>NC_084676.1:12830000-15264375 GCF_028389875.1 Rhea pennata | reverse complement strand
AGTGGATTGGTTGTACCAGTAGCCATACCCAGGTAATACCTTGCATCCTGCTTTGTTTTGCTCAGTCGTGTTCCTCCTCTCTTGATCTTTCTGCTCTTTTTTCCTGGCCTTGCTTCCTCTTCAAAATAATGAGAAAACCACCCAAGGGCAGATGCAAAACAGAGGTTGCAGTTGTCAGAACAGGCTCAGCCATTCATAATCCTTAATATGAGGCCCACCTGGAGCTGGAAGTTTGGTGGAGGGGCTGGGGTTTCACCCCTTAGCACAGGGGCTTTGCCCTCCCAAAAGTCAGCTTCTGTTTGCAGCAAGTCTGACCCCTATTCATTGCACTTTCTCAGCTGCTTCCTTTCTTCTGACTGCTGGCTTGCCAGTAAAACAGTCCATCAACAAGAATTTTTTTCCTTTCTATTTAGAGGCCAGGAATAGAGTTCTTAATGGCTTTTCCAAAGAGAGAGAGATACAATCCATCTTGGACAGACATCAAAAGGATGCCAGTCTGATTTATGCTAATAAAGAACATCATTGAAATAATGAGATTAAGACTGACTTATTTATGCTGTTCCTGCTGGAAAAGATGCTCCAGAGTAGGGGCAGCAATGTTCTTGGGATCTAGGGAATTGCAGAGGAATTTCTCTGTGGCCCAGAAGGCACTGAGTGCCCAGCACTCTCCATGTTCATTTGGGAGTCGTTAAGATAACATGCTGAGCTGGGAGAGCACTCCTTCCTCATTCTCCCATCCCATGCCTAGACAAAAATAGGCAGAAATCTTCAGTCAAGAGAGAAAATGCTGCATTTATCTTGTCCGTGGGGAGACCTCTCAGGCATGTTCCCAAGGGTGGGGACTGAAAATCTAAGCTAGCAGGGAGGAAGAGAAAGACACTGCATAGGTGAGGGGGACCTATGCTCCACGCTTATTAGTCTATTACCAGTAACACATCCATTTGCAAGACCTATCTGCAAGTTATCCGCAGGGAAGGCAGAGCATGGCATTGCTGTCTCCATTTTGCAAGAGTGCCTTAGGCCCTCTGATGCATTACCAATTGCAAGTGATTGAAACCTTCCAGGAGTCCAACATCCCAACAGTTAAATGGCTGAGTCCAAATTACAGACGGGGGAAAAGGCTTGATTATTCCAGGCTGTCTGTGAAATTACTGTTATTTCTTACTGTTTGAATAAGGAGCTTTTCCAGTACATTTGCAAAGTCTTGTGCTACAAATAGAGCTTCAGGAATAGCAGATTTTTCAGTTTGGTTGGTGAATGAAAAAATCAGAGAATAAAAAATTCGTTCAGGCCAAATAGAAATGTCTTTTTTCTCCAGCTGTTTTGCCAAACAGCAATGACAAAGAAAGATGAACAAGACCCGAGACAAGAGACTTACTCAAGACTTACTCTTGGAGAGTATTCATTCTTTTTTACTCTTTTTCTCTAAAAGTGAGTCAAGTTTTAAATGAAAAAAGTGATGATTCAGAAAGAGCAAGTTGAAAGGGTTTTTTTTTTTTCAAAAATGCCAAAATAAAAAACTTCAACACTTTTTGGGGGAAAAGGGTACCTTGGAGAAATTTTTTACTAAATTTAACCCAAATTATGTGAATAATTTCCTCCTCCTCCAACTACATTTTTCCCCAAATTTGTAATTGGGTTAAGGCAAATGTTTGCATGTATTTTTTACAATGAAGTCTTCTATGCAACACTACGCAGGTGTGAAAGAGAAATCTGGATGGAGAAGAAAGCCTTTGATATAAACACATAGTGATCTAGGGTTAAAGAGTGCAACCAAGAAAAAGAGAGAGAAGAATTCATGGCCAATGAATTCAGTGAACTCATTGACATGGTCATTGGCAGGGTTAACGAGTTTCCTTCTAAGTTATATATATTATGTTATACCACACTGAAAGTGCTTTGATCAGGATTCAGGAGTCTGATGATTGTGGGGGGTTCTTTCCCACTCTGTTTCTGAATTTCTGATAAGAAATGTTCACAAGCTGCCTCACAAGAATTAAAACCTAAAAAGCCCCAAGATTTGGCAGATCTTAGCTCTGTGCTGTTGTGCATGGGAATAAGGAAACAAGCTTAGTCCCTACTAAAAAAATTTTTAGCTACTGCATAATAAGAAGCTACATATGTTGCATGTGTTTTCTAATATAATCACATTTATTGTTGATGAAATCATGAGCTTACTGTATGTTGTTGCTTCTTCTGGCTCACATTAAATATTATATATTCATGGAAATTTGAAAAGGGAAGGTTCTTAACAAGTATCAAAAATAGTGCTTTAAAGCAGAACTATCTTAATACCAGCCAAAAAAACTTACGAAATAGATGACTTGGTTCTCCAGAAGTATCTTTGTTACCCAGCTCATGTTCTTCATTCAGACAGATGGAAGAAAGAACCTCGGATATCCCCCACTTCCCTGCTACGTGAGGTCCCCAACCTCTTCATACTTTAAAGGTAACCAGAGACAAGAAATTCAGAGCTCTTAAATCACAGATTTTCTAAGAAGTCCATCAAAGTTGAGGGCAGTATTAACAACAGTGTCTTTCCATAGACTTCCTTTCTTGCTGACACTGTAACAACTTGAGAGCTGCCTTTAATTACACACAGAAAATAAGGCTGTTGAATAAACTTACTATGGGGGACACGTGGAAGGAAGAGTTTTGCTCTGACCACCTCCTCCATCCAAGACAAGATCAAGCGCCACCAGCTTCGCCATGTGTTCAGGGCATGAAATATGACTACACAGAAGCTGTGTCTCATGTTCCTCTCAAGCCAGCCTTGATGTCCCTAAGCTCCAAAGACCAAGAGGTTCTGAGGTGCATATGGGGGACAGCATAGTCTTTAGTGGCACCTTCTCCCATCACAGTGTCCCTGCACAGCACACAGGGGTCTGGGATGGGCCAGGCCTTTCGGGGGTATGCAGCAAACACATTGAACGGCAAGTGTTGCCTTGAGGCCTGGGGCAGAAGATACTTGGGAGACATGGCAGTTTGGACATCTAGTGGCAGATCCATGTAAGCTGGGAGTTCAGTGCTGCAGTGTTCTTGAAATAGCCCCTTTTGTGACTTCATTTCAAATCTCTTCTAATTCTTGCCACAATACATGTTTCATCCCTAGAATCAGAGTTTGCTAACTGTGATCTAAGGCTCTCAGGCTCTTCATATCCAAGCCAGGCTGTCAGTATTTCTCCCTCTGGGCTGGCCAGGTTTCAGCTATGTGGACTTTTCATTTCTATGGATATTATTTTCCCATTCAGGTCTTCCCATCAGCCAGCCTCACTGGCAACATGCTGTGTTTTTGTGCCATGCCAGATGAGGTTCCCAGTACAATCCTTCCTTGTAATTAATGGCAATGTAGTGCAGGCTGTCAGGAGGAGCACGAGGACAGCTTCCAGATCTTTCTCTGAGCCTAGACAAGGTTAAAGAAAAGAAAGGGAGAAATAAATCAAACTACAAACAAAATACTTGCCTTGCATAGAGCTCTGGGAGGATCTTAAGATGGATGTGTTATCTCCTACTTTTTAAAAAATTTGATCTATTCCATCATGCCACTGAGGACTGAAGTGTGAGTCACTCCAAAGGCTGGGCAGCCCACTCCCCAAATGTCTCACAGGTTGTCACAAAAGTTTCTGGTGGATTACACAGAAAAGACCTCCCCAGCAAGGAGTAGTGGCCCACCTTAAGGTGATCTAGGGCAGACTAAGCAATTATCCTACACATTTCTCAGAAACAGGGTCAGAAAGAGGTTTTTCCCTTCTCAGATTCAGTATTGGCCACCAGGGAAGAGAAGTTTCACTTGAGGTCTCTTTGGAGCTGCAGTTTTGCAGCCACTTCTGCACTGAGAGTGATGAGGAAGAGGTCTCCTTTGGGAAGGAGGCCAGTGGCAGGAACCCCAAGCTGCAGTCTTAGAGCAGTCAGGTGTAACATAAGGACAGGACAGTAATGAAAACCAGCACCAGAGCATGGACTGGTCTTACCAGCCCTCATATTACGCAATGGGGAGAGAAGCTCACAATTATTTTGTGGGCAATTAAACTTTGCAAAGGCAGATCAAAGCAAAAGTAATCGCATTGCAAAGTAGATGCTTTACAGAGCAGAGAAACAAAGGCCGTGTGATGAAGAGTGAAGTTCAGCCCAGCTCTTAGGAGGAGCTTACCGAAACCACAACAAAAACAAGCAGCTGAATAACAGCAACAGCTTTATTGCAACAATCATATAGCCTGTAGTTCCTTTGCAGTCCAGTTGTTTATCAGATCAGGAATTGGTTATCACAAGAGAAAATTTCATGCACTGATGAAAATATTTTCCACTGGAAAAAAATGGATTTTTGGCTAAATTAAAGATTGTCAGTTTTCCAAAGGGAAGGTTGTGTTGAAAATCTTTGGAGGAAGATGGGAGAAAAACAGATTCCTATTTTTGGATAACACTTTTCAATCTGGAGAATGAAAAGGCAGTGTTTTCAATGGTAAACTTCAGCAAGATCTTGTTTAGTTTTCTTTGATCAATATTTTATACAGGAGAAAATGCCATTTAATGACTAGTTCTACCAAAGCTCATACACACCAGCATACATGCACAGAAACACACACAGCATAGCAGTACCTCTTCCACCAAGCAGGTTACTATCTCTACAGGCTCTGGTATACACACAGTAGCATGGTTCATCTGCCTTTGCAGTAGCATCTTCCAGAGAATGCACTGATGTACATGACAGGGAAAAGTAAGACTAAGGAGAGAATAAAATGGCCAGTAAGATTCATATGGAGGATGGTGATGGAGGACGTCACAGGCTGTATTTCTTCCTTCTGCCTTTGGTTTCTGAGCATGGATACAGCACAGATTTCTAGCCCTAGCCATACTCAGTACAGCTGTAGCCTGATCAGCTACATCATAAATACTTTTCTCAAGCAGCTGAGGAAAATGTTTCTAGCATCATACCATTCAGCCAGATGATTTCTGGGCTTCTGGATGTGAGATGTTCATTTTAAGGTGTTGGATGGCCTCAGTAGAACAAGGACCTAAGTAGAAACCAGGGCCTGAGTCTAACAGCTGATGGTCAATAGTGGTTTCATGGGGTTATCTTTGCTGCTTACCAATTGGTAAAACAGTGGCAGGATTCTTGAGTTCCTTGTGGTTCCTGTAGACCATCATTGTGTGACATGCTGGGATGTGGTAGAGTCAAAAACGATGCTGCCTTTGAATGGTATAGGACAGGAGCCCTGCTTTGGTGTGGGGGTTCCTCTCCATGCCGAGGGGCTGCCAGATGGGGATGGCTTTGGCTTGGGCAGGTTGATGGACTAGATGATCTTCAACCTCAGCAGTTTTGTCATTATGTGAGTGTGCAGGTTGGACTGACATTCACATTCAGCAATGGAGCCAGTCCAAAACTCTGTCAGCCTGAAAGCTTGCAGGGCAGGGAAGGGGAACATAGTGAAATGGGAGCAAGGGACTAGCAATTACATCTGCTGGTGGGGCAGGAACTCCCTTCCCCTCCCAGAAGAGCCTACGGCTACTATATAAGATGTTGGTAAAGGATGTGATCTTTTGTAGAGCACCTCCGAGGAGAGGTGCTGTGTTATTCCATAACAGCTACAGCCTGAAGACAGATTAAGTTGTCTCAGGGACAAAGCTGATGTCTGCAGTCTTCCTGCCAATGCTTTGTTAAGGCAGAGTTTGTTTTAATGAGGTGGTTATCCTGGTCTGACAAATAACAATAAAATAAAAGGGCCTAAATCATGATTGAATACTTCTCCATCAGCCAAGCAAGGATTCATGCATCCCTGTGGTGGGATTGCTCCTCAGAACGGTTTTCCAAAGAGCAATCCTAAAGCATGAAGTTGGCCTTGTTCGAGGCACAGGACAGCTTTAAATAAGACCATTCAAGGGTGTCATAGCACATGGGTTCAGCTCTATGGAGGCACAAAGGTGTATATACATGCTGGCAAACCATGAACGTGGCATCCCACAAAGGTCTTAGCTCCCCACACAGGGAGCCTGGAGGGCAAAGGCCTGCAGGTGACCCAGCTGGTCCCCCATCCTGTCCTGTCCATACTGTGGGATGGGCAGGGGCAGGCAGCCGTTCCTCTAGAGGTCAAGCTCTGCCCAGAGCAGCTCCTCTTCCACAGTGCAACAAAGCAGCTACCTCTTTGCAAGTAGCTTCCAGAGCTGAGATGTTCAGACTGCTGACAAGCAACCCTGGGTCTGAGGAGGAGTATCTGGAGTGGCCACTCTCACACCATCTCTAAGCTACCTCCTGAGGGGCAAGGACTTTGCATGGCCTCACTTGAATTGGAAAGGTCTGGAGAGGCCATCTGCCAGCTCCGCCTGTCCCCACCACATATCCCTTGCCGTCTGGAGCGATGACTCAGTGTATCAGCTACAGCGGCCTCCCATCGTTAGAAACCAAACGTCCCCATTGTTTGCTTTTCGTGTTTGTGCTCTGCAGGATTGTTTTTCCACCTTTTGCTTCCAGGAGCCATTTTTGATGCCAGAAGAAAAAAACAAAACAAAACAAAACAAAAAACAACAAAAAAAAAACCAATCCTGTCTGCTCAGGCTATTTCCATCTTTTTTCAGCCACCTCCTCCCACCACTTAGAAGTATCTATGAGAATGACCTATGCTCTGCTGAGGGAGGGAAAAGTTGAATACTCCAGAGCTGTGCCATGCTTGGTCCTCGGTTGCTATGAAGAAAGCTCCCAAAAAACAAAATTGCAATTATGTGGAATGCAGATAACAGATCTGTCACATTCCTCAGCTAAGGCACTCAAACAATAACTGTGGCTTCTGGTAGCCTTTGCTATCCTGATGCATTTTCATTATGTTTTATCACCTAATACAGGATTATTATTGGGCTACCTGCCTCTTTGGCCTTGCCTTGTGTGGTCATTTTTCTGCTCAACAGGGGACAGAGAACTAACCCACACGAAGCCTGAGTGTGTGAAAAGCAGTGGCCACAGCTATGAGACACCCTCACCCCATTAAGGCTAGAACTTACTGCACCTCCTTCCCCATGTGCAAGAGAGTCAGTTCCCCACTAAAATATTCACTCCAGTGACCAGTGCCAATGTCCTCTGTAGGATTAGCTTGGACAACACAACAGAGCAGCAGTTGCATGCAGCCCAGGGGAGGCAGGTAGAGGTCTCAGGATGTTGCATTTGTACCTAGAGAGCTGCTTTGCAACCTTTGCACTACAAAATAATGGCCCAAACCTCCTGCTTTGTCCAGCCCTCTCTGAGCTCTGGGTCTGGGAGAAGGATCTAGAAGTTGAATGACAATTTCTGATCATCCTCTGAAATGCCAGTTGGATTTATGCTACCTCTGGCCACAGAAAAATTTAGTCTGAGAACTATAGCCTGAAACTCTAGCAGCTAATAATAGCTCCCAAATACCCGTCCACTAGCAATACAAGACAAAGAGTGGGTAACTAGAGACATTGCTCCACTGTGGAGACAGTACTTGCTGGGGAACTGGCCAGGTTCCCCCTGCCTGTGTGCCAGCCTTTTCCTTTCCATTTTCTTGTGCTGTGGCTTCCATCAGCCCAGTTCTGCAGTGCTTTTTCAGTACTGGAGCATATTTTAGGCCTTGTTTTACCATGTCCTTCACTGACTGTGTAACAGCAAGAGGACAGCTCTCAGGGGGATGGCTGAAGATCTGCTTTGTCTCCAACAGCCAGCAAGCAGAAAGAGGGAAAGAGAGAAAGAAATGGCATACAGAACACCAGTTTCCTAATACCCAATTCAGCATTTGGCAGCTTGCGCTTCAGGAGCTTCCTGAACTGAGGTTAACACCTAACTTTCATGTTTGATAACCAGCAGGTGAGCTTCTTGTCTATGATTTTCTGTAAATTGCTGTTGAATCCCACTATTGCCTTGGATATTCACCACACCCTCTCATTTAATTACAAATTGTGTGAAAAATAACTTCCTTTTGTTTGTTTCACTGAGTGCCCTCTCCTCACTGAATTCAGAGAACTAATGAATAATCCTTTTCCTCTCACCTTCCCTGGAGATCCACGGCTTTATTGGCTCCTGGTAGTATCCTACCACTCTCTCTTTTTCTGGCTGATGAGACTAAGTGTATCTGAGCTCTCACCCTTGAAGCCATCCCTGCCTTTCACTTCCATCTTCACTGTTTCCTGTGCTGCTCTATGCTGTCCACCTCAAATGTTTTAAGGTGGGGTGGCCAGGGCTGCATGCAGCAGCAGCCCCCATGTTTATACATTATTTTATTTTGTTTTCAGTTGCTTTCCTAAATGTGTGACCTAAACAAACATGTCCAGTATGGCAACAAAGCTGTTGAGTTTAGCTTGTCATCTGTCATTTTGTCATGCACGGCTTCTTGGGATTGTCACCGCTATCTTCCAAGGACAGGAGAGCTATAATACCAAGCAGGCTTTCTACTGTGAGAACTGGAAAAGCTCCACTCTTGAAAAGCCATCAAAGCAGCTTTGTCAATCTTCACTTTCTTCCACAAACAGCAGGTGAGCTAAGGACTCAGTTACTGCATTGCACAACGCTTCCTTGGTCCTCTGCTCATTGCTGAGTCTCATCAGGGATCTCTATGGAGTTCAGCCTGCCTGGGGGAAGCTTGTAGCATTCATAGCTCTGGACTCACTGATAAACAGTTACTGTGACATTTTCCTAACTATGGAGAAGAGTTTCCTAAAGGGGACTTGATTCCCTGCTCTGTACTGTTAGGAAAAATAATAACTTACATTGCTCAAGCTCCTGTAAGATCCAAAAGCATACTGTAAACTTAATTTGTAAACAGGGTTTACTTCACCCATCACTGCAACACAACAGCTTTCCAAGTGAGAAGGAGAAGGGTGTGGAAAGAGTGCTCTGTGGGTTTAGACCAGGAAGTGACAAGTTTCATGTCCAAAGAGGGGCTGTTACAGCCTGGAAAAGAAGAATGTGTTTGACCCACCGGAAATTTAATCAGTGTGGGGCCCAGTGTCTCTTATAAGAAATGCAGAGATGTTTGATGAATGTTACTGATTAGGGCCATGATTTTTGCTTCTCTTTGGCAAATTATCATATTTCTTCTAAGATGATCCAAGTATTGCCCTTTCCAAAACTTTCAGTAAAATCCCCAGGGCTTAGAAGCACCTCTTGTGACAATACCACTGTTCAGAAATGATCTAGTACAGCAACTGATTCTCTGATAGTACAGTGAAATGAGCCTCTTCATTTACCCTCTGTACCCAGCCAAAAAAAAAAGAAACGTGAACCTAGCCAAAAAAGCACCATTTGGCCTGCACACACACATTGCAATACCTGTCTGTGCTGCACTCCATTCAGCTGTGAGAATGAGGCAAATTAAAAAAGCCTGGGAAGGTATCTCAGCCCAGCTTTCTGAGGTGGATTTTATAAGGCTTGGTTACATAGATCAGAGCTACAGATGTCACTATTTATTACTTAATCTCCAAGGGGATAAATATTGCCTGAGGAGGTGCCATCACCTGGGAAAAGGATGTGCAAAGAGGAGGGCTTCACTGCAAAGAGTCTACTTCAAAACCTCCCATGTCGCATCATGTGCACAGCGTGTGTTTGCGCTGCTGGTGGTGCTCACCCCTCGTCCCTGCCTTGCTCAGATCCGTCTGGACCCAGCACTCAGTTTCTCTCTGTGATGCATTTATTCTTCAGGAACATGGACAAGCCATGCAAATCCTCTGTGTGAAGGGTACAGTGAGTGCAGGGTGTCTGTTCTCACATGAAGATTGCTCTCCTGCACACTCTGCAAAGACTTTGGGCCCAGCTCTGAGATGTGAGCGGCAGCTTGGTCTCAATGGGTGATTTACTCATTGGTCTCCCTTCACAGACTACAAATAGATAGGCCAGTCACAGTCACCCATAAATGCATTTTATTCTGGTACAGGTGGTGACATGCTGGGAGATGGATCTGCTGTTTGACATCTGCTGCCAAAACACCAGCATGTGGCTGGCTCAGGCTCTGCTGCTTCAGATGTCTCTAGGGGCAGGCCAGAGGCTCTGAGATGGAGTAGAAAATAAGACAAAATGTTTGCTAACATTTTAGGTCTTTCAAAACTTAGACTTCAGTCCTATCAAGGATCAGACATTTCTTTTTTATGGTGACAGCTGTTCTGGACGAGTTCAGGATGCTTGCTCCTGGGGGCTCGTAGGGGTGCAGGGGAGCTGCATGTTAAATTGGGAAGGGAAGGCAGGAATACGACCTTCCACCTACCCCCTCACTCCCCCCTCCCCTCGGCCCCGACCCTCTTACCTGACACCTTTCCTCAGCAGGACCTGACTCACATTCGCTTGCTCTTGTTGTCTCTTGGCATGGCCTGGCAGGAATTGCAAGCCACAGGACAGGGAAGTTCCCCCTCCTCTGTCCAGGCCTTCTCCCACAGCTCTCACCCTTTCCCCAGATCCAAGCCAGCACTGTTGCACTACCAATAGCCTGTGTTTTTCAGGAATAAAGCATAAACATCTCTCTGAGGCGCATTAATGACTGTTTATTTGCTCTCCTTTCTTGGTCATGGCTGCAAGAATTATTTTTTTTAGCTTCAATGGAAAAACAAATTAATAGCTTCCTCCTGCCACTCTCTACAGACCAGGAAGGACAGCTGTCACCAGCAAAGAGGGTCACTTGTGACCCTGAAAATACTGGCAACAGGTTCCCAGGCTTTGAGAGCTCTCACTATGCTAGGGTCAAACAGGAGGAATTTCTGCTGCTCTTCACTCCAGGGCTCCCAGCAAGACTGGTACGTTGATGAAAACTAGTCTTGCTCTTCCAAAACAGAATTGCACCCTATTCCTGCACAGCCTTGGCACTTTGCACTGTGTCTTATGGCAGTGGTTATTTATTTCTGCATCACCTGTCTGTGTCCTCTCACTGCGAATGTGTCCCTGTGTCTGTCAGGCTGAAATGGCAGCTTGGCCCTCCTGTTTTGTTTCAGGGCCCTCGTTTAGATGACCCTGCTGGACAGACTGTACTCCTCAGCCTGGCTTTGCAGGGGGATCCTGGCAGCAGACTCTAACAGATCTGTAGATCAAGAGTGTAGCTAGCAGAGTGTAGCCAGCAGCAGCTTGCCACAACACTGTGCCTCACTGCTCCGCACAAAGCCAAGCAAAGCAGTGCGGGTTTCCGATGGCAGCATAGCAGAGCCCCAGAGCTCCTTCCTGGGTTTGCAGAGCTGAAGATGCTGGGAAATCAAGGAGTGACAGCTCCTCTTTGAACACCTCCCCAAACAGGGCATGTTCACCTCCCTTTTGGCAACTGCTCTCCCCAGAGCTTTGCAAAGCTCACCCTTAGAGAGCTGAACACCACGATTTGGCCCGGCAAGGCTCATTTTGTAAGGTCACCATGACCCCTAGAGGGGAAAGGTGCGCAGTCCTCCGGTGCCTGCTAGACGCTTGCTTTGCATGCCTGGACTCTTGCAAACCCTCCTCCTCCTCCTTCCTGAGCAAGGCTCCGGCTCTGAGCAAACCTGGCTCTGTCAGTGCTGGGACAAGCTTTGCCTGAACCCCATGAGCTATTTTTCTGGTATTTGCAGTTGTCCCTGAAGATCACAGACTTTCCTCTCCTGTAATTTACAGTTCTGTGAATTTTGTTTTTCCAAGAGTGAGTCAGTATTTGGTTTGCAGTTGTTTTTCTAGCTAGAGGAAAGCCTATGTTATGTGGCCTGCCTACAGCGCGCCCTGTATACAAAATAGTTTTCATGGGAACTTTCTCTCAGCTCCATTTTTCACATTTTCTTTGGATCTGTTTTTCACTTTGCCCTATTTTCCACATATATTCACTGGAGATTTTTTCTTCCTCTCTCTTCCACTGCTGAAATCTTGTTGCTCATTTGTGGTTTTTACCCAGTTTGCTCCTTGTTTTCTTGTCCTGTATGGAATGGCATGGTGGGCCTGAGCCACAAAGGTTTGCAGCTCAAAACCTCAGCTCATGGTGAGGAAGCTCTGGAATTGCTTTGTGAGTCAACAATTCACTGAAGTTTGGAGGCTTAGATGCTCCCTTCAGTTCTTCAGGCCTGAAAGGCAATTCGGGATGGTGAAGGGTCTCATGTAAAGAGTTAAATTTTACAGCACAGGGAAAAGTGAAGGGAATTGCCAAGGTACAGTCTCACTCCAGAGGGTGGATACAGCAGATCTACTCAGCAGTGCAGCACTGGTGCACAGTTAGGAGAACAGGTACAGTGTTTTTGCCCTCTGGGTTCCACTGCCTTGGGGTCCAGCTCTGCACAGCCCCAAGGAGATGTATTCCCCAGTGACTGGGCAGGAGTTACATTTGGTGGCAACTGGATGGGATTCTCAGTGTACATCCCCAGCGTGGCCAGTCTGTTGCAGCTCCCCAGCTTCGGTGTACACCCAGGAGTGCCATCTGCTGGTACTTTGTCTGGGGACCATTGCCACACTTGCTTTGTGCAGAAGAGGGGAACACACTTCAGCTGGCCTTCCTCCAACTCTTCCTTTGAGATGTCAGCCTAGGAGGCCTCTTCCTCCAGCTGCTTTTCCTCAGCAGATTTCTGCATTATGAGTTTTTTCCTGACCCATGCCTGAAGACTGCCAGTAGATATCCTTTTTCTGTCATCACTGCACCTTCTTTACTCTATATTATATTATTCATTCCTGGCTCTCCTGGCTCATCTCTAGAGGACAAGTCTTTTTCAGCAGTCATGCTAGATGGGAGCTGCACTGCTAAAGTTTACCCAGTAGCTTGATCTTGGTGCTTCTCATAACCCTCTCCCCCAGGGACAGAGGTTTTCTGGCTGTCCTCATCTGGTCCCCAACTTCTCATCTCTACATGGAGGTGGAAGTGGTTTTCTGCTCCCTCACGTTCCAACAGGGAGCCTTGTACATGCAAAGAGGAAAAAAGCCTGATCAAGAGCAGACATAGATCTGTTTGCAGGCGGGAGATGTTTCCTCATAGCCTGCCCAACTTTTGATTACCCTCCTGTTACTGAGCACCATGCAAGGCAGACAGCTAACTAGTCTTCTAAGCATCATTTTTCAGCCTTAAGGTTTCATTTACTCTGGCCCTTTTCAGTGCTCTGGGCTCAGGAAAGCGCTGCCTCAGCTCTTTGTGTGCATAGCCCCAGCATGTTGCTCGATCCTCCTCACTGATCTGGATCATCAACTTGATTTGTTCAGTTTCCTCCAGTTGTTGTTTTTCTCATAGCAAGAAGGCAAAGAAAAGGGGCAGAAAGGCCTGGGATCTGCTGGGGCAACTGAGAAACAACTTAGAAGGTTTCACTTGGGCTGCAGCTCCAGGGCTTTGTGACATTCCTGCTTTGAGACCTGCCTGGATCTGTTGGAGCTGGTTTGTCTGATAAGGAAAAAACGGCTTTGCTTGGCTCTTGGGGGAATTATGATATCATGGAATAGGAAAAGAGACAGCATATCCAGCATATGCTGGGGCTCGAATGTGGTGACTCCTTTTCTAAAAAGAGCTACATGTCTATCTACCTGAGAAGGACTTGTGGATAGGGATAGAATAGTGTGGAGAATGTGGATAGAATAGTGTCGCATATGTGGTCTTCATTCATGTTCCTCAGACTGCAGAGCCTCTGGCAGCTGCCATATGCAGGATTTTGATTACACACTTTTAAGAGTAGTAGTTGTCATAGTTGACATAGTAGTTGTCTCTACTATGTCTCAAAGGAAGCCACATCTCTGCTTTAAAGAGAAGTGAGCTCTGCCCAGATCACTCAGCTTCTGCACCAAACAAAGAGCTGTTCAGCCTGTTCCATCCCTTGCCCTGTTTCAGGGTAATAATTTCAGTAATTAACTATACACCAAGGACACATTTCTTTAGAGCAGCAAGAACTCGCAGCATCAGTACCTGTCTTCGGAAACTCAGGGTACCCATCTGGAATAATCTGGAGATTAAAACTGGAGATAGGAAATTTATCTACCAGGCCAGGATCCAAAAGGACATCTGAGAAATCAGGCAATTATATTCCAAAGGCATATCTTTTTTGTGTTTTCACAGCTACAAATATAGAACACAGAACAGGCTCTTCTTTGGCAGTGCTTGTCTCTTTTGCTCATCAGAATAGTAGCTGTCCAGAGGATAAAGATCTCTGTTATCAACCCTTTGAACTAAGAAATGAAATTTGAATGAACCTTTTACAGACAAACATCTGCAGGAGAGTGGACTGAAGTGAAATCATATCCAGTCTGCTATGAATTAATTCCCAACTGGTTCAGCAATTGCCTCTTTCCCTCCACACTTTATCTGTCCCCCCCCAACTCTATTTTAGGGTTGACTCCATTTACCCTCTCCTCCCTGAGTTTCCCTCAAGAATACCTGAAAAATTGCTCTTGAGGGGGCTCCAGAATTCAGATGTATGCAGCAGAGACCCAGGGATGCTAACATGGTGGCTTAAACACTAGCTCCTTTATAAAGCCTTTATACAAAGTGCACCATGAATTCTTCTGAGAAATCATGACTATAACATTTTTCACAAGCTTTTTACAGGCATAGAACTGGCCTTTCCTGTCCCTAAACTATGCTGTATTCTTAAGATGCCTCAGCACTCAGCCATGGGCACGTTAAAGCAATTTCAGCCAAGCTGGAAGCTGTTCAGAAAGAGTTTCCAGTCATCTGAAGGTTTTTACGCATTGTATGTTTATAGTGAAACCAAATAAACAAAGTGGAGATACACAATTCCAAAGATTCGTCTAGAAAATTTAGATAGTAGCACATTTCAAATGTCTGAGCAGTCACTCCTTTTACTGCACTTTCTATGGAAAGATGTCACAACAGGTGGTGCACAAACGGCTCATTAATGCTTGACCTTTCAGTTCATGCTGGTGGGAGCTCATGGTGCAAGGTGCGGCATTTTCTTGTCATGCCACTGCTTCCAGTGACCAGGAAGTTAACTGGGAAGATAAATTAAAGTGTAATGGAAGGTTTAAAATTAGCTAGTTTTAAGCCTTCTTGGCCCCTATGATGTCATGCAGCAATGAGTTCCACAGATTAGCAGTGAATCATATGAAAAGCATATTACCAGTTTTTAATGTATCAACTTTTGATTCTGCGGATGTCTCTCTTGCCTTGTATTTACAGAAAAGATGATTAGATTGGTACTCAATATATCTCTACTGCTTTCCTTCTTACCTCTTCATTTTTCTGAAAGTAACAGGCAGCTGTGGCCTATCAGTGCACTCAGGGCCCTGACAGACGGTCCCAGCCTTCTCAGTTTGTCTTCACTTAACAAGTTTTCTCAGGTCTCTAAGCATTTTCAGATGTTGTGCTTCATCCCGTTTTGGTAACAGCGTATACCTTTCTGAGACAGGATAATCGTCGCCAAGCAGGGCTGTAGAGATCAGGCTCCCTCAGGTTATACAATAGCAGCACAGTATTTTCTGCACCAACCTTTAGGCATCCTAACATTTTGTTTACTCTTTGGACTGCTGTTGCACAGGAAGCTTTGCTCTTTATTTAGCTATGTGCATGTGCCCAGATCTATTCCCTTTATAGGTACCATGAATTTAGAATTCAGCAATGCTCTGACTGTACGAGATGTTCAATCCATTCCTTCCAATGTGACCTAGTATTTGGCACCACATGACGTGGTGCTGTTTATTCCTCTGGTCTCTGACATCCTTTAGAAATTAATCAGTATCTTTCCTGGCCTCGACTAATTTAAATTAGTTTTTGAAATGCGAGGGATTTATCTTTACTTTTATCATCACAATCAAATAATTACAGTAGATTAGAGGAGCATGAATTTCCTTTATAGAAATCATGCTTATTTTATTTTTCTCATGCCTTGTTTATCTAGGGGCTACATAATACTTAAACCCCCAAAACATTCATGTGTCTAATCCCCAGTTTCATTTCAGGCAACTCTTAGGCCTAATGACAGGCATTTTGCTATCATAAGGTCTTCTAACTTGTTTAGTGAGTGAGACTCTTTCTTATCAATGCCTCAGCTACTTCATCTTTTACAACTATAAAGAAAAGTATCCCTTTTTGGCCTTTAACTTAAACTTTGATGTCTTTCCAAGTGTTTTTCAACTGTTTTCATTTGTAGATAATTAAACATTTTCCAGTGGAGATAGAAATTCTTTTATCAATTTTGCATCTGTGATCTGCTTCAAAGAATGTGTGAACTTGCCTTTCTTAGTAACCTTTTCTGGACTTTAGCTATTTGCAGGCCACAGCTGGAAAATTTCTTCTGCAGTGTAAGCAGAATATAAGGAAACAAAACTGGAAGCTCTGTGTGAAACTTGGTGTCTTGTGCTGAAAACTGGATGATAATTGTGGTTCCTTCTGCCTTTGAAAACTGTGAAATTGTGCACCAGTATGACGCCCTGTGAACCTCTGGGTAAATACCCTCTGCTCATGGGCAATTCGTCCTTCAGAGCCCCAGCTCAGCCTGTCCATGAGACCTCGCACATTGCTTTGAGTCCTTTGCTGAAACAAGACATGAACTGTTCATAGCGCTTCTTCTTTGGTTACTTCAATTTTAGACAATCTCTTTATCTTTATTACTTGAAAAGAGTATCCTGAAAGATGCAAATTGATGCCAAGTAAATAATCTGATTTCTGTCTTAAATCTGATTTGCCAAAGTGATTTCTTCACAGCTGGCTTTGCGTGGGCAGGATTTTCATGTCTTGAAAGACACTTCTTTGACTTGAACAATTTCTTATATCTTGCCAGCTTTTCACTATGTTTGATCTATTTGTTTTTTTCCTGCTTGTATCCCACGAGACTGACTCTCCAGCTGTTATGAGGTGCTATGATGCCTGCCAGCGCCCTGTCTCCTTCACTTGGACCTTAGGGATCTTCTGCCCCCTCCTTTGATCTTTCTAATCTCTCCTTTGAGGACTAGGACGCAGTGTTACTTCTGGGGAACAGCTCTTTTCTACAAAGATGCTGAATCTCATCATGTGCTGCTATTAGCAGCTCAGCTATATTAAACAGCAAAGTCATTTCTCATTGTCTAGAGCCAATAAGATAAGACTGAAAAACTTTTCAGTTGTTAAGGAAAGGTGAGATTCAGTTTACATTTATGCTGAGAAAGGGCTTTTTTGGGTAGCTTTATCAGGCAGTTTGCCTCCCTCCAAGGGGCAGAGCCTCTTGGCAGGCTGCAGCATGGGTAGAGAGGCTCATGTTTCCTGGTCCTGGAGTCCTCCCTGCATAGTAACCTTTTGCTTATTTATCTCTGTTTTCCCCGCCTTGAATGATCCTAGCTATGTGCTGGTGTCTAGACCAGTCCTACTAATGCCTCTTGTTCACCAAGGGGGATACCCAGCTGAGGCCCCTGGCTGTTTCTTTCTCACCAGAGCCATTCAAGGAGGACAGACAAACTGCAGGCCTTGCTTGAGATGTTTAGTTTCCTTGCACTCAGTACTCCAGAACGCCTGAAATAAAAAGCCCTGACATGGTATTTTTGCCTTGTTTGTGTCAAAGCTACTTTAACAGTTCTGTTTTTTCAGCAGGACTGCCTGGTCACAGAGACAACTCATTTAAGAAGAGATGGTCTCCAGAGCTCCCTGTAAAAGCGGCTCAGATATACAGCTTCCAGGGAGCTCTGCTTTGATCCACAGTCCTGACTGCAACTCAGCAAGCACGAGCATGTCCACATTGCAGGAGAGCAAAAGTCGTACTCTTGGTAGCCCGCACCGCAGCACCTGCTATTCCCTGCCGAGGGCTGTCTCTGTGGGCAGGGAGCACTAATAGATGACTAGGACATCACTCGTGACCCGCCTTAACTCATTTGCAGATGCCGACAGCCAAAAGCCAAGCTTTAGAGACAGTAATTTCCAAAAGGCTGTGACGGCCAGGTTTAGTGTGTGTCATTTTGTGCCTCAGCCCTGGTGAGCACAGAAGCAGCCACGAGGGAAAGCCAGCTAAGATGCAATGAGTTGCACCAGAGCAGAGTCTGCAGATTTTTGGCTCAGCCTATTGGATTTCCAAGAAAGAGGTTTTCCTTGTGACAGAACATTTCCTTCAAACTCCTCATGGTGTCTGTGGCTGAGAAGAAGAGAAAAAAACAGCGAATCCTCCTGTTTTACTGACAAGGGAAGTGAAGTTGAGTTCTGACATACAAAGGAAAGCTTTGGCCAAGTAAGGTTGAGTCTGTGAACAAGCATGAGAGCGAGCTGTGAAGCTGACACAAGAGCACTGAGATGCTTGGAAATAATTTTGTTATAAAAATGATGTACTTTGCAGGGTGCTCTAAGGTGAATATGCAGGGGCTCTACTGCCATTCAGCTTTTTTCTGTCTTACTGGCTAACTCTGAAATCATATAATTTGTATAAATCCCTTTGCCCTAAATTTCATCCTGTTTCCATCCCTGACAGCAAGTCTGCCAGGCTAAGGAGATCTTTGTAATCTCATAATAAGAGCACTCAAGGAGTCAGAAGATAAGCCTTCAAGAATCCTCCAGGAATAAACAGCACATTGAAGGGTGTCAGACTAACAAATTCAAATCATTCCTTAGATCACAAGGCTGGGAGAGCTGCAGACCTGTGCAGTGGATGTAGCCTGAGCAAAACTTCCCTTGCCTCAGTTTCCCTTTCTATAAGATGAAAGGGAAAGCAGCTTGTGTCTCAGTAGATGGAAAGAGTCAGATCATTATTACTTGTCCAATGCCAGTGAGAAGGAACCGTAAAAGAACAAGGAATTGGGACAGATTTTATCTTGCTTTTGATACACATCCAACCTGGTCTTTCTTCTTTCTAAACCCTGCTGCTTGAGGATATTGAGATACTAGGGTAGGAAGAGGGACAGCATTTCCAACAATCTGCATTCCTTTGCACCCCGTTTGAACTGTGGCTCAGTACCACATCTGAGTTTCACCAGAGCTGGCAAGGGAGAAATCTGAAGCTGAAATCTGAATCTGAATCTCAAGCCACTTCAAAGGATGCAAGATGTTACCCCGTATCTCTCTTGCTGCACAATGCATTTTCAGCTTCCACGGACTACCAGCTTATTCTTGTGCTCAGGCTAGGTTTGGAAGGAGGGCAGTTCTTAGCAGGCAGTCACAGAAACAGGGCAGAGTCACAGTAGAGGCTCTGCCTGGATCTCTCTGTAGGCCACATTTTCAGTGTTTTTGCTTCTCATCCTAACTGGAAGCTCCCTGCTCTCACATCCCACTCAGCGGAAACAGGACATGAGCCTGCAGTGAGTTCTGTTGTATCTGTTCCAACAGTGCTACACCAGCACGATGGCTCAAGAGCATTAATACCTGGGGAAACAATTCTTCAAAAAATGTTCTGCTATCCCTTTGCCTTATTCTTCTGTTTCCTGCTCTTCTCTTCCTGCTCTTTCCCTCCTCGGTGTTTTCTGCCTCAGTCTGCATATTGAAAAGAGACCAGTTCCCAAAGGCTCCCATAATTTTGCAAACCCTTGCTATTCTATCTAGGCACTGTGTATGAGGTCCTCAGCAAGGTCACAAGCTGCTCATCCAACCAGGTAACAGCTGCAGCTCAATCAGTCAGATACAACTGGAGCTTAAAGAGTAGGTATGTCAATCAGATCTATAATCTAAAACTCCAGCAAGAAGGGGATTATGACAATAAAATAACACTAATAATACAGGAAGTTCAAAATGCCTTCAAATCTGCATAAACAATACAGCATGAGTACTACACATCAGCCAAGAATTACATGTGATAGCATCCAACAGTAGATTGCAGTTGTTTCCTTTTCTTGTATATCCCTCATCTGCAGATGAAATAGTCCTTGGCAATGTGATTCAGTGAGGGAATAGATCTGCAGAGTGGCCAAAGTAATTGGATTAAGGCTTAATCTAGATTAATTTTGCCAGGATTCTCCTCTTCAAAATGCCACCATCACCCAGCAGTTGACTGGCTATAGTCCAAGTGCCCCACTGCAGACCCAGCAGCATGAGCCACACAAGTGCCCCTTTCATGCTGCCATGCAGAGCTAATTGAAACCTTCCTGGGAGATGATACGAGCTGAATATCTCCCCGTCAAGGACGGGGATGCTGTTCTGCTCTGCTCAAACCCACTGTGAGAGCCAACCCTGAGCCACCAGCAGGGTAGTGACAATACATAAGCAACAGCAAGCATGAAACTGTGGCAGCTGTAGGGGCACAGCCATTCGCAGGCTTGGTTTCTAGCCAAGAAAGTGTGTGCTAAGTGTTAAGGAAAGCTTCCTGTCTATAAAGGTAGCAGGAATAATAAAGACTACTTTGAGAGGCACTGGAGGGATTCAGAGCTTCTGTGCCTGTGATTTCTATGTTATCTGAAGGCTATGGCCTCAGTTACAGCAATAAGGAAGCTGTATTAGGTCCTCAGTTTTATTGGGGGAAAATAAGCTTCCAGGCATTTTGAGAGCTTAAAAAATGAAAGTGAGTAAATGCTAAAGGTCAGGCACCAAGAGAGACTCAGGTGTCTCTGAAAAATTCATTCTTGTAAGGAGGAAGAAGAAAGAACAGAACAGTAACAAACTTGTAAGTCTGGATGCTTGAGGTTAGTAATATGGTAAAGCAGTCCGAGGAGAGATACTTCTCTCTCCCATCCCACACTTGTTTTGGGGCTTCCACATCCTTATGTCAGCCTTTATTCCTCCTGTTCTCATCCATTTGTTCCCCACTCTTGCCTGTCTTGGCCTCCTTTCTCCAACTGGTTTTGCCCCTGCAGCAAGCAGATGACAACATGGAGCTCATTAGAAAACAGTGTTTGGATGCTAGGTGTTTAGGAGTTGGACAGGAGAGGTGACACGGCAGCGGAGGCTGAATGTCAGCAGAGAAAATTAGCATGGACCTGGTCTTTGTCAATAATGTTAAAAATAAAAGTGCAAGGTTTTGAGTCCTGAGAAGCCAAGCATTAACCATATTTCCTCCTTGCAGGCTACTGTTTATCAGTCCTGTGGAAACCTCCCCAGTGCTTTGAGCTCAGAGAGAACTCCCCACACAGGGCCACATCCTCAGGAGGTATAAAGCAGCGTGATGATGCTGCCTTAGATTTGTTGAGGCCACTTTACACCTGCTGAAGGTTGGCTGGTTTTCAGATCTCACTCCTTTTTATTTATTAGATAGAGATTTGGGTCTTGATTTTCTCTGTGCTTGATGCCTTCCACTTCCTCTAAAATACATAGGCTACAGATTGTTCTGAACCCCAAGTCTGAGGAATGCACAATAAGCAGCTTAGTGTGTCGCCACTGGGTTAGGTGTGCAGCTGAAACCAGCCAGAATCTGAGAGCTCACTGAGTAGAAGCTGCTTGTGGGACCACAGGTTTTTGGTTTCCCTGCCTTGGGATGTGCAAGCTCACATACAGGGTCTGGTAACTACACTGTGGTTAGACATAACTTGCTTTCTCTTCCTGTCGAAACCCTTCTGAGTCACACCCTCATTACAACTGCTTCTGTTCTTTGGTGGCTGGCAGCACCTTGTGGAGCTGTGGTTGTATTTTCCTGCAGATTATCCACACATGCTTTTGGAGTCCAGTTCAGTCCCAAACCTCCTTAGCCACCCATGACTCTTTGCAGGAGGTTGCACATCCTCCCTGTCTGTTCTGCATAACCAGTCCTCCTGCAGACATTCACCACTCACTCAGGGTGATCTGAGGAGCTGCTGGACTCTGTCAAACTCATATGAAATAGCCAGTGGGTAATTACAGCATCCTAAGACTTTTTTGAGTTTTTGATATTCTGGAAATGAGGGTAGAGCAAGGAAACAACCCAGGTTAATAATGCTCAGTACTGGCTGAATACCTTCCATTGCAGCAGCTCAGTGGCTCTGAACACTGATGGAAGGAGGTCCTCCTGCCCTTTTTAGTAACAGTCGAGAGCATCCAGGGCCACTCAAGCTCTCGCACAGATGAAGATAGTGTAGCACCCTCTGATCGTGAGCAGCTTCTTGCTTCCTCCAGTGGTTCAACACTGTGCAGTGCTGCTCCTGCTGGGGATGCCAGATTAGTTCTCACTGGCCATGACTGTTCGTTTTCCTACATCTGTAGTAGTACCAGGATGCTGGTCTATCTCTGTTCTCTACCCAGTTCTTGCTTGTGCATTTCTTTCCACTCTGGACCTTGAAGTGTTGATGCTGTTTGCTGCACCTGTTTTCAGCTACAGTGCACTTCTGCTGTTTCTAAGCTGTCCTGGGTCAGGCCAGGTTCGTGATGGAGACATTTTTCTCATTTACTAGAGTTCCTGTTAGTAGAGTCATCAAGCATCTCAGCAAATGTTAATGTTTCTTTCTGAAATGCTGGATTGGGCCTTTTTCAAGGGAGTAAATAGAGTCTGAAAATATCCCTCCATGACCTTGTTTGCAGAACACATCGTTTAATTAAGGCAGGTCCACCCGGCACCATCCACTCAGGCAATTTCAGCTCCCAGATCTCTGAGCTAGAGAACACTCTTCTCTCCCTTACCTATTTTCTCAGTTGGCCATGGATGGGAGAGGCAGAGAAGCAGCATATTCCAACCAAGAACTTTAGTTTTCTTCCAAAAACCAGCTCTGAGAACTGAGCCCATGCTGGTCTGCCTGGCCCTGCTTTCTAGGGACATGACTCCTTGGGGTACTTCACACCTCACTTGCTAAGGCAAAGCCCGTGTTTTGTGGGAAACATGCTCTTAAATAATGCTATGGACTCTGCAAGATGATGAGAAAAGGCAGTTTCGTTCTGAGCCAGTCACTTCTGACTGTAATCAAGGCCCTTTCAACTGCCCTTAAATTTTACTACCATAGAAAAGAGAAGGACCTGGTTTGCCAACAGGAAGTTCAGTTCAGTGGAAATACTGACACTTGCAAAGTCCCTCACTGCATCTGCTGCCTGCTGTGTCACAGAGGCCTATTTCTTACACTGCTTTTATCTTGATTTCCCAGAGCCTAGGTGCTTCTTTGTATTCATTTAATGGAGCATAAAAATTGCAAAGCACCATTTTTTATCCCACCAAAGCTGCTGACAGCTCCTCTGATTTCTGCTTTGAACTGGATCTGCTGCATTTGACCTGAAGTGGTACTACACTGCCGCTCACAGTTCAGCGCTGTCAGCTGGGTTGTCATCACCATGCTGTCTTTTGCTCTGCAAAATTAATTCCCATTTAAGCCTTTGTGGCATTTGTTTGTTTTCATGTATTCTTTGGCCATGAATGCATACACTAGTTCAGTAAGGTCAGCCTGTTTATTGAATGTGGATGTCACGCAGGACTCTCTACCAATATGGAGACAGTCACCAATTGTGGCAATGCCACTTTCTGCTGGGCCAAAGCCAGTGACAGTTCTGATGCAGGCTCCTTCCCTCCACAGCAGCATGCTGCTCTGCTGCCACACGTGGCATCACATGGCACAAGGGGACGGGGGCTACAGTCCCCCTGCTCCACCTTCACTCTTCTAGGTCTGCCCTAGCCTTCCTAACTGCTTGAGTTTTCCAGCCTCATTTCACCAGGGGAAAAAGGTGTGTAACTGCTGATCCAATTATGTTCAGGCCATTCTTATATCTCTGGCTTACGCTGAACAAGGGAGCAAACTGGCAGATTTTGGCTGAACTGACCTGCTCAGCTGCCTCTGCTGACTGCACTAGCAAGTTCCAGGCTTTCTCTTAGGGCTCTGTGTGAGTGTCTCTTCTGCATTTCCCCTGAGGCCTCAATTTGTGTTACAGCTGCAATTGTGCATCCTAGGGTTCAAGCATGTGGATGACAGATCTGGTTGGGGTCAGGGAGAAAGAAGGATTCCTGATGCTGTGCTGTGGGGATAGTAAAATGATGCTTTTGTTAAAAAGCGTAACTTTTCCCAGAAAGGTTCGACAGACATGAAGCAAGCCCCAATTTCTCTTTCTACAGAGCAAAATAGTCTTAAATGTCCCCTTTTAAAAGCAGAATTCTTGAAAGGTCAAGAACTTTCATAGGGTAAGAAAGTTATTTGCTGCTCAGCTATACTTCTAGGTTGGCCTCTTGGAGTTAAATGCTACCAAACCAGCACAAGAGAGAGATACAGCAAAGCCAGCTCCTGTCCAGGATTGGCCACCAAGTGGAAGCACTGCCACATATCCCCACTTACATATACTCATTGAGAAGAGCAGCTCCAGGTTTTGGGGCTGAGGGTAAGGTGTTTGACCACCTGATTCTTTATGTTCAGTAAATCCATCCTTTTTCCATCTCCTTCTCTCACTCTGCCTCTGATTTTTTTTCTTTCCATGTCTTTGTGTGTTTCTGTCAAATAAAGCCCATTTATCTGTCAAATAAAGCCCAAATTCCTTTGTCTACCTTTAATCACAGAACTTATGAAGAATTTCCTGCTTAATGCACACAGCCACACATTAGGTCTGTGTCTTCTTTGTCTCAGTTGGAGTTAATTCTGTGAATAATGGAGGAGCTTTATCTATTAATTAAAACTAATGACTTTATAAAATTGCAGATGTCTTAAACTTTGAAAGATTTGCATTAGAGACCAATAGGAACAGGCAATTTGCAGGCTTGAATAATAAAGGAAATTGCCTCAAATGAATATATCTTGCTTGATGAACACCTCTCCAGCCACTAGAAACTGCAAAGAGAATTAATTGTGGCTGTTAGCTCTTAGATTACTATTTTAACCACCCCGTTTCAGAGGTGTGTCTGGGGATACTTTCCTTGTACCATGCAGGACAGGGAAAGGGCATTTTCCCCTTCAAGGTAAAACCAGATACAAGCTGTTGCAGTTGTTCCCATATGCTTTCTTCCAAACTACTTCCATATTAAGCCTACTCATTTTGCAAATATAAGGAGTCCACTTGGGTGCTTCATGGTCATCACATTCGTACTGGCAATGAAATCTCTGCTACCCTCAATGTCATAGCTGGTTACAGAGGACTACATTGAGCCCAGCGAAGAAATGGAGAGGTAGTCCTTTAGAGAGCAGTCAGGAATGATTACATGCAAGAATTTGGTGATGTGGTGGGAACCAAGCCCCCAAAACGTGTTCAGGGAGGCACACCCCATCCCTGAACTATTTGCCACACCCAGTTCAGGTGGGTGACATAGGCAGGAACCAGAGCTGCATCCAGGCTTCCGTATTTGAAAGGGAGCTGGTGTCCCACTGCTGAGCACCTCCCCACCGGGGACAGCAGTTCTGCAGTAATACTTGTCCTTCATGAGGCAAACATGGGGCGCTCACACAGTCAGGGTTTTGGAAGAGTGGGACAGCAGAGCTACAACAAGCAGAACTCTTAATTGCTGGCGGGCTTACGTGGAGTTCATGGGCCACCCCGCTTCCCAGAAGAACCAAACATCCTACCACGTTCTTCTCGTGTCTTCTCCCTCCCCTGCCTCCTAGTGGCCCAGGGAGAGAACAGGGTGAGGCTGAGATACTGTTCTTGGAGAGGATTCCTGAGAACCTGTTCAAGAGTGGCTTAGGTAGAGGAAGGAGCAAACAAACCCAGGCTCCTCTGATGACAAGGAAGCATTGCAAAATGCTAATTGTCTGCTCACTCTGGATGCTGCTGGTGTCCCCCCAAGCAATCAACAGTGACATAGAATAGCATGGCAGCACTGCAGAGAGAGAAAAGCCTCCTGAATAACTGCAAATTTCCTTGAAGTTTATCCAGTACACATAGGGTAGGAAGTGCAGATTAGCTAGGATCTGCTTTACCAAGAGATACCACCCAAATCCCATCTGCAGGCTGTATTCACACAGATGTTTTCTGTAGCTGAATGCTAGTCAACATGCTGCCTGCCATTGCCAGATGTGCAGCCTACTCCTCCACTGCCAAATATTTTGCCTGCAGAGTATGTTTCCTCAGCTGGAACTGGATTTTCCTAATTATCAGTTTGCTCTGCATTGCCACCTTTCAGAAATTACTTATTTCTACCAGCTGCTAAATATGATGATGGTAGGAGGCGTTTATATGGAAATGAAAGTGGCAGGCTGACAAATCCCTGGTGGTAAAGGTTTCTCTCACAGACCTTTTGCATTGAAACAGAGGAAAATGAAGAGGGTTGGGAAGTGAGCTAGTTCTCCGGCTGCTGTATTAAAAGTTACTGTGCTTCTCTTTTCTGTGCAGTGGTTGTTAAGCATGAATTTAGCACAATGTCAAGTGCAGATTTCATGACCTCAGTGTGGATTCACCCTCGGCTGAGGGCTGTTCTGGAGAGAACTCGAGGAGCCTGGCAGCAGTCAGGAAAATGCTACATTATTGCAACTGATGTTCCTGGCTTTACTTAATTACTTGGAGGCAGAGCTGTGCAGTGAAGCAGTTTGAGCAAAGGGAGAATTTTAAAGAAAAACAGACTATTATGGTCTTTAAATAGGTTGGCTATTTTAATTTCTTAGTGAAAGCTGTGCAATTTTTGTGGTGGCATAAAACTTGTGACCGGAGACCCAAAAGCTCCTCATGTTCCATGTCCTTTAGCCTAGGTGTCTTTCCGCACTGCAAACAGATGATCACAGACTAAAGGTGGGTTTACCATGGCAATGGTTGCTGAGGAGTATGCCTAAGCCAGGTTCAAACATGGATGGGAGAGTGGCCTGAGCTCCCTGCAGCCTGAAGAACACAGCTACAGATTCCCAAGGGAGCTAGATTAAAGTGGGTTTGGATACATCCATGTCTCACCTATACAAGGTAGCAACTATGCTGCAGAAGGACCTCACTGTTTCCTTGGCTAAAGGGAAAGCCACTGCTGACTAGAACAAGCCATGTCCACTGACTCCGAGTCACCTTGCTGAAAAGAACAGCCAAAGCAGCTCACATACCATTCCACTAACTCTCCTCAAGCTGGCTGCTAAGAGAGGGATGTCCTGACCAGTTTCCAGTCCATATAGTGTACACATGAGATATTTTATTCACAAGAAACATGTACTATGTTGTGAAAGAGGACATGTTGGCCATTAAGAATTCAGCAGCTGAATCTGTCCTTGGGTCTCAGAGTCGTTTGAGTGTTTCACTCACTGACTTCCTTATCCTGTTTTCTTCTCCAAATCTACCATAATTTCTGGTTTCTAGGCAGTAGTGCACAGTTTCTCTTCTTTCTTTCTTGCTTCTTGCTTGTGGGTAACTTAGCAGGAGCTATCTCTCCCCGCCATCTCTTACCGCTCTCCCTTGTTAAGAGAGAAACATTTACATGGATTAGTCAGGGAAGCACCTCTGGGTGAGATGCTTTCGTACTGCTGACAAACACAAGACGTGGTAAGTATTGACTATCATTGCTGTAAACTTGTCAAGCATACAGCAATATGGCAGATAAGTGTTAGCTGTGTTACTGAGTTGATTGCAGGGATGATAACCTGAACAAGTCTGTGGCTTAGACATATGTGTGGGGAAGACACAGTATTTACAGCTCCTGGCTTCTGCATCTGTCTGGGGAGTGCCTTACCTTAGAGCTGCCCCAGACATACCCAGCTGCCCACAGACCTGTGCTGAATCACCAAGTGACTGCAGGCCTGGGGCTGCACAGCAGCTGCTGAAGGGCTGGCTGGTGACATAGTGCTGGCTCTCCTCCTTATTTCCAGCTGCTACTTCATATTAAAAGTAGCTAAAAATTCACAAATGGTTTCCCAATACTATTTTCCATGTAAGCAAGAGCAGAGAGCTGCTGTGAAGACATGCATGAGAAGGGTTTTAGCTTGTCCTGATTTGGAGTGAGAGGAGGAAGGTCTTGATGAAGTGAATATCTTTTCAGATACAGTCCCTGCAAAGAAGATTTCAGGCAGCTTTTTGAGGAACAGACAGGCCTTTTCAGCATGATCACCTGGGGAAGTGTTGTTCACCCAGGCATATGTTTGGGCTTCTTTGTCCCGGGGAACAGAGAAGAGCATGGAAGACCCCAGCCAGGCCCTTCCTCTAAAACTACCAGTAGCACCAGTAGAGTGCAGGAGCATGGCATGTTAGTGCAATGTGGAGCTCCTCAGTCCTGCACATTTCTCCCTCCCATCAGCTTTGTAGTGACACCCAATCAAGCTCACTTGAATAAATCTGCTAAGAAAGTCAGCTGTTGTTTTGCTAGGTCAGTTCCATCTCCTTACCATCACTGGTGGTTAGAGGAGTGTGAATTAATAGCAAAGAGATACCGAGAGAACCAAGGCTAGTGATGGGGACCAAGTGAGAGAAAAGCATTAGGATCTTTGTGAGCTTATCAGAACGGGGAACAGACCAGTAAACAGCTCACGAAAAGAAATTATCAGATGCCTCCAACACTTCTGCAGGGAGGCACTTCTCTCTTTCAAGAATGCTTCTTTGTCTGAAGAGATATATTCCAGCCTTACCTAGCAGAGATGTTGTCAGAGTAACTGTGGTTACATGAAGAGCTTTCGCACAGCACAATTGTATTGGACAGAGCTTACCCTGCCTTGCAACTGCCTGACAGTGATGAGCAAGGAAAGATTTATAGTGAAGACCCAACCAGAGGGTCCTTCCCAAGGTTTGTATCAGTCACAAGCAAAATTAACTGGGTGGTACAAACATGTTTACATGACTTAGGTGTGTGAGTGTCTATGTGGTCCTCTGCATGGCAGCAGAACCATTCATTTGAGAGTAAACATTCAAAGTACTTTCTCCTCTGAGAGAGAAAAAAAAGAACAACAACAACAACAACCCACAATATCTATCTGTCTATTTGGTAGGAAAAAAGGTACATAATTTTCTTCCTAGATAACTTCATAGAAAACCTACAGCTCAAAACAGGAATGTAGAAGTCTTGCTCTCAGAATGTGGAAGTTGTGTATGAAAGTTACTGGTCTTACAGGAGGTATCTGAGAAGACCCAGTGCAGATGGTGAATAGTCTGATACGTGCCAGTCTTGGCTTCCCAACCTACCTTCAGCCACTGCTTTTAACTAGTTGGTATTACAGCAGCACCAGGTTCTACTACTGAGAAGCAGGGATTTTCTAAGCCAACTATTTCATAGACACATGACAAAGAGAGAAATTCCAGCCTCTCAGAGACCCCATGGTCCACCCATCAGTCATGCAGCATTGCAACCCTGGTGAAGCTGGGCTGGTGTAACAAGTTGGGAAGTTGTTTTTGTCCCTGCATGAAGGAAGGGAGACAGCCCCTCCAAGAACAGTTAGAAGATAGAAAGATATCAAATGCCACCCCTAAAAATAGTAGCCATCCCACAGGACAGTGTTTGGAGGTACTGTCCGAATAAAAACAGAAGGAAGCAGCAGCATGGTGCCTTGTGGAATTTTTCCAGCCATATTCGAAGAACTGAGCTCCAAGTGCTGCTTCAAAGGCCTTCGGTCAGAGCCTATATATAACCATGCTGAATTTGCTGGCAGCCAGGCTGCAGTGAATAGTGCCCAGTATCCCCCTGGCACACTGCCCTTCACTGAGAAAAGACCTGTTAAAGGGCTGCAAGTTCATTCTGGTGCAAAGGCAAAAGACAGAAGAGAAGAAAGAAGGACAGCTGTGAGCAGAGTTTGGAGCCAGTCAAATGCACTTTATTCTTTATAGTGGATATAACACCTACTGGCATCAAGGAAGTGAGTTAGAGGTGCCTCCAACTTTTGACGGCTTACCTAGCTGTTCATTGAGCAGCCCCATGCAAACACTTCTACTCCAGAGTATCATAACCCTATCCCAGGCCTATACAAAAACTCCTGGTTTTCCCCCAGGGCTTGAGATTAAGCTTTTAGAGATATACATGGCCCCACATTGGGATGTAAGGGGCTGGCTGGATTACTCAGGCTTTGAGTACCATCTCCTGTCCTGTTGGCTTAACTCTACCAGGGTACAAGAGCAAAATGCCTGGGGACAAAGAGCAACCAACTGTGCTATAGTAGGTATATTAGGACTGAAGTTGCTAGCCTTGGTCGACAAAACTCCAATGTAAACATTTTTTTCACAGAGTGGTATCATCATTTCCAGGTTTGGATAACTGCCTCTCCAGACTTGTTAGCACAAATTTCTGAGCCTCCTAACACAGTGAGACCTGGGAGGGTGAAAAGGCAGAGAGAGAAGCTGTCCAGATTAGCCCTGGAGTTCACAACATGTTGAGAGCCATTTCACTTCTCCCAGCTTTGAAGTTTTATCTTGTCTTTACTTCAGCAAAAGTCTGCACTGCCTTCCCTTTGAGGACCTTGTAATTACTCAGTCTCCTGGGAGCTCCAGTATTTGTCACATTAGTAACAGCTTCAACACAGAGGCATTTCCCCTAAGCCAAATGCTACTTGACTGTAAAACGACACTCAGCTTTGACAAGGGTCAGATTTGACGTCAGTGATATACATTGGCTTCTACCCTGGGTGATATCAATGCACAAACACCCTCCTGCCTTCATTCTCTCCCTCATCCTCCAATTCTCAAGAAGGAGGAGAGACCTCTGTTCAAGACCGTGTATCAGCTACCGCCACCCTGGATCCTGCTCAGTCTCCTCAAAGACACCCAATCCTTCAACTTGCATTGACAGCCAAGTTCACACCCCCTCCCTATTCCATATCACTAGGACCTATCACTCCAAAGAACTGTTGGTACTAATGAAAGTGTCCCTAATGGCTCAGATTCTGCCACTCTGACCAAACCCAGACAGACCCTACAGGCAACTTTTCCACCTCCTCCTTAAAAGCACAGGCTCTCTCGCTCTGTGTCCACATCAATGTGTGATAGCAAGCACAGCACTGGAACTGCAAGGCTGCTGAACCGTGAAGAGAAATGAGAAAGACTGTATGGTTGAGGTACAGTTAGGGCTCCTCCTGTGAGAGACAACAAGGCCCACAAGCATTATGCCATCCTTCATTTGGCACAAGCACAAGCATGCATATTTATGCAAACTCAGCACAGCCATCACTCATACAAGCAAACATGATGCCATCCAACAGAGCCTGGAAAGCCAGTTCCTCCTTGGGGCTGGGAGTGAGAGAGCAGCTGTTGATGTTGGTGTTTAGAGTTGGGAACTGCTTGAGACCCTGACAGCCTGAGCAGATGAGAAGCCAAACTGAGAAGCTGCTGGACCACAAGAGGCCATGTTGTATCAGGGTGTGAGGCAGGCTGGATACAAACATAGTTCAAAATCAGAGCCAGCTCTCAAGCTACAGTCAGTAAGCTTCACTCCCCTCTCTCCCAGAAGCCTCCTGTAACTCAGCGGATTCCTCCATATCCCCCTTCCCAACTTAAGTTTTAGCTCAGAAATCTCCATCCCAGCAAGATATTTTCATCCCTTCCCCTTCCTTGTCCTCTCAGGCCCAGACGATGTTACCAGAGCCCTTCCCATCAAGAAGAATATGTAAGCCCTGGGGGCCCTGGGCAGGAGGGATGTGGAGGCTGGCAAGCCAGGTGAATCCTCCCCAGTATTTCCTGATGCCAATGGTACATTGGTGCTTCTGAGCCAAGATGTTCCTCACACATTCAGCCTTACTGAGGTACCAGCCAGGCTTTCTCTATGGATATAGTATCCTTCCCCTCAGCTTCACCTTCTGGCTTTCTTTGCCAGGTTCAGTACTGTCTTTAGAGCTGTAGGCATGAATTGAGATGCCTCAAAATGGCTTGGGTGATTCTCTGATGAGCTTTAAATGTAGGTGGAGGCACCACCCAGATTGTGTTGTGCTATGTTCCCCTTGTCCTTGCCCCATTTTTGTGTAGCTGCAGCTGCCTGATACAGAAGGGATGACTGGTGCATGGCTTATCTGCCATGAACCGCTTCAGTCTTTCACCAACAACAAACATCAGTAGGCTCAGTAATGCAGGAATGGTCTGTTGTTAACCTAATGAGATGCTGACTTCAATAGCTGTTGTTGTTAAATGGTTGTTTTGGATAGCTAGTGGATAGTTGTTTATTGTCGCATCTGGAGTTATTGGATATGATCATTATAGTTGTCAGCATTCAGCTATTGCACTCTTAAACTTCAAAACTAGGCCCGGAACCTCTATTGGAAACTGAAAAAGGCAATCTCAGATCCTTTCCAGGCACCCGACTGACCACTGCAGATGTACCTGTTGAGGTTCTCTCCTCTTGGCCATAAAATAAAAATCTGACTACCTCCACAGGCAGCCTTGCTGGAAAGGAACGAAACAGACCGAAGTAGGACTGATGCCAGCACTAATCCTGGCAATGAAACAAGGAGTCCTGGTACTTCCTGTGATGCATCGAAAAGAAGGAAGATATATGTGGGATGAAAAAGCTTTCCAGTCACTAGTTATGGTGGCAAACTTCCAGTCCTGGGACACTGGATGATTTGTTTGTGTGGAAAGAAGCAGAGTGAACAGCCCAATGGCTCGGCAAGGCCAGTTTGGCATCAGCATGAGAAACCCTGCCCCAGCGGCTGTACAAGGCTGGGTCCCACGTGCCTGACGTTCCCTCCTCGGACTGAGCTCCTGCACAGGGCACTGCACTGCACACACACAGCTGTGAGAGGGAAGCAGCACTGCAGTGCATTAAATGCCATGCTGCTTTCTGCTGGTCCAGCCTGATTCCCCCTCACCACGCTGCTTAAATTGACTGCAATATCTGGCAAATAGCTTAACACCTTAAAAGATAAAATGCAGCCACAGTCAGAGTCTATCTGTCCCAGACCCACTGCGAGGTTAGAGTGCTTAGCCCTAGCTCCAGCTTTCCAAGCTCCTGTGCCTGTGACGCTCTTGGCTCCCTGTCCAACTGAAGAACAGAGCATGGCCACGAAGAAACATGGAGAAGGAAGATAACTACATATTGCAGCACCCTTCAAATTCTGGGTAGTCTCTCGCTGAAGTATAGATTATCTTTCTTGTTTTCTGACAGCATCTGTCCCATCTCTTCCATGCTGCCCTCACCACTCTGCAGCACCTGACAAGGGCCTTTACCTCAGCAGTGCTTTCTTAACAAGATTTATTTAACCCAGAGATACTTATGTTGAAAGCACTTTACAAACATTTCTCTTTTAGCATTAGTTGCACTAATGCTAAAAAAAGGGGACAAACAACTTTCCGAGGGTCCAAAACTTGGCTATCAGAATTGCACCAAGAAATCAGACTTTCATGGCTCTTAATCAGGATTTATTTCATTACTCCTGCTCACTGCTATCAATGTTAGAAACACAGGAGAATGCAATAGCTGATAGCACAACCCTTAAAATACCTCAACCCCTTCTATGTGTTGGCTCTTCTGACTGGCGTGCAGGTGGAAGGTAATTCCAGCTCCCGGGACAGAGGGAATCCACCCGCTCACAGGCAGTACGCGCTCTCTCAGACAGCCTGCCCAACAGCAGCACGGGATGCTGATTTTGTTTTTCCATTTTGGCCTTGAAGCAGACTGACTATCTCACTAAATGTGTAAGCTTCCTATCTTTTAGCTGGTGAGTCCTGCAGTCCCTTGATTACCACAGCTTCAAGCAAAGTGGCATGGGCCAATAAAGCAAATCAGGAAATAAGATACTAATCCCAGGGCTTGCTTACATATAGACAGAAAATAGTGTGGAGAAAGTTTTACTACTTCCTTGCTAACTGATCCTGCTCTGTTTTGTTGTCTGCTGGGCGCATACCCTTCCCTGCAGGCAGTAAAACATTTCATGAGCTAGAAGAATGAGGAAAGTTTTTGAATTGCTGCTGGCACTATATTCACAAGCACACGGAGGGAACAGAGTAATTTTTTTTTCCACCACACTTAGATTATTGTTATAAAGATGCCTGGCACTAGGGGACACAAGAGCAGGAAGACTGATTGGAGAACATTGTTAAACAGCAAACAGCATCTTGTGAGGTCTGTGTGATAAATGGCTTGGTAAATGCAACCATGAGCTAGACCATGTAGAAAATGCTGGGCTAAAGTACACATTTTTCCTCTCTACCAAAACTTGTAGATGATGGTTGGCACTTGAATATGTGCTTACCACAGCTGCACACTTGGGCTTCCCCTCTAAGCCTGCCCAACCTTGTGTCTGAGACCCAGTGCTAGGTATTTTTGTTCCATCCTGTACAACTGCAGCATACATTGTACTTCCCTCTGGTGGCTGGGACAGCAACTTCTATTCTGAGGGGTGACGAAAGCTATTTTCCCCTTCACCCTCTGTTCACGTACTGCCTTGCTGAAATGCAATCATCAGCCCATTGCTCTATGGAAAGAGGGTGTTTACAGGTAAATGGGTCTACTTCGTATCTACTGGGCTGAAGACCATGTCTCAGGATATGAAATATACTGTTACAGTACACATTTCAAATATGGTTGAGGAGGCAAAATACTCTGTATTCTGCTGTTCTGCCACATCTGTCAGGGCTGACTGTAACTGGGGAAGTGACTCAGGAGCCAAAGCCGCAAAACTGGTAGTTTCCTTTATTGATTTCTCTCAGGCCACCACCTTGCTGCCTCCTCTATGGGTTAACAGATTTGGCCAGACTTGGCTGAGAAGCAGCAGAGGTGGATGTGAGCCCCATCACTACTCACTTGTCCTGGAAACATCTTCATCTCCCTGAGGGCTCTCCTTGTGAAAGCACCTCCACAGTCACCAAAGGGACAGTGCAGCAAAAGCCGTTCCCAGGGTCATTTGGAGTGACAGCACCTAATGCAGCTAACACAGCTGCCTGAGCCAGGTGCACCCTGGTGAGCTCTGAGGTGACTTCAGACACAGGAGCCCAAGCTGCACCGCAGGAGGTTTCTGCCCATGTCACATGCACCATGCAGCAGACAATTTGCCAGAGGCTCCACAAGCTCAGAGCCCAGTATCACATCCAAAGCCACTGAGGAAGGTGTCAGACAGTGCAACAGAGCGTCTGAGGCCCAGGCAAAGGCTCTGTTTCTCTGGCTCTGATGCTGCGGTGTTTGCCTGCTACAGGAAGGTAGCAACAAGCAGCAGGAGGCAGCCACATCTACAACGCTAATGTGATTGCTCAGCAAATGCAAATTTGGGATCCCAGTCCTCAGGCTGCTTAATGCCGCACAATCAGCAAAACCACAGGACGCTGAGCAGGGCCAGCCTACCCTCTGCAACATCGCCAGTTAAATCCAGACCACAGGACTGTTCTCACTGGGATGATCATTAAGAGACAGAAATGATCCAGCTATATAAGGCTCCAAGTCCATAAGGCAGAGTCTGTGGTAAGAGTAAATAGGAAAATCAGCTTTTAATTTGTAGTTGAAGAAAAAGATTATCTGTCATTGCTTAGAGAATGAACTAGAAACCCTGCAGTGTTACTTTATACAGTTGTCCTCCTCTGCTCCTGGTGAGCTACAATGATAGAAGCTTAATGGTCCTTTTTCAAATCGCAGGAATTTATTTTACACAGTCCATGTAGCCTTCTAGAGCACAGGAATATGCACAGTGGAATCTAAAAGGGACTTTGAGACTGACTGGGTAGGAGCAGCCCTTTCAAGCTGTTGCTGTTTCAAATTCTTTAAGAGACAGCGCTTCATAATTTAGAATCTCCTCAGGCAAACTCAAGTCCAAACCGTCTGTTTCCACAGTGGCTTTAAATGAGCAATCTTGCAACCACAAATAATACATGGTGAGAAATAGCTGGTCGGTTAGTAATCCTCATCCTCCCCCTGTCCCGAAGGAAGCCTGTGCAGGACAGAACATTCATTTATTGGCATCGCTGCACAGTTTTCCTTTCATTTCATCTCATTTTCATAAACAGCCCCATTTGTTTGTCACTGAGGACTGAGATTGTCATGTGGCCTCCTGTTCCCATATACAGGTTCCCCCCAACATGTCATAACACTTCATTAAAAATTGAGATAAGGAGCCAGCCTGTTAATTCTTTTGGTGTCACTGGGGTGAGTGGTCTCTCATTTTCACAAGAACCAGCCTCTATATGAAGTAAAAATTAAAAATTGGGCTCTTGGGATCATGTATTTCAAAGCCTTGGAAGCTGCCAACGAGGTCTCCCCAGAAAACTCCCACTTTCTGAATGGCAGACCATGTTCACAGGAGCACAAAGGACCGAGGATGTGTGTTGCTTTTATCTGTCTCCATATGTTTGATATATGTTTAAGATCCCATTCTATGAAGTGTCTTTACAAAGATGTCAGTCTCCCTCCTACTGCTTCTGCTTTCTAATAGTTACTGAGAATGCAGTTGGGCTCCAAAATTAACTGAAGGTAGAGAAAAGGTCTTAATCTGATAAAAAATAGATCCAGGTAGGAGAACATTAAACTGTGCTATGCCATGGTTATAGAAAGAATGAATGCATTGCAAGTCAACAAGTTTTAGGCTTAGCTCTATTATTAGTTTGGCATTAATATGCAGGTTTGGCCAATTTTTCTAACTGTTCTCTATCCATCTCCCCATCAGTAAAACTAGAATAGCAGCCAGGAGCACTAAAGATTAATTTGTTAATATTATGTAGACCATCTTGAGATCTGTAGATTCTTGAAATCTGAAGATTTCATTCTTGTTTATGGAATTACAGAGCTCCAACAGTGATTTCAGAGCATGCTGGTTTGGAAGTACCTCAAAAACGATTTTGTTCTTTTATTCGGATTCTCTTGGTCAGCTCCTCTGTGCCAAGGAAAGCTTGTTAGAGTCCGTGACACAAAGGACAATATTATGCTCATTAGTTTGCTATGCTTCCACAGAACCCAGTGACCTACAAAGGACACAGACTAACACCACGGTAAGCAGTGTGGCTACGTGTCAGTAGGGAAATGATGAATGAGGATGAATGCAATGTGCTGATTGTCAGCTTTGACATGTTATCTTTAAAAACAAGACATTCTCAGTGTCTGAGCAATCCTTCAGCAACATCACTCTGGAAGGGATTACCTGGGTCACCAAGCCCAATGTTTTTCAGTCTCAGGCAATGGTGGAATAGATGTTTTGTTCTAAAGGGCTTGCAGCCTGCCCCACCAAAGTGCATCCTGACACCCAGCATCTCTTAGCATCACAAGAATACAATACTGGCTATCCTGGAGCCATCTTTTTTGATAGTATGTTCACATTCCTTCCCACAGGGAGAAGTTTCAGATCAGCCTGTAAGTACCCTGATTAGATGATAGAGAAGATGTTATAATGGCAATAGAGCGGTAACAAAGGAAAAGTAAGGAGGGTTTCATTCCTTGTGCATTTCCCAACTAATGGGAAACATGCAGCTTCCAACATTAGAAAACATAATTTCCAGCTGATAACTAACATGTAGGCTCGATGTAAAATCTACATATGTAGTGAACAGTGGCTGCCCCTGGGAAATGATGGGAATGCAGCCAAAGACACACATGCTAGGGATCTCTAGGCTAGAAGAAGAGGAGACAGGGGAACTGGAGTCTACAGTAGTTCTATGTCATGTGTTTTTTGGAGAGTGGAGTGCTTCAGATATCAAAGTGTGGAGGGTGAGATTCTTCTCAGTAATGCTAGTTGTCTGAAAGTTAGGCATCAAGTGCCCTCTACTGTTAATGGAGGGGAGGGGGCATCTGCCAAAGGGCAGTTCAGCCTGCAGCTCCAGGCCCTCTCCAGATGATTCTCTTTGGAGAGGAAGGATCCAGCTCTCAGGATTTTATTTGTGCTGAAGTTGCTTCTCAAAGCTGCAATTTTACATCAATCTCAGATCCATACCTAAGCTAAGTGGGCCAGGCAATGACTTTAACTCATTGATATGCCCTTGTCTCTTTCCAGGGACTAACTCCTTTAGTAAGCAGGGAGAGACTTTCTATTAACTTCAGCAGGGGGAGGGAGGAGCTTTGCTGTTAGTAATAGTAAAATGTCCCAAGCTTCATAGTTTTATTATCTGATGGACAACGTATATTCAGGTCAGGGCTCTTGTGCCCTGTATCTCCTGCATCTCAGCTTGGCACAGAGCTAGATCTTTCGGAGTGATAATAATAGAAGGCTCTTCAGACCTGCTTAACCTCTCCTATGCTAAAGAGAAACTGAATTCCCAGCTTCTCTCTTACCTAGACAACACGATCAATGCTTGCAGTCCAAAAGAGTCCAAACCCCACTACAAGTCTTTGAAGTCCTTCCTTTGCAGAATCCCACAAGTTGGCTCAGTTAATAGGAGTTTGCCAAAGCATGCGTGCCCTTTCCATCCTGCAAACCATCCTGGTCTGACATGAGAGTTGCCATTTTTGCTAACTAGTACCATTTGTAACAACCGCTGCCTTAACAAAAGTGTATTCATCCCATAAATTCTCCATAAACTAAATACAGTAGAGGGCAGGAATTGAAAGTCTTCTCACTGATCAGAGAGATGTTTTATAAAAGAAATTTCTGAAGATGAAACCTGAAGTGATCCAGCCATAAGAACAGAAAGAAAATATTTATCACAAGAGGGGAATGTGAAGAAAGGAGGTAAGTTGCAATAACTCAGCATGAAGCATTTAGAGACTTCATTCATTTCACTATAATCAACAGAACGAGGCAAAGAATGTTGCTCTCATCCTCTTTCCTTGTAAGTCTTGTTTCTTTAGGAGAATCCTTCTGGCCTTTGAAATGCTTTAAAAGGTCAGACTACGCAGCAGGAAGAACTGCAGAGAGAGAAGGGAAAAAGCAGCAGAGAGAAAAGCCATCAGCGGAAACCCACTGAGAGGAGAATATTGACTAGATAAATAATATCATATTAAGTAGAATTCAAGAGCCAGACCTGCCATGCTCTGCTAACAGAGAGTGAATAATTAAGGGAGAGGTTAGGAGGTGAAAGCCTGTCTCCTGTAGGGGATGAGGAGAGGATAATAAGCTTAGCACACTCACAAAGGCAGCCAAGGAAATTTGACCCGTTATCACACAGTTATCTGTAGAGAAGTAGATGAGATTAGACCCATAATGGGATTGGTGCCACATGAAGCTTTGCATTTCTGACATTGCAAGGAGGTTACTGACACCAATCCCTACTAATTTATTGAATTGCTGCAATAAAAATGCCTTCCCTACTGAAAATAGCAGAGAGTAACTGAATAAACCTCTTGAGTAAAAGGGGATTCATTGCCTGAAGAGGATTTGCAGGGCACCACAGTTATTGAGTTAGCAGATTCAGAGGCAGCCAGCTGCTTCAAAGAGGGCTTGAAGTGAATAATGATAGTTTGCCCTGTCTTCCTGCTTCTCATCCTCAGCCGTGCAGACAGCTAGGCTCAGAGAGAAGGGAAATGACTTGTTCAAGATCATGCAGCGAGTGGAGGTCGAGAAGATCGCCTTCATTTTTGTGCTGAACTAACGCAGGACTCAGAGCAGGAGTGGGTCATTATGCTCTTTCTGTCCTGAGCCAGGTTGGAAAGTGAGGTAAAGGTTGAGAAATCTGGTCTACGCTGAAACCAGTGGAAGCAGACCAAGAACCACCTCCAAAAAGAGCCATATTCTTAAATGTCTTTTGAGTATCTCTATGCACTGTGAATTTATCAGGAAATTGCTTTGCATACAACACTTCCAAGCAAAACAGCACAGTGCTACTAGAAAATGGAGCACAGGGGAAATTGGTAGCAGAGAGAAGCACTGAGTTATGCAGGAGCCATTTTCTGCCTCTGGGCCTTTCCCACTTTGTCTGGGTCAATTTAGAAGCTCCTCTTCTGAGTTAGTAGGTCATACACAGCAGTCTTTACTGGATGAGTATAAATAACTGTAAAAGGCCACTGGTGAAGCAGACTCAGTAATTTCTGTATCTCAAAGGCATTTTGGACTTCTCCAGAAATGGGCAATCTCACAGGAGAGCCAGGGTTAGTGCTATATTCACCCTTAACTGCTGGCAGCAGACAAACTGGAGGATAGCTCTTAAATTGTATCTACACACCAGGGCTGGTCCATCAGACCTTTAACTGTCACACGCAGTTGAAGCTGAGCCATTAGGGCAGGCACTTTATATACATTTTATAGGTATTTTACAGTCCCTAGTAGCACTCCTAACTTTTTATTATTTTGGATGGCTGATTTTTCTCGCCATAGTTTGTGAGTCTCTCATCTGTCCATGTGGTCCAAACACATTAGTATCCTGGGAACTCATGACAGCTATTGACAAAAAATACTGTTTTAAGTGGTGGCTACTGATAAAGCACAGATAGAAGTGGGTAGAAGTTGGGTATGAACAACTGTTGTGTAAAAAGCATACGATTACAGTAGCATTTGAGAATGATTCAGGAGAAACTATGATTGGCTAAAGATGAAGAAAGTTGTGAATAATGCTTTGGGAATTGTTTTTCAGAGAATAACACATTTACCAAAACAACTCAGGCTTTATTCATTGAATAGTTTCAGGCAAAAACATGGAGATGGATAAAAGTATTTGATAAAGTCAAAATTCACTGCTTCAACATTTTCAAAATCGGATGATCTGTTTAGGGGCTAAAAACAAAGTGTTCTGATTTTACTTTTGAAATCTCCTTTCTTTTCAAAGTTGACCTGTTCTTTGAAAAAAACATAAAACTAGAGGTTTAGAAGGGTTAAATCATCCAAAAATGAATTTGAGTGTAAGGTTTTGAGTTAAGCCAAAACAGTATTTTTCCTTTGTTCATTGCAGAAGGAAATAAAAATGTTTTGATTCAGTGCAGACTAAAATTTTATTAGATTTTTCTATTCAAGCATCAATCAAAAATCCTTCTTTTTTCCCCAATGCTAATGAAGAGCATTTTTGGCAGGAGGCAGAATAGAGAGGGTACAGCCCTGAAAACCAGCTTTTCAGTAGTGCTTCATTGTGTCATACCAGGAAAGAGCTTTCCACTTAACCAAACCACAACTTGGCATGTTTAGCAAATTTCTCCCTGAGGAAACTTCTGCTCTGGAATGGAGCAGGAGGCAGTAGGGGCCAAGAAAGAAGCACTTGATGGAGCAGGCGGGGAGAGCGAGGACTGGAACAGCAGAGCTTTCTGCTGGCCAGAGTCGCAGCTCACTGGTGAGGGCACAGGGCCACATCCAGGGATGCTGCATGCAAAGATCAGCTGCCCTGTGCAGAGGTGGGCAGCAAACAGAGCTGTTTTCCCCTGTTTTATGCTGTGTTTTGACTCATTGGCATTTCTGGATTGTTTTAGGAATACTTTTACTTTCAGCTCCATAATCCTCCAGCTTAGAAAAGGCCAGCAAGCATTATAAACAAAGCCTTCAAGATGGGCTTGAAGATAACAGAGATGTGTTTATTCCTTGTGGAGGATTTTCTTGTTCATGTTGTTGGGAAGGTGAATGAACAAATGAATAAATGAAACAGCTATTCCCACAAGGGAAGATACTGTAACCACAGAGAGTTAGCTCTCGACTCCCATGGGAGTCATCCTTTTATCCTTCAGATTTAAGTCTTTCTGCCTTTAGAATGAAATTTGTTTCAAATGCCCAAATATGATCCTGGCACAGAATAATTTAAGCAAGAGTCAGAGAATCACAGCAGTGTAAGCTGGAGAGAAGGACAGATGCAGACACAGAGGTAGTGATAAACTCAGTCATTATTTTGAGCCAAATGACAAATCTGGAGAACAGAAGGTGGAGTGCATAGTGCAGAGGGAAGCCTGTATTTCACAGACAGTCTTTTTCTCTTGGAAACATCGGAATCTTTACAGTGAAGATATCTCAAAGAGTGCTTGACCCGCTGTCAGCTCATTAAAGCAGTCTTCCCTGACACCAACAACCATTGATATGAAACGCTATGAAACTCTTACCATTGCTCTTAATAACAGGATTTTCGAAAACAACTTCAAACACAAACTTTTAACAAAAAGAGGTTTTTAGTGTGTAAAATAATCCAGTAACCAAGTACAAACTTAACTGTCAGTCCAAAGCACCAGCTAGCCTTCTAACACTATAGACATGATATATTCTCTCCTGCAAGAGATAAGAACAACATGCAAAGACATGCCAAAGACGTGGTCTTAGAGGTGTAACCAGCCAGGCTGCGATGCCACTGCTGCCTGAGTCAGCAATCTCACTTGTTTGGAACAAGAGTAAAAGGTTACCATTTTGATTTGCTTGCGTCTTACAGTCATTTTCCACTGGTGTAAAAGATGACGCAAAGGGAAAAAGCTCTGATGAGGACGGCCCTCCCTTTCCCCCTCCCCTCCTCTCATGTAGTCCCCTCCATTTCTATCTAGTCATTTAATTGGAAAGTATATTTACTTGCCCTTGCTTTGTGACGCATTCCAGATATCACGTTCCCTCCTGATTGCTTCCACTTTGTTTGCCTATGTATTAATTATTACAGCTCACTGCCTGTCTCTACAAAGGAGGCCTCTCCCCGTGAAGACAGCCACTCTCTCAGCCCCACGTGTCATGTACCGTATGAGGCCATCCGACTTTCTCACCATACGGTGAAAGAACACGTTGTTTGGCATGGCAGGTTGGGTTTCCACTCCAAAGTGGAGGCTCCAGGGGAGGGAGGTGATGAAGGACTTGTGCATGTCTGTAATAGGAAGACAGGTCATCTATTATTCCTGGCGGTAACAAAACCCTGCAGCCCCAGAAAGATGACTTTTAGAACTAGGACATCTTGTCCCTCTTCCTGGGCAGAGCATGTGATGTCTGTAGCAGCCTGTCCAGTAAATGGACTGGAGAACTCCTCTGCCCTGGAAAAATGGGGAGCAAGCAGCAGCTAAGCAGGAAGGAAGGGCCCATGCTGCTCAGGGAACAAGCGGAGAGAGCACTCAGTCTCCCAGTCAGGTGACTGCTTCCTTGGCTGAAGACTTTCCCTCTGACTGTTAGTGCTCATGATTTGTTACAAACAAGCTCTCAAACCCTGGAGCTGGCCCATATGCAGCTGGGTCCAGCGGTGACCAACAACCTTATTTGGGTCTAGCATTGTTCAGATACTCCTCTCTTTGCTTTATTTAGATTTTACTTTACTCTGGTCCATTATTGCCTGTATATTCCTTTCATCTTACTTACCAGTCTTCCTGTGTTTAGCACATCCTTTGAATCCTCTTATTTTCCTTCCTTAGCCTCCAAGCTTACTGCAGCATGGCAGGTTTCCACGACTGCTGCTTTGTTCCTTTCCCAGCAGCCTTGTGCCATGTAATGGCACAGTAGACATCTGTCCCACTTTCTGCCATCTTCCCCTATCTTACATGGTCTTGAGACAGCTCATGATGTATCAGAGTTGTTTCTTTCACAGGATCCACTTTCAAAATGGGTGGTTTCAAGTTTTAGCAATTTTGTTTGGATGCCTGGAAGGAAAAAAAAGTTGGGGGTTTTTTGTTTGTTTTTTTTTTTCCCTGGTCTTCTCTATCATGTTTTGAAAGGTTTCCTCCAGACATGAGGTTGATGGGAAAACTCCTGGGACATTGGTACGGAGTCCATGGCTGAGACAGAAGGAACTAGCTCAACTTTCTCCCTCACTGTCTTTGGGATAGGAGATGGTGCAGAGAAATGTGCATACCCATCCAACTGTACAGGGCCATCCCCCTTCAGCTACTTATGTCTATACATTCTTCATCATTCCCCGTGCGTGATAGCAACATCATTTATCCTTCACAAGATCAGGAGAGTTTCAGAGTGGGAACACTAGTAGAAGAGATCCCACAATGTTGTAGATGGAGCTGTGTCACATGCTGCTGAGCTGCTGGGCTACCAGATGATGTTGCCCTCAGTAACCTTCCTGACCGATTGAGGATTCAGATTACCCTGTAGCCCATATGCCAACATAGCCCTGCTGCTCACCAGTTGACACAGCTAGGACATTACAACCATACCTGAGCTGCTTATGAGCTGCATGCAACATCAGAGCCACAGGCTGGCTGCCCTGTACTTTAACATTGAATTCCAAGATAGAGAAAACCTCAGCATCTCCTCTGCTGCCCAGAGCCTGAAGAAAGAATTCTTATATGCATGGACCAATACCCATTACAGCCAGTCTCAGTCTCTTATAAGGAAGGATGCTACCAAAGAAGCACTTTTCCTTCATTCTCAGGTCTCTTCTCTTCCTGAATGATACTAGTGATAAACTGTTTGCATGGAGTTAGGACTGTCTTCCATTTGTGTCTGCAAAGTCTATTTCTTATTTAAGTGGAAATCTCACAGAGCGAGGATTGTCCTTCTCTGTGCTCTGCAGGCTTCTGCCACTCATTTATTTTGCTGGCATTATTATACTTCATATCAGCTCACCGTAAACAATAATAAAGCCTTACAGCATAAAGACTAGAATATCAAGTTATCAGTCCAGATGCTAAGATTCTAACAAGAATGAAGGGAAATAATGCAGGGAAAAAATCAGGAACAGCTTGAGACAGCACCAAGTCCCATTTATTTAGCTTTGCTTTGAAGTCCAGCAATGCCAACACAAAGCAGTAGAAGCACTTAGGCTTGATAACATTGTGCAAATATTTTCATAGAGCTCTCATTTGGTATTACTTTTCCCATATTGCTTTATCTACCTCAGTTTTCATAAATGAAAGCTAAGTTTGCTAAGGAAAACCGGGCAATAGCAAGATACTAGAAGGTATTTCCCAGATCAAAATTTTGCCTGGGGCAAGGGGAGGGAAGGCACATCTCCCCAGACTTGATGTCTAACACCCCATCAGTGAGCAAACTAGCCTTCAGCCTTTCATGGAGATACTGATTCATCCCTGCATGTGTGCATGCAGGCACTAACACGCACACGGATGAGCACACAGATGTGCTTGCAGGGTTCCCTGGATGCTCTTGGCTCCATTCAGTTGTAGTCCCAGCCACACTTAGCTATAGACCATCCCTGGGTGGGGTTTGGCCAGAACAACCTCAATGATGCTTTGCAAGCTCAGCAAGAGGACATCAAGCATCTGAACTAGCACGTACAAAAGGTGGACCACTGCCCGGAGCCATCAAGCTGTTTCAAGTTCCTGTACACTCTTAGAACATACCCTTGTATCTTTAGGATGGTGTTCCTGTCTGTAAGGAGATATTCCCCCTTCACTTGACTCCTGAAGGCTGGGCTGAAGTTATTTTGCAGCTCTCCATAGGCTGGATGGAGATCTGAGTGAAATTATTCCCTTTTCATTTGTAGTGTCCAGAACCTAAAGAGTTCATGCATATGTGGAGTGCTCCACAATCCCTGCCTGGAGTTACCAGTGTCTTAATTCCCTGTTCCCTCAGAAGGACCTCAGAGCTACAGTGCGTAGGGACAGCGCCACAGAAAGCCTGCTCTCTCTGCACCGTGTTACTTGGACGCACGATCCTATGTGCCTAAGTGAATTTGAACCGCCTCATGCTTGCTGCAGGCTAAAAGTGTGTACACAGACACGCACGCACTAACCTGCTCCTGCGGAAGGAAGAGTCGTCAGCGGCTAGTTTGCTAGCGCTGATAGCCGAAGGGCGCAGCAGTGCAGCGCTATCAGTAATACCGTGCAGTTACACAGTAACACCCTACGTGTCAGTCACAGAGCCTGATCCAGACTCTGTGAAAGCAATGATAGCTCCAGATTGCTTGATTTCACTGAGCGGTGGCCAGATCGTTTAAGAGGTCAGCAAAGGAGGCTGCGATCTCCCCATTAGCGGTGCCTGCATGCCCAGAGGGTACCAGGAGAGTGCCCACGCAGCTGCATGTCCTTCGCTTTCCCCTCACAGCTGTGTCCACCTCAAGCTCTGGCTGGAAAACAGGGAACATAAGTACGTCAAAGAGGCAAGAAGGATGATACTGCCAGACACGCACACCCAGTCCTTCTCCACTGGAAGAACTACAGTGAACAGAAACGTGGAGCATTTTGGGGCCAGAAAAAGATATCTCTTCACTTTTTCTGGCTTTGGACTGGAGGAAATTACTCTTCTACAGCTGGTGAGAGAAAAAAATTTTCTGTCAACCCCCTGCCGCGTTAAACAGACGCGTGAGGCGAGCGGGGGTAAGCGGTGCAAGGCCGTAAGCCCTCCACTGAGAAGATAATTGTTCTGCTTTTTCAGATCACTCGTACCAGGCACTGAACGATTGCAGAGAGAGCAATTTGCTGAGACATTGTCTCAATGATTTGGGGGGCACTTCAGAAACTCCTCCATGGCCTCTGGGAGAGGAATATTATGGGCTGGTTGATCCTCAGCTTTTTCTGTGTCTGGAGAAAAAACACGTGGATTATTTTAAAATGCTTGAAATTACCACTGAGTTCTGTAAGTTCGTATTTCCCACCCAGCTGGGAAGGACCAAATGACAGCCACCTGCTTTGCAGAAAGAAAAAGTCAGGAAAATTGCTGCATGGAGCAGTCTCTGCTGCACATTGATCACTCCCTCCACGTGTTCGGGATTTTCACTGTCATGTCAGCTAAGCTCCCTTTGCTGACAGACTTGCAAGGACTCCTGCACCTCTCCACCAAATTGGCTCTTTCCTGCCCTCCTGCAGCTCCCTGCTGTCCCAGTGTGGTCCTTCACCCCAGCATGTCTCTTTGTGTGCACACCAGGATGCTCCTGCGGAGCCCCTCAGAAGCCCAAGCGCAGATTCCCTGCGACGCTGCTCACGTATCCCAGCCTATTTTCTCATAAACACCACTGAGCCTTTTTTGAGGAGGGGCGATCAGGTTATACCTCACTCTGTCGTGTGAATCGAGTAACTCACAGCAATCTGCTTTGGAATCTCATAGAAGTCACCTGACCTACTTGCAATCCAACCCAAGTTGAGTGGGTTTTTTTCACAGAGGATGAGGTCACCATTTCAAACCCACCTTCACAGGGAGAGCCTACCTGTGTCAGTGGTGCCCTACACTGCGTGTCAGTGTGTTCATCCCTCCTGCAGTGTTACAGGGCTTCAGTGACAATATTCATAGTGGCTGTATGAGGAAAATCTATCTGAAAGATGGTCACAAGATACAGCACAGAAGACTGAGGGAAGCAGCCAGAGTTTCCCAAAAAAGGTGACAGCACAGAGACATCTTCTGGCCTGAGACAAGAGGAGAAGAAGCTCAAGCAAAGCATCAAGGAGGCCCCAATTCCTCAGTCAGGCCACTGTGTTCCTGTGCACCTGGGACTGTCCTAAATGTCCTAATTAGTTTCAAAAGACTTTGGCACTGGCTCTGTAATGCAGGAAGGTGCTGCCAAAGGCATAATGACTTGGTTTCAGAGGCAAGGGGCAAGGGATGTGGATTGTCACATCATGCACATAAATACAAGGGAGGGGAGAGCAAGTCTGACTAGTGAGGGCCTGACTTACTAGGATGAGGAGATGGGGGAAACACTAAGGACTGCAGCTCTCCAAAAAACTAGGCAGCGACAACAGGGAAAGGAGGTTTAACACCTTACCAAGCCTCCTCAGGCTCCATCAACCAGATCACCTTGTTGGTGATTTTTGTATGTAGGAAGAAATAGCCATATCAGGCCAGCACACAAGTGGCTCACATTCAATGCCCTTATCTGGGCTCTTCCTCTGTAGCTCAGATAAGCCAGAATACCCTCTTCTCCAGGGGACAATGTACAGGATTTCTGCTTCATACCCTTAGTTCAGTTTCATTCCCTAAAATGGTGTCAGCAAAAGCCAACCTCTGATGCTGCAGAAGAGACAGAAATGTTTTTTCACTTTCCAGTGCATCCCACTTCTTTCTTCAAGCTTTATCAAAGATAGTTGCTTGATTGCTAGACCAAAACCACTTGGTGCTTCTCCAAACAATTCCCATATATAGATGCATACCCAAGTAGGTGCACTGATACACACAGATGTAAAAATATCATTATGTCTGGCTTTTAGACCTATGAGTTAAAATTTTCCTAGCTTTGTGGGATTACAGTTTGTATGTGGGCACTTCCAGCTTTAGCTAGAAGAAGGTACATGCTGCATACGCCCAGGGGTCATGGTGCTGCCTACAAATACACACTGAAATAAATCTGGCCATATACGTGCACATGAAAAAATACATGGACACTCACTGCCTTTGTTTTCTGGTTCTTCCTGACTACTTCTGTATATACCATAGGAGCTGTCGACCTAAATATTTCCTTAAGAGGGAATGCAATGGAGACGATCCAGTAGGATACCATTGCAGCCAGAGCGGGCCTCATGTTGCTGAGCTCTGAAAATGTGCTTCTCTTTTCTTTCTTTACTGCTGTACTTACAGCATTTGTTCTTTGACATGCGTGTACCCAAAAAAATATTCTTCCCTGAAAGAGTTAATGAAGAAACAGAGGGTGTCCTGGAGCATGAGCAGCCTTCCCAACCAGCGGGATTAGAAAGGCTTCTCTCTTCTTGATATTTCAAAGCTTACAATGGAAGCTACAAAGTTTGTAAACACTCCCAGTTGGCAGCCTTTTTGTATTTACTTAGACTATGATTTATAAAGTGAATCTCGAGCTCTCTTTCCAAGATTAGCTCTTTGCTGTATCAATAAGTATATGTATGGGGATCAGACGTGGATACAGGGCTCGGAGCACAATTCCGTTAAGTGCAATCTACTGAGCTTTGTGTCATTTCATACCTTGTTTCGTATCGATTATTTCATACATTTTTTCTCAGCCCACCTTATTAGATAGATGTAGCCCCAGTGGGCCATGGATGTTTCTCAACAATGACTTCGCCCCAAAGCTACTTGGAAAAGATCCCACCAGTATGCAGCACTGGCCCTGCTATATATACAGCACCATCTAGTGCTGGGTTGAGCTGGAACTACTCACATATTTCTCACTGGATGCCTGGTGGTGGTGAAGTTGCCGCTTGATTCTTGAAGACCAGTGACAATCTGCTGGGTAGAATTAAAACTGCTCAGGTATTGGTCGTAGGGCTCATCATGGAAATAATGGTTTCTGTGGATCGACTGCTTTTTGATGATACAGATCAAGTGGATATTCTCTGACACTAACTGACACTTCAGTTAGAGAGGGCTAAGAGGGGCAATATGGTGAGTTTGCTTGATCAGCCACACAGCTCCAGGTGCCTTGGGAGATGAGCTTACAAAGGGCAGCTAATGTAAGTCATAAGAAGCAAAATCTCTAGTGAAGAAAAAGCCTCAGACAGGGTAGTGATGAGGCCCATCTCAGGCCTTGAACATGTATCTCCCCACCCAAATCAAACGAGCTCTGTGGCCTAAAGGCAGGGTTCTGCTCTTTTTTTCTTTCTACAACTGGTTTCCACATGTTTTCACGGTCTGAAAAACAAGGCAAGTGAAACGCCCTGTATCTAAGACTTCCTCACACAGCAGACAGACAGACAAAGTAATTATTTTCTCCTTTTAAACAGAATGAGTCCAGCTAATAAACAGGAAAAAGCCTCTTTTGATCAGCAGAGCCCTTCCCCAATGAATATCTACCCTGGATCTGCCCTATTAAGGCAGTAGGAACTTGGAAACTCTCTTTGGGTGTAAAAATAGCACCTATGAAGTCTGCAGTCAGCCCTGCTCTTAGACAAGTTGTATGGGAAAGTTTTTTTCCCGTATTTAATTTCCCCAATCAGTTCCAAACTCTCTATTTCAAGGAAATGGGGACTCTCTTTGGTCATCTAACTATATAAAATAGTGAACAATCTTTCACCTGAGCTTGGCCTCCTGCAGCAGGGAGGAAACCACAAAAATAAATTTCCTGGTACATTGGTCTCCTATCCACATTATAGGAATGACTGTAATGTATGGTGTCAGAGGTATCAGAGAATGACTAAGTCCTCGACAAAGCTACTGTTTATGAATCCAGCTCCTAGAATCTCATCAAAACCCTCCTCAGGTCCATGCTCCACCCTGGAGACTTCTCACTGACCCCAGCCTGCTCTATCATCTGTGCTGTTTTAAGATTAAAGTCAGGTGGCCTATCTTATAAATAGAGGTGGAAGGGACATTTTCCATCTCGGAAAGCATTTCCAGGTTAAAGTCAGGTGGCCTTTCTCATAAATAGAGGTGAGAGGGAGTTTTTCCATTGTGGAAAGCATTTCCAGATTTCCAAATGGTCCTTTTTGTTCGCTGCTAGGACACTGCACGAAAGAGGAAGACTGGTGGGAGACAGTGCACTCGCTGGGGAAGGCTAGCATAGAGACTTGTGCCTCCTATTACTTGCCAACCTGTGATGAATAAAATCAGCAAACTGTTGAGATTCCTAAGAAGAATCCTCTTTCTCAGCATTCCCAGTCTGAAAAGTGGCTTTTAACAATGCTTCTAGCATCCACTTCAGAACCATTCCCACAAAATGTTCCCATTTCAATAAATCAGCATTTTCTAACAAAAAGCTATTTTCCCAGAAAATTTTCAGCTGTCTCAGCTATTAATGTCATGTACAAGTTGAAAGCCATGAGGATATCCTACTTTGCTATGTTCTTGGCATGACTTTCTATGTAACTTGCAAATTCTTGTTTGCCCAGCTCTACCTCTAACAGACTAGGGGAAATTCTGGCTACTGCTGCAGAGGAAAACAATAGCTGAGTGTGTCTTCTTCTGCTACTTCGGAGTGGTTCAACGAGAAAAAATAATGAAGAGAGAATTGTTTTTCTTTGGCTATGCAGAGAAGCTGTTGGTGAATAAATAAGTCTGAAGGCCAAAGGATGAAGTATTTATTGATTTTTGCAATGTTTATCTGAGTTAATTTACAACTCACATAAAGAGTGAAAGAAATCACTGTAGATATAAAATGCATTATGAGAAGAGTTTCAAAAAAAGAAAATCACATCTTTCTGTGCGATGTTCATTAGGTTTGGTTGTTTTCACTTCTGACAACACGATTTGATCAAACCTTAGCAGTCGCAAGGTAGATCCACATGATTTTTATAATTTTCTTTAAAGCATACAGATGCCATTTTGAAAAGTCAAAATTAATTGAGAGAAGGAGCTGTTGAAATGAAATGAATGCATTATCTCAACTCCCTCTGAGACCAACAAGCCACCTGGTGCCTTCTAGCCATGTATAAATGTTTGGATGGATTCCTCTATACGCAGCAAGCTCACGATGCCATCTCCTTTTCAAATTTTCATAATGCAAAGATGACAAGTCTTGATACAAGAGACTGCTATGCTCTGACAACTCCATCTGACTGTACTGTCTGCCAGAGATCCCTGGCTAATTAAGTATTGATCTAAACTTTTTCAGGTTTTATTAAAATCTTCCCAGTGTCATATTATTGTTAATAGGACTTTAATATACAGTGTAAAGTGAACTAGCTGTGAAGATGAAATGTCAAAAACCGTAATTTCTCAAGAAGAATTACCATCTTTGCAATTCAGGCTGCGAGTGCCAACATGCTATTTCAGTGCTTGTTTGCAGTAAGTGTTAACTGGTTCTATTAGCTTCAGAGGATCCAAAAGACATTTCAGGACCCTTATCCTAGTGTTAAACTCTTTGGACTCAATATGTTTTAAATCCATTTATCTAACTGTTACTGTCCTCTCCCTCTTGTGCTGTCTGTCCCTAAGCCAGCCAGCTGCTCGCTAAATACATCCCATGAGTACAAGTGTTGCACAGCTGCAGAGCGTCAGGTAGGAGGAACACCAGGCTGGGACGCCTGTAGCATATACAAACAGAGATTCAGCAAAGGTTCTCAGCAAGAATCTATCCTGCTGAGATTGCATATGCCAACTCCCATTCTTCTTTGGCAGGGAGCAAGAATAAGTATGGAGGAGAGAGATACCAAACATCCAGTCACCAAGGGGAGTAGCCTGGCTTCAGCACAAGTCATCTTGAGCAGTTCCTTCAGTCTGTTTCCCAGTCTGAATAATTAAAACTCCCTGCTGGTTTAAAATAAGGAACATGCCATATGGTGAGTTACCGTTCCCATGTCAACAACCCTATAGCATCAGAAAGGACTCTTCCTCTTACATCCAGGTTACACTTCTTAACACTTCTTTGCTAATCACTATTATTGCTGGAGAACACACAAGGTTGTGTGCTCTTCTTGAACAGAAATCAGCCAGCATTTCTAAAGCAGATTCCAAGTAAGAGATGCTGGAATCTATTAAATAAATAAGGAAAGACAGGTTTAAATAAGCAGAGCTGAAGTGGCACAGTTCATCTAGCTTCCTGTCAGGGCCTTATCTACAATAGCCGTTCTATTTTTGTTTCTTTGCTCTAGCATGTTTTCTTGTTTTGTATCATAATTACTGGAAGTAGTTCTCTAGCTTTGACTCTAGCTACCTTTCTAAAGGTGTTCTAGCACACATAGGGATGTAACCCCCAGTAGCTGCAGCCTGACTGATTCATGGCAATAATTCTTCAAATCCAAAAATAACATGCTATGAGGATGAAATCCGAAGTCCTGTGCTCTGGACACTTGGCCATAGAAAGGGAGACAGCAAGAAGTTTTGATCTACTTGCCTTAATTCTTCTCTGACACAGTGTTAGGAGAGGCAACACTACAACATGCCTAGGAGAACAAGAAATCTTCTTGGTCTTTACAAGAGCTTTCCAAAGCTTTCCTTTGAAGCTTTCCTGTGCTAAGTACTGGAAAACTTTCTGAACTTTCAGCTCAAAAATAGCTTGTTAAATAAAGAGTCATGGGCCAGAGAAGAAGGAAATATATTCAGGCTCTCCCATTATACGCTACTTCTCTCTTGGTTGTGCTCGGCCCTGGCTGCTGCACATAGGCTGGTGGCAGCACGACGTTTACTTGGCACTGGAATAGTGCCCTCCTGGTGAAATCCAGGCTGCATGTGGGCTTCTTGGTACTGTAATAATAAGTAACAATAATAATAGTTGGTTTTGTTACCTTTATATCTTAATACGCATAGTGTGCTTCAGAAGTCTGCACCCCAAAGATGTCATTAAAACCCTGACCAGTCTAATTGTAATATTAATTCTGAGTTGAAATAGCACACCTTCTACCTTACATGGCAAGTGGGTAGAAAAATGCCATCTGTCTCCAGGACTCCTTCTATATTCTAGAAATAGAGAGGCCAAATTACACCAGGCAGAGACAGGGCTGCTTTCTGAAATTTTGTGCTGTTTTACCTCCTTATGACAGCTGAGCCCCAGTATGTAGCATTGTCTTGAATACCACAGTATGAATGGGGAGAATAGCAAAATAAGAACATAAAAGGTGCTGGCCTCAGCCAGCACTCACCACTTAAGAATTGGGGCTTTTAATGATAAGCCTCTTGAGCCAGAGCAGTTGGAGGAACAGTTTTAATTCAGCAATTTAACTGTGCCGTTTAAAGTCTTGAAGGTTAAGTAATACATGTGTCCTATCGGATAACACCATGGGCTGAGTGTAAGGCAAGTGCATAGTAACTCCAGACTTCAAATCTCAGTGCTTCTGCTCAGCCCTCCGAGCAGGGGCTCCTTGGCAGAGGTGCTGGGCTCTCTGCTGCGGGTCAGCCCAGCTCACAGAGCTAGCAAGGCAGTGCTGGTGTGTAACGGGTGTTTCGAATTTGGAAAATCTAAACCCATGGGGCAGCTTGGATCCAGTGCAAGAAAGGTCTTGGAGCACCCTGTCAAACACGAGAGCTGAGCTTCCCCCACCAGCCTAGCAGCTCTGACTCATGAGCACCACTTGCTAAGTACTGCAAAATAAATTAAATTTTAAGGGACCTCTCCCAGTGGAGAATGAGACCCATCAGAGTGGAGCTCCTCAGCAGCCTTTCTCCAAGAGCTATATGAGGAGCTGGCTGGGAACATGGGCAGTCACTCACAGCCTTCTCACCCTCAGTGCTCAGGGGGGGTGAATCATGCTTTGATCAAAATTCACCTTCCCACCCTCACAGCAGGGTGATGGGTCAGCAGGCTGCAGGTGGCCGCTGTGGATTTCTCCCTTCCCTGTGCTGGCCTTGTTTACTCAGTTGGACTCAGTGTTTATTCACTGCATGTGACTGGAAGGATGCTGTTGGCCTTGGCAAACTCGTAGCATGTCACACTTCTCCAGTGCTTGTTTAGCTACTCGGCAGCAAGGAAACGATAGAAACTCTTTGTGGCTTATTGCTCATAATGTGGCAAACATAGCAGAATTCTTTGTCCAGCTGGTTCCAAAAACAATTCCACTTCCACTTTAGTCCTGTTCTTTAGTCTAAAAAGGAATATGTGGATGATTTTAACTGTGGTAGGCTGTGGGACTGTCTTCATTATCTGCTAGGAGCATCCCAAAGTCACACTGTTGACTAGACCATGCGCTTTCATGCTGCTGGCTGTGACTGGAGAAATTTTCTCCAGCAGCAAAGGCTGTGCATGCTCCTGAAATGGTGGAGATGGATGTGACATGGCAGAGTTCACATCAGTCTTAAGGCCAGTCAGCAAACCTCACTTTCAGTGTGGTGCATCTGTGGGCTAAAGATACTGCTGAAGAAATTCAGTGGTATTTTGCTAGAGGAGAACTTGCTCCACTAAAGTAACTGCCTGAGATGAACCCTATATCCAGGGTTGCATTGCCAAGGTCTCAGAGCCTTCCCTTTCGCTAGTAAGACAGGCTTCAGGAGCCAATATGTACACAGAAATGAGGAGTGCACCTCTCCAGTCTGTGTTTATTTTCCTGTTTAAATCAACGTGTTTTACCATAGCAACTACCAAAGAAGGTATCAACGGCATTTGAGCAAACAAACACTTATTAAAGCACCCTTCTGAAATATTTATGCTTTGTTCCAAAAGCCCACTAAGTGTATTGATAAAGCAGCGCAGCACAGCACTGCGTGGAGCTGGGAGTACCGTGAGAGCCTTTGCTCAGCTGCCTAGCAAAATGGGAAAAACATTCTTCAGCAGTCTGTTTATCGGGCCTAGAGTTTAACCATCTCTGCGCAAAGTGATTTAGAAACTGAGAGGGGGAAGCAACTCCGTCAGAGCTGAGGATGTCCTCAGTCTTCCTTCAGTCTCAGAGTAGAGTTTTAATGTAGGAAACCCAGGAGAGACTTTCTTCACAGCACTTGTGTTCTGCAAAGAAAATGAATATGTCTCAGGCTATAACTGCTGTTCGGCTTATGCCCATCTGGCTTACTCATAAGTTGATTCAAGGAACAAATCCAGTAGAATAAGATTCACTTTTAATATCTCTGTTATTTTCCTGGTTAACTTCCTGATGCAGGAGTTACATTTTTGAGCTTAGCATTTACTAGGTCTCTGAAAACAAAAGAAAAAGTCAGATATGAAGTGAGCATAGATAGATGCAGCTGTGTCTTGCTGTGCCTTCAGTCTTTCAAACTCTCTGAAGAATTCACTCTAAAGTCCAATGAAACACTTTTTCTCAAAATTCATTATTTCTATGCTGATGTTTATAAAGGGAACAAGGTAGAATACGCAAGAGGAGTTTGTAGGGTAGAAATCGGAAGATATTTGAGAAAGGAAATACAGACTTAAACAGAACAATAGGAAAAACAAAGTTAAGGAGACCAAGTGTGTCCTGAAATGAACATTTTCTTCAGCAGTGAAGGAAGCTTATGTGGTACTTTTCCACCTCTCCCCTTGGTCGCTGCGGTCTCCTCGATGCTGTAGATGCAGCGCTGTGAGGCTGTTCTGAGAGCACTGAAATTGTCTGGGATCAGGAACACCCTCCTCGAAACCAGATCAATGAATGGAGCTGGGGAGCAGAGAGGGAAGGGAAAAGTTTTAAATAGGTTTTTCTGCTGTCTAACAGCAGCAATTTGTATCTCTCGTGGCGCATAGCTCATCGTGCAGTGCAGGACCAGTCGACTGGCCTTTGGCCTCTTGCTGTTCAAGAAAGGCAAACACTGAATATTGTGCTGCTGTTTGCTCTTCTGGTGTGCTTTTTTCTCCCACAGAGAACAAATCAGACAGTTTCTTCTTGAAAATAGCCTCCCCAAAAGCTCACTGTCATAGGTATGGGCTGACATTTGACATGCCCTGTGTTTTTCAGCTTGTGCTAAGAGTTGCCTCCTTGACGGTGATGGAGCTGTTCAAAGGCGAGACCGTAAAACCGAATGAAATGGCACTGCTGAAGAGAAGTTGTTTATGATTGCTCTTTCCTTTGGTTGTCAGCCAGCTCTTATGAATAAATGTTGTTTTACAAGTGAATACCCCTTGCTATGAGGCTGCTGTTACTGCTGTCGTTTGCCTGGGATGAATTTTCTGCCTAAATCAAGTTAAAAAGAGAAATGTGCACTGTTACACTGGCAGGAAGATTTATAGCACTTGAGGTATTTAACCAGAACGTTGGATCTTGCCAAAAATGCCAGAAAGCATGGTAAGAGTAAAGTTGTGCCATCTCCTCTCCACTAAGATTTTTCCATCTGCAGCCTCTCGGACCACTACATATTTGAAACTGGACTTGGATACGGAAAAGAGAGATACGTGTTGTTACTTAATCTCCTACTCGGCAGTTTGTTTATCTAGGGGGAAGTGGGTATGGAAGAAACATTGTCCATTTGCCTAAATACTTTCCTTTGAAAGAAGCAACACATTTAACTCTTTGGAAACTTATACCAGAGCACTCTAGGAGAAGGGCCAGCAGCATGCGTTGCTCACGAATGCAGAATTGGGGAGTGGGCACAAGTGAGCAAGCACACATCTTGCAGGGATGCAGGGATTACTGGAGGGGTCTGCATCAGTCCAGGCAGGCAATGGCAGACACAGAGATGATGACTGTTCCCCCTTGCAATTTAACCAGAGCAATCCAAATCAGTCTGTACTTTGATATACTTTTAAATTGGCACTGTCATCAAAGTCCCTGCATTCCCCCATCCCATAGGCAGCTATTTGCATACATCCTCCCTACGACGCTTCCTAGACTCTACAGGCACAAATGTCCATGTCACTGTGCAAAGAACTGTAACAAAGCCTCCCCAACCAGCGGGTCCCAGTGCATTGATCCAGAACGTACCTTTCCCTTTATGTCAGGTTACGTAGTCACTGCTCAGCCACACAAATGCGGAGCAGAGAAGTTGACGTGTTGACTCTAATGAATGGCCAGGTCCAGGAAGGCCGTGACTGCTTTTTTAGCAGCAGTCCCAGTCTAAATGCAAAGCCAGCACAAAATGCTTGTTTTGTTTTTAGGATACATCTCCCCTCAAGAGCATAGTGCTGTGCATAGACATCTGAGCAGGATAAATCCTCCAAACAGGATGTCAGTGGATATGTGAGTTAACTCTGGCCATATTAATGCAGCTACATGACTCCTTGGACAAGCAAATTTGCTTAGAATTAATTTGTTTATCTCCACCCTGGATTGCAATGTGCAGTCAAGCCACATGTACACGATAGCAATGGGAAATGTGGCTCTGAGGCAGAATTCCCTTGAGATTTATTTCAGTGTAGTAGAAGGCCTCAGTCCTTTCTATCCCACTATTACAAAATAGCAGAAAAGAGTTTGGAATTCCAGCTCCTAAAACGTGTTTGAAATCCTTCATTTTGCAAATCTATGAGCTCTGATATTTTGGGGTGAATTGGATGCTTACAGCACAGGAGATGAGTCAGGGAATATGTGCTGTAGTGCATGGTGCAACGAGGGCCTACCCAGACCACAGGCTTCCAGGTCACTGTAATATGAGCCAGAGTCTGCACAGAAAAGAGGGGAAACCAAGCTCTGTTTTACTTGAGCAAAGCAGAGATTTTTGACTCCAGCTTTGGGAACCAAGGGCCAGCTACTACATTAGTTCCACCACCTGGTGCCTATACAAAAATCCTGTAATGAGGACATGCCTCTACTAGGGGAAATCTTCAAGAGCTGGAGCACTCTCCTTTGGTATCCATGGGCCAACACACTTTAATATGGCCCAACCTGCTCTCAGATAATAGATCACATTTTTTGCAGTTTGTTCAAGGCAGTAGAACCCCCTGCAGAGCTTTTCAGTGACTGACATCAGTGAATGCAGGGAATAAATGATAGCAATCTGCAGCTTTGTTTTCTGAGGTTGGAAGAACATGAAGAGGGAGAATTATGTGACCATTCAACCTTAATGATGCAAAGCCGTCTGTGCTAGCCTGAGGAGACCCATTTGTTTACCCAGCAATACTATGCACAAGCATTTGTAGGCTTTTTTCAAACTATTTCAATAAGTTTTTTCTTAAACCAGGAAGAGTCCCACTGTCCTTTGCAATGATCTTTAACACAAGCGTTCACAGGATTTGCACCGTTCCACCTCCAATGAATGTTTGTTGCAAATCTCCTAGACATCCTGCATGGAAGAAGGAGGAGGAAGAGATGTTCTTTTACTTCATGTATTTTTATTGCTGTGTTTGTTGCTATTGCCTTTTCCATTAAATCAGGCAGGCAGACAAGGAAGGTGAGGTAGCTGTCTTTCAAAAGCAGCTGGTCTGAAGTAGCCCTAATGTCAGTTGGGGACAAAGCCCAACTTTGTCATGCACCCATGCTGGGCCACAAAACAGGGGACAGTGCCCTGGGAGCACATATTCACACCTCAGATACATATCATGTGAGATAACACAGGGACAGAGGTTGACCCACGGGGAGAAAAATCTCTCTTTCACACACACATGGACAGGCAGGGATGGGTATGGACAGGCACATGGACAGGCACAGTTATGCAGCCCTAAAGTCTCTTTCCAGCAGCTTCAAAAGGTCTTGAGAGGAGCCCTGGCCTCACACAGCAGCCAGGGAGAGCTGTGACTGCAGTGGTAGAGGTGTGGGGAATGGAGGAGCATCAGAATGGCTTCATTCATGATTGTTTTCTTTCTATCTTCTCCATCCACATGCTTCTACCCCCTACATTTATGATGAGTATCAAACTATCACCATCCATCGCCTTGGGCATGCCAGGACAAGGTGTCAGGGTCCTTTCATAGATGAGATGAACACACAGGCCATCCTATCAAACAAAGGGCAACATTTGCCAGTGCACAACCTTAGCCATCTCAGCAAATGCTTCCTGCATCCTTTCAGTTCCCACTTGTGCATATTGCAGAAGGTCCTATATTTTGTCCAGTGGCCAAGATGTAGGTGAAACCAGACAGCAACTACACACCAAATTGAATTCGCACAGGCCATTGATAAGGGACAGAAATACCCCATGAAAGCTGGAGGAATATTTCTTACAGAACAACTATCCTGATTTCAACCTCTCTTCCCAATCTACTAGAGACAATTGCAAAATACCTTCAAAAGACAAGGGTAGGAATTAAAGTCTTAACACTCTAATGTATTAAAAATCATGGACTCAGAAGGTTTTAAGGCATGCTATAATTGTTCCCACCTCTCAGCTCCAGCTCCATCTTCCTCAGACAATAGCTTATTACTTCCCTATCTGTCTCTGGCTAATACTCCCACTTCCCTGGGCACCACTCATCCTCCCTCTCCAGTTGTGCAGCTGATCAGATTAAACTCCGAGCAAAAGACCTCAACCTGTATTTGACGTTGTCTGCTCTTTCTGTTCTAGACTTAAAGAAGACACTGTACATCCAAGAGCTCATCTGTCTTTATTTTCCCAGTGATATCAGTCAACCTAATAAAAGTGATTATTTTTCTCTGCCAACTTTGGCTCACTCATGTCCTGCGATCCTCATGGCTACAGTGCCATGCTTATACAGATTTCTGCTTATACAGATTTCACTACTAAGCATCCATACCTTGATTTTTCAGTACCACCAAGTTTCTCTATTTGTTTTTTGAATTTGATTTAGCACAATTTATGCAATCAGCAGATAGGGCTGATTCTTTATTAAGGGACTGCCAGCTCTGTGGTCCTACTGGCCAAAAGGCAGGCTATATAAGTTCTGGCTCAGTGTCAACCTGATGCCATGATGCGATTCCCAAATTGGAGCTGGCTTACAGCTGTGTGTCTCAGATCACAGGCAAATCAAGTCCTTTAGACCAGCCATGCCCTTTGGCAGCTAATACCAAATCTCAACTGCAACCTTCTTCATTTGCTTTTCACATTTCTCTCTCTAGCACAGGACTTCATAGCTACCACAGAGTGAGGTGACAAAGTGGGCACTTTGATAGGTAGATTTTTTTACTCTCACACAAGTGAAAAATGGCTGGGTAACATTAACTTTGCTTAGTTAATAGCTATGTTAAAACCACTTAAAAGTTGGTGGGGCTTTTTTATTCTCTGACACAGCAGTAGTTGTGGCTAGAGAGCTTATGAGACTCAGAATGAAATTAAGCAGCCTTGAGAGCCCCAGGACAAGAAATGGGTGATTAAAGATAGCGGATGGTGCATTACGCGCTAAAGGGCAGAATTTCCAAAGAGCCTTCAGCAGCCCATTTCAACTGTCTATCACAGACGGAGCCGGGCTTTCGAAGGAGATAGGCTGCCACTTGGCCCACGGGGCAGGGGGAAAGGTGGAATACATTAACCCAGTGATGATGGGCAGGAGCTCTACTCATACATTTCAACTTGTTTGTTCTGAATCTCATGATCTGAAATGTCATTTCCATTTCACGCTACTCAACAGTTGGCATTGGCTATAGTCTGGCTCACCCTAGTGGTCTGAAGCTTAATGAGATGTATGTAATGCTCTGTAATTGCTTTGGGTGGTTTTAGTATTGAAGAAAAATCATCTAATCACTTTTGAGCAGTTAAATTAAAAGCAAACTGGATTTTGCTAACTATGATCTGTTTCCAGGTGATAAACGCTTTTAAAAAATTCTCGTAAAACTTCCTCTCTCTGCTGCATTGAATATAATTTGGATTTTATGGTATTTTTATAGTTCCTCAAATAATTTCATCAGCATAAAGTCTCCTCCTGGATGGAAAATTAATAAAAAGCTGAATTGTTCTGAAAGGTATGAGCATGAGCTAATCTTGCCAACTCTTATTCCTAGACCTTGTAAACGTATTCCTAACAGTCTGAGAGTTAATAATTAATAAATGCTATAAATTACTTGGAAACTTCAAGCTCGCACCTTCCCCTCCCCACTTGCCTGGCTAATCAACATGTCACATTTAAATCACATACCCAGATGTCTCTATGGGCCAGTGTGAACAGCTACACAACCCAAATAAAGACGTAGCTTCTCCCAAGCACACACACTGTGTGTGTGTGTGTGTGTGTGTCTTTGGCACCAGTAGGATCTCCCCAGCTATTTGTAAAGCTGTACTGTTGTGAGTTTGCTGGATTCAAACCTGGGCAAAATTACACCCAGATAAACACACAGAAAATGCCTGGTCCTTTTTTCAGGCCATGACGTGGCAAAACAAGAGCCCATGGGCATGAGCCACCCACCACCTGGAGCATAGCTGAAAGTGCATCAGAGCAGGACCAACCCCAAGGCACCCACATGTCTGCTCTGATACTCCAGGTCCTTCTTCAAAATTATGGTTTCTAATATCTGCATATTTAACACTCCTAGAAACCTGTGAATGCTACTACATTCTTCTCCAGGCCTTAAATATCCTCACAGAACAATTTGGCAGTATGACCAATATTTTGGAGATTTTTCATGATCCAGCTTATAATCCAGTAACCCTATAACACCGTCCTGTGGCTCGAACAAATAAATGCATGATCAGGAAATAATCCCCTCTTTGTGGCATGACTTTTAGAGAGAATTTCTGCAGAACTATTGCACCATTTTTCCTGCAGATCTGCATGCGGGGCACTGTTCACCGAGGTGAGCTGGTGCGGAAAAGGCAGCTCTGAGGCTGGTTATCATCAGAAAGGTTATGGCTCCTCTGCAGGACCCAGCGGGTCCGAGCACCCTGCCTGGGTGCATGCGTGTCCATACCTGGACACCCATGCGAAGGAGCCCCCACCACACTCTGTCGCCCCGTCTCCACTCCCTCAAGCAGTGCATGGTGCAGGGGCTGCACAGGGCTGACAGCACCGTCCCCACACCGGGGCCATCGGGGACCGGCCCCACAGGACCTCTCCGGGAACCGGCTCCACCATCCCTGGCGAACTGCACATCGCATACGAGTGCATGTGCAGGCGAGGGTAAGGGAAGAGCGCGTTAAGAAGTGAGTAGACGTCTTGGAGTCAGCAGGGCTATTGGAATTCATCTCGGAGCACCTTGGGAACGAGCCAAGGAAATTTCTAAAGCATTAGTGATTATCGGTGAGAAGCGATGGTGGCAGGCCCCAAAGGGCAGGAGCAGAGCAAACAGTGCTCCAGCTTTCAAAAGGAGAAAAAGGCCTCGGGAGTTATCCACCAACCTGTCTAACTCTGTTTCTTGGAAAGATACTGGAACAAATTATTAAATAATCAATATAAGCATCTAGAAAATAATAAAATGACACGAGAGAGACAGCATGGCTTTCTCAATAACAAATCGCATCAAATCAATCTAATTTCCTCCTCTGACAGAATAACAGGCCTGAGAGAAGCCGTAAATGTGATATATTCTGACTGTAAAAAAGACTCAGTATCACATGACAGTCTCATGAGCAAATTGGGGCAAATGAGCAAAATAAGAACATAAAAAACCCACCATAATTCAGGTGCATAAGCAATAGAAAAACACTTCCCAAAGAAGTGATTTCAAGTGGGACGTCAGAGTCTGTTTTTTTCACTATGTCCATTAATGACTGCTTTGTATGATAGCAAAGATAATACGATTTTATAAACTGAGAGGTACTGTAAACAATGCAGAGGAGAGGATCAGAATTTGAATTGATCTTGATAATGAGATGAAATCTGTAAGCTGAAACTAAGAGAGGACAAATGCAAAATACTGCACTTAGGAAAAAATCGAATGTACAAATACAAAATGAGAAGTAACTAACAAAGCATCTCTGAAAGGTAGATGATGGCAATTACTTCATCACTTCTATCTCTGCACAGAGTATTTTTTTCTATTAAAATGGTTAACCTAGAATTTACTGCTGTGTACAGATACTGATGTTGACAGAGCTGCTGAAAGCTCACACTTTATTTTCAGCAAAGCAAATTTCTTTTTCCAAGGCTCAATTCATTAAAAAATAAGTTTTTTGGAGTCTGTGTGGAGAAAATGTGCTGAACGTTAAGATTGTGTGTTAAGTGCCAGGCTGAAGAATCACACTATGAAAATCCTGGCTAGTTTTCTTCTTAGTATTTGACCCCCTTTCTCCCCTGACATTTTCAGAGACCCTTCATGCTGCTTATTTGCTCGTTGCCTAAGTTCCATCTTCCATCATCCTTATTTCGTTATAGCTCTAAGTGAAATAGAATTAACCTTCAATAGTAAATGCAAGTTTAAGACCCATGCGTGATTCTGAGCAGGCTTAGTGTGAACTGCTGTGTGGTCCTGGGTAGGCAAAGGGCTCCTATTCAGGAGAGTCTTGTACCTTTTGGCGACTCAATTCACCTTTCTCTGCCTCTCTCCAGTTTCTTTCCATCGTCCATGTAGACTCCAAAGGGAGGGGACTTTTCCTAATTATATTCATCAGGGTTGTGACTCCTGACCATTACTGCAATGCAGTGCCAGTAGCTTCGTGAGGTGTGTTGTGTGTCACGGGGAGAAGGCACAGTCCCAAGTGCTTTATCCAGCTGGTATTGGTGCTCCTTTTAAGTGCAGGTTCGCATACATGGCTGGGGAGAGCTGCTGGTCTGGGATCCTTGAAGCAGGGGCTTTAAGCTTCTTAAAAGATCAGATCTATATAAAGTGACAAACCTACACTGATATAGCTCAGAGATGCCACAGTTTAAGGGGGTGGCATTTAGTCTAATTTCAGGGTCCATTCAGTTTGGGCTGCTGGGAATGGTTTGCAGAAGAGCACAGAGTGGGGAAGTGGAAGTCAAAGCAACACTTCTTTATCTGAACGGATGGATTTTTCAACTTCCCTCTGTGTGTCCCTACTTTGGTTCCCTTATATGCACTGCAGGCCACGTTTTGATGAGGATAGGCCAGGAAGGTCATTTACACCATGCCCTCTCTCACATAGTCATTTTTTTTTCTCCTGATCTCACACAAAGACTATCTGATAAGGAGGGAGGAGAAACCGCCTCTTTGTTTATCAGAAATATAACAATAGAATCCTGTTCAAAGCATGAGGGCAGTACACAGCGTAAGGGACAAACAAAAGTCGTCATGAGCAGGGAACTGTTGTCCCCGTTGTCTTTTAGTATCACAGTCAGTTGAATATCACAAAGTTCAAAACAGATTTTCAGCCAAGTTTATCATCCCTGATGCAATTCCACCAACTCAATGGAGTTGCAATATGTATGAAATAAGCATCTCCTCAGAGAATATAGTGATAAGAGGAGACAAGCTTTTGACATAAATCCAGGAAAAGTCATCCAACATCTCCATGTAAATATGTTCTGCAATGCTAGGAATTTTGTTCAGTTTTTCTTTTTTCCTTTCCATGAAAAGCTCAATCATATAAAAGACAGCAAAATATTTTACTTCTGAATGCTACGTGCCACTATTTGGAACTAAGAGCTGGCAAGTACCTGGGAAACGAGAAGACATATTTTTTAGACTATCATACCTATTCTTCTTGGTAGCATCTGGCTTACCAAAATAGAAAATGTCTCCCACACTCTGAAAATGAAATAAATTTTCTTGCTACTTAGGACAGAACTGGCTCTAAGCTTTTCACCATCCCAGGCAATCATGAATGTTGCTCCCTCATGGGCGATAGCCAGGGTCTCATCTTCTCTGCGACAGGAAGGATGGAAATGGAGGAATGGGTAGCTGGGACAAAGCGGAGTCAGCTCCCAGAGACGTGGGCTCCCTTTGGCTGCAGCCCAGGGTTAAGAGAGACGAGGAGGAGAATTACTGCTAGAAGCTGCAACCCAGGCATAAGTGCTGTCACACACACTTTCACTCCTCCTTCAGAAGCAGCATTTTGGGGCTTTCCTGACCTCCTGCAGAGGCAAATGAGGCAAAAGAATCTTTGACAATTACCAGTTTCTCCTTTTTCTGACCCAGTTGCTTGCTAGTTACATTGAGGTACTAGATGAGTTATATTAAGCAGTGGCCACTCTGTGATTTTTTTTTAGTTTTCTCTGTATGGTTGTCCAATAGAAACAAAAAGCCTGGAGCTTATATACTTTCACCCCTTTCCCTGTTCAAAGGCTTTCCCCTTTCCCCTCCCCTCCACCACTACAGCAGCAAGTGCAGGGGGTGCCTGCACCTCTCCGCTCTGGCTACAGTGCCTCTCTGCTGCATGTCCTGCAAGTTGCAGAACAGAGTGCCAGTGTCCCTGACCTGCTGTGCCTGGAGTGGGCCATTTTCCCTTTCAGTGTCTCCATTCCCCTTTTTGACAAATGTAGCCAAAGGTGTATACATTTTTTGCGATGTGCTCCCAGCACTCTTGAGTGGGAAGAACAACGCAATAGCTCATCCAGATGTTTCCTACCATTGAGGAAAGTGGAGGAGGAACATCACACTGGAGTACTCCTGCAGTCCAAGTGAGCACTTCCTGAATACATGCATCTTCTTCCAGCTACACAGCCCATGAGAATGCTCAAGACACAAATTCAAATATTTGGAATACTAACATCTATCAGTTTCACACATTCCTTAAAGTAGCATATTTCTTGCATGACTGATCCTGCCATATGGTAACATTAGCCTGTACCATTACCATCTGGCTCAGCTTTAATTTTATCAAAAGCATTTTGGCAGAAGGTAGCATCTTTCCTTTTCCACTCTGCATTCTCCTCCCGCCAAAAACTGTATGATTTCTCCCCAAATGAACCCATTCCTTCAGTCCTGCATGACAAGGTTGTCTGCATACTCTGTCTAGGAAAAAGCTCTTAGATTTCAAATGCTTTACATTTTGCAAGCAGAGCTAACATCCGGGAAGAAGTGAACTGTCAAACTTCTTTCCCAGAGGAAATTTTGTTGTTCATCAGCACTAAGCCAAGAGAGAAGCAATTGGTTATGAATAAATCATTCAAAAGCTTGTCCTTATCCTCTCCTTTCCCCCACACTCTGCTCTGCCAGTGCGTACAGTTTCACCTACACACTTGCTAGCTTGTAACTCTACCACTACGATGCTTTCCTCCAAGTTCTTCTTGACACACAGAAGACCCCACTCCTCCATGGATTAACATAGCAAGTGATTGAGAGGCTGTGTCAGCCTGGGGTCTTACTCACCCTAGCATCCAACTATCAGCACCAGATGCTTCACAGGGAGGTGCAAGAAACTCAGCAGTAAGTGCACTGAGATAGCTGCCCCGCAAAGTGCCTCTATTTCCTGATACAGACCTCTGTGAATTCTGCAGAATCCTTAGTATTCTCAATTTCTTGCACTCTATACTTGGTTACATGCTCAGTGAAAAAAAAATCCATAATCAGCTCTGAGTTTCCCACTTTTTGTTTGCACTATATGCCTTCATTCTTGCACTACAAAATAAAGAAAACCAGCTGCTTCCTCTCTCTTATCCATGACCTCAGATATTTTTATCATGTCCCCTCCTATGTTCCCTTTCTAAAGTAAAGCACATCCTCGTTTTTCAGGACTTCCCTTTAAAATTTCAGTGTCCTTTTGGAAGGAAATATGGGATCCTGAGTCCTCCTCATAGTATCACAATATTTATAATAGTAGCAAATGCGGAAATGTTAATCATACAACTCATTGTGTGGTCTGTCATTCTGTGTTGGCTCAATGTAAAACAGGTCATGCTGCATCAGTGCAGTTTACAAGTAGACTCAAGGCCTTCATTTGTGTCTCCTGCCTTTGTCCCACCACCACTGATCTACTTCATTATTTAACACGCTGACACATAACACTGATGCACCCACGCAGACAAAGAATCAATTAAAATGCAGTTGAAAAAGGAGGAGGACTTGTCTGCAAACAGCAGGTCATAATGAGCGATGGTTCTCAAGTCTTCTATAGCACACCACCAGGACGACCCGAAATTCTGAATGTTTAAATAGTATGGTTAAACTTCAAAGAGAAAAGCTAAATCCAGCAGCTTAAGTCTTTAACAGTAATAGAATGACATGAATGACTGATTGGCTGCAGATTAGCAAGAAAGTGATACTCTTCAAACATCATCAGAACACCAAAAAAAATTAACTTTGTATTTGCAATTTATTTTTTCTACACAAATACAGCGTTTGTATGTGCAGCTCAGGAAGGTTACCACAAGATGGAACTAGTGATTCACTGTTGTTTCTTTACTAGTCAAAGATAAATTAAAAAATGTATACATATATATTTTGATCATTAGAAAAACTCCCTGATGTGACAAAGCAATAACTATCAAGCAATCAGTACCTTATTTAGAGAATTTAAGTTGATAAGAACTGGTGGGACAGAAAAAAAATCTGTCTTCGGAACAGATTGCAGAATTTAGAATTTATTAGAAATGAAAAACGTAATTAAAAGCAGAAGGACAAATACAGCTATCATGAAATATAGAATGCAAGTGGACAGTTTCCTTGCCAGCTGCCTTAATGCCTGCCTGTCATGATAGTACAAGCCGGCCGATAGTTAGTATTTTAAAACATATGGTCCTTCTAACCAATCAAAGAAAAGAGTTTGCAAATTCTGAAGTGCTGACCAGAAGTGGAACCTGTAACAAAACTATATATCTACATTCTGAAGTATACATACATTCTGTGGAAATTCTTTTCCCACAAAAATTAAGTATTGATAAAAATAACTTTACAAAGTTCTGGTTTTAAAGACATGAATGAAGAGAGAAATATCAGATTAAACTCTGGGCTAATTCATTCATCTATTTTAAGGGTTTTTAGGGTGAAAAAAAAGAAAATATTTCCACCGTCTCTGTAAAATAACATTGGTGCTAAAACACACAATGAAAAATGAGCTTTTTCTCTAATTTAAGAAAAGTTAGGCACTCACAAGAAATTCTAGAAAGCTATTTGGTGGCAGGAGTGTAGTGCAGACAGCGCATTCTGTATCTAAGACTTCTGAAAAGTGTAACTGCCAGCCAGGAATATCTGGGGAGAATTTTGTGGGTTCCTGCAATAAAACTCACCATCCCTGCTCCTGCTGGAGATGCCTGAGATCATCACTGAAGTTGCACATTAAACAGTGCTTTTTAGCCCTTCCAGTGACCCCTTTGCTACAGCTATTGAGGAAAAAAATCACAGCACTTTAAAGAAACATGTAAAAGAAGGCTGAAACATGACAATTCCTTCTGTTATTTACAACAAGATAAAACCTGCGAAAATAAAACCTGCAAAAGTAGTCCATAGGAGGAGGAGTCAGGCTGGGAGAGGCTGGGAGAGAAATGTAAGCAGCTCTCCACAGCAATATACTCTCCCAGTTCTGAGGGAAGCTCCCTCACGAGCTCAAACTGTCCATCGCCGCATTTCAGGCAGCAGCGACTTGTGCCAAGAGGTTGTGAATGGGGCGTTTGTACTGCTGGGGATCTGCTGAAGGACATGTACTACCAGAGGGAAGAGGAGAGGTGCGGGCAGGATGGGGAGACGCGCACTCTGTCTGTACCTCAGCCAACCGTGGACGTGATGAGATCTTCTGAGGTTCCTCGACCACACGGACGCTTCTGTGCAGCGGGTTTCTTTCCCTTGTCGATTCCACAAGAGCAGAACAAATTCTGCCTGGTTTAACAACAGTCCTGTGGCAGAGATTGATATCAGTTGCTTTGGTATGGTTTTCTAAGGGACAGATTACATTGGCTTGAAGACAGTCAAGAAATTACTGGTGGGAATTTTGGAATAGGAGGTGGCATACCTCAAACCCACATCTCAATGGAAGTGCTGTGCATCACATAGGCGCCGGGAAACCTCATTCCTGTCCCCTTTCAGAAGGAAGCTACAGCCTCATTAGCTTTAAGGAAGAGAGCCACGTGGAAGGAGATCTGAAAATAGCAACTTGCAAAATTTGTTCAGACTCTCTGAGGAGGAAGGCAAGCTCATCATCACACTGCAGCTGGACTCCACGGTTCTTTTCGTGGTTGTGCTTCCTGTGGGACCTTTGGCAAATAACCTCATCTCTTGTGCCTCCCATCTGTGACAGGAGGATGAAACAGATCTGGGAAAACTTAAAGTGGTAAGATTTCAATACTACAGTCTTGGATAGCACAGAAAACCCTCTACATAAAAATCAAAATGTTGATGCCTGAGACAGAAGTTTCAGCACTGGTGCAATTTGTCAGCATCTCATACTTATTCCCACGCAAAAATGAATCATCAGAGAACAAGATTTATCATACCATATCATTGTGTGATGGCAAAAATCACCACCATTGACTGCAAGCAAACAGTGAGACCCCAGCTGGACAGCACGACTTGAGAAGTATACAAAATATTTTAATACATAAAAATACACAGGAAATAACCCTGACAATGCAAACCTAGGTCCACCTAGGGCTTTTCTAGATCTTGCATTCCTTGGGCCAGCAACCCTATTGCTCTGATCCTCCTGTTACAACCTTGCAACCGAGTAGCATCATGTGCCAAAATAAAATCCATTAGCTGCTAGCACTGCAGGCTTTGTGACCCACAATCAAAGAGTTGTTCCAATTTGTAGGGTAGCTATACCTACATGGAATAGTCGATATAGTACACCATTTAATTTGTAAAATGACACTTCTGATCTTCAAAGTATTTTACAACCCACACATTGCAGACAGTTAAAAAGTAATGAAGAATAAGAATTAATTAATTCTAACTGTACCGCCGAGAGATATGTAGACAAACATTAATCTACCGAAAGAAATAGAGCAACTGAGGTTTTGTGATTTGTCCAGGGCCACAATGGGTATCCACGGCAGAGCCAAGATTAGAATGCAAAAACTTTGATTACAGAGCTTAGTCCTTGCCTCCCATGAAACATATTTCAAGGAAGAATGTAATCTTTAGAACAGATTATCTGTTTAGAAAATGTCTTAGTTTGTTTTCGGTACTTTATTAGTACATCACAAGAACATCCAGTTACATAGGGTCTTGGATAGTAAGTACTGACTTAGGCCCATGTATGCGTGTTGCCTATGTGTGTGTTTGTGCAGCAAGATTCTTGATGAAAGTGTTTGGTACCAAATATTTAAAATAATACGCGTAGATGTGTCATTGCAATGCTCTGCCTGAGTAGGTTACCACGGGCTCGGGCGGACGTCTGTGTCAGGGTGGACGTGCATGTCCAAGGTGGCTGCTGTTCTGCAGCCACTCCACTAGGAAACGACAGAATCATATTTTATTTAACCTTCTGTCAAGGCAGGTTTAACTTTCCCTCATGGCAGGATAACACGTCCAGACATGGAAACCTTTTCAAATCTTTTTCCTAAGTACCTCGTATCAGTCCACACTCTCTCTCTGTAGAATAAAATTACCATATTGATTGATATGCCCACATCAACACCTACTCTCATGAAAATTTCTAAATATTCTTAATTTGCTTCTGCATTTCTACAGTTTTGAACAAATTACATTGAATCCAAAATCAGAAAGATTTACCAGCACACCTTTGACTATACGTGTGTGCACTCAGGGAAACACCCTGTGTAGTCTTCAGATAAAACCTGAAATGAAAACTAAACAACTTGGATTTATCAGTGTTTTCTTTCTGTGGTTTAAACTTCTGAACAGACAAGGAATTTGCTTCTCTTGCAATTAATGTGCATGTGTTCAGATTCTAATAATCTTTCCTCTTTTTTTTCTCTTTTTACCAGTCCTGAACTTCCTCACCTGAAACACAGATCAGCTTTACATCTTTTTGTACTTACACAATAAAGTGTTCAGCATTTTGCAGTCAGCCTGTCTCACACATTTGGGATTTTAATTACTGACACAAGTGTCTTCCAAAAGGCTGGCAGGTCTTTAGTTAGGAAGGATCCATAGGAAAATTAATGGTAGAAAAATGGATTTGCCCATGTGCGTCCTATTAATTGTAGTGCCTGTTAGCTCTGCAAACTGCTCCAGCATTTTAATTATGAAAAGTACATTTGCAATGTCATTTTAAAGTAGGTAAAATATGTTCAGCTTCAGTTTTGTTTTCTGCTGTTTTGTACATCAGAAGAGCCTTCAGGGGCCTCGTACAGCCGACCGCGCGGGGAACCCAGCGGGCTCGCTCTGTTACCAGATCGTATTTTTCGCGCTGCCTGCTTCCATTCTCCCGTGTTCTGCCTTACTGCGCCCCAGCTACCGCACCACGCGTGATTCCCCGACCCCGCTGCGCGGGGGTGCTGAGACGATGCCCCCCCCCCCGGCATGAAGGACAACAGAAATGAGGCAAAAGATAACTTTTTTTTTTTCCTCGTCTCAAAGGAGGGAGCGAGGGGGTGACTGCCCAAGACGCGCTCGCTGATCCCGCTCAGCTCCCGCGGGGCTCCGCGCGGCGCGGGCGCGGGCGCGGGCGCGGGGCGGGCGGCGGCGGCGGAGGCGGAGCCGTCGGCGGGCGGCGGCGGCGGAGGCGGCGCCTCCGGGGCGGCGCCGAGGAGCGAGGAGGCGGCTCCGGAGCCATCGCGCCTGCCCGGGCGGCCGGCGGCGGCGGCGCTCGGCGGCAGGGGGAGGGGGGCGGGGGGCCGGATCAGCGGCGGGTCTGCGGGCCGGGCGGGCCCCATGGGCGGGTGTGTGGGCTCCCACCACGACTCCTCGGGCAGCCTCAACGAGAACTCGGACGGCACCGGAGGTGAGCGGCGGGCGGGCGGCGCCGCCTGCCCCGGCTCCGCGGGCGGCCGGGGGCCGGGGCCTGCGGCCGGCGGGGGACGGGACGGGACGGGGCGGGGGGCGCCGCGCCGCGGGCCGCAACTTCGCCGGGGGCGGCGCGGGCGGGTCCCCGGCGCCTCCCGGCGAACTTGGGAGCGTGCGGGGGGCGGCGGAGCCGCGTGTGCGCGCCGGGCCGCGCCGCGCCCGCCCCCGCGGAGCCTCCGCGGAGCCCCCGCGGCGCCGCTGCGCGGGGCAGGCGCGGCCGCCGGCCCCCAACTTCGTTCCCCGTGGGTCGGGCCCCTCGCGGCGCGTGGGGAGCCGCTCCGCGGGTGACTCGGGTCTCGGCACTGCTGTGCGTGTGCGGGGGGGGGGTCCCCATTTTCTCCCCTTTTCTCCCCCTTTTCTCCCGGGGAAGACGAACGCCTAAACCACCCTGTAAATAACAGTTCCCAGCGGCGCGGGTGCCGAGGCGGTGCGCTCTCCCCGGCGGCAGCAGCACAGCCGGGCCGTGAGCGTGGCTTACGTGGGAACGCAGCTGCGGTCTCGGTGGCCTTTCCCCTTGCGTTTTTTTCGCCCTACCTAACAGTCTAAATAATGTTGCCGGCTCTTTTTTTTGCCCCTTCCTCCCCCCCCCCCCCAGTCGCCGTAGTTTTGTGGACCCCTGATGTTCTGCAGCAGAGCCGTGTGTGCGCTGCGGTCGCTTGAAGTCAGCCCATCAGCAGGACTCTTGACTTCCAAGCAGTCCTCACCCATGCAGCCTCCACGGATTTCAGGTTGAAAACTGCTGACCTGGATCCGCATGGTGCGCTTTGCGGAGTGTTATTTAGTAGCCTGTTCTTACTATCAGGTGCCCCAGATGATGGATATTTTCAATGGCTTCTCCATCATTCCACAGTGTTTAAGAAGGGGGGGGGGGAATGCAGCTCTTCACAGTCACGTCTGAAGCAGCCACCTGCTGATTAATAGCAGACACACAGTTCATAGAAACACCATGAAGTCCAGCTGCTGAGAACTGTATAGGATTTAGTCGGATAACAGTCGTTAAAAGGGATGTTATAGCTTTGTCTAGTTAATGTCGTCTTTATTCTTCTCCTCTATTAAAAAAAAAATGGGAGTGAGTTATCTTAAAAAAATGCATCAACACTAAGCAAACTTTAAAAGTCTGGAAGACATTTAAGTGTCCCCAAGGAAAGGATCAGGGCATGCTAAAAGTCAAAGGAGAGAAAAAAAATTCAGAGCAGGAATCGTGACATTGCGTGCATGCACACACCTAAAAATGTTGGCCAAAAATAGTATTAAAATCTATGTTAATCTGTGTTGACGCTTGGTTGGAGACCTGCTTCAGTAGCTGGGTGTTCAGATGTGAGGTCGTGGGGAAGAAGTAACCTTTTGTTTTTAATTTCCTTGCTTTTTCTTGTATGTGGTATTCAAGGGATGAGATACAATATTGACAAAACTCTGGTAATTTTTTTCGGAAGAGAGTGTAATGCTGCTGTATTCTTACTCTCTCAGTAGCAGTGCACGAGGTAGACCACTTCTGTAAAAGTTGTCCAAAGGTTGCCGTCCCAGATAAATGGGGAGCAGGAGTAGCTCTGAATAAATTTAGGTAGGGTGAAGAACCCATTGTACTTGGGTGCATTGGAACAGCAGCTGGATTTTTGAAGATGTGAGGAGATGCAAAATGCATGTCAGCTGGCTCATGTTGATTCATGCGCTAAGGATAATGTTCCTTAATGTTGTCTCGCTGAAGTGAGAAGCGATGAAATTTCAGCTGAATTATATGCTTCTTAGGACTGTCTTAAATAAGCTCTGGTTTGCAATAGTCTATTTTGTAATGTTATATATCTGTTCCTGCTTCCCCCAAAAGAGTGTAGATCAAGCTGAAAGAACCTCTGAATATCTTTTATCACTCTAACTCCCAAGATGTCAGAGACTGGCATTCTCTAATTCTTAAATTTACAAATTCTGCAAACGTCCCTATGCTAAGCATGAAATGACTTGGTCTCTCAAGGGAGCCTGTGTCTTGAGGCATCAGAAGATGAGCTAGCCAAAGCATAAGAGAACATGAGTTTTGAGACTAGTCCTCTATAGGACCAGGTTGCCTTTTTATTTTCCATTTAAGGCTTTTTTTTCCCTTCTAAATTCTGTTTTATGGTCTTGTGCAGTGTAATATTTCAGCTTGTTGTCAATGAGCGGGGCTAGACTATATTATAAATCTGGACAAAGTGCTTGAGAACAAAAGCACTTCAGTTTTAACAAGAGCACTGCCAGTGAGGGACTTAATCTGGGGAAGTTTTGTCTTTTCCTCCAGAACAGAAAAGTTTCTTAGAGAATTATAAGTAATTGTGAGATTTACTAGATGGCAATGGCAGTGCTTTGTGTTTCATGAAAACAGGGCTAGATTTGGAGTCTAATTTGTACTAGTCTCAGTCTATTATAACCCTGTGAGGAGTCGGTGAAATCTTGCTGGAATATATCAGTGGAATTGAGATGAGGATTTGTCGCGTCCCTACGTTCTCCTCAGTGCTTTTATCAAAGTACGGCGATTTCGGTTGTTTCTCTGCTGCTCAGCAAGGCTGACAGTGCCTTGACCGCCTGCAGTTCCTTTGTCTTTTACTGGTGGTGTCTTTCAAGGTCAGAGAGATGCTTGCACTTATCCGGAGAACTATTTAATGTGTTCCGGTGTAAGAATGTGTTAATTGAAAACACCAGCTAAGCTAGTCTTGTACCAGCTTGCTTCAGTTTGTGTTGGTGGAAGCAGGAGTCTGGTCCTTAACAAGAATTAAACAGATGCTGCTCTGCCCATCCTACTGGAAATGAAACAGTCTCTTCAGATTGATGCCAGCTGTTTTCATTATCGCTGCTCTTTTTTAGCAAGTTTTCCTTCCAATGAAATATTGTTGCATCTAGACAAAAGTTCCTGGCTCAATGCTTTACAGCGTTATAGTCCAGCAGAGCTGTGTTGCAGTGTGTGGGTGCCCTGGGTGATGAGATGGATTTTTTGTTGGCCCTTTAAAGGAGACAAAGAAGAATAAAAGAGGATGGTTTGGTGGTCTGTAGATGTATCTCACAACCACCACCACGTTTAGCTCAGCTGTTATCTGTCAGATACTCAAGCTTTTGGGAACTGAGCACCAAATCTCTTCTTGCCTGTCTTCTGGTGTTGTCAAAGGTCACTGAACTTCTGCAGCACTGGCAGTGAGATTGGGAGAAAATAGCTATTCTCTGGCTGCTTTATATTTAGGTTATATGACTTCAATTGTAGTGTGTCCAGAAAACAGGATTTGGTGTTAAATGCTGGAGAACTCTGTGCTCTAAGTAAAGTTTAATTGCTTATCACTTAATTTGTTTGGCACAAGCAGAACAACTTGCTTTGCCAACTTGCCTTTCCCATACACAAGTCATTTTTGAAGGCCTCCTCTTAAATTTCTTTTCTTTTTTGGAGGGGATGGAGGGGGGGAAGGAGGAATGTTAGGAAGAAAAGGGACAAAAATGAACCATTTCAGTTTTCATCCTGTAAAAACTGTAATAGGGTAAAGCCTGTTAGAAGTTGCACATTACTTTGTCTTGAGTTCATCAAGACAATTATTTGTGTGGAATAATGAAAGGGCAGGAAATCAGTGTCTTGAAGTATGGGCGTTACGAGTCGTTACGGATTAAGTGTTTTGGCTGTAGCTGTCTGACTGCTCTTCTTGATGCGATGTTCCTCTGCCTGTTGGAGTTCTTATCTTCCTTCTTTGTTATAAAACAAGATGCTTCTGTCTGAAATTTGTTGTCTTTACTTCTACCACCCGGTAGTGATAAGGGGAACAAGCAGCAATAGGTCTGTATCTTTGACTAACACGCTAGTGTAAGAGATTATTAAAAGTAGAAATTCTTCCCACGGTATTTGATAAAGTGCTAGTGCTTCATTAAGTTCTGGAAAGCCAAATGTGGTGCTTGATCTATGCTTTTGGTCACTGGAAAACAGTTGCTGAAATATTTTCCTTCAGAGTGCTGTGTAATGCTGCATATCACATGTCTATTTTGAAGTTACAATAACTGCTTTCATGGTGCTTCTATGGAAGACTGACCAAGGGAATTTGCATGTTAAGCAGTCAGATTTGTTGCCACAATTGGACTAATACAGTAGGCCTATGCACAGCTAGCGCAGGGCTCGCTAACAAGAGTCTTATGACTGAGCAGTTAATAGCATTTGGTATGTGCTCCTTCTATCAGGACGTGCATCTGGAAGTGGAAGATCCTTTGTGTGTTGGGGGGACGGTAGCTGTTGACCGCAAGCTGCGGGAGTGATGCATTTCAGCACGTTGCACATTTCTGGGATTTTTATTGTTCTGTAAAAGAGGCAGTTCTAGACGTCAGGTAGCTCCCACTGTTTTGTAGAGCAAGCTTGAAACAAGATGTGACATGTTTTTGTAAAAATAATACTAAACTCGGATCTGATGTTAGCTGCTAGGTCTTACCGTGGCTTTTTTTTTTTTTTTTTTTTTTTTTTTTTTTTTTTTGATGTGCATCTCATTCAGGAAATAAAGTTTGGGATGGTGTAAAAGCTATTTTTAAAAATAGTATAGTGAGAAAAGCTTCATAGAGTTTTTATAACTTCTTCTGGATCTCTTGTGACTTCCACAGCAGTGCTTGAGGCTTTTTATGAGGGCTTTGTAATAAAAGCAGCCTTTAATGACCTATGTTCCTGAGAGCTGGGCACCCACCACCTTGTCCTGCTCAGTAGGATCTGCAGATGTTGTGCTGGGAACACCTGATAATTAGGTCCTAAGTACTGGGATATCACTTCGATATGACTGTTCTCATTTGTAAACCAGCAGATTGTTTTATTTTTCAGGTGATAACAAGTAACTCTTACTAAGTGAAATAAGGTGTTATTTTATTGTTCATAAAGGCTGACTAATGCAGCTGTTCTGTTCTCCTCTGGCATCATTCCTCTTCCTAATTATTTGTTTTCGAGATGATTTGTTTTAATTTCTCTGTTTGGGATTTCAGTGTTGAAAGCAACAAAATCATCCTTCACTGAATATTACGTACGGTAAATCGAACATTCTTTATGCTTTAAAGATTTTTTTTTTGATAAATGGCGAAGACTATTAGTTAGAAATAAAGATCGACCTTACAGTTAAGCCCAGCCAATTCCCACAAGTGTTCTTGCGGGTACGAAGAAGGGTCCAGCTGACTACTGCTGGACTAACCACCTAAAACTAAGGCTGAAAAGAAATTTGAAAGACTAACTGGATGAGCTTGTTTGAGAAATACTCATACTCCTTTTTAAAGTATCACAGTCATTTTTCTGCTTGCAGGGTTTTATATAAAAAACAGTTCTACCCTGTATTATAGACAAACTCTGTGTATAACTTGGTTACTTTTTTTTTAATACTGTCACTGCTCCAGTTCCTGAAAATTCAGGTTTCTTTGATCCTCTTTTTTTGACCTTAAGCCCTTTTTATTTATTTTGCAAGTTTCTTGGGCCTGCTACAGGAAGCTGCAGTTCAGTAGCCAGTAGGTGTTTTATGATCTTTCTCCAACTCTTTCTCACCGGATTCAGGGCAACTTCTGGAGCCTGCCTGGTGCGACATGACTGTCCCCTCCTCTCCAGATACCAGTACTTCTGCTGTGCATCATGGTTCTCCAAAGCAAAGCTTTGAAAGAGAATGCAGAAGGGGCTTGGTTTTCATCCCAGCTGGGATAATCCAGAAGCGTTTATTGCAAAGAGGTGCAGCTGGGACAGAGTAGCAAGATGCCTACCCGTAAGTGTCTGCTGGAAGGCAGGAGCCAGTTATTCACATCCGTCTTTCCTGCCTGCATGTGCTTAGGGTGAAGGGTTGCAGAGATTTCTTCTTCCTCTGGTTGGAAGTACTATTGGCATTTTATTTCTCTTGCAAGAGGCAGATAGTGAAATTGAGCCTTTCTGACTTTTGCTTATTCTGGGTTAAAAATTACTCCTTTAGACAGCCGGAGTCATAGTAAAAATACTGTAGACAGGCTGGCAAGATGGTCCTCAGTGACATCTTGTCAGCTTTTGGATATTGAATTTTAATGTGCCAGCGGGTAGCTGACCTTGGGTGGGTGCCAGGGCAGCTGAGAGTTTTGCGGGTATGTATGTTGGGTTTTGAGTCGTGTGTTTGCTTCGTTTGCTGGAAATAAGTGTTTCATTAGCTGACGGTGATGGCGAGCCGCTGGGGTTTGCGTCGCGGCTCTGCAGCGGGAGGTCCAGCGGGGTCAGTGCCTCGCGTGGGGCGAGAGATGCGGCGCTCCATCACCCGCAACCTCGTGGGAAAGGCGGTGGAGTGACCCGTCCCGCAGAGCGAGGAAGAGGAGAGGCAGCTGAAGTCGGTAACCTGGTTTCTGACCGTTGAATGAAACGCTTCCAGCTGGAATGGGAAATGCCGCAGTGAGCGTAGTCTGCCTCCTACATATTGTCTGGATGAAATCTAAGAGTTGAAGAAAGAGAAATGTTCTACTGTGGGAAGCAGAAAGAGTGCAAATTTTTTTTTCTTTTCTTTTTTTTTTTTTAAAGGGGGGGGGAAGGCGCCTCCCCCCCGCCTCGCATTGTCATGGTGTTTCTCCTGTGAAAAATGCAACAGTTAATTCAAAATATTTCCTTCCGAGTTACCAAAATTCAACAGAAGTAGTAGTAGTGAAGCATCCAAAAGCAGCTTTAGCACTCTGGCATTGCATTGCTTGTACAATCCGTGGAAAGCATCTATAGCGTGGTAGGTAACTTGATAATTTACCATGTTGACCTGTGCACAGTAAAATATGCAGGATGTCTAATGTGGTTTACTTAAGCTTCAGCTGGAACCTGAGTTTTACGTTTCCTGCTGACCCTGGGCCCGATCTCGCGGCTCTTGGTCAGGTAGCAGCTTTCTTTTCCAGGTGCGCGTGGATGAGCTTCAGGCAAATGAGCGGTGGCTAAACATGGGACAGTGCAGAGTGCGTGCTTGTTTTGTTTTGTTTTGTTTTTTACTATATTCCAAATGCTGAATGGGGCTGGACTTTCCTAGACTACCCTTAAATATTTAAAGAGACCTAAGCAAGCTGACGTCCTGGGGCTCCACGGCGGCGGGAGGTGCAGGGGCACTGCGGGTTCTGAAAGTGGTAAGTGCGCGAGCAACTAATACATGTGCTATTAATATACAGTCCTGAATTTGCAGGATCTGTCCTACATCCGTTTGACCTCTTCGGGCCTAATGCAAAGCGTTTGATGGTTGTGCTCTGTAAAGTAGAAATACTGGTGGAGAGGGGCTCCTTGCTGTGGTGCTTGCGGATTAGATCATTTTTACAGCTCCTCCCTCCTTCCTTTTCTCGGTGTCCCTTGCTCTCTCCCCCCCCCCCCCAGCAAAGATGATTTAAAAGCAAAAATTCAAAGCACTGCTTGAAAGCCATTTGTGGGAGGATATGGGCACAGTTTTGAAGAAGTGATTCTTCGCTTCTGTAGGAACTCGTATGTGATGAAAGTTTTTTTTTTCTTTTTTATAGAAAGGCATCTTTGTGCTGAAGATTAGCTAGAAGGAGGGGGTTTGAGAGTTTATGCATAAGCTATCATGTGGTTTTCCCACGTTCTCAAACATGAAAGAAAAAGCACTTTTACAAGTGATAGTGAAGAGTGCTTCAGCAGCCCTCAGTGAGAACAGGTGCTATTCGGGGGAAAGATTAGACTGAAATGTGAACATGTATAATATAATGCTGCAGATTGCATGTCATTGTTTCACGTTATTAAAAATATTTACCTTTATGCATGTTCCATCTACTATTATTGACACTTTTATGTAATACACAATGTTAATAAAATGACCAAAATTTTAATAACTTGTAATATTAATAATTAAATTTATTGAAAGTACATGGATATGGTAACCATAAATAAAACTCTTAGTTCAGACAACATATTAAATAGGAAAGTGTTTGTTACCTTTTTTGTATTAGAGATGCGTGTTGTTTGAGAATATTCTCAGGATCTGAAATTATGTTGGGAGCAGAAGTTTAGCGTTGGGACGTTGTTACGATAAGTATGTGGGGGGGGTTGTTTGTTTGGGATTTTTTGATTTAGTCATGAAACTCAATCTCTGCTCTCATACTGTGATCAAGGGCACTCCGGATTCATTAGAGAAATCTCATGGCGTTTACTTTCTCATTTTTCTGCCACAGAGCCATCATCTGCTGTGACTTCTTGTCCGTATGGGTAAATACAGTCTTTTTATAAAAGAATACCTATGAAATAGTGGGTAGTACCTGCAGCTGGTGAATGCCGTTTTCCTATGCCATTTTTTTTTGGCGACATGCTGCTGTTTGAACAACTAAGACTACTTTAGGACATTGCCAATTGCAGGATGATGTCCGTCTGGTGAGAAGGTAAATAATTTAAGTAAAAATTGCTCTAATTCACACACTTCATATGTACTGCCTGAAGTATTTCTTGGCAAAAGTATAGCAGAATGCATATGTCTTGTATGCCGCACTTCTGAATGCCTTCATCGTATTTCCAGATGGATTTGCTTCATCTCTGATATGGTATAAGTAAAAGCTGTGTGTCTCAAAATAATATTTTTAATGCGGCATTTTTAACTCCCAGTTGGGCTCCCCGTTGCCTGCAGGAGCTCAGAAGGCTCTGCCTCGCGCGCGGGGCTGTGCTGACGCTGGGAAAAGGGCACCTCGTTTCTCTGAACATGTCGGAGGCTCTTGGTGCACGTCTGTCCTGGAGGAGAAAGTCCCTCTGATTCTGGTCCCTGCTGGATCCATGTTCCTTCTCACAAAGACTGAAGCGGGGTTGAGAAGCCATGAGGCCATGAGCAATACGAAATTTTGATAGGAAGCAAAATTTGGTGTACGAGGGAAATAGTTTGGGAAGGATGAATGCTACCTGGCGGACTAACCGTTTTGCTGACTCCAGTTGGATGTTTTCTTAAGGAGGCTCTATTCGGCAGCAGCAGTATGCTAAAATACGTTTAGGCAAAGCTTGTCGCTCCACTTCTTCACACCTCTAACTAGCATCGTACTTCTCTGTGGCAGGACTGGGTCTGGTTGTCCGTTCAGGACGTGATCAGAATGTCCTGCTGGCTGAGGAGCAGTGAGTCCCTTCGTTTTGTACTGTGTATACATTACGTACATAAAATGCACATAATGAGCTAACCAGATGAATGAATGATAGAATCACAGGTCCCAGCTGAGTGTTAGTGCTTTGAGGGATGAGTAAGGGGAAAGCGATCAAACATCTATTTAAAATTAAAACAACAAAAAAAGCATTTTGGAAATTGTTTGTGAATTACACTTTGTCTTGGCTCAGTAAAATACATTCCATATATATTTTATGTAACGTACAAACACACTTGTTGCTATGTGCCTACAGAAGGATGTTAAAAACACATGGGTTGCCATAAATACGAAGAATTATTGAATTAAAGTATGTTCTTTAAAGTGTAGATATTATTTGAAGATGAGTTTATATGCTCATTTGAGATAAGTTTTCTTACTCAGTCACTTTTGTGTCAGCTTTTCACATCTGTACATCTCAATTTTATCTTTATCCAAATCTAAAACTAGTTCTGCTGCCAAAACGGCTTGAATTGCAACAGAAAACCGCATGTGTGTTGAAATCACATCGCTTGATGAAAGTCACATGCTTTAAATCAGTCATGTATTGTATAGACTGACGCTGATGGTACTTAATGCAACGTTCCACCACTGTCTTAACACAACTGAAACAAATGCTTTCATTGTATGTATCCAAAACACTTCAGCTGCTGCATTGATATTACAGCACAAAAATGGCTCTAAAAATAATACAGGCTCAATTTTTAGCTTTAACTGAAACCCCACAGGAATGGAACAAGGGGGAATGCAGAATGCTAATCTCTTGGTTGGGAGAAAAAGGAGCAGCATTATTGTCAGAATAAGGGAGAGAGCATGGATACTGCGATTTGTATTGCAAGGAAACACTAGAACTAGTGTTCTTGAGATGTAAATAACCCTCCAGCTCTTAAACTCGATAACTTATGATAGATACTCAGAAAGAGTGTTTATTTCTCTTGATACGAGGAAGAAAAGAATGCAGTGTACAAAAGGATTATTTTCCTGCTAGCTTCCTTCTAAAAACAATTTGACTATATTTGGGTTATTTTTTCTTATTAAATAGCATGGACCTTTAGAAGAGATGGCTCATTGTTGTTGCACAGGCCACCACCACCTCAAAGAGATTATTATGTAAAGAATGCCTTATGTTCAAATACGGTTATCCAAAAGCTTTTTTCCTTTTGCTTATGTAAAGTAACATTAAGTCTTACTGTGACTTGGAGCTCTGAGGATGGCTGCAATGTTGACAGCTCCCCTCTTAATATCACCTCATTCAAGCAGGGTGGACCCAAAGTGAATTCTTGACTCCTAATCCTAATGTCTTGCTACCTTTCTGACCGTGTCTGTTTAGGGGTAACTAATGCTCTAGGGTTCTCAGTTTTTAGGTGGTACTGCCTCATTTCTGCATCGCCCAGCTCAGGAGTCCTTCATTTACCAAAATCCTGTAAGATGTTAGTGGAGGTGAGTTTCATGACTTGTGTGTGCCGTGTCTCCGTGGGATGTTCACACATGCTTCCTAGCAGAGTGGCAGTGGTCTCTTGTGTACCTTGCCCTCCTAAATACCAGTCTTTCTACTAGTTAGGTTTAAAGTGGGGGAGAAGAAGGAGAAATCATGACTTATGATTAAATTGCTGTTCTAGCTTTTTAGGTAGCCTGAAATGTGAAATACTCTGCTGGTTTTGGACAGTAAGTGGGGAAAACACGGCAACCACATTTGAAATAAGAGGCGTCTGAGTTCTTTGTTTAATCTTTAACATAGTGGACTTCACTTAGTTTCACCGGTGAAGTTGTCCAGGCATATTGATTTAAGTGCTTACCTACCAAACAGTCTAGGAGTAGAAATTTTGGGGTACGCTAGTTCGCAAACCCAAATGGAACCGCCACTGTTGTCTCCATATGCTTGTGGGGATCTAGCTGATTGGCTTCATGTTGGAGCTACAATTGTACATGGAAAATGGGCAGACTCTTTAGTTCTAATTTCCAGACTTCGTCAGTCCCGGGACAGAGTTGGTGACAAATGTCAGAAGAGGTCTTGCTATTCAGACACTTCATCTTCAACGTCAACTCAAAGAGCAACTTTTTCCCAAGAATTTATAAGTAAGCATATTTAAAACAGTGCTTACCACAACTTCCTCAAAATTCTGGATCAGAAAATAGGCAAGTGTTTCTTTTGCATTTTATATAACTTATGGAATATCACTGTACTGGCTTTATCATCCCAAAGAGGGTAGGTGTTTCAGTATATTTTAGGAATGCAAGTGCAATTTTTATATTCCATAAATGGTCTCTTTCTTTTGATTATATTCTGGGAAAATGGCATGCTGCAGAATTGCTGAAGAAACAGCATTAGCTTTTTTTTCTTATTTTGATGAGAACTTACTACCCAGAGTCAATAATTTGCATTAAGGTCCATATTAGTTAGGAAGATGCTATAGTTACTTGGGGTTAGGGGAAGAGGTGTTCTTGCTCCTGACTGTCCTGGTTTGTTAATATCTGGTGGCAGACTGGGAATGGAGATAAGCTGTGAGAGCTGCTATCTGATAACCAAGCCTGCTAATAGAATAGTTTTAGAGTAACAGCATTTTGGCTTAAAACAAGGTTGTGCAGAGTCCAAAACGAAGTTTTGGCAAAGACTTCTGTATTTTCTAGTTCAGTGCTGTGTCAAACAGAATATTCCATGTTAGAAATTCTACCAACTGATCTAATCTTGTCTTAAACCCTTTCCAAGTTTGCCTACTCAAGTATGCTGTCACTATCTGATTGCTTTTCCTGCCAAATTTCCAAGCTGAATTCATCTTCCATTGATAAAGTCTGCTTCTGACTGCTCACTGCAGTCACCTTGCCCTCTTTTACGTTTCTTGTTACATTACTATAAATTAATAGGAGTTTTTTTCCAACTAAGCAAACTATTTTCTTGCCATGAAAGTCGTATTTAAGTGAACGGCATCATTTTTTCTGCCTTGTTCTTAGTTTGAAACTTCTGAATATAATTCACATGTTTATGTTGAAGGTTAATAAATGAGGAACCCAGTTTCTTGGAAAATATTTTTTTTTAACAAGGTGTTTCAGTGCAGATTATATATGAAAGTCAATTTTGATGCTGAATAATGAGCCTGTAATGATGAGCTGTTTTCAGCTGGGAGAATTGGAGTAAATGCTACGAGAAGCTTTTGTGATGCATTTTTCTCATGTTCATCGTTAGCTTTAACCGTTGTCAGTACCTTTGGATTGCATAGATTGTTTTTTTTTTTTTATGGCTAATATTATAGTCAGCTACTCTTGTGAAAATTAAGTTGAGGCTGATGAACTGAGTACCAGATATTTTATTGACCTGTCTTTAAATGTTCATAGCAGTAGCTTTTCTAAGCAACGTGACCACTGAAAACACATTTCAATTGCCAGCTCGGGAAGATTTGGATCAACTCCTGCTCTTCCAGTTTTAGGTATCTTAAATGCCAAGAATTTGTTCCATTTCATTTTTTTTTCTTTTTAGCCTTCGTTTATAGAATTTAGTTTAGTAACCAGAAGCACTTACTATCCAACAATACTGTCAAATATCACATGGATATAGATTAGACTTCTAACTTGAGGAAACAGGAAGAAAAAGTAGTAAAAATAGTGCTGGTAAATGTTGCCTTTGTGGTTTTTTTTTGTTTTTGTTTTTTTTTTTTTTTAAGTCTTCCTAAGAAGCTAATTTTTTATAAGCTTAATCAAAAAAAATTTTTTTTGGGGGGGGGGGGGGCAGTAGTTCTCTACCTTTCTCTGATATTGAATGCTGAAGATATGTGCATATTCTTTTTGGATATGAAGGGATTCTGCCTTCATCCTAAACAGGGAATGTTTCTTCCTTTTCAACATAGGTCTGAAATCCCTTTCTTACAGCATGAGATTGCTACTGTGGCAAAATTTATGTTTGCATCTATGCTCTTCTGAGAAGTCGAGGAGATTCCCTCTGCCTGTCCAAGGGAAAAGTAGAAGGAAATCTGCCCCCTCTCCCAAAAATGGGGGAGGAAAAAAATTCCATCAAAAATCCCAACCTTTTGCAAATGCTGTTTTGTCTCCTCAAAGGGGAGGATAATGCAGGTGGGAGCAGACATGGGGAGATCGTCCAGTCCACCCTCTTGCTCAAAGCAGGGTCAGCTGTTGTAGTTTGCATACGATCATGCTGCTGGATATCAGCAAAAATAAAATTTGAGGCCTGTTACCAGCACTAAGAGATGCTTCTGTTCTGAACGTTGAGTATTTTGCATTGCTTTTAAGGACTATTAGAGTAAAAAAGGAGCTTCCCTTGCAAATGAGACTGTAAATAGTTTATCTCCCAATCAGTTGCGAAAATAATGAGAAAATTCTACCTCTAAAACTGCTGAACAGCAGTGGGTTAGAAGAGCTGGAAAATGAGGAGCCTGACGGCATCAAGACATGTTCAGCATAGCTGTTAGGAAATATTTGCTGAGATAAACTTCCTATCTAAGAATGAGCACAGAAAAAGATTTCTATGCATATGTTAGTGCATAGATTTCTGCTATTACCAGATTCCTACCAAATGAATTGGAAGATACAAGTTACTCTATAAAATGCTGTTGTTCGGGGAGGGGAGATGACTACGGTTCAGCAGTAAAAACAGAGGTTGGTGCGGAAAACTAGAAACTAATCTTTCAGATTTAATATGAAAAGAACTAAGAAGATTCTTTCGATTTTATTTTTCCACCCAGTTTGCTTTCATCTTGGACGTATCCATCCAAGGAAGTTACTCTTCCTACACCGAAAGAATCTCTTGTTTCATACTGCTTTTCTGATGACTATGTTTAATGGTCTCCATTGCTAGTAGTGTCTAAATGTTGTTGTTGTAGTAGGGAGAGTGCTGCAGACCGGTCGTCATAGTTTTGTGAACTGAGGATACAGTTCAAAAAGTTGGCAGCAGAGGAAACTGCTGTTGGAAAAAATCACTGCCCAGGGACTGGCCTGCGATGAACAGAGCTGTATTGCTATGTTACAATTCCAACCATATATTTGCAATTCTTAATTTTGATGCAGAGTTTTAAGAGCAAGAAAACTAAAATACTTTCTTTGTGCATTTGTTCTGTTCACTGGGGGATCTGAAAAGGCTTCTTTCATGTTTACTGTTTCTGATTGCTACTGTAATGTAGTCGGAAGTGGAGTCCCAGTTCTGCTGGGCCCTGAACGAAAAGTGGCCCTGGATTTAAGGTGCTCTTGATCCGTGCTTCAGGGGCATGGTTTGCTCGTTAGAGTGCCAAACTTGGTACAAGCCGTATCAGAGCTGCACTTGGGTCCAGTCATCTCTGTGCATTTGTGTTTTAACTGCTATAACCGACAATCAGTATTTTGCTTTTGGTGTTCAGCAGTCCCTTTGCCCTAACAGGAGTTATACTTGTATAATAAATATATGAAAAAACATGGTAGCAATGGGTGGGGGGTATTACCTGAGTTTCAGACAGCTAAAATAAGAACCTTTCTTTGCTAATGCTTTCTTACTCGTTACCAAAGTTCTCATCCTTAGATTTGAAGCAATGCTTGTTTTCCCTTCAAGTAAGGGGGAAAAGGGTGAGGAAAAGCTCTATCTACTAATTTAAGCTTCTGGCTCAACTTCAGAACCAGAGAAGCTTTTCTCACAGAAACGTAACTCTCAAAAAGCGGAATTAGAGCACAGTTATTTTTAGTCCGATATTACAATATTTGTCTTGAATTATGTGGAAAACTGGGGAGGGTGCGTCTGTCTTAATGAACAATACAACTTGCACTTAGGGGTAGTTGTAACAGTGGAGAAGTGAGCTCCCCTGAGCCTAAGGATGTTTGAGAAGAGGTGAAGGTAGCCCGCGTTTGAGGCCCGTTTCAGCTGTTACTGCACGCGTGATGGCTGAGATCTTTGCCAACATAATCATTGCGCTGCCAGTTTTTAGCATGTTCCGAGTTGCTGAAAATTAAATGCGTTTTAAATCAAATTATATCCAGTAGCGATCTCGTCCCTTGAAAGGAAGAGAAGTTACTTAAGCAACGTGCTGTTGTGTCTGCTGGGAGAGTGACGCTCTTTGGAGAGCAGACGTGGCTCGGTCTGCTAATGGAGCTGAAGGCTCCTGTGCACGGGAACATCAGGAGGAGAGCCAAAGGTGCTAAAGGTGGAAAGGTGCTGGCTGCTGTGATCTCTTTTAGATCTTTAATTGAAGCCGTTTAAATTAAGAGGGTGGTTTCCCTGGGCTGCTCTTAGGCATTTCCATCCTGCGGAGAGAAGGAGGCTCCTCTAGAAAGATGTTCCTGTGGAAGCGGACGTGTGGACTCAGGGTTGCTCCGAGAAGCCTGCCTGGTTCCACTGGCTGTAAATAAGGAGATTATTCTCCTAATTTGGGAACCTTTAGATAAATATCTAATGCATAAATATCTAAAGGTGGATTGCATCAGTACTCTTTGACCTTAGGTTGCAATACACCGATTTTTTTTTCCTAGGGTAATTTGAGTGGGTTAAAATGGCATTGAATGGATGTAGTTTTAAGGCAACTTTGCGTGAGTACTTCTTGCATGTGTCCACATGCCCAAACACATACACGCATATGTGCGCTTGCATATATCTCTATTTATATGCATGAGTTGCAACAGAAGGCTTTGGTATGTGTGGGATATGTAGGTATTAAGCCTTTGAGAAGGCAGCTTGGTCTTTTGAAGTTGACTGGGCATTATTAGGAAATAGTGCATAAAATACTATAAAAACACGTGATGCAACTGTTCTTAAAGGAATCCTGTTTGCAGGTGGAAGTTAACAAAACTTCCCTGTATTTTGCGGCATCACCTGTTAAATCATTTTGAAGATGCTGGGGGTGAAAGGCTTTTGAACATTCACCTAGTCCTGCAAATTATATCAGTATAAATATGAAGAACACTGAGAAGTCATTAAACTTGTAGAATTCCCGACGTGTCCTCTGCCAAAAATAATCCTCCCCTCAAAACAAAATAAATCCCCCCAAAAATCCTTGAAAACCGACTTTATGCTCACATTATCCTCATGTACTGCTGGTTCTTGTCATCTTGCAATTGCTACATATCCCTCCTGAAGAAAGATTACTCCGTGGTAATTGTGTTAATCAATGATGCAACTATTATCATGTAACTATTATTGCTTGTTATGTAGCAGATAAAGTAAGCTTTTTGATTAAAAAGTGAGCCAAAAAATCATCATCTCTTTGTTTGTTTGTTTGTTTTTCCTTCTTTTCCTCTTCTTGGGTATGATTTGTTTGCCTTCCTTTCCAAGTCCTGGAAAATGGGAACCATGTTCAACCCCTGTGGCGAGCCTTCTGATTCTGCGTAGCACTTGTTCTGTCCCTAAAAGCTTTTACAGTGGAAACTATGGTTGAAAACAAGTTTTAATCAGGAAAATTCTTGCGGTGTGCTTTTGCGTTTTGTCCATATACTTATTCCACATATATTTAAATGTCCATGGAAACTGGAAATGTGAGAATGGATGTGGCCCTTCAGTGTGGAATAACAGTCTAACGAGGGCCCCTGCTATCGCGTGGCAGGGGAGGCAGGCGCGTGGGGAGCCGTCGGGTGCTCCGCGTGGCTGCGTAGGGAGGAGGAGAACTGTGTCAGTCTGCTTATACTCAGGAGAAAGTAGTTTTTCTCCTGTTTCCATCCTGTCAGAAGATCCTAGTATCATGGATCTTTTCATCTGGAATTGCTCTCCTTTCAGGGCATGGGGAATTTTTAATGTATTTTTTTGGTTTTGTTTTTTTCTCCTCTAGTTTCGTAATCTCCGATATTCTGAGATGCAGAAGGGGCTATCTGCCTCTGCTACAATCTGGTCCTTGGTTTTGGTTCCCCCTTGCCCTGTTCTTGCAGCTGTTTTAATTTTATCACCTGATGCAATCACTTAACTGAAGTCAGAGCTTGGCAGACTCTAGTGTCCCCTTTAGTTTCTCTGGCTCTTTTACATATGATTTTAATGCAAATTCCTGTCCTTCGCATAGCATAAACTGGAATGTGTTGCTGGCTACATCTGAGTTTTTGACAGGAGTTAATTTTCAAACAAATCTTTCCAAATTCTATTTTCAAGCATTTGTTGCTGTTCTATTCTAACCTCGCAGGGGGCGGAGGAGTAGACTTTCTTGGTATCACGAGAGAACTGCTGATAGCTTCATATTGCTCTTGTCTGAGAAGACTGAGTATTATTGCACCTATGATTCTGCTCTGCCTTTACACCCCTGCTTACAACACTGAGTTTTCTCTGGTCTTAGATGCTAGAGTTTTTGAGGAATAATGATTTTTTTCCCAGAAGAACAGATAACAATTTAGTTTCAAAATTGCTTATTAAAACCTAACTTGAAATATCATTCTTCCTTGAGTTTTTTTCATTTGTTTTGGAGGATGTGCTGTTAAATTCAAAGCTAGAGTTTGCCTTGTTTGTGAGCATATGTACTTCTGTGAATAAATTTTCAAGTCTTAGCTGGATCCTGGATCCAGAAAGTGTTGACTATAGAAGAGAAGTAAATGCGTTGAGGGGCTTTGTTTTGTTTCATTTTGTATTTAACCCTGCATGGCTTGAAGCTACCATTTTGCAAGAGTTTTGCCCTACAGAGACTCAGTGTACACAGTCAACTGTTTGAAAATTAAAATTGATCTAGCTCTTCTTTTGGTACCTTACTGTTTGGGAGCACCTGGAAACTGTGATGTGATCATTAAGCTTCTGCAGCCATTATTTTATACATATATATGTATATATATGTCATGATGAGTTGCATTTTACTAATGGGAACCGAGGGGCAGCAGGGAAGGAGTTGCCCTTTTGCATTTGCAATGCTGTGTGCGTTGTCCCACCATTACGCATTTGGTGTGCAGCCTTTCCGTGCCTGCAGGTGCTCAGAGCAGAATCATGGGGAAAAGGAGGGGTGGATCTTAGGTAGAGACTAAGGTGGAGGACTTCTTAAATAAGAAACAAGTTAAAAGCATCCAAAAATTGATGCAGAAATCTTTTGTACGTGAATATGAAACAGGAAAAATAGCTTGTAAAACAGAGCTTTGTAAAATTCTAAGAAATGCACTTTGATAGATTAAATCATTAAAAGTTTGTTGGCACATCCCTCGCCTGTTCCTTCAGCTGAGCAATTGCCTTTCTGTTTCCCAAATGGCACTTGGGGAATATAATACTGAACTGTAAAATTAAATCATTAAGTTAATGTATGGTATCTTTGTCAGGTAAGATTCCTATTTTCAGCTTACACTGATCTCTTAATTAACTGATGAGCTTAAGTAGCTGAGATACACTAATAGTGCATTTAGTTAATTGGCTAATGTGACATTTGATTCCTGCCAATAACTAAGACACTGGAATAAATTCCAGGCATGGAATTAGGTCCTGTAATTTCAGCTAATTTAATCATTGGTCATTGTAAAAATGGTTACCTACTTGGAGACTTTATTTTTGTTCCTCTCTGGAATTCACGACTTCTGTGCACTGGAAATGTGCTGTGGCAAAGAATGCGCTGTTCCAGATAAGGATTCATTAGGAACATTAAATTGGGCATCGGTCTTGTGCATTATACCTTATACTGGACAGAGACTTTTAAACTTCAAATTTTGGTGAAAGGCTTTACTGCAACATGGCCCAGTGCAGATCACCACCGCAGTGAGATGGGATCTGAAAATACAGCTGCTGTTTTGCAGCTTTTCCTGAGCCGTCTGACTTTAGAGGAACCTGACAGATTTCAAGGACCTCTGTTGTTTTGAGAAGAGTTCTCCTAGCTAGAACTGAGCCGTAGTGGCAAGCTAAAAAGCTCGAAGTCGTTTTTAAACTAGTTCTCAAGCTATGCCATGCTGCCGCAGCTTATTTCGGTTGGGGCACTCAGGTGGGAATCCCCTCGGCATGAGCGACGGAGCCGTCGGCAGACGTCGGCCCAAGCGGGGCACGTGGCGCCAAGACTTCCCGCTTCCCCTTTGGCTCTTCCTTTTCTGACCTTCCTTCGGGCCTACTGAACAGAAGGGTGAAGAGCTGCAGGAGCCTGCGTTTATTTTGTGGTAGCAACATAACTTCACTGGTGGTGGTTTTCTCCTCGGAAGCCCTCGATCTTCCACAGGTGCCGGGTGCGTGGGCACCTGCGCGTGCGTGCAGTCCTGCCGACCGGCCTGCACCTCGCCGGCCTGGCGTCAGCTGCAGGGCTTAAAGAGATTCCTCAGCTAAATATTTTTTATAATTACGGAAGGATAAAAGGTAATGCTGCCTTTGTATGTGTGACTTTTTTTTTCCTTAGATGAAAGCTGTGCTGGTGTTGTAAGTACTTGTCGTGCGCTGAAGCACAGACCAGATGTACAGCAGATGTCCCTGTCTGTCACCTCCTGAATTTGGAGACTCCACGTTGACCTTCTGTGCTCTGTCAGAGGGTGTGTGGCAGAGGGTCGTGCTGACCACCAAACTCCTAGGAGTTAGGTCAGTGTGAAAGCAAAGCTTTAGTTTAAATGTAAATTAAACTGAAATTTTACCTCTGTCTTGCTTGAAGCACACAGAAATTGGCTGGTAGCGTGTACATCCACAGGAACCACTTCCAGCACTTTGAATTGTTAGTTTTCTTGACAGGTGATACCTCATTCCAGCCTCCACTAAATGTGAAGTTTTCCGTGGTAGTTCATAAAAATTGATTGCTGTGGAATAGTTAAGGAAAGGAGCACCTTACTAAGAGAGGAGGGGGGTTCTGAGCTGATGACGTTGATCTGCAGCTGGAAGTGATGGACCACTAATTACACTAAATCCACGCCAGCAGATGAGACTAGCTGGAGCTGTTGGCTTAGAACAGCAAGCAGGTGCTAGCATGATCAGAATAACTTCACATAGAGTGTGCCAGGCAGCAGATCTCCACTTCACGGTTGTATCTGATGTGTTGAAAGTTTTTCTGTTAACTGATAGGAGGAATAGATGTGAAAGGTTTTTAGGACTTTTAAAAATGAAGTTGCTAAATTACATTCTTCTCGTAATGGGAGACTGCAAACATTGGGAGTTTGTAGGTAAGCTCTGCACGTGTGTCCCTCTGCATCTCACCACAGCTTCCAGTTACCCATACTGTGTGCAGCGATACTTTGTTTTGTGCACAAGGGCCTGCGTTGATGCCAAGTTCTCAGCTGTGGTCAACTCTTAGCTTAAATCCTGCTTCCCTGAAATAAAAGGTGGTGATTACATTATACAACCTACCTCAAGTAGAGTATGATCATGTTGCCGACAGCTTGTTGCATGCTGCTTGTCATAGATTTCCAAAATGCTAGTCCATTCGTGCGTTGTGGATAGTGCAAGTTAAATGTCTTGGTGCTTGTGCGATGTGATTCTCAAGTGGATAAATCTTCATCCCCCTGAGCACCTTGCTTCTGCCATATTGATAGCAGGGTCAAGAAGAGAGATAGATGTATCTACTAGAGACAGTAGCAGTCTAAATTCTGGTGTAAATAGCACTGAAGGGTGGTAATGTGGATAATGTTTATCCTTTGAAGGTTTTGCATCATAGCATTAACAGAATTTCATGGCTAGGCTGAAGGTAGGATAATGGTGTTGGAGTTAGTATAGCTGCTCCTGTTTTTCTTAGCAACTGCAAAAGCAGAATTAGAGGCTCTCGGTTTCTGCTGATTCTGCATGATAGACACCCACAGGCAGCGTTGCTGTCCGCTTGCTTGGGAGCATCCCTGCTTTGTTCATGGCCACCCCTTGACCAAGGAGCTGAGGATCTGAGGTGGTGACCCTGCAGAGGCGCTTGTTCCCTTTGCAGGTTCTCATCTGTCAGGAGAAGAGGCATTTGATCAGGGACCTAATCAAAACAAGGAGAAAATGTTTTGCTTGTGCTTCCAGTAGGAAGCTGGTGGGGCAGGCAGAACAGCATGGTTGCTGCTGAGGCCTTTGAAACCTTTATAAACTAGCAACAATAGAATTACTACTAGGAAATAATACTAAGCTTTTGGTGGAACATTTCCTTTGAAAAACTTCTGTTTGAAATGCCGGAACAAATAGCAGTGGAGTGCTTCAGGGAGGAGGATTTTTGCAGAATTGGTCTATCCCACGCTGCTTGCTTGGAGCACGAGTAAATGTCAGGGTTCGTTGTCCGTGGTCTTTCAAAGCTGCAGAAGCAGAGGAACCTTCCTCGTAAAACCTGAACGTTTCTTTCGTTTTGGTGAATTGTGTGAGGAGGCACCCTGGTACCACTCGTGTTTCCGTGGAAAGCGACCCGCGTTACGGCTACGTACCCCGGCGCAAAGCGTGCGTCAAGACTGCCGGGGAGCCGGCTAGAGCCTGTGTGCCCGTGAGTGCATGGGGTTAGATGGGACATTTGGATCTGGTACACCCTCGGGGAGCAGATCGCGCCACTTTGAAGATTTGATTTCTTGCTGCAAAATAGTCGGCGTCTTTGAAACGCGAGGGTTGATGTGTGACAAGCTGCTTGTAGGTACGAGGCATGTCTGGTTTCTTCTGCATTTCCTGTTGGAAAAGGTGGCAGAAATGGAAAATACAGTGTAATAGCTAATAATTAGCGTCAATTTTCCTCTTTGTCCAGCACATTTAAACGCCTTCGTCCTCTCTCCTGTTTTATATTTCATGCTGCGAAGCCTTTGGATTGATTCTGCAAAGACTGAGCACCTCATGTGCGGAGAGGCAGAGGAAATATTGTGCCTGTATGACTTGTCCAAAGCTGCCTGTAATTACCAGGGTAACTTGCATTTTATTCACTAGGTAGGTGAAGCTGAACTACCATGCAATTAACTGGTTTTGGAGAAAGGTGCTGGCAAAGAGCTGAGGAAAGACTTGGAGAAACGGGGGAGGCGCGTTCCCTGCTGCCGCGTGCCTGGCCGGCTCTCGGTGCAGGGGTGGCAGGGGTGACCCATCCCGTCGGGACTGCGTGCCTCATGTCGTGCTGGAACATGAACCGCCTGGCAGCTGAGGCGGGTGGGGTGCAAAGCTCGCTTTCGCTGACCAGATCACTGCCTTCCATTGGTTCTTTGTTTGCTTTTTTTGTTTTTAATTCCTTTGCCTGCACCTTTTCAGGTAGGAGAAAGGGAAAATAACACTTGAGGTTGGTGGTTGGGTTTTCTTCTTGTCTGCGTTTCCATCAGGAAATGTTTTCCATGCAATGTTCTTTTTTTCTGTTTTTTTTTTTTTTTTCCCTCTCCTGTTGCCTGAAAAAACCTAAAGCTTAGTGTTAAGTTTCACAGGTTGTCTCAGATGCAGCATTTGAAAAGCTCCTGACTTCCTCGGCCTCTTACCCCGTCATATCCCTGGAAAGGTTGCCCAACCCTGAATCCTACAGGGACTGTTGTAATAGGTGTTTCCTTTGGCTTTTCATATGAATCTTAATGCGCCTTCATTTCCTTGTTAGGAAAATGATTATTTTGAACTGTATCTAGATGTTCATACTGAATTACAAGATACCTTATGGGGAAATTAGCGCAAAATAGGTTTAAAATGAGACTTATTTGATAAAGTGGAGTATGGCTTGTTGATAGGAGGCAGAGAAGAAGCCCTTGGGACTATTGTAAAAAACTTTATTGGTAATAAACTGTCACTTTGCATTTCATTTGACTTAGAAAAGTGCTTTGTCAGCAACTGATCTTCAACTGCAAAGCTATTTAGTATGAAAATAATTTTGATCATTAGTTCAGTTTATATAATATTTATTAGATTCTCCAGACTGTCTTCAAATAATAACCTTTGCTTTTTTTTAATTACTTATCCCTGAGAGCGTATTACTTTCACTATTACAATTGTGCATGTATACAGTCTAAATAAGCAGAACACTAGCTGCTGTGCCAAACTGTCCTTGCTAGCCTCAGCTCTGTAACTCTTAGTCTGTGTTTCCTCGACAGGATGTCATTTCTGTCTGCCTTCCGTGCAGCCTGACAGTCTTCAGATCCCATCTTTTCAATGAGAATGTTTCTGAGAATCTGTCTCATCTTTCCTATTTAAACAGCCTCTGTTTTGGTGATCTTCAGTTCCTCCTTCAGTACTTCTGTTGGTCGTTTCTGCTTCTTTCAGTTTATTCAAAATCATTTTCACCTCTCAACATTTTAGCAGTTGTCTTCATCTTCTATATATTTTCCAAAACAACAACAAACAATGAAAATATCATTTCTTGCCAGGTTCTACTGATACTGGTGTCATATCAATGTTCTGATGCTATCTTCTAGCACTTGGATACATAGGTTCTTAACTTGTGTTCCAGAGATTGTGGGGCCCTCCACGCCTGCCTTCCCCCGTGGCTTTCATGTCACGCGTTCGTGATACCCGTCTGTGACCTCCTGAAAGTGCAGAACGGCCATTTCTTGCAGCTCCTGCACACACCAGCTCGTGAGCACGGGGAGATCGGCACTTCAGGCCTGTGGTCCTCAAGCAGAGCATGGCCAGGCCAGGTGTGTCCTTCTGAGGATTTGGCTGCTAAACTTTCAATGATCTGTTATGTGCTCATGGAGATTTTTGTAGTACTCACTTTGGCCAAATTGGGCCCTCCCCCCCGCCATCTCACACCAGCAGCAAAAGACTGAGCAACCGTTGACATATGCCAACTTCAGCGCTTGTTTCAAAGGAAAAAGAAGAAATTCACTTTCACTGGAAATTCACACCAGCCACATTTTATTCCTCATGCTATTCTAAAAAATGGACTTGCAGAAGTGGGGTGGGAGGACAGATGCTCACCTTAAGCAGTAAAAACAAAGGAGATTTTCCCAAATGGCTAAGTTTTAGCACAGCAGCAGGAGACATTTCAGGGTTGTTGTGTTGGAATGAGTCCTGTGGCCTGTCTTACAGGGTTACCTGTACTGTTAATAGCTGTGAAGGAGGAAAATCTAATTCACTATTAAAACAGCGATCCACCTGTCTTCCTGCAGAGGAGTGTAAGTTGTCTGATGTCTCATTCAGCTGTTGCATTTGCTATTTGATTTGACAGTAAGCCCTTTGGGGCAGAAATATTATCCAATTTCATTACTGAGTGCTACAGTTCATGGGTCTCTAAACCAGAATTTTTGAATGCTTTAACTGGATATTGGTATTTAGCATGAGCATGTTACCAGCCTGCTTTGGAAGGGGCAGAATGTATTATGATCTACAGTGATAGTGATATAGCAAACACAACATCTATTTTGTTATTTTACTAAGAAACAGTTCTAAGTATTTGAGTTTTATCTGCATAAGCTCCTTTAAAAACAGGCTAGCCTTACTGATTCCATTAATTTGATGAGAAGCTGTGAGAAGGAGAAACAAACCTCAGGTTATAAAATAGTCTGCAGGGACTGGAGAAATAAGTCTTTACTCCTGAAAAGAGGCACATCCCTGTGCCCTCTCCACAGTTACACCTTGGAATGTCCAGCTAGAATTTGTCTTTTCCCCTTTGCATACTGAGCCTTAGGAAGTTTGTTATGCAACTAGTAATTATCAGGACTTTTAACCTTCTTAGGTTAATGGCAGCAGAAGTCTAAGTGGACATTAGTGACTCTTGGAATTGGTGGGCATAGTGTGTACTCTGAATACTGTGCAAGAAGTCACTCTGATTCAAATAGAGGGAAGTGGAAGCAGAGCAGGAGGCATCTTTGAGGAAAATCTATGGCCAGGACAGGTGGAATATATGGGAGGACAAAGAGCATCTTTAATCCCTTTGCAGTAACCCCTCTGACCAGCCTGGGAAAAACTTGTACAAGGTCATAGGGGGTGGCCCACATGTTGCTCCTCCCTGGAGGAAGGCTTCTCTTGAGCAAGGTCTTGCAGCTTGTCAACAGCTTCTTACTGCTCTTTGGGAAATGCAGCAGCACCTCGGCAATATCTGTGAGCTATTGAAAAAGGAATGCCCTAAGCTATTTCTGAGTGTCGTTAGTATGTGTATGTGATTTGTGAAAAGTAGGCTGTTAATGGCCTTAGTATTTCCTGCTAAATAAACTTCTTGCAAAAATATCAACCTTGGCCTTCCATTGAGATGGACAACATTTGGTATTGCTCCAGAGAGAGCATGCCTTTTTGGCATTTATAAAACAGTATTTCATGTTTTCAAGTAGGATATTAATAATTTCTTATTTATGTTGAAGTGATGTAAGATGAAAAATTAATGTGGATGTTGCTTTCTGTTCCAGGTTTTGCAAGCTAGTTATGCCTCTGATGTACATGGTCTTAAATGCAGTTAACGTTTTCTTTTGAGCTCTAGTTAACTTCCAAAATGAGGTACTATAAACTGACATTGTAAATACCTGACATAGCATTTTCAGTTTGCTAATGTTTCTTTCATTGCATATTCTGACGAGTCATTATCAGCCTTATTACAGGAAAGAGAAGGTCCTTTGATGTGGTCCGAAACTTTGCCTGTAGACATTTGTGTAGTAATACTTCTCTCCAGTGATTAAAACATGAGGTGGAAAGCTGGAGATTTGAGTCATTTACTCACGTCCTAGTCTTAGATTTCTTCTATCCCTTCTGTTCCCTCTGTCTACACAGCTAAAGAGAAATTAATATTTCTTCAGGAGGCTATTAAGCTTTTAGGGGATTCTGGAGACACTTCTGATAAAACAGTAAACATGTAAATGATCTTAAACATTGGCTTGTGAAACGGGAAGTTGTGTTCAAAGACTTAGCACAGAGATGGATGGATGGTTTGACATGGGTATGGGTTTGGAGATGTTTGCAGAGTCGCCTTCTTTCACTGTCCTTCTCTTCAATGTGAAAACAAGTTGTTATCGCTGAGTTTGTTGTTTCTGCTGTCCAGCTAGGAAGGACTGTCTCCAGGGGTAGTTGTTTTAGGCTCGTAGGATCTCCATCTCTTTAGTCTCTTCCCTGCTGTTCTTGTCTGGGGAGGAATGGTATGTTTGGAGGCCCTCTTGGGCAAAGAGGGAAGCAAGGGATGGTGTGGGAGGACTGGCCGGTCGCAGTTCTCAGCTGTGCAGCTGGGCAACTTGGAGATGGGGCTGTGCACAGAAACGCTGCCGTGCCCAGGGACGGCGGGAAGCGCCTTTAACCCGCTTTCATAATTAATGTTTGGGGAGGAGGAAAGGCCCCCGCGGGATACATTAGCATTCACTGAATGTGCGTGCAAACAGATGTTACCTTAAGTAATACGGAAGAGAAGGTGCCCACTGACCCAGATTTATCACGTTGTCCTGTTCAGTCTGTCTGAAATTTCCACGCTCCGACTGCTAAGCCTTAATAAGGAAACAATTCCTTGTTTAAATGTTCTAGCGCGTACGCTTTCGTGTACGAGACGCGTTTAACGCGTGCAGTCCAGCGTGCCGGGGCTGCTGCTGTCACCGGTCCCGGCGGAGGCGTCCTGAGCTGCTCGCTCGCGTGTGCGCCGCCGAGACCCGGCCTGGCCACCGCTGCGCGCTGCCGGGAAGCGCCGTGCTTCGTAAACACTTGGCTGTGCTGTCCTGCGAACCCGTTAAACGGTCAGCGCTTCTTTGAAAAGCAGTCTCGTGGAAGCGATCCCGTGGACACAAAAAGCAGTAAGAGTCTGTGGTCCCTGGAAAGGGCTCCGTTTCAGAAGTTTGTTGTTGTTGGTGTCCGCGTGGGATACGGAACAGCAGCCGGAGCGACTGCGCGTGCGCCGTGCAGTCGTCGTCTGCTGCTTCGGGTTGCTGCCCGGCTTAGTTGCCGTGCAGATAGGTCCTCTGCTGCGTTCTTCTCTAATCTGAAGAACGCTCGAGCCTTCTCGTGTTTGGAAACGTCACCTTGTCCTCAAAAGTTCTTTTACGTATCGTACTTTCAACGACTTAAGTCTCGGCTCCTCAAGCGGGAAGGTTATTCTGAATTATGCATTGAAGGCGGTGCTGCTTTGGTTGCGTAAAGTCAGATTGTGTAAGGGGGCAAGCTGTGACCCCGCGTCTGTGCCTCGGTCTCCTTAGAGACCGTGAGAAGCTGAATGCTCTCCGCAAAGCCAGACACCCGTGGTCAGCCCCAGGAGCCGGTTCATCTCAGCGTCGGGCTTCTGCGACGTGGGTGCTCTTCTGAAACGGAGCTGGGTGCGTCTGTGGCAGAGGAAATCAAGGAAGAGAGACTATTTCAAGAAAATGCTGTCTTTGCAAATATATATATATTTTTTTCACGTACTATTACAGCATACCTGAAATTAATATTTCCAGTGTATCGAAACCAAGCGTTCTCAGTCGTGGCCCCTACCCACACGCGCTGCTCTTGCACTAAAGAGCTATAGTGAGTCCTATAAAGTAAAAATGGTTGGTATAGGTCTAGAGTTAAGACCTGTGAAGAATATTTGGATGCTAGGTGATTATTTTTTCCATTTAAATCTGAACGTGGGAGTAAGGCTGAGGAGGGATAAAGTTTTTTATTAGTTGTAGCGATCTCCGCTAGGGAGCTTTTTTTTTTTTTTTTTTTTTTTTTAAAAAAAAGGGAGGGGGAGGAAGGGGACCTAGGAAGAGGGAGCATTGGGCACACTGGGGTACTCCGTGGACTCCACTTCTGCAAGTTTACCTGCCTTTTAGGACCGTTTGGTATTCATCACCTAGCTTTTATGATCTTCCTCATATAAAGGCTGTTTATTTTCAGCTACAAGCACCCTTAAATCTGGTTTAACTGTTGAAGGGCATTTTGTTTCCTCTGGAGACAGTTAAACTGCGTATTCAAGGCTTTGTGGTCTTGAGCCGTGGTGAGAACTGTTCTTGTGGTTTGTCGTTGTGCTCTTCCCCATGCTGTTGTCAGTCCCATTTCAGCAAGAGTCTTAACTGCCAGCAATAGGTTTAAATACATGGATTTAACTATCACAGGGAGAAACTATTCCTGGTGCATGCTGAAGTTTGTTCCCTGTTTTTCCCCTTTTAATTCAGACAGTCCTTCCCAGGGCCTGTGTTGTGTTCCACAACTGGATAATTGATTTGTGGTCTCCACCCAAAAAAAAATTAAAAAGATTTTTTGGATAGTACAGTTCTAACATTCCTTTTTGTAGAACAGTAAAGTTCAGTTTTATACACTTGGTCTCTATCACAGCATTAAAATGCTTATTAAAATTTATGACTTCAGAACCAGTGTCTTCCATTTTTCGCACGTGAGCTATGGCAGAAAACCCCAAGTGCTGGACTGCTTCAGGCCCCGGAATATGTTTTACACAGATCTTAGTGACGGAGTGTAGTATATATGTAGGAAAGAGGCGTTTGCACATCCTGCTCCCAGGCACCTCTGGGCCCTGTTCTCAAGACAGAAGTAGAAGTAAGCCCTTACTCCTACAAATGAAGCAAGTAGAGAAAGGTTTTAGCACATTCTTAGCAATGCTCTAAATCAAACTGAACAGGTAGTTTTAATGCAACAACATTAGACCTATGTGATTATTTTAAGTGGCTATTGCATAAACATTGCTGCAGTTAAAATGAAGCAAGTACTCCTGTGTTTACCGTAGAAGTAACCGCTTATTAAAATTTGACCGATTCCCGGATTATTGTTTAGCAATTTCTGAGCTTGTTAACGATTCGAGTCTTTGTACTTGTTATTCTATGTATATTTATTTTGAATTAAAACTCTTTTAAAAAAAAAAAAAAAAAAAAGTAGAAAAGAGAGAGACTGGAAAAAGATGCTTAGCATAAAACTCTTATTTAAGGGAGGGTCACGTTTGTCACATGGTGCTGGCAGGACTGATGCTGGGAAGGAGACCCTGGGGCAGCATCCTGATGTTCATGTAATGCACTTGTTGCCGGGCTGCTGCTATCCCCCCTCTGTCCAGGTCCCATGTCGCGCAGCAGGGTGATGCTCAGGGAGTTACGGGACATGTGGAGACGTGGGTAAAATCAACTAGTGGGAGGTAATGCTGTAAATTTGCAAGGAGGTGGAAAGACAGAGGAGGTTGATGTCTTGGAGAGGGTGAAGAAAAGGATCGTGATTGCCAGAAAGTCAACTTTTATTGTTTCAAGCTTAATGAGCAAAAGAGTGCTTCAGGAACTTAGTAGCTTTGTGTTTGTTTATTTATTTATTTTCCTTCCTTCTTCTGCCCCACAGTTGCTCTAGGTCGTAATCAGCCCTTGAAAAAAGAGAAACCAAAATGGAAAAGTGATTACCCCATGACAGACGGACAGTTGCGCAGCAAGAGAGACGAGTTTTGGGACACAGCGCCAGCTTTCGAAGGCCGCAAGGAAATCTGGGATGCCCTCAAAGCTGCCGCACACGCGTTCGAGAGCAACGATCACGAACTGGCACAAGCAATCATTGATGGTGCAAACATAACACTACCGCATGGTAGGTTCTCCTAAGGCGGATGCGGCCTGTGAAAAGCATGGCAGTAGGCTATGCCAAATGCATTTTTAACCTGGAAAAAAACAGGTTCACACACACGCACGTGTGATATTTTTAAATAGCTGTATTTCAGAATGCACAAATTCCACTTGACGTTTCAAAGGAAAATTGTGTTACGGTGTGGAGGGACCAACAAGAGCTAGCTTTTTTTATGGTAACTTGGATTTGAATGCATGATCTGTTATGAGGTATTAGTGCACAGCTTAAGTATCTGATCTCTGTCAACAACACTCTTGACTTTTCATAATCTCTTGAAACACCTGGATTTTCTAAGGTACGATTTTGCTACGTTTTTCACTTTGTAACTCAATAGAGTTTTTGCTGGTGGTGTGGGTTCTTTTTGCCACTCTGCATGTTTTTTTAACGTTCTTTGCTAAAGAGTATGAAAATTTTTCCCAGAAACTTGGGGCTAGCATGAGATCTTTGAGATCTTGTACAACATGCATGGTAATTGCTTATCCTTTCAGGTTCTCTCCCTTTTGCTCTGTTGTTCTGAATTCAGGTTGCTCCGCATTTGTTTTCCCCATCTCTGCCTCTCTGAAGTGAATCACTTCCCTTTATGCCTGGGAGAAATACAGTGCCAATTCTTTATTGGAAAAAAAAAATCAAATGAATTTATAGCTTCAGTAACCTGAACCTATCAATGTGCAACTTCAAAAATGTATAAAGGAAGGCTAAACTGAAGCAGATGTGTGTTCTGGTTAGGCTTTCCTTGGAGTCGCCTGCTCGAGGAGGGGCATGAAGAGCTTTCCACCAAATGGTGGACTGGTTGCAGACACGTGGACCGAAGTGTTGTATAAAAAAACACTGTACATGTGCTGCCTAAGGTCTCCTGGGAGGAGGAAAGGATGATTTGAAAAATCCTGTACTTTGCTGTCTAGGTGACTAATGTTTGTGAGGTTGACTTCTCATAGTGCCTTTTTCTTCCTTTTTCTTGGTTTAGGACCTGAGTTTCCTGAACAAGTCATGGTAGATCATGTATTCAGTTTGGAAAGAGGGGGTAAATTTTTGTCAGTTACTTTGAGGGCCATCTGTCTTTTCCTGTAGCCTGTCCTACACTTAAATGTAAAGCACTGCTAGTAGTTGTGGATCAGGGTATTGTTTTTTTCTCAATACTGTTCAACAGAATTAGATTTCTTTTTAAAATGTAGCTGAATGTTGGAAACCTTTATCATTGTAATATGATGTAGCTTTTTCATAACTTATGAGCTGTAACCTTCCAGATCATTCGTTAGGATCATTTGTTTTCAAGGCAGTTTATATTTTGTTCGTTTTACTGATACAAGTGAGTTGTTGATCGTGGGCAATTATGCATATGGAAATGATTTCTCTAGTAGCTGTAGTTTTTTTTTAAAAAAATGGTCAGTTATTTCCAAAACCTCCTAGTGCCAGGGAAATTTCAGTTCTCCACTTGACAACATTTTGGAGGTTTGGATGACATTTTAGGCCCAGTGAATTGGAGAGAGAAAAATAATTCCTCTGTTATGAGCTAGTATGATTTTTCAAAAAGCTTGTTCTAGCAGAAGTCACTTTAAATTCTGGGGAGTAAACTTTCCAAATGGGTTTGCTCAGTTCTTCAGTTTTCCCTGCTGTCCCTAGCTATGTTCTCTCAGCTGGGTAAGGGAGATATGGAGAGAGGAAGTAGGCTGTCACCATGGTACTGATAGCAGAAGACCTCTTTCTACCTGTGCTTGTCATACCAGGTTTCTTTCTTTGCAGTAGTTCATAAAACTGGTCGGAATCTGGAAACTTCGTAGTTTTATATATCAATGCTATATTTTAAACAATATTAAATATGTTCTGTGTTCAGAATAGAATATTCTCCTGAATTGATAGTGTGATGGGATTTTTTTCCCCCTTACAAAACATTTATGTTGTCAGAAATATCCTAGAAGAAGGTGGGAATTTTGGCAGCTGAGAAACCATTTGGAGCATCAAGTAACATGGTAGCTAGAGGGATGCTGTATTCAGAAATGTCTGGCAAAATGGATAACTGAAATGACTGATAAATCTAAGTCACCATTCAGATAATTGGAAATAATGAATATCTCAGAGACTGAGTATTTGCAGACCTAAAATAGCTGGTGCCTTGTTTGGCATTTCCTTTTAGTTTAGTTGCTAAGGCAAAAGTGGTAGTGGTCAAGAGACTTAATGCTATATATGGGGTAACTTTAACAAAATACAGATTGCCTTCCACCATGATTTCTTATTGTTTATATGAATTATTCCCTAGATTAGCTTTCAGCTTAGCATAAAGAATTACCTCTTAGTCTGTGAGTGTCCATCTTGCACTATGAGGGTCTGATTCTCATTATGACTGTACGTTGCCACCATACAAAAGACTTATAGAAACATGATTGTTTTGATAAAGAAGAACTTGAATCACAGAGCATGCTGTTGCAGTGAGAGGGAGATCATTTGTATAATGTGGTTGTGGAATATGCCAAGACCCTGGTAATGAGCTCTTTTGACAGTATTAGATTATGTATTCAGTTTAAATGTTGCACAAGTGTACATATGAACAACACTTCCAGAGGAGATGTTAAATTTACAGCATCAAGTCATGCACAAAAGCTGTTTGACATGTTAGTTCTCTACTTCCCGTCATTAGAACAGCATAACAACTTGTGATTGCGGAGGAAGATTTTATCCGAGTGGGAAAGTTGAAGCATTTGAAGTGTGCTTGGAAGAGGATGTCTTTGGATTTTGGGACAGACTCTTGTGTGTCCGTGCACTTTACCTATGAGAAAGGAGGATGTGCAGTAGATAGTTTGGACTCTACCAAGTTTTGAGAATAATGTTTCTTAGTTTCTTGGCTAACTGCTTATTAAGTTCAGAGTTTCAGGCTTTAGGTCCCAGCAGGTCTTGTTTGCAAGCAAAAATCTGAAACAGAAAGGTAATTCAGCCTGAGGAATTTAGGATGAATGCTGTGCTCTGCAGATTAGCTCTTTTAATTTTGTCATGTGTAGTACTTAAGAGGAAAGAAATACGTGCACTCTTAAATTTTGGCTCTTCATCAGATAATATGGTTGGGGGACCACCAGCTGATGGCAGACTGGTGCCTGAGTTCGATGGCCCACATGCAGAATATTCAAAACATTTCAGAAACAAGGCTGGAATCAAAATTGTATTAGAGGCTTGCCAAAACCAGGCCTGGCCTTCGAGGTCAGATTCCCAACACAGTCTAGAACTTGAGAATATTTTGAATATTTATCCTAGGATGATCTTGAGTTTAGCAATGTGGGGGTATTTTCTTGTTTGTTTTTTTTCCTCCCCTTCTACTCAAAAGATGGAGTTACTCTTTTATCCATCTTTCTGCCTTCCTGCTGGTGATACTTGTCTTGTGCATCAACGACTTGCATAATTTTCTGTGTTGTGTGACCTTTCTACTACAGAGAAAGCTACTTCTTTTAGAAATTTCTGTATTTCTTAGTCATCAGGCATTGCTAGTGTCATGCATGAATAGGTTATAAATAAAAGCCTTGCATTTATGGGATCAGTAATGACTGTTATCAACAAACTGAGCTGATCTTTGAGCAGGTAGAACAAACACTTTAAAGTGTCCTTGTCCCAAAGAACAAAAAACTCCATATTTCTGTTTGCAAAAACTCAAACTGGGAACCAAACACTTGCAGAGCCTCCTTAAATACTACATACAAAGCCTACGCAGCACTCAGGCTCATCAGAAACCCTGGTAGAAACTGCTCAGGAATGCCGGGATGTCTCCTTGGAGTTCAGGCTTTAGGGGAGAGCGTGCTGCTCAGGCTAGGCATGACAGTGCTCTGCAATTCCTCAAAGAAAGTAAGCGTTTAGGAAGGTGGAGAGTCATCGTCACCGAAGCCAAGGGTTTTTTCCCTAGCCGAATAGTTTGGCATGTAGCTCTGACATTTTTGTGCATGAAAACTTGTATTTGTGTGTGTGTGGGGGGGGGGGATTGATAGATGAGAACGAGATGCTGTTCCTTTGATTTTTCCTTAGTTCATCAATATTTCTTAGGTAAACTCAGCAACATCAATTAGGGTAAATTGTCCTTACCTTTATTGAAAAAAGAAAAGCCATATTTATATCCATTTTCTCTTCTGAAGAAATAGCTCTGCTGCAAAATGATGCAATGGATTGTTAACGTAAGGCTAGGGCATTTCCTCTTGTGTCTTTAGTATGTGCACATCTGAGGCTTAAAAAAAAACCCAGCTATATTTTAACTATCCCATGGGGCAAGCACATTGTGTACATATTCAAACTGTGTATTACTCTCAAAATTAAACCTTGCAGGAAGTGAAGGGCTGAGAATAGAGGGCTGGGGAGGGAGCAGGGAATGATAGAAGTTTACAGATATAGATACTAGCCTAGCAGATGCTGCAAAAGTAAAATTACTCTTTCATTCCAAAACCCCATAGGGAACTGAGGAATAAAACCACATCTTTCTAACATTGTGTTTTTTTTTTTTTTTTTTTTTTTTGGGGGGGTGGGGGGGTTCGGCCAGATACCTTACTTGTATAACCTGTGTGAGGAAACCTATAAGCAATTTAATTTTTCTAATGGATGCCTTCTGCTGTATTCCACAGTTAAAAATAGCACATAAGCAGTATTAAATAAATAAATAAGCTTGTGGGATGGGCTTAGCACTTCTCATCTATCTTGGTGCCTCTGTGGGACGTATTTAAAAATAGAAATAACGTTATCTTCAATTTATACTTTTTTTTCCTTACGTCTTAAAGTAGCACATCCTCAATATTTTATTAATGAGCCCATTTAAATTTAACGAAGAACACTTCTGCAGACTTACTCAGCTATCAAAACGGAGACGTTGGAGCGTGTAGTGGTTCATTAGGGTCTCCAGCTGATGTTAGTGTTGAGCTCAGGTTGTCCTGAAAGCAGTTAAAGCTGACTGGAATCGGTCTGGGTTAGCAGGAGTTTTTAAACTTTCAAGTGGACATTTCCTCCAGTATAACGTAGTTTCCAGTATATTGCATTTAATTCCTATAATACTATTTGAACAATAAGGGGAGCTTTCTGGTAAGCCCAGCGGCTTTCTGTTCAGGAGCAGTCGACTCCTCTGTGCCTTAAAATGCAACCGCTGGAGCTTCAAGTGGACTTTCCCCACGAGCAGTCTTGCTGCATTATTTCTTTGTGTGTAAGCATAACTGTCAGAGTTACTGTGTGCAACACTCATGATCATGAAAAGTGAGGATGGGAGCGTTTAACTTAAATGCTGGGAAAAGTAGATGGAATTAACTGAAGTGCTCTAGTCTTGGGGGGAGCATTTTCTTCCCCTTCCGGGGGAAATACTCAAAAGAAAACAATGTGAAAACAGCAATATAAAAGGAGCGTGCTTGGCCTGTGCCTCTTACCTCCCCCACCCCAGTCCAAATGCAAATTCCTAATTCCAGCAAAATCCTCTGTTCCCTCTTGAGCTGCGGTTGTGCCCCACACTGGTATCTGCTGCCTTTGGGCCCGATGGTTCACTATATGAAGATCAGCTTTTAACGGCTGTGCCTCGGGTACCGCGCTCCTCTGCACGCTGTCTTTCCTTCGGATGCGCTTGGCTTTGAGAGCATGTGCTTGTCCAGAAGAGCACGTTATGTAACCGAGATGTATGGATGTGCCGTCCCCCGGTGCGGGGCCGCACCTGGCTCTGCGGCGACCCTCGGGATGCGCGTGCACCTTGCTGGTCAAGGTGCTGAGCCAGCACCACGGGAGCGCTTAAGAGCATGTGCCTTATAAAGAAAATGACCATCTGTTGTGCTGAAAAACCCATTTTTATTAATGAAGAATTTTGCATGGCTAAACAAGACCTTGAGAGTGCAAGGTGGAGGAGAGGGATGGTGATACCTTAGGCTGGTCAAGCAGCATGATTCCAGGTCAGTGGGAAAGCAACCCAAAACACGAGTGTGTTTGGCGAGGTGTCAGAGTTGCTTTTAGAGTCAATTGCCTTCGTTGTTCACATCCTCCCAGGGAGCCTTTTTGCCGCTTAGGTAAATCCCAGCACCTGCTGGAGAAGTTCTGCTCCTCTGCTCCCTCCCCTTCTCTCATAGATCTCTGGTTTAATCGCCAGAAGAAGGATCGGAGCTTTTATGGAAATGCAAAAGCTGTGCATCTCTGCTCAGACGCGCGGGTTATTAATAGTGGGCCCTTGTGTGCTTTATAGCTGCTTTTCTCTCATAGACTATTCATATGTCACCTTTACTAGAGCTATGCTTTTTTTTTAACTTTGTTCAGCTGGTGATGTTACCTTGTTTCTGTGCTTACCGAGATTATTCAGATGTTTGGGGAAATTTCAGGAGGGTAGACTTTGGCCTGCTCTAGCTTCTCATATGTCTTAGTTTATTTAAAAAAAGAAAAAGAATTACTTTCCAAGATTACACTGGTACAAGAAATGCATGATTTGCTTAAAGCGCTCGTCCCCAGTGTTTGTGTTTGAATGAGCAACATAACCAGTACGGGTGGTAGAGGCAAAACATAAGCAAAATATCATTTCCTTGAGCCTTGTAGAGGTAAGGAGCACAGCAGCGATGGGGAGGCCAAACAGCAGATCCCATCAACATGACTGTTAAACATCCCAACCTACTCCATCCCCACTTACACAAGGAGGGGGTGGTCGTGAAGACCCTCCGTTGCTCTATGAGGTGACCGAAGGTTGCAGATGACTTGGAGCGAGGGAAGTGGAGGGAGTGGATGACAGTAGCTTATTTTTGTAGAAACAGTAACTAAGGATGAAAATAGCATCCCGTGCTTTTATTGAAAAAGAACCAGACAGTTTTCTGCTCTGGAGAGGGAAAGTTAGCTTCCAAGTGCCAGCAGTCCTTTTAAGGCTGTGTCAGCCGTTAGTGGCTGTGCCACTTTGTATTAATTTAGTAAAGAATATTATATAATCACGGTCATATATACTGGTTTCTATTAAGGCCAGATCCTGTGTCACTAAAGGGTTTCTTTAACATCCAGGGTGAAATCAGGCTTCCCTCTTCCTTTTTGTTTTATTAGAAAATACATCCGTTTTTGGTGCTTTTATGTATAATGTAAATGTGAATATCTGCCAAAATCTTCACAGCTATGTGGATGTTAAGGCTCCTCTGTGTCACTCACCTTGACCTCTACTAGCACCAAAGAGATGCTGCCGGTGAACGCTCGTGGTGGGGTGCTGCTCTGAAAGGGCTTTCTGTAAGGGTCCCCGTGTGTGCATCGCGTGTGCTGTTTCAGGAACCTGCAATAATCAGCAATAGCTTAAAACTAGCTGGCAGACAAGCAGATGGAAAAGAAAGCAGTAGAAGATAGTCAGCGGGCTCTCTGGAGTTTGTCTCTAAGTTTGCACAACAGTTCAGAAATATCCACAGCAAAATTATACAGTTCATCTGTAACACTGACCATTCAATATGTATCTCCTTAAAATAAGAAGTACCAAAAATAGAACACTTTTTCTTTGCAGTGCTTTTTGCCTGACAGCTATATTTGGCTTATTAACTGTTATATTGATGAATCTGCACTTGGAGGAATTTGTACAGTAAATTCCACAGTGGCATCTTTAGCTTTTTAAATTTAATGTGATTCTGTAAACTGCTGCCCATTAAGCTGCAAAATTCTTGGGTGTTTTTTTTTTTTCCTCCCACCCTCCCCTGCGAGGCTGCTCTATTCGTTGCTTAGCTGTTGCTGTTGGGTTGAGGATGTAGGGATTGTTTTCTTAGTAGCTTATTTGTCTGAAGAGGCTTTGTAATTGATTGTCATTAGCAAAATAATTTTTCCAATAATACATTATATTGTCTCTGCTCAAATGTAGGACCATGTATTTTTCTATGTGAACACTGAATGGTTGAAATTTGAATGCTTTGGAAATGTCTCTTTAAAATGATATTGAATAGTATTTATAGTGACTGTAGCTGTCTAATTTTAGATTTCAGTAGAGTTACGAAAGCTTTGGGAGGTCTGACTATCAAAGTGTATCTGTCAATATGCTCAAAAATAATACTGGCATAAGCATGCAGACCATAAGAGTTACAGAAATTCTCAAACCTGCTTCTGCAATGAATATAGTAAAATTTAGAATCAAGGCTGCTTAATTATCTTTTTGTACCTAACTCTGCTTACAGTTTTTAGTTCTAGGGTAGTTTCGGGGGATGGTGGTTTTGTTTTTTCATCAATTAAAAATACCAAAAATGTAAGGGATTTCAGCAAGAAATACTAGTATCTTGAGAGGAACCAGGCTAGCTGCTTTTATCTAAGATAACAGTGAGCATGCATTAGGGAAGTGCATGCTAAATTTCTTTTTTTTTTTTTAACACCATTATCTATTTTGAAAAGTTGGTGACGTCAAGTTTCTTCCTCAGTTTTACCTTTGTTAAAATGGTTTTATGAATAAATTTAAAGCCTAGCTTTCACTAAAACTGTATCAGGACTGTTTTAGTATCTTCTCTTGCCTTCATCTGTGAACAATATCAAGAGATTCTTTGAAAAAAGCATAGCGTGCTGCGGTGAAATCTAAGTTTGTGGTGCCTCTCTTGAATGTTGGCTGCTTTGCTTGTTGCATTCTCATTAGCACATTTCTCTGCAGCACTGTCACGGTGCTTTATAAATGAGGATGTGACAAGCGTGAGAAGAGATGCTACCATCGAACGGCTTAGCGTTTGCTCTCGTTGCTGTAGCCAGAAGAGCAGAAGCTCTCAGCTGACACAAAGCGGGGCTCGCCGGGTGCGCAGAACCGGTCTTGGGGAACAGTTCTCTTTACACTCCCTTTTCCCCTCTCTTTCCTCCTTGAAAAGACATCTGGATGTCAAGAAAATTCTGAAAACACTCTAGTGGTTTTGATCCTGCTCAAGCACAGTAATTGCTTTTTATTTAGTAGACTCTGTCTAAATTAGGACTCTCCAGGCTGGGAGAGCCGCTGCCGCTGGCTCCTCACAGACCCACCACAACCCACGTTCCCACAGCAACCCCAGACCAGGAGCGCCTTCCTGGCGGTGCCGGTCCATCCATGCCCCCCATCTCTTGCCTCTGTGCCTCTCAACCTCTTCTGCATATGGAAATTCTGCAGTCGAATTTGTTTAATTTGTGCCCTGAATCTGTGTAAAAGTTTGAAAGGTAAAGTCTATTATTACACTAGCAATTGCACCTTTTACCATCCTTCAGAAGGGAAAATAGGAATTCAAAAGGTGGATGCAGAACTGCAAAACATTCATATGATTTCTAAAGCCTTGTTTCACGTTCTCGTTTACTACTTTAAGTTGCCATTTGGTTTAACAGCACTGTCTAGTCCATAAAGCCTCCTCGCGTGACTTCCTGTGCTGCACAATCACCAGCTTTAGGTGCATTTTTTTTCACTGGAACTTCAAGGAAGACATGCTCAATTTATAAATATGAGTGAGAAAACAGCTCTTCCTGTTACTTCAGTTACTAAATGCAGATAGTTACTTCAGTTTGTGGAAGCTTACCTAAGCAATAAACTTGTTTACCTTCCCAATGAAAAAGCACAAGTTTACAGCAAGAATTTACAAACTACAGCAGAGTAAAAACACTTTCTTTCATCATATCCACTTCAGAGCTGATAGTTGAAAGCTTTCTAAAAATCTTTTATTTTATTATATTTAATTAGAATTCTGAATACTTGAGCTTTTGCTTACTTTGATTACCCATTTGCCTTTCGATACACTTCTGGAGCAGAGGGGCAGGGAGAGATTAAATTGGCATAACCCAGTCCTGCATTGACCTGGAGTGTCATGGCCAGTTGTTTCTACTGTTCAGCTATGTTCTCTTTTTTGATAGTTTTTTGCTCCTTTCCTTACTCTAAAAGGATTTGTGCAAAACAAAAAATATGACTGTGAAGGAAATGGTGAGTTGCCTGTAAGACACAAAATGAACTGGGAAGAGAAACTCTTGTTTTTGTGAAATGATGCCCTTCTAAATCATAGAGGTATCTGTAGTTGACTTCTTTCGTGTGATAGGATTCCGTAATTTATTTTTACTTGAATTCAGAGGAGGGATGCAAGGATACGGGGAGGTGGTGCTGTTCAGCAAAATGGGGCTACCTGTTTGGCCAGCCGTTGTCTTCATAGCAGTTGGCGTATTTTGGAGAGGAGGGTTCGCTTCCCGAGAACATCTGTTATAGGGCCACAGGATGGAGAGCAAGTTCAGTGAACGTCTCTGGTGCCATACCCTCAGGTTGCTTTTAACACACCTCACTTCCCCAACGTGGTTTATAACACAGCTCCAAGCATTGGTCGCACGGTGACTAAATTGATCCAGAGCAGGAGTTAGGAGTGGGGCAACTGCCTGGGCTGGTTTTGCTCTTCAGAAAAGCATCCATATATCCATGGCCTCAGAAGTAGGTGGAGAAGGGATAGATCATGAAGTGCTTTTATTTTCACAATAGGTGACTTGGGTGCATTTCAGAAAGACAAGGATGTTAACTGGCACTGATTTAAAAAGCTACGCACCAGTGAGTCACTCCTTTCCTTCCTCTTCTGCCTTCCCCTAGGCTGAGTGTAACTTCAGGCTTTGGAAGAGCGCTGGGATGCAACCTATGTGGTTGGAAGAACGGTGTTTCACTCGGAGTGTGTGAGAAGTGAGAGGCAGGGATGCTCCAAGAGACGCTTTTTGATTATCATCCGTTGTTTGGCTGTCACTGTGCAGCTTGTGGCTGCGCATTAAATTAAATTAAAACCATGTGTTTGTATAGTATTTCGTATTAGAGGAATGCCTGTTGTAAAAGTGAGCACTCCAAGACGTTTCCGGACTGAAAATTAGAGAAACACCAATAAATTTTATTATAATTGAGAAATTCCATATGAGAAGGCTGCAGCTACAATGCTTACCGCAGTCTATGAACTCTTTTTCTTCTCCTTATCTTCAAAGAAGGAAATAACAGATAGGCCAACATTTGGCAAACATTTTTCCTCTTTCTGCACTGTAACCACTGTGCAAAGCACGTAGAAGAAAGTCAAGCACAGAGATATGTGAGCAGAGAATGAGGAAGAAGTAATTAATCAATGCAGTAATAAAAGATAATATTTGGAATTGGGTTAGCAAGTCATAAGCTTATCACTACCACAGCGCTTTTATTACAACAATGCACCTTTTCTGTTACTTTAATTTTATTTTCTGATATCTTTAAAATTCTAGATCATTGTGTGGGATCACTTCCTGCCTCCCATTTGGTTTAAGCTAATATGGGCAGGTACACAGACACCAGCCAGCAAGTGTGTATGTTCACTATGTAAAATAAACCTTCAGAGACCAAGTAATTTTATATGGATTTAAATAATGGGCTACTGTGGAATGTGGCGAGAAGACCCCATCTTTTTTTTAGTGAATTGCTTGAATTTCTTTGTGCCGCTGTGGCCTTCATTAATCCTGGTGGCCTTTTGATGTGTGTGACTTCTGTGGTAGCTTTCTCCTGTATCAAGTGTTTTCAGCAGGACCTGAACCGACTTCTTTTGCTGCTTCTTGCTGAGCATGTTGACGCTAGTGAAGGAAGCAGTATGCTGTTGGGCAGGTCGAATTGGAGAGTTGAGAGGGCTGCTACTAACCTTGAAATCAGATGTTTTCTCGAAAGTCTCTTCTGTCTTGAGTTACAATTCAGATGATTTTTTTTGTTATTTCTGCTCTGTTTAAAATAGATACACAACGTCCTTTCAGAGGGACACGATTTCCATGTTTTCTTCAAACGAAGCACTGAATCAAATCACCAGGATGTAAAGCAGTTGTGGCTGACTGAAATATTTATATATCTAAGTGCAGGTTAAAAACTATCAGCTCTTCAAATAAAAACCCACTTATGGCTACATCCTACAGTTGTTTTCTTGAAATATTTTTAACTTCTGCTCTCGCTTTTTTGAAAGGTATTTTGAGGAGCTTCGTCAACATAATTGCTTGGACTCTCCTCAAGTCTCTTCCTCTGGTAGCATATGCCTGTCTGTTTCCTGTCTTGGGTTTCAGCTTGCCTTTTCTGCTGCGGTGAGGAGGGCTGAACTACGCTGTTTCACTACAATATTTTTTTACATTAGTGTATGACCAGAAAAGCACAGCTAACTCATCACAGAGGGGAGGGAGAAAAACAAAACAAAAAACCCTCTACCTTGTGGCCATTCGATGCTCAAAGTAAACCACTGAGAGCCGTATAAACGCCACCTTCTCTGCAAAAGGTGATATTCTGAGGCAGTTTTGCATGGTTCTGCAACTGACGGAGAAGTAGAGCGTTTTGCCCCCAAATTCGTGTTCCTGAAGTCTTCCCTGGTAAGGTGCCTCCCTTACGTAAATGGAAGGGCTCAGCCAGGCCTCCGTGTTTGTCGTGTCCTCCATGTCTGTGAACACCCTACTGCTCCTCCTGCACGTTCTCCAGCTGACAGGGGCAGAGACACCTGCCGTCTGCTGTTCTGGCTTCGGGAAGTTCAATAAGAGGAAGGTGGTATCTCTTCTCCAAGACCAAGGCAAGATTGTTATGGTCAGAAGCGTCCAAATCACAGAGGAAGGTTCCACTGAGCTTCTCTGCTCTTCAGCCTCTTAGGGACAGATGATGTCTGAAGAAGATCCTTATTTCTTCTATGTTAGAAAGAACCTGCACGGTACTAACCTGCAAGCAAGCCTAAAGGAGATGCTTTAATACCTGGGAGGCATATTGGTTATCGCCAGGCTTTGGTGGTTCTGCGGGACGGGCTACGGGAACCCCTGACGTGGAGCTGCCGAGGGGACAGCTGAGTGGATGTGATAAGTAAGGGAGTATCGGAGCCTGACAAAAGCACACGATACACACCGCTTCGCCTGGTGAAATCTGGATTTGCTAGTGAGGGAAAAAGTACTAATTTCTAGAGAATATATTTTTCTCCTTAGCACCAGCATGCTTTGTGATACTGTAGCTTGAAAGGATTAAAGCCCTAAGGGACTTCTGAATCATACCTAGAAAGAAACTGAGTTTGTTTAGACCTAGAGTCAATAGCTGACTTTTCCCATTTCTCAGTGGTATTTCCAGCAATGTGCTTTGCTGTTCTGATGGTACACTTTTAAGGCTAATATGGAACGTAGTGCACACTAAGCGCAAGTGATATTTGTTTCACAGCATTGTTGCAAATAAATTTGCAACAAAACAAAGTGCTACATGCTTTGACTATTTGTCGTTATATAGAAATAATGAGATCTCATGCTTTCTTTTTGTTCTACAGTAACTGTGAAGGCTTTTGTAGAAGTTCATAGCTGTAGCAAGGCCTCGAATTATTAACCTGTCTTGGCTTTCACAGTCTGTGCAGATCCCGAAAAGTCTTTGGCAGATACATGTTTAAGAGAGAATATAGCTCTGAGTAACATGAAATGTTCTACGCTTAGGCATAATTAATATACTTTTTATTATTCAAGTTATAAGTAAAGTATTTTGGTTTGAAAGAGCAACATCTTGGAGGTGAAGAGCACATTACACTAAATAAAGCAATACTGCAGCCTTCTGTCACTTCACATCTCTAACTGAGCCTCTTCCCCTCCTTTTCAAAAAGCTCTGTGTTGTAGTTTTATTTTAGGATATAGATACTAATGTAGGATTGAACTGAAGCCTTTAACATTTTTGCTGGTTAGCCTTGGATACTGAGCACATACGTGCTCATCATGTCAACACAGGGATATGAGCAAGTTTGGAAGCAGTAAGAGGAAAACGATGCAGAACAAACTTATATCCAAGTTGTTCTGTGCTTTCTTTCCATCCCCTACTGCACACAGGTAGGTTGCAAGGTGGGTTGTTGGTTAGTCTCGAAGTGGAAGGTTTTGCATGTACCCTTCTCTCGTGGTGAGCTGATGTGGGACTTCTCCACACTCCATGAAAATACACCTTTGCTTTTGAGCCTGGTCTCCTCCATCAGAGAAGCAAGAGGGTGAACTTTTCCTCAGGGTGCCTAGGCGATATGAGACAGTGCAAGGTTAAAGGACAAGTCCTGTGTACCTGGTGAGGTTAGTCCTGAGCAAGGGTAGAGCTGTCTTTGCATTTTGTCTTGTTTGGAATGGAGTGCGGTGGGCTCTGGCACATTTGTTGGGTCGTGAAGGAGTCTGCTGGATCCGTCAATAGGGTCCTCTTGATCTTAGGTGAAGGAAAATCCTCTTAAAATGCAAATAGCAAAGGTCACCGTGTTTGTCTTCCAGAAGTAACTGTAAATAGCAAAATAGCTCCACATGTTAGTGAGCAGAGTTAAATGTTTTATATTTGGTCAATATATAAAATGTCATATTGCATTAATGGACTTAGGCTGTTTATTTCTCAGCACATCTGAAATAATACATTTCCGTTTTTTTTCTGTTGGACACTTTTACAGGTGCATCTCACAAAACATGTTGCTTTTCATAGAAGGATGGAGCCTATCTGTAAATTTAGGAACTGTTGTTTAGGTTTAAGTCAGCTTCTCCCATCTGAATGGCATTTTTCTTCTCCCTTTTCTGAGAGAATGAAACCTGTGAACTTCAAGATCTGATATGTTGTGTTTTCTGGTGGCATTTCTATAACATTGCAGTCAAACATCTGTGATTTCTGCAGCAGGGAGGAGGCTTTTACAAATCTGTTTTAGGAAAGCAGAAGGAAGGGTTTGTAAAAGACTTCCAGAGAAAGCCAAGGTAGAGAAGACTGTAGGTCTTCCTTGTTGGCAAGAGGACAGAAAATGTGATCACTTACATGAAGTGTTGTTAATAACCTGATATCAAGTTTTTCATTTTGACCATACTAGTCGTACAGTTTTGTATCCTAGGTATGCCCTCTTTGTTCACAGGGACACCAGACTACTAAAAACAAAAACTCCATGGAAGTAAAGGCAGTGACAACATCTGTAAATCTGAGTTCCACTTCCATGCATCCTCATACTGAACAGATAGCCTGATCATATAATATTTTGCTAAGATAGCTGTCCACTGAAATGTATGATATGGGCTCAAAAGATCACGATACCATGTTTGCTCTTCCCAGGCCCCTTCCACTTTTTTAAGGAAGATGGATAATGGAGGACTGCAAATGTAAATGAGGAGGGTATACAGAGCAGATATATATATATATATATATTTTTTTTTTGGACTGACCAAAAAAAATGGTTATCCAAGAAGCCTATTTAGACAGATGTCTATTTTAATGAAATGCAAAGCAGAATAGTACATGAATACTTTATTAGTTAAAAGGCTTGTCATCTTTGAACCTCGATGTAGTGTTTTTTGGAAGCTTTTGCCTTGCAATATTAGATTCAAGTTTTACAGAGTGATATCAAAGTGGCAGTACATATGGTATTGCTAACACGACAACTACTGAACATTAATACATAAGTGACTTTCTCAGTCAAGCCTTATTTGGATAAAGAAATTCTCACCAATGGATCTGTTCTAGAGTTTCTGTTGAAGAAGAAGAAAGGAGAAACTTGTCTTAAAGCATTCCTTGATTAACTGACTGATTAGTCCCTGAACTCATAGTTGTAGTTAAAAACTGCTATCTTTGTACTTTCTTCATGTGGTTGCTGTTGTTGATAGTTCGAGTCTAGTTCATAGAATCATAGCATTGGTAAGGTTGGAAGGGACCTCTAGTCATCTAGATCATCTAGTCCAGCCCTCAAGCAAGTGCCCATATGGGGATCAAACCCATGATCTTGGCATTATTAGCACCCCGCTCTAACCAACTGAGCTAAACCTAACCAAGGTATTTCGTGGGAGTCCTTAGCCAGGTTGTGAATTACAGGTGCATGCTGGCCTGGTTGGTGTCGTAGTTGACTATCTCAGCCAGGGGAGTTGAAAACCAGATAAAATGCATACATGTAGTACTTACTTGTGCTCTACTAAACCTGTATCAAGGAAAACTTAACTCTGTTCTGTAAGTCACGTTGCTTTCAAGTTTTATGCTTTCTGATGTAGGTCTTGTTCTCTGGGTTCCTCTATTTCTCCTATAAACTAACGCCATGCCATCCACAAGAAAAGCAAACTCCGTGGGACTACAGAACCTAACTCTACTCACAGGATTGCTGCTGCTGTTGGTCCCCTGCAAAGTGCTCCCCATTTCATAGCTAAAACACAAAATCATTCCCTTTATCTGAGGAAAAAAAGGGAAAGAGTTTGTTCTGTGCTAAAAAATGCATAGTAGACATCATTCTTGTCCTTCTTCCCGGAGAGACTCAGATGCGGGTTAGCATGAGGATAAAGCGTTACTGGAAGAGTTACTACAAATAGCGTGTGCAGCCTATTTCATTCCTACTGCAGCATCAACAGCAGAGACTGATCACTTGCTAACAAACCTATTCCTGCCACCTTTGTCCATTAAGTTTGGGGGTGAAGTGATGCACTCTGAGTGTCAGAATTGGCAAAGAAGGTAGGTGCCACTCTGGGGTCAGTTCAGTGCAGTAGCTACTGTGCATATACATGTGCCCTGCCTGGACCCGTTCCCAGTGAAATACAGTGGAGTGGCTCGATGCAGCTGGAAATGCAGCACATGGTAGCTTTGCCCCAGGCTGGATTTGAACCTTTCTCATCTCTTCAGACAGGGAGCCTGGCGGGAGGTGTGCAGAGCTATATACGCTGGCAGTAGGGAATGTTGGTGCTGGCAGCGTTACTGGTGTTAGTCTACACTAACTGTTAGTGTATCCCTAAATTCTTGCTTGTTTTTCAGAAATTCTAGTTTGGCTTAACTTGTTCTTATGTAAGAATCCAAATACTACCAGAAAACCTTAAATGCTGGCATTAGTGAGGGCTTTTTAAAGGAAAGAAGAGTTTTGAGGAATTGGAGGTTGGGGTTTGTGGACTTTAGCCCACATGTTGAGCCGTTGAGCCTCCCATGGCAGCTAATCCCATTCCTCTCCCGGCACAGCGCTCACACCTCTCTCAAATATCCCTCACTCCCCTAACTCTGCTTGTCTACAAATCAGGGCTAACATTTGGATAAAAGTAGCATGGTTCTCTAGTGTTGAAATTTCTGCCTTTCAGGAAATAGTGTTATCTCAATTACCTTTCACCTTCAACCTTGTTAATCATTGCTAATGAACTGACTGATGCTAGTGCTCTGCTATGATAAAGGGAGAGTATCAGCATGCCCAGCAATGCACCTCGTGCGTCTGTACCAAGTCCTTGACCAACAGATTAATACAGAAGGAGCTTCATAAAACCCCTGTCTAATTTGCTGTCTGGACGCATCTCACTTTCTTTGGCGTGTGAGTGCTCAGCAAATGCCATCTGAGTGCACAAGCGTAGCTCTTCCCAGTACTGTTGCCTTCTTGTTTCTGTAGGTACCAGGCACCGCTGATTTAGTGATAGCAGTCTAGGTTTTCCTCCTGTGCGCCGGCATGCAGACATTAAGTTGCAAAACTGTTTTTTTGCTCCTAAGATCACCAGCCTAGTTCACAAACCCTGACTGTCACTAAGGTAAGGCACACTGAATTTAAAGTAGACTGACTTAAATACACATGTAGGTCTTTGGCTAGATAGTTGGATCAAGATTTACTGTTTAAAGTATTATGGGAAAAGCAGCCAATTAGGCATAGGATCGTTCAGGTTGGAAGGGACTTCAGGGGGTTGTCCAGCCCAACCCTCTGCTGAAAGCAAGTGTGTCTGAGTTTGCTGTCTGGTAGAGCCCCTTCAGACAACTGAATGTATGTTATTTTATCAGTGATCTTGGAGCCCAGACGAACTGAGCTTTGTGAAGATCATCCAAGTGTGGAGATCAGCATGAATATGTAATAGGTGATTCAGTTAACCAGCTAGCTAGTTCTCCTGCCAAAAGAGCAGAGGGGGTGGATTACAAAGGCAGTAGCGGCGTCTTAATTTTCTTCTCCTTCCCTTGTTGTAATGCACTAAGTGCAATTCCAGTCTGTCTTGTGCCAGTTGCCACAAGCAGGAATGAGCTAGCTGGTCCACACTAACCAAGCAGCTTCTGAAGCACTCAGAGACCTGCTGGCTCAGGAAGGAATTGAGCCAAACTGATAATGTTCTCTTAATAGATGAGCTCTTTCTCGGTGAACTTGAAATGAGAATTATGAAATGCTTAAAACTTACTATCTACAAAACCCTCTCTTTAAGATGCTGGAATAAGGTGCTGGAATAAGGTCCTTACAGTAGAGAAAGGGATCAGGATGAGAACATAGCTGTGTTCTTCAGCTGGTTATTAAGTTATATGAGTTTTATGTTGAAATAGCTGTGCTGTGCGTGCAGTTGTGATGGTGCCAGCTCTGGAGGCAAGTGCTTACCTCCAGGAGGACACTGTGAAACAAGGCCCTGCCCGGCAGCAGTACAGTAGCTCAAATTTGCACAGCCCATGTAGGTTTAGTGTGGCAGCTAAAATGAGAAAAGGAGGGTGGAGAGGGGGTTCATATTTGTGGTTAACAATCAAATGCTTCATCTACACCATTAATGGTTATAGCTGGTTTATTGGTCTCCTTTCTTGGTGTAAGGTGCAGGCTTTCACAAGTGCTCTAATGCTTTGCTTCCCAGAAAATGGGAGAGCCACAGTTGTTAACTGCAACATTAAACTTCTTCAATGGTTATTAAGTTATATGAGTTTTATGTGGTTATTAAGTTATATGAGTTTTATGTTGAAATAGCTTTCTTCTTTTAGCTTCTCCTGGGGTACAGTGGTTGCAGGTAGGCTAGAACAAGGTGTTGCCTGTTTTCACTTGTCTTGATCTTGCTTGTGAGCTGAATGAAGTCGCCTTTCCCCAACCTAGCATGCAGCTAATGTTAATACACCTTTTTTTTTTTTTTTAAATAAGATTCGGTGTTTTCCCAGCCATGAATACAGCTACTAATAAAGATGAAGAGATAGTTCAGCTTTTCTGCCTGCCATAGTCATTACTTTCTAGGAATTCTTGTATTGTAGGATCCAGAACAAGACCCATTTAGTTTTTGAGTTCATAATGATGCGTTTCAGGCATTACTGACTTAGACTAGATTTAAACCAACAGTCCGCAGGTGAAAGCGTTGCTATTGCCAATTTCTTAAGCAATCCAGGCTCAGCTTGGTTTTTGGAATCGAGATTTTAGAAAAACAAATGAACCAGCTGTTCATTGGGCAAATGTGTTATACGCAAGACACTTAAGTTCCTTAAATTAGTTAGTCTCATTGTAATGCTAGACTTTTTTTTTTTTTTAATTTCTCTTCCTCCAGCAAGTCTGTCTGGGGGAGGGAAGAAGAGATGGAAATCTGCTTGATTTCTATGTTTTGGGACCACCTCAAAACTACTCAAAAACTTAAATACAAGAAGGCTTGGGAATAGAAAATAAGAAAATTGTTGGTTTTTTTCATGATGAGAGAATGATATGTGCCTCTAAGGTAATGCTATTAAAATGCATTAAAGGCTTTTTATGTTCTTGGGTAAGTTTGGGCTTATACACCTGATTTCAGTAACTCATCCAGAAGTTTGCCTTCCTGCAATTTAGGTGTTTTAAATTGCTAATGCTTTCACGTGCAGAAGGACAAGTGCATCCAAAATCTAAACTGTTTAGGGATGGAAACTGTATCTGAATCAGGCACTCTTTTTGCATTTTCCCCATACCAAGCCAGAGAAATATCTCCATCCTAATAAACTCATTAAAGCAAAGTTTTATGGCCTTCAAAGCAAATCATTTCAAAATGTTCCAATTCCATATGCTTGATGATCACATCTGCTTATTTTTCTGCCCAGAACTCTCAAGCTGTCTCCTACCTGGGTAACAACCTGCAAGAGGCCCTGTTTTGCAGTTCCTTCCAGAATTTTGAACTTTCCAAGACTATATTACTACTTTTGAAGTATTTCAAAAAATTTCTGTACGCTGTGGTTCTAGCGTTTTATCCTCTGTTTTGGCTGACCTGAGTCAAGCCTATAGAGGTAGCTCAGAAATGGTGTTGCAGGATCAATACTGAGTGACTCCAGAGCTCAACGGTGGCTTGCCTTTCACTGGGAAACCCTCAGAAAAAGAACTACTCAGTGAGATCCTCAAAGCACTCCTTTAGATCAGATTCCACAACACTTGGAATCCTTTTTCTAGGGAATCAATGACAGAAGGTTATGGGGTTTTGGTGGGATTTTTTTTTTTCCGTGCTGTTTTTCCCCCGAAGGCAGTTCTTCATATTCCTACTAGGATGTTTTGTTCCCAAGTTTATTAAAGTAGTGTTAACATCTAGAGGAATATGTTCAAACAGGCAAAGGATACTCAAGTACGTGAACTACCAGTAGGCTTACATTTGTCCTGCTTCCTTAATATCTTTGTAAAAATCGTATAGTAACGCCTTGGTCTTCCTTGTGTAGTGCAGATTCCTCCCCCGGGGTTTGCACGCCTGCCGGCCATCCTTCCTTCAGCTTTCGTCTTGAAACCTGCCCCTTTTTCGTGGTTTCTTTGCACAGTGCAGGGAGAGAAGTCCAAGAGAAATCCTACAACGCCCGGTTGTAGGATTTGGGGAAGGGAAGGGCGGCAGGGGCGGAGGAAGCGGCATACGCCGGGCCGCGAGGCCGGGAGCGTCTCCGCGCCGGGGCCGCGAGCGGGCGAGGGAAGGCGCGGGAACCGAGCTGTCCCCTCTGTTGGGGTGGCTTTTTTCTTCCCAAGTTTAAGGGAGGCTCTTTCCTTCCTCTGCCTTAGCTGGCTAGTGAGGACCTTTGTTGCCTAGGTAACGAGGAAACCTTAAAAAACGGTGTTTTTTTTCTCTTTTTCCGCTGTGCTTTCTCGCTCGGCAATGCTGTTAGTGCCCCTTTGTGCTGCGTAACTTCTGTGGCCCGAGATCATGCATCTCGCGGGAGGGAGCAGAAATGTGGATTTCAGTTACAACAGCAAAATTAGAAAGGGCGTTGCAGTTCAGACGTCTAATTTCCTGACGGTTCGGTCCTGCGCGGGGCGCGCGGCAGGTCGTGGCCGGGCGAAGCGCTGCGCCCGGCCGGCAGGATGGACCTCAGGACCACGGCCGGCAGCAGCTCGCTGGCTTGCGCCTTTCTCCGCAGGTGACTCCCGCTTTCCTGCACTGCTTAAAATCGCTCAAAACTCACCATGGCTTCTGCATGTGTCTTTTTTTTTTCTTTAAGGAAAAAAAAACATATTCAACCACCATTTAACTTTTGAACACTAACCAACACGGCCCATCTTGGATCTCTGCCTTTGAGTATTTTGCCACCAAAGCTGTCCGAAAGGGCGACAAGAGTTGCTTGCCCAAAAGCTTCCTCAGCCTCTGTGCAAATTCCCTCGGAAGAGGACCGGGATGTCTCAGCCCTTGATTAGACTGGGTAGCTTTTATTGGTAAGAGAACTACTAAGGTTACCTCTACCCAGTGTCTTTTTATTCGTGTGTGTGTGTGTGTGTGTGTGTACATTTTAAAAAAAATAAAAAGACCTCCAAGTTAGCTGCTGTTTCAGAGGGTTTTCTTTAATACTGCTTATCTGATTATGATTAAGCAATGTAGTGTTTATAGCATACGCATTGACCTTGATGTTAGTTCAGCTGGGCAAGGATATAAATAATGAAGAAACTCCTTAGCAGACTTGCCCTGTTACATTTAAGATTAACTCTTTGATATACCATTCCAAAATAGTAACATCTTTTTTTAAGGTACATGGCTATTAAATAAAGGTAGATATAAGTTTAGTTGCTCTAGCTGAATTTTAAGACTGTTGGGATTTGGATTATTCTTCTGCAGCAAACTACTTCATCAATGCTCAGAGGAACAAGTAGCATCTACTACTGTAGTATCAATTATTAAATTATTTATATGTAAGGAATAAAATGAACATTGTAAAACAAAACTGAACTGCTTCAGGCCTTAGTTTGCTGGTCACACTCAAAGTATCTTGCAAGTTACTCAGTATGGTTCTGGTAAAGGTGGTTTGCTCTGGGGTTCATAAAAAATGCAAGACTGGAATGAGTAGTATAACTATTTTTTTCCTGTATTTTTTGTTAATAAATCTTGCAGGATAACAATCTTGGTGCTACCTGTACAAACAGAGGGGAAAAAAGTAGTTGCTCCTAGAAAATAGATATTGTAAAGCCAAAGAGTGCTTCTCTGTTTTTATCAACATAAATTCTTTAGAAAATAAATTGTTGGGTGGCTTCTTAAAAGAAAGTAGATTTTCAGCTCAAAATGCTGCTGTTAGAATGAGCCAAGCTATGTAATCTATCCACAAGTTATAATTTCACATTGCATTAATTTTGCTGATCAACATTTAAAGCAATTCATTGTCAACATGAAAAAACAAAAAAAAGAAGGTGTTGGGTGCAGAACTGCCGAGTCAAAGAGTTTTTAAAATATTTTGTAGCTCAAGGACTTGGCTCCTCTTCAAACATTTCCAACTACAAAAGGATGGATAATCTTGCTAGTGAATGTGCCCCCTCTAGAGGCAAAAATGTGAAAATTCGTTATAGCAAGTAAAATCCAAGAAAAGGTAGCAGCATTTCCTTGGAGTGTGAATGTTTTTTTAATTCCCCTGAGAAGGGACTTCTGCTGCAATTTAGGAGACTCGCTGCAAGGGGCAATATGTGATGTAGGTAGTTGCACTCTAATTTTTAGGTTTCTGTTACTTTAGCTGTTAAAGTAAGGTGAAAGTGTGCTGCCATTTTTCCGAGACAATCTTGAAATGTCTCAATAAAGAGCATTTTGTACTGGGGACAAGTTGTATTCGTGAGTTCTGTGAGTGCTGCGATTCTTAAAGCACGTTGTATAGTTTCGGTAAGCAGGGAAAGCCGTATCCAAGAAGACAAGCCAGCTCGCTGTCTGCTGTACCGTGAACAGTCAGATCATTTTGAGGAACCTCTTGGGAGTCTGGGCACTCCTAAAACTTCAGAATTTGGAATATGGGAATTGCTTCCAACCGCAGCTGTGTGTACACGCCGTGCGTGTCATCGCTCCGGGGACGACGCGGTGCTCTCGGTGGAGTGGCCAAGTTATCTGTTTGGGTGGTCGTGTTTGTTTTTTCTGGCAGTAACCGCTAAAACGTAAGTCCTACATGGAACGACTTTAGCAATTTTTGAATATTTGGTGAGAAGTTACAGAGTCGTTCTTTCATAGTGGTGTTTCGCCGTCGGTCTTTTTGCTGTTTTCACCTTTTCACAGCTCGGATTCACGACGTTCCTGAAGGCAGCATGTTGTGGGTGTACTTGTGCTCTGAATCTCCTGCCTTGCTGTCGGTGAAATAATCTACCTTTGAAGGACCTGTGTGAAGGGCAGCATCTCTGCAATGATTAGATTCTTCCCTCGTTTTTTTTTCCTTCCTCCAACTTCTGAAGTTTATCCCGGTTTATCCAGAGGGAGGGGTATTTTGGGCTTTTGGGGGAGTGCTTTCAACTCAACCCCAAGTTTCTACATGAAAAGAAAGGTGAAAACATTTCTGATGAGAACTTGAGATTTTTGTATCCCTGAAATCAGGTCTCATCGCTCTGGTGCTTTAGTACTGGAGCGGGTGCTTCAGAGTGTGAACACTTTGATTTTTAAATATGAGATGCATTTATACTCTTTTTTTTTTCCTTTCTTTCTTTCCTTTTTTCCCCTCCTTATCTCCTAAAGGTGCTCTTACAGAGTGTTACGATGAACTGGGCAACAGGTACCAGCTTCCAGTCTACTGCCTCGCCCCACCTATCAACATGATAGAGGAGAAGGGCGACCTGGAGACTCTCGATATTCCTGATCCGCCGCCCAATTCGGGGCACGAATGCCAGCTCCGTTTGCGCCTGTCCACAGGCAAAGACCTCAAACTCATGGTCCGCAGCATGGACACGGTGTATCACATGAAGAGGCGGCTGCACGCAGTGGAGGGAGTGGAGCCAGGCAGCCAGCGCTGGTTCTTCTCGGGCAGGCCGCTCGCAGACAAAATGAAACTGGAGGAGCTGAAAATCCCAAAGGACTACGTGGTGCAAGTCATTGTGAGCCAACCCTTAGCAAATCCAACCCCAGTGGAAAACTGATTTCTGCTTGTTGATTCTTCTTTCTTCCGTCTCTGTTGTGGGATTTTTGTTGACCATCTTTTTTTTTGTTTGTTTTTTTGTTTTTCGTTTGTCCTGCTAAGGGATTAGTTCCAAGAAAATGACCAGCAAAAATTCCATCTGTGATGGAGATCTGCAAAAACAAAACATAAAAAATGTAAACTGTCCTTTGGGGTTTGCCTGATCTCGTATTTAACACAACAGCAAGCAACACAAGGCAAGGGCAAAGAAAGGAACGGGAAAGGGAAGGGAGACGAGAGGTGGTGCAGAAAGAGGGGGAAGAGATTATCTTTCGCTGAAGCGATATAAATAAGTAATGATTATTAGAACTATTGGTGGTGCCCTGATCCATAGAGAGCAACAGAGAGCACTTTTATTAAAAAAAAATATATATATATATCGTGTAGGCAGCACGTACAGTTCATGCAAAAACTGTTGCTGCTCCGGGTAGCTCCCGTGCTTGGAGTGTTTATGCGGATGAGTTAAGGTTTGATTTAACTCACGTGCATCATCCGGTTTCTCCAGAGGTACAGGGAAACTCGTGGAGGGAGAGGTCTGCACCCGCGCTGGGCTCGCGTGGACGGCTCCCGGCAGCGCCCGACCAAGCAAAACCGTACGTTCCAGCACGGCGGCGCGGCTCCGTGCCGCTGCCGGCTTCAGCGCCGGGCACGAACAGCCTTCGGAAGCATTAGGCAATAATTTAGGAGATGTGTACTCCCGTGTACTGTGCTGTAAGCTTACCTGCTATCAGACTGACTTAGCCTGAAGTTTACTGGCTGACGGCACCCGAATACAACATGCCTGCTGAATTACTGCATCTCTCGCAGATCTTTAAAAGGAACTTTTAACAAGCTGGCTAATACGAGTGATGCATTGGTCTGCAATTAAGAATTAGACTTGTGACCTTTGGCAAATGGCACTGGTATGCCAGCTGTAAAAAATTCAGATTAAATTGCAGTTACACCCAAAAGTAGTGGATTGCAGCTTCCCCCGCTCAGTTCCTAGTGGGCACAAAGTCTGGAATAAGGTAAGAAGGGCATGGTAGCACACGAACTTCAGCTTTCTGCGGCTGTCATTTGAACCAGCCGTTGTTCTTCTAGGTCTGTGCTAGACCAGGTGACCCTCTAGCCATGGCAATTGGAAATTCCTCACTAAAATGCATCAGCAGCCTAGAACATGATCGTTATATTTAATAACTGGTGCTTTCCTCTCAGAAAATAAGAGGATTTCAGTAGGCAAAAGACAAATCCTTTTTCAGTGTAGTTTCAAAATCTGATCAGATGAACATATTGCAAAAAAGAGGATTGATTGATCGGTACCATGATTAGAGATGTGCTCTGTTCCTTCGGCTGCTCTGCACCCTTGCCTGGTGCTTCCTTCAGCTGAGATCAAATTCCCTGTTCTTTTTAAACATGATTTTTAGTCTGATTGTTTTTTCAGCCATCACTAGAATTACTTCAGTTCTTCCGAATTCCTGATGTGCTATTCAGGTATGATCCTTTTTATTATTTTTTCTTCCATCTTCCTTTTCTGAATCTACGATCAAAACCTAGAGCTGCCCCAGCTCTTACTCGTCTGCCAGGGAAACTGGCTGGTTAGGATTGATGTTTTTAAACTTTCTACTTTTCCTACTCCATTAACTTCATACAACTCAAGTTTTCAGACTTCAAGGGAATTCCTTGCTCCATGAGTATCAGCGTAAAGCTGGAACTAGCAAAGTCTGCTTGTACAACTTCACAAGACTTTCCCGACAAATGGAAGGAGATGCAAAATTTACATTGGTTAAGTGAGGCAATCGACTTTCGAAAGTTAAAACCTGCTGAAAACAAATTAATGTTTTATATCACATTTTCCACCGCCACCCCAAAGATAAACATGGGTTTTATTTTGGACCCAGTGTTGTGTTAAAGCTAAGGTTTTCTGACAGTTCCTTAACCCTGACTGGGTACAGGATGACTGAGTGCATGGCAGGGCTGCGTAAGGAAAATTGGTTCCCTTTTCTCGTAGACACCGAAGTGACTTGTTTTTCTTTTCTTTCTTTTTAAAGATAAAGCTGATAACGACGAGCCTATAACAAAAGATTTCTATTGTGGATTTTTTTAAAGACACACATGGTTTAGCGTAGTGGGTTTTTGCTGCCAGATCTTTTGCATTCCAAAGGGAAGAATAATATTTGTTGATATATAAGCAACTCAATCTCTTGGATTTTCACTTGGTGAAACGATGGTTGGTAAAACTAGATTATTTTATAAATTAAATAGTCCCTTTTCATGCCAGGAAGACACTACTTATCTTGTAAGGCATCATTTACATCTTTGCATAAACTGCCTTTGCAATGTTGTTTCCCTGTAGCCACTTCTGGAAGCAGGGGGAATTGTGATGGCTGATTAAGGAGCAAAGCTGAAACTAGGATAACAATATTGTAACTGTGAACACTACAACACTACTTTTTTGTAGAATACATGTTGGAGGTTTTAGTGTTTTTTTTTTTCCTATATATACAGGCATCACCTTGTACTGTTGATGGTATTACAGTGTATAGTAGACTAAGCAAGGGGCATGGTGGCAGGAGGGAGAGTTGACTCTTTCCCTTTACCTCCCCTTACTTTGAGAAGCTTCTGACATTATGTTGTAATAAATAATTGTATTTTTTATTAACTGCTTCTGTAGCAGGGAGCAAGGTGATGATCTGAAGCTATGTTGTGAGTGAGCTTAGAGGAGAACACAAAATTGTTTTGTGAAAATGTTATTTCTTCTACCATCCCCTCCCCTTCTCTCGTCCCTTAAGCACATGTATAAAAATGAAACAAACTCAGTGGCAAAATACTTTATAGGTGAAACTGCAGACTGTCTTCCACCTCCCTTCTCGATAAAATGACAGATGCGCAAAGCAGGTACCTAGCTGGAAACAAAGGAAGGGTACAAGGTCTGAATTGGGAGAGAATTCTAAGTTTTTAAAAATATATCTCTCTCTATGTACATATCTTAAAAAAAAAGGTAATGAAAGTGTGCGCGCACACTTGCGGCTTGCTGATTAACACGTCCCCTCTGCCTAAGCGGAGGGTGCAGTGCAGGCTGGAAGAGCGGTCGCTCCTTGTTTCTGTAGGAGGCCGCGTCCCTGTTTGCGAGGCGGCCTGGAGCGGAGGCGGCGGCGCGGGGCCGGGAGCCGCCGCGGGCGCCCGCGCCCTGGCCGCTGCCCGGGCTGCCCCGCGCCGCGCGGCGTCTGCCGGCGGAATCCGAGTAGCGCGGAGGTTTCGGTGACGCGCGCGGCCGGGAGCTGCAATGCCAAGTGCAGACAAGGGAGAAGTAATGGGATAAATTTTTTTTTTTATTTTTTTTTGTTGTCGTTAGACCCGTCCAGCCCTTTGCGTCAGTCCGGGTGAGCTGCGGCTATGAGCCGGTGCCGGTCGGTTACAACTCTGCCTTCGACACACTTCCGATTTTTGTACTCGTTATTGTTGCTTCTCTCTGGCCCAGAAGCGACGGACTGACGGCCTGGTCCGAACCCCAGAGCAGCTCCGGGGCAGAGAGGCGTGCGAGGGGGAGCGCTGGAAAGCGGCCGAGGCTGCGTGCGCGGGGTGCGCGGTTCCTCCTCCCGAGCTCAAGCGATGGCTCTGCTCCGCAGCGTCCAGCCCCGAACGTTGTTCGACTCCCCGCGTTGCCGTTTATCGGCCTCCCCTACAGAGGAGGGGGCGGGAAACGGGAATAGTTGAACTTTTTTGTTTGTTTGTTTTTCTTAAAACCAGCAACCTTTCTGTCTGTGGAGCTGGGAAATACTTTGGAAAGTTAAATGACGAGAGTCAGCAGTGTCTTTTTTTTTTTTTTTTTTAATAACCACACAAATGCTAGAAATAGTAGTAACAGCAAAACAAATAAGCGAAAACTCCAGTAACAACCAAACGAAAATGCAGGTCCTCTTTGCCTTTCGCAGGAAGTCGCAAGTTGATTTGGGGAGGAGGGGAAAGAGGGATTTGCGGATCCAGCAAAGCAACACATGCAATTTTCATAACATTTGAGAAAGCAGGTGGCCAACTGATGAAATATTGCTGTAGTATGACATGCTTCTACATAGTATATCTGTTATTAGTAAAATAATACAGAACTTTAAAAAAAAATTTTTTAAATCTTAGTTTGATGCAATGGTGGGATGCTTTTAGCCATGGAATTTTGAAAGCATTTTAGCGGTGTGTCAGCAAATTTAATGCTATGTTTGTCCATTTCTATCCTCTTCAGAAACATAAATGGTAGCTACATTTTTGACTTAGTCTATACAAATGCTTTTCTGTATCGCTGTAAATACATTCAAGACCCTGCAGCTTATGCAGAGAATGTTTACACTTTTTTAAAAAAAAGTTAAAGATTTGTGTTGGCTTTTTTCACTATGCTGCTCAGATTCTGTTATGTAGAAATGAAAGTAGTCTCAGTCTCTGTTAGAAAAAGAGTTATCCTTTTTTTTTTTTTTTTTTTTTTTTCCTTTGCCCTTCATTACTTCCCCAGTATTTCCACCTCTCTCCTGGATGGTGGCTTGCAGCCTTCTGGAGTAGGATGCAGGGGGATGTGAGAAAGGAGGTTTTGAGAACTTGCTTTGGGTGAGGGGATGAGCTTCATACACTCTGCAAACTTTCTTGGAAAAAGAAAAACACTTAAAATCAAGTAGATGTTGGTGATACTCCTTGCAAGTTAACCATTCCAGGAAATGACCGAATAAAACTTTTCAGCAACCTTGTTTCTGCTGTCTGCAAGAGAAGACGAATGACCTACTATTGTATTTGCAGCTACAAACACTTCTGTTTGTACATTTGTTAATGACTGTATATACAAGTCTGCCTGCTTTAAGACTTTCGTTTTCATAAACTGTTTTTAATTGCTCTGTTCTGCAAATGGCTCTCCTCTTCCGTACTTCAGCAGTTTAGATACTCCATAGCTGCGTGTGTGTTGCTCTGGTTCGCAGGAGACGGAGCTGTAGCTCTCCTTCCAAGAGAGACGTGTACATGCCACTGAGCCTCCAAAAGTCAAATAGTTGGAAGATGAGATGTTTTAACAAGCAGGCTTCTTACTATGGACTTTTGAGACTTTTATTAAATGTGTCCACTGGACTCTCCGTGAAGAAGTATGTTCTTGTCCTTCAAGCAGGACCGCTTGTTGGGTATTTATCCAATCGAACTCTGTATTTGTATATTTTAAAGATGAAGACCATTTGATCAGAACCATGGGGCAAATAGAGAACTTAAAATCCTGACTCCTGCCTTAAAACTTCAAGTTCATCTTAAGCTCCAAAAATTCTGCATCTACTAGTTTTAAAGCCCTCTTTCTCTTTAGGAAATTTGAATCTGGTCAAAGACTGGAGACAATTTAAGAAACTTTAAAACAAATTAAATTTTAGCTGATGGCTTTATTAAAAGTAACTAACTGGTCTTGTATTAAAAACCCTATTTTTGCCTCTCTCAAGTCCAGGGAATGTTTAAAGTGTAGAGATGGCTTTTGAGCAATGATCGAAATTATTACATTAGCTTGAAATTTGTAAGACACTTGCTTTAATATGTTCTGAGCAAGAGACTTAGGTTTGTGTCCTCTCTGCCTCATGGTAATGGCTTTCAAAGATGGCTGGTACCATCAAATTTGTACTTCTTGAATAAATATCTTCATTTTTATGGTAAAACTTTTTGTATGCGGTTTGTTTGTGTGCACTATGTAACAAACATTCATATGTAGGATACGGTGCTAGATTTGGTACTGACACAGAAAATACACAGTTCCAACACCTGGTGAAACAAGGATGAGGGAATTCGAGTGGTGTGACCTATCTTCCTGTAACTTTTATAAAATCTTTAGAGCTGAATATACGAATTGTGTAAAACATGCTTTTTAAGTCCCTCCCCCCAGCGTTTTCCTGGCTCATTCAGTCGGTGAAGAATTCTAGGCCTATATAAAGATGCTGTGAACATCAGGTAACTTTTAAAATGCATTATGTATTTTTATGTTTTACCTCTGTTTCTTGGTTGACATATCGCAGTAGTGTGTGCACATATTTTTAATCAATTGCAAAGCACAAGTAGGTTGTCTTTAGACTGTTAAATTATGCGATCTTTTTTTTTAACCTAGGGGAGATCTTTTACCATTGAGAGCAAAATATGAATTTCTATGAGTTGGAAATGCTGTACAAAACTTCCTGTATTTAAAACATTAAAAAAAGAGAAAAACTTTTTTTCTCATGCATTTAAAAATAAAAGTAATACTGGAAATGCCATGCCTTAAGAAATAAACTCAGTGTTGTTTTTCTTTATAAATTTCTCAAATAGAGCTTTGAACTCTGGAATTCCTACCCTTTTTTCATTATGTATCTGATACCGTGCAGACACATTTTGGTGATAGTTTTGATGTGTGTGACAGCACGTCTTACAAATATAGTATGCAATGCCTAGGAGAATCTATCAAGGGCCTTAAGGAGGGGTAGCAACGCCTGCTGATGTGCTCGGGCATCCGAACTGCAGAGCTAGCTTCCTCGCTTAGCTACTGCTATCTGCAAATGCCCATGCTTTCTCCAGCTCCTTTGTGAACGGAGAAAGTGAAAAATGACAGATCTGTGTAATTGGCCTGTAATTACATTAACTGACATCTTAATTCAGGTCACCTTTTTTATAATCTTAATTAACTATCTAATGTATCAGATGAGTATGAATAATTTTTTTTTAAACCACTTAGGTCTCATGTTACCACAACTAAACTTTCAAAATAAAATTATTTTTAATCTTAGGATGCTTTCAGAGTAGAATTTATGATGTGAATCATAAACAAATGTGCGTGGGAGTTCCTGGAATTTATGTATATATGTATCCTTCCCTTGGCAAGGACAGATTTTCTCAGGGCTGCTGTCCTCAGAACACCAGGATTTTAAAAGGATGTTATCTTTCTCCTTTAGCCATTTTTTATTTGAGCAAAATGTTGCCAGTTATAAAGTAATAATAATGAGGGGTGTTCGCCTTTCTCGCATGCACTCGCACTCAGCCACCAAGCTGTCCACACTTCTCTGGAAGCCTCGTGTAGGAAATGGGCTGGGGAACCCCCAACTGACTTAATCCAACCAAAAACCCAGGAGGAGGAGGTGGGTCCTATGCCAAAAGTGCGCAAGAGTACAAATTTCTCAGTTGCTCCTGCAAGCAGTGAAATGAGGTGCTCGTTTGCACCCTGTGACATTTGAGTTTAGGGTAGAATAAGACGTACGATTTACAAACCTACATTACATAAACTGCTTTTTTCCCATTCCTACCTAACATGGAATATGATTTTCTCCATTGTGCCTATATTCATATTTAATTTAACTGTATCTCACTATATGAAGTTGCATAATGTCCAGAGCTAGCACAGCATTTCCTCGCTATGGTAGGAGTTACACCAGCTATTGCAGCCGCTTGCCGGAGTAGTTGCTTTCCAGGTTTGGCCAGCACCTCCTTCCCGTTCAGCCGGTACTCGTGTGGACCCGTGCGGTGCTAACACCGGGTCGCCAGCCCGAAGGCAGCACAACTGCTGCGCTAAGTGACAAAGTCTTTAACGTGGACTCAATTTTGCTGCTTCTTATACCTGGGTGACTGCTGAAGTCAGTGCAGAAATGCAAGATTCAATCTCCGTGCTCTAGGGAGGAGGTGGCTGCAAGCTCAGCGGACCTGGTTCCTCCCAGTCTTGGCTAAAAACATAAGGCATAAAGGTACCGTACTGAAAAGGAGCCGAGCCCTCCACGGATCGGGCTTTGTGGAGAGCGGTTTGTTGTGTCCTTGCTTTCCCTCTCTCTGGACAAGCCCTCAAAGCTAGGATTTCAGGCGATGAGTTTATTTGCTCCGGAATTGGAATGGCTGCAGGGGTCTAAGAGGTGATGTGCCGTGTTACAGGCGTGTTCAAGGGTTATTTTGTGTGATGTCAGTTGCTGAGCTTAAGAGACTGGAATTTTCTATCGTAATTAATCCCTTATGCCGTAGCCTTGGCATTTCTTTAGAGAAGCAAGCTTGGAGGCTGAACGGTGTGATGCCCTACGTGTAAGGTGAGAGGGGGAACCAAACTTACTACGTTACTGCCTCCAACAGGTAAACAGTCAATATTTAGCAAGAGAAAATGCCTGCTTCCCTTGCTTTCTCTCCACATGGATTTAATTAGGTGGTTTCGTTAACAAAGAAAGCGGCATTTCCTTCAGTTGGACTGTTCCTCGCAACAGCAGTAATGAGGATGCGAGGAAACTGCCTGACCCTAAAGCACGCACGCCGGTTTTTATGACAGTGGTCTAATGCAAAGCAGAAAACGAGGGAGCGGAAAGCTGACAGACTTGAGCGGATCCAGCATCGGCAAGATCGAGTCTGCTGAATTTCAAATTAGCCTTTCTTCATGTGCATCTTCGAACACAGTAAAATAGCACCGGGAGGGAGCTTCTCTCTGAAGCAAGATGAAATGTAGTTGGGGGACAGGAAGAGATCGTCTCTAAAATACCGAAAAGATGCACATGTTGTACTACACGGGAGAGGAATAACACTAATATCAATGCTAGTCCTGGGGAGAGCTGTAAAGCACGAGGCTGAAATCCAAGTTGCATCAGCCCTTCCTCGTCAGAGAGTATCAGACTCTGGCATTCATCTCTACAGAGCAGCGGCAATTAGAAATGGAGATAACAGAACAAGCAATTGCTTCAATACATCACTTTGTTCATTTTTCTACAAATTTGATATGTTTTATTTGTTGGTTTTAAGCTGAGCCCGGAGGGTGGAGAACTGAGGTTTGTTGTTCCCAGCTGTGAGTACAAGTGGTCTTGTTCAGCCTATTCGGAGCTGGCTGATCGTGGTGAGAGGGTGGCGTTCATACTCCCCCGGTTATCCTCCTTCTCATTCTCTCCTTTTCCTTTTCTTGTTGCTTGTCAATGCAAAGTATTGCAAACATCTTGAATTCCTTGTAGTTCAGTTGCTGGTTTTGGAGGAGAGAGAGAGATATCTGCCTTATACTTAGCAGGACAGTCTTGGCTAATATAAACAGTTATTTCAGAGAAAAATCTAGAGTTCAGGCTCTTGTCCCATTCTCCAACTTGTATTTTCCCAACTGACTCAGGAGAAATTGGTTTCAACTTACTGCCTCTGGCTCATCCCAAATGAACATGTTACAGGCTAATAGGGCACCTCCCTGGCAAATTAACATTTCTCTACCATTCTGTAATGACTTGCAGATGTTAGAAGGATTCATAACATCTGGTGTTACAGTGTGGTCGGGTGTAAGAGGGAGACCTGAGTGCCTTTGCAGCTGTATCAAACAACCATCCTCCTCCTACTTAAAGTGTCCTTTTAATCAGGCAGCCTAGAGATGAAAGGACAGAATTGGTGCAACTCAGGGCTAAAACAGCTTTTCCAGGAAACCACTCTGGAGTATGTTCTTTGCACCAGAGAAGTATCCTGAGGCCTTGATCAGGACTGATGCTTTGATATCTAGATATGCCCTTCAACCACTCAGGAAATATATTGCAAGCCCTGCAGAGCTTACAGGAAAGATGCAACAAATAATTGAAGAGGATGCTAACGGTAGAACACGGACAAGGAGAATTATCAATAAAAACTGTAAAGTCCACGCCCAGTAACTCAGCACTAGAAAGGAGGAGAAAGAGAAGGAATCTCCCTCAGTCACTAGTGGTTGTCTTGCTAAACGTGACCTTGGAGCGTGCTGAGATGCTGAAGTCCTAAGAACAGTATGGAGCTGCGAGAACGGTAAGAAATGCCCATGGTGTATTAACGACTGACTCCCTGCCAGGGTAGCTGCAGGTGGTCATTAATCAGGAAGTGCTGCAGAGCAGGGAGTGTTTGAACCAGCACAGGTGAGGAGGCAGTCAGAAAGGTGAGGTGGAGACAGGCTGACAGCCAAGAGCAGGTTGAGCAGAGAAGTGTGTGTGCATCTCTGCAGTGAGGACTGTGCTAAGTGCAAAGCCTGAGAAGGAAAGAGCAGAGTGCTTGTTGGGGAGCTGGTATCCCTGGATTTGATGTTCCCTTTCTGACTGCCGGGAGCCTGCACCCTGCCACAGGGGGAGGGATGAACACTGCAGTGAGATCCCTGAGGCCTCTCATTGGGACTTGCAGCTGGTTGAAATTCAAAATGAAGGCTCCATCGAAATGAAGCAAAGCTTCCCTTGGGGCTTTATCTGGACAGGAGCGTCTACAGAAATGTTTTTGGCATGAGCAGAAGTTAAAAATCTGTCACTCATAATGTTCCTAAAAAGAGCTGGGAACAAGTCAGTGTAGCCCACTGAAGCACAAGTGTGGTCAGCAGGTGTGAGAATTGGCTTCAGAGACTTTGGAAAACAACAAGGAGCCACAAGTAAACTCACAAGAAAATGGGTTAAGTAGAAGCACTTCTACCAATCCTGCCCATCTCATCTCACTGGAGTCTCTTGAGGTAGAGAAATATACCTATTTTGCACCCGCTCCCCCCTTCCCCAATTCTTTCATCCTGTTGCTTCTTACTATTAAGATGCTTTCAGTCAAGACTTCTGGGAATTATATCCATAAAGAAGATAGGCTTGTAAATGTATATTTAGGTCCTGGGAAATCTAGGATCAAAGAGGATGAAAACACCTGTCTGACCTCTGCAATTTCCTTGCTACTTGCCTTATGCTCGGCTATTAAGTCATTAGGAACTTCAGAAGTAAATTGGAGGGAGGGTTGACCAGAACTGCTCAAGTACTTTCCGGTCCAGATGACCAGATTCGTTTTTTTGTACTTGCAGATAGGCAGGAATAGCCATGTATGCAGCAGTTAGTTAAGGCAGGGGAACACCGTTGAAGAGCCTTCTGTCTCAGTAATCACACATACTCCAGTATAGCGACGTTTCTGAGTATTTGACTAAGGACTTTATCATTTCTGTGTAGTAAGTCATCAAAGCTCTGCTCCCTGTTGAAGGCAATAAAACTCTGACTTCAGTGAGAACATGCTGTGGGATAGAGCATGCACCTGGGCTGCCAACAAGTTCTGGGGCAGCCCAGTAAGCTCACACAGGGGATTAGACTCTGCAATTGTACAGGTAAGTTGCTGTTTCTTTGCACATTCTCCCTCCCATGCTTTCTCCCATCTAGGCTCTTAATTCTTCTCACCAGGTGCAGTAGACTTTTACTCTCCCTTAAGGTTTCTAAGGGTTGATTTTTAATATAGAGGCATTTTTTGGCCTCTGTTTTGGCTGTAATTTCTCTGATTTTACCTCATCTCCAGATATGTCAAAGTCCTTGAATATCTTCACAAGTTCTTCTTTCTTGATATTAAAGAGAAACCCTGTGGCTTGAAACTCCCTAGGACCAATTGTGTGACCATCGTCTATGCCCAGCAGTCTGAAGGCAGGCCCCGAATGTCGATAGATGAACTGTTTCTCAAGGTGGTTCTGTTTCAGGGTAGAAAGGTTTAAGAATAGATCATAAGTAGCAATTTCCTACTTTGAAAGAATACAGAGAGCAGTAGACGGTGTTGGTGTCCAGAGAATAAAGGTGACATCCTGCTAGCGGAGCCTTCAGGAAATACCAAGATCCTGGTGCTTCCTGCCCCATAGGCTCAGCTGTGTGAAAGCACGTGGCTGTTGCTCCCTGGGTTTGGGCTCCATAGAGCTGCAAGCTGCAGGGCTTTGCTGGGAAGAGTTACTGAAATTGAGCCAGGCTTGTATCCAGCCCATGCACAGGATGTGTGGTGAGGTCTTTTCTCCTTCCTACCATGTGTTGAGACACTTGCATGGCTAGGTGCCTGGTCTTCTCTTTCCTCGCCCCAAGGCCCATGGACAGCTGCCCTGTATGCTCACCCCCAAAGAGCCTAACTAGCCTCGTGGAGCGAACACAGCCACATGGCGCTTCTGAAAAGCCACAGTGTCCATGTACCACTTGCTTACTAGGGATGCCATGTCCCACCTGACTGCAGAACAGGGACCCTGATATGTCTGGTGGGAGGGGAGAAATCAGTCCCCGGCTCTGTCATCCACCTCTCTCGAAATAGCCTGCCATCCTCACTGTTTTTTCCTGAAAAGATACTAATCTCTCCACAAGCCAAGCTGTGGGCAATGCCAAGGAAAAGAAGGGGATCAGCACACCTGGCATCAACAGACTAGCAAATACCAACCAGTGAAAACGGATGTGGCTCTGCTCCCTTCCCTCCAGGTAGCCCCAGCCAAGAAGCTCTTTTTCAGAGAACTCCCCTCCAAATGGGTGGTCAGAGCTGGCAAGAGTATTTAGATGGTTCCCAGCTGGTGAAAAGCTTGAAAAGATTTCTCTCTGGGAAGCAGGGTTGGTATTAGGAAGGTCATAGCTCATTTCATGGCTTTCCTTTGGCATGCAGCAGTGTTGTGGCTATGTCCAGACCTTAGGACCCCTTCTGTCCCTTTTACACCATGAGTAAAGATTAGGTCCCAGTGAGCTGGTTCCCTTTATGGAGGTGTTGATGGCCCACATTACCCACAGCAGCTCCCCAGGAATACACACCTCATGAGCCAACAGGAGACATACCAGCATGTAGAACTCATCAAAGCCTATCTCCCCCGTCACATTTCTGTCCAGTAAGTCAAACAGCAGCATGATATGCTTCTTCTTCAAGTCAGTCACATAATGCAGAAAGCAATAAAACTGTAGATCTGGAGAGCAGTAAGCTATTAGGCCTCATCTGAACAAAGCTGTCAGCAATAATTAACAGAATTTACCTTATTTTAAATGCCCACTGCTCTCAGACAGATTGCACAGGCAATTAAAGCAGAGTAGCGGGCAAGAAACTGTTTGGAATTAATAGACAGTATTACTAAGTTGTCCTCATTTATGAAAGGGGCATATGTGGTTGCTATGCAGAAGGCAATGTAAAGTGCTCATAATGTTCTGTTGGACTCCCCTCTCTTCCACTGCACCCCTGAAGGGAAAAAAGGACTTTTTCAACAAACCGGAAACATTAGCAAAATAATCCATTTTTCTTTTGGAAATGTCACTTTTGACTCATGATCTATTAGCAATTATTTTTAACACTTTTCAATCTTTTCTGGTGACGATACCAGGAAGGGACAGGTGCGTGGAGGAAGAGCTAAACCTCTGGAGCCACCTTGGTTTTTCCCTCAAACTTCCTCAAGTTTTTCCATGCAAAAGCAGAGGAAAACTAGCCCCAGCTGAAAATTTGGCAGTGCTGATCCAATTCTACTATCCCTAAATCTCTGTCAGTAGGGTAAATCTGTAGTAAGATGTGTTATTTAAGCTGGAGCGTGATGCTGGTTTGTGAATGAATGGGAAAAGCCTTGATAGCTGCAGTGAGGAAGTTAAGAAGCTGTGAACCAGGGTTCTTTAATAGCCTCCTGTTGAGAATAATGTTGGCAATGAACCTTTTTTTTTAATGTAGAGAACAGTTTGTGGAAGGGATTACATGACGAGGTTGCCGCAGGACTAAGGAGTTAGCTTCAGCGAGCCAGAAATCCCCTCTTGTCCTATGCTCCTGGCATCTTGCTTGTACAGCTGTAAAGATCTCCTTTATCTCTAGCCTGGGTTTTTTTGTACATTGGTTATCTACTTCTTGGTGCCAGGACTTGATTATCATGTTCGTACAGTACTAGCAAGACTGTCTTGACGGCTTCACATGTTGCTGAAATGCAGCAGATGACAGTACCACAAAGCCAAGCAGACTTTATTGTGGTCTCAGACTCTTTTCTATTTAAAAAATAGGAAGGAGGCAATTGAAGGATGAAGGATACCATCAGTGGGAGCTGAAAATACACCTTGGTTGCTCTGGATGGTCCCATGAGCCATACACATCATTTCAGAAGCTGATGCAGGATTAGCCAGGCCACATAACCTTTCAGAGAAGCTTCAGCATGATAGATCTGTCAGAACATGATGATTTATGCTGTAACTGAAAGCTTTTGGGGGTATTGCCAGGTAGTGGCATTAACTAAGCCGCTAGTTAATTAGCATTGCAGGGTGCTGTACTCGTAGCACTTGTATCTGAAGTACAAGGTTTAAAATGTCTGTGATCTCAAGTTTTAAATTCCAAGTGATGTAGCACTCTGTCCATCTCTTTTCAAAACACCATTACACAGGGCTTGTAATTTCATAGCACTAATGCCAGTCTCATTTTTAAAAGTACTTACTGTTCAGAGCATTCTTCTTATGAACATCCAGGAGCTGGAAATAGTCTGTCAATGCTTTAGCATTTTTTACAGACAATAAGCAGTATACTTCATCTAAATACAAATACTGCAGAAAACACCCAGATTTCAGCTTCATCTTGGGTAACCGTGGAAGGTCATCCAAAAAGAATCAGTGCCAAGGCTCTGACACGTCACAGGGGGAGGATTCTGCCCTAGAACCAGAGTATGATTGGTTCTTCCCCTCCCACATTTCTTTCATGTTTTGTCCACATTTTTAATTCTTTTCGGGCAAACACTTCCCTACCATTCAGCATTCAAGGATAATACATCTCGAAATCAAGTGACAGCAATTATTCTTACAGCATGTTTTGTTTTGTAAATGCCCTTAAAAGCATTTAATCTGATTTAAAATGTGCAAGAAAACACAGATTTAAGGCTTTATTTTAGAAAGCTACCAAAGCAGATGACTATAATGAAAGTCTTACAGCCTTAGACAAGTGTTTCCCCAAAATCTCGTCCATGCTGAAGAAGTCCTGCATAGCAACTAATGTAGTGTTTTGTTTTTCCTCCTAGCCAGGTATTTAACTTGTTTAATTTCCAGTGTCTGACAGTTTCACGTGCAACATGTCTATGAGCTCTAGCCCAGAGATGGCTGCTTTCAAAAGCCTAATCTTTTGTTCAAGTTAGCTGTTAGGAAGCTGAACCACTCATCAAATTTACATAAAGTATTTATCTTCTGTTCCTCTTCCAAACCAGCACAGCAATAACCAGAGAGTGTTCTCTATTCCTGACCCCTATAATGCACCAGGAATAATAAGAATAATAATAAAATCGTACACCCCACTGGCCTACTTTGGTACAAAGACTCTCTGTATTTTAAATATTTTAAACCTGGAGCTGTTCCTAGTCTAGCAGTCAAGTTAGCAGTTTCTTCTCCTTTAGTCGCAATGTTAATCAAGACTTTGGTTCTGCTAACACGCACTGCTGAGGGCTGTGCTCTGAGCAGCTGTGTTTAATGCCACGGTAATATTCAGGACAGTCTGTCTGTAGGACCAGGTCTGCTCCCATGAGTGTGGGGCAGATTTCCAAATTTCTTTTGTGTTTTTGATGTTTATAATCTCTTTCTTTTATTCATTTCCATTTCAAAAAACAATAGGAAGTAGTCCATAGGTAGATGAGATAGATTAATCTGTTTGCTGAGATGGTCTGATGCTTGCAAGCTTTCTGTGAGAAATGGGTTGAGAGAAAGGATTTAAATATGTCTGATTTCTCTTAGCTATATAGCCAGGAGATAACAAATGTGGTTAGAGGGTATCAAATGCCAGACTGAAAATTCCATAGCCCTCAAAATGCTCTGCTGAATCAGAACTGCTCAAAAACTTCTGAAGGGGTAACTTCAGTTTGGCAAAATTTATGCCGAGAAAAATCACCCATCTGATTTGATCTGATTGGCCTACCCTCAGGTAGGCTACAGGGCAGCTGCCTGAATTGCAAGCCCTTTGGCAGGGGTGTGTCTTGACTTCTGGATCTTTACAACACCTGTAGGGACAGATAGCCCCAATACTTGCCCACACCTTTGTAATTGCCCTTAGAATAGATGATGGAGTCAATCACTTACCAGGTTGCTACGTGACAGAACAAGGGGCAATGACCACAAATAGCTGCTTAGGAGGTTCAGTTGGACATCGGGGAAAATTTTCCCCAATGAGGATTGTGTGCCCTGAAACCAGTTACCCAAGGAAGTCATGTGTGTTTCATCCTGGAAGATTTTCAAGACTTAGCTAGACAGACTGATGGCTGACCTGGTCTAGCCTTGGCGACAATCCTATTACAAGTGGGAAGTTGGACTAGATGGTCTCTAGGTGTCCTATCCAACCAATATTTCTGTGATTATGTACAATGCTAAGGTCCATGACTGGACAATAAAATAAAAAAATGCTACCTTTAATAAGAATGATAACTGAGGGAGGAAAATAAAGTGTCACCCAAAACACCAGGAAAGGTGTGAAAAGGTATGCAATTTTCAGAATAGTTGCTCTGAGTCTGTTCTCTCTCCAGTATCGCCAATTGCCAAATCATCACATTATTTGAGATCCAAAATCCATAAAGTTAGATGGAAAAAGTACTCAAATATTTTCAGCTTTTTTTCTGTTTCAAGGATATACTTGGATCACATTTTCACCTTGTTTTTCCTACAACTCGCTGAGGAGAAGGGAAGAAACAGGGAGACAAAAGCTTACTTTAAAAAAATGCAGCTGAAATTCTTATACAACCACAAGTTTCCAGGAGCTGTAGTTTATTTAAATAGTGTTTCCAGCATCAGTATCAGGAAACTCCCAATACAAATGCTAGGGCTGACCGCACCAGTATAAATCCAGTTATTCCTATTAGCGAAGATGGCGAGAGGTGACGATCAGCCCCCGCGCTCTAGGGTGTAATATATCCGGGAAGTAATGAGAAATCACCACCAAGCCCAGATGTTCTCAGTCCAGGAGCCTAAGCTGTGCTTTGCCAACATTACACATCGGGATGGAGTGTGAGAAAGCACCTCCCTCACCTCCGCCCTGCAGCCAGGTCTCCTAGGCTAGTTAACTGGGCTGAGGGAGATGCACACAGGCAAAACACATGTGCTGGTGTGAACCGTGTTTGCATCCGTGAGGCTTGCCTGAGCAGCCGTTTAACGCTGAGCTCTGCATTAAAGCAGAGAAATCGCTGAGCATGGCTGCACCGCCAAGCATTTCCCCTAGATGTCCCCATTTAATGCTGGATTTCAAGTTGGCTTGTTAGAGGCTGTGAAGTTTTGCCATTCAGAGGCTGTGAACCTTCAGACTTGGCAGCAGTTGGGTCATATCTTCAAATTCTTCACCCATAGTTCCGATACCCTCAAATTCCCATTGCTGGGAGTTTTAAAAATATTTGTATTTGGCTATTTTTACACGAGATGAACTGGGGGAAGAAGGAAACATCTTTCTGTTGCCAAGGCGGTTTTAGGCTTGTGTTTTAACGCTCGGATAACCGCAGCAGCGCAGCGGCCCGCGAGGCGAGCGTGCCCGGCGATGCCGCGGCCCTCCGCACCGGCCGAGGCCTCGCTGCCAGGCGGGAACGCGGTGGTGGCCAGCGGCGCGTTTCAGCCTTTTCCTTCCTCGGATCTTTAATTTTTGTCTGTGTTTGGGGCATCGGAGGCCGATGCCGTGCTGCGCTTAGGCGAAGGAGTCGTGCCGAGTAGAGCCGTGCCATGCCTGGGTGAAGCCGTGCCGTGCCGTGCCGTGCCGAGGCGGGGCGGGCGCCGGGCGGCGGCAGCGAGGCCAGCAGGTGGAGCGGCGCCGGCTCCATGTGCGCGGCTGGAGGCGGCCCCGCTCGCCGCTCCCCGGGCGCGCAGCGGCTCCGTCCTCCCCCGGGGCAGGGCGAGGGGACGCGGCCGCCGGCAGCTCGGCAGCCGGCGCGGCGCGGCCGGGCGCGCCTCCTCCGCGCCCCGCCGCGCCATGGCTTTCGCCAATTTCCGCCGCATCCTGCGCCTCTCCACCTTCGAGAAGCGGCGGTCCAAGGAGTACGAGCACGTCCGCCGCGACCTGGACCCCAGCGACGTGTGGGAGGTCGTGGGCGAGCTGGGCGACGGGGCCTTCGGCAAGGTGTACAAGGTGGGTGGCGGCTCCGCGCCCCGCTCCCGACGCGGAGCGGGGCGCGGAGCGGGGCGCGGCGCCGAGCACCTGCGGCCCCCGCGGGCTGCCGCGCCGAGCAGCCCCGCGCGGGCAGCGCTGCGGCTCGCCCGTGTTTGCTGTCGGGTCTCCGCGCTCGCTGAGCAAACGCGAAAGCTGTCTGCAGCGTTGGAGGAGAAATCCTTGTGGGACCTTGGCTTGGCTCTGCACATCCCATTAGCTACCGTGACTGGAAACCAAAGAGAAACTAAGTATTGTGCCTTCCTCGGGTGAGAGCAAGGACCGCGAATCAAAGCTTTAGTGGGGTTAGGAGCAAGCAGAGAGAGAAGCGTTCTTATTTTTGTCTTAAATCAGCCGCTTTCAGAGCGATGCTTTTGTAAGTAAGTGAGGTGTTCCCTGCCAAACCTGCTGGTGCGATGAATGGAGGGAGATTTCTTGGAAGTCAGCAGCCTCGAGGCTGCCTCCAAATTCTGCGAGCCTCCGGGGTGACATGATTTGTATTCCTGCAGTCCTTGCAGGCAGGAAGCTCAAGGTGAGCAGAGGAGCCCTGCTTCTTGTAGTGGGGACATGTCCAGTGCTATGAATGTTTAACTTTTATGTTAACGAATTGAGGTTTTTAAGGCCAAATACTCAGCTGTACTTTGCACTCCAAATCAACAGCGTTCTCGCCTGTTACTGGCTCTAAAGTGCTACACTCCTCCATACAGCAGCTCCCCCAGGAGACTTTTTTTTGATTGGGACTAGCTGCAGGCGTAGGTTGGTGACCCAGCTTTCTTAGGAGACCTGCATTCAGAGAAAAGTTTGGAATCAGGGAGCTGTGACGTAGCTGCGTGGCAGGTTTTTTTTGATGGTCCCGTTACAGCATCCAAAAGGGTACTGCCACCTCAGAACTGAGAAGGAAATAGTCACTACGAGACGGTCGCAAAGGGGCTTGGCTGTCTGCTGGTCAGGACTGAGGTGTGCTACCACAACGGCTGGGATGTGTTGTCTTGTTGTGTCTACTGCAAGCTCTTTGATAGAGTCTGACTTTTATTGTTTCTAAGTATCCGCTGAGTGGAAATCTCTGGTGAAAGATCTTTTCTTCTAATAAACTGCAATTTCTAAAAGCCATATGTAAATCCCTGATACATTTATCTTTCTAAAAATAACAGTAGTAGGAATCAGTGCTTTTATTACCAATTTAGTTGGTGCCGTGCATTGGAAATGGGTTTGTATATGGTAACGTTCACTCTTCTGGGTAGTTACTTGCTTATATTTGCTTAAGTTTCTCATGCAGTGATAGGAATGAGGTAAACATTGTAAAATAAGATAATAGGCTTCTGAGACAAATGATAATTTAGAAAAATAACTCTTTTAAATGTATATTTTAAATACATTATATGCAAAAGTGATAACTTTTCAGAATAAAACTACTTCAAAAGTAGTTTTTTCTTTTTAAGGCTATTTTCATGTCTGAATACCTCTTTGTTCACTGAAGTCTCACAGCAATATATAAAGTTATCACAGAAACTTTATGTATTATAGACTGAGGACATAAGCCTGTCAAATAGTATCTCCCCATCTCCAATTATTTCCATCTCCTTTGAGCCACATTTCTACCCAAATGAGAATGTAGTCTGTATGATACCATACAGTGCAGACTGCATGGTGATAACCAGAAGTTTGCTCTGTCTATGAATAACACACTTAGATGATGGTCTGCTTTTGAGATGTTTTAACATGGTTGATCTTGAGGATGAGGATTAACACTGTGGCAAGAATCAAAAGAATATATTATTATTCTTAGGTGGTAAAGTTTTTATTCTGCATCTCCTCTGGATCTCCTCTCTGCCTGCCTTCCATCCTGACTGCAGAATGGGAATGCTTGGGTTTTGAAGAGTTCATGTGCAAGATTTTGTTTGTTTAAGAACAGCAAATTAGTTCGGGTGCCACATCTTTATCTTATTTTAGATAATAGCCAGTAGCATTACTGCAGATAAGTAGTTTTCTGGCACACTAAGACTTGACTTGTGTGTTGTCTTCCTCAGTTCTTCTAACTCTGGAGGCAGCAACTGCGCTAGGGTGATGATGCACGTAGTACAGTGATGCGAAGTAACAGGCTTGCCATATTGTTCTGTCCAGCTGCCAAAAAAAGAAGGGGGGGGGGGAGAAAGAAGGCAAACAAACCCTGCCTATGCACAAGGAAAATATAGCTGGCCGAGATACAGTGAACAATTATAATCATTCTCTTGAGTCATCTAAATGTCAATTTGCTGTTCACACTAAAGTGATAGTTTAGGGCGAGTCAGAGTCTTTGTATGGGTGCGAGGATTTCAGGATGTTTGAATGAAGTTCCTGCACATCTCCCGCCCCCTTTCTACACACAGAAGTACAGGGATGTGATACAGTCTGCCTGTACTTATGGCCTGCCCTACGTACAGACTCATAAGAGCTTGTAGTCTCTGAGCAGTGCGTAAGGATGGATTAGTATGTTGAGTAGTCTGAAACCTTACCAGTGAGGTCCAACTTGGGAGAAATTTAGGTTTTCGTAGAGGAAAAAACTCATTCATTTTAGTAGGTTTTGTTTTTATGGTACGAGGTTTGAGCAGGAGGAAGGACAAATCAGCCACATAATGGTTTTATTGGTGAGTGTTACTGGGCTGCAAAACACTGTCAGTGAACTGTTTCTTGGATTCTCCACGCACTGAGCTGAACAAATTGGAACTGGTTTGACACAATGTTTACAAAAGTAGGACAGGCTTTATTTAAATATGTATAATCTATAGTGGAACCTGAAAGGCATACAGTAGATCTTAAAAAAAAAAAAAAATGCAGCTGGTGAAAGCTACTGAGATTTCTGTATTTTTTTGCAAAGACTTTTTCAGCAAAAGAGGAGCTGACTGATGAGGAAACAGTGAAACTTGTTGCAGAGGGTAATGAAGCTGAAAAGTAGGAAGGGGGTGGAGTGAAACTGTTTCTTTCTAGCTTTCATTCTATTAATCGCTTGTTTCTGGTAACTCTGGCGGGTACTGTGTCATAAGGAAGTGGCAGCAACCCACAGATAGCAACACGCTGCATGCCAAATAAACTTTGTTACCAACCTCATCCAAAGTTTCTGAAATCAACAGTCTTAAATCAGTCAGGAGGCCTGCAGCTGGGAGCAGTAATCCATGTGTGTTAGCCAGTGAAGCCTGCAGTATCCCTAGGCTTGAGCACCTAGGAATAGAGGAGGGCTCAGGCCAGAGCCTTTCCAAACAGTCTTAAAAGTCACATTATTTTTCCTTGAGAAATATTTAAGATACAATTTATAAAATGTATGGCTGTGACTTTATTGGCTCAAAGTCCAGCTTGACTTCAGCGTGCACAGAGGGAGGGTTGGAGTAGGCCTGCTGTGAGCCACTCTGCTGGGACAGAGCCATGCGAAACCCAGGACCTCGGGTGTGCTGTGACTTAAGTCAGCAGCGCAGGCTGCTGCGAGGTGTCCGCTGGATACTTTGAGCTGCTGAATCACAACTCTGTCCTGCAAAACCCATTAGGTGGAGGAGTGTAGTGTTGACTGCTGCAGGTAGCCGCATTAATACTGGCAGGATGAGACACAGCAGCGTTGCGCTGAGCATTAAGAATTTATGAGCTCCTAGGGAAAGGGGCTCGAAGCTTACAAGCAGCGCAGGCTCTGCCGGAGGGATCCCTTACGCTTGCGGCGTTTCTAACCGTGGGATTGTTTTGCTGTGCTCGTGCCTCTTGCGAAGTGCTATCTCTGCTTTCCAGTGCGTGCCCACGAGGACGCTGGCTCCTTGATAACGCTGCCTTGCAGCAGGGTGGGGACAGCACGGCCCCGCCGGGAGCGTGGGCTGCGCTGCTGCCCGCGACTGCCAGCGTTGCAGAAAACAGAACTTGTTCATCTGAATTCCCCTTCAGAGAGCTCTCAGCGAAGGGCTCTGTTCGCTGAGCCCCGTGCCACTCCAGTTCATAATCATGCCTTTTATGTTGTTTTCCTCCTTCCTTCTGTAGATATAACTTAAAAATTCTATTCTGGGTATCTGATCTATTACAGTGGGGTTAGTGCTTAATAATGAGCATGCTAGAGACTGTAAATGCTCTATTCTGAAATCTGGATAATAACAGACTGATCGTTAAGGTGTTGTAGAGCTGCCTTGTAAGCATGGCTTTCACAGCCATGGGCTCATTAGAAGCTGCGAGATGTTTCCTGTCACTCCCAGACCTCTCTTTGCGCACCAACTGAAGTCACACCACTGTGTTTTGTGCAAATATACACATATATAAATAAATATTTAAGTAACTCAGGCTCAGCTCTTGTCAGTTTGACTCACTAGGGGTTTAATATGCAAATCCTGAGAAAGGTGTGATGGAAAGATGTTAACCTCCTGTGTTTGCTTTTTCTTTTTTTTCTTCTTCTTCTAATAACAACAACAACAGAAACTTTGATTGCAACTGTGCCCACAAGGCACGCAAAAATGCTAAGATCAAATCTTAGCCTTGTCCCTTAGGATAGCTGAAGGGTTTTTGTAAAATGATACAAAGGGGGAGAAAAGAGGAGTGGGAAGATGCTCTTCCTTTACTGATAGAGCAAGGGCCAAACAACATTGGATTTGAGTGAAATATAAACTTAAATGTAATGTTAACTTTAAACTGAATAGAGTATGTCCCTACTGAAGTACAAGAGAACCTTGTCCTGAACTCTGCAGATCCATGGTTGTGTCTGAGTGGGAGAGGTGGGGGGGGGGTAACTCTCTGTGGCCTAAGCATTTTGGCAATGACTTCTGTTTGATGGTCAAGAGCTCGGCAATGCTGCTTGCTGTGGGTAGCTGTGAGGAGAGAAAGCGTAGGTGAAGACTTCAAGTTTTTTACCGTAGGACCCTCAGTCATTGTGCCTTAGAAAAATCCCTGTCCAGAAAGTCTCATGACTCAAAGTCTTTCATAAATATCTGGTTCTCTGGTTGGTCTGGAATGTCACCTCGGCTTCCAGGGCCTGCTTTGCTCTCAGTAGAAGAGGGGAAAATGAAATTGGCTTCCGAAGCAATATCTGTGCATGGTGCCTTGAGTTCCCACTGGGACATGGGGTCACAAGGGGGAGTCTGCCTTTTGTGAAGAGCACACTGATAGCATGACTGCTGCCTGGAGCTGAGTTAACTGACTTAGCTACAGAAAAGCACCACACCTCCCTTTACACCTGTGTTCTTCAAAACATAATGCTCTCCCCATCAAACACCTGGAAACCTTCATGCCATTTTTCATTTTTGTGCAATTCCCTAACACCAGCTTGAGCTCTCACACTTATGAGTCATGTCCTTATTTAACCAACTGAAAAGTGTGTGTGGTATTTCGGTAGGCAGGGGAGCAGGGAAGGAAGTTGTGCACCCAGCAAAGCCAGCAGGCGTTGGTGGATCTGAGCGCGCGTGTGTGTAAGCGTTTTGGAGCTGCTAACATCTCTGCCCTAAATTTCTCGCTTGATAGCTGCAAACAGGCACAAGCAATGCTGCTGAGATGTCCTCTGTGGAGGCTTTCCAAGAAGACCGGAGCAGAAGCAATGCCCAAGCTAGTGCACCAACAGTGATTTCTAGCAAAGGAGCAAAGCAAAGGACTTTGCTTTGTTTTTTCTACAAGGGCCTTGCTGATTTGACACATTTCTGGCATGATGTGAAAGAGAACAACAACACGGGTGTGCACACATGCACACACGCATGTGCACATGCACACACATGCATGCACACATACTGAAGCACTGCCTATCTGAGCCCTGTTTCCTGGCACGCAGGCAGGGCAGCCATTCAGCCCACTGCTAGCTCTCTGTGTGCCAAACTTGTTGCAGAAAGTTGCTAGGAAACTCTGAAGAGGTTGTATGGCTTTCTTTTTATTTTCTTTTCTCTTTTTTTTTTTTCCATCCCACCCCTGCCCCTAATGCTCTGGCTCTCGTGTTGACTGAGTGAAGATCAGAGTAGCAATGCTTAGGTTTAGCACTGCGCTGTTACAGGAGACCAGTGATTTGAAGTACATTTTGTGTTTCCAAGCACTAGGTGTATGTTGGCTGAAGATTTACATAGATCTTTTTTTCTCTTCAAACCTTGAATGGGTTTTATTTTCGTTTCTCTCACACTCAACTAGCATGAAGTCAGCTGAATATCTGTAGGTGGATTATAGTGTGGTGCACCAACAAAGAAGTCTTCTGTTGTTGTTCTGGCATCCACGGCTGTTTTTGGGTACAAGGTCTGAAGCTTTGTGTGGAAGCATCTTTTCTGCTCCTTGACAAATGCCCTGCTGCTTAGGCTTACTATCTCTCATCCCCTTCTATAAGAAATGGTGCTGGGCTGTTGCTGAGCTTTTAAGGCAAGAGAAGGTGCACGTGCCAAGGAGCTTCCTGCCATGTTTTGATCATGCTTTTTTTGGTGTGTCCATGTAGAAAACATGTCTTTGCCAGACAGTTCAAGCAATGACAATGTGACTTTCTCTTGCACCTAGACTGTAAGACCAGGGGAATGTGTTTCTGCCTATTTACTAATGCTTTTCAATTTGTTTGCAAGCCACTTCCACTTCCCCCTAACCCTTGCAGACATATTTCGATGGTTGCCAGAGCAACAGTGTTGGGTGCAACCCACGGAAGTCAGAGGCCACTTGGCTAACCCTCACTGACCTGGTGTCCATGGAGCAAACCTCAGCATGCCATGCTAGACCTTGCATAGCCCCCTTTGCTTCGGAAGCCTGCTATGTAGAAGCAAGTGTGAGCTGTGAGGGGCATTTGGACCCAGTTCTAGGCCCTGTTACATGCTTTCTCACTTGTGCCACTCCATTACATTTGGTGCAATGTCCCTGCCCCCTTGGAAAATTAACTGGGCAATAGTTGCCTGGCATGGAGGCACCTCATCCCATCAGAGGATGAGGTATGGAGTTACCTCCCCGACTGCATGTTTTGCCTCTGAAATAATAACTCCTCCAGATTAATTTCTCCTTGTGAAGACCTGAGGAGGTCTTCACAAGCTCCTGGGAGGCCTCAGCTCTGCATGGCGCTGAGACCCTGGGCTGCTGGCATCCTTGTGGGAGGGCAATCTTGGTGCTGCTGGCTTGCAGTCAGAGCAAGCATCCGGTTGGGGCTAAATCTGCGCTGGTGCATGTGGGATTTCTCATCAGTGGCTGCAGGGGGCCAGGATGTTGTGGTTTTTGCGCAGCCACCTGGGACAGCAGCACGCTGATGAGGCTGATGTGATCTTATTGATGGGAAGTCTGCTCACCCTTCGGTTCATGTAACACATCCCTCCCTCTGCCAGGGTGAGCTCAGGGTTTTCACTGCCGTGCTGCCTCCTAGGAGCACGCCAGGATCTGGGGTGTGATATTCTCAGGGCTTGCCATGCTGAGGTCCCCGTGCTGGGCTCACCTTACTGCTATAGCCATGCCTATTTGTTAGAGATGGCTGTGTTATTGAGTTGATACCGAGGGATGAGTTCAGTATTAAAAAGAAAGAAAGAAAAAAAAAAAGCTTCATTTATTGTGACAAACTGAAGTGGCCCTAGGGTGCTTGTCAGACATGGAACTAATTTCAGCTCCCATTGATTATTTGACAATAATATGAACGTTGATTTGAGCCTCTCTACTCTGAGTTCATTTATTGATGCAGACCGCTCAGGCCAAGTTCGTTGGAAGGCAATCAGTCATTGTGTTATCCCTGAGAACAACTAAGCGAGCAGTTACTTGCATACAGAGATATGCAATGGGAACATGTATGGGAAAAAATAGCAGCATTATCAACCCCAAATGTAGTACACATTGGAAGGAGACCACTGAGGTTTTTTTCCTTGATATTTTTGATTCTCGAACTCGGAGATATCTGAAACATCGGCTCTTTCTGCATGGAGAGAAGGCTTTGGAAGGATGGAAAGAGCAGTTCAGAGCCTCACTCTAAAGATGTGGTGAGCAGCTTCAGAAGGATCACCCCTTGGCTTGGGCAGATACGGTGGGCAGCTGGCCATGCTGGCAAGCAAGCTTAGACAAATCGTGCGTGGAAATGATCACAACTCTCTCACTGCTAGCGCTGTTCTCTATCACTATTAAGCAAGAGTTCTTTTGGAGCATTCTTCTGCTCCACCTTGATATTTACTTCTCCTTCAGCGTCAGTTTTGCCTGAGGAAGGACTGAACAATCCAGCCTTCCGGTAATATGTTCTTTAAAGACTTAAAATAGTTCCTGCATTTATCAGGCTCTGGATTTCACAATAGCTCATGTGGTGAGTCACAGACAAAAGCCAAACAGAGCCTTTTCTGTCACCTGAGCAGATACCTTTTATCCCTTAAATCCATAAACTGAGCAGTAGTTTCTTTTTGCCTCTGCCTTCTAGGAGTAATCCCATGTTTCCTGCTTTTGGTATTCCCTGCAGATTTGGTAGTGACACATTTACCACCCATCCTTCTCTGTGATTTCAGCAAGATCCTCTCTTGCCTTCTTGTTTTATACCCTAAATTTTGGCTCCTGGCCTGGCTTTCTGGAAGTGGTTTATGGGATAACTGTTGACCTGTCAGCCTTGGTCTGGGCAGCACACTGATTTTCAACACGGCTGGTAGTGGCCATAACAGCATTTCAGCTTTCAAATGCCAGGGCTGTATAAATCTAACTATAGTTCAGCAGCTCACCCTGGGCACTATGTTAGCAGCTGTCTGCTCTCTCTCTCTCTCTCTCTCTCTCTTTTTTTAAGTGCTAATTAGCAGTTCAATAAATTATGCAAGGTATTAAAATGCTCAGCAGTGGAGGAACTAAAAGACAGAACTGGGTGCATTTTTAGATCAACCAGCTGTAGGTCATTGACTGGCATCAAACAGTTTCTGTTCTTGAGATCTCACCTCCTGGGTTCTTCTTTCTGTTCTGTCAGCAAATTTCTGTGCAAAAACTGATGGCCTGGGAAACACCACGAATTCCTTAAAGGCTGCGCAGCTGGGAGTATTTTACCTGGGAATAGAAAATCTCTTCACATCTCTGCATTCTTTTGACCTGATAGTCTACAAGCTTTTTGCTGCATTAGAGACCCTGTAATTGGTCTGGGGTTTGCAAAAGACTTTGGATTTGTAGTTCAGATACTATTTGTTTTGCAAGTTTTCATCTGAAATGATGTGTGGCTATCTGACATACGTCCCCATGAAAGGGACTACTGACTCAGCCTATGGTACTGCCTTGATGCTTCTTGGTTTTCCTCCTTCCCCTGTATTGTTGTCTTGTCTTTTGTTTGAGATTTAAGGGCCAATGAAATGAGCCCTCATGAGAGATTTTTTTTTTCATTTCCCTTGCTGCAAGAGTGGGGCATGACCCTAATGAAGCTCAAGAGAGAGGTGAAGCTGTAGAGAGCTTGGTTGCAATCCTTTCCTTCCACCTTGCAGCTCTTAGACAATGAGTAGCAAAAGCTGCTTTTTCTCAGCCTGATGATGTGTCCTCCTTGCTGCAAGGGGTGTCGGCCAGGCCTGCAGATTACACTCAGAGATGCAGGTTCCTTGTGCATGATTGCTGGCTTGGTTTTTTGAGGTCGATTTGGGCTGTGTTTTGCTTTGTGCTAATGTCTTAAGGCAGATTCCGATCTATTGCGCAAGGGTAAGTAGAAATCAGGAAAGGGTTTTAAACCCTAAAGCATCATCTGGATGTCTCAGATGTCTGAAATGGGCTTCCAGGAAGGGCAAAACAAGCATTTGGCCTACTTAGGATTCACACAAACCTTACTGGAGGAATATCTGTGTTGTAATATGTTGTACATAGGAAAATACAAGCAGAGAAGCTCAAGGAAATTGCCAGACATCAGTTACATAAAGACCATGGAGCATACTGAGCCAAAATCTGACACTGTCAGTGTGAATCTGGCTTTCTCTGAGCAGCTTTTGGAGATGGTTGGCTGGCTTGAAGGCCTGTGATATGGCTGAATGGCTGATCAGAGACAGCTGTCATTCAGGAGGCTGTCAGGGAGGCTGCCTGGGGACAGGGCTTTAACTCCGAGTCAGGGCTGGAGTCATACAAGCAGCCAGCAAAGAGGCAAAGGGAGGGTGAATAAATTAGCATATGCACCATCTGCAGAAGCTCCGTGAATTTCCAATTCTCTTCTGGTAAGGTGACTTGCTGAACTCAGTTCAGGAGTACACGCAATAGCTTGTTCTGTGTGTTCAGGGGTGCATCTCTCTCCGTCTCATAAGGAAATAACATTAAAGGCTGAATTAAGGCTCTTTGGGATCATGGACAACTCCCTAAGGAGTCAGTTATCTAACCTGCATGAGTTTGGGTCTCGTCAAAGGCAGCTGTGCAGGGGAATCAGTCTCTTCTCCACACTATAATGGGCCCTGTTGAGAGAGATTTATTTTCCAAAATCTACTGCTGACCTTATGGTTTTAGATCTCCTTTCTGCTTTTACCACTGTAAAATAGAGTTGTGAGGCATTTTGATCCCTTCTGAGAAGTGCAGTGAGAACATTTAATTGTAGCTGTGACATTATCACAGGGCCATGGAAAGTACTGGGGTCGTGCCCATACCATCTTCTTTGCATCCCATGTGAATTTGCTGTTGCCATCTCAAAAGCTTGTATTATTGGATCAGGAGTTTGTCAGATCTTGAGCTGACTTCTCAGAGATGATGGTCTCACTTCCCCCAGTGTGACTGAGCAGCCTGACTTCCCTGTGCTGGCTTGGCAGGGGACGTGGGATAGCCAAGCTCTTCTCCTTTTGCGGTAGCATTATACCTCTCACAGCACATGGGGATCCTCTCTGTCCCTGAAGTGGTTGACCCCCATGTCAGGGAGTAGAACAGACAAGGAAACAGAGATGGCCAGAAAAAACATCCTCATTCAGAGCAGTCCATAGTGGTGATGAAAGGCAGCAGCTGATTCTGTGGGGACTTCTTTAATGCCCCAGAAGTGCTATTTTAACAGTTAAAATAACTCTTGAGTCACTTGAAAGCCCCGTGGACCTAACTGGCTGCCTGACTGTGGTTTGTGCAGCATCCCTTCCTGCTGGCCTCAAGTTGGAGTTGGTGTGAGATCCTTGCTAGGGCTGAATAAGTCCAGCAGAAAACAGCCCTTGTTTTGAGGGGCTTCCACTTGTAGATTGACTTCATCTGATGTTTATTACCACTAAATTGAAGCAGTGTGTTAACAGGCTCATATCTAGAAAGGAAGAGATAACTCAGTGTTGCTCGATTACTCACCAGCTAGTCATAGGTATTATAATGCTTAAGATCAGGTCGCCACAGGATGAAACCTGCGGGCTGTGTTCTGCTCTTCCACCTGGAGCTTACAGTCTGGTTTGCAAGGCACAGTCTGGCAGGTCTGCCTGCAAAAGGCTTAGCGTGAGAGAGAGCTATCTGCCTCCAAACGGAGACGTGCATTCGAACTGTAGGTATAAAGCTTTAAAATATCACTTGTACCCCTTGACCTTCTTCAAAAAACAAGCCTTGCCATGAGCAACAGTGAGACAGGGCTTTGCATGGAGTCACACTGTCCTGGCACGTGGTGCAGTGGTGCCCCTGCCTCTGGTAGGTACCCACATTATGACCACTGACTCGTGACTGCCAGTGCCTGGGAAAAGTCTTGGTGGGGGGATCCACCAATTACTTGCAGCATGGCTTCTCTGCACCCTCTCCCAGTGTGCCCTGCTTTTGGTTATTTCTGCCTCCAGCAGATTAACAGGGCATGGGAGCAGGCAGTGCTCTCATTATTGCTTGGTGACCTTGGCACCTCCAGTGGGCAAGAACCAGCCAGAGTCTGAGTATGGGTTTGTCTTGGTTGGGAGTGAGGCAGGATGTGGATTAAATGGAGGTGTGGATCATGAGGATGTTGTTTCTAGGTGAGGGTGAGCACACTCCCCTCCCCAACAATTTACCAATCCCAGGAGGGGATGAGAGGTGGCTGCATGACTCTGCTAGTTTGGCTCCCACCTAGATTTGGGGAGGAGGGCAGGTTGGTTCGGACCTCATGTCAAGACGGCTCACTGCCAAGCTCTGCCACGCTGCAGTGGAGGAGTTGGGTGTGCTCTGGGTATTTTTCAAGTGCCTTCAGGGCCCCAGAGTGCCTGGAGAGGCTAAGCTGGCCTGAGCCCCATCAGTGGGGAAGTGTATGCTAGCTGACCACAAAGGGAAGCCCCACCTTTTCGTACAATATTTACTTCCCCTCCTTGGATCTCTCCCAACTCTGTAAGTGCAGAGTGAATGCAATGGGGCACTTCTCACTCGTTCTTAGAAACGCTGCTCTTTTCCCTGTGCTTAGTCTGCGCCCTTCTCCACCCACACCTTGCCCCGGTCTGTGTGCCCTCCTCTGGGCATCTGGTCAGCTGGTGGCAACTGGTTAAGAAACAAATCTGAGCAAAAAAAATTAATTTCTTCTGAAACCAGCATGAGCTGCAGTCTTGCATTTGGGCAGCAAGCCCAGCTGGAAATGGGTTTGTCCCCTGTGGTAAAGATGCAGCCTTCCATGCCAAGTAGTGTGTGAATTCAGCAAGTCTTCAAAACCCAGGAGAGAGCTGAGAGTTTCTGCCTGAGAGAGGGAGCAGAATCATTTTTCAGTTCTCTCTTCCTTTCTTTTTCCGTCCTCCATTATATGTTTTTTCCTTCATTTGTTCCTCTCTCCTCCCTGCCAGCGTGTTTTTTGGTACACAGTTATGGTATCATATAACCTACACAAAACTGTTCAGCTGGGCTTATGATGTTTATGCTGGGAATTAATTCCACAGCAAACTCCTGCATAGGCTTTTCAACAACAGATACGTAAAATACAGAGCAGTGAGAGGAGTCAGAACCGGTCACTGCTTCTCCAGTGATAACACTCAAAATGTGACTTTCTCCATGCTGCATTCCTCTGCATGCAGCATCTGAATGTCCCCATGGAAGTGGTTGTGAGCCCAGCTAGTGTCTGGTCAGCCGGAAGAGGCAGTCCAGGAGCAAACGTGACACAAGGCACGTGGGTAATGCACCTGAGGTTGTGCTGTAGGAGCTCTCCTGCATTGGCAGGGGACTGGAGAGGGTGAGCTAATAGGCAGAAACTGAAGCACAGGAAGTTCCACCTGACCATGAGGGGGAATTTGTTCAGTGTGAGAGTGACAGAGCACGGGAACAGGTTGCCCAGAGAGGTTGTGGAGTCTCCTTCTCTGGAGATATTCAAGGCCCGCCTGGACGCAACCCTGTCTAACATGCTCTAGGTGACCCTGCTGAGCAGGGAGGTTGGACTAGATGATCTCCAGAGGTCCCTTCCAACTTTACTGATTGTATGATTCTATAATTTCTCCTGTCCCTTGGTCTGCTGATTCAATGCAAGTCTGGGAATGGTGTTGAGTCTCTGAGTCAACTGCTCCGGCTCATCCCCTTTCCCAGGATATGATTTATCCCATAGTGTCCTCGAACTGCAGCCTCTAGGGCACATGGAGCAGCAGAGGGGAAGCAGAGGCATCTCAGAGCGAGAGCAAGCCACTGCTGAGGGACACGAGCAGCGAGCCCTAGGCTGCCGGTCCTGCCCTGGGGGCTCCTCCATGGAAGTGGCCTGTGCCGTCATCACAGCCAGCATTGCCCCAGCTCTGAGGACGGGCTGGCCCTGCCTGGTTACAAATGCTTCCTTTTAACCAAGCCTTTCATCAGCTTCCTTTTTATCCCCGTGTGCCTTAGGGCCACAAGGAGAGCTAGGTGGTAAGAAAAAACGTGTCTGCAAACGTTTCTGGTTTGACATTAGTAGCCTTTTGCTGGTGTGTGGCAGCTGCAAACGGAGCAGCGGCTGCGCAGTTATGTGCCAGTTTCTGGGCTTGGGGAGAAGGTGTTGACTGGGGAGAAGAGGTCAGCTCATCCATCCAAAACAGCCCTCAGTTCCCTTTATGTCTTTCATCACTTCCCTCCTCCTCCTGTGAAACTTAAGCTGATAGCTGAAAATCCCTTATATTTGGCCAGGGCTAGCAGAGTTTTGGGCAAGGATGAATGTGTGTGTACCTGCAGGTGTACACGAGTGGTGGTTGTTTTGCCCAAGTGCTTGATCTGCAGTGAATTAGGTGAGCAGTTTTGTGATCACTTCTGCAGGAGGGGGGAATATTAGAGGCAGCCTCCCGGGGGGTGCTGGCCTTAGCCTGCAGCATGTGGTGTGATGAGCACTGCCGGTCATCAGCACCAGTGAGCTCCGAGAGCCTCGCTCCTTTTCTCCCTCTGTTGCTCCCCCAGCCATGTACTCCTCTGGTGTGAGGGATAGGAAGGGAAAGAAAACATGGAGAACTATCTAGTCTGGGCTGAGAAGGGTCTCTCATGATACTGCCAGTGCTTTCTACAACTCTTTTGAAGCCTCATCTGAAATACCGAGCCTGTTTCTGGTCACTGGTGCTCAAGGGAGAGGAACCGGGTGCTGGAGGTGTGAGGACAGGAGAGCACCCGAGGTTAAGGGCAGATGAGACCTGTTCACTGTAGCAAGACAGGAAGATGCTACAACGCTCTAGCGGTGCTGCTGGCATGAGCATGCTGGCAGAGAATGAGGAGGCATAAACTTTCCACTAGAGCTTTAAGATGGGACACCACAAAAAGTTTCCTATCCACTAGAACAGAGAGGTTTTGACAGGTTTCTAGTTACCTAGTGAAAGAGGCTGCGATAAGCAGCAAGGAAGGGGCAGCCAGGAGAGCGTATGTAGTATTTTTCCTCTTGTGATCCGAGGAGCTCGCTAAAGCACACCACCAGGAGGGCTGGGCAGCCCTGGAAACCACCGTGTGCCCTGTCGCCCTTCGTACCTCATTACCGGCCAAGGAGGAGATCCCTCTGTTCCTCTCGCATGTTGCAGAAAGCTGCCATGGTAGAGACCCTGGTGAAGAAGGGGCCCATAGGGACATTCAGGGGCGATGATGGCTTGCGGTTGTACTGTGAATTTGGTTGGATTTTCTGTGTACTCAGTACCTCTGTAAGATTGAGCTGTCACTTACAGTATTATTGGAGAACCCCTAAAGCGTGAGGCTTTCTGAGCTACCATGTTTTTTCATGCTGCAAGCGATAGGATGAGTCTCCTTTTCTGAAAGCTTCATTCTCCCAGTGGGAGAGTGGGAAGTGGTGCGGGCATGAGGGACTAGGGGGAGGAAGAAGGATGCTTTGGGCCCACAGTGTTCATCCTATATGCAAAGCTTCAGGCAGGTTTATAAAGCACAAATGGAGCTGCAAGTTTTCCGCACTAGTGCCGTATGCGGTAATAGCGGAGCTGAGCATGAACTGGAGTAACTGGAACTGTGCAAATGCTGTGTACTCCCAGCTCCTTGCCTTTGCACTTAACCTGTTTTTGTCTTGCAGGCTAAGAATAAAGAAACTGGAGCTTTAGCTGCTGCCAAGGTCATCGAAACGAAGAGTGAAGATGAACTGGAGGATTATATGGTGGAGATCGAAATACTGGCAACCTGCAATCATCGACACATTGTCAAGCTGCTGGGAGCATTTTACTGGAATGGCAAGCTCTGGGTAAGAGCCTCTCGCTGTGTGTACAGCTGCACATTTCTTGCTTTGCAGAGGAAATGGCTAGTTTATGGTAAAGCAGCACCTCTGGAGCAGTTAGAAGCCTCAGTGTGGGTTAGAAATATGTCACAAGCTGTGCTCTACTCACTGCTTCAATAGTTCCCGGATTTTTCCTACTTTCTCTGATGGGCACAAACTCTTCTAAATCAAGCTGCTTATAAACAGCCCAGGGGAGCTCTTAAGATCCTCATTGTGCAGAGAAAACTGGAGTTGTTGGATTCTTGACCACTTGGAACTTATAAAATTGGAAAGTGCTGCACCTATAAGGTGCATCTATTATTTTTGATTCGGTGTCTTTTATGCACTAGAAGTAGATACTAAGAGATCGGTGGACTGACTGACTTCACAGATCAATGTCTGTGGAGGCCTTTTCCTAGGCCCCAAGGAAAACTTGTGGGCATTTTGTCACATAAAATGGGATCCGGTGTCTTTCTGCAACAGCTAGTCATGCCAAGGATGGGGACAGCAGATTTGTACAACTCTCCTGGCCCAGCAGCTATTTTTTTTTCCTGCTTACTGTTTTCTTTGTTAATTCCCTAGCACCAGAGGAAGATTAGTGTGAAAGAAACCTTCTTGTGTGCTGCCTTGGGAAGGATGAGGAGGGCTGGAGAGGGTGAGGGCATCTCCTCTTGTATGCTTGCCCTTTGCTAGACTCAAATAACGGTTTGGGTGCTTGTGTGCATGCACACACACCTTTGTCAGGATATTAGAAGTCAGGCAGATATGAGGATTTTCAAACCCACCTTCTCTTTCCTCTCTATTCTTTCAACCTGTTTACCAGCTCCGTCTTGTTACGATACTTGAGTAGACTCAGCAGCCATTGAGGGCATGTTGGCAAGATGAAAGTGTCAAAGTGCACCTTCACCTGTTGTTTTTTTCCCTTCTTCTTTTTAATGCTTCAGATACCTTTGTGGCCTCTCGGGCTAATCCTACTAGAGGGGAAAAAAGAGATTTCAGCTTGTGAGATTTGCACTTGTGTGAGTTGGAGTGTCAGAGCCATAGGTCCTTGCCTGTCACTGGGCCTGGCTGGGGTCTAGGCCACTGAAGGACTGAGCCTCTGGGCTGTGACTGGAATAATACAGTCTGCATCTAATTCTTTTCTCAGTTAAGCAATGCTCTAAAGCTATCATTTTATTGGGCCACATGTGCTTATTCAGCAAGCACCTTTTGCAGTGTCAGCATGCATTCGTGTCCCTTCTTATTTAAAAATACATGGAAAAAGCCCACAACTTCTCTGTGACATCCCATTCAGAAGGGTTACAGTATGCAGTGCTGTGCGTTTCCTTCGTTGAGTGGTCCCATTGCAACAGTGAAGGGTTGCATGTTGTCTGGAGACCTAGTATTTGGATGGCTGCTAATCACGATGTTGGCGTCTGGGTGCATTAAGGAATGAAAGTAAATAGGTGCCAGTCTAAGGAAGTGAAAGGTAAACCTATTTCCTAGGAGGTAATTTGGGGCTTGAACAAATTGTGACTGCAGCAAAGCTAAACTTGACAAAATTAAAAAGCCAAACATGGGGTGAGAGGCGGAGCTGGTGTATATTCCACCCTGTTCTGCTGTTTTTACCGCCCTGCTCTGTGCCTGCTCTGCCTGGATGTTATTTGTCGGCCTGACATGCTCCCCTCTCCCCGTCCACCTCCTCGCTGCGATAGGAAGCTTTGCCTTCCTTCCTGTAGGGAAAATGGACTGCAGATCTCCTCCGCTCTGCTCTTGTCCAGGAAGTGCTTTGTAGTGTCGTACGCTTGCCGCCTTGCTAAAATTAAACAGCCTCTTTGAAGCTGATGGAACAAGAGGCTCCTGTATCGCAGTCTCCCGTGAGGGCAGACGTTACAGCCCCAGCTATTGTTATGGGGGAGGATCATCCTCTTCACTTAATTCTTGGGCTGGCATTTGCATTGCGTTGCTCAGGCTGTTCTTATTAATGCGCTAGTGTTTTACTGGCTTTGAGGGAAGTAAATAAGCTAGTGTTTCTAGTCTCTGCCTTCCAGGTTTTCCCTAAAGTTTAAGGCTTCTGCTTTTAAGTCACCAGCACCTCTGGGGAAAATTTGCGTCCAAATATAAATGCAGTCTTTCATTATCTCATCCACCTTCCCGCTTGTTCCACCTCGGTTTCTATCCATACAGTTATTCTCGACAGCATTTTCCTGAACAAGAATTTGCAAGATGGGTGTAGGGAATCCACGGTGCTTTTGGCTTGAAGTGGCTCAAGCTTTTGGTGCAGGAGCAAAGCCTGGGTGAAGCTGCTGGCTGCGCGTGGCTCGCAGGCAACTCGCTGTGGTTTCCTGGTGTTCAGAGTCTCGCGGGAAAAGGCAATGTTCAAAGTGAGAAATGAGCAGGAAACGCAGTGCGTGGACAAGCTGGCAAGAGGTCTGGATATATCCAGCCTCCTGGACAGCAGGAGCTTTTGGCTCCAGCTAAACTTCTGGCTTGGTCTGTGCCACGAGTAGTCTCAGCTGACGGCACTGAGAGGGACTCGCCGTTGAGAAGCGCTCTGGCTAAAACAGTCTGTTGTCTGGTCTTGAACTAACAAGGAAAATATGTGCGGAAACCTGGCCTTCTGCGGTGTCTGCTGCTGCAGAGACTTCCTTGTCCCCAAGAGCTGCGCGAGGCCCCTGTGGCTCTTGTGTTGGAGGGTGGAGGGGAGCTGGCGTTTCCCTTTAGTAACCAGAACATGACATGCAGTATTTATGGAGCAAAAAATCTTTCTAGGCAAAGGGAAGCAGCTTATCCCAGGGCAGCTTTATTTAAATACGCGGCGTTGAAATGAAAGCATAAAATGCAACAAATTCCTTTTTGCTCTTGTACCTGATCTATATAAAGCTGAAGGAAAAGAAACCCAGTTCTCATGCATCTCAGAGCAGAAGCCCATTGCAAGTCACAGGCGAGCACAGGGCTGAGCTTGGAGGACCCCAGTGAGTCTTCTGGACTATAACTGGCGAGAAGACAGCATCCAGCACGAAATTCCTAAGAGTATAAATACATTGCCGAGATGTTGTGCCCTGAGCCAGCAGTCAATATCTTGTTTCATTTTTTTTCCCCTCATCTTTTCTTCTTTGCTTGTGGTGGTGGCTAAGCTGTCTTGTGCTGGTTGAAAACAGCCCAGCAAGGCTTGCAAAACTGCAGTGTTGGGAGCTCTCATGATTTTATTTTATTTGTATTACAAGCCCTGTGGCATTTGATGTTCTTTTGCATAAATCCTAGCTGCTGGAAATGGGGGCACCAAATGAAAGCTGAGAAACTCATGCTATTATATAAAAAGAAAGAAAGAAAGAAAGAAAAAGATTAAATAAAAGTCTGGTTTAAGCCTTGTGGCTGGGTCACATTTTTAAGTCTTTTTCTGAAGTGTGATGTGGGATTTGGAGGCACAAAGGCAAACTTCCCTCACCCATTATATGTGCAATTTTAAAAATAGACTTCTTAAACCTGATTTATGATTAAGGAATGGTACTAAGGTACAGGTTTTGAATGTTTAGAATCAACAGTGCTGAAATTGTTCTGACAATTGCCGTAAGTGGCAAAGAAACACAGCAGACCCAGAATGTTGTATCCCTCTTGAGATTTATGATTTTTTTTTTCCTTCCAAAAGAACAGGAAAGTGGCTTGGAGCGCCAAAGAAAGGAACTTTTGATCTCTGGCTTCTAAGTATCTCTGCAGCTTTTGAGTATGCTTTCTTGCAGACAGAGAAGAGTGATAAAACGACCCAGGGAGGCGATTCTCATTTGCATTGATGAATTTTGCGCTGGCGGATATTCACAGCATTTGGCTGTTGTCAGCTCTCTCGGGGGCGAGGTCTTTCACTCAACGACCTGACCGTGTTTTTTGCAGTCATAAACTCTGCACCCTTCATAAACTCTTGCGAGCCTCCTCTGGAGTTTGACCTCTCTGCAGGAAATCCCTGCGCCACGGGAGGCAGCGGGTGTCCCGGCAGCCAGCCCTGCCTCGGCCGCCGCGCAGGAAGCCCCGAATCCCCCCCGCCGCGTCTGTACAATTCTTGGGGAAGCTGCTGAAAATATTGGCTAGCCCCAGGTGCTTAACATTTGATTATTCCAGTAGTTGTACAAGTTTTCTAGCTAAGCATTGGGATTTTTTTCTCCTTTTCTGTAAACTTTGGTTGCTATAGCAAACGGTCTTTCGAATAAACAAGCATTTCCTGGAGATCAAAGCAGAAATTGTTGCACCATGCAGGTAACCCTTCCTTGCCAGAGCATTTTGGGGATGGTTAATTTAATCAGCTTAGAGTTTCTTCTTACTGGCCTGCTGTGTGGGTATGTAAGTAACTTGAATAGCTTGCAGAAAGGCACCAGCTTCGTGGCGAAGCTTTGTACCTCCCTTATAAAAGCATTTTGCATTTTCTGTGGGCAGGCCCTGACCTGTTTAACCAGGGACTTTTTGGATTGCTATACCTTTGATATGGATTTTGACTGGAGATTTGGACATTCTTGAAAATCCTGTATCATAAAGAAATGTTCATTATTCCATGTGCTGATTGCTGGGTTATGTAAAGCATCTGCGGCATTTAATTATTTTAAATTGAAATGCTCTTCTTTGAAAACGAACAACAACAAAAAGCTGATAAGTACCAGATTTTCTAGGGTTTGAGGATTTGGGTTTTTTTCTAAGAAAGAGGAGGCTTTTACAACTTCAGATTACAGAGAAATAGCGATGTCTTGTACTCTAAGCAGCCCGAGCCCTGGCTAGAGGTGCTCGGGCTGCATGTGCGTGAATGCTACATCAGAGCAGCTTTCTCCAGGCTTTTCACTCATCTGTCCATGAGGAATCCAAGAGCTATTCACGTGTCTTTAAAATTTCACTTGACAGGAATGTTGCAGTCCGAACTGGTCCTGCGTGCTCAGCCTCATGCTTTGGAAACTTTGTGCCAGACTTCTCCCAGTGGTGCTTGAACAGTTGCTAGCGGCGTGCAGGGGTCAGAGCGTGCGTAGTGTTTGGATGTAGCAGAGGAGAGACCCTGACCTCAGCTCTGCTATTGTGCTCCTCCAGGCTGCCACAAAGCAGTGCTTGTGTCAGCTAAGCTGTATCTCGCTGCAGAAAAACAAAGCGACCCCAAGCCTGAGAACTTTGTTAAATAGCTGGCCAGCCTGACGCAGGAGAAAACCTGCCCTTTCCTTTTCCCTTCCCCCAGCTATGGATGCTTAAATAAATGCCTGATTTAGTTGCTCTGTGCCAGGGTCCCTGGGAGCACAAAGCACGGGGCAGAGCTGTGCCGTGTGTGACCTGCATGGTCGTGCTGCTTGCTGGGCTGCTTTCTAAAGTCCTACCAGTGCCTTAGAACTTGGGAGGATCTGTAAAATGGCCACAGTAATTTTTGCAAGGGATGAGTAGGCAAGGAGTAGATATGTGCAGCCCCCCGCCTTGGCCAGTACCTCCCTGCTGCCTGGGAGACTGGGAGTGCTGCAGGGATATCGCTGTATCCCCTCCCTGCTGTGAGGATCAGCCATATGCTGCGTAACACCGGACACCGAAAAACATAACACCGAGCAGAGGCAGGGACAGCAAAAGCGATCTAGCCTAGTGGCCTTTAGGATACATCTCTGAGTGCTTAGGGTCAAACGATTCACTTAGAGTAGCATAAACTGACCTGAATGAGTGTTTACTCCTGCTCAGTCTGCGTTTACCAAGACCTTCAGATTGTGTCTTCACCAGCTGGGGTGTTGCAAAGCATGGACATCATCCACCTGCCAGGTCTCTGGGAGGCATTCTCACTCCCTTCCTCTGCTACTAGGTATCTCCCCAGAGCTATCTGGAGACATCTGTGTTACATCTGTGCTTCTTTCTTATCCACATTGTTTACTGTCTTAACCTCCACATCTTTGGACAAGGTGGTCTCCTGACTTCCTTGCTCTAGCACAGCTGGTCAGGGGATTCTGCAGCAGTAATGACCATGGGTGCAACCTACCTGCTCTGTCTTGTGAACATGAGCTGTAGCTTCAGACTCCTGGCAAGTCTCTGGAAGTCATGTTCTGGGTAAAATTAGGGCCTTCCCTCAAAGCTAAGAATGTAATTGGGTGATCTTGGTCAACCATCAAGAATGACTTATGCAACAGGCAAATTACTAAAGCAAAGCCAAGTTCGAGTGCTTCTACAGGTAGCAACATGATAATCTAAACTATAAAATAAGCTTGTGTATCATTCTTTAAACAGGATAATGTTACCAAAAAAAGCTTATTGAAGCTGAAGTTTGTGATTATATAACCTTGTTGTCTGTAACCTGTGGAATACTTTTATAAAAGAGATCAAGTCTCATTATCGCAGTTATTAGAGGAGGAGCTGAGGCATAGACAATAATTTGCCTAAATTTACCTAGCAGGTAAATGGTACCTGGGAATTAGCCTTACCCACTGAGTACAGGGTTATAACTATTAGACTATAGTATTATGAATAAAAAGCAGCAGACAACGAGCCTATAGGCAAATTAGTTTTCAAAGCATTAAAAAACTTTTGCAATAAGCCATGTTCCCTCTTGGCTAGCTTAGCAAGGGAAATGCTAAGGAACTATGTTTGCATATAAATAAATATTCATGAACTACCTCTGTATGGGAGACAGAGTTTTCATTTGGGATGGAGGAATGTCACTCTGTGACAGGCTACATGGCCCTGGGGCAGGTCCCATTGACTTCAGAGCACTTTACTGGAACAGCTAACTGGAAATATATTTTTCCTGCATGATGGATCCAGGTGCTGTGTGTTGTAAACTTGAGGATGATCCAAAGGAAAAATTGTTTCCAGAAAAATACCATGCAAAAGTGAGATTGCGACATCCTTTGCTACTCCCTTCAGAGTGTCGGTCACCTGGACAGGCAGCCAGGCAAGGTTTTGAGGCTGAGTTGGCACCACTGGTTATTAATAAGATATCAGAAACTTGTCCCAGCTGGAGCTCCACCTATCATGGTAAGCTCTGCCCTTATGAAATGCATTATCTATTTTAGCTGCTGGCATCTTGGGGTAGTTCAGGTTGGCGAATCTTCCCATTGAAGCAGTGGCTTGTTTATTCTCAGTCCCTTTCCCATGCTTAAATAGACTTTCTGCTTTTTGCTGCCTTTTGAGTGATAAATGCTCATGGTGAATGGTTTCTGAATGCTGATTGACTTGGGAGAAGGGAGACTCTGGTCTCATATGTCCCAATAGCAATAGCTTTGCTCCGTGCCCAGGCAGAGGCCCATTGCCAGGGGGTGTTTCTGGCTGCTGCAGCAAATGGGGGTGCTGGCTGTCAACCCACCCGACCTGGCTCTGCACAGAGCTGAGACCAGCGCGCTTAGAGCCGGTCGCAGTCTCGCAGCACAAGCTGCTGGGACGAGCCGCTCGTTCCTGAAGTGGTAGCTCGCACCAGTGCCTGTGCGCGACTCGCTTAACCCGCCCCAGAGTAGCCCGCATCCCAAATACAGCCCTTTAGCTCTCGCCTTCATGCAGCAAATGAACGACTCCTCTTCTCCCCCGGGTGTGACATGGCACGAACAAGTGCCGGCTTCTTGGAGACGATCGATCGCCTCTCTTGGCTGTGCAGACCCTCTCTACTTGGTACCTCTGCAGCTCTTTGGGTTGGTATCTTCACAGGTTTTCCTCCCTCTAGGAAGCTGATTAGCAAGTCAGGAGTGGTAAATTCAACAGGATCACCTATCACCCTCATCAAAAGAAACTAAATGCTATGCGTGATTCAAACATGGATAAAGGATGTTTTTGCCCCCTCAAATCCATTTGATTAGCTGAAACAGTTTTGATTTGTTCTGCCAAAATTTCAGTAGGAATGGGAATATTTCTGCCAACCTGTGGGCTGTGAGTTCAAGGAAATATTTTGTCACCTCAGAGTGACTTAGGTGTGAAAAGCTCGTTGCCAGCCTCCCTGCGATCCCTGAGGAGCTCTGCATTTGAAGAAGGGTGCGGTGTTGCATGACTTTGTTCTCGATTAAGTTGTCCTGTTCTGAAACTGTGTAAGACTTGATTTCCCTCACTTGCTGTCCTGCATCTTCTTAGGGGGACAAAACTTTTTTTTTATTTGACACATTTTTTTCCTCTGTAGGATATTTTGTTCAGAAGAAGAGAGGAAAAAAAAAGATTTATTATATTTAAAGTCCCTGAATAGAGTCCTTGTCTGTAAGGAAAGTTGGCAAGCTTGGAGTGCTCTCTTACAGAGAGCTAATTATTTCACTTCCACCTACAGAATACTTGCCCTGTCAGACAAGCTGTTGACATTTGTTCTCTCCTTGGGTAGCAGAGAGGGCTTCTGTATTGTTTTGTGGCATAACAAGCCTGCGCTGAGGGCTTGTCACAGCCGTAGAGGAGCGTGGAGCTGCTGGCTTTCAGCAGATGCTGGTTGTTTTTCGGGCCTCACTCTTGCACTGGTGCCACGCTGACCTTGCAGGACTCTAGATAAAGCTGCTCAGGAAGGACCGCGTGGATTCTCGGCAGTACTGACACTAGGGCCGTTATGAGCAGTGTCTGACCTGCTGCCTCTCCAGTGCGGTGCCCTGTCTTCAGTCTCCAGCCTGCAGTCAGAGCGCGTCTTTCAGAGATCCCCAGCCTTGCTTTGAACCACCCCTTCGGTGCTCAGCAACGGCTCAGGAGCTACTTCAGCATAATCTTTTTACCTCTTTCTCCAAGCCCTTTAGCATGTGTTGGTGAAAAGCGTTGAGCAGGAGGGTGACAAGTGCCAAGTTTCGTAGGCGTAGGAATGTGACCCACCTCCTCACTCCGCTTCATAATGTAAACTTAATCCTTGGACTTCAGATGGAGCAGGGCGTGCTGGCCAAGATAACAGGGACACCTCAACACAGTTGCCGACAACGCTTCACTGATCTGCGTGACCCTTGACGTAAAAGAGAGAGTATATCTGACCAAATGATATTTAAAAACCAAGACAGTGCTCTCTAGAGACAGCTCTTGTATTCTGCTCAGTCTTGTCCTGGGGAGGGAAGAGACAAAGTCTAAAGATGAGACACTGATAATAGTTTGCAGCCAGCCTGACTGAGTCAACATGCTCAGTGGTATTCCCTGTTGTGTAAGCCACTTCTGGGAGGGCAAATGTTATATTACGTGTCTTGTCTCTTCTTAGGGCTGACAGAACAGCATAACTTCATAGTTAACCATCAGAGCTTGGGTTCAGCTGTTGAACAGACCAAGTAAAGGACATGTGCCTTGACTGTGACTAAATGCAATTTCTGTGCCTAAATATATTTGTGTTGTTTCCATCAACAGAGAATAGCTCTATCCTAGGGGGTTGTATCAGTCAGAAGGGTAGGCCCCTTTCTCAGGAGTTAGGAGTGTAAATTTGTCCAAAATCTGTGCTGGAACCTGAAAGATAAGCTCAGCAATCCTCAGCTCAGCCCTAAGGATCTGATCAGCTTGGAGAGGCAGGGAGTGCCCAGTGGGAAGGAGTCACAGCCAGGATGACTCTAGATCCCACACTCATGTCAGCTGCTTCCCCTGATGTTGGTGAAAGGGGAATACCTCCAGCCACCTCAGTGCTAGATAGGCTGATGTTATGTCAATCTCTGGCTCTAGTAAGGCTCACTCAGTGCCAGATCTGTCAAAACTGATAGTGTAGCTGGATACAGGCTGTTCTGTTTACTTGCAACACTGAGAGCGCGCCTGGCTCCCTTTCGTGTTCAGGCTGTAACCAGGTTGCAGAGGTTGCGCTGGGAACCTGTGTCACACGTGCAGCTTGCTGCCCAAGGCCTGTGTGGTCTTATGATGGTCTGAGGCCCAGATATGTCACTTTTCTGAGTGGCTTTTGGGCAAGTGGCTGCCTCTGTTCTTTTTGCTCCACTTCATATTCCTTGCAGCACTAGGGACTTGCCCTTTGCCTCTTGAGCAGAATTCAGCCTCCCCTCCAGAAGGCTCTGAATTCTGTTGGTGCTGCAGTAAAATGAAGAATTTGAGAACAGAGCGAGTTGATGCTTCCATCTTTTATTATCTACGTTGGGTCTGTTACTGGGTTGAGGAATGGTGTGCAAAGCCCACTACAACAGCTGCTGAGTGACTGGTATTTAAAAAATAGATCAGAAAGCTGGAATTCACCAGCTCATGGGATGATTCTAGATGGTAATGATGCTGTTATTTTTTTGTTCCTCCTGGACTTTTCACTTCTGTTTCTAGAATATGCTTTCCTAAACTGATTCTGTCTCCTCTGCCTCTGAGTCAGGACCAACAGGCCCCACGGGCTATCTGTGCACTCTGCTTTCTGCCATTCCTAGAGGGCTCGGAAAAGATGCTTTCTTGCCCTTTCTGCATGATCTAATGGGTGGGAAGAGAGACCTGTCTTACCATTCTTTTCCCTTACCTTGATGGAGACAGGCAGGTCTAGACCGTTTCCTCCTGTCCTTCACCCCCACCAGCATCGACGCCTAGAAAGTCATTCTTTGTTCACGAGGTGAAATGATGCCAGTGTTCCCTATGCGAGGAGCCTTCAGGAAATGTGGTCCTTCCCTGGGTTTAGCATGCTGAAGGGAGACTCTATGCCACACCTAAGCCTAAGGAAATGTTTTCAGTGGGTTGGGATGGTTTGCACAGGGGGATACTGTTCCAGAGGCATATTCCTCCTGTCTCGCACGCTGCCGCAGGAGATGATGAGGTCTTGCATGCGGCTGGTGCCCGAGGAGCCAGCTCCAAAGTGTTTACTCTGCAGAGCTTGAGAAGAGGGGGAGGAGGAGATGGCCAAAGGCTGCAGCTCCCTTTCTAAGGGCGGAAGCATGGCACCAGGCTTTGCAGCTGAAGACTTTGCCTTTGGCCTCTCGGCAGCTGTGAGTGCAGCAAGATGAGCTCGCTCCCCTTCAAGCAGGGCTGGGGACTCTGCAGAAGGGACTGACCTGACGTGCATCTGCATGTCTGTCCCTCTCCGCAGGCAGCAGCACAAGAGCTCAGGGGAACTGGGTTTGGTGGGGAGAATGGGAAGGCGCTGCTGGGCGTGGGAGACCAGAGCAGCTGTGGAGGCAGCGGGTGTTACCCAATGCAGCAGCCTGTTGAAATTCAGGCAGTGGTACATGACTTGTGGTTTTTGCCTGAGGTGATCACAGAATCATAGAATGGTAAGGTTGGAAGGGACCTCTGGAGATCATCTAGCCCAACCCTCAGCATAGCCCGTACAGGGATTGAACCTGCAACCCTGGCATTAGCAGCACCATGTTCTAACCAGCTGAGCTAAACCTGCCCCCCGATGCCGCTTAGGAGCATTTCTTGTGCTGTATTTCTAGCCCTCCAGCCGTCAGTTTCGCTGCGGTAGGAGGAGGATGCAGACTTCTCTCTTTGGGCAATCCCCTTACAGCAAACGTGGGGCCCCCTCTCTTAGAGCCTGAAAAGCAGCTTTGTAAAAGTCGGGGTAGTGGGGTTTCTTTCCCTTTCCTTCTCCCACCTCCAATGACAGATAGACTTGGAACATGACTGGGAAATTTAAGTCTCCATTATAAGCAAAACAGGGGTCCAGAGCTATGGCAGTGTGCACGGGGCTCCCTCACTCCCATGCATTGCTCTTTGGTCCTGGGGCAGAGGCCCAGCCAGCCGCAGTGTCACCCTAGTGCTTCCAGCACTAGCACGTGGGGTAGCTCTAGGCAGTGGGGTCGGTCACCCGAATGCACAGGAGGGACGAGTGGGTTTCACCCTTCTTGCAGGAGGAGTCTCTCTAGGAGTTGAAGGGGACGAGGGTGTTCAACACGTATCGCTGCCGGATTGCAGGGAACCTCTGCGCTTTGGGGGGCTGTTATTGGGGGTCACTATTACCTGTTCCAAGCTCTTCTCTTCCTCTGCCTAAGGCAGCTCATCTGCTGCCTGTGCAGCACCAGGAGAGCTTGAGGGCAGCCTGGGCCCCCACCCCCCTTAGTCTCTCTCTCTCTTTTTTTCCCCCCTTTGGTTTGTGTGCATCTCCCTTTGTTGCATTTTTGCTGAGTGTGAAGGATTCCTTCCAGCCTGGCCTGCCCTCCCCTCCTCCTTCACAGCGCTGTCTCTGAATCACAGGACCAGTTGCCATTTGCTGTTACTGCTTCTGCTTTTCCTGTAAGTGGGTGTGAGGTGCCAGGAAACCTCCGCTCTTGCTGAGATCTGCCTGGCAGCATGAGCATTACTAACATGTGCCCATCTGGCCCCCAGCACTTTCCCACATCCCTCTCCTCCCCGGAGGTGTGTGCAGGGCAGCTAGTGACCAGCCACCCTGCTCCTGCTGGCCGTGGCCACCTCCAGCAACAGCTGGCCCATGAACGAGGAAGGAGTGAAAGCTCGAGGCTTGGCTGTGGCTTGCTGTTGGTATGAGGAACCTCCAGTGGGCTCGTGATGCAGCAGCTCACTCACCTGCAGCCTGGGCCAGCAGAAGTCACTGTGCCTGAGCCAACCGGCATTAGCTGTCTGTGCGGGTGATCTTAGCCTGGGCAGAAGAGTGCAAATGCCGATCCTCCAACCTGTGGCCGTGATGGGCTGATGCGATGTTGCCTGCATCTGCTGTGCCCAGGAAAGCTCTGGTGTGCTCAGGGACGGAAGCATGACCAGCCAGCACAGTCCTGGCTCCTGCTCCTCGGAGTAGTGCAAGGAAAGAGCATTAGCTTTGGCGAATGTGCAGGGTGCAGGGGATGAGCTGAGGGTGGGGGTGGGGGGCTGAGCACTCATCATCGGGAGCAGGGATGCTGGCACTGGGAAGCTGTCATAGCCTTTTGTACCACCAGGGCCTTGCAGTTTATCGTGGTCCACGGACCAGGTAGCTGCTCCTGTGACAGCCTCCCTTGGAAGTTTTGCACTGGCTTGGCAGCATGTCCTGCAGAAAGCAGAGATCGAAAGGGTGTAATTGCTGCCAGGAAGGGGACCAGAGAAGCTCTTTGCTTTAGCAGCTGCATCAGTAAGCGAAGCACAGAAAGGGTCACTGCTGTTGGCTGGTATTTCCTCCGTACTCGCTGGAAGCATCAGGTGCGTCCCTGGCTTGCCTCCCTCACCCTCCATCACACGTGGTGGCCCTGCAGCTCGCCCCCCAACAGCAGTGGGCACAGCCTATCTCACTGCATATGCTTTATCTCCTCATGTTCCCCACACCAGCAGAAGTGAGTACAGGCCAGGCCAGGGGGCACAGCATGCGGCGGGTGCTTTCCACTGTGTGCAATATCATAAGCGCCCCCGTGAATGCAGCAAACCTGCTGTAGCAAGTGGCTGCGTGTGGGTGGCCACCAGGCACTGATGTGGCCTCCGAGCCTGCCTCCATGGCCACGTGGGGCAGCAGGATGCTGCAGGTTATTTTTTTCCCTGCAGCAGAGAGCTGAGCAAAAGGCTTCGGGTTAAACAAAGAAAACCCTTTGCTGCAGATCAGGAGGGGAAATTGCAGGAGTGCTTCAGTTGTGAAGCGGGTTCAGGGCTAGGCAGGCAAGGGCGATCTGCGGAGAGGCGGATCCTGGGGACACAGGAAACTTGGATGCCCAGTGGCACTGATGTGTAGGAAATGGTATAGTGGGAGGTGGCCTGGTGTTACAGCTCAGTTGCACACACCTACCGGATGGTGCAAACCGTGCTAACGGCATCAACACTCTGAAGCACCGTGGCGGCTCCAAAGAAGTTGGGTGGCGTGACGTGCCGCTGCAAAGGCCGTGTCACCCAGCGCTAAAGCAGCGTCATGGCAAGAGCCAGCAGGCGCCCGTATGGCAGGAGCGAGCGCGACGCAGTCGCAGCCGAGCACGCCTCCACCCTGGAAGGGCCCGCTGGCCTCCGTGCACAGCCCGACGCGCTCGTGGGAAATGCTTGGCTGCCCACCACCGGCACCGAGATGCGCTGCCCCCAGCTTTCCCAGCTGATTTGCCTTTGGCCGGAGCGCTGCTGCGGAGGGAGCGGTTCGTAGGCCTCTGCCCTCTGAAATGCCGATTGGATGAGTAAAGAGCTGTGCTGGGGGTGTGTCCTCTTTTTTTAAATTGGACTTTAATTACAAATCTCAGTAAAAGTTCAGGGACATCAGCTGTTCCACTCCAGGCAACTGTTCAGTGTTTGGTAAAATACCTTTCCAGATAAGCTTTATATGGATAGATAGATAGATGTACATAATTAATTATTTAAATGTTTTAGAAAATTCTAGGTGTTTGAACACACCCCAGACAAAACCAGTTCTGCCCAGAATGGGAGAAGTGAGCAGGCTCTTAAAGTCCTACCTAGGAGAACTTAAGTAACTTGAGAGGAGATGGCATTCCTTCTTGGTCTGATTCAGAAATTGCATAGAGCTCTAATCAGTTCTGGGTTTGGGGTTTGACCGGGAAGGCATCCCTTCTCCACCTTACACCAGGAGAGGGCTGGAGGGCCCAGCATCTGATCTGCTGTTTGGAGCAGCAATGTCATATAATGCTTTTTTCCATAATGTCATATAATGCTTTTTTCATAATGTGTGGTGCCCCTTTGCTCAGATACAACTTGAAGACCCTTGTCTTTTTATTTATTTATTTATTTATTTATTTTAAAGCGTAGTGGTTTCATGCACATGTATATATCTTCTGAGGAATGCCAGGATCATTGGACCCTGTTTCCTTTTATTGCAGGCAGTCACATAATGCTTGAGTAGTAGTCCAGAAAGTCCACTGAAGGTCGCTCTGCACGCTGTCTCTCCAACTCCGGCCACAAAACGCTTCCCAAGACCTGCTGTGCCAAGAGCCAAAATTAGGATGAGCTGTGGGAAAAATCCAGGTCACTGGCAACGTCCTTTAACTTTTATTGATGTGTTCAGCAGTCTTCTATGTGCCTATGTAGAGCAGGCCTTAAAAGTTTCTTGAAAGGAGAGAGGATTATTTGAGTGCCATCTTCCGTGAGGCTCTTTCACCAAAGCTGTAAGAGAAAAGGGCCCATTTCTTGAAATATCAGCTCTCAAACTGTGGTGGGAAGGTTTGAAAGGGAGAGAGAAAGCGTTTCTTTTTCGGCTATAGACTGGGTGCCGCGATCAGTTCCCACATGTGCACCTCGGGCATCCCTGTCATCCGAAAACTAAACCAGTGCAAAGTCCTGCTCACATCTAAATTACCAGCTGCAACCTGTCACCTTTCCACTGCTCGGGATTTGAACGGGAGTAAATTTGGGGAGCGACCAGGGTGCCTGAGGAGGCACTCTCGCTCGGTTTCTGAAGTGTTTGTTAACCAGGAGCCCTGTTCGCCTGGAGGCTGTGCTTGCGGTGCTTTGCGGCCGGTTTCTCGCTTTTGGTGCTAATGCTGCGATCTGCTGCACTCGAGCCGTGTTTGAAAGGTGGTCGTCAGTTTGTCTCATCCCTGCGGTGGCAGTAGCTGGCGCAGAGCTTTGCATGCATCCGTGAGGTGTGGACGCAACTGGCTCTGGAGTTGAAAATAAAAATGCTAATAGTGCATAATCCACAGGATTTATGACTGCTTTTGACATGGAGGCAGACGGCAGAGCTACTGTTGTCACTAAATTTCCTCTCCAGGAAGTCAGTCCAGTAGATAGGCTAAGCAGGCTTCAGCAAGGAAGTCCTTGGATTTGCTGCCTGGAGGAAATCATTATAAACAGGATGTTTGCCAAAGCTCCGTTCCAAGCCGCGAGCGAGCGAGCGAGCCGGCAGCTGGCTCGCAGGCAGGGCTTGCCGCTCTGCCGAACGCGCGACCCTGGCGGGCAGCGTGGAGGGGGTTGCTCGCCCCGTCTCCAACTGTGCTGCGTAGCATGAAAAGGAGCCGCTTTCGGGGATGTCAGCATCCCCACACGTGTAAGGGCTGGTTCTCTCCCAGGCTACGTAGGTAGTCATGGTGCCAAGCTGAGGGTGCAGAGTCCCTCACGGTCTCCTGTCTCTGCTGTTGAGACTGCAGGAGCTTGCTGAGAATGGACCTGGCCTGCTTATGTCGAGGTCTCCAAGGGACGGTGCTGCTGTAGCCCGGGCGCTAGTCCTGGACCCTGGATCTTGCATGTTGCAGGGAAATTGCTCAGGGCAGCCACAAGAGAGGACTTTCCCCCCCTGCTGCCCATACATCTTACCTGTGTGTGTGGTGGGACAAGGGGTTGCCCTGAGCAATGGGAAAGGAAGGGATGTGCGGAGAGATCTGCCTAGCACAGTGCTGAGAGGCAAAGCAGGGTGCTGAGGCTGAGGTCAACAGACTGGTTAAGGACCCAGCCGTAGCCTGGAGACGCGTAAATAAAGGTGTTGTCACCTCATACATGCAAGTACGTAAAGAACCTAAGCAAAGAGTTAATCTGTTCCCAGAGCCCTGTAATAAATCACAAGCGTAGTCACTGCCCAGATGCACAGGCTCTTGTCAACAGCTCTTTTTTATGATCCTCTAAACTTGTTCCTCCTTTCAGCTAGACCACCAGGGTGCCTGCCCCAGGGGGTGTCAGTGACCGCGGGATCGTTACCCGCCGTCCTCTGAACCCGACCAGAGCGTCTCCATGGCATCCAGCCTTCGCTCTCGGCAGCCTTCCTGCCCCTGCCTCCCCTCCACTCGTGTGCTTGCATGTGGACGGGGGTGTTTGCTGCTGACGTCAGGCCTAGATTCCTACCTGGTTTAATGGTAAAATGTTCTTCAAGATGGCCCTGCTCCTGGAAGAAACAGTGTGTGTATGTGTCTATGTGTGTGGACATCACTTTGCATCCCCCAGCAGCGCTGAATGAGGCCGTGTCTCGAGCACCATCATATTAATGATGAGACTGTCAATTGGATTTATTTAAACCAGGATTTCTGGGCTGAAATGAGCCCACGAGTTTTTCGTGCATTCAGACCATCCAGCCACACCCTTAGTTATTCTTTGGCATCTCTGCCCTTTTTGGAAATGCATATTTTTAAATTTTCCATGTTTTTCCGTATTCCCAGTGCTTGGCTTGCAGCCTGCTGCACACGCAGACAGACACGTTCATGCTGTTTTAGATCTGCTAATTTCCATAATTTTCTCCTTCCTAGACTGCAGAGCAGCATGAAAGTCAACAGAGATGAAATGCATCAAATGTCAATCCAGAGGAGGATTTACTGTGCTCGGCCCCTCCCCATCCCATGCAAAAGCTCAGTTTCCCTGACCAGGGCAAATTTTGGCTGTCACATCTCTGCTCGCAGGGCTGAATAACACGTGTGCCCTCAGCAGGGAGGCATCAGCTTAGCACCTACTCGGGAAGGACTAGGCCCTACCTGCAGATGCTCTGCCAGCAGGGCTTTGCTGCCTTGTCCCTTGTCACTGGGCTGCCTGTCCTGCCTATGCCCCAAAGAATTAAAAGTACGCTCCTGACTATGGAGGCTCTCCAAGAGGAGCTGCATTAAATCCCAAAGGACTTCATTCAGCTGGGACACACAAAGAGGCATGGTGGCTCAGCTATAAAGCTACTTTTGGGGCATTTTTACTAAAAGCACACACGTCCCCCAGATGTAAAGGCTGTGTTAGCAGCTGATTCAGACAGGGCTGTTTGAGGCTTTGGGCCTCCTGAGATTGCTTACGTTTGAGAGCTGAGTGTGGGTGGCTGAGCACAAGGAGGCTGCTGCTTGGAGAGAGAGACTTTCTGCATTTGGGGCAGTAACTCCCTGAGGCACCTGGCTCCAGAAGGAGTGAGAAAGGATCACTCATACGAGATGGGGGGGGGGAAGGCTGTGGTTCAGTGATCAGACAGGCTGATTTGTACTGGTGGGCTTTATGCCAGACAGAGTGGGGCAAAGAGCTGATACTCAGCCTATGTGCTGGATCAGCTCTGCACTGCCTGTCTGTCGCTGGCACAGACCCTGCGCTTCAGGCTTGGGTGCTGCAACAAGCAGGCATTTGCTCTCGGCTCATCAGGCCCTGCTGGTGGATTGGATGGTCTGGCAGAGGGTGGATCTCATGTGCATGATCATGGGACTGCTGTCTGGAGTAGCATCTTCCTTCTTGTTACCAGGTTGACCATGCCTACAGAGCCCATCAGCCTGCAGGAGCAAGGGAAATCTTTGCCCCTGGTGTTGGCAGGTTGGGGTTGGAGTGTGGGTTTTGGGAGTTTTGCTTCTGGCACTTCACTGCTGCATGTTCTGTGGATCCCAAGTTTACACTGGTGGAGGTAGCCTGCCTCTTCTGATGAACATGGTGAGGAGCATCCCAAAAGTAATTGGTTGAAAAGAGCCTTTTAGAGTTGCATTCAGATGGCGATGAGGAAAAAGGGATGTGGTGGTGATCCCTGTGTCTAGGGAAATGGCAGCAGGAAACAATTTCTGTTTTCTAGCAAAGCTGGTGATGCTTTTGTTCAAAGCATAAGCTCAAGAAAGAAAAAGTGTGGTAACAACATTACCCATTGCTGTGCGGGCTTTGCTGTCCCACTCCTTTCCTTCCTGCGAGACTTCTGCTCAGCTCTGAGTCAGCACTGAATTGTTCTCCTGGTTTACGATTTCTTTGAGCATCTTTCCAATTACTTCTCCCTATCTGCCTATTCCCTAGCCTACTTAAAACTCTTCCCCAGTCTTGGCCTCTGGTTATTCTTCTCAGCTTCCTCCAACTGTGCCTGTGTAATGCTACCCAACCTGTCTGGATTTCTCTTCTCAGCATTGTCTTTCCTCTGACTTTTGGACTCGGGCCGATTCTCGCAGAGAGATTCGAGACACGTTGTATCCCAGCAGAGAGTACCTGGTTCTGCTGCCACTTCTCCAGCACAAAGGAATTTTGTCTTCCACCGTGGTCCGGGTCGGGAAACATTGTTTCCCTTGTACACATGTGGAAACTGAAGGACAAAGGGGCGGGATGTGACCTGCCTGGAGCCGCGTGATTAGACCCTGGGAAAGAGGGAACTTGAACCTTCTCCCCTCGGCTCCTAGTCCAGGCTCGAACAAAGCAGCATTGAATAACGTGACCTCCACTCGAAGGGCAATTTTGGCTTAGGGAGCCTCACTAGTAAACATTATCTTCAGTTTGTTCAGTCGCTGTCCTCAAAGTAAACTCTGGCATTTCACCCCTCCAGTATGTTGCCCTGTATCACTTTGACAAGGGGAAAAAAGGGGGGGTTGTCAGGGTATGACCCTGCGAAGTATCTCTGCTCTCTCTTAACCTCTGACTGTTTGAAATCCTAATTTGCTTATCTGAGCAGCCTTTTCTGCCTTGAGCATAAGTAAGGAGCCGGGGCGTCAGGAGGGAGCTGCCCTCGGAGGGGCACTGGATTTGGACAGAGGGGAGAGGAAATGGGGATATGAAGTCTTGGGAAGTCTATAAATGTATTCTGAGAATAAGCAGGCTGGGACCCACATGCATGGACAAGCCTCTCTCACCTCCCCCTGAACAACTCTGCCTTGAGTGTACCACATCTCTGAACGACTAAACGCGAGGCTGCTTCTAGCCTTCTTGGCATCGCCTGAAGGGCAAGGTAGCACCATACCTAACCCTGCAGTGGGCTCAGGAGCCCTCTCAGAACCACGCTGGAGTTGAGTCTTGGAGTCCAAGCCTGCAAAGAGCCTTCTGCTCTTGAACAGGGAGCAAAAGCCAGCACGCCCTAACGCGACAGCAAACTAGACTGCCAGCTCAAGGAGTGTTTTGCATGGACATGTAGTGTCCACCTGGCTGCTGGCTCTCTCTGGAAAGGTCCTGGTGGCCAGAGAAGGGCCCAGCCAGTGGGTGTAACACAGGAGAGCTGTGCTGGAACACATTTCGGACAGGGCGAGGAACATCATGCCATTCAGGTGGACTCAAAGCCGCTGGATGCAAGGGCAGCCCTACCTACGGGAATGCCTCTGGCAGCACCAGAGAGGGGAAAGGGTGCCCATTGGGGGACCGGGAGAGATCAGCAGGGCTCTGCTCATGCTCCTGGGACAGAAGCAGCAACAATCTGGCAAATGCACCTAAGTTCTTTACTGACATATTTTCCCCTTAAGTCACTCAAAATCAAGACAGCAATGAGCTATTGAGCAATGAAAGAAGAGGGGAGGGGAGGGGAGGGGAGGGAAATAAAGGCCCAGCTAGCCCTCCCCATTTTTTATTTTCAAAACAAAATCCTGCTTGAGTTTTCCCCACCACGTCAGCTCCCTGCTATGACAGCTATCTCATCCTGTTGGCAAGGCCGTATCTCTGGAACAGCCCTAGCTCCAAAATGCAATTGAAAAAGTTGAAAACAAACATGAAGACAGAGCTGAAGCTGGCTGCTCCGGCTGGTTTTCCAGGTAGGGCAAGCAAGGCCAGGTTTGATCCTTGGGATGTCTCAGCATGGCCAGTGGTGGGGGTGTTTCCCCCATGGTGCAAGCAGGCACATTTCTGCATCCCGGCACTCAGCAGGGAGCACCTCTGGGACCGCTGTGGGTCTCTGTGCGGGAAGGGTCTGTCACCGTGTGGGTTTGTGGAGCATGTGCTTTTGGTGGTGCTAAAGCCTGCCCAGGCAGGTGCAGGAAAGGTGTAGAGAACTGAATGGTGCCAAGGGGCAGCTTTGCTGCACGATGAAGCAGTAAAGCAAGTGCTTTCATTGCCTCTTTCCTACCCTGTGGGCTTTACACAGTGCCATGTGGACCTGACTTTTCAATTCCTCTCTCTGTTTCCCCAGATCATGATCGAGTTTTGCCCAGGAGGAGCAGTGGATGCCACCATGCTGGGTGAGTGCCCCACACGCAGTACTGTCCTTCAGCAATGGTGGTGGTGGTGGCACCAGCCTGGCCATCCCTCCTGCACTCTGCGTGCTCCTCCTTGCTTGGGGTGGATTCCTGCCAGGTATTTTCCAGGTTGTGGCATGCTTTCAGGTGCATCTTTAACCTGGCAGATGTGTGCGACGCAACCTCTCCAGCCACTGTTTCTCTCCTATAAGTTTGCCTATTTTCTTACCTGAATCACAAGGTGTGGCAATCCTGGGGTGTTTCTTTACCTACTTTGATGCCCTCTTCTGATTTAAATGCAGCCGGGATCAGCAGATCGTAAGGCATGGAGAGGGAAGGGGAGAAGGGAGAGTCTGACTGAAGGGAAAAAGTATCTTTAAATACTTGTCTGCCTGAGGCAAGGGAGCTTGGGATCCTGTTCCCACACTTCCTGGAAGGGGAACGGGGGATGAGATATTTAATCTGGGCATCTGCCTTGATGAACCTTTCAGGATCTTCTTGCTGACTTCTCCGTATGGTAGTCATCTGGTGAAATAGTACAAGTATCCGAATAAACTGCAATTTGCAGTAATTCCAGGAATCTTCCCATTTTAACTCCTCCCTTCCATATAGTGCTGCTGGGACTGGGAGCATATGGATGTTCTCCCAAACCACACCAGTGGCTGGTAGCTGCCCTGGCTGCTGGGACAGCCTCTCTGTGCTGGGGCTGGTGCCACCCCTTCCCCCCCCCCAGGTGAACATAGTGCTCAAACTTCTGCTTGCCTGGAGGCCCTGGGACAGTGTCATGTTTCCATTGGGGGCTGTGCTCTCTCTGGTTTCTCAGATATTTCTGAAGACTTTGCTTTCGTTTAATTTCCAAGAAGAAAAGTAAAGCTGAACTCAAATTTGCCATCTTTGTTCCATCCTCCTAATTGGAGACAGCTTCAGAGAACTTTACAGTGGGATACAAATCACTGCAGCTAGAAGTACTTTTGCTGAACTGCTTGAAGAAATGATGCTTCACCCTTAATAACCCAAATGGTGGTGCCCTGTCTCTTGGAACACCAAACCCGCTCTGAATCATCCTAGGATGCCTTGTGTGCTTGGCAGTCAGCTTCTGGGGGATTTGAGAGCTGGGGGGATGCTTAGAAAACAGTCAGTGAGTGGCCTGGCTGTAGTGCCATCACCTTCCAAATGAGGGGCAGTGTGAGTCGGGGGTTCAAGTTCAGAACTGGTCTCTGTCCACATTGACATATCAGTCCCAGCATTATTAAATTCAAAGTTACTGAATGCTTGAGATGAGGTGATGGAACAGGGAGCAACAACTGACATTTGCCTTTGAAATCTTTTGTACAAAATTTGTGACCTGCCACACAGTTAAAAGCCTTGCTTTTGCCAGACACTCTAGGCAGAGTAAATGGAATCAGCATTTGCATTCAGCAGAAATGAGAGCTCAGTGAGGAAGAGGAGAAGTGGCAGAGGAGGAGGAACAGAATAGCTGACCCGGCATCTCTGATTCTGTGATTAAGATCTTGGCTCTGAAAGAACATCTGTCCTACTTGTTGCGGTCCATCAGTCAGCCCCCATCTTAACCGTACAATAGATGCATTCGGGCAGTTGGAGTTGTGTAAGGCTCATTCTAGTTGTTCAGGCATGATCTACTGTGTGCTCAGCTGGGGGGAGGGCACTCTCTGCAAGTGGCTTGGATGGAGACAATAAAGCTTGGACGATGCTAACCATCTGGAGGTTTGATGGTTTGCAGAGGCACTGCCTTGGAGAGCAGTCAGGGAGAGCAAGTTGGCCTGGCAGAGCTCAGTAAGGAGGTAGCTTCAGTTCTTGCATATCCTTGAAAACTGTAGAAATAGGGATAGACATGAGGCATGAACTGGGTCTGCTGACACCTGGTCCTGCAGGAGAAATTAGCTCAGAGCAGCAGACGGGGATAACACTAGCAGTCATTTCTTGCTTGTCGTTTTGGAAGGTAGATTGTCTCTTCTGACAGAGGGCTTGGCTGCAACCATAGTGATAGGCTGTGTTCCCAGAGCTGGGGGACCTCTCCTGGAGGACAGGATCCCAGGTCGCATGCAGAGCTATGAAGTGTGCCTGCCTGCATTTGATCCAACTGCTCCCTGCAGCTGCGCTCAGCTCCTTCCTCTCTGCACCACCGGTCCTCCTGGCTCCCGCACCAGATGAGCCCCAAGCTGCTCTGTAAGGACTCCAGCAGCGACTAGTTTCCCAAACACTCAGAAAGCTTTCGGCTCAGAAATCCAGTTACAGGTTTCCTGACCCACCCCCCCCACTCCCCTCATCAGCTGTTCCTGGGCCAGATGGCTCACTCGTGCACCCTGGGAGGGAGCTATAAACTACCTGCTCAGAACATGAGGGGTTTGCATTGCTAGCACTGGCTCAGGAAATAAATTACCTTAATAGGCTGATTTACATTGGTCTCCCACTGCTGTGACACATGGACAGTGATTATTGAATGGGCTGCTGGGTTTTGCCAAGCCTCAGCTGTTGCTCGGGTGGAGCTGCAGCTCGAATCCCTGTCTTGTTGAATGGCTCTCTCCTCTCAGAGTTGGACCGAGGCCTGACTGAACCCCAGATTCAAGTGATTTGCCGCCAGATGTTGGAAGCCCTTCATTACCTTCACAGCAAAAAGATCATCCACCGAGACCTGAAGGCAGGCAATGTGCTCCTCACCCAGGATGGTGACATCAAGCTTGGTAAGCCGCTCTGCACAGGGAGGTCGGTGGATGTTTTCCTTGCTGAGCTGCAGGTGTCCGACGTGCGCATGCTGTGGAGAGGAGGTGGGAATGAGTCTGCTGTCTGCTGCATGCACAGAGGGCTGAGCTCATTGCAATACTGGCCATCGATGATATTGAGCCGATGGCAGCTATGTGCTGCTGTTGCAGAAGCTGTATTTTAGTACTTAGCTAGGCACAAGTGCAGTTTGGGATTGATGGATGGTTTCTCCCTCCTGCCATGTGTACGAGAGTGGGGCTGTGGGGAGGTTTCTTGCCTGCAGCTCTACTTCTCAATGAGCCTGGGCAGAAATTTACCATGAAGCTGTGATGGTGCTGTGTTATTTGGGGAGTTCTCTTAATATCTGCTGAAAGTAGAAATGCAGGGATGTTTTCTGTTAACTCCTTGGGGCTGAAAGACTAGACAGGGAAAGAAACAGTTGGAAAGGGTGAAAATATCCCTGCTGAGACAGCGTGAGGAGTCCTAACCAAGAGGTTCTGGTCAGCTCTCAGGAACATGCTGCCCCATGGGTTTCTCTAACCTGCCTTAGCTAGTGGAACCTGAAAATGAGGAAGGGAACCCACTGGGCACCCTCTGACTGAGCCCTCAGACCAGGCCACAGCACCTGCACCCCCCTCACTCCCTTTGGGGAACTGCTGTAGTGGGTTTCCACAAGTGCCTCCGTGGTGTTCAATGAGCTGCCTGGCTGAGCACAGCGACTTGGTTCAGGAAGCAGCTCTGGGCAGCACCTGTGGAGCTCTGTGCTCGTGATGTACCATGAACACTGTATGGGAGAGCCACGGGTCTCTACCAGCGTTCAGCACCTCAGTGCAAGAGGAAGAGAGTAGCTGTACTGCAGCTCTTCCTCCAGAAGTTTTTTTCAGTAGTTACATTACGGTAGTACTTCTATCCAGAGTTATTAATGGCTAGATCTTATATTTCACTTATTTTCCCCCTTGGGTATAGGTTACAAGTGCAAAATCATACCCAAGAGCCATGGTGAACAAAAAACAGCTCCTTTGGGTCCATCCATTGTTGCATCTTGGAGAGGGATGGGGGAGGAAAGTGGAAGGACTCTTCGCCTCTCAGACCCCAGCAATGCAGGACCTGGAAACTTCCCAAGCCAGAGCTGGGTCTTGATGGGCTTTTCTTTCACAAATTTGTTTAATCACTTTTTGAACTCAATTTTTATGCTTTTTGGCCCACTGAGCATCCTGTAAAAGGTGCCAGTTGGCAGGACTGGAAGCTGAAAGAATTCGTCTTATCTCCAAAGCAGGTCTGCTAGTGACAGGACAGGGTTTTGCCAACGAGTTGCTTTGCCAACTTGCTATAGGCTTGAGTTAAATTCACCTCTATTTACCTGCTGAGGGATGAGAAGGTAATTTTGTCTTTGTGGCCTGATCAGAAAAGAGGAAATCTCTTGCTGGACCCTGACAAGGTGGGGTGCAGCAGCTGTGGGGAATTCATAGGATGTGTCTGTGGGTGCTCGATGGAGAGTCTCTCCTGTCTTGTAAAATGGGAAACCATACACAGGCAGCCTAGATGGAAACTTTCATGCAACTGTGGGCCGAGCTCCAACACAGGAAATGCCCTGCCAGCTTATACCAAGGGAGACCCTCTGGCAGCAGCACCCTGAGCCCAGGGGTTCAATGGATAACAGCTCCTCTGAAGGCCATCAGATCCATCGGAGAGAGAGCTGACCTGGAGTGGGCTCAATATCTTCTTCATATCCTACTGATTTAGTTTGGGTTGACTTCAGCAGCTCTCTGTTGGAAGGAAAAGTCAGGGAAAGGCATCACTCAGTGACTGCTGTGTATTGAGTTGAAGGGAGGAGAAAGAATGTAACAGTGTTTTGTTTTTTCTGATGTAAAAATAAGACTTTTTGCTACCAAACAGCAGTACTAAGAGTAATTTGTTGTGGATCTGCTGATATTTTTCTTCTTTGCTGGAAAAGATCTTCCCTCTAGATGTGTAGGATTTCGGCAACAGTAAGGACAGCTTGTAGTATATAGCTGCTGCTATATAGTGGGTGGGAGGGGAAGCTTCCTGGTGCTTGTGTTCACAAAAATAGGTTTAATTTCTGATGCTCAGTTTAGAGGAAGCAGCACATTGTATCATGTTCTTGTTTTAAATATGTTTGCTTTTAAATCTGAGTTTCAGCCAAGTGTGCTAATTCAGAAGGGTCTTTAAGTTTTTCTAATGCTTCTAATGTTACCACTCTTTGTAGCTGACTTTGGAGTGTCTGCCAAAAACATGAAAACCTTGCAGAAGCGAGATTCCTTCATTGGAACCCCTTACTGGTAGGTGACCTGCTTTGTAAGAAATCCAGCATTGAGAAGGTGCCGTGGGACCCCTTCACTTTTCTGAAAGTTAGCCTTGCTTAGAGACATGGATCTGCTAGTATTTGGGATCTGCCAAGCCATGCTGCCTTACTGAGCATGGATGGAAGGATTTTACCGAGGAGTTTGGGCCGGCACTATCAAGTCCAAGGTTTTCCCTTGTCCGGCAGGAGCAATGGGGAGCGTCAGCAGAGTGGTCATGGTGTCGTGAGCCAGCCAAGAGGCTGCAGCTCTCGAAACTTGGAGGAACACGGGACATACGTGTTTGCGTGTGTGCTCTCGCTGCTCTCCCTTCCCTGGGTGGCCGCCTGTGCTTTGAAGCAGCTCAAGTACATGAGAACAACTCCTTGCTGCAGAAATGTAATCTCTAAATCAACCAACTTGATGAAGGAATGGATTCAGCAAGTATTAATTTATTGTCTGAAACAATGTCCATGCCAGATGTGAATGGCCTGAGGGTTTTCACAGGCTATCTCTGCTGGTCAGAGGAAGAAGGAGGAGGTTGGATCATTCCCTTAAGAAAAGATACTACTTCTTCCTAAACCTGGAGCTAGGAAGAAAGGCCATTTTTGTGCCATGCTGCAGATTATTTAAAGTATTTAATCATTGTCATGAGGCTCATAGGCATGGCAACGGCTGTGGTGTAATCCCTTACCATCTCTGCTCCTTGCTCTGCCTCTTGCAGGATGGCCCCAGAGGTGGTGATGTGTGAGACCATGAAAGACACTCCTTATGATTACAAAGCTGACATCTGGTCCCTGGGAATTACACTGATCGAAATGGCCCAGATCGAGCCACCCCATCATGAGCTCAACCCCATGAGAGTCCTGCTGAAGATTGCCAAGTCTGACCCTCCCACTCTCAGCTGCCCTTCCAAATGGTAAGGTGGAGCCTGCTGCCACCCACATAGGGCCTGGTCCTGGGTTCCCAGAAAGATGCACACTGTGATTTATACTGTGGGCTGGAAGGACTCCTCTTGGGGGTAGACCTGGGCAGCAAAGCCAGGAATGTGCATCTCTCTCCAACATTTACATAATATTTGAGGAGAGAAAATTAGACCTTTATAACAGGATTACTCAATTTGACATCCTGATGTAGAATTCTAGTTGTATTTTAGGTCCAGTTTGCGTTAGGGCCCCAAAAGCACTCTTGTCTAAAGGCAGACTCCTCAGCTGGGAAGGGCTGATGGAGAAGGAGCTGCCCAGGGCCATGTCTACGCTGTCAGTCAGGACAGCGTGGAGGGAGCTGCTGTCATGCTCTGCAGGGCTGGGCACCTGCAACCCTGAAGCAAGGACGATCCCCTGATCATTTTCAGGGTAAGGAGAAGCATCCCATTCTTGTATGAAAGGCAAATTTCCCTCTGAACCTGGAGATGACCAAGAGAGAGAATTCCAGAATTCCTTTCCTGGAGTTTGGAAAGCTGCTACAGCATTTAAAACAATCCAATCATTTCACTTTCTCCTTTTTTTTTCCTATCATGACTAAATCCACTGTACAATAGGCAGTAGCAAATTACTGGGAGAGCACTGGAGCCACAAGTGTGGCTACAGGGGCTCCAGTTAGTAGGCAGGAGTCCTGGAAAAGTGAGCCTGCCACAAACAGCCTCCCAAGCAGAGTGAGATGCCTCCTCCAGAGCGGTAAAGGAGCTAGAAGGAGATCTGGGAAAAACTTGGTACCTAGGAGGTGCTCTGGACAGGCCCTCACATGGCTTCTGGGTTTCTTCACAGCTGTCGTTTTACCCCAGTGGTCGGGGTGTAAGGACAGGTCCTGGAGCATCCTTGTCCAGCACAGCTCCACCAATGGGCTCTCTCTGTGAAGGCAGTGGTTGGCATCCTCTCCCCATCTCTCTAGCCTTGGCTGCATGGCACAGTGGCTGCGCTCGGTCCTGCCATTTGTTGTCATCACTATTAAAGGAAATGCTAGTCCCTCAGTTGGCCAAATCACTGATTCTTCTGAAATTAATCACAGTAATCGACCACGGCCTTTAGCATGTTAAGAATCCAAGGGTGATTGTGACCAGACACAAACTGAGGGACAGCTTGCAAAGAGAGCAAGCAAGCCTGCATGGAGTTTGAGGCTTTTCCCTCTTCTGAGCTTCTCACCAATGTGTTTTCAAAGGTCCCTGGAATTCAGAGACTTCTTGAAGATTGCTCTGGACAAGAACCCGGAGACCCGGCCAAGTGCAGCACAGCTGCTGGAGGTAGGGACGAGCACCAGCCCTGAGCTGGATCCATGGCTTGTGTGTGTATCTTCACAGGTCTTTAGGTGTCTGGACCACCCATGTTTGTACATCCTGGTTCTCTTTTTGTTGTTGTTGTTGTGGTTTGGGTTTTTTTTTTTTTTTTTGTTTGGTTGGTTGTTTATTGATCAACCCCAGACTGGTTTAAAATCATTTTGTCCTTGCTTAGAAAGTGCTCAGTGCTCTTCAGCCACTAAAATGCTCCAGGGAGGAGTAGTGATGTTTTCCCGATTGGAGCCAACTGCAGAGCTCCTAGAAATGGAACAGAAATGATCTTCCATTTCTTAAAAAGCCAATGTGGCAGCCAGCTTGCATTATGCCAAGTTTAAATTAAACTCTTTTCCTTTACTTCCATCCTGTCCTCTTCAAAAATAGCAATAAAAATCTGGAAAATGCTTTCCTTCTGCTGATTGCAAATGCTCTGATAAATCTGCAGTGCTGTCACATTTGCATGCTGCATGTCCTGCACATTGGTCATTTGGGCATCTTGTCCGACTTAGCGTCTTCTGGGCCTCACTAATCGGCCTCTGATCTGAAAAGCAGATCTGTCCCAGATGTGCCTGAGGTAGGCAGGAGGGGAGCGCTGCGGCTTGCAGTTGTCACACCGAGGAGTTCAAGGAGGCTGTATGTTACCCGAGTCAACAAGAGGAAGTGTACAATACAGTCCGCAAACCAGAGGGACTCCCTGGCCTCTCGACGAAACTTTACACAAACACATTGCTGTGTGTGCTGAGGGATTCAAGCCCAGTTTCAGCTGAACCTCCCCCCAGCTCTGTTTGCACACGTGCTTCCTGCAGAATCCGCTCTTCCCTCCGCTGCAGGAGGCTCCCTGCAGATTCAGGAGACCTGAACTTTAGGCTCCAGCCCTCCTGTGTCATGGAGAGGACGTCTTTAATAGATGGCTTCTGCAGCAAGAGCCCCTTGTTTAAATGGAGCTGTTGCTTTTGTTTGGTGGATGTTGACATAAAGCAGCCTTGCAGAGCACTGCACTTTGAACATCTGTGTACAGGGCTGGTGCTTAACCTCCGCATCCGTTTCTTTCTCTCTTGCATATGTGCTGGACAACGCTGTAAATTCTTTTACAGGGTTATGTCTAGTAACACTGGTAGGAACCACGTCCCTAGGTCTTTATAATTTTTTATATGGAAGAAAGGCTTCTTGCCTGCCATGGTGATGCCAGCCCTGCAGTTTCTGTCCAGTTGCTCCAGCATGGCCTTGCACAACCCCTTCGTTGCCTTCCTAACGTGCATGTGTCATGCTTGGCTTTCCAGCATCCCTTCGTTAGCAAGATCACCAGCAACCGGGCCCTGCGTGAGCTGGTGGCAGAGGCAAAAGCTGAGGTGATGGAAGAAATCGAAGACAGCCGCGAGGAAGCAGAAGAGGATGAGTCGTCCGAGTCCACCTCTGTGAGCACTTTGCCCTCCTCCCCATCCCTGTGCCGGGGAGGTTGCCACTTCTTTTTGAGGGGTGGTGGGTTCGTGGTACAGAGCGCGGCTGCTGTGCGGGAAGGAGCCCAGCACTTTCCTTGGCTCTAAAAGGCTGATTAATAATGATTTCCACACTCCCCCCAAAGACTCCCCTGGACAGAAGGCTGCTGCAGCGTTAGGTCCATTCAGGTGGACAGGAAAGCGGTTGCTCGGTCAGGGAGGGACTGTTTTTCCATGGCTGCCAAGGGCATGGCGAAACAATGGTGCTGGCTAGTGGCCAAGCTTCCCTTTCGTAGGAGACTTGCAAAAATCTGCTGCCGTGAGCAGGAACTGGGCATTTCGCTGAAGGATGGAGGGTCTGGGTCCTCTGCAGCTGCTGGCTGCCTCCCCACCCCATCTGTGCAGGCAGTGCTGTCAGCGTGGGGTTCATGGGTGACTGGCAGCTGGACTGACAGCCCCGTTATCAATTTGTTTCCAGCTGTTGCAGTGTTGCTGAAAGGAGGTGCCTGTGCAAGGGAGGAAGCAGAGGTGCTGCTGTCTTGAGATAGGTCACCTTTACAAAGGAAAATAGCCAATTCTGACCTAGACCAGGACCTAAAATAGGTTGGCTGACCTGGTGACCCAGCAGTACATGGGCTCTGTGTGGGAAGAGCTCTGAACGCTCTGGCATGGAGATGCATGATGCTTTCTAATTCCACGAGAGGGTAGGAAATGCCACCCGCTTTCCTGGCCACAGAAAGAAACAATGACTAGACCTTAAAAAAAAAAGAAAGAAAGAAAAAAAAGAAAAAAGAAAAGGGCCGAGTGCAGGTTTGAGAAGCTGGAGTGGAAGAAGCAAGGATGTGTGGCCATGGCATGACGGTGAGGTTATTGCCAGCTCTAGGACAGAGCCTGGCAAACCCCCTGTGTCAGGTGTCCTGGAAGGGAGATGGGGCTGCCTGAGCAGCTCTGCTGGCAGAGATGCCAGGACTTCCCTGACCCATGGCAAAGGACAGTGATTAGCCCATGCTACTGTTAGCCAAGAGAAAAGGGGTTCAATATGGAAAATTCTAGCTTGTCTCTGAAGAATTTGTGGTTCTCAGAGTTTCCTCTTTCCTTCCAATAATGTCCATAGTGCTCGGGACTACATACCTGTATAAAGATACAAATATCCCAGGGCAGATGTCTCAAAGAGACAATTTTCTCCTAATAACTCTTTAGCTGTGGGTGGCTTCACTCTGAGATGTGAAAACTTATGGCTCTTGCAGTTGTGTTAAAATGATGTTGAGAGCTCAGCAGGGGACACACAGGTTGTATGTTCCCTTTGCCCAAGAGAAAATGGCCATGACGCTTACTTTAGGGCCTGTGTTTCTGGATCTGTGCTTGCATCTGGATTTCTGCTTCCCCATCCATGACCCTCTCTTCCTGCTTTCTGTGCAAAACCCAACATCTTCCCTTCTGTGTTCTTTCAGCCCTCCGGTAAGCACAAGCGGGATCCCTCCGAAGTGAGTCAGCTGAGTTTTGATGGGGAGCAACCTCCAGACTCTTCCTCACCTATGATAGTTAATGGGTCCATGGAGACTGGAAAGGAGAATGCAGATGGACAGAGTGATAAAATGAAGGGAGATGAAGGGATAAGCAGTGACAACAAAAAACTGGAGAGCAGCCACTCCACGAAAGCTATCACCAGCAATGCTGCCACTGGCACAGAGGGTGGGGAAATCACCTCCAGCACCCAGAGCAAGCTGAGTAGCTCAACCAAAATGAATAAGCAGCCAGAGCCAGCCAGCAAGGAGCAGAAAAGCATTGGGGACCGGCCAGAGAGCTGCCACTTGGAAAACTTCACAGAAGATAAACTTGCCAACGGGAGCTTGGATTCCCCGGCTCCATTTTCTAGCAACCAGTGCAAAAGGGATTCGGATTCTGGCAGCACTTCAGCTTCAGAAAGCATGGACCTCACCATCTCGCTGTCTGCTGACCTGTCCCTCAACAGAGAGAGTGGCTCACTGTCTCTGAAGGTGAGTGGTGGGTAGAGGGTATAGAGACAGAAGGAGGGCAAACTCCTTATTAAAAAGAGGTTTTTTTTTTCTTTTTAGCTAAGTTTATTATCCCTGAAGTTCAGATTCCTTCCTTGGGAGGCTGTGCACATGCATACACCTGCAATAGCCCATTAGACTGTCTCCTGGCTCTGTAAGATTTTTAATCTAGATAATGTTGGTCTTTGACTATATGAGGGAAAAAATGAATTGGCCCTAGTTTGCCATGTTCCTGGAAATCCAGGTGTCCTGGTGAGTGGATAAAGTAGGAGAGCACACAGAGGCTGGAGCAGGATGGATGGTCTAGGAATCTGGCTTTCATTCCCTAAGCATGATGCTGAAGTAGCCAGGTGCCATCCCATAGGGAGTTTTTTTTCAGTGACATAGCCACAGAGACTTGCCACAGTGCCCTTGATTCCAGCTTCCAAGCTTGGAGCTCTGCAAATAACTGTAGAGTCAGAAAGGAGGGAGGAATCCTATCTCCAGGCAAAGCCCTGAATGGTTTGTTTTCATTTTCTATGGGATGCTGGTCCCAGCTGAGCGTGGAAGTAGGCTAGGCTGAGCTCAGGATGGTGAGGCTGCCTGTGGCAGCATGGCACAGAACGCAGCACGAGGTAGAGCTGTGCCACAGGCACGTGGCATGTCCTTGAAGGCAAGAGAAGCACTCAGGGGACCTGTTGCAGCTACATATGTCCTTTGCTGTCCCAGGCCACAGAAATCTAATGAAAATCCAACAGTCTGCAGTTAATTTGGGTCTCTGACAAACCTGAAGTAACTGTCGCTGACCTGGCTTTTGCAGTCATACACAGGCTGAGCAAGCTCAAACGTGGAAATCCAAAATATGATTTCCTAAATTTTATATGTTGTCAATCATTCTACTTCTCTTGCTTAAAACTCTTGGTCCAAGGAGACAGCTTGTTTGGACTGGTGCACTTTTTGATTTTTCCAGCCTGCCATATTCTGGCCTGGTTTGCATCAAACTTGCACTAAGACCTCCCAGGCTTCTTGGCTTCTTTTTTAAGGTTTTCTGGAGACTGGGAATGTTTGTGAGCCTGAACACTCCAGGTCAGCATGGCTTTGACTGAAGATGCAAAATAACTGGAACGTTATTTGCTGAGCTTCAGATGAAGTAATGTGTGTGACTTGAAGAGGCAGAGATATGTGTTGCACAAGATCTTTATCTAATTGCCTGCAAGAGTGAGAGTTTCCTGGCATATAAATATGCCCAAATACCATTCTCAGCAAAACGTTCTCACCTCCTCTCTCCTGCTGCGAGCATGATAGCTGACCTCCCCACCAGGAGCCTACAGTTCATGTGGCGCTGTTAATGGGGGAAGCGTGATGCTCTTCTAGAGTAGCTCACCCCTCTTCACTACCTTTGCTTGCATTTTCTCTTTGCCAGGCACATTGTAGCAAGAGAAGGGACAGCAAAGAGTTAAACCATTTCTGATATGAGCATTAGTTGTAAATGCTTTTTATTACATGCTAAACTGCAAAGTTAAGTTGACTTTTTTATTATCAGACTCCTTTTCCATTTGCTTGTAAGTTTGCTTCCATTTTTTTTTCTTGGAAAGATTAGGGATAAGAAATCTACAGGTGAGTTTGGGAGGCTGCAGCTGGCAGGGAAAGCAATCAGAAATAAGACGCAAGCAGGAGGGACAGATAGGGTTTTGGATAGGCAAACCAAGCTTTCTCGGACACAGCTTACTGATTGTGCAGGAGATCTTGATTTTGAGCATCTAACTTGAATTTTGAATGCCTGATCTGCATGAGTACTGAGTGTTCAGAGCTTCAGCTAAAACCCTTGAGAGCTGGAGGGGACATGCAATGATGTACACTGCAAAATGTGCTCAAAGTGGGCAAACACAGTCAATGTCCCAAGTGACCTGTTTCTCACAGTCAGTTTGCTGTGCTTGGAGTATAATTTATCTCACAGAAGTGTCATGAAAATACATTTACTCGTGTTCAGCAGAGGATCTTGACCCTCTACCAAGGGATGACAGAAAAAGCCAGGAAAAAATGAATAATTCTAGTTGTAGATCTAAGTTTGAATAGCCTCATGAATAATATAGGGAGCCATGTGCTCGGCAGCAGAGGAAGAGCCCTGCAGCACGGCTCGGGGCCCCCGCGCCATCCGGGCTGCTAGAGCTCCACCAACGTGAGCTCACATGGACAGGGTCTGAGTCACCGTGCCAAACGGGCACTGAGGGTGGCTCAGCCATGCTAATACTGGCATTTTCTCATTTCTCAAATGACGGATTTTTAGCCTGCTGTTTGAATGCAATTTGGGGCAGTAAGGGCCTTAGTGACCTGAACTAGTCTCACGCCAAACTTTTTGCCCCTGTTTCGCCATTTTGGTTTAACCACGCATGTACTAGGATGTTGTTCCACAGTTAGGCTTGCCCTCAAGGTTTCTTTGGCTCACTACAGCAAGCTCTTTGGGCTCACTAAGCCTTGGGCTTTCGGGGCCCATGGGAAGCTCTTGTGCCACCTTCTCTGTAGCAGTGATGATAGTAAAAGCAAGAGAAGAGCAAGAAGACTTTGGAGAGTGCTTGCCCATTCCACTGCTGTGCCTTCCCTATAGGGCTGTGTGATTTAAGTCATTCATGTCCTTACTTTTCTGCCAAAGAAACTAACTGTCTGGACCCAGTCCTGCAGCCAGGCTCTATATGTCGATCGGAGAGGAATGCGCACTAGCTGTGGTGTTGCTGAGAGAGAACACTGCTCCTGGCAGTTGTTTCTACCTACCCTAGTGAAAGTGAGCCTGGCTGTGCTTCGTGGAGGTCACTGAGGGGCTTTGAGCTGCTTGTGATTAGCTAAGTACTGTAATGAGAGCCAGAGGGACATACGTTCTGCATCCTTAGGCAAGTTTGGCTTGTTTCCACGCAGCTCTGTCTGGAACTGCAAGCCTGACATAGAGGCCTTGCCTGCCTTGGATCTGCAGGTGTGCTGGGAGGACCTGAGGGTTAGATGGCCCTGGAGGTTTAAAGAGTAGCATTGCAAACTTCACGTTTCGTAGATTCCTAGGCACTGCAATTCCCTGCAGTCCCAGTGTCCTCCATCAGTCTCCACTTCAGTTAGACAAAACAGGGAAGGGTCCTCAGGGTGATGGGTTGTCTCTCTTCCAGATCATGTTTCTGGAGGGTGGAAATTACAATATACTGCATCATGATAGTAAACAAAGAATGTATGCTTTGAACTGGAATTCCAAATCTGCTGATGATTTTTGCTTGATGCAGTTTCCTTGCTTATGCTCTTTATTAGCAACAGCATGAAAGTTGCTCTTAGACTTTCAGCTGTAGCGTCCTGCATGGTAAGCCAGGGAGCTCACTTCACAGCCTCTCCCTTTCTTCCCCTGCTGAATATCAGGATTCTCGGATGCAGAAGAAGACACTGAAGCGGACTCGGAAGTTTGTGGTGGACGGAGTGGAAGTAAGCGTCACCACCTCAAAGATCATCAGTGAGGATGAGAAGAAAGATGAAGAGATGAGATTTCTCAGGTAAGCTGGTCACCAAGGCTGAGGGGAATGCATGTTGGCTAGCTGGGATGGGTGTTTTTTCTCCACAAGCAAACCCCAGGGGCGACCAGAATTCTTTCCACTGTCTGCCTTCTTTGTGAAACGTGGTAACTAAGAGGTCCAGCTCAGACAAGACAACTGTCCAACATGAGCATCACTTTAGGCTTTAGCCTTTTCTTGGCTGCATTTGTGCTGAGCGCAGGGCTCTCTGTACCCACATATCCTGAGTTCTCCATACATGGGAATGAGGGATGCATCTCAGGGATAAAATGTGGCAAGGCTGTGATATGGGAAGCTTGTGCTAGCTGGCTCTATCCTGAGTCTGCTCTGGGAATGATCAAATGCTTGTTTCCAGGGTTGTGGAGGCATTAGCTCGATGGAAGTAAGCATAGAAAATTTCTCAAAATGTTTGTATTCCTTTTGTTCTTGTATCTCCCCCTTCATTAACAAGAAGACCCAAGCGGTTGTAAACTCTTGGAATACCACTTAATATTCACAGCATGTCCTCCCCACTTAAACCTTTTTGATTCCACTGCAGATGCCATTTGAGCCTTCAAACCTCAGTAAACCTTTCTCAGGGAAAGAAAGGACTGTTTCTAGCTCTGTTACTATTTGTAGCAAGAATGAAATGAAGAGGCCCATTAAAGAATTAAAATACAAATTGTTTGGCTTGATTCACTGTTCCAGGCTTCATCTGTGCTGCCTAAAGGATTCCCTGAGAATATAATCTGTCCCAAGCACAGTATGTCACCATAGCACCCTTATTTCTAGTCTCTAACGGAAGTACATGTAGTAGCACACATCTCAGTGTGCAGGGACTTCACAGCCAGGGCGCTCTCCTCTTGCAGGTGTGGTTGCATCCCTGAAAACAGGCTCTTCCTTTTAGTAGTCTGCCTCCTCCTGTGACCTACAAGGTGGAAGAAGGCACAGAGAGGCTTGGGTTGAAAAGCATCAAGTCCCTGAACATCTTTCGGAAGCAGTTATTCTGCTGGGGCTAGCTAGCAGGCATAATGAACTCTCCTGCCATATTGTTTTGCACTTAAGGGTCTTATTTCTGACTTTTTTGGAACACACCAAGATACTGATTTGAAGGCGGGATTACAAGTGAGCATATCATGCTGGGCCAATTGATTTAATGGAACTAGAGTTTGTTTTGATGAAAGAAATTGCTCTAAAATGATTTTCCCAACAGGGCTCCTAGAGAGAGTTGTATTAAGTGTGCAACACTAATGCACAGCAGCAGAGGTCATGGTGGGGATTCTGCATAGGAAAGTTGCTACTGCTTTCCCTCTCGAGGGGCACATCAGTGACTTACAGCTCAGTCAAGCATAGACTTGCCAAATGGGCTCAGACACTGGGCAGAGACTCCTTTTTACTGGATGTAAAGTTGCATGAATACATGAGTGGAGTGATACATACATAAGCCAGAATTTGTGGAAACCACCCTTTTTGCCATCCAGTTATGAGCAAGAATGAATGCTGAGCATGAGGGCCAGGCCAGGGCAACACAAGCTTGTCTTGAGCTGTGTTTTGAAGACCAGTATGCACTAGACTGGACAGCAGGACAGGTGTCTTCGATCTTGGCGGGGAAAGTATTGCCTGCAGCATCACTTTGGGAGATTTCTCAAGGCTTGCTTGAGAAGTTTTAAATAGCAATAGGCTTACCTGCAAAAATTAACAGTTGGCTAACAGTTAATGCAATTAACATCTGGTGTCACAGAGCACGAGAGCACGTCAGTCAGTAGGCATTCACCTTCTGCCTGAGCTCATAGTGAGAGTGGCAGAGTGCTAAGGGATGGCCATGCAATTTGCTTTTACTGCTGTAGTGCTCTGGTTATCAATTCTGCCATTCCTGCTCGGGTGCATAGCTCTGAACTTGTCTGACTGTGTCTTTCTCTCTCCCCCTCCTTTTTAACTCTCTGTAGGCGCCAGGAGTTGCGGGAGCTGCGTCTCCTTCAGAAAGAGGAGCATCGAAACCAGGCCCAGCTCACCAGCAAGCACCAGCTGCAGCTGGAGCAAATGCTCAGGCGCTTTGAACAAGAATTGACGGTACATGGGTAGGGGAAGGGGAAGCTCATAAATAGCAACTGATTTGACTTCTCCTTTGCAAATGCCCTGCAAACCCTCTCACAAGACAGTGCTATCTAGGTTGTAGCAATCCTGGGACACCATGTCCGCAGTGAACTGAAAAACCCTTCCGACATTTGAAGGACTGGATGCATTTGTCAAAGACAGAGCCTTTTGTGGGCATTGATCATGTGCAGCCTGCAGCGTAGGAAGCGCTAACGGCCATTGCCCGGGTGGGAGTAGCAGGGGAAGAAGTGCTCTGGACTTTCCCTCTTTAATGCTTTTTCCTTATATGTCTCTTTGAGGCTACTGTGAGAAACAGATTGTAGTGCTGTTGTATCTCATGGGAAAGGGCCCTGTAAATAAGAAAGCAGTGTGGCCAGCATGTGGGAGCAGAAAAACTGGAAAGTCTTTGGGCACAAATTGAATAAAGATCAACAGGGTTTAAGTACTTAGTCCTTCTTTGGGGAGCTTACGTTGAAGTAAAATAATTCTGTAGGTAAGTCACCTCTTTAAAACTTCCAAGAGCCATCTTTTAAAGACCTCTTTCTTAATTCACCTAACGTGTACGTTTGGTAATCCCATCTTCTCCTGGCAGGGTGAGAGAAGCTTCATTCAGTTCCTATGTTCTCTTACATTTCTAAAGTCTTGACATGCCACATCTGTGAATTCCTGTCTTAGCAAGTCACTTCTTATTTGTAAGATTTGTTCACAGCACTGTGCGATGTGCAAAAACCCTGAATGTGCTTCCTGTACTGTTTCCCTGCGGCACTTAGCAGTCTGCACCCATTAACACTGGTGTGCTCTGCCTCTGCTGCTTGAGAAGAGAAAGAGGCTGGACTTGGATGCAGAGGGGCTGTTGGAGTGCACTGCTCTCACACTTGCAAGTCCGCGTCTGCAGAGCAATAAATGTTGTGCTTGAGCACTGTGTGCTAATATTTTCCCAGAGCAACAGGTCCCAGTGGGATGTTGCAGATCAGGACTCAAGCAAGGAGAGAGGATTGCAAGGCATCAGCATGAGAATTTGAATGCTTCCTGCTCCCACTAGAAGTAGTTCTGTCCTGTATGCTTCATGTGTCATTTTTGGAAATATATCCTGCCTGTAAAGAGCCTCAATTCATGCAGGGATCCCACTCTTTTTTTTTTTTTTTTTTTTTTTTTTTTTTAATCATTTGGAAGGAACTAAAGTACAAAGGAGGCTTAGTCTGACCTGTATTTCCTTCCCATATAGGCAAAGAGGAAATTCTATGACACCGAACTTGAGAACCTTGAACGTCAGCAGAAGCAGCAAATTGAGAAGATGGAACAAGATCACTCACTGCGCCGGCGAGAGGAAGCGAAGCGCATTCGCATGGAGCAGGAACGGGACCATGCCAAATTTCTGGAGCAGCTGAAGCAGATGAAGAAGGAGGTAAATATGGGAAAGGGATGGAGGAAAGATGGTATCCTGCATCTGTTTCTTCCAGGAAAGCATCAGTATTTCTCCACAGTAGATCTTGAGGGGAAAGTGTTTGCTGGTGTTTTAGCACTAAGGTCTTGCTTTTATTTGATATTTTTAAATGACTCCTGAGGTCTAGCTGTTTGGGGACATTAGATGGGGTTCTCTTGGCCTAAAATTACCTGCTGATATATCTCCTTTCCTTACCCTAAAGGTCAAGAACGAGGTTGAAAAACTGCCACGGCAACAGCGGAAAGGAAACATGAAGGTGAAGATGGACGATTTTTCCCAAAAGAAGCAAACCATGGTAAGGCTAAGAGAGGATTGCTCCAGTTCAAAGATTGGAAGGAGTGTAGGAGACAGAGGCATGCATCATTTTGGCCTCCCTCCTTTAGGGATTGGCAGATGTTAAAATTCCACCAGATGCTTGTCACGTTGTAGCAGGAGGGAGGGCTCAAGGTGCTACTGCTGTTTTCTTCTAGGAACAGGAGTTTTTGGCCAAGCAGAAAGAGGATTTGGAGTTGGCCATGAAGAACATAACAGCCCAGAACAAAAAAGAGATTTGTGATAAAGAACGCGAGTGCCTGAACAAAAAGCAGCAGCTCATGAGAGGTGGGTGGCAAAGGCTGAAGGGGAAGAAGGCAGATGCTGTAGCAATAGGTTTATCTGATGCTGGCTCTTCCCACGCAACAGATGCTGTGACAGAGTTGCAAGCTGGCAGGACAGGATTTAGAAAAAACATCCTTGCCAGATCCTGTCTAAATGTTTAACAATAATAATGCTTAGCACTTTAATCTTCAAAGCACTTTCCAAATATGAACCAATTAAGCTTCATAATTGCAAGAAATGATTCTCCGATACGGTTTGCAACCAATTTCTCTTGGAAAACAGGTGGTGAACAATCACCCCCTGTGTCTGCTGTGCTGCCTTTGCATGTAGGGCTTGCTTATGCTTGGGATGCTGTGTGCGACCAAGCCAGGATGCTAGGGAGGGTTTTGTCCTGACTCTTCTGCCTTGCTCAGATCGAGAAGCCTCCATGTGGGATCTTGAAGAGCATCAGCAGCAGGAAAAACACCAGCTTGTCAAGCAGCAGCTGAAGGACCAGTACTTCCTCCAAAGGCATGAGTTGCTCCGGAAGCATGAGAAGGTGAAGAGTTAGCTCCTTCCTCCCCTGGTGCTGTGTGCTGATGGGCACAGTGTGGCTTAGGACACCTTGCATGTCCCTGAAGGGGATTTTTCACTTCCAGGCTTTAAATGGAGGGTGGGTTAGAATTTGAGGGATTTGGTCATTCTTAGTGAAAAGGGACAAGAATAATGCTCAGGTCAGCCTGCTTGCTTTGTATGTATATTCTGTACTGTATAGATATAACTTGCAAGAAGCAACTATGCACTTTGGGGGATTTTTTGGTAACTTTTCACTGTTCAGTATGTGGGATTAGGGATTTCCACAGCAGCAAGTGAAGACTGGCAGATTTCACGGTCATTTCTGCCCCCTTCTCCTCTGCGTCTGCAGCATTTTCATTAGCAGCCCTCTTTTCTCATTCTCCTCTGTCCCCTGGGAGATGTTTGTCTCCAGCTACCTCCATGCAACTCCCAAGTCTTGCGCTTGTGTGGAGAGCTCTCCAGCTCCCTTTGGTTTCCTCAGCAACTTGCTTGTTGGCCTGACTTGTCTCTTCTCCTCTGATGATTTTTATTCTGCTCTTGCAGGAAAGGGAGCAAATGCAGCGATACAACCAACGCATGATAGAGCAGCTGAAAATTCGACAGCAGCAGGAGAAAGCCCGGCTCCCCAAAATCCAGAGGAGCGAAGGAAAGACACGCATGGCTATGTACAAGAAGAGCCTTCACATCCACTCCAGCGGGAGCGCAGCTGAGCAGCGGGAGAAGATAAAACAGGTCAGATTGTGTGAAGGGCATCAGGTTTGAGGCTCAGCTTGAGGGTAAAGTATTTCACTGTCCTGCTGGCAGAATGGAGGTTAGAGAGGAAAAGGCAACAGTTCCCAAATGTCTAGCCCAGCGCAGGGAGTTAGGGCTCTCTGCTTTTGTGGCATCAGGTATGGTTTTTAGTGTTGCTCCCCATGTGAGTAGCATTGGGAAGCATCCTTCCCCCACCCCCGCCCTTTTTTTTTAACTCCTTTTAGATGATAGTGTGAGTTAGTCTCACACTATCAACTTCAAAGATCAGAGCACCGATGTTTATATAAGTACCTGCGTTTTCCTGTTCCAGTTTGCTCAGCAGGAAGAGAAGAGGCAAAAGGCAGAGCGGCTGCACCAGCAGCAGAAGCATGAGACACAGATGAAGGACATGCTTGCCCAGTGCGAGAGCAACACAAATGAGCTCCAGCAGCTGCAGGTAACCTTGTATGGTGGTCTGACCTTTTGCAGATGCCCATGTGCTGTTTCTGCACCAGTGTAGGGAGCACATCTGATCCCCTGCACAGCCTATACAGCAAGGGCCTGGCTAGCATAATAAATGTAGCTGCAGAGAATTGTGAACTAGAACTGATGTCCTCCCGCTCTTCCTTTAGAAGCTTTAGTGGCTATGTCTAAATGTGTCCTGGAGCTCAGAGCTCTGAATGCCTCTGGCTGATGCAGGTCCTTATTGAGCACAGGGTTTACAGTCCCTGATCTGGTATAATTAATGGGTGTTTTATCATGTGATCTGTATTTAGAATGAAAAGTGTCACCTCTTGATTGAACATGAAACCCAGAAGCTAAAATCCCTGGATGAGAACCACAACCAGCACATGAAGGAATGGCGGGACATGCTGAGGCCACGGAAGAAGGTAGTTCCTGCTCTGTGTGAGCAGGGTGTCCTGCTCAGCTGGTTGGGAGGGACAGTGTCCTAGCTCCAGTATAATCACAAATATATCTCTGATGTGTGTTCCTTTTTGCTTAAGGCTCTAGAGGATGAGCTGAACCAAAAGAAGCGTGAGCAGGAGATGTTCTTCAAGCTGAGTGAGGAGGCAGATGGACCGACTCCGGCATCCCCAACCAAACATGCCAAGTTTGTCCCATTCAGCTCTGCAGAAAGTTTGTAACACCTAGCCGCTGGCAGGCAACCAGCTGGTACTTGCTCTGTCCTCCTTGGCTGCAGGTGGGCAACCTGGACTTGGAAGACCCTCTCAGCAACCTCTTCTCAGAACAGCACCATCCTATTCTCTCGCTCCGCCTGGGTTAAACACAACCTCTGTCTTAAAGTGTGGGACACTGACAGGAAGTTTTGGTGGCTTTTCCAGGGGTTGGTTTGCTCAGCAAAGCTCCACACTGAGAAGCCTGGGAGGGACCATATCTGTGATCTTCCTTGCACTGTTAGCTGAATTTGAACGCATCACTTTTTATGTTGAGCCTGGTGCTCACTGGGCTTGTTAGCTCTGACTGAAGCAATAACAGCTCTGAACAGGAGAAATGGGCAGTAGCTCTTGTACTCTGTCCAGTGGTTATTAGCCTCTCGTCACTGTGGCTGCTTGTCCTCCTGGTCCTCAGTGTCAGGGTAAATGACTTGTCTGTGGCAAAGCAGCTTTGGCATTCTCTTAAGCTAACTTTGGCCTCATGGACCCCTAACACTTGCCCTGGAAGGATTATTTTTACATATTGTGGCCCTTCTTTGCTCAAAGGAAACACAATGGTTTGGATTTTTTCTCTTTAGAGGAGAGAAGGTTGTGTTTTCTCTTTCCCCTTCCTCCCAGTATAGACTGTGCAGGAAGGGGACCAGCTGGGCTTGCTTTAGAAGATGCCTCTCCCTCTTTGTTTGCCTTGATTGCTGGTGCACCAGTCCCTCTGGCACCTACCTAACGTTATCTGATCAGAGTTTGGAGTACGGCACTGAAGGCTCAGGCTCTCAGACTCACACCCAGCAATATGCGGATCATAAATGAACTGCTCAGCTGGATGAAGGCTTTTGTGTGTTAACGAAGTATGTGTGTATGTGCAGAGGGAGAAGCTTGTAACGGTGTCCAGTTCTGTGGTGACACAGTAAGGTATCGGTCACAATTATGTGCCTTCCAGTCAAGGCAAGTGAGAGAGAGAAGGATTTTATTTCTAGATCTCTTGCAGTCACATGCACCTGCTTGAGCTTTGCTAAGTGCCATATGCATACGGACCATATAGGTCAGCCAGCCTGGTCGCCCTGCCATCAGGGTTACAGGCTGCAAAGCGCTGTTTGAAAGGAATGAATGAGTCTTGAAGGAAGGAATGCTAGGGAAGAGGAAAGACAGTTCACACTGGCTTGTTACTCTCAGCATGACTTCTTCCACTGATGTCTTATCTTCTTATGATGTGCCACAGTCTATCTCAGATCATTCTTCTTGCTTTCTACTTGCAGCAGAGGAACAGTGGCATGTCCAGCCCTATGCTTGTCTTTCTGCTGCTTGATGATGTGGTTCAGCTGGACTGCCTTTCTCCACCTGCACAAGCCACTGCTTGGCTGAGCTTCTCGGTAGGCCCTAGAGCATTGTCCTGGACTAGGGGACAGTGACCTCACTGGGCAGCAGCCCTTTTTGCACAACCCCAGTGATCCATGGCATATGGTAGCACATAGATTTTTCTCTTTCTGTTGATCTCTGGACCACATTGTTTATTTTATGCCTGCTTCCCTAGCAAGAAAAAAAAAGGCTATCTGTAGTGGAAAAAAAAGTTATCTTAAAATCTCGTGTGTTAATTCGGGGGCACACTAGCATTTCAGGAAAAAGGTTTATGAGGTCTTTTGGACTGTATTGGTAAGTATTGGTACTTAGCCCAAGGGGCTGGCCTCCAAGGTCTGTAACACCTCTTTATCTGAGGAGTGCATTAGAGTTTAGAATACATATCAACAAGCTTCATGCAAACCAGTGGGACTGCATCCATTTGGGCCATCCCAAATTTCTTCTGAATCCACACCATTAATATTGTTATTAATAAACACAGCCTAGATAGTGATCAAAGGGCTGGGACCCTTTGCAAGCAGACTGCAGAGGGGCTTTTAAGTAACTAGTCTGCATTCCTAGACAGACCACCTGTCCAGCATCAGCTGTACCTTTTGGGTATGATGATACTGCCAGGCTGGGAGCTGATATAAGAACATATGAATGCAGAGGGTTGTTTCTGAACTGGGCAATGTGTTGGTCTGAGCTTTCTAATAACATTAGAAAGGTGTGGTGGCAGCCTCAGGGATTTAATTCCCAGTCCCATGGATGTCAAGTCTGGAGCTACTGAATGAAATGGTTGTTGTCACAGAAATCAGAACCTGACGCCTGGCACCTGCGATCTGCAGAAGGATGTCTCACAGCATACTGTTCATAACATACCTCGTCTAGCTGAAACGTTTCGTAGCCTCCCTGAATGCCTTCTTGAAGCAGCCCAGTAAGAGTCAGTTCTCTGGATGTTGTGCAGCCCTGAAGGTGGGGGCTGCTTCTGGAGGCTTTTAAAGAGCTGATGTGATCTCCCCCCCCCCATTGTAAATTGGTTGTTCCTTCCTCTAGTCGAGTTTATTTGCAGCCTGGAACTAGCAGCATAAGTTCCCCTTGTGCTAATAAAGGATGGGAATGGTTTTGGCCCCTGCATTTTGCCCCTTCTCTGTCCCTTTGCCAGGCGTGCCATGGCTCTGCACACCGTACCCCTCTCCTAGAAGAGCGCAGGGGAGCACATCTTGCGATAGAAATGTTTACAAGGTGGTAATTTTTTTCCCTGTAAAAAAGGGTATTTTGTTGTTTGCTGTTCGGAAGTAACCATGAATAAACTCAATTTATTTTTGAAGGAGGAAGGGACACTTTTTTTTTTTTTAAACATGGCTTTGAATAAAAGGTTTTTTAATATTTTGTAAAACATCTTTGGTGGGACCACCAAATGTACTATAATGTAATGAGCATTCTAATAAAGTAACGGATTGAGAAATGTGGGCATGTGGCTGATTTCCTGCGCGATCCGATCCCTGGCGACAGTCTCAGACCAGCACAGTTTTGCTTCTCAAATCTGGCTTTTGCTGAGTTACAGAGTTCTCCAGAGCCTGTTCTGGGGTCTGAACCTTGCAAGGCTGAACTTCCAGTTCTTTAAATATAGCTAGTTGTTTCAAAAACACTTCTGCTGTGAGCTGCAGCTCAGCAGTAGTAACGTTTTGCTACAAAGCTGAAACTTTGGTAGAGATAGGCTGAGCAGTAGTTCCCTGTCTAGCTTTGCTTTGTGTTAGAATAGACCACGGGTGACGCTGCTTGGTGGAGAGGGAGCATTGCAGCCCAGCCGGGCCTGAACCTCTGCCCGTATGGGCGTGTGTGGTCTGAAGAACAAAACCACTTACACATGGGTTTGCTTTGTCTTTTTGCTTAGCTTCCCTGGTTTTAACGAACATCCCTGGGGTCCCATGTTTTGTCAGGACAAAGAGGTCCTAAGGCTGCCCCCCATCTCCTCGCCACTAGGCCATGCTGCCCTTGCTGAGGTGTGCTTGGAGTCTGAGGACAGATTATGGGCCTGGGACCCAAACTGCATCTTTCGTTGTGTCCGTGCCAGGGGGACAGCTCTGTGGCTTCCCTGCTGCTCACCCCCAACCTGCTCAGAAAAGCTCCACCACTCTTCAGTTTCTGCTTGCAGATTTTATTTGAAGGTTTAGTTATGATTTCTTTTATGCAGATGCCTTGCAAGTGGGGCATGGGTTGGCTCAGTGCCTTTTGGGGGGTTGGTGTGGTCTTGCCATCAATTTTGGAAGGTTGCTCCAGAACATGCCACCTTCTACCTTGAATTCAGCACTGCAAATGGCCTTGTGACCTTGTGGCCACTGAACAAAATTGCAAGCTGTGAGCTCAAACACAAGGCGGTGAAAGCAGAGGGGAGCTGCTGCTACAGGCAGAGCTGGTCATGCTGGGTGCAAGCTGAGGTGGGGGCTAGTACCGTAGAAAGGGTGCAATGGTGCTGTGCAGAACAAGGTACATCTAATCGGCCAGGAAAGCAGGTGTGTGCCCACGTTTTAAATAAGCAGCACCGCAGTGAGAGAAGGACAAGGGCAAAGCATGAAATCACATCTCCTTGCTTTGTGAGATGGTAAGAAAGGAAGTAGCTGTGGACATATATCCAGCAATCTCCTACGACTGCTTGTCTCTTGGGATGCACTGGTCAGAAACAGCATTAGTGGAGGATCTCATGGGAGTAGTTTAATTTAATCTGTGTGTCCTTGGAATTGCCTGAGGGGAGCTTCAGCTGTGAAGATGCTTTATTCATAAATATGTGGAAGGTATTGTGTATTCCAGAAATAACTGCTATCTACCATCCTGCCCTACTGCAACATCGAAAACAGAGCAAAGGGAAAAAATCTTTCTTAATTTATAAAAATAGAGATGATTGCCCTAAAAAGTTACAGCTAGGGCAGCGCCAGCACCGTTCTCAGCTCCTCTCATTACCTTCTCCATACTTCATATCCTGGCAGATTGGGGCTCCTTAGCACTGCCAAAAAGCTTTCCTAGCATTCCTCCTGGGCTGGGGAACAGGTAACTCTCTTGGGGAAGCAAAAACCCGCCAGGCAGGGACAGTCACAGAGTCAAGGCTTGTGCCTAACCCACCTTTCCACTAATGCCGCATCTGCTCTCCCTCCTTCACTGTAGGACAGCTGGAGACGACCACTGCTGTAGGCACTTGTGTCTAACATCATCCGCGCTTTGTCATGCTAAGGGCTATCGTGCGTAGTCCTGCTATGCTGGCTGCTGGATTAATTCTCCAAATGCCAAACTACCCAGTGCTCAAGTTGAGCCAAATCTCTGGAGAGGCAGGTGCTTCGGCCACAGCGTGCTTGATGCTTGTTTCCTGGGTGGGCAGGGGCAGGCAGGGTGCAGGGGCAGACGTTCTCGTGACCTGGAGGCCATGCCACTGGTCCCACTGTGCAGGCAGGCACCCACCGTGGCCTGGTTTCATGCTTGCCAGGACAGCCAGGAGGATGTTTGCGCTTCTTCCACTTGTTCACTAGATGGCATGCACACTAAACCAGCGGGCCCGGCACTAGGCTGCATCCTGGCTCCGGAGCACGGACCCGGAGCTGCCTGCTGGCACTAAAATCTTTGGTCACTTTATCTCTTTATGCTTTTCATTAGTGCTTCAGTATTTTTTTTCCAAGGTTGTCCTCACTAGTGGCTCAGGTTTCCCTGTCCACTGTCACAGTGTGCAGACTTGGGGGACTGAGCATCCCCACCGTGGGGGCTGAGCATCCGTGCCATGGGGCTGCACATCTCTGCCATGGGGCTGAGCAGCCCCGCGGTGAGGGGTGAGCAGCCCTGCCGTGTGGGCTGCAATGTCTCCATGCAAGGTGGAAGCAGGCTGCTGCTGTGCTGACCCAGTGGTCAGTGTCATCTGCAGCCTACAGGTCAAAGCAGTGAAAAATCATTCGTGGCAGCTTTGTTTGGATCCCCCTTTCTTCAGACTTAGTTAAGGGACAAGCACCCAGCTGTGCTGACTGAAGAGAGAGGCTGAGGAGCAGGGCGGTCTGGTACATAACTATTGCTTTGCTGTGCCTCAGCTCCAAAAATCTGCCCTCTTCACCACTGTGGTAGGCGTGTTGTTTGTGACTAGTGCTCTGTGAGGGAGCTCAGGGAAGATGAATGCGGGAACATTTAGCCATCTAGAACATACTTGTAATTCTTAAATTAAGCAAGCAGAAGAAATAATGGACTCTCTATGCCAGGATGATCATAGGTACTGTTTCCCCCCTCCCACACACACAGTTTTAAGATGGGTGTGGAGTACTGCTCTCTCATTCCAGTACATTTCTGACACCTGACAGACCTCAGGGACAACCCAGCTGTGACCTAACAGCTGAAGCCTTTGTATAGCCAGGCAGAAATCCACCTGCACTTCCTAGCCAATGACTGACTTATAAAAAATCATTTTAATTTGTTCAATGATCTAAAGATCGAGGGTTGAGATCTTTGCAGTGGAGGAGGTGGTAAGGTCTTCTGTGTAGTTATTTTTCTTAGCTTAACAGCACTCCAGGCTTCCTTCAGGGCATCAGGAGACTCCTTGTTTATCCCTAAACTGCACTCAGATACATTGTACCCTTCTACCACATAAACTCGCTGCGGGAAGTGCTATTCCCACACCTCTGCTGCTCACACAACCGTACAGAGATGAAGGCCAAGCACAAGACACCAAGATCAATCACAAACCCTCATTTGGGTTCCCTCAATGAACATTTGGTGATTTTCTTGATAAATTACCAGTGAGCAGTAGAGACCGGGCTTTACAATCAGCTTCGTGGCTAGTCTCCCTTAGGAGGTGATCAGGTCAGCATGCACAGCAGTGCTCCATTCTTCTCAACAGCTCTCTTCAGAGCAGTTAACTAAACACAGGAGCCATTTTACAGCATTAGCTGCAATTTTCTGTAGCCTCTGCTTTGTTCCTGGGCACTTGTAAGCCATTGGCTTGCAGCAGGTGCCTGGTGCTCTTGGAGTCTCTCTGCAAAGGAGTCGCTTCAACCCCATCTAAGCAGATTAGAGTGGTGGGGAGGGGGTTAATGCTGATACTTAAGTGCTTCCTATTGATTTTGTGTAGTCTTTTGGACCTCTGCCAGCGTTCATAGGCCTAGAGTGGGTTTATGCTAGGAGACACAGATAAAATAACCTCATGTGTGCAACAAGCTGGCAATCTAATACACATGATTTATATCAGATACAGAGGAATGGCCCGACATCCTCAGAGTGTACCCTGTGGATGTATCCAGAACTCTACAAAGAAAGAAATCGGAAAGGTGAAGGCAGGAACTGGGCCTGGTCCCTAGACCAGGTAGGTCCAAGATGGTATGACAGCTCATTCAGATGTTTTCCTTTTGCTTTCAATGTTAAGCATCTCTATGTGGGGATCTTGTGGCATTAAGGAAATGGATTTATTAGCAAAGGAATGCCCAAAGGCTTTGTCCACCCCTAAAAAGGGGAAGGGGGGAAAAAAGCTTTTCAAGGCAAAGTATCATCTGTGTCCCTCTGGGCTGCTTCAAGCTCATAAATGAAGTAGCCTTCACAGTGTCACTCTGTGTTTTTCACTTCATCGCTCCTGGGTTCCCAACAGCAGCTGCAGGATGTTGCCCAGAGTTAAATGAAAGAGGAAGGCCAGTATGAAGATCATTGCTGAAGGTTCATGGCAATAAAGTGTTCCACAATGGCTAGGTATGGGCCTCTTGGAGTGGGAGGGCAGGGAATGAGCTCTGTGACTGTAAAAACAGGCAGAACTTGATCCCCCTTCCCAAATTCACCATCTGCCTCCAGGTTAACGTGAAATTCTGGAGTTAGGCTTTCTGTTCCCTCAAGCCTGTGACCAGTATGAGATGACAGAAGCAGGAGCAGGGATGATGCTCCTTTTCAGAGCTATCTCACACACTTTTTTCCCGTGTTCTCATTCTTTTCTTCTGCTGTTAGTCCTTACAGCACTGGTTGTCAGGACAGATCTTCTGCCTTACTGGTCTGCTGTGTAGGGTATGATGTGGTCAGTGGTATCTAGGAATCGGATAGTTCATCAGTTCCTTGCCTACCACCCCTGCCTCCCCTGCTACCCTAGCACTAGTCCACCGTATCTCTGTGTGGCAGCTGTAACTGCTCCTAAAACTAGAACAAACAAATCTGATGAAAAAACATAGTTTGGCCTGTTCTTGGATGCTGCAGCTATAGGCCAATGTGCTTTTTGAATTGCATGTTCTCTATTTGCTCTCCCCAGCTGATTTTTTTTTTTTGCTAACACGCTTGCTTTTTTTCTGATGACAAAGACAGCAGAAACTGAGAACTCATTGCATATGTAGTTTAAAACTGATGTTTACATTCACTAATGTTCCTAGACATGCACAGACTGATCCTAGGATTCATGTGCAGTGAGTCCAAGGTATTAAGATGCTGGACTTCATGTTAATGTGTAGATAGATTGGGCCATTAAATGACCAGTCTAGATACATTGTTTTCGGTGCATGGGGAATGTAGGGTCAGCCTGTGCACTCCTGTAAAATCAAATTACTGAAATTTATTGGGCTGACATACACAAGATCAATGTCCCAAGCACAGTCACCCTCTCTCTAGATGTCTGGCAATCTAGTCACTCCTAAATAGAATAAACCAGCAGCCAAAGCAACAGGGACAGCAGCAGCCGTAGCATTCTTAACTAAGTTTTCTCACTTAATACTTCTCACCTTGCAGTTTAACAACTATTGAGCAACTATTTTGTTTAACATGTTTCTGTGCTTCTTTCCATATCTATCCAGTTATCTTCTGTTTTCCCTGTGATCGCCTTGACCAGGCTTTCAGTACTCAGCCCTCAGGTTACATCTTCCTCTACATTGTTCAGCAGCAGTGCCTCAGCTGTTCTCTACATTGTTTTTTTTCTTTTCATCTGTAGACCAGCATCTGTTCAGGTATCTGAAGACCAGCAATTGTTCAGTTCCTCTCCTGCTCCCACTTTTTCCACTGTTCCACATCTCTTCAATGTTCATTTCCTCTTTTGTCAGCAATGTGATGCACAGTCATTTTGGATGACTTCCTCATTGTCCTTTGGATAATTCGCCTATCCTTTAGGGTTTTTAAAACCAGCAAAAATTCATCTGCCCATGCTGGGGTGCTCCATGTGACATCAACATAGTGATCAAAAGCAGCAGTTCCACTTTCTGTTAGCTGCCTGTAGTGCTTTCCTAGGCTTCATCTCTTGATTAGCACTTGAAGGTTCAGCCCCGTGGTCCCTCCTGAGCTAAGGGCTTTCCTGATGGGAGTTGCATTCATCTGGGCCTCTCTATGAATCCTTGTCCACCTAGCTTCAACTGCTGCCTGACTGAGTAAGAATTGGGCTGGAAGAGTGAGGGCAGTGATGTGCAGCTGATCTGCAAGAAAGCCAGCCCTGCAGACTACACTTGGGAACACCAGCAAGTGCTGGGGAGGAGGGTCAGCAGCGGTGTGGTGTCCGCTTTGGACAACCTAGAGTCCTCCCTAGAGCCACTTTCTCTGCAGATGTGTAGTGGTTTTGTTCTTTGCTGAGGGGAAGTAGGATGAAGATGAAGCCCTATGGGAGGGCAACAGGGGCAATAAAGCCTTGGCAATCTGCCTGTGCCTTCACAAAATAGAGTGCTTTTCTCCAGAGTGGTTATAGCAGTTAGGAGTATAAAAAAGAACCAAATTTAAGGAGCCAAGGAGTGAGATGAGTTGTTTATGATTAAATTAAATTCATATGAAAACTAATGACCTGCTAGTGCTAGTCTTGGGTAACTTTATAATGTAATTAAAAGCCAATAGGGAAGAGAGCTGTGGTTATGCCACGTGTTAAGGAGCTGCCGGGAACATAGAGGCCGTGGGTGGTGCTGATGCAGAAATGCCCCAGGTCACTACTGCCTTGTCCCCTCTGCCACATGAAGAACAGTGGTGGGGACAGAACAAGGTGTGAGGGCATGGGCCACTCATGATGGAGCAGATGGGGTGCTGGTGGCTGAGCTACCAACTCTGTGCATCACTTGAGCTGTCTGGAGTAAGGTGGTTATAATGTTTCGAACACACTATGAAGCCATCACACTCTCCTTTTTCTGGTCACTAAATTTTCCTTTAGAGATGCTGCTGATGATGACCAAGTTAGCAGAGCTTTGGGTTCTTACTGCAAAACTAACAGTAGATGCTATGGGAGAAGAGCAGGGTCAAAAACCAAAACCTGCTTACGGAACTGCACACAGGCCCACCACGCCAAGCAAGACGTGGACCCCAGCAAAGCACACTGGACTGTCATCCAGCCCCTGTAGCCACTTCCCCTTGAAGGGCAAATAGCCACAGAAAAGACAAACTGCGTCCTCCGAGAGCCCTCCCGGGAGGAACAGCCAAGTGACTAGCCCATCTCACATGCCGGCATCAGCTCCAGATGCTGCTTTTCAGGGCATCTCATGACGGAGGGCTGTGGTGGCCACAGGGAGCCCGTGCTGCCCCGGGCTGTGTTTCTGACGTGTGCTGTTCCCGAGGGCCCCTGCTCCTGGAGGGACGCGATCCGGGGTGGGGGCAGCTGGCAGTGGGCGCGCGACCTTGGCGAGCCACAGGCCGCCCCGCGTGGCTGATTCACGGCCTCCAGCACGCAGCGGGGGTTTGTCCCCGCTCGATTTCGGGGCGGGAGCTTCGCGCAGGCGGCGCCGCCGCCTGGAAGAGGCGGAGGGGGAAGAGGCGCCCGTCCCCACGCGGGAGCCGCCGCCGCGCGTGGGAGCTCCGCCGGCCGCGCGTGGGGAGGCGGGGGCGGCGCCTTTAAGCGCGCGGCGGCGGGGCCGCCCCTCGGCCGGGATAGGCCGGGCCGGGCCGGGGCCGCCCCTCGCCCCGGGCGGGCGGTGCTGCGCGGCGCGGCGCGGCGCGCCAGGCTCCGCGGCGCTGCAGGCTCCGCGTCCCGGCTGCGTGCGCCAGAGCCTCCCCGCAGCGCCGCCGCTTCGCCGCTGGCGCCGGGTCCGCGGAGGGCGGAGGCATGCCCAGGAGGAGCATCGCGGAGGTGAAGGTGCTGGACGTGCAGAAGCGGCGCATCCCCAACAAGCACTATGTGAGTGGCACGGCACGGCACGGCCCGGCCCCCGCGGCGGCGGCGCTGGGCGCTCTGCCGCGCCCGGCCCGGCTCGGCCCGGCCCTGGGCAAACAAAGGGCGGGCGCTGCGGGCGGCGGGGCCCGGCTGCCCGCGGGCGGGGGGGGCCGGGGGCGCCGCGGCCCTCTGCCCGCAGCCGCCGTGGAGGGCGCTGCGCCCGCGGCGGCGTTGCGCAGGGATCGGGCTGCGAGCAGCCGCCGGGCGCGGTGTTGGCGGAGGGGTCCGAGGAGGCACCTTGGCTGCTGCCCGTCGGGCCCCGCAGCAAGTGCCTCTGCTGGTGGGCGGGCCCGAGGGGGCTGCGCGGGGCCGAGGGGCTCGCAGACCTGTTGGCTGCGGCGTGCTGGAGTAAGGGACACCCTGGCTCCTTGCTGCTGTGACTAGGACAGTCTCCCTTCTTGTGTCCCTGTGTTGCATAGGAAACACTTTCCTTCCTATTTCAAAGTATCTTCTGAGCACTTGTAATGTGTATGCTATGGTGTTTTTTTTCCTTATTATTTTTATTTTTATTTTACACTTTGGTACATTTCCAGGTGTCCATAGAGACCTTGCAGGTGAACCTTTCCAAATCCTGAAAAAACATGAAACAAAGATCAAAACCGTCTCCCCATCCCGCTTGCGCGAGGCTGGGATGAGCCAGTGACGCTCTGCTAGCGCTGTGCTTGGGTCGAGCAGGCGCACGGTGTTTCCTCAGGCTGACGTGCGTGGGGCTGGCCAGGGTGGGCACCCGGAGCGCTTGGAAGGACCAGGGCTTCCCCGGGGCACCTGGCCTGTTGCGGCAGTGAGCAACAGCAAGAGGAAAAGGGGACAGGGCCAGCCCAAGCTTGGTAGAGGGTAGAGGGCTTTACCCCCCGCTCACGTCTGGCGAGCTCTGCCATGTGGCTGCAGTCACCCTGCTGTCCTCTCCAGCCCTTCTTGTGACCCTGTCAGGCTCTGGCATAGCCTGGCCCAGGCTTGCTCCCATCTGCCTGCTGTCCCTGTCCCGGATTTACCCATCCTGTTTAGACGATGCACTGGACCTGGAGAACACGTACGCAAGGAGATTTCGTTAGCTGCATGTGCTTCTCTTCCTCTCGGCAGACGCATCTCGCGCGCGGCCGTCGGTAGCGCTCGAACAGCGGGCGCTCCGCGGGCTCGCCTGCACGGGTTCTTCCTCCCCGCTCCCTCCTAGGCCGTCTTGTTTTCTTGCTGGGGCAGGGGATTTCTTGCGGCCCGCTGGGCCGGTTAACCCCCATGAGGTTGGAAAGTTGGGGCAGAAGCGTTTTACAGAAACAGAGGCGCGTCGCCGGGCCGCCGGCGGGGTACTCCGGGAGCAGGAACTCCTGCGGCCGGAGCCCCGGAGCTGGGCAGGCGAAGAAGCCGTCCGTGACAGTCAGCTGCGCAGCCTGGCTGCTCCCCGCTCGAGTACTCTGCCTCTAACCTTTGCCTGGAGCCGTCTTGGACGGAAACTCAGCAGCGCGGCCGGGAGCGGGCACGGGTCCCGGGAAGGGAGGCAGCTCGCAGGCAGCAGCCTCCTCGCGGCAGCGCTGGAGTAAACGGGAGCACTCGCCTTGTCTGAGAGATCGATAGGATCCGAGCAGATTCACAAAGCCAGTTAATTATATAGAATCAAAAGCTTTCTTTTTCTCTCTCTATCTCTCTCTTTTTTTTTTTCCCTTCCTCTCTTCCCGCAAAGAGAGGGAGAAGGGAGCAGCAAATCACGGCTGAGTCATCTTGAGAGTCTATCTGCTGGCAAACTGCAAATCAGAGTCAACCACAAAGTACATGTATTAAGCCTTTGCTCTCTAGCTTCTCATTTCTGAGCATAAATTTGCTTTGCTTGGTCCCCTGAAGGCAGTCGCTTGGTGTCCTCGGAGAGTTTGGAGGAGCTCTTTGGCTTTTCCTGCTGGTGCCTCTGCTCTGGCCTGACCTGTCGGTGACCTGTAGCACTCAGATTTAGCCTCCTCTCTCTGCACAGATCCGAAGCTTTTCTTTGCTGGACGAAGGTGTGGTTGTGTTGGCCGTAGTGAGATCACAAGCAGAAAATCATGAGTTCTGGTTTCCCAGAAAAGGGGGATCAAAGCAGGGTTCGAAGTCCTTGTTGGTTCCCACGGTGGGGAGAGCGAGACTCTGGAAGGGTCTGCTCTATTCCCACTCGAGTGGTTTGCCCATCGCCCTGGTAACTGATAGAAAACCTGTTGTGTAGCCCCAGACAAAAGCTTGCGCTTTTGCAGCTCCGATGTGAAACACGAGATGTAGTATTTCCCCAATAGAGGGCTGGGGGAGGGAGGAGGTTGGGAATATTTGTCTCTCTCCTTGAAAAATGATCAGATGCTGTCTCCGCGCTGGGTGGTAGCGTCCGTTGTTGCTCCCGTGGTGCTGCTCGCCTGTGCCGTGCTGCGAGCCTGGATCTTCCGTGCCACTTCTCAGCGTTTTGTCTGCAGATGCCGTCCGGAGCTTTGCAGCCTGTCACATAAAGCAGTTCCCAGGGTCAGAGGCTTCATAGGGCCTCTGTATTTCCATCCTCCTCTAACCCTTCGTGGCCCTTCTTCCAGCTGAATGATGTTATTTTTTGGCTGTGAGTTCCCCGGAGACCATAGTCTCCAAGAGGAGCGTTGTTCCATGGCATAGGGCACTTCCCAAATGATTGAGACTTTGGCTAGGGTGGGATCAAGCAAGGTGCTAGCAGTCCGGTTTGGGTAGCTGGGTGCAGACTCAAACGTGCACTAAACGAATTGTCAGGCTTTAACTGGGGAGCTGAACACAGCTGCACGCCTCTTCCATGCTAGGCCACTTATATGTGCACATGTGTATACAAAACCAATGAAAATCTTCCTTGGAGAGGTACATCCCAGCCCAGGGGGTCGCTGTCGCCCTGTTTCTCTGTTGATGGCCACTGGTAGGCTAAGCCAGGAACAGCCGTGCACTGAAGGACCCCGTAGGGTCCTATTTGCAATACATACTCTCTTATTTTAGTGACAGCACAGTATCTGACTCCATTGCTGAGGGTGTGAAACACTCAGGCTGTGCAGGGTGCTCAAAATAAACCCAGGTGTGCTTGAAGGAGCATGGGTGATAAGGAGAAATGGCGATGGCCTGATGATTGCGCCTGGAAGGCTTTTACCACTCTAATGTTGGCATGGTGAGATGGACATGTCTGCCTCCTGTTTTTATCAAACTCAAGCCTCACAAGCAGAGAGGCTGACAGGGGGAGGGCAGTGGGACCGAGGTCCTTGCTGCAAGCGATAGGACCTCAGAATTTGCTCTGTGAGCTGTGACACCATACGATGGTGCATTGCACTTATACCTTCTCTCCAGGTCTACTAACCCTGAGTGTTTAAATTGCCACTACTTGTACTACTTGTTACGTCCTTTAAGGTCATCTTTTCATGGATGGGAAGTGGAAAGGGCAATTAGAGAGAGGATTTTTCTTCCAAGTGTTTGTTGCAAAATGGACTGCCCTGCTTCTGTCGTGAGGGAACGACGAAGCTGAAGATCTCTGTAGCTCTCTCTCCAAGTGATGAAGAAAGCAATTCCCCTTCGCTGGTGAAGGGAGGTATGGGGTCACTCTGCAGGGACATTTCCCTTAGAATCATATTTAAATGATTAGAGCTTACGCCTAGGGAGTCTGGCGCTTGGGGACACTGACAACGAGGGTCCCAGGAGCATATTGCAAATCTGGAAAGGTAAAGTCCAAGAGCAAGGTTTAAAAATAATCGTTCTGGGCGACAGAGTAGCAGACTGTCATTTCTGTTGTCTGGCCAAGTCTCAGAATCTGATAAATGAATGTTTATTCAAGAAAGACACAAAACAAAACCATAGTTGAAACAGGATTTTTCTTTAAAATTTTCCTTTAAAGGATTTCACACAGCATCTTTTTATAGTTTTATGTTTGTTATTTCTTAGAGAGTCCCCCAAATAAAACTTTTCCTTACTAAATCTAGATTTTAGGTTGTTTTCTTGCCCTTAGTCAAGCTTCAGGAGTTTTCATTTTAATACGGCTGCTATTAGTGTGTTTTGTTCTATGCATTAATAATAATACAATTGAATCTTATCTTTTCTACAGTTCCTTCCACCAAGAATATTTCCATAAGGCTTATAGTTTTAAATGCTTGCTCTAGAGCTTGAATTAAAACTAGTTATACATCTGACGGGGGTGGGGGGAGAACAGCATGCTGTTTGTTTTTGTTAGCTTATTGGAAAACCTGGACTATGCTTTTGCATGACTTCCTTTCCCAGCCTCAATGCACACATATTGCTTTGAAAAGGAATAGTTTAAACGAAGTGTACAGCATATATTTATTTTGCAAGCTCAGTTAACAAGACTGCAAACTGTACTGAAGGTGAATAACCATGCATATTTAACTAGTTCATTTGTATCTGCAGCTGCCTTGCAAAAGTAGTTAAAAGTGCATGTCAATCTAGTGTCTAGATTATAATATTGATATCTGTTTTTAAACATGTTTGACTAAAAGCGTATTCAAAAAGTAAATGTGTTGTATTTTTAATCTAGAGTTTGTGAAGTGCTAGCATCTCTCTTCTCCAGAGTGTTCGCAGCTTCATTCTTTATGGTCGTCCAGCTATTCGTGTTTCATCTGTCATACAAACCCTCCCTGCATTGCTTATCTGGAATTGGTTATCAAGTATTTAGAGAAGAATGCTTGACTTGCAAGAGGCCTGCTGATCTAAAGAGTCACAGTTATTCCTCAGTGGCTAGTTCATATAAAGCAGAAGATGTCTTCTGGACACGTGGATTTGTGTGTCATAGTCTCCTTGGTCAGTCAGAGATCTGAGGAGACCTGGCTCAAAATCACCATGTACAACAGCATTATATTTAAATATTGTGAATCATATCAGCTGCTTGACTTTAAAAGGGCATGGGGAGATGACTCCCTCCAGTACCATGCTCTCTGTGGAGAGTGGCCGTGCTTATGGTATGGCTGGAATGTCCCGAGAGGAAACTGAAGGAGTTAGATGTATTTGGACCAAAGGAGCAGAAGGTTAAAATGAGTAGTGAAATCTGTCTGAAGGCTATTGAATAAAATAGGAATTTTGTAAGAGAATAAAAGTGAAAATACTCCATGTGAAACAAGACTGAACTCCAGAAGCTGTGTTCTCTGCTGCTTTGGGAAGAGTTACTGAGCCAGCAGCTCGTGGCCCTGTGAGAAGGATGGAGCTGAGACCCTGAAAGCGCTCTCTTTCTCAGCATCCTAGACTTTTGTTTTGCTGCTGTGTCCTGTGGCTCAGCTCTGTCTGGTCCCATTTCCCATCAGCTGGCTGATGCGCTCCCTCTCTTCTGCTTCAGGCAGGCCAAAGGCCCAGGGTTTGGAGTCTTTCTGCAGCTGGAGCCTCCAGTGGGTAGAAATTTGGACCCATCTTTATGTCTGGTCCTGCTCTGTTGCTTAGCGTTAAAGGGCTGATTGAGCCTGCCTTCCTGCTCACTTCTCAAGTAGATTGAGGCTTAAGGGAGCACTTTGGCTTTGTGAAAAGCAACAGTCAAATGCAATCCTTTGTTTTTCTTCCCTAGTTGTGTTACTTAAGGCTGTTGAAAACCTAGAATGCCGTACTTCAGTGGTAGGGCCAAACTCTGCCTGGCAGGTGTCCACTGAGGTTGATGAAAAAGCTCTGCCTGCAGACTGTGGAGAGCAGTGGGGTTGCTGGTGTTTGCAGGCAGTTTCAGTGGTGAACTTCAGCGTAAAGGACATAGCTCTGTCCACTCAGAGGTCTGGTGACCTTGATCCCCACAGCTTTGCTTTGGAGAGTATTTCTGTTTTCTGGCTGTTTTGTGTAGCGGTGGGAAAGAGGAAACAAATGAATCCATATGTTTGACCTTTGCTGTGACTCGGAGCAAAGAAACTGGTGTATATGTTGTGCGACTGAGGAGTGCGCAGCGGTTGAGGAAAGCTCAGCATGTTGTCCTTGGAGGTCTCTGTGCTCCCAGTAACCGTGCACACATGCACTTTTCAGACCAGCAACTTCTTGGCTTTGTGCTTGGGCAGAGTTGTGCCCTAGTGAGTTGTAAAGCAGCAGAACATGAAAAGCTGTTACTCTTTGGGGTTTTAAGGAGGGTACAGTAAAAGGGATGAATCAGGGCTGCAAACAGCAGTTGGTTTGTAGTCCAGCAGGCTACAAACAATTTTTTTTTTTTTTGGTTGTTTGCTGTGGTGGCGAGGATATTCCTGTCCTCACGCCACCTCTCTTGGCCTGCCCACTGCATCCCAGTTAGCTCCCTGCAGCACTGCTCCCCTTGCTTCGGTCTCTTCACCGCTAGCTGGGGGAATCCACGTCAGCCTCGAGGGCTGTGCTGCACTTGCCACCTGGTCATACCTCCTTGTTTTCGATGCTCTCAGAACCAGAACCACCCGTCTGCCGCTCGTCCGGTCTGAGCGGGCGCAGGGGAGCGAACAGCAGGATTCCCGCAGGCAGCCGGTCGCGCTGGAGGGCAGAGCTGGGAGCTGCAGTCCCGCTCCCGATCCGAGCAGCTGCCCCGCTGCGCGAACGGTGCCGAGCTCCACGCTCCCCTCCGCAGCCCTGCACTCCTGCTGTGGAAGCGGCTCATGGAGAGGGGCCAAGCGCAGCAGCACTCGGCCAAGAACTTTCTTTGTTTCCAGTCACCTCCCTCCTTTTTTTCTTTTCCTCTTACAATTTCCCACTCCCTCTTCTATATTAAACACTGCTCTGTTTGGGTTAGTTCCCTCGGCTCGTTTGGTTTCTCTGCCCCTTCCCTGCCGTTGCCGCTGAAGCCAGCGTTCTCCCGCAGTACGGCTCTCGCATTGTTTCCCTGTGTTTTGGGATGTGGGAGAGTGCGGGTGGAATAAAGAGGCTGATGCTTTTTCCCTCTGCTGGTGAAAGATGCTTTAAATATGCGGAGTTTTCCACAGAGGGGGTTATTGTACGTAGTCTCTCTGGACCCAAGACCACACAGGCTCAAACCTACTTGAAGCAACTCTTCAGACAGTTCTCTCTTTGCTGGAGGCTGTTCTGTCTGGCTTTGCGTTGGGAGCGCTGGTGAGCGGCCGTGGGTATACACTGGCGCTCTTGTCAGCGATGGGTCGGCACCACGGCGCGTCTGAGGAGCCCGGCTCAGGAAGCTTCTTTCCAGATGACAGCAGTCTCGCGTTCTGATCCACGGTTGTTACTGTGCCTTGGACGTGGCAGGCGCTGACGCGAGGCAGCCAGTGTGACCCTGTCCCAAAGCCCTGGGTGAACGTGCCTCCTGGCTTTACTCCCTGCCGTCTTCCATTGCCGGGCGGTTTCTCTGCGGCCAAAGAGGGCACAGTTCTTGGTGTTGAACCCCTTGGAGTTGTGTTTGCCTTCGCCATAGGTACCCTTGGCCTCCCCCTTGGGCACTGGATGTGGAGCTGTTTTGGTGCCACGTGCACAGAGGAGCCCTGGAAGGGCAGGGAGAGCTGCACAGGCACCCAGGCTGTAGCTGACTTGCAGCACTATGCCAGAGTCCTGCTGAAAGGTTTCTGGCTGGCTTGTCGCATTGTACGAATATGGGTGTGCTGTTCTTTGGCTCAGGCTGACGCATCTGTGTGGTGCTCTGATGGGTGGACTTGCTGTCTTGGCGTCTGCTTGTTCAGAGACCTAGGAGCTGCATGCTGCTGCATCAGGTAGTGAGCTCAAGGGTCCCCACTGAGTCAGTCTCTGCAGGAAAGGGTGAAATTCTGCTTATGAACTAGCCAGTTCTTTCACACTGGTGCAAAACCCTGAAAGCTGGGACTACACAGAGCATCTGCTATTTGTGATGCTTCGTGGGGAAGGAGGGTGTGTAGGGTAGTGGGAATAGAGGTAACAATTGCTGGGGCTTTGCTAACACTGTGCACCACCTTGGCTGTTCATCTGGCTTCCTTACACCAGAGAGCACTCCTACTGGAGGTAGCTGGCAGGTAACCCTCACCCCTGCTTGCTCCAGAAACCGTCTGCAGCCGGGAGAGCCAGCTGCTGCCCTTTCCCCAGAGACTTGCTTTGGGCTGTACCCCTACGCCCAGGATACTTTCCAAGTATCCTTGGAAGACCTGTGGGGAGAAAGAGGCTGAAACTGTTGCTCTAAGTTTTCCTATAACTTCAGTCTCTCCTTTCCTCTTCAGATTTAAGCAGTCCAAGCTGATTTCTGAGTTGTGTTTTGTATATGTTCTTAGTGTGTTTATATAAGCAGTCCAGAAGTGATTATTTCAGAAGGTCATATGGCCCCATGTTTCAAGTACAGTTCAATATTTCCTTGTGTCTGTTCTTAATCCCATTGCCTCAAGTCAGCCACTTGAATCATCTACTTTTTTAAGCCTTTTTTTTTTTTTTTTTTTTTTTTTTTTTTTTTGTATGGGGACAACATGCATCTTGGGTAAGATGCGAGACTGAACATTTGTGAAAGACTTCAACCTCCTCAGACGGTTTGAGTTATGATAATTATCAAAAGCATTGTTATCTGCAGCACTCAGATTTGTTATCAGTCCCTGAAGGAATACTTCTAGGGTCTGACAGTTCCCAGGGCTTATACTTGCTACTTCATTTGTTTAAGGGGTGGAAAAAAAAAGATCCCTGGCTTGCATTCCAGAGAGAGATAATTTGCACTGAATTCTTCTTCCTTCTGTTCTCAGATATTTCAGTCTCAGGGATTCTGACCGCTTTTGGTTTGCATGTGAGCTCTCGGTTCCATCTAGCCCACTCACCTGGTGGCATTTGACGTTTGAGCGAGTGGAGGAACTTTCTCCATGTGTGTGGTGCTGTCTCTGAGTACCATCCCCAGGAGGCTGGGCTCTGATGTTCCCCATCCTCACAGCGTGCTCCCGGTGGGAGGGTGGATCTCCCTATTGAAGTAGTGGAAGGTATTTGCTTGCTGCGAGTTGCCAGCATATATCCCCTGTGGTTGCCAGAGTCCTTGCTAACATGATAGCTGATTGGCAGCTTTTGTTGACAGCTCTGTTATGGTTGGCCAGGTGCCATTTGCATTTCTTTTAGCAACCTGTCATTTTTGACAGTTCCCTTATGAAGGTTTTTAGGCCTACTTTCCACTGGCTCATTCTTGCTCTGAACTGTGTCTCCAGAAATACTGGAGAGGGAGAAAAGCTGCGATATGCATGAGATCACATGAGACAGGCTCCGTAGGGAACAATTTTATGATAGCCAGCAGGATGAACTTGGATAATATGATGGATCTTTTTTCCATCTTCATATTTCCAACTAGGGCACTTTACATCAGAGGTGTTCAAAGAGAATCTTGGAGAACCATGGTCCTGATAGTCTTCCTGACTTGTAATTTTTGAACTGCTGGTGTATGGCCAATTATTTGCAATGTAGAGCCTCATAGGAAGTTTAGTGAGCCAAGGCACTGCTGGGACAGTCAGAGTTCAGCCTTCTGCATCTGTTGGGTTCCAGTTTCCATAAAGGGTTTGTTCCAGTTCTGCCCTCCAAGGAATGGGAGCGTGTGGTGTGTTTTGCTTTAATATGAAGTGTTTCTTTCCTCCAGCATTAAGCAAGATCCCCTGAACCTTTGAAACTGTCACTGTGCCCTCTGAACTTTCTGCCGCCCACAAAAAGCCATGTGGAACTGGAGGGAAGATCTTGTTCCCTCTCCTCAGTGAACACCACGGCCCTGAAAAGATAGCCCAGCCTGATACTGCTTCTGCTCTGTAATTCAGGCTTGCTGCAAAGTGTGAGTTGTCTTGTGCTTGGAGGTTTTGGAATGCATGATGCTGCCTGGCGGACTTGAAGACAAGGGAACAGACGGTTTGGAGAAGAATGAGGTTGGGGAGGGGAGATGTATGGATGTGGCTTTTTTTTAATCCTGAAAGCAGACTTCAAGTGCATTTAAGTATCTCTGAAAACTCTGTACCCCTCCTCTGTGCCTTGTTCTAGTAGGGCAAGTGCCATGAACTGCATTTCAAGAATTTCAAAAGCATGAGCATGAATTTCAGTTATTCTCCTCTGTAATTTGTGGTTCAAATTAAGTGTAAATGTGAGAGGGTTTCAGTCTCAGTGATTTCTGCCTGTTCCAAAGCTCAGTTTGGCCCTTTGCCTTCAGAGATCAAACTTAGCTGCGGTTTCGATGTGACACGTGCAGCGACCTAGGTTGGAGCAGGGCATGGGGTGGAGGCTGTTCTTGCAGAGGTGGGAGTGGGGCAGAGTCAGGCATCCTTTTTTGGAGGGAAAGGAACCATCACTTCCCAGGTTTCACGGAGTCAGCTAGTTTCCCTCCATGGTGCAGACCCTGCTGCTGGCCCGAGAAGGCCTGTAAATATTTAGATAGCTTTGCCTGTTGGTTTTGGCCACTGGCCTAGTCCACATGATGGGGTTGCAGCCCCCTCTTGGATCTCACTGCCTGCTGCCTCCCTGCCGTCTGCTCGGCTCTCCCCACCCCTTGAGGAAATCTCTGAGCTGGATTTGAGTTCTGGCTTCCCCCTGTTCCCTGCAGTTTCCCCTTCAAGCCCAGCTGTGCTTGTCGTTCACGGATAGAGCATTTTGGTGGGTGTGGAGACCCAAGGCAGAGCCAGCTGCAGCCGTAGGAGATATCTTTCATGAGGAGTTGCTCATTCCATGGAAAAGGCCTACTGGTGGTTTCTGTATGTTATTTCTTTGAAGGACCGTAGAAAAGCTGGAGAAGACTCATGAAATAACTGTTTCCACATGCCCTCACCCACACAGTCAGGCGTGGAAAACGCCCATTCTTGGAGCAGTTTCCTCAAAACTGAGCGGCTCCATGCCCCCTCTTGTGTTTTGTGTGCGGGAACATGCTTTGTGTGTTATTGGAACCGGTGCTGAATGGCTTCCTGTGGGGACAAAACTGTTTTTTTTTTTAGGCTGCTTCTTTTACAGCCAAGTTCAGCCAGCAGGCTGGGAGCTGGTGGAGGAGGAGGCATCTCTCATCACAGGCTCTCCTGGGTTGATGGAGTGCAGTGCCACGTTAGGAGATACCCTGCACACAAGAGGAAATGTGAAACTTCAGACTGAGTGCAATGTCTTAAAATTATTTCATCACTGAAAGAGTCTTCCAAAAGCATCTGAGAAAGGGACCATTGCATGTCTGTGGGAGCTTGGTACCTGGCCATCTGTAGTCCCTTTGGAAAACACCACTGTCTGCCTGATTGCACCATTTGATCCCTTTGAAAATCTGCCCCTTTATTGTCCGTTACAGGGTGCCTGAGGTTTGCCTTCTGATGGTTTGTTGGTTTGGTTGTCTTCTGTCCCTAGAGCAGCAGGAACTGGATTAAGTATCAGCATAGACCAAGCTTTGTACAGATTTTGGTCAAGAGAATACCATTGTCATATAGGGCACGTGGAGGACAAAAGATGTGGAGAATCTCCCTTTTTTGTGTGTTTTCCCATCTCTTCATTTTCTGCAGATAGGTGAGGAGGGTAGCTCCACAGAGAGTTTTCTGCTGTTTACATGGGATGTGCAAGAAACCATTATCGAGACATACCAGAGATCTACATGTTAGCAAGATAGCAGTGAGCTCATAAGTTGGGAGAACTGCCCCTTCCCTCAAAGTGTATAATAAAGCCTGGTGTGCCCTCAAATCTCATGGCTTTATTACCCTTCTGAGCTTTAAATTCATTTTATCTTGAGTGAATCCACATCCTGATTAAAATCCCAGTGTAATAAACTGTTGACTCCAAATAAAGGCAGGATAGGAATAAACAGTGAAGAAAAGTTGGCTCTTTCTCCTACCCCAGTGGAAGGCGTTCTCCAGGCAGGCAGCCAGCAGTGATATAACCCCATGAAATGCTGAGGACTGGTAAGAAAGCTGGGATATCAGCTGAAGTTCCAACCAAAATGAGCTCATGTTGGCCTCCCAGCAAGTCCTGGGGTGAGGATAAAGGCAGCTTGGATGCTCTCCTAGCATGAAGTTAACACTTAGTTTGCTGATGATAGGATCTGTCCCAAAACATGAGTGTGCTGGCTCTTGTTCCACTATAGGAGGTGGGTTTGAGAGGCTGGTCCTGGAGAAGCAGAGGATGTACTGAAGCACTGGTGTTGGGGAACTGAATATTCTGTGTAAACCTTGGGCTCAGCTGGGCTGCGAGATTACCTTGTGTGCCTGAGAGGTGGTAAGTGCGTGAGGATGCTCTCAAATTTCAAATACTACCTCATGCAGCTTAAGCCATTTTCACTACAAAGCATGGCTGGTCGAGTCACCTCTCATCCTGTGGAGCTCGAAGAGCATATGCATGTGCTCTGGCAGATGTTGGCTTGAGGAGGTGTGAGGGAATCATCAAGCCACAGTCGCTAGCAACTGAGCATAGTGCCTGGGACCCTGTTATAGTAAACTACTGTCCATCCAGGCCTTCACAGATGTTATAAATGCTGTATTCTAATCTTCATTGTATCAATGGGAAGAAAGTGCAGGTCCTTCAGAAATAAGACAATTTGTGAATGAAGGAAGGTTGTGGTTAGTTGAACTAGGGCTGTGAGATGAAGCTGAGTGATTCTGATTCTTCTGGTAGAAAGCAGCAGTGGGTGTAATGCTTCAACCAGTTTACTGCAACTTAAATAAAGGTGCTAGCAGCTGAGTTTGGGCAGCTCATCTGGTTTAAGAGAAGTTAATTGGATTGAAACTGCTGGAGATCTTTATTTTAGGAGTAAGAACTTACTTCATCTCTCTGCCTCTTTTTCAGTCTTAAAATGGAAAGTGACACCACAGGGAAGAGTGTGTGGTTCCCTTAGTCTCTTCACCTTGCTAGCTCAATATTGCATCAGTCCTTTGAGAAGCAGAATGTCCTTTAATTTAGATTTTTAGTAAGGCATTAGAGTAGCTCGAAGAACTTAGTGTTGCACTATTCATTTAGGTCTCTTGGTGTTTGAGCTTGGATATTGGGTAGGGATGTTGGTTGGAATCTAGCATCTGGAAAAATGTATGTCTCTGTGGAAAAAGCTGTGATACGGTAAGGGATTTTAAATACCAAAACAGCACTGTTCTAGGAGCCCTTGCTCTTCATTTTGTTAGCCTGAAGTTTCTAGCAGTTCAGTTTCCTTGAGTCTTCTTGATGTTTTGTTCCTGCTTTGGTGAACTGATACTTGAATATCTGGTGAAATATGTGGGATGGTGGAGAAAGAATCAAAAATGAACATGCCCTTGATCTGTTTAGTCAATCTGTTGTCAATTAGTGAAGACTGAGGTTTGCAACATTTGAGAATTACATTGGCATCTCATCAACCGTCATCTTTGGTTTCGGCAAACAGCAAATGAGGACATTAAATAAATAATTCTCCAAGTCTGTTGCTTGTTTGTTGTCTTTCATGGAAGAATAATGAAATTATTTCTTTTTCTTGCATTTGCTACCAGTAAAAGCCTTATCACATGATCTGTGAATAACTTACACAATCCTGGCAACTGTATCGTTTTATTGAACAAGAGGGTGACTTGCACCCCAACAAGTTTAAGTCAACAAAACCTTAAGATTACAGCAGAGCTACTAATGGAAAAAATGAACCAAGTTTTGAACCTTCTGGGTTATAAGTTCTTGCAAGCTGCAACTCTGACATCAGTGCTAGCTTATGGTGCACTGCAGGCTGCGGTCTGGGGATCTCTGGGTCAAACTGGATGCTGCAGCTATAGTTGGGATGGCCAAGGCGTATTATTAACTAGTGTCTGTTTTTGGAGAGATTTCTTCCCCGTTCTTATCTAAAGTGCCCTTTCACAGTTTGCATATGGCCGTATTTAGGGATAGGGAGCTGACTAGAGTCACAACTGTGAGTATTTTTCAGATAGACATTTTCCAGCGGTGGAGCTGAGTAACTTAAGCATACATATTTTCTAATATTGTTGAAGTTAATCATCGACTTTAAGTGCTCCCATAGACTTTCCTTATAGATGCCCGTAGGGGGCTGTGTTAGCAGCCCTAGCAGCAGTTTGTGTTTGTGGTGTGGGCTGTTCTCTATTGCGTGGCTGATTTCTTCCTCTGTTCCCTGCAGGTGTACATTATCAAAGTCACCTGGTCCAGTGGGTCCACTGAAGTCATATACCGACGGTACAGCAAGTTCTTTGACTTGCAGGTAAGCGTTTCTCCAGTTCTTGTGCATTTAACTTTGGAGAGGCAAAAGGAAGGGGTAAATTTGGAGAAGCATGGTTTACATCTTATGCTAAAGGTAAGCATTCCTTTTGTAATCTGTAGAAAATGTTTTGATTGGAGGAAATGTAAATGCTGTTTGGACATCCTTGAAAAGGCAAGAACAAAGCACTCTCAAAAGCTGAGCTTGTAGCTGGTGAGCAGTTTCTCCCTTCAGTGACGCTGTAGTTCGGCGTGCGTGCTGTGGGGCTTCGCATGTAGCAGTGTTAGAGGAGTTCTGTCGCTCCCCTGACTAAACACTTGATTTACTAAAATGGGAGGCAAGACCTGTTCCTCAGAAGTGATCCATGTAGTCATTCCTGGCTGAAGATGTTCTTTCAGTGGCTGTGTTCCAGTATGCCTCTCTTGTGTGGAAAGGTAAAATCATTTGTTGGATTTTTATCAGGAAGGGAGACACTAATCTTGCTGGGATCTCTTTCTGTAGAGAATGAGGTTCAGTGCCTGCCTTGAGGTGGGTTTTGGCTTCAGCCCAAAGGAGGCGAATGCTTGCCCTGCCTGTGTGTTCACTCCAGCTGCCTGCTTAGACTCCCATCTTGCAGCCCACAACTCTTCAGGTATCTCCATTGCTCTTTCTCTGATCAGTTCGATTAGGAGTGTTTTATTTCTGCTCTTGCCTACTGCACTGCTTTAGCCCCTTGGCTGCAGCCATAGCTCTGCAAACTGGCCCCTCATGGTCTTGCGAGCTGAAGGCTCGTGACTCACCAGCACTTAGGGCTGGGGAGCCCAGTGAGGCAGTGGGTGCCCCGTGTGCCTCTCCTGCCTTGCCTGCACCTTCCCTGCAGAGCACTCCAATCCCTGCAGAGGTGAAGAGGAAGAACAGGGGTGTATGAATGCCTTGAGGTGAAATCTGTGCAAGTGTGGGTGTTGTGCTTTTTGATTTTTTTAAAACAGGGTTGCTGCCAAAAAGCACTGATACTTAGGGGCTTACCTGTCCTTCAGGATTGGTGTTTCAGGAAGCAGGCACTAGGGAAATTCCCTTTATCCAGTGGGGTACACTGCCAGCCTGGAGGACAGCCGATAGCAGCTAGTTTAGCGATTATGTCCTGGTGTGGGATAGAGCGGGGCAGCTAGGAAGAAGATAGAGAAGAGGAGGAGGGTGGAACCTGGAAATGCAATTGAGACAGAACGGGTTGCAGAAAACCGACCAAAGGCAGTGTCTTGGGCAAGCAGGCAAAGGGTGTTTTCCATCCCCTCCTTATACAGTGGAGATGAGCCAAGGGGTCTGGCTGGGCTTTATGAGCCAAAACACAAACTGAGCTGCTGGAACAAGCTCTGTACAGATGAGAAAGGAAAATGCGTGAAGTGATCCATGGGCCTGCAGCAGCTGCCAGAAAACTCCCTGGCAGCTCCCTCCTTGGCCTGTGCATGGGACTCGGAGAGGAACTCAGCACCCTCTGCCTCCGCTTGCTGGCTCGCACGGGCTCAAGTGGCCCTGTGCTTTCTCTCAAAGGGTATTGCACTTGCCATGGGTGCCCTGGGACAAGGATGCCTCACTTCAGGCTGCTAGGGATTGGATGCATGCAGACCCAAATACACTTTTAAAATTGCAGCACATCTGGGCCCGCATAGCAGAGCAAGCCTTGTGGGAATCCAGATAGCTTAAGCAGGTTCGGCTAGTTTGTTTGCTTCGGGTCAGCTTGAAAAGCTGTTGTAGACGTGGGTGCGCAATTTGTGCGAAACAGTGGCTGCTCTTCACATCCACGGTGCCCTGTGCCCTGCCCGACAAGGCAACCTCTTTGGAGCCATAACCCTGCAAAAGGACATTGGGGTCAGTCCATGTGAAGAGCAGCGAAACTGGGCAGCTCTCCCTGCCGCAGAAAGTAGGAGTACAGAAACGCAGGGTGGTGAAGAGGGTCATGGAGGGGACCTGGAGAGGAAGGAGCAGCTGTAGAAAGATGGGAATCGCTGGTTTTGCTGCCTGCAGGGGGTGGCAGCTTTGCAGATAGGCACATTGAGTGAGCGCTGGGAGTCCTGTGCTTGCCTGCCCGGGTGTCTCGCCCTGGTGAGCCCAGCTGAGGCAGGGTGGGTAGCGTGGCTGGGGCCGCACTGGTGCAGGCAGGGGTTAAGCTGTGTGCAGCTACTTGCGTAACCAAGGATATATTAAAGTAAATAAACAAGGAACAGCTGTTGGGCAGCGGCCAGCACCGAAAGGAAACGGAGCTCAGCGCTTCCTTCTCCGCAGCATCTCATCTTCGCTGATGCTCGGGACATCAGCTGTGTCCGAGCAGCCATGGTCATTTGCCCCAAGAGGGGTAAAGTCTTTTGGGATTTGTATCTACCAAGGCAGTACCAGTGCCATCTCCAGCCCCCTCTTGTTGCACAGATCGCTTTGCTCCTTGTGCATGCAGGCGCACAAGAAAATAGCAGCTATTCCTTCCTCTTTTTGGCATCTTAGCTGGAGCCGTGCGTGCTCCTAGGTGGAAAGCGTTGTCACTGGAGACCGTTCAGAGAAGGAGATGCAAACAGGCTGTAGTATGAGTACAACAAATTTGCAAAAAACCTTGGAGCACTTTTAGAGGAAAAGATGCTTTGTGTCTATCATGGTGCACATAGGAAAGTTTAAAATAATCAAACACCACCCCTCACCTTCCCATTTCCCTCAACTTGCCTTACAAAAAAATAAATTAACCACTCCTTTTTGCCTCTCTGAAAGAATGAATGAAACTGTGGTTTTCCCCTTTCTTCTCTGTTATCACGGATATGCTGCCAACTTTTGGTGCCATATAGTGGAAATTGGATTGAAAGGAGAGGAATGAAACAGATCCTCTTAATACAGTGGAAAAAATGCTCTAGGTAAGCTTGGTAGCACTGGCTATTGCAGATGCTGGAGGTCTTTATTATATGACTCTGCTTTATGATTCCATGCCAGTTTTAGCTCTTTAGGCAGAAATTTTCCATGCTGGAAATTATTCATGCCTCTGGTTATTAGAAAAAAAATAAAATAAACTAAGTAATAGGCTAAAATGATTTGGCTGCTTCTGAAAACAGAGTAAGAGGAAAAATATTTTTCCCATGTCCAATTATGGTGATTTTTTTGATGCATTGGAGCATGAAAGGGAAACCTGAATCGCAGGTGATCTTGTGTCAAGAATCTCTTTTTGCCTTATCTCATGAAAATCCAACAAAACCTGTTCTTACTTAAGGCTTTTTGCAATCACAGTAGATGCATGTTTAAGTAGAGATGTTTGTTAATTTAGTATCTATGATCCCAGTGATTCTATCTGTCTCTTTCTGTGCTCCAACCAGGAGCTTGAGCAGGCCTTTATTTTCAGTAGCAGCTCTGGCCCCATCCAGGTGGAGGTTGGTGCTCCCTCTTTTGCTTTTGGTGACCTTCCTCCTACATGCAGAGAATAGGGCAAGGAAGCTCTCGGATCCAAGTGCAAAAGAAGAACTTCTTGGGGGTATGTCGGAGCGAGGGCTGTGGGGTCAGGGGGACCGAGCCCTGGGGCTGTCAGAGTTCATGTGATGCTGGTGTTTGAGCAGCCCAGGCACTGCTGTGTGAGTTCTTGGGGGTTTTCCTCGTGGTGTTCCCCGAGGTTGGGGCTGAATAGCTTGTCACCTTCCATCGTGACCAAACAATTATTTTAGGATTAAGGCCAAATAAAATATGTGCACACTTATTACCGACAGCCTTGCTGGCTAGCTTGCTCCCACTGCAACCAAAGGGCAAAGGGGCCTTTTTATGTCCTTCCCTCCCCAGCCAGGCAGGGATGACGTGTGACATGCCGTCTGCTGAAACCAAGAGTTAACCTGATGCTCTGCCTCCGAACACAGCGCACACAAGAACAGCTGCATTTCTATTCCTGAAATACATTTCTGTGGTCACTAATGTGTTCAACTCCTACTGCTTTGCGCCCCATGTCAGTATTATGTGCCCAAATGTTGTCTTCCCACTGGCAAGGCACATGCTGGTAATGTCAAAAATGCCAGTTGCAGTAATGCCTGTAGCCCATTGTCACCAGTGGTGGGAAATATTCAGCCTTTTGTCTGAATACTGTGAACTTCTAGAGCTCTTCCCTTAGGCCATCGTTGATACTAGCAGGTTAGGCCTCATTTGTGAAAGCTGCAATTTAGGGTGGTATTTATACATTTGCATTTATGCTATATTGAATGTGAATACCCAGCTGAATCCCATCCTGAAAATCCCCAAGTAATCATCCAGTATTTTCTTCAAGGCTAGAAGGTCTCTTGTTGGGAAGTGCTATCTGCTGTTGGTTATAAACTCCCTCGGGACTGAGCTCTGTTGTTTTCTTAACTGTATACCAAGAAGGTGAAGAGGCAGTGCTTGGAAGATGCTTTTTCCACAAAGACCCCTGAATCGCCCTGCCCTCATCCAGTGTGTGCACTTCAGATGAAGTGGCCCCTGCTGCACTTGGGGCAGAGAGGTCCTCAGATGTTGAGCTCTGCAGCAGAGCTCCTGTATGCTGCTTCTGAGGCCTGTCAGGTCCTTGATACGAAAAGCCGTGGAAGTGCAGTTTTATCAGTGTATAATGTAGGATAAAAGAATTTAAGAAGCAATGGATTTGGAGTAATAAAATAGGTTAATATCTCAATCAACTGTAGGGATCTTCTTCAGCCAGTTAAACTGGCTAATTAGATGCTGTGACTCAAAGCTGTCATGCCTTAGGGATTTCTCAGAACTACATCCTTTTTGCTCTCTTCTGTAAAGGTATTTACTATAGCAGCCTTTCCAAGCACCACCTTGCTTTTCTCTTCCAAGGTGGCAAGACATCCCCAGGTAACTGAGTTTTTTCATCCTTTTGACCGCACTGCAGAGCTCAGCCGGGTAACACAGGAGACTGCCATCTCTGCTTTAAGGTCCAGTGACTAACATTTGTTCTGTAATTTAACTAGTATATTCCTAGCAGGAGGAAAACGTTGCTTTCTCTTATTACAGCTTTTTGCAAAGGCAAAGCATTATACCTCATGTTTTGGGAAGCACGCAATTGATGCCCTTTCTGCTCTGGGGTCATCACAGGAAGGCTTGGTATACTATGCCAGTCAGTGAAATTGGGAAGGGAATACTTAAACTGAGTAATGTTTCCCATCTCATATATCCTTGTAGTTGTAGGAGGAACCAGGTAGCTCTCAGGAGTGTTTTTACTGTTCTGTGTAGGTCCTCAGCTTCTCAGTACCGCTGTTTCATCCCTCTCTCCTCCTTGCTTTCTCCTTAAATATTTTCCATGACAGAGTAATTTACATGAAAGCAATGTTTCAGGGATTAAAAAAAAAAATCTGAGATGAAGTTATCATTCCAAAATTTGAAACCTCAGGTAATTATATGTAATAAAATTTTAACTACGTTAAACTGCAATTCTGCACTAGTCTTTTGGCTGGAGGAATAACTTCTTTAGAACAGGACTGAGGCTCTTTCGTCACACTTAATATGCCAGATGTGGGCTATTGGGAGCAGATGGATGCTGTTCCTAAGAAATAAAGGCACTAACACTGATGCTTGCAAAGATACCAGTTGTATTTTGGACACTAATTGAGGCTGGCAGCTATGCTGGAAACTTCAGCTGGCATGGAAGCTGGTAATCTAATCAGATATATGAATGGCTGTCTCCAGTAGATGAAGCTAGAGGGATCTGGCGTTTGTGTGCTGGTGAGAGATGCTTCTGGCACGGCCTGTGGGAGGGGAGCCATCCAGCGACTGCAGGGCTCTGTTGGGTCGCATCAGATGCATCACCTGGGGGAGGTTAAGTGGGTGCCTTCATAGGATCATCTTGAAACTATTGTCTAAAATGCTTGAGAGGAGCAACCTTATTACTTGGAGAACAGATGCCGGCTTGTTGTTGCATCATTTTTTTCTTTATAACCCCCCTCCCCAAAAGAAACAGTTTTTTTTTCCCTCACTTAGTAGTTATGAGCTCATCAACTACGGTAGTATTTTCAAGTCTTCATGTGACTGAGAGCTGTTGTCTTCTTGCAACACTCCTAATATGTCCTTATGCCCAAGCACAACCCTTTTACATCTTTCATTCTATTGCGAGACACTCATGCTTTCTGTGCCAGGACCCACACTCTGTATCCTCAGCCTCCTCTGCTTTTCTGCAGCAGTTCTCTCTCTCTCCTCAGTCAGGAGTCCTGTGGCTGGCTCCTTGCAGTTCTCTGTCTTTTTGCCTCCTGGATGGTAAAACACACATCTCCGCAGTCTGGAGTGGATCCAGTGAATCACTTGGACTGCTCGTGAGCTGTGATGGATGGACTCGTGGTATCGAGTCTCCCCCTTCAAGCAGGCTTTGCTGTTCACTCAATGTCCTGGCTTTCCGCTTCTGATGGAATAGCTTCTCCTCTGGCAGGCAGCTACGAGACCTTAGAAGTCAAACTGCAGCTCAGGGTGCTCTCTCTGGGGACAGATTATCGCAGAACTTTTCCCTTGCGGCTGGAAGCCTTTGTTTCAGAGCTTGTAGGCTGCTAGGAGGAGGCGGTTGTGATGCTGTGTGCCTGTTCAGCTGTAGAAAGGTTTAGTCCTAAGCCAAGGGAGGGAGATGATGTAGCCCAGAGTTAGTGTGCTTTGCTGCACGATTGAGAGACAGAAGGTTTGAGAATTTAAAACAAACTTAGAATGGAGTGGGCAAGAAAGTCAGATTTTTATGTACATCAAGTATGTTTTCCCAGTCTTCTATTTTCTCCATGCTTAACAAATCCTTCAAGCTTTTAGCTGGAAACTTTCAGCATTGACCCACCTGGAGCTATGTCATCTTGGAGAGAGTCCTGCATCCCTCAGGCCAACAACTTTGTGTGTAAGGAGAAAAAAAATATTGAAGCGCTGTTACGAGAGAATTGGCAAAAGGCAATGGGCCGTGCATGTCATCTCTATGTGAAAGATTAGTTGTTCTGGAGGAGATTCTTCACCTGCTATGCACGTGCAGTAGAGAATGAAAAATAAGGGGAGAAAAAAAGAGTCAGTATCTTAGCAGTTCAGACATTTTTAAATTATAGTATTAAATTAAAATGGGCTCAGAGACACTAGTTGGCACATAGAGGAGAATCATTCTTGTCTTAATGTTTCAAGCTGTTGGACTCTTAAAAATTTTCAGTGAGGCTCGTGCCTTGCTTCCAGGACTGAGCCATGCTGGCTGAAGGATAAGGGACCTGGGAATGACTCTCTTGTTCCTGGTCCCCTCTGCTTATGGTCCTCTTCTCTTGTGCTTTGCGTAGAGCTTCTAGAGGCCTTTGCCTGAAGAGTGTGCGGTTCACAAAGGTGGAGTAAGTGTTATCTTGATTTTCCAGATGTAGAAAGCAAGAGCCAGGAATGCCAAATAATTTGCTCCAAGCTGTCCAAGGCTCCTCCAGGTGGATGTAGAACCTGACTCACTGATTGGATTTCACACAGGCTGTAATTACTGGGTCGTACCATCTTTCCTGATGGCGATGGTGTTTCTGATGACCTCTTTGATGAAAAGGCTCTAAGATTGCTCAGTTATTCCTGCTGATGGGGAGGATGGATTTCTTTTTGCATCCAGAGATTGTAAACAGGGCTCTTTCAACAGCTATTTCATAACAGGAATTGTATTTCAACACTTTGGGAATTTCTTTCTTGCAGGGTTTATGGAGTTCAACAAAACTGTGAATAGTTGAGTATGCAATGTACTTCATGATTTCATCCAGCCACAAAAATAAATCAGCAGGATCTGTTCCCTTAGACAGCTGGATCATGAAAGACAGACACTTGCGTGACCAAAGACAAGAAAAACCCACAACTTCCTATGGTGAGGCTCCTGTTACAAAGCCGAGGCTTTTGCCTTTGTTCCTCTCTGTCCAGACTTTGCTAAGAGCTGTGAATATTAGCGCAGTATGCAAGTATAGGAAGGGTGAATTGCCCTAGTCCAGCATGAGGGGGAAAAAAACTTTATATCAAATAAGGACTGCCTTTGTCTCTAGAAGAAACAGCCTGTATTTCTTCTTCCAGCAGTGAATCAAAGATCTTCATCATTCTCGCTCCTTCTCTCTCCTTGTACAAAGAACACGCGTAGCCCAATGCACTTTGGTCTAGTTAAAAGTTGGCTCCTCACTTCTCTTCTCTCCAAGAGTCTCCCATTTATAGCTTTCCAGTATTTGGCAGCCAGGAGCCAGCACATTCCCGTGCATGTTAGCGCCAAGGCAGGTCAGTTGAGTTATAATTGGCTCTAACTGGCACTCTGACTAGCTGCTAAATTCTTCACCTGGCAGCTGAGCAGGGCTCTGAGCTGTTGAAAGCAATGTCTGCCTCTGGGAAATGGCAGAGTCCTCCCAGAAAGACGATGTTGGATGAGAGTTCCCAGGATTTGCGTACACCTGGGGCAGGCGCAGCAGCACCAGACAGTGCACTGTCCTCGAAGGAAAATGTCTTTGATTCTTGTAGCTAAAGCCTTTCCTGAGCAGCTGGTCATAACAGCACTTATCAGCTTCTGTTTTATTCCAGACTGATGGGCCTTTTCCTTCGCCCTGAGCATGCAACTCCAGGGTGTCTGCACCCCTCAATGTTCCTGCAATCCACTCCTGCAAATTTGCTTCCGTCTCCTTTGCCCCTCACCCTGAGAGCTCCATCATGCCTCCTGGGTCTCATCTCCACCCGCTCTGCTCGGTGCTGAGTTAGCCCCATCTTCCTCCGTGGTTTTGTTACCTGGGGCTGCTGCTGTGGCTCTGCAGCAAAGCAGGGTTGGTTTCTGAGCCTGTGCTCCCTTCATTCATCATTTTTGGCATCTCCTGTTAACCTCCCCTCTGGAAGTCTGGCAGAGCAGCTGCAGGAGATGGCATTAGCAGATGTTGCTTTCCAGCCTGGTGGGAAGTATGTCACTAGTTAAGCATCGCATAGAGGGTGTGATGCTGAGAGGAGACTGTGTTTACAGTAAAGTGTGGAAGGAGGAGACAAAAAGATGAGGTGGGTAAAACAGCAGTTGTGAATCCTCAGAGACTGAGCGAAGTTCTCGTGCTGACAGTTCAGCCTGTTTTCATTTGGTGAGCTTTTCAGTAATGTGATGTTTTAAACTTGCTCTCTGAAACTGGGAGATATGTTACACCTCCTCCCCCCTTCTGTTTCAGCTTCATCAGTGAGCTAATGTCCTTCCACTTTCCAACTATTTAATGAGAAAGCCTAGAAATTTAGCTGCTCTGCTCCCAAGTGAGCTGAAACAGGATCTCCTGGAGGATGAGGACTTGCTTATGGCCTTGCTGTCCTTCCTGATGCATGTGTGCCTCAGTCCGTGAGGACGCTGGCGAGGCCTTGATGGGGCTGACAGCCAGGGGCTAGGCCTTAGCTGTCGGCCGGGGATTTTCGAGGTCTGCATGGCTCTTGGGTGGTGTGAGCCCCAGCATCTTCTCCGTGCACTTAACCTAGTGCAGCTCAATTTTCTGTTGCAAAGACCTGCAGTTTGTATCATGTGGCACCAGCCCTGGATCTAAAATGTGCAAGTTAAAGAAACACTGTCTGACATTACTTGGTAAGGAGTTAAGGATTGATAGTGGTAAATCAGTACAACAGAGTCTGCATTTGAGAGCACTGAATTTTTAGTAAAATGACTAGGACCCTTTTAAATTACTATGCAGTACAGATTTAGCACTGAAAATTACACCCACCGCACAGGTGTCTTGGGTGTCTAAGAAGTAAAAGCATCTGTGCAGTTTTATGGTGAATAGAAGATGCAAATAATTAGGAGAAAAAGGGAGGGAGAGATGGTGGTTTTGGTCTGTTCTTGCCCTTTTGGAGTGAGGGGATGAAGCTGAACGGGACAGTATGTACTTTGGGGTCCTGTTTTTTCACTTTTCTGTGCCAGTCACTTGATCGTTCAGGCTCTCTCAGGTCTAACACAGAGCTGTAAAATACTGCTCCTGCCTTGGCTGTTAGAAATAATTTCTATGAATGCGACCTGGCAGTTGTTTGTTACTTCTCGTTGTGAAGTAAGGTGTGGACCTTTGAGATGGGTCCTCCCCTGGCCTCCCAGAGGGCCTGGGCACCAGTGAAGCGGTTAAGTGCCTGCTGTCCGTTCCCGGCACCCTGCCCCATCTGAGAAGCGATGCTCCTTTCCTGTTACTTTCCTTTCACGTTCTTTTTCCTATACGCTCCCTGCCCTGGGGTTTGTCTGGCTCCTTGCTCCCCTCTCTAGCATGCAGTGCAGGCTTTTCCTGGCTCTGTGGCAGCAGTCCTGCCTGAGGGATGGGCTTGCCTATGTCAGCCCTGAGGGCCAACTGCAGCCGGGCCGCTCCCTCTGCGGGATCAGGGGAGACCTGGCAGGGGGGAGAAGCAGGATGTGCTGGACCTGCCCTTCCTCAGTGATTCACGCGTTCCAGCTGGCCAGCAGTTAACGAGGGGGGACCTCATTACCAGAGTGTGGAGGGGAAAAAGCGAAGCAATGCCAGCGAGCTGGCAGGGGCGGATGCCACAGGGCTCCAGCAGCCAGCCCTTCCCCTCCGTGGTGCCGTGGGGATGCTTTGCTTTTCCTGCCAGCTGCTCAGGCTTGCTTCTCCTTTGCTGCTGGGCTATTGTGCAAGATGTGTTGCACCCATTCTGCTAGTCTACCTGTTTCCTTGTGGCTCCCACACATCCCTGGGCTGCAGAGTGCTGTTGTGCCTTCTGGTCTGTTGGTAGTTTTTATGCTCTGATGTTATCCTGGGATTCCTGTGTGAGTGATAAACTATATGGAAAATGGTGTCCCTTGTGGTCTGTCTGCATGAGAAGAGCTAGTGTTACTTCCAGTTCCTTGGTCATAAGCACTGCAGATGCTGTCTGTGTGTAGGTACCATATCTTGCCTTTGCAATGGTGGTGAGTCACTGAGTAGTGCATTACAAATGATGTTTATGGTGGTCTTTACCTGCTGATGTAGAAATTGGGTCTTGAAGATTAGATTGGTAGGTGTAATTAAGGCTGGAAGATTTATTTTTTAATACTGCCTTTGACAGAATATTTGATGTTTGGGCAAGAAAAAGCTTTCAGTACAACGTCTCTTTCTTTTTTGGTGTTGATACTGTATTAAAATAGCCAAGTCAGATATATTTTAATATGCAAGGTAGTGCATATTCCACCTTATGGAAAATGCCTTGTGCTGCCTTTCTCCTTTATAAGCTAGCTGATCATTTGCTGTCTGCTGTGGTCTGGTACAGTCTCTTTGGAGATGGCATTTTGTCATAGCAGACTTTGGGAATGCCTCCCTCAATGAGTGGTTTAGGAATGAAGAGGTGATGCTACACAAGACGGGTTAAGCCAAGTTTAGCAGTTCATCATTGCTCAAAAGCAGAGTGCTTTTCCACCTCCTTATGCTAGCCTTGGCCCCTGTTGGAGTCTTCCAGGGATGGATCCAATTCACTGATCAATCCAGTGTAGAAAGTTTTGCTGAGATGAACTGGCTCATGTAAGGGTTGAGCAACTGCCAGAGCTAGTATGAACTGTGGATAGAGCTGGATGGCCAAGAATGAGGAAGAGGAGGGAGGAAGCAAGAACTCTTTTTTTGCTGCAGGCCAGTTTCTTGGATTCAATTGTATTGTGTAACTGCTCTCAGGTGTCTGGACAACTTGCCTTGGGCACTGCAGAGCCACTCTGAAATGAAATATTGGGGGGGGGGGGGTGGCTGAGGCATTCAGCCTCACAGAATGCAGCCACCATTTTGGGGGGAGTATTTTTACCCTCCCCAAAAAAAAGTTACTGGAAAAAAATGAAAACTTTTTAGAAAATTTAAGTTGTGGACCTGCCTGCCTCTGAGAATTCCTGCCTCCTGCCTGCATCTGGCGTTGCCCATCTTGTGACCAAGGAAACATGGAGATATGGAAACCACCAGTGCGTGTGGTGGGGGTATAAAATCTCGGTATTCTTACCCAACTCGTTGAATAGATTGTTGCTGTTCCATATCTTTGAACTGCACATGTATGTGAATCTGATGAAATGGCCACTGAAGATGCCTTTGTGTTAGGCCACACAGCATCGGTGCGCCAAAACAAGCGCAAACTGGGAGTAATGTGAGTGTTTAAATTTTAGCACACTAAGAAAGAAATCCAGTTCACTGTGTGTAGAATGTTCTCTTCATTTTTCATTATTAATTAATAATAATAAAAAACCTGCTTGCTTCTTGATGAGTCACTTAAAAGGTTAAAAACCCTTTTAATTTTAGTGGTTAGCTTTTACCATGCAAATTGAAAAGCTGATGGAAATGGATACTGTTCTTTCTTGGCATATCAGCATTTTCCAGTTCCCCTCCTCTTCCCCCTCCCCACCTACCTCCAGGGAAAAAAAACTCCTGCTGGAAAGTTCCCAAGCAGCACTAATGTTTCCTGCTTTCCACCTGCCAACAGGTGGCTTTTTTAAGCCTTGGGATTTGTGTTTGGTAGCAATCAGTGAATTTGGCCAGAGGCCTTTTGGGTTTTCTCTCAAGCTCTCTGTGGTGAGGTTGTGCTTTGAGAGTAACATCGCTCAAATTAAGGTTCTATCAAGGTTCCTGCTGCTTAGAGGTTTAGTTACACTGAAAAATCTTGGCACAGCTTTCTCTCCCTCCATCCCCACTGGGTCCTAAAAAAGCAGATGTAGTTCAAGGTACGCGGTTTGGGTTGAGTTTTGCGTGTGTGAAATCTGCATTCTGGTTTTCATGCTCGCGGAAAGCTTCAGGCTTGCTGCCTTGCCGGGGCACCTCTGGGCATGCCCTGCAGCTGTCCTTGTCATCGCTGACCCCTTTGGTCCTGGGGAAGGGGCGAGTGTCCCAGGCCGGGTGAGGAGGGCCCTTTCCTTGCCCGCCTCGAGCTGCGATGCGTTTCGCCTCGCGCAGTCTGCAGGGCTGTCTCGGCACCCCGGTGTCCCTGCCCCGCTGCTCCCACCTGGCGCGATCGTTCCCTGCGAAGTGCATCAGCTCTCTGAACTACTGTGAGACCAGCGTCCTCCATCAGATATCGTTTAACGGCAGCGTTCTGGTTTTGCAGTAAGTGGAGTTTCTTGGCTAGCCCCGGGCCTCTGGCAAGGCCCGTCTGAGACCAGGAGTGCTGCGAAGCCTGGGGCCGTCGTCCCCGTGGGCGCTGGAGGTGGCAGCGCTGGGCTCCTCGGCCCTCTTTGCAGCATGAGCAGAGCAGACGGCGCTTCAGAAGATAAGCTGCGTGCATCTACTGTCTGCAGAGACTTCCTTGAGAGGCTGTTTTTAGGAGGCTGTTGAACTTAGTGCTTTTAAATGCCTCCCCCTCTGTAAATGCTAGATACGAGGGCAGGTTCTGGTGCTCCTCTTTCTCCCAGCAAGCACCATGCTTTTGCTGCTGAAGGGAGGGGGAATGGAGGTGAACTCTGGTCAGATAACCTCTGGGGATGTTAATCTGTCCTTCACCTGGGAAAACACGCTTATCTAAAACTCACTGGGAGTCCTGAACGTGAAACTCCTGAATGTTTCAGCATTGCGTAAGGTATCTAGGAACAATGTGCTGTTGGGACACCCGGGTGCCTCCTCTCGACACTGACCGAGTTCATGCAGGAACCAAACAGACTGGACTTGTTAATGGGGAAATTCCAGCTGTTGGCTGTGTTGTGTTAGGGCCTTGTTTTATTAGCATTTTTTTCTGCCAGCCAGAAGTTTTTCTTTGTCAGAGGGGAGAGGGCTGATGCAAGCATGATCACACTAAAAAGTAAGGCACGACCATTTCATATGGAGACACAGTTCCTTGCAGATCTCTTGTGATCAGAATGAAATCCTCCCTTGCTTCCCAAGAAAAATCTCTGTAATTAGGCCATTGTGCTGACTGTGCTTGTTTGGAAGATGAGAATGTGTTCAGGAAGGAACAATGAGGAAAATAGAAAGTTAAGAAGAAGTCTTAATTTCTTAATTTCAGAGCAAGCTCATGACTGCTGCTGCTAACCAACTGTGCCCTCCCAGATGAGGAAACTGCAGCTTTTGCAACCCTGCCTGTAGCTCAAATGCCTTTTCTCTTTCGTTTCTTCACGTTTGGGCTTGTCGGAGATTTAAACCCTTGCATTAATTTCAGGGAGGGAATGTATGCCAGTCATCTCTTTCTCGTGTGCTGGAGTAGCAAAGATGTTTGAGAAGGGAGGGGTTGAATAGGAATGGGATCATAAGCTGTTGGGGAGAAGTGAGTGGCAATCCAGCCAGTGTTTCTGGCAAGCACACGACTTGATGTGAACTAGCATATATGTGAAGTATCTGTATTTGATGACTGGTTGCTGGGATGCTTGACTGAAGAGTTGCCTCTTGGTTTGAAGCACAGCGTTAGTAGTAGAACTAGATTTCCTTGGACTCCGGAGCACAGCTCCCTCCACTGTGCTGTGCCTCAGCTACTTATATGAAAGAGGGCAAATGCATTGATACTTCTCTGTTGTCATTTCCATTTCAACAACAGAAACTCAATGTCCTGACTTTTCCCTCTTTCTCTAAACTGATCTGCTTTAGGGTGCTGGAAGATACTGGTGAATGTCTTTCTAGTCATCCCTATGGCTGCCACTGTTGTGACAGCTCAAGTAGTAGGTTCAGTTGTTGCCCTGTTGTCTTTGGCCAGAGGATGAGGCAGGGGACATAGCTCTTTCCTGCTCATGCATGATGGCTCCTTCCAGAAAGTGCTTTCCTGTGTGACGCAGATGCAGGTGCCATGAAGGGAAGTTTCCACTCATGGGATATGATGAGGAAGAGGAAGCGGAGCAGACTGGAGTCCACTCTGTCTTGCTGCTCTATGCCTATGTATGCCTACCAGCAAGAGTCATTTCCCGTGGCTGATTGCAGTGGTAAATCATGGATGCCATATTGATTTTTTTTTTAATGCTATGCTGCTGGTGCCTATACTGAGTGCTCCTCAGTATGGTCTGTGACCTGCATATGCTGCCTAATTCTATCTAGAGGCTGTGCTGCAATTACCACAAATTAAGTGGAAAATGGATTAGTAAAGTACTGTAGACAGAATTATGGCTTCCAGGACGCGGCACCCCCTGAATCAGACACAAAAGCTACATATTTTTATCACCCAAGAACCCGACAGAGAGATCAGCTCTGTGAGGAAGCTGTATTAACGGAGGTTGCTGCTGTGAGATGGTTGGGGACAGAGACACTATGTTCTTCTCTAAATCATAATTACTCTTGAGATTTTCTTTTTGTTAACACTAAAATCTCTTCCTTGTCTCAGCCAAATATATTCTGGGTGGGTTTAAAAAAGGAGGGAAACTAGCAGTGAGTTACAGAAGTTGTTTGGGCCATTCAAAAATGGATGATAAGTCTGGATTGAACTGTTCTGTGGTGTTACACCTGATACCTTACCAGAGCTGCATTTCTGGGAACTGTACAATTGCTTGCCCTCTGGACCCTTTCCGAGATGCCTCAAATTGGGCACCCAAAATTACTTGTTGCTGTTGAAAACATGTGCATGAAACAAACTCTTACATCTTAAAATGTGAACTTCTAATGTTCTTGAAATGTGTTCAGTAGATTAGCAAAGAACAGATACAAAAATCACTGCAGAGACTGACTTAACTTGGGAGAACTGTATCTAGAAATGAGGATATTTCTCCTTTTGTGACTCTTGTCTGTCTTCCATGACATGGCCTGCCTGCTGCAATTAGCATTATGGGGTTTTGATGGTGGTATTGGTTACTGGAGACTCCTGTCTTCTCATCGCTAATAGATAAACTTGATAATCTGTTAGTGTTTTCTGAGGTCTTGAGTTTCATGGCTAGATGATTAAAATAGGAAGTTCCTTATGTTAAGACTAATAAAGACTTTTAGAGGTTAGATACTTATGCCTCCTTTTCTAGGGAGACTCTCTATCCCTAGTGATCATGCAGTGTCCAGTTGCTTATCTCTTGATTGTTTAAGCTGATGAATGAGTCTAGCAAATACTTCTGAGGTTGTACTCAGAGAATCAGTATGTGCTATGGCTGGAAATGGAAATGATTCTGGGTAATAGAAGCTTAATAGAAGTGTTTTTTTTTCTTTGCCTGGTTGCTTTTGGAGACCTCAGTTCTCAGAATCAGCATAGAGGAAAGAGATGGGAGGAGTGGAGAGAGGAAGGGAAGAAGAGGCTTGCATTGATTTTTGCTTTTCCTTTGGAGTGGCACCAAGCTATGTGAGAAGGGAATACAATCACTGCTGCTAGATTTGGAGGCTGCAAACCTGGCCTCCCTTTGCATCTACCACCTATTCCAGTAGCTGAGCCAAGCTGCGCATGCTTACAAAATGGGAGCCCTCTGGTGCGAGCTTGGCAGGAGGAGGAGGATGTATAGGGATACCTTCTTCCCAGACCCTGAACAGCAGGGAGCTGCTGGGCCTCTACCGGCACTGCAGCACTTGGGGGACACAGCAGCTTCAAGTCTCAATGGGTTTGGTTTGTGTGTGGTTTAACTGAGACCTGCTGGGATGGGAGGGTCAAGATAGGGCAGACCTGGCTGTCACTTTTGCTGATGTTTTACTAGCACATTTCTGGAGCCTGCCAAGAGGAGGAAGTGGCAGCCCGTACAGTAGGCCACTTCCTGACCAGAGCTGTGGGCTCACTTCCCTTGCCATTTAAGTAAGCTGTTCAGAGCCAGCAATATCTCCCTCTGTCTAGTATTTCCTGTGATTTCATAGGAAATTTCTTTTGCAGTGACAGCTGCTGCCAATTTGTGTAGCCCTGTTTTCTGACCTCAATTAATTCTTTTTTAATCTTTTGCTGAGCAATGCTTAAAATTTTCCATCAAGTTCTCACAATATGGCCTCTGTGATGCTATTTCCTATTGCTGAGCAGGTCAAAATTGCCACTGCCCTGTAATAAGTGCCTTCGAACTCATCACTTGCACCAGAAAAGCAGAAACTAGGGAAGAACTGTGGTGTTCTAGAAGCTGCTCGGTTGTGCTCTTCAGCTCTAATTAGCACCCCTTAACATCCATATCAGATTCACCATTAAGCAGGTATTATATGATGCAGCCCTAGTACAGTGGGTCCTTTCCCAGGCTTGACCTCTTCAGCTCAGTATTATTCATACTTGGGATCTCAGCTTGCTCTTTTTTGCTTCTTCAGTTTTGTTTTCACCTCCTGTTTCTTCATAGTCACTCCACATGGATGAAGGGAATGGTGCCTCTCATAGGATAGCAGAGACTAGATTTCTGTAAACCCTGAGCTGCTGCCAGATGTCATCCTCTTTCCCAGAGTGTCTGCTTGGCAGATGTTCTCTGAACCAGCTGCCTTTGGGGAGTGAGGGTGCCTTGAGCTGCAGGAAGGCATTTGCAATGTCTTTGGTTCTCAGTGCGTAGCTGTGTTTCTCAGAGCTTCCCCATGGGGCCTTGGTGCTGCTGCGATGACTGCTGGTTTCCACACCTGCATCCCTTTCCCACTGCATTTTGAGATCAGTGGGACACTGACCCCTCTGTGCATCCAATTGGGAGCAGGAATCTTCTTCCCACAATGACACTTGACTAATGCTTTGTATTTTCAAAGCCAGTAATAGAACTGACATCATATGGGAAATCACAGAACACAAGCCCGTTTCTTTTTGCCCACAAAGTACCTTATTTGGGCCTAACAGCAGTGGGTGATAAAGCTTGCATGCCTTTGGATTTCCCTGGAAGAGAGAAGTGAAGGGGAAGAAAGGACTGATGCTTTTCTTTTTGTGGTAATATCTAAATGCTAAAGCCTGGAGCCTTTAACTAGGAGTTGAAGAGATGATGAACTGAGGTCTCTTTTCTGCCATCTTGGAGATCTATGTTGAGAGGAGCTCAGGGCTTGCTGGAGTAAGCAGGGAAAGGGGCTGGTGGTCAGCTGCAATCTCCACGGGGCAAATCCAGCAATCGAGGGGAACGTGAGCTTGGAGAGGCAAGCAGTGCATGGCAGGGCGCCTGCCCCAAGCTAGCCACCATGGAGATAGCTGGGCATGCAGTATATGTTGGCTGCTTCCCACGCTCCCTGTGTCATGAAGGATGGGAGCCAGCAGAGAATTTAGGAGCGAGGGATGAGAGCAGGTTTTGGCAGAGAACCATCTTTTCCCCATGCTGAGCTGCTGGCCCCTCTCAGAGGGAAGGCTGTTACCCACACAAAGAGTCTCCTGTGATTCTGCTGCCACTTGCTGAACCAGATTGTGAAGCCTTTTGTTCAGCTTTTACTTCTTTCCCCTCCCCCCCCCCCCCTTTTTTCTTTCCTCCTTGGGATGGTGTCAAAAACTGACTTCTTGTGTCTGGCTAATTGATGTGACTGGTGCAGGCATGGATTTGGTCAGCTCTCACTTGCTAGACAGGGACAGAGGAATGCGGCTGTGCTCGGCATTCCTGTCGCCCAGCCTGAGGGAATTCTGTTGATAAGAGGAGGGCGAAGGTCCATCTCCCCTTTCCCGTGGTTGCAGCTCGCAGCCTGGCTCTGACCTCTTGTGCTGGTGTTGTGCAAGAGTGGAAGAGTTTGCTTCCTTCGCTCAGCTATTTCATCATTCCAGCCCTCTTCTTTTGTGTGCTGGTGGCATCTGCTCTTTGATGACATGCGCCATCGCCATCATAAGTTGACAAAGACTTGCTTTCTCTTTTGCTGTCCTGGTATGTGCCTGGTATGTGCCCTAATGCTCATTAGTGGAAAACCAGAGCCTCAGAGCGGGCCACAGCAGCTTGACAAAAGCAAGTCCCCACTGACTGCACAGGACTTCCTGCAAGAGTAATCCCATGGGCTGTCAAGGGGACGGGGCTGAACTCTTTTCAATGGCACCATGCAACAGGACAAGAGGCAACGGGCACAAACTGAATCACAGGAAGTTCCACCTGAATGTAAGGAAAAATTTTTCTGTGAGAGTGACGGAACTCCACAACCTCTCTGGGCAACCTGTGTGTTCCGTCTCTGGGGATATTCAAAACCCACCTGGATCCAACCCTGTCTAACATACTCTAGTTGATCCTGCTTGAGCAGGGAAGTTGAACTAGATGATCTTCAGAGGACCCTTCCAATCTCAACCATTCTGTGATTCCATGTCCCTTCAGGTTTATCATGATAGGGGGAATGCAGGACCTACATGTTTCCTATGTTGTCCTGAAATTTCTCTCTCCATCAGACCAGATATAAATTAAAAAGGGCAAAAAAAAAAAAAAAAAAGCTTTTTTACCTTATTGTGGAAAGCAAATGAAAATAAGCAAAGTGATGACATACCTTGTTAGCTACCTGCACTTGACTTGACTTTTTTTTTTTTTTTTTTTTTTTTTTGGTAGAGTTTTCTCTGAGTTTCATGGCTGTTAAGAACCAACAGGGCAGACTTGCAACTTGTTAGACCTGGGCCCTACTACTTCAGCAGATGTGTCCCTCTGGTATTGGGCTGTCTGCGCAATTAGCAGCTCTTCTTTGGGCAAAGCCCTTCCTCAAGCCTCTGCTTCCTGGGAATACTGCTGAGTTGGTGCATTCTCCCCTCTCCCTACCAGCGCTTGTAGCCCACAGCACTGATAATTAATTCAATTATGGTATTATCTTCTTAGCTTCCTGTTAATGAAGGCACTATCTGCCAAAATGCTAGCTGTTGATACACAGCTGCTTTTGAAGGGCTACCTCCCGTGGGTGGCCAGGCAGCATTATCACCTAACCTGTTAATGGACAGCCACAGGGTGATGTGGGAACAAGCAGGTCAGAAAGGAACCACCTCTGCACTGCGTGACATGTGTAAACCTTCAGCTAGGCCTAATTCTATAAACAGGCACCATGCAGATGTTTCTGGGTTAGTAAGAAATATAGCTAATTGCTGACATAAGATAAATTGGTAATAGGAGAAGTAACAGGATAAACTTGGCACTCTGCCGTGTCCTGACTTGCTGTTGGGTAAGCCCTGTTACAAGTCTGCTACTCCTCCGGGGCATCTGTGCCACACTCCAGCTTAGGTGGCCAGGGCCTGGGAGTCACGTAGTAATGCTGCAGTCTAACAATTATTGCAAAGTAATCTGTGCAAAGCCCGATACAGCACTTCGAGCTTCCTGCATAATAAAAACACACCAAAATGCTTTACACTGCATCTAATTTAACTTTTTTTAAAAAAGATTCTTTCACAGATATTTTTAAATAATTTTGGAGAAGGAAAACAATAGGATTATCATTTCTTTTGTTTCCTTTTGTTTTTCTAGCTGACCTGGCTGACTGCATTGCTGAGAGCGAGATTGGCTCTTGGCCTCCTTGTTTTAGCTTGTGCTTTGCACAAGATAGCAGTGCTCAGAAGGGGTCTGCGTCTGTCTGCCTCTCGTCTGTCTGTCCTCTTCCCCTCTCCAGGATCTTGGAGGGCTGGGTAGTTTTGTCTTTGGGGATGTGATCAGTCATGTGCAGAGCTTGGATGGAAACCCTTGCTGCTGACATGATTTGTGGGAGTCTCCTTGTGCCGACTTCCTTGGTTCCAAAATTCCTGGTCTGCCGCAGCGTGTTTTCCCCCCTGGGGCCTTGTGGAAGGGTGCTCTCTGAAGGAACCTGCCCTGTCAGGGCTTGGTGCTGGCATGCTTTGGTTTCTGCAGTCCATCTTCTGATGTGCATTTATACATCTCTCCCTGCTATCAACAACTTGTGGAGTTGCTGCATGTTTTCCTTTTGCCATGCCTTCTCCAGGGTTGGGTGCGCACTCTGGCTCCTGTCAAGAGCTCTGTGCTGAACCCCATCCTTCAAAATCAGCAGAGGCATGAGGGGCCAGAAAGGATTCAGGGAGCCTCAAAACTTAATGACTGGATTTTTCGGGTGGCATCCCTCAGCTCTGAAGTTCACTTTTTCCTATTGCTGTTAAATGCTTGTCCCTGCTGCAGCATTAGGTTGTGTAGGGCTGTGATGAAAGAACTGTAGGCTCATGACCAAGAGACTGCATTTCCACAAATGTGTGCTCTGGTATCTGCTGATGCAAACCGCCCACCATGCTTAGAGCTGGTTTTGGCCTTGTTTTCTTTGGAGTGGGTTTTTAGCTTTGCTTTGACCACAAGCTTATGTCTAGTAAGCGGATGAACTGGCATTTGCTGCTCCCTTCTCCGGTGCTGTGTGATGTGGCAGCCAGGCTCGATGTGCTCCCATGTGACCTGCCCCTCCAACTTGCTCCTTTCCCTTCCTTTCTCCTCCTTCCCAGTATTGCTGAGGGCACACTGGTTTGGGAGATGCCCGCTGCTCCCAGCTAAGGGGCAGGCTGGGCTGCAGAGAGGGGTGTTGCTCGCTTCCTGCTGCTCTGCAGAGCAGCTGCTGCTGCAGGAGGCACTTTCAGTCAAAACGAACAAACAAACAAACTGCAGGAAATGGGGAACTTCCAGGGCTGAAGTTCTGACCTGGCTTGATGGGATCGCATGGTTGGGAGCCTTGCAAAGGATGTCACCGATCAGACAAGAGAGTTATGTCAAGGCACGTGCATATGGGAGAAAACAGAGCTTGCACCACTTGTGCCTTGGAGACTATTAGTACTCCTATGAGCAAGAGATACTCAGCTTGCGTTCAAAAAGGAGAGGAGGGAAAAGCTTTCAGTGACTCAAGTATTCCGTTACTTAACAGTAATCAGATGTGCGGTATTTGTGACTTGTTTTGTTTTGCTCATCCTTCGTCAGTCACAAGCTTTACCAAGCTTTTCCAAACGGGAAGACTGGGGTTAGACGTATTTAGTGTCCTCCTGCATCTGCAGGGGTGCAAGAAGGGTGTTGTGCAGGGTACTGGAGATGTTGTGTAATCCTCTATTTTCGCAAACCTGGGGAACGACAGGAGGGCACTCCATGCCCAGCAGCTCCGAGGAAGCCATCCTGGCCACTGCAGCCTGCAGTGACTCTGCCTCAAGGAAACTATTCCCCTCTCAGCCAGGCTCATTTTGTGGCTTCCAGTAACGTCGGAGCAATCTCCAGTTATTGCTGAGTCTAGATTCATTCTCTTTGTTGCAAACTCTTCAAAATCTGTATTGAAAAGAAGCTGTAAACAGTCTGTTTGTGCTTAGCTTTTGAGACGTAATGTTTTTGTTTTGAAGGGAATATTTGAGAGCTTCATTTGTTTATTCCTGTTGTCTGTGCACATGTTGGGGGAGGTTTATATTTTTCTCAAAATACACCAGGAAAAATACCTCCTGCCCTCCAAAGCTCAAGTGTTTTATCCTGGTGCATTTTGAGATCAGAGAAAAAGAAAATGCATGTATTACATGTGACAGAGCAGGCGTGCAGAAGGTCATATTGACAAAAAGGACTTAGCGTTATGATAACGCTAGAAACAAGATTGTGCCTAGCAATAAAGGAACCTATAGCTAGCAGCAGAGGCGTCCTTTAAAAAGTAGGTGGAAAAATAAATGCCAAAGAGCAAGACCTGTGAAAAGCAGCATGCCAAGTAGGGAGTTGGCCAGGAGGACCTTCTTGGGGGGGGGGTACCCTGGAGCCCTGCCCTCAGAGGGGCTCCCCTCTATGCAGGTGCCCCAGTTGTTTCATGGCCAAACTGCCAGCACGCAGGAGTGTGGCTTTTACAGCTTCCTGCTCAGGGACAACCAGCCTTCACCAGGCCGTGCAAGCCCAACTTCAAATCCATCTCGTGGAGCCAGAGCTGAACGAACATCTCTATGGTTGCGTGGTTTTCACTATGCTTTTAAATGTTAATTGTGTCAGAGGAGAGTGACTGTATAGACTTTGTAGGAGCTTAGGACGCTTACTGGGGAGATTTGTCTCCAGTGCTTCGATACGTGCTTAATTATTTATATGCTCCAATAGGAGAGGACAAGACCCAATTCAGATACCCCGGAGGTCAGTGAGCTTCAAGTGATGGGAGGTGGGAGTTCAGACCAATGTGCCAGAGAGGATGAGGAGTCTGAGTCTTCCTCCTCCTCTTCAGCTCCATGTTAAGTGCAAAGCCCAATCCAACTGGTGTTTTCTGGCAAGAGCAAGCAAAGGAAATGCTGAAGATGTGGATCCTGCCAGGGCTTAGGTGTAAAGCACTGTGGATGCTGCAGGCCTAGATAATTGTGTGCATGCCCTGAAGCAGCAGTGCAGACACCTAATGAGAGTGGGAGTTGATTAGCAGCTCTCTGTGCTGAGGGGAATGTTTTGACTCCAGCTGTGTTGATAGATAAAATTCCTTGCCTGAGGGTTTTGTGCTTAGGAGAAGAGTCCTAAGAGAAGGGAGGGCACCCGGAAAGACTAGACTTACTCCACACAGTCCTCTGCAGTTGTATCAACTGTATTGTTTGTTTACTGCTGAAGATCCCATAAAACACCTCCTCCAATCTTGTGTAGCCCAAAGTGTTTCTCAAACTTGAGGTATATCTTTTTGGTAATTTGCAGGCAAACATGAGTGTGTGCTTTCAGTGCAAGTTAACTGTAGTCCAGGAACTGTGTCAGTGTTGTGCTATGCTTGAGCTAATAAGCCTAAAATATGTGATTTGGAGAAGTTTCCAAGTTCTAGTTATTGAAGTTCATTAGGATGAAACCTAGGAGTTACAGAAATGCAGGTTACATTAACTGCCCGTACTGAACAAAATAATAGTTGTAAGCACCATCAGTGATGAAAAATGACGTGGACCTTGAAAATAGAGGGAAGTGCGGAAACAATGGTAAGATCTCGTGTTTCTGTAGTTGCTTTGGATGTGCAGCGTACTGCAATGGGCTCTGCTATACTCACAGTGCTGCAGGTCACTGTGACCTGACCAGCAGTTACATGCAAACCTCTGAGGATCATACTGGTCTGGAGAACGGGCTTCTCCTGAGGAGAGTGGCTTTGTATTATGCAAGTTAATTATTGACTTTAACCACTTCTCTTGCATTTCCTTTTTTTAGATGCAAATGCTGGACAAGTTTCCAATGGAAGGAGGTCAGAAGGACCCCAAGCAACGAATCATCCCCTTTCTGCCAGGTAGGTGCAGTGGGCTCCAGCAAAGACCATGGTGGTTTTGGCATGGCAGTGGGCTTTTTTACAGTACATGTACACACACATCTGCTTTAGATCTTACCTCTTGAACCATCGGAGTATTAACAAATTATTTGGTTTGCACTCTGCCCATTAGAACATTTATGTTTATTAGAAAGGTGTCTAGTGAGTGTTTAAAACTCCTAGTCATTCCCTCTCCCTCTCGAGAGCACCAAGTGGGGGTACTTCAGCTAAGTCATCCCACGTGCACCACTTCTGTCAGTAATAACCCTTGGGCAGACCAGCTGTTTTCAGGATAAGCGTGGCCAGCGTAGCGCAGGGCTGTGGACGGCATGGAGGCTCCCCAGGAACTGTTCATATGCTGTTTTTCCTGCTGTGTGCTACTCAAAGGGCTCTCCAGAGAGCAGGAAATAACATTTGAAATTGAATTGTTAAATGAAGCTGACTGACAGCCATGGCTTCTTCCCGTGATGTTTGGGACCAGTTCCTCCAGGACGGATTTATGTGGTGTGCCACAGCCCGACATGCAGCTGGGCATTTCTGCTTCCCTAGCAACAAATGTAACGATCCGTTTCAATCTTGTGATCCATTTCAAACTTTGTGAGAGTTGGGGATTGCTGGTGGTTGCCCTTTCGTGCTGCTGTTAAGGAAAGGGGGAAACCCCCCCACTAATATGCCTCACAAAAATACCTAGGCAAAAGGGGACCCTCGTGGTCTTTCATGCACCCATAACTAATGGATTTGACCACAAGGTTGTCTTTATCCCCACCCCCAAGTAGCTAATGAGTGTATTTAGAAATGTCATGGTACCATAATCACTTCCAGTGGCTGTCGAGTCCATTTAATGTAGCCATGTGGACTGTGTTCTGCTTCCTGGCTTTTCTAGAAACAACGATGTTTAGTGGGGTTTGCTTTTCTCTGACTGAAATGAAGAAAATAATTTACACCTCTTTACAAGCAGAAGGAATCTAGTCTGGATTCTCCATAGAGATATTTCTGATTCTCTTATCCCTTATTGGGAAAACCAAAGCACACCTGACATTAATGCAGAGGGAAAGCCATTGCTGTACTGTTTTTGCTACCAGCAAGGAGTGGGGAGGAAAAGTGGAAGTCAAATTGGCAAAGGGCGTAACTTAGAAAAAGTGGAATTACAGTTTGCCTGTGCCCCACTTACGAAGAATTCCCACCAAAATGCTGCTGTTTTTGAAAGGCAGTGATTTGGCTCGGGAAGCCTGTCCTGAACCCTGCTTCTTGCAGCTCATTCATCAATATTTGTTTGTTCTTTTTTTTGAAATAGTTCCCCTTTGTTAAGTGGCATGTCACTGGGATTTCCATTGGAGGAAAAGGGGATGAAGTTGCTGGGAAATGAAGGCAGAGTCTTGTGTCTCAAAGCAGTTTTGGGATGTTAGGATGGCCATCCTCTGTAGGAGCTTATTTATTGCTCCTACAATACTACTGTATTGTATGTACCACAGTACTCCTACAGTACTGTGACTTTTGCCCTTTTGCTCTACTCCCCTTTCTGCTATAGGATTAAATAATACAGTTTTCAGAGGTCACGCATTGACTTTGCAAGCTGCTGGAACATACTTCTACCAGCAATTTTTCTTGACATTTTGTTTCTGGAATGGCTTGCAATAGCTGAAAAGAGAGATAGTACTGCTACGGTGGCTTTGTGGATTTTTTTTCTTTACTTCCTGGTGCAAGCGCAGAGTAAAGGGTAGTTGTAATGAGATGATCCAGGCATGGGACTATGGCCTACTTCTTGACAAGAGGTAGTCACTAGATAGATATAATCTTGAATCTGCCTGATCTCATGGAGCAGCTTCAGGAGTCCTTGGACTTCTTGCTTCTAGGCAGTTGTGTTATGAAGAAGTGGGAATTGTTTTGCCTTTACTGTTCATTGTGGATTGGTGAGGAGATGGTGGCTTTCTTGTGAGCCCATTGGTGAGTGACCTAGCCTTACCTAGTGAGATTGCTTGCAAGCTGTGTCTGCCTCTGAAAAAGGACTTCACTTGGGAGCAGGAGAAGGCTTTAATAGTTACTGGCAATGCTAGAGGGTGCGGAAAACATGGTTCTTTTCTGGATCAGTTCTTGGCCTTCCCAATTCAGGATGGTAGAGAACTTTTTTACTTACAGCTGAACCCAAAACTTTGACTGGCTCTGTCTAGGTATGCCATCAGAAAGAGCTCAGTGCAAACAGGCCAAGGTCTTCCTCTGCAGATTGTACATGGGGTATACTTAAACTTGCTAGATTGGTGATGAGGTTCAGCTTCTGTGAGTACTGTAGTTTGTTCCCAGTCCCCTTTTTAGCAACATTTTTAGCATCTGAATTTCATTACTAGTGGAGATTTGGCTCCAGTGGGCTTACTGAAAATATGCTGCTTTCTGGGAAGCCAGTTCTATGGTAACATTAGATATTGTGGCCACTGAAGCACTGAAAAATGTCTCCTGTTACCCTGTACGTCCTGCTGCCGTTGCATTCTTAGCAAACCCGTAAGCCTCTGAAGCTCAGGGTGACCACCACGACCTGAGAAGATCCCGTCTGGGATTGTCTGTCAGACTGGTTTCCTGGAATGGGAGAGAGCCCAGTGATTGCTCTGCAGTTAGAGTATCCAGCCCAAAGGAACGCTATTCATTTTGTTTTGCTTTCTGTGTTAATGTTGTTTGTTTCATAGATTTAACTTTTTCGGAAATTTCTAGGCACTTCAGGGCCTTTGCAGTAAGTCTCTGATTGCACCAAAAAATACTGTTTTAGGGGGAAATCCTTCAGCCCACTCATCAAAATCATAAAGCTGAGTTCTCAGAAGTGGAGTTTGGAGCCAAGGGTTCTCCTTTCCTGGATGTCAGTACAAAACTCGTCCTGCTGCACAGCTTGGTTTTGTCAGGTTCAGAGTGGCAGTTAATTATGGCACTCGAGCACTGTGCCTGCAAATTCTGTGTTGCCATATAGGGGAACTTGGAAGTGGACTTCTGGCTATTTCTGCTGGCTTTGAGTCACTGACACATCCTGCTCAGCTTCATGTGGTGTTGAGGATGGCGCTTTGAAATGCCTTTGGCTGCACCCAGCTAACGCATGGGATGCACTGTGGACTCCAGGCTGGCATCAGAAGCAGATGATGAGCTTTGTGCAGGACAGTCACAGCAGCTCAGTCCTTGTGTGGAGGAGTTGACCGACTAAGGGTTACACGTTTCTTGGCTGAAGAGATGATGGTACGGAGACCCCAGGAAAGAATGAACTAAGAAAACAAATGAGCTCAGTTGGGCCAGTTGTATAAGGGCTGTGCCAGATCTTTCAGGAAACAGCTTTTATAAGGAGAGTGGAGCCTTCCAAACTTTGTTCAGCCCAAATGGCCTGGAGCTGATTCTGGCCAGTCTGCTTCTCTCGAAATGTGAACCTCAGCAAGGAGGGGTTGCCTGAGGCTGAGCTAACTAGTGTTGGCTGTAAAACTGCTTTTTAGGAAGCTCTAACTTACAGACAACAGCAAACTCCTAAGAAAGAGGGAGAAAAAGGTTTGGTGGGATCCCTTTAGAAAGCAGAAGGATGTCTACTTTTTACTCCCTTTCCCATATGCTAATTGCTCATTATGGGCATCAGTGCTGTCCACATAGTTTGGAACTTTTTTCACAGAATTACTGTGGGGATGCTAGTAGCACCCTGCAAAGGAGAAGGAAGACAAGTTGCCCCTTTTCCAGCTGTGTGACTGACATTCCACCATTTGCATTGTGCCTGCGTCACATCTGTAGATAGAGCAATTACTGTTTTCTGCTTTAGCAAGATGGGCATCTCTGCCCTAGCACTGTTGTGTGGAGAATCCTAGGCTAGCTTGGAGCCCATAATCTGTAGCTGACTTTTCTGTAGGGCTTCAGCTAACACTGCTGAGGTGCAGACAGTATTACCCTAGGGGGAGTGCCATGCTGAAACAGCTGCTCTGCTTCTGACCCTCAAGCTGTCTTTAAACAAACTCACTCATTTCTCTCCATAGCAAGACACTGTAGACCTGAGGGAAAAGGCCTTGGGAACGTTTTGTTCCACTGAACTCTGGCATTTCTCAGTTAACTCCTCTTTTGGTGAGCTGTGGTAGGGCTTTGGAGAAGGTTTTGGAGTATATTTCCATGCAGTTCCGCTTTCATGAATATGAAGATGACGGCCGGCAAGTTGGTGAGACTGATGGCACTACCAAGATTACATGGTACTAGGTAAGGGGCTCTTTCCTCCTCCTTGCCTTCCTCTCAGCCCTTAGTCTCTGCAGTAGTGCCTTCTTTGCAATGGGAAGGATAGCGTGGCCGTTGCTGTCCTACAACAGCAGAGAGCAAGCCCCTCTTTGGGATGGGAAGAACCTCATGAAGTTCAACAACGGGAAGTGCAGAGTCCATCACCTAGAGAGGAATAACCCCAGGCACCAGTACATTCTGTGGACTGACCTGCTGCAAAGCAGCTCTGTGGAGATGGACCCCCAGGACCATCTTGAACAGCAAGTTAACCATGAGCCACTGATGTGCCTTTGTGGCCAAGAAGGCCAGTGGTATCCTGGACTACATTAGGAAGAATATTGCCAGCTGCTCCAAGGAGCTAATTCTTCCCCTCTACTCAGACCTAGCGAGGCCAAATCTGGAGTACTATGTCCAGTTTTAGGCTCCCACATACAAGAGACGTGGAGCTGCTGGAGCAAGTCCAGCGAAGGGCTACTAAGATTTACCATTTTAGCCTAGACCAAAATCCTTTTCTTGTATCAAAGGTGACCAGTAGCATCCTGGGGGACTTGCCGTTCTTTTCTTCTGTGGAGGTTTCAGCTCTTCAGGTTTATTTCTCTGGACAGCTCATCTAAAGCCTGAGAGATAGCTTGCCCCCCATTTCCTGTTTTGCCTATGGTTTTTTCAGTGACCGTCAGGAACAGGTAAGAGTAACTGTGCTCCCGCCGGTATGATCTCAAACCATGAGAGTGCAGGGAGCTGCAGCAGTTTGGAGCTGTCTTGGTAGTGGCACCAATTCAGCTTCACTTTGCAGACATGTGAGACTCCATGCTTACGATATACCCAGGCCATTTTGCTGGTCTCCCCTCTTTTTTTTTGCCAGAGTATCCACACAATTCAGAGCTTTGCCACAGATGCTAAGTGAAGAGCTCCTGAAAATGATGTCTCCTATGCCTGCTTCCCTATCCTAGGAATAACCCACATAGCTGGCTGCTTCATGGGCTGGGACTAATTATATGTACACTCGGGGCTGCCTCTTTTTGAAGTGAATTTGGATCCTATGCCAGGGAAAATCTGGATGTGATTTGAAAGGTGCAGAGAAGTGAATTCTTTCCGAGGCAGTAAGGCAGGGGGAAGAGTGGGGGGCAGTCCTTCAGGGTAAATCAAGAGGCACAGACATTTTTCCACTCTTGAAATATCTGGCTTCTTTAGTGGCTGTGATCAGCAGGGTGATGTGTTTAAGGTTCTTTGCCTCTCTAGCTTGCTTAAGATCCAGTAACAGTCTTTGGCTCAAAATGAGCCTCAACCATTTTGCTGGTTGCAGTACCTCTGCATCATTTCTTTCTACTGCTTGCTCCCTGGTATAACTTTAGCTCTGCCTGGAGAATTCTGGCGGGAGGGAATCATTTGCAGAGCCATATTTTCCTACCTGTCTGTCTGGAGAGATTAACCTCTCTTTAGAGCAGATAGCCCAATCTCATGCTGCCGGAGACCTAAATTCCTTATCAGCCCTTTCCCCATCCTCTCATGACACTTTGCAGGCCTTGACAAATAGCTGAGGTGGCTGGTGGCCCCCCATGTCGCAGCCCCCTCTCCAGAGCTGGTGCAGCACCCGTTGTGCTCACTTACCAGATAAAGCAAAGCAGCTTTGATTGGCCCTAGAGGGAGTTGCTTCCACTGCTGGGAGATCAAAAACTTTCTGGCATTGGATGAGATTTTAGGAGTGGACAGAGCATCTTGAATGAAGCTCTTGTGGCTGTGTCGATGCTAGCGAAAGCAGCCCTGGTGACACAGGTCTGGTGTGCCAGCTTTGCAGGGCGTCTGCATGGGGGACGAGGCTGTGCTCTGCGGCTGGGCGCGGGTGTCAGCCGTCATGCTTGGCCAGTTGGCCATAAGGCAACACTCCGGTTTTATTTCTCCAATTGAAGCTCTGAACCCAGCTGTGTGCAGCTTAACGCAGAAAGGGCAGCCTCTGCTCCAGGGACTTCACTGCTGAATGTGAAATAAAAACCAGTAGACTGCCTCCCAATGTCCTGGCCAGACTATGTTAGTTAAAGAAGTATTGCAGTGCGATTTAGGGGGCCGGGGGGGGGGTGACAGGACTTCAGGAACAGGGAATATGGCCAAGAAGAGTTTTATGGAGGGATTTGAAGGAAAGCACACTGGTGGCTTGACAATGTTTGCAGGAAACCTCTCTCTAGTATGGGACAAAGCACAGGACAAAACATTAAGATGCTTATTTAGAAATTTGACAACCTAAAGTAAGTGTAGGGCAAACAGAAGCAAGATTCACATTTCAAATCAACTGGAAGATGAAGGTAGCCATCTCCTAGCCATGTGTGCATCATCTTTTGTTGCCCTCCATCCCTGCATCCTGCAGGCGCACATGTGATTCCCTGTTTGAGTAGCCAGCTGGGCAGCACATGGTAACTGATGATTCAGCTGTGCTGTCAGTGGCATTTGGAAAGTGCCATGTAATTGCTAACAGACAATATTGTCTGGTGCTTTCGGCTCCTTGCTTTGCTGTTCTGGCAGTGAGGAGGTGGATGGGAAAGGGAATGGGAGGGAGTGAGATTCATGGCAGTGTTAAGGGTGGGGACAGGACAGCATGTGGATGAATGTGTCCAGCCTAGAGGGGTAACAGAGCAGCCATCAATGTTTCGCTGGTACATAAAAATGGACAAGGATAAAATCGCTGGGTCTGAAGACAAGAGAGACTCCTGCCATGGGATACATGTTTCTCCTGATCCAATCCTTGATCCATTGGGAAAGGTAGAGAAGGAGGGGGTTGGAGGGACAGATGGACAGTGAAACCACAATGAAACAAACAGGTTTGTTTCTTACCTTAAGACTAACTGTAGTTGTATTAAGGACATTGTATGGGCTCCTTTGAGGAGCTGACAGGGCCGCACAATGGATCCTGGTACCATCAGTTCCAAATAAAATTGAACTGGTTCTGGAAACATTGTACTGTCTGTGCAGAGCCGCAGGAGGTAACTGGGGTGCTGTGAGCCCAAAAGAGCCAAGGCATCCCTTGCTCTGGTGTGAGGCTAGTGGTCAGCTGGCTGGGGTCAGATGCTTGGCAAGTGGTTGAGCTCCAGGCAGCAGGACTGCTAGGACATGCCATGTGACAGCTTTGGCTCATGTAAGGCTTGCAGGGACACTTTAGATGAATTTGCTACCAATCTGTCATATCAGATGAATTCCTGCTGATGTGTGGTTGGTCTCTGGCCACCATGGATGGAAGCAAATAACAGTGGTGGAAGGAGGGAATGTGCTTGCTGAAGAAGGGAAGAAAGAGGAGTGTAGCTGAAGTGGTAGAATATAGCTAGAACTTCAGAAGTGGAGAGCGTCATGTCCCAGAAAGTCATGAGCTGCATCCACTGAATGGATGGTGTCTCAAAACAGCATCAGGGCTCTGTACTGTGTGTTTTTTCTTTTTCTTTTTTCTCCAGGCTCCTCCCCTAGTAGGGCAAGGAACAATAACGGCTCCCTCCCATTAATTCAGAGCTGATTACTGCTAAAGAAAGGAAATAGAGCCTCTGAAACAAAGCAGGCGTCAGAGCTAGCAAGATTGCATCAGATGGGTCAAAAGAGGAGTCAGAGCAAGGGAAAAAAGCATGAATTAACTGAGGGCCCATAACTGTGTTTCCAGCCTGTTTCCAAGGTCTACCACATTTACCCTCATTCTGCTGTGCTGGGGAGACAGGATGCTTCCTCCCATCTCGGAAGTCCCACAAATGTGGCTAGATGTTGGCTTTGTGGTAGGCTGGGATTTTTTGGTTAGGTTTTCCCCTGTCTCCAGTCCCATCTTGGGAGCCAGCTGTGCTGACCCTGTTACTCTTACTGAGGACCTGAGCACAGCTGCTGAGGGATGGTCCAATCAGAGACATCTCGGAGGATTACGCATGGGTGCTCCCCACCAGAGAAGCATGCATCCAGGTAGCTGGTTAGTTTTAAGAGCAGACCAAGGTCAGCACAAAATTAAAAAGGAATAAACAAGCGCCGGAATAAGCAGAGGGAAGTAGGAGACGTGACTTCTGCTGCTTGATTGCTCTGGGATTCATCTTTTCTTTGGGTTAGTAAAAGCCCCAGTCGCTTTAGCAGGAGCTGTTTTAATCTCTGGGGAGCAGCTTGCCTTGGCAGCAGTCCTGGTGGGACCAGCTGCCCCGCAGCGGTGCACAGCACATAAAGAGCAGCAGGGCGACAACAAGCACACATCGCTCTCCAAGAGCCTTCAGAGCTTCTGCAGAGGCTGGATCTTGTTCTCTGCTCCTTCCCTGTGGTCATCATGAGGAGCAGGAGTGGCAGGGGTCTGTGCCTGGAAACTGCTGTGGCTGGGATCCCCCACCTGCCCCTGCTGCTTCTGGGTCATGTCTAAAGGACCTGGAGATTTTTGGAAAGCACTACATAAAGAGCTAGATATTTTTATTATTCTTGGGTGGTGAAATCTGATTTTTGACTCTGATGTCCTCTTGGGGTAAAAAGTTCTGGTGGTTTACTTTTTTCTAAATAAAAGTAATCCCTGTTACTCCAGAGCAGCCCTACAATAATAAACTGATCTGCCTTGCCTAATTCTCCCCAGCAGCTGTAACCAGTCAATAAGTGTATGAAACATGATACAATGGGAGGACATTCCCTGTGATATTTCCCCTTATTGCACTGAAGATCAGTGAAAAGAGGCTTCATTTGTTTTGATTTATTTCTTTTAAGGAGTTGCATTGATTTCAGCTCTCTCCTTTTTGGCTTTATTCCTTCCAACTGTAAAATGAGAGTTGTGTTGGTCAGACATCTTCATTCAAAATGCTAATGGAGAATAACAATACTTCCAGGTAACACTTACACATCAGATGCTTGCAAAACACCTAGCTGCTGCTGTGAAAGGAAGTGACAAATGTAAATTAAAGCAGGTGCAATGCTTTAGTGCAGCTATAGCTATATGAATATAATGTAGCACTTCATAAAGGTATTTACCAGAGCAAAGTGTTGTATAATGCAGAAAAATGAAGAAAGAACACTTTCTAAATTTGAACGTGCACACAGAGTATCTTCAGACCCATTGCCCTACTCAGAGGGACCACTTATTTCCTTTAGGTGTTTTCTGTTTTTTAAGACCTAGACAGAGCAGGCAGTATGCCCTGTAGTATGGGGTACTTCGCCCTAAGGCTCGGAGACTTGTGAGGTCAGTCGCTCGATGGTGGTACCTTCCCGCCATCTAATTTTCCAAAGTCAAGTTGCTTGGCACGTTCCCAAGTGATAAAGGTTCAGCCCACTTCTCATAGCTTGCTTTGTGTGGATAAAGGACAGTGTGTTTTACTGCATTTTCTCGTGCAGTGCCTTCTGCTAATAGGGAGGAGACTCTGCTCTGACTGCAAGTACATAACCTTATTCATAGGTAAATATGAAAATATAATCATTTCCTTGCAGCCTTCTGAGTGCTTGAGTTGTGGGAACAGTAAGGAGCTAGTGAAGTGGATCCTGCGGCAGTACGTCCTTTCCAGCTGATAAAAGAAAACCACTAGTGAGAGAGACTTGCTAAATTGTCTTCCTCCCCATTTTCCTCTTTGTATTTCTCATGCTGATGTTGATGCTGAGGGTAGGAGCACTGCTATGAGGATGTTAGGATTAAACAGTAACTAAAGCGAATCTCATGCAAGGATGTTCTTACACAAAAGGTTGAGGTGGTTGTTACTGAAGTAATTTTTGCTGAGTTTACAGGCATGCAGGAGCCAAGGATTTGAACGGTTGCATCACGATTGTCATTGCCCTTGTCTTGCTAGATAACATGAAGGCTGCTAACTTTGCTCTCCCTTTCCTGTAGCTTTGCATCTCTTGTGCTCCAGAATTATTGTGGGAACAGTACAGCTAGTTGTGAGACTTTGTGGAAAGTAATCGAGCCCCAGGGACTTCCCCCCCTTTTCTGCTGGCATCTTTTGTTGCTGATGTTTCTTCTTCCTGTTCCACGTGGCATGCCTTTGCCTGCCAAGCACCAGGCTAGGAGTTGTTGCAGGCTCCTAGAGGCAGCCAAAAAAATGTACAAAGCAGAGGACACACAGAAACAGATGTGGGCAATTGGCACCATTGCCTTCACTGTATCTCCTGGAGCTAAAGCAATGATGGATGCAGATTCGAGATAATGACACTGTGCATTTCCTCTGCATTAGATAGTCTTAAGCGATGTGAAAAATCCCAGTGGCAGCAGTTACTCCTGTTTTGCAGATATGGTCAAAGGAAAATGGGCCGTGGATTTCCACATTTGCATCCCCTTGACCCAGCAAGTTGTCCATCCTTCCCTTGCAGGGGGAAAACAGTTTGCTGTTTTCTCGCTCTCCAATTCAAGGTTTAATAGCCGTATTTGGCAGCACTGGGACGATCTGCAGTTTTGTTAATTAGATGTTTTATTAAAAAAAAAAAAAACTTTTTTTTAGAAAATAAACTTTCTTGTTGGAAAGTGTTAGCCCTAGAGCAAATCAAAAGGGAAAATGGATTTCTTGTTGGTTTATACTTTCAGTGCCTGGGCTAATTTAAGATCACTTCATTTGTTGTGATGTATTTATTCCCCATAACTATACTCTTTTATTGTTATTATTCACTAACATCTGTTCATTAAACACTTAAGTATTCCCACACCCAGAGTTTGTTATTTTAGAAATTTATAATGTATCCACCCGTTAGTGATTTCATCTTGGCACACTTAAAAAATACAGCTATTCCTTTCAATTGGCAATAAAAGTACTGTGATCCATTCATCTTTTAAAAAAATCATTGTTCAAATAAAAAACCATGCAGATAATATACCATGATACCTTATGAGAGGGGAAATCAGTTGATATTTACTTGCCTGCTGGAAAATAATTGCTAGAGGCAAGGAAGGGACCTCTGAGCTTCTTACTGCTCCTAGTCTTTCCAGACAAGTTTTGTTCCCAGCCTATTGATCCTCCAAAAAACAAAAGGACAGATTGTACAGAAAGGCATTTTTTTATTTCACTATACCGTGAAGGCTGCCAGATGTGGCTCTGGCAGGCTGCAAGAAGGAATGCATTTTAGAGCAGAGCATTTCCCACCATGAACATCTCAGCCCCTCGCTGTCAGCATGACACAAATGAGAAGCAATCCTTCTGGTATGAGACAATCTGACCCTCTGAATTTCACTGGAGGGCAAGTATAGAGCTAATACTGACTGAGAGTGCTATGTGCTCCTTTTGATAGTCCAGTTTTGAAGGCGTTCTGCATTAGCTGAGCCTAATAGGAGACTTGGCTCCTCCATAAAGTTCTGATTCATGCTCCTTACACGATGAAGTTGAGTTGTTTCAGTTCATCTCTGTTTAAAAAAATGTGTTGGCAGGCTGCAGAAGTCGTGTATGTTCCAGTTCCTGGACAGTTCAGGAAGTAGCAGAATGGTGACATAGCATTGTTTTTAAAAATCGTGACAGATGTGGTCATTTTGACACATCCTGTTCACAGATACCTTGGTATCTCTGAGCTTCTCCTTTCTGCAATGCCTCAGCTCCTGCAAAGGTTGAGCGAGGGTGAAGCTAGCTATGGTACAGCTAAGGGTTGTGTGACTCTCCAGAGTGCTTTTTCCTTTTCTGGTGTTCTTTGCGGAGAGAGTGTTTTGATACTTGGTTATGAGAGGAGTTTGGCTTCTGGATTGCCCACTGTTGTCTGATAGGGAAGGGGGTTGCATGGACAGACACAGCGATCTCAGTGGTCATAACACTGTGGTGAGAAATCCAAGCAGGGACAAAAAGAGATGACTCATTCCTGGCATATGGAAGATGTCAGGAAGAACTTGAGGAAACTTTATTACCCTTTCCCTACACCATGTTTTAGGTTATTGTATTGCAAATCAGTGCTAATATATATTCCTGGTGCTTTGGAAAGTGCTGCTCTGAAATCCTACCACTTACCAGCCCTTTTGATCACTCCATCTATATATGCATCTTTTTCACTGTCTGTTAATGGCTTTTGTCTTGTTAAATGCTAAGAGAGGCCGTTCTCCGGGAAAACAGCTTGAAGCATTTAGGACTCGTTAGACTTCAAAGGCAGCAGGCCTGTACCACAAGTGAGAGGAGAGGAAATGGAATGGCAAGAGGATTCCATTAATGGAGAATAAAAATAAACCCCAGACAGGAAGGAAAATCCTATAGGTCTGACTCAGAGCTACAGTCCGAAGACTGTGGCTTCCAGGGCTGATTCAACACTGGAGCTGCACAAAGAGATGCCCTCTGGGTTGGCTTCTGTCCACACTAGGCTTGAATGCCTCGAGTTCAGAAGCTGAGGCCTGGAGCAAGGCTAAGGTCCATGCTGTCTTTTGCAAGGACATCTGCTTTTTGGGCAAGTGCTTCTATTTGTCAGTTGACCTGTACACCCATGACTCTACAGCAGCAGTCCAGCACGTGTGACTGGTGCAGCCTCTGAATTTGCATGCCAGCAGACTGCAAGGTGTCAGGCACTTGCTTTGATAGGAGCTGTTCTTCCATCTTTACCACATGGAGGGAAGCTCAGCTGATGAGGGAAGATGGGACTGTAGCTTGCTGGTAATTGTTTCTTCCTCCTTATCCCTTCTCCTAAATATATTTGCCATTTAAGGGTGCTTTAATACGGTATTTAATCCATGGGAGGGAACGCACTTCTCTGTAGGTAAGGTGCTGTTGCTAGAACAGGATGTGTAAGGAATCGATCTTGACAAAGTGGTTCAGAGGAGATAATACCTGAATGGAAGCATCTTGCTGACCTGCTCTTCTCCTGTTATTCATTTCTCCTGTTTCAGGGAAGATCCTCTTCCGCCGAAGTCACATCCGAGATGTTGCTGTCAAGCGTCTGATACCTATCGATGAATACTGCAAGGTAAGGGGAGGTTTTAACTTCAGTCAAAGATGCTACCACTTCGATGAGGCTAAATTCTGTTCTGCTAATGGAACATAACTGTGTGCCAGTGCTGGGAAAATTGGAAGTGTGGGCTATCCCTCACTATAAAAACATGTATTTGTACCTCTGTGATGAGACAGCCTCCTGCTGATTCTCCTTTTGTACTGTGTGATGAGCTCTGCGGGCTCTGAGGCCTGCACGTGCTGTGTGCTGGATGGCCCAGCTCCACTCTGGTTCCCACCATGCTGCTTCGCTGTCGCTTTCTTTTCTTCTCTTTCTCAAGCTAGGCATGAAGGACTTGGTTTCTCAGGGAGCCGTTCCTTCTCCTTCTGATCGGACCTGCTGTTTTATGTAGGAGACAGCACTTTCTTGGTGGGATGATCCCAATCTGGGGCGTAAACTCACCTGCAACCATTATATATCTCCACATTCAAGGCATGTTTCTTTGATGTTGAATAATAGTCTGATGCGTGTGTACACATAGGACTATCCCATGTTTCTCCGAGTTTCCATTATAATGCAGCCCAGTCCCCATTTGTCTACTGCACCTTCACCTTCCTTTTGCCGTGCTCTTGTTTCCCAATTTCCCATACCTGCCTGTTGTTAGCTAGCTCACGCTCTCTCTGCCATTTAGAGTTTTCATTCATTTCTCATTGAGTTCCTGCAGGTTTGGTGACCACTCTAAGTTATTTGCACAGAATAAGTTGTTTTTTAGCTGTAGAGACTGGGAGCCATCAGAAATCGTCTCTTCAAAGAGGCAAAACATAGTTGATTATCCATATCTTTTCCCTATAAGTCTGTGATAATCTGCTCTATGTTTTTATGGATAGAAGATTGTGCTTAAGTATAAGGCAGATGATGTTGCTAGGGCATTTTTTTTCTGGAAAAAAAACCCCAAGCAGGAACCGCTGCTTTCATAAGGCAGTGCTCTTGCTGGACTCGGAGAAGGGCTGTATTCTGGTTCCCTCCTTATTGAAAATCTGGGCGATTTAAAGTAAGGTCCAAGAAAAGCAGCAAAACAATCAGAGCTGGTAAGAGTAACCCGTTCTAAGATGAGTTTTCAAAGGACTCATTGTACCAGGACTGACTAGGAGGGGCAGTGGAGGTCTGAATTTTTTTTTCCAGTTTATTCTCTTTATGTTCTACATTCCCCCCTGAATGTGGGAACTGCCTTCCTCCAGCTTAAGGGATTTTGAGGAAGTCTTGATTTGATTATAGATAAAAAGAGTTGTGGTGGTGAGATGCTCTGCCCCTACAAGACTAGACAGACCTCTAGAAAAGTCCCTGCTAGAGAATAATCCTTTCGCACTCCCTGGAGTGAGAAAATGGTAAATGGATTTCAATCTGATACGACCTATCTGTCTTTAGTAAATGGCCTTCTCTTCAGGCTTGTAGGTCACGGAGCAGGTGACTTGCTGTGCTTCCAGCAACATGAACTCAAGCGCTGCGCTGATGGCCCTCCCCACCTGGAGGGTGGGCTTGCTTGGCTCAGGCATCACTGTGTCGAGTGAGTCAAGACTAGGTAGGCTTACTTCAAGGTGCCCTGAAAATTGAGCTGCGGCCATGGATGCCATTTACCACATGGAAATGGCATCCACGAAAATCTGATCTGCTAGACAGCTATTTGTGCACCCAAAAGCCAGAGAGTGAGTAGCTTTTTTTTTCCTCCTGTTTTTCACATGATCTTGATTGCAGCAGGCCTCTGATTAGTGGTTTGACTGTCTGCTGTGTTGGCAGTGAATGACTGCGCAATGAATGGCTGGAAGGGCTTTTAGGGGCCCGCAATTAGGTCAGTGTGGAGCCACATCTGATATGTGTGGTAACCCCAGGGCTTTGCATATGTGGCTTTGTCTCTGGTACAAAAGTAAGCAGAAATTCACAGTTTGCCCATGCTTGTGTCACAAGACTGCTGTGACATTAAGTGGAGGGGAAAAGGAATTCTGTAGGAAATTGGTCAAATATCTGCCCCAGCTTGGGAAGCAGAGCTGCAGCACTGGTCCCTGCTTCCAAATCCTCTTTCTTCAACTTCTTTTAACTTTTAGCAGTCACCTCTATCATGGCCTACGTTCCTTCCAACGAGCAGAAATCAGAACAGTGCACTCTGCACTGGTGTTTGCTCCCACCCTGCTTTCCTGGTACAGTCTTACCGCCTCATCTACAGTCTGAATTGGAAGGCATCTGCAATGGCTCTGGCCCAAAACAAATATTGGTGCTCCAAGCATTGTCCCCGCAGCTCCCACAAACACCACAGTGTAGTCATTCGTACTCTCACCCTGCAGCTCCTGCCTTTGAAGCTTGTCTTTTTGCAAAAGACTTCCTTGAAGGACAGGGGAGGTGCAGAGGCAGCTTAAAATTCCTGCCATTGCCATGAGTAGCAGCCCCTCCAGCCTTTGTCCTGACCAGCTGGTCTCCACACTTTTGCCTGCTGTTCCTTCTCCCTCTGCCTCTTCCTGAGTTGTCATGGCCCAACAGACGATTTCTGTGTTGTGAAAGTCAGGACTGATGGGAGTGAGAATATACCCTGTTTGGACTGCTTATCCTTTCCAGAGGAAAAACAGCTCTGTGCATGCAATGCTGCTGGGAGCTGCAGGAAATAGAGCCCTGCCATAGCTGGGTGGGTGGTGGTCAGGGTGGGCAGCCCCATGACTCCTACACTGCAAGGACATTCTGTCCAACAGGCTAGAGCAGCCCTAAGATGGGCCTGGGCAGTCTCTACTTATTCCCCTTTAGTCTTTAGTTGTGGTCCAACTGCGTGCTCCGTGTGGCTTGCTCCATTCTGGTGTGTATTTGCCATAGCTGTCCCCTCACTGGCTCTGTGCTCCCTGTTTGCTGGGGACTAGGTATGTGCCAAGCTTTTCAGCTTTGTGACTTTGTCCCTTGCGATCCGAAGGCCGGTCCTCACTCAGTTCCTTGCCTACTCTTGAGAGCCGTGCTTCGTGTCACTGGTGTCTCTGTTTCATCCACAGGCTCTGATCCAGCTGCCTCCCTACATCTCTCAGTGTGAGGAGGTTCTTCAGTTCTTTGAGACAAGACCTGACGACTTGACTCCCCCCAAAGAGTAAGTTGGTTGGGCAGCGACTCCTCAGAGCTACTGCAGGGGCAGCAGTGAAATGCATACTTTCCCCAGCCTCTCAAGGAGTCTGGCATCCATAGACAGATCTCCTTGCAACTCTCAGATCTGGGATGTAGATGCTTTCATGATATCCTTGGAGAGGGAATGGTGGCTGTGCAATTTCATCTGGACGTGCCTGCGTGCTCAGCTGACTCCAGGCATAGCCTTCTTCCCGTGCAGAAGTGGAAGCGCTTCTCTGGGACTCCATGAAATGTTTTCTTCTCCTGAGTCAGCCACAGTGCCACTTACTGCTAGTAAAAACATGGTCAGTCTGAAAAGCCTCATTTCACATGGGAACTGCCAAGTTGGAATTGACTTTCAGTTCCTAACAACCTCTGCCTCGTTTGAAAGGCTCGTTCCCTTAGCCATTTCTCTGAGCCATCCATAACAACACTCCTGACTCTTGCTTTCCATTCAAAACAAGGAACCTTTGCAAGGAATCTCGCATGCCTTACGCAACCCTATGTGGTTATAAGTCTTGTGACTATGAGCTGCTTTGGCCAGGAGCCACCCATCTCTTATTAATCATAAGCAGCATAAATCTGACCAGCCGCCTCCATCCCCTGCTATGCTGCTCACTCTTTTTATGCTGCATGTGACACTATGTGCAGCTCTACCAGAGGTTGAGCAATGGAAGATGTTTGATTAATTTTGCAAGAAAAGGCAGTAAATTGATTTGACATTGTTTTGTATTGGAAGGGTGTGGAAGCAGATAGCAGGATTTTGTTTTTCTCCCCTGAGATGGAACACTGAGTCTTTTAGGTCTCCAGCTAAGTGTTACGCTTGTGTGGATTGTATCTTTTCCCTGGGTTTTAGATTTTTTTCATTCACTCACTTAATTCCCTTCTGCCCCCTCCCTGCTTTACACTTTTGGCTCCCATTTCTATTTGCTTGGCCTGTTGTCATTCCTTCTGCAGCTAACAGTCACTTGATTAAATTGGTCTGAGGGCCCCAGAGCCCATTAACTAATCACGTGCTGTCGGCTGGCGTTCTCGTCCGTCCTGCCCCAGCTAGCGCTCACCACTTAACCTGCCACTCTGTCACTTGTCCTTCAGCTAATGCAGTAGGTCAGGAGCAGGAAAGAGACACAAGGAAAAGATGAGCTTGCAAGGCTGTTGGATGGGGTGTACTGCAGGGTTAGCAGCCCCTGGAGTGGCTGGGGGCTGCCGGTGTGTGAGCCTTCAAGCTCTGCACGAGAGGATGATGAGCTGCTCTGTGCAAGGTTCAAACCTTCTGAACCAGTTTGTAGCTGAGGCACCATCACACATGGTAGACTGAAGGGCCCCCTCCCCTTTGGTCTTACAGCCATTTTTATGACCTGAACTTTTGTCTCATAGACTGAGCCAGGTGCTGGCTTGAAGTCAGACAGGGTGGAATGTGTAGCCAGAACAAGGAGCAAATTTAGGTGTGGAGGCCCTCCGGGACACCCTTGGGGGACACCCTGTGTGTCAGCCCCGAGGTCATGTATCTCATTGTGCTCCCTGCGTTTGAAGCTGTTGCTCCTGGTGGTCCACATCACTGCCTTGCCCTGCAGACTGTGTCTCCCAGATCCAAGCTCAGCAGAACTAACTAGAAAAGGAGAAGAGAGGCATCAGCCCAAAGTATAATTCCACAGGAGCAGGTCTGTTGCAGGGTCTGTGCCTGGATGCTGTGTGCAGCTCCCGCAGGCACAGGGAGCTCACTGCAGCTGCTTTGCGTTTGTGGGTGTTTGGCTGTGGCAGCACTGTATGGGTGAGCCAGGGACACGCTCTTGAATTTGACAGTGGGTCAGGCTGCCTCCGGCTGCCAGCTCCTCTTCTGGGAGGAGAGGCGAGTTCGCAGGACCAAGCAGGAATTAGCGGGTGACTCTTGTCCATTTGCCTCCAGCAACAAAATGCCACTGTGTCTCAAGGACGTCTTTGTTGTGTTTCATGTTCCAGCCTGAATGCTCGAGGGGTACTTATTAGCTACAATTCAAAATGCTAATTAATAAAAGTCCTTGACACTCTCCCTCCTCTGGAGAGATTGGTGGGAGCCACTTCCCTAGCCCTGAATGCTGTCACGCTGCCAGCTTACCAATAACGATATGAGAACTATGATAGACGGCTGAGCTTGATCAGTCGTGATGGCGTGTCTGGGGTTTGGCCGGATGTCATCATTCATAAAGCAGATAAATACTTCTCTCCGGGAATTTGAAAGGGAGCCAGGCCATGAACAGAGCAAAAAAAGGCAGCTTTTTATGCTGGGTGGCTGAAAGGCGGGAATGAAGGAGGAAAAAAGGACTGGTCAGCATGCTCATTGCCAAGCCAAGCAGTTGTTCGAGCGGCATCGGGGCCAGCAGGCTCCCTGCTCCCCTTGCTTCTGCGTCCCTCGTCTGGGTGAGAGCCACAGCTCCTCAGCCCGGCGGCTCAGGGCCTGTCCCAGGTCCCTACAGCTCCTGGGGCAGCAGGGGCTGCCCCACGGTGACAGGCTGTGCCTTGGGGCCTGTGCTGTACGTCCCATCTGTTTTCTTTTCCTTGTGGCGTGGGTGGAGAATCCACCCAACTGGCATCACCCAGCAACCTGAAACCGCTTTCCAGAGTCAGGAGTTACAGTTAGCTGTGGTCCGCGGAGCTCTGTGTTTAACTGCAAAGGGTGAATTTAGTTCTTGGATTTGGCAGTGTTTGGGAATGGAGGGAGGAGGTTGGACAGCCCGCACGTCTATCTCTGTGCTCCTCTGCTGTCTGTTCTCCTGCAGCTGGCGCTCTGATTCTGGGCTTTCCTTGTTCTTTCCTGCAGTTCGGTTTTCTTCAGTGCCCATCTGCCTGTGTTGAGAGCACCAACAAAAACAAGTTACAGCTGGCTTCCAGCCCTGTAAGCTGTATATTCGAAGCTTTCTTCAGTCCCTGGCCTGTTTTACAATCCCCTGCTCTCCTTCTGGCACATGCAAAAGGAGATTGAGTGGAAAGGGACTGAACAGAGAGGGAAAGAGTCAAATGCAGCCTTTGTGCATCCTTTTTCTCCTACTGCTTCCAGTTGGACAGTAGATCAAAGCTTGAAACGGTGCTGAGACAGGAGTCTCTAGCAGTCCAGGGATGCAGCAGGGGGTGAAGGCCTTGCTCCATCCCCTCCACAAGCTCGCCAGCTTTCCAGCATCCTTCTTCCTGGAGGGACCACTTCAAAAAGAAGAGTGGATTTAAGTTATGGTGTTTCCACTGGCAGTGACAACCAGTGGCTTTTATTATGTGGATTCCTATCTGGGAAGTTGTGGACTGGGATAAGTAAACTAATTTCACGTCAGAGGGCTGCCCAGTGATGTGTAGGAGTGGGGTTGTAATCCTGAGGGATTGGTTAAATTTGGGAAGAGCTGTTTCCTCAAAGCTCTTGGGGGAGAAAAGAAATGGTTATGAAAAGATAAATCCTCCTGAATCTTAGCAATATATGGGCATGTGGGATTTTTTTGCCCAGTGTTGGATGGAAGCCCTGTGAAAAATGTAGTGTTCAAAGGAGAGAAATCATCAAATTCCTGCTCTCAGCGTCTCTCAGCAGGTCAGACCAGCACCAGGATGCTCGGCTGTTGAGGTGGGAAATTGCTAGTGCACTCTTCCCCACACCCCCCTGCCCTTTTTCAATTTAAAAGCAGTTTTTAGCTGCAACAGAGAGCTTCTGCAATAGGGCTGGGGAGGTTTGAACTCCTGGGCACAAAGCCATTGCTGAGTCAAGGCATTCAGCTGGGAACTCTCTTTGCCAGCTGAATTTCGGCTCTTCAACATGCAGGAACCCAGGTTAACTCCGTAGTGAAGCAATATGCTAAAAGGTTATTAAATAAATTTTCTAGATTATAAAAGTGGGAAGGAAAGGAGAAAGAGTAGTTCACCCAGAGACTTCCCAAAGCCTGCAAAGCTGCCTGTTTTGTAGACTGTAGGTACATCTGGTTGTGGCAGAGACATCTTTAAGGGGCTATTTTCTTTTCAGTAGCTGGGCATCCCATCATAAAGATGATTCTTAAAGTTGTGGTTCTTAATCTTTTAATCTATGAATGCCTGATTTTTTTCCAGTGGAGGCACAGGTACCTGCAGAGCAAATTTAGTATCCTCTAACAGTCTTAAAAGGCGTCCTCATGCATCTCTCCTTTCTCCCTCTGGGGGCCTGTGGATTCAGTTTGAAAGCTACTGGCTTCAGGAGATACTGTTCTCTTTAAAGATGTAAATTCCTCACTTCTTTCTGTAAAGTAGCTTTTTACTTATGTGTCTGTCTTCAGCAGGCCTTCAGAAAGGGGAGGGCAGGGCTGATGGGCAGCTTTGCTCCTTGGCCGCCGGAAGGATGTGCGGAAGGAGGCTTAGCACAGGCCTGGAGCGGGGCAGCAGTCCGGGCACACTTACCCTTTAAAGGCCTTTTAGGAGCTCGTGACCTTTACAAAATCAGATGATAGTTGAGGTGGACAGAGTACGTACCTCACCAGAGGCTGCAGATTGTGTGATTAGATCCGTGCCCATCTGTCCGTCCAGTCTTTGTAGGCTAAGATGAGGAGTTTGGCAGGCAAACTTCAAGGTCTGCTCCTTGCCGTTTGCTGAGGTTACTTGGCTTTCCCAGCTGGCACTGGTTCCTGTCGCTGCCACTGAAATAGGTGTGTTTGAGACAAGATAGATGCAGTGCTTTTAGCTTGCTAGGTGGACTCTATGTGGCGGGAAGTCGAGAAAGCACACATCTAACTTGCTTGGTCTGCAGATAAATGAGAAACCTCCTCAAGCAAACATCCTCCTGGGAAGGCAGTGTGCAAATCAGTTTGGCTGCAGATTCTCAGTTGAGCTGAGCTCAGAGCTGTTTTTTTTTTTTAAGCAAAACTTGTTGTCTTTCCTTACCTATGTCTTAGCTGGCAGCTGCTGAGTTTCCTGGGAGCAGCAGTGCTGCAGGATTGCATTCAGCTTTACAAGATCACATCTTAGACTAGGTTATCTGCTCAATTCTATCAAGAAGTGTAGTGGCAGCCCAGAGCAGCAAGTGTTCGTCCTCTTACCTTGGTGTACAGTCTCAGGTACTATTCACAGCATATATCTTCCCAAGCTTTCTGGCACTCCTGCAGCTCTGCTTGATGCCTGCAGCTTTTATTGCCATGGGTTGTCACTATACATGCAAAAGACATTGAAGATACAGAGGAAGTACTGACAGACTACATTTCGATTCCGGTGGTATCTTGCAACTCTGACATTGAGTAGTACACAAGCACAAAGCCTCCTGAGGATTTCCACCCAAGGCACTGGCCTGTGGCTCAAGTCTACCTGCCTAGGAACTTGAACATTACACGGCCAAGGTCCCTGTGCAGTTGCCTGGATGGCCTCTATTTTGCCATAGCCAGATAGCAGAAGCTGGACAGATTTGTTTCCACTCTCAGCAAAAATCGAGTTTTGCTCCGGTTTTCATATATGTGGCATGAGGAGCAGCCTCTCCTCCATTCCTTGTCCCAGCTTATTTGAGAATGTTTTATCTTCACCTTCCTTCCACATGCCTGGCTTGCTGGATTTCTGTGTCCGCCCTGGGGCAGCAGCAACACGTTGCCACCATTTTGGCTGCCTTGTGTTACTGCAGCTTTGCATCTCCTCTAGGCAAACATATCCTGGGCAAATTCCACTTGCAGCAGGGCTGCTGAGAGCAGCTGGAGCCTGACAGCCTTTGAAAATGATTTTCTTCCTTCCTTTATGTAAATGTGGCATCCTCAGCTTGCATTCCTGTTATTTCTCCCAAAGAGCATTCAGCTAAAGAGAGAGGATTTTGGAGTGTTTCAAGGGCAGTTCAGCTCTGCTGCTCTGGGTGTTTTCATTGCTGGGGTGGAGGACCGACTGCATAGGGAGTAACTGTGATCCTCCATCCCTCCTGCCAGAGGAAGCTGCCATGAGAGAGTGGAGACAGCAGCTGCCACAGCCCTGGGAGGCGATAGTGGGCTGAGCCCTGGCTGCTGCTGAGGCAGCCGAGGGCTGTGGTCGATGGGGGCTGCCTGCCGCCGTCCGGGATCTAAGGTGCGTGATAATGAGCTGTGGCTCGACCAGATGAGGCAAGGGTATGCTGCTAACGAGGTTATGCCTGCAGCACCTTCGGCAGCCCTTCATTATTCTGTGAATACTGAAGTTGTGGTGATGTGCGATTAGGTGGGAGTGGGAATGGTAGTGCAGTAATGGATTGCTTCCAGCACCCAACCTGACGGGGGCTGCAGGTACTCACCAGCCCCAATAAATCAGAGAAGGGAGAACTGGGCCAAAATGAGGATCAGACCTGATGTGACCTGATTGTGTATGCTTGTCTTCCATGTGGTGTGACTGAAAAGTCCTACTTAAGGCCACAATACTGACAGATAAAACTGAAAGATTTGAGTTTCATCCAAAGCAGCAGAAAAGGATGCTAGACTGATGCATGTTTCCACTACTGTAACAGGGAACAAATCTGTTCCTTTCCCTTGTTCCAATGAATTTGCAGTGCAAAGTTGCAGCCAGTGCTTCCGCGGCAAAAGTTTTCCTTGTTGTCCTTGCCTTGTGTTTGGGAGATAATAGGGGCACAAAATCCAAGGCCAAGTGGTAGAGAATAGGAAATAATAATAGGAAAAGGAGATGCTCAGGTTCCTGCTGCAAGATGGAGTGGCTGCCCCACGGAGGAAACTGTTCCAGTAGATTCTGCTGATAAGCTAGAGATCCCTGAGTTGATAGATGTTGGTTTGGATAAGGACTCTTGTTGGCTTGTGGTTTTTGAGCCTGCTATCCAGACAAATTATAGCTTGTATAATGAATTGTTTGTTTTGCAGTTCTGCTGGAGCCTACGTGCAGATTCACCAGAAGCTCAGACTAGATCTCAGCTCCAAAATACTGGTTTCCCTCACTCTCAGCTGAGAACTGTTTTTCCTAGATGACAGCAGAGATAAATTTCTGATACCACTGTGCAAAAATACATTATGCTTAAGTTAGAGCTCCTTGCATGGATAGGATACTTGATTTTCTCTCTAAACTTTGCTAAGACTTCTGATATCTCCAAGGTTGATGAATACTTATGAGATCAACTACCTTCTGGCTATTTTGATGTCGTTGCTGTGTTATGGAAGGATTTTTTTTTTAACAGCTAGATTTTTTTTTCCTGCAGGAAATGTTTTCTTGGAATGATGATTTGAGATCTGTCACATATTGCATGTTGATTGCAAGTCCTGTCGTTGACTTTGCAACAGCTAAAGTTGTGTTCCTCGTACTCATGCACCACAGTATGTCTCCTACTCTGTGAAGTCCCTGTAGCAGGGGTACATGGGACAGCATTTTTGGTACGTGGTATCTCAAACCACCATACTGTGTGTCAGCGAGGCATCTGCTATCTAGCAGGGCACCTTCCACCTATAAGTCCCACTAGAAGCTGGACTTTGTCACCTGGCAATGTCAGAGCCACCTCCCTGGAGCAACCCCGGCAGGCAGCCTAGCCTAGCAGCCACAACCAAGGTGGATGTCTGGGAGAGTTTAAAATGAGGCAAGCATGTAACAGCACTTCTCTAGACACTCTTACAGCCCTTGGTTTTTTTCTGGTTTTATAATTAATAGCTTTTAGTATTTCTTACCTGAATTATGACTGGCAACTCTTGAAGGCCATGAAGGCTTTTAGTGTCCACAACATCCTGCAATAAGGACTTGTTTACCCTCATGTTATTGAAGAACAGCCGCCTCCTCTTTGTTCTGGACCTGTCTCCCTAGATGCTTGTGCTGCAGCCTTGTGCACCCCATCTCTGCACTCCTTCCATTCACTGGATGCAAGGAGATGCTGTCTGATGCACAGAATAAGAAACTTGAGAAACTCAACTTTTTTTCCTAAAAGAAGTGGCATGGAGAATATTAATTGGTCCTGAAAGTTCCCTATTTAGGATTTTCTTTTCATGGGTACTGTGGATTATTATGTGCCTGAAGGACACTGAACTGAGCTCACTAGACCCCAAATAATACCATCTTGTTGACTCAGTGTTTAAGTGCAACTCCTGTTAGACTGGAAACCTTGCTGTGAATGTTCCTGACCAGCAACTGGGAAAGTCTTGGGAAGCAGCTGGAGAAACAGTACTGGGTTTAGCCCTTGGGGCATTTGGGGAGCTTTGTAGGGCTGGTTGGTGATGCATGTTCCCAGCTGTGTAGTGCTGCCCTGTGGTAAATGTGCTGTGACTGCTTGGTTCATCTGTACAATTTGGTTGTCATGCAAGTGAGAGCTAAATGAGTTTCCCAGCAGAAGGCAGACTGGTCTTTCCTTTTTTTCTGACTAGAGTGCCTGGTTTCCAGGAGGCTCTGCATGTGGGCTCTGCTGTGTGCCTTTCCCTGGTCCATAGGGAATGGAGGAGGGAAGAGATGCTGCCAGGAGTTTATTGCCATTTCCTGTCTTGTCTGAGCTCTTGTCCCCTCTGAGGTGGTGGGCTGGAGCTGCTGGTGTCCAGACCTGCAGCTCTTTGTATTCCTGCCAAGAACATCCTGACAGCAAATTGAAATTGCAGCTCCTTCCTTGCCCCCTCACCCAGACGGAGCAACCGATGAAAGGAAACAGGGGGATGAGTTACATTAATACGTTTAGCAGCTGGCAAGGGGAAAAACTTCAAATCTTTCCATCAGAGCCCTTCTGTTAGTGAGGGTATGCATTGCCCACCTGCTTTTCTCCATCGTGCTTATCTGAACTTACTTTTCCTCCCTTTGCACTTGCACCATCAGCAATTATTTTTCTGTGGCAGCAGGAGGTTGCAGGTAGTGCACCCACTCTGCGTGTATGTGGGGAGAGGGAGCACGTAGACGGACAGAGCACTCAGTGGGGCCAGCTGAAACAGGACTGAACTTACCAGGGCTTATTGATAAACCCTGATTTAGCTCTGCAATTTGACCTTTGTTTGGAGACGTCTTTGGGACACCTTGTCTGGTGGATTCCTCTGTTGGTCTCTGAAATGATGTTGTCATATTCAGGTGGCCTCTGCACCATTCCCTGTTCTCTCAACTTAATAGATAGTCTCCAGTTTCTAGGTACAATGTCTCATTTGTTTCTGGAATTTGCTTCATTTCAATTAATTTTATTTACAGCACCATAATCAAGGCCCAGAGGTTTAAGGTGCAAAGGGGAAGGGGCACAGGGAGGATAATGCATTGTTAGCAAAAGCAGTTAACTCTTCAGAGGGTCAAAGAAGAGATTATGGGGAATATTAGTGGGACTGGGCATTGAGCTTGTCATTGCATGGTTGTGGGAACAGCAAGGTGGGCGCTGAATGTGGGAAGGGTAAGCAGCTCCTTCCTCCAGCCTGTCTCTGCAGACTGAGGTGGGGTACTGAGATAAACCCTGCCTGCTGGGAAGGCATTCAGGATATGGGAAGCCAGGAGATGGGCAAATGGAGCCCCTCATTGTGGCTTCAGGTCACAACACCTGAAGGTTGCCCAGAGAGGTTATGGAGTCTCCTTCTCTGGAGATGGTCAAAACCTGCCTGGACACGGTCCTGTCTAATGTGCTCTAGGTGACCCTGCTTGAGGAGGGGAATTGGACTAGATGATCTCCAGAGGTCCTTTCCAGCTTCAACCATTCTGTGATTCTGTGAACACCAGCCAGCAAAGCCAGGCAATCCCATCACACTTAGAAGTTTAGTGTTTTTCCCTGTCCCTGCCTCCCACCTTGCACAGTCCTGCTAATCTCCTTCCCCTGCCTGAGCTGGGCAGGGAGTGCTCTTCTGTGGATGCCTCTGGAGCTGCAGTATCAGCTCTGTCTGCACCAAGCAGACTGGGAATGCGTTGTCAGGATGAACGGCTGGTCTCTGAAGGCATCAGAGTCCCTGCATCACCCGGTTGCTCCAGGGGAATGAAATGTCTGCAGTAATTATATTCTAAAGAAGCAAATAAGCTTAAAAGAGAACAAAGTGGAACCTTTGGCTTGTTTTCTTGCTGAGCATGGAGGGATTTTGCTGCTTGGCCTGAAAACAAATGGAAAGTGGGGGTGAGGGGAATTGTTTTGCAAGTGGAGTTCATTAGAAAAGGAGGGCTCCATCTGCTCTCAGCAGCTCTTGGGCTAGTGCAGCTGCCTTTCCTAGTGGAGGTCAGGCAACTCCTGGCTTGAGGAAGGTGCCCTGTATCTCCAGGTGAAATGTAGTCTTCCTTGGAAGCTGTGCTACCTATTCTGTGCTCGTTACTCTTGCTTGAGGTGACAAAGATTGATGTGTATAGCCTGGTACCAGAATATTTTGCCTTGGCGGGATGGTCTGGCTCTATCACACATGTGAGTTTGAGGAGTGAGGAAAGCGGTTTCCTCTGTAAGCGAGCAGGGAGCAGATTATAGTAGCATTTCAAGGCCACAGTGGCAAATTGTGTAAATGCATTGAGAGTTTTTTTCAGAAACATGGTCAGCTGTGGTCAAAGCTGGTGACAGTGTTGGGGCATTTGTTTCAAATTCAGGCTGGTTTGGTGTCTTAGTTGATTGGCAGTATCTTTGATTTTTTAAAGACTTGTCTTTGCCCATGTTTTTCCTCTATTTATTGTTTGCTTTTTTAATCTTGATTGGTGGAAGCCCCAGATTTTGTTGATTTTGTTGTACTTAGAGAAGGTTGTTTGTGTGCCCTAGGTTTGAGGCAGTTCAGCAACCAGAGAAGGGAAACAGGACCTGTGGTTGCTAACCCATCCCAATAGCTATGCTGCCCATACTGCCGCTAGCAAGAAGACTTGTGCTGAAGCTGCCTCACTTTCACCTCATAACCATCAGTAATTCCTGCTTCCTCTGTCCTTTTCAGCTGCATAGCCCTGGCGTACATCCTCTCTACAACACCCTGCATTAAGTTGTTTTGTTTTGGGGTTTAAATGCTTGCCTTTCCTCAACTGCTTCCCATCCTACCCTTGTCCCTGAGGAAGTCCCGGGACACAGAGGAGCTTCAGCAGTCTTGAAAGTGGTGCCCACTTCTGTGGTGGTTGTGGTCTGTGTTGAGAGTTTTGGGGATTTGGGCTTCCCTCACTCCTGAATCTTGTGTCAGATCATCCCTATCTGTCTGTCTTTTCCAAGTGATCCGGTGTGAGTTGTGGATGTGAGACCAAGCCACCATGGCGGTCAGGCCAAGAGCTGAGCCTCAGCCTATGAAAGACAAAGGCATTAAATTACTAAATGGAAGGAGGGAAAGATGGACTGTTTGTAAGGCTGGTTATACCCAACATCATCTGTGGGAAAATTAACTTGTGTAAAGAAGGTCACATGTTGAGTCGGGACAAAGCCAAAACTAGGTCCAGCGTGCTATCAAGGGAGCCGCGCTGCAACCACTGTACTGCACTGGTTTGTCATTTCAATAACACCCCAACTTCCCCTCTTCCCTCTGCTCATGTTTTTCTTTCTCTTTTTCAGAGAACCCATTGGAAAGAAGAAGTCTGGTAAGGACTCCTTTTTTTCTCCCGTTGTTTCATCAGCTCCTCCTTTTTGCCCCCAGCTTCAGTCAGCTGCTGCTGGAGCTGGGTGTGGGTGCCTGGCCTGGGTGGAACGCTGCCATGCACTGCCTCTGTGTCCTCTCTTGGGGTGAGGGCCATGTCCCCTGCAGCATCACGACATGGTATCTTGTGGGGCTTACCCTGGATTCGCTGAGCTTCCTCCTGATGGCGCAGCCTCTTATCAGCTGGGACTGATGGGAGGGAGTAAGAGTGAGCAAGAGGGCGCCTTCCCAGCAGCACCTCTCCAGGTTTCATTGCAGCCTCTTCAGTGTCTCAGTCCCAAGTGCCTCTGCACCTCTGGTGTCTGGAGAGGGACTTGCAAAGACAGTGTTTCTCCCCTGCTCGTGGGGAAGGAATATTGCTGAAGAGAGAAGAGGCTGGGGCTTTTCGCCAGTGTGGGGTGAGCTCGCCAGCCTTCCTCACTTCCCACGGCTCTGCCAGCAGCAACATGTCCTGGGGAGGGAAGGGTAGGAACTGAAGCGTGCAGCTCTCCAGGCTGTACTGGGCTGCACAGTTTGTTAATCTAATTGTTCCTGCCATTGCTGGCACTTCTGTGTTTGTTTCCTTCCTCCCCTCATGCCTTTTCTCCCGTTGTTTTGTTCCTTCATCAGGGTTTATCCAGAGAACGGCTTCTTTCCTTCAGAGAGGTAGTAACAGCAGCTCACTACCTGGGCCTTGCTCTTGCTTTGCCTTTCGCCTGAGTGACACCTGCTCTTTCTGTGTGGGCGAAATCTCTTGCAAGAAGCTATCACATCCTTTGTAGCTTTCTCTGGTTGCTGGTGGACGCTGGGAAGCAGTACAGAGCTGAGAGAAGAAATGGTGGGCTTTGGGACTGCCACTTGGCTGAGAGGTGTAAGCCTTGCTTTCTGTTAGTACAGCTCAGCTCAAAGGTTGGCAGCTGTTTTACGGGTCCCAGGCAAAGGGCAGGAGTTTGTCTCCAAATAGAAATCAGAGGCTGCAAAATTTCTCAGCAACTTCAAATCTGGAGGAAGTTCTGAGCTGTGTGATGAACAGCATGAAATTGAAAGCGTCCTGATCTCATGATACTTTCTGCTTCATGATTATACCATGATTATAAATTTTGGGTGGAGGACATGGTCTGGGATGCACTACCCCTACTTCTCAAGACAGGGAGACGTATCTCTGTGCAAGATCCCGTAGTTAGTGAATTTTAAGGGTTATCTGAGCTTCTCAGAAACAGGAGAGAGGAGAAGAACCTTCAACCTGTGGATTAGGGAGGGCGTCTTTCAGCTACTGGATTTGCAGAAGCTATAAAATGGAGTGAGAGACTTTGGAAAGCAAGGTCTGAAATTTGGCTGGAGATTCTGCTGAAAATGGTTGCAGAAAGGTTTTTGGCATGAGATTTGGCACTGCGATAAACTGCATAAGAAAATTTACCTGTAGATCAGTGGATTCCTCACTAAGTAGAGATAAAAGGTACAGAGGAGTCTCAAAGACTTAACTCCACTTTTCTTTCTTTTCTTGGACCTGCAGGACATCTCTACTTCGGGAACTCATGGTGTTCAAGCCTCTTAATTGAGATTAGTTCTGGGATGAGCATGAAAAGTTCAGATATTGTCTGCCGGAACGGTGGCTACTGGTTTTGCTCTGTTGTCATGGGCAGATAACTGGATGATCTCCTGACAGACTAGCAGGGATTTGGCAGTGTGGTTAAGACCTTTGAACAGTACTTTCTGCCCAAACTTGGACTACTACAAGATATGTTTGTCCAAACCAGATCTTGTGATGGTAGCTTTCTAGCTCTCAGGAGCCATTTGCAGACTCAGACTATGTGTTTTATACTAGCCTGCTTTCACTGAAACGGTGGCACATCAGCTAGCTTCGTCAGATGAGATTTGTTAAAGATTTTGCTTCAAGTTGAGCTGCTCCTTTCAGTGCAAACATGCTTGGAAGCAGAGAAAAGTATGGGTGGGGATAAAAGCAGGCTGTGATTTTCTTTCTTTCCTTCTTCTTTCTTTTGATAAAATGGAGTTTGAAAAAGTTACGATCTCCCTTGTCTTGAAAACTTCTCTTGTGTGATGGCTCAGTACGAACATCTGGTGAGCAAAAGGCTCCTTTAATTTTGGATCCCCCCCAAGGACAGGACCTCCAATAGCTGCTAGCAAACAATAATAACTATATTTTTGGAAGGTGCAGTAGGCATGGGCTATAGTGTACAGGAAGGGTAGGCCTCAAAGGCAAATACGTCTGTTCCCTCTTTTGTTTCAGTCCTGTCCTTTTTGTTTCCCTCTGGAGGCACTAGCGTCCAAACTCCGTAAGAGTCCTCATTTTTGGCATTTTCTCATACATCTCATGGGTTTGGGTGAACCCAAGGTTCTTACTCCTCTGAGCAGTCCTTGAATTATCATCTGAGTTTGTATTCAAGATGCCACAGCTTGGGTGTGTGCTGCCTGGAGACAGTCTGGCCAGGCAGCAGAGCTAGGTGCACCTCCACCTCAACTTACTCTTTGCTTTGGTGACAAGCATCAGCTCTGCGAGTCCACTCCAAGGACTTCAGTGGATGTTTGACTCAATGAGCATGCCTTCTTTAGGCCATATGTTTGTGCTAGTTTTTCAAATGCATGGGATGTTGTTGAAGATATAGAGTCCTTGTGTTCCTGGCTACACCTGTTCTGCAAAACATGCTCTCTCTTGTGGGCTGTGTACTGTCCCTGACACTTCCACTCCTCCCCAGCCATTGCTATTTTTAAGAGACCGAGTCTGCCCCGAGTAGGACATTTTATAGTTAACTCAACCTTGTATTTTTGTGGTTGAGGATGATTATGCCAGATGAAGGCACTCCTGAAATTAACTCCTACTTCTTCCTCCAAGCTCGATTTACTACTTATATTGCTGCTTTAAAAGGTATATTGAATGGTCTAGAATTGCATACTAAAACTACAAATAGCTTCAGAGCAATGGACATAATTATAGCTAGGGAGGTAGAAAGGAGTGTACTTCTCTCTTCCTGTCGCTGTCATTCTTCTCTCAGTGGCTGAGCAGATGCTCTGATCACTTTAAAGCACAAACCTTTAATTGAGCTAGTAGAACAGATAGTGCCTAAATTCCTAGCATCCTCCATTCATGTTGGAGGGCTATTTTTAACTGTGTCTAGTGTCCCACCTCTGGATTTTGGTATAGAGAAAGCTTTCATTACTGGTAACAGAACCTCTGCACTTGGCCAACTCACCTGCATCTCTGCAGAGAACTGTTTATAGCAGAATAACATGGACAGTTTGTCTCTTGTTCCTTTAAATAAGACTATCCTGAAAATACATTGTTCATTTAAACCTTTGTTGTGGCCTTTCTTTCTCAGAACTAGTTTGAAATGTGGTGACCTTGGCCACAGGAGCATGTCTCTGCAGGAGAGCAGAGCATCCTAGCACTGCTGAAGAGCTGCTATATCTTGTCCGTCTCTGCTAACTCCATATTTTGCTCATTGCAGGATTGTTCCCTGCAATAGGTTCCCACATAGGAAAGACTTTTTGTCAGGTTGAGACCACTCATGTGGTGGGGCAGCCATTGTGTCCTCTTGCAGCATAACAGCACTTGTCTGTAGGAACTCTTTCTTGATACATAGCCTGAATTTGTCTTTGCTGCATTTTACCCTTAACATGCCCAGACTTGACCTCCATTCCCTATGTCATTTCTTTCTCATACATTTCTGAGATCAGGAGGTAATTGCCCTATGTATCAGCCATGCCATAGCAGCTAAAGGCCTGGGCAGATATGATTTCTGTGTGATCCAAAACTTCAAGATACATGCTTGGAGTACACACACAGATAATTTGACCTACCACCAATGATTAGGCCTGTGATTCTTTTGCATCACTTGTGCTGTAATAATTAACACTGCCATATTTCCAAAGCACTTGATAAATTTTAATTAATTCTTACCAGTCCTGGGAGAACTGGGTAATAAAGTAATATCTTCCTCTGACAAGTTTTGAAACTGCAAGGCAAAATCTTGGGCCAGAGGCTAAAGCCAAAGTCTGGAGTGAATGAGGAGTAATATTCAGGAATTTCTGGCATCCTTTTGCTCTTCAGAAGCTTTTACAGGCAGATAGGCAAGTGCTGCTTGTGCTCCGAGCTGACCAGATGCTCTGTGGCTGTTTTAGCATAAAGCTGCTCAGTGAGATTGAAGAGTCTAGTCTAAGAGCTGCTCAGCCCTGAGTACATGTGGTGTTTGCTCACATGGGCCTGCAAAGCACTGTGATTCTGCAATGTCCCTTCATATAACATTACGGCAAACCTCTGAGGGTAGTTGTTGTCAACGTGTAGGGACGAACCTAGCTAGAGATGGATTTGACTTGAAGACGCTGTTCCAGTACTATCGTAGTAAGAAATACCAAGCAAAAGGGATAATCTGTGCTCAGAACACTCTTCTAAATGAAAATGTGCTTGAAAAAATAAATCTATATTTCTGTGATGTGCCGTGCCCTTGTCTGTTGTGTTCCTGGCAGAGGATGGGTTCTGGCATCCACTCAGTGGCAGGTCCCCTTGGCTTAGCCTGTAGTGCCACCTTGAGCCCTGCTGAGCACTGCACCGGGAGTGCTGCTGTGCTGGTTTCTCACTCGTTCAGGAGCTGCCAGACCCTTTTTGCCTTAGCAATCGTTTTGCCTTATGCTATCCTGTCTGTTTGCCCCTTGTCCCCTCCCTATTTTTTTTCCTCAGTTGGTTTTTTTGCTGATGTCAAATTGGGAACCTCTGAGAGGAGTAGCAAAAAGAGCTGAGCACAATTAGTGGACCAAACAGGAGAGCAAAATGTATGGGCAAGTCATGGGAAGGTGGCTGAAATACAGAAGAACAGTGATGAATGGGGCTGCTGCTTTGTCCTGCAAATGCCCATCCACCTGTGTTGCCCAAGCTCTTCAGTCATAAGTGGTGAAGCCTATTGCAGATCATGTGTATTGAGCTGAGGCTTAAGCTGCTCAGTGCGGTTCAGCAGCTCTTTGGCTGGTGTCAATCCACATGAAACTGCCCTGAGCCTCCAGCAGCAGAGACTAGGCAGCTGTTTGAATCTGTGATGGTGGTGGGAATGCTTGGACAGCTCTGTGAGCAGAAGGTGGGTAGCAAGTTCAAAACCTCACCTGGCTGTACTGATCTCACCTGGCTGCTTGTTTGGTCTCTCCCCTCCTCACTCTGCCCAAGTCTCCCGCGCACATATCTCATGCTGGGTCCCGAGGGTGTCCTGGAGCTTCTTGCAGATCAGCAGGTGCTAGGAAGCAGTGGCCTGTGCTCTTGTGAGCTGGTGGTGACCCTGGCACATGGGTCGGTTCTTGTTCCCCCTGTGCAGGAGCTGATTCAGCGTCAGTCGATCCCTTGGTGCTGGAGCAGTATGTCGTGGTGGCGGACTACCAGAAGCAGGAGAGCTCCGAGATCAGCTTGTGCGTGGGCCAGGTGGTGGATATCATTGAGAAGAACGAATCAGGTACAGAGACTCTGGTTTGACAAAGGGCTTTGAATCTACTCTGTGTCACAGAGCAGGGACAGGAATAGCAATCCTGTACTGTTGGCATTATGTTAATAAGAACTTAAGTAAATCAGTCTTTGTGCACCTCAATCGGATGTCCATGGACAGTCATCTTAGGCAGGCCATGGAGGAAGCAGCTTAAACCTGCAGACTTTCTGTGTGAATTGGACAAGATTTAGGGACTATCTCTAAAGGAAGACTGTGATATCCAGCATGCTGAGCACTAGGCGCCGTCCATCTTTTGGAGTTTCACTTCATGTTACTTCTTGCTGAGAGACTTGGCCAGTGAGTCTGGAGGACATAAGCCATTCCCACAACTGACAGACTTGTTTTATTGACAGAGGGGGATGCTGGCCGTGGCTGCACAGCAGCTCCGTGAAAGCAACTATTGTATGTTTTTAATTCCTGCCTCCTGTGAAGGAGAACACTGTGAAGCACTTGGCTGTGGGGCAGGGGGAGTCAGTTGAGCTACTGGTATGCTTAAAACTTAGGCTCCATCTTAACCAGTGCAAAGGGATCATGTCATGTTATGGGTCCAACTTTTGGAGTTTGTTCAGAAGGGTAATTTATTCACTGAAATTAATAGCAGTTGCTTAATGGATTTAAGGATAAGTCACAAAAATAGATTTTAACATACTGGAAACCCAGTCCCAAGAGGATTAATTGAACTAGCAGCTACATTTGAGAATGAGAAAATAAAAGCAACTCTGAAGTAAATGAAACCTATTAGCAGAGCCAATTCAAAAGATACAGCAAATAATTTATTTACCATTTATCAGTCCTGAGTTTCACTTGCATACCAGTAGCTGCAGATTCCTCCCTCAATGGTCTAATTGTCTTTATAAATGATTCTCTGTTGAGATTCTGGGAATGTTGCTTAGTATTTAATTTTTTTTCCCTAAAAACACAAATAACTTGTGCATTTAATAACTGAGGAGAGTGCGTTTATTTTGATTGGACGCTCAGGGTGGCTCAGAATTGCTAGTGGCCTCTGTGGAGCTGGCTAGGTTTCCACTGAGAACATTTGTGTTTGAATGTTGCATTTGCTGTCAGCTTTTAAAATCTGTTGTTTCCACAAATGTAAAGAAGGCAAGAGCGCAGCAGGAATCAGTTATTGATTTGCAGACAGTTTATTCATCTCTGCTAATTAGACGGTGCTCAGTGACCCATACTGAGGGAAAATGAACAATGAAAGAAAAGAAAAGAAAAAAGAAAAGAAAAGAAAAAACGAGGTGGCTGGAGTGTTTCAGTTCTCAAGGTGCCTTGTATTTTTAGTGATGGTTAGGAGGGAACTGTACCTGTAGGTCTCATTCAGCTGCAATTCTCTACTGCTGCTGTCTGTGCTACCTGTTGGATAGTGCTTGGCTCCGTTGCTTTGGGGTCACCCCAAACTCCTTTGTTGGCAGCAAGGAAGGGACAAAACTGAGCAGGTTTGTAGAGAGGGGAGCAGTTTTTGGCTGGTAGCATTTGGCTGCTTGAGCAGTGTGAGTGCCCTCAGCTAAGATGCCTACTGTTTTGTTCTCAGGCTGGTGGTTTGTGAGCACATCAGAAGAGCAAGGCTGGGTGCCAGCGACCTGTCTGGAAGCTCAGGATGGCGTCCAGGAGGAATTCTCTATGCAGCCTGATGAAGGTAAGAGGCAGCTGAGAAAATTGCTCCAGGCTCTTTATGCTGAACTGCATTGAGCCTCTTGCAATACAGCTTAGTCTTTTTTAACCTAACAGGTACAGAGCTCTGGGAAGGATAAACCCACAAGTGCTGTGAGGTCAGGTTGTTTAGTAACACATGCCCATAATGGTCCTGCCTTCCCAGTGCTCTGCTCAAGCGTTGTACCACGAGTGGGGCAGCTGGATACTGACAAGTTTAACTGCTGGCTTTTCTCTGCTCCCCACCAAGGGGCTGAATATGCCACCTCCGAGGAACACCCAGTCCTGCTATCACAATATTTTCTTCAGGTCCCAGGGAGCAGATTTATCTGCACTGGAGGAAGAGGTCCTGGGTAATTCACATGTCTTCTAATCCCAGACAGGAACAAAAAAGCATGCATAGACTTATATCATGACAATAACAAGATTGCAACCTTTGTTTAAAGTAAATCTGAAACACCTCCAGGGAACACATCCTTCCCCTTGACTGCTCAAAGCAGTGCTGAAGCTGGCTCTGCACCTGGACCTGGGGTGATGGAGGTGGGAGGGAGGGATGCAGCCTGGGGAGGGCCTCTCACCTGGGCTCCAGCTGAGTACTCTCTCTGTGCCCTGCTGGTGTCAGCCCTGTTGTTTCTCAGATCTGAAATGCTGCTATCTTATATCCTCTTTTGTCCTTCTCCTGCTTTCCCAACACACTCTTCCCAGTCCCATGGAGATACTGGTCTCTGCCCAGGCACATTGGCCGCCGTCGGACTCTTGGGGACTTGTACACCAGTGGATGGGGTCCAGGTGGACTTTGTGGAGACTTGTTCAGCTGCCCTTGTTCTGTGCTTGCAGCCTTGTTGTCTGCATGTCTGTTTCCTTTGCATGTGATGGACTCTGCTTGTGTCACTTGGGCCATACATGCTCCTCTGCTTTCCATCAGACCCACTCATATCCATCTCTCTTTCCTCTACTGGCAGCTCCTTCTAACTCTTAGAAGCCTGTCTGTTCTGGGTTTAGAGGCTGGAATTTCTGCTTTCCCCAACACATGCATACAGACTACTTGCAACTGCTGCCTTAGTTCCTGCAAGAATAACTCCTGCTCTGAGCCATGGACCTGGCTATTGGTGTTTCATCTGGTGCCAGGAGGAGAAGGGTCAGCTTGGTTTTGCTTAATGTGAGTGGGGAATCCATTACAATATGAAATACTAGGTCTCTTGAGGGTTATGCTCTTCCAAGAAGATGAAGCCAGGAAAATTGAGATGGGGATATATGAATTCCCAGAGATGTGGAGGTTGGAGTTAGATTTTTCCCAAAATGGCCTTTACCCTAATGTGACACTGCTTATGGATAGGCAGTTTCTTTCTTGGCTTTTTGTCCAGAGAGGATAGAGGGATGGATGAACCTGTTTGTCTGATACCTTGTTCACAGGGCTATTAGGAAGTTTCCCCTCCCTATTGAAGGGTAAAACATCTTGTCCCTGCTTACCATGGTTCTGACCGATGGACAGGACATAGGACTCTTCAGGCCAGCCACTTAGCTTTGAGCAATCTCCTGTCTCTCTGTTGAATGGAGACAATCATGAGGACTTGCCTTTGTGGAACAGTTGGAGCTCGTGAGAGCAAATCTGTATGTGTGGAGCTACTTTCTGATATTTATGTGATTTTCTTTACTGTATAGCATACAGTTCTGCTTTAAAGATTCCAAAAAATAAATTCAAACTTAAATGGGTGCATGGAAGGACTTTGATGAAGAGCAGGTGGAGGGAGAGACTCTTACGTGTAAGAAGAGAAGGAGGCTTGCTGTAGATAGCCCAGGCTGAGGAGGGTCATGGTTTCTTTCCCCCAAAAAACTGGGACTAAAAAGAAGGAAGATAAGAACCATATATGTTAAATGACAAAGGGTCAGGAAGCCATTTAGGATGAGGTTTCTAGCGCTCAGAGTAGCACATTTTCTGGAACAGTGACTATATAGGAGAATGAAGGCAAAAAACAACTGGCAGTTAAAGCTTGAATGAGATGTGAACAGGGTAAGGGAAGCTGGTGGTGGTCAAAGTGGATGCGGATCAGGGGCTGCTTCCCATTCAGAGTCCTTGTGAACTGCAAAGAGCGTAAATCCTGGTGCGAGAGTTTGGGCCGCAGGCTGGACGTATGTGGGAGGTGTAAGAGATGAGAGGAGAAAAAGTGGGTACCCATGTGCAATCCTCAGGCTGGCTGTGGCGGGGGAAGCCTCAAAAGAGAAGCTTTTGAAAGGAGCCCTGATTTGTTTGTGCAGTACGAGGCTGTAGGAGTGGATTCAAGGCTACGAATGACTGCATACCTTTGGGGGCTTTAGACACGAGAGCAGACACAGCCCTAAGAGAGAGGAAGGAACTGCTTTGGGCAGTTTTTCTTTGGGCCAGACTAGTTTACCAAAGCTTACATTTCACAACGCAACTGGGTTTGTTTCTGAAAAACATTTCACTGGCATTTCTCTTCAAATGGTCGTGTATCTCTGTGTGTTTGCACCCGAATCACAACAACAATTATTGTCTATGTAAAGCACTTAACAGTTGTTTGACTGAATCCAGGTTTCCATAAAACAATATGTCCATGAAAGTGCACTGTCTTTCCAACAGAGGAGAAGTACACGGTTATTTACCCCTACATTGCAAGAGACCAGGATGAAATAAACCTGGATAAAGGGGCTGTGGTGGTGGTGATCCAGAAGAACCTGGAAGGCTGGTGGAAAATCAGGTATCATCCCTACCCTTTGCTCTTTCAGGGACTGCAGTGGGGGCTATACAAAGCAGTGACCCAGTGTGGAGGGGAGATATGATCTAAACCAAAGTCTAGGATATAGGGGAGGGCGGAGATCAGAATTCAGTTCTCTCCATCGCTGCATGCTAAAGCTAGCTCAAGTTCAGGGCTTCAGCCAATCTTAGATGTGTTAAAACATCTTTAAACCCTCCTTCATTCCTGCACTGGGGAGATATCACTGTGCCACAGCATCACAGGCCCTAGAAGGGTAAAGGGAATCAATGTGGGAACATTAATGTTACGTCATGTGTTGCAGTTGACTAATCTAGTGAGTGTCCCTGAGGCAGGCTGGATCTGCTGGCTCTGCTATAGGAAGCTTCTGTGGAGAAGGGCCATGTCCAGGCCAGGTTTGCTGTATGCAGTGTGTGCTGAGCCAAAGATGCCTGATCATCCCAAGCTGATGCTTGTTTTCGCCTGGAAGCTCGTTTTCTCTCGTCTGCGGTCTAGCAAATGGACTGAGCTGAGCAGGGTGGAAGGATGTGCCACAATTTTCTTAACCTTATGCTGAACCTGAGGTATTGGCAGCAGCAAGGCCCCAGAAAAGTCCATTGACTTTCTAAACTGAGGAGAGCTGCCATGAGAGCTCTAAAGGCAATTACAAGCTCAGCAGCTGGTGCCATCTGAGTGTAATGGCTCCAGCCCGGCCAGCAGGGAGAGTTTTCCTGATGCTGGCGTGAGACCCTCCAGCATGGCAGGCAGACTCCATGGATGTGTTTTTTCCATCACGTCTCAGAGTTGGTTATTCTCCTAAACTCGATGCAGATTTTAGAGCAGGGAAAGGATCCAGGCTGACAGGCCGTGCAGATTGAATGCTTGTGTTCTATCCAAAAAGCAGGTACGTAAGGCCTAGCAGCAACCCTCTAGATTTCCTCTCCGCTTACTCTGCCAGTGTGTTTCATTCCTGAACTTGTGCCATTGCTGAGGTGAAAAGGAAACCAGGCCTCATGGCTTTCCCGGCCCCAGGCCTGCTGGCTGTGGCTGGCTTGCATGGGAGCATGAGTCATTGCTGGAGCTTTCCAGATGCCCACATGACAGAAACGGGGCCTGAGTCTGAGCAAACTCATTTCACCCAGGTCATGTGGTGATTTGGCCTTTTGGTCAATGCTTGTCCTGAACTCTGGCCCCGGCAAGGTCCCCCCACCCCACAGCACAGTGGATCATCCCTCTGGAAAGGGCTAGTGACATCTGAGTCCTGAGGCAAGGGTGGACGGATGGCAGTGCTGAGGGTGCAGCACAGTGATGCCCCTGTTATTACTGTCACAGGTACCAGGGCCAAGAAGGCTGGGCCCCGGCCTCCTATCTCAAAAAGGGGAACGGAGAACTGTTTTCACAGAAGCTGGGGTCAGGCTCCTCCGCTCATTCATGTGCCTTGGATCTGGATGGCATCTCCCGGCAGCAGAACGCAGCAAGCCGAGAGAAGGACGGGCTTGCCAGCCAGAGAGATGGGAGATTTGACAGCCGTCCCCTGCCTAATGCTGACATTCGACGCAGTAAGTGGCCGGTCAGGAAGACATTGTTGGTGGCTGGAGTTTCAGTGCAGGCTGCCTTACGAGCTTCTGGGCAATGTAATCAGGTGTGAGGGAGCCAAAAGCCCTGTGGGCACTATGAGCTTTGCAGCAAGGTCTGGAAGTGGCGTTGCCTAGGCAAGCAAGGCAAGTGAGCAGTGCTGCCCAGGGATCTGCTGGGCTCACTAGATGTAATGGACACTGCCCCCCTCCAGGGCGGCAAATTTGACTCCAGATGCTCTTCTCTCAGGAACTGAGGCATTTTAACCTGACAACTAGAGTCAGGGCTTCTGGTCAGGCCTGCAGTGAAAAGGCAAATTCACCTGGTCACCGCAGCCTCACATCCCAGTGGCATCTGCTGGTTCAAAACTACCTCCTGTTCCAGTGAGATGGCCTGTGTGACCCATGTTGTAGATACCAAGCAGACAGGGCCCTCAAATGGCTGACTTCCCAGGCTTTCCCCCTGCCATTCTGGGAAGTGAAAGGGTAGGAGGCAGTTTTTAGAGCATGGACATGGACATGGAGACATGGAGACTGCCATACTTTGCTCTTCCACGTGTCTTTGGGGAATGTGCATGGGACCCACAGCCAGACCTCAACAGCATCTGAAATTCTTCCTCCACAGAGTCTCCAAAGATGAGGCAGAGACCCCCTCCTCGTAGAGATCTCACCATAGTAAGTATGCCCCAAGCCCTCCTGGAGGCCTGGAGACCCAGAGAAGGGTGGTATTGTGTGTGATTGCCCCATTCTTGATCTTCTCAAAGCATCTGCTTACAGTCACTGTTGGAGACAGAAGACTGAGCTAGAGATACCTCTGGTCTCAGCTAGTGTTGTTGTTCTTATATTCCATTTGCCAGCAGAAGTAGAACAGCAATGGCAGGGGGGAGATGGAGAGAAGCACTGAAAAGGAGCTCTGGTCTCTGATTATTCTCAGCTTGGGCTCTACACCTGTACCATAGTCTCTGCATTTGTTCGGGGTTAGAGCAGGCATATGACCTTCCTGCCATCACAAGACTCCTCTGTTTGCAAAGGTGAACCTTTGGTCAGTTTGTCCTGCAAGGCTAACTTGCCAGTGCAAAGTTGCAAGCCAGCTCCCTCTTTCTGGAGAGAGTAACTTTGCTGTTAGTGATACATCTGACAATCTGGACAATTTCCTTTTCAGCCTGGAAGTGATTTGGCGATCTGTACTGTTAGAATACTGCATGGGCTAAGCTGACCACCCAGGCCTGTGCTAGTGTGCTTCTCTGCAGGCTTTTAGACTGTGTGAACATTGTGTTGCACCTTCCGTAGAAACAAGTTGATGGGTTTTGGTTTTCATTGTCATAGCCACGTGGTTTGAACCTGCCTAAACCTCCTGTCCCTCCTCAAGTGGAAGAGGAGTATTATACCATAGCTGACTTCCAGACCACCATCCCAGATGGCATCAGCTTCCAGGCAGGAATGAAAGTAGAGGTAAGAATATCATCTTCTCTTCTTACATCTCCTTTGCAGGAGAGCAGCACTCCTGACCCCCTTGGCCCTGGGATCCTGTTTCAGGCAGGGAGGAACCCCCATTGTAATCTGGATGGTAACTGAGCACAGTGGTGGATGTTATTGCATCTGTAGACTGTCAGCATCATGGGGCTCACCTAGAGCAGAAGAAAAACTCTATGAGCTCATGAGGCATTGGAGTCCTTGCTGCTCCTGGCAACTTCTTGTCCTCCAAGTGTGACTGAGCTAATGGAAATTAAAATCATATTACAAATGGAGGTAAAGGGTTTCTTATTCAGGCCTGTTCTAAACTTAAAAGCCCTCACAGAATTGCTTAACTAGCATACAGTTTTGCTGACAGAATCCAAATTGTAGATCTAATTGTGCTTTTCTACATGTAAGTTATGTCTCCCTAGGAAAGCTTTTCCTTTATTGCTGCCCAGTCACCCCTTCTCAGTGGAAAGCAGATCATAGTCCCATTTCTGGAGCGTACAGAGACCAGAAGTTTGCTCATCTGTGTGGGAATGCTGCTGGTTGACTGTTGCAACAGTGCCGCGCAGTGGCCACTGCAAGTACTTGAGAGAGCTGTGTCTTGAGAGAGCCTGTCCTGTCTTTCAGTGCTGGATTGTGACAGCTCAGCAGAGCTCTCCTAAGCATTCATGTCTGACATGATTATGTCGTTCCTTCAGTGAGCTGCCCCCCAGTCTGCCCCAGTGCCAGCTCCTGGCACCTGGATCATCTCTCCTAGAAGAGGTCATCAGCAGGATTCCCTCTCCTTAGGATGCCAGTTGTGTGCTTTGCGGGCTGAGTCAGTAGTAACAGCTATATGAAAAGCATTCATACTGACTTTCCCTGTGATTACATGGAATTTGGATACCAGGTTGGGGGAGGCCTAAGCATGAAGGCCTTGTGTCATACTGATCTTATTTCAGAGATACTGAGCATCCCCTGCTGTGCAGAGAGGGCTGATACATGCATGTCTAAGGTTTCCTTTCCTTGTGCAGGTTATTGAGAAGAACTTGAGTGGCTGGTGGTACATTCAGATTGAGGAAAAGGAAGGCTGGGCTCCTGCTACTTTTATTGATAAATACAAGAAAACTAGCAATGCATCCAGACCAAACTTCCTGGCTCCATTACCCAATGAAATGGCCCAGCTCCGGGTTGCTGATGCCGCAGTGGAAAATAGTGCCAATGAAGAAGCCACTGGACCGTGCAGGCCACTGCCAGAGGCTCCTCCAAATGGTATGGACTGTGGTATGAAGTGGGCCAAAGACTGGAAAGGGAAAGAGGCTGCTGAGAGTGCAGATATAGCCTTCACCTCTGGGTATGAGGAGATCTCAGACCGTGATGTGGAGGAGAAGCCCAGCCTGCCACCCAGGAAGGAATCAATCATTAAATCAGAAGGCGAGTTAATGGAGAGGCAGAGGCCTCCTCCCAAGCCTCCAGGCATGATTTTGCCCATGATCCCACCGAAGCAGGCAGCAGCCCCAAAGGACAACAAAAAGCCAGAGCTGAAAACGGAGAAAGGCAAACTGTTCCAACTGAAAAACGAAATGGGACTGGAATGTGGACACAAGGTGTCGGCCAAGGAAGTAAAGAAGCCAAATCTCCGACCTATTGTCAAGCCAACCAAGCCAAAAACTGAGCCCTTGGAGGACAAGCCTGAGCCACTTACCCAGAATCCTTTCTTGAAATCAAGACCTCAGATCAGGCCAAAACCTGCTGCTGCTCCCCGGGCTGACCCACCTCCAGCTGATGATAAACTGGACATTTGTAGCCTGCGAAGCAAGCTTAGACCTGCAAAGTGCCAAGAGAAACCCTCTGAGCAGGATACCGCTGCCAGTGAAAACTCCTTCAGTAATACCACGATCCCCTCGGAGACTTCTGGAAGGTTTCAGGAGCGACCAAGTGTGGAGAGCAAGCCTTTGCCTAAACTGGACAGCCAAATCTCAAAAGAAGCACTGCCCAAATGTCCTCTGGGCCCAGCAAAGATAGCTCACCCTGAGCCAAAGAGTGACTACCCAACTCCTAGGGAGCCCCCGCCTCAGCGGCCTGTTGTACCACCTCGTAGACCACCACCCCCCAAAAAAACAGCATGTCCTGCCTCTGGCCCCATGTCAGAGGTGAAAACCCCAGCACGGGAAGCGCCTGAAATCAGATCTTCCGCTGTACCTGGCAGGCCCATGCTGGTTCCACCGAAAGCGAAACCGTTCCTGTCTGCTTCAAGCCAAGATGAAACCAAAGTGAAAAGCAGCTTAGTCCCAAAGGTAATATCCAAACCAGTGGAGAGAGGGGAAGCCAAGGAGAAGACCTCTGTCCCCTTCTCCAATCTGGACATCTCCAAGGAAGCTCTCTACGTGGCAGTGGCAGATTTTGAAGGTGATGAGGAGACCAACAGCTTTAAAGAAGGGACTTTATTTGAAGTTCGTGAGAAGAACAGCAGTGGCTGGTGGTTTTGCAAGGTCCTGACTGGTGGGCCTTGTTGGGAGGGCTGGATCCCTTCCAATTATCTAAGAAAGAAGCCATAGTCTGTCCTCTGTTTACATGGTTGCAGGTTCCTTGTTCTCTCACCTGAGTATTTAAATAGCTTATTAATTTATAGCTTGCCATAAGACTGGCTTTAAAAACAAAAAAAAAAAAAAAAAAAAAAAAGAAAGTAAAGAGAGCTACCTTACATTCCAATTTGTCCCCTTCTGAGGTAGCATGCAAGAAGCAGGCTCAACACATGCAGCTAGGCCTCTGGTCTGTGTGCCCTCACCCTCCCTCCTCCCCACATCCCTGGAAATACTTCTCTCCTTTTGCCGTGTACAACAGCCCAGCCATGTAGTGCTGTTCTGAACAAGCTTCATGGCATACAGTGGCTAAGATGGTTCTCCCTGCTGGGGAGGACATTAATATCTTGATAGGCATTTTTGCCACCTGTACAGGGAATTCGAAGGAAATATAGCAGGAGGCAGGTCGAGGAAATGAAGCTTGGCCTGATAGCAGTGAAGGAAGTCTGTATTCACAAAATGATTTGCTTCTCCCTGAGACTCAGGGTCATGGTTAAATGTTATACATCATATTGCTTAGTTCAGGTGTGTAGCAGAGTCACAGGAAACAAGAAAATAAGGAGAAATGATTGTTCAGAGCCAGGTCCCTATAGCTCTGTGTGCACGTACAAGCACATATGTACGTTGGAGGTCAGCAGTTATGCTCTAGTTAAGGTCTGTGCCTTGCTTCCCCACTGCGCATGCCATAAGAAAGGTCCTTCTCTGTTCTGTAATGACAAGTGTTAATTTAAACATCTTCCTCTTGGGAAAAACACACACGCGCACACACACACACACACACACACACACACTACAGGTCCTCTCTGTGCTCATCCAGGGCTCTATGCAGACTTATACCTTGTAGTGTTACAACCAAATGAGGTATTTTGCTTCAGTAGCTGAAGAATACTATGCAATGCGCAGAGGACTGGAGTGACCCTATAAGCCCTGGAAAGATGATGCTTTGCTTTCCTTCCAATGCAGACTGTACTGCCTGTTGGACTAACCGGGGACGGACTGTTCCCGTGACCCACCGAGCTTCCCAGGGCTGGCAGGCAGCAGCCAGAGGTGGGTCCTTTAGTAGGTGCTGATATTATGAAGTGCAATCCAGAACGTGGGAGTTCAGCTCCTCATGACAGCCAGTTGTGAGGTGTGTCTGGTGCTCAGGTGTTCTCTGTCTCTCTGGTTAAATTCACTTCCTAATGCTTTCTTATTTTACTTTTCTTCATTCTGCTGAGGGGAAGGGAATAGCATGGAAGAATACAAACTTCTAGTTGACTCCATCTTCCTGACCGTGCTGGTTTGTTAAATTTTCTGAGATGCCTTGTTTGTCTCCCCATCTGTCTGTCTTCCTGTACTCTAAATACTTTCATTACATCCTGTGTGTTAGTCTGCTTGGGGGCTTCAAGTCAAACTGCACCTGTTTTTTTTTTCCATGAAACTCCTACCTGCCAAGCATAATCTTGCAACATTTATCCAGGCTTGCAGCATTTATCCCAGCAGGAAGACAAATGTAGTGTGCCCAGCTGTCATTCCCTTGTGCTCCATCTTCCTGTCTGCACTTGGCTACTTGCAGATTCAGAACAACATTTCTCTATCTGAAGAGCTTTAAACCCAGCACTTCTGTGGGTTTATTGTTGACCAAGTCCATCTGCCCTGTCTGTTCTAATTGCAGCTGTAAGTGCTGTTTTGCTGCTGAAAACAGTTATAGTTTTCCCTCTAATTTGAGGCTGGCAGAATGGAAGACACTGCGTGCTGTAGGAGTATTGTCCACTTCCCTGAACATTTGCTTCCATCTTACTTTTTCTTTCGTGAAAACATGTGGTTAAAGATATCTCTGTCTATGTACAGAATGAAAATGGTCATTTTGAGAAGGTGATGGGGGCAGTTTGTCCCAGCCCCTGTTTTGACCAAACAGAGAAGCCATCCTAGTTCATTTTAGTATCCGGAAGCCCCACGGTTCATTTTTAGCCATGGGAATTCATGCACCCAGGTCTCTGGCTGATTCTTCTGCCTCCTACCTACAGTTTTCTCTGATCGCACGTTAGGGCTGACTCACCTGATCTGGCAATAAGCAATGTATTTGCAACAAGATCCAATAAGCAATGTATTTGCAACAAGATCCAATAACAAAGTTACCTATGTGGCACTTAGAGGTGTTGATGTGCTCCCAGGAGAGTTGCACAGTGGGTTCAGAGAACAATACTGCCTTGTCTCTTTGCATCTCTTGCTCCATTAAAGCTCTTTTGCTGTGGAAATGAAGGCAGCCCTTAGGATGGGTTAAGACAGAGTTGGCCAGCAGTCAAATTCAGCTCCCGCTTTTACTGAGAAGGAGCCATGTCCCTCACCCCTCGTCTGCACCAGCTGCTGTTGGTTGTTCCAAACAGCAAGTTGAAGGGGCTATATGCCCTTTTCCTGGGACAGTGCTTCCTTGCTCTCTCTTCGCCAAACAGTCTTTTTGGTCTCAGAGGTGTCTGTCTCATTTCTGCATCTCAGACCTCATTGATCACAATTTTCCTCACATGGGACAATGCTATTTCTGTTTTTCCATACTAAATGAGGACTATTTCTGTTTTCTTCCCAGACTGAACACTAGAACTGGTAGTGCTTCATATTGCTGACACAAGTACTGTATTTGGCTCATTGAAAGCGTGACAGGATTGGTTCCTTGTTCGTCTAAGAACGTAGGCTCAGTTCCCAGCACGTACTGTATGTGTGGGGTCATCCTTCACAGGATCACAGGCACCAGATGCCTTCCCTGTCCTACTGCTCCTCAGACTGGGGGGTTGCCCCATGCTGTCTTTGAGGTGGGAACGGACCTTGGTCTGGAACAGTGCATCCCAGTAAGGAAGATGCTGAGAACCGTTGTGCTAATAGAATTGTTTCCTTCAGCTGTCCAACACTTCTCCCTTTTGCTTGGTAGCTACATAGGCCCTCTGACACTGAGCAGTGAGGGCTTGCAGCAGGCTCTTATGCCCTGTGGCAGGAGGTACCTCCTCTCTGTACCTTGCACGTAAAATGAGGCTAAGTTCACTGACTACCTCATCAGGAGGAGGAAGGTGGCCTGGGGGCTCGGTTTGCTGGTGTTTGCCATGCGCTTTGAGATCTGCAAGGCTCCAGAGGGAAGGGCCACGTGTTTTCCTACATGTATTGCCCTCCCTCCCCTCCCACAATCACCAAAGCACTTGCCCACCACCAGCAAAACCCTTCCCAGGCAGCCCCGAAGCCAGGACTCGCTGTGTGGGGGACAGCACCACGCCTTGTGGCACAAGAGCCGTATGCCGGGGCGGGGGGGGGGGGGTCCCTTGGCTTGGTGCATCCCAGGCAGGCTGGAGGCCTCTCGCTGCACCTCGCTCCTTCTTGCAGACTCTAGAAGCCTGTTTGTTTGTCTCTGTCGCTCTATATTATGTAAGCGCGTATAAGTCTACATTACCGTGGGCGGGTGGGGGTGTCAACGGAAGATAGATGTAGCTGTGTAAATGCCATATCTATGCTTTAACCATTAGAGGATTGATTTTTTTTTTTTTTATTTGGTGTTTGTTTTTTAATAAACAAAAAGAAAATGCTTGACTGGTTTCAAGCACAATTGTGAACCTGTGTCGGCCTGGCGTGTGTCCATATTGCTTCACGGTGAGTTGCCTTGGGAAGTGTGTTGCTGTCCTTTTTAGAGCGGTGGCAGCTCTACCTAGCTACCTGGCTCAGGTTTTGCATTTGCTTCCCATTCTCATGGAGAGCTGGAAGGTTTGTCCTGTGCTAAGCAGCCATATGCACCAGCTTCTTCTATGTTTTACTGCTCTTTGCCACAGCTCCCAGCCCATATTTTGGCTCTTACCTCTGTAAGAGGTAATCAGCAGAGGAGCTGATCTTGGGAAGACATGATCACCACAGCCATCATGTGTTGCTGCCTCATCCATAGTCCCAGGCAGAGTGGGGAGCAAATGGTCTCTAAAGTATGAAATGCAGCTGTATAACTGAGGTAGGGAGGGTGACCAAATGGTTTGTAAAGAGACGATGCGTATCGCTGACCTGGTGCTAATGTCCAGGAGCTGTAAGCATGACTCATTTTGGCTGAATTTTCTTGTGCTGCAGAGGACCTGTCCCCAGTGTAAAATATTCCTTAGGGCAGTTTTGTCTGTGGGGAGATAAACAGGGATGTTTCTGTATCTGCCTTGCTTGTGTGCAATGCTCTAGTAGAGCAACGTCTGACTCCAGACCCCGCTGCCCTCATCCTCTGCAATGGCAGTTGTGGTTGCTGCCATCTCAGAGCCTCTTAAGCCCAGGTGGAGAAAGTTGGTTGGAGAAAGCATCCCAGCAGGAGTCTGGACACCGCCACTGCCTGTGTTGTATCTCTGTGAAGTTTGGCTGGTGCTGTCTTATCCTCCAGGTATGCCTCCCCATAAGCTTCCTGCAGGTCAGCTCCTTGCACTTCCCAGCACCCTGAGCGTGTTTCCCAGTGCAGTCAGTGGGGCAAGTCCTGCTCCCTGCTATTAGAAGGTCCAGCTACCATTCTTCAGCTGGTCTCCTGCCTACCAGAAAACCAAAAGTAATAATAATGCTCTAAAATCCTGCCTTGAGGGGATAGGAAAGGAAGCAGACAAGCCCCTTGGGTGTGTAAGTGGAAGGGAAAGGGCTTTTCTGAAGGCTTTCTCGAGAAAACGCCGATCCATCTTGGCAATCTAAAGTGCATCTCCTTCCCAAGCACCCATGTAGGTAATGGGGCTGAATGCCCCTTTTGTGGGGCCGTTTGAAGGAGTCCAGTGGCTCTGAGGAGGCCTCAGAAAGCCAGGCATCCCCAATAATCTAGAGGTGACTCATGGTGGGTGCTGCAGGGGCAGAGGGCTTTTGCCCCACTGCTGTCTTAGGCTGCAGATGACAAAGTCGTGCCAGCCCTGAGAGTGACCCAGTTGGTTAGCAACGAGTTAATGACTGAGCTTCTGCATGAGAAGAGTAAATGAGCAGTGACACTGGCGAGACCTGGGCGGCGGCTGGCACCTGAGGCCCGCTGCATGATGCCATGGGGACCACGGGGGGCCCGTGCATTGCTCTGGGTGCTGGGTTTGCACGTTCAGCTGCGGGAACCCGTGGCCACTGCGCGGTGCTGTTTGCTCGGCACAGCAGAGCCCGGAGCCAAGCCAAGGGCTAGCAGCCACAGGCAAGGAGGGGGCTGCCAGCGTGCACAGCTTCACAGGGGCGTCCTAGCAGGACTGTGGCCAGGCAGCTGGCTGCACTGTCCCCTGCAAGGGGGTGGGACAGGTCGCGACGCTTGGACTGCTGACTTATAGTCCTTAGGAGTGTGCAACCCGGTTCTTGAATCGCTCCTGGGCCACATTTCGTCTCTCCACTTCCCTGCGGCCACTGGATGTCACTGTAGGAGCAGGATTTGGCCATAAGTACATCTTTGTGTGAGGTCTATGCACTGCTCTGGCATGGACTTTTTTCGCTTCTTTGCCCCCCCTCCCCTGTGTATCTATGTCTAGTGAAAGGTGCAGCCTTATTTAATGCTAGTAACATGGACATATTAGCCTGGCCAGTGCTCGTGGTCAGGAGCAGCATTGATACTGGTTTAAAAGGTGCTCAGAAAAACGTGTTTTTCTCTTCAATCCCTATGCAGAGCTGGCTCTCCCCAACCGTGGTGGCACTGCCTGTCCTCCTGGCTGCTGGGCTCGTCTGTGCCCATGCCTGGGAAGCTTTGGCATTGCACCCTACCATGCACTGGGAGCACTGTGAATGTCCCAGCCCACCTCAAGCAGTGCTTGGTGCCCATTCCTGAAGCATAACCTGGACTTCTGGTGCTGAGCACGAGGAAAATCCAACCGAGCTCCTTGACTGTGTGGAGCATGGACGCATCCGGCACCATTTGCTACTTCAGTCACTCCTTGTCGTTAGCTTAAGGTGAAGCCATGCCCACCTCTGTCTGCAGATGATGGAAACAGGTGGCTATAGGAACTGCGAGGGCTACTTCAAGCGGCTTTGCAGCACTTTCATGGTTCAAGCCTAGCAATTTAGTCACTTTGAGCTTAAACCAGGCTGAGCCGGCTGATTCCTGAAAGGGCAGTGATGGACCCTGCCCATCCCCTGGGAGGCTTTTTGCTGTTCAGGCTGGCATGGGTATGTGGCCAGGTTGGTTGTAATGACTCGGGCAAAAGTAGGAGTTGGACCTTGGGACCCAGGTGCCTCCTGGCAGAGGGCTGTGGCACTGCCTATTCAATACTCACCTTGGTTATGGGGATGGGAGATGGGCAAAAAAAACGAAGGGAAGAGCCTCTTCTGCAAGTACTTGCAGGCAGAAGGGACTGAGAGGGTCTCGCCCACCACGGGAGCTGGAGTGGCATCGCCCCATGGCTTGAGGGCTCCGAGGCCGGCGTAGTACTGCTCAGCCGCCAGCCCGCGGACGGAGCTGGGCAGCAGCGTTTGCAAAAGGCGTTTTGGCGTAAATAGTCGCTGGCGGGCTCCTTCGCCACCTGCGGCTCCCTGGGGCTCTGGCGCAAACATTCAGCGGGTCCGCGCGCTTGCCAGGGCGCCGTTATGAATGAATTCCCCCGGCGCGCTGTGCTAACCGCATCTGAGGCTGCGCCGCTGGTGCCTGGCTTCAGCCGGCCACGGTGCAGCACGTAAACGGTTTACAGATGGGCCTTCTGTTGGCCTCGGCTCGTTAAATCGCGAGCGGGCAGCGCTGCGAAAAAATAATAATAATAACCGCGCCGCTCTTCTGCACGGGACTTGGCCCCGGCCGCCACGGCCGCGAGGGCCAGCGGTGCCGGGAGGGGGGAGACCCAGCACCCGGCTGCCTTGCGCCTTCGCCTTATCGCTCTTCAGGGGAAAAAAACGAAAAAAAAGCCCCCCAAGAAAAAAAAGAAGAAGAAGGTTTTGCTCACCCAGCAGGGCAACAGCTTTTAAATGTCAGGGAGAACTCCTACAAGCCAAAGTTTTATTTGTTTCATAAACAAGTAAAATTATATTAATGTAAAACAGATAAATGGACAAAAATAAAACACACAGCACTGAACACAACGCTATAGAGTACTGACAGGTAGAAGTGCAGTTCCCTCCCTCGTGCGGCTCCCCCCTCCCCGCTCCCCCAAATGATTTGCTTGAAAAGCCTAATACAGAGTCCAAAATCTGATTCAGCTTAAACATGATGTACAGATCACAGTATTGAATCATAAAGGTAACGATAAAAGACCAACTGCCCTGGGAAGGGGAAGGTAAAAGGGTTCCCTCTACTTTCCTTTTTCCTTCTTTCTCCCCCCTCCCCTCCACAAATAGGTTAGGAGGAGAGAGGGGAAAATCCAAGGAAATAAACACTTTTTCACTCCTATATCTATATATGTATATAGATATATAGATATAAAAAGCAGGATTCTCAGTGAACACAAGATTCTATAAAACTACCATCGATCTGTGTTATTTTCTCCCCGTTTTTTTTAAAAGTTACTTTAAAAAGGATAAAAAGTGCACAGACACCCTTATAAGGCACAAACAGATCTTCTGTACAAATCATACATCATCAGACTGTTTAAAAAAAATAGCAATACGAGTACTAACGATTAAATCTGTAAGAGGCTACCTTTTCCTGGAAATCTTTTTAAGAGGCCTCTGCACCTATTTGGAAAAATTCCTGTTGCTCTCAGAGAGGCAGGGCGACGTGTCCACTGCTGCTCGCTCCCGCCCCGCTGCGCCCTGCGCCCTGGACCCTGACTCGTGTAATTACCCTGAATGAGCTCGATCCCTTGCCGGCCCTGCTGGATGCTGCCCTTTTGGAAATCCGTCACAGCTGCTACAACAAAAATTAAACCTGTGCAATGTGGCCTCCTCCGTGAGCCGGCAGAGCTCTGGCTCCAGCCTGCATTGGATTTGGTGTTTCTTCCTTGCGGCTTAAGAGAAGGGGTACACCGACCCCCCCCCCCCCCAGCTGTACAGTTAGCCGCGCTCACCTGGGGACCGGAGGCTTTGGCGGAGCGTTTGCACCGCTCGTGCACAGCTGCGGGCTGAGCCCTGCGCACACGTAGCCTCTGCGTCTATACTGGAAGGGCCCAGGCAGCGCTGAAACTGGGATAGCAGCACGGGGCGGGGGGACAGATGCTTGCGTTTCCGAGCCCGGACCTCGGCTGGTCCCAGCTAGCGCTGCTCACACCTCGTGCAGCAATCTCAGCCGGCTTCCTCCTCCCGCAACGGCTTCCCACTCCGGCCTGCGAGCTACCCCCGGGGTTGCCCTGCCATCACATTCTTATGTCACCTCCCTGCTCTTAGCATTGCACCCGCATACTACAATCCGGACCCCACTCCTCCACCTGGGAACCGCGGCTGAGCACCAACGGCACGGGACGGCTCTGCTGCGGAGCTCGCCCGCGCTGCCCCTGCACCGAGCCCCGTGCCAGGCCTGCCCGCACCACCTAAAGCTGTCACTGATGCTTGCAGCTGGTGCCTGCTTTAAGGGCCCGGCTGAGCGCACGCAGGCGGGACACGGCCAACGCGCGATGTAGCTGAGGTCCCGACCAGGCTCTGCTTCGCAAAGCCGCCGTGCTCTCGTGCTGATGCTGCAAGGCAGCGGGTAAGAGCAGATCTCATTCTAAAGGGGCCTCTCATTTACACACTTAATGAAAACATTAATTAGCTCTTCAAGGCAGGAAGGGGAGTTTGCTTTATGCTCTGTACGATGGCATGTTAGAACAGACTGCAGAGCAGACATGGGCTGGTGGGGGAAAAGCATTATCTGATCCCCTGGGTGTGCTTTCCATGATGTAAGAGACCATCTGGGATAGGGATTGATTACAGTTATGTAAGTGATTACACCACTGTCAACAGCACATCCAAACCACCACCCAGGCAGTCAGAACCAGGATATGTAGCAACACACCCAGAGCTACCAGCAGCTACGCAAAGGGACTGGCATAGAGAAGTGACACTCAGAAAGTCAAGCTGTGCCTCTGGGCCAAGAAGCCTTGTGACATGCATGAGTTGTTGTCTTTTTTTTTCTTCATTTGTAGACTAAGATGTGATAATTGCACCTTTCTGAAGACAGCAGTGCACATGCACATGGCAGCACACACAGTCACTGAGTTCAAATACAGCTCCTCTTGCATCCTCCATTTACCCTTCCTTACCAACCTGGCCTCTCCTGGCTGGAAACCTGGCCAGGCTCAGCGGGCTCATGAGTCAAAGGAGTGGAAAGGCTCCGTGAAAGTGGGAAGCAGAAGTTCCTGTGGGCGCAGTGGGAAGGAGGGCATCAAGCTCCCCACACCCAGCCCTGCTGCAGCCTGCTTGCATGCTTCCCAGCTCATGTAGGTTGCTGCTGCTTCTAGCTGTCCAATATCACAGCTGAAATCCATTTACCTTTTAAGTCTTAACATCTAATAATAGCCTCAGAGCCTTTTCTGTCCTTCTCCCAAGTAAAGCCAAGTGAGATCCCTGTTCACTTCAACAAGTTCTTGTCTACTTCTGATGCCTTTTCCTGGGAACCAATGCATCCAGGCAGATGACAACTTTGCTGAGAAAATCTGGAGAGGCAGGAGAAAGACAGCAGATAAAATCAGAGCATACATGGTCCCAGGAAAGAAAAGCTAGCTTGAACTGGGTCAGAAACAGATTTCTCACTGTTCCAAGAAGAACAAGAAAGCCAAGAACAGGCTCCAATAAGTCCCTGCGGGACCTGGATGTGGAAGGAGGAAGGTTGTGCCCTGCTGTGATGCCAGTTACAGGGGAAGGGTTACAAGAAAAGTGAGGCAGGCAGGACTTTGCAAGATGGCAATGACACCAAGTCCTAAGAGGAGCAGAGAAATGTGCAGGCGCACGTGCATGACCGTGACAAACACTCCCTTAACAACTATCATTTAGATGACAGTAAGCCATTGCTTTTCCTCTTTCTTTCTCAGTTGCTGGCCAGATATGCTTCCAGCGTCCTCCAAGATGCCCTGTCAGTCCCTGCCCTAAGCCAAGATCATAGCATAGTTTTCCAAAAGCTGGCTTAATCCACAACCATGTGGAACAGGCTGCAATTTACAACTATGTAAACCGGCCAGCCATAGTGGAGAGGCGTTAAACAGCCCATCACTATGGACCGCTACTCAAGTCACCGTTACTATAGCTCTTCTGATTGTCTGGGGGTTGCTGAAGGGCTCATGTTCATCGCTGCTAGCCCCAGTGGCTGCTCCCTACATCTTACTCAGCCTCTCTGTCCAAAAAAAATCCTGCTCTGCCAAAAAGAAAAAGCAAAAGCTGCTTCACCTAAGTTCAAACCAGCTTATCCATGTGCCCCAACAGCCTATTCAGGTGGCCAAAACGCAAACAAGTGAGAATCTTGCTGTGCTACTGTTTTAGTCTAAACTTGTTCCCCAGTTACAAACAAGATGAATGTTACATTACCAGATCAGTTTTGTCCACTCTGTACCTTTCCATCTGGGTCTTTCCCTAAGACAAGTTTTTTTTTTCCATCACAGCAGAGTGCCAGGCACTGCTGCAAGCACTCAGTAGCAGCACAGAGACGTTTGGATTTTGGGCTTCAGAACTTCAGGGACACCCAGCACTGAAATTATAGCAACCTTCCCCTCCTGGTTCGCACCACAGCTAGCCTTCTCCTCAGGAGGAAACAAAAAGAGCCTTTGCACAGGAAATTTCTCATTTGCAGCTGGTTTGGGTCCATAAAGTGATTTACTGGCTTTATCTGTAGGCACGCGACTTTTTGAAGCCTGGCTTGTATGGCAGCCTTGGCTTTGGGCCTCATTAGATCCTCAGCTCAATTTTATCCCTGAATTGTGCCCTATCGGTCAAATAAGGAAACACAGATAACGAGCCACTTGATAACAATTGACCAGCACGATAACCCATAAGCAGGGACGGAAAGGCATGGTTACTGCTAGCGGAGTTCTCCCCTCTACAGCCCGAGCCGGGCACTAAGGACGGTATATTTTAATAACATCTTTGATGACCCGTCGGCAGATTGGGCAGCAGGCGTTGAGTTGCTTCTTCAGCTTAAGACCACAGGTGTTGCAGAGGCACATGTGTCCACAGGTGTAGATCACCGTGTCAACCTCACTGTCAAAGCAGACAGTGCATTCCCCGTTCTTGCTGCTTGATGGCTCCGGAGGGGGGAAGACAGGAGAGATGGGAGGACTCAGAGGAGAGCTGGGAGCAGTCACTGCAAAGGAGGAGGAAGAAACAAGATAGTTCAGTCCCCAGGATGGCACAAATTTGACTGATAATGTAAAACACGCACCACTCCCTCAAGTAAATTTTCTAAGGCACTTCTTTCCTTAGTTCTTGCCTAGTTTCTTTAACCAAATAAAATCCCAGCTTATTTTACCTATCTAATTGGTAGCAGAAGTATCATTCCAGCCAGAGCTTGACATGTTTTATACAGAGACAGCCAAGTGCTGCTTGCCTGAGCTTCCCCAAGCAGCAATGCTATCTGCACACTCATCTCAAGGTGATGGTGAGCAGATCCCTCCTCCTCCCCCCACTCCAGACAGAGCTGTGCTCCAAGCAGGATGCCTCGGCGTCCAGCCATCTGTGCCATGCTGCTGCAGCACACCCTGCGATGGCACATGCCAGTGACAGTACCATGTACCTCTGCCTGAGAGCCAAACAATAGCATATGAACATTTTCTTGGGCAGCCGTCCGTGAGCGGACAACTGCCAGCGCTGAGAGATGCAGCCCAGTTCGTGCAAGGCTGCTCCCTAGGTCTTCGGCAGCATGTGGCTGGTGACCTGGGACAGAAGCCTGGGAGTTCCTGGCTTTCTCAGTCCCATTAACTTGCAGATGCTGTGCCAACCCCACGGCTGCAGCCAGGTAAACTTTGCAGGCACCAGTAACATTTTCTCTTTGACTGATGGGAAGTAACACACAACCCTTCTTCAGGCCATGAAGAGCTTCTCATCTATTTATTTTTCCTTCCAATTGCTTCTGTTAGTCTTACAAGAGATGTAACATCTCCCCAGTAGCCTCGTCCTGCTATTTTATATAGTCCTAGCATATGCTATCAGTGTGTGTTCACGTCTCGGCGTACCGTAGTCTGAGGAAACCTGTACCCCTGCCTCCACAGGGGGCAAGCTGCAGTTCAACACGCTGCACAGACAGCAGCACATCTCCCAACCCAGAGGTCAGGGCTGAGCTCTCCCTTACCGAGCGATGACTCTGAAGCAGACGATGACCTGTTCACGCTGAAGGCCATATCTGAGTCGCTGTCATACTGTGAGCCACCGGGAGATCCTGAGGGAGAGATGGTCACTGGGCTGGACTGCACAGTGCCTGCAAATACAGCAGAAGTTCAGCCAGCTGTAGGACAAATGCACATCTTGCATGGAGATCCCAAAACCCTGAGCTATGTGTTCCTCAGCCTGGTGACGCACCTCCACACTGTGTGGCAATATGTGCTTTAGCAATAAAGTATAGCTGCTGCTGAATAAAAGCTGCCCCTTACCAACGCTGTAGGCAGATAATTTCACATGCGACCTCCTGGGACATCAAGTAGTAGACCTTGCTGGATTATCATATAACTTCTGTCCAGTACTTCAATTAGGTCAAAAATAATAGGTTATCTGATACCCATGATTTTGTGGTATTCAGTCACTTCCCCAGCGTCCTGATCTCTCTAACAGCAGCCACCTCAGGTTATCACTGTCTCCCTGTCAGTATAGAGGCAGCTAGGAAAGCATCATGATTTAAATGAGAAATCCTGTTCTACAAAGCCATCAAGAGCTGATTTATTGACAGTATTCTTAAGGAGAGAAAAAGAAAAGCACTCTACTGGGTCACCAGCAATAGTTAAAAAGTGACATTCACTACCAGAGTTGCTGCAGTGCTTGCGGAGTGTTTGCTTAAACCATCGCTTCTCTGACAGAAAGCATCACTGCTGCCGAGGTAGGAGTTTCATACCTGTTGGCTGGAATAGTGGGCTTATAAAGAATCTTTTTTGCATGACTTCTCTAAAAACCAGCCAACCACACACACACACACACTGCTGCCTCCTTCCCAGTTGCTTATTTTAGATTTCAAGTCTCATCCATTTCTGGTAGTCTTATATATGCTGTATACATCTACATTACAGCTACTATGTCTTGCTCATTCTTGTTTGTGAAAGCAAGGCCAGATCAGGAGCTGCTTACTCACATCGGTATCACTTTCCTCACGCATGTAGCTCTGCAAAAGCCAATACTGCTAAGGCAAACCTGCAGCCTGCATTCTGGCCCAAGAAACTTCACTGGCTAGGTGTTCTCTGTTACTACTTCTTTCGGCTGCACTTACCCAATATTTTGAGCTGGTTGATTACACCGTGGATTGTAAAAAACACCCAGAGAGACTGTGAGGTGTCCACGCACATTAGCATTCCTCGGCTGGTTCCGTTCACCCCATGATGCACCTCTCCATTCGGCAAGACCATGAAACTGAGAATGTCGCCACTGTTGAGGACAGGGAAAGCTCGGTAAACCACCCAGTACTCCTTGCGGTCCAAGAGAAAGTCTGGATCTGCTGGGAGCTCATTTGTCCGTAAAGTACTTGGATCACAAGAAGTGATGCCAAATGAAAGGGCCCCATAATATGGCAACCCAAGATGTCCTACTTCCACAAAAAGACTTTCACCAATGTGCAAAGGCCGGTCAGAAAACACCAAAGTCCTATTGCTTTCTTGCCAGTTGGTGCATGCAATCATTCGGTCCTGAGAAAAGGTAACATCAGGTCCACGAGTCGGGTGGAATCGCAGATCTGTATCCAGGAAGGCTGGGACCCCTTGGGCACGCTGCCGTCTGTTTGGGCAACAGGGGATGATGTGGTTGTCTGTCGGAAGTCCTGGTACTCGACTCAAGTTTAGGTTAGCAATTTTGGCCACCACTTGGTTATTCTCCAGTTCATTGTTATTGAAGTTGGCTGAATCATGGTTGCTCTGGGGAAGGCAAGTGCTGAGTCGTGCAGAGCTGAGACGGGCAGTGGTCATGGTCTCTGCAAACATGCTATCTGTGAGATAAATCCAGGGATAAATAGGGGATGTTAGAGTCAAGATACAATTAGCTATTATTTTTGCTGTTACTATTTCAGCATACAGACTATCTGAAATCCATTCTTCTCAATGGAAAAGCAATGCATGGCTGCACCTTGGCACTAACTGAAAAACAAGTGTTATAAAGTACTCATGTAACCTGAGAGCCCCTTCCACTGGTGAACTGGGAAAAGCTGTAAAACACCAGTGTGGTTCTACAGCTTTTCTGGTAGATTGGTCTAATAGCTTTGAGTTTGCTCTGTAAAATAAGGAAATATCACGTTGTCCAAAGGTCTCCTGCAAGCCAAATCCTCAATACAGTAATGGATGAAGAAGCAGAAGCATGAATATATCACTCATTTGTAACTGTAACATGTCTAGGCACAAGGGAGGCCATTTTTTATAAGTATTTCAGGCACAGTCACCTTGTTAAAAGATATCCATCTGACTAAAGAAAATATCATCCCTTACATAGCCCACTACCGTTGCTGATGTCTTTTATCAGCAAGTCAAACCACAGCTAGTCTCTCAGGGGTGTTTACACCAGTGTAGAATTTGAAAAACTGGAAGTGGAGATTTTGAATTGAAAGTTTGCCACAGCTACTTGCTGCAGGTGTCAGACAGAAGTTTTTTTTTTTGTTTTTTTTTTTGTTTTTTTTTTTTTTTTAATAAGAGCACTGTTTTCCACTTTCACAGCAAAGAGAGAACCAGGATGCTGACTCTTACCTCAGTTCCCAAATTTTTACCTTGGCCATGCTGGGCTAAAGGGGAATTTTAAGGTGTGGGTAGGTTAGGGCATGCCTTCCCCCCCCCCCCACCAGCAGCACTGCCTGGGGTGGCTTGGACATTTCTTTTTGAAGGGAAGGCATTAAAGAGCTGAGAAAGGTCAAAGCATAAGGAAATAAGAGCATCTGAATGAAACAGATTCCTTAAGTTCCCAAAGATGGAGAAGGGTGAAGCATTCCAGCACCAACCCTGCCTGCTTGTTGGAGAAGAAAATCACAAGGCTTTTACCAAAGAAGGTAAAATACCCAAACCCACTCAGCAGCCTCGGAGGACAGGCTGCCTGAGCACAGAGAACCACTGTGGCTCCACAGAGGCTCCAGTAGACCACAGAGGCTCCACATAGTGGAGGGCTCAATGTGTAGTCTCAATGGCTGGACCAACTGCTGCTTGCAAGAGGGAATTTGACAGGAACTGCTCCAACAGAGGAGCAAGATGCAGCTAAGCTTCCTGATGCTGAAAGATGCATTTCATGCATCTGCATTTTGGATAAATTTTTCAGCTCTATTTGCAAAATGTTGGAAGGAGGAGTCAGAAAGATGGGCACATCTGCTAAAACACTGCTGCATCTGTAGTAAATCAGTTTGGTCCACTGGGTATGTTGAGGGGCTTGGGACTTTGATGGAAAAGAAAACCCAGAGCACAAGTACTCTCAGGCCTCATCTTTCACTCTGCACACTTAGCTGCCACAGGCCAGGACTAGGGGAGGAAATAAGCAGAATTTTATTTTTCTAACTGTAATTTAAAGAGGAAGAAGGACTGCTGTGGTGAAGCAGCTGTACTGGCCAACACTGCAAATGTTCCTTCACTTCTGTGATGAGCACCAGAAGCTGAAGCATGTCACAACTGCAATTATAGGATAAGCTACTGGTGAGGTTTAATTACACATTTGAGACAAACAGAGCAGGCAGCGCAAAGTGTTGTTTATGTATAGCATTCTTGGCTGTAAAATAATTGGTACCATTTTGAATATCCATCAGAGCTGCGTGCCCACTAAACTAACCATTTCACAGCTTATAGCTGGTATCTATTCAGTGTGAGGACAGAAGCACCGTCTTTTGCAGAAGGTGCAGCTTAGCTTGTCTGTTAAGACTAAATCAACCCTTGGGAGCCTCAAGGGAAACACATTTGTATTTTAAAAGGATTCCTTACGGTGTAGACTAATTAAAAATATTTTGTCTAACACTTAATTTACTTGAAATTTCAATGCCTTAAAAGTCACAGAAGGCAAGTCATTCCATGGCAATTCATTCGGTTTTCTAATGGGAACAAATTCATCCATCCAATGGACAGTTCCTTGTAAACTGTACAGGACGATCTACTTGCAGGGAGAGGGGAGATGTGATATGCTGTGGCAAGGACCCCAAAGCACAGAGGAGCAGCATTACATTTCTCATCACTCTCCAGCTGGCAGATTACATCCTGAGCTACAGCCGGCACTTTTGCAAGCCCACAGTGATGACCATTTGCAAGAGAAAAGGTAAGTCAGGTTCTGTTTGCAAACACAGCTTGTTAAGCTACTGATCTAGGTGGGCATCAAGGCCAAGAGCTACCGTCATCTGTAACACAAGACAATGAAGAGAAAGCAAAGACAAAAATAACCTTTTAGTCTTAGTACAATTCTATGATTCTATGATTCTTTTGTCTAAATGAAACAAATCAGGAGAGGAAGGGCATGTGAAGAGAATAGGGTGGGAATAGTTTCCAAACTCAGGGTTTGCACCACCGCGGCTGTCAGACTGCCCTCACTCATGCCTAGGCGCTTCATAAAAATCCCACAGTAGTTCAGGAAGGTAATGTGAGAGGCTCTAAGCAGTCCACAGCAAAGATAAGAGATGAAGGCTGCAGTTTCAGCCAGGGACTGGGCAAGGTGAGAGGACATGCTTGGGAATGGGTCACAGTTCTTGAGGGACCAATAGTAAGTGGTAGCTGGAGAACAACAGGGGAAGCCAGAGCTGGTCAGCTTTGTCTCTTCTGTCACTAAGGACCTTGCTGTAACACAGCACTGTGCTGCAGCACTCCACAGCAGCAGGTCTGAGCTCCAAACAAGGCTGGATACAGTTACACTGCACTGTAAAGATTTCCATCTAGACCATCACAGGGCTACTGCAATGTGCAGCCTTAGGATTTTCCATCTCTGACATGTCTGAAATATAGTGCTTTCTGGATCCCTGTGATGGTGCACCATTAAGAAAAGAAAAAGAATTAATTTGTGGTACAAAGCCAACAATAAATTAGTTGTTCTTAAGTGTCTCATAGAAATGATCGACCAGACAGATTGTGTATTTTTTTCTCCATGACCATGCCACTGACTCTGTGGAAAACAACCAGAAGAGTATGCCACTGGCCAAAATATACACCTACCTAGTATTTGCACTTCATGGGTAATTCCATAGACATCTATGAGTGCCCAGAGAGGACCGGAAACTTTAATACCACAGTGAAACAATATTGGCTCCTCATCATTAATACTGTAGAAGACTCTCCCATGACGGTCAACCCAGAAGGCCAAGATATTGTCTCTGACAGCAAACCTCTCTGGCAAAGCTTTGGCCCAGTATCCAGGTCGGGTCACAAGGTCCGGACAGGCGTACTTTGGTATGTCGTCAGAGCTCATCTGCGATGGGTCGTGGATGGTGAAGCCAAACCGTAGGGCACCACTCCATCCATGGTGCACAGCTACCAGCTTCAGCCTCACTTTCTCATAGAGGTGGATGGGCCGGTTGGTGAAGGTGACCCCATTACAGAAACTGTTCCTCCGAGTGGCCTTGCGAGAGTGAGCATCCAGACGGACATTTTTGCCTTTGGCTTGGGAATGGAAACGCGGCGGCTCTGTGATCGCGAGGACAGAGCGTCTCTCATGGCTGCTATTGGGCAAACTGTAGTAGGGTCGGCTGGACACTGAGCGGGTCTGGTGAGTTGTGTCTGCAAAAGGAGAAAACACCAGCACTGTTAGAAATACTTAACCTGGTTTACACAGCCTGTGAAACCCTGCAACTGGCTTTCTGACAGCGTTTCAATGTTGCTGTGCATTGCTTGCTGAAAATTGCTCTATTTACACTTGAAACGCTGTGGCCAGCCACAGTCTGCTCTTTGTTATGCAAACGGACCCTCGGCTTTATGCAAACATAGTGCCAGTCTGGCACATTGGGGCAAAGGTTTGGCAACCTGCCTGCCCTTTTACACCCTGCAAAGCTTGACAAAAATAACATCTTTTTGTTCTGATCCAATGCATCCTACTCCATTCAGAAAGGCCCGATACTTTTGACTGTAACTCTAAGTTTCCTATTTAAAATTCATGTGTTGTTAAAATAGCAGCTTGGCTGACTGTGATCAGATTCACACCACTGCTGCGAAGCATGATTATTAAGATCAGAGATGCTTAAGCTGAAAGGCGATACTGATTTTCTGTGGGACACAAAGTACAGAGCCCCTGTCTCCTCTGCCCTTAATTTTGTAGCAGTGAAAAGGAGCTTTTGACCCATACAAGTAAACCAGGGCATTTAGGAGCTGGAGTACTCCCTCCGTATCACCAGAGTGTTCTTCCAAAACTTTCAACCCAGCCTTGGTTCAGATATCAGATCCAACTGGTGCATTAAGGAATATTTCATCCTGCAAAGCCTCGCCTTTACACAGAACCTCCTATTTGAGCTCAAAGCGCTTTATAAATGATGATTGTTTTTAGCTTCACAGCACCACAGATGGCACAGAAATCCTGCCATCCTCATTTTACAGATGGGAGAAGAATTTATGGATGAGATCTTGCAGCATTTAAAGTCAATAGCAATTTCGAGATCAATTTCAAAAAAAAAAAAAAAAAAGAGTAGATTTGAGGCCTAAAGTGAAGCTCATACAAGCGTGAAGCAGAAATGAAAGAAGAACCTAGCCTTTCAATCTTGAGCCTTAGCCACTAGTTCACTGAGTCTTACACAGTCTCTTCTGTACAGCCTCTAACACAAGGGGTCTTACTCCAAGACTGGGACTCCCATGACCATGACGACGACCACCACCACTGCTTTTATAGACACTTCTGTTTCTTCAGTCTCTCCCTCTCCCATCCACCCTGCCTCACTTCTTGTTTTTTGTATTTGTCTTCATAGATTTTTAAAGCAAAAATGGAAGAAGGCCTGGGTGCTCAAAGTCAGCCTGTTAAATATAAAACTGCATCATATGCACACATTTATTTGGAAATCTTTTGCCATGTTTGAAGCTTTAGAAACCATGTGTCCATCCCTTCCTTCAGGCTGCTTCCTCCCTGTGTGTAACCTCTGGCTTTGCTTCGTATCAAGGGAAGGATTTTCTGACTTTTTCCTCTCTTGGAAAGAAACAACAGAAGATGCTAGGAACTCAACTGGGAGAGCTGGCAGGAGATCCACAATTGTGACACCTTCTTGCAAGCAAAAAGATACCAGGTAGGGCAGTGAGAGGCTGAGACTTGCATTTGCCGAATTACTAAAGCCTCTGAGCAACAGCTGTACTTGCAAATGCAAGAGAAGAGGGGTTACGGGCAGCATCTGAATGCAGGACTACCCCTCAAAATGGGGCACCTGTAACAGGAGTCAAAGAGCTATCAAGGCACAAAGTTCCTGTTTTCAGAAAGAGAAAAGGAGAGTCCTAAATTATCACAGCCAAAAGCAGTAGCTAAATAAAAGGTCTTTTGTACTCCCTTCAGTTGAGCCGCACGTGACACTCACTGCTTAGTACTAGGTAATGGCTAATCCTGTCTGCACACCAATGTAAATAAATATACCCCTGCCCTCACACCAGCGATGGGGGCAGTTGCCATTCTGCTGCCAAGGCCAACAAGACAAGAGTTCCCGGGGAAGAGCGGGAGGAGGAAATGCCTCCCCGGGAGTTAAATCCCGTGCCCGGCTGCCGGTCACAGCGGTGCCTGCGGGACACAGCACCTCGCTGCAGCACTGCCACGGGGACACCTTCCCGCAGGATCACCATGGTCCGGGACAAGGTTCCCTCCGTCTGCAGGAGGCCAGGTCTGGCCAGGCTCGCTCGGGCAATGCTCCTCAGGGAATTTCTTTGTGGAAACAGGGGCTGTGGGAACCAATCCTCTAGCATATTCCATGGAGAAATTTTGTTTCTGAAGAGCTAAAATACAGAAGATGGCTTCTTCCAGCACTGACCCAACCACTTTTCACGTGGGTGCTGCTACATGTGTCTGCCTGCAAATACTCCCAACAAACTGCACTGCTGCAGAGGAAATAACAGTTTGGAGTCTCCTTGGTAAAGAGAGGCACGGTGGTACGACCCGAGCTAGCTGGCGTGTCTGAGCAGAGATGTGAGCACTGTTCTGGCCACGCTTTCCCAGGGCAGTATTCACGCTTTCCCTGCCTTTCTCCCGCCTTCCCGGGCCCTTTGCACGGCCTGGCTGCGGACGTGGGTTAAGCTCAGCCACTGATCGGTGCTCCGGGACAGACCCGAGGGGTCCTGCAGGGACCTAACACTGAACCAGACCTTGTCTGATGACAGCTGCCCGGTGCAGAGCAGCGCTAGCTTAATCATCAATTGAGCTGCATTCTTCTTGGAGGCTTAAAAATAACTCCCCTGTAAAATACAGTGGCTTGACCTCAATTTTGCTTTGTTGGCAAGGAGGAGGAAGGAGGGAAGAGCGTTTTGGTCCCCCTTTCCTCCCCAGCGTCACCAAAGTCCCCTGCTTGGCGCCCAGCGCGCCGCATCAGCTTTCCTCCCACATCAAGCTGGCGGAGAAAAGCTTGGCCTGAAGAACGAGCCCGGCACTTCTGGAAAGCAATATCCACCGCGCTGCACGGTACGTCTCCGATCGCTTCCAGAAACAGCAGAAGACTGACAGGGGAGTGTCAGCGACAGCAGCGCCGAGGACGGAAAAGCAATTACACGGGCGCCCACTTCAAACACGGCTTTCAGTGCGCCCTGCCAGAAAGGAACTGCAGGCCCGGGTTTGGGTTTTTTCCTAGTTTTAATTTTGTTTTTTAAAAACAGGAAAGCACATTGTGACTAAACAATAGGAAAGTCTCCAGAAGGAAATGAACGGATAATTTATTTATAACGCCGGTCCCTCCTCGCCTGAACACCTGTCGGCTGCCACCGCGCACAAAGCGGCACGCAGCCCAAGCCGCGAGGCGCAGCCTTCCCAAGAAGGGCACGTGAGCCTGAACTCAGGCACGTGTTTTATGCCTTTATGTACTGGCAGGGCTCTAGATAAGCCCCAAAAATATGCCCGTGAGTTTGCACTGCCCTAAATCGCGACTCAACTTCTACTGTTTCGCTCACGCTCTAGTCCCTCTGCAACGCCTCTAAACCCTGCGAAACCTTCACCTCCCCTCTCGGTGCTTCCCCCCCCAAAAGCCTGTTAGTGGGTCAGTGACAGCCAAATTCACAGCAGAAAAGCCATCCTATCGCAGGGCGCCTGACGCAGCGACAGGCAGCAAGAGCGATGCCAACTCTTTTTTTCAGCAACAAAATTTCTGCGATGCTTTGAACAAGCAATTTCTTCTCTTTATGCCTCACTTCCCTGTCTAAAAGACAGTGATAGTATTCCTGCACTTCACAGGGAAAGGATTAAAAAATGTGATGTTCTCAACTGCTTCGGCGTCTGAGCGCTGTAAGCATTTAAGGAGCCCGGCTAGATTATCACCAGGACGCGCTCGCCTTGGGGGAGCACCCACAGGTGACGGCTCGAGGCCCCATGCGGTACTTTGCTTCTTTGCCTTCTGGAGTTTGCTGGGGTTCCTCGTTCCTGCTCTCCCCACCTGTAACTGCAGCACTCACGGCATCACTCTCTCAGACACAAGACGGGGGCTTCAGCAAAAGGGACATAAGCCAGGAAAATGGAAGAGAAAGCTCAACTGATGAAACGTGAAGGCTGTAGATAAGGGCTCCTCACTGAAACTTGCTACAAGAAACACTGATTGGACTTCAGTATTTCCACGCATATCCTTTGCAGTGTCCCATGTGCTGCACTAAAACAAAGCTGAGCTAACAGAGACCCACGCTCTCAACAGCGAGTACAGATGTAGTTATTGCACATCTGATACTTCACCTTCTTCTCAAAAAGCCAGTACATTTATTTCTTCTTAGATTATGCTGACCGTTGGAGAGGTATTTTAACAAACATGCACTTTGCATTTCAAAAAGGTAGGGTGGATGGACCCTGGATAAATTCCACATATTTATCATGGTTTCAGTTTTAAAAATAAACATTTTCCACCCATTTGTTCACAACATTAGGCTTGCTAGAGCACTGAAATCCCACTGATGGCAGCAGACAAAATTTGCTACAAGAGCTCTCTCGAAAGCTGCTGCTCGCCAGGGTGCAAGGCAGAGAAGGGCTGCTCGCTCGGGGAGCTGACCTTAAACCAGACTGATGCTGCCTTCACTTGCACAGGCAAGTCAGGCAGGAACAGCACTACGGAGAGCCCTAAATGAAGGAGAAGATGATAACATTTGAGGAGATGAACGCTGCTGGCAGAGAGCTGCGAAGAGCACAGCCTGACAGCGCAGAGGAGCAGAGCACTCGGTTCCCGACGTGCTACGGGTGAAGCCACGGCCGGTCTGTACTAACTGTGCAACGGCTGTATCAAAAGATGGTCCCTTAGCTGGGACCGGCTCTTCACCGAGGTCCCCTCTCAAGGAAGCCCTCTGCAACACAGGCGCCAGCTTTCGCAAGGCAAGAAAACCACGGGTCAGCAAGGTCCCAGAGAGCCACACAAACTGGATAGAGCACGGATGTAAAGGAAACTGTGAGGCCCACTGGCCAGTGGGAAACGGGCTCACTAGGGAAGAGCAGCTCATCAGCATGCAGATGGAGTATGGTCTCCCTGTGCCGTTCAGACAGAGAGGGAGAGAAAATGCTGCCAGGTAGCACGCAGCGTAGCATCTGCCCGTTAACGCTCGCTGCACAAGGCAAAGGGAATCTGCCCAGTACTCCCGGGCCTTATCTTTATGGGCACAGCCTTATCGGTGCCATAAGAACCGTTTCCTATTACAGTAGGCAGGTAGGTCAGTGCTGCAACAACCCTGTTGAACATTAAACAAGGTTTCTGCAGGGGGAGGTAGGGCTTTAAAAAAAAAAAAAGAAAAGAAAAAAACAGGCAACATCACAAATTCCAACAAGCAGGGGCACCATGGTGAGGAGCAGTACACCTCTGGAAAGCTTGTAGAAATAGCCCTCACGGATCTCAAGCTGATCGCAGCAGGTTAGCGTGGTCCAGTAAGAAGGGAGCCCTTGCCATGCCGCACACCACGCACCACGCAGAGCCGGAGAGCCCGCAGCAGCCCACCAGCACCCCGGGGCCCAAGCGGCTCTCGGCTGCTGGATTGCTATTACAGGAAATAAAATATTAACAGGAAAGTGAAACAAAATTCTTATCCAATGCAATCTTATCTTATGAGAACAGAACTAGGAATCTGTTCACATACATGTTTAGTGTGCTACTTAGGTCTTTTTTAAATAAAGAAAACAAGTCCAAGAGCTCCCTCAGAAGTGCTGGTTTCACATATGCCACACTCGCAAGTGGGAATTCTTAAAGTTAGGCTACTAAATCCACTAGAAGGCTGCTAAATTTCTGATTGTACTGCTGACAAACCCATACCAACTGGAAAACTCAAATTTACAGCTAATAAATACCCTACATTTAATTTCCTGTCGCTCGCAGGACCTGCCTTCCAGAGCCCTGCTCTGACTGAGCCATCTGCCAGCTCCTCCTTCAACCTGAGACAAGTTTCCAGCTGGTTAAAAAAACACAAGTTGTTCACTTGCAACAGAATGAGATAGAAATTGAGGTGCTAAAGGGAGATGTAAGAGCCTGTAGTATATCCAGTGAAATCTGTTTTTGTGACTTTTTCTAAGCGGTTGAGTGGGGGGGTGAGGAGGAGAGGAGGAAGAAAGAGGGAAGTTCATACACAGCGTAAGTATGTCTAGAAATTGTTGAAACCACTTTTGTTTCTCTCATGGCTTAGATGGAAATGTTTTTCACTGTAAGAAGGTACATTGTAGCTCTGAGGTAACTCTCAGGATTCAATTATCCAATGGACATATAACACTGCTGCTTTCATTGCAATATAGTTAAGAGAAATCCCTGGCAGAGTAAGGAGGATTGACTTAAACTAGCAAAATCAAGGCAAGAAGTTGTGCCTGGCTCCGGTGGGATTTTCAAGCGTGAGAATCCTCTTGCTTGTGTGGCTCATGCTTGAAAATGACCATTTTGTGTGTGTTTTTTTTTTTTTTTTTTTTACAGTAAAATCCTTTTTTTTTTTTTTTAGGTAGAAGTTAATCATACATTTATTGTGGTCTTGTAGGCATTTCCCCATAAATGCAAAGAGGTATCTGCAAGAGAGCATCAGGTATAATCCTTTTGTCCTGATCCTTTTTCTCTGGAACAGCAACACCCAGGCCAACAACGGGAGCCATGTGGCAGTGACTCGCTGTGTTTTCCACCCTGCTGCTGTCCCCTATCTCCTATGTCCTCAGGAAATGAACTCGTGCATGGCCATTCCTTTCAAATTAAGCACTTTCTGTGTAGTGGGGAGCTCATACAAATGCAAAGTTCAACCACATCATTTAAAAAGCAGCACGCAAGAGAATAGCTCCCTTGACAGGAAAAATAACCCCGGGCCCTAGTTATCATGGTTAACCGAATGTCACATTACGACATTAACATCAGAGCCAAAAGGCAGAAAGTGCAGCTAAAATACCAATCTCTCTCTCCAAGATCCACCAGCTGGCTTCAAGCAGAAAATAAACCATGACAGGAAGCCTACCCCACGGATGAAAAGCGCTGAGAGCAAATCTTCCATGACCTAGAAGTGATTGCATAGCCCCAAAACACGGGGAAAAGCCAGCGCTGGCCCAAAGCAGTCAGGAAAACTGCTCTCTAAGCCCATTTCCAGAACTGACTACTGAAGATCACCTCCTGCCTTTCATGCAAAATTTGACTTCTTTGGGGACGTGGAGGCTTAAGTCCTCTCCAGCCTTTCTGCACTTGTAAACCGACCCTCTAGCCCAAAGCCCTGGGAAAATGGGCAGAAGCGGCACCAAGTGGAGACAGTGTCCACATGGGCCAGGCGGCACAGCCTCCCATTTGCCCCACCACACCGGTCCCGTGGCATGGACGCGGCTGCAGGCGGTGCCACAGGGCAGCACATGGGTCCCGCTGGGCCTCTGCTTTGTGGAAGCCGAGAGCATCCCCAATCTAGACCCCAAAACTGCATGCAAGGAGTGAACTTGCCAGACACTTTCAAGAGATACCAGTGAACATTTTTAAGGTTATTCTCATCCTGTCAATTCGGAAATCTGCAATTTCCATCCTTTGTCATTGCTTTTTTGTTTCCTTTCATGGATATTAATGTCTCTTTGTCTTTGTACCTACCTACCTCCCATAACAACATAGTGAACAGTTTTCTTACACTTTTGAGATGTTTCCAGGCCTTGGCCTTGTCTCCTTTTCTTTTTTCCTGTGCTGAAGGTACTTTGCTCTTAACTATATTATTTTTAACAATACTATTTTTCTTAATGAAATAACTCCTTTCTTCACCTGCAAATGAAAGACTACTTAAACTAAAAAGTGCAGAATAGCGTTTCATCCTCTGTAACCAAATGAAAAATATCCAGTAAGCTATATATTTTTCAAATTTTCTTGCACAAGTGAGACAGCCAAGGAACTATGCTCTGCTGGTAAAGGAAAACAAGTATGATGGAAACAAAGTTGGTATGTGGCTTTGATGGCAGTGATTTTCAGAGCAAGGTGGGGAACCCTGAGCTAAACCAGTATGTTCTAGTGGACTAAGGGTCTGGCATCCCAAAAGCTACGATGGGGTCTGTGTGCACAGGCAAGTCGGCTACGCTCGCCTCCGAGTCCCTGCCATGCCCTCGCTGGGTGCACGCACGAACCTTGCCACAAAGCAAGCCCAGTCTTTATTAGAGGCTTTTAGTTCTCCTGTATATAAATAGCACCCAGAATACACAGAAGCAAGCGATCCAGCAGAAAAAAAAAATCTCCTCTCCCCCGTATTATTAGTGAATCTGGGTCAATGAGTCTGCAACTCTAGTAGCAAATTCTTAGACTTGGTTAATGAGAGGCAGAGGGAGAGAGAGCGGAGGGAGATGGAGGAAAGGCAGAGTTCATGTCACAAGTCTTCGGAGCGAGTGATGAAAGCAGCTGCGTGATGGATGGGGAGCCTTGGAAAGGGTACAGTTTACTGTAATCTATTACACGGCCTGGACACCCAAGTCCGCTGGTTCGTGTCATTCATAAGGTCATGCTCATGAGCCAAAGTCCTTTGAAAGATGGCAGCGATTTGAAAGCCATAAAACATGGGATGCAAAACTAGATGTAACTTCCGGCTACTGGCTAAAGATAAAAACATCTTATCAAAAATAATCTGTCATCCACTCTTACTATAAATAGCTCTTATCGGCAAATGTGGGGCTATGTTCTTACTAATAAACTGCATATGCAAAGTGTATGATTTCATAGACCAAAAGAACAAACCTGTGTTTCTTACTTGATGTATTATATTGTTTCAAAATTGTTGTCTTCTTTATGAAGTTTAGGATGACTTGGGAGAGCGCAGGACTGCTTAGCTCACTTTATCTTTGAATCCTGAACTCAGGTGACCAAAAGTGTCAACAGTGCTGATGGAAACTAAAAGTGGCTGATGTCCATTTAAGCAATTCCACAAAGGAGGACTGTTGGGCTTGGAGACTATGTATTTTCCAATTCTAGATGTTCAGCTCCTCAGTCAGTAGCCAAAATATGTATTTTTCTGATTATTTTCCTTGTTTTCCAAAAGCAGATAATAAAGCGCCCCAAACATAAATGATTTACAGCTTGTACACATTTCTGCATACCACACACTTCATGGGATCACGAGAAATGATAAATGTTACAGTCCACCAAGGCTGCCAGCCCAAGCACCATAAAGCAGAGGGCCCTGGGAGACCTAACACTTTAGGCTGGTAAGACTGGGCTGGAGAAAAGAACTCAGCTGGGGACACAAGACAGGATGAGAAGAGCAGACAGGTGGAAGAGAAGCTCAGTGGTCTCTGAGGGGGCCAGGGCCTTAATGGCTAATTCCCATGAATTTACAATGATAAGCTGTTTTTTTTTTCCCCAATGGTTGTTACTTCAGGTAGGTCTGAAGCTGACTCCTGTATTCTGACATACCACTTTTGTAAAATCAAGCGCATTGTGTTCACTGCAAGTTAAACCCAGTTTAGAAGGCAAATGCCCCAAGATCTCATTTCCAACAGAGTTTTTGCCATTATGTCAAACACCATTTTCACTCGTGCATTCCCTTTTTCCACAGCCACCTGACTCCAGGATGGTCCCACGGCATGTGTGTCAGCATGCCTTTCTCTCTAACGTCAGGTCCTACAAACACTAGAGTAGAAGAACTTTGTCTTTAGTGCCTTCAGTGCTGGACAGTGCAGCTCAAATACATATTTTCGTTGGATTAAGCTTATCAGAATAGACACAGATATACAACTATGGCATATTCTGCCACTGGGATATGTCCGAGAAATCACTCCCTCTGCCTCCCAGCTCCAGGCCAGACATCCTTCCTTGAAGCAAGGAGAGTGGGCACTGCCTCAGAGTACCCCAAAGGCCCCCAAAATCCTGCTGTATTAGTGAGTGCTGCTGGTCCGCTGAAGTCACCATAATCACCACGTCGTTCTCACTTTGAAGAAGGGAGGAACCCCCATTGCTGCCTCTTTGGGAGATGCATAATATGTTACGGGTCAATCACTTAAGCTGCATAGAAAAGATCCTAATTTGAAAAATTTTCACATTTTGCCCCTAATTCCTCTCCAGTCCTTAATTCTTCACCCCCAAGATGACCTTTTCTTCTACAGACTGCATAAACAGCTTAGAACTCTTTCTCAGAGCAATGCTTTATGTTTTAAAAAACATCATTTTGAAGCACTGCTTTCTTTTTCCAAGCATGACAGTGATCTGTTGAAGAGTTAAAAGAACAAATGACTGGTATAATCACCGACATTGAAATGGTCTGTGCCTTCACCTCTCCCCTCAGCACCCAGGGGCGCATAATGACCATTAATGTAAAGAGACTCGGTTTCTAGCAAACCTCTTTTCTTCTGACCAGCTGTAGCAAGTCATCTGCACTGGAGATTTATAAAGAGTGACCATGTCATTGCAATGTTAATGGGTTTTAATGAAATTGGGAGAATGAAATGCATTCCCTTTTAATATTCTCAGAGCAGCAATTTTATTCTATCCCCTCGCTTCGATGCAGGGCTCATGGAAAGAGCGTGGTAGCTTGGCACACCATTCCAATCAGCCTGTCAATGTGTCGCTTCCAGCACAGGCAGGAACAAAAGGAGGGAAAGAATTTTGTTGTTCTTGATGCAGGAAACCCACCCATCCCCTACAGACACATAAGGTGATTGCATTGTACCAGGATGCATTTGTGAAACAGGAAAAAAAAAGATTTAAAAAGTAATAGTAGTAATTTAGCATAGATTCCATTGTTCTCTGAACCCCCCCCAAAAGCACTGTCTTCATCACTGCGAATTTGCACTATACAGTTTATACTTACTCCCTCTCCACCTCCAAAAAGCGTATCTGGAGAAAGGCCAACACATAAGATGTGCTGTGAAATCCCTGCATGGATTTGTGTACGAATTACATGATTTTATAGCTGATTGTACTGTGTGTGTCCGACTTGGACTGCATGATGCTTGAGCTGAGAAGTGCTGTGAGCTGAGCGTGCTTTCCACACTCAATAAAAACATAGGAGGACTTTCACCATAAGCACCAAAATTTTTTCTGAGACAGGGCTACACAGGAAGGAAAAGCTGCAGGTGAAGAACAAGAACAGCACTCAAAGTGACGTTACAAGAGCAGAAAGGCTTGAACATTGATTTGGGCTCTCAACTTTTTCCAATAAAACCCCATGATAAAGGGAGCAAACCTGCTGTTTTTCATTGCCTCTGATTTGTTACAGAAGCCTCTTTCGTCTTTATCTCCTAAGAGCTTTGGGTTTTTGTTTTTTTTCTTCCTCCTAATTACAACTTCTATATAGTTAGAGGCCAGGAAAGAATTCAGTTTAAAAGAAAAAATGATGGAGCTATTTCAGTCCAAACAGGGATGGATAACCGGATAGCCATTAGACTTAACAGTGGCACCCATACAGGGCTTTTGATCTGTCTTAAGCGAGCCACAAAACCACAGTGAAAGGAGAAAAAAGGCCTCTAGGAAGATGTTCTTTCCAACAGCCCTACTCCCGACATGGTGCAGCATTTTTTAACGTTGTCCACAGTTCCTTTTATATTTACACACAGTTTAAACAGTGATCTGGCAGAGACAGGGGAAAATGCTTTGGGAGGAACGCATGGCTGAGGAAGCTAAATAAAGAAGTGGCCAGGTCTTCAATCATCCTATATTTTATATATACAAAGGCTGTGATTCTACTAAGCTTTTCAGAAACAATATGTAAAGAATCCAAAACAGGGCAAAGGGATGGGAATAACTGGTTATAATTAAATCGGAGGGGGGAAAAAGCACAGCTCTTCCACGCTGCCAGGCTAGTTTTCCTGAAGGAATCCTAAAGCGCATCGAGATTTTTGATGGTGGGAATTCCACCAACCTGCCAATAATTGAAAAGCAAGTGTCTGCCTGGGTGAAGGGCTGGAATGAAGATAACGATATTTTAGTTGTTCCTCTGAATAGGTTAATTCATTTCTGCAGCACAGAAATTAATACTGGAGGCCCTCCTTGCCCATGCTGTGCTTGGTTCTTTTTCCTCACCTCTTTTTTTCTCAGGTCATCCAGTGTAACCATAATCTTCCATAATTTTTCTAATCTCATAACAGCTAACAAGTAGGATAATTTGCTGAATATTTTTGGAGTCATTACCATCCAAGGCTCTTTTCCTTTTTCAAGATGAGTCTTTTCCCTCACCTCTTTTTGCAGTAGCTATTTTTATGGAAGCATTCCCAACTGTTCAAACTCTGTTCTCTACTTGAAGATAGAATTTAAGTTAGGAATCAACAGAGTTTAACTATAGCTCTTGCAAGATTGAGGAAGAGATGAATTTTCAGGAGGCTGAAGAAATCTGTTCATCAGAAGATATGCTCCAGCAATGCAATTGCGGATGGACAAGATGTCAGGGATGAAAAGATTCAGTGCTGAAGAATCCTTTCAGGTATCACAAGCAACATAATTCTGGCTATAAGGAATAGTTAGTGTTGCTCAAGATGCCATGATTCTCTAGAATGCTTCGCTTAATCTTGCAGATCTTTCTCTGGCAACTGTATATTGTAAAATGAACAGGCAGGTGCAACTTCATTCAACTAATGTGACAGTCTAACCTGTACAGTACAGTAATGCCATATATTTTTCTGGCTGTTTAAAGAATGTTCAGACAAATAAGCTGTTTTGAAATACATTACATCTTAAGAAATAAAGTCAAAAGCTTAAAAACAAACAAACAAAAAATTTCTCTGCCAGTCCACAAACAGGAAAATGTTCCACTAGAAAAGACACTTTCCTTTTAGTCAAAACCTTTTGAAATACGTCATTTTCTGCTGAGTTCTGTAGCCAACTTGAGAGAAAGGTGGTTGTGCAACACTTGGCTGCTGCACGGCTGAGACGTGAGATCCTTTTCCATGATATTTACAGGAATTAATAAGAGGAAACAAGAACCACTTGAAGACATTAAACTGTCCAAAGAAAAGCAAATATAGTCATACCATTACTGGACACACGATGACCTCAGCCTCTTTCCTCATCTTCAATGTCTTCAGTTATTTCAACAGAAGGATTTGGATCCACACTGAGCAAGAGAGATTTATTCTGAAGCCTCCATGTCAGTCTTCATGGCAGCGGGATTTGATCCCAGCACACCTAGGTCAGCATTTTACTCCCTTCACTCGCCCTTCCTTCATGGTACCGCAAGGAAGAGATGATAAAGGCAGGTGACCTGAGGAGCCAGGGAGATGTGAGACATCGCCCTTGAATTGAATTCCCCTTGAACTGAAAGCCAACTTCTAGACAAAGCCTTTTTTGCTCCTGCCTCCCTGCCCCAGAGGAAGGACTCTCTCCCAAGGGATGGGAGCGAATGTGTGAAGTGTCTGGCAAACACCACCAACAGCGCTATGACCACGAAAGAGATTGCACACGGAAACCTGCCTGCCGGGGGGAGGAGGAGAAATAAAACACGAGTGTTCGGTACATTTGCCCACCTGCTTACTGTGGAGCCTGGAACACGATTCAGCAGAGGGCATCAAGTCAGTAACTTCAAGAGAGCTTACGGTGTGGATGCAAGCTGTTGTTATTTTTGTAGCTGTTTTTTGTTTTTATATTTTTCAGAGACCACTTACATCTATAAATCCCACTGTACTGTCAAACCACAGGCTCCTGAGTAACTATGGACTTGGAAATTTTAGAAATCCCCAATGAAACAGTATAAACAGCTGTCTGAAAACTCCAATTTCCACCCAGATGGCTCTTGTTCTAATTAACAGAATCAAACTTTAATTTAGAGTCAGTCATTGGCCTTGTTTAGATTTACTTGGAAAAATACACCTATAAATCACATGCGAAAAACTGTGGAGTGAAAGAATTTTTTCTGGTTTTTCTTTTCTTTTGGTAGAACAGAATTTTATTACCAGACAAAAAAAATGCAATTATATGTTGACAGCTTAGAGCCTGTTGTGGTTCCAGCTACAGTAAACATAGGCAGCAGGATGCACACGCACACTGTCCTTCTGTCTGCTTCAAACACATGGCACCAAGCATCTCTCAGCCTACATCTGAGACACATCTTCTCCCAAGGATTTTTGAAGGAACAGGAACCTGAAAATATGCTGAAAAGAGCATGCCAAGTCTATGGAAAGACTGAATTCATCCAACCAAGCTCCTGAGAAGACCCTTCATTTCTCCCCATACCTGATGCAGCCCTCTCGTGGGAACTACAGCTGTTGGGGGCTTGCGTGCGCCACCTCCCCTCTCCAGCAACCCCCTGAGCCTCTGCACCCAAACTCTCAGAGAGGTGAAGTTCCCATGAAGATAATCCTATTAGAACAGGCCAGGAGGAGGAGGGGAACATGCAGGAGCATACCCCTAGCCCCAAATCCACGACACCAGGCATTATGGCTACCACTGCTCCCCGAGCAGCTTGTTTACATGCAAAGGCTTGCACAGATTTGAGGAGTCACTTCAAGAGCTGCAGTAAAGCCTGCTTTTAAGTCGCTCATTCATTGCAGCTCTCTGCTTCTGGTGGACAAGGGGAGATGATCAGCTTCCCCGAAACCAACCCCTGCACCCGTCAGAAAGCCATGTTCCTCCCCCAGCAGGTATGTTCCCATATGCCCAACCCATCTTCTTCCAGGACATCCAGGAACTGACTTGAGGTGAAGTGAACAGCACTAAAGATATCTAAAAATAGCTTTGAAAAATCATCTAAGTGGCAGTAGCCAACATCCACTGTCAAACATCCCCAAAGGGGAGAGGTAGTAGCTGGCTGGCTGTGCTGTTGAATGGCCCCACGGTTCATATCCATGGAGGACTTCCAGCCCCAATACACACTGCATGTGTTGGGCAAGGTGCACACGCACCACGGTGCCTGAGCCTTCACTGGCAGCCAAGGCGGCCAGATCACACTCCCAGGTCAAATCCATCACACTTAGCAGGAGAAACCAGCCTGCTGCTCGGAGGGGCTGCCAGCAGTGGATGGCGGATTAGCTGGCAAACATCGGAGGCTCTTGCATGCTTTCAGCCTCCACGGGAGCCGATGAGAGTGAAAACGGCAGAGGCAGCAGCCTGGGGACACGCAGCACAGCCTGTCCTCCAGCATCACTCTGGGCTGTACACGGCGTCCCACACTCCTGCTCTGGATCTGGCCCTCCTTTAGCTTTTCACCCTCCATTTACCACGCTTTTGTGTGTACTGAGAGATATGCTTAAACCTGCTGGTTTCCACTGACCAAGCCCTGTCTTTAGCACCACTGCATTTTTTTTTTTCAGGCAGTGCCTGGGACATGGAAATAGCAAATCTCCAATGCAGCAGCCTGGGCTGAGCGGGCTGCCTTGCCATGGACAGCCTGGGGCACTTCCCAGCTCAGCTTGCTAAGAACGTGCACTGAGCTCAGCAAGATGACAGCCTGGCCTCCCGTGGCCCCCAGGCTTTTCCAGGATACCCCAGTCAGGCAAGAGCAAGAGCAGAAAGTTTGGCTGTGACACAAACATGGGGCTGACATTTTTAATGCCATTTCTAAACCAACGTGAGCCCTTGCCTTGACACAACTCTAACGGCATATAAAAGCACTTTGATTTTCTGACTTATTTTGCTTGGATAACTGGCAGAAAAGATGCTGCAGAATGACTTCTCATTGGTCCAAGGTGGTGCCTATGCACGGAGGAGCTGCTAATGGGGCAACACCAGCAAAGACTCTCTGGTGCAGACCTGGCTGCGTCCCAAAGCACTCGCATACCCAGCACCAGGGAGCCTCCCCCTGCACGTCACTTAAAGAAAGGCCCTGGGGAGGGTATTCCCCAAATCCACATCTCTGCCAAAGAGCTGCAGGGGCGAGCGCGGGGAGACGAGCCACAGCTCGTGCTCCAAACTCTGATGCTAGCCTCAGGATAAAAGGATTATGAAGAAGATGGGGAGAGTCCTGGAAGAGCGCGGACTCGCCAAGGTAGAGACGCAAAGTGCTAAGTCTGCAATGATTAACGGCCGCGGGAGATGCACCAAAGCAACCACTCTGAAGTGACGCCCGAGCTCAGAAGAGGAACATAAACACAGTAAAAAGAAAACATCTTTAGCACTGACCTACTGAACATTTCTCCCTATCACCTCTAGTCCAGTTTAAAGGAGAAAACAAGACCTACTCGACACAGGCTCCCTCTAGACACGGGAAGCTGTGAGCTAGTGAGTACATCAGGGAAGAAAAAAAATTATCAAAACTGCTATGAGAAAAGCTTCTCCTTCCTTCTGAAACCTCCTCATGTAGTTGCACATTTAATCTCATCACCAAGGAAAACCTGGGAGACGAGCTAACGGCTGCTTAACATAGTTTGGTGACGGATTCTGCTGGCATTCTCCTGCTTTCAGTATTTACTGTAGTGTGGTTTTTTGAACCACATAATAAAACCATATAAATATTTACTAATTAGGAATGCATACAAAAAGAGGATTTGAAAATAGTTTGTTTTAAAATGAGAAGTGGTTTTGATCTCTCTGTGAGGAATGCATCTCTGCCCTCTTCCTAGAGATGGTCGACTGAATGCTGAAAAGGGGTAGAAAAGATAAACATTTGCAGGCAGTTACAAACCAAAGCTTTATTTTTGTTTTGCTTTTAAAACCAGCTTTCAATATTTTTAAGAGCAAGGGATATTTGAAAGGAAATACAGTAACTCTGAAACTCAAATTTGAAAATGTCTGATTTTTAATCAAAATAAATTTTAGAAGAGAAAAATGTGGATGCTTCCATTAAGTGATAAATTTCAGCTGTTTCACATGGGGCCTGTGTTTCAGGGGGAAAGGGGTTCTCAAAGCAGTTTATTAACTAAGCCTCACGGTGTCCTTATGAGGCAGATAACGTCTTGTTCAACGTACCCACTGCCAAAAAAAAAAAAAAAAAAAAAAAAAAAAAGAAAAAAAAGAAGAAGAAGAAAAGAGAAGTGATTTTCCTAAGTACATTTGGGGAGCCTACAACAGAGTGGGGAAGTTAGAGCCCCGGGGGACCCAGCACCCGGGCTGCCGGCCCTGCCACCCTTCTGAAGGAGAGAGGAAAGGTTTGGCATGTCTATTAAGAAATTCTAGAAATATCACATTTCTTGTTTGGGGAGGGGAAGACTGTTTTAACCAATTAATTAATTATGACTATTAAACAAATCAAGTTTTGGAGTTCAGTTTCTAACTACTCAAACTTTCATTATTACTCTCCTGTGTAAAATCAACTTTTCAAGATAGCAACTGTCAATCTGATTATTATGTAGTTAAATAAGGGGGAAAAAATCTTGTTCTCACTCACCTGCAAAAGCTATCTGTGCCTTGTAATTAGTTGGCTTTATACATTTATTTTACATTCACTTGAGTTTTCCTTTCTAGATTTGGCTGGTCAAGTTAAACCATAAAGATTATTCATGGAAAAGCAATCACAGTTGGTTACTAGGATACAGAAAAATCACTTAGCACATTTCTCCAATGAACACATACAAATTCAATAAATTATGACTTTCTTTCTAACATAAACAGTGGGGTTGCAAAGACATTTCTTGGAACCTTTTAAAATAAATTAATAGCTTAATTACTATGCAATAGCAAAACAAATAGAAGAGATAGCTGAGCCTTGCAGGTGAGCTGCATCCTTTGTCTAGACATGAAACTTATTTTGGAACAAAGCAGGGTGTAAACGGGCAGCAGATTCATTACTGCCAGTACCCACGTGCAGACGCTGGTATTTGGCATGCTCACATGCCTTTTCAGCGTGGATAACGTAAGCTGTAGACAAAGCTAATTTGGAAGAAGGTATTCTTGCTTCAGAAAAATCTGTCTTCCTGGACAATTCCGTGTATATAAAAGGTCTTATGTAAAGGGATCTGTCGGGAGATCTCTGAATCTACAAGGCGGAATGAGAGGTAAGCTCTCCTGCACGGGGTTGCAGCTGCCAAGCCTCTCGATACGAGGCCAGCATCCACAGCGCAGGGCAAGCGCCATTGATGGAGGGCAGACACCGCTCAAAGCGCAGTCAGACTAAGTCTGCCCCAAGACGCCTAAGACACTTTTGGAAACAACACCGAGAATCAGAAAATTCTAGATACTTAATAGGATTTGGGTTTTTTCTTTGTTTGTTCGCTTGTGATTTTGCTCTATCCTTTCCTGGTCTTCCTAATATCCCCAGCAGTCCCCTGGCATGACTCCGTACAGACTGCTGCTCAAGGCCGTGAACACACACTCTAGGTTTTGTCGGTTAAGATTAGTTTTTATAAACTTTAACTGAGATGGCTTTCCTTGAAATTCTGACTTGCGAAGCATCTGTCCTTCTCACTCACCCTCTCCCTTTGATCACACTGGCAGCACAAACAGCGCTGCTATGCTGCCGGCGAATCACCCAGCCATTGGTATTTAAAACTCACAAATCAGAGAGCAGTATGACGTTCTGCCTCATACTCTGAGCAGGACATCTCCTTTCCAGGAGAGATCATCAAAAATGCCTGGCATACTGAAGTACTTGCAAGCCTTCCTCCATGCGAGCGCAGGGAACCGCTGTGGGCTTTAGGCTTCCACTCCCTGCCCGCATGGTCCTCAGCTTTCATTTTTCAGATGCCTCTGCTGAAAACGGTCTAGTTGCCCAGTCCCCCCTGGCCCGTGCCCTGCTCTCTGGGGATGGCCTCCCCAGCTCGCTAGCACTGCAAGTCTCAGCGCTCCTCCGTCCCCACACCGCCACTGCAGAGCCGGCCCCTCGTTCAGTGACTCTCCAGTTCGCTCTTATTCCAGAAAACCTTCCTTCCCTTCCGATCTGTCAGCTTGAATGCTAGAAGAGTTCTTCCCTCGCAGCTCCAGCCAGGGAATACCATTTCCTTTCTCAGAACCTCTCCAGTTTCCTCTCCAAATGGCTCACTTCAGTCATGAATTCATCACAAGACTCTCTATGTTCCGGTGCTTAGGCTATTTGTGAAATCTCGGTCTATCATGTCTTTTCTTTCTGCATCATGTGGATAGCTTCTCGGAGAGCCCTGGATTTGCATATCCCTGCGACACACAGCTTCCCTCTTCCTCCAACCCAGCTTTTACTCAAGAAGCAATATTCCATTTTCCCAGATATCTCTGTAGCCTGCAAGTCCCACCTATGTTTTTACTCTAGAAAAGTCCCACTAGGCTTGATTTATGCTAGCATTAGCAGAGCAGGCTGCGTTTGCCAGCCAGCAGTGGAGTCCCAGGGAGCACTGCGTTGCAGATCTGCCGCTGATTATCCGATAAAAGTTGGGCCACTTAAACACTTATTCCGTTGTGACATTTACCCCCATGAACTGCCACAATGAAAGCTATCTCTGTTTTTTTCTAAGTCAGCACAATGGAAACTGCACAATACACCAGTTAATGCTCTTTATCACTAAAAATGAAGCAACAGTCTAACAAGCAAAACCCAGTTAGCAGGTAATGACGTTTTTTGCGGTCAGAAAGCCCTTCACCTTGCAGGAGAAGGTAACCAAGAGGTGTTACGGGCATCCTGAAGAATGCAGCTCTGAAGAACAATCTCTTAAATAGGCATTTCTTGTAAATACATGTTTTGAAAGAGCCTCTAGGGATTATCTAGCCCACCTTTTCCCTTTGATGGGACCAACTGTACTATTGTTAGGCCTAATAGATGAATAACAAACTTGTTCTTCAAGATCTCCAATGATAAAGGATTATTCCGATTTACACACTCCACCAAGACCACCTTGTGAATCCCACCAAGCTGCTTCCTTGAGACCATCCACTCCTCGTCCTGGACTGTCTTCATCCACTGACAGTCACTCACTGTAGCCTTGGCTGGTCCCCTCCTCCTCTCAGCAGCAACTGTGGTTGCAATCAGGACACTAAACCAGACAGACCTTTTGTGGGACCCGCAAGGTCAGGCTTACACAGCTACACAGCGGTAATCAACTCCTCTGCCAGGTCTGTGTGTCGGGGAGCCCAGACCCATTCCTTCTGTAGGATACCAGCCCCAGCTGTGAGGCAGGTGCCAAGCGTTTCAAATGACCAAAAAAAATGGTCTGTACAATAATGTCAAGTTCAAGACCCCAAGAAATAGCAACTTCCCCTCATTAGGAATTATGCTTTCAACCTTAGCATCAAACAGTGGAGATAACTTTTGAACTCTACTCCATAAATTACAGAACATGTTAAGCTGAGAGCCAATGCCCCTGATGAGACCAAAATAGATAACAAATTCAGAAAAGCTGTTGCCAGTGTTAGTTATCTCTGAGGAAAGAAAGATAAACCTGAATGAAATTATTTCATTTCTGCTCCCAAATGGGATATTCTATCTTTTATCTGTGGCTTGTCAAGCAGGGTTCAGCAGTTTTAACACTCTAGTTATGGAGGAGGGCAAAAACTAAACAACTATTTGTCCCTAACCTTTGAAAACCTGATGGAAAACTTTCTCTCAGGAAAATTCTCCCTTGATTGACTATCTTTTCTGTGTTGTTATACAGGCTGTGAAAGAGAGAGATTTGCTTTTATGTAGTCTGAATAGTTATTTCTCCCATATAGTCACAGGACATTATGCCATCAGGAGTGCAATCACAAGAAAACAAGAGTCATAGACAAATGGATGGTTAAAACCGGAGAAATCCTAAAGTACAAAAGTCTCATTATTATGTAAATATCCACAGTGAAAGAAGAATACAGAGACAACACAAGCTGTTATATACAACCATCTAGCAGACAACTCTATAAACACAACTGCATCCATTTTTACCTTTTAAAGAATTGGCAGCTCTTAAAGATATCCAAAGTATGATTTCCCTGCTGTACTGGAAAGCTCTGAAATGTAGTTAAATGGCTTTTCCTTAAGGATCCTCAGGTGTAATTCCCTCAGCAAGTGAGGAGTCATTTCTTATGTTCTGATTGTTCTGATCTGGTTTCTTCACACCCCTCCTGGTGGTGTGGAAAGGAGGGAGGAAGGCTTTGCTGTAGCAGGGAAAGGGACCTGGTCTGTTTTTCTCGGTGGGAGAGCTCCAATCTACACCACTGCCAGAGGTTTGAAAGAACTGGGAGAGCAAAAACTCCTAGGAGGAAAGAAAGCCTTGCTAACACAAAGCAGAGGAAAAGATCTCCCTGGACACAGAGGGAAAAACAAATTAACAAGCAAGAAATCACTTTCCACTCCCTCCCTCCTCCCCAAAGCCCTGCTGCATCTGTTCAGCCACCAGGAATTTCATGTTCCAGCACTTGGTAATTAAGACAACAGGGCATCTAGGTCTGAACAGAAAAGCTGGCACAGGTATGCTGAGATACAGCTTTCAGACAGACATCTCAATGCCAGTGATTCATGCATTTTAACACATGGCAAAAAATACAGCTGCCAACCAGAAAGACAAGGATCAAACAAAGCAAATGACACCTGCTCCCGGCCAAGCACGGTGTCCCCTAGGCAGACACCTACCGAAGCAACTGTTGGGAGGGGGCTGCGCTGACTTCCACAGCTGTGCGGTCCTGCTGCTTGTTCCCCAGGCCAAGTAGTGGGATGGGGAGGTTTTTTGGAGAGGCAGCAGGACCTTGCAACCTAAGGACATTGGGGCCACCAGCACAGCAACCTGGGAAGTCAGCCCCCCTGGGACCCAGAAGGCTACCAACACCAAGGGCAAGGGGGGAGAAACTGCCTAAATGAGGAGAAACAAACAAAATATGGAAATGCTTTTCCAGCAAAGCTTCCTCCAGCTGCCACAGAGAGAGAAGCTTTGCTGAGCCTGGATGCCCGGCCAGCTGCCTCCTGACGGGCCGTTTGGGCACTCACCTCACTCGGCGTCAGTTCATAAGTGAGCACACGTCTGCCCTTGGGGCAAAGTCTGGAAAATGGTTCTGTGGCCAAGCTATATTTCGACGCCAGGAAGCCCCCAAAGAGTGTGTGGCCAAGTCGCTCGTTAGGCGCAGGGAAGGTACAAGCTGTCAGTCAGCCATGCGCTTTGGCTGCCATGGCAAGAAGCAGGCTCAGAAAGCCAGACCACTCCGGGCACGAGAAGACAGGAGACAAACCAAAGGGGGAAGATGGGTGGGCAGGGGCTGGAACCAAAGACATGGAGGAGACAGCGCACAGCTCCTGCATAAGGACGCTGAGATGGGCCACGTGTCTCCGTGGCTCAGCCTGGGCTGCACCTGGGTCACACCGTGTGGCTTGTGGAGAGGTCCCCACAGAGGATCTCCCGCTCGTGGCTCTCACTCACTCTCCCCCCTGCCCACTTCAACCCCTTCGCCTGCCCGCTTCTCTCGGAAACCCACCACGTCCGCCGTGGTGAAGCTCATGCTCCACCTTAGCGCTTATTTTAGCTACCAAGCAGCACAGACAGGCTCTGTAAACAACTGGATGCTGCTGGGAAAAGGTTTCCTTTCAAGGCGAATGGTGCAGCAGGACCCTGCCTACCCCGCAGCGCAACTCAGAAGTTGAACTGCCCTGAATGCCAAAGCCGTGGTGGATGCCAAGGACCAAGGTGTGTATTTGCACTCCCAATTCATAGGCCAGTGAACATGATATACAAGGAGGATCCTTACTATAATGGGAAGCACAGCATAAACTTCAAAGTGACTCACCCTTTTCATGTCAAGTAAACATTAATGCCTGCACATTCAAACTTGACTGCTTAAACACCTTGAAGATATTTAAGCACCTACATAAGTTGTCAAATTACAACGTGCTGGGCAGCAGTGACTTCTCTGCCTGCAGTGAGGGCTGTTTGCATATACAAATTTTGCCTACAAACACAGATGTAGGTGTGTGATTTTAAATTCCGACCCCAGGGTCAGGCAGTGACGCAGAGGTCCTACTGACCTGTGGCAATTACCTAGAGCAACAAAAGGATAAAAGTGCCGTCTCCTAGATATCCTGCCTCCCAGAAACACAATCCCCTCTAAAGTGTAAGCAATAAAATAGAAAAGGAGGCGCTCGGACAGCACCATACGGAGGGAGAGTGGAGGGTACTGAAACATGCTCTCACTTTAATGACACACTTGGCAGCGTGCTGTGTGCCTGACAACACAACAGGCCATGGGGCACCAGCTCCACTTAGGACTGTCTTGATAGGTGATGTCTTCCTGCATCCACGCACAGTTGTTCGTACAGTTTCAGCAATCTAGATGCCAATGATAGCAGGGAATTCAGCGTGCCAGTTGGCTGCAGCACATTTTTGGGTATGTACTGTGCAAGGCTGTTTAAAGATAGTCCTCTGTATATGATCAACCTGTTCCAGCTCTAAATCACACTGAAGGCTGAGCAGTTTCACGGGTTTCTTTTGAAGAGTGGAAAAGCAGAAAGTAACAAAAGAAGCAGCAAATTAATCTATTTTTGCACTTCACTGACCTTTTTCTTGGAGATGTTTCATGTCTGGATGTTAATTAATTAACTCTCATATACCTGTGTGAGCCAGTGTTTTCTACCTCCCTTACGTATAAAGAGAGGGACATGGTAGGGTGAAGCCACCTGCTCAAAGGTCAGACAGGGAGTAAGCAGCAAAAGCAATGACAGACTCCAGAAATCTCACCTCCTGGACTAAGCGAGGTGTGAAAACAGACAAAAAACAGGGCTGTTACTGAGGCAGGCATAACACCTGTAATCACCGAATTGAACCAAACCCAAGCCAAAAACTGGTCTGAACAGGTATCTTTTTCACTCAAACCAGAACAACCTGAAGTGTTATTTTGTAGTTTTGTTGAAGTCAATCTGGAAATAAACCAATTTACTGAATTAACTCCCTGCTCATAGCACTGATATCTCCTCCTACAGTGTATCATTAGTAACCAAAGGCGAAGGAGGGATGAGAACAAATCAAAACAAAAATGCTCCTTCAAGCTGAGCTTTTACCCTATGATAAAGGCAGATAGTCCTTTCTCCACTAGGTGGTCTTTGTTACTAATTTCATATAAAAGAAAGAAGTGCATATATTATGACAACAGGTACCAGTATTTTAAAAGGGATACGCAGAAACATCATTATCTTCTACCCACAAGCTATAAATTCCTGCTGCGCTCCTCTAAGTGGGACCCTCTGACCACCACTCTTTTGCCTCAGACATGCAGGAGGAAGCATCAGTCTGATAGCAGTCTAAACTTGGGATTTTTGACTTGCTGAGAAAGGGTTAATTATTAAGACTATTTTCTGAAAAGCACAGAATAATTTCTTGAAAATACGAAATTAAAGTCATTTCTCCGAGAACAAGCCCCATTCTCCCTTGTGTTTACCAGACACAAATGCCAGTCATACTTGATATTCCTCGCAGTTGTGAGAAAGGCAGTGGGAGAAGCACTGCAATCAGATCCCAGCCGGATTCTTAAAAGGGAATGTGGCTGCTTCATTAAATACCAACGGCCCTATTTGGGCCAGGATCAACAGCTGGAACCCAACTGGCAAGTTCCTTGCTCGTGCTCGGGGCGGCGAGTGCCTGCCTGCCGCCCGCCCTGCCCTGCTGCGGCAGCAGCTGTCCACGCGCTGCGCAGAGCCTCCCCGCACCACCAGGGCACTTGCTCCCTGCACGTTATCCCCAGCTATCTCCTGGCACTTTTCAGCTCCAGGGAAAGGCTTCTCCGGGTCAAGGGGATTTTAGCCTCTCCCAGCCTGTCAGACGAGCAATTTTTTACCCTCAATACCACTAGGCTTTTTGCTTCTTCAGACGAGATTTCAAGCCCTCATCCAGCTATTGGCCATTTGCTGAGCCCTGGTGAAAGTGTCTGGCAAGGAGTGGTTATGAAAGTGCCTTAAAGTGGAGAAATTAGCACCATGCACAAAGGCAGTGTGCAGACGTGTGCCGTTTGCAAGCTCGCTCCCCAGCAAGCTAACACAGAAGACAGCAACTCATCGGCACCACTGGTACCAGTAGCCACAGCGTCGGTCTGGGGCCATGGACTCAGATATTGGCATGCAACGTATCAACCAGCAACATCCGCCTGGCCTCCCAGCCCGCTCGGCAGGTCAGAACAAGTTCCACCCATTGACTGCAATGTTGCAAACCTAGTTTATCACCCACAGGAGACAGAAAAATGACATGCCTCAATAATAAAGAATTCACTCCTGCTTAACCACCAGCCCGCAAATCATCCCAAATAATGGGCAGCGGTAAGGGGAAGGAGGCGAAACATCTACATCCATGCGGAAATTCCCTCCCTGCACTTGCTCCTGTTGGAGATGGAGAAGGGTCGGAAATGGGTGAGCAGTGAACTGACGTGGCTCGGCTCAGCTCGCCCATCAAGGGGCCGGGCGCAGCGGCTCCCGTCGTCCTGCTAGGGTCAGAGCAGCCGCAGGAGCAGGGCTGTGTGTATCATTTAGCTGTCATCTAGATAAGAGCAATTTCCACCACCACCTCAGGACCGTTGTTAAGCATATCTGACACATCGCAGCTCTTTTCCATTCAAATGCCTCCTCAACCAGTTCAAATATAGAAGCTGCCTTTCATTAGCCCCAGCCTATTACTCATTTCAATACCACTCCAGTTAGAAACCTCGCCGTTAATTTGACAATGCCTTCATGCACTGTGTGTTAACCGTGAGATACTTGGCAAGCAGAAGTTTCCCAAGCTCCCAATACAAATTTTTCCAGCATCAATAGCATGTGTTCTGGTATCATTAAATGGAAATGTGGTCAGAAAGGGTGAGGCTGGGCAGGATTGAAAGATGCAATAAACCCACAAAACCCATTCCAATGTATTTATATATAAAAAAGAGTTGAATTGTGCTCACTAGCATTTAAAAGTGAATTTCATTATTTGAGAAGAGTATTTACATTTATATGTAAACCCCAAGTTGTTGATTGTTTGGCTTTTCTGTGAGCCAAATAATGGATGCCTTCCAGATTTTCTCTTCGTCTGATCAGAATGGAAAGACGTTTTCCACATTCAGCTATGCCTGTTGAATAAAATGATAAGAAGAGGAACAACACCTGTATGCTTCTACAGTTAGTAAGAAGTTTAACGCGAGTTGGCAAATCTTAGATTTGAGTTGTTGTTTTTTTTTCTTCTTTAAACAAACTATGGTAGCCTCTGGGACAGAAGAGGGAAATTCCTTTGTTAGTTAAAATGAGAGTGAAAGTTCATTGCTCAGTCTAACAGGATGAAAAAGAGGTGCATTTTGATTTTTTTTTTTTTTAATGGAGAGAGGAAAGACTTAACTCTGATTGAATATCTTTGAGTAATGCTAAGCAACCATGGCATTTATAAATAGAATTTCATCCAGTAATTCAGCCTTAAGGAAAATTTTATTATGTTCAAAACAACCAGTCCAAGAAAAGTTCTAAACCTGCTTCTCTTGGATAATGAAATTTCATCTGGATAATGAAAGACAAACAGTGCAACCAAGAAGATCAATATGAGCAGCCACATAAAAAAATTACTGCTTCATATCCAACTTGACAAAATATGTTTATAAACTTTAAAAATGTAAACATGCAAAATTTCTGTTTTCTTATGTTAACAGCCTCTTTTGACTGTCATTATTCCATAAAAATTGAACACAGCTGAATCTGGGGAAGAGACATTTTTAGCATCTTTCAGCACATTAGCAAACAGTTTTCAAGTGTCCTGCATGTTTTTTGCCTTGCGCAATTTGACAAATGTTTGCAAATGGATTATCCCCAGCAAAGCAAGGCTTTATAGACAGCTTCCACCTGGCAAGACAGCACTGAGACTTTCTAGGCCACTAGAACAACGTTGGAGCTGGGAGGTCTATATAATCAGGTCTTAAGTTTTTCCATCAAAGTTTTCCTCTTCCTCAAGAATTTTTGTAAAAACACCACTAGGAACTCTTTAATCACAGAACTGCGATACAACTGATGTCATCTCTTTTTTTAAATTCACATGTGTAAGGCTGTGCATGTGAAGGCTGCTCAGGAAAGATTGTTCCAGCAATAGGCAGAAAGGCTGATTCAAACCTCAGCCCTCTGTAAAAGAGCTCACAGCTGCATCCCACTTCCCAGGAGGTACAGCTCTTTTTTATTGGGAAGCACCAGCCTTATCAAAGTGTCCTCCCCTGACCCAAGGATCTTTCCATTGCCCTCTCAGCTCTTTGCATATGAGCCTTGATATTGCCTCTAGGCTGAAAAGCCTGCAGACAAAATGAATTTTCTCCAAGGTCATGCACTCTTTCAATGCCTTTATTTATCAGTTTGTGAGGTATTAAATAAAATGCAAACTTTACAGTGAAAGAAGCTAATTTCCCATACGAATGTAATAGCGAGAGGAAATGCATAAGCTTTCAGCTAGAAATCTAATAACAGGTTCATAGCTAAACCACAAGTCTAGAAGCTTTCTTCTGTGCCTTGAAGGTCCTAAGCACCCTCTCTTTGCAAATACAATATAAGGCACATCCAAATGCAAATTTATTTCTCTCTTTATTTCTATATTCAGCTCCCTGGCTGATTACAGGGAGGCATGTGTGTGTGCTCAATAGGTCCTCCTGCTTCTTTAAATAAGTTTAATAATACCCTTTTTATTTATGGGAACACAAAATACAAAGCATGCAATGCAGGAACTCTGCAAGAGGAGAAAGGAAAAGAAAAGCAAACTAGCTGAAGATACAGACTGGCAAGGGCTCAGTAATTCAATACTGTTGATTCTATAGAAACCAGCGGCTTTTATTATGCACCGATTCTCTGAAGAGGAAAAAGCACCACAATTCTGAACTTGAAAAGAACCTGCACATCTCTTGTATACAAGCAGCGTTCTCTAAAAAGGCAGTTTAAAATCAAGGCACTCTACCAAACATTTCAGATCTGCTTTCAAATAGTTTTCCTCCACTGACTCTAACCACTCACTGCACAGTTGCATAAAAGTCCTTTAAAAATGGTTGGGGGGGCGGATTTAAAAGAAAGCCCCTAAAAAAGGGTTCGATTGGAGGAGGTCTCCAGTTCGGCTGCAAGAACAGCTCCGCTTCACCCTCTTCTTGTCGATCTGTGTGACACGCACCAGGATATTCCCCGGCTGCCTAAGCATCACCGCCGCGACGCCCACTGTGCCTGGCGCCCCTCGGTTTTTTATTGTCGAAAGCTTAATTTCAGGCCACTTCGCAGGAGTGCGGGCATTGGGGGGAAGGGGGGAGCGACGGGGACCCCGCAGCCTCGCCCGGGCATCGCCCGTCCCGAGCGGTCCCCGCACAGGAGACGCGAGTTTCCGCGCTGCCCGCGGCAGCCCGCCCGGCTCCCCGCGGCGGCCGGCAGCAGCCCCGCGCCGCGGAGCCGCCGCTGCCCGCGCAGGGTCGCCTCGCCCCGCCGTTACCTGCCAGCGTCTTGTGCACCGTGTTGCCCATCACTCGGCTCGACGGGGTGGCGGAGCCCGGGGCGGCCCGGCGCTCCGCAGGGCCATGGACAGCGCCCGCCTCCCGCCGCCGCCGCGCTCCGCCGCGCCGCGCCGCGCCGCGCCGCCCCGCCCCGCCCCGCCGGGCCGCGGAGCCGCCCCGCCCCGCCCCGCCGGGCCGCGCCCGCCCCGTCGGTCGCGGTGCCGCCGCCGCCGCCGCCCGCGCACCTGCGGCCGCCGCTGTCGGAGAGCCCGAGGCTGCCTGCTTTGGGGAGGGCCCCTCCAGCGGCACTGCACTTTTTGCCTCTCCCCCTACCCCCTGCAGAAATTTCGCCTCCGCAGTTTTTGAGCACGGCGACGGCAAGTCAAACTTTATCCTCAGAACACATCTTTCGCCAAAACCTTCCCGAAGGGGCCGAGCCGCCTTGGTAAATGCAAGGAGTTGATAAACTCTCGGTGCCATTTACTCACTGGGTGACCTTGAATCGGGCACTTCACGTCTCAGTGACACAGCTTCACCCTCTGGGAATTGAGGATGTTAACAAGAGTGTTGTGTTGGCAAATTTGTTATTAGTTTGAAGCGCACCGATACCATGGTGACAAAGGACATCTCGGCCGACAGCTTGAAGTGCAGTATTGACGTGATTTTCCTTGCCATTTCTATCTTTTTTTCTGGGCTCAACCATAAAAGCAAAAAGCTCTACAAAAGAGCAAGGGGGTCTTTTTCCGTCTGTCCCCAGTTGTGTTGATGAGGGGTGATAGTGCCAAGCATTTATTCTCCAATGCTGTTTTCTTCATTTTAGGAATGGAGACATGGGAAGATCAGAGCTGCACCATTTGCTGCGATTGACACACCAATGATGCCGTTTGGGAGAGGCTACAGCTCTTACCTCGCTACCAGAGCTGTGTCCCTTGACTGTCAGATGCCCTGGGACATAGTAAGGTTCACGGTGGACAGAGGTGGAGAGCCAAGAGCCAGTAGCCCAATGGCCAGGCAGAGATCAGGCTTAGATCTGTCATAGAGAAGCTACAATAACAAGCCTTTAATCCCTAGATCATATTGAACTGGTCAAATATGGCTCAGGGATGATGATGAGAAGGGACAGAAAAACCTAATTTCCAGTATTTGTGCCATCACATGGATTTGTTAAAAATGGGATTATCACATGAGACACCAGCAGCTGTTCTTAAAAGAGCTTGCACCCGTCTGCTGTCTTCTTAGGTTAACATATGTCGTACCACTGTCTGTGCCGCCCTGAGCCGTAAACCACATGTGGGAGCTGTCAGCGGGCCGGAGCGAGAGCACTGCAACACAGCATTCGCCTTCAGGGAGAAGGTTGGGGGAGCAAAGTCACACTATTTACACAAAGGGGAAAGTCCTTGTTTCACTAGACAGTGGGGAACGGGAGGCTGTGGCTAATCCCGAGCAGTTTCCCTCAGCAGAGAGTGGTAATTGTTATCTTAGGGCTTAACAGGCCTTAGAAGGCAGAGGCAGCAGAGGGGTCTCTTTGCAGCTGGATCTCTCCCGCTGCACGCACACGCGGGCTGTTCGGGCAGTTCATGCGCTTGCCACACGTGGGCTGCATGCCATCTCCCCTGGGCAGGCAGGAGAAGCACCACGTCCCTCCTTGCACACCAGCACATACAGGCACTGGGTTTCCCAAGGGTGTTCCAGCCCTTCCTCCCCCCAAAAACGAGATAAAAATAGAAGACAATAAAATGGAAATGCACATCCTTAGGACAAAGAGGCAGCCTGCAGGAATGCAATCAGTGCTCCTGCCTCTTGGTATTGTAAAAATGTGGAGTTTGTTAAAATAATCCTGCTTCATACAATGCAAAATAATAAGCATGAGCAATATTCAGTGACGACGATTTCACCCTCCCCAGAAACCACACTGAGTACAAGAGAAGCAGAATGTATCAGCAGGATCACTGAATGGGGACTGAAAGGCCATATAAAGTCACTGCCCAGCCTGGAGTAACATAGAAAGGAAACCAACTGTCTAGAGCAGGGCACCACTAAGAAAAGCTCATTAGCATGTTAAAATTATTTCTGCTTGAGCAACTTTTGATAACTATTGATAACACACTTCAGTAATTTCTTCTGTAAACCTGACAGATGGCAGCTGCTCTTAAGAAATCCCTTCCCCCTCTCATCCCCCTTTTGACCGAAGGACAGAATGGCCTGCACGTGCATGTCCTTTCTTTTTACTGTCTGACTGTATTCTTACTTACAGCCATAAAATAATACCACCACCTGAGCTCCTTCCTAGTATTTTTTATTTCTAGATTTTAAAGCACTTTTAAAAGGCTAGTAACATTATCCTTATTTTACGGGTGATGAAACCGAGACATAAGAAACTCCAGAGATTTGTACAAGGTCACCCTGTGGGGCACCAGCGGAGCCATCAAACACTTACTTATCTGTGTTGGATCCAACCCACAGGACCGACACACACTGTACCACTGCTTATGAGTTCTCCACGACATCTGTCCACTGCCTCTGCAGGCAAGCGGCGTCTCGGTTCCCGTCATCCTCCCCAGCCCCTCGGACGCGCGACGCTGCAGCCTTTCCGATGACTCCAGCCCTGTGACTGCCCCCACCCCGGAGAGGTGCGAGGCAGCCACGGTGCACGCTGCAGACTTTGCACAGCACCACAGCGAGTGACTCTCTGCACAGACAGCACAACAAAGACGTTGATCTAGGCAAAAAGATAATCACTCCCAAAATAACGAATTCAGCTCAGCGACAGCAATGGAGTAAGATCATAGTAATACCAAGCAAGAGAAAAATTATCTGAAAGGTGCTCTGCATTATGTTGATGAAGGACTCGCACTGATGCAAGATATCTACTTCTTGAACGCTTTCATCACCTCTAAATTTTACTGTGACTGGATGTATAATCCAGGCCTTTAAAATCTAGGACAAATAAGACATGCAAATATATTATTTCCAAACCAAAATGTACTGAATTCCAAGTACATTTTTGAGCTCAAGTCTCAAAAACTCACTGAATATGAACTAGGGAGCAGAGAAATCAAGAAGTGAAATTTGTGGCCTAGAAAAATGTTGGGATTGGCTTTTATGGATGCAGAGGAGTAGAAAGGTGCCTTACAGAGAATCGCTGGCCTGCAAACCCAGGCAGGGACACAGCTCTGAGCCTTCTCAAAACCTGTGTACACAGATCAGGCCTTTCACGAGATGGTACAGGCTGTGCTGGGCTCTCACACCACTGTGCAATACTCATTTAAAAGTAACATTTCAGGAGAGGGAAAGAACTTGCATGGAACAGCTAAATCTCCACTGACTGGTACCAACCCGAAGTATAACTCCTGTGCTTGACAGCAGTACTCTCCTCCAATTTCCAATTATGACTGCACTAACTGGTACAACTTCCCTTGCCCACGGATCGAAGAGCAGGGCTGCAGGTAGACCCTGTTGCTGGAAGCTGCTGGAGAAGTCCCAGTTTTGCTCTTCCACTCTCAAACTGGCCAGTTCTGTCTTGCTCAGAGCTAAGCTCCCTGGAAAACCTTTCTCATGCCATACCCACACCGTTTTGCCTTTCCCACAGTTAAGACCTCTGTAAATCTCTTTTAATGGAGTCCAGACTGCTGCTCACAGGCATTTCCCTCCAGAGCTGTAATTAACCCTGCTCCACAGCCTCTAGGCTGTCAGCTCTCACTAGGGCTTTTCAGCCCGCACAAACTCTAATTTCACACCCACTCAACTGCAGCTCTTCCCTTTTTCTTTACTCTATGACTCTACATCTGAGTGGAGTGTCAGAGCACCCATTTCTCTTTCAGTTCCAGCTGTGGGGAGCTCCGAGACCACCTAAGCCCCTTCCACTTCCATCACATCTCACCTTGAAACCTTCCTCTCTCTCCCCTACCTTAGCAGGAGCTCTCTGGGAATTGTCAGAGATTGCAGGTGAAAGATACCTTGTAAAAATATGTGACTACAAGCCAAAAACGTTCTTCAAGCATGCAAATCTCACCATGTCTGAAAGGGTACAAAATGGGAACACAGTTACCCCGAGACATGTATCAGCGACATATAGTACTTCCTCAGTAAGCATACATCCAATGCAAATGCACCAAGCTGCACCATGGAAATAATTTCTTTCCTATTGACACACATGCACAGTGCAAAGCTTGTTTCTGTAGTTGTGCTGAATGGCGATGTGTGCTTCCCCCTATAGAAGTCACACTCCTGCTGGCATCTAGTCTTCCCCCCCTACCCCCCATCCTACTGGTTAAAGCAACTGTCTAGGGAGAGTGTGGATTTGACTGTTAAAAGCAAATGTTACTCATCTCACCACTTCCTAGCCTCAGCATCTAGGGGAGTCTATGGAAAGAGAGTATTAATAAGACTCACTCCTACTTGAAGCAGACCAAAAAAGCTGTTCCCTGAATTCCCATAATACACATTTAAAGAGATATTTGTTTAGGAGAGATGCATGTACAGAGCGTCCTCAGGCACCGAGCAACGCCATCCTGCCACCCACTCATTCCAACTGCTGAAAGCAATTACTTTCCTCCTCTGCTCTCAGCACTAGCACAGGATGCATGGGGTCTCCACAGGTCACACACACAAACTGTTTTTACTTTTCTTTTTCCTTTAAGAAATCAAGGGAAGTGAGAGCTTCAAGTGCAACATTAGGAAAATCTACACCTTCCAGAGAGCTTCTTGAACTGGCCTTGACTGCTAAGCAATTGAAGCTGTTTCCTGACTGAATTCTTACTGCCTGCAGGAGATTTGGCTGTTCTGAGGGTTATTTATCCAAAATCCAGGGTGACTAAACCACATTTAGGGCAGAATGGCAAAAGCCCAGAGGTGACCTGTGAGCTTGGACCCAGCCAGCCAGCCACTCTCAACTTCACAGGGAAACACAGCCCACCAGAGATGACCAGTCCCATGGCTGAAGCAGATCTGCATTGCTCAAAAGGAGTGGTGGCAATTTGTCCTCACCACAGTTGGGTATTCAAAAAGCAGCAATCAACTACGACACACACCAGTCATGCAGTACACTGAAAACTAATATCTGAAAAGATGCCAGAGTGACTCTCAGCTGGAGAAAGTGTGGGCATTCCTGGCAAAAAGGGCGTTGTTGATGGATTCCTTTGCCGAGTGAACTACAGTCAATGTAGAAAAAGGAAAAGGAAGCTGAGTGAAACCACAGCGTGGCAGAACGCAGTATGGTGTCATTCACACAAGTCTCATGCCAAGCTCCTTTGCTAAGTAAAATAGTGCAGTCACCAAACAGCAGCAGAGACCATGAGGAGGGGCAGAAGACACAGCTCTACAGGAGGAGGATGAGGCTGTGTGGAAGAGCAAGGAGAGTGCAACCAGCAGAGGGAAAGCATCAACAGGGAGGCTCATTGAAAGCATCTTTTTCTGGCAAGAGTGTGGCTAGGCTGATTGCTCTACCACATTTATTAATGCCTTCAGATGAATGGTGCTTTCCGTCTCAAAAACAAGAAAATACTGCCTTAAGTTGCTCCCCATCCTTGTGAAAGGGCACAGGGTGAAGAGGGCCTCATGGGCACAACCTAACGCAGGTCTGACCCTGCAGTCCCGAGGGCACCATCACTGCAGGGAGATGCTCTGTCCGTCCATCCCAGCTGAATGCCTTTCCTCCGGCGGGGGCGGTGGGTGGTTGGGCCCATGTGAGGAAGGTTTCCACTTTAGAAAGAAACAGAGGCAGTTTCTATTATTGTCAGTGGAATGTAAGCATCTCCTGGTCCCAAGCACCGCTGGCAACAAATACACTCACAAATGCTCCTTCAGCATCAACCAAAAAAAATAACTCCCCTCCCATTTTCTTCAAAGAAAGCATCTATAACTCGGCATTCACTACACATACAACAAGCCCTCCTTTTTAAATCCGGTGTTGTCCATGTAATTTTAACATGAAGAAACTGGCCGTGGGCTGTTATCAAATGAGTCATCATTTTGTGTGACAGTATAATATAATTTTGAGAATTCTTGGCACGCCAGTATTGATTATGCATCATAACCTCTTAATTTTGACTTCTAGCGCTGTGCAGTAGTGACTGGAGCAGGAAGGAAAGGGTAGGTTATCTGAATTACAGACTTAGCTCTGCTGCTCACTTGCTGAGTGACCTTGGCCTTAGCCTCCTTCTGCCTTACTTTCCTCATCTGTGAAGCAGAAGTATACCTATGTCTCATAAAAGGGTTAGCTAATGGTCACAAAGGAGATCCGAAGGGCATTACATAAGTGCAAATTATTACTTTTAATAAGGGAGGAAAAGCAGAATTATTTTGCTTTGAATGCAACAGGCTGATTTAGGGAAGTAGCATCAGAAAATCCCAGGGCACATTCTCTGGGCGATGTATACTGATTACAAGCTAAGTTGAAATAATGAATGATTTTCAGAAATGTGAAGAACAGGAAGCACTAAGGGGAGATCCACAGATTTGCAAACTGTGACTCTTCAGAAAATGAGTATAATTTCTGATGAATGTTGATATACCAAAGACAAATAAGAATCCTTGGGGACCACCCTGCCATTACCAAACATTGTAGGGTACTGCAATCTTGACAAACAGTGTAGGGTCAACAGGCCTGGAAACGGAGATCTTTTAGTTATTTGCTGAACAGGGGCAACACAGGCACTGGTGACTGAGGGCCTTCCACTGTGCTTCAGACAGCTTTGGGGTAAGAGCTGCATTTGTAACTGGTCTGATTCCTGCCTGGAGCAGAGACCGCATGACATGGAGCAATGATGAACAGTGAGGACGAGCAGCCAGCCTGAAGGAAATGGAAGTGTGTGTGTGAATTAAGAGACGTGAACACTTGTTCACTTCAAGCTGGACTAAAAGTACCAGAGTCAGTTTACCCAGTTACACTCGTCGGAACGGAAGAGTTTGAGATCACAATGTGCTAAGGAGATCCAAATAAATAAACCCAGAGTATAACATCTGCAACTGTTGCTAGCAGTTGCAAGCTTTCCCTCCAAGCTTTCCATTCCTTCTGCTCTTCTTAAACATAAGCTGGCCCATATTTAGCAAAGAGTCCTGAGCTGGTAAGGAGACCAGGTACCCATTTCAAAAGCTGCCCCACTCCCTTCACTCATCTGCCTTCTGAGTCCATGCAGTTTGGCTTTTTCAGTGCAAACGATGGTCTAGTATTAGCAAGCAGCATATTTCTAATGGCAAGGAAGACACATTTCAGGAGACACAAATATCAAGGGAGGAATTTTGGAAGACTACAAAATCCCCCCAGAGAGAAAAAGAAACTCGCTCAGAAGAAATTAAGACATAAGATCTACATTTACTGGCAGGAAGGTTTCTTCTAAGCTCTTTGAAAAGCAGCATGCTCCTGCCAAAATAAATCTGCCAGAATTGGGACACATCTGGGTTAGATAACTGACCTTTCCTGGAGCTGACTAAAGACCAACTTTTCCCAACCACCAGTAAAGGAAGAAAGGTCACCTGTGAAGGACGGAGCAGGCAGACAGTAGTGAGTGGCCTCCAGGAGCCCTTTGGAGAAGACATGACAAGCAAGAAATACAAACATGGGATTCGAGCTCTCTCGCCTGTTACTCATTTCCCCAGACAGGGCAATGACTGAAAGACCATTTTTAAATGAGTAGCTGATAATATTTTGTATTCTAGGAGCTTATAGATTATTTGGTTTGAAGCAAAAGAAAGCATGTTTACTACCCTCAACACATTCCAAACAAAGGACCAACTTCTTCAGTCCATACTTGAGAGTTACTCTCTGGAAATAAAATTAGGAAGGAGAAGAAATGTGAAAGAGGGATACTGGATAGCTCAGAAAACTGTCAAGAAGAAACAGCTTTCACTTCTTGCTCATCCTTCCTAATCCTTTTCACACATACTGCAGCAAGAGGCAGTCGATCCTTGATAGCTTGTGGTCAGTTTACAAGGTGGAAGCTCTGTGCCCAGGGGATGTTTGGGCTGCCATGTCAGCTACCCAGGCACAAGGCTGTCACTAGACAGGCTGCAAGAGCTCTGTGCATGGCCTGCATGGGGCAGAGGTAGGGCACAGCCTGCCGAAAACCTTCACTGCTGTTTAGCTGAACCTACTGTGCCAGGGCTCCAGAGGAGGCTGCACATGGTTGTCTTCCTGGACATCACCATGGTGGAAAAATGCGTGTAGGGGCCAGCCAAGCTTGTAAGGTAACGACATTGCAATGATCAAAGTCTTTGTTCTGCACATCTTCTGTGTTTCATTCAGTGTCTCCAGCACAAGCGAGACGAGAGATGACTCAAAGCTCTTGCGCACACATCCAGGGCTCTGGATGCACTTCTCCAACCACTCAGCTGCAGTTCTCCTGGTTACCGTGATATCACTGCGTGCCTCAGCCATGTGCGTCTGTACACTGTGCCTGTGAAGTGCTCGCCCCCTCTCTGCCTGCATGCAACACTCAGGAAAGGAGCTCAGATCTCAAGGACCATGTCTACTTCACCCTGAACTGCCAGTGGGGAACAGAGTCACTATGACACTTGTCTGGGATCTGAGAGCCACCCATCGTGATTTTTGAGAAGCTGAGCCAGCACAGGAGCACGTTGTGGGCTTTGAGCCTCATTTGCCTCAGCACTGAACTGAGGTGAGCCAAAGCCAGGCAGGAACCCAAGCCCCACACATATGCTCCCTCATCCATGGGTCCCTTCAGCTCCTCTGGAAGAAGGTGGTGGGTTCAGGATTTTCCACAACTACAGTGCAGGTTTTGGCCTGCGATTCGTAGTCTCTCCCATGGGCACCATAAGAATTGCCATGTGGTCTAATAGTTGTTCTTTGGCGGTTTTCTAGATGCGATAACCCACAGGCAGCAAACTCAGCTAGCGGAAACCACATCTTTAGCTGAGGGACTCAGGTTTTCTCCTCTGGCACTCCAGCACTGTGGGAAGGACACCAGCCCAGACAGCAGTGTTTCTGCTGATAGGAACAGCAGTTAACGCCATATCCTTAGGGAAGGCTCTAAGGGGCATGAATCTGGCTGCAGCTCATGAGGTCAGCCAGCTTCTGAGCCTTCCCGCCCCTGTGCTTTCAGCCTCCCATGCCTGCTCAGAGCATCCCTCTGATGATCTCTGATAGCAGCAGTGACACAGACACTCCTGCACTCTCCAGGTGAAGTTCCACCATCCAGTGTCCCTTCTGCAGAGACCATCTCTGCTCTTAACATTAGTGCTGCTTCCTTGGAAGGTCTCTCAGCCTCAACATCCCTCCTCCAAAACTCCCTCCCAAAACTCTCTCCCGATTGGAAAACAAATGTCCTCTTGAGAGAAGAGCCCCCACTCCTGCCCCCATGCCCTAAGGAGCCCTAGAAATGAGCTGTGCCTAGAAGAAATCCCCTGTGCCTTGACCACATCTGCTGTTGTGTAGTTACAAGGCAAAACAGCTGCAATGAGTATTGCTGCAAATCTACTATGTGTCCTCTCTGTTCCTTCTACTATTCTTTATTAAGTCTCTTCTTTGTCATCTCTGCCCTTCAGCTGGAGATTTATGCTTCTCCTCCCCATCCCCAGGAAGCAGGAAAGTACTGACTCTTCCAGTTCTGTCCATAATCTTAACCTTCACAAAATAGACGTTGCATGGGAAAGCACCATCATCCAAAGTACTCTCACCAGTTTGGTGAGAGTACACATATGCTCAGGACAGAGCAACGCTCACAGAAGGCACTGCACTCAGTTCCTCACCACAAGTCACACACTACATGGGCTCCTGACAGGCTGGACTTGTGCAAACTTTGTAGTGATTCCTCCGCAAGCCAGAGAGCAGGGATGTCACAAGTACTCTGACAGCAGCTTCAGAACCCCCCAGTCTCAAAGTGGGATGAAGCTGTCGAAAAATTCCAGCCAACTTAGCAGAAACAAGCAGCACTGGGTAAAGCGGGGCAAGGACCAAGATGGACATCAGTAGCTTACACTGGCGTTGACAAAGACACGATAGCGTCAAACCAGAATGTGAGTACCCTCATACAAAAAAAGCCCATTGCTATAAAGGGGAATCAAAATGAGACAAACTCAATCGATTTCCCCATAACTGTGAACACTCAAGGCAGCGAGAATGTTGTTATTGCCTTTGTGGTGATATCCCTTTCCTCTAACACTAGCATTCGCTGTAAATGCTGTCTCCTGTTTTCCATGGATTTCATTCAGAGCTTCAGCATCAGATTATGGCCCCATGTGTGAAACACTACTGCCTTTATCCTTAGCCTAGACAACATGAAACCAAATGACAAAGAATCCAATCTCAGCTGTCCTCTTCAGGGCAGAACAAGACATGATTTATAAATTTATATACACATGTGCCCATCTATTCATCCTCTTAGCAAACAGTTCATGAAGTGTGCCTTAAGCATTTCTGAATCAAGCAATTCTCTGCTTAGACAATCAATCCCTAACTCAGAGTCTGCAAGAAAAGACATCATGTTGCAAAAATGCTGCAGAAGCTGTTGCATATACTGTTCTCTTTGTTGAGAATAGCATCTTTAACTTGGATATAGTTTTTTTCCTCCTTAGCCATTTAATTTCATGAAACAGGGCCCAGTTCCAGCAGGCAAGAAGAACATAGTTAGATTTTGCTTCTCCTTTCCTGAAAGGCTGAGAAACCAGATTTAAAAAATGTGCTTAGTGGGCGTTTGGTGGGACGAATTCTCTCCCATAGTTCAGCATTTTTGAGACAGAGAGAGAGAGCAATAGTTGTGTTGCATATGGTGCCTGGTTTTTCTTCTGCAGCAGGTAGCCTAGAGAGTTGCAGCTTCCTCTGCAGTGAAAAACAATTTTCATAACTGTTTTAATTGAAGAAATTTCTGCGGGAGTCTTCAAGTCAGACCTTTCTGGAAAAGGCTCAATACAGAAATTTGCAGAAACTTAACCAATGCTTGCATGTAATGAAAAGCAAATTATATCTTTACACCAATCAAAAGGCAGGTAGCTCTTTGGGGCATTAACTGTCGTATTCTATGCTGGTCAGCATTTGACACAACTGGGATTCCCACTGCATACCTGGGGCTATCATACACTTTCGTGCAACCACAGTAGCAATAGTAACCCTTGTGAGAAACCTCTGTGTCATCTTTCACGCAGACTTTAAATCAGATGTAGCTCCCTTGGACATAATACAGGTGACAGCAGGATCAAGTTCAAGGTCTCCACATGCACATAAGTCTGAGAACTTCATCCAACATTACTATCTTTGTAAAGTTGGCAGAAAGGACAAATCGGCAACAGGGCAAGTTTAAATCCTTCCCTGCCTTCTGATGCCATCCACAGTACTGCTGACCCCCAGAAACATCCCTCCAAGCCTTTTCTCTGCATCCTCAGGATGGGGAAAAACTATTGGGTAGAGGAGGGGGAGCGTATGGACTGACCACACTGGTGGGTCTGCACCCTGATGTTCACTAGCAAGGACGCTTCATCAGGAGAGCAAGACCAAGCAGATCTCAGGCAGTCTGTAAACACAAGCAGCACTCTCTGTTCTTATGTTGTGCTACACTCCCCTTGGAGGCTGAGCTTGCTCGTAGTTCTGCTGTGAAAACCAGGCGTGATGCCACCGTAACTGGTGCACTAATAGCACTGCAGATTGACCAGTGTAAAGACCCGGCTGACCCACCACACCTGGAATTTGCACTCTCATTTTGCAGAAACTCAAGTAGGTGTTGTGAAAAACTCTGTGAATCACTCAGAGAAGGCGAAGTACAGGCAAAAGAAAGGAAGAAGAAAGATTCCTGATGAATGAAGTTCTTGCTTCCATGCAAATGAGCTTATTAGCAAAATAAAGAGGGGAGGAAACAACGGACAAGATGTGCTACATCTGCAAAATTATCTCCAAATTAAATGTGACTCCATGTTTTATAAAGAGTCAGTGATTCTTTAAAAATCTATTTTTTTAACTACTAGTATTAGAGACTTCTCAGGAGATACTGGCCTAAACCTACCATCTCAGCTGTTAAATAAAGAGGCAGAATATTAAAAAAAAAAAAAAAAAAAACAACGGAAGCCATCCCAAGAGTCAGCAGTTTGGGTTGGAGATAACAGTCCTGCACCCTCGCAATATGGTTATGAAGAGACACCATTAAAGAGCTTCAGTTTCCAAAGCTTGCCTCTAGATTGCCCAAGCTAGGAAAGCTCTTTCTTTTCAGTTCACAGAGAAACCCTTTTCCATCAGCCTGCTGCTGAAATCCATTCTTTTGCCAATAAAGCACCTCTACATTGCCCAGCTTCCTGCCCTGCAGCTCATTGCAGCTTCTGCCAGGGCACCCAGCAACACCGACAGTAACTTCATCATCCCAGCTGAGTTTACAGCATAGGTTTCAGTTAAGAACAGTGACATCTCTCCTGAAATGTCAGTAATAACAGTGTAGGTTGTGGTGAGCCTTGTACCTGTTTTTTTCCCTGAACCTAGTGACTTGATTTATGGTTATTTGCCTACACTTTAATTTTTAACAGACAGAACATCCCAGCTTGGCAGCCCAAGCCTGCGGCTAACAGAGAGAGCAGGGAAAGTCACCCAGAGCCAGCATTTGGTATCAGAGCATGCACCCACCTCCCTGCCACAGTATAGGGAAAGGGAAGGCCCGGTGCTTCGGCTGCAAGTCCTACAGATACCACTGGGATGACCATCTGCCCAGACTGCACTTAGCATAGTGGGTTATGTCCCAGCAGGCACTTGAGACATCAGGCTTGCACCAGTTAAGACTCTACCCCTGCAAGCTGGGAGTTATTTCCACCAAGTGCTCTTCAAATACAGGCAAACAAATAATCGCCTGAACAGATTCCTCCACTTCAGGGCCATCAGGGGATACTGATCTCTGCCTGGCAAGCTTTTCCTTCCATAGACAAGGGCTGGGAGCCAAATCCGGCTGCCTAGTCCTTTGTGACCTGGAAAAGTGGGGACATGGGATCTCTCCCTTCCTTTGTGAGGCACTGTGAGATATGTGGCTGAAAGACAGCTACTACAGTGCCACATGGATTTGGGGATGTTTACAAAACTGCAGAAATCAGAGCTGTCTAATAAAAGAGCACTGAATTCATTACACCCCCGTATTAGGTTTAGGCTCAAAGAATTTTCAGATGAAGGGGTTGTTACGAAACTTAGTAGGACATTAAAGCCTTTCTTGTGCAATGCTAGCCAACACAGCCTTTTGGCTTGACATTTAGTCCTTCCCTTTGAAAAGCCTGAGCCCCATCCCAGGCTTTGCAAGCTCACAAACAAGGACCACACTGGTAATTCACTTCCCTCATTCATGACTTGTGAGGAAACGATAAATAGCATGGAGGGTGAGAAATAAGGTAATTACCCAAATTTGCCAAAGCAACCAGTACTTCTGGTTACTTGGTTACCTCCCTGACAAGCGCCCAAGCTGATGTTTCCAAGGGCTCAGCACTTTCTAGAAACAAGGTCTTTTCTAAACCATCTGAGAGAGACCTATGAGAAAAAGGAGGCCTCTCCAAGAAGCACTATTTGCAAAACATTGCCATAAGCTTCACAGGCTTTTTCATTGTTTTTCTTTTTTTCCATTTTGGATGCCCAGGCAGAACATCCAGAGCAGCGATGTGAGTGACAGCTCTCCTTGGAAGCTGCCACAGAGGGGTACAGATGCAGGGCATGGGTTCCTGAGCTGCCCCCAGAAAGCAGATGCAGAGACACCTCAGTTGGCCTCCCATGAGCTAGAGTGGATCAGAAAGAAGAGCTGTGGCCACTGACCCTGCGTGTGCTGAGGGGTAGGGATGCACCATGCAAGTGACATCAACACAGGACTGTGCTGGGCTGCCCACATGTGCTCAGCCAGCTCAGAGACCTCTCTGCCTTCAAGGCCCACCATTCAAGCAGTCTCTCTCTGCTAAGGCACCAGAGCAGTGGCAGCTGTGCTAGGATGCTCCTCTGAGCAGAGCTTCCTGAGCAACTTGACAAGGTTTCCCAGTCACTGTCAGCTTAGGGTGGATCCACATGAGTGCTCTAGAGGTAAGCGTCTTTGCCATCCATCTCCACCTACTTCCCTGCTGCTAAACCAGTGCTTCCTCAAGTATAGTATGACGTGAAAGTAGTACAGCCCAGCTGGGACATTCACATACAGCATATCTCTTGTTGGGCAAAGTCCTCCTGCTGCACCAGTCTCAAGTGCTCCCCTCAGAATTGACACTGAAGCCATGAAACTATGTACATCTCCCGCTGCCTACAAAGCTCAGATGATTGCACTCCTCTCCACAGGGCCAGCCAGTGAGCTGCCACAAGCTGCTGCTAGCACACGTACTTATTGCTGCCACAGACTTTCTAGGAGGAGTGAGAAAGGTGAGCTGCTGAAGCAAACATAGTGTGCTAGAGTGGGAAAGTACCAGGAGGCTTGCACTGTCTACTCCTGATTGCGTCAAGGAATCTCCATCCCCTGCATTCACCAGCAACAGTGAACTGTTGCTTTGTAGGTAGACATCAGGGCACACATCTTCACCTGCCCGTCTCCATCTGCTGAGTATTGCTAGGAAAACGTCATGGGCCAAACCCAGCCCTACAGGCACTTTACATGCAAAGGAGGGAATTCAGCCCTGAGGAAGAATTTGTGGTAGAGTTTTTGCAGCCACCAACTTCCAGCAGCTTCTTGGAGGGAAGCTGTGGTGACAGGCACAGCGTGGGAGAAATGTTAAGGCCCTGTATCTTCCAGCTAATTCAACTCTTTTCCCTTGGACCAGCTTCATACTGGCAATATGTGGCTCAGATATGTGACTCCAAGTTCCCTGACTGTGGCAGATGGCTTGTTTCATCATGCACCTATTCTCATTGTGGTTCTTGCTGATGGGATCCTTTAGCTTCGCCTGGGTTCACTCAAGGTATGAACTGTACTAGGTCTTTAGAGGAAATCAATAGAAAAGGTGTCACTGATTTTACTACAGCCATGATTTCACCCCGTGCATTTTAAAACTGTTCTGAATGGGAGGGACTCATTCTTGCAATGTACTTTCTTACTGAAGGATTTTATCTAAAGGAAAGAGGATGAAGCATTATTTAATACATATCTATGTGCATATATATCTGTGCAATAAAAAGGAGATGCCTCGCAATACTTAGGATACATTTAAGTATTAAAGACAACAGTTTGCAAGGCATCATTTCCACTGACTGGCAAGGACTGAGCCTACTTTCTTCACAGTGCTGTTGGCTTACACTGGCCCATCCATCACCTGCCCTTTTAACTGGCAATGATGAAGAAATTATGCATGCAAGCAGTTATGTGTACCACTGGGTGTAATTCCTAACGTCCCATAGCAAACATTTTTCTTGGTGCTAGCAGGTGTTTCAATCCTTCATCTGGACTTTTATGAACAGTGCTGCTGGATATCTGCTTCCAGCTGCCCCCACTACCCAGCTATCAGCTGTGGCCCAACATTGTCCGCCTGAAGAAAACCAGAGAAGGTTTCTGGGATGTCTGGAGCGGGTTGGTGTGCACTGCCATCACATTGCTCTCTTGGCATTAAAGGATGGTATAGGAACAAGGAAAGAGGGAGGTGACCAGCCCAGCTGGTAGCTCGTGCATATTCTCTCAGACTCAGTGGGCTGTGTTTGTGCTGCAGCAGCCAACACAGAACAGAGCTACTGATCACTGCCAGGCCTGAAATACAAAGCCATATGGAGGAGCAGAGGAGGACTGGACAAGTGGGTCACTCCGCTACTGTCCTCTCAACAATGTTCATATTGATGTCTAAGCTCTAGGCTAAAAGAGAGATGCAATGATTCCCTCTTCTTCCTACTCAGTGCTATAATACATGGTCATAATATCAGCAGATATCTCCAGCTTTCTGGGACTGAGCAAACTGCATGGAATAAAGCTGCTACAGCAAGTAACACCACATTCAAAGTTTGCCCCTACAGTTCAAAGGAATAGCAGTCAAAAGTCCTCAGGCTGTGCCTTTTGTGAGTTGGGGGCTCAAATGATACTTCATCCACATATCTCACAGTGCTTCATAAAAAATAAACGAGCCTCAGAGTGCTGCTGGGAGATGATGGGTATTACCTTGCATTTCTACAGACAGAGACAGCAAGGCACAGAGAAGTCATGGACGGGGCAGCAATCCAATGAAGTAAACGAGAAAGACTCACAGTACTTCAGTGGGAACAGGGGTTGAGGCTCTGGCCTTCTCCACATGGGAGGCCCATGGGCACAGTGAAACAAAACAGCAAGAGGACTGGCACCCTGTCGAGTAGCTCCTGCACTGTAAAAGGACTCCACTTGTAGAAGGTCAGGGATTGCATCAGGGCGGTGAGCTTTGTCCCTCTTTGTAGCATCATGTCATACTACATGTGCTCTGCATCCTGCACTGGCCAAGTCACTGTCCTGCTCCCCCAATCTACACCCTGTCTAGTAGAAGATATTTGTTTAATGTTACAGTAAGATCCAGAAATCCCTGTCCCCAGAATCAATGGGGTTTTGCTAACGGACTTCAACCTACAGCATCTCCCCTACTATTTCTGGGCTGCACACAGGCGTGCCCAGCCTGGGTGAGACACTGCGTTGTGGGAATATGGAGAGGCCCCAGAGCTGCCAACAAGCTTCACAGCACGACTCAGAAACAGCTCTCATCTCTGAGCCATAACAGCCCCAGAAGCCAGCTCTCCAAAAATCAGAAGATCAGACTACAGAGCACTTTTGCTGATACTCTCATTACAGCAGCCTGTAATGGATGTGTTTCTGGGTTTGTAGCCATTTAAAGCCCCCAGCTATAAGAGAGGCAGGGTCCAAATGCCTATGTCTGAAACAAGGCAAACAGCTGATTAATGAAAATGGAATAAGGAAAAACAGGACATGTGGTTATTTTCCTTATTTCTTTTGCTGTAATTGTTCCAGATTTGTCCAAGGAAAGCATCCCTCAGGGCTTATCAGAGCAGCCACTGCAAAGGAGAACAAAGGAAACACCAATCATTTCCAGTAAATCAAAAAATGACAAGCTTTAACCTTCAAAAGAGAGCAGATTCCTGCAAAGGGTTTGGCTGCTCTGTCTTTGAGCTTCCTTTTCCCCAGCCCTGGTTTCCTAGCAAATGTTTCCTTGAACAATAGAGATTGGCATTAAAAGAAAAAAAATAAAACACCCCTCCTTTCACAAATGGTCTTAAAATGGAAAGACAGGGCTTCATCATAGCTGTGGTCAGTTTGTAACTACTTAGGAGCAACAGGTTCCTATTTGCATTCTGGTAGCATTGAGGAATTCATGTCAAGCACCCCAGCCCTATTTTGTCGTGCTGGCACACTGGGCAAAAAAAGATGCTTCTTGGCTTAGTGCAGGTGCTCCTGTGGCAGCCCCTACATGTTCCCTCTCCCTCGCTGCCTACCAGTACGAGAGAGGTGAGAGACTGGGAAGGGGCTATTCCTCCTGTAGAGCAGTTATAAAGGAGAACTGTGAATTGTGGCAGCCCACTGCGAGGCTGATGAGCCACCAGCACAGTGCGAGAAGGGTAAAGGCAGCCCAGGCACAGGGTCCCAGGCTCTCAAAGCCAGGGCACAGCCTTTTTGAGGCAACACTTCAGCTCTGCAGGAGGATGGGGGTGGTCCATGTTTAGGTCTCGGAGCTGAACACAGCCTCACCCTGCTCCTCTCCCTGGCACCAATTCCCTCTGCAGTTTGCCCAGATCACATGCAACGCATTACTGTCCTCAGACATAAAACTGAGACAACGCAGGATCCATGCTGGCTCCGCTCCATGCATCTTTGCACAGGACTCTGAAGACAAAAACAGCTAAATGTTGGTATTTTGGCAATGAGGGATTGACTCAGACATTGTGGCTGACCCTCCTCTCCCTTCGAAAAACAACATGAGATCCCAAACAGCCGAGAGGGCCAAGACATGCTTCTTATCCAGTGGGACTTAATGGGAATTTGGTCTGACCTAAGGATGCACTGATTTAAAAAGATAGTATCAGCTAAATCAGGAGAAGTAAATAAGCCACATGCCTGTCTACACACCTGTGACTATCAGAAAAGAAAACACACAAGGGCAGACAACCAGGAGATGCCTTGTGCACTGCAGATGCCAGGCACAGCTGTATAACTGGCCAGGCTTCAGTAATCAAAACTCAAGGGCCTCTTTTTCATGGAGGATGCTTTTCAAAGCCCTCCTGTAAATGCAGAAAGTCCTCCCCATTTTACCCATATGTCTTTTCTCACCTTCCTCAACTCACAGACCACTCAAAACCTTCTTTTCTGATGAATAAGACATGGCTGTAGAGTCCCATGTGAGGGGAGTTCAGGCATATGTTCACATATGTTCAGTGCAGTGAGGGGGATGGTGCCATGGCTCTGGCTGCAGAGAACAGGTTTCTTGGCATGCTTAATCCCAGCCAGCCACACTGGAGCTGCAGCACAGCCCTCCTGCCTGGCCGTGACCTACAACCATGTGGTGAATCAGGGTAGGTTGACCAGCTGCATCTAAGCACGTGCACGGGAACCACATCAGAAACAAATTTATGCCAGAGAACACAGCAGATACACGTGGGAGCTGACAGTGTGCCTACGATCGACCATGATGTTGGTGTGTGTGTGCATTCACCCATATCTCCTGAGGTGCAGCAACTGTCTTTACCCACACTGGCTGCTGCTGTATCTGATCTACTCTGTCCAATGCAGTCGATTGACGCACCGTTCCCAGGCTGTGCAATGGGTCACAGTGGCCAGGGTGAACTCTAGGCAGGCTTGTAACGTGCATGGGCTCTACCTTCCTCTTCTCCAAACTCATATTGCAGAGTTTTACCACTTTTTAATCTACTTTAACCGGACAGTTAATTTTAGGAACGATTTGATCTCAAGAGTCACCAGGAAAAATGCCTTAGTAGACTGCAGCTGAAGCAAGAACTATAAAAGGCTAAGTTGCTGCTCCCAAGAATGTGCACCAACCTGAATAACGGGCTACACAGAATTCTCTGCTTAGACCTCTCCGGGAGCCAGAATTTAAACAGCTCTGATAGTACGGGCACTGCACAAGCAGAGACTCCCAGCAGCATATAAGAACAACAGTTCTGGGCCCATTCAAAAGCCCATCTAACTCAATACTCTGTCTCAGACAGGGGACAATCGCTCGTGCATAAAAAAGATAAAACCAAGGTGATTCTAGTGAAGTGCAACTTCCAGTATTTTCTCACTTACCAGAAATCCTCAGTCAAGAGGATTTAATTATTTAATTATTTAAAAGAAGGGAGACCTGGTTTGCTAACATGAGGTCATTAGGAGGAAGAGAAAATCAAGAGAACACCTCAATCACAAATGCTTTCTTTTGAGCTTAGTTGTCACCTGGGTGAATAAGGCACAGGACATTAGGGGTTCATCTTAGCTTCCACAATGAGGTCACGGCTGCGTCTCGTCAGGAATCAGGGGTTTCCCTGAGAGAAGAATACAACTGCACTAACACTGACTTATAAATAGTCATGCATTTGTCCCCTTTCAGCAGCAGCACATCAAATTGAGACATCATAATTATAATATCCTAAGTAGCAATGAAGCCTCTTGCAGCCTGTTTTGCTAATGGTATGTTTGAAAAGTGACTCATGAACCTACTATCATCTTACTATATTGTGGCCTCTGTAGCCTCAGAACCTGCCAAACACCAGGGGTGCAAAACGTTCCCTGCTGCTCAGGCATGGACCCTTCCAACAGACACAGAGATATTTTCAGAATGGTTCTCCTTTACAGAGGAATAGATTATGGGCTTATAGCTATGCCATGCTCAGTGTAACCTTCAGGTGGATTGGGAGAATGAGGAAAAAGAACTGGCCTGTGATCAGTCCTCCATCATTTACTCAGGAGCACCAACTCCTCACCCCACATCTCCAAGAGGAAAGGGTTTAAGGACAGCTTATATGTGCCCAGTAGCACAGTATGAGGGATGGTTTCCAAAGATGAATGAGGGCACTTGAGCTTCCCTGACCCATCTGTCATCTCAGCTGACAGAGCTGTCTTCTAGGGTCTACTGTTAGAGAGTCAGCTCTGTGCTGTGGAGCTTGGCTCTTGTCAAGGAGGGTGATACCACCCTACTGACTTCCCCTTAGTGGGAAACCATGACCCCTTCATTTTAATGCCAAATTCACAGGAGGGCCCTCTGCTCCCAGTGAAATCTGTTCCTAATGTTAGACGCTGTACCAGTTTGCAAGTTATCTGCAGGAAGGTAAGCTGCACTAGAAAAGGAGCTTGGACTGTCTTTGAGTGATTTACTCTAACACAGCATCGAGCTCTCTGGAGTCTGCTAACAGCCTCCCAATTCCTGACCTCCTCAACCCACCTTGCAGGAAGAAAATATAATTCAAAAGAACAAAGTTCCCATCCTTTGCTTTGCAGGAGAGCTATTCAGATTCTCACAGCACCAAATTCATACTCCCCATCCTTCAAAATTCATCCTCCCAAAAATCTACCACATACCCAATATCCACTGCCCAGGGGCTCTGGATTCCACACCTGTTAGCTGTTTACTAATGGTCAAGTCCAACTGACATAAGCTTACTTACATGAATTAATGCTACTCTCGGAGTAAAGCCTGCAAAAGCAGGCTGCCAAATCTATTCTGCACTCATCTCCTTATTCAAGCAAGGTCTTCAGTGGAGTTTGTGCATGGAGGTCAGTGTGGGATTAAACTGACTGACTGAAGTGAAATAAAATCTCAGGAAAAAAAACAAACTTGCATATGCAATTTGTAAAAAATACTAAGCCAAAGAGACATTTGCTTTTTTACACACTTTATTTTCTTCGGTAATTATACTAGAATTAGCTACGCTCCTTTACCTAGTCCATTACTGTTCTTCTCTATGTTTCAGTGAGTTCTTATGGGAAAAAAGCTGAGTTTTCCTCTGGTGAAAAAATAATGAAAATGAGGAGATAAATATTCTGTCAAAATATTTGACTGTAACAAAAACATCCTACAACAATAAAAAAGCTTTCGTTCAAAAACTCAAAATGCCCATGGAAGGAAAGGCTTTTCTTTAGCATTTCATTTAGTCCAATACAAACTTCATTGTTGTAAAATCACGTCCACTTTGAAAAGTCTCATCCTGCTGAAGAATCAATTCACTCAGAGCAAAGCTAATTATGCTAATGAGACATCAGGGTACATGAAGAACCCCTTTAATCAGATCCACGTTGGAAATCCATGCAATTTCATGAGCTTTAGCAATATGTATTTGCCTTGCCATTACATTAGCTGTTTAACTAATTAATATAACTTCGAAAATTCCCAGAAAGAACAACACGGGTCTCCTTGATTGCAGACCCTCCAGGTATGTGCATCACTGAGTTAAAGCTCCTGTGAGCAGGGCCTCTAACACTACTGCTGAAATCAGGTCTTGTGGGCTGCAATTTTCATGCACATTTGCAGTCAGTCTAGCCCAGATCACTTATCTAATCTGTTCACGCATTTATACATCAGGGAGGAGCTGGTGTGATTGCTTCATCCCATGGCAGTGGTGGCTTTTGTCCCTCAAAGTGCAGGCCAAATCTTGCCCTTGGGTATTTTCTGTGCTAGTTAAAGCAGGAGGATCTAGCACAAGCCCATAGCAGTGCTAGTGTAAAGGTAACTGCTTCCATGACACTGCTTCCTCTCTGTGTGGGTCACACCCCACAGCTTTGGATGCTGTGAAAATAAATAATATTTTTTAAAAGATTTTTTTTTCAAAGCAGAGGAAAAATGACAAGTTCTAAGCAAACGTGCTTAGGTAAATACAGAGTGATCCCTCTAAAGTGACTACACCATGTTTTGCATTGCACCCTGTCCTCACAGGTACCACAACTCATTACACTTACAGGCCCCCATCTGACATGGGTAGCTAGGTTCAAGGCCATAGCCACAGAGTTTCTTCAAGTTTTCAGTGGCCTCCAGCTGTACTTGTCCACCCTGCCTGAGGTGCTTTGAAGCCTGCTTGTACTGGACAACAGCCTCTTCCTCATAGCAGCCGTTGCTAACAAAGGATGACAAGGGCAGAAGTGAAAATGTGGGTTCCCTGGTGGGAATTTGCATTGCTATGCTCTTTATGGTGCCTGAGGCCCAGGGAAGAGCCTAGCTGTTCACCTAGCTCTAACCATGAAGCAGCCTGCCTCCCCCCCAGTCTTCCAACACAGCATGCACAGCTAAAACTGCTCCCCCTTTTTGCCCCTATTTAACTTAGTTTCCTTCAAGGATCTATCCAAGACCAGCATGTCTGTATTCAAGCCATCATTCTCTAGATGCAGATTTTGGCTGGTTTCTTGGATGCTCCTGTGTTTGTTTCCAGGAAGGTGCTGCCTCTGCAGGTTTGCCTCTGAGTGTAGAGGATGAGATGAAGCCATGAGGTGAGTCATTCATCTAGCAGTCCTTGTCTTGTTCTTAATCTTTAAAAGGGCTGGCTAAGAGAAAGGATCCCTATTAAGGAAATGCTAATGGAGGTGAACCAGAAACACTCTTCTTAAAAAGTATATAGAGGGAGCAACTCCTATATTTTATGTAGCTGGAGCTCTGAGTTGCAGGAGGCTTTGAAATTCCACCCGTAGAATTATTAGTCCTATGGCCTCATTTCTTCTATCCATATTATTCACCTGTTGTCTTTGTTCACTGTGATTTATCCCAGCCTGTCTCTTTTTCTCAAATATTCCCTTTTAAAGACAAAATTTTGGCAGCTCCCAGGTCTGGGGGAGGTTGAGTTTGCAGTAAAAAGCAATTTAGCAGTAAGAGGCAGGAGCCATGTGTAGCTCAATGCATGAAGACAGGACGCTTATGCCCTTAATAGAGAGCAGAGCCCTTGGTAGCACATGTTGACTTCTTTTATGTGCTATGAGCATTTCAGATAGGTTCAAGTCCAAGAAGAGAGAGTGAGGGTAGCTGCCAGGTTTATGATTTGTAAGATAAGGATGTTATCCAAGAATAGTTCATTTGCTCTTCAAAGATCATCAGATGAAGTCACAAACCAGGAGGGTAAGGGGAGGTAAAAAACAACACACAGAATATTTAAATAGATAAACAAAGGCTCAGAAAAATGTGCTCAAGCCTCTGTCTGTGACTCCAGGGACAGACAGAAAGTTTAACATCTGATTGATTGGTGCCTGCCATGCATTTCAGACCGAGGATCACCTGGAATTAGTGGGCTTAGAGTCATCGCTCAGCGACATCAAAGGACTCTCTTGCTGGGAAAGGGGAAAGCTGCAGACTAACCGGTTCCCCCTCTCCCAGCCAAGGACTGTCTGCCATTCACTCACCTTGCCATTCAGAAGGAAAACTAAGATGGCATTCAAATCATGCAACTACTAATTAAGAATGATTGTCTTACATGTGCCTTGTGCCTCATCCCCGACTCCTTTAATTATGAGGTGGGGCCCCCCGCTCCACTTGTCTCCTCCCAGGATAAGGAAGAGTTGGAGAACTGAAACATCTTCTAGCCTAGGACAGGTTTCCCATTTTGCCTGAGTAATCCTTATTTTGTGTGACAGTACTGTATGCAGAGCATGTAAAATACAAATCTGCATCTCCATGCCTGACAATTATGGTATGTGCATTTGCACATCTGTGCATCTGCTTGTGCCTTCATACCAGGCCTCGATTAATTTTGCTCCATTCTTTTAATCCAGTGGCCATCCTAACTAGAGAAACTATGGGACTACTCATATTTTTGCCCCTTTAAGGACAACCACATGAATGGTACGTAAGGACTGAAGACAAGCAGCAGCACTGATATGGGCATCATCCAGCTTCTGCTTCCATCTCCCAGCACTCTGTTCTCTCCTTTGTGTTTGGCTCCTAATCACGGTTTCACGATATAAAGCATTCAGCAGTAGTCCGCTTTCAGATGTTTGCAGCCCTTGCTGCTTGTTTCCACCCTTGGGCCACGCCAACACATGCCTCTCCCCTTTCTCCAACTACTTCAGCAAAACTGCCCTGGGAATTCTGTGAACCAGAGAAAGAAACTGGTCCAGTGCGGAGGAAGGAAGCCTCTAATCCAGTTTGCAGTGCAGGTGCACAGTCAAATAAGTCTTGGCATAGAGGTGGGGAAAATCTGGTGCTGCCAGCAAACAGTATATAATATAAATCTATTGCTTTAAATAAAATCTATAGGGCAACTCATAGTGGTGAAACATGATTTGATCTGGGACCAAAGTAAATACTAGCCTGGCATCACCATCCCCTGAAATAAAAATCCCTAACCAGAACCCTCACACTACAGTCCCTGGCCAGTTAAAGCAAAACACATTTCCAACCCAAAACCTAAAGATAGAAAGCAGACACTTGGAAAAAGGAGCCCTAATTACGCCGTGGTGAGCATTGCAGGATGTAGAAATAGCTCCAGATCTTCAGTGTTCTTATTGCTAACCCAAGGCATCCAGGCAGCTACTGCTCAAGAACCCAAAAACCTAGAGGCATGCACTTCCACCTTGTTTCTTTTCCATCTAACACCTTGATTTGAGCTCTATACAAAATCAGGGTTTAGAACAGGATTTATTGCTATGACCTATAGGGGTCAATGGGAAAGCTGAGAGTACAAGGTTCTCTCAGGCCTAGAAAGCGTCTTTGTATTTGTGCATGGTTGGTGCCTACTGTTGGAAGTTCAGGGGAGTATGAGTTAGAGAAGAGGATACCCAGCCTCACCCTACAAGGGTTAGTGTTCTGTATGTATGGCACACACTTGCAGTTCTCCCTGTTTCCTTTTATAGGTAGGCTTAGAATGGGTACTTGGTATTAAACCTAGGTCTGTGTCTACTATTAAGGTTAAGATAAGATCATCAGCCATGTGAGATCTGGGTTTTGTCATACTGAGAACTAAATATATGTAATTATTCTATTCGTAACCAAATACTAAACAGAGCAGACTGGCTTCTCTTTTTCTGAATGCTAAGCATAGATGTAACCCTAACTTGAAGACCTGGCTGAGGCTGACAGATTAATATGGGTATTAGGCAGCAAAAATTGTGTTTTTAGGAGATCAGATATCTTCCAGAAAACAGTGCTGCCATCACCTGCAAGATGATCTTAAGTCGGATAACAGACAATTTACCCATACACCTGTTTATTAAATATTCTTAGGCTACAAATACAGATTTATGTGAAGCGTATTGATGCAACTGCTGGAACAAAGGGCTTTCCCACAAAGACTTGACATCCAGTTTTCAGTGGAACTCAGTAGACCATCTCCCAAAGTAGTTCAGCACAACCCAGCCTGGGACACTTTTGAATCTTGGCCATTTCTCAGACAAACAGGCCTGTCTGCGCTGGGGAAGCAAAGGCAGCACTGCTCTCTGAGTGGGGCTGCTGCCAGACAAGAGCAACTTGGTGGGGAGAACTGACTCAGTCCGTCACATATGGCTTGTCATTTTGCAGAGCTGCTTTTTAGACTTACTAAAGGTGCGATGCTAAGACAGTCAGACATTCAAAAGATGGATGGATGAGCTAAAATGTGTGGAACAAATGAGTGCTGCTCTAGTTTCTGAAAACAAGACACTGCACATTTGGCAATAATATGCAGTCTATGTCTCAGATTTTTTCTCTATGGCCCTGCCTGCTTATGAAATCTTCCACACTGGCTGTACAGTTTCAGTCTTCCCTCTAGAGTACGTGAAAAGCCACCAACTCCCTACAAAAGTGTCCCATACAGAAGAATCTTTGCTTCATGTTGCTTCACCTGACCACAGACAGGAAGGTTTCTCACACTCCTAATGAACATATCTGCTTCTAATAAAAGTATCTTTTATCATATGAGCTTTTGCATCTACCAGCAAACAAAACTATCTTCTGAACACCTGGACCATATTTGTGCTTTCAGAGATCTATTAAGAACAAGAAGAAACATCTTGATAGGGACCCATCTCTCCAGCTATTAGGTGGCAAAAGTGCAGAAATCAGTTAACTTCATCCATGGGGGAGAATCTATCAGAAGTCATATGCATGGGGGTATAAACTCCACCATGGTTCATAACTCCTCACGTAACAGCAAGAAGTGGTTAGGTGATATAGGCACAGTGTTAATATCTGGGTTTTCAACAGGAGATCTGTTTGGGGACCTAGGAGGAGGACTCTTTAACCTTCACTCTTGGAAAGAACTGCTGATGATCTCACTGCCTGGCTATCAGTGTCCTGGGCTGAATGCTCCTTATGTTCTTGGACTTCTGATCAGCTAACAAAGCAGATGCATGAACTAATTAAAGAAGCAGAGCCTGTGTTTTCTGATTCTTACAGCTCTATATTCAGTAGCTGGTACATGACACCTCATGAGCTGATGCTTGTCTGTCTGTGATCTCAGATGAAAGAAACATTCACAAAATAGTCCAGGGGGATGTGAGACTAAACACTCTCTGCTAGGCAGCTTCAACATACGGAAAAGGACCTAGGAGTGCTGGTGGGTGACAAGTTGACCATGGCCAGCAACGTGCCCTTGTGGCCATGAAGGCCAATAGTATCCTGGGCTGCATTAGGAAGAGTGTTGCCAGCAGGTCGAGGGAGGTGATCCTGCCCCTCTACTCAGCCCTGGGGAGGCCTCACCTCAAGTACTGTGTCCAGTTCTGGGCTCCCCAGGACAAGAGAGACATGGAGCTACTGCAGAGAGTCCAGCATAGGGCTACAGAGATGATCAGAGGGCTGGAGCACCTGCCCTAGGAGGAACGGCTGCGAGAGCTGGGCCTCTTCAGCCTGGGGAAGAGAAGACTGAGAAGACATCTAATCAATACGTACAAGTACCTGAAGGGAGGGTGTCAGGGGGACAGGGACAAACTCTTTTCAGTTGTCCCATGTGACAGGACAAGAGGCAATGGGCAGAAACTGAAGTACAGGAAGTTCTGCCTGAACGTGAGGGGGAATTTCTTCACTGTGAGAGTGATGGAGCACTGGGACAGGTTGCCCAGAGAGGTTGTGGAGTCTCCTTCTCTGGAGATCTTCAAGGCCCGCCTGGATGCAACCCTGTCTAACATGTTCTAGGTGACCCTGCTTGAGCAGTGAGGTTGGACTAGGTGATCTCCAGAGGTTCCTTCCAACCTTACTGATTCTATGATTCTATGAAAAACAAAATCAATTACAAAACCCTAGATTTCTGGGCAGTAGGTCTCAGGAATGCTATTATGAAAATAAGCTGATCTCTTCTGACTAAAAGCATTTCATACCTGAGATGACATCACTTGGAACTTTTATTCTAATTTTGCAAGACAACAGACTCTGTGACCAACATCCATAGGCCTCTTCCATCTTTAATTACTATAGCATATTTAATTCTATAGCATATTTCACAGGAGGCAAAAGACTAAAACAAAGTTGTCTTCATTAGACACAGAAAGAAGAGCACAAGTGATTTCAGTGCCACTAGCCTGTTGCTGTCTGACACAGCCAGGCATACGTGAGGAACACCATTAGAAATAAAGCAAACTTACCTGCAGTTAAAAAAACTCTCCTCTGAGCTGTTCATTAATCAGCTAAGAGTCTGTCAAGGCCTTCTTAACTATTAACAGTTCTGGAGATCAAGACAGAATCTTAGACCAAACTGCAAGAGTTAATGACATGAGATTCTGTAATTTATTGTGCCTCTGCGCAAACACTGATCTGCAGTTGCACACAACCACCTACCTCCCAAATCTCCAAGACTAGTCAGGGCTTAGGGTCTGCTTTCTATGAACACCACTGCATAGAATAGACACACCAAGCTGACACGGAATTAAGAAGGCAAAACAAACCTAAGGCAGACATAGACTAAACACTTGACAAGGATGAGGTTCCTAAACACCGAGTATTGAGAAATACATTTGACTGAGGAAGATATAAGCCCTTGCCCTTTCTTTTAAATCTTATCTTGCAGGAAGCCAACAGAAATGACATGCATGGTAGAGCAAACGTCGGGAGATATAAGGACCAGGAAATCAAACTGACACAGCCCTACTCCCTCCTTACTGGTGAAAGAGGTACTAAATACCCCACTTACATTAAATACCCCACAGACATTGGCTAGATCATTGGCTCTGCTTCAGTAACGCTGGACTGTTGAGATCTGCCTCCCCCAGTAGGGGCCCAGGGAAGCTCCTTTTGCTGCTGCAGGTGATAGCAATCATGTTGGTACACTGTTTTTACTTTGGGCCCCCTCAACCTTAAGTGCTCATTTAGGCTCATGGTTGGGGAAAAATAAGAATAAATAACAACAGAAGACACTAATTCCCCAAAACCATGTGTGCAGCCACAGCTGGGGGCTCAGATCTGCTCAGAAGTGTCAAGTTTATCATGGTTGCTTCATAGCCTGGGAAAAAAGGATTGCCTGAAGCAGATATTGAGGGTATCAAGTTGTGAGCTGTGCTGGATGAAATAGAACCAGTCTATGAGGAAAATAAGCATGTGAGTGTGTATTATATCTTACAGAGTCTAGATTTCTGCAGGTCATTTTAGAGAAATATGTTATTTCAACTTTCTTTTTTTGTACTCACCACCTTTACATTAAGGGCTCTGTCTTCACTGATTTTCCAACAGGGAAAATATCACAGCATTGAGAGATGGAGAGGAGCTGCTAGGTGTCACCTGTTACAAAGCCCTCTCCCCAGTACTCCCTACAATAAACTCTACACAACTCAGCCCATTTCAGCTTTGAGAGAAGGTGTCATTCTAACCTTCAAATCCAGGGACTATTACTCTGTGAGTCAATGTACCCGTGATTAAAAGTGAGTAAGTTTATCACCTCTGTGACGTGGCCATGGGCCTAAACACAGTCCTAAGCATTGGGGATCCGTTGTAATATCTATTGCCATCCAAATTGCCTTGGTCTGAGTTGGTTTGATCTTTTACTACAGCAGCAAATAAAAAATTCATGCAACAGGCAGAAAAATAAACTGCTCCAGAGAGCCTCACCTCTTAGGCTCCATGCCATCATCTCTGAGGTCATAAGACAAGCACAACAGCTCCTCTACCAGTCAAAGCCCAGTAGTTAAAGTAAATAAATTAGAGCTTCTAATTCACCCACAATGATAGGTGCTTCCTAAAGGCTGAAAGACACGTATGTGTTATATAAGAAGGGAGGAATTATGGGACTGAGACAGGTTAACCTGCTTCTGTGTCTCACCTCAGAGAGAGGCTGGCACTCCTGGGATCCAGCTTGTGCTGGATCAGCTCATTTGTACTAGGGATCACTATCTCTGCAAAATGACTGATAGACATGGTGGAGAAAAAACAGTGCCTCCCTTCCTCTCACATGCTTGGTCTTTTGCCCTCCCTCACATCCTTCGAACTCTTCGAACTCTCTCTCCCTCTATCTGCCAAGGTACCTCCTGACAACGCTGCTCCAGATGCTCCCAGCCACCCCCTCCTTCAGAAACCAGCAGCCTTCCCAGCACAGGTGCCTTGACACATGCACATACCAGAGAGCAACTGGGCCTTGTCTGTTGGGTTTCCCTCCCTGCTAATATCCCTCCTCTGTCCTCTGCCACACATCACTATGGGCCATTGTCCCACGCCTGTCCTCTCTAAAGGACATTGAAACCAGAGTTTCTTCCACTTGCTGGTAAGGGTCTAGGTTCATTTAAAGCTGCACAAATGAATGTGTGTAGCCACTTGGAGCTCATGTTGCACAAGATGGCAAAGGTTTCAGGGATGGCAGGGATTTTAAACTCTCCTATGAGAGCTTGCTGTTAATACTTCTCAGAAGGTGCCCAGCCACGGTCTGGGAAACATCCCTGGGGGCAATATCTGTGGAGAAGAATGAATCAGAGAACCTGACAATGCAACCAGCTGTCCTAGTTTCATGTTCTATTCAGTAATTGATTGTATGAGTTGAAAAATAAAATAAGTGCAATTTTTTTTTATCACTGGACATATATGTCTATAAAATAAAAAAACTCAGTTCAATTGAAAGCTCCTCTGGGCAAGGACATGGCATTTAAGTTATGTCTATAGGCACAAAGCACATGTCTGATGGACCATAAAAAAATAGAGGCGTTCTCTCAAGCATTATCTACAGAATACAAAAGAATCAGCATTGCTAGAAAGCTGTATTTTGACATTTCTTTCCCCCTACCTCTCTCGTGGGTATCCTTTGAGCTGGTTCTAAATTACATCTGTAAAACATATTCTGTTTCTTCCCCTTTCAACCTCAACTTAGCATTTGGATGTTTCTGTTCTCCCTGTGGAGCATAAATGATCTTTGACATGCTGTGTCTAAGCGGCCCGTGCTCTTTAAAGCCTGCAATATGGCAAGGCTAGCTATCACGCTGACTAGCAGAAATCTGTTTTCCTTTTTTTATCCCTAGAAATTTCAATCAACTTTATATTTTGGTCATTGAAGATGCTTATGGTAGAAAGCTGAATTTTCACACAGATCCAGCTGTATCTGTAAGCTAATGGCAACAATCTGGAAGGAAATCTTGCTGCAAGCATTGCTGGATGAGCCTCAGGCAAACCACCAGAAAAGATCTTTCAATAGAATAAAAACAAGCCAACTCCCAGCTGAAGGTGGGGATCAGATAAGGAAAAAATATTGTGAATAGAAAAAGCCCTTACATCATCAGAATTTTTTCAGTGTTATTACTCTAGCTTTCACCTCCAAATGGACATAATTAATTATGTCTATTTTCAGGATCCTTCAGCTTAAGAAAACCTAACCACACTCCTTTTACATTATGTCACAGCCTGTGGAAATGGACTTTCTTCCCCATTGTCTGGAATGTGTTCTTCTGAACTAGGAACAATTATTCTTTTCCTTGTTGAGTTCATCTCCTGTGTCTCAACTTGTGCAACTTCCTCTCTTTTTTAGGGCCCACGTGCCAGAATGGGTCTGCCTTCTTATCTCCTTCTTTTTCAAGAGGATCACCAAAACTTCCATCAACCACACTAATGCCTCCCTGGGAATGTGACTTCATTAGCAAGGCACTTTCTTCTCTGCTCACATAGGAGAGCACAAATCCTGCTGGCTCCCAGCGACACCTGCCTGGGCTGCTCTGATGGTTTTCCCTCCTCTGGAATAAAGCCAGTGGTTGGGATAAACTGTTGTATGTGTCACATAAGGTGACACGAGGTCCAGCTGACAATTTTTGTTAGTTCAGTAAGCACGTGATGTGTCAACCCAGAAGAAGCGAGTGGAGTTATTGAGTAGAAGAGCAATCTTTACAGTCATTTTCCTAACAGTTGCCACATCTTTTATGCACAGCTTTCTCCAGTCTCTCTGTTACTCTGCTCTGACTAACTGTCTCTCCTCCAGATGCTGCCATCTCTCACATAAATATCTGCATGAGAACACTTCCACCTTAACACCTCTTTCCTTCATAAATGCCATAAAAAGCCAAATTTATTTCACTTTTTACTAAAAATGTTTATCTTCTGCTCCTGCTTCTCAGCAGCCATAACCGTGTCTGAGGCAGCTGGTCGGTTTTGTACTCAGTTTTTCCAGTGTCACTTGCTCTCCCTGTGTGGAGCTCACCTACCCCTCACTACACTAAAGCACACAGGTGGCAGTGAGGCAGTGGGGCCCTGAGCTGGCCGCACAGGACAGCGAGTGGTGTTTGGTGCATCACAACTTGAGGATGGCCACAGCAGCAGGGAACAAGGATCTCCTTAATAGGGACCCATTTTTTTCTCCAGATGCTTTAGAAGAAAGTGCAAGTTGATCTACCTTGGCAAGGTGCTTAGTTGTTCACTGTCTTCATTTCACCTGAGGAGAGACAGCAGCTACCTGATTGCCTCAGTAACTGGCTGATGCCTTCATGTGTCAGGTCCTGAAGAGCTCCTTTAGCTACAGTAACGGAGTTACTATTCACGTAGTGGAGGTCAGTTTTTGCCCCATCCATGCAACTTTGGAGATGTCAGCATAGCTGCTGAAGTGTAGCACAGTGCAGATATTTTATTTTATGAATCTTAAAATCCTTATTTGTGGAATATGTTTCAGAAGAGTTTTACTTCTCTTCCTATTCCTTTCTATTTTCCTTCCTTTCTCTTCCCAACTATTACCATCTCCAAGTAGATTCTTGTTCTCTGTATATGAGAGATATCTGACCAGTAGCTTTAGGCCATCTTCTCCAGGTCAGATCATTCACTCTTTTCCAGGCTGCCCCTTACTTTATTTCATTCAATTTTTGCAGGATAATTATCAGTTCATTTCCAGAAATGAAAATGCAGTTTAGTAGCCACTGTATTTCAGCTTTACAGTTGGCGATAGTGAATGCTCCTGAACTAGTTGGGATTTGTCTCAACATGAGCTACCTCAGTTGAAATATTCTTCCTCAAAAAGGAATTCAGTGAGATAAATTCAGCCATTGAATTCATGGTGCTTACACAGACTATGCATCTGGCCACACTATCTACTAGCTTGAAATACGGATGAACAGATAAAAGGTATGTGACTCCAAGGCATACCTGCATTCTAAGGCAACACTTGTCATCTTGTTTAAATCCTTCCCTTTTACTGGAGTTTGTTCTCCTTGTGGTGATAAGTGTTAATATTTTAATCCTCCTCTAAATAAGTTTTTGGGAAGATGAGGATGCTAATGGAACAAAGACAGAAATATATGTTTTCTTTCTATGATTGCCAGAGTTTTGCAGTTTCTTATGACAGAGACTAAATCCAGTTGGAGACCACATCCTGCCCCCCGTGCCATCATCATTAACCATGAGAAGAACTCTTCCAGTCAGTGGAATTACTATTTTGTACAGAAGTAAAAATGAAAAGCAGGACCAAAGTCAGTGAATTTCCACTGTTCTCCTGAACACTGTTAGAGGTTAATTCATGGATGCAGGATTTACAGATACAGCCAATCACAGATGCAGTCTGTAGGGTGAGATTGGAAGGGTGATGTCCCACTTACAAAGCCTGCTGCCTCTGGCATCTGGCTTCCCTTTTGGGTATCTGCTAGCTACATTGGAGGTTAGCAGACTGGGTTTTTCCTTGTACAATGAGTACTAAGGCAAAGACAACTCACAGCTGTTGTGACAGAGAAGGAAGAATCTGGAAAAGCAAGAAATCTTCCCCTCATGCCCCCATCTCAGGGGACTTTGTGCTCATTATTTTGCTGACAATTTCCAAAAGTATGGGGTTATTTGAGAGACACTAGGTAGAGATCCTAATCACCTTAGTCACATTTGACACTGCTTATAAACACTAGGATTTTACAAGGCCATGGGAGCAAGCACTTGATGATCTCAGACCATCCCTGACTTCTTCACTAAGCCAAATCTTTTTGTGATGTTACTGATATTCTTAACTTTGCAATGGAAGTTTGCATGTCTGTGCAGCCCCATGAACAGCTGATCCTATCTTCTCCTTTCATGAGTCTTAGTCATTTGATTGTAATGCAATTATCCTGTTTCGGTTCATGGATCAATTGGATTGTGCAAGGTTTTAAGAGACAGCTTTGCAGCAGTCAGGAACATTCTTCTGAAACAATATAATTGCATCATGTACACTACAATATTACTGAGCACCTCGAGCAATGATATTCAAATTTTAGCCCTACAAATATCCACATGAAACCCCAGCTCATCTGTTGTTGCACAGGCTTATTTTCTACTGCTTAAGCATGGGTCTAGATCTCAATGGTCCTTGGATTTCTATGCCCACCTCTGCATATGACACTACAGTTAACCTAGTCCTATTTTTATCTTGGTGTATACAACTTACAATGTCAGCCTGTTATGAAGACCTTTGCCACATGACTATATTACATCCTAATCCACAGTGAATCCTGCACTGCAACTTTGATGATGTTCAAACCAGATTTGGGTTGGTGACCACCAAACAACAAGCTATGGCTCAGGAAATCCACTTCAAATCACCATGAAGCACTAATCACATGGAAAGAACACTATTCTCTCTCAAAAGCAAATTAGTAGCAATGAAACCACCAAGAAACCACCAAGGCCCTTGAATACATTTAACCACATAGGTCCATGAATACATTTAAATACATTTAACCATACAGACATTTGCCAGGATCACACACCCATGCAAGCTGGGTGCTCAACACACCTCTGTTGAGGGTCTGAAAATCCAGACCTTAATTCAGAGAGCATTTTGCAAATTGGATGTTATTTTCTGTATTATTGATACTTGCTTTCTACTAGAAGAGATCTTTATCCTTCAAAAGAAATCCCATTTCTGCACATACTTATTCCTAATCCCCTGCCAGGCTTCAGAATTAGTTGCTGTGGAGACAGGCGAATGGCCACGAGCTCCAGCATGGCATAATGAAAGGGACTCAAATTATGCCAGCCACCGCTCTGGCTGCCACTCTGCTTGCAGAAGATAAAGCCCGCCTGTTAGGAAGGCTGCAGAAGGAAGTTCTGGGCTGACACATGGCATTTGGGACAGGACAGAAAGGACAGCTAGCCCTGACACAGCTGGGGAGGGAGCTGCTGTCAGATCGCCTGGTCAGAAGTCCAGGGCTCAAACAGTTGGACAAACCTAGCACAGCTGTGAACTAAAGGTCTGAGCTAACACTCCTTGAAGTTAATGCCAGGCTTTACACAGAATTCACTGAGTTTTAGATCAGAGCAGAAGGCAGCTCTTCTCCTTCACCCCACGACTCTGAATTATCAGACTTTCTCTGAGAAGAAACCTGACTAAATTCCTGATTAGGGAAGTGACCAAAGGAAACACAGGTTCTGAAACCCTCTTGGTCTTTTGGGTGAAGAACACTTCTTTATGTCTGCTATTTTGTTTAGATCTGGAGGAAGGAAAAGGGGAGGGGGAGATTTTCTTTTAAAGAGTCATTTCAAACCAAGACCCATGCTCTTGTTACCAAGGTGTTTAGGATGTTACAAAAGACAGACTTCTGTGGGTGGAAATGAGCAAAAAGATCAACTGAGACTCCAGTTCCATGCAACTGTCTTCAGCAGAAAATAATATGAGAGGGAAAAAAAATCCCTGTGCAGAGAAATAACAGAAGATGCAAGCAAGTTGGTTAGGGAAGAGAATGACTACAGAAGATCATCCGCTCCTTAACTGGAGGCTGTACAGCTTCTTTTTAGGAATTATCATAGACTAGGAAGTCTCTCAGGTGACCTAAAACAGATACATACACATACATATATATATATATATATATATATATATATATATACATATATATGTATACATGGAGAGAGAGAAAGAAAGAAAGAGACAGTGTGTAAGGAAAGATTTCTGCAGCCCATAAGGCTTAGAGCCAATTCGCTTCCTGCTGTACTCAGAAACTGAAGCTCCCCAGCGCTCAGGACTCCAGATACTAAAATTGGGTACCTCCAGAACAACTTTTTAACTAATTCTCATTTTCTGAAGAGACAGAATGCATCTGGGACCACAGCTGAAAAGCCTCCTCTTCTCTTAGCATAGAAACATAGCTCATAGAAACCACAGGCTCCATCTTGGGTGTTCCTGGATAAAGAAGGCACTCTACAAAACTGGATATGTTGCTTAAAATGATACTCAATTTCACATTAAGAGTAGAGGCAGCTGCCTTCTACTCGCTATCGTTAAAAGAAATCTATGAGCCCCTTGAAAGTTAGCTGATGCAGAGCTGCCTCATGTAGGTTTGGGATGTATCCATCCCAGATAGCAGTATAGCTACCAGGTTACATCCTCACCCAGACGCAAAAGGCCAAAATATTAACAGGTCAAACCATCCAGTCACTGACTCATTTTCATTTATGGTCCTGCTGAGGGCTCCTTGTTTAACTAATCATTGCAAAACTCAGCTCCTTAAAGTCCAAACAGTTTTGAAGGAGCCAGGCTGTGCTATTGGAAGACTACATCAAGCTCTTCCTAAGCCTGTGGGCAAGTCAGCACAGCCAGCCTGCAAATTTCCACAGAGTTTGGACTGCAGGGGGTTAATCTGCAAATTGTCCGTGGCTCCTGGGAGCTCAACACCGAGCAGTTCTGTGATGCTGACCATGGTGCCTGTGTCACACAGTACGCTGGAGGTGAGCTGCGAAATGCCAGCTTGGGACAAGTTCTTCAGCAAGAGGGCATCCACACAAGGAGCAATCCTTGTGCAAAGGTCGCTCAGAACAACAGTGTCCCCTAGGATGACAGGGTTATCTGGTGCAGGCAGCGTTAAGCCCTTCCACACACCTGCACGGGCCTAAAGCACAGCCTGCTTGTAGGAGCAGGGAGGATGGAGCCACAGCTTCAGTGCCCCCTTTCAGCTCACCCTTGCCCCTCTCTTTGTGCAAGCCAGGACCCAGCAGATATGAGAGCGTACAGGGACTTTTACAAAAGAGGTGACTGGATTAAGCAGAGGAGTCAAAGATCTCCCCGCCGTCCTTACTGGGCACTGCTTCAGGAGGAGCAGAGGTCTTTATGTGCTGGCTATCTGCTTTCAGAGCTCTCTCTATGAATCTTTTCATGCAGTCATCTTACAGACAGAGCTGTCCTCCCCATCAGACCCTGCTTCCTTCCTCTCCGTAGCTGCTCGCAGAAACCTGCAGTACTGGGGTTGAACCGAGCCTTTAGGGAGGGAGAGCTGCTAACCCAGCAGGGTGGCTGGCTCTGGGGAGGTGAACTGGTGCTTTGTCGCTGTCAAAAGGGATGGGAAGTGGTAGGGTTATTCATGGCACTGGGTCTGGACTAGGGCTACTGATGACATTTAATTCATTGACACTAGATTTAGCAGAGACAGCAGTGCCTTTTGGCAGCCTTATCAGAGCACTACTGTCAACAGCAGGGGTATAGAGAGAAGTAGATTAAGGAGGCCTGTAACCACCTAAGCCACTTCTTTATCAGCTCAGTCTTCTTTTCAGAGATGTTAATCCTTCCTTTGCTACCCCAGCTCTATCCCACTGTAAGCTCCTTCTCCCTCACCTGTTCCGAGCTTAATGCTGAGCCCTTGTTTCCCTATGTTTATCACCAACCATGCAATTGCCCCAAACACACATGGAACCTACTGCCTTGTGTGAGCTCATGTAATTCCTTCCTCTCTGACAGCATAAATGCTGGAGCTGTGAGGAGATTCCTCCAAGCAAGGAATCAAACACTTCTGCTCCCACTGAGTCTCTTCCTCAGCAAAACTCAGCAGCCGCATTCATGTACTTCTCTGTACTACGCTGCCTACTGAGCAGCAGCATCTTACAAGCACATGGCCATCTCGCTGCTCTTCATGGAGCAAAAAGCTGATTTCCTCAGCTCAGAGGAACATCTCCTCACCCCCCAAGAGCTGCCCACAAGAAAGTGTTATGACTAGGGAAGACACATGAAGAAGACAACAACCTGATTATTTTTTAACCGCAAATTCTGCAATCCAGCTCTAACAGGGAGCAGAAGGTCACTTGTTCCCTTAGCTCACACCCTGACAATGACACTGATATATTTTCCCTTCTATGTTTAGTGGTCTCATCATCTGGCACTAATTTGTGTGCTATCAGAAGTGGTTATTAGATGACAGAACAGCGCTTATGTCAAATCCTACTGTGTTTTTCCCTTCTCTTCTCCCCCAAGCCCTTATACAATTTCTTGCAAATAATCTTATCTTTCTCCCAAGCAATGCTATCAACTGTCATCCAGTATCATGCACTCCGCCTCAGCTGGATTAGTTACATACCCCACACCACTTTCCCCAGGTCTATCATGGTTATTAAAACTTTATAACAAGCTGTTTTGCATTTAATCCCATCTGTCATCAAATCCTATTTAAACACCACGAATTACCTCCTTAACGCAGCCACTTCCTACAGACATGACAGTTTTCTTCCGTTGATCTCAAAGCAGTTTACAAAGGAAGCTGAGCTGCCCTGAGTGCCTTTTCTCTGTGTGATAACTGATACACACAGATACACCAAGCAAAACTAATAACCCAACGCCAGGAGATACAAGAGGCCCAGGTGAGATATCCCAGCCTAGTGTCCTAACTATTACATCTAGCTACTTACAGTTCACAAGAGCACCTCTCTATTTCTATATAGCAGGACGCAGCCAGGATATTTGCATGTAAAATCTGGAAACACCAGAGGTCAATCTTTGAATGTGTGCACCAGTGAGAAGATGACATCCCTTTGCATGTCCAAGGAGAAGTTATGTTAGCACACACAGACCCTCCCATACTGGTAAAGAGTCTGTCCAAGGCATCCTATGTCAAACCAGCCACACAGGCTGCAGTGAGTAAAACCATTTGGGAACCTCATCACTGGGATGGCGCATAGGGCAGGTTGCTGAAGAAGCTAATAGTGCATTCTTTCGTACAAGGGGACGCGAAAAGAATTTGGGAAACTGCATTTGTTATTACTGTTCATTAAATGTCTTGGAGCTGTTTTATGTGCTAAGTGTTCTTACCCTGATGATCTTATCAGATAATTAAAACAAGACTGATGAAGCGTGATAGAAACAGTATGTTCGCACTTCCAAACTATAAATGGAAAACTGGAGCAAAGGGAGAGCACATATGTATATTATCTGCATGAAGTACATGTAGACTATGAAGTTCTTTATGAAAGCCTGCCATGTTCCTTCAAATCAAAACACTCCCTTCTCTCTTTGAAACTCTTCATTAGAATTACATATTGGCAATATCCTTCTTGTGAAACTAGTTACCTGCCTTATGATGCAGGACAACAATTGTGAAGAGCCCAGGACTATTGATCAGTGAAACTTTTATCTGGTATCCGATATCTAAAGCTGGGAAAATTTCATCAGAAATACAATAGAAATTGTCCCCACTGAAACACTGGCCTGGGTTCACTTTTGGAATCAAGTTTGAATCAAGTCCTATGGAAGGGCTTATGTCTACTTGTATGGAATCATGACAGCAAGCACTGGGATGCCACGTGAGACTGGTTCTCATGGAGTTTTCTATCCTACACTTAGGATGTTCAGACCATCCAATGGTCCAAAGTCCGCTGGGGCGGGGGGGAAGGTGTACCCTTTTGAGTTTTATTCAGTGATCAGCAGGACAAATAGAGACAGCCCAAATTAGAACTCCAGTTCCCAATACTCCATCCAGATGAAAATGAATGTTCCAGTTATATATCTAAGAGACTAAGTCAGAACCTGCATAACTTCAGTAAAGGAAAGGAGTTCGGATTCAAACTTGACAGTTCAGTCTCTGCCCTATTTGTGTTCATGTATTAATTAGCATACATACTCAAAATGCTAGGCATGTAAGTGTTAGATACTACTGCAATGACATCTTTGGCATCTGTACTAGTGGCCATAAATCTTGTCAACAAATTCCCTGTGATTTAGTCCCTACTTCCAATCAGACTGGAATTCCCATAGGACAGCATCTGTCAGGAGTCTGACATCAAAAATTGCAAAAGGTTATGAAAATGGGAACAATTTTTTTAAAAAGCCAATCTATTTTTTTTTTTTTTTGATATAGACTTCTCAAGTGATTCAGGTTTAGACTGATTCATAGGTCTGGGCTGGTTCCTGCTTTATCCAAATCTGTTTGTCCTAAGCATGTAAAAAGTGCTAGATCCTACATTCACTGACTTCAAAAGAAGGAAGATCAAGCTCAATAGTCACATCAAAAACCACAAAAGATGTTAGATCTTTGGATTCTGGTTCATCAGGCCACATCCTAAACAAGAATCCATCCAGCTTCAATGATGTTTAGACAAGCAGAATCACAGTTTGAAATTTAAGCAAACTATTTGATGGTTCAACAGCAAAGCTCCTCTAATTGCAAGCAATGCAGAATTGCCAAGTTTTAAACAAAAGAGCACTGTGTACAACCCATCTGATTCAGAGGTCGGACGGGGCACAACCTGCTCCTGACTGTGCAGCCTTTCACACTGCAACATCAGGCTCACCATGAGGCCTTTCCTTCTGGAGGGAACGACCCTCTCTGGTACCATAATGTGTGGAATGGAGTGGCACCAGGCCAGGAAAAGGATTTGGTGGAGGGCTGTAGGGCAGATTTGACCAGCTTAATGCTGAAAGAAAGACAGAAAGAGGACCAGCTGGCAAGCATGAGTAGGTGGGGAGAGTCACGGTGTCCTTGTTTGCCAAAGGGGCAGAGAATAACACATGTTCCTACGTCTCAATGTACAAGGGGAAATTCCCAGAAACTTTCCTCATTTCTCTTTCTATCCTTAACCCTTCTTTGGCGTCCTTCCAGTGCCTGGGTATTTGCAGAAGAGGCACCCTCTAAATAACAACCCAATGCTTCAGAACCCAGCTCTCCGCAGTCTGGCAGTGAGCAGACCCTTTTTGTCTACCCAGCACCAGAGGGGTAATAGCTCAAAAGGTTTTCCCGGTATTACATCGTGTGTACTGTCCCCAAAAGCCTTGTATATAGAGAAATGAGCTACAGATGTAACAAGTCACAAGGGCTTTCAGAGGCAGAGTCCTCGCCTTGGCCAGAGCTGGAGAAAAGTTCTCTCCTCTTCTCCATGCTCCGCTCCCTCACCCAGCTAATGCTCCAGTTGCCTGTCCCCAGCCCTCAGCAAGCTGATACCTCACAACGGCCAAGTCCCATTTCACAGAAGGGAAAAATTCAAATATATATTTACAAAACCAAAGGAAGAAACCCTGGCTCCACACTTTCTCTAATCCAGCACTGCATTATTAAATGGAAGATGTTAAACTATTCGCAATAGTGTAAGAAAGCACACATACGAAGGTAAAGCTATCCCTGGTCATTGCACTTATCTGTAGATATGTAAAGGTCTGATTAAACGTGCCCATGCCTTTCTGCATCTGAAAGTCATTCTGGCAGTATATATCCCATTTCTTGTCACGTTCATTCCTCTGTCCCATGAGATAGGCACCAGCTTTTTTTCTGCATTTACAGGATCAGTAGCACAGTGGAGACCTAACCCAAAAGCAGAGCTTTTAGGTGCTACCACAGCACAAACAAGGCTAGCAGCACCCCAGTCTGGCCCTGTTTGGTCTGGCCACTCATGCATCTGCACATGTGCACTCCCATGCACTCCCATTTTGTGTATGAGGTGTACTCCCATTTTGTTAGCCGTTCCTATCTTCTCCCTCACAAGAAATTATTTCATTCAGACCACACCAAACACCAATCACTGGTTTCCTTATACAAGCTAAACAGCTTTTACAGCTTCTTTGGGAGCCAAAGTAAAACAAGTATTATTAAATGAGGAAGAGGAGAGAAGGGAAAAAAACTACCACCATAAATATGAACATCTCCCTGAAAGCAAACACAGGTAGCTAGCTGTTCATCATGACCAAGTGCAGGTCACAGCTGGAAGTGCCTCACTGAGGTACAACTTCCCTTGAGCAGCTGAGCCAAAGCTGTTCTGTTGTGGGGGGAACGACAAGCAGACATCTGCACACTGCTGTGTGAGCTAGCAGCAAGGGAAGACCCCAGCTAGCCAGCTGATGCCACTTGAAGTGGTTTTCCAGTGGAGATCTCTAGCTCCTGCCTTAGAAACTGCCCTGCTCCTCACCAATGTGGCAAAATAGTGAAGATATATGCAGTGACCAAGGGCAACTACTCTTTTCTTAATGTTTCACCCCTCTGATAACACAGATGGTAAGAAAGCCATTCATGTCCTACCTGCCAACACTGCGACTTTCCAGGAATGGCCAAGGATATTTTGACTTTAATAAGTCTCTCCACAGTGTCTCCAGTAACATTTTCATACCCAAACTGATGAAGTACAGACTAGACAAATGGACAGTAAAGTGGATTGAAAACTGGATGGGCTCAAAGGGTTGTAATCAGTTGCACAGATTCTCTCTGGGAGCTAGTAACTAGTGGTGTAAATCAGGGGTGGATCCTGGGGCCAACACTGTTCAATCTCTTCATTAACGACCTGGATGATGGGACCAGGCGCCTCCTCAGCAGGTTTGCAGATGATACAAAATTGGGAAAAGCAGTTACATCAGATGGATTCGTTACCATTCAGAGAGACCTCAACAGTGTGGACAAATGGGCAAACAGGAACCTCACGATAAACGGAAAGGGAGAGTCCTGCACCTGGGGAAAAATAACCCCATGTAGAGGCACAGTGGAGAGCGGGGACTAACCAGCTGGAAAGCAGCTTTGCAGACAAGGACCTGGAGATCATGGCGGACAAGGTGACCATGAGCCAACAGTGTGCCCTTGGGTCAAAGAAGGCCAATAGTATCTTGGGCTGCACTAGGAAGGACCTGCACCAGCAGGTCAAGAGAGGTGATCCTTCCCCTCTGCTCAGCTCTAGTGAGCCACATCTGGAATGCTGGGCTCTTCAATACAAGAGAGACATAGGCATGCTGGAGTGAGTCCAGTAAAAGATGAGGAAAGGACTGGAGAACCTGATATGTGAGAAAGGGCTGAGAGGGCAGGAACTGTTCAGCCTGGAGAAGAGAAAGCTCAGGGGGATTGTATCAGTTTTTATAAATAGCTGGCAGAGATAAATAAGACGGAGGCAGACTCTTCCCAGTGGTGCCCAGTGCAAGGACACACAATGGGCACAAACTGAAATACAGGAAATTCTGATTAAACATAAGAAAAAACTGTTTTAACTGTGAGGGTGTTTGAACACTGGAACGGGTTGCTTATAGAGGTTGTAGAGTCTTTGTCCTTGGAGATACTCAAAACTTGACTGGACATGGTCCTGAGCAACGTGTTGTGGCTGACCCTGCTTTGAGCAGTAGGGTTGGACTAGACAATCTCCAGAGGTCCCTGCCAGCCTCAGCGATACTGTGATTCTGTGGTCTTGCTGAGGTAAGACCGTGAAGCACATCTAGGTACTGACTTGCATTAGTGCTAGAGGGATTCAAACCCTCAGGTCTGATGTAAGAAATTCTAAAACCTATTTAAAATTCCCAGGGTGAGAAAGAGCCTTTCAAAGCAATAGACTTGAAATGGATTTTAAAATAGGGGGGGGGGGGGGAACAAAAATTCCTCTCTCTCTGCCATCTTTTGCTTCATTTCCAGAAGGTCACTGGAGCCTTGTGACAGTGAACATGAACTCTAGGGATGGCAGCTTTTGCTCTGCTCTGTTTTGCATTTGGCCAAGCTGCAACTCTGGAGCAGAGGCAAGAGACTGTTACTCTTCACTGAATAGTGGGCCATGGCTATCAGTGGGCCTGGGAGCAGCTTCTCAAGCTTATCATGATACACACATAGAAATATCGTGTAGGGTATGATTTCTATAGTTTCTATAGTTTCCAAATTCAAGTGCCTATACTCCTGAGGTGATGAGCGGCCATCACTCTTCCACACTGAAGCTTTTTTAAAAATAATAATAATAAAAAAAATAAAATAAAGTAAGAGTACTGACAGGGTTCAGGGGAAAAAAAATCACCCTGTTGTGGAAGGTAACTTGTATAGGAGTCAAATTGGCTTCTGGGGTCTGGGGTCTTTTAGTATCTGAGTTAATCTCAGTTTCTTTTTCAAACTGAATAGAGGTTTCCAGTATTTGTCATTCCAGCTTGGAAAATGTAAACTGATCCCTTGGTTAGTTTCTTCTAAAAACACTTAGAAAACTTTCCTGCTTCCTGCAAATCAGCTATCAAAGCTACGAGGGACAGGAAGATGGAGATGGCAGATTGGAGGACCATCAAAAATACACAAAGGCTCTTCCCATCTCTAGACTCAAAGTTTTATAAAAGATTTTCTTCCTCCACTGCAGAAGAAAGGCAACGAAAACCTGGCAGTGTATTGAGGACAACCAAACAAGTTAGTGGAAAGGCATGAAGGGAACTGAATCCTCTCTCCCCCACCAGGCACTGACCAAAGTCTCACTGGACCCTGCAGAAGAGGCTGAGAAGGGGACTGGGCCAACAAACAGATAGGCATGAACTCAGGATGGGTAGAAAACTGTACTGGATGGAGCTGGAAGCACTGGAAATAGAGTTGCATAGAACTAGACAGGTTAAATAGTGACCTCTCTTTCTGTCCCCTGGCACAGCAAAGAAGCCATGGGGAACCGAGCAAGGCTGGCAAAGGAGCAGGCGAGGTCTGGTGTGCCTGTGCTAGTGCTGCTTGGGATTTTAGCACAGCTCCGAGGAAAAGCAACGTACCGAGGGAGGGAGGGTACAATTCTCTCCAGGTTCACACGTAGCAACAGTGCAAGTTTCTATAGCAACACCAGAATTATTTTTAGCATTAGTCATATTTTAACAGTAACAACCCATCGTGGAGTTGGGGTGGAGGGCTGCATTTTTCCCCCTCTACTGCTTTCCTTTTCTTCCTGGTGATGCAGAAGCACACCTAGAGAAGTCTGCAAGTGCATATATATGAACCAACCACACCATCACATAAAGTCAAAAGGGAAGGCTTCAGGGAGAAAACCTCCTTTTTTTCCCCAGTGAGGGTTCCTTCACTGATGCCCCTTCAGCAAAGCTCAAAGCTCTGGTGAGCTGTAGTCCCAGGAGAAAGCAGGGCTAAACACCTAGCCTAGTGAGAATATCTCTTGGGTGTTCTCGCAGCTCCCTTCTGTCTTTCTCTGTTCTAAAAACATACAAGAGAGAAGAAAGGGATCATTGGTGTCCTTCTGGCCCCAGTATGCAGCATGGGCATGGGTTGTGGCAGCAGCACAGGGGCTAGATGTTAATTATTACAGGTAGCTCCTAGGCGCAGGAGGCTGCAGAGCGAGAGTGAAGGTGCCAGCCACCTTTCCCAGCACTATGGCCATGGGAGACAAACTGCCCACACCACTAAGGTGCTCTGGCATGTTTCCTCGGAAAGAGCAGGGTGCTTTCAGCCCTGTGGGAGGAGGAAGAACAGGATCAAGCACAACTTGGAGCTAATATCTTTGATACTGCAGATATACAAAAGGCTAAATAGATGCAGCTTTTTGGCTCTTCAAAACAGCAAAGATCTTCCAGGATGCCAGTTTCTGTGGCAGTCACTGGGTGCCCAGTCCTTAGGCAAGTTTAAATATTCTCTTTCTTGTTCTACAAAACCCAGTGCAGCACAAACAATAGCCTTACTTAAAAGTTACAGGAGCCAGTGACAAACAGCAGATCCATGACAGTCTTGGCCAAGCAAAAGCAGAAATACAAATTATACCATCTTTTAAGTATCTGTTATCCACCCACACGCACACACAGACAGTTCCTATTGCCACTCAGAACAACCCAAATCATTAGCAATAAAAATATGTGCAGTGATAATTAATAATTTCCTTTGCATACAGCTTCGTTTCTTCAGTTAATAATTTCCCTTTGCATGCAGCAAAGAATACCCAAAGGCACTTGATAATTCATATTGCCACTAAAATGCAAGCCATTTTTCTTGGGTTTTAGTTCCTACTCCTACCCATACATGCATACACAGAGGAAGCAAAGTAAATGTTCGTGTGTCTAGCTAGGATATGAGCAATAAGAGTTCTCAGAGCTTAATTTCCTGGAGACCTGAGGAGTGTTCTCTTGGGCAGGATAGCACTAATGAGAGACGGGAGAAGGGGCAAGTTAGCGGACAAAATGGATTTCATCCCTGATTGGAACCACAAGAATTAGCCCCCAGCCCACAGTACTCCGCTCCTGCCACACTGCTGAGACTCTGCTAAAGCTAAGAGGGCAGTGGGTGTCTATGCTCTCCCCCAAAACTTTCTTGCCACTTCGACACTTCTGTCTTTGCCTCTCTGAGACTTGGGGCCCAGCTTTATCCTGTCAAGCTGGGTTTATTAGCTGTGCTCAGCACCTGAGAAGGTGCTGCAGGGATACGGACACTCGGCCTCAGCAACCCAGCCTGCTTGCCCCATTGCCACAGGACAGTCTCCTCCTGGACCAACCGCAGCCAGTTGGTGGCACAGTGGTGATGGGCCAGCCGCTAGCTGAGCCGCCTCGAGGATGTCTGCCAGCAGTTAATCCAACGAAGTGAATGGCATCCCTCCCTCCCTGCAGACCTTGATATACCTTACATTTATCACTGGGACACTTGCCTGCACTGTCACTTCCAAGAGGATGTAGGCCTGGACTGCGCTTAGGGCTGGGAGCAGATAAGATGGTTTCCCAGGCCTTAGCAGTGTAATACATCCTTTTCGGAAACGACTGCCAAAGCAGCAGTGCTCCACCTGGCTTCCCAGCCTCCTCGTGCTGCAGCCAGTAGCTTTACTTCATAGTTCATGGACCACTTGCTACCCAAGGTGTTCTGCTACCAGGTCCACAACAGGTGACTACAAAATCACATACTAAGATCTTGTATAGCAGCCTACCTATCCAACAGGGAATATTCACTTAAGGGAATTTTCCACTGGAAATATTTAAGAATGAACAAACTAAACTAAGTTGTAAACTACTGTCAAAAACCCCACTAGCTTGTGATCAAGCCCCTGAAAAGTACTTGCTGTTGCTGATCTCCTGCTGACCCTACTCAGACTCACTTCTGCTCACTCCTGAGCCCTTACCAGATCAGTGTCACCATGGACTCTGCTCACACCAGCCAGGAACTGCTGGAAATGGCCATGTGAGCCAGGTGGAGCAGAAAGCAAATTTCCCAAGCCAGGTTTTTCCATCTTTTTTTTCCCAGCTGAATACAATGTTTGCCATATCAGCTACATCGTTGCATGCAAAGGGCAACTGTGCAAGCCAGCGAGATAGGACAATCGCACATGGTCTTCAACATCCATAAACAACAGGACTGTCCCTAGCGTGTCTTCCTGAGGAGCACAATACCCAGAACACACAGAGGAAAAGTCAGTCCTCTTTTGCCCACTGGCTTATGCAATACGCGGATCCCCCGCATATTCTGGAATAGGCAACAAGTACGCATGCCCTTGGGGAAAGGCCAAGTTTGTGTTGCGAGTTAATTACCCGTATCCACGGCATCCTAAAAAGCACAGAAGCTCCTTAGAGACAAGCCTGCTGCCTCGTGAAATTACGGATGCTGTTTTACCACCTCAGTAAGTACTCTGTGTCCCCAAAAAAGGGGGAGGTTGATTAAAACAATTTGCTCTTCAGCCTTTGTCCATCTGCTTAAACACGCTGATCTTTCACCAAGAACGCTTCAGCACAAGCCAAGTCACCAGGAGCAGGGAAGATGGAAAATGCTCTGTTAATTGGGCTGCTGTTGCTGCCATAAGGGAACTGTATAAGCTGGGAGAGAAAAAGGACTTTTTGGCTGCCTGCCAAGAGAGCTGTCATACCCGCAGGTGAGCTAATATTAGATTCTGGGAATGAAGTCAGAATAGGCGGTTTTGTCTGCTCCTACACTGGCTTCTGCACTGCTCTTGACACTGGCTCACAGTACTGAGCCCTGTGCACCGCTTTGTGCTGGGAGTGGGTTGTCCGGGAGCTATTTTCAGACTGTGACAATGAAAAGCAGAAAGACCTGCAATGCCCCAGCTGAGCGGCAGCCAGCAGAGCTGCTGGCGTCACTACATGAAATCCTTAGCACCTGCCACCTCTGGATTTGGCGTCCCTCCCCCAGGCTCCCTACCAGGATGATAATATCTGCTTTTCTGACTGTAGCTTGACATCTACCTCACATCAAGTTACGTAAATCCCCATGATAAAGAAAACTTCAGAGGAATTCAGAATATTTAAGGATGCTCCTGCTCTGGAAGGCAGGGATCTCCATGGCTCTGGCTGCTGTTCCCAAATCTCAGTGTTTTAGGAGGCAGATTTCATCAACGTTTCTACAGTGCTGCAAGCTTCTGGGTGGAGAGCAATGGAGAAAGACCAGGCTTCCTGGCATTTACCCCTTACTTTCCTTGATTTCCTCTAGTCATCAGGGCTGGAAGGGCTGCACATGAGAGGAAAACTGCATTTTCTCCCTGTTAGCCCAGGACTGGCAGGGGCTAGCAACGGCAGTCACAGATGCACAGGATCTGCAATGATGTTACACCAGCTGTTCACAGCCTTTGCTGCAGGTTTTCACTCCTGTAGATGAGTTTAGCATGATGATAGTCTTTCCATTATTCTAAGTACTCAGAAGCTTTTTTTAATGGTGGAGATCATCTGAAGAGTATTTAATTTTCAGTCCTGGAGAAAGATTTGGGCTTTAAAGGAATACACTAGTTTCCAGTGATTAATAGGAATTAGCCTGGACTAAGGTCAGAAAGATGGTTCTCACTTTCAGCCTGGCAGCTGAGACAGAGGTAAGCAGCTGACCTGTCTGGGATTTCCAGGTAAGCAGAAATCCCTGGTCTGAGTATTCAGAGAGTGGTACCTGCATAATCTGAAGAGGAGCAGCAGTTTGCTTTAGCACCCGTCTTACAAAAGCAGCTTCTAGTAGAGATTAAATAACCTCAGCAAAACTGTAAAAGAACTGGGTCAGGTGGCCAGACTTGTCAGAACATAGTCCCCAAGACAGCCCTGCTACAAACTGGTGTATTCAGATCATATACGAGCCCTCCCAACATCTGGCTATTGCAGTTTGGCAGACGTCAAGTTTCACAGCTGCAGAGACAAACTGACGATCAAAAACTAGATTGCAGGGACTAGTTCTGGGCTATAGAAACGGTAAGAGAGAGACTTCTCACAGCCAAAGGTATCCAGAGGAGAATACAGGAGGGCAGCAACGAACTGACTCGATGGGGTCTCCAAAATGCCTTGGGGGTCTCCAAGACATCAGTTTGAAGATTTTGGAAAATCTTTGCAAGGTTACAGCAGAGATAACATTTTCAGAAGAAGAACTGACATGAATCAGTGCAAGTTTGCAGTATGATTATTTCTACCAGATGTTAGAAATAGCAGATAATGCAATTTGGGGCAAAATGCACATTTTATATGCTGGACTGGGCTGGTACTTGTGGAAGGGACCTGAACATACTGTATTGATTAACTTCTAATCTAGGGCTCAGTAAACCAAGGAAGTTACTGTTGTTCTTTATTCAGTTGTCAATTATTTTACCTACTTCGGCTTTGAGGAGCTTCCTCCCAAGTCTGACAAAGCAAAGGCTAATTCCAAAATGAAAATCATCTCTTTCTCAAACCAGGACAACCAGCTAAGGAGATCCAACCGCATACAAGCTATCTGACTGCAATCCAGCCACTACTACTTAGATACCCAAAGTCAGCCTGTGCTCCCCAGTCTCCTGTCCTGTCCCAGAGAATGGAGGAAAAAGAAGCGAGAAACACCCTGTGTCTCCAGGGAGCTGTACTCTCCCGAGCTGCCTGTCCACAGGGATGCTCTGCTGGGCAGACGAGTGCAGCGTGGCTGGCCTGCTCACAGCCACAGTGGATTTTGATCTTGCCTGCAGTAATGGTGATTTTTTCTAATTCAGCATTAAAGTGATTAAATTTTGAGGAATGTTCTCTTGTAGAGCTAAAATCCAACCCATTTGCCTTCAGACAAATCTGGAGAGGGATTTGCTGACAATGAAGGTCAGAAAATATCCCATTTCAGAAATAGGAATTTCCCCTTAAGAAGGGCCCTGAAACACACACTCTGTAAGTGAAGACAACAGTGGAAACCCAAGAAGGAACAAGAGAGAGACTGAGAGAACAAGAGAAAATGAGAAAATGAGAGAGAGGGAGACAGAGACTTGTTCAGCTGTGGGAAGGGGGCCAGGCAGAACAGTATACCCAAATATTTCAGCCTGTCTGCGAGTTCTGGGGCTGTTAGCGGGGACACTGCCCCAGTACTTTCCAATCCGGCACAAACAGAAGGAAGCTGGGTTCTGTGCAGTTAAACAGGATTGCTTTTCCAACACAGTTCTTGCAATTGAACTCAAAAACCTTGGTGAAATTTGCTAACTGGCACATCAAACCACTGTGATTGACAGCTGCCAAGTCAGCATAGCCCAGTGTCAGTTGAAAGGCAGCTGAAGTGAAAAATGTTGCACATCCCCTGAAAACTGTAAAGTTATTTTTGTCTCGAAAACAAGCGGCTCCCCTTCCTTCTGGGCTGCTTTTACCATCTCTAAAGGGGCAATAACCCCCCGACTGGCTGCAGTGCTTGATCCAGACCCTAGAAGGCGCTGCTGGGACCCAGCTGGGTGGCAGGCTGCAGTGGTGGCCCTGAGAAAGCTTGGGAGAAATCTCTTGTCCTGTCTCTCTCCCAGTGCTTCCATATAGGCTTTCTCCCCATGAGTGTTGTGCGAGATCATGGTGAGGAGCCAAGGCTGCGCCAATAACCCAGAGAAAGTATGCATTTTATTCTATAATGTCCAACATGGATTACACTTTAGCAGGAAGAAAAATCACAGATACTGTCTAGATAAATGCAGCCACTTTCCAAGGCCCTCCTCTCCGCTCCTCTCCCATCTGCTCCCTTTGCCTTCATACTCTCCAAACAGCCTTTCCAACATGCACTCCTCAGCTGCTGCACTGCGCTGATGATGTCCCCACTTGTTTAAGTGTTTAAAGGAATCTTTCCAAGCAGGCACATCACACACTCAGGATGGCTGCAGAGCATTCAGCCAACAGCACAACTCCAGCTCACAGAGCCATGTCTGAGCTAGCTTTATACTGATTATACACAGTATTGATAAGAGCAGAGCTGTGGCAGGCTGGAGCTCAGTCCAGGAGGCAAAATCTGGCCAAGAAGTTGGATAAATATTCATATAGGCAGCATGCCACAAGCTGCCTGCTACTGCTGCCATACCAACCCAGCCACACGGTGCAATTGTGAACAAGTCCGTACAACGTGCATCTCTGGCCTTGTGTCAAATCCAGTCTCTGCAGAATACACAAAGGTGTTAAACAATTTGAACTGTAGTCTTTTGAGAGCATCTTCCTAAAGGGGCTAAATGCTGGGTCAGAACAGAGGGACACAAAGTGCCTCCATCGAGGGTGATCTCTGAGACCAGGGAGGTTGTTACTGAGAACCAGAGTCAAACGCAGACTGTGTGAACAGCCACACGAAGGGCTGGCAGTCATCTTCTTGCTGCTGAACTGTGTTGACTGCTGCAGCAGAAAGAAGTTTCATTCAACAAAAGAGCTCTATGAACCCTTCATTGGCAGCATCCGGTGATCAGAAACATGTATATATTTGCTTTTGCAAGCATATGTACCTTAAAAGAACAGGTTGGCCTTCTACACAGACAGGCTTGACACAGTAAACACAAGCCAGCGGCCAGTACAAAAATGGATGCTTTTCCCAAACTCTTATTTCACCGTATCAGTGAAGCTCAGCTTCAGGCCTACTGACAGGACTGATTTTTCCAAACTACTTTTGTGGAACTCTGGGTTTCTGCTCTGTGTGGTAGGCTGATGCTGAGTGTAGAGCACTTTCTCAGCCTTAGCGCACAAGTTCTGACGGGAGCAGAGTGCCGAGGACTGTGTAACAAGTCTGTAACGATAGGTGACCTTCTGTGACCCAGGTAATTTGTGTCCTACTTAACTTAATCTCTGGAAATCCTGGACCGCAACCTCAGGACCTGCCTCCAGCACACTGTGCTAAAATTAAACCAAACATTTTCCAATGAGCTTTGCAGATCTCAGGCATATATTTTTTTCTACAGAAGCTTTGCAATTTAACTGTTCTCAGCCCAGAGAGGTGAGTTGTGGGTGGGTCTGGGCATGCATACAAGAACTGGCTCCATGGCAGAAGAAAGGGGGGCCTATGGCAGCACAGATACTGTCTGCTTGGACTTGAAGCAGAGTTGAAGAGTTGAAGGCCTCAGTTTCTCTACCTGCAAATAGAGATGATTACCCTACCTGCACAAATCATCTTATGTACACCAATTAAAGGTAGGATGAAATTTTTGAAGATTATTATTCTAAAGAATGATTATTGCTGAAGAACTTACTGACAGAACAGACTCTGAGACAGTTACTTGAAAATAAACAGAGAAAATTTCGTCTACTTCTCTTTCTTCCCACCCTCATGTCTTGGCTTGCTGCTCCCAGTTTGCATTTCTGTTTCTCGGGCAAGAACAGAGACCATTTTCCTATCCAGCCAACAAATATCCAGTGGCCAGAAAGGACATGTTCTCTTCTCCACACCAAGGAGCAGATAAATTGTTCTCAGGCAGAAAGAAATGCTCTCAAAAAGATGAACTGTATTGAATGAGTAGTTAGACAAAACATAATTTGGCCAAAGTTCAGCTGACCTAAATTCTCCCTAAATCTCCTGCCTAACATGGTCTGTTGGAAGATCCAAGGCTTTCAGAAGCATCTGACCAATAGCAAACATTAGAAACAGAAACAAAGGTGGAAATTAGGTCATCTGAATTTGGGCCAGTGCTCTTCAATTTTGACATCCCATCCTCCCTGCTGGGTTGGGGAGGCATCCCCTCTGTGACAGGAGAAAACAACCCAGCCATTTCCCATTCTGAGGACTCTAGCTAGCAACTGTTTTGTTTCTGATATTAGAATGACAAGAAGAAGTGGAGAGCAGCAAGGGGGGCCTTTGGAGGGAAGAAAATGGAAAGGGAACTCATCAACCCCAGGAAAATGGCACCAAGAACTTGAGGGAAGAGAAGATGGAAGACTGAAACCATGCTCTTTCCTACTAAGCTAATCAACATTGTCCCATATCTGCACACACACCCTTGGTATTGTTTAATCCAGGTTGCGACTACATTTGCAAAAATGCATACCCGCATAATTGCTGCAGCTGAGCATGTACACCAATGTTGTGCAAATGTGTAGCAAAAGATGCCAGACTACGGTGATGAAAGGTGATTAAATTAGAAAACCAGCTCGACACATGCATCACCAAAATCGCATGTGTGTAGTCCCAAATGCTTGGTTTTGTGGCTATGCTCACTCTCCTGTCTCTGTAACTTCTGCTATAAGGCCAGGTCAGCGCATGATGGAGTCCTGGAACTTCAGCTGAAAATCAATGGCTACAACTCACAAACAAAATCTATTCCCCAAATCATTAGTTATCCATTTTAAATAGTGCATGCTCCTTCTCCTGCCACTGTGCCACATTTCAGTTATTTGCAGTAAAAACAAATCAGCCCTTTACATGACTTATTAGTTGATTCAATCTACACATAGCTTAAAAAAAAAAAAAGAAAAAAATCAAAGGCTCTCCTTGAATAAAGACAGCAGGGTTACTCAAATGAGACTGACAAGAAAAGAAATTCTCTGGCTCATCTCCTGCCACTCAGCAGCAGTGGTTTAGAAAGAGCTGTTTGACAGTTATTTCCTCCTTGCATACTTATGCCACATGACTAAAACTACCAGCGAAGAAACCAAATGGCTTGGAAAAAGACAACCAACCATTTGAACTGAACGTTTCCTTGCCTTTAATTTTACTGAGACTCTGACTAGGAACCAGGGAAGAGCATAGGCTGCACAGCATGCTTGCAAAACGGGCCATACGCCCTGACCATCCTCCACCTCTTCCCAGGGGTATTCTGACTTACAAACATGCTGCATGGCCACTGTGTGTCTCCTGCTTTGAGGCTACTTGAAGCACCACAACACTGCATAGGTGGGGATGCACAGCTTGCTTTGGCGCAAGCAAGCCGCCTGCCCAGGGTGCTCCCAGTCCCTGGATGGGTTGTATTGAGGAAGTTAATATTTGGAGCCTGACACGTATTCTGTATGTGTATCACCATGCTACAAAGTTTTTCTGATATTTTATTATTCTTGAGATCTTACTTCTTGCCATCTTTTACCCAGGCACTAAGCCGCTGTGCTGCTGAGCTGCCAGAGGATTTACTTATACATGCCTCCTCCCTGGAACAGCCCCAATATCCACGTCAGTCAAATTCCACATCAGGCAGCTTTCCTCACCTGCCTGGAGATGTTATTATTTCAACTTGATGCCGCAAAGAGACAGATTGTTATCAATTTTAGATCAAGCTATTTAAAATAGCCCGTTCTCCTTTTCAAACCTGCCTTCTTCATCTGACTCTGACTACAGACCACACATACACCCTCACGATGCCTGAATGACTTGTGTACATCACGGGTTTAAAACTCACATCCTCTAGTGACTGTAGCTACAAAAATGAAGGACTGCATAAAGAGCTAGCCCTTGAGTTGCAATGTTTCAACAATGAAGAGAAATATGACAAGGGACAGAGATGGCCAGAAGGAACATAAAAATCAAAGATTAGACAAGGAATAAGTAAACCTTACAAGAGGGCAGCTAGTTAGCTGGCACTCTGCCAAGGCAGTGGATACACCGTTCGAACACTGATAAGATATAGCATGAACAACACCCCTGAAACTGGTCCTGTTGTAACACTGTGAAAGAGGAGATGAGATAGATGTCAGCAAGAAATCAGAACACAATCTTCGGTTAAAAAAAAAAATCAGGCACAAGAGCCTTGACTGTATCTTTTGCGATATACTTGGGGGTGAAAATCCCTTCTCCTGTGCCCACATCCCACAAGAGGCTTTATCAGACATCTCTCTGTCTGTATCTGCAGAGGTTGTTAAATTAATCCAAGCCCTTTTCAAAAATCCACCCACTGTATTTTCCCCTTAGAGACTTGTGTGTCTGCAAATCTGTGCGACTACAAGTTCACATCCTTGAAACATGAGCTGCAAAGGGGAGGAACGTTACAGGCCTGATCACACCACCAACACCATGTTACCTCTGTTGTATATTAGTGCAAGTGAGAGGACAGAGACCTTCCCTTTGACTATTACATCTTGTCTCCTCAGTTTTGCCAAAGGATTTCTTGGAGGATTAGGAAGAATGAATGGGGACAAGATCAACAACAGGAGACGCAGCAGTAAAGAGGTAAAAATATCCTTAAAATACACGTGTGCACACACACACACACACACACACACATACAAAAGAAAAGCTTGGAAGAAAGTGGGAATGCTTTAGTTACTTGCTTAACTTTAAACCAGATAGTCAGGCTGAAGAGATTTTATGGTCAAACATTTTCTTTGTCCTTTTCAAAGAAAATACTGTGGTTCACTTCTGACATTATTCTGTGTACTCTGACAAGAATAAGGAATACAACCATGCTGGCTTGTCTTCCCTACTCAAAGAAAGAAAACAGGGAAGAAAAGTTTAAGAACATACGCACTTTTCAGACTTTCTTTATACACTGTAAGAAAGAGCATAAAGGTCAATGCCTCTCCACTTTTCCTGGTTATCTTCAACATGAAGCACACAGTGAGCTTTAGGGTTCAATCCCAACTCCTGCATAAGCTGGAGGAAAATGCAATTGATTTATGGAACTGTAGCATTGCTTCTAGGCCAAACACAACTAGAGCCTCAGCACAGAAATGCCTCGTAAAGCATAAGCCTGGCTGTCTTTCCTGCCGGCCTTCTGTTTATGCAGGCAGGAGGCACTTCCTCCGTGCTTTGCTGTGCTTGGCAGCATCTTGGGAATGCTAAGTCAGGCAGATTGCCTTTGAGGCATGGGAAGATCTTGACTGAAACCATAAATAGATTGTGTGTCTTCATCCACTGCTTACACTAAGCTTATCAGCATATAAACAAAATGAGTGAAAGTGCAATAGCCCATCAATACCCTGAAGGAGCTCTTCTTCAGGACCTGTAGTGGCTCGTGTGAAAACCACTGCCAAATTGGTTCCCCCCAAAATGGCCCAGCAGGTAGAAACCACAAGTTGTAGATCCCAGATAGGAAACTCTAGCCACAAACTCTTCAGGGCAACAGCCTCTGTTTTCAGGCTGCCCTTGATGCATTCTTTGGGATATGACTGAAAACTGAAGTGTGGTCAGGAACATAGACTTCTGGGAGGACACAAAAGCCCATCATCTCCCTGTCTCAAACTCCACAGGCAAGTTTGTGAAAAGTTGCATATGAAATGCCAGGAGCAAGATCTTGAGCTCAGCAACTGGCTAACTCAGGACATGGCAGCTTGCAAAAAACCATCCGGAGCAAATCTTAACAGTTGAGAGCTGGAAAGTGCCAACCAGCACAAGGTTAGACTCAGCCCCAAAAGCCACAAGTGCAGCTCTGTCAGTGAGGACCAGGCAGTTGGGGAAATTCCCTTGGCATGAGCTGGAGATACTTGGCAAATGGGTCTGCTGCAATGTGGTACCAGTGGGGGTGTCCATGTGCCAGCTTCCAAACCCCAGTGAGAGTCACTCAGCTCAAAGCATCCAGTAAATGCTGTCATTTCACCTTCTGATGAGGAATTATCTCCTCTATTTCGCTGAGCAGATGCCTGAAAGCCAGTGTGAAGTGCAAAGGTCACCTGTTTAAGTGGCAAGTGAAAGGCTCTTGGGTTGTCTCACACAGGTCAATCTTAACTTCATTGGGGCAGAGACCAGACAAACTCTCACAAGAATTTTCTTATGCAGAAACAGGACTGGTGTCTTGCCTTCAGTGGGGTGAAAAGGCAGAAGGAGGGAAGATGAGGAGACTTGGCAAGGACGACATGAGGCAGAGGGGAAGCAGCGAGGGTTTGAAGCAGATAACAAGTGGCAGTACAGCAGCTTGATCTGCCTACAGGTAGAGTGGTGAATCTGTCCAGGGAGCAAGTTCAATGGCCAGGATGGAATCAGCTCCAGTTCTGGACCACAGCTAGAACTTTCTCCTCAGCTTCTTTTGCTCTCTCCCTGGCCACCTCCTCTCATTTTCTCCCTCTTTTCAGCCTGCTCTTCTTCTCGCTCTGTGTATCTGAGAGCTCTCGCACCTCTTGCACACACCCTAGGCAGAGCAAAAGGCGCAGGATTGCTGGCACACAGCAGCTACTCACAGACCAGCTCTCACCTCTACTTTCCTCTCAACCTGATACCAAACACAACATGGCCCATGAAGCCCATTCCACACAGTTTCTTTTATGGGCAAAGCTGTGAGATATATCTTCTTGGCATCAACATAGGGATGAGTGTGTACATGTGTGCACACACCCTTCCACAATCCCAGATATCTCAGCAACCACAGAACCTCTGATGTAGTAACATGGGGAACCTCTGTCCTGGGAAGGAAGTGGACCTTTACATCCCACCCTGAAAATCCTAGCTCTAGCTGGAATCTAGCAATAAATAAACCATCATACAAGGTTTTCTGGTGGCTGCAGCCAAGCAAGAATTCCCCTGAAGGCATATGCATGCTCTTTCCAGGGTGCTCTATGCCTGTGGATTGTCCGTAGGTCAGCTATGTAACACAGTAAATTAAAGTGGCTAAAGGGATTCACTAAATCTTTTGCTGCTTTCAGCAAATCCTCATCTAATAGATACGGTTCTGCTTTTTGCTAACAAGTATCCTTCCCATCTCATATGACCAATACTAAATCTCAGCAGTCATCAGTCTGTCCTAGCACCCACCTGCCCTGTGGGCTCTCCACAAAGGCTCTGCAAAACTCTGTCAAACTGGCCTTATGTTTGCAAGTTTGACATTTTCTCCTCCCAGAGGAGCCTCAGTTTTGTGTGTCCGTTAATTCATATAGATTTTCCACTGTACATTAGTTACAAATCTCTCTCTCTCTCTCTCCCAGAAAGCCCAGCAGAGTAATCTTCTCAATCAGTTGGCAGTCCTACAGCTCTGACAGTGCCTGCCATTGCTCCCTCAGGGACCACAAGGGCAGTAAGTCAGGAACCTCCTCCTCATCCCTGATTCCTCTCTGCAAAATTTTGGAGGCTTAAAACAAACGCACTTCAATACATATCTTTAATGATCTCCAGCCCACTGCTAACTCTTCCTGATGCCCAGTGCTATGACCTCTTTTCCTCTCCCCCACCAAATATCCTCCTCTCCCTCTTTTCCTGTGCAGTCCACATATACAAACTTCCTTCCTTGACCCTACTTGTTGCTCCAGTTTCCATTCCATGTCTTTTCAACCCTCTACTCACTGAAAGCATTGATTACAATCTCCACAAGGAGGTTTTTTCCCTGCACTTTTCCCCTAGACCATTGCCGATCTAGATTCGACCCTTGTCCTCAGCTGAGGTTGCTTTCATCAAAGTTGCTCACAGCCCCATCCAAGCCAAGCCCAGGAGCCACATCCTCAAGCTGGCCCTGCCTTTGCCACGGTCGGCTATGCCCTTCCCACAGTCTCATCCCTCCCCTAGCTTTTGCTCCTAGCTCTCTTTTTCTCTCTTCTCACAAGCTCTTCCACATTCCATTTTCAAGTTTTTGGGAAATTGTGGTGGGAAACTCAAAGTGCCTTTTCCTCCTGTACAAGCTCTAAAGCTAATTTCAGTAATAAGCATAAAGTCCATTGCCATTTCTATGTGGGCAAGTTCACAGATAAAAGTATGTACTTCAGATCTATCTTCTCTGTCAGTACAAGAAGCCAAGACATTCTCTCTGTCTCCTGTGGAAGTTTATCCATCAAATCAAGCTCAACAGTGCTATAGATTGTCTATAGAGGGCCAGCTATATAATGCAGCAAATTAAAGTGGCTAAAGACAGCTACCAAATGTTTTGCTTAGGGCATTTCCAACACAATACCTGCTCTAACAAGCTGACTTACATGCAGCAACACAAGAAAAGGCAAAATATTCAGCTGTTAATGTCACCTGTAATTCAGCTGGTGTGGCCTGCTCATGGCACTATGGAGAGAGTGTGGGCTCATGAGAGTCAAGGGCTAAGTGCCAGGATCCCACTGATGGACACCGTGCTCACTCTGCACAAGCCCCTCAGCAATATCACAAGGCTCACAATGTCACAGCTTTTTGCCAGGCCAACTGCTCTGCCAAAGCAGCCTTATTCAGACCTGCTTTAGTATTCCAGCTCCATTACAGAACTGCCCTGAAAACAATCTGGAGTCACACTACAGTTTTTATCTCATCCCACAAACCCTGCCACTCTGTCTCAGTTGTGATCTGTGGTACTCTCTGCTATCGCTTTTTGCTTATTCCTTTTCCCAGGTATTTGGACAAAACATTTCAGTGTTGACTTGTAACATCTTTTTATTTTATTCCTCTCCAGGAGGATGGCCAGTCATTTTGCACTGATTCACATCACACAATTCTTTCTGTCAGGCAAAACTATGCTTTTTAGGAATCAAATGCTGTTTTCCTTCGTGATCTCAAAACTGATGGGAACCCAGGTTCTTCCTGGGCAATGTCAACTTCACGAGTTAGTTACAAAACTTCCCTGACTAGTTCAGACTCAGAAGAAGAAAAATCTAATATTTAAGCAGCAAAAATCTCTAGTGAACCATGAAACTGCTCATCCTACTGCACATCTTCACTGGCTCTGCCCTGTACATTGTAAAGGGTGACCAAGCTCTAGCAAGTGTAATGTAGAAGCATTCCAGATCTCAACATGACAAATCATGCCCTTTACGAGAGGGCCACACAATAGTGAACTTGTGACACACTGGATCATAACCAGCTTTGACAGGACAATAGAAAAAATATAAATAAAGAAGTAGAATTGCTGGACTGTTTTCAAAGTGACAGAAGATTGAGTGACCTAACCAAAAAGAGAAGGGAAATTATTTCAAGGAGAAGCTTGAAAAGGACTTGAATGAAGAAAATAGCCCTGATCTTCTCAGATACAGCTGTGGCCTCAGTTGGCTGGAAAAGCCAAAGCTCATGTGGAGGCATCTACCTGCAGTGCTTTATGGTGAACAGTTTGGTGGAGAGGATGACTGGGAACCTGATTTCAGATAGGCTGTGGAATCAGTAGATTATCTGTTTGTGTCACTTTTGTATTATTCAGTAACAGATGAACTACTCCAAAACTCACTCTAAACAGAAACTATCCATTTTCATTCCACTGTGAACTTTCATTTAGGCTTTACTTAGTTTTCCCAGAGATGTTATATGCTTAGAGCCACTGTTCAAGTCATTTTGCCTGTAAAGCCAAGACGATCAAAAACTATTTGAATCCAGCTCTGTTAGAGAAAGAAAAAAAAAATTAGAAACTTCTATAAAAATCCAAACCAAAATAGATCCTGCATAGAGAATGTTTTCAAGATTTCTTTTCCAGGACTCAGAGAAGAGCGCTATGCCCAATTAACAAGGGAGGTTCCCAGGTGGTACAAAGCACCCAATTGCACAAAACACCAGGCTTTAAATTTATCCTTCACATTAGGTTAAATTTGTCCTACGCATTAAGTTAAATTTGACATCCAGGGAAATCTCAAACACCCAAAGCCAATTGCATTAAAGTATTTATCCCAGCCATGGCAACAGAGGAAAAGCTGTGAAACACCTACAGTCTGAGGCACACCCACTGGCTGGAACCAGGCATCAGGACTTTGATGAATTCAGTCATTCTGAGTAAGTGAGTTAATGTGCCGTGTATGTCATTGTGAGAAGGGCTAAATCTGGAGAGTTAAATACACACAGCAATCCATATTGTGTTCACCTCCACGCTAAACTAGAAGCTAGCAGGTCTTGATCCATGCCCTTGTATTCAACTTGTTCAGTTAATTTCATAGTTTTAAAGGCTACTGAATACCTTGGGGAAAGAAAACTACACAGACAAACGTAATCTCATCAGATCCTCTGCCCACTGACCACAACTGAAACGTTAGTGCAGTCAGTTCAACTATTTTCTCTATGAAATAAGCTCAGAGTGGGCTAACTAACCAAATAGCTCTGTTGTCCATACAACTGCCTCCTTCCCCAAACATAAACACCTTGTTCTTTTCACAAATTTGCATCTAACTCATCCTTTTACTAAGCAGCACAATCTGAAAGGAAGGTCTAAAATACCTGCTGCAGAGAGGTGTAATAAAATACGATGCCTACTTTTGCTGCGCTTTGGGCCCTTATACATCACCAAGCTGAAATACCAAAAAGCTGTTCAGGACAAGGAGGTTTATATACCCTGTTCAGACCTCTGGCAAGTGGTTCCCCTGGCCCTCTGTCACTATCTCCAACACCCTGGTGTATCCCACAGCTCCCAGACAACGAGTGACACAAGCCATAACAGCAGTGCCAGTTGTCTGGCTTTGCCACCTATGTCTTTCAGCTGTGCTGGTTCAGCTCTTTGCAAAGCCACAATCCAATCTGATGACAAGGCTCATAGCAAAATGCACTGGGCATCTGGCTGGGTTGCTCTTGACCTGCATCAGCTCTCCCTGTAGCTCATGGCAGGCTGGTCCGTGGCACCTCCACAGGGCTGTGAGCTGCAGCAGGGAGCTGGGAAAGCACATCAGGAATGCCCTGAAGCTGCTGCGAAAGCGCTGATACTGGCCTAAAGGCAAATGGGGAGCTCAGCACCAGCCCCTTCGTGAACTTAGTCCGAAATCACCTCCCTAAGGTCATCCTTAGTCTCCTGCACAGCAAGAAACTAGCCCCAGCTCTTACAAGTCCACATGAGTGCTTTACCTAGTGGGCCACTATTTCTCTTCATGAAATTCAAGGCATATTTCCCAACTAAGTGAGCCTGAACCCTTAGCACAAGGGGAAAAAAAGAGGCAGCTCCCACTGGGCTTGGGGCGAATTCTTGGCAGGGCTGTATTTCTCATCTCCAAAGCAGCCACAGCTAATGTTTCCTTTAGCAAGTTATCTTTACAGTCAGGAAGTAGGTCTTTCCATCTGGACAGTGTCAGTCTCTTGGCTGATTCTGCCTAAATGTTAACAAATCCCTGCTGCTGCCTTTATTTCCCTTCCTCAGGGATATTTGGAATTTTTATTTTTCTTCATAACCACTGAAGAATACATATTTCACAGACTCCTGGGATCTTGCAGAAGGACTAACAGAGAAAGAAAATCACACTAGGTCTCAAGGTTATCTGTTTAGTCTAAAAAAAGGCACAATACAAGATACAGACAGAAATAGAGGTTGCATAGGACATTTGCAAGGCCTTCAGGGATTTAAAAAAAAATCATTTACCAAATAGATTTCATATAGAAAACTCACAACAGAAAACAGATATAAGCATGTATGTGCATATATTTGCAAATATACCATGAAGGCCTTCTATTATGAATGGATCTTTATGCAGTCCGCACACGAGATGAAGGGAGACTTACTGACAAAAATAAGTACTATGGCTGAGCCATCTTGAGAGAGTGAAAACCATGTCATTTTGACAAGAGCTTGGCCAGAGGTTTCACCTCTCTACTTTATCTGCAGGCTACACGGAGGAGCCACCATAAGCAACCCTTCGGTTGCCCTTAGGGTTTCACAGAGGCCCCATGACACCAGTCCCGTTTTACAAACAGAGACTGCTGAGTGAAGCAGTGCAGTGCTCAGCTGATATATTCTTCCAACCTGAGTGAACACAAAAGTTAGAGACAGCAATGTATTCACCATTGATGGTGGCCCACTCTCTACAGCAGACATTCGCACTTGGTTCAGTTTCATCACAAGTGTATGAAGAGCAGTGACCCCAAACACAAAGGTGAGTGCTTCCTTACACCTCCTGATGCTGGACATACTCACCCCATTTTACCCCCTCTGACACTGACTCTGCTCTCCTCAGCACAGACGTGGCTCCAGAAGAGATTCACCATGCACGGAGATGGGGACCCACTTGTGCGTGGTGCTGGAAGCACTTCAGCTCCTCCGATCTGGGAGTCAGAAGCAGCTGCGTTCAGATGCTGCAAGCAATCACACTATCTAGGGATGTGCTAACTGCCTTTCTTGTCAGCCAGAGTTCAGCTCCTTCAGTGTATTTACACCCACAGCCCATCATTGCAGCTATTTCTTTCCTGCCCTGGAGGACCTGAGGTACTAACCTACGAGGTCACACAAAGGCAGAGGAGCCAAACTTGTTTTAAAAGTTGAAAAAAACTGCTCTGGCATAGCTCACATCAGGCTCTAGCCTTTGCCGTTAGCATCTGTGAGAAGTTTTCATCTCCCCCACATTAGCTGTCACTTAACCAAATGATTATCATGTGTCTCTTAATTCTTCCATGCTCTCTCTTGAATATTAGGGATGATGGTCCTTGCAGACCAGCTGGAGGAGAAGTTCCTCTTTTATCTACCAAGCAGGCGGTTAGAGAGCTCGCCCCCACAACTGGTCCAATGCACCCTCACACATGCTTCACATCAGGTGGGGGTTCATGTGATCCCCTTTTTCTCTGCTGGTGAGGCAACATTCTTTGGGCAGAGCAGTAAACTGGAAAGACCTGCATTGTGCCCCATGCCATGGACAAGTCCTCAGACCACCAGAGAAGAGGGGGGACATGAATTTAGTTTCCTTTGGTTTTAGAGGAGCTGTCCCAAATCCAAACATTTTAGAAATGTCAGAAAAATGTTCATCAGCAGATTATGTCTGTGAAAAGTTTAGTCACACTCCAACAATATTTTTTTCAGTGAAAAATTACTCAACAGGGGCGAAATATTTAGTTCTAAGTCAAGGTCACCTTCTCTACTATAAATAGCCAGTTCAAGACACGACCTAAGAGGGCAGGTAGGTAATATACAACTCCAGTCAGAGGATGGCAAGTCAGAAGGACACTTTCACAAAATTGAGATCTTTAAGAAGTTAAACCAATCCCATAAGGTGTCATTTTCATGATTTCAAATTCTACTTAATAATTATGCAAGTCTAGCAAATAAACCTAAATAACATAGGGATGATGTTTCTTGGAGCAGATGAGCCAGCATGTTTAGCTAGGGAAATTCTGTCCTTATGGAGAAATATCTATATTTTCACAAGATAAGAACTGTGCCTTTCTGAAGGAAAAGATATTAATGGCCAAGGGAATTTTCTTGCCAAGTTGGAGCGCTTAACATATCTGCTCCCAGAGCAAGGCAGTCAGCACTGCACGCTTGTCATCAGCCAGGACGGCCCAGCGTTTGTGGATGCACAGATGAAAACGAAATTCCTGCTGCCTCAGTGTTACTGAAAGAAATCTGGACCCTTGCTGTGAGCAGGGTCCTAGCCCAGCCAGATTTCAACTTCAAGGAACATAAAATACTCAGGTTTCACACAGTTCAGTGAAAACCGAACTCTCGTTCATTCAGTGCTTTTATATTCTAATGGCTTGGCTTAGTAAAATAGCTGCTGCTTTCCTCTGTAGAGGAGGATACTTTTCAGTGGTAAGTGATTTATCTTCCGCTTGCACAGAGCATGACAAACTCTTTACATACAACATGAGTCCTGTCTGCTCCTATTGGAGGTTGCATTGCCCAAGCCTGCCTGGACCTTCCCAGCTTCACCTGACCCCGTCTTGTAGAGCTTTTAAACAAGATTACAGCTGAGCATTGTATACCTTTACCTAATCAGGCCTCGGGGAACTCATAAAGACCAGTGCAGAGATTAACCGACAGCGGCTGATGTAAAACAGAGGTAACTCCAGAAGATCCAGGAAAAGTATGAGAGATAGGTGTGTTTAAAAAAGGGAGAAGAAAAAAATAAAAAGAAAAAAGAGGAAGAAGCAGAGTGAGGCCAGTGGCTGACAGTCAGTCCCCGGCATGCAAGCAGTCTCCCAAATTTACTCCAGCTACGTGGACCACAGCCCTTGGCTCACTGCGGGCCACTCTAGGCAAGCAATGATGACGGCACATTGGATAGTCATTTCTGTGCAGTGAGAATGTGGCCACTAAAGGTTTGCAGCAACTGGGAATCTCATCCTGTTCCAGACACTGTTCTCAATCTGAGCTGCCTTGTTAGGGCAAAGTTTTTCCACACAAATTTCTCTCATTTCAAGGTCAAAACTGTATTTAGTCATTCCTGGGCAGTACTGTGGTACCACACTGCTGAGTCCAAGCTCTTAACTTTAATTGCCTTTGTTATTTCCCTCCATGAATCACAAATATCTATTCCCTGTCATGTCAGCAGGCAGCCTACACTGTAGTAGCTGTAGACGTGATGCTTTCTAGAAGGAATCCAGACTGATTTTGTGACGGGCTGATCCAGATTACTCATATTCCAAAGCAAAGTAATCCCCCCTTAGGAAATCCTGTTGAGGAAGGGCTAACAAGGAAGGAGAAGATATTGCTCTTACGGCCCATGAATAAGCCAGCCACTAACGGGTAGTGAAAAAGCTGTTAAAGGGATGCAGAGTGGCTCACACTACTAAGGACCTTTTTATGCTTGCACTACTTTCGCAGATGGCAGGCAGATGCTTTCTGTCGGGTGAGAGAACGGGACTGCTTGCGTGACGTGGAGATGCCTGACCTGCAACTCAAATACAGCCTGGGAAAGGGAGGTCTGCTGCTTTCTAACTGTCCTCTGTGAGCAACTAACACACTGTTCCTATTAGTCCACCACGATGGAGAAAGCCAAAGCCCTGGCCAGATGCCCACCCAAGCTAGGAGCTGTTATGCTCCAGCCCCGAACAATGCTAGCAGTTTGCCAGCTTCCTTCGCCAACACAAAGAAGAAAGGCGAGAAGGTCCTAGCACTGAGGCCACAGGGACCAACCACGCCGTCTGGCCAGCCGCATGCTGCCTTCCCTTCCCTGGAGCCACTGCCATACAATTGCACAGCTTATCAGGGATTTTCCCCACAGCTCCAATATATACACACACATACGCACGCATTTGCTAAAAATAGCAATTGAATTTTAAATAATGGTAAAACCATGACGCCCTGTGGGTGCAAGAGAAAGACGACAGGCATATGGACTCACACTGATGATGTGGAGCAAAGTACTCTCCAAGGGAAAACACAGAGGGCACCTCCCAGGTCAGCCCACCTGGGATTGCTGAGATTTGCTAGGATTTTCCTTACCCGCCTGACATTGGCCCCTAAACAATGAGGCTAAGTGGCCTCTCTTGTTATTGGGTTGAAGAGTGACTGTAACCTTTTGTGCCAGACGTAGGAGACACACCCGCTGCTCCAAAGAGTCTGCCATGAACAAACATTTGGACCACAAATGCACTTTTTCCCCTCTCCTATCTTGGAAAAAAATCGGAAAAAGATTGGTCAGGAATGGGGACCTGGAGACACCATTATGTGCTTTTGTCCAGCGTTTCCCAAGAACTTCCCGACAGAATTAGCAGCCGAGTCTCAGGTCAGCCCAGCATCGTCACAAGTCTGTCACTCATTTCTGTTGCCTCTGGAAGTGTTAAAAATGCAAAGACTGAAGGGCTAGAATAGAAAACAGATCTGTTGTAGAATACAAAAGAAGCCAACCCACAAATCCATGTATTAGTATCAACGCTTGCAGCAACATGAAAACCACTATTCATAATAATGGCAGGTAATTTTATTTTCAAGTATGAAGTGATTTGCTCTGGGATGGAAGATGAGGACCACAGTCATTTACTCAAGAAACCACGTACGGCACAGAACGAAAGGGGGAAGAGAAGAGAGACTGTAACAATCTTATTTCCATTCAGCAAACTGTACCATCCACATGCTAATATTCCCACAGACTTCAGGCTGTCAGTGCGGGGGAATTGCACTTTTTCCCCTCATGATTCATGGAGGAGAAGCCCAAGCCTCTGGACCACAATTCTGGTGGCTGCTCCCAGATGGGTTCCCAACCCTCCCACCAGGACGCTGTTGTGCATTATCAGTGAGGCACAACTTTCCACGTACGTTAATGAGAAACACTGCTGTGCTACCAATTTGTCTGGCTTGGTCTTGGCAACATTTCTAGGTTGGAAATCCCATAGTTCACACAGGAGGTCTATTCACCCTGCTGCTTAATCTGTCTTCACTTGAGGAGATGAACTCCACATATAAACATGCAATGCTGTATATAAACAGCCCCCAGGCCCACGGACAGCAAGAATTAAGCATTGCTCTGCATATATGTGTGTACATGCATATGTCTGGGAAAGTGGCTGTTATTTGCTTATTTATTATAGTATTCCAAACTGTAAATGCAAAGTTATCCAAACCTCAGACCAGACTCCAACCTCGGAGATAACCCTGACCAGAGAAGGGCTGACAGGGGTAGACTAGCAGGCGACAGGATACTCTGCTGTTTGTTGTGGTTGGCAGGTTAATAGAGATTTCACTCTGTCTAAAACAAGACTAGGGAGGTAAAAAAAAAACCAAACCCAAATGATCCATCTTGAATTCTAGAACATAAGGTTAAAAGGAGAGGAGCATGGGCCACAAGAGACAGCCAGACCTGGAGGAGGCCAAGGCCCGCGGGATGTACGTGATGCTGCGGCAGAAGTGAGCTGCTCTGCTAAGTGGCGACAGGGTGATGGGTCCAGCCGATGTCCAGCACCTCGAGGCTGCGTCCCACCTGAGCGAGACCCAGCCTGCTCGCAGGACACCAGGAGACTCGGCTCCTCTGTGCCAAGCTCCCTCGGAGCTGTGGGCTCCCTGGAAAGCGCACACCCCACACGCACGTGCTGGCCGTGCCTCTTCTCACAGGGCTCAGGTAGGTTCTTATGAAGACATGACTGCAGGGAAGATCACGTTTTGCTGCTCATTATTTGCATATTCTGCAAACTTAAGTGAAAGCAAGTCCTCTCCAATTCCTTGAGATTTTTCTATGCTTTTTAATTGGTGGTTTAGCTATTTTCACAGTGTTAATGCTAGCTTCTCTCAAAAATGTCAGAAATCATGAATAAAGGGAAAACAAGCCCCAAAACACACACAAAAAAGATAGGAAATACCACAAGAATCTCTCAGCAAAATCACTTAAGTTCTCAAGCAATAAATGTTTCAGGCCAAGACAAATCCTGTTGCTATATATTGCAAGAAGGCTGTCGTAACTGTGGGGTGGCTTATGCATACACGGCGGGTCTGGTTTGTGCAAAAGGGAGCAAAGCCTGCCTGCTACACACACACACCCCGAAACATCGTGAACACCCTGGCACCCAAGGCGGAAGGGTAAGACCACTGGAATAAGAAATGAGAGAGGCAAGTGTGTGACTCAAGACCAAACAGCTAGTATTTTGCTTCTTCATCTCTTCATGCTCATTTTTTTACTCAAAGCAAAATGCAGTGCTCACAGGCAGAGGTTCCGCAAGACTCGCACGCATCTCTTGTTTTCTTGCATAAAGACTAAAGAGAAAAAAATTTAAAAAAGAAGGAAGCAAGGAACTCTGAATAGGGCAATTTTAAGGAGTCCATATCCAGAGGAAAGGGTTTTACCAACTGCATCGAATATGGTAACACAACTCTTTAGAGGGAGAGAAAAAAAAAGGCTAGAAAATTCCAATCTGCTGCTGATTATTATTCTGGAGACGGAAAAGAACAAAACAAAATGGAAACACAGAAAACAATGGCTGATACTGGGGGAAGAGTGAGGGAAGGCAAAGGTTTTCAATTCACAGCCTATCTCATATCGTTGTACGTTGCATTTCATGAAACCACCACTGCCAACTGCAACCAGACCACAAACCCCCACCACCACCCCCCAAACAAGAGAGATTTAACTGGAGATGCGTCCAAGCTAATCACCAAGCACAGGGGAGGTTCTGTGCTCTCACTGACTTGTTCCCAAGTTTCTCCAAACAGCTTTCAACAAAACAAGAAGGGAATAAAGAGAAGCCAGGGAGATGACAGAATGAATAAATTAGACACACGTGGCCTCCTGCATTCATCTCCGGCTTCTTCCCGAAGGGAACAGAAGCCGAGCTGCTACCTCGGCACGTACCCACCACAGCAAGGCGTACGGCTCGAGCAGGTGCCTGCAAGCCTCGGGCAGGCGGTGGGAGGCAACGCAGCGAAAAGGGAGCCTTGAACCTCTCGCAGAAATGCAGATAGCTGGCCTGGCTCCAAGCACATTATCGCATCCTTAAAAGAAAGGTGTCTTTTGTCAGCACACAGACTAAAACCCGAGCGCTAGGTCTGCATGAGTGCACGCCATAAATCTTTGTAGGGGAGGCAAGCTCAGGTGGAAGCAGCTTTATCCCCAAGTTGGGCTTTGGCACGCGACTCTCACTCTCTGTGTGCCTCCGCTGGCCCATCACAAAAGTGGAAGCCACCCTACCTTGCAGACAAGCTGCAGGAGTTAACGCAGGAAGTCATGTTCAGGTTCCTGGGCAGGCGCTACTAAAATAAGGACTTGTGCTTTTAAAGCGATTCCATGCATCCAGGCTGCTCCTGGAGGTTAATCAACCTGAAAAGAGCTTCCAAAGGCAGTCACAAGTTTAAAAGAAATTCCCACAAATCACAGTTGGGTATGTGGAGATCGGACCTGAGGAGATGCATTTGCTGCTGATTCAGGGGTTGAGGGAAGCAGAATTTTTTCATCGGAATTTGAGCTTTCTTAAAAGAGCTTACTGTCCCAGACTTGGAAGGGATTTATTGTATGCACTTCTGCAGACAGGAGCCTAGAAAAGTGCTCCAGAAAAGATGCATTCACTGGCACAAGCGAAATGCACATGGTTTCCCTTGGTCTAGGAGCAGTGACCGGGGTGGGCAGGTGGAATACTTAAACTACTTTGTGAATCATACCTTAACGGCCTAGTAAGCAGAGAGTTTCAGAAACTGCACATGCCTCTGCTCTTTTACATAGCACATGACAAGGCACTGGACCAGTGCTCCTATGTCACTGGTACAGTCAATTTGTCTTAACACAAAGAAGATTGAGTATAGTACACATAGCTTAAGTGCTTTAACCCACGAACAGTGGCCCTGGTGCATTCTCTTTAGATTTCTTACCATGTCCATCACAGGAAAGCCAATAAGGCTTTTCTGCAGCAGAGTGCTTATAAGTGATAAGAGAATTGTTAAAATCAGTAACAATGGATTTGTTCCCAAGTGTCTCCAGACAATCTTCAACTAAACAAAAAATGAAATAGAGGAAACCTGGAGAGATGGCAGAATGAACTCAGTGGCCTCCAGTATTCAGCTCCTCGTTTCTACCTGAAGGGAGCAGTGCTGTGGATGCATCTCCTGAACATGCATCCACCACAGCAGTGCGTGCGCAGTTAGAGCAGGTACTACAGGCTTTGGGTGTGCTGTGGGTGATGCACAGTGAAAACAGTGCCTTGCACCTCGCAGAAATGCGGACATCTGACCTGACTAGAACTCACTATGGCCCACAAAAATTCCCTTGATCCTCATGAAACATGCAATATCTGGCACTTTACAAAGACAAATTGTATTTTTATTTTAAACCTGTACTCTCTGAGACAAGATCTAAGCATCAGTGATTTCCTTGCAGGAGCCCAGAACATGCTAGAGAAGTTGAAGAGCAAGTAGCTGGGCCGAGAGGCCGCAGTCTGACAAAATAACACATCATTTGCTACCAAACAGACTCAGCTTAAAAAGCTGGCTCCACACCAGAAAGCATCAGCTCCAAGCTAAACCTTTCCACGACTTGCAGTGTAGCCAGAGCCCTGAAGAGTGTCGAGGGAGGAGCAGCAGGCAGAGTCAGCCCCGTGTTCCTGCAGAAGCCAAAATTGCACGCTCTAGCCTTGCCAACCCAACCAGGGGGAGAAGTGCAGTTTCTGCCTCCAAGGACTCAATAGCCGTTTTAGTGCCTTACAAAGGATTCTAGAAAGAAAGCAAACCTCACTGACAGTGAGCCACATCCCCAGCTCCTGCCAACCAAGGCAGCTCCATTGATATCTACTGATGTGCATCAGTCTACAAGGACTGTCTTAATTCAGCATTCATTACTCAGTTTCTAGTGCAATAAATCCTATCTGGAGTGTAAACAGTAATATGTATGGCCTGTCTGGCCCCTTTCAGCACAGAAGACTTTAAAGATCCGGGAGGATTGTTTTACCCACCAGCAAAAGGCAGTTGCTCATGGGGCAGAAGCATCAGCTGCTCCAGCAGCACAAAATAAAACTGCAGATGGAGAAAACTGTAAAAGCAGATGAAACTACACAGGAGTTTTTCCTCTCAAAACTCAAAAATAAGCACTAAAATTTGTCCAGATCACCAGGACCTCACAGCTGTCGTGAGAAAAGAAGCTAGGAGTTTTAATTGCTCGTTTGTAATTCTTATCTGATGTTTCCATACCTTCTTTTATATAGCCTGTATGCATTCCCAACACAGGCAACTATTATGCTAAACATCTGGATGTGTTAATTATAGAGTATTAGAGCAGATAGACTAGACTTCCTACCTCGGAAGCTGCTGAACTTCCCACTCTTTGCTTCGTTCCTCAGAGACATTGTGCCATACATGCCCAGGCCTTCCTCAGTTGCTTATCTCCAAAAGGCTGCTTTCCAGCATGAAAGCAGAGAAGTCAGCGGGCTCACTTTCACTTATCTACTAAGGAGAGATACAGACCCTACCTGCAGGTCCGCCTATGGTTTCAGCTCTCGAACACTGAAACCCCACCTGCTTGGTGGCCAAGCAGACAGCGTGCTGGGTAAGGTTCTTGCTCTCCATGCTGGAGTCTCCCTCAGGGAAACGAGATACCGGGAATAAGAAAGGAATCCCTGAAGGAAAGACGCAGCACCTGCCTACCATCTGTGCGTGGAGGGATTAATTACAACTGAGCCAGGTGACTGAGTATTCATAACCCGTCTCCCCAAGCCAGGACAATGGTAAGTGGATTTCTGCACAAGGGGGATCATCAATAATGCAAATAGGTACATAGTTAGTGTAGGCGGATCTGTTCTACATCTCACAAACTGCAGTTGCGGTTTGCAGATAGCCAGTTCACATCCTTTGAGAGTCCTCCTCAGAGCCTTTGCCAAATGTTTTTGGGTAAACTGATAAAAACTACTATGAGATTTAGGGAAGCAGTAGTTCCCATTTTATTGGGGAAACAGGGACATCTTTTCCTGGGTAACTTCCATTAACTCACAAAAACAGACAAGCACAAAATCCAGGATCTAAGCTAGGCACCCTGATCCTCCATGATAGCGTTCTGGTCCTTGGACGATGCCAGCTTGGCACATATCAACGGTCAGAAATGGAGACACAAGCTGTGAACTGTGCAGCTCTGTTGCTGTTTCTGGGATGAACCAGCTTTAATCAAACGCTAAAGAAGAGAATTCAGCCCCATTTTGTGTCAGCCGAACAACTCTGACAACTACTAGGGAACAGGAAATGCAGAGAATTTTTCAGTGCTAAAGGCTTTAACAGCAACAATAGAAATGGAGGTTTCAAACAGTGCTGTTCCTCCAGGTGCTCCAAAGTTTCACACACGCAGCGTCCGAGACAGACGTCCACCTCCGCACCCTGCGTCAGTCTGCTGAGGACGTGGGCCAGGCAGGAGGAGGGAGGCGCTTGCAGTGGGCTTTGCAACAAGCAGCCCAGGGGAAGGACACTTCACACGGGCAACTGAGCAGTTATCAGGTGGAGTTTCCTTGAAGGTTACCCAGGTCTCCCCGGAGCTGTCTAAGAGTAAGCAGCTCTAATTCAATTTTGCAATATAAGTACTTATCCACCACAGAGGAAAGGTTTGAAATAACCACTGGAGAGAGATTTAAATATAAAGAGAATTCCCTGCAGTCTTCCATCAAGCCATTAAGAAACCTCTTATTGCTAACACTGAACAACCTGATGCTGATGTTGTTTCTGCAATGACTCTGTTACGAATAACTTGTTTGCTTGTCTTTTAAAAGGACAAACTTGGTCTCAGTGGTGATGTGAAGGTTAATAATTTGAGGCCATAAGTATTAGGAAAGAAGGGTACTATTTATGTGCCAAGCACAAGAAGATTGTTTAGACAGCAGCTTTTAAGAATAGGTTTAGATGCTACTATCATGTCAGTGAAGACACTGAAGTCAAAGGAAATGGGTTTTAAAAGAATGTTAATTGAGATACTGCTTAAAAGTGCAAGTAGTTTTTCCTCTAATTCGCACAGTCATACTTTTCAGGCAGAAAAACAGTGATGCCAAGAAAGTCAAAATGAAAAGTAACAGGAACATAGTAAGTAAGACAGATGTCAAGAAACTTATCCAGAGACCACTACAGTGTTCCAGAGACACTGTCCGTGCCTCGTATCCTGCTCCAAGAGTAATAATTCTGTTGTTACTTCTTTATGTCTGAAGCCTCTGCTCAGAGAGGAGGTGGGAGTATTGCCATTGATTTCAAAGGGTCAAGAAAGCCTTATATTGGCAACTCTTTGCTAGTCAGGTCATGTACTTTGATGAACGTCCTGCAGAAATAAGTCTGGATGGGTCCACTCAGCCCCAAATAGGCAAGAAACTACATGCCCTCTTCCCCCCCAAAAATCAGCATCATAATTAATGACTATATTACTACGCAGGCCGTGCTCTCAGGGCAGCCAAGCACTGGGACACTTGTGACTATTTAGTCTTTCGCCTCCAGAAGTAGTACTTCAAGCTCAGAGAATTAGCTTTGCTTTACTGTCTTCACATGGCACTCAAGCAGCTCTGTAAAACACACGCTAGGGTAAACCATAATGAAGGACTACTGTCCAGGAGAGTCAAACTGCAGGTTACTTATTCCAGTAATGAGAATCCTAGAGCTGTCGCAGCTAAAATGTGATCAGTCTTACCAAAATAAGGAGAAAAGAAAATATTTGTGCATCCCGAGAGTAATCTCATTGTTTCACACAGCTGCACAGCCAAGGTGACAGCTAGGAGCACCCATGAGAGGCGCTTCTCACTCGAGGCTTTCGGGGGGAGCTGAGGACAAAGGAGCGGGCAGTGCTGCAGGGCAGAGCTGAGGTGATGGCAGGATCACAGAGGGGAAACCTGCAGCCAAAGGTATACTGGAGGTCAAGCCAGTGTTCCCACCCTCTCCTTTTCTTGAGTAGGAAGTTCTCCTCTGAACCATTCAGACAAGAAAAAAAGGAGCCTTGTAAGCAGTGCAGCACTCTGCAGCTTGTATACTCTCCACCATACCTTCAGTGCAACCAAGGGCTTATTCTTTATCTAAGAACAGCTAACAGTATTCACATCTTTGTTCTCATTTTACAAAACCTCTAGAATTCGGATGAAAGCATAGACCAGTAGTTCAGTAGTTTTCAGCTTTTTTAATTTGCAACCCCTGAAAATACTTCCAGTGCCAGAGCAAGTGACACTCTAGTGACCTGAAGCTTGTGGCATCTAGCTTATTTGTGTTAATTATCTCTCATGGGCTCTTTTGAACTAGTGCTGAACTAACTCCAAGAATCCAAGGATTAAACTGGCAGGAAAAAAATGGAACAGAAGAATTAGAGGAAAAATAAATAAATAAAATCAAATTGCAGTTTCCCCATCCATCATACGGGAAATTGAAAATAGTCACTTGACTGAGCATCATTCATGCACTTAATTACTCTTCCAACCACATAGCCATAAGAAATGATGAACATAATTTTAAGTCTAATATGATACACTTCAGGTCCTGGGCTCTTCAGTCAAGATTGTGGCACAGGACATCGTGGCCACCGAGATTGGGGATAGGATGGCAGCAGCACCATCTCTTGCTCTGTACCCAGTGTTAGCAGCCTAGTGAGACCATGACGTGACTTTGCACACTGTCAGCCCTCAGGCTGGCAAGCAGCAACCTGGGAACATACCTGGGGAGAACGGCGACAACGGTGGTGACAGGGACTTCTGACAGGTCCCAGAAGCACCCCAGAGACCAGCCCAGCTGCTTCCCTCTACTCCAGGCACCACTCGGGCTCAGTGCGACCCCAGCCCTGCTGTCTCCGCTTCGACTCTCAGCCACCACGGGGCTCTTTCTTGCTTGCCTTGTCTCAGAGCATCATAGCAATCACAGCCATGTTCTGAGCCATGCCCTACAACAGCTGCCAAGAGTTTTCTCAGGCTGGGTATTAGGAGCAAGTATTCATCTCTCCTACGCTCCTTCCCTCTCCCTCTACCCTGCCCAACTAATCACTCACAGGATTTTTTCATCCTCTCTCTTAATTTTCTGTTTTGTTTCATACCACCCTGTCAGTTTTGTGCTTGGTTCCTATGTGGGACTAAGGCAGGAATCCAGGTCAGAATCTCACAGTAATATGTAATTAATTGCGACTACTCTAACAGAGGCTACAATTTGGACTGTTCAGCCAGACACATACACTCTGTAAATAATGGTTCCAAATCACTACTCTTATTCAGCAAGCTGTCAAGGTCCTGGCTGTTCTTTAGCACATTAAGGCTGAGAGCGTACATGTTTTTTAAATCAGTCTATGAAGCGTACTATGGGTTTGTACAGCATGTAATACTTTATCTACAGCAACACAACCCAGAAGGGCTTTTCACTTTAGAAGTGTAAGCCACTACTGCTTGAACAGGAGAATTAAATCCATTAGAGCTGACTCGGAGGCAAGTCCTTATCCAGAATGCCAACCACCCACTAGTAAAGGCATGATCTCTATACATTTAGAATATGTAGGTAGAACAGGGAGTCTGGCTGACTCCTTGAAGCTGATCACAGTACATTCCCGTGCTACTACACAGAATACAACTTAATTAAAAAGGTACAGAAAAAGCTTCAAAACCATGTACATAATTCAGGTGCTTGAACTCCCTTTATTTTCAAGATAGATTTAAGATCCTAATACACCTCAGAGAGCAGTATTCTAGTTCCTCTGACCATTTAACCTCCAAACTTAAAGTAATAAAAGCCACACCTCAATCAGACCTTCAGTATCTCAAGCTCTAAGGCCAGTAAGAGACCCACGAGAACATACTCCTTTGAATTCTTCCCCATCATCACAGTTGTGGATTAAAAACTCATTTCTGTAACATCATTGCCCAGATTCAGAGATTCTTTTATCTGTAGCCAGTATCTTTATCAATAGACCAACTACTTATGAAATTATGCCAGGGCTGGTTAATAACTCATTTACACTTTTCATCTTACACAGTTTCAAAGTGTTCTACAAAAGCTGATTAGAACCATCAGAAGCAGCATTTTACAGATAAAAAAGTAAGCTGCAAGGGGTGTGTGAACTTGCCCAAGTTCAAGTATTAAGTAAATACAGAGCAGGGCAGTAACCTATAAAAGATTGGCTGGGCAGAAAGAATGGAACGAATACTTTTAATTTTGATATGTGAACCAGTAAATCTTTCAGATTAATTAGCCACAGCTACTAATAATTCATAACCACCCAGAGAAATTCATCTTAAAAGACATCACGTGCCAAACTGTTGTATCCAATAACAGAAAGAAAAAATAACCAGCTCCTATATCTTTAGAAGAATTCATTTTGATAAATAAGACTGAATTAAGTCCTTGATGACTAATGATCCAGCAGGACAAAAGAGTCAGGGACTCACATGAACCACAATTGCTTGGCAAGAACTTACTTTCAAGGAGGAAATATTTTTCGGTTGGGGAAGGGAATTTGTTGCATCGGATGGGTTTTCTCCATCCCCCACGCCTTTCAGAGTATGTTTTATAGAGACAATTAGTCCTTCCAAATTTTAAGGATAGGAGTTTGAAGCAATATCTCAGCAAGGAAAACATCCCAATCTCATGCAAGCACGTAAGAATCTGGAGTCACCGCAGTGTCAAAGTAATGGAAGGGCCAACCCGGCCCTGAGGAAACAGTGTGAGGTTAGGAGTTCCTGGGAAAGTGATAGCAAGGTGAGCTGGAGTTTTCACTTTGTTTTGCCCTACCACTATTACCAGAGTAGTAATAACATCACACATCAAACAATTCGCAACTTCCAAGCCCACATTCCCAGAAGTAGTTCAGTATCAGCCAACCCCTTGGGCTGAAGTGGGCAGCTGATAAGAAGCTCCGCTCAGGGAGCTCATTGCTTTGTACAGTATCTAGAGAAGGAACAAAGGCCTGACCTCTGCCTCAGTGATCTAAAGTTTTGCTTTTGCTATTAGAAATGTCCACTTTGAAAGCAGGTCACAGCTGAGGCTGAGCACCCACTGGGTTAGCACAGCCCTGTGGCTGCCCATCTGGAGATTTCAGTTTATGTCTGCTCAGGTCAGAGGCAAAATGAGTTCAGCAGTCTCGTTCTTCCCAAAAGCAACCAGTACAATATGACATAATTTAGTATGATATATAGTTTCTCCTGGGCCAAAGCCCAGAGCTGAGAGCAGACAAACTGCAGGTGATGATCACAGTGTACTTGAAGGGCTGGTGGAAAGCCCACAGCTGGAAAAGATGCACTGGCCAATCCCAGTAAGGTCAGGCATAGGTGACACCAGGAAACGCTGAAGGTCGGGACTGAAAGACATTGGCAGAAAAAGCTTGTACAGCATCTATCATGGCAAGGGGCTCCAGCTGCTACTCACTCCTAGGAAACTAAAGCAAGGAAGCGATGCTCCACAGGGAGTGTCACCATTGCTCTGTCAGCCTGCCAGTGTAAAGCAAAATGAGCGACGCTGCAGGGCCTTCAGGGCCTACTGCATGTGAACCTGGTCTGGAAACCAGTGATCAAGCTATCTGTACCCCTAGTCAATTCAAAGAACCACTAGGAGAATAAGTGCAAAGAGTTCAGTGTCCTCTCATCTCAAGATTTTTTTTTTTTTAATACCATGCACTACTAAATAACTTTGGCTCTAAGCAGGTTTTTCTTACTGAATGTAAAGACTCAAGAGTTCTGGAAAGAGATGGATTCTTTCAAAACCTTTGGAAGTGCTCTGGGCTGAGATCTGGGAATTTTGCTTCAGAGATAATAGCTGCATCCGAGGGTACAAACACCACCAACTACATACAACATCTTTGTGATAACTGCTTTTCCTATCACCAAACAGATGGGTGACGGAAATCAAAACAAAAAAGAACCCACACTAGTTGTATGGCTGTGCAGTGAGATTTTTGCAAGTCACTGTTAAGAACTGCAGGAAATACAGCAGATGATACAGAGATATTTAGAGAAGATAACTTGAAACTAGGCAGCTTGAAGAGTCTGTGCTTTCTGCTCTGAACAGTAGAAAGCAGAAAAAAAAAATCACGGAAAACCGATAAGAAGCTGAGCAAGTGCAGTTCCATTCCCCCTTTTTCATATATCAAATGTCAGTTAAAAACAAATTAAGATACCTTGCTTTCCACCTCTTATGTGTCCATCTCATTAAAAGTGTCTGGCTTTTCTTGCATATCTTTAAATAAGCCTCTTCTCAGCCTTAAACCTATTAATGCCGGATTATTCTGGGATAGCCACTCGCCAACACCACCCTCCTCTGGTGACACAGACAAAGGAAGCAGCTCAGGAAGATAAAGCCGAGGCCACAGGAGCACGTCCCTGAAGATACACAGGCGCTGGTATGCACCACTTCACACAATCCTCTTCCTAGCAGGGTCAATGCCTGGGGTGAGAGAAGGGCATTTGGAGGCATCAGCAGCCCAAAACAAGTCATGGATGTAATTTATGGATTACATCTTCTGACACGTTGTACTATAACCATTTTATATTTAGGAAGAGCGGGGCACAGGTTTAGTAGATGGCAAACCCCTGTGAGCTCTGGCAGAGGCAGGCTCCGAATGAAAGGACAAGCAGCACATCAGCAACAGAGAGGCAATAGAGATCTGACCACCACTTCCTCCCCACCCCCACAGGCAGGGCCTGCCATCTCTGTCAAAAAATCACTGTCATCCATATCCTCTGAGTGGGAAAACAGGATTGCATCACCTCTGCCTTACTGCTTTTCTTAGGAAAAATACTTTTCGAAAAAACTACTCTGGCTATCCTGGCAAATGAAAGAGCCCTAATGCTATCATGTTTCCATACATCCAGAAAAAATAAACAATTGTGCAATTTAAGAACAGAGGAGCTTTATTCCCCATTTTACAAGTGGAAAGATCAAGGTCAAAAGAGAGTTAGACAGTCACCCCAAGACACAGAGCAGGACCAGCACCTGCAGCTCCGTTGCTGTCTGAGCACCCCGAATTGCTCCAGCCCTGCTAGTCGGGGCCAGTGTCCCAGCCGCTCAATATGCTGCACAATTCCTCCACTGAACCCTAAGGCACAGTTTCAGATTTCCCTGCCCTGGGCCAGAAGATGTGACATCCTTCAGTGAACAGTTGCATTTCTGCAAGTACTCCAAGCCACAATTTTATGCTTTTAGCAATGGACCACGTTCAAGCTTGATGCAAAACCCATTGTCAACAGAGCGTCAAGAGGAAATATTTTCCTCTCCTCTTTCACTCCATCCCATTACTTAGCAGGGCTGGTTATTTAAAACATTATTTGTGTTGCACTGATGCCTGGAAGAAGCTAAAGTGACTGGAGCAGACACTATTCTATTAACAGATAGATCATTATATCCCCCCACCAAAAAATGTAGGGGGAGTAGCAGGGGAAAGAGAAGGGGAAGACAAAGGCAGAAAGGAAAGGAAGCAGAGGAAGGTTGAAAGGAAACATCCATTTCAGCAAACATCAGAACATAAAGCAGAGCTGCAAAAAGGACAAAAAAGAAAAAACACAGATATGAGAAGTCAAAGCCTATTCATGAGAATGACCATCTTTCCCTGAGCCTCTTTCTCAGTCTGCCTCTGACTTTCCCTGGGGAATGCAGAATAAATTCAAGGCTGCACAAAAAAATTGCAGTAGGGCTTTGGGGTTATTTTTAAGATAGAGTCATTATGACTTTTTTGACTCACTGGCTCGTAATGATGGAACCATGTTGTTTGATCTGTACAGACACAAGCATCCAAAGAAGAAAACAAAATAGGGATCCTGGGGAAAAAAAAAAGGAAAAAAAAAAAGAAAAAAAAGATGTTCCATAGAAAACAGCAAGACAAAAGGAAGACAGTTCAGCAGGGCAGTGTCTCATGCTGACTCACAAGCCTAGTATGAGTTCTACCTCCTGTCCCTTAAAAATGCTGCTTTTAACAGCTCCCCCTTCCTTGCTATCCATGGCTTCCCGCAGCCCATTATAGAGGTGGTCTAAGTTAGTTAGTTACCAGATCCCACTGTATCAGAGGAATTTTAGAGTTGGGTTAGTCTAGATAGAAAATGAAACAGACTGAGACCCACTTACAAAACATTCCTCCCTCCTCGCTCTCATCTCCCCTTCCCCTTCAACAGCCTGCTTAGCCCTTTCGTGAACGCGGTTTGCACTGGTTCTCCTATGCAGACCTTCCTCTGGGATGGTCTCAGGATAGTTTTCCTAGACTGAACAGGGATGGGAGACAGCTAGCAAGAAGGACACCTAGAGTCACCCCCAGGATGTTACTAGTTGTGCAAATGCCTACGCAGAATCAGTGTTGCATGATAACCTCCAAGTGACACTCTTGAATTAGAAGCATCAGTGGCACCAGCAGCTCCAGCAAGACTTTAAGGCTAATTTTCTAAAGTAGGCATGAAGAAGGAGTTCCAGTGTTTCAGAGATCACAGCAGTGTCACTTTCTCTGATGCTACAGAAGCATCCACAGCTAATCCTAGCATAAGCATTTTCACCAGCCTTGTTACTCACAAAGTAGCAATGCAGAGCTGCCCTGGTCTCTGCTCTATGTGACTCATATAGCCATTGAGTAAGGATCATTGCAACAATTAACTAGTATTTCTGGGTTGCTATTTCTGTTACTTTGTTAGCTCAGACAAAGACTCAATCCTGTGCAGTTCCCAGATCACAGAGTCTATGTTGCATGAGATTAAGTTTTGTTTTTTTTAAAAAAAATCAGTACCCTCCACTCAGCATTTTCTTTCCTCTTGCTCTCAGTTGATGGGACATCAAATAGCCCAGACGCCATGCACACACATGCCCCATCTTTCTAACGAGGCTGGACAAGATGGTTTGCTCTATGTGTTTATTTTTTAAGGACTATGGAGAAGAGAGGAACTACCTGACAAACAAACAAACAAGCCCAAGGCAGCTGGAGCAGAGGTGAGCATGGTAGGAGCAGATAAACAGAGCAGCGGGAACAGAAAAGAATGGAAAAGCAGAAAGAACAGTAGGGATAGGTGAGTTTATCTAGGCAGAAACATAACAAAGTCCTCTCTGTGCAAACCAATGATCTCTCAAGAGATAACATCATCAGGCTGGGAATATAGAGGAGCAGCACCTCAAAGCTTTAAACAAAACTAATATGCTTTCAAGTAACTGTGGAACGAGCGCATCGAGCTGCCAGGAGTACTGGGGCAGCGTGACGTGCCCTCAGTGCCTGGCATGCGAATCCTGCTCCCCATTTTCCCACGGGGCGCTGGGGCCTGTGGGGTCACAAGGAGATAGCCAAGCTTAGAGGGACCCAGACCAGGGGGGTTCTGCATGGTCATCTTCGTCCTCTCGAGACCACGGGACAGCTTAGCCAGGACTGCAGGTGGACTCAGAGGCGGAGGGCCACGTGGGACGGGCTGCAGGGAGAGGCACTCCCGGCCCTGCCGTGCGCAGGGGAGAGGCAGCAAGCGAAAGCAGTATCTAGGGTGCAGCAAAACAGAGAAATAGGTTTGAAAAGGCAGACACTAATTCGCTCGGTTGGAAACAGAGCTCCAATTTCCTGGTCTTTCCACTGATGGAGTTTGAGAGGAAAGAGGGTCATAAGACACTAAGAAACAGAAACCTCCTCTCTCCATACCAGGTCCCATAGGACCACGAATACCATATCCCCAAAATACATTGTAGGCAAACAGGAAAACATTAAGTCATGGGAGCTAATTAGCAGGATCTGTCCAACATGTTCTTTGCAAACAGGGACTCCCACAAGTCCACTTCCCACATCAAAACCCCCCTTTCACATGGGCAGGGGACACAGGAGCCGCCGAAAAAGCCGGGTACTGCTACCAGGGAGGCGGGGGGACACTGCTCCCATGCAGGGCCTGGCTCAGCTGTCCTACAGTGACAGGGACTGTCTATAAAAAGAGCTGACAAGATTTTTATACAACTGCTACCAATAACCTTGCCTCACTCCAAATTTTCCGCTGACAGACATCTTCAGTTTGTTTTCATTTCTTTAATTGATATCTTATTAAGTTTTCTATAAATAGAGCTGGCAAGCAAAGAGCATTATGCAGGCGGGTTAGAAGACCAGTGCTAGCAGCAAGATGCCCACAGGGAGCAGAGACAAGGGGCTCACGGGTTCGCAGGGACGTGAATCACCTCCAGCTCTTTGTGGAGAACCAGCCAGCCTGGCATGGGAAGCAGCAGTGACAGACAAGACCTTCAGACTCCTAAGTTGCCCCAGTGCCACCAGATCAACTTGGATCAGCCTCTGGCCCTATCTGTGCTGTGGCGTTGTGAGGGCCAAGCTACCAGCCTTCAGTGTGCATAGACAAGTCCCATAGTGCTCATTTGAGAGAAGATTCCTGGCCTCTTCTACATAAACGTCATTTGCCTTGGCAGAACTCCAGCTGACCTTGATGGATTAAAGACACAGAACATCTGCACCCAAACGAATGCTTTAAAGCAAATGTTCTCTTCTTAAGAAAAAGAGGCAAGGCTCGGTTGCCTTGTGCTCCCATGCTGGTCACCGGTGAGCAGGGTAGCAGTGACAGCGTAACCAGGAGGAATCCTGCAGACTGCCCTCTCCAAAATACCGAGACAGCTCTGACCTGCCTATAACACCCATTCCACCCCACCGTCACTGCAGCACCTCCCTAAATTCTTGTCACACACATCCCATGTTCAGGACAGGCCACCTCTTGGGGAGTCAGCTCGATGCAGAGCAAGAGAGGAGAAGCATTTCATGTACACCTTCTCCTCATGAAGACATGTCTATGGGGCTGATCTTTTAATTTTTTTAATGTGTTTTAAATATGCAAACCTGGCAATTGCTTTATTCCCATTTTCCAGATGGGAAACCAAAGCATAGAGGGAATAAGTGAACAGTCTAAGTTCACACTGCAAGCATGAAGCAGAGAAGGGGTAGTCCCATACGGGAGCAAACATCCTTCCTCTGTCTGTCTACGAAAGGGCTGGCAGGTAAAGGTGAGGGAGACCCCTAAGCACTGCACCAGGTGTGCAGTTTTCCAGAGTCCGGGACAAGTTCCGTGCTAAGCATGTGTTGGTTTCTCTGACAAAGCGTGGCCATGTGTTTGCTCAACGCCAGCGTGTTGTGGGGCCCTGCCTGCAGCACCAGCGTGCTCCCCAAAAACCTCATCCCACGGGGGCACCTCACATCCCATCCACAGGTGGTCCACCCCATGGTACATCCATGATCAACCTGGTCTGCATTGCAGACATCATCAGTGACAGAAGAGGGTTAAGCAAAGCAAAACCTAATTTATTTTATACACACACACACACAACTACATATATATACACAACCTAATTTGTATATACATACACACACACACACAACTAAAACTCCTTAGGCAGAGAAATCATCACAGTAACTGTGTTCCAATAGCAACTTTCTCCCAGTAACTAATTGGAGTTTATACTAATTCTCACTAGACAGACAGAAAGTTACCCATAAGTAATTATTCAGAACATTAAGGGCCTGAAAGTTGCTTTTACTGTTGTTATGACCTTTAGTTTAGATGTGGTAGATTTTCTTTTTCTTTTACAGCCACTATTGGATGTCCATTCAGAAAATGTCAAAGCACTTTCACAGAGTATACTCTGTGAAGGACCCACTGTAAGTTAACATTTCTATTAAAGTGGTGCTCAAAATCAAAAATGAAGTAGATTATCAGTAAATTATTGCACTCATTTAAGGTGGAGAATTGCAGCAAACTGGAAAACTGAGCGACCTGCCCAGAGACACACAGGAGACCAGTTGCAATGCAAGAGACTGCTGAAGTCTGCTCTCAGCTGCACTAAACTAACCAGTGCCTTGGACTGAATGAGCATTCGCCCCCCACGTCCTCCTGTTGGAAAATGGAAAATTCCATTGGCATTTGGGGTCAGTGGAATGGCTAACAAATGGTTAGGACATAGACTGACATTAAAATCCAAGTCATTTTTGATGCATTTATGAACAAAATACCCAATGACAGCTGTGCTAAGGCATTAATTGCCGCTCCCCTGTCCAGGAAAAAAAGAAAAAAAAAATCACTGGGAACCTCTCTCAAGCCAAATACAACAAATGGGACCCTCAAGGCTGTGCTCAGACAACCACTGACCTCTTTCTGTTGCTTCTACATGACAAATGTCAGTTCTACCAGGGCTTTTTTCAAGAACCAAAACCCATGGATCACAACACTGCATCCAAACAAGCACTCTGTTCCTTTTCTAAGAGTTTTGCTAGCGCAACAAAACACGTAGAATTACACGCATAGGTTGCCGAACACATGTTGACATTGCAGAGATTGCCTGGAGCCGTCAATTCGTTTTTTCGAGCGGGCTCTTTGGGGGCTGCATGCAGACAACCCCGCTCAGCAGCTGCCGGCTGCTGTGCAGGACACCTCCAACAGCCACCGAACAAAACAGCCCGCTTGCGGACGAGCAGCTCCCCGAGCTCAGCTGCTCCGAGCCTGCCAGCACGCCATCCCAAGGATATTCGCACCCAGCACACCGGAGCAGGGTCGCCTGTATTTCCCCAGTATGGTTGCTCATAAAAATGAAATAAAGGAAACATAATAAAAAGCTTCAATCAAAGGATTTTCTTCACAGTCTTGATGATGTCTAAACTGCTTCGAATCTACAGAAGAACTTCTTGTACTAAAGCACCAGCTTTTGAGCTATGCCTCTGCCTCAAGTGGGAGGACGCAAGGGTTAGCACAGCTCTGGCGATCAGAGACCCTCAGCACTGTGCCCAGTTGGGAAAGTCACTCCATACCTTTGGGCAAATGATTTAAATTTTCTGGCCCTTCATTTTCTCCAGCTATACCTAGCACAAGACTACTCATCTCCTGCACAGAGAGGGGTACACTATTCCAAATCATTTATCTGCCAATTTGCATTTTCAATCATATGTCTTCCAACATTTTCAAACTGTTATCCTGTGCTTCTTTGCCTGACACGTTGTAAAAATAACCCAGACTGCAAAGCTCACTTGATGGTTATAGGGCACCATGGAAACTTACAGCTCAAGATAATTAACTTTAAATAAAATGTTAATCTGCAGTAAATACAAAATAGAATACAGTTTGGGGAAATGCTCTGAAATCCACTGGTGAAAATCAGTGCACTGTAGATACAAATTAGTAGCATCTATTAATGGAAGAGTCTTGCTGGCTTAGGCACACTAACAAAAGTAATAATAATTAACAGCATTAGCCACATAAAACACAATCAACTTCCAACTGCTTCTAACATTATTTTTTCCTAATGAAGTTGCTAGAAACTAATCAAAGTTGGCTAGATAGCTTATCAGGGGAGAGCCACAGACAGCAGGATTAGCTGCTTAGCGCTGGGGAGCGTGAGTCACGCCGGAGGAAGAACGGATCGTCCTCTCTAGCCTCAGGAAAGAAGTTTTCAGCAGTCAGGTTTTCCTATTCTTTCATCCTCTTCCCAGGCACTGGCAGCCCAGGCTGGGGTGGGCAGGACCCTCAAGGGACCTGAGCGTGAAGCTGCCCATCAGCAAACGTGTGCCCTTTTTCTGGCTCTGCACTGATTTGCTTGTGGCAAGGTCCTTCACTCATAGGGGGTTTTATTTGTTCGTTTTCAATAAAGATGTTTATAGAGAAAGTGATGTTTATAGAGAAAGTTTATGGAAGTACAATATTACCCCTCTTGGACGTGAAGACGTGCATGCTTTCCACTCGGACGCTGAGACCTTCGAAAAGCAGCCCGCTTCCGCCAGTTAAGTGCCTTTTCCACAGAACTTTTCGGCAAATATCAACTTACTTTACATTTGGCAAGATGACTTGTCAGACTCCGAACACGGTGCCTGAGCTGGTTGCCTCGCGCAGTGCCCATCCGCACTGCCCTGCATAGTGAAGATTAAGGCTGGTCATGCAAACACTGTGTCAGAGACTGAAAGCCACCACCAAAGACACCATCACTGAGCTCAACAGGGCCATCAAAGAGCTTGAGGAATCCCCCCAAGTGGACAGTTGCCATCAGCTACAGCAGCTATAAAGTAAAACCTAGCACTACTCTCTGGAGACCATCTGGCTTCTGGGACCTGCAGCTGGAATAACGAGAATTAGATAGAAGATAATCTGTCCTTCCCAGAGGGATAATACAGCTTTTCAGCAATAACAGCTAATTGAGAATTAATATCCTCAATGTGGAAACAGTGTCACAGTGTTGCACGTGCCCATTCTCCCCTCCTGGTTGATAGCCTTCATTTGGCATCATCTTTTTTTCCACTTGGCAGCAGTCAATCAGCTGTAACAACAACGGCCCTCATCAGCACCTCCCTGGAGATTTTGGGAAGGACATTCCCACCCACCTGCACCTCCCCACAGACTGTCCCTCATTCAGGGACTGAGAGGCTTAGACTTTCCAGTCATTACAAAAAAATCCAGTTTGCACTGGCTAGGGAGCCTTAGGGAGAGCAGACAAGTTTGTTATGGAGAATCCAGATCACATTTTTCCAGCCTGAACACTATCTTGCTTGGGCCCTCTCCACCCTCCTGTCCCTTCCTCTCTCCCAGTCAAGCTGGCGGGGAGCTGTGCAGTGCTTTTCCTGACCAGATGTTTCATCTGCTTGTGTTGCTACAAGACGCACCAGTCAAGTCCTGGCAGCGCGTAGCAAATCCCAAGTTGCACAGCTAACAACTAGCGTCTGCATCCAACATTAATCAAGGGGGTAGGGAAAGACACATCCAGCATGAAATCACAAATCCCCATTTCTAATTGTTTTGTGCTAACAGCAAAGCATTTATTTCCCAGGATTTCCAAGAGGCGGAAGAGGTGAGTGAATGGATTGCTCAGAGCCTCCTGTTTATCGAGCAGAGAGGGGAGTAGGGTTAACAAAGCATTCCTTGTTCCTATCCAAAGCATTACATTTTGGAAGAGATCCAGAAATAGATCTTTTGTCTTTGTAAACAAAAGGGACTGATCCCCATTTTCAGGGAAGCACCACACACTGCAACACTACCTATGCCAGCAGCATCCGTGCTCAGCAACAGGGCAGAGACCTTTGCTGCCCAGTGCAAACACCTTTTGTACTTACTGTGCCCTTGACCACGTGTCCGGCTCTCTTCCAGCCACCACTGGGCAGTATCCCCTGGTCTGCCCATCTCCGATACTCCCCCTCCACCTCTCCCCACCACACTCCTCCTGAGCTGACCCTCCCTGCAGTGCACTGCACCGGCCGATGCCTTGCAACGTACTGTTTCTACTTCTTGCAGCCTGCTGGTATTGAAATCTCTTGGCATTACTGTTTTGATAATCTGCAGCTTGAAAGCTCTGCAGCTCAGAGCAGCCCTGACAGTTTGAGAGGCAGCCGACGTGCCTCCACGCAGCCCACGCTATGCTGAAGTCTACAAGCCGTCAGGAGAGACCAAATCCAACCCGTCTCATCCGGGCTTTGCGTTCCCTTGGCATGGATCTACAGCGATGACGAAAACCACAAGCAGAAACCTGCTCTGCTGCTCACAGCGACATTGGGGAAGGCAGCCGAACCCACGTGCTTCTTGCCCAGCCCCTGCACATCTGAGACATGCCTGTGTCAGGAGACCAGTGCTTAGAGCTGAGGATCCTCTGGGCTTTCTGCTGATCTGCTATCATTTATTCTCTCCCAAACCACATTCTCAGGCTAATCCAAGACATGAATTGCTTGCCATTTTGTGGGGGCAAGACCAATATAAGAAGAGTCACCTTCGCAGACAGAACTGGCATATACCTTCCAGAGCATCCACAGCCAGCCTGCTCCCATGGGAGAGCCCATTTCCAAAGGCAAACTTTGGCATCTGACAAGAAGTTTGTCTGCTCCTTTTATGACAGATTGCAGCAGCCTGGAAGTATTTAATGCTGAAGTCAAGTCTAGTCTACCCTACCCTTTTTCTAAGAAGTCTCTGTGAACAACTGGGAATTTAGTACAATGATATTCAAAGAAGTAAAGCCAGAGCAACTGCTGACTGTTGACAACTCTTTGCTTTTCTTTTTTTTTTCCTGAGTACTATTTTACACTAGTGTCCATTGTTTCCCTCATTTAGAGGAAGAGGGCTCTGTTGACATCTTCAAGACAAGCCAAGTTCCCAATGGACAAGTCTTCCAAAGAGATTGCAGCAAAATCAACCTGACATGGCAGATTTGATACCTGTAAGGTTGAAGAATAAAATGAAAGTACTTAAAAAAATAACAGTAACTTCAGGTTTCATAATAAAGAGCAAAAGCAGGCCTGGATCTACCCTACAAATCACCTTTAGGGTACATTTATTTAATGACAAGGCTCAAATAAACTATTTAGGGCTATTCTCTTAGTGTAACCAGACTATAAAGCCTCCTGAAAATAAAAGATAATAGGGAGGAGATCCTAGTTGACCAGGATAATGGCTCTCTGGTGTGGGCTGCTGTTTCTGCCAGGTCACCATGCTGGGCCTGACTTCCAGCCTGTTCAAAAGACACATGGAGGCCCCGGGGGTATCTCAAGCACTGCAGGGATGCTTTGCAACAGCACCAGCATCCAGCCCAGACCTGTGCTGCTGAGATAGAGGCACAGCAAGGGTCTCTCACTCCCACCTTGGGAGTTCCCACTAATCATACAAGATTAGCATTACTTCCCTGTCTCTGTGGCACTGCTGGGAGACTCCATTGAATAACATCTGCAATGAGCTGAGCATGGAAAGTTCATTATACCTATGCTGAGCAGGGAGGGTAGAACCCCCTGCCAAAAAACGATCGCCTATCTGGGCCGTCTTCCTTCCTGCCATGGCCGTCCAGGGTCAGTTCACATGTTTCCCAGGACAGAGGCTCCCACGCAGACCTGCTCCTCGCCTCGTGGTCCTGTCAGGGAGCCCATACTTTCCTGACATTCTCCTGTGCTTTCTTCCCGCTCAGCCCCACGAGCACCACTGCAAGCAGCCATCCGGGAGCCCACGCATGAGGCGATCAGCTCCAATGTCTGTTATGGAGATGTGCACTTCCTGCCTCTCAATTTTCCTGATTTACAGCTGCTAAGAAATTCTCTTCTTCATGGACCTGGGCCAAAAACATTAAACTACTGTTCCTTCCCCCTCCTGACAGCCCAAAGCCCAGTACACAGAGAAGGCATTAGAACTATGTAACCTGGGGTCACATTTCACCCTGGACTCAATTAACAAGGGTTAAAAATGGAAGAAGTCTTTACTTTCCCATAGGAAAGTTGTACTCCATTGCCCAAGGCCTCCAGTGGCCTTCTGACACTTCTTCTATAGAAGAAAGCAGCATCCTCAGTTCTGGTGAACAGGGATTTTCCTCAGAGTGCCCTAAAATGCTCATGGTTCCTCATTGCACAGACCCCCCCCTCTCAAAGCAGCCACATCCTGTTTGTGCTAAGAGTCTCCTGGGTGACTTTGCGATCCCGGTGCAGTGGGAAGCACCCTTCAACATTGCTGCACAACAGCAACAAACACAGCAAGCTCCTCACAGCCCTCAGAATCCACCCCGCCCCAATACAAACAAACCCAGTAAGAAGGGCAGAGTCAACTTGCACTGGAGAGGGGGTTCAGGAATAATGTCCATAGGAGGCCAAACATCTCCCTGCTGACTTTGCACATCACTGTGGAGGCCAGCAATAAGGGCAATGCAGCCACTTTCAAAAACCTTCTGCTGAGACTTTCTGGTGTCCTATGCACATTGATTCTATGATTTTACTCTTCTCCATCCCACAGGCACTCATCCAACGGCAACCAGGGCAGATTTACTGATGGGAAGCTCTTGTCCCAGTGCCAAATCATGGGACCAGGGACCTGTAGTTCTGGAAGGTCACTTTTAGAAATGCACAAGGAGGTTAAGAGCATCCATGTACTCATACCTGCTTTAAGAGCTCCAGCATGTTTCTTCTCCCATTTCTGTTCCTCCTCCCCTTCTCATCCTTTGTCTGCAATTTTCAGTTGGATCATCCATCAGTATATAGTGAATCAAGCCTAGCTCAGGGGCTTCAGACTCACTTAGGACTTCTAGGTGCCACAACAGCAATCTCTATACCAAACACTGGCACTGAGAGCTTGAAGGGAACATCTTGGTCATCTGGTCAAAACCCCTTGCATCATGTCCACAGGCAGTAGTGGACCAGGCACTGTGCGCAGATGCATCACCAGGAACATCCATTCCCAGTCCTCGCCTTGCACGCTTCAAGCTGCAAGCTAGGCTCTCCAGCAGGAAAATAACCACTATCCCAGCTCTCACAGCCAGACATTCCCAGTGTCACTGCATCAGGAGAGGTGGCATTTCATAGCTCCCCAAGCCCATACGTGCTGGGGAGAGGAGTCCACTATGTGGAAGAGGCCTGGCAGGGCAAAAGATTCAGAAGGTGCTCAGTCCTGCCTTGATTCCAGTATCTCAAACACACACAGAGCCCTTTGCCCCACAACAAGATGTCCGTACCACTTTCATTTTTAGTTTTCTTCAGGACAGAGCTTTGTGAAAAACAACTGCGGTTTGTGTTTCCCTCAATTATCCTCTTGTCAGTTTACTAATTACACAACTCGCTCCACATCCTTGCTAGCCTGGGGTAACCTCTTAGCCAGGCAAATGCTGTCCAAAGCAGTTTCCCTTTCAAGAAGCACAAAGGTATCTGCCAGGCAATCGAGCAGTGTGGGAAAGGCTTAATTTCCCCAAATCTCACCCACAGGCTCCCCAGTCACAGTGCATTTGTTGTTGTGCAAGAACAACAAAGCTTCAGGGCAGCCATCGCACGGAGACCAAAATACCCCTCACCTCCTGCTTTTGCCTAACATAGGCTTCACCAGAAGGCACAAGAGGGACACGTGCAGCCTCAGCCTGTTCCGGCTCCTGCAGCAGCAGTGCAGGAAAGATTTTAAAACCTGCAACTCAAATAAAAGCAGAGGAAGCCCAGAGCCATGCATAGGGACAGCAATGTGTGTGCAGAATGGAGAGGTGAAACCATCTATATACCTACAGCTGCCCCATCGCCTCAGGTCTCTCAGGACACTGGACACTGCTCCATAAGCAAACGTTTAGCAGATGGCAACCTCCTCCTCTCCCTGAATACCCAAAAGGAACGCAGCTCCTGGATATACTGATCACAAGCAGCAGCAGCATACCCAGCTACATGCTAATATTCAAAAGAGCCCAGGTCAGCCCAGAGGGAACAGGGGCTGGAAGTCAGGAGACCTTGCATTAAACGGCCATCTTGCATGGACTCGTTGCACGGCCTCAGGGAGGCTATCCGGTGCCATCTGGTTCAGCACTGAGCTCTCTGCAGCACTACATTTCAGACACGGCTCATCCAAAACTGCACATCCAGAATGCAATATCCATGCCAATACAGCTAAGACAAATAGTTTGTACAGAATTTTAACTCACACAGAAGGGGATTGATTTTGGAGGGCCAGGGACAGGATTTTGTCAGCTCTGGACTCTCAGTCTCCTCACTGCGCCGCACAAGTACCTCCAGGTTTTCTGTACAGTGCACCACTCGTTTACCTCCCTGCCTCTCTTCTTGTAAGCTGCTTGCTTTCTGCATCTCCTAGATCTCCCCTGAAAGCCTCAAGCAACGTGACATGCATCGGAAGAAAAATGAAAAGTGTTTTAATAGCACAGCAGTTCGGAGCAGAGTGAGAAAATGCAGCAGTCCTTTGAGTGGAAAAGCTCACCAGCAGTTTGGGACTGAAGGTTTCCCAGCTGTGCACAGAGACATTGGAGCTGCTCATGCAGAATGTCTGGACAGAAAGGATTGTCTGTGGTTAAGCAGGACAAAGAAGAGGAAGAGCTCAATTCGCAGATACATGATGAGTCTTACTTTGGAGACACTGCTGTCTTTGCCGTTTCCTGTTTAGGCTGCTAGTGCAAGCAGCTATGTTGATGCATGGAGCTAAGAGAGCCTCAGGTGGGTCTTTCACCACCCACCCATGGGCTACAAAAAAGCTTTACGCAGTCTATACCCCACACCTAACCCTCTCTACTTTTGCACACTTATGTACAGCAGATCTGTCTCAATGAGTCAGACACTCTTCTCTCACTCAGGGCTGGGAAAGTGCATTGCTGTAGAAGTGCTCCAACATCCTCTGTGTCACCTAAACAACATCTAGGCAACATAAGGAAGTCACAATACAGGGCTCGACCACCTGGAGCTTGGCCCAGAGAGCAAGCACAACAGCTCCATTGCTCATATGGTTCCAACACCAGGCCATCTCTGTAGACGGCTAGCACTCACCACAAGGGTCAGATTTCTGAGAGTCACTTCTCACTGTGACACATCTCCAAAGAGCTTAGCACCCAGTTTGTGAGAGTTTTCAGAAAATCTGGCCCCTAGTAGGCAAATTCTATGATCCAGAATTCTTCATAGAAAGATACACAGAGAAATGTATATTCTTTCTCCCACACACACTGCAGTATGTATAATTTCCACCGCAGGAAGGGGGGAGACATGCATCAATGATCCTCTTATTTTTCTTGCTGAAAGCTGCTCACTGTAGAATTTGACAGCCATGGATCTGATGGTACAGCTCTCGTAGTCGCTCCAAAGAGGATGCATCACTTCATATCCAGTCTTGTCCTCTGCCCTGTGGTAGACTAAGTTCATTTCAATAGTTCATGAAAGAGGGGGGAAAAGCAGCCTTTAAAGGTTGCCTTTAAGTGAAACAAATCTAAAAACCAAACAATGACTTGGCAGAGAGTGAATTGGATTTTTTTTAAAAAGCAATGCATTTCACTAGAAGTCTTTTTTCTTTCCTTCCCCCCCCCTTTCTCTTTATAGCCTGATGGTAGATTATTTTTCCTTGACACAATCCCGCCTCCGCTGTGATAGATGACGGCACATTTAGCAGTGTTCAGCCAAAACTTTTTATCTCCATATGGAAGATGGATGAATGAGGACTCTGAAGCTTGCATCAATCCCTTTGAGAACAGTCAAGGATCCAACCCAGACCCCCTCCCAGGTTTGTTTAAAATACACAAAACATAGGACAGACGATATGATCCTATAAAACCCCATCTGGCACTATTTGCAGTGTTTATGAAAGAAAATGGACTGAACACTGCTCAAGACCTCTGGCCATCTCACTGGAAAGCGTAAAGGACAGCTGTAGTTTGGAAACACTTAGGAAGCTCTTCAAAGACTTTATGCTGGGGGCCTAGGACTGTCTGAGCCTTCCAGTGTCAGAAGATAACATTATGTCAAGTAATGCTCTGTGCTGCTTGAGGGAAAGCCTGAAGAGCTTTCCCTGGCTATCTGAGCAGGATCACGCACAGCTCCTGGAGGGCAGAGGCTGGAAGAGCCAGAGACGCCAAACAGTTCTTGAGGAAAAGAACAGGTACTTCACTGCTGCAGTAATCTGCACTAAGACTGGACAACATAGGAGAGTCATCCTGGACAAGCACAGCAAAAAAGACAATAATGAGACCCAAGAACATTCCTCAGCTCTGGGCTTTGGCGGTTAACAAGTAGCACGGGCTGTTTCCTTGTATCTTTCCAGTCCAGACGTCATTTGCTGAGGTGAGGAAGAAAACAGGCGATGATCAAGACTCCAAGTGAGTCAAAGGAAATGAAGGAAATCCATCATCATCACAGCCCCTTCCTTCTTTTCTTTACATGCCACAAGGGATGGGCAACAAGCCTTTGTGGAGCTCCTCTGAATGCAGCTGAGCTACAGGCTCAGAGGTTCCACATGAGATAAGCTCCTATCCTCCAACTGCTCTTCCTGCCACTTCCCACTGACACTGAGAAGTACAAAGAACAGAGATAACTGGTAAATCTTCCTCTTAGGAAGATGTGAGTAAAGCTCCAGCAAAGAGAAAATGTACTGATGGATCACTAGCCTGAAGCAGGTAAGATAGAAAGAACAGTAAATGATGGACTCGAGAGATGAAGGCAGCTGTGGGAGAGGCGTACACCTGTAAGGAAAATGTTACAGCTACATGCTCACACAGGGTGTAGCAGCAATAGCTGTTACGGAAAACAACACATGCACCATAGCACATGCACACCTCATTTTTAATGTCTAGTGCTCCTAATACAACGTGCCAGAGAAGTTACCTAACCAGTAATAAAGACTTCTTTGGCACCTCCTCAGGTACATAAGCCAATATTCTTCATCTCATAAAATGCAGAAACCCTGCAGATGTTTATAAAACTCCTTTGGGCAGCTTGGTGCAAAGTTTGTTTACAATTAAAGCATTAGGGATCAGAAATGACCAACCAACATTTTCTTCTCATATGCAAGCTCTGCACAGCTGAGAGGATCCCTGTTGAGCAGCTGGGGCATACTGCGATCCTCTCAGGTTTGCCCTACCAGCCTGCACCCTCCACAGCCCCAGGATGGCTCTGATGCAACCATCGTTCCCAGCAGTGTGCTGAGAGCCTGCCACCTCCTGCCATTCCCACCAACTGACATCTGCATTCAGCACAACGCCAACTCCTCGTGCCCAGCAAGGGTTGGAACTAGGAACTGTATGTACATGTGAGACAAGCATGTATCTAGATATACGTAAGACCATGCCTGTGTGCAGTACATCAGCTTGGAAGTTACGGACAGGAGGGATCCTGAACCTCTGAGCCCTGGGCTCTCTGTGTCCATATGGATCCTGGCACCTCCTTTGAAGAATTCGGGCACAAGGGTGCCCTGCTGCACACATGGAGTATCTAGCGCATAGGCCCCCAGCAGCTCCAGGTGCCGCCTCATGCTGCCAATGGTTGGATGAGGTAGTCCAGGGCAGCACATGATTTGGCTTTACAAGTCATAATTCCATAGGAATTTCCCAGGGACAAACACCATCCCAGCTCAATGGCTAAGACCAGGCCAAGTAAACACAGTGTATATTTATTACTCCTAGGAAATCTAGGAAACACTGTTTATTACTCTTTTATTTCCTCCTTGTTCACTCCAAGATAGCAGCAGCGAGCTACGAAACACTCCCTCCATGTGGTGCTGCTAACCATGGGAAGCAAACTCCCTAGCTTGGACAGATCATTATCCCTTCACACGCAGGGCAGAGGAAGGGGGTGGCAGCCTATAATGACACTAATTAAGTCCTTAAGAGTCGCAGCAGAAAGCAGGTAAGTCTCGAGCACAAGGCAGAATATTCCATTAAGGCAGGCTTCACAGCAGACACAATGCTGCCTAATGGAATCCTGTAATTATGCCTGCACTGCAGAGACTTTTTAAAAAAGGAACCCTGTTTTACATTCTCTAATGCAAACAGCATGAAATGATGTTGCTTAGAAACCTTTACACTCCTACAGTGTGTGCAAAAAAGTTATTCCAGACATCTGTATTTAAAATAAAATTTAAAAACAATCCTACCGCACACACTCACATGGATCTTGGCTTCTCATCGAGTGATGAAGCCTATGAAATGTCAGAGGAAATTAAAAAAAAAAAAAAAAAGGAGAAAAGGAAAAAAATGACACATACATTAAAAACTTCAGCAGCTTGTTAAGTCACTTCAGGTTACGTCTGGTACTATTCCACCTCACCCATTTACACAGGGCTCTCTGTCTCAGTGGACTGACAGTGCCCTTGGTACCAATCCAGTTTTACAGGTTTCTAATAATTTCCACATTCACACTGACCTCCAGAGCACCTGAAAGAGGTTATTTTCCAGATAACCTAGCCAAGGTTTTACTCCAGAACTGGTGTATGCAGAACAGGACTCTGGGAGCTGGACAGTGCTATGCAAAAGCCCAAGCAGCAAAGCAGATAAAATTTTATGCAAAAGTCATAGTACCTTGACCTAAATAGATCATAAGATCCAAACCATCCTTTGCTAGGGACCACTGCTTGGTGGCTAATGTGATACTGAGCAGGAATAGTAGCATGAATTCTCCTATACCAGAAGCAATATAGTCAGATCTACAGCAGCCCATAAATAGTATTTTACCAAGCACCATCCTGATACTTCCTCCCTTAATTTGGGCACTGCATCCCACAGAGATGGCAGGCTCCACCAGGGAAAGCTTCATTTTGATCCAGCTGGGCAGGCTGTGCTTCATTCAGGGATGGGAGGATCTGCACATTTGAAAAAAGAAAAAAAAAAGCGCAAAGGGGGTAGGGGCTGTCTGCTTCATTTTGCATGTCCAAATCCCAAGATCCTACCAGAATACCCCAGCACAGCTTAGTCCTGGGGCCTTGTTCAGAACGGCCACTGCCTCCCACCTACCTACTGTTCCCTCCACCGTCTCCTCCCCGTCTCTGAAAAGGTCGCCTCTCCTTGCCTGGCAACCGCGACGAGTGTCAGGCAGTGGGCATGGCTGACGGATGCGTCACAGCTGCGATCGTGCTGTCATGCTGTTGTGCAAAGGCCAGGAGTTACTACACGACTGGCTATGAATGTGACAGGTCTCAGATTCACTTATGCATCCCAGTTGGCTCTGCTGGCTTAGACGTAATGCAGAACACTGACTGAATATATTTCCCTCTTTTCCCAAGTGGCACAGCTTACAGGCCTGTATTTCTCTTTTTCTTATTTACCCACCGGCAGACAGGGATGGGAATAAGAGATTGAAGGCGCACAGGCTCAACACTAGAGAAATGCAACTATACCGAGAGATGGGCAAAGAGGTGGAATCTTATCTTCATCCCATAGGCAAAGTCTCCACTGGCAGAAGTTTTGGAAATTAGCTGCTTTGCCTCTGATATACAGAGGCCAGACACAGCAAGGACAAGATTATCTAAATTTTTCTAACAAAAGCCCTGCACAAGGCAACTACTACCACCTCTGCTCTGCTGGTATCTGCCCTCTCTCCCAACATTCTCCTAAGGCTCTCTAAACCTTCAAGACTATGGTAGCCAGCAGTCTCAAAGTTTAAATGTCCCTTCAGAAATGCCTCTCTTCTCTGTCTACTGCTTAAATGTCCCTTCAGAGATACCTCTTTTCTCTCTCTCTCTACGTAAAAAGACATCTGTAAGACCAAATTAACCATAATTGCATTTTAAATGATTGATAAAGCAATTTCTCTGCATGACTTCTTCTGCCAAGACCTGGAAAGGTTCCTCAGCAGTCCTTTGGGGTGATCCATCTGCTCAGGTAACCTTCAGATGTTCCAGCCTTTTGCAAGGGGACCTTTTACAAGTGGTAGCATCTTCCCTTTGCATTCACCAAATGGCTGTCCAAGGCATTATGGGTCCTGTTCTGCCAGGCAGCCACCTACTCCTACACAGCACTGTAACAAGAGTAAAATCCTTTGTTATCTCAGACTAAGAGCTCTGTTCATGCTCCTCAGAGATAAGCATTTTAGATGGATTTCCACCATAAACCTCATCCATATCCCCTCCCCTCAGCCTTCCTTTTACCTCCTGCACATCCACAGTTTGTACCAAAGACTTAATTCCACAAAGGCAAGGGCTGAAATTACCCTAACTGGAGCTCCAAGCTATTTCCCAAATTTCAACCCAATGCACTGCCTCAACATCTTCTCCTCCACCAGCCTGCTATTTCTGCTAATCACCAGCACAGTAAATAAGGATTCAGGAAAGCAGCTAGTACAGCTCTGTAGCTACAGGTTATGGGTACCTCCAAGACTGCTACATTGCTTCACCCACAGTTGTTAAGGAGCTAAACCTCGTGGGGCCTCACCATGTACTGAGACTTTGGGCATTCATTTGCATTAGTCTGAGACAGGGAACGTTGCCTTGTTGATATAACAACCCTTCACACCCTGCACCGGTTAGCTTAATTGGCTACTGCAAGCACTGAAGAGCAAGACCACAGGTAAATGAACAAACTAGAAGTGTTTAATTTCTCAGTTTTCTGTTGTTGTAAATTACAATACAGTCACAGGGTACAGATGAGTCTGGAGACCAGAAATGCACAAAGCACTAAGAATTTATGAGTCTTCAACTCCCCTTCTTGACCACAGGAAGCAGCTTTACATTTATCTCCTCTGGCTGTCTCTGAATCACCATCAGCAAAGTAGAGTTAACCTGAAGTATTAGCATCTGCACTGAGCCATCAGCTCTCAGCAAGAGAGCCCAAGCTTGGCTGGAGAAGGAGAAGAGGGAAGGCAAGAGGAAAGTCCTATGGCAGGAGTGCACAGAGCTATCCATCACACCACAGAGCTGCGTGCTGGGAAGGCAAGAGCTCCCAGCTGTGAGATAACATCCACAACGGGAGCTTGTGGCAGAGGTAGAGGGATGGCCAGTAACCACGGATCTTCAGAGCACTCTACTTCCCTCTACATCTCATCCCCACCGGCATGCAGACAGTAATACAATTGTTCCCAACTGGCTGCAACAAAGCTAAATTGAGGACTAAGAGACTCTGAAATCTTATAGTAAAACAGATATGAAAATTATCAAAATGTGACAATTTCTACCAACCGCACTCTGAAAACAGATGTTGTCCAGCTGCTGAAAAGAGAGAACTGGCAAATTCCGTAAAACAGTTCAAGAACAGTTCTTTTCCAACCAGAGCAAAGAGCAGAAAACACATCCTTCCCGGGGGAACGTGCACAGCTCTACAGGCCTGTGCAGTTCTCCCCCCGCCAGTTGCTCTCGTTCAGCTGAGACAACTGCCCAATAGGCACCTTATTTTATCTTTAATTGTTTCTAAAAATAATCAATACAGGCCATGTGGCTCAGACCATTCTCACGATTGTTCATTGTGGGGTGACGTCCAGATCAGATCAGGAGGAATTCCATGCACAGAGCGTCACTGGCCCATACAGGGCTTGTTTTGTGCCTGAGCAACAGCTCGGTATCTGTCCTGTCTATCTAAGACACACAACACTAATGGGCAGGAGCGCACACACTGAAATAATGCACTGCTCAGCAACTGGGAGATGACAGGTCACACACAGAAATGGAAAAATGGAGATAAGGAGCCAGGTCTCTAATGTACACACAAGAGGCTAGAATTCATGAGAACTTTGAAATAGAGAATATCCAACACATTATATCAATATCACAGTAGTCATCATCACTCTGGTATGCAAACAGTTGGCTGAAAACTCACTGTGTTCCCTAAAACTTCTGCTTGTTCTCACATTTTTTAGATGTAAACCTCAGTGACTACATGGTTTTTTCACTAATCCTAATACTGTAAGCACAAACCAATGAAAGAACAAACCAGAAGTCTGAAAGGCTGCACCTACATATAACACTGCAAAACACAACACGCAGGCAACTTTCACATGCACGCCAGACCGAGAGTCATAACAGCCAGAGCATCCCATTCCAGAGTGGACCTCTGCTTTGGAGGGGCCCAGATGACATCTGCCTCCATACAGATAACTGAGCAAAATACAGATCCACTTCAGGTTTCATGTACTTGTGCTTTGCAGGAAGAGTGGCTCTTTTGTGCAGAGCAGGCAAGAGGCCGAGAGAAATAAGAGGCCTGAAGCCAGATTAAGAGCACCTGCAGAGCCCATGTGATTGCCCGACATCTTACCTCAAGAAATCAGGACTGTAAATGCCACTTCTGGCTATTTATGCAAAGAGGTATTTAATAACCAGTTCAAAAGAGTTGATCTAATGCCTACAGCAAAACAGAACATTTCCCAACCAACTTCAGCAAAGAATTAAATACACGCAACCTGTTGATTAATTTGCAGGCAACAAACTGCACTAATAAAGCCCCAGGGGCCTTGATTAAGCTGTTTGCCAGACCAAAGTAGGAAGATGGGCAGAGCTGTCAGGATGCATTAGTGTTTGTCCACTGCCAACCTTTCTCCTGAATGAAAGTGGAAGAAACACATAAACATGCCGCCACACAGTTCAAAAAGGAAATGATGAGGTTGGTGCTGAGCAGCAGAAGGTCACAAGGCCAGATGGCTGCAGAAGTTAAGCTGCCTACACAGGAGAGTTAACCACAGCAGATAATTTTGCATCTTGGGCTTTACATTCACCTCCATTGTTTGCAGTTCCTTCCGAGAAGCTGGAAAGGAGCTATCTGTCCTCCCCCCCCCCCTTCCCTCCCCCCTGCTTTTTTTTCCTGAAGGTCTTGTCCTTTCCATTCAATAAACTTTCCTGTCCCCCATTCTCCTCCTATTCCTCGGAGAGTTGAATGAAGTAGAGCTGTTTATAATTGACCCCGATTTGAAGGGTTTCAGTGACACACGTTGGGGTAAGGACATTTTGCAAATCCTGCTCAACTTCAAAAAAGAATATTTCCTTTCACTATTACAACCAGATTCTGCTTGGGTGTCTTTTTCTTCCTGCAGTATTTACTGTTCTGACATAGCACCATTGGGTTAATGCAGGAGAATCCAAACAAACCCTCTGTCTTCACATCCTTTAACCAACTGCTAAGACTTTAAGTGGAACTAATGCTGGAAAATGTTAGAATTACAGAGCTGAACACTGCTTCTCATTAAATACAAAGGAAATTTTTATCTTTAAAATACCTAAACTTTATTTAACCTGACAACCCTTTTAACCAGAAGTATACCCCCTTGTACTGGGCTGTTGGCTGCCAGAAAGCATCTTTCCTGGGGCAGCAGTTTAACAGACTGCTGTTTGCCCAAGAGGCTATGGAGGCTTTAAGAGGTTTCACTCCATAGCAGTAAGAGAAGTCCAAAAGATTTTTTGCTTAACTTCAGCACACCAGAACAAAGCAGTGGGCAATTGCTCAGCTTTATGCCTTATTCACGTCAGGTATGCTTAAATAAGAACATTTCCCTCAGCAACTTTCTGCTGTTCCAGCCAGCAGGGATGGAGTATCCTGTGGGCATTCCTGCAGCTGGTGTAAATTGCCACAGCTTCCCTCATCTCAACAGAGCTTTGATCTTTACACCAAAGATCTTCCTCTCCTGTGTTTATAGCTCCGCTGAGCATTACAAGGGACGCAAGCAGGATGTTGACACTACTATCTAGGGATGGTGGTGAAGGGTTTGGTGATCGCTGAGCAAATACAAACGTAGTTGAGGATTAGCAAAAGCAATTATGAAGGAACCAATAATGGAAATAATGATTCATCAGGAATTGAATCAGATGTTGGGCCTAGTCCTGCACTCAATAGATTTGGTGACAGCAGTGAGAATGCAATCCACACAGAAATATTTTTTTAAGCTATTAAATGCCCAAACATGCCCAGTGCTTTTTTTGCAAGACCACTATTTTATCCACCTTGACTAACTTCAAGAGACAGCTAAGGACTTTTGAAAATATCCATCCCTTTCACCCCACAGGTGCCTTCCTCACTGCCAAAACTTCAAGATGCTGAGCTGAGAGGAACAATTTTAAAATATGGATGTGAAATAGAAAAAGCTGGGTGAAATCTTATGGCTTGTGCTATGCCAGAGGGTCGATGCAATGCTAATAGGCCCCTTGAATCAGAATACTGTAAATATACCTGCATATGTTATTTCTCAGCAAATCTCAGAACACTTCATTATGCTTTAGAAACCACTGGCAATGTCAACAGTATCTCCATTTAACAGCAGGAAAACGTGGAGGCACAGAAACGCCAAGCACTTTGTTCTAGGTCACCTCCTCCAGCAAGGAGGCAGGATGCAAGATGCCTGCTGCCTTCACTACCTGGAGAAAACAGGCCAGGCCTTACGCCAAGTGCCATGCAAGCCAAGATACGCCATGATAGGCATAGCCAGTGCTCAGGGGTTGTCCTCTCCAGGTAGAGATGATCATCAGCAGGCAAGCTCTTACCGTGCTCTCGTAACATGAGATTTCCATTCTTTACATTGGCAGCTGGATCAGATCCAAAGTAGGGGAAGGGCTGGCATAGAAATCTGACAGCACTAAGGAATATCAGACTGTAGGTTAGACCTATGTTACCAAGTCCCCCACTGAACAAAATGACCTTGTTCTGTTACTCTCAGTTCTCTTATCTGCAATTTTTCACGTTAGAAAGTCACAATTAAAAAATAAAGTCAAGTGTCAAGTGAGTCACTAAAATAAAGATGAAATAAGTAGTTTTCCTTCAGTCCACCCACTGCACTCCAGATTCAGCAGCCAAGACATTCCCTATCAACTGCTAACTTCCTGGATTGCCAGCGAGATTGCAAGCAGAAAGCCAATACAGCTTTTCTCCCAATGTTCAAAAGAAGCAATTTGATTCCCACAGGCTATAAATCCACCATCCCTTAGATAACACAAACCTCTGCCAAAAATATGTTAACACCCCGCTGACACACTGCATCTGCCTGCCTGGTTCAGTTCTGCGGAGACCCTTGCTAAGAGGCCATGATAGCTTGTGTGTTAACTGTAGCAATCCACATCGCTCTCTCTCAAATTAGGAGCTGGAGGAAGGGTTGGTCATACTGATTCTTAGGGTGGGTTTTGTTTTTTTGTTTTCTGTTTTGGTTTGTTTGTTTGTTTGTTTTGGTCTGCCAACCTACCAAGCACTGGCAGAGGCTGTGTGAGCCTCCCTGAAGGAGGAAACATAGGCCAGAACACAATGATGGTTTTCTGGCATGAGCTTTCTTGTAGTAAGATGACCATGAATTAACGAGCAAGTAAAATGGGGTTTCTAGGAAAGAGGCTCCCTGAAGCTCTCTTACCTCTTTGTTTCCTCTGATGAAGCCAATTCCAGTGTCTGCCCTAGCTTCTGGCTGCCTAGGTGCACAGTTGCCCGAAAAGAGCCTCTGCTGTGCTTCAGGAAGAAAGGACAACTTGAAGACCCTTTGAGAAGAAATTGGTATCAGCATCAGAGAGAGGCAGAGGATCCAGCACTTTCAGTACCAGAGACATCAGCAGGGTGACCAGTGCCAAAATCTTTCAGTGTCTGAGCTCCCAATGCCAGCATAACCCACGCACCAGGGCCCATGCTGCGGCCGCAGAGGCTGCAATCAGTGACAAAAGGCAAATTTTGTTCGCACCCTGGCTGAGCTCTGAGCATCGCCACTCATCCCCTCTCCTGTTCAAATCTTTCATTGGTCACCGAACTAGAGTATCCCCAAGCCTCGAGGGGACACAGAAAAGACGGAACCACTGCTCCTGTCCAGGTCCATTCCTATTTAATAGCCCCAAGGGTCACATGAATTCTGGTACAAAAGCCCAGGCAATACTCTGCCATGAAAGAAGAGAAAAAGCCAGTCTAAGAGCAAATCAAAGACAAAAACTGAAATGCAGTTTTCCAGAAAAGAGCCAGCAAAGATAACCGAGAGAGTCATCATAAGCATAGGTAAAATAAAGGCGGCACAGGAGACAAAAAAAATCAGCAGGGAAGGAGGTGGACGGAAAAATTATACAAAAATATAGAAATATAATCTTCCAGGAGCCAACGGAGAGTGGCTATAAGTTACAGTAGATAATAAAAAACATATATATATATAACACCTGAAAGCAATAGTCAATCTAGGAGATTATTTGCAGGAAAATTTCAGATAACTCTGTGGGTCACCTCCATCTCCAGCAGTTAAGGAAGAAAAGGACAGCACTGAATTCCAGAGGTATATAAATCAGAGCCAGCAAAGAGATGCACTTCATGAAAACTAACAGACTAAAGCATTACAGGGTAGCAAGAACTACAGCTCTGTTGAAAAGCAAGTCCAGGAATTGCAGGCTGGTTATCACAGTAATGATGTCTGATAAACTAATTGAGATGCTAATTAAAACCAGGACACTTCCCCATCAGGAGGTTTGCAGTGCAAGACAGGCCAGCCAGAACAACCCTTACCAAGGAAAGCAGGATGAGTAGATCGAGCTGGGGAAGCAGAACTCCCCAGCAACAAACTTAGATTTTCATATAGTCCTCGAGAAGACCCTTCACAAGAAGCTATTGAAGGCAGTCATGGGAAATGGCAAAGAAACAAATCTGTTAATGAGAGAATAAGGAGGTGGAGTAAACAGAATTTCAATAGGGTGATTTTCTCACTTTTAAACTCCCTATGTTGATTACTAGATTTATCAATCTGAAAAGCAAACTGAGTGAAGGTGGTTTAAATCTCCCTCCCCAACTATTATCTAAGAAAAGCTGTAAAAACTTCAGACGAGCAAGCCAGTGGTAGTTGTCATGCAGCAGTGGCACTTTCAAACTAACAGAGCTGGAAAAAAAGACCACATTTGCTCACCACCACATACAGCCCCACACAGACAGCCCCTTTAGAAAAGGGATCTGGGTATCCCAAGGATGGCATGTGCTCAGCACGCACAAGCATGGGCAAGAGTAACCGGGGGGAGTAGTGATTTGCCTCATGCAGCATAAAACCTGCAGGCCCAGTATATCACCATAGACATTAGCACTGAAAATGATAGGGAACCTCAAAGGTACACCTTAAAATACAGAGCAGGCAGGCAGCAGAATAAATCCCAACTCCACTTTTCCCCTGCCAAACAAAATCTCTGATTATAAGCATACTGAGATAGCAAAATGAAAGCTCTGAAGGTCAATAACTGTCAAAGTTTATTATTGGGTAATCCTAACTTGGCCTTCTTGGGTGCTCGTCCCATCCAGTGAATGGAGCACATATCAGTAAGGAGTTGGGGGGGGGGGGGGGATGATGCTTTCGGTGGTAACCTTTATGTGTTTGTCTGCGCAGCCTTTCAAGATGGGCTGTTTATCTTTGTTTGGGTGTGGACCGACTTGTTTCAGGAAACAATTAAAAAGACACCATATAATTGCACAAAAGTACATTGTGTTTTATTGTAATACTCCTCCCAGCAAATACACCGTTCAGCACATTGCCACCGTTGAGCTTCCACAAGAAGTTTTCTGTGCGAACTACCAAGAGGCAGCGCAACCCCTGCCATCGCGCTGGTGCTGGCTTTCACGCCAGTGCCCAGCTCGCTGCAGCACCGCGGGCAGCACGGCTTAACACTGGCTCCCCGCTGCCAGCTCAGGGCTGAGACAGCTCGACCAAGGCTCGCTCGGGCTCTGCACCGGGTGCAGTCACATCTTCAGCAGAGTTGGCAGTGCTAAGCATGCTTTAGCCAGTAGCAGGGGGAAGCTGTTAGCCCAGAAAAAGGTCTTGGAAAGCAAGAGAGGCAGTAGTAGCTGCATGGGATGGGACCAGTCTTGGATGGCTCTCCTCTCACTTTCCCTTTCCAGAGTTTGGGGAGCCATGGGGTGCCCCAAGAGCACAGAGTCAAGCCTAAAAACATGACAAAGCAAGTCCAGGTTTCCCCATTTCCCTCCTGCTTTGTTGCAACAGCTCTCTCAAGCACCAGGCACTCCCACAACAAGGTAAGAATACAGTGTTCAAGATGAGCTAGTATTTTGGCAAACTGGCAGGGAAAGCAGTGGGAAATGACAACTTCCAAATAGCCGAGATGTCAGTGCAGCCAGCTCTGCTGAGGACAACAAGCAGTGCAGGAACAGCACACAGGGAACTTCTGTTCTCCCAACGAACCCGGGTACAGTGGCGCATTCAGCGGATCTTAAAAGAGGCACAAAGCCAAAAACAGAGTATTGCTCCCCGTAATGAGACGGTGAGACCCAAAGTGGCCAGGGATCAGAGAGGATGGCTCAAAGGGAACAGGCTGCACAACTGTCTAAACAGCAGGACTCTCAGCATTGTAAAACATGCTAATAAGCTTTTAATAAATGGTTCTAGGGCATGTAGCTACTGCCCTTGAGATAGTCTTGAAGAAATCCTGATGACAGTTTTATAGTCAGGAGCAGATTATCCCACCTGGACTTTTACCAGAGTCCCTTTCACCTCTGAAGCATGTGATGTGGGCAACTTTTTGGCGAGGGCTCTGCATCAGCCATGGGAATGATCCTGGCAGCAAGTTCAGCAGTTCTTAAGAAAAGCTCCCTGCCAGCAAACTACTATGCTGTGAAAGAGGTGGGTGGAAGGGGAAGGAAAGGGTCACTTGATTTCCACTGGCACCAGTCATGCTCCTGGCACTTGTACAGTATCATATACACACACACACATATACACACACACACACACATATGTGTACACACACACATTTTTATACATACATATATATATATATAGTAAACAAAGGCTTGCAATGAGGAGTCTGTGCTGTGCCATGTCTGGAGCCTCCAGCTTATCAGAGCCGTCATGGGACACCAAGTGTTTGTTCATTTTATCTGAAAAAACGTCACCAAAGCCCACACAAACAGCAAACAGGGTGAGAGGAAAGTCCTCCCATTACCTCCATGGGATACTAGGCTTAGTGTGTAAGCTCCGAATAGAGGCCACAAAGGGCCAGAGTCAGATAAATTAGTAATCCGACTGCTTCTGCTGCCACCCCAAGCTCTGCTGCGAGACTTCAGCATGGGCTAGTATTGAAAATTACAAAAGGGAGCCAGTGATACCATCTCTAACTGCATATTTCTAGTCCTGAGAACATACTTTCCCCAAAGACTTGGCCCAAGGGAGTTTCTGTGCCTCCTGCCCTCGCTCTCTCATATCCCTGGCCAGCTTAAGGCTCAGTCTGGGATTCTTTGGAATGGATCCGATTTTCCCATGGTCAGATCTGACAACCACTAAGCCCCAGGGGTTCGGCAACAGGCTGGCACCGGGCCGAGCACTCCTCCCCCCAGGAGGGGCTGGGACCCGGAGAAACGCAGCCCTTGGAGCCGGGAGGGCAGCAGCAGGCTCTGTCGGGGCTTGTCCTGCCCCATGCCCTTGCTCGGTTTGGGTACAAACACACACAGACACACACACCCTGTTGCTGGGAGAGTAAAGATGCTTAACAGTTGCCAAAAGGAAATAATGCTGTCTACCATGACCAAGTTTATGCAAAAGCCACTGGTTTGAGGACCAGCTAATTTGAAGACAATGCACAAACGCTCCTGTAATATTTTCTGAAGTTTTTTTTTTTATTGCCTCAAGAGGCAGAAGGTTGGTTACAGAAATAGAGAAAGTGATGCATTTTAACAAAGCAACCATTTTTCATTTCCTGATGGTCCTTCTCTCACACTGCAGTTCCTCTCCCCAATACTCTCTCCCTCTCCAGCCCCCCAATTCCCATCCCACGTACTTGTCCCCCCAAGCCCTGGGCCATCCCACTCTTGCCTGGAACCCAGCCCTTTCCCATGTGCCATATGGCAAAAGCAGCAAGGAGCAGCCAGGGCCTGCAGAAACATGCAGCTGGGGCGGGGGAAGAGGACAGCGCTGCACTCATCACAGCAGTGGCCCCACAGCCCAGCCAGAACAGCTCAAGGTGCATTGGCTTCTCCACACGTGTGCACAAGTGGGGAAAGTGAAATAAGAGTTTCTCTCTCCTCCTCACACTATCTGCCCTTTTCCATTAGCCAAACTACTCCCACTCCCCATGTTCCTTCTGCCAAGCAGAAACTTCACCAGCTTCAGCTGCTGCACGACACAGGCCCCAGCACGATCCCGCTCCGCTTTGCGGCACGGGCTCGTTCCCTCGCTCTGCATTAACACGAGTGTGAACGCAGAGTAGAACCGGAGGAAGCATTGCTGATCTCAAAGGAAGCCCTGAAGCATCTTAAAAATCACTGTTGACTGAACCGTTTGCAATAGGAAAGCCGCACCCACACCTGGCTAGCTAAGCCACAACCCCAGCGAGACACCCAGGTCCTCTCTGGTGGGTTTTGCTCAGCATCCCACCCCCTTTTTCAAAAGGGAAAAGCTGCAACAGCTAAACCCCAGGTTTTCACAAGTCCGGGGGTGACTGCGGCAATCCGAGGCTCTCCCAAGGGACCCAGCGACCACAGCACCCCAGGTCACAGCCTGGGCAGGAAACGCTTGGGTTATCGTTACTGCCTTGTGCCTAACAGGGTTGTTTGTCTCAGCCTCATTAGCGTTTGGGAAATCACAAATAAAGGAGGGGAAAAAAAAAAAAAGAGGGGAAAAAACGCACACGGCTCACAGGCTGCAGCCAACCTGCTTTACCAGTTTGCAGTGTGCACTTACTTTCTTGGAGACACAAACCACGTATCTTGGACTGGGTAAGATAAGAAGCAGCTCCCGTCACTACGGCTTCCCTCCACAAGGCACGAGCGGACGCGGGAGGGAAAGGAGGGCTCCAGATTTCCACCTGTCAGTCCTCTGCCAAGTCGCTCTCCCTGCCTGGAAGGCGTCGAGGCCATGCCTCTCCTGGCTCTCGCTGTTAAGACCGCACGTGGTTTTACCAGGGATGGGTGGTGGTTTGAATCCCATTGCACAGGGATGGGGGCTCCCGGGGCAGCCCTGCGGGCTTCTTCGCAGGGTTTTGCAGGTTGAAAGTTTGGATTTATTGGCATGCGAGTGTCACACACAGGAGAAGAGGTGCACGCATGTTTCTGGGAGTTGGATTCTCCCATTCACAATGTTGAAACGAAAAAACAAAACAGGTTTGACAGAGAACAAATTAATTCAGCATGAAGAATTTCTTTTAAAAGAAGTTTGACACCTGAAAAGATAGGTAAATCAAGACCAAAAAAATCCATCACAATAGCAAGGAAAGGAAGCACAGATATGGCTTTAAACACATGTGGTATTTTTAAATCCCTTAAGCATCACAAAGGCAACACCACTCGGAGGTGACAGCAGGGAATCTCACCGGGACTCCTGACCTCTCCGAAGCTTTCGGAGGGATCGCTGTAACCAGAAGAGCTGACACCCTCCATTCACAACAGATTTTATGAGCTACTACAGACAAGTCGTAGCATCTCATGCCTTAATTTCCCATTCAGACAACCACAATAGTAAAACAACCCCAGAACTGGAAAATGCCTTAGAACCTGATCACGTAACAAATACTAGCGTTCGGATGAGGGCTTGCTGGGGACAGGGTGCTCTGAGCTGGACCTCAGGTTGTTCGAGCCTGCATAGCCCAAAGGTGCCAAGTTGACATTCCCACCTCCAGCTTTCCTGAGCTCGTGGCAGGCTTTTAGATCCCATCTGGCCTCTGGAGTTCAGTCTTCAGGCCATCCCTCCACCTCCCAACTAGCACTCTCCAGTCTGTCCAGGTCCAGGATTCAAACAGCTTTTCCCCTCTCCCACCAGCACAGCACAGTCCTGTTGGCTGTAATTTCTCACACATCACTCTTATCTTTTCCTCCCGGGGAATTTCCAGCCTCTCTCCCATGCCCCCTCCTCCCAGAGGACCTGAAACAACCAGCTCCCTTCAGCATAGCCTTTATCAAGTGCTTTCATCAGATTCATCCTACTGCCAGAGCAAAGGCATCACAGGTTAACAGCCTTTGCGATAGTTTTGCAGCTGCTTTCAAACAGGGAACATGTTGCGGGGTCAGGGTTTGCTAGGGTTTTGTTTGGACAACTTCCTTCATCACTGCCATCGCTTCCTCTCACCCTCAAGGCCAACGGCAACAATTCGTCAAATCCAAACAAACTACATCAGTTTTCTTCAGGGGGCTTTCTAAGGCTTGGGGAAAATCCATAGATAGATATATGTGCATGTTGAGTGTGGGCCTACTACGGGTCACATACCTCTACACTTTGAATGTGTGTTTATGGATCTCAAAACATTTTACATATACACTCACAGCCTCATTATAGAACCAGGGACACTGAGGGGTACTGAGAGAGTAAACTAGTCACGCAAGATCACACAGCAAGGCAGAGCAGAGCCATGAGTAGAAAATAATGCCTCAACTTTCAAACCTACAAACAGCACTCAGGAATAAGCTGAACAGGGTAGTATATTGTATTTGTATATTGTATTTGCTGTAGTATACTGTATATGCTACATCTATGCAGCCATCTATTGTACATTTATGGTATCCCTGCCTTGCATGACAAAAATTGAAGTTAACAGCATCGGCCCAAAGCCTCCAGCTCCCAGCCGGAGCGTACACCACATCTGACCTTTGCATGCATTCTAAATTTGTACTTAGAAGTGCACATTGTATTTCATTAGCCTCTTGTATGCATTTTCCACAGACACAATGACACAAAAGAAGCAGAGTCTGTGAGCCAAGCCCTGGAAAGACGGTAGCTTTAAATAGCCTCTTTGTCTTGCTTTTCCTTGCTGAAATATTGCACATTATTTAGAACCAGGCTTTAGTTTTTATCAGAGGCCCAGAAATAGAGACAATAGAGGGCTGGGTGAATTTTCGTATTTTGGGTCTCTAAAAGATTCCTTTCTACCCTCACCCCCTCTCACCCTCCATCACAGGACTGGTAGCCCCATCCCAGAAGGACCAGTAAACACTCCTGCAGGGGCCAGCTCTCCTGCCACAGGAGTGGCCTCATTCGGGGAGGGCAGAGGCACAGAGAAAGTTGTGCGCACAGGAGACACTCCACCTCGGCAGGCAGAGGACAGGACTGTAAAAACCTACTGCTCTTGATGGGAAAGGTCTGCAACTTCTACAGACTTTCAGACTGGCGCTCGGGTGATGTCGGGAATGGAAGGCTAGCTCAGCACTAAACTAATGGGAAAACCATGCAGAGAGTAACAGAACTGGTAAACATTTGCATTCCTGTACAAGGCAAGAGCAGGCATTTATAACTTAACTATTTGAAAGCCAGACTCTGAAACCAGAGTCCTTTCCGGTCAGGGCATATAGGTGCTCAGTTTTAGGTATGTATGCCAGCCTGCAGAGAAAATAAAGTGCTTGCCCTGGATGAGGAGCCCCAGATGGGGTTTAACAGGGGGATACAACAGGAACACACCAACAAGGGCATTTCCATCTGTTCACACAGCAGTAACTGGTCACTTCATCTAGATCCCTACCCATTTGTCCATGTTTAGTTAAGCAAATAGATTAAGTTTCTTTCTTTTTATAATTACCTGAAAAGAAGATGCAGGACAAGTCACAGCAACTGTGCAGACATTTAACCCCAAGATATAACCTATGGTGATGGATTTGTGGCATGAAAGCCACGCTGGGTCATACTTCAGTATGTAGGAATAAACAGGAAAAGTAAGCAAGAGGAAGAAGCCTTATGGAACAACCTTCATCGCCTGCATTTCATAGCTCAGCAGAAAGATCAGCTAGAGTGCATCATTCAGCTTCTCCAATCTTTCCGCATTAAGAGGAAAAAACACCTCACTTTTGTCCTCTAGGCTACTAAGCCACAGGTGAGTACAGCAAGGTGCTAATACATTATATATAATATTCCTCTGTCCAAGTGGGGATCTGTTACAGAGCGACTCAGCCCACCAGCTGCTTAGTGTTTGTCCCACGGCAATCCAGAGCTGCCTACCAGCAAACACCAGAGCCAGAATTAGTCAGAATCTGCCAAGACAGCACTATTAAGCATCATCTTTTCCTAAATTCATGTGGCAGGCTCCACACGGCTCACTGCAGCCGTAGGACCCTGGAATGCTGGGAATCCCGTGTGCCCATACTTCCCAGCTAATTTGAAGTAGCACCATGCATTAAAAAGGGAACAGCTCGTATTCTCTATCATCACCTTCTCAATTATCTTCATGAATGTTGTTCATTTATCACTAAAAAAATACTAGGGCTATCAGGTACAATACTGTCCCAAGACACTAAGTGACCTGGAGCTTGGCACCTTCTACAGCATTTTGCAGAGCAATAAACAGCAGTTCTGCACAAAAAGTTTCATAATGAGAAAACAGAACATGTGGTGCAAAATGCAAGCTTCTTTTAAATTACACTTAACACTGAGAAAAATGATCTGTTTTCCCTGCAGCTAACTGAGCCCTCCTGGAGCCTGAGGTGAGCAGGTCAGCTCAGAAATTAACTACTGGTAATCCATGCATGACTAGCAACGCATGAAAACACAGTTCGTGTGGGAATTAACTGCACTCCAGAGTATGCTGGCAGCTGGGTACGATGACTAGGAGCAAGCACCACGACAGTAAGGACGAACACATGAGTAAGTTCCCAGCTGCATGAATCAAGTATTGCAAGGTACCTGCCAAACATTACGCTTAAATCTACAAGAAGGAGTCAGCTTCCCTTCTGTTCACCATGAGCGTAAGTCACCTAGGTAAGAAAAGCGCTGAACTGGGATCTGCTCTTCCACACATTTGCAGAGGGGAGACACAGGCAAAGCGATCAGCCCCATATCCCCGGTGAGGCAGAACCCCCGGAGCAACGCAAAAACCAGGCAGATGCTTCCTTGAGGGTTTGGCGCCACCTAAGCCCAGAAATAGTCTCCTCCTCCTGGCTGTGCTGCTTTACTACAGAGAAGGAGGAAAATGAAACCTTTCACTAACAAAATCCTCTTGCCTCTACAGCATCAGGGCCTTCGGGAGAGCCTTCAGTAGGAGAAATCCAGTAGCTTTTGGAGAATCCCAAGCACTGTAAAGTAAGGCTTGGCCCAACAAAGAGCTTAGGATTTCAGAAACGTTGGAGGCACTTTTCCTTGAATTTTCCAGATCCCCCACAACTCCCTTGCAATGCTTCAGGGAATTCTTGAATATTTGCTCGTAACTATTCAGTTGAAAAATGGGTCCAGGAAAGATTTTCCAAATGAGGAGTCCAACTGTTCCAAAGTTGCAGGAGGACTCAACTCCAGGCTGGGCAACTGCCCAGCACCATCTTGCAAGTGCTTTGGAGAGCCCTGCTTAGTTAGGGGGCTCAAAAATGAGACTCAGGCTCGGTCAGCACAGAGTACAGGTTCAAAGTAGTACTTGCTCAGCAGTTCCCCACCTCAACAAATAATACAATAAGCAAGGACAACACTCACAAGCTGGAGAGACAGACTGGAGACAGAGTTATTGGGGGCTCCTAAGTAAAGTATGGGGAAAGAAGGACAGAAGCTGCTTTCAGATGTTGAGGAGCTGTCTAACTAGAACAGGAGCTGCTGGCCAGGTGGAGAAAGACTGAGTAAGACAAGGGAGATGTGCACATCTGCCAACATTTGCAACTATTTTTGTTATCTGACATACACATGAGCCACACGTCCAGCACTCCAGCCAGACTGATGGATCACTGGAAGTCCCAGACCAACAGCCAAAAAGCAACTTACAGAGGCCTGTGGATTCAATCTGACCTCTAATACTTCTTAGCATTGCAATCTGGGTTTGCACTCAATGCTCATTAATAGAGACAATCATTCCCTGACAACTAATAGAAACCTAAGAAGTGAACTTGTATTATTCAAGGAAAATTTCCAGTGACATTTGACCCTGTTGAGATGCACAAGATGCAAAGAATTCAAACCTTCTGCCACACTGACACCACAGCCCAGTGGTCAGAAGGAGGTGAATTGCACCTGGAGGCAGCTAAATTTGGTCTGTGGTTTTGAAGAAACATTAAAAAAAAAAAAAAAAAAAAAAAAAAAAGTTTACATGGTGAGCCAGAAGCTCTCTTTGGACTCCCACTCAAACGAGTGCTACTTTTGACCAAGAGATAATAACCCCTTGGAGACTTGCCCGTTTGTTGCAAACACTTTTCAGGAAGCTAAAATAGACGCTGATTTCCAGCCACCATACACAGACCTCAGGCAAATTCTCAGCTGAAATGTCTCATTCAGGCAGCAGCTCCTAGCCACCCGCATCTGAAACAGTCTCAAGCAAGCGTCAGCCTGCTGCAATGCCAAGAAAGGCACCTGTGCTCAAGACAGAAGAAAAACAACAGTCCAGAAATAAGTATTTGTTGCATTAACAGCATAGCTAAACCATTAAGAGCTGCCAGCTTCTGAAATTTGCACTAGACCTCAAAGGAGAAGGAGCTTTCCTTCTTGCTTTCGCTGGGGTGCATGCATATGAGCACGTTTGTGGCATAGGAATTCGCTCTCGGATGTGTCCTCCTCAGGTGCCAGGAGAGGCCTGCTCTTCTGGGGACCAGGATGGCCGTTTGCCCTTCTCTAAGCCAGGTGCAACCCCTTGCACAGCCCGGCTCGCAGTGTCCTTGTCCTGGCCTTTATTCAGCCCTTTTTCTGCCCAGTTACGGGTTTGCAGAGCTGACTTTTTGATCGCGGCTGCCCTCTAGTGCCCGAGGGCCAAGCCAAGCGCTCTCCTCTCTGCCCGATGCTTTCCTGTCGGGGCCAAGCATCCCCCAGGGAGCAGAGGGGACCCCAGGGACACACTGCTCGTAAAACGATACTTCTCTCCAGGCAATTCAGTGAAGACCAGAGATGAAGGAAGTTCCCAGCCACGGCAGTAATACACTTGCTGTTAGAGAGTTTCTTTCCAGCCCTTCTGGTGGGGATTATAGTGCATACAAAATAAAGCACATCAGTGCTACGGGGCTTAGAAATGCTGACATTTTTCATGTCAAAACAAGATACCTCAGCAATCAATTTTGTCAAGTAGAGCTTCCTTGACAGGATAAAGGCCAGTAGCTAATATCCTCCTGACACCTGCATATACAGAGTCTGGTTGTCTAAGTCTTCAGATACAATCTTTAGAGCAAACTCACCTGTAGCTTCTCTAGGGATAAAAGGTATAGTCAGTACAGATCAAAGAGGATGGGATGCCTTCAGAACCAAACTGAATCAGAAAATACAAAGTGATTCTGTTTTCTTTGCTGGAATAAGGCAAAACCATTTTTCTAGTGTATTCAAAGTCAGCCATAAGAGATGCAAGGAACAGGACCATGCCTGAGCAAGCACGAGCTGGCTGAGAACTCAATCAGATGGACTTTATGGAGATCAGAACAAGCCATGACTGAGCATCACCCTTTACTGTGAACACTGGCAGGATCTGGCTCTTGAAATTGCCACCAACCCACCAAACTGAGTCCTGCTGTGGCTGAGGACACACAAGCTGTTACTCAGAGCCTCTCTTTATACACTTTAGCGCAGACTCACTACTACGCGAACAGCACAGGATCACATCAGAAGAGTACACAGCAGAATGGATTTGTTCATATTTGGTAACTCCTAATAATACTGCCAACAGAGTTCATGCTGCAGAAACTGTAGCCCCTGTGGAAATCGTATTGGAAAACGTGGGTAGCTCGGGCACATGAAGGAGGCATAGCTAAAATGTTAGCAAGAGGAAAGGTCTAGAAATCAACTCGAGTTTTGGGAGATCAGAGTAGGGCTACTGGCTTTGAAAAATGACTCATCTGATTTCTGATGCAAATGGAAAAATGTCTTCACATTGAGAGGAGCCGGAGATTTATAAAATGGTTTTCTCTCTCAGTCCTTGACAATAATTCCATCTTGAATCAAATCTTGATATTCAGTACTGGAATTGCCACCAACAAATACATTCATATTCTCTGTTGAGCAAACAGGAATGCAGCAGTAACTGTTGGCTAAACATTATTAAGGACTGACTTACTCTAAAAACGTTATCTCAGGTACTATCTTGCAGGACTAGCTTTATAATCAAAGACTAGATGTGTGGATTTCAAGACAAAAAACATTAGGAAGCACAGCTTTGCATCGGTTAGAAATAATCTTCAATCACACAGCAAACATAAATTTAACGGTGACTGACTACCCCAGAAACAAACACAGCATTAGGGGCTCCCAGGAGAACAAAACACAAGAAACATGAGAACCAGCCAGGGCAGAGCACTGCCTGCACCCAGCACATTCGTTTGCTGGAAACGCCATCAGCACTCCATCCATCAGCTGCTAGCAACACCCTGCCTGATAGCAGTGGCCCTCCCTTAATGTACACACACACCTGAGCTCAGCGTTGCTCCATTCACCTGAGAGAGCAGCAGCCAGTAGAAAATAAGAATACAAATTCTTTTTTTAAAAAAAAAAAATCTTTTTTTCTGCCTAAAATTACCTGTTTCCTGAAGTGAGAAGTATTTACTGCAGAATTAGATGTCTTACAGTCCCCCTCTGCACTGCCTTTACATTCCCTTTTCTTTTGCAGTAGGTGGCATTAGGTGTCAGCATGAACCTCCTTAAGATGGGACAACCGGATCTCTGCAAGTGCATTTGCCACTGAGACGAGAGGAGGGCGATAGAGCCGCGCTCTCCAGGTTGCTGGCACAGGCCCCAGAGGGACCATTCTCTTCTCCTCTCCCTTGATACTACACACGCCTGGATATTAAACTCAGATGACAGCATACAGCAATGCAGCTTTACAAATTGCTACATGCTGCTGCAAATCATGCTACAGACCTCCTAGTGCTGTGATTTAATTAAAAGGCATGTTTCTAGCAGTAAAAAGTCTGTTTTGTTTTTCCCCAGAAGGAGAGAATATATTAGCTAAATAATTTTAAAAAATTAAAGTTGTCAAATAAATACATAATTGTAAGTACAAATTTGCTTAAGTTTCTAACATTTCTGTCAAAAAACAGGGATGAAGAATTACAACACTTTATTTAGAAATGAACCTGCAACAGGTAGCATGCACTGGCTCAGCTCTGCATTAGATTATCTGAAACACAGCGTGGGGATCCCGAGGGCCTGAGGCCAAGGAGGCGTTAACAAGAAACAAGTTCAGTCTTGTCAAAATTCACTACTAAATAGTAGCAGTCGTGACAATGCTTCACGCTAGCTTACACATTGCCCAAGACTTTTCTTATTCCCACATAGGATTATTTGTATTATAGGGTTGGCATCTCATACTGGTTGGCTGAGTTTAGTTATCAGCTTCCTTCGAATCCAGCCAACCAGGCTGCTTTCAGTTGGCCTTTTTGGACACGCTCACGAGAGGCATAAAAGGCAACAAAAACCTGACACCGTGCCACAAGGACAGCATAAACTGACTTGTTTTCCCAGGTCTGTTTTACCAGCTGGCAAGCTGGGATTGGCAGGCCGTTTTGGAGCGAAGGACTTTGAATTACAGAGGGTGGATTTGGCAGGACTGCTTCCAGGGCAGTAACTGCAGAGGACGAAAGTACATTATTGCAACTATTCCAGCTGGGGGGGGGGTGGAAATTAAATTAAAATTAAAAATAAAACACAGCTGAACACCAGGGGGATGCCTGGGTGGGTGACCAGCACAGCACAGCCAAGGGGCTCAGCACACCGCAGCTCACCGCGGGGACACGTCCACGCCAGCCCCACGCGTGTCACCCGCCTGCCAGCGCCGCTGTCACACCGCCAGCTGCCGCGGCGGCCCCGTCGCTTTGCTTTGCTTCCCCGCCGGCAGCGGCGGCAGCCGGGCGCCTGCAGGCGCGCAGCGCGGCGGAGGGGCGGGCGGCCCCGCACTCACCGGGGGCGGCGGCGGCGGCGGCGCCGCGCGGGACGGACTCGGCGTTCCCCATGGCCGGGCGGAGCGGGGCGCGCAGCGCAGCGCGGAGCGGGACGAGGCGAAGCGGGCGCGCAACGCTGCGCTCCCGCCGCCAGTTCGAAGCAGCCGCCCGCCCCGCCCGCTGCGGCGGCGACCAACCGGCGGCGGCGGCGGGCGGGGCCCCGCGGCTGGCCCGGCACGGCCCGGCACGGCCCGGCACGGCACGGCTGCGGCTGGAAGGGGCTGCCCGTGGCCGCGGGGTACTGGGAGTCCCGCGAGCCGCTTGCTGCAGAGGGGCCTTTGCGGCACCTCTCCGAAAAGTCGGGCTGCTGCTGCTGCGACAGCAGCAGACCATGCCCTGACATCGGCTGCCTGTGCCCTGCACGTGTGTCGGTCTGCAAAAGGGGGCATCTGCACCCTGGCACCCACGTCAGCCTGTAAACGGCACCTGCCCGTGCCCACACCAGTCTCTAAGGGCCAGGTGTCTGCACACCTGCATCCACCTCTGTGTATAAAGGCCGCGTCCGTGCAACCACACAGCCGCACCAATGTGTGGGGCCAGGCATCTGCACCTCTGCAACCCTGCCGCCCTGTAAAGGCCAGATGTCTGCATCCATGTCAACCCGGCGGTAGTGTCACAGGCCTTTACACTTTGTATTAACAAACTCCAGGCATGATACAACAGGAAGGGCTCCTCCGTGGTCCCTGTAAACTCTTGATAAAAGTAATATATTAAAATTGCTCGCTATTCTGAAAAGACTTTGAAAAACCCCACTCCTACTCCAGACCAATGGTCTACTTAGAGCAGTCTCCAGCAGCGTGCAGCTGTGCTCTGATGCACTGCCATTTCTGGGAAAGGTCCGTGAGAAATGAGAGGCAACTATTACATGATGGGATGGCAATTTCTTCCTCATCTCAGACCTCATGCCACAAAGGTGGCAGATTTGTAATAGAGATGAGTGCCACTGACTCAGGACACTCTGTGCCTCCTTACCTCAATTTGCTCTTAAGTTTTGCAGGGAACTGATGTGGGTTTCAGAAGCAGTAAAATGAGCAAAAAAAGAAGGCTTGAAATTCTTGAGTGTCTCTACAGTAAAAAGCAGCCCAGTCACCCTGGGAATAACTGAGGAAACAAAGGAGAAGGACAGCAAGGAGGCCAGCAGTTAGCCCCGTGCCAATTTCCTCTTTTACAATTGCATTCAAAACTTTGTTTCTGGGATGCCAGCAGTTTTGCATTGCTTAGATGCAGATAACGCCACATCCAGCCCCGAGGGCCATACACCAAATAATGGGAACACGGGTGGGCGCGTTGCTTCTTCTAGCTAGGGGCATGGCTATGTCCAGGAGAGCCAGGACGGCAGAGACATTGCAGGAATGCTGCTGTCCTCCCCTCCCCACAACGCCCCGGCGCCCCTTATCACGCAACACAGTGATGTGCGGAGAGCCCAGCTGAGGAAGAAACCATCTTGCTGAGGTGAGTGTGAGCAGGGGAGTGACTGTGACATGTGGATGCTCCTTTTTCTATCTGCTAATGCACTTCTTATCTCTTCAGCTAGGTGAGTGCAATACGACACGTCTCTGCGCCACAACTTCAGCAACCTCGAAGCAGCCTCCTGGCGCTGATGGGGTTATCCTTAGACATGGCAGTTTATAGTCACCTCAGCACCAGGTCTGGGGTCATTACTGTACTCTGGATTCCCAGGATTAGCACTTGTAACAGCAAGGAGAACAGCAGTGCAAGGTAGAAGAACTGCCGACTTCGTAGCAGATCTGCCTGGTGGGACTCAATGTTGTCCTCAGTGAGTTAGGGCTAGAGGCAGGGTACAAGCTGGGTGCTCAGCTCCAGGCTCTGAGAAGCAGCAGCAGTTATAACAAAAGGGCACTTATTTCTCAGACTTTCTCCAAGCAGAAGGGAGGAGATGTCTTGCTCTGTTTGTTCCTAGACAATACTTAGAGGCACTCTCATTCCTGAGAAGGGTGAGCAGCACATAGAGAAGCTTTCCCAGCCCTTTAATAACAGGGAATTCACTGCCACCTAAAGCAGTGCAATAAGAGCCTAATTCAGAAGCCGTGAATTCAAAATTGCCTACTACATGGTAAACAACTCAAAGCCCAGGAAATGGTTCCTGGAGCCATGTGTTTGGCATGCTAAATACCATCATTCCTTAAATATCTAATTTTCAGCAATTCAGCCAGGATTACATCCCCTGCAGTGCAGGCAAGAATTTCCTGACAGATAAGAACATCCTCCTTCTATCTAAATCTTCTTCTATTTCTGCCTGAGTAGCTGCCAGGCTGTCCCCAGGAGCAGGCTGACCACAGTCGTGCAGTGTCACTCAGCTGGCCACTTGCTGACACTCAGAGATGTCCTGGACTCACTGTGGTGAACAGAGCCTGACAGCTCTGCTCCAAAGGGCCAGTGATGGAAATAGCAACTGTGGCAGGAGAGCACAAGAAGGTGACGTGTTCCCTTTGTGGAGATCTATCTTGCAATTTATTCACATTTAGCTCACTCTAATTGCTTAGGCTGCTGGCTGCAACGCTGAGTGGCTCCCATGAGGCCAGAGCTTTCTGGAGGTGACACTTCATCTGCTGGTTGCAGCACAGAGCTGAGGTGCAGAAGATGAAGCTCTAGTCACGGGCTTGACAGTGGTTGTCTCTTTTATTGTGCAGCTTTTGTCACATCACGTTAACCCCTCCGTGCACCAGCTTCCCCCTATAAACAGGGAGCAGACCACTCAGGTTCATGTTGACAAATGGCTAGGAACATCTGTAGGGTCTTGAGCAAAAGTGCTATCTGGCATCACATTGCCTAAAAGAGTCCCAGTATAGTTCTGTGCTGTTCCTACATCAGTATTGTCCTCTGGAAAAAAAGGCCTGATTAGGCTAAAATTTCATAATGTTGTTTTTTCTTCACAGCTGCAATATCAGCAAGAGCACAGATTTCCCAAGCAGATTTGGTGCATTGATCCTGACCTGAGGAAAGGCTTACTTCAGTGCTTATTCAAGTTCTGAACCTCCTACTATTGTCAAGAAGCAGTCTGGCTAGCAATGAACTATGGTAATGATTTTTAAAATATGAACATCTACTTCCACTGGGAACCAAGCTGAGGTTCACCAGCTCATTTCACACCGAGACTACCAAACAGCTGTCAGGCAGTGATAACCCTCAACATGTTACTGGAATGGAACCAAAAGCCTTTGGAAAAGAGAGCTTTTGCTCTCATAAGCTCTCACACCTCAGCTCTAGGGACCTAACATCTGCACCACAAGGCAGTCAGCTGTTACAGCCACATGGTGCAGCCCACAGCTTTCCCAGCAAGAAGTGAGGAGGAAGACTGTACTTTGGAGACCAGCCCTGCTCACACACTGTTAATCATTCTACTGGGACAGGTTCCCGTTGGGACTGGATAGGCCATGTCTTCTCTGCTGCAGCAGCAAACAGGAGGATGTGGTCCTCAACTCAAAGGCTAAGCAATAGTCTAGCCACAGACATCAGGTAGAGGTTACACTAGGCCACATGCCCTGAGCAACAGACCAGTGAGTTACTTCAATGAATAACAAAACGTGCCTCTCTTTGCTCTCCCCATAAGCTCAGGAAGCACCGGAGGAGCAATGCAATACTTCACATCAACAGAAATCAGAACAAACCTTACACAAGCAGAGCAGCGGAGCTATTTCCCAGGGCACGTCTGCGTGTCAAGTCCAATTCTTGCAGTTGCATACACACTGATGGTCTTTTGGGTGCCCATGCACTGGCAGGTGGCTTTGGAGAAGGCCTTGTGATTCTCAGTCCCATTCTCTTGCAGGAGAAATCTGGCATACCTGCTGGAAAAAGAGCAGACACAAGGGTGCACAAGACACCATGGCTTGAGTTGTGTGTTGAAGCCAGACTCAGTCCCTCAGCAATGCACAGATATTCTTGGTCCTGTCACAGTACGATCCTGGACAAAATCCACATCTCTCTTTCCTAAACATTGATAACTGCAGTAGTAATAATAATGTTTAGCTTTTTTTGTAATAATTTTTGTCAGTAAATCTCAAAGCACTCCACAAATCTTCATCCCCATACTGCAGTCAGGGAACCTGATCCCTAGGAGACAGGAGGAATAATGATTTAGTCAAGGTCACTCAGTAGCAGATCTGGAATGAAACCTCCTATTTCCCAGAAACCAGGCTGGGTTCATATCCATGCTGTTGCTCAAAACTTGCTTACCTCTGTGTGCACCCCCCTCACACATCAAAGATGCTATTGAGGAGCAAAGAGCACGGGGTTAGGCACTTTGCATTTTTCAGTGTGCAGCTCTATTAAGGGCCACATGCAAAATGACAAAAGCTTTTGCTGTAATTTCTCTCCATGAAGAACTGCAGAGTGATGTGATGGACTGGACTCTCTCCAGCATCTTGTGAATCTTGACCTCACATGGCTTCCCCAAACAAGGTGCTTCCCTTCTCTTATCAGCATTTTATCCCTCTTTAAGAAGATAGTAACAACACTAATTAATTCTGCTCTCAGGGTGCTGTGGAGATTACAGAAATAAGAGGAAAAAATAAAAATGCTCTAAAATACTTACTATTAAAATAACTACTCAGTTACATCAATATCACTGATTGCATTACAGATAGTGTTATCAGTTATGGATCGTCTCGCGCTGGACATCTGTATATGTTCATTAAATGCCTCTGCCTTGAACTTTTTACAGCTCTACGGTGAATCAGGAAGCATCTCTCACCTGGCCTGCGCTCAGCGCCCGGCAGCTGCTGGAGTTACCCGCTAGAGGGGAGCTTTTCCCAACAAACCATGAGCTCAGCTTTGGCAGTAGGAAAAAAGTTTTCTCAGTATGAACTTAGGCACGGATTCACACGGACAACCCTCTCTGCTAGCACTCACGGTCCAAAGTAAGATAAATATCTCAGTTTAGTTTATGTCACTAGGGAATGGATTTGTTACATTAGCTGATAGACTCATGTACACACACAGCTCTGCTCTTATTTCAAGGTTCACCTCTGGAATAAACATTAGCACACTAGATGCATGAAAATGATGTCCCACCAGCCAGCAACCGTGGCAGAAAGCTCACATTCTTCCAGGGACCTAGTCCAAGGCTTTCCCCAGACAAAGCTTCATACCGACCCTGTGTGTTTTCCTGTTGTTACAGTGTTTTGCAAGATGTCAAAAACTCTGGGAAAGGTTTCAGTGTTGGGTAGCTTTCTGGAGTAACTGCAGACCCAAGTCAGAGGAAGAGTGATGATATCACGCAGACATCTCTTCATCCTCCACTATTACCTTCTGCAACCAATCTTCCCCAGGACAGAAGTGGGCGGGAAGGAAGGAGACGTCCCTGCTGAGGCCACCGGTGACTTTTAAAGCATCTTTGGCAGGTCACACATCAACACACACCTAAATGTCATCTGATAAGAGCATAGGAAAAAAAAAAAGTATGTAACAGCAGACCACACGAAATGAAGTCACTGGCAGTTCCCCACCCCGATCCCAAGGGGTCGGTCCCCTAGAGATCCACCAAGCCAGCTTCTGCGGCTGCACAGGGCCATCCCACTGTGCGCGCCGAAGCCCAGCAGGTGGCAGAAAGGCATGCAGGGACTGAGAAGATGTTAATTACCAAGGCGGTTCTTACTTGTAGAGCAGCGCCTGATCCCTCCCAATCACAGCTCTGAGTTTTACTGGACCGGGCATGACAGAATGATATTTCTACGGTACTTTTCACCCTGGAGATATCCGAAGGTTTGGCATGCCTGCTTCTGGCCTGGGGCACATGCACAGTAGAACAGATGCTGTTTGGTTTCGTGTGGACACAGACAGCCGTGCACGCACTGCCTGGAGGATTAATGTGCACTCTTGCAGCCCATCCACAGCAAAGGCCACTTCACGGACCCCTTCGTCCCATCCCCCACATCCACACTGAGCATCTGCTGGGCAATTCCCAAGCACCCACGGCCTGCTCTCATATACTGGTCTGGCCTCAATGTATCCAAAAATAGCAGACAAGTGTCCTAGCTCCTTAAATTCAGCCTGAAAAAAAAGATTTCTATATAGGAAAGGAGTTACTTCTAGAGAACCTTGTGACCACCTTATTTAAACACTTGACAACTATTTATTTAGTCATATTGCATTAACTATTTTAGACGATGTCATATGAGAAGCAAACTAAAAATACTCCTCTCAACTAGTGTGCCATCAAAGTTGGACAAGATTAATCTCTCTGAAGTTGGTACTGGGTCTTCTTCTGTGAGTGTGCAGGCTTACTTCCACTTCTTTGGGCTGAAGTGGAACAGCAATTTGATGGTATACAGCAGTACCACATAACAGTCTGAGACAGAGGATGAAGAACCACAAGTCAAATCTCATTTATTAGGGTTCTCACAGTGACCGGACTGAAAATTAGAGTATGATATTTTCTCATCACACCTTTAAGATATTTTGTTTATTACTGTTCATATGTTTCTCAATGCCATGAAATAGTGGGATAGTGTTAGAAATGTTGTAATAACACTGTTAAAAATGCTCTGATGACATTAAAAGCAGTAAACTACAAATATTTACTCAGCATCCCTTCTCTCCAGGCTGCCCCTCTAAACACGTCCTCGTTGGCAGCCAGTTACTTTGAAGATTTTACCCTGTTGTCTTTGAAGATGGACAAATATTTATCTTCCTTTGCCATTGCTGGAAGTTCAGAGCTGCAAAACAAGAGCTTAAAGAAAATTTCCATTCATAGATGATGACGAAAAGGATGGCGTACTTGCAGCCTACCCATAAGCCGCAGCACTGCAAAGGCATGACGCCGGCAGATCGTGTTAGCCAGCTCTTGCCGAGTCAAGACATGAAGCAGTGTCACAGCCCTGTTCAAAAAGTGGTTGTAGTGCTAGTAAAGGTGGCTGCTAGATGAAAGGAAGGTTTCCACTTTTCTCTGGTCATGCAGCTCTCAGAATTTCCCAGTGAGGGAAGGTAGATGTGGGGCTCCACAAAGACAATTTAAACCTCTTGACAACAGACTTGCTTTTCTCACTTATCTTCTTAAAAGTGATCCACAGACTTGCAGGGATTGTGGACAGCAGGTATAAAACCACAGATGAAAGGAAATGTGGGAAGATAAAAATGGACAGGTAGTGGCTTTAGTGAATTATACGCTGACTCCTTCTCTCCATGTAGAGAAGGATACTGAATGAGAAAATGCAAGGAATGTTACCAAAATATTGATCAAATGAAAGAAGGTGAAGCAGTATTCAGGGATTATTCCCTGCCTTCTCTCAAGACACACTCTTTAGCTTTACATTCTTGAATATATTTTACCATTTTCTGTCTTTGCAGGTTTCAGAGTAAACCTGGGAAGTGTCAGAAATAGTCTGACACGGGGCTGGAAGTCCAGCTGTGTAAGGTATCTGACACCAACTTTTGCTTTGGCTTAGCATGAGTCACTTCATCACTCTGTGATTTAATGGGCTATCCTTTGAAATGGAAAAAAGTGGTATAAAATGTTCTGTGAAAGTTTTCAAAGTGTATGGAAGTTGATAAAAGCACTATAAGCCAATACTGGACCTGTTAGAGGTGTTCAAGAGAGCTGGGCCCCATTGCTATCTCCCTCTCCTTTGCTCTCTTTCATTGAATTTTGGTATGATTTTGTGCAAGTGACTTCATGACTCAGTCTCCTCTTTCTTCTGTGTAAAGGTGATGGAGTCTGACCTCCTTGATGGGCACAGCTGATGTGACCTGCTGTCTGAATAAGAGCTTGACATCACTGCAACCCATCATAGTCTTTGTAATGGTCTCTGTGCTGATGCGATGTCTAACAGAGTAGCTAAATATTTACTAATGAATCAGGTATATCCACTAGTCACTCAGCAGTCCTTTTCTGGGTTGGTGCAATTGGACTGGGAACCTGCTTCCCAGAGAAGGACTGTTCACAGGGGTAGAGCAGAGGTTACCTCTCCAGGTTGCAGAATTTGGGCTAGAGAGGCATCTGTCTCTCTCTCTTTTTTTTTTTTTTTTTTTTCCTTAACAGACTCTAGGAAGCCTGCTATGCTAATGTCTCAGTATGGCTTTGGAGGTGCAGATCAGTCAGCCATAACCTGGCTTTCTCCTCCCAAGTTCTTTCTGCAGTCTGTATTTGCTTCTAGGTTTCTGTTGTGAAAGCCTTGAACCACCTGAGTGTACATTTCCTTGTGTCCCAGGAACACCTGACTATAGGACCACATAGAGCAGAGTTCTTTGGTGACACAAGTGACACAGAGATGGCACTGCTGGGCCAAACCTCTCCCAGAACTGTGTTCTGCTCCCAAGCTACTGAGAGCACATACAGGAAGAGGCCTTACCATGCACAGCAGACTCGTTAGGTACAAAAAAAGATCAAGCAGCAAAGGTAAGTAGCACTGTGGGCTGCACTTACCATGACATGTGAGCTTACTCAGCGTGGGAAGGGGAAGCGCTGGAGGTAGGAAGACCAAGGTATGTGGAGGAGGCACAAATGAAAGTTGATCTGTCCCACTCCTTTGTGCTGTTCCAAAACATGAGAACCAATAGTCTGATGTGGAAGTTATAAATGTGCAGTCAACTGAGAGCAATAAAAGGAAACATTGTGTCCTGCAGCATTTAGCGAGCCTGAGAATATATGGCCAGAAGGGTCAAGAGAGCCAATCTGTGCAGGTGGATATTTAAAGGATTATCTCTTTTTTCTAACTATTAATAATATTTGAAGCTATGATAGTGTCAACTTCCGCTCCTGCTGCAGGGCATCAGCCCATCTATCAGGACTCCTTCTACCTCCCTGCCCAGCAGTGTTATGAGGTGGCTTAAAGCTGAGCATGTTGTTGGTTTCCATCTGTCCCACACTAGAGGATGGACAATGACCTGAGCAGTGGACAACATCCAATGTGAGGGCTTATGTTTCCTGACACATCCCTCTTCACCAGCTCTCTCATCTCGGCAGTCAGTTTTCTCTGTAGCCCCAAATGGCGCCCAAGTTCCTCAGAGGACCATGTCATGCAGAAGATGATAGCTTCCCTTTGCCAAGTCTGCATGGAGCCAGGGCGTCTCCTGTATCTCTGATCTTAGTTTTCACATACTAAAACTTAATAGGGAGTGTTGAGATCTCTGGGGTGGTTGGGACTGGCACAAGGTACCAGGCAAACTGCTCTATCCAGGAAGGCTGCAGGGTTGTGGGTGGATGGTTAGAAGGGAGGTCATCTACTGGCACAAGGATTCATTGCTGTCTCCTTTAGATGTGGATTGGGAGCTCTGTTTCTGAGCTTCCTCTATTCAAGATGGTCAGACATGGAAGCCTGGCTGGACTTACAGGGACAGGTACAAATCTGGATTCACATTTCCCAAGAACTCATTAGGACTTTGCCCTCCATGCCCTGGACTGGGTAACAGGACACAAACCCTCCTCCTCCAATGTAAGGTCAAAGTAGAACCTCCTACTAGGGCACTAACTGATTCTCAGTTACTGATCCCCAGTCCCCTGATCCTCTCACAATTCAAGAGGGACAGCAGATGCCTTGACTTTCTAGAAGCTCTCGGACCAGAGACTTCAAGCTCTGCCTAAATGATAGGAGATGGGAGGTCACTGCAGAACATGATGCTGTGTGAGGCAGGGCAAAAGTAGAGACTGTATGTGGCCTTTGCCATACAGCAGGCAGCATTAAAGCTCCTGTCTGCTGCCTGCCCTGCCCCAACCTCCTTCCACAGCTTGTTTCAGGGTACAGCAGCGTCAGGGAGCATCCCCTGACTGCCAGGGCCAGAGTAGCAGCATCTATCACTCTGTGTTGAAAGTAGTGGAAGTTTTCAGTACTACAGACCAACTTCTATTTCTTGGAAACTTTGCCTTCTTCTGCACTATGAAGCCTAGGCAAGTCTGTTTTTTTTTTTTTTCCCCCTTTTCTTTTCTTTGTGCTGGTGCCAGTGCTGCTGTGCTGTTGCTATGTTTTGCCGTGGTTAAGTACAGCACAGTTCTCATTTCAGGCACTGACGTGAACTTTGCAAATCTGAAATGAGTTAAAATGTCCCGCAGCATTCCTGGGAGAGCAACGCTGATTCCCTGCTTGCCAGCTGAGTACACGCTGTGGCCGGCTCCTCACATACCCCACACTGCACTCAGAGCAAAGCTGGAAAAAAGCCGGGAGAGGAAAACCACAACAGCAGCTTCAAACTGCAAAGAGTGTCTAAGTTTTTGGGGAAGACTCTGGCCAACAGTGGGCCTGCAATAGCTGGGACTCAGTAAGGACCTCCCAAAGACAGTGAATTTTCAGATCTTGGACTTTGTTCTGGTCTGAGCTGAGAATATTTTACTAGGATATTCAATCAGGATATTGAAAGCACTCAAGGGTGGAGAACTCTTCCTGGAACTAAAACGGGTAACTTGGTTCCCAGGGTCTGGTCCTGCTTTTGACGCTGCATGAGGAAGTCACCTAAACTTTTCAGGCCTGTATTTCCTGTTCCCCTGCTTCACAGGGCATGGCAGATGCTGGCAGATTAATTCCTGCTTTGAGGTCCTTAGATGTAAGAGGCACAAGACTGTCCAAGTGAAGGCAGCCTGCCACTCTGAGTAGTTGGCAAGAAGTAAAAAGTAAAAACACATCACTCAGATGTGTTTGTCATCACTCAGATATGTTTGTGTAGCAGAAGACAAAGGTCCTCCCCATGTTGCATCTGTTCTGCCTTCTCTTTTAAATGAACTCTCTTGGGCAAATGAGCCTCTGTACCACTTGGGACCTGAGGGGTGAAAGGTGCTGTGGAGTCATGCTCAGATCTTCCCATGTCATCTGCTCCTGGCAGCCCCATCTCCCCATGCCGGTGCTGGGAGCTGGTACGTTTGTGGGGAGCGTGACCTATGGGGGCTGGGACATTCTTGGCAGCTTGCTTTGCACGGTTGATGTCTGTAGAGTGGTTCCTCCCCACCCCTTTCTGCCAGCTCCTCTTTATATGGAGAAGTGTGAGGCTGCTGCTGGAATTGCAAAACACTCAGCTGCGTTGTGTTTGAGGCTGGTTTTCGCCAACGTTACTAGGGTACGAGGAGTGACTAATTCTCTCCGAACTTTCAGTTTCAGCCTCAAGCACTGCATTTCAGAGAGACCTGGTGTCTGTTTGGTTCATAAAAAAAACTCTCAGACAACTCAACACTGCATCTATCTGGGGCAGAAATGTGCATATACAGAGATCAACCTAATCTGTGGTGCTGAGCTGACCTGGCAGGACCAAGACTGACCCCAGAAGGCAGATGTGGACGGGAAGGAGCACATGCTGTCATTTCTAACTGCTACAACAGCCAAAGTACCTTTTGCCAAAAAAAGCATGAGCATTCTCATAAGGTATGTCCTAGGGAGAATGCAAATTGCTGCAAAAAGGGTAATGTTTGCAAACGCAGATGTGAGTGAAATGCAGTGAACAACTAAGGAACCTTTTATGTAACCTTTTCTATTTTCAATGTGATCTCTGGACGCTACCTAGACCATAATCACCAAATAAGCAACACGCAAGAGAAAGAAGGATGAGGGACACCGAGCCACGAACACCTTTATTTGTGGGGAACCTGGAGTCAGGCCCAAGCTTGCGGCATGCTCCCCCCGCCTGCTTTATACAAGTTCTCAGTAAACCCCAAAAGCTCTTTCCTGCGCCCCGTGTCGAGCAGGCCCGGCACAGCGAAGTTCTGGAAAAGTACAGCACACGCAGGAAGCCTCCAGGCAAATGCTTCAGGGAGGGGTTTGCTTCCCCATCTCGTGTGAAAAGAAATACAGATCTGGAAGCTTGCCATGGAAATGCGCTTCAATAATAGCCTGGCTCCCCGCGGGACGGGCTGGAGACGGGCTCGCGCGGCGGAGGGGAGGGGGCGGCGGGCCGGCCCCTCGCTCAGCTATGAGAGGAATGTCTCCGGCTCCCGCAGGAACTCGCTGTTCCTTCCGGAGCGCTCACGTCACCGCTCCTGCCAGGGACCCGGGCAGGAAGGCTTGCGCTGCCCTGCCGCTTCTCACCCTCCTTTGTGCTGGATCCTGTTTTCCTGACCCTGCATAAACAATCCCTCCTTTCAGAGGCGGGAGGTGAGGGAAGCCGAAGGAACAACAGCGCCAGGTTGCTCAGCTCAGGCTGATCATTAGCTAAGGCGATTAGCTCCAAGCCCCACAGCTCCGCAGGCCAGGGCAGCGTGGTTCCCGGGACAGGCAGCTGCGCTGGGGCGTTGCTCCGCTAGGTCAGGTTTGCCAGAAGGTTCTCCTTGGGCTGGACTACCCGGTGGCATGGGACCAAGCCGGTGGTCTTGCATGGTGCCATCTCATGTTGACGAACTGGGCACTCTTAGGGGGTCTTGGAGGGGTTCCCAGCATGGCCAGCACTCCCTGGTGCAGGCAAAGCCTTCGGTGAGTGGCTTTGGCACCTGCATGCAAGAGGAGATATCCACCACATCCAGCTGCTCCCCAGTTCCCTCCAACTTTTTGGGCTGTCTTCTTGGGACACGGCTGGGTAGGAAGGACCTGCGGTGAACAGTGGCATCTGATCCAGTGTGGCCTCCTCAACTCTGCTCTCAACACGAGGAGACCATTCCCCACCCCCACGGCCAAGTACATACAGTCTTAGTGTCACTGCAAACTCAGTGGCCACAGGACACTCGTATATGGGGACAACCCAGCGAGGAGCATATTGGGAATGGTCGTGCAGCTGGGCTTACTGCCCCGGCATGGGAGGAGCGCGGCGCTTAGCTGGAAAGCTGAACCTGCGGTGTCCCAGGGGGTTGAGGCTGGGCAGATTTCCTTCAGGGGACAAGAAAGTACAAACCACCTGCGGACAACCGCTGCCATAAGGGCAGAGTCGCAGGCCTGCGCTGGCACTGCTGCTCCTGGCGGCACATGCACGTGGCGCTGCCCACCTGGCTGGGTCTCTCCTCCGCAGCCTTTGCCCCCTGCACGGGTCCCGCACCCCCGTTGCATCAGCAGCTCCCGTTGAGAAGTTGGCACGCCAGCCGGGCTATCACTTTTTATAGCCCGTGAGCTGGACCTTGCCTGAACTCGGCAGCATGAGGGAGCAGCAGTTTGCATAGCCAGGGAAGAGGATAAACATATCAGAGCAGCCACCAGGCAACGGGGCAAACAGAGCGTTGCGTCTGCAAACAAGGCCCAGCCCCTTCAGCCCTGACAAGCAGTTCTCCCGCCAGCCACGGCGCTCCAGGCAGACAGGCCCCTGAGCTGCCCGCTCTGCTGTTCTTGCAAAGCCATTTCTTTCTCCTCTAGCTGCCTCTTGGAGATACCTTGCTCCCACAAAGGCCGTAGTCGGGGCACATCTGCGGAGCAGCTTGTGCAGTCGTTCTCAGGCAGGGAGGCTGCAAGGAGGAGGAGGAAATGAAAGTCGCTGTGATGGAGGGCTTTGGAGGAGAGCCACCGGTCAGGCCAGGCACTCGTAGAGCTCTGCCAGCACCCGGGGCTGGCAGTTCAGCGGAGAGCTGGGCAGAAAGGGAAACAGCCTGCAGCAACTGCTCCCAGGTAAAACTGCCATCTAACAGGCAAAACTTACAATGCCTTGGCCAAGAATAGTCATTTCCCTGCAGAAAGGGGCTCCAAGAGGAGACCTCACACATGGTGATGTCCTAAACCCCCTTTTGTCGAGACAGAGTATCAGGGAGAAGGACAAAGCAAGGGAGAATGTGTCCCCTCTTCTGTACAGGGCCAACTGTCTTCCAGAAGGGAAACTGGCCTGTGCAGTATAAGGGGGAAATGGAGAAATGAGCCAGCCAAGGCAGTAAGGCTGGTAAGAGGCTTGGGCAAACATGACATATTTCCCATGCAAAAAGCCAACAGGATCCTTAGATCACCAACGTAAGAAGAGACTCTGTAGGAGCCAGTTGGGCTTACAGCTTCTCCTGTACTGAACTGCATCTTCCCTCTGGATTTCTTTGCCTAATGCTTGCACGGGTTCAAAGGTCTCAAAGGCTGGAGAACCACATGCAGAAGCTGCCCCATAGGATGGAAATGCCCAGAGTAGGTACAGGAGAAGAGCAATTCAGTTTTAGCAGCACACCGCTCAGAATGGGCTAGTTTATTGTAAATGAATGGAAATCTCCCTGAGAAATAGCCATTCCCAGGGAGGTACTGGTCCTGGCAGCTATTTAACTTGAAACACTTCAAAGGCACTTGTGCTCAAGGGATAGGGCAATCTCTCACAAGAAACTCAGGTAAGCTGGAAGCAGCAGTAAGAGATCTGCTGCTCAGCAACTGTATCTCTGGTCGCAGACCTATGTGTGAAAAAGGCTGTCCTGGAAACACAGCGCACTGCCAGCTTCTGCACTGCTTTGACCATGAGCAATGGAGAGACCTTTGTGAGCCTCTCAAGACACAAAAACGACCTGTCAGTGAGTGCCAGGCCCTGTTCGGTGCCAGTCGGATGTGCAGAGCTCTCCCCCTGAAAGGCCCCATCATGGGTCAAGTGGCCTTGGCCTGGTCTGAACACCATGGAGGGAGCTCCCTCCATTATGTTTAGACACTCGGTGACTTCCAAGCTACCTGCCTGCTCCCAGCCCTGTCTTTTCTGCCTTATTTTCCTTGTCTTCATTACAAATATTTTTGGTTCTTCCGTGCTTCATTTTCTTTCCCCTCAAGCTTTTGCTACTTCCCCCCATCCCAGAGCTCTACCTGGTAATCTGCATATTTAGCTTGCTCCCAGCATCCACGTCCTTTGCCCCTGCTTCACATTGTCAAAGCGCCTCTTGCATCCAGTGACCCTTTCCCCCTCTGCAGATTCATTCTCTCATAATTTTTTTTTGCTTTGCTTCTTCCTAAATAAACAGTTTGATGTCCTCTAGCCACTTCTGTCTTTGCATCGTTTTGCTTCACAAACCATCCTTGTTCAGCCCTCAGAGTGTCCCTGCTTCCAGCCTCCATGCCTCTCCATATCTGCAGGCTCATCTCCCCCTGGTTCCCATCTTGCTCACTCCTGGATTTCTAATTGCTCATAAGATCCTCTTTATTTTCCAAAATCTTTCAGGAATATGGAGGGAGGGGATTGCCTCTGCCTCACCCCTGTGCCCATCTTTTGCCTCTAAATACAGATTGCTGGTTCTCTGGGACAAGAAGGGTGCTTCTGATTTGCATTTATACATCATGTTGCAGAACATGTCATGACTGTGGTTCCTAAGAACCACTGTAATACAAACAATGATAGTCATTATTATTATTATTATTATGGACAATTAGCTCTGAAAATAGAAGTTAGGGATTTTTTCCACCTGCTGTAGTTACTTAGCTAATGGGTTCTAGCTCTAGCATTGATTTGTAGAAAACTCCATGGAGAAGAACTCCAGCAAGCATAGAGCTTTGACCCAATAATTGCTAGTGACGTTAACAGCAGAATTTGTGCTGACATTAAGGCAATAGCGAGCTCCTGTGGCCGTTCTACCCTAAAATTGCCCAGTATGCTCCACTGGAAAAGGCCCGGTGGATGTGTGCGCTCACCAGACAGCTGCCTCTGTCTGTCACCAGCCGGTCATCCGTCTAACTACAGCCGATCGTGTTAAGGCACAGCATCGCAGCCTGTTGTTTAGAGAAAGGTAAACTGAGGTAGAAAAACTGGAACTGATGTGGTGAAAGTCAAGCAGAACCATTTTGAGAATCTATTATTTCTGTCTCGGTCTTCTACTGTTTCCACTAAAACTCAATCCAAAAAAAATCTTCCAAAATTTTATATTGCCATCATTTAATCGAGACAGTGTCCTTCTAAGGAATATGCTTTATTTCAGACAGCAGTTTGGCTTACATTATGCAGGACTGTGTAATCAAAATAATCTCTTCTGGCCTTAGAAATCAGTTTGTATCTTTACATCTGCTACCATTAGTAACCAGAAAAAGTGAATGGGAAACATCAGCTCATGCCTAGCCTGCTGGATTTAATTGTCTCTACCTACAACAGACCATGTTCTCTTTCTAAATGTTATTATTCACTCCTTTCTTCTGTGGTTTGGTAGTAGTTAGAAGGGAAGTTTTTTGTATCCTGTCTCCAGGAGCCAATTTTTCATAGACAGACAGTATTAAATCAGCTCTGATTGGAAATCAGAAAGCGGAAAATTTTCATGCAGCCTCAAAAAAATAAATATTCCTCCAGAAGAACTTCTCAGAGGAAAAGCTGTCATCAGTCTTGCACTGGGCAAGACTCTGGAAATATCAAATATTTCCACTTTGAGTTTATGACTTGGGAAAAATATCTTCCTGGTGCACAGGTGAGGAGGGGTTAATGGAGCAGTTCGTTTCAGAGGGCAAGTCTTAGCTTTGATCAGTTAACTTTGATTAGCACCATGACTACTGTCACAGTCACAGTATTTTTGTACCACTTACATTTGAGGAGTGTATTTGAAGAGTGTCAGCCCTTAAAACTTACCTAAAAAGTTAAGAACAAGAATGGCAAACTCCTGCAAGCTTTAAAGAAAGAACATGTTTACTTCCTTTTGCATTTTCTCATAAGCTTTTGTGCAGTCAGCAGCCCGCCCGTGCTGTTAGAACATGAAACGTTTCAGACCGCCAGTCTCACGCGTAGGCGCAGAGGTTGTGCCGGCAAAACCCACAGCTGCACCGACACGTGGGAGGTGGCCCTGCCGGCCGTACGCCTTCTTCTGACCTGCAAAATAGGTTACACTGAGCAGTCTGGGGGACCACATGCCATCGCTCGCCTGGGAGTGGGAGCAGAACCGTTCACTCCACTACCAAGTGGGTGTAACCCACCCTTCATAATGGGGCCTGCAGCACAATTCAGGGCGTCTCGGTGTTACTACGAGGCACACAGTAAATAAACAACTCCTGTTGATCAGTTCTTTTTAGGAATTTCTTTAAGCCCTGGCAAGCAAAAGGTATTGCTGCCTTTGAGATCTGGTTGATCTGCAGTGAGTGACAGGTCCAAAATTGGTGAAGGCAACAGCAGCTCTGCATTTAGCATCCTTGTTCATCACTGTTTTAGCCTCTTAAAATGTTTTGGAATCTGAAACTCCCCCAACAGCCTATTTCAAACACATGCAAGGCCCTCCAGTGTCCTCAGCTAAACCCCAGCTGTAAACTAAACCCAGGCTTTCTTAATTACAGATCGATGAACAAATCATTGGCAAAGAGCATGCGATGGTGGCAGAGAGCATCAGGCTTTCTCTCTGGGTGAGACCTCCATGGCCACTAGCTCTCCTTGCATCTTTTTTCACACCTCTCTTCCAATCACATCCAGCTGTTTCTTCCTTGCTGTCTGGGAACCCAAACTCATGTGTTTCATATGAAAAATCTCTGCATCACCCAGGAAGATCAATTTGCACCAGAAATAGATTGCACTATACTTGGGATTCAGCCCAGGCCTATTAAAAATAGCTCTGTGCGTAGCTCTTGGTGCCATGCAGCGTTCTGCCAGCTGCGAGGACATGCAGACGGCTTGCCCGATGGGCTGGCCCTCCCGCACACTGCCATAAATGACCATCGCGCTCTCCAGCAAACCAATTGGCAGCCGGCGGGGAAAGCAGAGGTGGGAAGCATCGCGCTGTGCCCTGATCAAATGCCGATTGGCCTCCTGCTTCCCTTCTCCCCTCTTGTGGCGTCCTCTCCCCCTCCCGTGTCGGCCGGCTCACGTTGCAGTTCGCATTCCCAGCGCTCATGGAACGCATTAACGCCAGATAAAAGTGCAGCGAGCCCAAATGTAGCGCTCTGACGTCAGCCATCCCCAGAGCTTGGAAGGGAAGCTGTAAACAGAGGAACAAAAGGCAGTTATAAAAGACCATCGTCTTTGGCGCCCATGGATGAACCTCTGAAGAAACGAAAAGCGGAGTAAGGGAAGGCGCTGAAATTTTGGGTGTGCTCAGCGTTGAGATGTCTGCTGGCTCCAGCAGGGAGGAAGCTCTCCAAAGGGAGTGAGCCTAGTCAAAGACCAGCACCGAAAAGATTTGTATCCTGGCAAATGGTTTGTTCCTTCCTGTTCCTCCGGGTCAGTAGGAAAAGGTGGGAGCTATTGTTCGATACCGTGCAATCTGCTCCACGGCCATGTCCTGGTGGGGCGCCAGAGCAGTCAGAGGTCCCACGGCTCAGAAAGTGTTTGGCTTGTACAACAGCCATCCCAGCCAGGCTTCAACAGCTGACGTGATTTTAACATTTGCCCAGCTTCAGCTGTCCTACTGCACCTGCACTAATCATGATGGATGCTGCAGTTTGTAATAGTGCATCTTGAAAGGCCTTGAATGGTTGGATTTCTCATACTTGGCTGACAATGAGACCTAAAGATGTTTTCGGAGGGACCCCTGAGGTCCCAGATATGATCCACCTAGACTCTGAAGAGACAACACGGCCGGAGAATCGGCCTCTACACAGACGTGGGTATACGAACCCTCTTAGGCTGTGAATGAATTGGGCTGGGACCCACCTACATCCAGACCATTAGCCAAAAGCTTTGGTCTCCAGCAACACCAAAGCAAAGCTCAGTGACGTAGGAGGAAATTCCCCATGCCCAGACACAGACCAAGTTCATAACTGACGACGTTACAGCCAGCTTGCATGCAGGACTTCTGATTTTTCTTTTTAACAACAAGTACCAAGAAAACATCCTCCATCATAACACTTAAACTGGCACTTATCTGATTAAAAAAAATAAATAAAAGGCACGTTTACTCGTTTCATGCCATGTGTTTATGCTAACGATGTCCCCATTTCCTGGCTAATGTGAATTAATGATGGGCACTTTAAACTACTGAAAAGCAGCAAAACTCTGTTGAGCATTTTGTATGTAGGAAGGATTGCACAGGCATGCAGGACTCAAAACAATCACATATTGTCAGCAGCAGATGTCATTTGTAAAATATTCACCATGCAAAAACCCCTAAGATACATATCTGTGATAATCAGGATTTCACTGCAGAAGACAATAAAGAAGTTACTAGTCAGTCTGCAAGCACTGCGGAGTATCAGGAAACTCTGTTAGAATTAATGAACATCTGCGGTTTATATCCTCCATAAATTAGACAAAACCTGCCGTCCAAACCACATACCGTTATATGACCCAGTTGCTGATTAACAAAGCTGTAACAAGGTTGAAAAGAAGAACAAGATACTGATGTGGAAGCAAATTTACCACAAATTATATTTCGACAAGAATTTAGGGAAGACACTGAAAAGAAACCTCTCTTTCCTGTATACAAAAGACCTGAAAAAGTCATTTTTAGACACCTCCACTAAGACCATTTACAAAAAATGCCCTTCCAAATGAAATTAAATAACATTAGGAATTAGAAGTCTAAATCACACTGTCATTGATCATTTTAATAAGGCTTAGACAGGTGGGAAACTACATTTGGTTGTGGGACAAAGACTATAATTTTTTTTATTGTTATGCAGTGAGAACCCTATTATCTGTAACCAAGTGGTTACCGAGCTAAAAGGCAGTTACGTCATGTTAGAGTCTCCTGGGAATTTATTTTTAGATGTGGCCTATAGTTAGGGAACCAAAAATGTAGTGAAATGAGCTGGATTGGTGTAACACATCACCATTTTATGAGAAATTAAGTTTTTTCCGTGGCACTGGTGATAGCCCCTACACAGCCTATATAATAAGGATTTTGGAATGAATTGGCTGATGAAATTGCTGTTCCCACAGACCTGACTCATCCAGCCTGGATGTTAAACAGGAGCTAGGTGAGCCCGGGCGATGCAACGGTGCTGCTAACATCTGCTCTTATCAGCCGTGCTTCATCCCTGTGTCTCCATACGCTGGGTATGTCCGTGGGCATCTCCTCTCTTGGCTTTTCCCGCTGTTCATCTTTGACCTTCCAGGCTCTGCAAGCCAGGGCGATGCGGAGGAGCATCCTCCTGCGTCCAGTTCAGCCTCCGGACACGTCCTCCCACCCTCCGGCGCCCGGGAAGGCAGCGCCCGCGCGGGGCTGGAACGTACCTGCTGGCTGTGACGGGCATCGCGGCTCGCCCACCGCGCTGTCTCACGGCAGCGCACCGGGAGGGAAAGCCCGGGACGAGTCATTTCTGCAGCTAGCAGGAAACACACGCAAATGCAACGGCTTGAGAGCGCCCTGGAGGAAACCCCCCTCCCGGCTCATAGGCAGCCAGCTCAGCGAGGCGCCCGGGGAGCTCAGCCCAGCCTCAGCCTCCGGCACGTGCCGCGGGGCACCGCGGCGGGGGCACGCACCCGGAGCATCGCTCGCGGATGCCTCCTGCCCGGTCCTGCCATCCCCACCGCTGGAAACCCCTGGGGTTGGAAACCTGCGGGACAGAATCACCTGGAGAACGGGCTGTGCCCCGCCATATAAGGCAAAAGAACAAACTTGCCGTTGTTTCCTTGGGTTTGGCCCCTTGTTCTGTGATGAGGAAGCCAGTTTGCTCTACGTGAGGCTCCAGTGTTGCCAGGTAGGGCCTTGGCCCTGATCTCTAGGCAGGCACAGATCTGTACCAAAGAACTACCAAAGTGAGAAATAGCTCTCAAACCAGCAAGCCTTTACTCAATTGCAAAGGCCATGGGGTCGGGGCAGAGTAACCCTGCTGCTTCCCCATGGTACCAGGGCTTTATCCCTCGGGATCAGCCCTTCTGGGGGTTGCTCTCAGTATTGCAGAGCAAAAGGCTGAGTGCCAGCAGCGTGCATGAACCGTGCATGAAGCCCTCGCCGCAACGCTGATTCAAACCAGCCAAGCATGCAGCCTCTGCGCATCCAGCCTGTGCCACTGCTCCCCAGCGCCCGACCCCTCAGAGCTGCTTCCCCTCCTCTCCTTCTTTTGTGTCCCCTAAAGCCTGGTGATCTGTCACGTTGCTGATGGGTGCTGGCAGCACCCGCCCAGTCCAGCACCTTGGCAGCAATTCTCAGCCTCCCTCACCAGGACTGTTAGCTCTGCTTTGCAGTAAATAGCATTTGGGAGAAGGCCACACACATCCACGTGGAGAGCAGAACTCCAGGATCATTTATTCTTTCAACACAGGTGGGGTCTAGCCTGTGCTTTAACTGTTTTCCTAAGTTCCCGCAGCCTTGGATTGGAGGAGACCTTGGTGGAAACCAAAACCCTGGGTGGAGTCTGATTGACTACATGACCTGTCTATCACAAGCATCATTGCTGGATAAGAGAAAGGGTAAGAAATAGGGCTTCAAATAGGTTTAAAAGACATTTCAGGCATGCTAGCTTTTAAATATTCTTGATTGTCAAACACCATGACCCTTTCTCATTCCCCATCATGCTACGATTAGTCTGCCGAGCTGGGAAGGGGGATCTCCAGGGACCACATCTAAATGCACTTACTAAATGACTTCTAGTGCCCTTTCTGCTGCCCTGGAGTCAGATAGAGAAGAGAAAAAAAAAATTGCAGCTGCTAACTGGGCAAATGAGATTTGCCTGTGCATGATGATCGGGATGCAAAGTTCTTTCCAGCGCTTACCTAACGGCATAACGTAGCCTTGCGGCCCTGCTAGTCCGATACCGCGGGTGACTAACGTGGGATAGTCCCTAAGCTTCAGCGCACTTAGTGCTTTCCAAAGCGCTGATTGCAAAAGAAAGGCCAAAGCTCCGAGACGAGGGGATTACCCCAGATGCAGCTAATCTGGAGCTCCGCGGCTGTTCGTCTTACAACAGCCGGGTCCTACTGTATCCCCTGGGTGTTACGTCCTACGGGGTGTCTCGCGCTGCGCGCTTGTCCCGGCCACGCGCTGCCTCTCTACATCCCGCGTGGCTGCGTGGAGGAGCACGCTGGTGCGTTGGGCTGCGGGGACCGTCCCGCTCCCCTCGGCGCTCGGGTGCATCGGGTTGCAGGATGCCGAGGTGCCGGGGCCGGCTGGGAGCAGCCCCCCGTGGCCGATGTCTGCCCGCGGGGCGGGGGAGCGGGCTCCTGGCTGCGGAGCAGCAAAGCCCGGAGCAGGTTCCTGCGAACATTAAACGGGCCTTTTTATTGCTTTGTGACAAACTGGTTTGTCAGCAGCAGGAAGTGATGTTCCTGCCTTCCTCACCGAAGGGAAACTCCTCGTGGTTTCCATGGGGATGTATGCAACTGTGTAAATACAGGTTTATATAACCTTAAAGCCCACATCGAGCTGCTGCGTGCCTGGTTGCCGGGGGTCTCGGGTGGCTGCGTGGGGAAGGGTCTGAGCTCAGAGCCGCTGGCACGGCCAGGGTAACGTGCCACGGGCAGAAGTCAAGGGCCGCTGGAGTTCGGCGCCCTGAGTCACAGCGAACCGTGCGCCTTGATATCCCGAACAAGCAGAAGAGCAAAGCGGGGAGCGTAAGCAAGCGGAGAGGAGGGAAAATGCCTCCCCAGCGCATTCGCAGCTAGCAAGGTTGAGCCGGCCTGAGTAACGGAGGCTTCCTCCAGCGGGGCTAATTTTAGACCCCGCCACTGCCGGTCTCGGCCCCCTCGCGCCCGCGGCCGCAGCCTCCCCGCCGCAGCGCCGCACCTCCTCCTCTTCCTCCTCTTCCTCCTCTTCCTCCCACCTTGCCAGGCCTCTCTCAGCTCCTTCCCCCGCCTCTCGCCATCAGCTCCCAGCCGAGCCCCTTGGTCTCCCCCCCAAGCTGCGGCATGGACATGACGTTTGCCGTGCTCGCTGTGATCTTTCCTGCTCCCGGTGCTGCTCTTTTCCCATCTCCTTCACTCGTTTGGGCTGGGAGCGCTTCAGGATCCGCGGACGATCCTGGGCGCAGATAATCTGCATGAACCACAGGGGACTCCCATTACAGCAGGTGGGGAAGGCTCCCCGTGAAGCCTCCAGAAAAGATGCTAGAAGCAGCCGCAGAGCTGGAAGTGGCTCTCGGTGCCTTGCCGAGAGGCTCGTGCCCTGCCGCAGCCGGCTACTTTTTCAGAAACCCGCTTTGTGCTGAAGCAGCTCTCTTTTTGTGCCCCTCTGTCAGGTGCCTTGTTAGGTTATAAAAACTGATCGACTGCCAGGTAATGAGTTTTATTGTTCCAAGAAACACATAAACAAGCTCCCCCGGCTGCCGGGGAGCGGAATTCTGTTTGAACTGTGATTAACAGGCAGGATTTTTTTTATCAGTTGCGCGGCTGGGGCTGCCAAGGTTGTATTTTTCCACTGAACAAGCTCCGCTTTGCTTTGAAGGTGAAGGTTTGTTCCCCCGCTTGCTGCAGGTGTAAAAAGGCTCACGCATTCGGGAACAGCCTGGCACGTTTTGCAGGGGACGCGGCAGCGGGTGCAATTCCACCGAACGGTGCGATCTGCAGAGTGAGTTTCCACGAAAGAAGGAAGGGATTTCTGCAGGATCTTCAGGACAGAACAGGTTTGGGGGAGGAACAGTCAGCTAGTGGCTCGTGCACATTAATATGCTGTAGAGAAAGGGTTTCTAACCTCAGTTCTTAGTGACCAGGGACCTCTGTTCACTTCCCTTTTTGCTGCTCCATTTGTTTCTATCCCTTGGTGTCAGGTTGAAGCTTGCTGACTGTTAATGCGTAGCGCTGACGACAGAGCTGCGTCTGAGGGGTAGTTCACGTGGAAGAATTTCAGACGCAGCAGTGCATCATCCCATCCTTCAAGGGCACCTTCTCCCAGGAGAAGAGTCCCAGATTTTAGTATCGTTAACACTCCAGGTAACTTGCAGGATTGCAGCAGGAGTTTATTTAGTGCATAGTTTGTCTCCAGTTACGGGACAAGGCTGCAGCTGCTTTATGCTTAACAAAAACCTCATCTGTAAGCTTAGGCTTCAGACTTTAACTACCAAAATGCTTTAGTTTTACATAGAGCGTTGTAGCCTCCTGCTGTCTGCCTAAGCAAGCCTTTATTCAACGAGCCAAGAGTAGGATCTATCTCCTTGAATTTCAGAGATGCAAGGACCAGCACCCTCCTTCCAGAGTCAAGCTGCAGAGCCAGCACAGTTGACGTCCTAGTATACCTCCCTCCAGCTAGCCACTCGTGACACAACACGGTCAGGAAAGCAAGCTGACTTCTGGCTGCATTTCTTCATTCTGCATTAGCTTCACCATGCGTGAGGGACATATTGCAGCACCTGCTGCTCCCCCATACATGCGCTGCCTGCCCTATGGACCCCACGCACCTCTGCCAGACCCATGGGCAGCACTGGCCCTGCCACCCTCCAGACAGGAGCACCAACCGGGCAGAGCTCTCCTCTGCTGTTATGCTACAAAAAAGCTCTACTCCTCATTACCTCAACTTAAATGCCAGGTAAAAGTCACAGTAGTGCGAACTCATAGCAAGAGTAAGCGTGGGTCTAGGTAATAAGTTTAGCAACCATTGGTACTTGATCTGTTCTTATGCTCTGACTTGCTTACAGAGATAACCAGTAAGCCAAGTGTTTCACAGCAAGTGGCATAAAATTTCACAAACATTAGAGAACTGTTTCTAACAGGTTAATTTTTAGATTTAACCTTTGAAGTGTTAAAAGTAAACAAGCAGTGAGGAAGCTCTTCCTAGAAGAAGGTTATTTTAAACCCACAGTGAGCCCACCATGCCCAAGCTGCAGCTGGTGTAAACTGCTCCAGGTCCATGGCTGTCACTGGATCCAGATCCACCTATGCAGCTGAGAATCCGCCCTTGACTCTTTACCATGGCATGTAATAACACAGGGACAAAACAAGGCCAAGTCACAGCCTTCTCCTACGTCAAAGGAGAGCTCAACTCAGAAACAAAAGCTAGTTTCTAGTGAAGTCTAGTGTTTTCAAACACTTTTTTTTTTTTTTCTCTATCGAGCTCAATTAGGATACTAGTTAAGTGCAATGCCTGAGGACCGTAAACTCCATAGAGTCAAAAACTCAGACCTCCTATGGTCTATCTGTGAATGCCTAAGTGAGTTTTGAGGCAGTAAAATACAAGATTTTGAAAGTATCCAGCTCTCTCCCAGTAGAAATATCATAATTTATTGTTTGTATAAAAAGTTAATCATATAACAAAACTATGTCTCCATAAGAAGAAATATATTATTTCACATCATAAATAGATATACAACCCTTGGCAACTCAAAAAAAAAAAAAAAAGCACTCGCCTGGTGCTTTTACGTCAGTGCTTAGGAAACAAGAAGAGTTGACGGCTATATACAGGATTACAGTACCAAAAAATTACTGAGGTATTTTGTTTCTCTAGAAATAAAACCTTAGGTTTGTGAAGGCAAAAAACAATGCATTAATGTAAAAATAAATAAATAGTAGGACTGTCATATTACAGGGGACAGCATCAGTGTTGCTTGAAGTGTCCAGGAATGGGAATACTGGTGCATGTATACTAGACAGTGAGCAGGCTTAAAATAGACAGGAGACAAGAAGGAACAGCTCAGAAAAAGGCAACTATGTTCTTTGATCTCTATGTAGACATCCAGATATTGGCTTAAAACGTCAGCCCCAAAAAACAAAAAAAAGTAACACTAGTTCTCTGGAGTCAGGTGAGCTCCTCTCTGCTTACAACAGCACTCTGGGATGGATGGATCCCCACAAAATGCAAGTGGCTGATGACACTGTCCCCATAGTTATTGCACTTCTGAGACAATAAAAGTCTGAGTTCTGACCACGTTTTCACCCGCCTTTCAGCAGCTTGGGGAAGTGGTAATGGGGCTCTGAAGATAGCTTAAAGCACTGGACGATGTGTGAACAGGGATGGAGACTGGAAAGTTAAAGACTGTCGTGGTTGATGCTCCTCTGTCCAATACAGCAGACATAGCAGGGCTGCCAGCTTCTGCTGAGCAGTTTGGGGCAAGGACCTGGGACTCAAACTGAAGCAGCTGTCCCATGAAGCTGAAATTTGGGGAGATGATGCTTCTTCTCTGCTTCACAAACTCAAATGCTTCATCCAGTTTGACTCTGTTGGTCCTCATGAGATAAGCAAGGCAGATGGTTGCTGATCGGGAAATGCCAGCCTGGCAGTGCACAAATACCCTTCCACCATCATTTTTAACAGAATCTGAAAGAATTAACACACACAATTAGCAAACTAGTCCCACTGCTTCCAGAGGTGGGAAAGCACAGGGTGCTGCTTTACATTTCTTTAAGCCATCCCTTCCTTAGCCTAGGAAGTGTACACAGGGCTTTAGGGACAGAGGGAGCCTTTGTCCTGGGGCAAGCAGCAATGTAGCTATTCTCATTCTGGGCTCCAACTCCGATTATACCAATAGCTCCTCTGGGTCACTTTACTGCTCTTGTAAGATTACTTTAAGACTTATCTGCTTAAACTTGCTAGCTCTTTTCTGCAATACCCATGCCTCTCGATTCAGTGCTTCAAACTGATTTTTAAAGCCAGGATTATTCCACCCTTGGTAGAAAAAAATTAACAGGAATGGTCCCCAAGTATTTCCCCTATGGAATGAAACTCCCTAGTTTTAAGATGCAGCCTGGGCTACAGCAGAGGAAGGAAGAGAAGGGGGGAGGCAGAGTTCATTGCTTCCCAACAGCAGAGATGTTATCCCTGGATAAAAACAGGCTGTAAAGAGCTCACTTACCTATGAAATCAATCGCCTCATTGAACCAGGAGCTGATATCTGCCTTGTGGTTGTCCTCCACAGGGATGCTTTTGTACTGGTAGTGCCCTTCAAAATGGTTGGGGCAGTTGGCAGAGACATTGATCAACGCCGTGATCCCCAGGGCATCCAGCATGTCTTTGCGGGAGGCATGGTACGCGCTGCCCAGGTAGAGAAACGGCAGGATTTCCACGGGCCCACCCTGGAAGAGAAGGGACGGGGGAGCCGTCAGCCTCGCGGCGGCTTCGCGGCGGCCTCCCCCTCTCCCCGCACGGCCCGCGGGGGCTCACCTGGTCGTAGAGCGGCGTGCCGCAGGAGCTGCAGCCCGAGTCGGCGCTGCCGGGCGCGCCGGCGGCGCTCAGGGGCAGGCTGAGGCCCGTCGGGGCGGCCGGCTTGGTGCAGAGCTCGGAGCAGGCGGCCGAGAAGGCTTCGTAACCTCCTACAAGAGCGGGCGGAGAGAGGCGGCGGTGAGCGCCGCGGGGCCCGGGCTCGCCGAGGCCCGCGGGGCCGGGGCGGCCGCGGGGGGCGGCCGCGGGGACTCACCCTTGAGGAAGCAGATGCGGGCGCCGCGGGCCTCCCGGCACAGGGCGCTGAGGGCCAGCACCAGGGTGCTGTCGCGCTTGGGCAACTCCAGGTCGGCGCTGCGCTCGTCCAGCAGCACCACGGTGTGGAAGAGCCCCTGGCGCAGGCGGGCGCGCAGCTCCTCGTTGGGCACGACGTGCTCCAGCCCCACGGCGCCCTTGGCGCGGCGGCGGACGATGGTGCTGAGGCGGACGTTGCAGGAGCCCAGGATGTGCGAGGCGTTGAAGGAGAAGAAGGAGCGGCAGTCGAGGACGAGGCACTGCGCGGCGCGCTCCTGCAGCAGCCCCCGCAGCGCCTCGCACTCCAGGGCGCTCGCCCGCAGGTTCACCATGGCCCGCGGCAGCGCGCACAGAACGGAAGGGAAGGGAGGCGGCTGCGGGCGGCGGCGGCGCTGGGCCGGTGTCGGGTCGGTGCCGATGTCGGTGCCGGCGGCAGCCCGGCCCCGCACGCCCGCGCCCGCCTTATATCGCCGCGCGCCGCCGCGCCGCCGCCGTTTTCTCAATGGGGCCGCGTCACGTGAGCGCCCCGCGCAGACGTCACCTGGCGGCGCGCCAGCCGCGGCGCGCCCAGCCCGGCCGGCCATGACGTCATGTGCAGCGGGGCCGGCCGGAGCGCGGCGCGCGCGCGCGCCCCGGCCCCCGGGCGGCACACGGGCGCGCGCACACATACGGACACACGCATGTGCCTGCTCACACATACATGCATACATAGGCACCTACGTGCACACGCGCACATATATAATACACACCTGCACATACATGTATATATGCACGTATACACGCAGACATCCTATATACATGCAGAGACATATATGCATACACACACACATGCATCCACATGTATATGCATATGTGCACGTGCATATACGTACACATACATGCACATGCATAGTCACACACTGCAGCGTGTTCTCCCCCCAACACATACACACATACACATAAAAATACACTTACACACACACCCCCCTCTCTCTCTCTCTCTCTCTCTCTCACACACACACACACACACACACACACACACACACACACACACACACACACACTGCCCCGCACCCCAGGCCCGCTGGCTCCCCGGGCTGGGTGGGGGCGGGGCACCTTCCTGTCCCACCCGGTGTTGGTCCTTGTCCAGCCTCTGCCACAATCGCTGTTGCTGAGGGTGCAGGAAGGACCCTGGAGAAGCACCAGGGTGAGGGGATGCTCTAGGGATGTGTGTGTACGTGCTTATTCTCATCAAATGCACATTCAAAGAGACAAGCATACCTACCCATGTATTTATACTCGTGTGTAACTGAATATACATGTACAGACATAGCTACACATAAATAGATGTATATAAATATATTTGAATGTATTTTTATAAACACATATTTGAGAACAGTTCCCATCATGTTTTATAGTAAGTAAAAGAAATGTAATAGACCTACAGCCTCCGCAAATTTGGATTTCCATATAGAAAAGTTCCCCAGAATTTAGGGCTACCAAGTAACTGGCAATGAAGTAGTGCAAGTTCTGTTTTTTTTTCCGCTTTGATTGTGTATCAGTGCTTCCCAAAAGTTTTTGTTACCCCGTGGGCGATCAGCTTCTACCAAATCACTCGGCTGTTTCTTACTCAGGGCTTCCAGTCACCGCCGCTTGCAGTTCCCCATCTGTCTCCTCGCCGGTTCCTCGCTGGCCCCTTCCCTCCTGCGCCTCTCTCTCCCACCTGCGTGGCCCAGAGCATCCTTGCCCCTGCCCTCTGGCAGCCGTGCGGCTCTCTTCCCGGACGGCCCGACGGTCGAACACTTCAGAGCCTTCCAGGCTCTTCTCGGGTGGCAGGGGGAGAGAGGCGGCCGAGAGCCGGCAGCGGGGAGCCAGTGCCGTCTCCAGCTCATTATTTTATTGCAGAATTGCCTCGGTTCTGCTGAGCTCTGTTTTTTTGCCAGAACTGCAGCCTCACAGCAAATCTGTTTTTTCAACACATTCCTTAAAAATAAACACGGGCTTGCGCTTTTCGTTCGCTTTATTTATTGTTGCGCTTTTAATAGTGAGTTAGAAACGGATTGCGGGAGAAAGGCTCGCACGTGGCGTCGCCGGGAAATAACCGCGCCGCGCTGCTGCCCGCTCCGCCGCGAGGGCTCCGGGGCGGCTCCAGGGCAGCCCGAGCACCAGCTCCGGTGGGCCGGGAGCACGGGGCATCCCCAGCCGTGCTCCCGGCCGGTCCTGCCCAGCCGTGGCACCGCCGTGGCCAAGCTCTCGCCGCCCCGCCGGCGACCTGCCGAACACCAGCCTGCAGCACCCTTGCGCCGGGCGGAATTAGCAATGGTCAACTGGTCGCCGGTGTTTTGCCGCAGGCTCCTGTAGAGCCGCGAGACTGGACTTTATTCATCACCTTTTCCTAGAGAGAATTCCCCCGGGTTGACATGGACCTCTGCCTGTGACCTGTCTGTAAATTCATATCTAGGCGACCGACTTCCCCAGGGTGCTGAGCTCCTCCTGCCTGCTCCATGCCCGGGAGTGTGCGTCGGACAACCTCGCTTGAATGCCTTAATGGAAAAACTCTATTTCCAACGGTGCTGTGCCCCGTACCCCAGCCCGGCTCACAGGCGCCCATGAGTGTCTGACTGATTTTTTTTCCTGTTGTCCTCATTTTTTCTTGGTGTCCCACGCACACAACAAAACTAAGAGATGTATTTTTTCCTGGTTTGCCAGGCTCAGTTTCTCCCAAGTCCAAAGAAATTGCCCTGACATCCGCACGTCTAAGTGAGAATGTGCTCCCATGTTGTTAACTAGTGTTATACAAATATTAAATAACAAGTATCTTGTAAATATACAAGATACTTCCACTGCTATGAGATAGCACAGAAACCTCCAGATGATGCCTCTGGGAGAGGAGAATCTGCCTCCACGAGGGTACACCATGGCAGTAATTGCTCCTTGATGAGTTTGCCATGTAATTATGAGACTCTCTAATCCAGTTTTATTTACACCCAGTGCAAATCAGAATGAAAAAAAAATACATTACATGGGCACTGTTTTCTTAATCACTTATAATACTGGACTAGCTATTTCCTTGCTTTTCTCCTTTTCTCTCTCTCTCTCTCCCTTTTTTTTTTTTTTTTTTTTTTTTTTTGAATAAGGTGCTATAAAAATGAAAGAAAGGAAAACACAAAACAAGAGTGACTTATAGGAGCTCAGTCTGACCTGAATGACTTTCTTATGGGTCTGATTTCCCCTGTTAACAAAAGCCAGGAAATACAAAATTAACCCCTTCCTCCAAAACAAATCCATGTTTGCATTCTGGCCACAAAGTCATTGTAATAATAACAATAGAAACAACAGCGCGAGGTGCGGCGCCCTGGGTGTGGAGGTGGGAGGTGATGCTTTTATTTTAGCACCTAGGGACCCGCTGCTGGCTGGTCTCCAGGCTCTTCAACTCTGGCTTAGGAGCCTGCAGCTCCCTGGTTGCTCTGCCAGAGCGTTCGCAAGTCCGAAACGCCGTGAGAGCCCCATGAGGCTGAGCCCACGCTCATAGGATTAAGGGCTTCTCGGGAAGATGACTTCACCCCCATTCCGTAATGTCATCGCTGAGTGTTTTCTCTCTGTCTCAGTGGGACAGGAGCCCTCAGAGCTTTTCTCGGAGCCTGTGGGTCTCCCAGGCCTGGCGGGCTAAAGCTGAGCTGTGAGGGTGGTGGAGGGCTACGGACAGCCTCCGCACGGACTAGCGCCGAGGCCAGGTGGTTAGCAACTCGGGGACAAGGTTAGATAACTCCTTCCCTGCAACTGGCCCATTGCACAAACTGGTTATCCAGTAAAACTGGTTATTCAGGCTTTTAAACTGGTCACCCATGGCCAAAATCAGTTCTGAAACGTTCCAGGGAACTCAGGATTACAGCACCATCGGACCTGACCCGAGCCTGTGCCTCTCTGCCCTCAGCCTGTGGCTTGCCTGAATAAAGATAGGCAAGATCAAGCCTTGAGACTTGAGACAGAGAACAAAAATGCATGTGGGAAAATTTGGAAACTGTGCTGGATGCATTTCTTCAGCATGTGTAACTTTTTCTCCGAATTCAGTTTCACAACCCAGCATTTCCTTTTGTAAATATTTGGACAGATTGTACAGAGACACCCACATTCACAAAAAACAGAAGGAAAAGAGGGAGGAAAGGAAGGAAAGAGAGGATAGAAGGATGGAAGGAAGGAAAAAAGGAAAGAGAGAGAGAGAAAGAGAGAGAGAGAGAAAGAAAAAGAAAGAAAAGGGGATCCAGCAACAAAAGGCTACAACAAACAGAATATGAACAATAAAGAAATGCTACAAGGAAACACTGGTTTTTACATCTTTAAATTCTGCGACTGAACCCTTTTGCCAGAGTCTGGTTGAGTTCTAGCTGCCCCACATTCTTGTGTCAGAGGCAACAAGGTGGGTGAATTAGGAGGGCGCAGGGCGAGTCCAGCTTGCAGGGAAGGAGACTCTGGACTCGGGTCTCACTCCTGGAGAGAGGGGCTGAAAACCCTCCTGCTGCGTGACACGTCTGGGGCATCGCTGCCTCATGCTGAGCGCAAAATGTAGTGACTCGGGCCTTTTGACTGAGGACACATCCAGGGGATGGGCACGTAACTGAGGAGTAAGAAAAGCCCCTGCGTTGCCGCCCTGCTCACGGGTCCCGCTTCGAGCACACCGTCCACCTGCCCCGGACCGCTCGCAGTCCCGCGGCGCGGGAGGCCGGGCAGAGGCGGCAGAAAGCAGAAGCTCAGTCCCTGCACGTTCCTGGACCCTGTAGTCCCTCCTTAGACCCCCCCCCACTCCCCGCCACGGGTCTTTCTCTACCCAGTTTCTCATGCACGATCTCGCTGTTGTTCCAAGCAGGCAGCTCCGAAAGGCGACAACCCCAGCAGCCGCCCAGCAGTGTGCGACCCCGCACACATGGCCCAAAACCCAAGACACCCGAGGAGCCAGTGGCAGGGACGAACCCTCCCGTTGTAATTTTGCAAGTGAGTCCATGCCTGCTTGAGCAGCTAATGCAAGTCAGTTCTGCTTTCTCTGCCAGTGACTCACTGAATAGCCTTGGGCGAGTTGCTTAGTGTTGCATTTTAACCTGATTATAGGCATTACATTGCCAGTCTGGAATACCATGGATTTGATACTCAAAATCATTAAATATCTGTCTCCAAAGGAAGATTCTTGGGAATTAGCGCTGATACAGTACTCAGCACCAGGATCAGCTTAGTAGAGCAAATGGTTTAAGCAATTTAATCTTATGTTTAATTGCCTCTATCAATCTGCAATGAATCATGATAGCACTGGGCACAGGGGTACTCACTTAATAAAATCGCTGTATTTGTGAAGGTGCCATATATTGGAATGAAAGGTGTCAGATACATACACATATATAAAATATACACCTATGGGAAGTTATTTTCCTGCTGCTCGAATGTGTATTTTCTCAGCAACATCCACCAATGGCTGGTATGGTAAGGAAAGGCTTATGTGGGAGGAGGAGGAATCTGAATAGAAAACAAGTGACGTACCTTGCCCCAAGCAGCAGGGAGAGGCGTGTTCTCCTATCTAGATATAAGAGACATGGATTTATTGCTGCTGATGTGATGTCAGTGTTTTGTGGGTGCAGTGACTGTATACAAGCTTCTATTCCCAGAAACATCAGCTCTATTAGAGACTGCAATAAGAGTCACAGAGGCATGGAGAATTGCAGGTCGTTCTTCTGTTCTTCTTATCTCTGATATTTGTGTAGAAAAATCGAGGCTCCACAAACGTCCGTGGCAGAGAGGCACCTGCTGAGCCCGGGGTTACTCTCAGCTGTGCACACGAGGACGTGCTGCACAGCTGGGAGGAACGGGACTGGAATCCAGTGGCTTGTTCCCACTTTCCGGAGGGAGCGCAAACCAGTTCTCCTTTAGCCTGTAGCTACAACTGTTCCCACCACCTTGCTGGTGCAAGGGTCTGCAAAGCCAGTGAAACCAGCTACCATTGGCTTTCCCCAGCGTTAAGGGCATGTCTGGGAAAGACTTCCACGGTCGGAGTCCCGGTACATGCTAAGTAGTCCCAACTCAAGAATAATTTTGGGTGGATCTAGGCAGCCGGGAATAATTTAGGACTGTCAGGGCTGAAAACTCTGCAGGTGACAGAAAAGTACTTCTGCCTCCTCCTGAAGTCCTGCGCTGAGCGCAGGACTCGAGGTCTCAGAAATCAGCCTCTCTCGGAGCACTCAGAGCACTTATCCTCTACATGCATCTCCCTGCTCATGGCATCGAAACGGGTTATTTTCCGAGGAGACCGGAGAGAAGGACCTAACAGCAAAAGCGGCGAGCAGGGATGCGAAGCAGCGCAGGGTAAGGTGAGGCTTCGCTTATCAAAAGCCGCAGTTCCCATGTTCTTTGACTGTGGAGTAAACCAACGAGTACGCCCACGAGTGACACTTCGTAAGAGGATGTGAAAAAATAAGGAGATTGTATAAGGAATGTGAGCATGAAGTAATGCCGATGTATAGCACATTACGCACGCTCTGCCTGAGTCTCTTGTCATCCATCTACTTTTTTTCTGCGCTTCTTAGCATGGGCCTTCAAGGTGTTTATAGCCAACCTTTGCATTTCACTTCTGACTGTTAAAAAATACCCCCATAGCAGTAAATACAGAACTGCTTATTCATTTTCTGTGATGCAGTTTGTTAAAATATTTGCAATATGACACGGTTCTCTCATGTGATAGAGTGAGGTGATGTTTGTGTGTAATAGCGGTTAGTGAAAACACAGTATTAGTCATAGGAGAGAATAACACTTGACTGTTTTGAATGTGAAAACCTTTAGCCTGTGGAAAAAGCCAAACTTTGGCCTACTGTGCTGTTTTCAAAAGTATACGAGAACATATGGGGCAGAATGAGTCAGCGCGTGGCGATCTCCGAGCGCCGTCCCAGCCGGAGCAGGGTACGATGCTCCGCGGGAGGACGATCTGCTCCTCGCCCCCATGAAAAGCCTCCTCATGGCCACCCGTGAGTTGCCATGTCGCTCGGACCCCGTTCGACTCAATAAAACTCAGCGTGGGGCTGATCTAACGCACCCGAGAAGTTGCCCTCTTGCAAAATCTTCCCCCCCCCCCACCCCCCCAAGGTGAGACCCCTGGACGCTCCTGCGAGCTTTCTCCTCGGCGGCCGACAAACCGTTTCCTGAGTGGGACGAACGAGGGATGAAGTCACGGGGCCGAATCGGGTGAAACCAGCTTGACCAAACACGGGGCTTCTCTCGGGCCGGGGGGGCAGGTTGGTCACACTCGCGCTCCCGACGCTCTGCGGCTCCCGGAGCCCGGCGCAAACTCCGATTTCGCCACGGGCGCCGCACAAAAAGCTGAGCTCTGCTTAGCCAGAGGCCCGGCCGAAGGGGCTCTCCTACGAGCACGCGTCCCGGAGAGCTTTTTTTTTAGCTTTTTTTTTTTTTTTTACAGCTGCTGCGGTGTAAAAATACCCGTCTTGATGCAGGGCGCCTGGGCGAGGGGAGGCGCGGGGCTGGCTTTCACCCGGCGGCTGTACAGAGAGGCCGTTCCTTGATTTTAAAAGCCACCTGATCACCCGAAGGTTACGCTAGGAAGCACGTTATCACGGGGTCCCACATAGACGGCGGATAAGAGTCCGGGCGTTCGATTTTTAAAGCTCTGCCATAAAGATTTCTACGCGTTCTCAGATACTCAGTGCCCAAACCTACGATCAAGCAGCTCTTTAACGTAATCAGATGAAACTGTAAATAAATCTCCCCCCCAGGTTAATTGGTTGAGCCATTCGCATCCATAATCACAGGGAAAAGATTAGAACCGAAGAGATAAATAAGGAAATAACCAAAATAAGAGAGCTTTTGTATTATTTTACTGAAGTTATTTTTGAACACAACCCCTCATTTGAACAGCCAGAATTTTGAAAAAAAACGTGAAGTGTGAGTCAGGGGCTGAATTTCACAAACTGGGCTCTGATTAATTTAGTAATTCAAAGTATCTTTCCTTCTCTTTTTTCTCTCTATTCAGTTCTGTTTTAGTTCACACACCAGGTCAACCAGTGGGATATGTCACAGCGATCAGCAATTGCTTTGCTTTCCTCAGCACTCATTTTTCTTTTGTGAAAAAGAGGAACAAGAAGTGAAATTAGCTAAAAGAATCAGGCACATTCTCAAATGGTAAATACAAGAGGAGCATGAATCATCCTCTTATAGAAATGACGAGAAAGGATGGAAAAGGTAGCGGTTTAGGAGAAGAAAGTTATGCTCTACACGGCTGATTCAGCTCTCCGGACTGAAAATGAATCACCAGAATATTTAAATCATATTACCAGTATTAACACACACAAAGTCCCTGAGCTCAGGGAGCCTTTGTTATGAAACAAATTTGATAACGGGGAACAAAAGAACAAAAGAGCAAACGAACAAAAGAACAGCTTGCTGAAAGCACTGCGCTCCGCTGCCTGTCGCAGCCTGCACAGCCCGGGGAGAACCAGGACGTTTGCTGTTATCGTAGCAGTAATGTCACAGCCGCGGTGGGCTACAGCAATGCCGGGCAACCCCAAATGCTTTAGAAACCCAAAGACAGGCTCTCCTTTACCCTCTATATCTTCTATGCTTCAGCGGTGGCACAAAGTTTTGTAAAGCAAAGGAATTACCCGCCGGAGAGCACACACCAAAGCGTTTGTCGCCCCGAGCAGTGCACACAGTTAGCTGAAGATGCAACGTCAGGTCAGAGACTGGCTAGGAGGAGGTTTGATATGGGAAACACGGCTGTTCTTATCTCGTGGTTTGCACCTGAGCCTAAGTGACAGCATTCATGGAGTTGTAACATACGTCAGATTTCAGGCAGACTCTAGGCATAGATTACAGACAAGTTAAAGAGTGTTTTTAAATCCCCTTTCTTCCTTCCATCTTCCTGGCCAAGCTGAGCTCAGCTGGAATAAAGGAAGAGACCTATGTGTGCTGAGATTTTTTCTTTCACATAGGATATAACACAGCAGAAGTATCAAAGCAACCACAAGATTCTTTTAGTTAATGAGTTGCAAAGTTTTGTAGTGAGGTGCCTTGCTGCTATAAAGGACATCTGTATATGGCATAACAGTTTGGTACAATAAAATCCCTCAATGTTAAAATAAGCGTATCTGTTCAATGGCTGGAATCCTCAGAGGGATCAAAATGAGCTAAAGTTCCATCTCCAAATAATTTTCAGTGTATCTTCTTGTCTAAATCATTCAGGTTCCCTTACAAATCTCCAATTTAGCTATTAAATGTAAATGCTAAGGAATGAAAGCTTTCATACTCAGCTAGTAAGCAAGACTCATAGTCAAGACAAGACTCATAGTCAAGATTAGCCAAAATCCTGACAAGCTATTTTTAATAAAATCTGGTTTGGTAAAAGAATGTATATTGCTGAAGTAAACATGGACAGGAAAGGCAGAAAGTGAGAGTGACAGCCAGGGAGACAAACATTAATTGGCAAAGAATCCTTTGAAACATCTGGAATGCTGCACAGAAATGTCATTTACCAAGAATGTCAGCCAATCCCAGCGCAGATGGTTCCCATTAGTGTAAGATCAAGAGACCAGCAAGGCTAAAAATATGTATTTGCTTTTTTAGAAATAGGACTTAGTTTTCTGTGCTTTAAAAATAATAATCTCTGTTACGTAATTCCTGAAACTTGGAAATGTTTTCTTGGAATATTGCTTGGCACGCAGTTTAGAGCGCAGGCCCTGTGCCATTGCTATTGCTCATAGCCTTTCCCCTGAGGATTTTGTGATATATCTTTTTCTTAGGAACAGGAGGATGGCACATTGAGCTAAAATTGATGACTTTTGGTTGTAAGCGTCAGTGACAAAATATCTGGACTGCTGTTAGGGGCCAGTTCCTTGCCTGGTGTAACTGTGTGGCTCCACCAGAGTCCATCAGAGCACCATGCAAAGGCACCGTGGGACTGTGGAGTCACCCAGTCGCTTCCCTACTGCCAGACCAGCAGCGTGTGCCGCACCAAGCAACGTGCCTGGAGAAGTTGAGAGGAGAGCGTTTTTAGTCTCCCTGGTCAATCTGTTTTGGAATAGTTGTTTAAGTCAATGGAACAACGTTGGTTTACACCAGGCAGCAGTCTGGCTAAGTGAGAAGGGAAGCACACAGCTATGTGAACACACCTTCACCTCTGTACCTCACCTGATCCTGATTTCTGCTGGCAATGGTTACAAGGCACATGGCCACCTACCCAGAAGTACACCAGCCTTGGAGGAATTTGTGATTTGAAATAAGAAAAGCAGATGTAATTGCTTATCTGATTATCAGTTGTAACATATTTTATGCTGAAACCACCAATGGTCAGCCAGAGGTCTCCAGCTCTGTCCAGAGCACAGAGAAAAAAATGCAATTCCATAGGTAAATACTCTAAACTTCTCTTTGGCACAGGGGGTTTTCTAGCTTCAGTTCAGACCAGTCAACCAAGACTCTTTTCCCTGTGAAGGATAAAGGTGTTGCCTGTCATCTCTAAATCTAATGCTTGGTAGAGTGAGAAGTGTTGCTCAGTGGCAGATGGCAGAGGCATTGCAAGCCACAGCAACAACTCAAGAAGCACAAGCAGAGAAATGCTGCCTTGACTGCACCCTTTTGAAAGCTCAGGGCATGCTTCTCACTTCCAGCTTAGCTCTGCTATTAAGGATATGAGGCTTAGTGAAGAAACAAGTCAACGTTTTGCAAAGCAAGCAGAAACTGTGAGTAGACTGACTCCTTATCCTCTTCCCCTTGCCCTCATACCTCTGTGCAGAACAACCCACTGGCATGTGGAGCCGAGGTGCCTGAGCTTATGAGCTACAGGGCTGGAAATGCCCAATCAACACTACCACCTCTCAAGCTGTGAACAGTGGTAATACATGGTTTGGATTTTGATCATAATACCTTCTCCTTGGAGAAGCTTAAGGTGAGCACACCCAGGATGACAGTGGCTGATACAAGTTTCCTAATTGCTGACTTCCCTCTGGATGGAAATGAAAGAGAAATCTTTCTAGTCATCCATATTACCTCTTTTTTAAAGGAACTTCAGTGTTTACTGTCACAGAGGGAAACCTCAGTGGATGGATTGTTTTGCTTTCCTTTTACACACTTTCCTTTTCTAGCCAGTATATTTTTTTCCAATGGTAAAAGAAGTTTCTGCTTTGCTTTTTTTCAATATTGATTTAACCCAACATGGGGGAGAGTAGGGACAAATAGAGAAGAAAATGCTGAGATATGTATGAGACGGACTATGGTTTCACAGAAATTACACAAATGAAACAAAAACTTTCAGGATTGTCAACAAAATGCTTAGGGCCTTTCAAGTATAATGTTTCAAAATATCTTACTCACAGCAGCTGCCCCTATTAAACAAATAGGGAAATAAAGAGCTGAAATGTGAATGTAGTCTAATGAACAACTCCTGAATAAAAGATGTGAGTTCTCCATGGAAATTCTGAAGCAAAACTTTCAAGTATTTCCTATGGCCCCTGCTGAAAAACAGGTTTTGGAATAGTGATAAAATGGTTCCTACTGCTGGTGGTCTTCCAGTAGTAACAGATTTTAAGCAAAGAAAGCAATAGAAATGAGTTCAACTTACAGGAATTCTTTACTAAAGCCAAATATTTTGGTTGGGAAAGAGAACTGAGGATGGAGCGGGAGCATGGAGAGCAGCAGAGTTTCACCCTCAACCATGGCTTGGCCCGACTTTGCTGGCCACGTGGCATCTCATCTGTGGCTGTTTGCAGGGGAGTAGACACCTCAACCTCGACCTGATGGCTTGAGGGGCTTCTCCAACACGAAAAGCCACTTTTGGAGTCTGCACACTGTAGGAAGCTGGTGAAACAGCATCTGCCCCTACTAGTGATGGGTTGTGGCATTTCCATTTGAGCTGGGGTATCACCAGGGACATGCAGAAACATATGAACCAGTAAAACACAGTTATTGCCCCAAAGATCTTGACATTTCAGCCGGGTTACGGCAAGTAAGCGTGACAATCAGAAAGAAAGAGAATCAGATGATTAGATGACTGCACTTTGTCAGCTAGTTTTGAATCATTTCCTCTTTTGGGTTCTTTTTTACTGTCAGTAAAGACAGAAAAAATATATTTCAAAGGGAAAATATGCAATCAGGTGTTTGTCTGACTGAAACATGAATATATCAAAGATGATTTTGCAGAATTGCTAGCTGCCGTGTGAGACTGGAAAGAAAGAGAATAGAGAATGAACTCCTGTCCAGATGTCCCAAACATCTATGACCTATAAAAATGATTTTGTGGGTCTTTATCAGTCTCTTTCTGAGTAGGACAGTACAGAAAGCACTAACTGGTCTCTTTGTCTCAGTGAAGAAACTTGGTTCAACTGGGCTGCAATGAGAGCAGGGAACTCTCCTGTCTCCCCGCGGGTAAACAAGAGGCAGCCTTAGGAGGCAGAGTACGGGGTCTGCCACTACCTATGCTAAGCTGCCTGTATGGAGAGAGGATTTCAGTGTCGAGGGACAATATATGGCACCGATCAACAGTGTCAACCTCGCCACAGGATAAGAGGAGGTGCAAAAACTGAAAGTCAGAGTTAGGAGGAGAGTGGTGTAGAATGAGTAAATAAACCCCCAAAATATTCAATGACAAGTTCCAAGTCCTCTGATACGTGGAGCGATTTCTGTCTGAAATAACACCAGTTCTTGAAATGACATCAGCCCTCCTCCCTCAGCCCCCATCAAGGGCTGTGCACTGTTCAGCAAGGCTGTCGGCTTGGCAAGTGGGTGACCGTGTGTGTAATGTATAATTCAAGTATCCAATACACAAATGATTGCAGCGGAGTCAGAAAACATGCAAATTATGTCCCACATCCTGCTGTTAGTCATCCTCTTGGGGGAACTCCCCCCTACAAAGCTAGTATCCCAGAACACATTGTATGTTTGCTAATCCTCACTTTCTAAATGTTTCAACAGCAGCGGGAATCTTCCAGCTCTTCTCCTGAAAATGACTGTAATCCAAAACTGCTGTAGTAAAATACTCCATTCTTTCTCTAAAAATAGAAAATGAATTATCTGTATTTCATATTACTGCTGCATAACAATTAGAGGTATTAGTTTAAAATATTATAGCAGGTTACATAGAATCTTTCATCAAAGGGGATCAAAGCACTTTGCATATTAATTAAATCTTAAAATAAGACTCGGAGTTAAGCATTATTATGGGAGACAGAGAGTTCTAGGGATTCGTATAGGTGATAAGAAATGAGGCCGCATGGTGATTTACTGCCTGTGATTTACTACATAACCTTGTACGAGTCCTTCAGAGTCTTTGTGCCTTGGTTTCGCTGTCTGTAAGTGAAGGATAGTCGTATTTAACTTTGTTTGCAGAGTCTGAAATAAATCCTCTGGCAAAAGTGATGCCTGACTGTGGCAGTTACAGTGCCAGGACGTTAAAGGCAAAGAGACGGAGGAGTGGACTGACAGACATATCCAACGGAGTCCTAAAGCTGCTCTGTCTCTTATCTAATTTTTCACTGCATAACTGGGCTGCCTACAGGGTGTTTGTCAGCACTGCTTCTTCCCTTCTTTTTCAAATGCTCCTGAAAGCACAACCGCCACCGAGGCACCTAAGCAGCCATCACTGTTGCAGCCCTGAGCCCCTCATAGGCTTCAGAAGTTGCTGTATCCACAGTAGCTTTCTAAGGCATCATCTGCTGTTCCTATTTGACAGGTTAAATGCAACCTAAGGATCAGATTATCGAGGTTTTCAAGGGCTATCAATAGGAATTAGGTATCAAAGTATCTTTAAAAAGTACCTTCCAGTCAAAAGTGATCTGCAGAGCCAGGCTTCACCCATGGTGCCCTGCTAGCACTCTACTCACTGAAGAAACCTGTTTCCCTTTACAGGAGGAAGCTGGAGGGGCAAGTCCTCCTCCTTTCTTAGTGTAACTAGGACAAAGCAATTCATGGATCTCGAATCAATCTCTATGCATTAATTGCATGGAAAAGTCACATTTTATAGCACTGACTAACAGTGGCTTATGATAACAGAGACTCAATATCAAACACCTTGACCAAAGGTTATTTTCAGTTGTACATTATTTAAATAGGTCATGTAGAATCATAAAAGGACCTATGACTAAACCTGAACAGCTCAAGACACGTCACGAGACCAGTCATAAAATTATGAGAACCAGCAACAAAAAATCAGCCCCGTTAAAAGTCAGACTGGAGAGAGCAGGCAGCTTTTGTTTCTTCATTGTCAAACACGTGAGAAATAAAACCCAACATTCAGTCCAAACCCAGGGCACTCTGTGATCAGACAAGAGTGAGCAGAAGTATATTTCTAATCTCATATTAAAGTAAATACCATCTTCTGTTTGCTTTTAAGTAGAAGAACAAATATCTTTGAGTGATGTCTGAGATGTGCTGAGTTTTGTTTGTTCTCAGACTCCAGTGCCACAGGTCCACATGTTGTGGTGAGGTACCTTCCATTACTGCCAAAGTCTGTTTATCTTGTCTTGTGACTTACTGGAGTTAAACTTGGTTTCCCTCCTCCCCGTCAGTGCACTGAGACGCTTTTTGTTTTCATCTTAGAAACCAGAATGCCTCGTATAGCACCTGCGAGGAAGGGCGGTTACACCTGGTCCCGTTTTCTGGGAGGAGAAACGGAGCCTGAAGAAGTCGGGTGGCTAGAGGAGAGCGGCGAGCTGGGCTGAGAGCCGCGTTCTCACCGCCAAACCCGTGCTCCCCCACGGGGCTGCCCTTCCTCTTTTCTGCCCAGAGAAGCATGGCATTATCAGCAACGAGGCCAACAGAAAAGCCACACACGTTGCCGCAGCGTTGCTTCAGCTACATTGGGCAACTGACGGAAAGCCACTTCCCTAGACAACAGTTGCAGGCAGTTCGGGGCCGGTGCTGTTTGCAGCGTTCACCAACAATCCCATGGTAACAGGCATTTGCAGGGAGTCCCAGCCCTCTCAAGAAGCAAAGGAGATACATTCGGAGGCAACATCTACTAGCAGAAAGATGTGATGGGGCCTTCTGTTATCTCAGCCTCATGCAAACAAGGTACAGCACGAGAGGCAAAAGTGAAAGCCTCCAGGCCTCCGGGCTGCCGCTGCCACTACCGGCAGCACTTGGCAGAGCTGTTCTGAGATTTGGCTTGCTAATGTATGAGAAGTTGAAATGAAAATGATTATAGAGTCATGGAAATCAGAGACAGAAGTCTGGGACAAATGCTCCTGAATTGGCTCTTATTGTGCATGTTCTCATCTGCTCTTTTTAATTGCAAGAGCTGGTGCCTTGCAGATACCTTGAAGATGCTGGAGACAGACAGATGTATCTCATCATCAGGAAGTCTGTCTTGATAGTCAGCCAACATCCAAGGGGAGCGTGCATTATTTATTATGATGATCATCATCACCACCACTAACCTCATTTCCCTAGAGATTTGACTCCAGTATAAATGCTTGAGGCCACATCCTGGGCTTCTTACTCCTTTTTTGTTAACCATGCTATCATAAAAGCCCCCTTCATCTTCTTCAGGAACTTGGTCTGCATAAAGAATGGGGCACACAGGGAGTAAACTCTTCTGGATGGTGCTCTATCTTTTTCTTACAAGCTTCATTTGAAAGCCATACGACAGGAAAGCAAAAGGCTGGACGTGCTATGAAATGTTTGCAGAGAGTGACTACCTGGCTCCCCACAGACATCCACTTTATTGAGAAAAGCAGAACAGCAGAAAACCAATAGCAACAAGCAAAAGTTGTTTGTGTGTGTTTCAACACTGAGTTACGAACTCTGAGCTTTTTGCATACTGCATGTGCAGGAACATGATGTCAGTACTACTGTGCTGCAACAGGAAGCAAAAGATAAGAACGTGGTGAACCATCAGCTCTTCCTGAGCACTAACTTGTCACTATGTTTTTGTTTATGTTTTATGAAGTACAGGTTAGCAATACAAACGATTTTTCTGGCAACTTCAGCCATTTTTTTATTATTTCACAAACTGATTAAGCTATTGCAAATACATCTTTTATTTCTAAGTACTTGCCTCATTTTTAGCAGGAAGCATGTATATAAGTGCTGTGCTATCTATGGTTTGTGTTGTAAGGTCACATTGTAGAACTTCTGCTCCTTAATCAGACGACAGAGAGAAATAAATTAGAGGATGCAAACAACGTGCTCATCATCATTAGTAGGCATTTCAGAACATATTTCTGGAGAAATTATTTGTCCTAAAGATTCATAGACCTTCTTTATAAATCTCAGATGACTATGCAAATATTAGCAATGACATGAAAAAAAATTACATTTCCCCACATATGGAAAAGAAGTGAAATCTAAATTTACAAACTCTGCATTTTCATTATTCATCTAAGCCTAATCACAAGCACTGAGAAATACCATTGTAAAATCCAGTGAGTGCTTGATTTGTTTTTTAAGCCCGAGAGAAGGGGGCTGTTTCCTTATTCTGACAGCATGCTGAATTTAGCGCACGCTGCTCACGGTATTCTCTAATCCGTTGCAGCTGAATTGAAACATTCAAGTTTCTGGGGCACTGAGGCTTGACAGCTCAGAAAGAGCGATACCGCAGCACGAGCCCGCCGAGCTCTTCTGCACCGTGCATTGAAAGGGGCAGGAGCCAGCACAGTGGAGCTGCTGAATAATGACAGCAATCATGGAGGATTTCCTATTGTGCCAAGCTTCAGAGGGAAACAGCAAGTAACGTAAAGGAAATGAGTGCATTTGCTCAAACTGAAAAGGTCATCCAGCCACATATTTTCAGCTTTGGTATACATGTAGCATTTTAAGTCCAATTTTTATCACAAATCCTATCTTCTCAAGGTCTTCAGGAAGGTGACAGAGAAACTGTGAGGTTATTGGGTGGTGTGAGAACGGAACTAGCTATGATTTACAAACTTGTCATTGCAGCATATCCACTTTTGTGTAATGAAGGAAAAAGCAACCACCCTAGTAGCAATTCTTTTGCATCCTCACCGTACAGTTTTAAACAACAGCTTCAGTATCAGAGAGATTCAAGACCTCCCCCACAAAATACCCTGTAAAGCCTATTTAACAGAGCACAACATGGATATGCAAAAACTGCTGCTCTCCTGTGAGTTTCAGACTATGTGCAACTTAACAGAGAACTCTGCCAAATTCTCATTCACACTGATGTGCCTCTAAGTTAAATACCAGTGACTGTGAATATAGCAAAATCTTTCACACAAAATACTACTCGACAAAAAAAAATGTTCAGAACTCCTGGGTTTCATCCACGATAGTTCCATCATCTCCCTATGACAAGTAACTTAACCTCTCCCAACCTCAACTCGCATGTTTATTAAGTACAAATAATAGCATTTAGCTTTCTTTCATGGGCCATTGTGAGATGTGGTGAATCTTCAGTGAGTGTTTGAAAGATTAGCAAATTAGCATTGCAAGAATAAAAGGACTTTGACTATTAATGCAATAATACAAATGATTCATATTGTTTTAGTTATTTCCTAATCTCCTCAACTTTCAAACAACTCTCAAAAACCACTGTAAAGCATGTTATATAGTAGATGCGAAGGGAGTTGCGTATTATTTTAGCTGGGTAAGCACACAGCACACAGTGTGAAACCACAGTGCTGCTAAAGTTAACAGCAATACGCATAGCATATAACAGAAAATAGCTATTTTGTATATTTTACAGCGTCTATTGTATCTCATAGAGCCATAGTGAGACATATCTAAAATACCAAATCGAAAAGACTGCACGACACTAACTCAAGACTAGACTGATAAGACAAAATTTCAATCTATTGCACTTGAATGCATAATGAAAAATCCATTAGTGACTCACTCACTTCTAAGGATAGAAGGCAGCGTACCTTATGAGTCAGCCTTCTGCTGAGAAAAAGTTCTACCTTCAATGGACTGGGAGACAGACCGTTGAAAAGAGTACAATTATCGACCATTACATTGTGGGACAGAGTGGAGAATGGGCAATGAAAAGAGCAAAAATATATGAAGGACTTAGCTCATGGAGGAAATCTTGGCATCATAAGACTGACCTTTAAACTCCATGAAAAATATGAGTTGAATCAGTCCATCACTTGTCTGGGAAGTTTGCTGCAGACTTCCCTGGAAGTCAAAGTATGCAGGTTAATTCAACAGGAATACTAGAAAAAGTAAGGTTAAAATAGACAGGACTGGTTGCCACATATGGAGGTTTGGCCCAACCGGAGAAGGAGAAAATGAAAAAAAGACAAATGAACCCAATGTACTCAGTAATATCAAATTAGGATTAATGTAAAGTATGATCTGCATTTATAGTGCCTTCAATGGATGCAAAAAAATTGGTTATAGCATTTCATTCAGATAATAACTACAGATAAATGAATGGAAACACATACAAGAAGAAATAGGCTGAAAACAGAGAAACAGTGGTATGTTCTCTAAAAGGATTTGAGGGAAGGTACTTCAAGAGAACTGCACGAACTAAATAGAGTCACTCTTCTGTGATCTCTGGGCTAGTGAAGTAGATGTTTTTGCATTTCTAATTTCAGTTCCTGAAGTCCTTACTCAAGTAAAACTCCCATTCGAGTCAATTAAATCTTCACTCTGGTTTTAAACAATGTACCTAATGCAAGACAAATGCTTTCTAGTTTGTTGACATTTTAATACCTTTTGGCTCAATGCAGTCATCTGCAGTAGTCATGCTATGCTCTATCTGCTAGCAATATACATACGTATGAGTCATTGCACCCTAGAAATAAGATAACAAGGGGGGTCAAGATTTTGGAGTCTGACTTTCTAGATTAATTCCATTGTTTTCTGTAAACTCCAGCTTGATTTTCCTGTGGGTGAGTCATAGAGAATTTGGCCCTCCACCTGGAATAACATTATCTGTGGCTTTGGATAGACACATTTCAACTGTACAGCTTTTTTTACTCTTTCACTCCTCCTCATTGCTCTTGCCTAGGGTACACTGCCTACAAGAGGTCATTGTGAGAGGGCACACGATATTATGCCATGTAGCTGTAGGCTTCTTCTTACATTTTGGATAAGCTAAATGAGATTCCTAGCTTTGACACAGGTGACCAATAAATCTTACTAAAAGAGATTAATTCTCAGGAAGAAAACACTTTAGTGAAATCCACAACTTTCCCCTTATCTGGCTTCCCCTCCAAATTTTCAGTCGGTGGTAAGAGACTCAATTACTTCTGCAGTTGACAGCAAAAGGCAACAGCAAACTTTCTCCAGGCATCGCTGCTGGGAACGAATCTCTGGCCTGATGTTCCAGGGGCTTCACATTCAGATTCATTATCAGCTTTAACCCATGGCCCTTTCTGGGGGAGTCACACCTGTCTTAGGCTCTACCTCTACCCTGTGTCAAGGACAGAGGGGGCATGGGAACGCAGCGTCACTGACGTGAACTTTACGTGGCCTCATTAGCCCAACAGGAAGTAACAGAAGATGTTCCTCATTTACATAAAGCTCCAATCATGAGTCATCTCTATCTTCTGCAGCTTCACTTGTCACTCTGACGAGTCTCTGGACGGTAAACGAACGTACCGTTCGTCAGTCATATGCTCGCAAACGTCGGCCTGGCTGTTTCAGTGCCTGCTTTGGGGAAATAGAAAAATGTAAAATGTGCGCATAAAACTTCCCTGCAGTCTGGGAAAACTGTGTGTCTAGCTTTTCTCACATTGGAAGGGAGCGATTCATTAATTGTTAGCCCATACTGTCACAAGCCAATGTCTCAGCTTTAAGCCTTTCATCTTCCTTGTTGAGTGCCCATCAGTTGTCCATCAAATCTCTGCCTTCTTCTCTGACTTCTGGAGAAAAGTCTTTCATTAATGAACATCATAACTTATACCATTTCCCACACAGAAAGCTAAGGCCCAAAGAATCCCTGTACAGGACTGTTTGGAAATCCAGTTGCCAAGTTGGGAACAGAATTGAGGAAAATTGTCCTGAACAACAAATCTCTGGCTACAAGATCAAGAGCATCTTTCTCCATGTCAGCAGAAAAGATCAGTATGTCTGTAACAGTGTCACTGTGAATATATGGGCAAGTTGCACATTTTAAGCTCAAGCAGTTAATCTCTCTGGATATGGTCTGTGCTCCACAGAAGGAGGTTACTTATAGTCCTGATCTGAACTGCCCAGGGGCAGTGGCCCTGTGAACCTTTCTTGTACTTAGGCTAGAGAGGAAATCTAGGAAAATTAGCTTTATTATGCTAATATTAGCCTCTGTGAATAACCTTGCAATTAAATCATTGTATTTCTGACACTTTTCACACTACCGTCCCCAGCAAAAAACACCTACTGACATGGAAATAGAGCAGCAGGGAAATTCCATTGAAATAAATGTATTTGGAAACTTCTCTCTGTTTTTGTCCATAGGATTGTTCCCATCATGATTTCAGGGAAGAGAATGCGTGAGCAAGATGGCATTGAAGAAGAGGCAGGGATTCACCAAATACTTTGTGTGTGCATGCTCAAAGTATGGATAATTTTGAACATAATCATCACAGAATAGAAATATTCAAAAGAGAGAAAGCAAAGAACTGAAAAACAAATGATGAGAGACTCCTGTTTCAGTGTGTCAGGAAAAGCCTTGGTGAACAGAATAATCATCTTTGTTTATGTTTTTGTTGCACCCACATTTCCAAGACAACTAAAAGGGAAGGGGCAAACTGTTGTATCACTGAACTCAACCTAATGTACCAAGATTTAATACCTTTGACTCAATACTGTGCTAACCAAAACATCTGTACAGATTTTGGAGTGAGCACAGGCCAAAGAGTTGCCCCAGACATTACCATTTTGGCAATCAATATTATAGAATGATAAAACATGAACTTCAGGAGTATTTTAGTAGAATATAATATGGATTATATGGATTTTTTTTATAAAACATGTTTTTCTCACAGAATCTGGTCAAATGTTTGTAGTTGAACATCAGATGACCAGAATTTGCCTATGATGTCAGACATATTCCCTTTAGTAGTCTCTGACACCATAGATGCTAGCATACAGACATCTTATCTTACACCATAGGATGCAGCACAGCCAAACTGCATTAACATACGGCAGCTAAGATTAATGCTTGGAAATAGCCCAGTTTCTGAGTCAGACTGATCCCTTCCGTTCATAAACTATAAAGTGCCAGGAAAAAAAGTTTAAAAGTCCAATTAAAATAAAACTCAGTTAGCTCCACTGCAGGCTTATCATCAGTGTTTGAGAAGGGCAGTGCTCCTCTTCTGCAAAATGCTTGAGCAAGAACCATGTTTGTAGGGGGCACGCTGGAAGGGGCTTCTCTGTCAAGGGTAAAATGTAGAGTCTGATAGGCCTGGCTTCCTCTGTAGGCCGGAGGAGTTTTCTGTATGTATATGTTGCTTGGTCAAGTCTACTTGGTTTGATAATTTCTAATTATACTCTCTGTCATTTGAAAAGGACCTTTGCTGTCTGCACTTGACTTTTCATTTCTAATGAGTCAGCTCCCCAGCTCTTCAGTTACATCTCTTCTTTCCTTCTTCTACAGGCTGAAACTTCTCATCCTCACCTCTAAGTTCCTAGAGAAGTCTGCCTACGTATCTGCTCTCATTTCTTCCCAATTCCCTTCTTCTAGGTACTCACAATTTAAGCAATTTCTCTCTTTGCAGATTCTCTCATTAAAAAATGCTGCTATATTTTTTAATGTTGTTTCTGTATTTACAGCACCTTCTCTCTCTATCTCTATCTCTCAATATATGCTAAAGCATATATTTAGCATATATTAGGAGAGATACCAACCCTTAAAAAAGCGAATTACCAGTTTGGGGTATCTGTTTGGCCAAGCGGCAGCTTCAGCTGAAATCAGCAATGAGGGTGGATGCTAAATTGGATCCCGGGTCATTCGAAGTCAGGCATCCAAAACTACCCCCGAGGCCAGATCCTGACAAATCAAACCCTAACACTCCTAAACCCTTTATTCATTAGAGAATTAAAAAAACCTCTCTTTTTAAAAGATCTTCTCTAGCCACTCCCTGACTTTTGCAACATGTGTTAGCCCTGAGAAAACCTCAGTCCACTGATCATCATAGGACTGGCAAAGGACCAAGCAAGAGTGATGAGAACTGAAGTGTGAGTCACAGAAGAAGCTGCATGCTAGCAACGCACAGAAGACACAATTACAAATCCATGTCCTTCCTATAGAAAAGATGGAAAAAGATTCTATCTCTTGCCTGAAAAGTCCCACTGGGCTTACTGAGCCCTTGAACATTACACAATATCTAGAGGAAACCACTGAGAAAATTGATAAGGCAGCGTGGACTAGCATGCCAAAAGTGAGGTGCTATTCAACATCTCACGCATATGGCCAGTTCAAATGGCTCAAATGATAGGTGAGAACTTGCTAAGCTGCAATAACTTGACTGGATAACTACAGATTGCTGAAGTAGGATTTGGTAAGTCTTCTAACAAAGCTTCTAGTGCCTTCTTTGAAAAATTCCTCCTTGTCAAAATTTGGGGTTGTTTAACTTCTTTGCTGCCTATGGGTCTTTGTGATGACCCAGTGTTACTGAATACTCAGATACTCATTCTGCTGAAAAATGCCAGTTGCCACTTATTACTGCCATTCCCTCCTGCTAGACATAGACCTGAGCACAGGCTGACTATGCACTCAAGAGGCCCAGGCTGGCTTTCAAAACTCATATCTAGGAAGAAGCCGCCCATTCTAAGAAGGTTATTCTTAAAGCAGCAAGCCAGGCACTTAGCATCACTAGTCCCTTTCTGCACTGACTCCCCACTGAGAGTATGCTGGTGCAAGATCTCTGGGAGAAATCCAAAATAGCACTCAAGCACTGAAGTGTAACTTATGCAGACTGCTGGTGCCTGTGCTCATGAAAGCAACCCAGAAAAGCTCTGCCTCCTCCACCCCAGCTATGTCAGATGCTCTAAGTGCCTACGGTTTCTGACGACAGCTTTTTCAGGCGCCAGAAGGTCTAGTGCCTCTTTGCGCACAGAAGTCCAGCTGCTGAATTCAGGTAGCTATGTCTTGCTGAGGCCTATGCAGAAAGCAGGTGTGGTTTTCTTTGTCGTTTAGGTCTTAAGGACTCAACTTCCTAGGCATGTTGTGATTGAATAGGACTCAGAGTATACAGCAGTGGTGGACCTTGAGAGTGCTTACTCATTTAACACGAGTCAGTCACGGACCCCATAGTATTCCAACCCCAATATCCCCCTGTTGCCCAGCTAAATCTCTTAGCAGGGCACTCTCTTCTGGCACCAGGAACTTTTCATTCCTGGCTTCACAGTGGCTCAGCTTTAAGAAGCTGGGCACAGAGTATTTCCCTTCCTTCTCTGAATGCTTTTGAGTCTCTCACAGCATTCCCAGTCCCCTTAAGTTCAAAGGCCCCAAACTCACTTCTGGGGCAGTGCTCTTAAGCACTTGGCGATTATGCAAAACAGAAGTCGTGGCTCATCTCTCGGGTATAGTTTCACTAAGAAAAGTGATTCAGGTGTTCATGCCAAATATGTGACTTATACCCAAAAGCAAATGCTTTTGGGTCCTGAATCAGAGTTTCAGAGTGAGATAGAGGTGCCCCTTCCTTAGCATTTCCTACCAGCTGATGTAGACATCTCAGCACTCAGTGTGTTAGCTACAGGTCCAAGTCTTTAGTTTCTTAACTCTTCCTTTCCAAAGTACATGGAATTTAAGCACCTAACACAGTACAGTGCATTCCCCCTCTGTGAACCAGGTGCTAATCCCAAACTCTTTTTTTATTTTTAATCTCAAACATCGTTGAGATTTGTCCCTCTCTCTTCAACTCAAAGTCCTTTATTAAAGGACTTAACTCTAGTTAATTGTTAACTTGAATCTCCCTTTGGCCATGACCTCTCATGCATTTGCAGCTTCCTGAACTACTGTAAACACTGCTCAATACAGGGATGGCTACGAAAGCATGAAGAAAGCCTGTGACAACAGCTGAAACTTGTCCATGGAGTTCATTCCCACAGTGGAAAAGGAACCAAATAGAAAAATGTTCTGCTCAATATGACTTTCTCATAGTAAATTCCTGACACACCAAAAAGTACAGCAAACAAGTAAAGAAAAAGAAACCATATCAAAACTAGAGTAAATTTCCTAGGGACTTTAAGAGCTGCAGATTCCCATTAGCACTGCCCAATGCAGTGCTTGCCCACTGTCACAGGACAAGTAAGAGGCCACAGAGCCGCACAGACCCCCTCCTCAATACACAAAACACACGTGGCTGCTGTAGTCAACCCTGTGATCTATCAGATAATCAGGTTATTGTTTCTACATATTGAACAGGAAGAAGAGAAGTTGTTATTATGGCTTCTTTAAGGGAGAAGTTTAGATATTCAATAAAGAAGACTCTCTTGAAGTCCTTAGCTGTGTAGATCCTAATTTAGTCTGATGTCCGTTTAAAGTCCGGTCTTACAGTAGATTGACAAGTTATAATTAAAGTTATGATAATGATGAACACAAACTACTTTTCATCATGGCTTAAAGCCTGCTTTTTTGTTTTCTGGTGTTTTGAAAGTACTGTCAACACACGGCTTATCAAAATCCTAAGAGGAAGGGCTGAACTTCTGTTACTGATTATACTTAGCCCAGCCCTAGTATTTAAATTCTTCACCTACATGGGCATCCTGTCCCTTCAGAAAGATTTCCTCAGATGATATTATTTATATTTTTAATGCTTTATACCATTTTCTCTTCCTTTTCTAAAATGTTTTTTTCCTTTTCCTGGACGGCAGTTCTGTTTATTACACCATGCAGTCAGTGACACACCCTATAGAATACAACACATAATCAAGTAAACACACCCTGGAAAGCAATGTGCTCACTTTAAACCCAAACCCACCCTGACATGAATGCTACAAGCATATCCTGTGGGTAAATACACAGCGGTAAGATGTCATGGTGCATACCCTGCCACAAGCTATCCCAAACCAAAAGCTACAGCTCTGCTGCGAGCAAACTCACCTCTGTAACAGAAGGGGCACAAGTGAATAAGTGAATAAGCACTGTACCCTCCTTACAGTCACTGCACATTCCCAATGGGGAACGAAACCTAATTGACCTAAACGATGACTGTACGTACCCAGCTTTACCTTTAGCAAACAATGCTACTCACGACCTAGTCACAGCACTTACAACACGTTCCCAAGTCAAGAGCCGTAGTCCAAGCCAGAGGCTAACAAAACTCAGCCATGCGTAAGGAATCACAAACAAAATAAAAGAGGAAATCACGCATGAGCATTACAGAATTTTAAAATTATGCCAAATGGGTAAGGATCTAGGTCATACTTTTTTAGGGAAAAAAGAGGAAATTTTGATATAACAAAATCAACAATATCAAGGGTTGATGCAAATTGTGTAAACAAGAAGTTAAAAGTGAAGAATAGCATATCATCTAAAAATTAAAAGTGCCTAGAGAACCTGCAGAGACAACATTTTTCTTGTAAGAACAAGTTTATGGAGTAAATATTAAGGAAAATGATTCAAAGTACTTCTGGGCCACTTTTTTATAGGAAGGAGGTAGCATTTTTGCCGTATCTGCAAGACTATCCTTTTATTTTTCAACTTTGCATTAATTAGGAATCCGGGTATAGTCATCCATACATAAGAAACTCATATGAAGAAAATATTATTTTTTACAGGGAGAATTAAGAATATAGAATTAGGAGAGAAGGGATTTGTTTGCTAATTTTAGAACGGAAGTTGACTTTATTTTGTAGTCTTAGGTGATTCTATTCACGTTTCTGCTTCAGATTTTTCATCAGTAAACTAGTTCTGGTAATATTTACTCATTGATTTCAGAGTAGTAGTTTGGCTCAATTAATGTTACTTATGCACTTTCAGGAGAAATAGCAGATATTTTTAGGATTACTCTTATCAAAAATATGTTAGTTTGTTACTTTTATGAAAAAGAAACTTTCAAAATCAGTTGCCATTATCAGTTAACTTATTCCAGTTGTAATGAAGTGATAGTCACCTCGAGTAAACTCTTGCTTTTAATTCCTACTCTAATACACAATGTGATCTAAGCAGCCGCACCCAGCTGGCCTGTAGACAAATTCCTGTTCTTATCTCAGGCACAGTCGAAGCCTTATGTAATTAAACAACACTGTGACGAGGGTCTTATCTCAGGGCATTAACTTCTTCTTTCCTTGGCAAGGATGTAAGTGAATTGGATCAAATTGGAAAGCTGCCCTGGCGTTGCTCGGAGTCCATTAATTTCTTCAGAGTTTGACCTTTTCATTGCAAATAAAATCCTCCCAATGTGATCTCTTACTCTGTTATATTCTTGAGGCTGCAAAAGGAATGACTCCTCAAGGCTGCCTCAAGATTTGTCGACTGTACAACTTAAGTGATTTTGCACCACTTTAGAAACTCACTTGGCTCTTGAGAGAGTTTATGTCTTTGCATAAGATTGTTAATAATAGCTAATGTTATCGGGCTCTTGCCAGAAGCCTAGAGTAGCAGTTGGTTGTGTAACTATAACTTGATAGGTGCTGTTTTGATTTTTTTTTCACTATAGATAGCACCCGCTAGCTATGTCTACGTAATTGGTTTGACCTCATGAGAGATGAGAATTGCCTCATTAACTTCAGTGAGTCGTTTTATTTTGGAGCACAATGCAAAGTGCAGCAGGATTTCACTGCTGATCAGCTGGCAATCTGCTGAATGTGCTTTTAGAACAGAGTTGGATAATTTGGATGTCTGATATCAAAATCAAAAAACAATTAGGCATTTTTTAACTGTTCCCTGGGGGCTTTTGAGGGATTATACTTTGTTATCTCATCCCCAGGATTCCTCCAGTTTTAAATATTCCCAGCAAAGAATTGTTATCTCTTCATTTGAAAGACAATTTGAAAGACATTTAACAGCTATAACTCTTAAGTAGTTTTTTCTCTCCTTGTTCTAATCCCCCCCTTTTTTTTTCAAGTACAGCTTAGCTTTCAGGTAAGAAAAAGAATGGAAAGATGCGGATCTCTAAGGATGGTGATGATGACAGCAGAAAGAAGAGGAAGAACAAAGTTGTAGAATCAATTAGGAAAGCAGCACATCTAGAATGCTGTAGTCCCTCTTTCTCTTACCTTGCTTTCTGACTAAAAAGACAAAAATAGTTGTATTTTGTTCCTGCACTGTAATTTAACATGCACTATATGTGAGTGACGCAACTTTATTCCTTAATAGAGCCGTGATCATGGTTTATCTGCAGGAAAAAAAAAAAAAAAAAAAAAAAAAAAAAAAAAAAAACGACCCTGACTGAATCCATTAGCTGGAGACATTGTTAAGGGAACAACCTGCGGTGCCGGATGATGTATGGAATAGCGTGGGATAAGCGAGATGTATTGCATTAAACGCAGCAGGGATGAAGTCAGACAAAAGCATTAGTACTTAGACAAGCAAAGAGGCAAGACAGCACATCAAAAGACCTCAAGTGACTGGCGAAATGCCTTGCCTGCAGAATGGGGAGCCTTCTCTTGTTTTAATACTTTGGCCTCCAACAAAATTGCAAAGAGATTTTTAAGAGAAAGTGAAAGAGCCGTACTGAGACCAAAGAAGTTCACCCTCCACCAGAAAGGGGTGTGTGCGTGCGTGCGTGGGAGGGTAGTGTTGCAGCGGTGCTGCTCCCTTATTTACAGGCACTTCGAACCATGAGACTTTCCTAAGTCCGTTCTTGCGGTTTTATCCGGGCACCCGGTCCCCAGAGAGAGAAAAGACTGTGCTGCAGACGTACGCACGATGCTGCGAATGCAAGGGATGGCGGACAAAACCTGAAATGCCACACGCACACGAAGTGCCGCGCTGCAGCCTGCACACCTAGGCATTTCCACTGAAACGGCCGACGCGGCCCACAGCTGCGGACAGGGCCGCGGAGAAGCACGCCAAGACTAACGCTACGAAACGCGCCCTGCAGCCGCGGGCTGCGGGTTTGGACAGCCACGCAGGGCACGGCTTGCCCTGCCAGGCAGGATTAACTCCTGGGGTCCTGGGAGGCCTGAGGCCGCCCTCGGGGCAAGCAGAGGCCGAGCCCCTCACTCTGCAAGGGTGGCCTCAGGCCCTCGGGGCTGTGGGGTGCTAAGGAAGGTCCTCACAGGTGTAGGGACCCTTGGGTCCATAGGGTACTGAGGGATGAGCCTCAGAGCTGTGGGGTACTGAGGGAACCCTTGGGGCCATGAGGTCCTCTGTGGGGGTGTCCTCATAGCTGTGGGGTGCTGAGGAGAGTCCTTGGGGTGCTGAGGTGGTTCCTTATGGCTGTGGAGTGCTGAAGGGTCCTTAAAGCTGTGGGGCACTGAGGGGGGCCCATGGCTGTCGGGTGATGAGGAGACCCTTGGGACCATGGGGCACTGAGGGGAGCCCATAGCTGTGGGGTGCTGAGGGGACCCTCAGTGCTGTGGGGCAGCGAGGTGGGCCCAGGGCTGTGGGGTGCCAAGGGCACCCTCGGTGCTGTGGGGCACTGAGGAGGGGGGCCCACGGGTGTGGGGTGCCAAGGGCACCCTCAGGGCTGTGGGGCACTGAGGGGGGGGCCACGGCTGTGGGGTGACAAGGGCACCCTCAGGGCTGTGGGGCACAGAGGCGGGGGGGGGGCACGGCTGTGGGGTGCCGAGGGCACCGAGGGGGGGCCACGGCTGTGGGGTGACAAGGGCACCCTCAGGGCTGTGGGGCACAGAGGCGGGGGGGGGCACGGCTGTGGGGTGCCGAGGGCACCAACGGGGGGCCACGGCTGTGGGGTGACAAGGGTACCCTCAGGGCTGTGGGGCACCGAGGGGGGCCCATGGCTGTGGGGTGCCGAGGGCTCCGAGGAGGGGCCCACGGCTGTGTGGCGCTGCGGGGCCCTCGTGCCGCCGGGCCGCGCCGAGCCGGGCCGTGCCGGGCCGCGTCCCGCAGCGCGGCGGCTCCCGCCGCTGCCCTTGACCCGGCGGCGGAAGCGGCGGCCGGCGCCGGCCGCCCAATGGGCTGGTGCTGCGCGGCGCCGGGGCCGGGGCCGGGGCCGTCACTTCCTGGGCCCGCGGCCGGCGGCAGCGAGGCGGGGAGCCGGGCCGAGCCGGGCCGAGCCGGGCCGGGCGGGCGGCGGCGGGGCCCGCAGCCTGCGGCCGCCGCTACCAACATGCCCTTTGACTTCAGGAGGTGAGTGCGGCGCGGCGGGTGCCGCTGCGCCGGGGGCGGCGTCGGGGCGCGGCGCGGCGAGGGCCGGGCCCGCCGCGCCGGTGCGAGTGGAGCGGCCGGAGCGGCGGGGAGGCCCGCGGGGAGCGGGGCGGGCGCGGTGCGTGCGCGGGGGGGGCGGCGGGGCCCGGGGCAGCGCGTCCCGCCCCGCTCCCGCTCCCGCTCCCGGCCCGGGCGCTCGGGGCCGCCCGTGGCGCCGCGGCAGAGCCCTGCGCCGGGGCCTCGGTGCCGAGGGGGCCTCGAGGACGACGCCAGCCTCTCAACCTCTGCGTTTTATTATTATTATTATTATTATTATTATTATTAAGCAGATGCGAGTTCTGAGGTTTTTGCCTTCCTGCCGGCCCCCACTGAACCCGCAGAGCCCCCAGCGCCTTGACTAACACGAAGCTGAAGCTATAACTGTGGGTTAATTTTTAGCGCCTTTGTGCCATTCCTGATCCAAAGATTTTTGACTTCACAAATTCAGAGGTGCCACATGGAAAATGTGCAGCTAAGTCTTCTCACACGGGTTTCACCAGAGCACTAGAATTACAGTAAAAAATGCATAGCGAGTTCTTGGGAATTGAGAAACGCAGTTGTTGGCTGATGCTTCTCATGTAGGACCATCACGAACCATACATTTGCCCTCCTTTGAGATGACTGGAGGAACTGGTAGTATTGCGCTTTTTTAGTTCTCCCAAATAAAAGTTGTGTTGTCTATTTTTACTGTAATTCTAAACCAGGCCTCTCATTTATACAGGCTAACAGGATCTTGTATGTGATCCGTGGGGCACTATTGAACACGGAGGCAGTTGCTTCTGAATGAAAGAACTTGCTGAAGCTGGGAAAAGCATCTGCTGGATCATGGGGGATCCAAGGCCCAGAGCCATTTCTGCTTTTGTATAAAATTTGGTAGAAAAAAAAATCTTCTCAGCTTTGGAGACGTTTTGCCACCTGCAGATCCTGTTGCCATCTTTTTTCAGACTTGTTGAACACATGAACAATAAGGGAGCCTGGTTGTAGCAGTCACTTGTTACAACAGACAAAATGTATTTCAGATGGCTTTGAAAACGTAATTTTTGTTAGAACTCAAATCTCAATCTCCGCATGTGGAAACACAGGTTTACAGAGAATAATTATCTTGAGAGAACTAGTGCTTCACTTTTGAATGGAACAAGGACGTTAATTAAAAGCTAAGTTACAATTTGGATTAATGAGTTACAAAAACATAGAAGCATCAGTTCAGATCTGCATTTTAAAGATTCATAGTTGCACATAAGTCATCAGATTGAAGGATTAGAAATAGGTACTTCAAAGAACTCTCAAATAATGTAAGCTTAATTAAAGTTCAGCTTTTCTGCAAAGATAAAATTTCAGAGGTGTGAAATTAATATAGCCAAAAACTTCATATTTTTATGGTACATAGAAACTATTGTCACATGCAATAAACAGTTTTCCTGTTTTAGCAACATGGACAGAGTTCAGGACCAAAATTTTTGTAATGGTTATAGACAGCGTCTTAGTTGTTGTAAATTTCATTCATTGTGCAGTTAGTGGAATGAAATCTATTGAGTTGGAAAATTTTACTGTCATAGGTAAAGATTGATGCATGTATTAAAAAATTACAGTTGCTCCCTGACAGCTGTACAACCCACAGTATGATACTCCTGGAGAAATAAAGTTACCATCTTCAGTGTGTTTTTGAATGAGGATGTAATGCTTTCCATTGTGCAAAATGCTACAATTTTCTTTCAGAGATTTGAAATTGATGTTCTTTTTGTCAGACAATTTGGCTTCCTGGCTTTAGCACGCACTTTAAAGCGTGTGTTATACCTGTGTATCGTAAGAAAGTTGAATTGTTAGAGACTTCTTAAATTGGCCCTATACATCTCCTAGAGTCTAAAATTTAGAGCTACCGAGTGGAAAGGTATTAGATTCTTCTGGAATTCTGGAGGCCGCAGACCTCACAGGTCTCCATTGCTAGTGCATCCACAGAAATCCACACCATCTTCAGCAGCAACCTTCAGGCATTCAGGAAGGTAATTTTTTTTTTGCTGCATTTTCTCCTCATTTGAGTTTTTATTTTTGATATTTTTAGAGGGGCAAGACATTGCTAGCTAGCACTGGTTGCAGAGATGAGGATAGCATGTTTGAGTAGACCAGCCAGAAGTTTGGGACTCTTTTTGCATGGTTGCCGCACACAATAGCTCTAGGAAGAATAGGTGGACACAGTCTCATCTGAAGAAAATAGAGGCACAAATGACAAGTAAAGAAGGTAACTTGTGAACAAAAAAAAACCCCACTGTTCTTCACCAACTTAAAGCATTTCTGGCCATTTCACTAAATCTGTTTCCTATCTCCTAGAGTTGTGAGTTCAAATTTGACCAGAGTGAAGACCCCAAAGTGCTTGAACATGCCTGTCATCTGTTTCTTGGAAGCTGTCTTGCTGGGAGTTGTCTATTTGTACTATACTTCTTTTTTTTTTCCGTAGAACTTGTTTTCTTGGCTTATCAATGGTTCCTTTTGCTAGACTAAATGCATTTAAATTTTTAGATGAGAATGCCTTCATGTAAAGTAATCTAAAGTGAATAAACAATTGTTCTACCCTAAGTATCTTTAGTTTTAATAATACTTAATACTTTTAGTGCTTTTCATTTTTTCCAAGCGTTTCATGCACACTAATCTCTACAATCCTGTTACGATGTTGGTAAGCAATTAAGTTTTTATTTTGTCAGTGGGAATGTTTGGTACAGGTCTGCTCAAGGCATGTCGTGAGACACCTGCCCTTCTACAGAGTTAATTTGTATTTCCAGATGTCCTGATACTTTCTTATTTTTAAAACATATTTGGCTGCAAAGGAATTACTGATTTCTGCCTCTTGCCTCTCCCCTCGATGTGTTACAGTTTGTGTCAGCAAAGAAGCACTATATCTTTCTGACTGGGGATTTTGAGGCATGCAGCTGGAGCTGGAAGGGTACTTTCCCCTCAGGCCTTTAAGGCTCAGCATCACCTGTGTACTTTCAGGTTCTGTGGGTGTTAAAATCCTAATTAGATTAAACTGTAAATCTGGGCCATCTTGAATAGAGTGGCCAAAAGGTTTCTTGTACAGTGTTGCCGGTTACCAGGGAGGCTTAGCTTCAGTAGTGAAGAAAAACGCAGAAATTTAGACTACTCTGTTGTTGAGAATCACAGAAGTAAAAAATAGGACAGCGCCTGTGCACTGTAAATGGACGTTTCAGAGAGGAACTTTGCTACAAATTCTGTTGCTCGTGAATCTGGTTGCTTTTTTTGGCATCTGCCTATTTGCATGAAAGAGTTACTGATGGCTTTGTACAGCTACTGAAACTTCTGAGCTATTTTGGTAGTGTTAACTGATTAGATTGAGGAAAAACCAAAATAGACCACTCCGAAATCAAGTTTCTATTCTAAAGGTGGGCACTTCTCAGTTGTGCCTTGACTACTTTTTTGACATAGGTAAGTATCCAAGAATCCTTATTTTTATGTTTAAGTGATCAATTCAGAATTTATTTAATCATCATGCTGTTTTTCAGGGTTTTTTCCTCCTTGCTTCTTGATAACCTAAATGAAGTACTGTTATTGCCATTGTATTATGCATGAATTTTGGAGATCCTGGGGAAGGAGCCAGGCTTACAAGGGATTTAGATGTAAATGCCAATTTAGATCGGAAGTTCTTACTCCATCTCTGTAGTGTACAATACAGTGGGACTCCATATTCAGCTGGTTCTTGGCACATCTGTAATAAATTATCCTTTTTCTATAGGTGTTCTAATTCAAATCTGAACAACTTTGTTGTTGTTTTGAGAGATGGGGAGGCAGGTCTTTGCTTTGGCTTCTGTTTGTCTTTCCTAAATCAATTTGTCCAGTCTTAACCAAAGCTGACATACTTTCAACGTTATTGTTCTTGGAGAGGCAGTGTGTGTGTGAATGCTTTTAGTTTAGACCTAGGAGTTGTGATGGCTGATAGGCAAACTGCTGCTTGAGTCACCCAGCCTGATACAGTTGGGAAACTGGTGATACAGCAGCTTTAGCAAGGTCTGTTTTTCCTCCTTCGATTCCCTACCAGATTAGTAAGGTCAAACAATTAGGTTTAGGTGATTAGGAGTCTTAAAGAGAAAAATCTTTTCCAAACTAAGCACCTTCCTGGACAAAATTTCTCATTCACTTATGGATCTAATGAAAATAGCTTTGTTTTAGTCTCCAGACTTAAAAAGAGAAGGAGCAAAGCTCACTTTAATAATCCTGTCACTTTCCTTTTACAAGTTTGTGAGGGTCATGACTTAAAATCCCTCTGTAACCCCTCAATTCTCGTTTTGCTCATCCGGGAGCTGCTCAGCTTGTGTGAACACTTGCAGTTCTTAAGCAGAGATGGTGACTAAATAACGCTTTGGCACTGCCTAATAAATATCAAATGTCAGTGGAAACGTACATATTTGTTCAGGACTTTAATTTGGACTTCCTTTGTGAAGTCTCAAACAGCTCGGCGTTTCTCATCAGTCTGTGATATAGTGGGCTCCATCCACCCGTTTGTTTTCTCTCAGTGCGTTGTTTGACTGGCTGCATTAATACGCAGTGGATCATTTGGCAAAACTGACCTTTACAAGTGAGCTCATGGTGCCCCTGGTGTAGAGCATACATGCTGTTGATGGCAGCCCGTAAGTGTTGTTGGCTGAAGCTGTGGGAGGACAAGAGAGAAGAACAAACAGCCAAGGCCAGCTTGTACAGTTTTGTCTGATTAGATGAGCTGTGCTTTGTTGTTTTGTGTAGCAATGTCGCAGCAAAAAGCTTTGCATGTGCCCTCCACTAAATTGTGTATGGTCATGCTGACTTCCACAGCCGTAAGTTTTGCCACTTACACAACAATTTTGTTCAAAAGTCACGAATCCTGGATGTGATTTAGTTGGAAGTTGGTGACCTAACTTACACATTTATAATTAATGACTGCAACGTTATGTGTTGGTTAAATAGTTGCCTCTTTACTCTTTGCAGGGGCCTGTTCTTTCTCTCTCAGGTATCGAAATGCAAGCTGATCACACCAGTGGGCACGCTAACAGTGCAAGCATATTTTCATATTAAAATGCAGTCATGTCAGGCAAACATGTTCCACTTCCATTGCACGTTGTGCAATGTCCCTGGTAAACAAGCATTCCGCATGGTATTGCTGCTATCTTATGTAATTGCCAACATTGATTTTGGTGCCAGCCAGTACCATGACTAACCCTGCTTCAACAATAGCCCTTTGAGGGCACCTGAAAAATTGTCTGCACTCACAGCAGTCAGAGGGTTGCGCAGAGTTTTATAGAGAGAGTCTGTTCATGCTACAAATAAAGGATTATCCATAGAGTGTATATGTGTAAACATTTTTTCCTAATTCTCCTTAATACATTATTTCTCTTAAAATGTAGTTGGAGTAGAAAACTTTTCCTGAGTAAGTACAGTGGTATTAAGATCTGGCTTGGTAAGAAAGTTTTGTATTGTTCCTTCTTGAGCTTAGCTGTCTTGCCCTGCTCACTCATTGATGACACAGATGTTTGCTTCATGGCATCATAGTTCGTTGCTGTGAAAATAGTTGAATCGTGCGGTAAACAAAGAGTTGAAGCACTGCCATGAGCATAGAGTGAGAAGCTGTGGAAATTCTTGAGCTTCTATTTTGACGTGTGTATGAGTATATGCCTGTGTATTTTTTAGGTATGTACTTCAGAAAGTGGAGTTGGAGAGGAAAGAAGAGATTTGCAATATAAGAAGAGATGGGAGAATCATCTGCATTTTTTTTTTCTTCTATCCAAGCACAAGCCCTAGAGTATGGTCCAGGTGTTCCTATACTAAGCTAAATGCTCCCAAATAGAAAGCTTATTCTGCCAGAAAACTGTTAACAGTAATCTTGTCACTGTCTATGCTACACATCTTACAGTATGATTGGCTACATTTGAATTGTATTTTTTTAAGGATGTTTTCAAAATGAATTGTTATCTAGTTTATTCCAAAGAAGGCAGAAAGTTGGATTGGTTTCATGGAAGAACCTCACTTCAGAATGTTGTGTTAATGTGGACAGGCATGCGTAACTCCTGACAGTATTTCAGCGGTCATGATTGCTTGGTGTTTATTTGATAGTCATATGCAAGGCAGATCACTTGCCTTCCTGATTGCTGTCCATTTCCATAGACCACTCAGTGCTGAAGATAAAACAAGATTGGAGAGCCCCCTGAAACACCAATTTTCTAATAAAAATGGAGTCTCAGAATCTCACTCTGATTCTATGTTGCTCTAAATTGAGCGTGACCCTACCAAACTAAAATCTGAATGTGACTGGTGGATTATAACAAGTTTTATCTTGGCTGACAAGAACAGGTCAAGTTGGTGCCAACCACAGGCTGCAGCTCTTTCCTCTGTCTGTATTGGTCACATTTGTCTAGCGGAGGTAGCATCGTCATAGATGTTTCTTGAAAACTGAGTCAAAACCAGGAACCTCACTTGAAAGTCAGGTTTGAGCTGTATTCACTTGTCGGTAATACAATTCTATGCAACTGCAAAACAGTATTAAGCCATAGAAGAAGATACAGAAATTCTCTTCTCTTCCCTTAGACTGGGACATAAATGGGAGAATCTGAACTGGTCACTGCAGGTTTGTTGAGATTCTTCAATTAGATACTGGTATGATACGATATTTATGTTCCTGTTGGTTGCTCTGGAACACAGTTTTTCCCGCTAAAGCATGTGTAAAAAAAGAACAAAGGGCTCCATTTTGCTTTGGAGAAGAGGGAGGACTTCCATGCGTTGTTTGTGTGTACACCAGTGAACGTAGTTGTCTAATCTCTCAAGTCAGGATTCTGTTGTTCTTAAATGCTTCTGGCTTCTGAAAGTAGCAACACCTCTCAGAGCCTCAGTTAGCTTGTTTGTGTCAAGGGCTTTGTGTTCTTTGCTTTTTCACTTTGCAAAGCAGCCGTTGAATGTTTTTTCTTTGGTGTGTTTGTCTGCATCTCTCGTGATTTTCTTGGCCTGGTCCAGCTTGAGCTGTTGGGCCTAGCAGAATTTTAGGAATCGATCTGTTTGTTCAAGGGAAAGATTTTTGTCGTGCAGTGGAGTATTGATGGGACTGTGTGCTTTGGGGAGAAGCCTTATGAAGATGGAGCCGTGTTCTTCACTGCCTTTTTTTCTCCTTCACCTTCCCCCTCTTTTTCTTGCCAGAGGTTATGTTTGTTCATGCTGTTTTGGGAAATCTAGAGGTGCTTAGAACAGATATCTAATTTATGTGCTGTCCTAGTGCAGCTTAGCGCCTCTCTCCTGCAGAAAGGGCTGAGGATGAGAAGGATGTGTTCAGGGGCACTGGCTACTGAGGTCAGCAGCACTGGCAATATTTGGAGTTGGCAGGAGCCTTGTGTGGCAAGATGGAGCTGGAGGAGCATGGCAGGAGATAGAGAAAATCTGAGTTGGCAGATCTAGAATAGGATAAGGGAGATAAATTCAGGACTGGAGGGCTCCCACAGGAGGGATTGGTTGAGGGACGGGGGGGGGGGGGGGGGGGGCAGAAGTGTGTGTGTGTGGGGGGATGCTATGGTAGGAGGTGCTGGGGAGCTGCAAGGAGCAAGAATCCCTGAGCTTTACTGGGATGAGGAGATCTGAGATAAGATAGGTTGTGGTTTACTTAAAACATTCAAGCATTTGAGTGGTTTAATTGCTTTGGAGTGCAGCTATGTGTGTTTAATTCTTCCTCTCTTTCTCCATCCTCTCCTTCTGATCTCCAAAATACGGCGCTACCACTCAGAAGTACAATCTCTCACTTTCAGTCCAGTGAAGGGCTGGGTCCCTTTAAATACCAGTTCCCTTAGTTGAACATTTTTTCTTCATGACACTTTTCTCCTGTTTTGATGAAGCAGAGTATAGTTTGTTCACTTTATTAAAAATACGTTTTTCTTCCATCCTTCATTTTGACACCTGCCTTGCTGCTTAAAAGAAAATAAAATACTTATTGACAAGAATCCACCATTGAGTATATGGGATTGTAAATACTTTCCTCTTCCTAATTACCTTTGAAATATGTTTGTACCTAACACTTTTTATTAAAAAAAAAAAATGTGTTGCATGGCTTCCTGTCTTCCGTTTTGCAGTGGCATCTAAAATAGTTTGCACTTTTGGCACATTTGAGAAATCGCAATTGCTACTTGTTCCTGGCTGATAGAGAACAAGCTCCTCACTCCGAAAGAGTAAGAGAACAAAATTTAGAACATGGTTGGCAGAAAGGTATTATGCAGGACAGTGTGACGGAGTGAGCGTGGCTGGCAGAAGGGAGGAAACAGGCGCTCCTTGGAAAGAAATCAGTTTAATCAGGAGCAGAAACTTTTCAGTTTTTTGTGTCTCTCTTCCTTTAAGTGTTGTGGGGGTTCATAGTCTTTTCTCCTAAGTAAATGGTTTTGCTATTTTTCATTACAAAATCTTTCCTGTACAAACCTGAAGACCAGATGACATAATGCCACAGAAACTGCTGCTGAGCAGCAACGGGTTCTCTTGGCCCCTTTCCCTAAACATCCAGTTACCCAAGGGCTGAATTATATAACGAATGACAGTCCTCATAGCTAACCTTGTTTGCTTGTTCTCAGTACTCCTCCTTGTTTCAGAAACTTCATCTGTTAGTTTCATTATGTTCTTGGAACTGGAATTAAGAGAGAGGAGCTGGCTGGCAAGGAAACCTATTCCTGTGTTTCACTTCTGAGCCTAAAAGTCTAGAGAGTCAGCAGGTCAGAGGAAAAAAAAATACTGGAGGAGTGTGCTTTGAAAAACGGTGAGATATTAGGAGTGCAATGTCAGTCACGCATAATTTGAAAATTCCAGTCTCCATCTGTTTACAATACAGATAAGCTAGTTTAAAACTACATTAGCTTTCTTGTTCTGCCCCTTGCATATCAGAACTTGCTTAAAGTAGTTCAGGAATAACAGTTTTCAATGAAATTTTGATGTCTTAAGAATTTGTCCATTAAAACTGGACTCTACAGTATGTGTGTTAATACTCAATGTAAATGAGGATTAGCTGATTGCTTAATGGTGTTTTTGTATTATCTGCTGTTACGCAGGTGTTCATCTTATAAAATGTGTTAATAACTGTTTGGTATTTGTAAGTATCGGTTTATTAGTCCTACTTTGAATCTATATTTACATCGTGAACTCACGTTTAAGGCCAAGCTTCAATAGCTGCATATTCTGTGTTTGCTTTCCATGTGTAAAATTACATTAGCGGGATCACTTATTTAAGTTTACATGTGCTTCTAAGTTTGGGTCCCAATTCAGGACACTGTTCCTGATCAAGTTTGCTCTTAAACATGCACTCTAGGCACAACTGTGTTTTTGAACCAAGGCTCAGCTCCTGCAATACATGTCTGATTTGTTTTCATGAACCCCTCTTCCTGGGCTTTCCTTGTAAGAACCTTCAAAGAAGTTGAGACTTTGATCAGTAGTACTTCATACTTTTATGGAGCTTTTCATCTGTAGATTTCAATGATGAAATGTGGGCAAATGCCATCAGGTGCCACTCTGCAAAATGAAGAAGCTGAGGAAGAAAGATTGAATTGACAGGAACAAAAATTACACAGTGAGTCAGTGCTGGGAGCGGAACAGAATTCAGGTCTGTTGGCTACCCCTTTGGCATCAGATCCATAGGATCACAGTGTGTCTCTGTCCCAGAAGTTGTCCTGAGTTGCTCTCTGCACATTATGTTCTCATCTGCAGTCAGACAGGAAACACAGAAATTTCATTTAAACAAAGAATTGACAATTGCAAAATGAAGCATTCAGAGTCAGTAATTCCTACTTTGTTTCCCTCCTGCTGATTTCCTCTCATTGTTTCCCACTCTATAAAACAGGGGTGATAGATTTCAACTACTTTGTCGGAGGAGTAATTACCTTTTATCTGTGCTCTATTATGTAAGAGCTAAGTGTTCTTCCAGAGTTGTCAAGAGCAGGCACTTGCCTTTCCAGGGGAAGAAAAGCAGCATAGTCTAAAGAAAAGATTTCAGAATGAAATGTTGAGCTAATATTTCTCCCTAAAAAGGGAAAAAATAATGCTTCCAATCGATGATAAAGGTATTAGGATAGGGCTTTTGTCACTTTCCTATGAAATATGGTTTTGAGTGAATTTACAAGTGTTGAGAAATGCCTCTTTGACAGATTTGTAGAACAAGATTCCATATTGATGTCCAGGACAGGTACAGCAATGGCCATAAGGAACTGAATAAGCAGTTGGAAGTTGCTGCTTTTTAAAGTCAGTAAGAGAAGTTTTCCCAATTAAAAATAAAACAAAAATCCAAGAGAAAAATAATTCTGACAGAAGTTTTATTCGCTAGATCTTGTTTGGCTTTAGCGTTCTTCCCCACATTCCTGAGGGAAACAGACCCTCTCACATCATGACATTATTTTGGAAGTTTTCTTCCTTCAGCTCTTCCCTTTGTTCCTGAAAAAAATGCCTGGGTAGTTTAGAGACTGGAAACAGTATTTTTTTTTTTCCTCTTGGGAGTCTCTCCATGCAGGACTTCAGATAGGTTCCCTCTCTCCATTACTGAGAAGTCTTTTACTGTTCATACTCAGAGACTGCATCTTTTCTCAAGCCCATGCTTTTTTAATGTAGAGATTTGCTCCAAACTGCTGGTCAGACCAGTTCTGACTTTTTGTAGCAGCTTTCAGCCATCTGGGCTACCCAATCCTGCCTGCAAAAATTGCTGGGTAGTCTCCGTCCAATCCAGCCCTGTACTCGTTCTTCTCCTCTTTCCCGGGAGTTCTTGATAATGTCCAACCCCTCTCTGGGTCACTAGGCAGAGGGGAGTCTTGCCCCACTTGTTCCTTTATCGTCTTTGTCCCAGATACTAACCCTTCTCCAGGACCATCTTTACTGTTTGATTGTTTCACACATTCTGTCTTCAGGCACCTGGAATGGGGTAATTGGTCTTTCAGGCCATCTCTGCAAACCCTAGGAGTCAGCCTGCTGTTACACTGTTAAGTAAAATCTATTTAACAAGTGAGAAGAGTTCTAACTTTTTTCTCCTTTTCTCTCTGATCTTGGTCACATTAGTTCTGGGTATGGTTTTAACAAGTAGGAACAAAAACAGCTCCTGCTTTCCCCCCCTTCCCCCAAGTTCAAACAGATGACTTGGATTTTATTTGTAGGGTTTTTTTTTAATAGATGATCTTTTGTTAATTGAAGGAGCACTGTGTGTGCAAACCTGACTCAACTGTGCTGTTTGTTCTACCTTTTGCATCTCACTCAGCTTGAATAGTCACATTGAAAACTAAATTGGTGTTTTTAGATTTGTCCATTATATGAAAGTAACAGCTTTGCTTTTAAAGATCTTACTGCGAGTGTCTAATGAGCTTCCTGGAAAAGAACAAAGCCAGGAAGGTACGCTCCGTGGTAGAGGGACCTGTCTGTGTTTGGTGGGGTAAAGGCATATGCATAAGCCTGCTTGTTTTTATTTAGAATTAAATGTCCTCTGAAGAGGTTAAAAGCTACCACAATGACTACCCGTGGTTGAATGCACAGCAGCTCGTGCTGTTCAGTTGGCATTGCTGGGCCTGCTCTCACTGCCCAGCGTTCAAAGGCTGTTAAGGCAGCCTTATTGACAAAGCAGGGATGAATCGTCCCAAAGTCATTATTTCAGAGCAGTGACCCAAGAAACAGAGGAACAGTTGTTGCCTATTAAACTTTTTCTTTGTTTTTTAAAGCTCTTAGCTGAGTGATTCTCTGTGTGTGTGTATGTGTTTGTGTGTGTGGTTAGAAACCTTTTGCTCTCCTAGTAGCATTGGAGTATTCTGTATATCTTCCTAATTTTTCGTATTTTTTCTAGTATCTTGTAATTGCACATGCTCTCTCTCACTCTCGCTCACTCTCTTTTTTTGATGTCTGTTTTGATTAAAGAAGCACTGAGATTTAAAGTTCTGGGGCAACAATTTCTTTTCTTCTCAGTCTTAGTAGTTACAGCCCAAGAATCTGTTTTACTCCATCTTGCTGATGTGGAAAATGGGGAGGTGGAAGGGGAGCACAGTTGGTGTGTGTTTCAGTGAGCACTTCTGTAGCGTGGCCAGTTTGCCAAGCTGCTTTCTGTAGCTTTCAAAACGCTTCTGTAAGCAGAGATCCTACAGTATCACCAGCTATTGAGGAGGCAGGTTGTCTCTTACACGTGTACTTCTGATTCTTAAGCTTTGCTTAGGTGGTGGACATCTCTTTGTCCAAGCAACCAGCATATCACCAAGCTATAAATGCTACTTCTAGAAATACCCTGGGGACTAAAAGAAAGGTATACTCCTTCTGCCATTACTCTGTAGCCTGACTGATCTTATTCTCACAACAGTCTCTTCCGAACTTCATTTCTATTCCATGAGTTCACATGGAGAATAGCTGATGTGGCTGCTTACTCTTTTTCCTTCCACCTTGAAGTTACACTGCTGTTTTTTGAGGGCAGAAAGAAGCTTCTAAGAGAAACACAGTGACTGGATTCTGATCTCCCCTCTGTAACACCAACCTCTGCTAAAAGTTTCTTGGAGAGAGAAGATGGAGTCTGTTCACACATTCTTTCATGTCAGATGGACTTTATCCAGCTTGCATTTGTAATGACCAAGTTTCTTCCTACTTCCCATGTCCTACTTATAAATAGTGAAACATTTTATGCAAAGGGAACTGCTGGATTCTGTATTATAAGTGGTATCTTGGTTAAGAATCTTAATAGCAGCAAGTATTGAATGACCCCATAGTCCATAAACTCCTCTGCTGACTTCCAGGGCACATCTTCCAGAGATGGAAGCAACAGCAGTAATTTTAGGAGATAAAGTTGTGTGGTAGCCTGAGCTATGGACCAGTGGAAACCTGTAGGGCCACTATTCCAGCTCACTTCATGTGCACTTCAACGTGTTTCCTAAAGTAGGATTGAGAGGAGAATTGCTCACTTTCCTCTCCCTACTTTATCCCCACCTTGATTTCCTAAACTGCTAATGCAACTCTTCTGTCATGAAATGGCAAACTTGAAAATAGGTGCAGCTACACAAGTCTTGTGGGAAGACCTGGTTGTCTCTGTGCATCAGATCTGTAACTCCTATGGAGAACCAAACAGAAGTGACTGATCCAACCATCTCTGCTCTCTGAATCATGTCTGTGATACAACAATAGAACAGAAGTGTTTGAGGAGGGAGATAGGTAACAATTAAGAGTAGAATAAGAGTGTGTAGAGTGACAAATCCCAAGGTTATATCCATCTCCAAGGTAAATTAATTCTCCTCAAAGTTAAAGATGATTTTTGTTCCGTGACAGCTGAATAGAAATTGTTAGTTGACTGTATTCATCAGTGCCTACATGGAGCAATTAAAGAGGCTGCATGGAGTGATTAAAGAATATGGTGTTATTCAGAAGGCTAAAGTGAATTCATTTAAAAAGTCTAAATGGTAGATGCACACAAAGAAGAGAAGACACTAGATGCTTTCTAATCTGTTACCAGCCAGAGCTGCCCGAAGATGACTCTCGCTGAAGGTAAAATTAATGCTGAGACAGATTTGGTTGCCAAAGGCTGCGACTATTTGTACTGAGTAAATACCTGCTCCTAGAAGTGCGGTTTTTCTACCTATGTGAAAAAAAAGCATTTAATCGACAAATAAACTTTTAGATCTTATTGTAACGTAAAACACATTTTTCTTTCCCAAGAATGAGTTTTCTAAAAGTTAATGTAGCTAATCCACGTGTGCCACCACTGTGTCTTGACTATGGCAAGCACAATGTGTAATGGTAGAAATTCCCCATTCTGCCTGTAACTCCCAGTTACTGAGGAGCACTTAATGAATGGACTTTGTAAGAAATGGGCATGTTCTTTGTTGAGTTAGTCAGGAATTGGCATATGCCTGGAAAAATTGAATTCTTGTTGAATTATTGGTATTTGAGGCCTGCGGCCATACTCTGGCTCATTTTTCTTTTGTTTGCAAGAAAGGCTTGACAAATGGGGAAAACCACCACCAACAGTATTGCGGTTCAGTCTACCTACCGTTTGCAGGAACTGCACTCCTTGCTGTTAGACTAGGTAAGCACATTCACAAGCATATGGGCAGAAGCCCAAGGGGAAACAAGTTTTGAGAACTGTTTTAACCAACTTGCATCCCTTCGTGTGTTGGCAGAGGAACACTTCTTGGATGAAGTGGTTGTTAAAAGGGCAACCTAATCTTGTTTTATGTTGTAGACTAGATAGCTTGGCCTACAAACTCAGTGTCAGCTGCCATGCCAGCTTTCAGAGCTTACTTTCTAGGTATACAAATGGATCAATGGATTTAGAGTGATGCAATCTTGCTTTCAAAAAGGCTCAGAAAAGACAGATTTATTGCTGCTTTCTGACTTATTCAGCTATCTTGAAAGTAAATTAACCTGTGCTGTAAATATGTAAAGACTATGTGAGAAGAGGGAAGAGACTGTGTCTTTGCAAATGGCAGCAAAATGCTCAAGAAAAATCTGAGTAATATACTGAGTATTGGTGTCCTGCAGCCTCCCGCTGAAGTGTGGGTGGCTGCTGAAGATGGGGTTTCATTTCTCTGCTCCTTTCTGCTCTGTAGTTTAAAATTGGGATGATATTTGAGCAAGCGGTTTTGATGATCAAGGAAGTGATCTCAGCTTGACTGGGGAGGTGTACTTTGTTTCTAAAAAAAAAAAAAAAAAAAAAAAAAAAACCCACTTGGGTACATGTTGTGGATGCTTTGCCTTTCTTCTTTTCTTCTTTGTTTAATTCTCCGTTTCTTTGAGCAGTGAAGCAGTGATGTATCTTATCAAGAAGGAAGCAATTGGGGATTTAGATTTAACTGACCCTGAATACACTTTTGGGACAGTTCAGACTGCAAGGTTTCACCAGTTGGCTTTTCTTCTCTTCAGGAGACACTGTTATATGTGATGGAGTCCAATGGAAAAGGTGTCACTGCCTGCTTAGAATGAAGGAGCCCTTCTCCAGCACTGGATTTCCACCCTGCAGCACGCTGGAATACAAGCATTGGCTCTGCAGTTCTCCAAATTTTTTTATTGCTGTAGCTTAATGTAATCATTATAGTATTTTTCAAAAAAAGAATTTTTTTTTGTATCTGTTCTTGATAATACCCTCTTTGTCCAATTTAATCAAATTTGCTGTAGAATTTTCAATTCTTTGGTTAACTTAATAGTGAACTTGCATTTTTTTGCTGTAAAATATGCCAAACCTGCAAGTGACTTCAAGTACACTTACCTATAAGTGAAGCAGATTGGTTCAGTAGAACTAGTTCAATTCTTGTTTTGAACAGATCTCAAAGCTACTGATGTGTAGTAAAATTAAGGTAGTTTGTCAATGTGCACTGGACTAGCTCTTGAGAGTGAGTAATGTCACCAGGAATTAGTGACCGCAACTTCAAATGTGATATCTATTGAGAAATAGGTGCCTCTTCTAAAAGCTGGTTAATACAGGAGGTGGAGAATGGAGTGTTATTTCAACACCCACATCCTTCTATGTGAATCACAGCCATGGACCCTTACTGCTAAGACAAGATGACATGATATATTTACAGTGTCATTGACCTGCCAAAGGTGGAATGTCAGCCGTGGTAACCAATTTTTTAATCATCTTCGACATCAGAAATGTAATTTGCTGTAATTGAATGATCATGTCCTCCAGGCACCTTCTTCCTTCTCTACATGCTACAGAACAACCTGCTATAGTGCCGGTATGCTTCAGAAAGAAGATTAATTCAGTTCTTTTTGGTAGTAATATACCTAAAGAACAAAAAATCTTTTCCCTCTTTTGTAAGCATTAAAGCTACATTTCTGAATAATTTGAAGAGGAGAAAGGGTAGAAAATTAATCTGTTTGCAAATGTCAGCATTGCTGCCGACTTTGTTTTACGGTGCCTAAGTTCTGCTCTGTGGCCAAGTGCCCACATATAAATGTGCTGCGCTTACTATTGAGTTAACTGGAGTCTAAAATACAGCCCAAGAGTTACAAAGCAACCTTCTTTCCCTTTTCCCCTGTGAAAGCAATGAGAACAGACCTTGCAGAAAGGTACATGAAAATTTTCCACTGCTTCTCACCCCAAAGTTATCTTTCAGTGCACCACAGACAAAGCGAAAGCATCTGCTCTCTCTTTGCAGCAGCTTGACACAGTGGATCAGGATTACAGGGAGATTTATAAGCTATTGTGCTGAGTGCTTAAAGTCTGGCTTAGGTAACATGACTAATGCATTACCCTTTTCTTTTCTCCCTCTTCTTGTGCCAGAGAGGGCTCTGCATGCTTGAGTGTTGCTATATGCAATAAATGCTGTAAGCTGAAGGAGGACTTTGTGTTCCTCCTTGTCTGATATGAACTCCTTGAGATGTCAAAGTTTCCCTTTGCTATAAGGCTGCTTGAATTTAGCCACTGTGTATTTAGCGCTGCTTACAAGTACTGCTTTCTTATATTGCTTCTAGCTTGTGAAAGAGGTAACAGTATCTTACAAAGATGTTGCTGTAGCACTTTATGACCCTCTCTTGAGACAGAATAATGCTTAGAGTGGGTTTGGCTCATACATGACCCCTGCAAATACGACCTTGGGCTGCTGCGTGAGTGCCAGGTTGCTAACAGCATGATGCAGCAGGACACTCTGCCTGTGCTACTGCTGTGTCTGCTCTTTGTGCTTCACTTTGCCTTTTCTTTATTTCCTCTACAAGTCAGACCTAGTGCCCTGACTCATGGCTGGCAGGGAGCTGGATGGCACCGTTGGAGTTTTAAAAGCCCCCAAAGGGTGGAGGAGAACGCTTTGTATGCGTGTGTCTGCTTAAATTCATATGCTGTGCCTGCCAGTGTCGTGTTTGCTTGGATCTTGAGAATGCAAAGATACAGCTTTGTGTGCTCAGTGAAAAACACGGAGCCTCTGTCAGAGCTTAATCTGGTCTCCTGATAAGTTTCTGTACAAGAATTAGGTACGTAAAAATCTTCTCTAAACAAGAAACTTTTCAGATTAGATTAACTGTTGGCAAGCCCTTTCTTCCCTAAAAGTCTACTTAGTTGCATGCTATCTTTTTTCCTCCTTGTCTTATAAGGGACTTCCTGCAGCAGTTTGAAAGCAGCATTAGAATGTCTTTGAAATATTTCATCCATTTATCCGTAACTTACTGTGATAAAGTAGCTCTATCTCCGTATCTTGAAATAATTCCACTATTCTCCAATGACATATTGTGGAGTCTTTGAGGTTATATTTAATGGTTTCACGTTTGCGTGAACTCAGTAGTAAGTGGAAAATCAATAGTAAGTGGAAAACTGAATTTTAGAAGATTCCAAGAAACTTTTAGACATTCCCATGGTGAGGATCCTGTCACTATTGTCTTCTTAGCTGTAGAGCCCACCTCATGCCAATGGCAAGCTACCAAGCCATGCTGGCATAATCAGGTACCAGATAGGGAAAGGATTCCTTACTTACTAAGAGAGGAATAGTTTCCTGGTAAAATTGTTGTAAGGACAGGTGTATAGGCTGCTGTGGATGCTTCGGACTGAAGTACAAAGCTTGTGTCTGTGGCCGTGAAGTGGGCTTCTCTGGCTGTTGAAGCTCCTTTCAGGCTTCAAAGACATCAGACAAGATTTGTCTGTTTAGGGAGGTAGTACTCTTCAGTGAAATAACATATTTAATACTTCACCTCCTGAAATACTTAAGGGAAATACTGATGCTTGAAACTTTTTGGGTGTTTGTAAAGCAAGCCCTGGCGGAAAGCTACCTGTGGTAGCTCCTGCTGAGGGGGTGAACTCATCCTCATTTGCAGGGCAGCTAATTGAAGTATCCACTCTCAGGGAAAATAATAGAGTATTTGAGTAGACATCATCTGCCCCTCTTTGTCACCTGTGTTGCACTGTCTAGCAGATAGATTTGAAAGGAAAGTCAGGAATCACCCCAGGGCTGATGATATCAACTTGCTTGTTTCTGTTGGGTTTGACCTACCGTTGCCTCTGCGTAGCCAGCCGCAGACATAATTGTTTGTGACTGTCCCATTCAGATGAGTGGTACTGCATCTGACTGTGGCTGGTGAAGTGCTTTGATGCTTTCTATGGCTCTAAGAAATCCTGGAAACTGAACAAGAGGAGCATATATCTCTCCAGGAAAAAAAAAAAAAAGTTGGAAAAGCAATAACCGTACTTAGTCTGGGTATAGTTTGGACCTCCAGTATTGAAGTTCATCTGTTACTTAATAACACTTTAAATATGCCATCCTTTTTCTGGCTCCATTGAGGCTTGCCAGTCCACAATTTTAGGTTACTCTCCACTTGTGTTTTGTCTCTTGCAGTTGCACAATTTCTGTGTTTCTGAGATCTATTGCATACCTGTCCATCAGACAGCTATAGTTCTGCCTCATACCTCAATTAATTGTTCTAACGTTTGTGGATTCTCTACTTGGGCCTTTTTAAGAACAATCCTTTTGCTATTGATCTTCAAAATGCTGTCTAATAAGTTGGTGAACATTTCAGTCAAGGAGGTGAGAGAGTTTCTGGTTGTGTCCTTTCAACACTGGGTAGGAAAGAGTATTGTAGCAGTTTCTGATGTTATGAATGTTGGTTCTGATGAAAGTCTAAGATTATCAAACAGTCATTTTTATCTCTGTGGTTGCAGCTGGGCTCTCCATTGAGAGCAAAGACAGTAGATACGCTAGTTGTGTCTAGAATTTACTTTGTCATATTTATGACAGTCTGTTTCTATCTTTAGCCTGGTATTCTAGTATTCCAAGGTCCAGCCCTCCCTTTATAAGGATATGCATGACCTGAAGGAAGAGCTTTCCTGTTGAAAAGCTTGTTGTTCTCACCCTCCAACTATGTCGGTTGATTTGACTCAAAGATATTACTTCTCCTTTACTCAGAAAAACAGTTGCCAAAAGCTAGATATTATAAATAACATGCTAATCATGCTATAGAGGCTGCCCGTGTGCCTGCTTTCTAAGTGTAAAGTAATGTATCCCTCTGTGTAAGTGGAAAACTCTTACAAGTACTACAAGTAAAGAGAGTTTACTTAGCAATTACTGTGAAATAGTGAACATGCTGTAAGTCTGCAACCTAATTTGTCTCATGGTCATTTAGGATATGACGACAAGAATACCAAAATGGATATTCTCATTGTAACATGATGTGCCTCACTGTGTTGTGAGCTGACTGGTATTAATTTCCTTTCTGAACATCCAGTCTTGCTCCAGTGTTAGTAATATCTTCCACTGCTTTGAATGTGCCAGTATCAGAAATCAGTAAAACAGCTTTCATGATACAGAGCACAAGGTTCCGCTCTGTTCCTGGAGTATAGGTATTTTTCCAAACAACCAAAATCACGGGAACTTTGAGGCTTATTGAAATTTTTACTGCAGGTGCTTGCAGGAATATCTGACCTGAGGGCAAGTAAAACCTGTTCCCTTTTCCATATGTACAACTCCATGACCTCTTCCCTCACACATTACAAATCATCTGTGATGCCTAATCAGCATTCTTCCTTCTTCCCAAGACAGTTTAAGTGATCCCCTGAAATTGCTTTGAGCCCTGTGATGTAGGCAAGAAGCTCGTGGCAAAAGGAGAGGAGTTTGCCTGGTGGAGCCTAGAAGTTCATCAGGTTTTAGCCCTTAGGTCTGTGAGGAACTGTGGCTTTCACAGATCTCAGATCTCTTGGGGCTTAAGTTTTCCTATTACAATAACTGTTATCAACTTCACACATTTGTATGAGAAGTTTGATTTAGTTATTTATTAGAATTATTTATAATTAATTAGGGCTTTGTTTGGGGTTCCATTCTCTATTTACTGCTGGGATCTAATCCCTCTAGTATCTCACAAACATACCCTTCAAGCTGTCATTGAATCCCATACAGTTTTCATCTTCCCTTAACTCCGAGCTTTGTCTCTGTTCCCTCACCATGCTGGCATAGCCATCATTCTCTTTTCTGTGCAGTTTTGCTATCCTTTTGGGCTCCCAGTTTTCCCTTCTCTGAACACTTAAGCCCAACAGCTGTTTTCACTGTCCCAGATCAGGCTGTATAAATTATACTTTCTCAGGCTCTGTCCCATACGAAGTGCTTTATGGGAAGATGCCTGGCACCCTGAAGAGTACTGTCAGTGATCAAAGCATAGAACCCCTTAATCTAGAGCATGTCTCTTCCAAGCCCTGTAGCACAGATGAATACTTCCACAGGATACTTGTGAAGATGCAGTCCTTTTTCTTTTAATCCAAGTCTCGTAGATTTGCTGGTATTACGTGTCAGAGAGCAGAAGGAAGCTGCGTGTGTTTCTTGTGTCAAACTAGTCTCCATTTGTTCCCTTGCTGTTAGGGTTATTTTGTTTTGATTTTTTTTCCCACCGTTCTTCTCCAAGCATAAATAAGCTCCTTTGGTCACCTTCTCTTCTGCTGCTTGAGACATGTGCCTGTCCTCATCCTTTGAGCTTCTGCATTCACTCACAAGATCTCAGCCAAGCTTTCCACCTTTCTTCCTGCCATCCAATCTGCTTTCATTGCCACTCTTGCATCCTTTGTCCACTGCTGATCATAGAATCATAGAATCAGTAAGGTTGGAAGGAACCTCTGGAGATCATCTAGTCCAACCTCCCTGCTCAAGCAGGGTCACCTAGAACATGTTAGACAGGGTTGCATCCAGGCAGGCCTTGAAGATCTCCAGAGAAGGAGACTCCACAACCTCTCTGGGCAACCTGTCCCAGTGCTCCATCACTCACAGTGAAGAAATTCCCCCTCACGTTCAGGCGGAACTTCCTGTGCTTCGATTTCTGCCCGTTGCCTCTTGTCCTGTCACATGGGACAACTGAAAAGAATTTGTCCCCGTCCCCCTAACACCCTCCCTTCAGGTACTTGTACATATTGATGAGATCCCCCCTCAGTCTTCTCTTCCCCAGGCTGAAGAGGCCCAGCTCTCGCAACCATTCCTCATAGGGCAGATGCTCCAGCCCTCTGATCATCTTTGTAGCCCTATGCTGGACTCTCTCCAGAAGCTCCATGTTTCTCTTATACTGGGGAGCCCAGAACTGGACACAGGACTCGAGACGAGGCCTCCCCAGGGCTGAGTAGAGGGGCAGGATCACCTCCCTTGACCTGCTGGCAACAGTCTTCCTAATGCAGCTCAGGATACTATTGGCCTTCTTGGCCACAAGGGCACGTTGCTGGCTCATGGTCGACTTGTCACCCACCGGCTCTCCCAGGTCCTTCTCTGCAGAGCTGCTCTCCAGAAGGTCAGCCCCCAGCTTGTACTGGTGCGTAGGGTTATTTTTCCCTACATGCAGGACTCTGTACTTGCCCTTGTTGAACCTCACGAGGTTCCTCTCCACCCAGCTCTCCAGCCTGTCCAGGTCTCTCTGAATGGCAGCACAGCCCTCAGGTGTATCAGCCACTCCTCCCAGCTTGGTACCATCAGCAAACTTGCTGAGGATGCACTCCGTCCCCTCATCCAGATCATTGATGAAGAAGTTGAACAGGATGGGCCCCAGTACTGAGCCCTGGGGGACGGCACTAGCCACAGGCCTCCTACTAGACTCCATGCCACTGATGACGAGCCTCTGAGCTCTGCCTTTCAGCCAGTTCTCAATCCACCTCACTGTCCACTCCCCTAACCCACACTTCCAGAACTTATCTAGGAGGATGTTATGGGAGACAGTGTCAAAAGCCTTGCTGAAGTCAAGGTACACAACGTCTACTGCTCTGCCCTCATCCACCCGCCAGTCATTCCATCACAGAAGGCTATCAGGTTGATTAAGCAGGATTTCCCCTTGGTGAATCCATGCTGGCTACTCCTGATCACCTTCTTTTCCACCGTATGTTTGGAGATGACATCCAGAATGAGCTGTTCCATTGCCTTTCCAGGGATGATTCTGAGTTACTCCTTAGAATTTCCCCTTATCTAAAAATGTTTTAATTCTGAGAAACATGCATGTTGTAGTTTTATGCTGTCCTCTTGGGTTGTTCTATACTATTCTTGTAAGTGACTCTAGGCTGTAAGTTCAAGGCTAGGATGCTATTTGCCTTATGTTCTTTGCTTAGCAAGCTGCGTACACTCGCTGTGCTCAGGTATTAACTGTTCTTTAAAGTGCTTGAAGACCTCAGGTGACAAATGTTGCAAACATGGTGTACTATGCTTACAGAGAGGCTTCATCCTTGACGTACAGACCTAAGCTTTCTCAGAACTCCAGCAAATTAGATCCTGAGGATTGCATAAATATCTTTCTAGGTGTGCATGATTGTAGTAGGTGAGAGAGCGAATATAAAATCATAGTAGAAGAGACAGGAAGCAGAATAGCAAATGGAAAGGGTGGGCTGCCTTTTAAGCTTTTAAAGTTAGGAGATAAATGTTAGGAGAAAGCATTGATCAACTTTCTATAGTGTCTTGGTCTGGTGAAGAGTTTGATGTTGCTTGTCCTCCTAGCTTATTTTCACAATGTAAAACTCTTTCTTTGGTGTCACTTATGTGCTGAAAATAGCAGTCTGAAAGGAGAGGCTCCTGCTGTGACATCAACTTTCCACTGAGTTATTTAAAAATCTAGGTATTTTTACTGAATCCTGCGATGGGTCATCATTTTAAAACTAGTAAATATTTCTTGTTGTAAGAACAGACTTCCTTTTATAGTATCCACATGCTGCTATTTTTACTGAATCCAGTGTAGAGATATTTCCTATTTCTAAATGTTCGCTGACACTCAGAAGCTCTTGCGTGTTCCTGCGTGCTCTGTCTTTTCTCTCTCAGCTTTTTTAGCCTTGTCGATCCATTGTTGTGACTTTAGAGAGGACGCCAGCTTTCAGCACTGAATGGGCTGTGAGCAGGAAGATCAGCTACTTCCTCTGCCTGTGAGACCATGAAGTCATCAGCCGCTCTGGCTTGCTTTATCATCTGCTGCTGTTGCTTTGGTGCATGTGGAAAGAATGTAAACAGCACTTTCCAGATGTTTGCAAGGAAGCTGCCGATCCATAAATGGACTGTTTGGTTCAGAAATATTACTAATCTGTTTAGGGCATGGCGGTGGATAGAGTCACAAAAACATGTAACTCCATGCATATGCTGTGCAACATGCTCCGTCAACTATATCACAGGAACAAGAGTTGCGTATAGTTGGCAAATGTGCTGGCACTCTCTGCTTGTGTCGCCCCGTCAGCGCTGTACCAGAAAACGCTGCAGATCCTGAATCCCCATGAAACCTTAGAGAGATGTGTTCTTCCCATTTCATAGCGGACGCACTGGGTTGTTTGAACAGTTACGTGATTTCATAGCATGTTCAGGTGTTGAATCGGGTGAGTGAAGTCTCATTATACCAGCTGTCCTGCCTTCTTGTACCCTCTCTTCATCCAGCTTCAACTGCTGAGCAAAACGTAGCAGCAGCACCCTTCTGATCCCATGCTTGGCAAATGCTGTTTTGCTCACCTCATGAGCCTCCGAGTTGTATTGATGATCTAATCAGACACAGAGTAAAGGAAAGAAAGCTGATCTGGTTTTTGAACTCTCAATATAGCATTTGGTGTAGTAGGAAGTACTGAATAAACATGGTGGTGTTTCATCTTGCTGCAGGATGGAATGGGAATTTGGAACGCAACGTCTCCCATGCCCCTCCTGGGCTGGAAAAAAGCATCAAATTTCACTCGCTAGTAGTATATCCCCAAAAAAGTCTATTTGGTGGGAGTACCAGTCACTTCCCACGTTAGGGTGTGTGTGTTTTTAATGCATTAATTAATTTTTATTGAGTGGTGGAAAAATTGATGTCAGAGCTGCATTGCAGCTGGCCATGGAGGAACACAAGGTGGTAGGAAATAATACATCTAACATCAAAAGGGCAATGAAAGTTTAACCATGGAGAGTTTAAAATAGCAAAGCTGAGCCAGGTGGATATTAAAAGATATGACTGAATCAAAACAACAGTCTAATATTAAACTGGATTTTGCAGGGGGGAAGAGCAAACTTTTTCAGTTAATTTCTCTTGTGTATGTGGTATCCAAGGGTAGGTTTCTTACCTCAGCACCTTGAATTCTGGCTTTGGTGTCGGCAGTCCCTGGCTGCCCATGGTACAGTCTGCAAGCTGCAGTGTAGATCTAGGGGTTTTCTGCCTGCCTGTTTCTCTCTCTTTCTCTCTTTTTTCTTTTTTCTTTTTCTTTTGGCCAGGCTTAGTTGTTCATATTCAGGAGCCTCTAAAATATCCTTTTCCTTTTACGGTGGTCTGTAAACTTGTCCAGCATGACTTATCCCCTGGCATCACTAACAGTTCAGGTTGCAGAGATCTATGAAAGCAAGGCAGAGGGAAGTAGAGAGAAGTGCTTTGGAAATTGGAACCAAAAAACCTTTGTGGTTACATAATCGTACAAAAGAAAATGGTTTTTTTTTGTTTTCCATTTCATAACCTCCTATGAACTGAAAAATGCTATTGGAAAGCTGAATGGAAAAACTTCAGTATTGTTCATTACTGTGCGGACATGAAATGTATTGAAATATTCCACCTGTTTTATGGCTGTTACTTTTCCTCTTTCAGGTTTGACATCTACAGGAAGGTACCAAAAGACCTTACACAGCCAACCTACACAGGGGCTATTAGTAAGTAGCACTTCTCTTTGCTGTCCTTGTGTACCTCTGGTCTAAAATTAAAGATCTTTTGGCCTCTCTGTCTTAGAGGATATTTTTAAAGGAATATTAAACACTAGAAAGAGTATCCTTTATTGCTGAAACAGCTAATTTTGCCCAATCTGTCAAGTTTTACTAAATGATGGAACAGTCTGCATGGATTCAGAATCTTAATAACAGAAAATGGTAAAGATACATTGTTGTGAAAGGGAGCTCTTAAGAGCTAAAGTTTTTCAACTGCTGTGCTAGCTACTGAAGCGGCTAGAGAGCTTTTCGCTAGTGTGTTTTGTGAAGAGGAGCTGTAAGTCCACTCTAAACACTGAGTGGGGAGGGGAAAACTGCAGCATTTTTTAATTCTCTCTGATCGTTGTGCAGTCCCTCAGTCAGGATGAAAAACAGCTGAAGACAGTTGCGTTCATGTCTTGCTTGCCAAAGAGACTTAAGTTTTGATGTCTAGGGCCTGGGTCAGGAGGGAGCAGGATGGATGGCAACATGCAAGTGGCCAGTGGTGAGTATGAATTGAGAGAGACAAATTTCTGTCACAGCATACTCAAGGGGATTCATCTGGCATTGAAGCAGGGATAAATGAGCAGAAGTTTTATTTTGTTTTTATTTGTCATATTTTTAAAGAGAAGTTGCATTGTCAGAAACCACCAACAATGATCCACTCTCACTGCCGTGTGTCAATGCATAAATTCTGACAGATACAGATCTCTTGCCTTGGGCCTTTTTTCCTTCTTTCCTCTGCCTGAGGTGGGAGATGGTAGGCTGAGTAATGCAATTTCACACCATCATGACCAATGAGAGCACTGTGCAGAGTGGTAAACATTGATCAGTTGGTCCTGCCAAGTCTGTAATTAGATGGCTAATGGAGCTTTCCTGTTCCATTGAACAGTGACTTCCTTTGATCATGGAGCTTTGCTCCATTCATCCATTCTTATAGATGGGTCAGTAGCCTTGTGTGTCATTGCTGATGTGAGTGATGTCATATCCCTTGGTGACAACGGACGTCAAATAGAACTGAGTCAGTAACAGCGAATCAATGGGACACAAAGCAAAGCCTTTTGTAAGCTGAGGAAACTCCTCACTAACATAGTATGTGACTCTAAATATTTATTTTTAGAGAGTTGTCGTCCTCCATATTCTCCTGATCATGGATAGAGTTACTTGCCTATTGACTCCCATTTAGTTTTGCTGAAACTGTGAATGAAGGGCTTGAAACAGTTTGCTAATTTAGAGGCATAGGAGATTTAGTGTTTTGAAATAACACTTTGAACTTGTTGGTGTTCCTACCTGCTCTTCTATTCTGGAAACTAAGAATTCCCACAATGTATCTGGGTTCCCTTCGAGAATTTGTCTTATGAATCACCAGCAAAGGAGCATGTTTTAGAAACAAAAAAGAACATCAGAGGCCATCCGGTGTTAGGCTCTCTGATCTACAGTGAACAGCTCAAGTGATAAGTTTGTTGTGGGAAGGCTTGGAGGCTGTGACTCTTACTTAAAATCGTTAGCTGACTTATTTCTCTCTATTGTTACAATTGTTATTTGCAGCTTCTCAAGCTTTGATTTTCTTCTCTAACTGGTTCTCCTTCTTTTGGTCAGAATGCTTGTAGACAGGCTGATATAGGCTTTTGAACTACACAAGCAGCCAAAAAACTTTAGCAGCTCTGTGTGGGAAGATCTTGTATACAGCTTTTATAATGGGCTGTCTGACCAAGCGTGCGACTTGTAATTTGAAAGCTAGTAATCTTGAGCATTGTAGTAGGCTGTGAATGAGACTAGCCCATTGCCATGCCAGTTTGAAGCCTGGGAAGGTTGCATGATTTTGTGATAAATGCTTCAGGGAAATTAGATTGTAATAATATTAGGAGCTTGGGAGTAGGGGAAAGTTCTGCCTCACAAAAACTTTTAGGGCTGGAAATCTGGGAAATGGCTATGACTGGAGTTATACTTTGATTTCCTTGAAGTGTTCCAAAGTTTACAGAGGAGATACAAAGTAGTCTGTGGTAGCTGAATATTAACTTGGGCCCTTCCCGCAATCTCTGCTGAGGCTTTAAGTCCCAGATCACTTATGCTACTGAAGACTTTATGGAATAGGAATGGATTTACAGCAGGATTTCTACAGGTTCCTTTAAATTATAGAAAAGCCTATTTTCAAAAGTTTGATTAATCTGTGCTGCTTGCATTATGGAAGAAAGAGCAGATCAAATTCTAGAAGACAGGAAATGGAAAGTACAAGCTCTGCTTCTAACAACTAGAAGTAAGATAGCCAACTTCCCTGGAAAGGAGAGGCTTAAAGAGAAAGGAGGTAGCTCAGTGAGCATCACTTTTTCTTGGTGGAGAGGAGCAGTCAATCTCAAATACTTGCAAGTTCAGAAGCTAACTGGAAGACTTGAGAGCCTTTCCGCTATGTAGGATTTTGAAATTTCCTAAGTTGCACTGGATGCTGCATGAGGTGTTTGAGATCTGCATGGCCACCCTTCCAACCACTGGACGTTAGTAAGAATGAGGACTAGGAGCAGTCCACTGTAATTTGAAGGAGTGAGGTTTGCCTAGGACAACATACGCACTGCTGTGGACTTGCCTGAAATATGTGTAGTAGCTGGGTGTTCTTTTTTCTCAGTAGAAATCTTTTGTTTTAGATAGTTAATGTGCCCCAGACGTGTTGTTGTCGCTGTTCCACCAGATGCTTGTTCCAGTCCTTAAAAGCCACCCTATCCCTGTTTAGTGGTGTCTGTGATGCTGGCACACACTATTTGTGATGGTGCGCTTCCCCCTTCCTGCCCCCCTCCAATGTGCTCTCCTCACTGTCTTCCCATATTTTTTTTTCCTCCTTTCCTTCCCCTCCTTCCCTGTGGAGAGATTGTCAGCAACACCTGGACAAGGGCTAACAGAACATGCACCAACTAAAACTCCATCTAATATGCTTTTCCCTCTCTTCTCCTCCCCCGCCTCAGAGGGGATCCCTCTACACTCCTCCGCACTCGTCTGTGACACCGTTCTAACGGACCTGGCTAGCCTGGTGACAAATTGGCCATGTTTGGTATGCAGACAGCAGTGGCATGTGCCCTGGGTGTCTGACAGCTGGCATCTGCCTGGACAGGAGCAATCTTGACTTCTTGATGGAGGGGTCTGTAGCTCAGGCAGCTGCTGTAGCAATTGTGCTATTTAACAGTCAATGCAGATGCATAGTTTGCATGCGTGTGTTATATGCACACATGGTAATGTTATCCAGAAATACTCTATGCTTTGTGGAGGCTGAAGTTTTAAATACACATCAGGAAATATCAAAGTTATGATTCACATGGCATCTGTAACAAGACCCGCTCCTCACGCTTCATAGCAGTTTGCTTCATTGAACAATAAATGCGATTAGTTTTATGCCTTAATATAGAAATGGATTCACGTTCTCATTCTGTATGCTGTGCTAAACACTTTGCTTTGCATGTCTTTCATTTCTTGGGATGGGGGAAGGGAGGTTTCAGGCATGTATAGAGATGGAGTTATGTATCAGAAGGGATACGTACAAAGGGTTAGGTTGTAGAAGCCAGTGTTGAAAAGTTCCGTGGGAGCCCCCCATCCTTTGGGGGCTTCTCATTAGCCAACTGCAGCGTATTCCAGTATGTCTAACTGGAACATTAGACATGATGTTCTATGTCTAACATATAGACATATATTCCAGAGTGTCTAACACCAGCAGCCTTCAATGTATTGATTGTTATCATAGTAGAGTTTTAAGAAAGCCTGTCTATGATGGCCGTGAGAGTTCTGTTGGAACATTACAATGCTCTTGCAGTTGAATTAAGATTTATTTGTTAATTGCTTTATTCTATCTGATTCCAGCCTTTAATCTACTTTTCCAAATATAATACAGTTGTCAAGAGTGGGCTGTGGGAGCTGTACATTTGCATGGAAGCAAATAAAGGCCTTCGCTGTGTATTAAGTAGCTGAAGTGCTGTGTGTGTGACTTATGCTGGGAACATCACATGTGCCTGCAGTTTCGCACTAACTAGAGGAACCCATGTTCTGTATCTGAAAAAGTTTCCATCTAACTTTTGGCAAAAGAGACAGTTCAGTGCATAAGACTTGCACGTAAGTCTTATGCCTGCCTCCCCTCACCCTCCAAAAATGTGTGTGTACAGAGAGACTTTGATAGAAGGACACCCAAGCCAGGTCAGTCCAAAGGTCCATTTAGCCTGGCATCCTGTTTCCGGTAGTGGTCAGCAGCAGATGCCTAAGAAAAAGCACAAAGGCAGGTCAAACGCTTCCCCAGCCTTCAGTAAATTGGCCGTTCTGGAACTTCCTGATCTAGAGGTAGATTTTTGTGTTTAATAACCCTTAATGGATTTCTTCTTGAGGGAACATCTGATTTTTTATGAATCTTGTAGACTTTGGGCATCCACAACATCCATAGTTAAGGAGTTACAGAATTCACTTATGTTGTGTAGAGAAATATCTCTTGTTTTTAATGTTCCCTTCCCTCCCATTCTTGTACTGGAAGAGACAGTGAGCAGTTGTTCCCCATTCATCTTCTCCAGGCTGCTCATGATCCAGCATGTTGTCCTCAGTAATCTCTTGTCCAGGCTGAAAACTGACCACACAGTTTGAAAAAGCAAAAGTTTTGAAAAACTTTGAAAGTCACTCCTTGCCAGTTTTATCAGGATACTCTTGCTCACTTGTAGGTATTTCTAAGTATAGGTTAGTGTAATTTTATCTTACTCTATTTGCTAAGTGTTGTCACAGGTCTTCATTAGAAGAGCTGAAATGAAATATGGACTTGAGGGAGCGAGTACTTGGTATACTGGGAAGGGAGAAGGTACTTCAAAGACAAAATGACAGAGAAGAAAACAAAACATTGGAAGAGAAAGCAAGCTCCAGAAGAGAATTTACAATTAGCAATATCAGGCTTGCATAGAAGTGATGGAGAGCTGAGAGATCTGGCCGATGCTGTGGAAAGCCTTTATAGGATGATAACAAGGCGCAGAGAAATGTGACAAAAGATGAAGTGGTTGTTTCTATGTGAAACATTTTCCCTCTGCATACTGCCAGAGATGAGTTATCTTGTGTCTCTGCTATTTGGTGATTAGCAGTAAGAAATACTAGATCAACTTATCTTGTGACTGGCTGCTTACTTCTTTTGTGCTCTTATGTAGGTGTGTATGTTCTTATAAGAATTTGTGGCTGTGCTTAAACTACACCTTTCTCCTCCCTGATGTGGCCTTGTGCACCCTGCTAGCAGCTTAGCTGGGTTACAGCAGAGTGGTCTTCCCTGTGTCTTGACAGTCAAGACTTGGAAGTAACTGTGTGACCAGCTGAGGTTTCTCTTTGGAAATTAGCATCTCCTCTCACTTCCCATTTTCCTACTATTCTTTGGCTTTCTTTTTCCTTTTTCTCTTTTTCTTCATCCTCCTTAATGGATTTTTTGACATCTCTTGTAATCCCTTGCACTTCTGAGAGAGTTGGTAAATCAATCCACCCTGATGAGGAAGGGGAAGCAACGCATTTCTCTTTCCTCAGAACTGTAGGCTGACTAATCTGAAGAATAGGCACAAGGCTTTGGGTCATTTGAGGGTCTGTCTCTGTATTTGCCTTAATTACCTCCTCTTTCCTTCCCTTGCCTCTCGTACTCCCTACCAAGGGTGTTTGGACAAGCACAGTGGTATGATACAATTGCTCTCCTGCCAGTTGTTGCTTGTGCCTCTCAAAGGAATGGGTATTCAGGCTGTATTGGTCATATGGAATAAAGTTGAGGAATAGAGTTTTCTTACGGATTTCTCAATCTTAATTAGGAGCTATGGTGAAGTGCTCATTTCCAAAGAGTGCTTGGTCATTATTACTCTACTGGAATTGAGGGGTGAGCCACATTATATGTCTGTTGTCACAACCCTGGAATAACATGCCAGAGTTACGAGTTTACGAGCTCACTTTTTTGTATAGTGATTCACTATGAACTTCGAAGTGTTATTTAATACAGATATACATTGCAACCCTGTCTCCTTGAGTTGGCACATCCTTGTCTACTTCAGTCATCTCTACTCAGCAGGGTTCACTGTTGTCCATCCTTCCAGCCACTCCTCTGCCGGTTTGCTGTGTAAACCTCACTGCACAATGTTTTGTATAGTTTTCTGATGAAGAGTAACCAGTAATAAATGGTTACATTGGGCTCCCTTCTTTTAACTCTAGGTTAGCTTTCTTGGAAAAGACATGGGAATTGCTGTCTGAGTGCTTAACATCTCCTATACTGGGTATTTCCCCTTTCTGAAAAGCCAATGTGTGTGCAAATGGAGAAACTGGAGAAGCATCAGGCATTAGCTAGGCTAGTCTGTTATCCTCATGTCTCTGCTGTGGCAGCTCTGTCTGTTGGGTTGGACACACCATGAGCCTGACTTGCACGTGGCCTTAGGGTTGACAAAGAGGCAAAACATCTCCTAATCCACAATATGCCACATAACTGACTGTGCTTTTGAAGCAAGGTGATGTTGGTTCTTGTTCCTTTCTGGAGGTTTTAGTAGCAGTAAAATGTCATCACACTTCTGAGATTCCAGTGTTATCACCCTGAGGTCCCCTGAGGGTCCCTGTCTCTAAAGAGAATGTGAATTCTCAAGTGTATCATGGGCAATGCATTTGTCAGGGGAATCATCTGACTGCATAAAAACATTTCGTATTTTTATTAGAGATGTGAAACTAACCTTTTCCTCCATCTTCTTTTCCAGTCTCTGTCTGCTGCTGTCTTTTCATACTGTTTCTCTTCCTGTCTGAGCTCACCGGATTCATTGCCACTGAAATGTAAGTAAAAAATGCTATTTTTTTTGTATAAATGCATATGTCTATATGGTTCTTTAACACTTTATTCTGTTATCTTGCATAAATGTGTGTGTAATTTCGCTAGCCCAATTAGTCATGTAATGGTTTTTGGATTCCTTTTGGTTGATTCCAAATTCTTAATCATTCATTCAACTTTTTGATTTACTAATGTATCCTAGGCAAATTTATATCTAAAATACTTTTTTTAGAGAAAGCTGTTTCAGACCTGCTTGATGTTTTATCAGCTGCATACGTGATTTATGTATTGAGCGTGGGGGATATTTTTGATGTGACCGCAGATTATACCCAGCTTTTGACCCTTTCCAGTTTCTGTGGTGATTGGGTGCAAGGTAGTATGAATGCCAAAGAGGCCAACATCTCTTCCCCTTTTGCCCTCATCTGAGATTGTTTCCTCTCTTCTTCTGAGTAAGTACTTTCTTCTGCACTTGTTTCATTCGAAGTTATCCTGGAAAAATAGCATTTTTTTTTCTGTCAGTGACACTATATTTTTAAATGTATGGTGCCCACTGGTGGAATCCCTGTGGTCCATGCTCTGAGACTGCAGTGTTTCATTGCTGATATGGTGGGATTCCTGACAAGACATTCTTTTCCCCTCACTTCCCTGTGGACAAAGTGGAGATCACGTTTTGCCAGTCTTCACCAGATGTTTTTGGTGATGCTTTTTGCAGTAAGGAATTGTATTTAAATATGAATGATTTTTTGCTTAATGTTAATAATACTACTTTTTTTTTTTAATCTAAGATAGAACTGAATATCTAATACATGCAGATAGGTTTACTCATAGCATAGATATTATCTTTCTTTGTGCCTGTTGAGCCTTACTTGTAAATTTAATTGACAAGACTTCTGTGCCTAAAGAGGAGTTGTCCCTAGGTAAGCTCTTCAGGACCTTGCTATGAGCAAAATGAAAATAATTTCCTTTAAAAAAAAATCACTCATAGAGCAAGTATTTTAGTTCGATCAGATTTTTTTTTCCTCTTCTCATGCTCCTCTTGCTTTAAAGCAAACTTTCCTTAGTAACTCTTAACATAAGTACTTTTGTTTTGGATTCTGGGACTCATTCTCCATCCTACTACTGATGTGGCAGTGAGCTCACTGGCTGTGATGCATGATTCCTGGAGAGATAGGAAGGATAGAGCTTCCATCAGACTTATAGGGTGGTCCAGATAGCACCAGTCATTCCTGCTGGGCAAAACAGCTCTTGAATGCATTGGACTTGCATGGCAGATTTTGACCTACCATGCTTAGTGTTGGTTCTGAACCATGTGGCTCTTTCATTGCTTTTGTGTGACTCTGGCTTGGAACAAGAATATCATCTCAAGAATAGCTGTAACTTTGAGTAATGCTTAGCCTTAAGACAGCAGTATTATCTAGCTCTATCTTTTTTATTCCTATTGCTCATTTACTTCTGAATTCGTATCTTATGTTTCCTCCCTTACTCTTTCTTTGAATTCAATCCCATGCTTTTACTTATAAAATACTTGGGATCTCCTTGTCAACACTTCTCTCTAGAGCTGAATTTTCAAAAAAAAAAAAAAAAAAAAAAGAAAGAAGAAGAAAGCTAGACAAATTGCTTCACATGAAAAAAATAGTACTCTTTCTTGGTCTCATCTTAGACCTCATTCTCTCATTTCATTTTTTTCTTTTTTAATGTTTTACTGGGGAAATTAGTAACATTTCCTTAAATCTGATCAAATTAATTGAGTTATGTGACTTTGTGTAGTGAGTTGTGTAATAATTTCTTTTTGAACGGCAAAATTATGTGGTTCTTTGAGACCTCTGCATTTTTTTTCACATTGTGACTCTGTTAACAGGATGATGCATTTTTCACAAAGATATTGTAAATGTTGTAAGTTCCTGAATGCTCAGCTGACAGGATTCTCATCAAAACATCAGAGAGATAGTAAACTGCCTTTCCCAGCAGGAACGGCTTGGGGAGGAGGTGTTTATAAGCACTAAAGCAGTAAAATTTTAGTGAGGATGTCATAGAAGAGACAAATGCAGTAAACTGATTCGTCATGGACCATCCAACACAACTTGCAAAATATGAAAACCTCCTTCTGATGAGTTCTAGGTAATCAAAATCTCCCTTGCTGAGAACAGATCACCCGCAGTGTTTGTGAAGAGGCTCCCTCTGTAATAACGGAAATACTTCAGAATCTGACAGTAACAAAATAATTCCTAGTTCAGTAACTTCTAAAGACGAAGTAAACTTTTCTTTTTCCGCTTCTTACTCGTTACTCTCTCTTCTGGGAAACTCTGTAACCTAGAGATGTTTGAAGATACTACTAACCTCTCGTGCTTCCCTTTCACATGTATATTACTGGCAGGAGACTATGATGCAGCAGAGTCCAGTGGTTTGGAGCATGGGTGTGGAAGTGTGGAGCTGTATGTAGTTGAGCAGTGTGAGAACTCCATGCTGTCGTTATGAAAGGGGTGACGACAGATAGCAGGGGGGGAATATTACCTCACAAAGATGTTTTGAGCCTTGTTGGTCCCTGAACGATACACTTTTGAAGATACAGAAGATTGCTTAAGTGCAAATTGTTGAAATCTGATCATCTTTTATTGCAAGCTTGAAGTTTCTTTTATATCAGGAGTTTTGCATAACAGATATCCCTGCTTGAAGTTTCCTTGTGTCAGCCAGGATCTGAATTATTAACCAGAATATGCTTACTTGTGTTCACTTACGTGGGGTGAGCTTTCCTTCTTTGCCAGTACTAACTGCTTTATGAAACTGCGTCAGTCTTTCTCCTTTTGTGTAATGTTTCCCTTAAAGCAGTCATGCACTTGACAGAGCAGGTTTGCATGGAGGTAGCTGCACATTTTGGATGGCAATGAGAAATTGAGAGTGCTTGGCCAGGTGCCTTACATCAGAGATGTACTTGATTGCCTGATGTGGACTTGTGCGTACATCATAACCCTATTATGCCAAGTAATTGTGCATGGTATATGTGCATGTGACAGCCTGCTTCAGGGGAAGTCAGCAGCAGCCTTGATAGCAGTGGTACCTACAGGATTAACTGTCTAACTCTCACCAATAGGAGATTTGTTTGGTATCTGCAACTGAAGTGAGAGGTTGGTGTGGTTGGTTGTACTTGCATGCTGTAACATGAGAAAACAAGATCCACTTTGCACTACACTAACCGCTAGTGCTTGCTAGCTTCTACCCAGTACTGGATTTTCTTCTACGTTCATATGACCATAGCAACATAAATTCTTATTCTTACTAGAAATCTCAGTGTAGTCACGCTTACTCAACTTGAAAGGTGATTTTCTGTAAAAAGCCCATTATCTCAGTGCTTGTAGTCTCAGATGCTAGAGATGTGTCTAGGTAGCAGAGGCCAGGAAATGGCAGCCTTGTCTTGAGGGTAACAGTCATTACATGAAACCAGACAGATTATCTACGTGTGGCAGATGGTGTGCACCACAGTAGCTCTGTCATAACTCGCTGTGTGGGCATGTCTAATGCCCACCAAGATTGCGTCTGTGCGAGGGAGCTTACTTCAGTTAGGAAGCCAAGTAAGATAGTGTGGACGTTACAGTGGCCGTGCAGGAAGTTCATGTGGCATAGGTAATACACTGTAAACGCGCATCCTATTCTGCTGCTTGCTAGCTTCCTGTATAGCCTTGAACAGGTTAGAAAATTCCTAATTTCTCATTTTCTAGGCCTATTACATGATCCTAACAGGCAGTCTTCTGAACAGCCATGAAGGGAATTAAAGCTTGTATGTTATCTAAGCCCCCAGGGAAAGTACAGCAAAGTAGTGGTGAGAGAAAAGATTCTGTTATTTTGCTCAACCGCAATCCATCATTGCAGTTGAGGTAAGGTAGAGTTAGCACTGGAAATCAAACCCAGACTGAATGTGATGGAAGCCCTCAGAACTGTCCAAAGCAAACTCCTCAGTTCTGTAAAAGACGGATAAAAGAAGGGAGGTCTATGCCTCACACTTGGACTTCTGCAAAATTGGCAATATCGGATACGTGTTTGTCCCACTGCACAAATGACTCAAATAGCTGAAGAAGTAAATCTAAAGTGTTAAATCTGTCTGGTATTTCCTGGGCAGGATCAGTAGTAGGCTGAGAGTGGACTGAAGGCTAGAAGTTGCTTTGCGTACCTTTTAACAGCCTTCCTCACTCATCTTGATGTTATGTTGCAAATCAAGAACATAGAAATCATCTATCTCTTTTCTAATTAACCCAGATCAATTCTGGAAGTTAATAGCTGGCAAGAAGATAATCCTACATTTTATGACCTTAATTAGGTCATGAATTATGTTCTATAGGTTCGATAAGAGTTTTCCAAGTATTCCATTACTAAGGAGGCAAGATGCAATTAACTTATTTGGTTTGCCTTGCATTGACAGCCTGGGGAAGGGATAGGAAGGTATGAATTTGGCACTTGTGGTATGAATGTGACAGGTCAATTATTGTTGACCAGATGCAGCACATTAAGTTGAAAGCAACAGATCATTCCTGACAGTGTTTTTTTTTTGTTTTTGTTTGTTCGTTTGTTTGTTTCTAATGAAGTAGCTGGCACTAAACAGGATGATGTGACAAGTTTGCTGCTTCAAAGGCTGTGTCCCCCTGCGTGGAAGTTAATTACTTAGGCAGAATATTTGCAACAAAAATACTGTATTTGCATAAGAGCATAAATCAGCAGCAATGTATGCATCATTTGTTCATTTTAGGTGACTGGGTCATTCACTGAGGATGCTTGCTTGCTTTAATCTTTCTAAAGAATACTTTGGCCAGTCTGTGAACGTCATGCAGCCTAGCGCCCAGTGTCAGGGAGGCATCATGTGTGGCACAACTCAACTGTTAGCCTCAAATATGGGAAGAAGCAAAAGCCAGGAGTTACCAAGACCAAGATTGCTTGTTCACCCTGGACTTACTTGTGTGCCTGAGACTGATCCTGCAATGAAACAGGGGAATAGTTATCATATGTGCCTTCAGAGAACTTGGAGAGCTCCTTTGTCCCATAGTCCCCCAAGATATGTGAAATGTGTTTTGTGGCTCTTGGCCCACAAAAATTTCTCATAGCAGCTTGCAAAGTCAAACTGCACCTACGATGAGCAATAGTGTGAACTTAGTGCAACAAGTGTTCCTCCTGCTAGGGTCTGTAACCTCTGAGTATATACTGTTGGTACAGGAAGCACAGTGCTAAAGCTTGTATGTTCTCATCTAGGTCCCAAACGTTAGGGTAGAGATGCAACTCCAATTCCACTAGCTCATATGATTGAGGCAGGTGAAATGCAGGAGAAGCTAGACTAGAAGGTGGAATATCTCCTAGTAGCTGGAGGGGAATGGGAGTTCTCAGTTTTACCACTGACTGACCTTGAGACAGACACTTGACTTTTCTGTAGAAGGATGGTAATGCTTACCTACCTACCTCTCAGGGGTGTTAAGAAGCTTAATTAATGTTTGCTTAGTACCTTGGAGATTACCTAATAAAAGGTGTTGTACGGTTGTGAAGTGTTGTTATGCTGTCTGTCCTAATGTACCTGTGTGGGTTAGCAGGAAGCGGAAGGTCATGTCATGATGTCATTTGTAATCTCTGACTCAAATATACGTTGACGTCTTTAGAAGCCTTCTCCTTCTTCCTGCCTGCTGGAGAATTGTAATTCCTTCCTTTGTAGGACAGTGTGTTTTCTATGCTTCCTGCTGAGGTGAGACCAGATCTGGGACAGACTTTCTAAATGAAGTTTTCACTGTGATTCAGGGCTTAGAAGAAAGCTTCCAAATGGCAGAGCAATACATTGCAAGCATAACTTACTATAGAGTAGAAAATTTGCTACCCTGCTTATTTATTGTTCCTTAGCCCTAACTGAGAAGATGGTTGGTTTGTCTGAAGTTAGCTCTTCTCTGGTTTGGCACAGCTGAGAAGCAGGTAGTGCAGAAGTCTCAGCTTGGGCTGTTGTGATTCTGGAAGCTGTCAGGGGGATGATTAATTAGAGCTCACCCAAGAAAGTCTCTTGAAGCTTTGGGATCCACTGAGAAAGAATAGTAATTTTCCCTTTTAGCTTTCGGGTGCTGGAGGCTGGAAGGTGCTTCCTGGGAGTCAGAGAACAAGTTAAAGTGCAACTTGCTGGAGTCAGCAGCTGTGTTTTCTATCCATATGGCAGATTACTGGAGAGAAGGGTTTCTGGTTGTTCACTGTGAAAGATGGAGCAAAAAGGTTTGAAGTAAAGACTAGGCCAAGGAAGACAGAGACCAAGCAAGATGCACTCAGGCAGAGTTTGAAGTTTGGAAAAGTTGATGAAGTTTGTTTCCTTTTGTATTCAAAGGGCCACAGATTCTTCAGCTGTTGAGTGCTGAAGTGTCTGATGCTAGTGGCCAAGGTTGCTGGGTGAAAATAACGTCTGCTAAAGAAATTTGTTTCTGGGGAAACAAAGCTGTTGTATCATAAATCTAAGTCTTAGAGCATGGAGAGCAGGATCTTTCATTGGATAAGATCATAAGAAATATTAAGTCCCTTTGCTGCTGTTTCCCCCTTTCATTCTCCTTCTCTGTGTGCCATTTGCACAACCTGCAGTCTTAGCCAAAAAAATCCCTCCATTTTTTGTGTGTAATGTGCAAGTTTGTAAGGAAACAGGATGAGCAACTGAGGAACCCAGCAGCCAAGGAATGTGAAGTATTTCAGAGTGGCTCTTTCTAGAAGTGAACCAGATTCTTTCTGTGTGGATCATGGCTCCTGCTGTGTAGAGAAACTTTTCTCCCCTTTTCCTTGAAATAGTGAAGGGAGGCCCCGCACTGGGAGGAGTGCTCCTCTCACTTGTCTTACTGCCCATATTACACTTTCATAGCTCTGCACCTAACCACTGCTTTATTGTGCTACTTAAATAAAGTAGCCCTTACTAGCAACCAGTAAAATAGCAAATCCTACTTGCTTAGGCTCTTTAGAGGAGGCATGTGACATCTTTGGAGTCACAATACAACCTTGTGTGCGCTTCTGTCTAAAAAGCTTATGAACCATCTGTATTTACCGTGTCCTTCTGCCTGACATCAGATTTTATTTCCCTTGTGGCAGTCCCAGATTCATACTTAATCTCTATTGCTCTAATCTTGGAACACTTTAGATTCCAGGAGATGCAGCTGTAAGTCAGAGCCAACTTCTTTTCTTCCACTGGAGACATTATCCCTCCAAGGAGAGTTTCTAGAGGTGGCAAATACCACTTCTCCCAACATCCCTGGGTTGTCTGATTAAATAATAGAAAGGCTGTGTGCAGTTTGGATTTTTGGCCTTGGGGAGGAGGATAGCAATGAGTGCCACATGAGTGCCAGTTCTCTGCCAGCTCCATCCAGCTTTCTCCCAAGGCAGGAAGAAGTGGAGTAAGGACAAGATGTTACAAGCTGCCGGGTGTCTGAAGAGTGATAATAGGTAAGGCTATAAAGTTGGGAATATGAGTAGGGAAGGAGCAGGGGGCTCCTAGGCAAAGAGGAGGAGGAGGTGGCCATGAGCCTTGCTCAAGGGACAAGTTGGGAACCGTTGGTCTAATGACTAGAGCTCAGGACAGGAAGCAGGTCACCTTTTATCTCCACAATTAATGGGATGTGTAATGTGGACAAAGTGGCCTGCTTCTCTTTGCCTCAGGAATCCAGTCTGTAACTGAGTGACTTCACCACTTTGCTTTCCTATTTAAAATGTTGGCTCTGCGTGCACAGTTAATCATTTGTCTTCTACCAACAGCCATGTCTCACTGTGTTATCACTGAGAGGTTTCTGTGTACTTGCATGCTCACAGAACACGCCTGACTTCACTTCTTCTGACTAGTTCAGAATTAGAGATCGCTAAATACAAATACTAATATACGTAGAGTTTCAGTCCAGTAAGTAGGACCCAAGCTACTTAACCTGATGTGTTCCTCTGCGAGCAGTACACTCCTTTTTGCCAGTAATGTTAAACTGCCTGCCGCACTGGCTGCGCATGGTCCACGTATTAGACAGCAGAGAGCTTTAAGTCAGATGCTGTTATGAAACAGGTTTGCCGGCAACTGAGATCTTGATGGGAGGACTCCGAGTACAGAAAGGTGCATGGCTTTGGGGGATTAATGCATCTCCTGGCTGGAGCTGCTCCTCACAACCGTATTTGGAAGTATGACTTAATCCTGCACCCTATCTATTCGTCAGTCATGAACACACAGAAGATTTAATGCATTCCACCTGGAAGGAGAGGGCTCAGCCAAGAAGCTTCTAACTAGGTCACTGATGAGCAATCTTGCCCATCCCTCTGTGTCATTTTTATTAATCACTTGAAAAATACGTTGAGTAACGATTTCAAGCAACTTGTCAGGCCAATTAAAAACAGAGAAAGGTAGGGCAGTGAAGCCGAAGACAAATGCTGTGCTGGTTTTAAATGACTGTCTATAAACCCCACTGACCTGTGAATAATTATCTCAGCAAAATTGGCAGTTGCATGCTTCCCTGTCTGAAGACTTGTTTCTTCTGAATACACGGGGCAAACAGTTCGTTATTGTCCAGAGGTGTATCACCAGAACAAAATTGCTTTGAATCTGGCTTGTGGCTACCCTTAATCTGGTTTGGCCATTAGCATGTATAGTTTTTGGCAAGGGCTTGTCAAAGTGTTTCGTACATTTTGACCATTAAATAAAAGTAATGCAAAGCTGTTATTGGTGAAGGCAGTTTTATGGAGCCTGCCTGAACAGAAGTTCCCATCGCTTTATGATCCTTCCTACTAGGAAATAAATTGCCAAATTTTCTGACTTGATGAGGCTGAACAGAGTTGAACTGAGAGAGAAAAAGTTGATAGGTAATATCACCATCTTCTTGAAGTTTAGTGGAGTGGTTTTCCCTGGAATATATTTTCTAGGACCACTTAGCTAATGCTGCTGTGCTTGGGGTGTGTTTTTTTTTGTTTATATTTAAAGTGTCAAATGGATTGTATGTGCCAACAATAAATATTTATAATCTTGTATTCCTTTTACTTTTTATCTGTATTTTGTCTTCTGTGAAATATGTGCCAGCCCTCTGGGTGCTATAAACAGCATTACTCTTTGGGAGACTGTTGCATAGTGTATTACATCCTGCTGTCCAGGATGCTTCATCCCATCTGTTTCCTGGCTCAAGTCCTCTTCTCCTCAATTTTATTTTTTGTCTTTAGTTACAGTTCGTAGACTGAAATGAGATGTTAAGGAGAGAGATACAAGTAGAGGAGAAGGACAGGAGGGGGAGGCCTTGGCACCCAGAAAGGGAGCGCCAACAATGGGAAGCGGAGAAATGGAAGAAGCTCAGGCAACTTTCTAGCTGGGCATGGTTAATCACAGGTCTTAATGCTCCATGGCCTGCCATACACACTACCCTTGCTTCGGCTGTGTCAGCTGGGTGGCAATAGCAGATGGCAGTTATTTACACAAATCGGCTTTAGGATATCTGAGAGTAGCCTTTCTCTAAATCTATTTATGCTATAGAAGAGCACGTGCTTCTCTCCTTCCTGAAAGAAGTAGCAGCCCAGATATGCAGCAAGGTAGCACACTAGCCTGCTGCCTCTTAAACATGAGGTTCTTGTTTTGTGTCACTACTGAGACTCATGTTGGAGGGGCAGAAAATTAGGGAACATTTTTCTTTTCTTCTGGTGTAAAGGAGATGTTTAGAGCATCCATATACTGCATCTGTCAAGCAAGGAGTAAAATAAATTGTAGTTTGTCCCCATGCAATGGAGGGGGTAATTCCTGCTCTAAGTCCGTAACTCTTGGTAGCAAGTGTCACACAACCAAACCCAGTGCTTCAAAGACTCATTTTTCCCTTTCCATGCAAATTCTTTCTGTGGAAAGTAGCTGTGTGCATGAACCTACTTGTGGTTTTTCTGTCCTTCAGAGTTAATGAGCTCTATGTGGATGACCCAGACAAAGACAGTGGAGGGAAAATAGAAGTGAATCTGAACATCAGTTTACCAAACCTGCATTGTGAATGTGAGTACCCCTTTTCACTCTTCATTTTTTTCATCATATTTTAAGTGATAATTGAAATAGGTGCAGTGACCCTTCTTCTGTAACAGAGTGGAATGAAGTAGCTGCAGCCTTTGCCAGTACCCTGTTGCTCTGTATTGCAGGCTAGGACACCTGTTTTCTTCACTGAGCTCTTTCTCCAGCTCTTAGTAGTGGCTGATCTTCCTCACTGGCTTCTTTCTAAGTCTTACTTCCTTCTTTTTAGTGACCTTTTTGTGTCTGGCAGCAAGAAATCTTGGTCTCCCAGGTTTTATTTGTAACTCTGAAGGGACCACCTGCTTGTTGGCTGTTACAAATCACCTTCATTGATTACCTTGATTTTCAAAAACTGAGATTGCAGTCACATGGCAGGATATAGGAGTTACATTTGTGTCAAATAAGCAGTCTGAAAAGTTTGGTTATAAAATCCATTATAAAGATCTGCTATGACAAAATTTGACAGGTTAATTTACTCATTGCCAGGAAAAGATGTAGGTTTGGTTTTTTTTTTTTGGTTTTTTTTTTTTTTTTTTTTTTGGTAAAAGCAGAACCTACCTTTCCTATACAATCTGTTTTTTAATTGTTGTCTCTTCCACCCATGCAGTAGTTGGACTAGACATCCAGGATGAAATGGGAAGGCATGAAGTGGGTCATATTGACAACTCGATGAAAATACCTCTCAACAATGGGGATGGCTGCAGGTTTGAGGGCCATTTCAGCATCAACAAGGTGAGTAGGAATGACAGTGGGTGAGTGTGCTGGCTGGAGAGGTGCTAGCAAGATCTGTTTGTAAAATACTCATGAAAATCTGTGCGTCAGTGTCTCGTCTTGCAGAGGATACATGCATGTCCCTAATCAGTAGGTGAGCTTGGTTCTCATGCTGCTGCAGAACAATGTGTGGAGAGGAGGCTACATAGTTAGACTCACTCAAAGCATGTTAGATCAAGCTCTTTTTTACTGTTCTCTAGAGCGGCTAATCCAGGCAGCATTGCTTGAATAGCAGAGAGTAGCCCTGTGACTAGTGCTATCACTTTCAGTGGAGCTGCCCTAAGGTTTGGGGGCGTCTTTGAACTCCTTGTGAATACGGAGTGTCTTCTGTGTTTATTCCTCATGACTTTTGCACCTCCAAAACATGAGTCACTATGTAGAGGTCTTTGGCATTGTCTCTATCTTTTGTTCCAAGAGCTGCAGAATGACAGGAATGTTCCCTGCTAGAGGATGTCAGCCCAACAGAAACGGCTCTGCGTTAAAATGTTTGGAATACATACACGAGGCCTGTGCGCATGCTTCATAGGGGTGCTCTGCTTCTGTCTCAAGGAATGAACATCTAGGCCTAGAGGAGGCTCCTCTCTGGGATGGGTGTGTTAAGAATTGAATAATCTTGCTATGTAATGCTAGAGATGACTAGATGGGGTGGGGGAGGCAGAGGTGGGGCCCGCTGATGTCCTCAGAAGGGCACACCCTTTATTCACGCCTCCTCATGTACCACGGGCTACAAAATCCTACTCCCTTCTTTTCCTCCCAGGTCATGGTAAATCGCATCTAAAAATAACAGACAGAACCTCTTGCTGATTCTGTGGCATGGAAAGGATTAGAGACTTGAAAAGAGGACTTTTTTTTCCTCACCTCTAAAACTACTGGTAGCTGATAGTCCGCAAGCCTGGGAAAGGGCTCCTTGCTTGTTCTGCTAATCCCCGAAGCACAGAGCTAACATACTTAGGGTGTGTTTTTTGTTGTTGTAGTTTTTAACCTGGCATGTGTGATGCTTTCTGCTCACCAAGGCAACTCAACAGGGGCTTGCTGTATGTGACAGTGAGAAGTTCCCTTTGCTGCTTGGTTTGTGCAAGGCCACTGTTTATGTTGTGCCGTATAATAGTTGTGGCCAAAGTCAGAGGGAAGGAGCCTAACATGGGGCTTCTAGCTCTGAAAACCTGAACCTCTCATGTCTGAAGTGAAAATCTTCAGCCCCTTGGCAGAAATTTTACGGACTTCTGTATGACCTAGGGTAGGACAGGGCCCTGCCTTGAGACCTGACTGAGGATCACAGTCAGACCCTCTTCTGTGGGGCTCTGCAGACGTATAGAGACAGTCCTTTCTCTGAAGAGCATATGTTTGAAGGCACTGATCCTGCAAAGAGCTTCACAGCTGCTGAGCTTCCTGCTGACTTCAGTGGCTGAGTGAAGTTAGTGACAGGAGCAGTGACTAGAGCCGGAGTATGTGACAGTACCTGGCAAGGCATCTGACCTGGAGTGAAGCCACAAGGCAGCAGTGAGGTGATTTTGTGGGGTTCTTGTTGTAGAGTCTGCCTGCTCGTTCACTTAGCCTGTGTATGTCCCAGCTTACGTCCACACGTGAAAGTGTTTCCCAAAGTACCCAGGTGTTCCTCAAGTCATTTTAAATTAGCTATTCTGGAAGCATATGTAACCAGCATGCAGCTGGTGCCAGTTCTGCTGGTGAGGCATCTCTGCAGAGAGGACAGTGGGCACCAGTTGTATAACAGTCCTCCCACTGTTGTCTTAGACTGTGTCAGATTGCTTTTCAGTGCTGCCGAAGGGTTTGCAAATCAAGACTGTTTAATTTCCTGCCCTTTTCCTGTTAGGAAGAGTTCCTTGCACCCCCCATAACCATGTTTGAGCTGAATCTGCTGAAAGTCTTCACGGCTTAGGGCTAATGAACTGAAAGTGAGCACGTGCCAGAGTGATCGACTCAAAATGACATCAGTGCTCATTTGCTGTCTTGACAACTGGAGTCCTGAGGTGAAATCCTTATTTATCAGGGCTTTGTCTTTCTCTCAGTCTAAAAGAAAAAAAAAAACCTGCGCTTGAAACCCTTGAAAGGGTTATTGCCAGGGCTGGAAACTGAAGATATGGCTTAGTTTTTGTATGAAGCCTACAGATTAAAAAAAAAAAAAAAAAAGTCTTACCCACAGTCTTGTCAAATGTAAGGTTGCTCATGACCAATGCTATAATAAGGACATATCCATAGCTTTCTTAGACTGTTCTGCAACAGTGGGCCCATTTACTAGTGTGAGATGCAGGAGGAGAACGTTAAGCAACCGTTGCCTGCCAGAGGCATGAATCTTATTTTAATGGGGATGAAAGACATAGCCCTAAGCATTAGGAATCTCTGAGGCTGGGAGTGGTCCACTCATCACCCCGTAGTCAGCAGCAGTAGCAATGTGAGGATGGCTGGGATGTAACTACTCTCCACAGTGTGTGTGGTGCAGTGATGTTGGACAAGTGCAGGAAGATATTTTCGAGCCTTTTACTGAAGTGCCGGAGGTTATCCACTGCTAAATAGATACAGCATGCCAGACTGGATGGATCCAGGCATTTCTGCTTCGTATCACAGAGCCTAGCAATGCCTTGAGGGATAAAATGTGAAATTCTGTCTTCCTTGTCTTGACTAATTTTAGGTCCCTGGTAACTTTCATGTGTCAACACACAGTGCCACTGCGCAGCCTCAGAATCCTGACATGACTCACATCATCCACAAGCTCTCCTTTGGGGACAAGTTGCAGGTGAGTTATTTTCCCTGGAAACTCCCTGTTTGTAGGGGACCGAATGCAACCAGAGCAACTTCAGTACTAGACTCTCTGATCAGTTTTATGGAAGTTCCATGTACAGCGTGGGAAAGAACTACCTAAATAAGCAAATCCATCCTTTGCATTTGTGTGTTGTATGCTCAGTCTCTTCACATGCCACCACATCAGGAAGGAACAGTGTTCAGTCATAGACTAACTTTGCTATTTTCGTCTGAAATGGAAAGTGCTTTTGGAAAACTAAGTGTCTATGTTCATGCTGGGAATAGAAGTGAGGATCCATGGACTTGTAAAATACTATACAGAACTGCTTTTAATATTAATTTTGCAAATATATCTTAATGAGCGTGTTTGCTGAGGAGCAGTAATTATACTGAGGGAAGATGTGTTCTCTACTGTCTTTACCATGACACCAGTCAAGTTCTTTATAGTTCACTTCACCATACTTCTAAAGCAGATATCTATTAGCCAAATTGTTCTGTGAGACACAGGTTAGGCTGAGAACTGCCAGTTCCCTGCTGGGAAGAAGTTGAACATGTGCACTTGCATTGTGGATAGAGTTACACCTGCTGTTGCAAGTTATGTAATAATTTCTGATTTCTCAATAAGGACAGATTACAGCATTTCTTTAGCCTACTTCCAAGGAACTGGCTTCATAGGTGGGAGTTACATATGTGCACACCCAATTTACGACTCACCCTAAACATTGCTTACCCATTGTCTCTTTGTAATCTTTGTTTCCCAGTGCAGACATCTCATTAGTCTGCTTCTTGTACACCTACTCCCCAAAACCTTTTCTCATGCTAACAAGTCTAAGTGCTGCTTTGTAGTCTTCTGACTCTGCTCCCAGCTTCTTTTAGGAAATATCTTGTGTGGGAACACTGAAATATTAGCATATAAATAAGCTGGGCTTATTGTCTGTAAAGCACACTGAGATTATGAAAAATATTAGGTAAGTGCTAATAGGGAGTTCTGTAGTTTGCCTGGAAAATTAGTGCTGTAGGGTAGTATTCCCAGTGTTTTATCATAGAGTCTTTGAGTAACGAAGCTGAATTGCAAATTGGCATGTATGAGATGAGAAGCCTGGGCAGTTCAGGGCAAAGGAGCAAGTTTCTGATAGCAGGTGTCTTCCACGCTGGTGGTGAGAAACCTGTCTAGTACACACATAGTTGACTCATGATTTAGACAAGTTCTGCTGGTACTTTCAAAGGCCAAAATAACTAGTCATCACTACACACAAGAGTGGGGCAAGAGTGGAATATAGCTGCTGATCCAGTAGTCAAACAAGAGCTCACAGCGCAGGTTAAAAAAGGATGCATTCACTAAACGGGTGCTATTGAGACTCAGCAAGCAGTGGAGAGAGCCAGCGGTTCTGGAAAGCTTTAAAGTTATCTGATACACCTTTGAATCTTTTGTTTTGGCTTCACCTGCTTTGATGTAATATATGCTCATATTTCATAAATGGGTTGAGGAGCTTGTCTCATTCACTTGTGTCATGTGCTGGGACTCTGTTCTTTTGTAGGTTGTTACTCGCTCTACTGGGATGATGTAAGATACATGCTGTTGTCTCCAGAAAAAACAGTCCATGTGAAACAGATTTAAATTTGATCTGACCCTGTTTAAGCTTCAGTTCTTCAACAGTCATTCATGCACACTAGTGGCATACTTTTTGTAGATCTTGCCTAATACACAGAGGACCAAAATTCAGCTTGATCAGGTTATTGAGTGTCAGGTTACACACTAAAGAAACAGATGCAGAAAGTAGGAAATTACGTGGTTTTTTATTACAGAATTCTCTTGAGTGATCTCATTGAATATCCCAGACCTTCATGTTGAATAATCTTAGTTTAAACCTTTGTGAGAAGACTTGTGTTTTCTTTATAGATGCAAGGTTGGAATTTATTTTAGCCTGCTTTTGGACTCTGACTGATCAGTTCAGCAGGCTTTTCAGTTATATACTTTTGTATGCTTTCATAGAGGTTAAAGCCTAGGCTGCTCAAGGCCCTGGCAAGCGTCTTTTTGAGGTCCATCTAGCAGGAGCATAAAGTATTGGCACTACTAGACCTCTGATTACCTTCCTTTTCATTTGAGTACCACTAGTGAAGCACTAGATTTGGTCTTGGTACTGCAGCACAGTCCTGAGAATATCTGGCTAAACAAGCTGGCTTGAGTTCTCTGTTGCAAAGTAATTTTGTCACTGTGGCCAAAATCATATTTCTTATTGAAGTCCCTCCAGACACTTAACAAGGTGCAAGTGTGTTCTCTCGGGAACATACCTGTGCAGTTCATAGAGCAAAGATTAATTAGCAGTTCTGGGATAGCGAATGTTGTAATGGGAGACCAGAACAGCCCACAAGGAAAATCAAAGTGAAATATCAAGCTGGGAGTTATAAATGCCATCCATGTTGCAAATGCCAGAGAAACAGGCAGTTGTGGAGATCTGTGGTGGTTTTATCTGTGTGGAAGTCCTGTAACTTGCAACTGCTTTGTACCCTGAATTGGGTAGAGAGGGAGAAAGAGCAGACAGTTTTTACATATAAGCAAAGTCTGAAAAAGATTGCACTTGCCCAGGTAAGTCTGGATGCTTGGGAGCAAAAAGCAAGAGTATCTCCTAGGACAGATACAGCAGTTGTTTGCTGAGTAGTCACTTAAATATTTACAGTAGTGAATTTTGAGTGGATCTTAATATTCCTGGCCCAGGTGTATGATAAGGGGCTTACTTCTGAGCTGCATCCAGAATGAAGCATAATACTATAGCCCAGTCCAGTGGCTTCTCTTTCTTCACTAGCTTTTCCACTGTCCTCATCTGTGTGTGTATGGCAGCTGAGTAAAGAATATGTGGAGTCTGCGTGGATAGTTCTGACTATCTGTTCCTATTCTGTAAAATCCCTGAGATACCACCAGTGTGAAAGGCACTGCAGAAAGTTCAGCTGTTGCTTTTGCTCTGTGCTTGTTACCAGCACCTTGGTAGTTGAACTTGCTGGTGATTTGGTCTCTCTAGAATTTCTTTTCTCAACTGAGAAACTGGTTCAGTTGCTTTTTCCTTGAGACCGTCGTCTGCTCTGTGGCATTCTGAATGGGGAAACAGCCGTTAGGATCAGACAAATACGTCTATGTGCTATCAGCTGTTGAGAGGGTCTGGGAAGTAGCTACTTGTGCAGTGTCCTGTTAATAAGGTGAAAGTCAGAACACACTGAAGCAGAACACTCCTTCCCTGTGGTCTGGCTTAAGGTCAGGAATTTTTAGGTTGTTGAGTTATTTGTCTTTTCTGTGTGTTATATGAATGATGCAACCCTTATTCTGCAGCTGTTGCTGTGGAGTTTCTCCTGTCTGTAGGATTCACAAATTGATTATTCTGTTGGTGAACACTAGACTCCAGAAGAAAATAGTATGTGTGAGGTATGGGATCAAATCCTGTTGATCTGGGCAAACAGATACTTGCATGCCTGCTGTAAAGAAAAATGAAGGAATGGCAGAGTTGGCATGTGTCCTTTCCTTCTTCAAGGGTGTAGTGTACATGGTGTAAGGAATGGAATAATGAGGTAAAGATTTGTAGAAATGCGGCAGCTCTGACATGAGCCCTCTTTGCAGGAGGACTTTGAGTTTTAACCTGAATCTGGCTTCCATTTATTTCCCTTTGAGCCTGATAATAAATTTTCACTGTAAACTATTCAGAGCTCTTGTGAAATTTCATTGTGATATATTTCCTAACTAGCATCTTTCAACGGCAACTCCTTTAGCTTTGGAGTGGTTTTTGAGTTTCATTGTGTAAAACATTGTGAAATCAATTTTTTCACTTGGAACCAACCCCAGCATTGATGGTCACTGAAAGATATTTCAAGTTTTCTTTTGCTGGATTGAGCCTTTGTGTTTGGAAAGGTTGAATCATGCTGAACTCTTTGTTACAGGAGAAAATAGGGAAGTGAAGGTCAAGATTACAAAGTCAGAGCATAGCTTGTTCATGTACTTTTTTGCTTTCCAGGTCCAGAACATTCATGGAGCATTCAATGCCTTGGAGGGAGCAGACAAACTCAGCTCAAATCGTACGTATTCTTGGTGATTGCAGGTTTTAGCTACTCACTGCAGTAGGGAAAACAGTGCTATCAATGCAACACTGGTGTATCCAGAAGTCTTTAATTTTCCCTGTTAATCAAAGAGTTCCAGGCATCACTGACTGACATTTCCATTCTCTCCACTACTGAAGAGAAGTGTTAGTCCAGAATATGCTTTACAACTTTTCTGCAACTTGGACATTGTCTTCAGCTCTTTTATGACCTGCTGGTGTAGGATTACTGAGTTTTTTATCCACGTTCTACTCCTATAACTTCCATTTGCTACTGTCAGCACCACTTGAGTTTTCCTTGTTCTCTTGTGGTAAGTTCGCTGTTACCTTAGCTTGTCACCCCATGGCTTAAATGATATACTTTTTTGCTGCACTTCTACACAACCGGCTGCACAAAAAGAAACTTTCAGTGCATGCTACAATTCAGCTGAGTGTTTTATTTCATTTCAAATCTTCAGGTTCCTGAGGGATATCCATCTTGTCCATTACTTGGAATAGAATATTCATGATGGTTCCTGATGCCAGATAGTTTTTTGTCCCCCCTGCCCTCCAAGAGTCAAATGTCACTGGGTGCTGCAGAGAACTGCTTTAGAACTGTTGCAGCAAACACACAAATATCCAAACCGTTCTAATCATGGGAGAAAAAAAATAATTGTTAAGCATCTGTGAGAGAAGGAGAAAGAAGAGAAAGGAACAAAGCAGACTGCATAGAGGAGATGGGACTACACAGACTGCAGTGCTTTTAGTTTTTTCTGTCAAAAGCAGCACAGTGAACTGCAGCTCTAACCTCAGCTAGCACTTGATTTAAACAGGACAGCTTTTTGTAGTATTGATAGGGCTATTCATTTATAGATGCAAGCAGTTATAAAATTTGAAATGACCCAAAGTCATCTCCTTGTGTGCTTCTGGTACTGCAGAAGTGTTAGAATGATAGACAGGTTATGGTGGTGTCCAAATACCTTGCAAAGTTTTGTATAAATGCCATAAAAATAGGATGCAAAATTGTCCCTGCATTACAGAACCTGAGGTAAGGAAGGAAAAGGTGGTACTTTAGTTAGCTTGCTTTTTTTCAGTTGATTTGGGACATTTGCTCAAAAACATATAGGCTGCTATTCCTTTCTCTAAATTGTAACTTACGTTTTCCTTTTCTTTTCTGACCACAGCTCTTGCATCTCATGATTACATATTGAAGATAGTCCCTACAGTGTATGAAGACAAGAGTGGCAAGCAGCGATACTCGTACCAATATACTGTAGCAAACAAGGTAAAGAAGTAGGTGGTTCTCAGAGAAGCTCCTCATTGCATCCCAGTGCATACATGGAGGATCTTTAGTCACCATTCCACCATTCTGGCTGCTGTGCTCCACAGCCATGTGTGTGTGTGTTTGTAGGTGAACAGTAGCCTCTGCTGGGAGGAGGAGGAACTGAAGCCCGTCAGAGCCCTTCCTGCTGCTCCTGGTGCTGCCTTCACTAGGGTTAGGGTTAGGGTTGTGAGGGCCTTTCAGAGCCAATGGTGGTGGTATTTTTCTTCTAGAGAATGGTATTTTTACTCCTGACTTTCTTGTATGTCAGTTTAATTGATCTCTCTAAATTAGGTCTCTCTAAATTGTACAGAAGATTTTCAGGTGCTGCAGAAGCTCTTGTGATTTGTGTCAAGGTGCATTTGGATGGAAATTGGAATCCAACTGAATGTACAAAACAGCAATCTCATGGTTTTATTAATAGAACAGTCTTAAGTGCGATGGCTATGTAAGAAGAAAAAAGTAAGTTATCAAAATATGTCACACTGAAGTTAGCTTATAAAATTGAGAAGCTGGTTGAGCTGACTGGGGAGAACAATGGTTTGTGATTTTTCATGTTCTTCAAGATTTTATAACAAGTAGATCTCACTCTCTTGTTTCACGATTTTAAATGTGTGTCAGAAGAGCAAGTAGAATTTCTGGGGCTTTTTTTTCTTCCCCCCAATTCTCACTGTTTTTTGTTTTTTGTTTAACTCAGGAATTAACCAGTACTAAACTGAGCTAGCAAAATAAATAGAAATAATGGAGATAACACTCTCTGGATTAGCAGGAAAAGATACTGTTTTTTGAAATTTTAACATTTTACAAGTGTTGATTTCAGTTACTAAGCTATTTTATAGTATGTAATACCTGCTATTTTGCCGTAATTGAAAATCAAGCATGCGCTCTCATGGACTATTTCTCAGATTAGTGTTCCTGTCTAGTGACTTCTGGGCTTGTACAGTGTGTCCCAATGATTTGCATGTCTCTCTCTATTCTGATTACAATGTATTTGTTCTGTTTAATGTCACAACTGCTGTTCTGGTAAGTCTCTTGCGACACAAGTTCTGAAAGTAATTTGGAAAATAGACAGCAGGAGCTACTGCCTTTGACACTTCTGTGAACATGGTTGCAAATTGGGGCATCCAGCCAAGACTGACTCATTAGAGCAGAACTGCTGGTGGGGAAAAGGGGGAGAGGAGGGAAAAATTGAGGTCAGATCTGTTAAAACTGAAGCACATGGCAGCAGGCAGCAGTGCTGCCTCTGCATTTTCTTCTCATTAAAAATAAAAATTTTCTTATTGTTACTTTTGTTCTTGACTGCAATGCTGATTAGTGCAAACAGAAATCAGAAGCCATTGGTATAGTCTGCTAGTATACGTTATATATTGGCATTGTGCAGAATCTCTTGTTGGGATGCTGTTCTGTGGCTGATGCATTGTGCTGTATCTGTTAAGGAAATAGATTAAAGGAGATTATTGCAGATAATTAAAAAATGTCTCCCCTGAACCAGTTTGTAATAACCTTTTGCAGTATTTTTCTGTATACAGTTTCCTTCAGCATGATTTTTAAACTGGGTTTAAATTTGTCTGTACATGATTCACACTAGGTGTGAAAAGTGTTTGCATGGCTAGTCCCAGTGTGAAGAGGGCCTCTCACACAGGAAATGTTACTTCATATTTCAAGTGCATGGACAAGTAGAGATTCTCTGGTTCTTGCAAACAAGATTCTGTTTGTTTTTATGAATTTCCCAGTGTGTGATTTACATACTGACAGGACATACTGATGGAGAAATCAATGACAGTCTATGTATTTACACTTGTAACTTTGGATGAAGATGAGAGAAAGCAGCATCAATTGTTGTTCTAAGGTATATCATTATCACACTGTGATGATCCTATTTTTCTCTTTGATGAGGATAGAGGGAAAATAGCCATACAGGAGCTAGCTCTTTGCTTCTTTCAGTCTGATGATAATCACTGTCTTGTGTACAGAACCATGGAGTAAGGACTTGATTCACAGAAGCAGAGCTATTGTAGATATTCTATCTAGATTGAGATTGCTCACGCTTTCTGCCATTTTTTCACTCTCCTGCTTTTCTAGGAGTATGTAGCCTACAGTCACACTGGCCGCATTATCCCAGCCATCTGGTTCCGTTATGATTTGAGCCCCATCACAGTGAAATACACAGAGAGACGACAACCGTTGTACAGGTTTATCACATCGGTGAGTTACTCAAAGCCTCTTACTCCGCTTTCTTCTGCCTGCCTTTCATTTCTCTTCTGGACCCTTCTTGCTCAGAAGTAAGTTTCTGCTTCAGAGCATTGGGATCATGGACTGAAAGTAAAGCAGTATGTCTCCTCACTTGTACTGAAACCTGAGCGAGGTAACTGGTAAGTCCTATGCTCTGACAGTTTAATTAAGCAGTTAGGCACTAGAAGAAAGAAAAACATCCTGTTCTAGAAATGCAAAAATCTGTCCATCAATGGTGGGCACTATTGTGACATGTCAGAAACTTGGAAGTAAAACTGAGGTGGTATATAATAAAACATGCTGCAATATACTCTCTTTCTAATAATGAGATCTCACTTGCAGGGCAGTTGTTTAACTCAGTATGGCTGTTTGGTTTAATATAGTTTTGCCAGTTCTGAGCTTCTGCTTCTGTATAGAAGAGGAGAAAGGCTGCATTATCAAATTGCACAGGTGTTTTTCTGATGAGCTGTGTTTTGATCTATCAAGCCCAAACTACTTGTAAGTTAAAGAGCTATTTCGAGATCTTCTAGAACTTTAAAAAATATGTGTTGAGGGAGTTGGCTTGAAGTTTAAGCACAGTCTAGTCTATTGTGCTGTTGAGGAGTGGCAGAATGTGGAGTAGTTGAAAAGTTGTCTGGATTAAAACCTTGGATTATGATTTTTAAACTATTTGAATATTTAAATTGGAAGTGACATAAATGGTGTGGCTATGCTGCACTTAAGGATCTTGACTTTGCAGCTTCTGATTAACATCAAGTCCCTTTCACTTAATTTCAGAGATGTGTAAGATCTCTAGAATACACAGATACCAAGACGAAGGGGTTTAAAGAAAAATCTGAGTATTATGGTTTAAGCTCGTCTCTTATTAGCCTGTCTCTCTGATTTCAAAGCATGATCTTAAAAAAAGTTGAACACCAGCAATTTATTGTTTGGTATATCATGCTGCCTGTACTTCTTTCCCTAAGAATACATGCTCATAGATTTCTGAAGCTTCTTGTTGGCAGTGGGGATGTAGAGATGTTTTTAATTGGAAAGAGTGTTTAGAAATCACTGATAGCTGGCATTACTTCTTTATCATGTCTGCTGCTAACATTCATTTACTGATATGCCATCGTAGGGATATAAACAGCTGTATAAAGATGGTACAAATAGCATCTTTCTCAAACGTGGTACTGTGCTTTCAGAGTTTGCATAAGGAGCCCATAGGAAGGCTTTCCTCGCAGGCTATCACAATGACCTTTTGGATTCGAGATTGCAGCTCTGCCTAGTCCTGTCTGTAAGGGTAGCCAGGTGTACACTAGCTGCTAGGTGGCTGAAGAAGAGTTTTAGAACTGATTTTTTTTTTTTTGTCTGTTTTCTTTAGTCTTATAAATGGCTCTGTGCTTAATCAACTCATCTGGGGCCATTTCAATTTAACGTTCTTCCTATGGAGATGTGCAGATGACAACAATATCTTATGCAGTACTTCAAACAGGTTTGTCAGACCTTTCCCAGTTATGGCTGACTGAGAGGCAGGTCCTGTTGTAGATACTGTACTGTCATTGTCAGCGTGAACCCTCTGGCCCTCATGTAGGTGACCTGTTCATATTGCATTTATTTAGGCTGAGAATATTTTACAACAGGGCAGCCTTGTCTGTGCATGTGCCACACTTTAATCTTTACAGCTTTCAAGGTAGCATTGAAAAGGTTGGAGGGGAGCAGAGCTGCTGAGGATTGAAATACTTTATGCCCTAGGTTTTCTTGCCCTGTTTTGATGACATGATCTGCTCTGTTGTCCTTTTTGCTGCTCTGGCCCCCTCCTGTATCTCCAGCTTGGCCTTTTGCATCACTGTTGCTCTGGAGACCAGTGAGTGATCATCACTGCTGTGCTGAGGCTGCAGCTTTTTGCTCTAGCCTGAGATTATCTGCGTGGGGCAGCTGCAGTGAACGGAGCTGGCCTTGGAAATGCAGCAGCTTTTTTGAAGAGCAGCTGCTTAATTTAAAAACCACAAGTCGGGGGACCACCTGCCAGTCCTTCTATTGAGCAGCTTGTTTACCAGGATGCCGTGTGGCTGTCGGTAAAATGTTGTGGTATTTGCATGTGTCCACAGAGGCTCGTGAGGGGTGGGGGGAAGATCCTGTGGGTTTGAAAGACTTGAGCAAGGTTAGAGATGTAACCCAGGGTAGGGCTGAGCGGGGCTGTCTGTCGGCAGAAGTAGTGTCTCTGTCAAAGAATAGCGTGGAAGGGTACCCTTCAGGAGGGACGATCCCATATGGAGAGATCAGGTGGGAGAGTGGTACTTGGCTGCTCAGCAGAGAGCCAAAGGAATCTAATTCTGCTGCTGGAAAGATTATCTGATGCTCTTTGTCACTATTGAGTTTGCTCTCCAAAATTTCAGCACTGCTGAGAGTGGCAGACGTAGCGCTCTTGCATGGCCTTCCACTGCCATCTGAACTGCTGCACTGTGTGTTCCCATGCTTAAACTCATGTCTGCTCCTTGGGTTTTTGTGATATGAAAAATTATCCTTGTTTTCTGTACCACACTAGAGAAGCTTCCTATACAGGACAAAAGGCATTGGTTTAGGATACATTTTACTTTACCTGTCACACTTCAAAAAATACAGTCCTAAATAAGATTTTGTATCGCTGCAAATCAGTGCTACCACTGTCACCACACTGTGAATTTACCATGGATCCTGGGGTTAACCACAGAGACTTGGCACGGTGTTAAACACAGTAGTTCTTGTCTGTTAACCCATACTGCTTGTAGTCAAGACCTCTCCCAGTAAGGACAAGATATTCATGGTCTCACGGTCAAGATTTTGGAGCACACGGGAAAGTTTCGTCACTGAAAAGTTATGATTTCCTTTCAGTAGCCAAACTGAAAGAAAAGGTTTATTCTGAGGTTATTCTAGGGGTATAAGGGGAGAATAGGCAAAATACATGCCAAAGTTCTGCTGAAACATTCAAAGTCCAAAGAAAAGAATAGAAGCATTAACTAGAAATAATATATAAAAAAAATAAAAAGTGCTTGAAGAGAGAATTATTTCAGCCATGGGACCTGTTACCAGCAGAGGAGGTCAACGTTCAGTCTCCTGGAGTTTCTAAATCAGGACAGAGTGCTCTTCTATGAGACACACTGCAGCTCAGCCAGGCGTCACTGAGTGGAAATCTGCAGCTTATACTACCAGCAGTTGTGACCTGATGGTCCTAGTGGTCCCCTCTGTCCTTAAAATCTGACCGCAAGGACATCTCAGAGATCTGCAGTCACGTATGTGACTCTTGCCTTTCTGCCATCTTTCTTGTAGCCTTGTGTCCTCTTACATATCCTGTTCCTTTTTCCATGACACTTCAGCCGGCATCCCAGCCACTATAATCTCATCCTATTAAAAAGCCTCATATGCCCCCCACCATTACATGATCTCTCACTGTTGTGATTCTTACTCTTCTAGACTACTTTTTTTTCTTCTTTTAATGGTTAGGCCCGAATCAAACTGTAATGTCTCATGGCCAATTCCAGATGATTCTCAATGTAGAACTCAATAAAACACGAGTAAGTGCATGATGCCTGATTTCCTCCAGTGCTGCTAGGGAACAACGCTCCACGCCCGTTAGAACCGTGATGATACGGAAATGTCACGGTGCAGCTTCTGTGCTGACCCGGAGACCAGCCCCAGTGCTGCCTTTTTTGTCGCCACAAGACAGAGCGCCGTGTGCGTGCGGGGAGGCAGGCTCCAAGCGAATGCCAGGTGTGTGTGAGTCACAAGCACTCAGCAGTACAGAGCTGTGCAGATGAATATATGTTTTTCTATCTCCCCCCTCCTTGCACTGCTGCGCTGAAATCAGATTTTCCTACCATATGATGCAAAATCTTAGTGTTGGACGGTTTTCTGTTGTTTGTGGTGTAAAATCTCCTGTCAGCTGAGCTGCTGTGATCTGAAATAACCCAGTTCCATTGCTGTCATTTTCCCTGAAAAGTCACCCTGCGTCATGCTCTGAGGGACAGCAGGGTGGCAACGGAGGGGGTGAAGCAGGGTACAGAGGGCAGGAGCTGGATTTGCTCCCTAAAAATACAAACTCTGCCTCAGGCAGGTGCTCTTGTTTCTGAAGCTTTTATCTGCTGAAATGCCAACTGTCCTGCAACAGCTATGTTTACCTTGCCTTGCTATCTCTGTTGCATCTGTTCCTTTCACTGAGCTCAGGGAACACAAATATCCCACTTATAAACACGCATGTAAATGAGTGATTTATTTCTTACTGCCTTCCCTCACCAATAATCAGCTGTTTGTTCTTTTGCCACTGCACCGAACTCGGCACTGCTACTCCTGTGCTGCTCTTTCATGCTGGTTGGGAGAAGAGATGGGGCATAGTAGACCTAGTGTGGCATTGGTTCCCTTCTGCGTTAGCTGTATTGCATCTTCTGCTACGCTGGCTTATTGGTTTTGATTTCCCCTCCCTCTCATGGCTTCTAGCTCACAGCAAGATCTCCCTTTTTCCTGAGCAGGCCCTTCGCAGGAGGTAAGGTCTGTGTCTTGTTCCCACCTCACTGACCTATTGTCCTTTACTTCCAGAGCCACCTAATCCAACACAGTGAATAACATGTAAAACACTGTATTAAAAGAGCATCACAGTTACGAAGTCAAAAATGTGGGAGTTAGGAAATGCAAGGTCCTGTGTAGTTGTAACTTGGCTGCTAAACATTATTAGGTTACAGGACCATGGATCATACTTTCCATATGAGCCCAGCCTTGCTCAGTGTCCAGGGTGCAGCAACAGAGCCCTGTGTCCTCCGTTGTACAGTATGTGATTACCAGCTTGTTGCTGTCGTGTGGTTTGTATTAACCCAGTCCTGAGTACAGAGCTGCACGTTTCCATGGGGCCTCCGAGACAGCTATTGTCATAGCGCTGAACGCTTCAGATGTGTTTTCCTCCGCAGTTTCCCTGATATTGTCCTTGTTTCGAAGTTAAGGGTTTGGAAGAAATGCAATGCGAAGTCCAAAACTGTTGCCCCCTAATTTCTGGTGATCCAAGCCAAGGTACTTCTGATCTGACACGTCAGGATACTTTGGTGTTTTTCTAGTGCTTGAGAACCAAAGTAAGCTGTTCTGCTAATTAAGATTTTTTTTTCTCTAACTTTGTTCTAGAAAATGATTATGTGTTTTTGCTAATGTTTAAATAATTTTACCCAAGACATGGGTAACTCCATGCATGGAAAACTTCAGCTCTCAAACAGTTAAAGGTTGGCAGTTCTTTTGTAAGCGGCTGAACATAGGCCTTGTAATGGAAAGTGTTAGTTGGACTTAGCTGTAGGTGTCACTGGTAGCTGCACTTCTCTGTTTCTCTGTTAGTCACTACCCTCAACATGCTTTTTAAGTGTCTTTTGCCTGTTTACAAATGCTGTATCTTGTGAAATGGAGAAAAGACTACAAGGCTATGATATTTATAACAGAAAACAGTAGTAGGAAGACTTGAGCAAAATGGAGCTTTTAGAAGGCTTTAGTCAGTGGAAGCTAGCCCTGAAAGAAGGGCGTTTGTGCTGGTGACTCTTGAGATTAGTGATAGGGCAGATCTTTTGCACTCTTTGGCATTGTATCCACGGAGCTTTTGAGGGTACAAGCCTTTGCTGCAATAAGTACTTAAACTAGTATGGTTTTCTATCCAGCCTGTCATCTCCTCTCCGTGCCTCCCCCCCACACACACACACACGCACAGAGAAATGAGGAGGAAGTTGCTTAAATAACAAAACACTGCGCTGTTTGCTCAGTTGAAGCTGGGCTGCAGCTAGTAGGGGCTGCCTTCCCCCAACAGCAAATGAATTTGCCAAGTGTAGTAGCAGAAGATCTGCTCTGCCATAACCCTTCCCATCCCAGGCACCAGCCCTGTTCCCTCTGGCAAGTGTAGAAGAGTGAATTCAGTGTCATCTTGGAGTAGCTTGGAGAGTAGCTTAGTGATACCATCCTAAGGTGAAAGGAGAAGGAATGGGTTCAGGATAGCACTAAGGTGCCCTGCTGTACAGGGAATAGTTTTCCTAAATGTGGTTGTCGTGTGATTACCTCCCCAGTACCGTTACTCAATTCTTACTCTGCTTCCAGAAGACATCCTAGCAGTAGGCCTCATCTTTCCTCTTGGTTTCAAGCTGTGTAACAGTCTGTCTCATCAGTGACATTTTTTTTTCCGCTTTCTGTAAATTTCAGATATGTGCCATCATTGGAGGAACATTTACTGTAGCTGGGATCCTTGACTCCTGCATTTTTACGGCGTCAGAAGCCTGGAAGAAGATCCAGTTGGGAAAAATGCAGTAGCAGCAAAACTTTACCCTAGTCTCCAAGGACAGGAGCAAAGATTGAGAAATCTACCACTACCTGTTTTTTTTTCTTTTCTATTTGATTGAATCAGTAAATTTTTTGCTAATCAGGCTGTTCAGTGAAGACCTTTTCAAGAAATCAGAGACATCTCCATGCATTTCAAAGTTCTGAGAGTCAAAAATCGATGGAATCAAGGCTTGGATTTCAATTCTCTCCCACAGAAAGGGAGGTTGAAATGGCTTACATGAAATACACTGTCGGATCTAAATAAGGTTAATGGTCTGTTTTCTGGGAGATTCCTATGGCAGTGTTGTACAAACTAGCTAGAAGATTTTGAAGAGTTAAGTTGTCTTGTGGCACTTTTTGGAATTCTCTTGGAATTGCATAAGTAGACAATCGACTTTTGTATAAGGCAAAATTATACAGTAGGAAGAAATTCCATCCATGGTGCCAAAAAGGTGATGTATCTGTTGGTGATGAATGGAAAATGTTAGTCCCCATAGCAGACTTGAGAGACAGAGGGCAGAAATAACATCAAAAAATGTGTTGTGCTTTTATTGAAAGCTCTTTAGTTCACATACGACCTTTCTAATGAAGTGAGCAAATGAGAAGAGGAGGCCTTCCCCCAGCTACCTTTTCCTGGATAATGTGTAGTCCAGGTAGAGGAGGGCCTTTCTTTTACTCTGGATGTAGAAGTGGCTTCATTTCTTCCCGAAAACTGAATATCCAGTCTTGTGTTTACAGGTGGCATGAAGTAAAAACCAAACTGAGCAACACAGTTTTATGTGGCCTTTGCTTTGAAGGGGAATAGTAGTCTTTACAATGTTAGCTTTTATTCTTTCTCCTCCTTTTTTAAACATGGACCACCCAGCAGTCTGGAATCTTCACTTCCGTTTTTTTTATTATTAATAATAGTATTATTATTATTGCTGTTATTTTGAAAAGGGGTTGTCCATTCTATGTGTTCAGAAAAATGCTGCAGTCTTCGGGGTGGATGAGCACAGCTTGCTGTCTTGCTTTGTGTGCGTATAATGAGTACACCTGTAAAACACAGGAAGTCTGTCTTTTCAGGGTGTAAGGTGCCCACCTTTTCCTTTAATATTCAGTCAGGCCTCATTTCTGAGCCCTAGATTGGCACTGTTCATCCACAGGTACACCAGTAGCAGGGCAGGCATTCCCACAAGCTGGCCCCTGCTAGTGGCTCTTTTTGGTTTTATTTCCTTTTTTTTTCCTTTCTTTCTTTTTAACTTAAAATGGTACCTAAACCTCCGTGCTTATTCATTCAAACCTTGTTTTCTGAGGTTTCTAGTAAATGGAGGTAGAAGAAAAAACTACTGCCAGGTATGGCTGTGGTGGCAGACAGAAGTTCACTGAAACTTAGACCAAGACCTACCAGCACGTTTTCCATAGCCTCCTGAATGTTCCCTGAGTAGGAACAGTTTCTGCATGCTTTGTAAATGTCTGAACTGAGGATGCACAAATTAAGTGTTCCAGGATGAATGAAAATCATAAAATAAAATTCCTTAGCTCTCCTAATGCTAGAAATTCTAAGACAGGTGTAAGATTTCTCTTGGATAATGCCTACTGTCCCTAGCCCTGTTCTGGAGGCAAAAGCATCGAAACATTATGTTGTAATGAAATGAATCTTTAAATATTCAGTGTTAATGCTAGAGTCGGATGCATTTCAGAAGTATTCCTCCTACGTGTCTGTTGAAATTGTCTCATTGCTTTCAAAGCAGGGAAAGTGGCCAGTTTTACTTACACACTCTAACACATGCAGACACACACACAAACACACACACACACACACACACGATAAAAAAAAAAAGGCCAAAAAAAAAAAGGCCTTTGTCCATTCTCTGCCCTACAGCAACGTCTGACAAATTACAGCGTTGAAATTTTTCCCTGTTCTTATTATGGACTGATTGCTATTACTTTAGGTGTAAACTGGATTGTGTAACTTCCTGTATCTGTTAATGTATGGATAGATTTTATACATTTTTCCATTTACAAAAATCAACTTGAAAATGATGCGCTTGTCTTCATTTCGGTGTGTGCGTCCGTGGTCCACAAGCATTACCCGCTAGATGGCAGCTTCTTGCCGGTGGGAGCCTGGGGTTTTTTCCGTTGCGATTAGGTCTCTTGCTTGATGAAGGATTTCCTCTAATCCACTTTTACCAACTGAAGCTTAAAGCAAAAATGTCCTAGTTTTTCCTCTGGATTTTGTTGAGTCCTTGCTCAGAGCTTGTGAACCTAGTGGATTAAAAGGATCTGATTTTAATATCTTAGGAGTGCGTGCTTCTTCTGAGCTGTGCAAGAGAAATCTTTGACCCCAGTACAGTGGATTGTACTAGTAGTTTTCTAAGGTTTCTTCCCTATTACAATTTCTTCAGCATCAAAGCTGTTTTGCGATCCTGCCTGCCTCTTGCCCCCCAGCATGTTGTTTATGCCCTTCTCCCTCTCTTCAACCCCTCTCTGAGTTAAACACTGCCCTCCCCTCCATCAGTGCAGTCTGGGACAGTTCTCTAAACTAAATCAGTGAAATTGTTTGGCTTTTTTTGGAAATAACAGATGCATACTTTAGTGTGTTTGCTTTCTCTGCTAGTGTCCACTAAAATAGCCTAATAAATCACATTTTTTTGCTAGATGTAGAAACAAAATGGTACTCAAGTATGGCAAAATTCTGCTGAAGAAACAGTCCATGCATTAATTCTCCAACCCAAGCCTAAGCCTTTGAACACTGCCAAACCGAGGGCAACTCCTGGGTCTGCTTGTGGCATGCTTCTCCTTTGGATATGGCTGACTTGGATCACGTGAAGCCTGATGCTCCATAATTTGTTTGCAGAAGAATTTGCTCTTAATCTTTCCAAACATGAAAGTGAGGTGATTGCTGTTACAGCAGTCCTACTCCATGTATACATGTATCATTAGCTTTCACTTTTTTTTAACATTTTCTAGAGTCAAAAGCAAAATGACCTTAGTTATACCTTTAAACATCAATGCAAATAAAAATAATTTCAAGACGTAATGGAAGGAAAACCATAGATCATAGATGTTCATCCAGTTTCCTTTTTCAAATCAGTATTTCGACAGAAGTGTTTGTGGGTTAGCAAGCTAGACAATCCATATAGAGTAAAACGTTTAGAACTTATATGTGTTCTGGTTTAAATGAGCCTTTCTAAGACTATCCTTAAACCCCATCATACAATGGGAAATGGTGGCATAGGATGCTTCAAAATGTTTGAGTTAGAATTTTTAGCTCTAGAGAAAGCAGTACATTGGGATATTCTAGCCAGTATGTGGATTGCTAAAGGCCTTTTTTGGGGGGGGGAGGGGGGCACAAGAATTTGGATACCAGGTAAGGAAAAAAAAAGTTGGAAGACATGCATTTGTGAATATGTTTCATTTATCAAATACTCGTGTTCAGCTAAATGCTTCACTGTAAAAAGTAAATACTGCGGTGTAGATAGTGCTTATAGGGTTTGTGAGTATTTCTCATTTAACGTTGCTTTTCTTGTGTGTTATACACAGAGTTGAAAATGACTGTTATGAGTATCTGCTAGAGGATAGTTGCTTGAAGTTTCAAATGAAATACGTCATCGAGATATTTCTCAACAGCCCTTGCAGGAAGGGAGAGAGGGGCAGGGGAGGGGGTATGTGAACCTGTAGTACGTTATGCAGTGTTGAAAGCGCAGGTCTTGCGTTTTCACGGTGGAGTTCACTAAGGAGTTCTCGCATCTCCGTACCACTGCTTTAATTTGCAAGCTTATGTTAATATGTTAGTCATTTTAGATCTAGAATTAAAAATAAAATTCTCTTGTGTTTTGATTAGCGTCTTGTTGCGCTACCATTGCAAAATCAGTCTAACAGGATTTATTATTATTATTGTTTCAATGACCTAGGCGTTATCATACAATGAAATCACTGTAAGCCAGGTCACTCTGTAGAAATTTAACACGAGGCTCTTTGTTAATCAGTATTGAGTCATGTCTGGATGTTCAGTGCTTGGTTTTGTACAGTACCAAGTGTCCTAACCTCCCTCCCTCCCTCTCTCTCTCTCTCTCTCTCTTTTTTTTTTTTTTTTTTTAGAGGTGAGTGGATTGTGCTTGGAACTTGCTGTTTTTTTTACTTTATTTGCTGTACAGTGTAGTATATAGAATGGTCCCTTTTTTGTCGCCTTCTCTGTTGTTTCCTTTTAGCCTTGCTTCATTAAGTATTTCTAAATAAGCCTCTGAGGCAATTAATGAAGATTAAATGGTTTTTAAAAAGTGAAGCTGAGTGGACATACCTGCATCACCTTAAAAAAAGAGTTCCTCTTTTGGTATTTGCTTTCTAATTCTGGTGTATGCTGTACAAAAGCCTGATGAAGGAGGAGATCCTACCAGCTTCCACTTCACCTCGATTACAGGTTTGAACTCAGATTTCCAGAAGTGACAGGATGCTGCAGGAGGCTCCTTACTCCACTTAAAAGAAGACTAAAGGTATTAGGAAAGTGATTTCTCTGAGTCGCTGAAAGCTGCAACTCAACAGTGTGGAAACTTTTGCAGCCTACGTTTTCGGTACCAAAATCCACTCCAGTTCCTATATTCCTCCTCGCCTGAGGACTGTGTGGTTCGTTTCTACCAGCACAGATTAATTCCTTGAGAATAAATTAAGCTGTATCCCGAAATCCTGGGCTAGCAGCACCTCTGCCTGAAATGCCGGGGGGCGCGGAGCCGGGGGGGGCGGAGGCCGGGACGCGGCGGCGGCGCCGGGCCGGGAGCTGGGGGGGGCTGGGGGAATAAAGACAAAAGAGGCAAAAGAAAAGAAAGGGTTTAATGAGGGTTTTTTTTGGGGGGGGGGGTCTGTCTTTATGCGATCCCTTCTCTGGCCGTGGGGGCTGCCGAGGTGCTTTCACGGGGGTGCAGGGAAAGGCTGGGGCGCGGAACATGCCCGGCCGCGGGGGGCCGCGGGGGGCCGGGGCGCCCGGCGCTCCGGGAGAGGCCGGGCTGGGCGCGGGGGGGGGGCCCGGGCTGGGCGCGGGGGGGGGGCCGAGCTGGGCGCGGGGGGGCCCGAGCTGGGCGCGGGGGGGCCCGGGCTGGGCGCGGGGGGGGGCCCGGGCTGGGAGCGGGGCGGCCCGGGCTGGGCGCGGGGGGGGGGCCCGGGCTGGGCGCGGGGGGGGGGGCCCGAGCTGGGCGCGGGGCGGCCCGAGCTGGGCGCGGGGGGGCCCGGGCTGGGCGCGGGGGGGGCCCGGGCTGGGCGCGGCGGGGGCCCGGGCTGGGCGCGGGGGGGGCCCGGGCTGGGCGCGGCGGGGGCCCGAGCTGGGCGCGGCGGGGGCCCGGGCTGGGCGCGGGGGTGGGGGCCGGGCTGGGCGCGGGGCGGCCCGGGCTGGGCGCGGGGGAGGGGGCCGGGCTGGGCGCGGGGGCGGCCCGGGCTGGGCGCGGGGGCGGCCCGGGCTGGGCGCGGGGGAGGGGGCCGGGCTGGGCGCGGGGCGGCCCGGGCTGGGCGCGGGGCGGGCCCGGGCTGGGCGCCGGCCGCGCTGCAGCGCGCACCGCCGGCCGCGCGGGGGCGCCGCCGCTCCCCGCCCCCCCAGCCCCGTCCCGGCCCCTGCTGAATCTCGCGAGAGCTCGGCGGCCGCTTGGGGCAGCGGAAGCGCCCGGCGCGCTCTTTCCGGGCGGGCGGCGCGGCGGCGGCGGCAGCGGGGTAAGGGCGGCGCGGCCGGGGCCGCCGCCATCCGCCGCCATCCGGCCCGGGGCGCGGCGGGGGGCTCCGCGGCGGGGTCGGCTCGCAGGCTGGGGGACGCCCGGCGGGGGCGCGGCCCAGCGGCCGGGCTGGGCCCCTCGGCCCGCGGGCGGAGCGGGGCCGAGTCGGGCCGGGCCCGGGGCGGGTGAGCGCGGGGGCAGCGGCGGGGGCAGGCGGGGCCGTGAGCCGGCGCCGGGCCGCTGTGCGGCCTGGTCCCCGGCGGGTTTGCAGCGGGCCGCGGAGCTGTTCGAGCTGTGCGGCCCCGCGCGTCCGCCTGCTGCACAGAACCGTGGTTTACAGCAGCGCAGAACTGAAGACCGGTCGGCCCGGGGGGCCTTTCTGGTGAGAAGGAACAGCTCCACCTGCGTGTGTGCAGCACGTGGGGTAATCGCAGTCAGCGCCGCTCGGGGGAGAGGCTTAAACCTTGCTTGAAATACATTTGTAAGAGGACATGAGCTGGGGTGGGATCAGAAAATGGATATGCGCTTTTTTAAAAATGTTATAGTATGCTGCGTGCGGGTGGATGGTGAGTAGTGTGTATGAGCTACAAGCATCTCTAAAACTGTCGTATTTTTTGCTTTTTGTAGCCAAAATGAAGTTCAATCCGTTTGTGACCTCAGACCGCAGCAAGAACCGCAAACGACACTTTAATGCACCTTCTCACATTCGAAGGAAAATAATGTCCTCCCCGCTCTCCAAGGAGCTGCGGCAGAAATACAATGTCCGCTCAATGCCCATTCGAAAGGATGACGAAGTTCAGGTAATCGTTGTTATCTGTTAAGTTATGCTATTACGTTTGAACTTTTTCTTTGTTTTTGCATGTATAGTCTGTACAAAAGAGAAGGGCTAGACATATTCAGATTGATACTAGAGCTTTACCTTGGAGCCTTGTAGGAAGATTGTACAAGTTAATGTAATCATAAAGTTGGCCTGTTGAATGTTTGTTGAGATCACAGGTGTGGGAAGGAAAACATGTCAGCAACAGAAGTACTTTGCTTACATCCTTTGATTATCAGGTGGGTTTAAAGGCTTTTAGCGGAACAACACAAACCAAAGATTATCTTTTTTTTTTTTTTTTTAGACTTAGAGTGTTTGCTCCCTGTGATTTGTGAACAGATCAACTTAGAAATAAACTCAACCTTAGCAGTATTTTCTGTTTTAAATGTGATGACAGATGATATACTAGGATGCAAGATTGTTAAGGTTGACCATTTTCCTTTGGATTGAAAAAATTTTGCAGGCAAAATGAGGGGAAAGTGCAGTTCCCTTCCATTGTATTTTCTATTTTAGTGATTAATGAAATTGTCCAGTAGTTGAAGGTTTTTGTAGCATATATGTACAAAGAATGGAGTTGGGATTTCAGCCTGTGTAGGGTCTGGTTTCCTGTTGGGATGATTGTAGTGTTTCTTAAGATCTGTGACTGACTTAAGGAGTATTAGTGTCATGTGGGAAACTGTACGTTTTCTGCTCTTTTTTTTTAGGTTGTCCGGGGACATTACAAGGGACAGCAGATCGGCAAGGTGGTCCAGGTGTATAGAAAAAAGTATGTCATCTATATTGAACGTGTTCAGCGTGAGAAGGCTAATGGCACAACTGTCCACGTGGGAATCCATCCCAGCAAGGTACTCTGTATAAAATGAGGCCTAAAATGCATAAAGGGACCTAGTTGTTCAGAAAAAAAAAGATGCTGCTACTTGTTGAGCCTTGTTACTGTACATGGAGTAATGGGTTGAGATACTATTGCATTGTTGGGAATGTTAATAAACAAGCGTTACGGTGTCATGATAGCAAAGCAGTGACAGTTGAAACCAGACCTCAGATACTTTTGAGAATTGTTTAACGGAGAAACTTCTAGAGACTGACCTTTAGGGCCTTGCTAAAATCTTTTTGGGGAGAGCTTGATATTTCTAAATTACAGATATCTTATCTTCTTTTATTGTTGTTGTTTTAGGAACAGAGCGTTCAAAATAATCCTATGTCCTTGCTACATGGCATTTATGCAGATTAAGGAGGTGTTTGGAATGGTTGAATAGATGCTCAGGCGCATGATTTGTTATTGTGGATTATAAAATTTTGAATGAATCTGGTTTTAGCCTGAAGTGTTTTACAATGTGTAGTGATGACTAGACAGCGTGCGTTTGGATCATAATAGGAAAATACTGCAGAGTAAACAGAATAACTTGCCAAAAAACAAGTTTAAAGCAGATGAAATCAGTCTGCTTCAGCCATGTCAGATAGGCTTGTATAATGAAGTACTGGTGGAAGAAATCAAGTTTTAGCAGGTTTTCTCATATAAACAGTTGGTATGTACTGTAGAGGGAGAGCAAAATTATTCCAAAACAACATAATGGTTTGTGTCCAGTAATAACATTTGAAGTGCAAGGTGACATTGTGATAGAACTAGTGCACAGAAGATCAGGTAGGACTTGCCTGCTAAATAGCACTGGAAGAAATTGAGATTTATTCTGGTTCTTCATTTCTGAGAAAGTTCTTCCTGGTTGGAAGGTAGACTTTGAGAAGGCTTTGAAGGAAGATTCTCATTATTAACACATGTGCACACACACACGGAATGTATAGTTTGTGTGTATATTTTTATGTACATTTATATATAAAAATGTAGTTTGCAGTGGGATAAGTGAACAGTTTCTACCTGTCTTAGGTAAAGAAGTGGGAATTAATTGTGATTTCCTGTGTTCTGAAAGCCAGCAAGAGCAAAATGTAGCTGACCAGAATTGTGTAGCCCTACTGCAGCCTATATGGATTTTCTAGGATTTGATGTCAGTTGTATTTAAAAGTACTACTTACAGTAATACTAAAGTACTTATTTCTTTGCCAGTTGTGGGAGCATGAAGAGGCCAGAAAGCTGAAGATTGGAGCTTTGGTTTGCTGCTGCCTTGTTAGGAAATAGCTTTAAGGCTTTGGAAGCAACTGGTTTAGGCAAATTATCATTTATGTGCCCATGTCAGTAATACTTAATAATTGTCTGGCCACTTTATAACTGTTCAGTAGCAGGTGTGTTCTTGAAAATGTGTTTATATGGGTCGGCACGATGGTTGCAGTTTTCTGTTTAAAACATGGAAAAATTAGAACAGTGGTCAAGTAATAACTTGGGTTTATTGTGGTGGGGACAAGACTAATTTATATGCTATGTTTTAGATGCAAGTAGTGTACTTCATGTTTGAGCAGTGCCTAGTATAATGGCAAAGAGATTATTTACTTCAAAGTGATTATTTTATTAAATAGTTGGATGGCAAATTGGCTGATCTTCAGTTTGTCCAAATGTTGTTGCAGTGAATATAGGCATCTGTCTGTATGTTCCGGTCCTGCATATACCTGTAGAAATTTGTATAGCTCAGTGCTGTGAAATGTGTAGGCAGTTCAACACCTCAGCTGTACTAGAATCAAATTAGATAGTCTGTGGAAATGAAACTTGGATGTTTCAGCAGTCTGTGTCAGAGGGTGATCTTTGTAGGTAATTTTATGTTGTCACAGTTGTTTCAGGTTGTTGCACAATAATACCAAAGACTTAAATTCTTTGTCCTTTCTCTAGGTGGTGATCACTAGGCTAAAACTGGACAAAGATCGCAAAAAGATCTTGGAGCGTAAAGCAAAATCTCGCCAGGTTGGCAAGGAGAAGGGTAAATACAAGGAAGAAACAATTGAAAAGATGCAAGAATAGATGGTCTCCTGTTTGACACCATTAAAGAACTGCTAAAATTAAACATATTGTTTGTCTTCTCCTTTAGAAAATCTTAATACAGTATGTCTGGTTAGTGTTTAAATGTTCATTCTAATGTTTTGATGTTGGCTATGTTAAAAATGTTTCCACTAAATTAAAAAGCTTTTTAATTTTTTTAACTTTAAGGAAATTAAAGACCTTTTTTCCAATTGCAGTGCATATGCAACCACAGTTACAGAGGGTGCTACAATCCTGAAAACATACATCTGAGGGCTAGTGTATTTTAGTATCTTTTCTGGTAATCTTTAACTAACACTTCCTTAGAAGTGTCCATGGTTTTAAGTAAAAATGTTTACCTCTGTGTTCCATATATATTTAATAGATTATTAGGTTTTTGAAATAAAGTAGTAACTCCTTGTTTTGGAGTAGATCATATTTTTTCACATATCTGATTAGAAAGTAAAAGATGATGCTTAGATTCACGAGGCGTTTTGTGTCCAAGCACACTTCCACCAAATTTGCTGTGTAGTGCCCGAGTCTTTTGCATTAATGCTAGAAATCGAGGAAAGTAGGCTATTTCACCCATGGTTTTGGAGTGGAGTTGTCCGTTTTGGAAAAGGGTAGGAGTGAAGGGAGTCTCAGTTCTGCAGTTAACACTGTTTTGGATGAGCTTGATAAAAATACGTGATTGAAAGCTGCCGCGGGATGTTGAAAGCAGCCCTGCAATTAAGTGACTTTAATGGCTTAGTGAATGGCTTTCTAATTACTGATGTACAGGGAATGAAATCCAGCTCCTGCCTGAGAAAGCAGTGCCGTCTGAAAGATGGGATGCTGAGAATTAGGGAAAATTACGTTAGAACTTCTGAAGGCATTTATAGGTATGATGGCTGCTTTATAGTGCTGGGTTCAGATACGGTTTCCCTTGCGTGTAGTCCACCCCTCTCAGTCCGTGCATGCACACACGCTGCTTGATGAGGGGTTCCTTTTGCCTCGGTAGAGCCGGTGTACAGAGCAAGTCTAGGGGTTCACTGCAGCTCGTTTCCCCAAACGTTTCCCCAAAACGTTTTCAGTCTTTGTGCAGATGCGTTGTCTGAGGATTAAATAGTCACTCCTGCAGGCGTCTCCTAGATTTTTCTGGGTTTTTTTTTTTTTTGTTTGTTTTTGTTTTTTTGCTAAGCTCAAAACCAGCCTTGGCGCTACGCGAGTGTAACTCCAAAAGGCTTGTTTCTTCTGCCATCTTTTCGTAAGCAGAGGTCGGGTACGTTCCTGTGGGAAGCTGCGGCTGCCCGGGGCAGCCCCGGTGGTGCGTTTGAGAGGGGAGCGCGGGAGCGCGCGGGGGAGCGCGGGCGGGCCCCGGGGCGGCGGCGCGCGGCGCGCGCGCCCTGGGCTGCGCCGAGCGCGCGGGGGCGGGGCCGACCCGCGGGGGGGCGGGGCCTGCGGGGCGGTGGCCGCCTCGCCCCAGCGGCGCGTCACGTGTGGGGCGGGAGGGGCGCTACCCACGTGGCCCAGCGCTGCGGCAACGTGGCGGGCGCTGGTTGGCGGGCGCTGGCCGGTGGGCGGGGCTCTGCGGCGGGCCGTGAGGAAGCGGGGGGTGGGGGTGCGCCGCGTCGCGTCGCAGCGCACCGAGCAGCTTTCCGCCTCCTCGGCGAGCGCGGCCATGGCGTACGGTGGCCTGACGGTGCCCATCCTCGTCATGAGCGTTTTCTGGGGGGTGGTCGGCGGCGTCCTGCCATGGCTCGTGCCGAAGGGGCCCAACCGCGGGTGAGTGTCCGGGGGGGGCCGCGGCCTGGCGGGGAGGAGGCCCCGGCCCCGGCGCGGCCTGGCCGGGGGGCGCCGCGCCTGCCGCCGGCCCCAGCCCCCGCCGTGCGGCGGCGGCGGCGCCGCCTGACCGGGCCCCGGGCGCCGCGGCTCGGGCCTTGCGGCGGGCGCCGCGGTGCCGCTTGCCTGGTGACGGCCGCTGCTTCTCCGTGACCTTGGGCGCCTCTCGCTCGCTGCCCGCTCCTGTGGGTTCGCGGCGGAGGGGCTGTGAGCGCCTTGCAGCGCGCCTCGGCGGCCTCGCGGCCGTGCTGGCCTCGGCACAGCAGCGGGACCCCGAAGGACGCTTCTTCCTTCGCTGATCGTAGATAACCGAGCAGAAAGGGGACAAGCTTTGGGCCTCCTCCTTCCTCTAGGAGGCAATCGCCTCTTGCTTCCTCTTCCCCTCCCTGGTACGCCTTCTGCTCCGCAGATACTGCCTGTCTTCTTTCTTAGGTGATTATTGGCGCTTGGAGCAATCCCCTCAGCTTTAATTTAGCTCTGACGTTTACGGCTTCAGTTTCAAAACCGAAGTGTGGAGGGTTTTTTGTACCTGAAAACTTGTCCGACCTCCAACGTATCTTGGAAATGCATCTCCTTAAATATGTGGAAAGCGGAAAAAAAAAGGACATCAATAGGTGTTCCCTAGTTCTCTCAAAATGCGATTGTTTAACAAATATGAATAGAGCACTGCTGTCTACTGATTCTGTAGTAACGTAGGTTAGTTTGTTAACTTCTCATCTTTTTCTTCTTTAAAAGCACAAAGCCACAAAAAATCAAAAAAGCTACTCTTGAATAGCTTTTTTTTTTTCCTTTTTTTCCTCCCGGTTCTGTAACAAAATGTAGTGCGAATTTTAACTGGCCTAAGAATTTGCATTGCTTAGCTTAAAACTTCCAAACCACGTTTCCAGGACTCTTTGCAAAGAAGATGCTCTTAAAGACTGCTGCACACTGTTAGCTTTGTAGTATTAATTTGAAAGCTGGCAAGGGGCACTTGTATTGGGGGAGGGAGGAGGAAGAGGGTTATCTATGTTGCAGAAAGATTAGAAGTTTGCTACCTAGCTTGAGATTTTTCTTATTCTGCTTGGGGGGGGGGAACATATGTATAAAGATTGTGTTCTATAATCAAACAAGGAAAAAAAAACCCTCCAGTTTGCTACTAAGTTCCCTAAGCTGCACAGATCACTCATTGTTAGAGAATCTAATTTCCTTTCGTGCCATATAAAAATCCTTTGTTATATAGCTGCAGCTTTACCACTTTCAATTTGAAGAGCTACTTGATTTTTTTTTCTTCCTTTTCAGCTAAGTTATGGTTTCTCTGTCACAAGAAAGGAAACTCTTCACCTACAGTTTTGTTTCATGTGATCTTGCAGTTTTATTTTGTATTGAATTTGTATATACATGATATAAAATATCTTTGAGAAATTTTGTAAGCTGTGTTTTGATTCTATGATTCTATGATTTATGCAAATGGAAAAAATGTTCTTTACTTTGTTTTAGTATTATAATATCCAGCCTTAGTAGTTCACTAATTTGCAGATAGAGATGTTTGTGAAATGGAGAAAGAATGTTAGTTACATAAGATTGCTCTTCAGAGTGGTTTTGTTAAATATTGCTGTACTGCAGTAATTCTACTTGCAAAAGCCGTGCCAGTTCTTTGCAGAATTTGAGCTGTGCTTCTGTAACTTACTCTTCTGGAATAAGTTACAATATTCATCTTGAGTCACCTTTCATGTGATTGAAGTTGAACTTGTTCTTGGAATTTTTTTCTTTGTATCTTGTGGTCAGTCATAACATGACACCTAATCACCTGTCTCTCTTTTTGCAGTGTTATCAACACAATGCTGGTGACATGTGCTGTTTGTTGCTACCTATTGTAAGTATAAATATCATCTTTACCTGTTAATCAAGGCGCAGCTAGTTCTGCTCTAATCAAAAGATCCTTTTTTATATTCTCCAGACATGTTGGAAGAAGCTTTTCAAATGTCACGGAGATTTAGAAACATGGTCGTCTTTGACAGCCCTTAGAATTTTTGGTTCTAAAAAAAACCTTCAATTTACTGTGGAAAATATTTTTCCTGTTGGTGGATACCACATTCATGTAGAACCTGAATTCCTCTTGTTGTCATCTGAAATATTTATTCTTGAGTCGTACTCTATTGACCTGCCATTATTACTTTCCAGTTGACTGGCTTATTCGCTCACAAGTATAATAATAGTTTGTTGATTCTAAAATTTTGCTGATTCACGGTCAGGCAATGACGTCTTGTATTTTTTCATTCTTTACACTCTTACATTTATTTCTAAGATGATACTAGTTTAAGGCTACTGATGGGCTTTGCTTTTCTTAGTTTGGTCTCTTTTGATGCAATCTTTCAATCTGTTAGAGTAGAAGATGAAAATGTTCAATGTGTGAGATGTACGTATGTGTGCTGGATAATGTCTGTGACAGACTCTTGATGCATTGACGTATTAAGGCTGTTCCTGCTTAAATGTGTACAATATGCTTTAAGGCTGTCTTTATTTTGTAGAAGAATTAGTAGAAATAACAAAATGACTTGCAAAGGCACTTCATATACTTTTTTTTTTTAAACCAGGAAGTGAGCCAGCTGTAGCTGGAGTCTGCAACAGAATGCTTACTTATTTCTTTGATTTCTTTTTTCCTTTCTTTTGAAAAACCATAGAGACAGATATTATCAAAGAAAGCGCTATGCAAAAATATCTTAAAAGGTGTTTGGAAGGAATTTGCTATGCAGAGTAAATTGATTAAAAAGTCTGATTAGATCTTTTTGGGTAACTTAAAATCATTATCTAAAATTCCAGTTGAATATTATTTGTACTTTCCTTAATATTTAGACATTATTCATACTACTCTGAGGAGCTTAATATGAGTGCTTGGGAAGTTGCATCTTAAATACTGAGACCCTAATTTTTAGGAACTAGCAGGAAAAAAAAAAAAAAAAAAAAAACAGGTTTTCAGTGTTTTCCTGTTTCAGGAAAAGCCTTTGTGGTTCTATCTTGGGTTAGACTGTGGCACAGGCTTCCTCAGATTTGATTCAGTTTACTGATGTGATATTCTGGTTTTATACAGTTGAAATATAGACTTATTTTAGGTTATTTGACATGTGAACTCTTGAAGTCACCCTTCTGAATAACTTGTTAAAAGCATAGCAAACTTAGCTCTGTATTTTTTTTACTTATTTAAGAAAATTATTTTCATATCTAACATGACACTTTTAAATGAAAGGCTAAGCACTTTCTTTTTGTGTTAATATTATCTAACTTGTTAAATTTACTTAAGTTTTGCTGAATAGTTGCAGAAACTAGAGAAGAGTGTGTTTTTTTTGTTTTGTTTTGTTTTGTTTTTTTAGTGCCAACAACTTGAATCTGGGATTGAAATGCAGGAATTCAGTGCAGTGAAGGCTGCCCCACCTGCAAATAAACTACGTAGCAGCCCGAACTCATGCTATATTCCAAATCCTTGCATAGCAAAGGGCAACTGGATGCTCTCTTTTGCTAAGCTACTTCATTTAGGTTACAGTTATGTGGCAGGGAAGGGGAAAGGGTGTTGTTACTTCTGTTAAAGTGAGGTGTAAAAGAGCTTTAATGTCCTACTCTTCCAATATAGTTTAAGCTAGGGACTTTTTTATTGTTTGAGGATGGACGATTTCCTTGATGTTGAGGCCACGTAGCATCCTCAGAATTTTCTGGATTAAAATGTAGCTATTTATCATCTAATCCCTTAGGTTTGGTGGAGTGCTTTGAATTTTTCAAATGTACAGTGGTATTTCCCCATAAGTGGCAATTTTTATACTGAAACAGATCTGTTATAAATCTGGTGGTCATTAACATGATTTATAATCTGCTTTTTGCATGTCCAGTGAGTGGGCGCTTTTCTTTTCTCATTCTTAATCATGTGGGCTGTAGCTCACTTTCATTTTTGCCTTTGGCTTTGTCCAATTACATGTTGAGAAAGAAACAGTCATTTAAGAAGGTCTTAAGCCATAAAAAGTTATATTCAACTGCATAAATTGCATCTATAGATTTTACTTTCCAGAATACAACAAAGAGCAGGCTTTTCATCCGATGTTCAAAGATAGAACTTGCCTTATCATACAGTGTTTGTGCATTTAAGAAGTTTATACAGAACATACCAGCCGTCATGGAAGCTCAAAATTTTGGCTTCTTTGTTGGATGCAATGTTAGAGTTAAAATAATCTGTTGTGCATTGTCACAGGTGCAGTCTCAGCACTTGTATATTCTTAGCAGGTGGCTGGTGCTCTTCAACTACCCCTTTGTAAAGTTCTGTAGAACTCTAGTAGCTGGACCTACATTTATGCTTTTTATGTTAGCTTTCTGATTGAGAAAAAAAACAAATTTCCTGCTTTTATTAAACTGTACTTGGTTGCCAAATCAGTTCACATCAAACTGAGTTTATCCTAATTCAAATTCAAATGGTCAGTGACGTTTGAACTTAAACCTGTTTGTTCTGTGTTTAGATTTAATAGTGTTAATCTTGAGTAATTATATTGATTATATTATGCTAATTTTGTTGTTCTATGGGAAACTTTCGCATAGATACGTACATCATTTGTGGTATAAATGCTGCACCAGTAGCCTTTTCAAGCAGAATATGCAAGCCTCGGGAACCTAACAGGATGTAAGGCAAAGTATATGGCATTAAAGCTTCTACAGAAATTCTAGGTTATACCGTTTTGGTAAGGTATTGTCGAAGTCTGAATCTATTTTGCTGTTTACAAAGCAACTCATGAAACAGTACCATATTATTCTTAACGGAAGACGGAATGTTTGAAAAAATTTATAATTTGCCACTAATTCTAAATGGATTAAAATATGGTTGCCCAAACTGACATTTAAACAGTTTGTAACATGCAGCATAGAGAGACAGATGGCAGTTATGGTAGAAAGGTCTTTAAAAATCTTCCTGGTAGAACATAAGGGACTTTAATTTCCTTGTGTGAGCTGGATAATTAACGGACTGTTGCAACTGGTATCCGGTAGAATTTAAGGATCTGTGGGCGGCTTGAATGCCGTACCTGATTTTAGCAGTTCTACAATGTTACACGTTGGATGTAGAGGCTTGCTTTGTTTTACTCTGTGTCCAATTTTGTTTCACAATTTCGTGGTAGATTATCATATGAAGTGGCACTGGTTAAGCAAAATGTGTGGGAGAAGCTTTTTTCATGACTTGACTTAAAGGCAAGGGGAGTCCAGTGCCTAACTGCTGCTTTAATTGCTAGGCCCTAGCAGTGTAGGGAGGAGGAAGTGTTGACCTGTAATGCTACTGCAGTTCGGAAGTTGGGTATCCAGCATGGTCCCAAAAAATAGCTTTAGAAAACAGCACAGTATTTGCCTAAAGCATGGCTATACAGCTGGGACATATCAATATTTTGAATGTGCTTGCAGCTTATTTCATAGCCATGCTGGGTCTGATTTTTAGGAAGCACAAGGAGGTGAGATATTTGTGCATGGAATTCCTTCCTTCTGTACTCTGCTTTAACAGCTTCTGGTGTTCTTATTCTCCTCCCACTCTGGTTCGTTCAGGATGTTAAAGGCAGATGGTACAGTGCTCTGGTACCCCCTTTTATCTGCCTGTGTGTCTGAAACTTAACCCTTGCAAAATAGATTTCTTGGGATTTTTAAAAGAGCTATTTTGCTTCAACTATAAGTAAATTTAACATACAGATTAACATGTGATTTCAAGTTACTTCGTCATCACTTTAGATAGCGAAATAAAAACATGTCAACTAAAGAGTTACTGGTGGTTCTTGTTGATGTCCTGTTGATGTATCAGATTCCACAAAGCATCTGAAACATATTTCAGAATGGGTGATTAGTTTCATTTGTTGATGCACGCTGAATATTAGAGTTCAAGGTGGACACAACTGGTAGATTGCTGTAGGCACAACACTTGATTCTAACTAGAGCCCTACTTCAAGCAAAACTGAAAGTGGCATTGAAAACAAATATTTGTACATTTAAAGAGATTGACCATTTTTTTTAAATTTGCCCTGCATCTTTTGCCTGGGCTGTTATAGCCATTTTGCGGCTGACCTGCACTACATTTGCTGGTCAAAGCATCCTGGTTTATGTGGAATTTTCCATTACTGCCTGAGCGCTCTGATACATTTGTGGCAGCTCCCGTTACAAAGCTGCTCTACTTCTCCTCCTCCTTACAAAGCATTCTAGAAATAGCAGACAGATGAGCCAGTGTGTTCACTAAATACACTTGTATAGTTAGTATTTTATGTAGATTTAAATCTGTGGAAGCATCCATGTGTTTTTCTGAATCTTATAACGGTGGAATATTTATTTCTGCTTAGCTTTCCTGGATATTTTTCACAAACTACATTCCTCTTGTTCTGGCTGTGGCTTCTGCAGGGTTACTTTTGTCAGCTGCTCTGATGAGGAGGCCGATGATGATGGTCTGGGGTTTGTTGTCATGATGATGGTTGTTGCTGTTGTTGTTTTGTGCCCTTTTGCTTCAGACCCGTGTTTCTCTGACCTCTGTTCCAGCTTTAAATCCACTTTTGTTCAAGCTCTTATGAAAATTTTATGTGGTCTGCAAGGGAAGGCTATCATGCACTGAAAATGACAGCAAAAAAGACGCTATGCTTCTTGGAGACGTTTTTTGTTTGTTTAAAGGATGCTTCATAGGCTTTAAGAAAAGGACCCTGTCATTTATATTTCTGTCTTCTGAGCCTGCAAATACCTGAGTTTCACATGTCTCAAAAACATGTTCCTTCCAAAGGAAAATTGTGCAAAAGAAATGCTGTCAGGTGGTTCTGACAAAGTTGGTTTAAATTGAGTAGGACAAATTATTATTCCAGCTGCAGAGTGATATGGTACCAGAACTTCATTGCTGGTATCCAGTCCTTGTGTATGAGCTTGAACAAGATTTTGATTTGATGGTAGACCTTCCTGGTTATGCCCTTTTTCCTTTTGGATGGTGCCTGTGTTCTAGACAAGCCTTCCCTATATAATAAGCTGTGTAATTTGTCTGATATTCTCTCTTTTGGGCTGGGGGGTTGTCTTGCAGTTGGCTGATTGCGATTCTGGCTCAACTCAACCCTCTCTTTGGGCCACAGTTAAGCAATGAAACAATCTGGTATCTTAAATCTCACTGGCCTTAAGGATGTCTGTCCTCTGCTGCAATTTATTGATTAGGTGAGTATAACCTGATTTATAAATATATTTGGTATGTTAAAGGTTCTAGAGAGCTTGAACTGTCATGTAAGTAGTGGGTTCAGGACTACTTGCTGTTTTGGAACATAGAGATATCTTCCTATAGGCTGCAACTCAAAAGACTTGTGGCTGTTAAGCCTGATTGGAGACGTGAAAGTTTGGACTGGATTGTTAGTTGCCTTTTTCACGTGCTGCTATTTGTGTTTTCAGTAAGGGAGTGTTTGTAGGAAAAAGTCTATTCTTCCTCCCTAATACCTGGAGGTGGGGAAGGGTGTAGTGAACTTGATTTTTCTTTTTCTTCTTTTAAGTGCTAGCATAAGTAGGTATCCTAATCTTTAACAATTGTTAAGCCTCTTTCCAAAGCCTACCACCATTTTATTCAATAACTGTCCACATGTCCAAGGCAATGTACAGTTGCCTTCACTCATCTAGGAAGTGAGGATAAGGACTAGAATTAGAATGGTTCTTTATCTCCTGTCAGTGTATAGCACTAATATCTAATTTGTAGATGACTGAAATTTTTTTTAATTGAATTTTTTGGGGTTTTTTTAACAATAATCTGTGTAACTTTAAGCATAGATGACCCTGATGGTTGTTGTCTGGGTAGTGCTACTACAATACTGTTGTTGTGATACTTCAGACAGGTTTTCTGAAAGACCAACAAAAATATAAATTCTGTACTAGGAGTAGCAGCATGATGACTTCTGGTTTCTGTGCAAGGGCTGGATTTGGAGCTGCACGTTCAAATGAAGTGTGGATATGCAAAACACTGGATTTATTATTCTTACCTGTTTTCTATCTTTTAGGTTTATTCATGTTCCCCTTGCTTTTATTACTGTAATTTCTGTTTAGAAAAGTCAAACAGTAGCAGACAGATGACAGTTGATGATATATAGCTCAGTTGCTGACTGTAAAGCATCATGAACGTTCACCTTGAAGCAAAGCTCTGTTTTGGTGTAGACTTACTCCAAACTGTGGTAGTGTACGCCTGTGGCATGCCTCTAGCTTGCTTTTCTAAGCAGCAAGGAGAAACCAAAGGTAAACTTGACCCTGCTTCAAGTAAAGGTCTGTAATTAGGCAAGACAGTCAAGCTGGATTTCCAAGGTGGCTTTTTACTGCCCTTGTGCATAGTCAGGTAATTAGTTAACAAAAACAGAGACGAGGAGACCACTGTATTCTGATAGGGGGCATATAGATCCCTGAATCTCTTGGGATAATTCAGTTGCCTGGGATATGAAACTGAAATGTAATTATCTGGATGGGTGGGTGACTTAGACATAAAAATTGGGCTTACTTCTGACTGGCAAATGAACTATACATTGCTGCTAACAAGAACAAATTGAAGATGAGAAATGGTTTTTGTTCTCTAGGAAGCTGCTAAAAGAATCAGAGAAGGGGTTTCCAGAGAACTCATGGTAAATTTGGACTGAGGAGGAGAGGGAACGGATGCGTTTGGGGTAGCCAGGAATTTTATGTGAAGAGCTATTAGTTAAATAACTCATTAATGGAGAATTCAAGTTGTGTAGCATACATTGTGTTATATGAAGCAATTTTTATTTTAACCTTTGATCTGATTTCATTGACTTAATTTTGGAAGGAAATTGAAGTTTTCATCTTTATGAAGTTTTTAAAAAAAAAAACATAAAGGTCAAATATCATGGTTGGATATTATTTTCTTTCTTGTCTTTAGCTAGAAATATGCTATTATAATATACGTAATTCTTCACAATTTTGCTTGAAGTACTCCTGTAATGCTGAGTGAGCCTAGTTGCAGGAAGCTAGCTACCTGGATGAGGCTCTTGAGTCCTTTTTTCCACTATTGCACACCTATGCACTGAGAGCCTCGTGTGAAATTTCTTACTACACAGGAGCTGTGAGTCAGATTCCATCTGAGTTAAGATACATCTCTCTGGCATTACACAGAATCCCATAAATATAGCTATTATTACTTGTTTGACCAAGTATTTTCTGCTTTTAAGATGCGCTTTTCCAGAGCTCAAGGTGCACACACTATGCTTTGCTTGCGTGTTTTTCCTCCAATTTCCCTTTCAGCTGAGATTTGGCTGGATTACCATGGACAGAATGCAAAGCGTTAAAGAGAATGAAATATGAACTCCCAGGATTGAGAGAGGTTATTTAAAAATGAAGATAGTCTAAGCAAACCAATCGTACTTTGCCAGTGGGACAGGCTGAAAATGCACCCAAATGGTTATTGCATTTTATTTGACAGGAGAGGAGCTTCTGCAGGTGCTGACTTGATTGATCTTTGCAAAATTAAAGATGTTTGGTGTCCCTCTAATTCAAGGGGTAAATATGTGGAACACTGGGTCCCTCTAATTCAAGTAACAATGACATGTCTATGTAATCAAATGAATGGCTTGGAGAGCAGTATGGATATTGCAGACATCCTAGTTCTCAGAACGTGCGGATTTCTGTAGCTGTGGTATATGGGGGTTGCAGGCCCTTTTAAGCAATGTGATCTAACAGCTGCCATTATCCTTAAATGTGTCACGGTGTGTGTACTGAAACCAGGAACTGCCTTCATGCCAAGAATGAGAAGGGCCATCATCCAGATGACTGGATGCTGTTAAACTAAAAATAGTTAAAACTTCAAAACTTTCTAGTTGAACACTTGTTCTACCAGCTTATAATGTAACTAAAACTGCTTGCAGTAACCTCAGAAGTTGCATTCTGAGAAGAAATTACTCTTAAAGCTCCATATAGATTAATTCTTCACAGTTCTTCACCATTTCTTGGTCTGTTTGTGGAATGGAAATAGTTGTAGTTAACTCCACAACCAAGTATTTAATTAGTAATTTGCCTCCATGGAAAGGAATAATTAAGTTGCCTCTTGCTTTGCAGGTAAAGAAGAGATTTCTTCCAGATGAAAAACTCCACTGACCCAAAGATGCCCTTAACATAGCTGGTTGGACACCAAACCTGCTTTAATGCCTTAATGTTTGTATTGTGCTTTAAAATGGCTTGTTCAAAGCCCTATATTTTTTTCCTATTTTCCTACTATACCATTTAACACTGTGCCTGATACAATTTATAACTCCTCTTCTGTTCTGTAAATTTTCATTTATTAACGAACTGCAGTGAGATGGAAACTTCTAAGTGTTTTTTTTTTTTAATGGATATGTGAGGTCAACTCTTCACTTTGCACAGTCTATATTAGTACTATAGATCTTAGAAATCCTAGATTGTAAGTTGCTGGGCTGTTCACCCCTGTTCTGTTTGACTGCACTTGAAAAAAATGTGTACAATGAAACTGTATGAGGAGAGGAGAAACAATGCTGCCACATGTTGATGGCATTTATTTTTTAAAATGAGTTGTGTGCTTGGGAAATTTGGTCTTAAATTTCTCATACCTGGAAATAAAACTAATCCTCCACTTTATACAAAAATGTTTTTGTGCCATGTGTAACAGTTATGTGCTCTTCTGTGTTTTTAATCAAAACAACAGTTAGCTAAGCTGAAGAAACTTAGATGATGCAGATAAACTGTGATGCAGCCCAGTGGGGTAATGAGATAAGAACACATGCTGCCCATATCAAGATCTCTCAGGTGTTTCTAAAATAGTAACAAAATTCCTGATAAGTCTGTGAGTGGAAGTGAGTGCTAAACTTGAGAATCTCTGTGAACTTCTCACTGTCTGATATTAGAGGGTAGCACAGATGACATGACTAATTTGCATGAGGCAGTGATCCTGATAGGAGATTGATTTGCCCTCTGGCTGTTTGGGAGGATATGGATAGTAAGAGACTATTTTAATTGAACAGAAAACAGCAACTATTTTATACTGTCTGATGCTTCATGGAATCACAGAGCTGATAAAGCGCAAGAGAACATAGGCCAGAGATGAGAACTAGCTGAGGCAATATCAGCTGAGTCTCCAGAGGCAAGAATGAATCTAGTAACAGGGGCTGGGGAGGGGAGGAGGTCTGTGTGGGGTTTTTTTTTGTTTTTTCTATTTTTTAAAAAATCATTGGCTAAGGAATAACTTCAAAGGATATAAATTCTATTTAATATACATGAAACGAGTACTTTCTTACCTCCTTGAATCATGTCCACATAAACTACAGTTATTTCTCCAATTCTGTATAATTGTGCCTTATTACTGTTATGTACAAGAGACTAATGGAGCAGTTCATTTTTTTCCTTTTTTCCGTTTGGATAGCACTGCTAGCTTGTTTAGTGGGATAGTATTCAGCACTGTCAAAGAAACTCGGATCTTGACAAAAGGCTGTAACTTGCAGTAATCAAAAGAAAAAGGTAGTCTGAATTATAGAAGAAATAACACGTCCATTTCAACAAATAAGTAGAACGATTATCGAGACTGGAAATTGTACTTTTTTCCCCAAAGTTATCTACTACTGAGAGTAGTGTTTTCACGTGTAAAAACTGGCATATCCTAGTGCTGTATTGTCTGTGGCAAATAATTCACGCAGTTTCTCAGTTGAATTCCAAGTTCATCTGAAATTGGAATTCAGATGAACTTACCCAAGGTTAAAGTTTTTTAAAAAGGGGGAGGGGCAAAGTAAGATATACTTCACATAATGTGGAGAAGAGAAATGCTTTCTTATATCTTTGGGAATCTTGACTGTGCAACTGTTTTTAAAAATAGGGCAAATCTGATAGATAATCTAAACACGAAAAGGAAACAAGAAAAGAAAACATCCAGTGACAAGGAAATAGATATTAGTATATTGGTTTTGTGATCTTTCTAACAAGCTTTCTGTTTTAGGTTCCAAGTTATTGCCCATTATGGAAGATACGGGAGAAACAAAATGAGGTTCAAAGGGCATGTTTCACCTGTGGTAAATTTGATGCAAATGGCTATTCAAAGCCTGGACAAAGAAGCCACATGCACACACAGTTTTAGGTGCTTTCCAGATCAAGGGATTTCTCTTTATCTGAATGTTTAATATTTTCTCAGAAACAGCAGGTAATAATGTAACTGAAGAAGATGCAGGTTAATGTTTTGTTCCCGTTTTGCTGGATGTCGTGTGAGGTACTGTCTGCATTATGATTGTAGAATTGTCCAGTACACACGTGCCAAGAATTAACGCTGTTCCAGGCTCTGGGGTTTTTATTTTTACTTATGTTGCACGATGGCAGGAAATTGGAGCAGACAGATTCAGTCACTGGCGCTTAACAGTGCGGGTATCAAACCTTTAACAGCATCCTCTTGCTTTGTGGCATCAGAAGAGAAGGAGAACATGTTTTAAAAAATGCTTCTTGATGTTTGGAGGAGATGGGAAGAATGGAAGTGAAGAGAAACAGTCTGCTCTTCCTATGCATTTTGATATTATGTATTTCAGTGTGAAAAGCGGGAAGATTGAGGAACTGGCTTTGCGCTGTAAGTCTTGAAGAGGTAACAGTTTGCTAGCGTTTGTAAGTCAAACGCTTTCATCGTTTTTTGTTCCTGTTGTTTTGGCAAGCGGTGGGAGCTGGGGCGCGGAGGAGCCCGCAGCTGCGCTCGGAGGCGAGGGGTCCGCGCGTCCCTCCCACGCCCGGCATCGCGCGCTGCCTCGCCGCGCCGTGCGGAGGGCGGGGGCCGGCTCGGCGCTTCCCCTGCGCGGCGGCAGGCGGAGGAGGGCGGCGCCCCCCCCCCCCGCCCCCGCGGCGCGGCCCCGCCGGGGGCTGGCACCGAACCCGCGGCCCGGCCCGCCGCCGCCGTCACGTGACTGGAGGGGGGGCGGCCCCCGCCGCGCCGCTCTCCCATTGGCCCGCGCGAGGGCGGCCGGCGATTGGCCGGCTGCCGCCCGCGCCGCTCCCCCGCCCCTCCCACGTGAGGGGGGCGAGTCACGCGATTTCCGGGAGCCCGTCAGGAAGGGACATAAACAAAACAAACCCCGGAGCGGCATGGAGGGTCCGGGCCCGAGCGCGCCGCGCCGCGCCCCCTGCTGAGGCCGCGGCGGCCCGGTGAGCGCGGGCGGCGGGCGGCGGCGGGCCCTGCCGCGCTGCCCGGCGGAGGGGGGCCGCGGCCGGCGCGGGGAAGGGGTGTGTCAGCGCGGCGGCCGGGCTGGGCGCCGGCGGAGCGCGCGGCCCCCCGCTGCCGCGGGCGGGGGGTGTGGCAGCCGGCGCCGCCGGGGCGCGGTGGTGTGCCGGGGGGTGTGGGGGTCCCCGCTGCCTCCCCCGGCTGAGATTTCGGGCCCCGCGGCACGGCTGGGGCTGCGGGGAGCGAGGGCGCGCTCTCGGGCGGGTTACGGGGCAGGCGAAGGAAAGCGGCAGCATGTGCGGGGAGCAGCGCGCGGGTTCGGCAGCGCCTTGTCCGGGTCCGTTCCAGCCTCCATCTGTCAGAAGCAGCGGGCGTCTTTGCAAGGAAAGTAAGCCGTGCCCTGTACACCAGAGAAACTGAAATGCCTTCCTTCCACGGAAGACTGGTGGTTCTGGTTGTACGGGTGAAGGGGCAGTTTAGCTGTCATTATATAAGGCATCAGTGCAGCTAATGCTGGTGTACTCAACCTTTGGGATCAGCTTGTTGCAAAAGGCTTGTGCCCTTCCTGAGCTTTCTGTCTTTCCGCGCTGAACAGTTGCCTCTTCCAATTTCTCCCCGTCTGAATGATTCGGTCGGCTGCAGAGTGAACCTGTAGTGTTTGGGGGAGGGGGCGGGGGTGTCTGCGTCCGGGCTTCAGTTTGTACTAGCGTCTAGCAGGGAGGGTTCAAGTCACTCGGCAAGAAATGGGGTGAAGAAAGGAAAATGCAGAAGGACGGACAGTAAGCGCTGGGGGAGGGAGGCGGCCAAGGAGTCCCGCTGCTCAGCCCGGGCCGTTATGTACCTGGCTGGGGGCTAGGGCCGTGGGGGTTCACCAGGACTCCCGGGCTGCTGGCGGGCCTCGCGGGCAGCTGCCCTGGGCGCTCGGGAAGTGACCGTCTCCTCCGGGTCGCCTCTTCCCGACTCGAGCTGGGCTCGGGGGAGGCCGCGGGGCGCCGCGCCGGCCGCCCCCAGCCCCGCGCGGCGGCCAGCCCCCCGCGGGGCAGCGCGGCCCGCCGGCCCCGCTCGGGGCCAGGCCTGCCCGGCTCCGCGCGCCGCCCGGGCGGGCAGCCGGTGCCGCTCGCCCGCCCTCGGCGCCGCGGGGCGCGGCGGCAGCGGCGGAGCCCCCTCAGGAGCCGCGGAGAGGGATTTGTTTACATGTCGCCTCAGCCAAGCTTGAAAGGGCCGCTGGGCGGGTGAGCGGCGCGCGCCGGGGCGAATGGGCGCCGGCGTCCGCGCAGCGCCAGCCAATGAGCGTGCGGGGAGGGCGGGGCGGGCGGCGGCCGCCGCGCTAGGCTGCGCTCGGCGCTGGCTGGCGGGGCGGCCATGTTGGCGGGGAGGTGTGTTAGTGGGTCAGGGGCGGGGGGCGCGGCGCCGGCGCCCCAGGGCCGCGGCGGCCGCCGGGGCTGCGCGGCGCCCCCGGCCGCGGCGCTGCCCTGCCCTGCTCCCGGGAGGGCGGCGGTGCTCGGGGGGGGGCGCTCCGAGCCCGGGCGGGCGGCGCGGCGTGAGCTGCGCTTCGCCCCGCGTTGCTGCCCCTGCCTGAGGGGAGGCAGCGCGCTGCGCCCCTCCGTGCTCGTCCCGGCGGCTCCCTGCGCGCTTCTGTTCGCGTTACGAGCTGCAGCAGCTCCCGCAGGTCTCCTCGGCCGCCGTGCTGGGGGCCTCCTGCTCTGCGGGGCTCCCCGCACGCGTGGTCTCGTGTCCGCGTGGGCCCGAGTTCGGTTCGGGGAGCTTGGCCTTGCCGAAGGCTCTGCGGTGCCTGAAGACCTGAGCCTGAGCTTCGCTTCCCCTCTGCCCCGACGTCGTGCGCTCTCCGTGGGTGTTTTATGTAATGCTGCCGGTGGTATCATTAGTGAGCCCTAATCTCATTCCTGTGATTTGGCAGATCTTTAACACAACCGTGCAGCGTGAAAAGGCCAGTCCCCTATATTCTCCAAGCACCGCCTGAAGTAACCGATCAGCCATCAAAGTTAATTTAATGTTGAGAATTTGCTCTGTCACACTCCCATGTAAAGCACACGCCCCCTTTAAAGCGTCTCTACCCAACTGGCTAAGCAGTTTCAATCTTTCGGCTCTGCCAGTTGAACTTTTCATTTCGAGTGAGCCTAATATTTATGTTGTTGCCACTTGGGAGTGACTTGTTGCCATTTTGTGATGTGAAACCTGCAGAACAGAACCAGATTCTGATATTTTCCAAACATTTAAAAATATTTTAAAGAGCATAGTAAAATCCTAATCTGTAACCTAAGGTTGCCTGACCAAGTGGCTTCTAAGCATTGTTATGGGTTTTCTTAATAATTATCACATTTATGTCTTTATACTTAGAAGTCAAGAGGGATAAACAGGTATTTTAGAAACCTGGGCTTTTTTTTTTTTTTTTTTTTTTTTTTTTTTTTTTTTGTTATTTTTGGCAACCTAAATGAGGAGTCAGACTTTCCATACGGAAAATGACTGCTTTTTTGCAGGAAAGGTCTGCTATAGAAATATCGATGCTCAGTGATAGTTCTTGGCATGGGGCACGAATGATAAGTCAAAGAGCTCATACAGAGCTTTGTAGCCTTTAGTTTACCTGGGCAAAGAAACAATTGTTCTGCATTTGATGGAGGATGTTACCTACTGATAAGAAAAGTTTGCCATGGAGGCATCAAGCCATTGAGTATCCTCCTAGCGTTTTTCTAAGTAGACGATGAGAGTGACAAAAGAGCTCTTTGACGAGCAAACGTTTGGAGCCCCTTCAGCGTTAACAGGAGTTAATTGGGGATAGAAGGTTATGTCCAACGAATAAACTGGTAGTAGGGTATAAATAAGTGAATGCGCTGGTTTAGATTTCCATGATTTGCGTGTATGTGGTAAGTGACTTGCAAAATCTAATTAAATGACGCTTTAAGCTAAAAGCATGTTTTGCAACTCATAAGCAGTGTCTGAAAGTTGTCCTTGTTCTGTCAAGCTAAAAAGTTTGTGAAAGTCTTAAATTTTATAGGTTAGTTCTTGTTACAATCATCTATATTGTTATGCAAGAAAAAAAAATCTTTCTTCTGATTTTGAACTCTTAGATTTGTTTCTGCCTTTCAGTCTTTTTTTGACTGATGCTGTTTTTGACTTGTTTCTGACTTAGCCTCTGTTACTAGTTTAGCAACTATGAGTAATTAGATATCTTGGCTGGCTTGAAGCATCCCATATTGATAACCTGTTTCTAACAAAAGTGTAACAAAATGTAATTCTGCACTATGAAGAGTAGAACAGATTGTGCCATACCTTCATTTTAAGATTTTTTCGGAACACTATGGAATTACTTAATTTTGCTTATCCTGAAAGAATTGTACTGTTAGAAAAAACGTTTCCAGAAACAGCCATCATGTAAGGATATTCCTGGATATCATAAGTTAAGTTGTTGTCTCATTTTCCTTTTGTTTTCTGTCTTTGCTTGGCTATACTTGGACTATGTCAGGGGACTTTTCTGCCCACAAAAAAAAAAAAAAAAAAAAAAAAAAAAAAAGAAGAGGAAGAAGAAAAGAAAGAAAGAAATCTGCCTGCTAGTCTTACTGCTAATTCTCTTTTGCAAGCAATTCCTCTAGTTCTACAGTGGTATTTTAGTAAACCTTTATGCAATTCATTTTTTTTCTATAAAGAAGTCTTAAAATGACTTGAAGTATGTTAATATAGGTCTTTTTCCCCAGTAAGTTAAAACATCCTACATTTCCTACTCTTGGCACTGAAATAATAAAATCTCAGTCTACTTCAGAATTTACCATGTTTATAGCAGGGATATGTTATTCAGAGCATAATTTTATAAAATATGCACATTCAGGACAGTTGCTTTAAAAAATCACTTCTTTTCTCCTACCTCTTGCATTATGTTTAGATGCTGGTATTTGCTTATTTGTTTAGTGGCCATGCTGCAATGGAATACCCCTCCAAAGTTAGGTAGCTCGAATTCATATGTAAAGGTAGTAATTCAAGCAAAAGTGTAGTGCCATATTCATTTTGATAATTCATCAGATCTTTTACCTGAGGTGCGGTACACGTGCCTCCAGACCAAATGTCCTGTTCAGTGGTGGCACTTAGAGATTTTGAAGCCTGTCTGCTCTAGGCATAAATTGAAAAAATAGGTAGAGGGGACTAAACAGAAGAGAAATTGGAGCAAAGACAGTGAAGTAGCAGTTTGCCCCCTATGAAGGGAAGAGACTAAGAGAAGTGAAACAGTATTCAAATCATTAGTTCCTTCAAAGGGCAGCAAGCTGTCAAACCTGGGATCTGGATGTCCTAAACTGTTGTTTGCCCTTGGGGACAGAGAAGGCAAAGAGTCTTTGTGCTTATGCTAGCATTTTAATACAAGTACGTCCACTGGGAAGGAAGAAGGACTTGGTTTCTTTGCATGAGAGGTAAAAAAGGCTATAGTGGGTGAAAGCAGAGGGAAACCTTTTATCAGTGTCTTTGCCTACCCACAACCAAAGCCCCCCCCCCCCAAAAAAAAAAAAAAAAAAAAAAAAGAGAGAGAGAAAAACTTTGTAATTTTGTGGTGGAAGAAGTAAACTTTTTTTTTTAAACTACGTAACAATTGAAGAATAGTACGGAAAGAAGGGAAAACCGAAAACATTACACTCAGAAACAATAAGAAAAATATGTTCTGCACTTGAAAACACTACTGAGCAGAATATGTTCTGTAATAGGAAACAAATTGGCACAAACTGTGGAAGGAGAAAAAAGTTCTAACAGAAGCAGAGGAGACCTTCTTGCATCTCTAACTGTACTATTTTATAAAATATCCAAATATAGCAAAGAGTATTTAGTCCACAGTCACTCTTTTAAAATAGGTAGCATGTTTTTGGGGCCTTTGCTGAAACAGAATATGGTATTTTGAATGTTTTCACCTGAGTTTATAGGTTTGGCGCTGATAGAATCTCATGATAGGTGCTTTTTCTTTCTGTGTTGAAAATGTAACTTCAGTAAATTATGCTGTATGATGCACAGCCATCATCACGAAAATGTAATTGTTCGTGAAATGTACTTTAGCTGTAACAAGCACTTAGCTGCTGTGATAATAGGTACTGTGCAATCATTAAAATGGTGTAGCTACACTCTGTGCTTTTCAGGTTGTACAAAATATACATCTAAACTGAGACAGAAATAGTAACTTCAGTTATAACTACAGTACAAATGATTCATACAGGTGACTGAGGAAGATATTTCAGAATTGTCAAGCTGAAAGCTTGCAGTCCAGGTTTTTGTCTTCTGGGGGATTCTCTGAAGATGATGTGTTATTGCAGAAGGGTGTGGTGCAAGCCTTGGAGAATGGCACCTGTATGATAACTGCCATCTGTCTCTTTATGCTGCACGTTTAGAGTTAAGGTCCTGTATCTCTTTAAATGCCAATTTAAATGTACTGCTGCACCACTAATGTTGTGTAATAAGCCTGCCATTAGAATGTTTGAAGGTCAGTCTTCCTGTGTTGCTTGGGACCTCTATTAAATTATTTTCAGAGTGTGCTTTCAAAAAGTAAATATAAATACAGACAATTTTTTTGTAGGATTTGGTCTTAGATTAATAAATTATTGACTCTTTTGTACAGTTTTTGGCTACTTATTGATGGCCCCTAGGGATTTTAACAAAACATGAACAATATATGTATGTATCCTTCTACCAGTACCGTAAATTCTTGAATGTTCAGTGGAAGGAGTAGTTCCTGAGACGTCTCGCCCTTCATCACGCTCCTGGTGAGCTAACAAGCCGCCTTTCTCAAGTAGGGGTACCACTGCACACTGCTCTGACTCAATCTGAAGGGGGAAAAAACCAGAAACCCCCAAAACCCTAACTTGGGAACTGGTTCCCCAATCACCCTAATCCGATTTAACTGCAGACCACTGCCAAAAGGAGCAGCTACACCTGCCTGGCGCCACCGGCTCCCTGCAAGTTGGGTTGCTGTGCGTTAATGTAAGGCATTAACGGAAAGTGTCCTAAAGTAGAAATTCTTTGTAGCATTGGCTGCTGTATTTATGTTCAGTAGTTCTTACACTGCTATTCTTGAGCTCTGCCACAGATCTTCCAGTTTTTCCAAATTTGTATTCATTATGGATGTGTAACATCTGTACTGTTCTGTTCTAATTCAGTCTTAAGCGGACACTGCCAATAATGATAAATTCTGTAAAAATAGGACTCTGGCTGGGAGGTCTATAAAGTTACTTTCCTTTGTGACTGTTTCAGAATTTGCATGTGTTTCCATATGTGTGGTTGACTAGTGCTATACCTCTTAGTTTACCAGTACGCGAAAAACTATTGCTAGTTCAGAGTGAACACTGAATGTCTTTTAATGCAGATCTTGAATCTGGGAAAAACAAAAAGCAGTTTAAAGTAGGTCTGCTCTTGGTGCAAGCCTGAAGCATAGCTAGATTGTGCAGCTCTCTAAAGAAATAGCGTGTTTCATCTTGCTGCCCTTCCACATTTTCCCCTCTTAACAATAAAAATCTTATCATGGAGAATGCTGACATTGATCCTAGTGAGATTCAAATAACATTTAAGTATTAATGTAAGAAAATGTAAAGACTGAAGCATTCTAAAGGCAATTAGAGGCAAAATCAGATTATGTCCTCCCGTTCAAAGGCATGTATCAGGTACGCTGTCAGCTGCTGCTATAAATTTATAGCTAAAAGATCACTTCAGTCTTTGAACTAGTTAAATATTTGAAATATTTTTATGTCTGTTTTGAAGATTTGTGAATGATCCAAAAGCTTCCCTGTCCTGAAGCTTAGAAGTGTTTGTTGGTTGTTGTTGACGTCGGTGTCAGCATAGGTTAAGTTTCACTGTCCTTTTGCAGTTGTATACGAAGGACGGTGGAATCACTTGAGTTATGTGTTCTAGCAAAAACGCAGCAAAGAATACGCATTAAAGAAGAAGCAAATTTTGCCTTCCCCTTTGTGTCGTGCAGTGGCAGAACTTTGCCAGACTTCCATGTGAGTGCAGATGTTGCAGACACCAGGAAGTAATAAGCTGATGTTCTGTTATAAAAGACAGCAATCTCTGCAACTCTACATGGAAAGAAACTCCGATACTGCTCCTGGAGCTTCATATTAAAGATGATACCCTCTTGCCTTTTTCTTCACAATATGAGAATCAAGGGTCTGCACTGGTTATTTGTTTTAAGGAACAGCCCTTTTCTCCTAGATTAAGCCAGGTTGCAAAGTGAATTTGTCATTTATGCAAAGTTTAATAGCATAGAAAAAACTAGTTGCATTGCTCTTTATCTGTACTGTGGGAAGGGAGACGGATTATTGGAGCATGTTGCCTTGGGGCATACACTTAACTTTAAATATCACTTTAGAATAAATAGAAGGAGTTTTAGGGTGGAAAGAAAATTTTCTCAGAACTCTTATTTGACAGAGAACTCTAAAAAGGAATGGCTTTGTTTGACATTGCTAGCATGGTTTTATTGAGAACAGTGGCTTGTGTATAATTGGACTTGCAATTTTTGTTTCCCTGTTATTTTAACTGATATTTGAAAACCAGTACAAAAGTCAAGGTTTTTTTGCATAATATATATTTTTACCTCAGTCTCAAGATATATATGCTGAATTTAACAAAATAGAAGAGAGAGTGTCTGAAAGTAGCAATAATCAGCTATCGCATGCTTGCGAGAGGGGGCTTTAGAACATACCTCTGCTGTAGGAGAACACTTCTACTTTGCTACTTGCTTTTCAAAGCGAGAGAAAAAATGTAGCCTGAGCAGCTTGCACTGAACTCCAACTTTGAAGCAATGCTGAGTGAAGAATTCTGCACAAAGCATCAAAGAACTCTGTTTCTACAGAAAAGCTGCAGAAGTTCAGCTTTGGGATTAACGCTACTCTAACTGCTTTTTTATGGGAGACCTTTTGTGTGGGAATAGGGGTCTTGCAGGAAAACAAGGCAGTAAGAAAGCAGCCTCCCTGAAGGGCAGTGTGGTTGCATCAAATACTAACATTTGATATGATGGATAAATCTATAATTTTTGACACAATACACATTATGCTTTTCCCTTCCTGTTACTTAGGAACATTTTGGTTGTTTCTTAGTGGAGCTGTAGTAACTGAGGTTTGTGCTGAGACAGCAGCTTTTCTGCAGTTCAGTTACACTGTTTCAAATGCAAGATTAAAAAGGTCTTTAGATACAACCAAGTAGCAATGGGTCTGTAGAAGCTACAAATTGGTTCATCTATTCATCTACTAGTAATTTTAATTCATCCAGGTTAGCCTATGCCTTTAATAGAAGACTTGATAGAGAAGAACTTTTATTAGGCAACTCTGAATTTGACATAATTCTTAGTTTGTTCTGTGAGGGAGGTGTTCCCTTCCTATACTTCTGCACAGTGAGTGTGCTTGCTGTAATCCCTCTGCCACTAGATGTTGCTGTACGAGTGATTGATACAATGTTATCTGAGGCTGAATGGATTAAACTCTAAGAAAAGGAGGAGGTATCGCTGAAACAGTATTATAGCCTATTCTGAAATTAATATTCCGAGACATTTGTTTGAGACATTTTTAGAATTTATTGGCTCTGTTATATTAGTCATAAAGACTGTTTCTCTTTTGTGTGCTCAGCAGTATGCTAGTCCTTTTTCCAATTATGTAGGCTTTTCATATGTCTATAGAGCTGGGAACTAGACTTTCATATATCTATAGTCTAGGTAGTGAGGAAAAGAAAAGGCAACAAAATGTAACTCAAATAGCTGAAAGGTTTGCGCAGGAACTCTGCTCTGTAGCATCTATAACTTTTCATTTGATGGAGGACGGCAGTGGAAGAAAATCATTATACATTCTAGCATGAAGTATAATCAGTTTTCGGGAGAAATTTTTGTCCTTGCATCACTTTGGTTGTTTTTTTTAAGCACTACATTTTTTGATGAAGAAATGCTTATCTCCTTGGGGGGTTGCTGTGTTTATTCTATACAGAAGTCTCCCAATAGAAGAGCTCCATGAGGGTGAACTGAAGTTATCCTAGGGAAAAATTTCATTGCATGGATTGTATAAACTCATTGAGACTGAATTAAAGCTGGAAAGGAATCTACAAGTGAATAAAACAAGAAGTTTGGAATTGGATTTGGGGAATCTGGGCTTGGAGATGCCTCAGGTAAGTCTGGTGTGTTATGATCTTACTTGTTTCTGTAAGTTATTTTACTCCTCATTTTTTTTTTTTTTAAAAAAAGGTTTAAGAGCATGTTTGCCTGGTATCAACAGGGAGAATTTATAAGAGAACAAGTGATGTCCTGGTAGGATCATCTATGGTGAAAGATATGTTACTGCTCTTGTTACTATATTCGTTCATGCATCAGAATTCAGCAAAGTTGTCTTCTTGATGAGGGTAGATGCTTGGAAAACAAGCTTTTATTACTTCAGTGATCCACACGTCAGCACACTGACTGAATGAGCAGTACAGTGTTTCTCCCTTTGCAACTCTCAAGGCAAGCATGGCTGGAAAGGAAATAGAGTTCTGAAATTAAAAGTAGCAGAAAGCGTGGTGGCCTGTTTCCTGTACTTCCAGTCATCTTGCATAATATTTCTTAGCAAAGTTCCACTTAATTCGCAAGGGATGTAAAGCAACTTAGTTGTAGTAAATTTTGCTATGGTTACAATCTCAGATAAAAGTTTTACAAGTTTTAATAGTTACCAAAGCAACCAACACTGCTTTAGTAGGAAATGGTGTATATTAGGATGAAGGCCCTGCAAGCGTGTAGTGCCTACTGATACTCCCAGATCTTGCCAGTATGCTCCTTCTACAAATGCTAACGTATCCCTAAACTTGCCAAACACATGAGAATTTCAAACCAACAAAAAAGAATGAATGAGCAATGCTCTTGCAGTTACATGATGAATACAAATGTGTCCTTTGTGATTAAAGTGCTGAATGTTGCTAGCTGGCTCTTGAAGCGTATTCTCTCACTCTGAGAAATGACATGCTTATCTGTATAGGTAAAAGCATTCCAGCTGCAAGTATGAGTTCAGAGAACTGAATGAAGTGACAATCTTTTTATGTTTTGTTGAAGTAAAGAATATACCTTTTTATAGCTTGTGTCAAAATTCAGTATCAATTTTATTGTAGCCCAGTGTGAGCGGAATGGACCCTCCTTTTGGGGATGCCTTTCGGAGCCATGTGTTTTCAGAGCAGACTCTGATGAGCACAGATCTCTTGGCAAGCAGCTCAGATCCAGATTTCATGTATGAACTGGTAGGTCGTCTTCCTGTGTGTGTGCGTACGCCTGCGCGTAACTACCTCTTCTTGATTAACAGCCTGAATCCATGTAGTCGTAGAAGGATATTTGTTCCACAATGCTAGATGATGATTTGTTAGTGCTTGTTACTGATCAGGGAAGAGCCTAACTGCTTATCTAGCAAATGTGATGCTTCATCAATAGACGCTTGTTCAAGCTGGGCAGTAGGAAAGGCTTGTCATACAACTCTCAAATTGGAGCTATGTTGATTTTATGTAATGGGGCTTCAGACTCCAACTTGCAAACAATCTTTTCTGCAAGAGCAGCTATATGCTACTTCAGCCAAGCTGTGAATGCAAGAGAAGCAAAATAAAAGTTAACTCATGAGCTACTTATGTTAGCAACATTCATTGATCTTTCCTGCATCATAGGAGAAAGTTAGCTCTCACTCATTAATTGGTCTGGCTAGGGTGAGCCTTTCAAGAGACTGGTAAACTTGAGCATATTCCGTTTCTCGCATGGAAAGTTTAACTTAGGTTAATGGAGACTAGAATGGTTTGCTGTTGATGTCTTTCGTATTTGAGGTGCACAGATGTTGGTTGTAGTTTAGTTCCTACTGATCAGATAAATCTGCAATAACAGAAGAAAAAAATCCATCAGCACTTGACTTGTATCTTTAGCTGTCTCTTCAGAAGGATCTGTAGCTGGAGTATGAAAATTAGATTTCAGTCTGACTGTCAAAACAAGATTTTAATTGGAAGTTGAGGTGTCTTCATGTATTATCATTCACTGGAATAAGTTTTACCATTTAAGTAGAAGACAGAGATGATTTAATTCTTTTTTTTAATGTTAATTTTTGGTTTTTCTTATTGTGCACAGGACAGAGAAATGGACTATCAACAAAGCTCCAGAGACAACTTCCTTTCCATGGAGGACTGCAAAGACCTTGAGAGCTTGGAGTCTTTTACGGACAACCTGGACAAAGAAGCTGCTTTCACCTCAAAGTGGGAGCAGTGGGATACGTACTGTGAAGACTTAACTAAGTACACTAAACTAACCAGTTGTGATATCTGGGGAACAAAAGAGGTGGATTATCTGGGCCTTGATGACTTTTCAAGCCCGTACCAAGATGAAGAAGTGATAAGCAAAACACCAACTCTGGCTCAGCTTAATAGTGAGGACTCCCAGCCTGTTTCAGATTCACTCTATTACCCTGATTCCCTCTTTAGTGTAAAACAAAACCCTTTAAATTCTCTGTTACCTGGCAAAAAAATTACAAGCAGAGCAGCAGCCCCAGTCTGTTCCTCCAAGAACATTCAGGCTGAGGCACCTTTGTCGGACTATGTTCAAAAGGCGAGCAAACCTGCAACTCAGCCTGCTTCCAGCACGCAAATCATGGTGAAGACCAATGTGTACAATAATGAGAAAGTGAACGTTCATGTTGAATGTAAAGACTATGTTAAAAAGGCAAAAGTAAAGATCAATCCTTTACCACAGAGCAGACCGGTGCTGAGCCAGACGCATGCAGATGCAGCAAAGGAAAACACCTGCTATTGTGGTGCTGTAGCAAAGAGACAAGAAAGAAAAGGAATAGAGTCCCCACATGGTCACAGTACTCCTCCAGTTTTGCCTTTTAAAGAGACTCAAGAGCTGCTCCTCAGTCCACCCCAGGAAACCCCAGGGCTTATTGCAGGAGAGAGCAGTCTTTCTGCCAGCACATCAGTGTCAGATTCTTCACAGAAGAAAGAAGAGCACAACTATTCTCTCTTTGTCACAGACAGTTTGGGTGAGCAGTCAACCAAAGGAGACCCTGAAGAAGATGAAGAGGATGAGGACGATATTGAAGATGAGGACCATGATGAAGGATTTGGTAGTGAGCATGAGCTCTCTGAAAATGATGACGAGGAAGAAGATTATGAAGATGACAAAGATGATGACATCAGTGATACTTTCTCAGAACCAGGTACCAGCAGTGTTGGAGTTTGTTAAGGTTGATGAATCTGTCTGCAGAGTGGGAAAGAATGCTTTTGAGTGCTTTATAGTTACAGATGAACAACACTGGTCTTAAGTTACCAGCTTGCATCCTAGATTTTCAGTGTCCTTTGTAAAATGTAATTAATAAAAGCTTTGCAAGATAGGTGTTTTCCCTGTTTCTAAAAAAACTAGATAAACTGTAATCATAAAACAGAAAAGACAATAGAGCCTAAGGTCATTAACCTGCAATTGTTGTCTTCCTTTTGGTGGATTGATAGGCTGTGCAGAGCTTTCTAGTGCTTCATTAGGCTGCTGCCTTGAATACATTCAGAGCTGTAACTCTTGATAGCTGTTATGAAATCATAGCCTGAGTAAAATCATTCCATCATTTATACAAGCCCTACTGTACATGTGGTTTTCCACAAAACCCCCAGAATACCTGCCACTGAAACTAGTGGAATGATTTGTTGGTGGCTTTCAGCAGTAACACTAAGTGGGTCTGCAAAAGATACTGAATTCTTCTCCTCTGCATGTAGAAAGGGAGCATTAACGACAAAAATAAGAACTAACCTTCACCTAGAAGGTAACAAGGCAGTAACAGTTTGTAAAAATAAAATCTATAGAGGGGAAGGGACAGGCCTGTAACCAAGTACGAGTTTAATTGTAGAGAACATAATATTCACATTTTATAAACACTTTCTAGTAGAGTAGAAGAACTAAGGTATTCAAACTTTTGGCAGTACATAACTGGGGGTGGAAAAAGGCAGCTGAAATTTTCCCTTTCTGGAATAGCAGCTTCCGTAAGGCACACTGATGTTTGTCATAATGAACTCTACGATCAGTTAATTATTTTGGAAGGAGATTTCGTGAGTGGGCATTAAACTTGTTAAGTGTTACGCCCTTCATGTTACTTTTATGTGTATGTAATGCATTTTTATTAGCATTTTAAGATCTCGCCCTCTCTTCTGAATTGAGCTCCCTGTACTTATTCTTCCTTTTGAGGCTTTGAGTAGCTATTACAGCTCTCTGTAATATAACGTGATTGCTGAACTACACAGCACCTTGCAGCCCACGGAGGCATGTTGCACAGAAAACCTGGTAATCTTGAAAAAAGAGACATCGTATTAAAATGCTGGGATTTCAGTTGGTGGAATTATATTAACTACTTGCTGTCTTTGAAATTTTACTGACAAGTAACTGACCCCAGCATCCGTGTGCAACCACATGGTGCAGTACAGTGACTGAGGAACTTGGCCAATACAAGGGGACTAGAACTTTAAGTAAGTGAAGCCATTCACCTTGAGTGCGGTGATACTAAGAGATGGTATCGCTCTATGTTTTTATTATATTAGAAGATAGTGTCTCCAAGTATTTTAATTATATCACACCAAAACTTTGTTTTGCCTTTTGTACCCTCAGACTTAAGGTGAATACTATGGAAATATATTCTAAAAAGGAACATGCCATTGGAAGATTTAACCTTCTATGGTACTGAAAGCAAAATTAGTTCAAAAATTTAAAGTGAAGGTATATTTTATTAAAAGGACAAAGACTTACTTGGTTGTTATTGACCCTCTGATACATATATTTAATACATAGTATACTTTTGTTTACTCTTCTTTGCATGTTTTGAGAATGCATGAAACATGGCTTCACCAAAATCAATTTGCTCCCCTTTACTGTTGTTTAAAGGGCTTCTGTATGTATGTGTAAAACTGTACATGAATTCTCCTTTTGTCATTGAATTTCTGTAGAGAGAGAGTGTGAGTGTGTGCATATATATATATAGATATAGATAAAAAGATAAGTTAATAGGTTAAAATGCTGATTTTAAAGATCTGATATTTGCATTTTTTCACTATTTTAATAATTTATAATCCTCTTAAATTGGGCTTCAGTGTATATGACTTCCATGTTCTGTAGTTTAAATAGAGATCTAGTCTTCCCATAAAACAAGAGATTTAATTTAAATGCTTTCTTAAAGCACTGGAGTTACTGTTGCCTAAGGAAATACTTAGATCTAGTGAACTTCAGAGACTGGTAGAAATAACTAAAAGATTGTAATTAGTTATTGAGCAAGTTTGGGCAGCAATATTTCTTATTATCATGATACATGATATAGATGTAGTGATTTTCATCCCCTCAAAAGCCTGTTTATAATAGGAATTATCAACCCAGACATGTTCTGGTATTAAAACTTTTTTTCACCATTGCTAGCATATTTTATTGTAAATAACTGCTTTTCAAATCAAATAGGAGATTCCAGAAAAGGGGCATGTGGCAATTGATTAGTCTTCCATAGAACTAGAGTGCAGAAGAAACAGCTAGAACAAGTAAAGGGCTTGCGGACACGTGGGAGTTGTTTTAAAAGGTTGCACTGCATTTCTTCTGAGCATCTGTGCTGTCGGCGGGGGGAAAATCACTCTGAATAGTTTGACAGAAGTCCATGTGATTAAATGGCAGCGTTCAAAAAAGCACAAAACCGTCTCTTTATTTTTTTTTTAAATCTGTTAAGTTGCAGAAGTAATATTTATCCTGATCTCTCTTTTATTAATCTAACCCCTGCAAATTTAAAGCTAAAACCACAGTAAGGGATGTGAACGAAAAATTTATAGGAGTGGCTTCGTAAGGACCTGAAAGTTAAGTGCAAGAACACTTTCAGATTTGTTAGAAGCCCACCAAAAAAAGTGAGACTCCTATATGAGCTTTGCATAAGAGGAGAATTCAAGAAAGACGAATCCAGTGCGGAAAAGCTGATCAGATCGCAGTGCTGCTGTGTATTACAGACTTGGTTAGGACACTGAGCACTTGCCTGTTCTGCATACCTTTAAAATGATAGGTGTTTAAAATGTTAGAGTTGCAAGGTAGGATGCATGCAGTCACCATGATTTAAACTGCCGATTTAATCATGGTTTAAGTAAGTGAACAGGAAGTCTTGCTTTTTAACCTTGTATTATATATGTATACATCAGCTTGTAAAGAGATTCGTTGTCATTGGTTGGCCTAATTATGTGCAGTTGTGATGATGGGCCACATTTATACATATCTATACAATGAGCTGCATACCTTGAAGTTTTTAAAGAGCTAAATAATTGAGGTTTGGGATTTTTGTTTGTTTATATTTTAGATTATTTTGATGTAAACAATCAAACAACTCCTAGATTAAATTAAGTTCAATAAAAATACTTTAGGAATTTGAAACTATATTTAATGTAATCTACCGTAATCATTTTGACCATATATGAGAAAATATCTTTCAGAAAACATGTTTTATTGTTCAATTCTGTTCAGATCATTTTGTTTAAAATACCATCTCTTTTTTATAAATTAGTGAATCAAAGTAAATAAATTTTGTAATGATTAGTAACAGAACTTCAGAATGGATTTCATTCTTCTGTACCTAAGTTTATTCATACTTTGGAAAACAAGGTGAGAGAGAGCTAAATCAGAGCAAGAAAGTTTGTCCTCTTTCAACTTGTTTCTCAAGTGCAAACAGACTAATTAAATAGACTTTTAAAATAACTTTGCTACTGTTTTTTGTGCTACTGTTAGAAGATGATGTAGAGCTTTGGTATATGGGGCCAAGGCTTGTGAAACTTGCAGCTTCACATTCATTTAGTGATTGGGTTTTCTTTAAGCTTCAGCAGCATATGTGATGTTTTGAAGTGTGTTCTTTTTTAATTAAATGTTGCATGTAGTATTTCAGTACATAAATGGTATAGTATGTTTACCTTAATATAGGTTGTCTTAATTTCATTTTATAAAGCTTATGTAAGATCTAAGTGGTTTTTTTTTCATAAATGATGTTTAAACATTTTATTGCAATCTGGATATTGGCATTATAGTTTCAGTGTATTTCAAGAACAGTTATACCAAGTACATCATAATGTAACTCTAAAATACTGTGTAGTGTTGCTGTGGATCATTTCTTTGTCCCACTAAAGAGGTGAAGGAAAGAGATGGAACAGTTTGTGTCCAGATCCCTTCAATTTGTATGTTCTTTACTTACAGACTTTAGTGCATAGTCCTGATAACAGAGCCTCCTATACTGGGACTTGGTCTTCCTTTAGTCTAATAGAGATGGATGGTTTGGTTTATTTCCCAAAGCTGTTTAAATGCAAGATGCCACAATTTTGCTTTGTTTATTAGTCTTTTGCTAATCCATCTTTATTTTGATTATCCTTTTCTTTCTGTGTTCATTGTGATTGAAGACTAATTAAAGATGTGGAGGAGAGTTAGGATTATCTTCCAGCAAATTGAAAGAGGAAATGATGAAGGTAGCAGAACACTGTCTAACAGCTGTCATCTCTACTCTATAGTAGTAAGATTGTGAGGGAGAAAAGCAATAGGTCTTAAGAGGTCAAAGAACAGAAAGGGGCTTTGAATGCATAAATAATTTGTCTCTGTTCAGCAAATGAAGAACCATTTCTGGCTTATTGTCTGTTCCTGGATTTAAGGCAAATATCCAGTAACAGTTGAGGCTGAAAACTGAGTCCATAAGACAATGCAAAACAGGCCATTGTCTGTCTTTTTGCTCTTAATTTCTTGAAAACAATTGAAAGGTTAGAAACAGTCTTGTAAACATTTAATAAACAATACAATGCATTATTTTAGGATATGAAAATGATTCTGTGGAGGATTTAAAAGAAATGACTGCCATATCCTGTCGGAAAAGAGGCAAACGAAGATACTTCTGGGAGTACAGTGAGCAACTAACACCATCCCAACAAGAAAGAATGCTGAGGCCATCTGAGTGGAACCGAGATACGTTACCAAGTAACATGTATCAGAAGAATGGTCTCCATCATGGTAAGAATAGAGTCCTAGCTACACGTGGATGTCTTTGCTAAACCTGCACCAAAGTAGCCAAACTCTTACACCTGAAATTGCTGAGAAGTTGTGTTTTGGCCATGAAAATAAATCATTAAAACACTGATGACTGTTGCTCAGTTAAGAGTGCAGCACAATGTCCAAGGAAGGCACAGTGAACATACAGTGGTAACTGTCAGAGTGGTTTCTTCCAGAGCAAGGTGGAGGAACTGAGATTTGTAACTCCCAAGATTCTTGCTGGAAACCCCAAGAGTTGTGATTTTTTTTTTTACAGTTACGATACCGTAAATATCATAGATGGGTCACATGATTGATGTTTACTCCTGAAAGGTGTTAGACGGATTTGGTATTGCTTGTATTAGAAGAAAGCTGCCAGTGGTCTGAGATGCAAAGTTCACTTTATCTGCAATGTGAAGTGAAGGACCAGCAATGAGATGTAACTGTCTCCTAAAGGAGCTAAAGCTCCTTCCTATTTGCTCCTGTCACCAGTGTGACTGCAGCTCAGAGAAATGCTTTTGCGAATAAACTATTTCTTTAAAATACCCTCTTAGGAGCTTAAACCAATTGATCTCATAACTATATTTTATTGTTACAACTTTTTGACTGCTAACTTGCTGTACTTCCAACATGCTTAACATCACTGAGAACAAACTCCTCTTAGGAATAATGTTTGTTTTCTTGTCATAAGACCTCTTTGGTATGCTGTTCCCTTTGACTGAAGGAACAAAACGAAATAAACTGATGCGACTATAATATTAATGTTTTCATACAATTGCAAATTGTTAGGTTTAATGTTGGCGTTTACCTTATTTTAAACCACAAGATTTGCTTTTGGTTCCTTGTAGATTTATTCAGGGAAGAAAACTTTTGTGTGTGTGTGGGGGGGGGGGGTATTATTATTATTATACTTAGTTTTCAAATGCATAGCTTGCAGTGGAATAGCAATACCTTCAAGTCCCTATCCATACTGATTCTTATAAATACTGGTTCTCACTGGTTCTTTTGGTTCTTCACACTGGCATGTGTTGCAGGTCAGACATCAATACTTGTTTCTTTGTTGTTTAATAACATGACTTGTAGAGGCAAGTGCCCTTTAACTCTATATGCAGGAGATTTACAGAAGCAAACACAATTTAGCATCCAGAAGCTACAGAATATAATGCGTGCAGGACTTTTTTTCTTTTTATATACACATGTGTCAATGTCATCTTCTATCTCAGATATACAGGCTAAATATCAACTCTCTGATAAATATTTCTGGAGCAGGTTTTGTCAGTTCTGTTACAATTTTCATGCAGTTATCTGTAACAGCTGGCATTTTTCAGTGAAGATCTAGAGAGAAACATTTACCAGTGGCAGAATATCCTAAGGAATACAAATTTTATCTCAAATATATGTATTTCCTCAGGAAAACTTGGCCTGAAGTAGCTTCAAATACATCTAAAAGGGGTTGGCTAGCCCTAACTTGGATCATTTAATATTATTATCGTTGAAGATCATTGCAGTACCAGGTCTCCATACTCTTTCTTAATGCAGAACTTCAGGAATAAGATTATTTAGGAGTTTTAGCAACTTGCGTGAGAGAATTTACTGGCAGAAACCAGAGTTAGCAAGTTAGAGTTGGGGCAAAACAAGTGTGTTTGAACTTGTGACATACCTTTTTCAGCACTGTTGTGTGCATGCTGTCCATCACTTCCAATTCGTTTCTATCCTGGCCAGCAGTATTGCTCTTATCTGATCTGGATATAATACGAATTGTACGAAGTTGTTTGTCTGGAAATGCTATTGTGAAACGCGTAGAGATTGCACAGTTCAATTCTGTTGTTTTGTAATGAACAAAGGAACTTCACCTACACCAAAATATAATACATATTTAAGGATATTTTTTCACAGATTTGTATACGTATTCTATCACTTCCCAACCCAATTTTCTGCATATTCAAAACAGGAAAATATGCAGCAAAGAAGTCGCGGAGGACTGATGTAGAAGACCTAACTCCCAACCCCAAAAAACTTCTACAGATCGGTAATGAACTGAGGAAACTGAATAAGGTGATCAGTGACCTGACACCCGTTAGCGAACTTCCCTTAACTGCCAGACCGAGGTCAAGGAAAGAAAAGAACAAACTGGCTTCCAGGTAAATCTTAGTTAGTACTATTGGATGAATAAATTGGGATTACTTCAGGTGTACAAGTTAGGCCTAACTAATTTTTTGCTTCAAGAGAACCTGCTTCATCTTGGCAGTCCCTGTGACAGATTTATTACCTGTTTATCAAAAAGCAGGACAGCTGTGGCTTTTGAGATCTAGTTTGTGTGTTCCCTAAATAATGATTTATTTCCGTTAGAAGCTGGCATACTTGTCTGCAAGGCAAATGCTCGATGCAGTGAGAAAATGTGAAATAGAACCAAATATAGGTAGCAGTGCATTTTCAGTGAGGGTGAGTGAGTAGATGATTTTGTACATCACAGCTCTGCAAGTATTGGTTAATAGTAAGTTCATATGGCTAATGGAAACAGATGCTCTTATTATTCTGGAAGTTTTGAAAACCGTTCTAATTCTTCTTACTATAGGGCTTGTAGACTAAAGAAGAAAGCCCAGTATGAAGCTAACAAAGTAAAACTCTGGGGTCTCAACACAGAATATGGTAAATATGACTCTTCACTTGTTAGTTTTTCTTACATTCTTAATGCAAAGCTCTGATTTGCATTTTCACGTAACCTGGATCATAACTGGCAGTGTATAGAGAAAACGATGCTGGTGACTGCTTCATAGAGGGAATATAAATTGGGTTACCTGCAGTGTTGAGCTGCTTTACAGATAATAATGTAATGGTTTTGTTTGGATGAGATATGACACCTTTAACACTTCTTTTAGATGACAGTGTGTGGACAACTGAGTATCTTTTTGCTCCAGAGGGAATATGGTGTAATCCTCATCTAGTTTTTTTTTTCTTTGCAGATAACTTACTGTTTGTGATCAACTCTATTAAACAAGAAATTGTTAATCGAGTACAGATTCCTAAAGATGATAGAGGAGTCAACATGGAACAAAAATTGAATGTGCTTATTAAAGATACTCTTGGTAAGCAATAAACTTAATGTATTTGCCTGTATGCAAAGAGACATGTAATTTATGGAGTGTTAGATTGGAAACCATTTTTGGTATAAATGGATGGATGTATTCTTTTGGTATAGAGAAGAAAGAAGCATTGCCTAATTATAAGCTTTCTAGGCCTTTTGCTTGGTCACTGACCAGAATGTTTATTGGCTTTATATCACGCAGAGGAATGTGCAAATAAGTGCAATTAATGGTAATCTTATAATGTATTTTATTAACTTTCCTTTTTTAGGACTACCTGTAGCTGGACAGACATCAGAATTTGTGAACCAAGTTTTAGAGAAGACTGCGGAAGGAGACCCCACTGGTGGCCTTGTAGGGCTACGAATACCAATGTCAAAAGTTTAAAACATCGCTTCGCCTGTTCTCATCGGTCAGATTCTACCTGTGTTGTCAAGTACTTCATTGTAAATTGCATTTTGGTCTGCATGTCAGTTTAGCATTACATAAACACTTACAATTAGGTTCCATTGTTTTAAATAACAATGTAGTAAAATAAATCAAAGCATGATTAAAAAAAAATGCTTAATAGCATTTTTGGAGCATAAACCAGATAGTTTCAAAACTGCTTTAGGCTTAACTACAGAGATTAGAATTCTTTTTAAAATTAAGTTATCTAGGACCAGTCTGTATCACTCTTGTTTTAGAAGCAAAAACATGTTTTTGCAAGTGAAAATTTTTAGCATATGCCAGATATTGTGGCAAGTTTATGCTCCATGTAAAATAAGAGGAAGCATTTTTTTGCTAAAACTGTCAATTTAAAGGGTTTTTTTTGTTTGTTTGTGGGTTTTTTTGTTTTGTTTTTGTTTTTGTTTTTTTTTTTTTTTTTAGAATTATCGGGTTTTCTTTTTTCTTCTAAAAAAGAATAAACAGTAAGCTTTCTTTGCAACCATTAACTTGTACATAGCACACGTGGCATTAGAGCTGGTGTGCCATATAAAACTTTAATTTTCTGAGCTTAATATAGTATTTAAGTGTCTGTGCAAGTAAGAGAAAAAAAGTATATTCTTTGTGCCTTGTATTTTGGGGGGAGAGCTATCAGTATAAGCTGGTAAAGTTTTTGTATGAAGAAAACCCTGAGGGAAAAACAAGATGTATAGATGGTAAGATTATAGATTTTAATGTACTTGTTCCAGCTCTTAAAATTTTTGAATGTATATAGGAATATGTTGAAAATGTAGATATATGCCACAGAGTCTATGTATTGTATAAAAGATGGCTCTAGAAAACTTAATTTCGGTACTTTGGCCGGAAGAAAACAAATACTTGCACATTAATGCGATTGTTTATTTTTGTACCAAAGACAAATGCAACTGATATGGCGAACTGCCAGTCTAAGTAAAGTTTTGCACAGCTTATATGATACTGTACTGAATGTAAAAACAAAAGAAAAAAGAAAAAAAATTAAAGGTCAGGGTTAGGGATCTTACTGAACTGTGAATTTTTTTGTTTGGGTCCAATTATCTACAGAAGGAGCATTCATACATAACAATATTATTTTGCTGTTCTTGTAGTTCGCTTCCATGGTAGATAAGTTGGTGGCCGTCTCTGAGTCTTTAAATCTTTTTTCTCTGCACTTACTGTAGGAGATTTTAATATATTTGGATTTTAGTAAGCTATTGGTAAAATAGTTTTCAACTTTGAGAATTTAAAAAAAATATTTAGCTTGTTGTAGTATACTTCCACCAAACAACCAAAATAAAATTATTTTTATTGTAATGTGTATATATGTAAAGAGAAAAAAGAGCTACAAATATCTAATTCCTTAGTTGCCACTTTTCCAGTTGATGTATTATTATGCATGTGATGTTTCCAAGGATCAACACAGGCTTAAAAGAAAACAAAAAAAAATTTATAGACTTTTATATTTTTGTACAGGTATTTCGAAACTAGCTTCTTCAAACTTATATGTGACTTATTCTTGTTAATTCAGTAGTTTCTATGATTGGGGAATATTAACACACAGTTCTTATTTGCTCTTCTGCTAATAAGAGTTGGCTTTGTAGTCAGTGTTAAAGTACAGATTAAAAGCTTTAGCCCTTGATGAGAAAGTCCTTTATCTCAAGGCAAGATCATTCTCTGGTTTCATGGACCTCCCTTACTTCCCTGTTTTTTCTCTCCCTATTTAAAATGACAGAACACTGTTTACTGAAAATAGAAATACCAAATATTTTCAAATGTAGCTGCTGAAAAAAAATGCAAAAGTCCATGAAGGCTTTCTCCCCACTCCCTTTGGGGAATTTCTCCATTTCTAGTTTGTCTGTTTGTACTGTGATTCCTTTTTGTTTATACGGAGATTATTTTTATATCCAAGCTTGTACTATAAAAAAGTCTGAATCGGTAATAGTGCAGTAAGAGTGACAGGTGAAGGTGGCAGTCCTGCCACCTACTTGCGAGTGTGCACACAGCTTACTTTGTGTCTAAATATTCTGGAAGACTCAAAAGGGAGGAGGAGGCCAAAATACCACTACTGAGCTGTACAGAAAGTTTTTCCTTCGAGAGACTGAACAAATACCCGGGGCAATTTAGGCAAAACCGTGAAAATCCACTTCAGACATGCAGAATCTGAGTGGAATTTGGGTGGTTTTGTTTCGGGTGGTTTTGTTGTTGCTCTTGAAGTGAGGTAAAAGTGAGAGTTGGCTGCTTCTTTACATAGTGGGTCAGATGTATTCTTATTGTAGGCATTGCTGATGTCGCAGTTATTCCAGAAATGCATACGGCCCATAAAAACCTCGACAAAGAATGTCTCTGTGAAGTGAAGGCCATGTCTATACCAGGATTTGAATACTGCTGTTCCCTTCTTACGAATGGTGTTAGCACACTGCTCGGATAAGAGGGGTCCTTATGCTATATCAAAACTGGGTAGACAAGGCAGCTTTTCTAAATATTATGAAAGCAGTTTTGCAATCAGGTAAAAACTTTTGCGACAAATTAAACTGACAAGGTATTAAAAAGCCCCTTTTTATTGCTCAGAAATACTGAGCAAGTATAACTTTATAGCTTTTTATTTTTGTCTGAAAACCAGAATATGATTTTGGTCTAGCATTTCAAAGTAGACTTTGAACCTTTAGTGAATTCCATACCCTTGCATTTCAGTGTTTTCTATGTATTATTTTAAGTTAAAGCTTTTAAATAGTTGAGCTTTTTAATGTTGACACTTTATTTTTTACCTATTTATATGTATGTATATCTTAGAAAAGCACTTTGTTTAAAAAGGAAAAAAAAAAAGAAACTGCGTTTTATATGATTCCTGCCACTTGCTGCTAACTCTGGGCTGGTCAGAATGCTGCAGCGATACTTGATATAAATAAAAACCTGGCAGTAAAATGTAGAGTAAAGATAAGACCTTTCGCTGGTTTAACTTTATCATAAAGGTGACATAGGCAAGCTGTGCAGCTTTACATTTTAACCAGGGGACTCTGTGGCATTTAAACCGTCTAGAAATGGTTGTACTTTAATGCCAGTAACAATCTGCTTCCTCTAGTGTCATTAAAATATATACATTTAGTGTATACTTATCACAAACAAAAATCTTATAAGGGTATAAAAAACAGCAAATGTACATGTTCTGTTTTTTGGCAATTGTGGCATGCATTTTTGGATGATCTTTAGAGAAGACCATTTTCTAAAGATTTTCAGTGTTCATACATGGTATGTGGATCTTAATGAAGTCCTGGATTTTTTTTTTTGTTTGTTTGTTTGTTTGTTTGTTTTTGAGTGTAGGCATTGTGAATATTCACTTTTAATCCTATATCCAAAAACAATTATACACTTTTGATTTAATACAGACAGAAGCTCTTCCTTTATCTGATACACTGGATTCTCTAGAATTTGTTTCCATATTAAAAGCATGCTGTCATAACTGCTCTTGTTGAGATCTTGTCAGTCTGAATTTAGGTGCCACACTTTTTGAATTGATGGACTGCTTGTTCTACTGTACCATGTATGATTCTTGTCCTTTCCTACTTCCTTCATGACAGATTATGATGTGGCTTTTATATTGTGCCTTACTTGTACATCTAGAACTAAATGTTTTTCATTCCCCTTGAATTCTTCAAACCTATCCCCTTTGAAAGTGAATCAGAACTGATAAAAGCATCCTGAAGGGAGTTTGGATAGATCTGATTTCAATTCTTCTCAATAGTAGTCATTTTGTATTTATATGGAAGACCAGTTTTTGAATGGCCTTGCAAAATTTGGGGGTGCTCATGGAGGGTGTTTTTTAAGCCCTAAGCCCCTTTTGCTAATACTTTCACTACCATGATTTATTGAATACATTTACTGATGTTTGTTGAGTACTTTTTTTTGGATGAGAGGGAGTTAGTTATAACTAAAGCTATGTTTAGGTGTGAATGAGGCTGGATTTTCTTATCATAACCAGTTTAAATCAGTGTGATTTAATGAAGCTGCATTGCTATAAAGCTGATGTGAGAGTTGGGCTCAGATGTGTTCATTTCCTAATCTTTATGTATAGCAGACTTTTTCCATACTGAGAAAAGTGGTCCAGGAAAAAGTGGTTTTTTAAATAAAATAAAATGGATGAAGGGTCTTTTAACTAATGTAAAAGGAAGCAGATGCTTCTGAAACAGTGGTGTCAGTTTGGATTTTGTTTGAAAAACAAGACACCTCCCCTGAAACAATTATCTGATACTTGCCTTCATTAATAAAACAGCTTAGTCACAAAATGTAAAGAATGGATATGCTTTTATTTTCCATAAATCATTTAAACATAGCTATTTTTTTAAAGCTGCAAAAGGCTTTATCAGGAGAATTATTTCAAAGGGTTGTATACAAGTTGCCTTCAGCAGAAATAGCAAATGCAATTCTGTTCCTCAAACTTGCTTGCTAGTCTTCCTGAAATTCTGTTGAGGCATAACCCAATTATGTAATATGAATGTTAGGATCTGAATTTGGCCTTGAGACCTGAATTTTGAGAATGCATCTAATCATGATTTTACTTTATTTTTAAGTTAGAGGCTTCAGTTGGAATCATCAAGTTAAGTGTGCTGCTAGATGTGGTCTTGGCTTATTGACACAGCCTTGCACAGTGCTGAAGTTTATTTTGTTTACCCCAGGGATCGTGTGAAGTACATTTCAAGCAGTTACTGTTTCGGTGACTGCTTCTTCTTGTAACTCTATTAAGGGCATTAGTATATTGAGAAAACACCACTCTTGAATATCTCCCAATATAAATTGGGATTCATAAATGTCATTAATGAAAGATGGCAATTCTAGGTTGTATCTTCACAGCATACAAAAATGTCTCTGTTTTTCTCTGATTTACATTTCACAACATGCCATGTTTTTGTCCCCCAATGCTTCTAGCATGATAAGAAGGTGTGTGTGTGCGCACTGAATTAATAATCCTCAGCCTTTTAGACATTCGTGAACTTCCACAAGAGCAAATCCTGACTATGCATTTATCGTCTTTCTAACAAGCAGTGGAGCTAAAAGTGAAGCAAGAGCTATTTTAAGACACAGGTTTTTTTTTTCATTAAAAAAAAAAAAAAAAAACTCTTTAGGTAACAGTATTGTTATTCTTTCTTCATTGAAGAATATTTGATATTTAGGTACTTGAATTAACCCAAATTTGGATAAGTCAATTGGCTACAGTAAGAAAAACTTCTGGTTTGGATTTGGGACTGAAAAAAAGCACCCTCTAGCCTGACAAAATCTTCTGATTAAAAGAATAGCATCTACTTTGAATCAAATATTCTAGGATATTTCATCTAAGTAAAACTTTTCACTGCTGTTTGTGGCTGAGTGAACTCTGAGGCTGACGGCACACACAGACATAGGTGATTGAAAGGCAATGGGAAAAAGGCATTTTAAAACATGGCATCTTGCTCTGCCTATGCTTGGGGTCATGATTGTAATGCTGTCCTTGATATTCTGTAATCAACTTCCAACTGGAGCTCAGAAAAACTTATTGAAAGTCTTGTCTCTGTTAAAAAAATAAATCTACTTGTTAAAAGCATGATCTGTTAAGAGTTGCAATGTTTAATGTTGGTTAATAGTTGTGCAGTTTTTCTTTATCTTTTTCCCCCGAAAAGAGGCACAATTAAACTATTGACTTTGTTTACTCTGTCACCCTAGATTCCTAGCACTTCTATTCAGATACAAATTCATCAATGTATGCAACATCCTTTGTAATTTAAAATAAAAATTGTGGAGGAAAAACGGTCTCAAATCATTGTGTGCGTGATCCTGGTGGTGGTGTCCTCTCTTAGACGCTTTGGCGGGGGTTTCTGCATTCGGTATGGCATAGCTCCTACAACTCTCGACGCACATTTCCTCCCTGAAATGTTGGCCTAACCTTGCAGGAAGCTTGAAGCGCCTCTCCCCTTTCTGCAGAGCAGGTACAGTAACGTACTGTGATGAAGTAAAGGCTCTCAGTGTTCCCGCTGCTTGCTGCAGTTTTTCTTTGGAAGGGGCCACTGCTAGGTAAGGAAACAATTTGCCTTTTTTTTTTTTTCCTCCTTTCTCCTGGTCAGTGCTCATAGTAACCACTAACTCGCAAAGCGGCTGGATGGGTGTTTTATCACCTAGAGCCGAGACCGGGCACCGCCAGGCCGCTTCGCACACTCCTGAAAGGGCCGCCGAGGCGGGCTCCAACCCCAGTGCCTGCTGACCGGGTCTAACCCGGGTCTGCGACGCCGGGGGTCCTAGCACGGGACTGGGAAAAGACGTGGCAAAACGGGGGGGGGGGGGGCGTTTGCAGACAAAAGCAGATGGATTCTCGCTCTTCCTTGCTGCGCTGTGCTTAGCGTGAGGCCCAGAGGCGCTTCGTGCCCTGTTGCCGAGGGTCAAAGACCCTGAGGTTGAGGCCTAAGCCCGTTTGGCGGGGGCGATGGCTGCGCTGCCGCCCCGGCCGGGCCTCGCGGGGGCAGAGGCCCTGCCGCCCCAGCCTCTTCCTCCTGCTCCTCTTCCTCCTCGCCCGGGAGCTCCTCGGGGGCCGCCCCAGCCTCTTCCTCCTGCTCCTCTTCCTCCTCGCCCGGGAGCTCCTCGGGGGCCGCCCCAGCCTCTTCCTCCTGCTCCTCTTCCTCCTCGGGGGCGGGGGGAGGCCGGACCCGGCTCAGGCTGACTGCAGCAAAGGCGTCAAGGCCGGCCGGGCTAGCCACAAAACTACCAGATTTGCAGCAGTTGCGATATTAAAGGGAATACGACAGGAATCATTTAGCAAACGATTGCTAATATCCAAAAGGAGGGGAAAAACCCGCGGTTCTGAAACCCGCCGGCACCGCAGCCGCGCCGCGGGCTCGCGGGGCTGTGTTAGGGCCGCCGAGGCTCTTCCCCGCCGCGGCGCCCGCGTCGCCCCCGCGCTGCAGCAGCCCGAGCGGCGCGGGGGGGAGCCCGAGCTCCCGCCGCCCGGGGGCCTCCGCCGCCCGCCCGCTCGGCGTCGCCACCGCGCCCGCGCCCCCCCGGCCCGGCCCGGCCCCGCGGCCCCGGCAGGCGGCGCCCGAGCGGCGGCGGCCTCTGCTCCCAAGATGGCGGCGGCGGCGGCCTCGGTGCCGGTGCGGGTCTGCAACCAGGAGATCGTCAGGTTCGACCTGGAGATCAAGGCGGCCGTGCAGGTACCGCCGCGCCCCCTCCCCTCTGCCCGGCTCCGCTCCGCTCCCCGCCGGGCCCGGCCCCGGCCCCGGCCCCGGCCCCGCTGAGCGCGCCGCTGCCTTCCAGGACATCCGGGACTGCCCGGGGCCGCTGAGCGCCCTCACGGAGCTCAACGCCGCCGTCAAGCAGAAGTTCCAGCAGCTCCGCGGCCGCCTCCAGGTGAGGCTGCGCGGCCCCCCCGGCCCCGCAGGCTCCGCGGGCCCTTTGGCAGCCGCCTAGGGCGAGCCGCGGGGCTTCGGGAGCGAAGGCTGCGGCGGCGCCGCTGCGCTGAACGCGGTTCGCTGTTCCCTGCGTCCCCTCCGGGGCGGGGGCCGCCCGGGGCAGCTTGCGGGCGGTGACAGCGGTTGATCAGGTTTCCATGTCTCTGCTTCCCACCAAAGGAACTTGAACAGATGGCGAAGGAGCAAGATAAAGAATCGGAGAAACAGGCCTTGCTCCAGGAAGTGGAAAACCATAAAAAACAGATGCTCAGGTAGGTTGGGCAGTCGATGCTGCTTGCAGGTTCCTTCTCCGGAGTGAGGCGAGTTTAGAGGCACCTGACTTGTGCGCAGCATCTTTCAGATCCTGTTTTGCAAGTGGGGTCACTGGCACGAAGCCGTTCTGCCCAGGACCAAGAGAGCAGCTCAGTGATGGAAAGGGTAGGACGTTGGTCTCCTCCTCCGGTCTGTGAGGCTGGTCATGGTCTGCCGAGTTGGATCCCCTCGGAGCAGCGTGCAAGGTTGAGTGTGTAAGGAGGTGGCTCGAGACTGTGTTTTTTTGACCACTAGTACAACATCCTTCATCCCCTTGCTCCTTTAAAGATAGGCTCAGGAGAAGAAGTGCCTGGAGGGAACAACGTATGGTTATTCTGTGGCATAATGTAGAGATAGTTCATGTATGTATGTAGGGTGCTCAATTATGGCAATTTCTTTGTGAAAAACCTTGTTTAGCTTGCAAAGTGTTACCATCATGTTATGTGTGCTGTTGTGCTTTTGTGATTTCAGCAATCAGGCAGCTTGGAGAAAGGCAAATCTAGCGTGCAAAATTGCTATTGACAACTCTGAGAAAGATCAGCTGCTGCAGGGAAGAGACACCTTAAGGCAAAGGTACTAAACTGTCCCCCTTTATGACTTGATAACAGATTTAAATAGTAGATCTGGTATTCACTAGTTTTAACTTAAAAATACTCTTATCTTTTATCTGATTGTATTTGGACACACTTTCTTTTATGAGTACATTTAGCTTCTGTGTAGATTTTAAATTGTTAAGGACTGTAATAATTGTGGAGTGTTTTGGTGGTTGGCCCATCTGTGCAGAAAAGGGCATAAGATAGCTATGATACTATTTCTGACAGCTTTTTACATTAAATCTATTCAGATTCATAAACAAGTAATGGATCATTGCTTTTGTGCCACTTTATGAAGCTGTATAGTCAAGGATTAATAACTAGTGAAATATGAGCCTCCATGAGACTGAGCCACTGCGTAACAGTTGTTTTGGCTCGTGGCTTTAACATTTTGTGATTCTTAACATTTAGTGATGATAATGAATCTCTACCTTAATCTTAGTTTCTCATACAGTAATAAAACCTGGTTCTATCTTTTGTACATTGGCAGAGATGTGTGGTACCAAGCTCTATTCTTAGCTCCCTGTCAGCAGCACTTCCTCCCTCCCTTCCTCCTTTATTTTTCTTTTTCTCTTTCAGAAAGACTACAAAGGAGAGTCTGGCAGAGAGTGCAAGTAACATCACAGAGAGTCTAATGGGCATTAGCAGGATGATGTCCCAGCAAGTCCAGCAGAGTGAGGAGACTGTGCAAACTCTAGGTATAGGTGTAATTTGGGTGTTTGGTTATGGATTGAATAATGGAAGTGTCTTTCATTAGTCCTGTTAGGATGGGCAGAGGCAAACTGACAAGGTGTGGAGCACAGTGGAAAGCTATATTGCTAATACTGAACCTACTAGGATGATAATTAAAGGAATGTCCAGCAGAACTCCTAAAGCACTAGGGCAGAAACAGAAAATAGTAATGGCATATTGCCTGGAACTGTTTGCTGGCATGTCTTTCTGTTTCATGATGTGTTTTCTCAGTTCTCAAGTAAACAAGAGGAGGCAGAAAGAAGAGTTCTTGGTTTAGTTTCACATAAAAGTGTAAAAGCAATGTGACTTAGTGCAATGTGAAGAGTGTGTTTGCTGTTACTCTGTGTGCTTGTCCTGGCAGGCATGTGGCGATAGAACAGACAATAAAAGCATAGGTACAGGTCCGTACATAGAGGAAACTTAGTATGGATAGAAGAGGGTTTTTACCCTCTCTCCAGCTGGGATGACTAAGAGATGTGGAGATCAAGTGACTGGAACCTAAGGTCGCTTGCTCTGTCAGCATGCATTGGGGACTGCGAAACCAAGATTTTGCTCTGTTCTTTGGCTTAGACTCCTAAGACAATAAATCAAGTGGCCTGTCAGACTTGGTGATTCATGAACCATTTAGAAGTTAGATGCGCGTTGCTTGGGCCTCTTACTAGCTGTGCTTTTGGGCAAAAGAGAAAATAGTTTAAAGACTAGGATAGAAAATGCAGCTTTCCCCCCCTTGTTTTCTGCCCCCTTCACCCTCCCCGCCCCCCCATCTAAGGATGGCAGCTGGGCACAGTTTGTTCATGCAGAAGTAGCATGTTTCTTCTCCCATTAAAAAAGACAGTTTGGCAGTCACTTTGTCACTCTGTTTCTGGCTGAACAGCACTTGGAGTTTATCAAGGAAAGAACTATCAAAAGTCATTTATGAAACCCAGCTGTGGATTCTAAGTCAGCAGTTAGAATTGCCCATTTTTAGAGCACGTCCTTTCTCAGGATGCAGTGAGTATATACAGCTGTGAAGCAGGGAAGCTCTGCTTTATCATTAACAGTGGGGAAAAAATAGTTTTTCTATTTTAGGAAATATTTAAATACTCAAAATCAAAATCTCTAAGATGGGATGTCGTGGTTTGCAAAAACTTTACATAAGTATTTCTACAATACTTGTCCTTGTGAACAAGACAACATACTTGGAGTTTGACCTTTCTTTAGTCATTCAGTTCAATAGAGAGTGATATGCCTGCATTCATTCCAGTTCAGGATATGCATTCTGTAATGCAAGACAAAGGGGACTCCTGGGGTTTTGCTTTTTGTCATTTAGTAATTTGAAAGAAGGAAGGCTGGGAATTTTGTTTTGTTGGAGAAGGGAGGTGGACTGGGTGTTTTGTTTTTGTTTTGTTTTAAGAAAACAAAGTTGGCAGGGATCCATATTCCATGCTGCTGTTTTGGCATATTCTCAAATTCTCTCTTTAGTTGACAGCAGTTAATACGTTTTTCCGCTAGCTGATTTCATCTTGTTGACTTGGAAAAATCAAAAAGAACTGTAAGTTGTAGTTGTCAAAAATGTTAACAGTAAAAAAAAAATGCATTTAAATATCTTGAACTGAACAATTGAGGGTCTAGTTCTATTGCTTGCTGCCTTTTCACTGTAGAGCCCCCAAATCACACTAATTTACAGCTCTGGTTTGGGGTGAGAGTTTCAGTTGTGGAATGAATATCTTCAGATACTGACCTACCTTGCTGCTGCTAAAACTGATGCTGATTGTGATGATGGTTTATTTCCCTTAAACTGGTGGTTTTACCTATGTTCTTATTTCATTTAGCTTCTAAACAGCTCTCAGGTAGTGCTGATTTTATAAAAGATATGAACTAGATTTGATCAAGTAACCTAAAAAAATAAAGATTTGATAACAGGGCATGAGAATTTTTAATTCATTCAGTACTTTTATTTTGCTTTGCATTTTTTATTGGCACATCAGGACTACTGAGTGGTTGATGAAAGATTCTAGGAGAACAGTCTGCATTTGTCTTACTCTTAAGTCAGGCTGTCTCACAAGGATCTTACTGGCACTATCTGCATTGACAAATATTGTGTGCATATTTCATTTGATGGGTATTTTTGAAGTGCAGCCAGCTGATTTTTTTTTCCTTCATTTCAGCTAATTCTTCACGAACCATCCTGGAAGCAAACGAAGAATTTAAGTCTATGTCTGGGACAATTCAGTTGGGAAGAAAGCTAATAACAAAGTATAACCGCAGGGAACTGACAGACAAGCTTCTCATCTTTCTTGCCCTTGCCTTATTCCTCGCCACTGTGCTCTATATTTTGAAGAAAAGACTCTTTCCATTTTTATAAAATTCCAAAGTTCTTACTGAACTATATGATACCTGATATGAAATACTGGGAAGAGATGGTGTAATAATGGTAAGGCTTATTGTAAAAGGGGTATGGCAGTAGCTGAAAGAGCGTTAGAGCAGGCATGACTTTATACTGTCTAAATGGAGTGTGAGACCTGCCTAAGAAGAACTTAAAAGAGCACAAGTCAGGGAGGAGCAGCTAGATCAAGGGGTGGAAAGAAGAAACACCCCTCTGCTGCAGGTTTAGGGAACCAAACAAACACTTGATGAAATAGGCATTCAGAGGTGCCAGTCTTAACTTTGTCCCTTTCTTCTGTTTTGCCATAAAGTGAAGTTTGCCCTTGGCTTGGACGGGAAGTTGCATTGATACCTGTATGTAACTGTAAGGTGCTGAGAACTAGAGGAAGGATGGGAGAGAAATTCATGTACATTCCACTAATAAACTATTTATTGTATCCATATAAACTGATTTTTGTTTTAAAAAAATTACAGTGGGCTGAGAGAGCCTGAATATCTTCTTTAAGTTCTGTTTAACACCAGCAACAGTGGATGCCTATGAAAATGTTTTTTTAGGGTTGTAGCACACACGTAGTCTGGCTCTGTTGAGGCTTGGCTTTGAAGGGCTCTGACTACAGAAAAAAATGGAAACCTCATTTGTTCCTATTAATTCATGCAATATATTTATGAAAATTACACTATAAGTTTAAACCTTTAGTCTTTTTTGGTGCTTTTTTCTTTTTTTTCTTTTCTTTTTTTGTAAAATTCCACTTAGCACTTCATATTTGCAAAATACTGACAAGTTGCACATTTGAAATCTTTTCTTATTTATACAGTCGGTCTTTTTGCAGTTAGTAAAATCTTTTGCAATGATTTCTTTGCCTACCTTTTGTACTCTAGTAATGAGTGCCTGTTGGCTTTAATAGCCTAAATATTAACATGCCACAGTCATGTAGCACCTTGCAAATACCACAAAAAGACTGCAGTGTTCTTAAAACTGATGTTGCCTTCTCCTAGGGAAATTGTTTCATTGCTTCCTCAGAATTAACTTTTAAAGTAGACATTCTCTTTATGAAATTCTCACGGAATAGTTAAAAATATTCTTAATTATAATGAAAAGTAATTTTTTGTTACAGACATTCCTAAAAAGATCCAAAGTAGTGTGTCATCAAGTCAATGACACTGTTTAAATTTATGTGGAATCTGAGGCTAAATTTTCTGTGTAGTTTAGGTTCCTACTAGCATATTTGGAGAAACGAGATGATGCTGCCTCCAGTGGATTATCTCATCCTTGTGATACCCATTTACCAGATCTTGTCGGTGGGCACAAATTACCATTTTGCCAGCTGCTGCTACAAGCAGAAGCTTGGTTAAATAAATAAAATGGTAGCAGACTGTAATAATGCAAACCAGTGCATGGGACAGTGGAAGTGGTGATTTGGTAACTGTGTACCTAAACAATAAAGTTGGAATGTTTAGTCTGGCTCCAAAAATCGAGGCCTTTGCATGAAAAGCTGCAGCGTCTGTGCTATTCCTGTTGGCGTGGCACAAAGGGAGCAGGAAAGCTTCCAGTACGGCTGGTGCATCCCGTAGAGGGCAGTAGTGCATGCGTGTCCCTAACTTTTTCTTGCTCTGGAAGTCCTGTAATACCCAGGTTAGAGAGAATGGATGTGGCTTTTTCTGTATCATTTATTCATGGCATTTGAGTGCAGCCTTCTTTATTGATTCTCCTTAGATGCAGAATTACAGAGACTGAAATAAATTGAAAATGTGCTTGTTCTGTTGTTGAAATAAAGAGAAATTACTCTCCTTAAGAAAAGATGTTACAGAAAGTTAATACGTTTGTGCTTTCGAATAATTAAGAGAAGCCTCGCTCCAAGATACTCGTTTCAGGAGCAGTTGTCTGACGAGCAGACTACTGCCGAAGCGAAGGGTTATATTCTGTGAGTGAGGGCTGCACCGGGTCGGTGCTGTGCTCCCCGTGTTGTCTGTGTAGGGGCTGGCGCCTGCTGCCGAGCTCCGGAACGACGGCCGCGGGCTGCCCGGCCGGGACACGCAGCCGCTCCGCACAGGTGGGTAAAACGCACGCGGCGAGGATTAGATGTGTGGCCTGCTGTCCCCCAGGCTTGGAAAGTACAGCTTTAAATACAAATAATATTTAGAACTATATATATATATATATATATATATATATATATATATTTAGAATACAAATACATTTCAAATCAATCACTGTGCAGCAGTCCCTAATTTCCAAAACAGGAGCACAGCGCTGTTTTATGCAACTTCAGAGCAGTCAGTAACATTTCCTTTTGTGGACTCGTGCTTCGAGGCCAGCCGTAGCAGCCTTGTTTTCTTTATTCAGCTAGATTAGAGGAAAACAGGCTTGTCTTCTTGAAACGCAGAACCTGCAAGTGGTCAGACACTAGCTGGTTCAATATTTCCTCCCTCATGCCTATGCAATATAAAAATAGGTCTCCACTAATCTCCGAGATACTGGAACGCTAAGCAGATGATACAGCTATGCTGTAAGCAGCAATGCAGTGCAAATGCCTGCAGGAAATTTCAGTTGCTTTATCTTTGCTACCTGCTCCATTCAGAATATAGATGAACCCTTAAACAGAAGAAGCCTCCTCATGCCACTATGAATCTCAGCAGTACATTTTGTTTTAAATGGATGGTCTTTTTGAATGAGGATTGTAGTAGAGTAATTTGTTAAAAAAAAAAAAAAAAAAAAAATCCTGCTGGATGTCTTGCCTTTTGCTCTTGTCTTGTTACTGAAATTCTAGCTTTCAGACCTTGACTGGCTGCAGACTCCAAGAAATAACTGTCAAGGACCTTCCCTACAACGTTCATTTTCTGTCACATCAGGATTTCATTACCACTCCCCCCCTTTTGTAAACATAACTACCTTCTCTGCATAAACTGCCTTCAGATTTACCGTCCTTAGAGGCAGGGGAAATAGGTGGAAAAAAAGGCTGAGAACAACTGGGCCTTTGGGGAGAGAGGAGGAGCAGGAACCTTCCCCAGGCCCCAGCAAGTCCTTCCGCAGCACTTGGTCCTACAGCTGCTCCCTTCTGCAGGTGAGATGAATTCACCCGGAGCCCTGCGGCCTCCACACCAGTAACCAGCGGAGGTGGTGAGAGGAAGGTCATTTCCTCCTGGGGGGTAAGGAGGTGATGTAGCAGGGCCTTGGCCACATGCGCAGCTGTATCTGCAGAAGGCGGAGGAGTTAGCTGGGCTCAAACGGCCTCGTGAGCTGCGGCCTCGTGTCCACCACCTGCGGACCTGGCTCTTGTCTCAAAGGTAGGCTTCTGCGTCCAGCGGAGCGGCACTGCGGGGAGGGGGCGCGCCTGCCTTTTCCTGTCGGATATTAGGGGTGTTTCTTTGTGTTTTCTGTCTTCTCGGAGGATGCGACTGTCCGGGCAGCCTGGTGGCTCTGGTGACCACCTCTGAGGGCGCAGGTGGGATTTGAACTGCATGGGACAGTGTATCTCAGCCTCGTGCTGTATCTCTGAGTTTTGTGATGTGAAAGGTAGAAACTGGCACCAGAAAGACTATTTGAAAGAGAGTAGTGTTTTCTAAGGTGCGTTAACCTACAGGTTTGCTCTGGTAGGTGCAGCAAACCCTATCAGAGAAGCTAAGAAGAAAGTGGCCTCCACTGCCGCAGGGCTGAGCTTGGGCATGAGCTGGCGCTGAGACAAGCCAGAAATAGGTGGTGGAATAGGTTTGGGGAGCTTTAACATATAAGGAAGGGAGCTATGGAGACATACTCGGTGCTGGGCCACAGCTGAGGAGGGTCGTTGTCTCTTTTTAAGGTACGGTTTCTGAGCATGGGCACCTCAACTCCATTCAGCCCTGTTTCAGCTGCTTAAACTCCCCATTAGTTTTGGTGCTTTGGTGAGCTGGTGCCTGGGCTGTTACCAGCGTGTAAAGGTGTCTACGTGCAGCGTTGCTACCTACATGCAAGTGAAAGCAGAACCGGAGCACCGCGGCCGGGCTGGGGCTCTCCCCGCGCTCGGCGCGGCGGAGGCAGGCGCTGTAAGTCGAAAGCAGCACTCGATGTCGGAAAACAGTTGCAGTCGAAAGACCTTTTTTTCCTTCAAAGACTAACGCTTCCTTTAAAAACAGCAGCAAGCAACTACTGTAAGCTAGAACGGAGCTGAAATCTCCCTGCCCTGGAGTTCAGGGGGCTGAGGCAGGCAGCTGGTGGCAATCAGATGAGTGTGCGTTAATGAATCCACGCTCGTCGGCGGGGCTGTGGTGACTGCCTGTGCGCGCGGCCAGGTGCTCTGCTGTACAGCTGGGACGGGCTGGGGATGCCCATGGGGCCGGTGGCAGTGGCTCTGCTGGTTTAAGAGTGAATTATTACAAAGTTTACTGGTTTGTGAGAATTCGTTTCAAATCCTCGCTATGGATTTCAACCTGCTGAAATAATTTTGTTCTTTCTGAACGCCCATGGAAAGGGCGCTTGGTTGCAAGTGAACTGTTTGGTCATCAGGAGCCAGACGGTGCAGCCAGATAGTTATTTTTGCTACCAGCATGTGATGGTTTGCAGATGGCTAAGAAGATGTGATCCTGGCCTGGGCAGAGTCTCTGATTGCACCGTGTAGATCGAGAGACAGTGGCAAAAACTCAGGGTCTCCACTGCAGTTTCAGAATGCCGATGCTTGGAAATAGGCTGCTTTTGTTTGGTGGAAACATCAGAGCAGCTTCTCTTCTTGCTGTCGTGGGTTTCTTGCAGTGGTGCCTTGGGTTTGCATCTGGTGTAAGGGGGCACCAGCAGCCGCGGTACCGCGCACCGGGGGCCAACGCAGAGCCTGGGGCACCTGCTCTGTAGGTCCCTGCAAGGTTCAGCGTTAAGGTGACTTTCTAAGCCCTGATGCGGGTGTCTGCTTTCCAGCAAGGTCACCTTGTAGTGGTTGCAATTAAATGTGAACCTGAAGGAAAGAAATGGAAATGGCTTTAACAGTCAGCAGAACTTGGCTGAAGAGACTTGCTTCACTTGACTTATAATTATTTGGTATTTGGCATTGGTAATAGTTTTGCAGGTATGGAAATGTTACAGGAAGAGTCTCTGTAGGAAAATAAATGAGTGTTTTGGTCTTCTTCTCTCTAAGAATCGAGCAGAAATTAAGCATGTATTTCAACTTCTCCTTTGGAAATGCCCTCCCTTTAACTGGCTTCACCAAAATGGAAGAGCAAATTCTCAGCTTGGAAGCTTCTAAAAATGTCTCCGCCAAATGCGTGCGGCTGCTATCGCGTGCCAAGTGGTCCCAAGCGAGCCAGGCTGGGCTGGGGCTGAGAACAGCTGGGGGGCACGTGCACCTCCCCGCAAGTACGTAGGGCCCTTCTGCACTCATCTGTGAAGAAGACCCTTGGTGGTGAAAATGGGGGGGGGGGAAAGCCCATAGATAAAAATATATGCAGACCAACTGACAAATTTGACATTAAATCCAGAAGTGTTTTTAACAGATGAGCGACTTTTTAAACTACAAATTTTCCTGTATGTCTGGTGGGTACCAAAAAAAGTGCTAAGGGAGTAAAGAATTTATTAGGCTTTTTTTTTTATGTACAGTTGTACTTTATGATGAGTACACTTGATGCTCATTTGTGCTACAAAATATGTTTTTTTCTTTATTTTAGTTGAGAAATGTATTCAACTTATAAAGAGATGGAGAGAGTTGGCTTACATACTTTGAATTTTAGTATAACTTCAGGTTTTCTCTTCTAATACAGTGATTCACGATAATAAGGAATATTTCTCAAGTATGCAAATTTTAAGGTCAGTTTGTTAAGAAATAATGCTTTTTAGTTGCTGAAAATGTAATCTTTGCAAGATTTGATGGCCATGGTGTCATTGATCTATAAACAAAGCAGTAGGTTAACAAAACCTAAAACGTGGCCAGGTAGTGGAGCCCAACTTAAGTTTCTTTCCTGTGTACTGCATTGCTCAAAGCTTGGAAGAGGAAAAATTGCATTTAAAGCACAAATGCCTCCCAAAACCAAATTATACTGTTTAAATGCTTATTGTTTAACTAGTGTAGCTCGCTGCCGTGCTACGGGAGCAGTATCGCATTGTGAGCCTCCCGGTCCCTGCTGAGATGGTTTTCTCCTGGGCAGTTCATCAGTTTGTAACACTTTCTGTCCCCCTTTTCCCATGTGTTTCGCGTGTCAGGAATCCAAACTTGAGCTTCAAAAGCTCAGTTTGATGTGAAACTTCACAAGAAACAGCTCATCTGTTTCGGGGCAGCCGCTGAGGAAATGATGAAAGTAGGAACGAGCTGCACGGCAGCATCTTCTTGACTTCTTTGCAAAAAGATGCCCTGGATCATTCAGCTCTGAAATCATTGCAGCAGCTTGCAGGGAGGCTCGTGCGAACGGCAGCACTGGAGAAGCAGGAGTTACCGCGTGGGAACAGCTCTCTCTTGATGCTGGCGGTCAGCTTATCAAAATGTGAAACCAGATTAATCATATGAGATCTCCAGTGATGTCAGAATAAACCTGTAAAATGAGCGGTAGCTCAAGTAAACAGATAGAGAAGGTCTGAGTAACAGAGACTGGGTTTCATTCATACGTTGTGTTCTGAACAGGACTAAATCTATAGGCAGACTGATACATAAGGGCGCTTCCATAGGGACCTAAATTTTGGAAATATTAATCAATTTTCATTTAATTTAGTTTCCATGTTACACTGTAACCATTTTTCCCATTGCTATCACATAGAGCTATATAGCAAGTCTCTTGGATTCATACTCTTCTTTTACTACTGTATGAAAGTTACTTATTTTTATCATTAGAGGTGGCCTTTTTTTGTTCTTTCCATTTTTTTTCCCCTCTTGTTAGGGGACTTACTGAGTTTTTCAGAGGCTGCGTGTTCTTGCAGCTCAGTCAGAAGTTAGGTGATGCTGTGTCTCTTGTCGATCCTTCTTCCTCCAATATATCAATTCAGATACTGCAGTTAGAGGGATTCATACAACCAGCAGCCACATCCTCGCTGTATTTGGCGTCTGGAAAAAAACTGTGCCAAAGAGCAGACGATTATAAGAAAAGTCAATATTAAAATCTTTTTACCATCTGAAATGACTCGTGCTTCTGTAAAATCACTGGAACATGCTAGCTTGTCCCGTGCGCTGTGTCTCTGGGTCAGTGCAGTCGGTTCGGGGGAGCCCCAAGTCCTGCTGTGCTTTGGGCTGCGGCTACTGGTCTCACCCACGCGAGCCATGTTTGGAATAAACCTCAGCTTTTGCAACGGTTTGATCATAAGTATCCAAATCTATAAAAGTAGATCTCTGGTCTGCGTAGTTACAAATAAAAGCATTAAATGTGAACCTTATATATATATATATATATATATATAATTTTTTCAGCAACTTTTACTTCTATTTGTACCTATCACACAAAAGCTGAACGCCTAAATCGCAGTCCTTGAGCAGGTGGGGTTGCTGGGTTTTCGTTTGGTTTGGTTTTGGTCTGACTGTTCCTGTATGTGCAGCGTGGGCTAACAGAGGTGCAGAAAGAGCAGCTGCACGTCCGTCCGTTGGGGGCTGTCGCGTCTTGGACGCTGGAGCACTGGGGGAATCGTTAGGTTTCTGCAGGCACGCAAGGTCACCGAGAAATAATTTGAGGGGAAGAAGGAGAAGTAGCTCTGGTGAAGGACCCCCCGGGGCGCTGTGGCATTTCTGCGTGACTTAGGCCGCCGCGGTCCCCTGCTTCCCCTTGGGCTTCCTTTTATTTTTAACCCCGCAACGCGAGCCCGAGCAGATGCTATCGCACCTGACCTTTGCCTTCGGCCGCCACATCAGAGCCGACTTGCGCGTCCGACTTATCTGCCGCTCTGAGAGGCTGCCGGCCGGGGTCGCGGGCTGCGCCGGGGGGCCGCGAATCCTCCTGCCCCGCGTTTGGTGTCGGTTTCTGCATGAAAGGAAAATGCCACTCGGCTGCGCTGAGCCTGCCCGGGCGATAACGCTGCGTGCGTCGCGCTGCCGCTGCGATAAGCGCCCCGAGGGCAGGCAGGGAGAGCGTCTCCCCGGGGATCAGCGCACACCCGGCCCTATAGATAGACCCGCGTATATATAGAACAACATGAAAGCTTTTTGCTCTCTCCTTTTCAACAGCGTGATGGCAAAGTATCACGTACGGGGACGCTTTCCGACCTGACCCCTCCGGGGCTCTGGTCTCGCTGTACCCACGAGTTCTTCGGTTCACCGCGTCCCGGCGGGAGCGGAGATCGGGAACTGAAGCTGCCGCGCGCGCTGCAAAGAGTTATTTTGTAGTCCTGACAAACACCCAAAACACAGAGAGAGGTAGACTGCTTTCCTTTTATCCTCAAAATGGACGGCGGGGTGCAAATTTTCTGCTTGGATTGTTGGCTTTTCATAGGTGTCACCTAACTACCAAGCAACCGTTGCTTCTGCTGATCTGAGATATTTAAGATTTTCTACATTGAGTAAGTCTATTGATCCAGCTGATCCTATGCCTGTGATAGCAAATACTTGCTGCTTCCCAGGGAAGTGAGCCTTCCCCAGTTATGAACCTGCACCTGGATGCAGTGCTGTACGTTTGGGATTAAACACGGGGCGAACTCCTTTTCTGAGCCCAGTTCTTCAACACATTCTTTTCATTTGAAAAAAAAATGCAAATGGTGCTAAAGATCTGAATGTTATTCATATTTGTTTAAGAATCAGAGATGACACTTGAGAACAATTTGAAGCAAAAATACAGGTAGCTAAATGCCAACAAATCTTGTCTTTCATTGAGTAAATGGTTTGTATGCGTAATCCATTTGCTCATTCCAAAACAGCCAAAAAAACCCAAACAAACAAACAAAAAACCCTAGTTCCTTTTGTCCTCTGATTCTGTGCGTCAGTATCCTTGATGATAGCAGACTTTGGCCCAATCTTGGCTCCTGATCTTGTGTATGCTTAACTGTAAGTAACTTCATAGACTTTGGGATAATATTCGTTCCTAAAGTCAGCAAACGGGAATTTGTGCTCTCTCACTAAGGCAAGTTAGTTAATTTCTATGAAGAGGAAGGATAGATATTTAGGTTTGCACATTTCAGAAAAGCGTGTGATCTTATCACCTTGTCAAAAAGACATTAAAATACACCTCTATTAGAGGATCCTCCAAAATTTACCAAGATTTAGGAGAAAAATACTGATTAAAACCATAGTGCCTGAAATAACAAGCACTAAATGTAGAATATTTCCTTTCAAAAGAAAAATAAAAGAAAGAAAAACTCTGTGTTCAGTAGTAAACTGTAGGTTATGACTTTGATTCTGCCTCCGTAAGAGAGGAGTGGCAGAGCCATTTTTGTGGATTAAAGCCAAATAACATTAGAAGGCTTTTCCACACTGGCCCACAAGCGTCCACCACAAAGCGTAGGGTATCGGCTTTAGTGCTGTAGTAGTAATAACTGGCCACATCTATCCTTAAATGAAATATCTGAATCTTGGTCCTTTGAGGTACTTTGTCTATGACCCAGAGGGAGTGGAAAAAAAAATCCTCTGAGTAAACGGAGCTGCTGTACATCTGGTACGGTCCGTGCACAATTCAGATTAACTGCAGCTCGCTCCATAAACACATTCATCAGCCCCAGATGCTGCTGGTGACAAATAACATTTTCTTTGCGTTTGTGCACTAGGGCATAAGATGTGATGTTTAAATTCAAGATCAATTATTTTTAACTGAAGAATGATAGCCTTGTGTCTAAATTATCTCAAGGCTTAATTCACATCAGTTAAACCTTTTCAAAGGCTTATTAAAATTCCTCGAGTGTGTCCTACTTATCAGCAGTTGAGTGTCAATGGCATTATACAAATGTTGCTATTGGAAATAACTGTGAAGTATTGTTTGACTATATTATTCTCATATATATATATTACACGTGTGACTTAATACTACTTAGTGCTTACATGACTCCTTTCATCTGGTGATCGCAGGGCATTGCCCAAGGAAAACAAGCCCCGTTCTCCCCTGTCTAAATATGGGAAAACCATCGCGTAGCGGCTGCGTTTCAGGCTCGAGGTTGCGGCTCTGCCATTGCACCCTGCGGACTTGGCTCCCCGTCTGCCCCGGTGGTTTTCAACAGCGTTTTGCTCCTTCGTGCCCTGGTAGCCCCCGAGACTACCAGCAGTGCGCGGGGTGGGAGGGCTCCGGCGGGCGGCACGGGAGACGGCGGCGGCGGGTGCTGGACCGTCACGGAGCAGGGGAAAGTTTAAGAGGAGGCTGGAAAACTTTTGCAAAGCGGGAAGACTCTGCGGCTCGGCGCGATGAGTGTCCTGAGCTGGCAGGAAATCTGAGGGCAATGCAAAAACGGTTGTCTGAAAATCTAATCGCTGGCATTAATAACCTGATACTGCACAGGAGATGGTGGAAGGGGGAGGACGGTCGCTGAAGGGCCTTGAATGCCACCGGCTGAATTTTCCTGTGCTCCTCTCCAGTGATGATAAGGGTGGGGAAAATCCTGGTTGTCTAATGAAGGAACTAGCTGTCTTGGCATCTAGTAACAGCTGCAGAGCTGTGGGTTAGGGTAGCTGATGGGCACATATTCATATTCGGTCAGAAACGTCAGGGATGAGTTTGCAAATGATCTTAGATGTTTTTTCCTTCCTTTCTTTCCTTCCTTTTTTCCCTGCAACCTAAACTGACGGTTGCTACTCAGGGATTGTGGGGGGTTCAGATTTGATACATGTGTGTAATTCTGTACTGAGAGTGCGCTTTGACTCACTGATGGTTTATTCTGGGCACCACTAGGTAGCACTGTGAAATAAAGTTCCATCAATACTCACACCGTTTCGGCACTCGCCGGACCAACCGTGGCTCATGGGACAAAAAAATATGAATTCTAGCATGTTTGGCTTAAATATGACAGAGGAAAGATGGCAAGGGCACTAGTAAAATTTTCTCCAGCGTCGGGACCAGGTGTAGGTGGGAGAAATCAGCTGTGGTGCAAAAGTGCTGTTAGATGCTTTGGGCACTATTTAGCAGCACACTGAAGTGTACGTGAGCTGACTGCTTGTGCTCACGAAGCAGAGCAGAGGCTTCCAAGCGAGGGGTTTTCACCTGTGCTAGGCTTTACAGTGCTTACAAGGGGCTGCTGCCACTGGCACTCTGCAACAGAGCTGCTGCAAACATTTCTAAAATGATTAATCTTTGTGCTTTGAGAGTGACAGCTATATATTCTAAAAAGAAGTACTATGCTCATAATTAATGCACATTATTCCTATGATAAGTATTTTCCCTCTCAAGACTATTTACTGGAATATAATTTTCTAATTTATATATAGATACTGTGAACAAAGTCTGATATATTAATTTCCAGTTTGATGCTCAAAGTTTTAGGTTGAACTGTGAGTCTGTTCTATACCAATCAGATTTATTAATTCCTAAGAGGTCCATTTTGTTTCTGATTTTCATGGAATATACCACAAAGGAAAATGCATTGTTTTGATTTATTATGTCAAGTGGTGCCCTTCAAGGGAACAAAATCAGGTAACAAGTGTTCTTTCTTGTAACACTAGTTTCTATTAGAATTATTTTAGCTCAATCACAGAAATATTTTTGATAACTAACTTTGAAATTACTCTGAAGATAAATGTCATTCGTGGCATGTCATTTATTTTAACTTTTGAGCTTCAGCAAGTTAGCACATTAGTTTTTTTCCATTTTGCCCTACTCAGTTATGGAAAACGAAGGCCTCAACCCTCCAATCGCTTGTGCATGTGTACATGCTCCGGCATGTAATACCGGAGCAGCTAACTATAAAGCGTGTGAGCGTGCAGCACAACCATATCACTGCTTTTTAAAATTAGAACTTGCCCCGACTGCCGCAGGGAGGGGAGATGTGATAAAGGGACCGAGCATCATGCTCTGCGGTAACCGCCGAGCCAAAACGCTTCGGTTACAGAAATCCTGGGAAGTCCGCATGGCCCCCGGCTTCAGGGGTGGTGATTTGCGCTCGCTGTCGTCAAACTCCTTGGAGAACGCTGGCATCGGTGTTAGCTGAGGGTCTAGAAATTAGGACGGTTATTTTCCTGTATCTCTATTGCCCGTCGTAATGGGTTTTCCATTTGTAAAGTGGTATCTCTACAAAAGGATTTTTGCATCAGGCATAACTTGCTGCTGTTAAGGAAAGGCATGGAAAGTGCGGACCAAAAAGAGCAAAATGTTTATATTAAATGCTGGTTTCTGTCCTGTGTGAGGGAAGTAGTCGCACCCAGGTTAAGCTGAAACAAATGTCCTTATTTCGCTCTGACAAGGGCCTGAATAGCTTGAGGTTTTCACCTTTTTATGCCTCGAGCGACGCTGGCTTGGGGAGCAATAATGTCGTGGCATGACCTGTTGCTCCAGCCGTGTCTGTTATCACTTATTGTGGTGGTTGCTTTACCTTATCTGGTTACTCCTGTAACATCTGCGAGTAAGTTATGGGTATTTTCATCCCCTTGAGGATTTATTGCGACCTCTGGGGGACCTTAATCATGGGATCAATACGCTCCTGACACCTGTAGATCAACATAAACTTGACCCTTGGTCTTGACGGATCTATCACCGCGTTGCCTTTTGCCGAAAGCATCCCCTCCTTTGGAAGGAGAGGAGGCCGGAGGGAGCGGCGGCGGGGGAGCCCTGCCGTCCCGCCCGGGTCAGCGGGCAGAAGGCCGACGGGCGCCCCCGCCGCGGGCACCCCGGCAGGGCAGGGCGCCCGGGCTCGCCGTCGCCGCCCCGCGCGTCTCTGCGCAGGGCGGGTTTTACCCCGCGCCGGGCAATATTTGAGCCAGATGCCGTGCGAAGGAAGGGCTCTGTAAAAGGCCGTATTCGGTGAAAGCTATGTTCTTCCCCAGGGGACTTGCTGATAAGGCGAGCTTGGCGGCTTTAAAAAGCTGCTGGTTGCGCTCATCCTATCTTTAGCTCGGGTCATCAGAAAGCGTTTTCTCTTTTGAGACAGCAGTTTCTCCCTGGGGAAAGGCTTTCCCGCGCTCGCCCCCACCCCATCCATTTTTCCGTCTGGATGGCGTGCACGTGTGCCGAAGCAGAGGTCTTTGGCCCTGCCGTAGCAGCGTGCCTGCATCGAACAGGCCAGGGAGAAGCCCCGTTCCTCTCCTGAGCTCTCTGTCTAATGCATGCAAAGTTGGGTGACTTGCTCAATACTCCGCGTAAAATGAATGGCAGTGCTACAATTAAAAAGGCACTTCCCAATTTAAAGATCTCACTGACTCCAAGTTCACTGAAAAAAGCTGAACAAGAAGTCCATCAGGAAGAAACATAGGTAAACAGCACTCTAACATATATCTAATCAAAGCAAGACAGTATTTTCTGAGTAATTTTTCCTCAAAAAAGTTTTCCACAAAATCTCAGCGACTCCTTAAGATATTCCCAAGTGAAAGTGGCATTGGTTCAGTTTTAAAATAAACACATACATAAAAATAAAGAAATGAAGTCTTGTGGCCTACATGGCGTCAACTGAATTTGAACCTCCTCTAAATATTTTCATTTTCCTTCAGCGGCTGGGTGGGATGCCAGTGTCCTGGCTGATCCAATAGCAAGGGGAATGGTCTCAAAAGAGACTTCTGATTTGAAGGCATCTGTCTAATGTTTTGAAGAGGGTGATGCTCTTTAACTGGGCACACACCAAAATCTGCAAAGTTTCGATGGGGTGTTATTTCACAGAAAAAGGAGCAAGGTGGTATAAGTGGGAATTAATTGCTTGAATGGCCTCTACCGTCCCAAGCACCTGCATCTCAGCCAACGTTTGACTCCTGTCATTTCTGCTCTCGCGGCGTGTCATGCTTCTGGATGAAAGAACTGAGTAGAGCTAATGAGTTGCAATGTCTTGATTTCAGCTGCAGTGGGAACAGCTGCACAGAGAGAGGGAGCCTGCCCGGCAAATGAAAGGAATGGCCATCTGGGAGCGCAAGGGGAGGAAGAGGAGGAGGAGGAGTAAATAGTTGGGAGGCATTCCCTTCTGCTGTGCAGTTGATCAGGCCCTCTGCCCTTCCATACAAATCTTGGAAGGCCACTTAGCAACTTTCCTGGAGAAGGGTCCTTAACACTATTAGTTTTGCATTTGTAGTAAGGGTGCATTTTACTACTGGGAGCAAATAAGTGTCAGATTTTAACAAAATAACCCCTCTATTCTGTTTTGACTAACTCTGAGACCTGAATGAAACTTCCCCCAAACTATCCCCAGAGGGTTTTCACCAGAACAGCACCTTTTGCTGCAGAGGGGTCACCAGAACTGAGGTTACGGCCCTGAACTTAAGATTGGGTCTGAATTAGATGAAACTTAGAAACATGTTTGCATCCAAACTTTGGTTTGGGAACCCACTTGCTCCATCTATAGATTTTTAAGGCTAGAAAGGACTAGTGCAACAGGCTAGCCTGATTACTTCTATAACACAGCCCAAAGTATCTAATTCCTTGTGATTTCTTACAACTTCCCTCTTAGAGTGTGTAAAACGGCAGTATAGGACCTGATAGTCAATACAGCTGTCCTTACAACAAGCCTTTAGTAACTCCCACCTTGACAAGGAAGTGCAGCAAGTCAAATGCATTGGAGAAGAAACCTTCACCGGTACCGCGGTAGCGATGGGTTTGTGTGTTTGTCAAAACACAGACAGCGTCAGACTGATGTTACTGTACCCCGGTGGTCCCAACCACAGACCTGTTGTCCTCGGGGGAAAGGGAGGTTCTGCATTCGTAAGAAGAACAATCTTGCCACTTCCCCAGCGATGGGGAATGGAGAGTAAGAATGACATCTGAACTGGATTTTTTTATTCAGAAATGCTCACTCCACTGGAGCTCAGCCAGTGGTGCGGGAGCTTTGACGCTAAGGTTTGGGGGTTTTAACCCTAACTCTCCTCACCTTCTGAGTAACCCCCTTTGTCTCTGGATATATTGCTTTATCCATGTGAAAAATGGTGATCCTAATAGCTTGTAGGGATAGGTGTGAGTTCAATACCACCTGTACGGTGTTTAAAATGCTAAAATTCATCTAATTCAGACCCAATCTTAAAGAACTGGAGAAGTGCCAACCATTAGTACTTTCTAATAGGATCTGAAAGAGGCGTTTGCTGGCTGTAGCCATCAGGTGCGGTGAACACACCGCTGATCTCCCGGCGCAGGACGCGTTACTGCCTCCCAGGGTGGTTTCAGCCTGTATAATCTGGACGTGCACTGCCAAAAGCCATCTGTCATCTCCTGTTGTGGCCTTGTACCACCTGTCTGTTCCGTGCAAGGCCAGCAATTAAAATGTAAGGTAATGAAGACAGCGAGACATGAAAGGGCTTTTCACTAGTTGATCAAAGAAGCAGAGCGCGGTGTTTTCGCAGCCAGAATATTGAGACCAATAGGGCTGAAAATGTGGCTGGGAAAGAAAGAAAAGCAAATAGGATGTTTGGAAACCAACCTACAATTATCTCTGTCATTTCGGTGTGTCGCACTGGGGCTAGTTCTGTTTTACCCTCCTACTTTCTGTGAAAACCAGCAACTACTTGCTTTCAGCCATTTACTCAGCGAATAATTCTTGTGTGGATAAGACGAAATGCTAGATAGACTGTTAGTGCTGAGGACTGGATGGGAAATCTGTGTTCTAGTTCTGATGCTGTCGTCATGAAAGAAGTCATTTAGATTTAAATTCTCGAGACTAAGCACCGATGGTCTCCAAACTGGTGTCAAAACAGACAAATGTAGTCGCTTTGGGCCTTCTGAAGGGCTGAGGACAGCAGCTCTCAGCAGCTCTGCATGTGCGTGCCCAAGAGGAGAGCTCGGCCGAGGTCCCGAAGGTGCACGCCAAATGCCTGCGAGCGCTGGATGAGAGATACTGTGCGATGTCTCTCGTTGTAGCCGTAATTGTGCTTTCACGCTTTCGAAATCACAGTTAGGTAAAGCAATTTGTTTTGGCGTTGCTTTAAGGGGGCTGTCCCTAAGGCGGTCAGGGAGGACCCCACGTTCAGCACACGGCTCTGTGCGTGGGACCTCTGTGTGTTCAGGATCTATAGGATGGCACTCGCAACACCCATTGATACATGGGGGTCTGTATTGCTTTTGGGGTGCTTAAATGCGCTGAAAATAGAAGGAAAAATACAGATATGCTCCATAACCCAGAACAAGTACAGAAACTCCTCTAACCCTCATAACCAGGAATAAATAGCAAAAAGATACTGGAGCCTCAGCATGGGAAGATGCCAGGAATGGAGCCGGGTGTCAGCATGTCTGTCTACTTCCACTCTGAGCCCTCGTACACTGTCTGCGTTGGTATGAAAATCTTTGCCGGGATTAGCCGCGTCCACAAAGTGAAGTGTGTGTAATTGCAGGGTGCATCCGGCCCTGGCGGTGCGGGTACGTGGCAGAGAGGAGGCAGCAGCTGATTCTACACGACGTGTAAAGAAGCACAGTAAACCTCAAGTCAACCAAGATTTAAATTTTCATTGCATGCAATAGTGTAAATCATTTCATTGATACCGCTGGAACTGACTTGCTAAAGTAAAGCTTTTGTTCTAATTTTAGATACTTTAAAATAGTAAGAAACTTGTTGATTGGACTGAGGATTTTTGGATTTTTTTTTTTTTTTTTTTTTGGTAGCCTGTTTTTTAACGTCTTCTCTTGATGACAGCCAGCCAGCACTGTGCACATGTTTGTAGGCTGCACCTCCACCAACTGCAGAGGCTGCTCTGAAAGCAGCTTTTATGTCTCACAGATAGAAAGCAGCACAAAAAATCCTAGCCAGGAAGATGGGATTTGGGGGCAATTTCTAGCAGTCGGTCCTGTGACTTAGAGCTTATGCTGGAGCTTACAGAGGACAACGCAATCTGTCTCGGAAATGTCTGCTCTACTAAAATAAACTCTGATGTGTTTTGGGGGCAGGAGAATACATCCAGTGTCCTATTTCCAAAACACAGAACACCCGGAAAATATTTCTGGGAGTAGACGTTTTTAACTGTGGAAGTTGATGGTTTGCTAAACAACCAAATTCACTGGTTTTAGGGGACAAAACTGTAAAATATATTTCTAAATGCCCTTGTGTTTCTTCATAGCAAATAGTTAGAGCAGTTCATAGATTCTAATGCACTTTGCAAGCTTTTCTTTTCCTGTTAATACCTGACCTTGCCCAACAGACAACAGTATCGTTCGCATGTTTTTCACCTTCTGCCTAGAGATCTCCACAAATATTAATTCAAAATATTAATTCAGCTCTAGAATGACTCTCCAAGGCCAACAAGTATTATCCTGCCCTGAGAAATAAAATTGCTTGGACCACCAAGAAATATTCTGTCCCTTTGCGTGCTTATTTTATTTTGGGCGACTTGTTTTTCCAGCACATCCAATTAAGCAAGTGCTAAAGGCTTTCGATGGACCTTAGGGGTGAACCCCTGCTGTTGCGGGGACCCTGCTGCAGTTCGTGGAGGTACCAGGGTCTGCCTCGCTGCCCCGACTGCCAGCCCGACGCCTCTATCTGTACCGGAGCTGGGAAAAGTGCCCGAAGCTCCTGACTTTAGTCCTGTGTTTTAGCCATTAGCCCGTGCTTCTTTGTTGGCACCAGACAAATGTTATTTTAAGCAGGGATGACTTAACAAATATTTTATAGTCTTGATGGAGCCAGTGCATCAGTTGTTCAGCACACGGAGATGGTTTAAAATTGCCCTGCTTTGCTTCTCTGGATTTTCTGCTCTTTGTCGGGGCTTCGGTCAGCTTATTCTTTTATCCAGTTTCCAGGAAACGGTTTATTGTCTTATTCTGCCCCTTAGAGTATCAAACCAAACTGTACAGACCCGACTTGCCCGCGCAGCTCCAGCGACGCCCTGAGCAGAGGCGGAAGAACTTGCCCGTTTGCTCTCGTCTCAGCCCCGCGGCTCCCGGACGTGTTTCGGGCGAGAGCCGGGCGCAAGTGTGCGGTGGAAAAGGTGGCGAGGTCTGCGAGCTGCTCCTCTAGAGCAGGCACGGCCGGTGCCGCCTTCCCTGTCGCTAAAATCCGCAGCAATAACCTGGTTCGGCAGGTGCCTCCTGTGCTCTTCGCTCCCTTGGGGCTTCTGGATGAGCCGCAGTGAGGACAGGAGAAGAAAAAAGTTCAGGGATCCTTAAAGCTCCCTTGTTGGCACCTATTGGGAAGAATAGGTGCCAATATTGGGAATGGGTGTATGGATTGATGTACTTACTACTGTTAACTGCAAGAAGCACTAGCGATACGATCTCTGTAAAGACTAGGTTGGAGTGTTTCCTTTTCTTTTTCTTTTTCTTTTTCCTCTTTTTCTTTTTCTTTTTAAGTAAATCAAGCTATTTTGGCCAAGGAAAAGCTGATGAAACTAGTTAAGAAAATTGACATTCCCTTTAGTATGGAAGTGAACTAGGAACAGAAGTTAGGAGAGGCCTTTGACCGACTGATTTGTCACTTAATGGGGCTTTCATGCTCTCAGGTAGCAGGATTTAAAATGATTACAGGAGGCGGTAACTTATTCTGTGTCACTTTGCTAAACCTTGACTGATTGGTTGTCACAAACGTATTGCCAGTGGCCGATCTTCTCTTGGGAGAAACCTTCATTTCCCTCTCTTCCTGTATCAAAAATCAGATTTTATACTAAATTCATATTGTAATAAATAACCAACTACCTGGGAGTGCAAAAATCGGATTCGTCTGAAAGCCTCTTCCCCTTCCCACTCTGGAGGCAGCTTGGAATAGCATTTTAAAGGTGCTGATTCTTCTTAATAATCCCCATTAACAAGAATCACTTAGGGCTGATATTGATCTAAACTGTTGTCAGTGAGATGAATTAGGAGCGGGGGGGGTTAGGGGGAGAGGGCTGTTTATCTGTTGTTTTCCTGCTGGGCTTCTCAAGAACACTGAGCTATTTAGCTAATTCCTGCTAGGACCAAATCCCCTTGTTTTCTGACTCCGCAGAGTAACTTTCTAAGCAAGAACTTACTGAATTTAAGGAATAAAATTCTGGCCACAAATGCCCCTTAGGAATTGCAGGGGTATTTTCTGGGCAAAATAGTTACCACAGATTCTACAAAACTGTTAAAGCATTTAATGTCAGTCCCTTACAGCTGGCATGTTTGTTCATTATTTAACTTGTTACTTTAAAACCTGTGTAACTTCCAAAGAGTTTGTATAAACGCGCCGTATTTAGTTTATCCGAAGAAGACAAGTGTTGCTGAGCCACGCTTGGTCCTGATACCTCCAGCTGGAGTTGGTAACACAGAACTTAAAAAGGAAGAAAATGAAAGAAAAAAAGAAGCTGGTCTAGAACAGAGACCTGAATGTCAGTGTCAGATTATGTTATTCAAAGAAGCAGGGGGAAGGACGGTGCAACCAGACTGAAATGAAAATCTTATCAACATCTCCTTCCTACACCTCCTAGCAAGACCTCAAATCCTGAGAGGATTTGGAGTTACAGATTCACTAGGGAAATTTCAGTATCCTGTGCCCTTCTCTGGAGCAGTGTAGCCGTAGCTTTTCCACAGTAGCCTCTGGATGTGCCACGCTTCAGGCTCAGGCGGAGAAGCGGCTCAGCGCTGATGCATTCGGTTTTTCCAAGCGTTTGGGAGCAATGGGTGTCACGGCTGTGCCGGGGTGCGTGCCGACAGCCTCAGCACCCTCGGAAGTCCCGGGGAGACCTTTTACCGCAGCTGGACCCTGTTGGCGGTACTGGCCCCGGGGCCGCAGCCGGCGGTGGGACAGACCTGTAGCAGTGCTGTGGCTGGTGTGTGAGGACAGTGAACCCCCCCTTGGGCAAAAGCGGTGTGCTGGGGTTGCTTCCCGCTGAATATTCATCTCGTGCTTCCCCGGAGTCCGGTTAGTGAAAGGCCCGTAGCGGCGCCTCCCTGCGCGGCGGCCGGAGCCTCTGCAGAGCTGGGCTGGAGCTCTGGGCTCGGTTTCAGCCAGCTGCGGTTGTGTCCTCTGCCTAAATCGCTTTCTGAATCGGTTCCAAGGCTCCGGCTGCTGTTCCAAGTGCCTATCTTATCCCGCCGTGCATCTGTTTGTGATGAAATTCCCATAGGAATGGGGAGGCGCGGGGAGGAGCGGAGCGGGTGAGCCGCTTTTCACGCACGGTCTGGAGCGCATCGATCCCTGGCAAGAGTGAGCGCGGCGCAGTCCTGGAAACTGGACCCAAAGCCGGTGCCCAAACCTTTGCAGAGCAGCAGCAGGCCTGAGTCCCGCTGGGCAGTCAGATTCCCTGCGAGCTGTAGCTGTAAGGTATTACAGAGGAAAAAAAATAGAAAAGAAAAAAAATGAGGGGATATGAGAGGAGGGAAAGGATGTTCAGAATACATGGAAGTGAGAGGGGAAGAGAGATGTGTGGAGTTATTTCTGCCCCTGCCTCTTCTGGACTCACAGTGCAGTTCATCCTGGTAGAGCACTTAGCAGAGGGCCCTATTCAGGACTGGTTCCTGAAAGTGGAACGATTCCCGTTTTAGCTAATCTTGATACCTCCCCTCATGTTAACCCAGAATTTGCCCTTGTCAGCTGAGGGCTCCCTGTGTGCTCTGGGTTTTGGTCCCGGCCAGGCTCTGCTGTGGCTGCAGGAGTGGCAGGAGCCCCGGGTCCCTCTCGAGCCTGCCAGTTCCACGCCTGCGGGGCGGGCAGGTGGCTCTGCTCCCGTTTTGCGGATGAGGCAGACGGAAGCACGGAAGTGTAATTCCCTCCTCCCTTGCGCCGGGCACCCGCAGGGGCCGACTCGGCCTCTACCACATCTTTCCTACCGCCTCCCACCCTCTCTCCGGAGGGCTCTCAGGGAGGTCGATACCCCTTGACTCCCTTAGAGTAGAATATTTTCTGGTTAACCTACTGTCCCTCTACCACCTGCTGAAGTTTATGCAAGTCCTGCCAAGGCAAGGATTGCATGAGAAGGAGGCAGAAGTTAAAATGCAGCTAGTGATCTTAGGACTGGAGGGGTTTCATGTGAGGAGCTGAAGTAGCCTTTGCTTCTTCCCAGGCTGTGCAGTCCCAGAGCAGTCTCCCGGGTCCTCTGCACAGCGGGGGCAGCTCGTATCCGTACTTTGGACCTTGCAGACTGGGGGGGCTCTGAGTCCCTTGTGTTGTAAGAGGACTCGATGTCCCTCCGCCTCTCCGTCCGTGCCCCCAAGGCAGACCCTCTTCAGGGGTGGCAGAAGGTCCCCTCCGGCCAGCCCTGGGACACAGACAGGTGTCTGCGCTCCCCGATGCATTAGGGGCCTTGAGAGCGGCACCCAGGACTTGCCTTCCATTTGCGGAGATAGCGAGGAGGTGGGAGCTCTTTATCTGTGCAATCCCACCTCGGGGTGAGGGCAGGGAGGGGGGTTGGTCCCTTTGGGAAGGAGGGATAGAAGCTGGAGAAGGCTCCCATTCACCGGAGCCTTTCATCCCATGTCCCAGGGCCACAGCCACCCTGTCTCCATCCCTGTTTACTGATGGGGCCGATATGGCCAAGGCAGGAGAGGTTGCAGGTTCCCCTAATCGCCTTATCACTGGCCCGGACAATCTTAGACACTCAGAGGATGTTTTGACTGCGCTGAATTACAATGTTTGTTGTTTCTCACTCCCAATAATTGACATTTGATAGCGACTACTGTAAAAGCGGCCGAGGAGCTGGGGTAAGGCCAGCGGAGAGGAGAGGCAGGGAGCCGGGCGGTGGGGAGCCCCGCTAGCTGCCCCCGGGCAGGCGAGGGTCCTGCGCGTAGGGGGCGCGGAAACCTCCCGCGGGTGCGCTGGGGGCAATTCCCCCCCTCCCCAGCAGAGCCCGACCCACTTGGGTCGTGCCTTGGTCGCGCCCTGCACGCAGACCCCCCCCCCCTTCTTCACAGTGAAAGAAATCAGCCCTTGCCGCGGCTCCCGGAGACACGGAGCAACCGGGACCCCCCTACGCCCCCCGCCCCGCGGCGGGCCGGGCTCCGTGCGCAGGCGGCGGCGAGTGGAGCGGCCTCGGTCCCGGCCCAGGGAGGGGGGATTAGCTCCGTGCATCGCCCTCCCGGCCGGGCGGCGGGTTCAATCCGACCCGCTCTCGGAAAAAGTATCTTTAAAAACGTTTTTGGAAATCATTGTAAAATGCGAGCGCCGTAGGCACGATGTGAAACGGGAATTGCTCAGATTCGGGTGGGCGACGAAATCGAACGAGGAAAAAAAGAAAGAAAGAAAGAAAGAAAAAGAAAGAAAGAAAGAAAAGGTAAAACCCTAAAGGCTTCCGGGGAGAGGTAGCAGCGACGAGCTCGGCCCCGCGGTAGCAGCGCCCGGGCGGGAGGCTCCGCAGCCCCGGGCCGCGCAGGGGACTCTCCCGGGGATGCTCGGGCCCCGTCCGCGCAAGGAAAGCCAGGGAGCCGCGCAGTGTTAAGCCACTCTCTTTAATGACAAAATCGCTGATCTCCATCAGCTTGTACAGCAAAGGGAAACACATACGAAGGGGCGGCGGGGCAAGGAGCAGACAGTGCATTTCAATGCTAACTCACGTTTTAGTGCATAACCCTACAGGGACCTGGCATGTCAGGGGGGGTCTGAACTCCTCGGCCGGGGCGGGGGTCTGTCCTCGCCCGTGCGCTCGCTGGAGCTGCCGCCGTGTCCTCTCCCGCTCCGGGCAGCGGCACAGGGCGCCTCCGGGTGCAGCACCCAGGCGAAGGCCGGCGCCGCCAGCCCGGCAAGGGGAGACCTAGGGGCTGCGAGACACTTAACTGGCCGGATAGAAGTGACGGTACGGGAAGTGCAAAAATTAAACGTGAATCTCAACAATAATAATTATTATAGTAGAAAAAAAAAGTTCGCAGGGCTTGGCTTACACTTGTCAGTTATTCGGAACGAGTCAAGCAAAACGACGGGCTGCTTGGGAAGACGGTGGGAGGGGAATGACCGGGGGAGAGACCCCCACGGACGGGGGAGCCGCGAGGGGCCAGGCGGTGTGCGGGGCCGGCCGCGCAGGTCGGGGCTCCCCGCAGCGCCGAGCTTCCCCTGCGGCCGTCCCCGAGGCTGTGCCTGCCTCGGCTCCCGCGGAGCAGAGCCGCTGCCCGAAACGCTCCGGGCCTTTCTCCTGGCTGGAAACGGGCACCACGCTAGTGAATTCCGCTAGGATACTACATTGACCTGTCCTCCTCATCCTCCCTGCGGTCTGCAAATGTCCCAGCACCGGCTCGCCGGTGTCGCCCGCCCGCCCGCCCGCTGCACGCCGAGTCCGAGCCCCGCCAGCGCCGCGGGGCGCGCACGGGCGCGGAGCGCGGCGCGCTCTACCAGGCGCGGATCCCGTGCAGCGTGGAAATGCCCGCGTTGCCCTGTGGGATGGGCGTCTGCACTGGATTCAAGTCCCCTACCCCGAAGTTCATGAAGTTGTTGGCGGCCGCGGGGGGCTGCATGGTCTGCATGGAGGGGTAGTTGCAGTTGTAGTTGGCATTGCAGGCGGGGCTGTTGTAGTTGGTGTACGCGGGGTAGGCGTTGTAGCTGTAGGGGTTAATGCTGACATTGTACGGCGAACTGTAGGGAGAAGACTCCCCTAAGCAGGGCTTCCCATCGCGCACCAGGACAGGCACCGCTATCCGCCGGGGCGGCGGGATCCCCACCATTTCGAGGGTCTGATCCTGTCTCTGCCTTTTGCATTTATACCTTCTATTCTGGAACCAAATTTTAACTTGGGTAGAGGTGAGCTTTAGGACGTTTGCTAGATGGTCTCTCTCGGGGGCCGAGAGATACTTCTGCTGCTTGAACCTTCTCTCCAGTTCGTAGACTTGGGCTTGAGAAAAGAGCACGCGAGGTTTCCTCCTCTTCCTTTGTCTGGGGCGCTCGGGATCTTCCAGGTCTCTTTTCTCCTGCTCCAAGCTCTTATGCAGGGAACACAGTTCTGCAGCAAAAGAAATGGGGAAAGGAAAAAGGAAGACTCAAAGAAAAGAAAAGAAAAAAAAAGAAAAGAAAAGAAAAGAAAAGAAAAGAAAAGAAAAAACACCCCACAAAAAACACCCGCCCTCCCAACAGTGTTCGGTAATCCGTGTGCACCATAGCGGAGCACTGTGCCGGCTTCACGCCCGGACTCTTCCCACAGCCCTTGCCGCTGGCTCCCCGCGGCCCGGGGCACCGCGGGTCGCCGCTGCGGTTCCTGCTCTTGCAACAGTGGGACTCAGCTCCGCCACGCTCTTTACAACTCCCTCCTGAGCCATTTTCCTTCAGAATATTTTTCGTTGAAGACAGAGACGCTCCGGGCACCGATCTGAGTCTCGATCTTCTCCGACACAGCCTTGGTGCCTGAGGCCTTTGCAGTGATCCCCCCGCGGAGACACGCTCAGCCTCGCTATTTAGAAACAGGGTCTGTTGCCTAACTCCCCTCGGGCCCAGCTGGCGGCCTCGCACATCGCCCGGGCCCCGCTCTGCAGCAAACGGCCGCCCCCGGGGTCCCTCCGCGGCCGTGCCCCCGCCGGCACCTTTCGCGGGGTGTCCCCTGCCCCCGGGAAGCGGGCCAGGAGCGGGGACACTTAATCCTTGCCCTGCCCCCAGTTTACACCCCCCCAACACACACACACACACTCCTGCAGGGCAGCGCTGGCGGCGCGGCTCCGGGCCGGAGGGGATGAAGGCTCTTTCCCTTGCCCTGCTCTTCCTCCCCAGGTTCCTGGGGCGGCTCGTGCGGACCTAAGGCTGGGCAAGGTCCCCTTCTCGAGGGTCCCCTGGAGGGCCGAGCCGCCCTCGGCGAGCCGCAGCCCTGGGGCTCGGGGGTCGCTCCCCCTCTGCCCTCCTCCCTCTCCTTTTAGTAGCGCTGAGGCCGCCGCCGTGACTCGCTCGTTTTACCTTTCTTGTCTGCCTTGGAGTCCTTGGCCGAGTCCATTTCCACGTAGCTTTTAACATAGTAGGAGCTGGGGAAGGCGCTTTTGGCAGGGTGCGCTTCGGGCAGCTCCTCCCGGAGCTCGGGCAGGGCTGGGGGCTCGGCGCTGTACGTCTCCTGCTTGAAGGTGGAGAGCATGCAAGAGGGCGAGGACAGCGCCGAGAGCTCCATGGGCGCCAGGCCGCTCTGATGCTGCTCCAGGTTCAAAATATCCTTGACCGAGAAGGGTGTCGTTGTCACAGGGCTAGGAAACATTGCGGAGGAGAGCAGGGCAGCGGCCGCAGCCCAGGGTCATGGGAAAGCAGATGAGGAGCAGCCAACCTGGAGCAGTGGTGGAGCGTGAGCTCACGGAGGGGGCACATAGCATTCCCGCGATTAGCCTTGACTTGTGCACTGAAAGCAGGTAGGACCAGACCATAAGGGAGGGGAAGGAGGGACTAGGCAGTTTTTGGGTGACTTTAGCTTTCTATTGGCCAACATTGCAGTGATGGTATGAGAGATGCAAAGTTCCATGTCACCTAATATAGTAATACATCTCAAAAACATCCCCACTCATTTAAAGGGGCGGCACTGTATTTATCCAGCTTTCCCCTCTGAGTTTGTTGATCCATTAAAAAAAAATCCAGAATGGCCTAGTGTGTACAAAGCCACTATCTGATGCCATCTATCATACAGTCAGATTAAATAAACAGGCCGGGAGGAAACCGTCAAGCAAATATGTGCTGATTTCTTTTCTTTTTCTTTTTTCTTTTTTTCTTTCTTTTCTTTCTTTTCTTTCTTTTTCTTTTTTTTTCTTTTTTTTCGAAAAGAAACGGAGGTTTCGTTTTTAGTATTCTGCATTATCCGATCGCAGGAACTAGAAAACGGGAGTTCACTGCTGTGTGAAGCGCGTTCGAGGGGAAATCCGTCTTTGAGGTTTAACCAGAGATATTCTGATGAGGCACAACGCCTGCAAAATCCTAATAGGAGAGAAACCCTAAACAGCCTCTGCCTAGCTTGGGGGTGGATGTTGGTTGGTTTGTTTGAAAACTTTACAAACGGAGATGGGGGGAAAAGCACTGCTGTCTGCAAAAACCTCGCGTTGAAGGCTTTGCAAAGTAGCCAGGGTTCCTGGAAGCGACACGGCAGCAAGTATCGCAGTGTCGGCGCGGCTGGCTGCGGCCGGGAGGCTGGGGCGAGCCCCGGGCCCGGCCCCCCCGGGCCCGCCGCCCCCTCGCCCGCTCGCCGGGGGCTCCCTCGAGCCGGCCGCCGCTCTCCCCTGCACACGGCTAACCGCAGGTCCTTGGACTCGAGGGGCAGAACTGGGAGCTCATTAATTTAATGCACTTGGAGTCACTAAAATAAACCTTAGCGGCAAACTCCCAGGTTGAGGAGGGGCGTTACGGCTCTTTCTGACTTGGGGAGGGGGGGAACGGAAAAAAAATCCCCTTGAACGACTTCTTTGGTGCGGATTGCCCGGCTCCGAAAGGCAAGGGGGGAAAGGCTCGCCCCCCTCTGAGCCCCAGCGCGGCCAAGGGCGATAAGAGATAAGGAAAGGGACTGGGACCGGGGGGAGCCGCAGCGGAAAGGTCTTCCACGGATGCGGTGAGTTGGCGTGTCCTTGGCCGGGGCAGCGGAGGGTGCCCGGAGCTGCAGGACTCTTTGAGCGGTTTGACCCTGTGCTCCGGCCGGGAGCAGCGTGTAGTTCTTGGCCGCGCTTCATTCCTCCTCCCGCAGACGGAGAAAAACTCCCCGAGGCGGGTAAAAACCCGTGTCTACGGCACCTGCCCGCCGCAGCCCTCTCGGGGCTGATCCTTCTCCCTCAGGCCCTGAACATACCGACTCCTTTTATATCCTCCCTTCCATTGCCCTCGAGGAGGTTTTTGTGCCCTGGGCTCCGTTCTGGGAGATTCAGTTAAGGATTTTTGTTGTCGGTGCTGTGACCTTCGTACCGGGTCTTTCAGGGATCGTGGCCGGTGCCGCAGCAACATCCGAGTCACTTAAAACTTCTGCTGCAAACGTCTGCTGGCGTCCTGGGAGCTTTTTGTTAGCGAATCGGATCCGGATCTTGCGATGACAGTTGGAGCGATTAGTGTGTACAGGGAGGCCTGAAATATCGCTGTTTAACGAGGGGAGGGAGAAGGCAGGCAGGGCGGCCGTCTCGCCCTGAGTCCGGGCTTCCCTGGGAATCAGCTCCCGAGGAGCCCGGGCTGGCTCGGGTGAGGGGTGGGAGGGGGGAGATTTTCCTCGATTGCAGAAGGAGCACAGCCTCCGAGTGTGTGTGTGTGTGTGTGTGTGAGAGAGAGAGAGAGAGTGTGAGTGTAGCCTCAGCAGGGCTGCTTGTGCACGTCTGTAGCCCGGTTCGTGGGAAGGGGCACAGGGAGGGAGTCTTCGCCGGGGTGGCCCGGCATAGTTCCCGGTGCCGACGATACCGGCCGTCTGCGCCGGACCAACGGTTTTTCTGACTTCGTTGCCTCCTTTTATTATTCTACAAGCTAATCGGGATTGGTTATGTATATAATAATAATAATAATAATAATAATAATAATAATAATAATAATAATAATAATCCTGACCCGCGGCTGCTGGCTCGCCTTCCCCGGGGCATCCTCCGCGGACGGGAGAAAGCGGGTTCTGCGCTCCCTTCCCCCAACCCGGGCCACCGGGGCCCAAAATGCCTTTTCCTGGGAAAAAGCCTGGTGCTAGATAGGCACGATGCAACAGGAAATGTCTCCTGGCAGCGCCTGTCCCGGGGATCCTTCCCTCTGCCCGGAGCGCATCCCCGGCGGGGAGGCCCGGGAGGTGTCTGCGAGCGGGGAAATGGGAGCTGCCCGCGGACAAAATGTTCTTAATTGAAAACTGAAGGGCTTCCTCCAGACCCCGAATCACACGCCCGCTCCCGATCGATGTGGGCCAGGCTGCAGAGGGTGGAAGTGATTAATTGAACGATAAGCCGGAGCTATCATTTGGAATGTCATTAATGCGTCGGGGAGACATTCATTGGAGACAGACAGCGTTATCTCCGCTTTATCTTCAACAATGCATCACTTTTAATACTGCAGTTTAGAAACAAATGGGGGCTTTAGCCTCAGCCCTTCTCTGCGTGTTTATATTTTTGGAAGAATCACAACTAGTGGGAGACCCGGCCTCGGCCCCCTGATAAATGAACATTAGCACTTTTTAGAACTACTGTATCAACAAAAAGAGCTGCAGGGCCGCAATAATTGGTGAAAAAGCAAACACTCCGCAAAGAGAGGCCAGGTCTGCTCTGTGTCCGGCTGATTGATGAATAAGTCACTGACATACAGCAGCTCACGGACTTTTCGGGTCGGGGCTCAGCTTCCACATGCCCCCCGCCTCTCTTCCCCTTCTTTGCTCTCCACCAGCCCGCCGGAGCCCGGCTCCCCGCTGCAAACGGCGTCTCGGCCGAGGGCGGTGTGTGCGGGGCCGAGCAGAGGGGGCAAAGCGACCGGCTGCACCGCGGCGGGCCGGGGCTTGCTGCAGCAGCGCGGCTCGGCTCCCGAGCGGAGCTCCGGGCTCCGGCTGCGGGCACCGGCCAGCCCCGGCCCAGCCCTACGCTGGGCTCCTCGCGCCTCCAAAAAGGGGCGCTTCGACCCTGGAGCTGCACCCTGAGTGCTCCTAAAGCGGGCTCCCTCTCCGGGGATGGCTTTTGGTTGCAGGTCGAGAAGTGTGAATCAGAATCAGACCTTGAATACACGGTAAAGGGAGTAAAGGAAAACAGGATCCCCGAAGAGGGCCCTGAAAAACCGTCTCTAGCCCACCCCGCCACACGGCACCCAAGCCCTCGAGGTTTAAATGCAGGCGACGGAGGGACGGAGGGGTGAGGCAAACCGCAGCTTTTCTGCTGGCTGCAGGGGCGAAAGGCCGTGTTTGAAGCGGACCCTGCTCCCTCCTGCCGCTTTGCAGGTTGCTCTCGCTGCCTGCTCGGGACTGGGCCTGACTCCCGCTCCCAGACGAGCTCCTCGCGGGGGAGGGCTGACTTTCACAGCCCCTCGTTGCTTTTTTTCCTTTTTTCCTGTTAAATGCCTTAAAAAAAAGAGAGAGAGAGAAAAAAAAGAAAAAAAAAAGCTTTTCTTGCTGAAAACAAACCTCCCCACCTCAATTAGCTCCGGAGTGCACATCCTCTCTCCCCCTGAGATTTCGACACCTCAGACTGTTTAGAGAGAGAGAGATGGAGCCCTTTTAAAAAGTTTTACTCTTAATCCCAGTCGGTTAAGATGTCCAGAGCCCCCTCCCGCTTTAATTCCCGGCTATCTCCCGAGGACTCTGTTTATACCTCACCAGTAAACGCCGGGGTTTGAAACCTTGTCACTAATTGAGTGCTAACACTTCAGGTGCTATAGATTTGTTAAGAGCCAGTAGTCCAGAAATAGCCTATTAGAGTTTCCTTGAGCAAATTTGTGCCAATCTCCCACTTCCCAGCGTGGACGGCAGCAGCCACTGGGACCTCGGGATCTCCGTGGATCCCTTAGGGTTTCCGAAAGTCTTTGGGGCATTTTTTTGTTTCAAAAGATTTCTGAGCACGAGTAAAGACTTTTGAAAGGGCCTCTGTGAAGCAGCGACCCGCAGTGTCGCCTGCGGTGCGTGTCCTTCACGCAGGGGCCGCGGCGGGCAGCCCTGGGCGCTCGCTTCTGCGGCTGCCAAGGGGGGTCGTGTTTGCTTTGCAGCCCTTTAAATTCCCACAGAGGAAGGTTGCTTTGGAGCTGTCCAGGTACATCATTCCGCTGCAACTAAGATAATAATTTTTTTTCCTGCTACATTTTTTTTCTTCCCCTCTCTCTAACGAAACACTCTTTCCTCCACCAACCTGCTCTGCTCCTAGCGCCGTGCTGCTGGCAGTAAGCGCAGCCCCGCTGCAGGGTCTGATCACAGAATCACAGAGTGGTTGAGGTTGGGAGGGACCTCTGGAGATCACCTAGTCCACCCCCCCCCTGCTCAGGCAGGGTCACCTAGAGCACGTTGCGCAGGATCGCGTCCAGGCACGTAGGAGGCTCTACAGCCTCTCCGGGCAACTTGTTCCAGCGCTCTGTCACCTTCACAGGACGGAAGTTTTTCCTCATGCTCAGATGGACCCGCCTGTGTTTCCTGCATGATCTCAGGGACCGCGCAAGGGAATTCTGACCTTGGCGGCCAAGGCGGGGAGAGGGGGGCCTTGGAGCGGGGCTGCGGGGCCTGCCGGTGGCCGCCCGTGGGAACCTGCCTTGCTCCGGTCATGCACTTAGTCTCTGCAAAGCCTCGGGCCCAGCTCCCTTCCATGCAAACCGCTTCCCAGCTGGAGAGGGCGAAGCAGTTAAAGCCGGTGATGCAGCCACAGGTAATGCACAAGCAACAGCAGGCAGGGTGCAGGGAGAAAGTACCAAACACTTACTAGCGCCTTCCCCATATTTCAGGACGAATTACGAAAAAAAATCGAATAAAACTGTTGCGTTTTTTTTTTTCGATTTTGGTAGCCTCTTCCCCCCACCCCAACCCCCACCCCCGGGCCACGGGCTGCGTGGGAGAAGTGGCTAGAAGATGACTGGGTCGCTGCTCTCCTGTCTCTCTGCGGGTCTCAGGAAGGCTGACCTGGCTAGCAAATCTCGCTGTGGATTTTCTCCTGCTGCCCTCGCTGGGCTCTATGCCTGGAATCTGACAATTAGGCTGGCTCTTGCACTGCTAGAGCTTTTTTTTTTTTTTTTTTTTTTTTTTTTTTTTCCTGGCTGAAGCTAAAGCCGGGAGCGGGTCAGATGAATAAAATACTTCATTTTAAACTTCATTTTCCTGCCTATGACTGTACTGAGTTCATTGGTGAAAGAGAGCGAGCTAGCATTTTGTCTTCCTTCCCACTGCTTCTCTCTCCCCCCACCCCCAGTAATTGAGTGTTAATGGAGCGATCGCGTTTTTAATGCCGACTCCAGTATATGCTGTTTATTTCTGCTCGAGTAACAGATATTTAATGTGGTCAGTTTGTTACCAAGGCGCTTGTTCGTTAAATTGCGAGGGGGGAGCGCGCACAGGGCAGAAGCAATACAATTATTTTAGGGATAAGAAAATTAAACGAACGAAGAGACTTTCACATTAAGTAAATGCAGCAACGGCTTGGCACTGAAGTCCGGTACCCAGGACATACTGGTGTCTATTGAAGGCCAAGGAAACTGTTTTAAAACCGAAATACCTTCCAGACACTATCAGAAGCGAGCTGTTTCGAAGGGCAGAGCTCTGCGGGCAGCGGGGTGGGAGGCCGGGGAAAGCGGAGCGCCGCTGCCCTGCCGCTCCCGCGGCGCCGTGGCCTGATCCTGCTCCCGTCCCGTGGAAAGGTTCCCACCGGACTGGGAAGCTAGAACCGGCTGCAAGGATTTCAGGGCGTTTGCAGCTTGTCTGTCCGCAGGATGTTTTCCAGAGGAGATAAAGGTCTGACTTCTCGGATACTTCCTGCTGGCCGCGCAAATCCGATCCGTCTTGCGCTGTCACGACGCGCGCTTTGCCCTCCGCGGCAGCGGAGCGGAGCGGGGGTGGGGAGCGCCCCGGGGGCGCCAGGAGCGGGCTGCGGGGTCCCCCCTTGGCCGAACAGCAGGGCAGAGGCAAAGCCGCGAGTGAGCGGAGCGCAGGACGGGGCTGGGGCTTCCCTCGTCCTGAACGCCGCTTCCCCGCCGCGGGGGTGAGGAAGCCGCTGGCCTGGGGCTGCTCTGCCCCCGCGGTGCTGCTCCCTGCAGCAGAAGCCAGCCTGCCCCCCCCCCCCGGCCCTCCCAGGACAGAGGGCCCCTTCCCGAGGGGATTAGTTGCGCCAGGCGAGGAGGAAGGGTGAACCCGGACGAATAGGTTTACACGGCTCTGATTCCTACCCCCCGCCCCCGGCTCCAGGGTTTCCCTGCCAGGTCGTCTCCGCCTGTAACCTACAACCGCGGAGGCATGAAATCGGCTGCCGAAAGGGCAAAAGCGCCGGGGGGGGGGGGGTCCCTGTCCCCTGTCCCCTGTCCGGCCACGCTGCCCCCCTCCACCCGCCGCTGCCAGGCGCTGCCCGGGGCCGGCGGCCTCCTCCTCCCCCGGTGCCCCGGGCCCCGAAGGGCTTGGAGGAGCCTGCCGGTCCCGTCTGCTCCCGTGCACTTGCTGCACGGCACTTCCCGGGGCGGGGGGAGGGGGGAATGGACGGGTCTCACCCGGTGTCCGGCAACCCCCCCTGCTGCCTTTCCCAGGGATGCTGTAGCTGCGGGCGGGAGCTCCGGGCGTTTTCCAGGTAATAGAAAAAGAGAAAAAAAAGGGGGGGGGGGAAGGAAAAAATACCCCAAACCCATCCTAAACCCGCAACCGGGCCGCTGGTTCGCGCGTTCGTTTTTGCCCGAGCCCCGACCCCGGCACCTGCCCTTGCCGCGCCGCAGGGAAGCCCTCGCGGAGCAGGATCAGGCCTTCTCGCCGCTGTTTTTCCCGAAGGAGACGAAACAATCCGTTGTTCGTTTTTGTAGCGAAATGACGGGGAATCGGTTGTTTTCTCCTGGGAGGGGAGTCCCGTTTCTGCTTCTCTCCAACGAGCCCTAAAACCAAAACTCCGAGACCTCCCGCGACGTTTTTGTTTGCTTTTTTTTTTTTTTTTTCCGGCGATAAAAACGTTTGCGAAGCAGTCTGCGCGAAAATAAAATATACGAGAGAGAAACTGGCAAAAATACACGTTTGGGAAAGAGTTTTTATCGATCTGATGACCGAAGTTCACCGAAGATAAAATATGATCTATTTCAAGAGTGCATCAAGTATATCAAGAAGAAAAAAAAAAGGTGGAAAGAAACGAAAATATTGTAAAAGTGTTTCTAGATTTTTACTCTCGTTATTTTTTTTCCTGGCTAAAATTTCCAAGTTTCTGATCTCTTTAGAAGTCTCATTTTACATTTCAACCGAAACGAATTATATTTCAAAAGAAGGTCGCATAAATAAATCCGAATCGGCACTCCTTTTCAGTCTCGGTACTAATTATCTGCCCGTTTTTCAGAACACGAGGCAAAGGGCGCCTTTAAAAGGCAGCCGTTTTGTCGGAGCCCCGCAAAAGCTGCGAAAACGAAAACGATAAAAAAGGGAGGAGAGGCGAGAGCTCCGGGCGCGCTTCGGGGCTTCCTCACCGTGCGCGCCTGCCCGAGCTCCGCCGTTTGGCGTCTGCTCCTAAACCTAGAAACCACCCAGCTATTACATCTGTTAATTAAAAAACAAAAATTATAGTGAAACGCGTGAAATATTAAACGCCTCTTGACTTTATTTCGTGGCGGATAGGGTTTATTTCTTAAATAAATTGGAGATTTTTTTTTTTTTTGATAAGAATTTTGAATGCTTTTCTCCCGGGCTGTTCTTGCAGTTTGGTTTTGTTTTATTTTTATTTTTTTCTCTCGAGCACTAAATCCCACCAGAGAGCCAGGCCGATGGGAGCCGTGCGGGGCCCCACAGGCTCCGGATGGTGCAGTCCCGGGCCTGGGGGATGCGACGCCCCCGGGGAGAGAAAGGAAAATCTCGGTCTCTCACGCTGACCCCGAGCGGCTGAAACAGCCGACCCGGGCGCTCCTGGTCTCGTTCTTGGGTGCCTCTTGGTTGACAGCTTGGTTGTAGCAATGCAGCAGTGCAGGGGACCTGTGGTGGGCCAGGGCTCGGCTCTGGTGGGCCAGAGCCGGGAGAGAGTGAGCTCCCTTTGGTGCTGGTTTGGTACCCCCGGAGAGGGAACCTGCGAGTCCCAAGCTCCACTGCGCTCCATCCCCTCGCAACCCCAGGGCTGCACAGCCCTAGGGTTACAGATTTTGAGAGCTGTGCAAACCCAGTATATCCCCAGGGCTGTGCATCCCCAGGGCAGCACCTGCTGCAGCTGGAGGGACAAGAGAGCAGCACGGGGAAGGTGCTGGGGAGGCACCATCGATCTCCAGCTCTTTGGGGCAGCAAGTTTGGGAAGAGATTCCTTGGACAACATTGCAGCCTTTCAGGGCACCTTGAATGTTAGAGCCAGAGTCAGAAAGGATCTCTCTCTCCACCACCCCCCCGCCCCCGTCATCTCTGTTGTTTTTTGTCCCTGGCCCATCACAGTTTTAATGTGCAGCTCTGACCAGAGCTCAAGAGGATATTTCCTCCTCTAGTGCTTCTCTGGGCAAAGAAGCACCAACATTTTTTTTTCCATAATGATGAAAACATCTGGCTGGCTCTGAGCTGTCAAGCTCTGCATTGCTTCTTCCCACATGTCTTCTCCACTCCAGCCGCTGGCGGCCCCAGCGCAGCCCCTCTGTGCTCAGGGCACTCGCTTGGGCAATGCACTCCCAACCTCCAGCTACACCAGAGAGATACCTGACACCGTGTCCATGCAAATGGACTGAAACCTCTGGAATCGCAGTGTGGCTCCTCGCCTTCGGAATTATGGGTTAGCCACAGCCAACCTGGGGGCAAAATATCCCAAGGTGCTTGGGATGTTGGGTACTTTCTGATATTTTTTTTCTTTCCCTGTGTCTAGTAGAGGTGGATTGCCCCTTAGCCCCATACACATATTTCAGAGTTATCTGCTTTATGGCTTCCAGCCTTCCTGTTTGGCAGAGTCCATCCTGGAGGTGAGGGGTAAAAATGTGCTTTCAGCCAGGGCCTGGACTTCACAGTTTATGCTATCAAAACAAAATACGCCATGGTGAAAATGCCCCCTTGGTTTTGTGTGCAGCACTGCTGGATCATACATCCACTTCTGAGAAATGTAAAAAGGCAGTAAACACAAAAAGAGAAAAAAGGAAAGAGATGAGCTCTGACTTAGTAAGGTCCTAAAGTGCTGGTCAAATTTTAAATATCTGAATCACAAGGATCATTCACATGCTTCAAATATAAGAGATTTGAGGCCCAAACTAAGAATTCTATTACATGCTGTGATTTAAAAGAGAAAAGTCATAGCACTGAACTATTTTTGGAGAATGAACAAAGGTGCATCCAAGGGGAATGACTGAAAAAATAAATACTTTCTTAGACCACAAGAAAACACTCTGAAAGATATATTTGGCTCCAAGCACTATCAGAGCAGCCTGAGCTCTATCTAGAGTGACTCTTAGATTTTCGGTATTTGAAAGGGAAAGGGGGATGTCCTAATGTCCTATGTTTAAAAACATGACTTTACTTAGTCCCAAAGAAGAATAAACAAAGCAAAGGCAAAAACCTAAAAGTCTCTAGAGAAAAAAAAAATGTGTTTAACCACAATTCTAAACTATCCTTTTTCTTTTCCCTCCCCACTTTTAAGAAGTGAACAAATAACAGCCACACTCAAAAGCCATTGTGTCATACTCCAGCTTCCCTATCTTTGCTTACATTGATGCCAAAGTCCATAAAATAACTATAATATTTGCAAGATATGAACCTGATCCTGTAGTTCACATTTAGGCAGAGCTCTGGACTTAAAGTGATGGAGGTAGTGGCAAAATAGTGGACAGGAACTCTGGATTTGAGCATGGATGTGAAGTCTCTGCTAGACTGATCCTTGACAGTGTAATTTCTGAGACTTTAGGGGTTGTGCGGAGGGAGGCAATGGACTAGTCTCTGCTGGTGTAACTCCATGGGAGAGATCTAATGGAAGTAGCACCGATCCATTCGCTTAGATGACTCTCTCCCCTATTCTCATTCCCACCACATTTATTCTGAATGACTTGTTAGCATTAGCTGGATTAAAGTTCCAGTAGGATAAAATGTCCTGAAATACAGATTTGTATTCTACATTTTGATGTGAGTAACTGATGTTGGCTCTGTTTACTTTTTTGTGATAAGCTCCAGCAGCCTTGGAGTAAATCTGCCTTCTGAAACCAGCCTGTTGTTTGACGGGCTGTTGGAGTCACTCCGATCTAATTTTTTTACTCACTAAGCACCAGCGAAACCTAGGCGAGAGGGACCTTGTGCAAGCTGCAAAGTCAGGCACTCAGGACTGTTAAACCACAGAGAAGGACTTTTCTTTTTCTTTTTCATTTCAGGGGTGTCTGAATGCTTTGGAAGTACAAGTGGTTCCACCTTCATCACCCCGTGTGTAGGGAGAAAATCACTTAGGGGCATACTGTCCCTAGGTCCTAAAGAATTGGAGGTGCAGAGTTTGAGGCTGAAAGCACCTGGTGATGTGGGCAGCCAGTCTGAGGTAGCTGAAATATGACTTTAAAGTATATTTTTTTAATGTTAAAATAATCTACATTCTACAAAGTATGTAGAAAGCACAGAGAACCTGCAATTTAGTGAGGTGTGTAACTTGGCCACCTTTAGGGGAATTTCCATGTAGGTGTCAAAAACGCATATTCCTGATCAAAAGGACAAGTCCTTTCCTAAGTGCAGAGATGTGCTCTAGTTTTTCAAAGCAAAGATCTCCAGGATTTTCACAAGGCCTCTTTTTCCAGCCTTTCTCTTTCCATAAGTATTCAGCTGGGGCAGAAAGCGGGCAGTGGTAAAAGCGATCAGCAGCTGAAAACAGATCCCTTAATGGCAAAGATGGGGTAGCACTTGGTTAGGTGGAAGAGCCAGCTCTGCCCCAAAACGGCCACTGTTTGTTTCTCTCTCTCTCTTTTTTTATTCCCTTCTTCTTCTTGTGGCTGTCCCTGGTTTGGTGGCAGAGTGCCATCTCGTGGGGCCCACAGCTCCACTGGGAGCCGGGAAGAGGCAAGGGGCACCACAGGGCTGGGGCAACGAGGTGCCCAGGGTGCTGGAGGCACCAGTCTGCAGAAGGCTTTTGCTGCTGCCTGAGCCGCTGCGGGAGCGCTGAAGAGCACTGCTAGCCCGACCTGGGGCGTGAAATCAGGAAAAGCCCAGAGTGGAGCAAAACGTAATGCAGTCTACAGCAGCCGTGTAATTCCAGCGTCTTTGTCTTACCGAGGGCAGATTTTATCTGTGGCCATCCCGAAACAGGGATGACACGCTCTCTCTGCAGATGATGAACTGGAAAAGCCTTTGTGCATGAACATACATTGTAACATCCGGCAAGAAAAAAAAAAAGGAAAAAAAAGGGCTTGCTTTAGTTACGTGCCCTAAACTAATTATTTACAAAACAGTCCTCCAACCCAGGCAGACCCTTTTCTGCATGTGAAAAACTGCTGCAGACAGGTGCTGCTAGCACATGCACTTGTCTGATTTGCAGGCACTAGCACCACCCAAAAGCTAGAAAAAACAGAGTTCTCTGGTTTCTTTCTTTGTTTTTACTTTCTATTTTGTAATGATTATATCCATCCTTCTTCAAGTGAACAGTCCATTTGTAGAAACTTTTAGCATCCTGCCTACTGCTTTTACAGAAAGTGTTATCTCTATTTGCTTTGTATCAGCTTTACATTTTTGGACACCACATTCCTGGAGTGGGTTTACTTACGTCAGTTGGCATGGTGCATTTTTATGATGGGAAAAGCTATCCTTAGGAACAGAAGCCGTCACCTCATATAGACTATCAGAAAGATGTTAGGTGGGGGCAGCTTTTGATTGCTGTAGGAACTCAGGCTTGATCTGACTGTTGTGGCAATTGCATCCCCAATGCGCCAATGCGTCCTGTCAGACCCATCCTGCTCTCCTTTCTGCCACTGAAGGCTGAGATAAGCAATAGTGAGACGTCCGTCTGCTAGATGGAACTGGTAGTTTCTGGTCTAATCCATGCCGGGCCATAGCACAAGTGTCTACCAAGGATCACAGAGTGATATGTTTTATATAATGCATGCTGATGGATAAATTTAGAGTTGACAACTCCCTCCCACAGTTGCAGGACTCAGAGACAGTCCTATCAGGTGGCAACTGGCTGGGGGAGTATTTATAATCAATTTGCTGACTGGAATTAATATGAATCTGTCATCCCTTGTGCTGCTTGGGAAGCCACACAACCGAGGGCTGATGATGCCAATAGCTGTTTGTGATCTTTTTTGGCAATAGCTGAGCTTGTCATTCCCAACTGACAAATGGATTTCAGTCTCTGCAGAAGGTTGTCACCAAGATAAAGCACTGCCGGGATCTTCTTTTCTCTGAGATCTGCAAACTTGGGGAAATAGGAGATTTGACACGGCCAGTAGACTATGGTCTGGCTGTGGCCAAAGCACAGCTGGCAAGCAGGTCCAAAGGGCTGACAGCTGTCTCCAGAGCAAACTTAGAGCTTCTTTCCTCTTGTAATACAGAGCAGCATCTTGTGCTTATTCCTGATTTCAACAGGTAATGCTTTTTGTTGGTCTTTGTTTCCGTACACAGCACTGGGACTTCCTCTGTTTTAAGCACATGAAATCCAGCCTTCAGGTTCTTCAAGGAAGGGAGCTTGGTTGGCTTCTCTTCTCTGTTTTTTCCAGCACTCTGGATTTGAAAAGTTAGATCTGATATCAGAACAAAACTACTCATAGAGGTGGTCTGAAGAGAGGAGCAAATTATAAGTGCCAGATAAGATCCACGGAGAAATGGGGGCTGTTTTGGGTCAGTATTTCAGAGAAGGGTTGGTGCACTGCTTTCTCTGGAGGGCACCAGTACTTGGAGTATCTTCCTTGCAGCCAGATTTAGGGGAGGTCAGGGGAAGAAGTATGGATTTTTTTCCCTCTCTCTCTTTTTTTTCTTTTTCTATTTGGGCATGCGTATGATTGTCTGGAGAACGACAGGGCTATGAAGGCCATGGAGGGGAGCAACCTTTGTGCACTTGCCCACCTCTCTGCCAAAGCACTCTGAGGAACCGACCTCAGCACTGGTAAATCCATTATGCCCATATGTCCAAATCCAGGATCCCTCTAGACTTGAATGCCTGTTTATCTGAGAGCAGGGCCTGTAGCAGATCTGGCTCTGGATACTCAGCAGCCCCAGCCTTGGCTGCTTTCCATCTGCCTTGGCTGCTTTTACATTTCCTGGAGAAGTGATGCAGTTCGTGTGACATCTGAGACACCTGCAAACACTGGCCTACACCTCCGAGATGTTTGCTGGGACTCCGTTCCAGCTTGGCAGCTGGATAAGTTAATTGTGTCAGTCTTCTCTGAAACAAATTAAGCCAAAATAGTACAGCTAGCTAACCTCTTCAGCTGCTCCAGATCCATCCCTTCTCTGTGGTGCTCCTCTTTCTTCCTTATTTCCTTTCTTTTCAGCCTGAATCACCACATTCAGTCAGTCTTTCCTTACCTGTTTCATACAAATGCCCTGCTGTAGCAATGTACCTTGTCTCTACCATTTGGCTTTGGTATTTGTGAAATGTAGCTGTGAGTTTTACCTGCAGAATTCCCCTACGTGTGTGTCCTACGTGCACCCGCAGCGCTGAGATCTGCTGGCCCCTGGGAACGGCCACATGCCCATTTGCTCCTATTTAACGGCCACCACTGGGTTACAGTTACTGCTCACTTGGGAGAAATGGTTACTACATCTCACGGTTTCCTACCACGTAACACCCCTCGGCTTAGCGAGTCCTTCAGTGTGCAGCAGTCAGGAACCCAGCGTTAAGAGCTGCCATCCAGCACTCCCAGCACATACCCTCCTCTTATTTTGGTGTCTGTAAATGCGTGTAATGAAGATGGTTTCAGGCAATCTGTGGATGTGCTGCAGCTAAAGTCCCAGCCCTGCGTGCCCACTGGGGGTGCAGAGAAATCCCTGACGCGAAGTGATGGCATAGGTGACAGCAGAAGGAGAAGAGCGATTGCTGGGTAAAGCCACAAGGCATGCGATTAGATTACAGGCTGTCTGGCAGGGAGGCAAAACAAGCTGCTATTAATTTCAGAGCAGGGAGTAGCCTTTATTTACTATTTGGCAGGAGGCACTTAGGACTGCAGCTACAGGAGAAGAAGTCAAAAAGCCAGCTTGGCACCTTGCTTCCTCCGTGGCTGGGTTTAGGAGCAGTGCGCACGCACGGGTGCAGATATTTAGGTGGGTCTTGCTGGTACGGAGAAATGCAAAACTGTAACAGCTGTCTTAGAAGGAAAAAAAAAAGGCAAACAGGGAGAAAGAATAATGTTAAAAATAAACAAACCTTTTTGGCTGAATCAGTCAGGAGACCCTACGCTTGTTCCACCCTGCCAGCGACAGTAACCAGTTAGCACGGACTGAGTGGCTGTCCCATATTTGAAAGCTATGTGACTATGCCGCAGTTATCTCGGCAGAGCCACCATATCCTCCTAGCGCGATGTCCCCCCACCAGGAAACGCACCCCGATGCAGCTTGGGGCTTGCTCAGTTTGCTGCCAGAAAACATAAAGAGCCCCGAAAAATCTTATCGCAGACAGCAGGACGTATGAGGCCCGGGAGTCAGCTCGCCATGTACTCAGTCCTACGGAGCTGCTAAAAATAACCCGGATTGTTCCTCTCTGTCATTACAAGGAAAGACCGGCTAATATTTTAAACACTGGAATGGCACTCGGAATATCTGGGTTCTGTTCCTCGGTCTTCTGCAGACTTGGCCAAGGCTATCGTCAGACAGCCTACGGGAGGTGTCTAATTTAGGCAATACGGCTATTTTTCTCTGGCCGGGGTCTGGCGGCTCTGGATGGCAGGCACTCCGAACCGCTCGCTGCTCTCTTGAACTTGGACGCCTTCGTAATTGCAACATCTAAGCGGGCGCCTCTCCGAGGCGATCCAAACCTGACTCTGTGCTTCACGTGTAAGACGGTGATAACGCTTTGTCTGTCTGCTCTGCTGGAAGCTCTCTGGAGCAGGCTCTGTCTTTCGGTGTGTGTTTGTGCACTGCTTGAACGCTGCTACAGTCCCGATTGCTCTGTAACACGTTTTAACAGCTCCTATAAGAAAAAGGGTCCAAAATATAAATACTAATAATTTGCAACATTTTTTCCAGGCTTGTTGACAGTCATTTGCTTTTGATTTTAGGCTGGCTTTAAAGTGGTCTTCTGCTAAAAGGAAAAGTGATGCATAGGTAAAAATATAAATGAGAAATGTGGGCTGCTTTCTATGCTGTTGGAAAAGAGATCGCGTGATTTGACAATTTTTTAAATCTTTCCTGAGGCTTCCCACTTTAGCAGACCTAACAAACGGAAATAAAACTGAGACTGTTTTAGCTGAAAGGGATTTTAAAGAGCAATGAACTTCTCCTGGGTTTTGATGTTTGTTTTTGCATTTTGCTCTGTTTGCGAAGGCACATAAACTGCCTCCTCTGCTACTTACGCACTAGCCTCCTTCTGAGATGCTTTCCCCAGAAATACTGTTGGGCCACATTTTATTTCCAAGCAATAGATGTCAAGATCTTTTCATCAGTTTGTAAAATATTCTAAGCCCTTCCTCTCTAATTATAAACCCAGAAAGGCTTGCTCTGTAAGAAAAAAGGGAAATTCAGTGACGGCTTCCTCGAGACTTTCCTGAGAAAGGGCCAGAGGCCAGTGGTGCTCCCCAGGAAGGCCGTGCCTCTCCCCCACCGCCTGGGCAGCCCGGCTCGCCCTCGCGCCGCTGCTTTCCCTGCCCTTGGCTGTGCCGTTCCCTGCCCGCTCCTGTGCCCCAGGTGGACATGGCCAGTGTTCAAAGCTCTGACACAAGTCTGCTGGGACATTTGGGAAAAATAGCAGAAATCAAGCCTGAAGCTTCCACGTAGGGTCTTAGATTTCATTCCCTTGGGTTTTCTGCCCAGAGGCCAGGCAGAATTGGGGTCAGATAGTGGTAATACAGGCCACTCCACGGGACTTTTTTTGTTCTCTCTGTGTCTCCAAGTCCTGCTTCAGTGACAGCTGAGCATTTGCATTACACTGTAGGTCTTCTCCAAGGTTTCGGGTGTTGCTTCTAAAGCTAACAGAGGCCAACGGCGAAGTGTGGTTGTGCTTCCTGTAGGGATCATCTGCATTGTCCTCCCAGACTCTCCCATTCACTAAAATGGGAAGTTTTGCCTCAAAGACCTCCTAGCTTCTTATGCTTTGAAAACCTAAGTTAAATGAGTGTAATTATTATCTGAAGAGGATCTTGTATCATAGATCTTTAAATGAAAGTTCCTGGAAGTTTTAAATGAAACTCCAGACAGGTTTGATGAAGTCACTTCAGGACAATTCATGAGTAAAGTAACTCTGGAGAATATACAGAATTTACCATGTAGCCTGAGACTGGGTGGATTGGGTTGCAGATCTTTCTCATTTGACATATTGCATGCACATAGAGAAAACTGTATTGTAACCCACACCTTGCTTCACACCAGATATTTCAGTATCTAAATTTGACTTCAAGCCTACGTACATATCAGAAGAGAACTATATTCTGCATTCCTAAATCACATGAACTGCTGGAAATTGGCACCAATATATCCCCAAACAGAAACCAGAGAAAAGGCTCCATTCCAGAAATCCTATTACCAGATGGTTGCTTTGAACAGAAGGAAAGGAATAAAATGTTAAATACTGCTATGCTTAGAAGAGTGTTTTTGTAAATGTGGCTTAGTTCACAGCGATATTACTGGTTGTTCTTTCCAAAATAATGTCAAGAGGTGGATGTGTATCATTTAAATACATGTCTGTTCATAGAAGGGAGAGAAAATGACGTATTTAATGCCCTAGATGCTTAGACATTTTTCTGTATTGTATCTCCTTGTCTTCTTCCTCTCTGCGTAAAGTACATTACTGTTTTGTACTGCTTGCCATATTAGACTGGTTTGACCAGTCCATAGGTGCTGTTATTCATCTTGTTTTCATTCAAGTACTTACTTCTTCCAGAATTTTTTCCAGGAATCAAAGTTAAGCAGGCAGGTCTGTAATTGCCTGGCTCCTCCTTTTCCCTGTTTTTAAAGAGAGCCACTGCCTTTGCCCTTTGCCCGTCTGTTGGTATCTCACCTGTCCCTCACAAGTTCACTAATGGCCAAGATAACCGGCTCTCCAAGCATCTGAGGATAAAATTCCTTAGGGCCGGTTGATTAGAAAATATCACTCTTATCTACATACTTCCCAGCTTGTTCTGTCCCCGCTTAAAACTAAGCTCCTGCCGCTGTCACTGCTATTAATTGTTGTCACTGTTGGTGTTTTTGGTGAAGAGGAGCAAAACCAGGCGGCGAGCACTCAGGCCTCTGCAGCATCACGCAGGGATGCTCCGGCCGCAGACCGCCTCTCCGCTGCGGCTGGCGAGGCTGCGGTCGGAGAGCTCGAGAAATCGCGGAGGTGCGAAATGGAAAGTCAACATTTTGAAAATCTTGGTGAGTCAGCCGTGAGAAGAGCTGTTTCTGCCCTGTGTTGGGAGCTCAGCCTCTTCCCACCTGCAAAAGGTGGGATATCCGCCGGGCAAAGTAGCTGTGGTACTTTACCAGACCGGTTCTTTTTATAGAAATGTGTGGTGCAAGGTTGCCTTCAAGTGAAAACAAAAAGGTACTGCAGGATGGGGAGAATGAGGACTTTGAATACTGGGAAAGACTGAAACAGATGTAGGAGCTGCACTTCCAGCTAAAGCCAGAACACGCAGAGTTCAGAGCACGAGAGAGTCTGTGAACAAAAAAGAACAGGAACCAGAAAACAAATAATTTGAGAAATTCTATATAACATTTGTAATCCTGACCGTAATTTGTGGCTTTTGCAATACACTGAATTTAGAAACAATTTAAAACTCCTTCCCAGCTGCTGCGTACATAACTAAGCAGTGGCTTTGTGGGAAAATTTGGTATTACCAAAAGGAGATTAAGTGAGTCAACATAAAATGTGGTGACGCTTCTCAGCTCTGCTGTGGTTAAGATCTCAGGGGTTTTCTTTAATGGTAATAGGTTTTTGTGTGCACTGATCCTGTCTGACAAAAGGGGAAAATGCACTCTGGAATATGCAGGAGGGCGAGCTTCAAGAACGCTTTGCCCTGCTTCCCAACTGCATGTCATCCTGCTTTTCTTTAACTGAAAAATAATTAAAAAAAATAGTATCTTGATAATAGCTAATTGTGATCCATTCGGATTTTTTTTTCATTAAATAGCAACCTCCTTCATAATTAATGACACAAATTGTGCGAGTGTAACTTTCCTGAGAATGACCTTCTTAAAATTTAATTCCTCTTACTGAAAAGGTTCTTGAAATAATTACTTCAAGCTTAGTTAAAGCTAACATCAATTCGTCTACCTGCTTCAGAGCCTACACGCCGCTTCTTTTGTGGTTCTGGGATAATACTCTTATTTTAATTACTTCCACCTCCTTTGTTAACTGAAAAATCTAGACACCAAAATGAGAAAGCAAAGTGGCTTTCTAGGAGTAGCAGTGGCCAGTGGTGGGAACCTTCCAGCTTGCTAAAGAAGGGCTGGTCTCTCCGCAGGCACTTTTCAGAGTCGTGCTGCTGCCTTCCTGTGGACAGCCACGGTCACAGTGAATTCGCATTGGTTTCCTTCCCGCCATGGAGATGGACGGGGCTGTGCCTGCATGTGGCAGAGAAGAGGCTGTAAGAGAGGGGGAGTATGACAATAAAATCCTGCAAACTGTTCCCAGGTTGAGCTGAACCCCAATGCCAATGCCAGGTTTTGTCTGGGATGCTAAAGGCTGTAATTCTCCATCCCTAATCAAAGTATTTCAGCTCTCGCTCTGTCTGCTTTGCTCCTGGTTGCAATGTCCGTCCAAGCTGCCGTGCCCTTTAGGTCCACCTCTCCGTGCTGCTGTCTGCGAAAGGTGCTTTCCTTCCTCTTGCTGCAAGATGGTGCTGCAGAATAGGGAAATGAGTCCCTGCTGGAGCTGCTGAGTCTCTGAGCGAGTGCTGTGCAGCAGGTATTGCTAGGGGAAGACCTGGCCTTCCCCAAAGGTCTGGGCTCATCCCTGCAAACAGGGCAGGAGCTGCTGGGAGCATGGAGAGCCCCATGGGGAAAACTTCCTCTGTCTCAGGTCTGCACGAGAGACATGGGGTGCAATGGCAATATGGGGGGGAAATTCCTCCTCTGGTGTGGGTGCAGATAGCTCAAGCTGTGTTGCCAAGACAGTGCAGGCATCTCCATCTTCAGCCTGTACCAGGAGACACAACTATCACAGTGGGCTCGTGCTGCCAGTGAGGGGTCTCTGTGGTTCCCACTCAGACTTGGCCATGCAGGCTTGGCTGGGCTTATGGTGGTACAGGTGCTGCTGTCTTTGCAATAAAGCTGTGCCTTTTTCCATGTCATGCACTGGGTGGGGGCAACTTTGGCTTGAGCATGGTGAGTTGGTATGCATCTAAATGATTAAAAATCAATGAGTTTATCATGCTTAAAACAAGATGCTGATATAGGGGATCTCAGTGCTGCTCTAGATTGATGTAAACTGCAGTTATTTCCTTGAAGAAATCTTGGTTCACACTGTTAGGACTGCTCTGTGGTCAGGGTTTCTGCCAGATGTTCTCCAGTGAATCTAATAGCAGCAGTGTAAGATATTACTGCCTCCATCCAGCTCCCTGCCCTGCACTCCTTTGGGACACAGTTAGCTCAATGTCAGAAGAAGACATATAGCTGCACTCCCATCTCCTCAACCTTATGGTTTGTTTTGGTGCGAATTGACCTTTGTCGATGGATTGAGCTAATGTGATGAACTTCTCTCTGGAGCTCCTGAGATGGAGGCCTATGTCCCATTGTGCCACCTCTGCTCCAGGGACAGTGACTGTCAGCAGGCCACGGCAAAAATCTTTGGGCATCTTAAACCGTCCTGCTGTGGCTGACCAAAGCATGCAGGTCAGAGACCCAAATACAGCCATAGCTCTACGCTTGTTCTTGTTTTTGTGATATCTGCATACATTTACTTACACTTTATATGGCCCACCCTCTGTTTGTTCAGATTCACAGTAGGAGTAGAAGTTTTCATTTATGATTTCTCTCAAAGCTTATCAGGATAGAAATGGGAATGAGAAAAGAAATCCCAAGAAGGAATGATTATCTAAATGAAACTGTTTGAATGTATCACATACACATGAAAAACAAAGCAAGTGTATAAAAAAATGTTCTTCATTTAAAGCTGATATATCACATTTTATTTGTAGTTAAGTGAGTTAAATAAGGTATCTTTGCTGATCAGAATCTTCAAAGTTTTAGCACTAGCAGAACTTTTTCTGAAATACTTCTTCATGGCTAGAAAAGGAAAATAAACTTTCTTGCTTTTCAAGTCTTTAGTTAACATCTGAATGACAAAGTACTTGAATCAAATTAATTGAACAAATCAGAATGAAAAAGTGATTTTTACCATGCTTACAGAAAAAGTTATTTGTGTCAAAAGCTTGTTGAGCTTTTCAGCACGTCCTGGTTGTAGTCATTTCAGCAGTTTAACTTAGCACTACTCTTAGAATAAGGCTGAAATCAGTTTTCCAAACTTAAGTGTCCTAGTTGGCCTCCAGCAGATGCTCCAGAAGGCCGTAGGTCTCAGGGCGGTCCTGTCATACAGGCCAGACCTATGTGGATGTCTTGGGTAGCCCAGCACATATCAGATGGCTCCTGACAGCTGTGTTTTGGCAACAGTCAAATCCCTTGTGTCCTGCCCTTGACTTTGTCGTTGCTCTGCTGTAGGATCTTGAGCAAGTCACTTCTTGTTTTTACTGCTCCTTTTATCCTTTGCTATGGCTATCTGGAGAGTCAGATCTTTGGTCAGCAGACTCTCCTGTGCTATGTATTTTTGTGGTTCCGATGAGTAATAATAAGAGTAATAAACATACAGCCTGGACCCATGTGTCAAAAGCAGCAAGTCCAACAGGTCCAACTTGATGTGCACACACGCAGCAAGCTCCAGATGTGCACCGAGCTGAGTTTCTGCAGGCTGGCACAGGGGCAGCTTGTCCAGCATTCACGTATGTTTGAAGCTGCCCAGCATCTGGAAATGCAGTAGAGCACCATACAGTGTGCAAGGGAGGAAAATTTCCACTCAGGTCAGCAGCCTTCTGCTGACGTGGAACGTGCTGAGTGCTCCTGTGGAACAGACCTTCCCAGCTGTGTATCCTGGCCTGAAGCAGCTGCCAATTTATTAATTTTAAGGAGTGCAGTTTTCTCATCCAAAGGCTTTCATCTATTTTGAAGAGGGGTTTTTGTGTGGTGTCTATCCTGTGAAGTTGGCAGATGGGGTCAGGAGTAGTGGGGGACACAGTGGACCTGAGGTTATCACAGTACTGGATTTCCCTTCCCTTCCTGTCATCTGAGCACAACCCATTGCTCCTGGGGCAGAACAGTCTCCCTCCTGTGCTGTGCTGGGTATACAGACTTAGCCTCATTAGCAGCTCATTAGTAGCATTCCATCCCTTTCTTACACTTTTTTTTTTCACCCTTCTTGACTCTTGTACATGCAGCAAATGTCCAGCCGGGTCAGTGGAAGAGTGACGGTAACATTGTCTCCATGAAGACATATCTTGCCCCAGTGTGCCTTCCCTGTCTCCCTGTCACCTTCTTGCTAGCTGGCCAGGGAGGTGGCTTTTGGGGAAGGGCAGCCAGAGCTTGTCTCCTGCTGCCATCCGTCCACCTATGTACAAGAGTGAGCAGAAGCAGCTTCAGTCCTCAGTTTCCACCATCAGCCTTACTCTCTTGAAACTCCTTTATAAGGAAATTGTGGAGCAGCTAAAGGTTCCCATTTATCTTGGCTTCTTTTTTACCACTGGATTCTCCATTCCCTCTTTCTTTTCTGATCATTTTTACTCTTTCTCTCTTGTTTCTTATTTCCCTCCACATTCCTTTTTTTCAGTTTTTCTTTCCCCCTTTTTTCTCTTTCTTTGTCAGGGTTGCTGCTGAATATTATGAGCAGCAACAGCAGCCACTGGGAGAGGAATCCAGGGTGATAACAACCTTGCCATGAGAATCCATCTGCTCAGCTACAATTAGCCCTGCTGCTATCTTTCACCTGGACAAAGCTGCCTTATCATTGTTACTTCTTGGAAAATTTAGGGTCACAGATACCAATCGCAGATAGCATGACTCTGGCATTTCCCTCTGGTTTTCATGTTGCTGGAATCCCTTTTTGGCTCCCTGCTCCATATGATTAGTTTTGCATCTCTCTTGTTCAGCTGTGCTGCTGTCAGACGTAAAGCAGGCACCGCAGCTTTCCAAAGGGTGTATGGCTGAAACAGAGACCCTCGGCAAATTTACCTGATGTGAGCAACAGCACACGTCCATGAATCCTGCACGTTTCTGAAGTTCAAAGCCAGAAATAAAACAACGTGCCAGTGCCCCAGGGCCTCTTTACAGTAAGTTGTTGCCCTGGCTTTGGAAACTATCAAGAAAGGTGTGAGTTAGAGCCAGCTGTTTGTTAAGTGCTGGGCTGATCACTCACCCCTCCACTTGGCTGGGTGCACAGCCCTTAACTACTGATATGTAGACATTAGGAATTGCTTCCACAGCTTTTTTTTTTTTTTTTTTTTTTTTTTTTTTCCTTTCCATGATAGATGGATTTTAGCAACTATTCCTCGAGTCTGGAGACAAGGTAGATACCCTTCGTGGCCCTTGTTTTGGTGGTGAGTCCATCCACCCAATAAAAAGGGGCCAAAGCAGTTAAAGGCACATAATACAGTCCTTGCTTTGCATTCCTTCTTTTGGTACCTTTCTCTGTATTGGCTTTATAAATACAGCTCTATAACAGGAACAAACCCTAATTCCTTACCTTTCTGGGCTTTGAAAGCATCTGAATTGAAGGACAAACCTAGCAGTAGAGCCACATTTGCAGAGATGGCCTTTTTACTCTCTCTGCATGTATTTAAGCTCTTTGCATGTATTCTTTCCCTCTTGCTTTTCAATTAGGTAAAGAAGCAGTGTCATTGTTAGGTATCTAGCAGGTAGCATTCGTGTATTGGGTAAACGGGTACTGAAATTAAATGGATAGTACTTGGTCGTAGCTGGAAGAGAAAATCTATGCTGGCAGGGAATTTATGCCTCATGGATCATTTTTTATATACAGCCTCCAGGACAGATGCAGAGATTATTATTAATACATTCTCTCGCTCGCTCTCTCTTTCTGATTTTGCTTCAAATTTGCAATTTGCAGACGGTACTGAGTGGGAGTCAGCATGATCCTATGGATAAGAATTAGTGTTTCTGCATCTCTATTCTTAACTTCTGCTCCTTATCCCTTTGATCTGGTTTGATCTGTCCTTTTTGCCATTTTTTTTGTATGAAACAAAAAAGAAACAATGGAATTTGCTACAGCTATGAAGTTCACTTGAGCCCTGTTGTGCTGTTTCCACTGGAAGGAGCATTTAGCTAATTGCATACTCTGCAACTGTAACCTGGGAGCTGGTGGAAAAGCTATCACAGATCTTACTGGACCTGCATGTTACCAGATTGCTCAGGAATGTATATCCAGTTTGGATCTGCCATAAGAACATGTTTGTATTTCCAACAATTAGAGCACATAATACAGAGCCAGCTTTACACTTTTGCAGTGACTTTGTGTGGTTCTGAGACTGTGATTATAATGATTTTTGCCCATATGAGATAACATACTGTGTCATCTGGCCACTGTGTTTCAAGTCCCAAAGAAGGGATCCTAAAACAGGACCTCCTGTAGAGCTGCCTGTGAAAGAAGCTGCATTTGTGGGCTCATGTTTCACTGAGCTTGGATTGTGTGTTATGATGGGTGTGCAATGGTGGAGCTGCACTTGCAGCCCTGCAGCTGAAGCCTTGATAGCCTTGAGTCTAAGGACCCTCCGTGAGAGTATGTAGATGCTGCCACTTACAGCCATAAGGATGGGCCCTACTCACCTGAGGAAACCTACCTCACCTGGTCTGCATGCAGGACAAGGCTGAATCTGCTGAACTAAGGCTGTGACTTTGTAGTCATCTTTCTGGTAGAGCTATGGCTCACTTCCATTGCTGTGGTTGGGCAGTTCATGCTCCTGAGCATGTGCTATGCTTGTCCCATGTGGACCGCCTTTCAGGATATTTCTTCAGTTGGTTCTTGCTGATATTTCTCCAAAGCAAAACTTCAGCTGTAGTAACTGGTTTATAACAGCTTGACAGATTTCATGGCTCCTGAAGGACAGTATGAAGTTCACTCATTTTCCTGTCCTCAAAGATCTGAAGGATACTTTAATTCCTCTGAAGATCAGAAGGTTGGATGTTGCTTTGAGGTCTGGGATTTCTTTGCCATGTGGAGTCTGGACTTTTCAGTACAGTCTTTGCATCTCTGTCCTGTCTATGCCTCATGCTCATGGAAAACCTGACCCTCCTCTTCCTTGCCCACCATCTACTTGAACCCATAATCCTGACAGAAGGAAAAAACAGGTGAATTGCCAGAGGAGTCTGAGTCCAATGAGTTGCAACATTTGTATGTTTATCTGAAATTCACTGTGTACAAATTTGGCTGGCAATCCCATGAAAGAGGGTTTGACCAACTCATTGGTCAGCTGGACTTCAATGCTCTTCCTGTTTCTGGTCAGTCTGGCAATACTGTAAGAACAGTTTGTTCTAAGCAAGCTCCTAAATCAGTTTATGTGCTTATATGGTGTCATCACAGATTCCCAGTGCTGTCTCCTGGTCCTTTTTTACTCCACCCTTTCAAGTTTCTGCTTCTAAATTAATACTCAGAGTTACTGCTGTACTTACTCAAATAAATGCTGCATCCTGCTAACATCTTCCCTGGAAAGGTATGGCTTTGGCTTTCTTTTTTTCCGTCCTTAGAAGAGAGAGTCTGACCACTTTTCCTATATTGAAGTTGTGCTACTGTATTGTTTGTGATCAACAGAATAAAAGGGAGAGAGCAACCATTATGTGTAGGATGTCCAGAATTCAAGCAGTATGGTATACAATTTCAGAAAGCCTAGTAAACTTTATTTCAGGGTTTTAGAAGCAGCAATTAAGTCTTACTTCTGTCACATTTAAGGTGTCTCGTGCAATTCCAGGCACTGTAGAAAGACAATATGGTTTGCCTGCTCTTGTACATTTTGCAAATGATCTATGCTTAGGGAGTGCTGCAAAAAAACAGCCCCATGCCTCAGATTCAAACATCTCTGAATGTGGGAAGTTTGAGAACAGATTATTTTCAGCCTCATCTGTTTTCTAAAGATTGTTCTTCATAAGCCTATGCAGTTAGGAAAGCTTTAGTGACTCCCAGCACCAGCTGGGAGCCTAATCCTAATGTCCTATTATTATCAACAAGATGTTTTACCAGAAGCTTTGGTGAAACCAAGATTGAGCTATTAATTATTATCCAAGACTCATTCCCCAGTCCTGGGCTGTAAAGTGTGGCCAGCTTTCACTAGTGCGTGTAATTCAGATAGCTGCAAAATCCATCTCCTTTTCCTAAAATCTGCATGGTCTTCAGGCTGTCACCTAAAGCTGCCCCGTAGCCCTGGGATGCCTTTCTCGATGCAAAGCAGCCTCAGCTTCTTTGGTGATCCTCTGGACCCTCTAAGATATCCTGACTGTCCTTCCTTTTTATATGAGCCAAAACGGTTTTAAGTGGCCTTTGCAGACTTCTTGTTACCCCTTCATTTAGTTTTAGTTTGTGGATCAGCAAATGTAGGTAGTAGATCCAAGGGAAAAATACGTAATTCCTGGGGTTACTCTTCAAAGTGTATTGAAAAACAAATTAATTTTCAGTGTTCCAGTAGACATAGGGAACATGATATGTCCTTTTCTGCGTGCACAAACTGATTTTGTAGTGACTTGTTTTCATGTCAGTTGAGCAAAATGCTGAACATGCATAATTCTTCTTCACTTTATCTTAAAATAGGACATCTAAATAAGTCATTCTGTAGGCCTTTCCCAGTCTCTTCTGACTGTCAGCTTTCACTGAGCTTCCCCACACCTCCCACTACATTTTTTTTTCTGGGGAAGAAGGAGAGTCTAAAATGTAAGTGGGATTATTCATGGGTGACAAATGTAGTGCAGTACTGTTGTGGGATAGAGAAAAGCAGATACAAACTGAAGAAAATCTGAGAAATCGAAGTGGGCTTATAGAGGGACTTAAGTGACATGTTGTCTTAGATAGCGGAGCGCTGGATCTGGTGACCCTGCTCATTGTTTTAAAACGCAGCCTGGTTTTAGACTTTCCATTAGCACAACACTTTACTGTTCCTAATGACATCAGTGGAAGCTGGCACCGTCTGTGCCACAGGGGCATTTTGTTCTAGCGCTCTTTGATCTGCTGTGTAAGCCAGCCTAGGCTCGATTTCAGCCCTATTACAGGTTCCTATTATGGAATCACACGTCGGGCCGGATCTTTGCAGTGCCATCACCGCTCTGACAGATGCACCGCGGGAGCGCTCAGCACACTTGCTGCAGCAATGCTGCCCCCGGGGCACTACGGTGGTGGAAGAATACCCTTAAAAAAGCTGTATCTCCATCTGCGGGGAGAGCCTCAGAGCAGATTTGTTCCAAGGGCTTCTTCTTACTTTACAAGAATTTCCAAATAAACTCCAAGCCACATTTTTATAAGAGAGGATGGCATTTGCAGAAAAGGTCAAGGCTATAACAGTCAGCATCCTCAGAGACAGGAATTCTCAGCCCCTGCAGCGTCCCATAATTTGTCGTGTCTTTAAACCCTCAAGTCCCCATTCTACATTCTTGATCAAGAAAAACATGAGGTTTTGATTTCAAAATGAAATGCTCAGCTGGCTAGGACAATTTTCACTAAAGGAAATGCACAGAAACAAAAATTGTCAGGATTTGACTGATTATACGATTATGTTTCACCCCAGTCTTCAGCCAGGACCCTTTAGTGCTGGAACCACAGGAGGAGACATGGGAGGGACCTCTGGAAGCACTGGTGGAGCTTTGGCCCCCAGGGAGGTCCAGCTGCTCTTCCCTTGCATCCTCTCTCCACAGTTTAACCTGCTTTCTGGTTTTGGGTCTGTCACACTATGGGGGACCCGTGATGGTTCTGTGTGATACAGGCTGCCCAGGATCACTCAAAAGCTCAAGATGTGGCGTATTTTTCCCCAGGGAAAGTATACAGAAATGTCTGACTTTTAACCAGCAAGTGTGATAGAAGCCTTTCCTCTGAAAGCCTGTGAGGAGAACATGGAAACACGAACATAGCTAGCAGTGAAAACTGAGTGGGATTTGTGTTTCTGGTAAGGTGTCAGGAAACAGCTTTTAAAGCGCGTTGGCGAGAAGGCTTCCCAGCGATTATTAACTCTTCCCTCACCTGGGAAGATGACTGCAGTGAATTTATCAGACGTGTCCCAACGGAGAACCGCTTCAGAGCTGCGATTGCACTCCTGCGATCTCCAGGCCTGCACTTACCAAAGAGAGATAAGGGCAGTGGTTAGGAGCCGTCGAAAACTAACACAGCGACTTTCACTGTAAGTTTAAATTAGGAGCCCACATAGTGGGTTGAGATATGTAAATTGACATACACATTTGTAAATGTTTTGGTATGTTTGAGCAAGCCAATATCTGGAATTAATGTTGTTCTTCTGGGAGGCTAGACAGGGAGCCCATAGGAGAATAAATCCTGATCAGCCAAAGGTACAAATGTTGGTGGGATTCGTTCAATTCTGTGACACCTTTGCGTGGACGTGCATTTGGAATTTAAATGGCCTTGATTTGGTTCATCTTACTCCACTTGCAAAGTGACTCAGTCCAAACTGAATTAAGATCACTCCAGTCTTGAAGTAGACTTGTATTCAATGTATTTTAAATAATGCAGTTTTCGGGGTTGTGCAATGCAGAATCTCTGCAGCTACGCTCTAGACCTCCCATGAAACCACGCCAGACTCTCTACTGCGGTGAGAAGTAGAGCTATTTGGTGCAGCTAGCGAAGTGCACACAGAGCTGAGCTCTGAGGGCTGCAGCAAACCCAGGAGCGATGCTGTCGCCCCATCTATTCCTTCCTCTGTATCATTCCCTGAGGGAGGTGACTACCAGCCAGCCACTCAGCGACCCTGCCCTGAAGTCCATTTTAGGGCTTCTCTTTTCTTCTGTGCTTCTGTACTTTTTATGTCAGCACTCTGTTAGTGCTCTGTTTTGTAGGACGTGCTCTCCTGCAAGAAGGCAACGGCCACGTCACCATTGCTGATGTGTAGCCACTTTTTGGAGCAGAACGCAGTCTCGCCACAGCACACATCAGGAAATGGAAAATAACTTTTCTAGTCAAAACTGCAGGGAGGATGGTAGATGGCAGAGTGCCGGTACCTTAGCTGCACCGCAGCCAAGGTGTGGACCAATGCCTGCAAAAAAATGCAGTGGGATCTTTAATGACAATGAGAGGTCAAACCTCAGCACTAGCTATTCCGTGGCCCAAGGCTGACTGCAGGTTGGCCTGAGACCATATCACACCAAACACTGTCACATCTCGACTGGCAAGATGTGCTTTCCCTGTGGCGGTTAACGACAGTCCGTGGCAGGATTATAGACAAGCTGTCGCACCTAAAGGCAAAGAAATGCCACAGCTGCTAGATTGCTGCAAATCACATTTAGGCTTGTGAAGTCCATCTTATTCAAAGACTTCAACTATATTAGTTATTTTTAAACCTCACAGAAGGAGCATTAAAAATGTGCTTTTTCATGCAAGCAGCCTTAAAAAAAACCCATTGCCTTATGTTCTGAGATGCTTTCTCATAGTTCCCCCATTGCCTCGCTGCCTACACAATGACACTATATGAAAAGGGAAGGGGAAAAGCCATCATCCTTTTTTTAAAAAAATTTATTTTATAAATTTTATTATTTGTTGACTGCAGAGAAAACACAAAGCTCTATTTATGGGGTTTGCTTTTTGTAATCTTAGGATTTAGCTGTTCTCTTTTGCTGAAATTCCAGTAGACATCCAAGCTTTGGATATCTGATCTCTCCTTGGGTGGCAATGGAGCGATCTGAGAGAGAATTAAAGCTACAGTACTTGTGGGTTACCGCCTTGTTCGGAGCCGCCAAATGGTACCCGCCGCTGCATTACTGCTAGCTGACAACAGAGCATCAAATGGGCATCTTCCATTTTTATGGTAAAATCTTGAAGGGAGAGACCTCGCTGCTACATAAATAACAGAGGGGTTTTTTTTATACATTCAGGAGTGTAAATCTCAGCTGTTACAGCTTTTAAAAAGTGTCACTGCTGTATTTGTGAGTGGGTCTGGCTGACATCGCACTGTAGAGCCGTGGCCCCAGCCTGTGTGAAGCCCCTTCCCAGAGGATGCTGTGACCAGGCTCGCCGGGGCTGCAACACGAGGATCCCCGTGAACATCCAGGACATTGGCCACTGGCCGAGTCCCCGTCCCCATTCCCCACTGCAGCCCTGGGCTCCTTTCCCACTCCCCGAGCAGATGATTTTTAAGCGGGTGAGGTGCACTGAGGCATTGCAGCAAACTCAATTCCAGCAAAGGGAAAAGCTCCCGAAGCGCTGGGAGCCCCGTTCCAGCCCGGCAGTGGGGACCTGGCCGCTCCCAGTCCAGCACAAGGGCTTTGAGCAGGATGGGATGGGACAGGTCCCCTGCGCCCCTCCGTGCATCTCCCCCTGGCCTGGCCTGGCCTGGCCTCAAACTGCTTTCTTACCCCTTAGCGCCGCAACTGAAATTCCAGCTAAACAAAGCCAGCCGCAGACTTATTCAAAACATTTATTAGTGTTTAAGGAAAATAATAGTGTGAAAGGTACAGAGCTTTGTCTAAAGCCATATGCATTTCTGTTTTTTTAACAAGCTTATTTGGCTGCAAATTCTACATGAGATAAAACTAGTATGTTTTTCTCCCAGAGATTTGGAATTGAAGGAAGGTTATTTTTTCTCCTTTTATTTCAGCACTTTAAGTTAGGACAGCATTTTCTATGGTTTATTGATATCTTTTTCCAGTAGGCATTTTGCTTCTCCCAGTATTTCCATTCCCGAACAAGGCTCATTCCAGATGCGAAGTGTAAAGGAAACATCATACCTTGGCTTTTAAGCTAAATCTCCTTCCTGAACAGTAAGTTCATAAGGAGTGTTAATTAAAGCATCATACAGGATCTAAATGGACAGTTCTTTCCTTTTTAAAAGTTTATAAAGAATTAAGGCTATGCAGATGTCACAATAAAATACTCTCAGGTAAAACACCCCCCATTTGTTAGATATGAAAGAAGGTTTAACAATAAATAAATGATTTATGCTGTCAATAACATTATGGAACTGTATAAAACTATATTTACGCTGCTTTAAACATAAAAAACATACTAGTGGCATGAATATATACAACACAGGTCATGACATACGTTTAAATTATCATAGCCAGCAGTGTTCTTTTTTTTAATGGAGACACTATAATAAATAGAAATGTTAAATATTTACAATAATAGCATATGTGGAATCAGTAGATGAACACATAAAATCTTCACACACAGAGGAAAAAAAATGTTATGCCTTATACAAAACCCCCCCACCCACAGCTCCCAACAAAACAAAAAAAAAGAAATTTTCATTGACTAAACAAGGGGAATATACAATTTTCCCCACTCAGAATGAATGAATACAAATAAAACTGTATGCATGCTGAGGTGATATGTTGACTGAGACATTCAAGGATGTATATCTATATGTTTGGTTGCCATAGATGGATCAGACATCTAACGAGAGAGGGATCTTATTTTAGTTCGATGCAAGAACATTGTGTTGGTAGTAAGTTGCTTCTGTTCTGTGTTTGTTTTTTGCTAATAAGCTTTGATTCTCTTTTTGGTTTGAGCTTGTTCCCTACTGTGGCTATGGACCACGAAGGGGAAAAGAGGATGCTCACAGGAAACTCGGGAGAAGGGAGACCAGAGACTTTCTTATGGTACCACTAGCAGTCAGACTTGGTTTGCGGAGCAGAGGTGTTGGTCATCAGAGAGCTAGGCAGGGATTAACATTGGCAAGCTCCTCCTTGTGAAATCCTGGAGGCCACATCCACAGGACAGTTCTACAGCTGAATGGACCAACTTGCACTCCCACTGGAAGGAGCTCTGCTCCTCAGGTCAGGACAGTCTTCGCAGCTACAATAGTTGGCCTGATCCTACATCTTCCCAATGAAGTTGAGTAAGAATTTTGTCACAGAACTTAACTGGGAGTAAAATCAAACTAGATCAAGGTCCTTTCTTTAAATAAAGACCTGGTGATCACATAAGGACACATCTTTTCAACTTAACAATCCTCTCTTGCTTCCTACGTGACTTCTATTAAAAGTAGTGCCTATAAATTCTGCTGGTGGATACGTGCATTGAACTCTGAATAAAGTTATTAGGAGCTGTGTTCACTTAACAGTAACTAAAATCTAAGCTGGAAGTTGTAGCCAAATTCCAACATGCTCTACCGTTTATACAGCTTCTACCCACCATGCGACAAGACGTACGTTAGTTCACTGGGTACGTTCTGTCTCCACTGAACTGCCTTTCTGCCCCCACAGCTTTCCTCCCATGCTTCCTAAATGAGAAGGCTCAAATGCTTGGTGTGATTCCCACTCGCTAAGAAAACTCACTTTTTCTCCAGAGGAGGCTGAGGAGCTCACCCTCCTGTCCCCACGGGTGCTGTAACCTACATTTCCAGTACAGCATCTGGGGATAAATGATTGCAGATCTGCAACCTGAGAGTTATAATTGCATAGGAAATAAGGGTAAGAGAGATAACACCTCATTTACACTAAAGACTACCCAGAAAGAATGAGCTCTTGACATACTTCCCTCTCCAGTAACCAATTCTGCAGACCCTGGTGGTCATTATCTGCATGACAATTAACAAAAAGTCAACCCCCTCTTAATGTCTTTGGCATTTTGATAAACCACAGCTGACAGGCACCTGCACCAAGCTGCTTCCACAGAGAGACATTTCTAATGAAACAACGTGGGCTCCTTAACTGCCTGAGCCTACACCCATCCTTGTAAGCTTGGGCTGTCCATAAGGGTGGAGGTGGGCTGCCGTTGCAGCTGTGTCCCTGTGTGGGCAGGTATAATTTCTAGAAGAGAATATCCCCATGGAGTTTAGAGGTCTAAGAACTTATGCTTAGGGGTCCTCCACAATGTGTTCTGCAGCTAAGCAAGTTGTAACCGTCCAGGTATCTTTCTGGAAGGTGACCACTTAGGCATTTGGCATCCTGAAGTAACTGGATAAGCAAGTGTCAAGTTATGCAGTGGTTAAGAAAAAAAAACAGGGGGCACTTAAATGAGGCAGCATCACCCAGATGGGAACAATGGCTCAGAAGTTACTTAAGAGAAAATGACAGAGCTCAAGACTGCAAGGTTCCTGTGCAAGAAATGAGATAGTTGGTTCACTACAGAGTATCATATGGACAGCCTCGAGCTTTTATGTTCTCAGCCACAGGCCGAACCCAAATCCCTTTGAGATTTGGCCATCTGCTTTAAGACTGTGCCCTAAACCTTCAGGGTGTGAAGCCACATGTGGCCAAATACAGTCTGGCAGAGCCCTCTTGTAACCTTCTCCCCAGCCAAGGGGACCAATAGAAAACAATCTCCCCCAAGCAACCCAACAACCTCAAAACAAGATCCTAAATTTCAACCAACATTCATTTTGTAAAAAAGGGGAAAAGAATTTAGTTGGGGACATTTTGCCAAGTTCAGTGGCTACTCAAGCGTGGAGTTTGCTGGATTGATAACCCATTGCCACTGCTCTCCCTTTGCTACTATATACACTGTTGCTGAGGTCCAAATATCTTGCAATGCCCTGTGCTTGACCTCTGAATGAGAAATGCTTTGGAATGTCCACAGATAGGGAGATGGACTCAACGGAGGACGTTTCCAGTGGAGGGGGAGGAAGGGGGTAAAGGGGAGCTTGGTGCCTTCTTTCACCTCCGGATGTCAGAGAAGTCGGACAGTTCGTCTGCCCGGTCCATGATCCCATGTGCCCCTTTGGGACTATGGGCCCCAGCTTTTACCCGGGCATGGGTGTTCAAGTGGCCCTTAGTACCTCTCTCTCCCTTGGATGCTCGTGAGCTCTCCCTGTGGTCAGGTTCGGAGTGGGCCAGTATGTCCCCACGGCCAGCAGCGGCTTTGCTGGCTTCGCCCGCCTTCTTCTCTGGACTCAAGATGGAGTCAGCATGCACAGCTGAGGTGCAGAAGCTCAGGATCGAGCAGAGACTTCCCCAGTTCTGCTCACACTGGGCCTGGACGCTTCTTGTTATTGCCTTTTTCACCTCCTCACCACAGGTGAGCAGGATATTCACTAGGTCAACATAGGGCCTGGAGATAAAGCAAACAGTAAGAGCAAAGTTAAAAATATGTAAGGGCTATATACCAGTAAATGAGGCTAATGGATACTCTACCTTATTCTCTCCCTTGCTTACAATGCAGTTCAGTAGTTTTAATCTCCTGATACCTGTTCACTTGGCAGCCTGGGGTTCAAAACTCTATTACCTTGCAGACCAGTTCAACGTCACATGTTTATTCCTCATTGGGATATGTTCTTACTGGCCATAGCTCTGTAAGAAATGCACATGCCAGCATACAGTGAAGCTAAGCTTCATGCAAATGCTGGGCCTGCCTTTATTGTTCACCCAGTGGAGATGTAGTGAGAGAACTTAATTTCCGCTGGAGGAAGATGTCAGGCCAATATGCCTAGCAAGCAGGGCTGTCAAATGAAACAACTGCGGTCTCTCGCCTCCTTTCTCTATCTCTTTCCATACCTCTTCAACTTCATAAAATACTTTTTGCTATCTCCAGATGAATGACTGGTACAAAGCATATACCAGTCTCTAGTCTGGAAGAGGAAGGCATTTCCTCATCTCCGGAAAGAGCAACATGCACTTGACCAAGCAGTTCCCTGGGTTTCCTTACCATCTTTAGCTTTCCCTGAAACATGAGATGTTGACTCCTGCCAGAAGTAAGATCTTATCTAGACTCATGATCTAGTTGCACAGAGTTAAAATACAAGGGAATCCACCTTGGTGGCATAGTTTCTCCCCATACTGAGTTGTTTCCTCAATTTCTTCAGAGTTAAGTATAACTTTCAGTATACATCTTTTCCCCCAAAACAAGGACTGCAAACAACCCAAGGCCTGTTTCTGCCTCCCACCCATCGTTCCTGCCTGCACGGAAGCCTGAAGCCCCGTAACACACTGCAGCTTCTGAAAAGAGGCAGTTCAGTTTCCTCAGTCAAGGGTCACAGAGCACAGCGTATTTTAAAATAGTTGCGGTCACAAGCCTTGTGGGTCAACATTGATGCTGTCTTTTGACACAACTGTTCAGCTGTTAGCAGGCAACCCAGGTGGGCTGAGAAGGACATGCTTAGAAGTTTCCTAGTAAGTGACACCATCTAAAGTGCAAACTAAGAAGTGCCTACGGTGGAGGGCCTGGGCTCGACGTTAGGGGAGGGGATGGTGGTGTGAGCAGCGGTGGTGCACCGTTTAGGTGCAGACAAGTCCTGTCTAGCAGTCTATTCCCATGGACTGAGTTGAGGGAGATGACGAAAGCCAGCAGATTAAGCTGATTAGCGTGTGACACCACTACGATTTTACTCTGCCCAACTATTTAAGCTCATTTTGAATGACTAATCTTGGAGAGCCACCTATTCCTCCACCTCAAAGTATTTCCCATATTTGGATTGTTTTTATTATTTAAAAAAGTTATTTGGAATGCAGCAGAGAATAATCTGCCAGGGCCTGTCACCACTTCCACCATAATAAATCAGTCTGACCCGCACCCCCACAGCAGCTGACTCAAGAGGCGACTTTGCTGCCCTGATTGCGTTCTTTAGCGCACGTCAACAGAAAATAGTAAGGACAGAACAGAGGACCACGTCTGAATACTGCCCCTGGGTTCTAAGCTGTTAGTTTTTGTTTTAAATCTAAAATAGAAGATGTGAAAAAAGATGAGCGTATCGCATACAAAGTGAGCCAGTGGAAGGAAGAAAAAAAGACAGAGAGGAGAGAGATCGGTTGTTAAAATTGGATATAATCTTTACAAAGAATCTTTGGAAGAGAAAGGTTGCTGGTATGACTAAAAAGTGGCATAGCTGCCAAATATTTCAGGTATTCACAGTCTGCCAGAGCCCTGCGGATTAGTAGTGGCCCATTTCTCCTTTGCTTTTTCACTTTTTGCATTTCAGCTAGCCTGACCATAGTACCTGAACCGAGCACAAGGCTGCAAGTCAGCAGACCTTATTTTATTTCCAGCTCTGCCACACTTGCCTATTGAGCTTGAACAAGTTACTTAGTTCAAGAATTTCAGAAATGGCCTCTAAATATAGGAGGGAGAAGACTGGATAGAGAGAGTCTATTTGGGGAGTCCCGCACAGGAAAGCGGAGCTCTGGTTCTATGAGATGCTGAAAATGAAGTGTAAGAAGCGCTAAATGACATCACGCAAATTATAGGTGTTCAGCTGAATGATCCTTCTCTTCTCAAACTGAGAACTCCCCAGTCAAGGTCCCCAGAAATAAGAAGCTGCTTTTGAGCGTTCCAGCTTTAGCCTGTTTGTAAAATAAGGAGAGCTTACTCATCTTTGTACAGCTTTTGGCTGTCATAGCTCTTCTCACCTCCAAATGATGGAGGTTTAATTGGTGCCAAGTACCCTCATTTACAGCCTATTAATGCAGCCTCAGCAGTGTCCACAGAGAGGTGCTCTTGTGCAGCACGAAGCATCGCTGCCCGGCTCGCCCCAGCCAGCGGGGGCCCAGGGGGGAGCTGCCCTCCTCTGCGGCCACAGCCAGCCGATCTGGCAAGGCCACCATCTGCCACCAGGCCACCAGCCACGCCTTTGATCCGAGCCTCAGGAATGTTCATGGGAAGAGCCTTGCTTTCAGCCCACCATGTTCAGATTGTCAAACCGCAGCAAATGAGTCTGCATTTTAGGGTAAACGGGCATGAGAGAGTCTCTCTCTCTCACTCTGTAACTGCAGCTTAAATATTAGAGGAGCGGTTTTCAACGGAAAGTAAGGAAATCAGGGCCCAGCTCCTCGAAAATGCACAGCTGGAAGCCCAAACCAAATGATCCAGTGAGAAAATTAATCTGTCACAATTGCTGGGATTTGGGGGTTCTGGGCTAGTATCCACCGGGGATAAAAAGTCAAAGGTACAGGGTAGGAAGATGCTCTAAGGTTAAATTTGCTGCCAGGTTGTGTCTGAGCCTTTTTATTTGTGAGATGTTCACCTGCAAGAAAAGCAGGCCTTAGTTTTTGCATCTGTACACAGAGAATTGGTACAAACAGCTTGCGGCTTGTTTGTTCCCGTCATGTAGCAGCTTGATCAATTCCAGCAAAGATTTGTGTCTGCCGTTCCCTGGGGGGCAGCTCAGTTCCCAGCCAGAGATGAACTACTTAAAGTCTGACCTGTGCCTCCTGCTGTACACCTCAATGTTTTATTGGAAAGCATTTGAGGTAAATATGGAGCTGTTTGGACTGCAGCTCGTTCAGGAACAATTAACTACAAGGCATTTATAAGCATATATTTGCAAAATAAATTATCTTCTTACCGACAATTTTGCATAGCCCTCCCCCCCCTTCTCTAGCTATTGCCTTTTACAAGGTATTGCGGTCAGGAATCATGCCTCTGAGTCTGGAAAGCACTTGGACATTGTGGGATGCCCCTGGAAACAGCAAACGCTAACACTGTATTTGCCAATGAACTAAAGATGCAGCTAGATCCATGTCCAGTCCATGTCGTCTCCTTTCAACAGCCTCACCTAGCCCTTCGTAAACAAACTAATCTTCAAGGACCCCTGTAAAGAAAGCATTACCTTGGTCCAGAATGTGAGAAAACGAGATATGCTAAGGCCGTAAGGAGGTGAAACAGCTCTTGGGAGATGCACAACTTGTCAGCATCATCATGCTCCGGGAAGGAGCTCCCATATCTCTAACAGAACTAGCACACAGGCACTTACTCGTGCTGCAGCAGGTCTTTGAAGTGAATCATCTCCACAATGACCTGGACGTTCTCCTTGGCAGCAGAGCAGAGGTCATGCTTCAGGTAGCATTCCCGCTGTAACTGGAACACCATCTCTTTAATGGCAGGGCACTTACGGCTGATGCAGCTGAATTTATGCCTCAAGGCATGAGCCTTACACTTCAGAGCATCTTTAATGAAGGATTTTCCCTGAGAAGAAAAGAAATGGAGTAGGTCTGTATTTCCGTCCATTAAGCACAGCAGGTGATTTATGCTCAACTAGCTGCTGCTTTGTAAGACAATGTCAAGAGTTATTAGATTACTAACGATATTGGTTGATGGCTTTTCCCTTCTTTTCTTTATTTCTTCACCCTTCAAGATCATGCTAAGCTACCCTGTCTTACTATTCCAGCAGGGCAGAACAAACAGGGTCTTCTCACTGCTCTTTTAAGGTTTCCTGTGCCCCAACAGCTGACTGCCCAAAAAGGGAAAGGACAACAGCAAGCACCTTTAGGGAATGTGATGCTTGACTTACTAGCTTCATCCACTTCTGGGGTGGCAGCACAGCAGGCTCACACAAAGAAGTGCATCCTGCAGTGGCTGAGGTCCCCAGGACCCTGAGCAGATACTAAGTTAGTCAGCTCAAATTAGTTTATTTCTTTTTAAAAATCAGTTTGCAAACTCCTCATAGTCTGTATAGATATGCATCCTCCATATGTACCCGTCCCACTCCCCAGCTGTCAGTGTTTCCTCTACGACCACTCCTCAGGCAGAAAAGGACTCAGATCAGCGCTACAGTAATCCTACAGTGCTGTTTGGTGTCTTTTTACTGGAAGAAATATTGAGTGACATTAGAAATCAGAACAAGAAATTCCAGCAATGTTGCTGGAAAGCTGCTTTGGCAATATCTCTTTAACCACTGCTTGTGATTCCCTCATTCAATTGTTTGGAGGGAATCAAGGCAAAATTATCCCTACCTTTTCTCTTTTGGCCATTAGATACATCACATGCTGTGTGCGCTAAAGTCTGTGACCGCTCTGCTCAGACTGTCTTTACTTTGCTGAGCAATAGGTGTGCAGAAGCCTTCTGTGCTGCCTCCATCGCTGCACAAGCTTCAGATTATTTTACACAAATGCTTCACAATGACAAAATTAGATGTAGAAAGTACTTGTCCTTTATTCAAAGGGTACCCTGGCATAACTCCACTGACATTACCAAGACCCACAGGAGAGTCACCCAGATAAGTAAATTTTGTGCCCAAATTGTTTCAAGCCAGAAATGTTTCTTGCTGATCAGAGATCAGTGCTGCCCATCATCCCTTTCTACGCCACATACCAAAGGCCCTTTCCCGTGGTAACAAACATGCACGGCACAGTGGGCAAATAAGGACAAAGAGAAAGTTCTTGTACAAATCAAACCTGACATCAATTCTCAGGTTTCAAAGAAAAGAGAAGGAGAGTAGAAAATCTAAAATCACCAGTACTAGTCTCATCATTGAATGCACCCAGAAAGGTATATGTAGATAATGAAGAGATGGGCCCTAAAAAGCCATGTCATAGCAGAGGGTCAAGTCACCGCCTTACTAAAACTCCAGAGGTTTAATACTTTTGCATGGCAATGCATCCTGGATGTGAAACAGACTGTATTTGACTCACAGTAACTGGGTATCTTGGGGAATAGTTATCCCTGGCTACACTCAACCTTCATAGGTGTTTGCTTTCCTTCCCTGCCAGCAGGGCTTACTTCTGTCAGCTTTACTCACTGAGAGAATATTGTGCAAAAATAAGATAGCATTTTCTGGAAGCCAACTGGAAATTGAGGGTTTTTAGATACCCATGGGCTTAGAAGAATCAATTCTCCAGTTTTAAGTGCTAGCCGGACGCTTTGTACGTCCTTGAGAATTTAAGCTGAGAACTCCAGCACTTCCAAAGTGTTTTTCTACTGGGTGGTCCCACCATCCCTCATGAAAAGGGCTGAAGTCTGCCCTGCTTTCTACCATGCTTTTAAGAGTGCTATATAACTTGTGCTGTTAGTTAAGCTATACAACAAGCTGCATGGTCAAGCCAAATGCCGCTGGCCCGTCGTAATGTTCCCTTCCCTCCACACTGAAATGGGAGAGTAGGTTTACAGGACATAATAACAGGATGTCTCAGTGATGCATACATGGTCTGGGGAGAAAATGAAGGAGACAAACTTAATATTGCATACCATCTAAGTAATGTATCTTAATGTCAGTGCTTGAACCAAAGGATTATTTGAATTCAGTGGCTTTAGGAGGTTGCCCATATTGGTTGCGTGCAAGTCTTAAGAACAAACTCTAACTGCACCTTGGGAAATATTTTCTAATACGTCTAAGTGAACTGGGCACCCAAGCCGCATTTCAGAATCAGCGCTGAAAACTGATTTAGGAAGTTTACATGATTTAGAAGCTTAAGCCACTTAATGTTTCAGAAAACTATGTCTGTCTATGACTGTTCTGATGCAGTTATCCTGGGTATCATAGAAAAAAGCTGTTGTATGGAACTGCAGCTAGGGACTGCTTGTCTCCTGGGACAAGCTACACATGGCCTGTGCATGCTCTGCTTCGGAGTCTTCATTCTAGATTCTTCAAATCAACAGAAAAATTGAACAGGAGAAAAAAGATAAGCTTTTTACTGCACAAAATTTACAGCTGAACTTTGATGCAAAAAAGTAGAAGCTGGGTCATATGCAAAAGCAGATTTGCTCCTTAATGGTAACTTTTTTTTCCACAAAGATGTGTTAAAGAACTAATATACATGCCAAGTACACATTAGAACCGAGCAGATATATGAGACATTTCACTTTTTCTCTTTGTTACCTGCGCATCAAATTTTCCAGCGTTGTGCAGGAATGTCATGCAGATCTCATGTAAGCCTCGGATCTCACAAGAATTGTTTTCAAAGCATTCAAACACTCCACATCCCACATCGCCAGCATTAACCAGGCAGTGCTGGATTTCAGCTAAAATGAGCATTGATTACGGTTAATTTGAGGAACTGTTCATAGAAACTAGTGGTGGGTGGGGGGGGAAGGGAAAGAGATATTTTGCTAACATCATCAGTTCAAAAGAAAAAAAAAACACATGTGACAACAGTTATTGTACCCACAGCATGCCCACTTTTTGCAGAAATTAGGCCAAAACTTGGGTGTATTATGTTATGAAAGTGATATCCAAGAAGTAAATGCCAAATCCACTACGCTTACGTCAAGCTATTTCACTTGAGAACTGTCTAATGCTTTTTGATTTCATAGGAGCTAAAGGACAGGCATGCTTTTTGCTGTCTGACTGTACAAAGACACCCATCAAATTCAGCTGCCCAAGTGAGAGGTCCAGAATGCGGCCAGCAGAATTGATTATTTCTGGTACTCTGAACTAGTGTCTGGTGATTTAGCAAAAAGTTCTTCACAAACCACTGGGCTCCCCCCAGTCTGATGTCTACAAAGTTAACAGCAAAAGTCCCACTGAAAAATGAAGTCCTTTGCACTGGGTGGTTGCATAAAGCTGCAACTACACCCTCACCTGTTTAGAAATCAATTTAAAATATGTATTTGCGTATATATAATATATACATATATAACAGATCAATTGGACTAGCAGCTATGTATGTATTTATACTGCTCTATGAGATGTTATGTAATATTGTAAAAAAAAAAAAAACTGTCTGCAGCTCACAAAAAAACAAAAATCTAATTCTTAACAAGACAGCTTCTGGTCTGTAAAAAAAAAAAAAGGACGTAGTAGTACTGCCAGAAGGAAGGTGGTTGTTGAAAAAGCCTAGGGATAAAGTTAAACAGGGGCAGCTTTTAGACCAGAACTGAGGATGCTAAGAATTTTTGTACCCTGTGCCCTAGTGGTACCTTTAATTAAAGCTCTCTCTTGGGAGCCAGCCTAATCCCCCTCTGAACCGCAGCATGGTTCAGACATCCCCAGCCCCCCCTTTGCCATGCGGTCCCTTCGCAAGTCTTCGCGGCAACTTTCGGGCGAATTTCGACCCCGCCGCAAGGCAGAGGAGCCGCGGCCGGGGAAGCCGAGCGGGGGACTGGAGTTAACGTGACCCTCTTCCACTCCCCCACCCCCAAATCAGGGCCAAATCGCCGCCGCTTTTCCGTCTATCTGCCCCGAGGGGCGGCCGCGGGGGGCGGCCGGGCACCGTCCGCGCCGCCCCGGCGAAAATGGGGCTCTTTGTGGCGCGCTGCGGAGCGCGGAGCGCGGAGCCGGGCTTTCCTAGGGGCTGGGAGCTCAGCCCTAAGTGCTTGTGTTGGCATCCGGATGCAAACCGTTGCCGGATCACATGTCCTGGCTCCAGCGTGCTGAGAACTGCACAGTGCCGTGATTCACATGTGGCAGTCCCTAATGGGCATTCGTGCATTCCTGCTCGTGTGTGTTTAAACACGTCTCGCAGCACGGAGAGTGTTAACAAAAAAAAAAAAAAAAAAAAAAAAAAAAAAAAGAGAGAGAGAGAGAGAGAAGAGAAGGGGGGAAGGGAAGTGTCTGGATCCCGCGCTCTCTCTTTGCATGGCTGGGAAGCGATCCAGCAAAGTGCACGCCTCAGCTCTCTCTTTCTAGGCAGATAATACCCGGGGGAGGGCGCGCAGGGGGCGGAGAGGAGCGGAGCAACCCCCGGCCCGTTGCATCATTGCGCGGCTCCCTGCGGAGAGGGCGAAACCCCAGCCCTTTCCAGCCGCTTCCCCTCCCTCCCTCCCTCCCCGCGGCCCGCTCCCAAACCCTGCGCCGGGAAACTTTCTCCGCGCCCCCGGCCGCCGCCGAGCCCCCCGCGCCGGCAGCGCCCGGCGGCCGCTCCGCGCCGGCGGAGCGCGCTGCGCCCCGCAGCAGCCTCCGCTCGCCCGTCGTCGCAGGGGACAACTTTCCGCTCGCCGCCGAGTTTGTACCCAGAGCGACTTCAGCGGTGTGTCACCTGGATCGCGGGCGGCCAGTTATTGCATATGCACTTCCAAGGGCAACACGTGCTTGGCAAACCCGGGCTTTAAAGGTAATTAGGAGTGAACTCTTATTTCCGCTTATGATTTATGCCTGACAGTCATACACGAAAATAAATGCCTGTCGCTATTCAGCGCGTCTGTCTCACCGATACTCCAGACCCAGAACACACAGACAAGCTCGTTCCGCTCTCACGGCTTCCGCCCCTGAGCAGCACTAGCGCGCAGCTCCTCCGCATCGCGCGTCCAGCCCAGCTCCGCATACCTGTGTTCTGCAAGGACAGGCGCCCCTTCTGCTGGGGGGTCCTGTCCTGGGGCCCCTCCGGTGGGTTGGTGGCCTCGGTGCCCCAAGCCGCATCAAAGCCGGCCAACACCAGCGCCAGGGTGACCAGTGCGCCCAGCGGCTGCGCGCACATGGTCCCGGCTGCCAGCCTCCCGCGGAGCCGCGGCTCGCGGCGCGCCCCTCTGCGCCCCCGTCCCCGCGGGCTGCCGCACCGGGCCGAGCGCGCTCCTCGCCGCCGGCCCCGCCAGCCGCATGTGCCCGGCGCGGCGGCAAGCGCGGAGTGGCCGCGGCGGCGCGGGAGGGTGCCTCAAATATCCCCGCCGAGCCCCGGTGTCACTCGCATGAGGGAGCCGAGCAGGTGTCGCTCCGCGCCGCGGCCAATGGCAGCCGCCGCCCGCTCCGCCCGCCCGCCCGCCGGGGGCCGGCCTTGCCCCGACGGCAGGTTGCAGCCTCCCCGCCCCCCCGCCGCCCCCCCGCGCCGCGCCGTGCCGCGCCGTGCCGAGCTGTGCTGCGCGCAGGGATTCCCACTCCGCTGGCGGGGTTGGGGGGGGGGGGGTCTGCACAGCGCCTCCCCCCCCCCGCGCTCGGCGAGGACGGGAGGGCGGGAGGGGGGAGAAAAGGTGAAAAAGCAGGATTTTGACACGCGCTCTGCCCGCGCTGCTCTGCAGGCGGAGGGCGCTTGGCGTCGAGGGGCTGGTGCGCGGCCTCCGCGGCCGGCAGCTGCACCGCAGCCGCAGCGCGCACCGGGGCCGCCGGCAGCTGGCGCTTGCGCGGGGCGGCGCGGAGCAGCGCGGAGCGGCGCGGGCCGTGCCCGGAGCCGGCTGCCCTGCGGCACTGGCGCTTCAGCGGCAAGACTTGATCAAATAAAAAAATAAGTAAGACCTCTCCCAAGCAGCTACTACTCAGACTTTCTTGGAAATCCTCCACCGCTTCCCCCCCCCCCCCTTTTATTTTTTTCCTGGGATTTTGCTCCCTGCGAGTTCGGCGAGGACTTGGGCCCCTCACATGGGGGGGGGGGGGGAGTGCGCGGCCCTGCCGGGCTCTGCCCCCCCGCCCCCCGGCGCGCCCCTGGCTCCGCGCCCCGGGAGGCAGGAGCAGGGCGGGAGGGGGGCACCGACGTCGCAGCCCCCCCCCGCCCGCTCCAGCTGCCCCCCTCTGTCCCCGTGGCCGGGGCGGGCGCAGGGAGGCCCGAGCAGCCCCCTCCCCCCCCCCCCCCCGGAGCTCCCCGCCGCTGCTGGGGCGCCGGGTGCCTGGCGAGGGGGGCGGGCAGGGGGGCAGCAGCCAGGAATGTCTCCAGCTGCTGCCGCCGCCGCTGCAGCCCGCTGCCACACAGCTGTCAAAATGCACTTGAGGAAATCCACTCACACCTCCCGGAGCAAGGGTCTCCTCGGCGGGACGTGACACCGCGCCGCAGGACCATGGCTCCGCAGCGAGGCACCGGCAAGTATCGCTTTGACCCCCCCCCCCCCAGCTCTCCCCTTGCAGCCTCCCCAGACATCCCCCCCCATCTCCTCTGGCCTTCTGGCCTGGGTCTTCCCCGGTTTTGTCCCAGGCCTGGCGGTTTGTTCGCTGGGTCTGAACTGCGCAAGGTTTGTTTATCGTGCATTGGGGTTTGACTTCTAAACATCTTTTTAACATCAAAATTCTTAGGGTTGTGCCAAGCTTATGTGGAAATTCCCTTTTATCAATATGCAGCTGCCTTGTAAACTACGACTTGCAGCTTTCCTCTGCTGGTCCAGCTGTGCCAGCGTGCGTGTCTGCAGAGCCCCGGTGCCCCTGGGATGGGCTCTGCCCTTTTTCCTATTTAATTGCCTTTGCTAGGTCTAACTAGCTTAACTTCAGCAATTCTCATCTCCAGTGTTTGGAGAACTGGGACTGAATGGACACAGATGCAAGTATGGAGAGGAGCATTCAAGGGACAGCAGCTTTTCTCTGCCAGAAGAGGTAACAACCAATGTACTGTTCATAACCAACAAGTGTATATATAGATAGATTTTTTTAACCATTCCTTGCAAATTGAGCTTTCTCCTTGTCTTTTCTCTGCTGCCTTAGGACAGACACCCTCCAGGAGCCATTCCCTGTGAACTCTTTTGCCCTTTTTTTAGGTTATAATTTTGGGATGATTTTTTTCCCTTTTGATTTAAAGGAATGCTACACGTCTTTTACACTCAAGACCTTGAGTTCTCATCTCTGGTTGACTTCTTTAGTCAGGTCTCATCACTTCTCAGAGTGTGTCCTTTGAAACAAAGAGCCTGAGCTTCTGCAGTTTGGCTTGTCCTTCCCTTCAGACTGTATTGTAGTAATTGCTCCATCCAAGGTTATTTTCATGTCCAGCTTTTTTTTATATGTCTGTGCTTTACCAAAATTGTGCCTAAAATAGCACCCCCTCGTGTCGGGATTTGGTGAACAAATCTGCTGGCTGCTGGCAGGGGAAGCCTCTCCCACCGCTTTCCCTTCAGTAGACATTGCTGCTCAGTGGAGGTCACTGAGAGCTAAAGGATTTTCCCCTGCTTTTCTCTCCCGAGGTCACATCACTCCTCAGCGTGCTCATGGGATCAGCTGGTCTGGTCCCGCTCCATCCTTCCTGAGGAGTGCAAGAGGCTGTGTTGCATTTTAAAGGTGAGAGCTGTCAGGAAACCGCTCATGGTACACAATTCATGCTCCAGTGATTTTGGAGTATTTTGGGAGAGCACTGTGGAGCTGCTCCCTGGCAGCATGAGCGACTGCCAATTTGCGTGCCAGATAATTTATAGAATAGTTACCAATTCCACTGATTTAGAGGCTGGTTTCCAGGAGACTTGGGATGCCTGAATCCCAAGGCACTGAGCCTGCAGTTTCGCTCCGGCAGCAGAGAGTTTGCGTGGATGCAGGGGTCTGATTGCAGGATGGTGCCCGACTGCGAAGCGTTTGACCGCTCCTTTAGATGATGTTTAAGGACTAAGACTTCAGAGATGATCACAAGTAGTTTGAGCAGTTTTGAAAGACTCTTTCCTTTTAGGAGTATGCTTTTGAGTTGCCTTAACTAACACAAGGGTGTTTTGTTTTTTCAAGAGTGCTTCACTCTTGGAACGAAGCCGTAAATGATCAAGCAGCGGCACGAACATTTTGCAAGTACCTTTAAATGGGAAGCGTTCAGTTCTTTGGGGTTTTTAGGGAGAGGAGATGCTTCTGTGGTTATTACCAGGGTTGTGTCCCTGCAAGGCCTTTTCAGAGCTGTGAAGGTTGGCGAACGTTGCGCAAAAGGCTCTGGCAGACCAAGAGAGCGTGAGCACACCCAAGTTACCATGGACGGCTGGGCAGATGACTTAAAAAGGGAAGAGGATGCTCTGGGGAAGGTGTGCCAAGGGCTGGGGTTTTATCTGTGACTAAGTGCGTTACGCAGTACAGGGTAAGCTGCGCTGCGCGCGGCACGACAGGATTTCGTCAGACTTGAGAGAATAAGTGAGAGAGGGGAATTTATTGTTGCCTTTTCTCCTGGGTAATTGCCCCAGCCCGGGGCTTAGTGCGAGGTGCTGACTTGCGAATGACACATGTGGGAATTAAATCAACATATTCCCAGAGCAGGCCCGGCACCAGCTCCCTGCGCTCCCGTGGACCGCTTCTCCCCGCGACGCTTCGCCTGCTCTGGGAATATGTTGATTTAATTCCCACAAGTTGGTTCTTGAACGGCGCAAATAAAGCTGCTGACAGTGAATGAAATGGGATTTGACACTGGAGAACCTGTTAGGCTCAGTAGATGTCGGTCCAGTGGGAAGCTTCAAAGGGTTTTAAGCCACTTTTCCTACATCTATCTTTGATTTAGTACTTTTGAATCTCCGGTAGCTGCAGTTTTTATGATGAATGAGCAGGAGATGACAATAAAGCCACAGAGAATAAAATGCAAGAAAAGTCAGAGCTAATTGTATTTAAAATTGTACAAATATTTTTTCCCGATTGTTTTTGTAAAAATCAAATATTTGAAAAATAGTCTCAGTGACCCGGTTTAAAGATGGGCTGGCTTCTCTGATAAAATATGAACTATTTGAAAGATTTATAAGGGTCAGAAATCCTGCTGAACATTTTAGTATTTAGAGCAGCAGGAAACCGCTCTGTGATATTTTTAAAACAGGTATTTACTCAAGTAATTGGTTACTTTTTATGTGGAATAAGAAAACCTGATGTAGCTATATTGGACTCGACATAAAAGAGAGGTATGTAATTTGTGAGCAAAACAGAGTGGAATGTACACATTGTACCTGAGGAGGTATTTCGAGAAAGACAACTCCTTGAGACAAAAAGCCAAAACAACAAACACGCTAGGTTGCATGCCAGAACTGTTTATTCCTTCGTTAATCAGCTGTGTAATAGGTGTCCAGAAACAATCCCTTCTGCACAGGTAGTTTAAGTTTCACAGTTCGTAGGCTTTGCGGCCTTCATAAAACAGATTACATGGAAGTTGGACGGAAAACACATGTTTCTGAGAACATTTTGGTTCAAATAAAAAAAAAATGTGGCAATGTTAGTGCCAACAATTTACTACAGAATATCTGAACCAGATGCTGTTAAACTACAATTCCAAGCAATTTGCCAGAATTATGTATTTACTTTATTTTAAAGTCAAACTAAAGATATGCATGTTTTTTATTACTTGTGCATATAAACAAAAATGTAATGTGATTACAACTAATATGGTACAGATAATGCCAAACAGCCATGATTGCTGTGACTACTGCACTAGCTAAAGAAAAATGGAAGCTCAGTTGGTAATTACATGTGAAAGGGTCTTCAAAATGTGAATGTGCCTGTTCGGACTGAGACATATCAGACTGCAGTCTGCTTAGTCACTAAATCAGAGCATTGGCCAAAAGTATCTACTTCTCCCCTTTTCTCACAGTAGTACAAATTTTTCTTGAGAGAATGGGGAAGAGATTTGTAAGACATACTGAGTTACTTACAGTCTTAGCTAAAGTAATATATAAAGTATATATATTTTAGTTAAGAATACATAGAATATTCCTGTTACACCATTGCTGTAGGCAACTTCCAGCTTGCTAGTTCTTATCCAGATAAGCTGCTGTATACTTAAAAAGACTGATGCCAAAACTGCCACCTTGAAACGACAGAGTGAATTTTAGCAGAAGTTTTAATGCTGTTACGGGTCATTCAGGTTATAAAGGGTTCTAGCTGGCACTCCCACAAGCCAAAACAGTCTTTACCTACTGTTAAAAGGCCCTCAGAAAACCTCAAATAATTTCCTTCAGCGAAGTGGCCACCTCGGTCAGCTGTGGCTTGACGCAGAAAAGTGCTGAACATCCTGTAACACCCAGATTCCCAGGTCAGACTCCAAATCAGCAGGGAAAAAATACATCAACTAGAGAAAAGAGTTTGGGGAAGAAGCTTTGATTTAGAGGGTTGTTCAGCAAAGTTACCAAAACTGAATTCCCCTGTGCATTGTAAAGAAAAGGCGAATCTGCAAATGATTTGCAGTGGAATCCGTGGTCAGATCCAGACAACGGGATGCTGGGACACAGTGAGCTTCGTCTCCTGCCCAAGCGCTGCAGTTTCAGATTCTACTCAGAAGACTACCAAAATCATCGCAGCTCTTCTGCAGGAATCCTGCTATTTTTTGAGAAAATACGCTTTCACATAAAGCAAAATCAGTTATCTGGGTCCCCTGTCAGAAGATGACCTGGTATATGAGATGTCTTCTTGATTTTACATGCTTCAAGGTTAACATATGTTTAATTATGGGCAGCATTAGAACCTGGAGGTGAACTTCCGCCTGTGATACAAGATGATTTGGCATTTTTGAACCCGTAAAATCTTGAAGCAATAGTTCTGGGAGAAATGAGAATTACCACTATGATGCTAATGCCAAGGTCCAATGCAAAGAATTCAAACAACTTTCAGTGTCACGGCTGTTGTATTTATCAGACACACCCAGCTTATGTGCTGGTTCATGATGCGGTTCTGTGAGTCAGAAGTGAAAGATGGGTGAGCTTCGCTAGTCCCACGGTGTCCTTCTCCTCTGCAGTGCCGGTTTCTTTCCTGCATTCGGTTTCCTTGGACTTTCTCCACACAGAGAAGAAACAGCTTCATCAGTGGAGACTGCACCATTTTCTCTGGAGTGAAAGTTTTAAGACATATTCCCCCCCCCCCTTTTTCTTCCATTCACCCTCTTGTTCCTGATAACACCCCATACCCTGGAGAAGCCGTGGGGGATAGTAACAGGAAACACATGAACAGAATCAGGTAGGTCCAGTCTGAGTGGAATTCATTTCACAGATTTTTTTGCTCTGGAACAAAGTACTTTGTCCTTCCTGGTGTTCCAGGTCATGCTAACCCTACCACCTTGCGGCCAGGCCAAAGAAAATGCTATTGTCTGTCCTGCCAGGACTATGAGAAACCCAGCTCAGGTAACGGGACTGCAGTTTCGTGGGGCTTGCCAAGAAGGAAACATGCCAGTGTAATTATAGTAGTAATTATAGCACCGTAGTCACCGCCCACAAAGTACGACTCTCTGCAGAGTACAATGATTCCAGAATCAGAGTCCAAACAATATAATGCTCTTAAATTTCCCTACCCGCCAATCCTGGCTCCCTGTCTGATTGACCTCAGATGGAAAACGAATCTGCCTCTCCTGTGAATGGCCGTACCGATGCCAGCAAACACAAACTGAACGGGTGGATGGCTTGCTTGCCTCTGCTAAGGCTTTTCTCCTCTGATTCGCTTCAGCCAACAGCCCAATACACTCATGCTGAAATTAAGGGTTAGTTTTTATTTTCGTGTTGGACATAACAAATAAAATCTAATTCTGCAGAGCAGATTAGGGCGTGTGAGATGGAAATACACCTCTACTGTCCCATCCTGGTGTCTCATTGGTTTTACTCTTCATAACCACATTTCACTTTGCACATGTGGATGCTCTTCTCACTGCTTTGGGACTTGGAAGTGCAGCTCAGATAAGAATTAACCCATAGCTCAGACTATTCCCATGCCTAAGTACCATTTCTTAGTGGGACTTCTTGCTTCACTTTTATGGTGCCTAGGTGGATGCTCTGTCACATAGCACAGCCTGTAAACCCTGTCTGCATAGACATAATGTGTCATGCCGGTCTGTTTGGACCTGCATGAAACAGTTCATGGTTTTGCATTCTTCCTGTGGAATAATGACTACTGTGAATTGAAATTCACATTAAAAAAATCAAACAAACAGAACCCCAACCCAGGCCGTTCTGTGAGTACTTACTTGTCACACCCTGGCAGCTGGGAGTGAAAAGATTCCCCAGATCTTATCAGCTATGACCAGGACTTGCAGGCAACACGTTGTAAAGCCAGGCCTCAATGTGTGAGTGGAGTCATAGAGCTGAGGCCTTACTGCTTCATGGGTATTAGAGGAGCAGTTATCAATACTGGAACAGGTAACATTTAAGATACAAGGGAAAGTCCTACTGCTCCTGTGGGATCTACTGATTTCTCTAGGACCACTTAGATGGAGGGAACCCACCAGAACAGATGCTTTTGCAGGACTGATGCTAACATTAATTCTCAAAGTTGCTTTACTAACTACCGTCAATTATTATTTATCACAAAGTAACTTGCAGTTTACGCTATGGTGTGCATATTGCCTCTGTTATCCGTATCTGTATTTACCCAGAGCATCCTTTAATGTGTCTTCATTATGAGGCATCTGGCCATGATTAGGTTGTGCTTGCTGTGGCAGCCTTTTATTTTGCTGTGCTGTGGTGGTGGGGGCTACGTCCCGTTGTTTATACATTGCCACGTGCTTGATCAGAGTATGTTGTGCACAGTGTATCCACGAGCATGCATGCCTGCTTTCAGTGGGGTTTGACGCCAATGGAAACACATTCTTTGAAGAGATAGGTAATTACTAAAGACTTTGTCTCATGTTATAGCAGGACCAACAGACTATTTGAACCAGTTTAGTATTCCTAATAATACATGGTTCAGAGCTGAATAAAAGGCTATAATTCTTTTGAGGGGTTCCACTGACATAATAAACCACGAGCGCTCGGCTAGTCAGCAGAAAGCAAAGATTGGATTACAGCTGGGCTCATCAACATGGAGCTGTACATGGTAGTTTATCGTGTCTGCAAAGGGATTATTTCAGAAGGCTTTTTCTTTTTATTTTAAATTACTATAAATCTATACCTCAAAATGGAAGAGCTGCTGGATGCTGTTTTCTGTGAGAAAACCCGGATAGATAATATTTATTCTCTTCTCTTCTTTAGTGTAATCAGATTTTATTCTGGAAATGTGGCTGTAATTGGAATTCAGTTCTTCTACTCTTTCACCCATCAACCATAAATAAGCTGCAGTGCTGGAGTACTAGACAGTTACAGCTCCATGTCTGGCTGGTGCATGGATGTCCCCAGTGCTGTTGGTCAGGTGGCTGTTCTCCCACCTGCCTAAGAGTTTTGTCTGTCTACGGACCAAGAGTTTGGACCTTGTATTTATTTAAATAGATTCTGCATATACATTGTATAGGTCCTTTCCTGTGGCATTCGAGCTTCTACCGTTCCCATGCCCAGTAGTGGATCCCGTGTGCCAAAAATGCTTTGATTTTTGATTGATGTCATGTGATATTTGTAAGTAGTTAAAGATCATTTCAAAATAGAGATATGTTTATATATATAAAAATATATTTTTTATGATAGCCTCAGGAAACCATCTCAGTAACAGAGGAAATACATGGACATGGAAAAAATCATAAGAGTATTGTTTATGAGTAGATTATAGTCAGATGATAATAGCTAGCAGAATGAATAAATTGGAGAGACAGAATTGACATGATGAATACTAGCTTTAATACCATGTACTGAACTTTTAGTACATCTTGTTTTAGGATTCAAATTTCTTCAAAATCCACAGGAATAAATTGGACTCTGGGTAAATGGTTGAGACAGAACTGACTGGAGGGTGGAATGTGTGGAATGAGACCACAAACAGCGTCTCCGTGGTCCTCTGCCATCTCCCAGGCCTTCTCTTCTCTCTGCCTTTTCAGATCTCTGGATTTAGTCATTTTGTATTCTGATAATTCTTGGCACGTTGGCTGAGGTAGATACTGTCTCTGCTTTTATGTCTTCTTTCACTAGCGGCTTTGCTGGTTGCCCTGCAAGTGTCTGCTGAGACTCACCCGTGTGTATACTCTTCCCATCAGGAAGGCTGGGATGGGCTCTTCCCAGGCTCCTGTGGCACATGAGGTTTTTCATCTGAAGTGTTGAACAAGCCATCTCTGGCTTGAACATGTAGCGGCTGTGGAGCAGATGCCACTGGAGGGGTGCTGAGCGCTGGCTGCCTGGAGGGGAGGCAGCCCCCCACCGTGCATGGCTGGTGTTGTGGCCCTGGGTCAACCTGCCTCACCCGTGGGCTGGGGAATATGATGGAGCGTGGGCACAGCAGATTTAACTCCGGCTGTCTCTATTTGCCAGAGCCTTTTCGGGAAGCTGTTTGCAGGGCAGAGTTTAGAACAGGCTTGAGACTGGTATAAATTGCACTGAGGTCAGCCTCAGCTTGGATGGCCCTAGGATTAGATTGCCAGAAGGTTTTACAATAATAACAGCAACCGTCCTAACTAATGACATAGTAATACTCATTCATATGATTTATGGGAACACTGTATGTAATGATTCCAAGCAGGACTGAACTTCTTTTTAGCCTCCTGAACAGAGGCAGCCATATAATACACCCAGGAGCTTAGTACTTGTAGGAATATCCAGCACTGCCTGTGGCTGGAGGAGCTGTGTACATCCATCATTTCAAATGTCCCCATTAGGATTTTTGAAAGCAGTAAAAAAATTTTGCTGGTGTTGAAACTCGTAGGAGTCCAGGTAGCCTGCTATCTACATTACATTACCATGTTCATCGGCACACTTGAGTAGCGTAGTCAGGCATGACAATGTTGTTTGTGTTTGGGTCTATATTATCAGGGAGGATAGAGCTTGTATTGTCTTGGCTGGGCCCATCATTGTGGGCAGACTGTCTGGCTACAGTGGCTTGAGTCCTGAGATCATACCAGCAATTCTTCTTCCACAGCCAGTCTCCCATTATAGGCTATTGGAACACACTGGGGCATTTCCAAATTCTTCTGCATCTGTCTGGGAGAGTTACGGAGTTCCCTTAGCATTTGCCTTTCTTTCAATGAACATGTGTGGCAGTCTTGATGTACCAAACAGGCCAAAATCTTTGTTTTTGCATTTGCAAAAATAGACTGTTCGGCTTCTTCATTGCTGCGTAAGAGTTGTTGGATACAGAAACTACGTTTGCCCCAGACTGGAGTATATGCCTTCCACACGCATCCCAGGGCACCCTTGGCGAGGTATAGGCGTATATCTCCACGTACGCAGTGTGTGTATACACGCTTCACCATTTGCCTGGAAAGCAAAGCAGTATTCAGTGCAGATGTCCTCAGCTGTCTAAAAAGCAGTGAAAATAGATTCAGACTGGTCTTGTGACAGCGTTATGCAAGAACAAGTCAGGGAGCCTGAGTTCTATTTTGTACATCAACAGATCTAACAAGAGAGCCAGACTCAATGCAGCTGAGTTCGTGCACGTTATCCACTCTGCGAGAAAGGGGGGAGCAGAGGGAATATATCACATCCTGAGGAATTGCAAGTGTACTCTGTGTCTTAACATTTAACATCTTGGTGTTACAACATTACATGCCATTCACTCCTTCCCTTTCCTAGGTGTTTCTTGTGGGACCCATGATTCTTTACGACGTGATGTGCAGGCACTGAAACCTAGCAAGTTCCTGTATCTACCAAGGCTGTGGGGAACACTGAGCCAGCAGCGAGCAAGCCAGTGAGAAGGGGACAGCTGTGTTTGGAAGAAGGGAAGAAGTACTGTGATACCACAGGGAAAAGCAGTGTGGATAAGAAAAAAAATTGCAGATATACTTTTTGCTGAAAAGACCTTCAGGGACCTCCTGAACCATAGGCTCCAGTTTGGTAGTGGAATATTGATCTTTTTCTCAAAAAACTTATAAATTACTCAAGTGACAGAATCATGGCCTACTAAGCACCTCAACTACTCTAAATGTAGATTAACAGTATCTTCAAAGTATTTTTGGAGAGATGAGATTTGTGATTTAAATTCATCTTGGTTTAGAAATCCTTTGAATTCAGACTGTTGCGGAGGGCTTGATTTTAGACAATTTTGATAGTCTAAAATGCTCTGGAGTTTTCCTTTTTCCAGTCAAAATCTCAGTTAATTAGCTGACGTAGCAGTTCCGTGCCTCCTCTGTGAAGGTTTGAGCAAACCTCCTGTATGATTTCTTGGGGCCTACAAACAGCTGCATCACCTTAGTACGCCAAAGGGCCTCTCCTGAAATAATCAGATGATTAAATGTCCCAGTAGGAGGGTAGGATTTCTCTCAAATCGATGTCTGCTCCCTGCAAATTTAAACTCTGTCTCATTAAAATTATTTGGAATCCCTTGCTCTCTAACCAAATGTTCACTCCACGTTTTAAGGAAACAAATGAAACAATCTAAGTGAAGAGACCTTTAGTTCTCAAGTCTTGGGTTAGATCGTGTATCATTCTCTGAAATGTCTCTTGAACATTTATCGTTTTGAACGACATTCTTCAGAGCAGAAGCAGGGTATCATTAGTCATTTCACCTTAATCTTTGGGTACTGTTTTAGCTTGATGGTGTTACAGGCACCATAGCTAAACTATGAACATGTTTTGCTCTTGGTATTTTTTCCAGGATGTCTTGGTATTTTATCCAGGATGTCTGCATCAGTGCACTGAGAATCCTTTGGGATATCATTGCATCAGGAATTAGTTTCACCTCATTTTTTTCTGAGCCAGCATGGGCAGCAGTTCATCTCTGCCACCCTGTAGCAATGGTGGAGAATGCATGAGTTGTCTTCCCCTGCCCCACAGTCTGAACAACGTCCAGAGGAAAGCGTGTTTGTTACCATCACTAACAGACAGATGAACTCACTCCAAAACAGGACCTACTCGGTTAATTCGGCTGCAGAATACACAAATACGATTGCTTGAGATAAACAGTTACCTCAAGTGGAAGTCCCTCAGAAAAACACCAGCACTAGAGACACTGATCTTTTTATTAAAAGTTCACTCATTATGTAGACTGGAACTTCACTAGGAGCTGGATTTCTCTTGCTGTCCAATGTGGCTGTTTATTTAATTCTTGCAGTTCCCATTCTCTTCAACAGTGCACGTTTCCTGTGGGTCACAGCTATTTCCGATCAGCAATATGGCTTTTAGGCTGCTAGCGGTGTGCCTTCAATGGCAGCTACATGTCCAGGTTTTCATAGAGGCCTTTAGGATAGCTGCTGATGACAACTCTGCTGCTTTAGCAATGCCTAGTTACCCCCAGTGTGGCTTCCCTGCTCTTGGGCAATTCTGTCACTAGTGACCTTTTTGCATCTATACCACCTGAAAATGTCAGCTGGCCTCAAATCCGTGTGGGAAACAGACTGTCTCCTCTGAGCTGTGGGACACGTACAACGAGCGTGCACTTGGGCCTCCTCCAGTTTTTAGCCAATTTAATAATGAAGCTTTTTTCTTGAATGGGCTTCCTATACGGAGGAGTCACCCTGGGACTGGGAATTAACAGCTGGTGCTTTAACAAAACCCGTATTTCTGCTTCCCTGGAGGGGGCTTTCTCTATTTTAGGCTTATTCAGTACCTTCTTTTTCTTCACCAATGTAGGTTCTGAAGTTCCTTAGTTCAATTGTTTATGACCTAACTTTCCACAAAAGCTTTTCATATGGAGCTCTTGTGAGAATAAGTGTCTTTTCAAATTGCCAGTTTTACGTTCAGCTCAGTACAAGCTGCTTCTGAAAGCCACTGCCTGGCTGAAGTGCTCCATCAGACCCTACCGAAGCAGGCTTCACATTGCACATTATGCACCAGTTCCATCTCCTGCCTCCATCTGGTATTCCAAAAGGTCTTCCTCATAGCTATCTCTGTGCAGGGAACAGAGAAAAAACATCTTATCAATAGCTATTGGTAAGGAGTTTTGGTATAAGGGTCCAAAATCCTTCCCATATATTGCAATGGCTTCTTCATGGTCCTCCAATTCACGCAGAGGAACTGCCCTGAGTGCTGACAAGCTTCTGCCAATTCCAGTCTCGTCTGTACAGTTCTGTTTCTTCTCCAGCAAAGTAACTTCTTCCCAACTGAAAGCTTTTGTCACATATGCTAATACTTGCTTATAGAGTTGCTTACAGAGATTTCACAATTCTAGCAGCAGGACTTTGCTCTTAGCCCCTGCTTGGGCTGCAGGGTGATAGCCTGAACTTGGTCCTTTCTGAGAAACAACTTCTTTCTCTTTGTAGGCACACTGCAGTGAATGTTCATTCCTCATTTTCCCCATGTAAACCGAGCAGTCTTTTCTGAATTTCAGCTACAAAAATATGTTGATTGTGTACTTTGCAGTGGAATAAAGAACAGTTCCTCACGACACATTTCCGTCTTATTAAGGGAGATTATTTTTTTGTAGTGAATTAAATTTTGAAGATAAAGGTATTATGTCGGGAGAAGTTTGATTATAGGTGGGTGCTGGTGTTATGCAGCTTATCATGATGGATCATTGCCAACTGTGTGGCTGTCACATGCTTCTCATCTTTTCACAGATGCAGCTGCCGACCTGCTGCACCACCTGCCTGGATCCTGCCGCGGCGAAGCTGTCGGGCTGGGGGCAAGAAGCTCCCTTGGATGCCCATGCAGGGCCCCGTAATGTCCTTGCGCCTGCAGCAAGGGCCAAGGTAGCAGAGGTGCAGGCGTGCTAAAATATGCAATCACAACACCGAATTTGGGATGGGAGTAGGGATGACGAAGAAGAAAGAGGAAGGGAGAGACATGTCTCACTGAGACCTCCCTGATGCCTAGTATCTGCTGATTGTTCTTCCTCATCAAGCTTGGGGTAATGTTTTTCCATACTAATAGGAAAATTTACACGTTTACTTCTGCTAGTAAAGCCCGGATTTCATAAAAAGAGAGAATTATCCTGAATTTAGGCTCCCACTAGTGTCTGTGAGTGTATTTCCAAAATCAAATTCTTTTGTCTAGTTGTTTATTTGTATTTCCAGCACAGCAGGGATCAGTGCCATAATTATTAATTTACAGCCTTTCTTTATCTTTCATTATTTTTATTAGCTTTTTATTTTAATCTGTGAGATCAGGTATTTCTGTGCATCATTTGCACAAGCACTTTGTTTATTTTAAGCTTGGTTTGCCAGTTGAGATAGTTTTTATTGCAATGTTTGTATATGACTATAAAGGAACAGTATGTTTTCATCACCGATGTTCCTAACCAGATCAATTCCAATGAACTCTTACTCAGCATATTATGTGAGTCTTACTAAACATTTACTCTGAAAATGCATTTCATGGTTAGATATACTGGGATGTTTGCTGTTACAACCACGCTTAAACAGTATGTGACCGGATCCGGCCTGTGATTTATGGTGGTAGGGTTGTTTATGAATGCAAAGCAACGGTTTTGCTGCTTCTTTACTTTAAAAAGCAATGAAGCGTTTTTCTGAGGGCAAAAAATAAAAACGTATTTTGAAAGTATATGAAATTTAGGACCAGAAGACAAATATTACTTAACTTTCTATTCTGTGAACCTTGATAATACCCTTTTGCATGATCTTCACCAAAAAACAAACCCAAGTGATTCTCAAGGTGTTTAAAAGAGACAGGAGAAAGAAAAATCAATCTTTCATGAAGCCTTGCCAAAGCCTCAAGTAGATGGAGACACTGATGTTGAAGAGAGCTGCTGTGATTGCCTTGTTTTCTACCCGATTGACAGTGCCTGTCACAATCCCTGCAGCTCCGTACAGCTCAGCTGGAGTTTTTCCATTGGCTTCAGTGGGAATTGACTCAAATCCTACATTTGTCTAATGTGTTAACTGTGTTAAAAACTTTGCGACACCGTTGACTGTTGTATAGTTGATGATCTATTGGATGATAGCTGTATCTGAATAGGACAGATGACCACAGGAATTTCCCGCAATGTCTGTTGCATTGTTATTAAAGACAGAACTATCGTATGGCTCTGACAGTGCAATTTCATAATAACAACAGTAGATTTTCCGGGAAGTTAACTTCCAGGTTGCCACCTAATCACCAAACCAATGAAGTGTTATTAGACTAAACTGAGAACAGTCTGCTTTTAACTGGATGGTTATTATTTTTAACCATTACATCCTTCAGTACTAATAATTTTGGTCAAGATTTAAAAATGAATCCCTGGTTTCTGCCCAAGCAGTAGATTAAAAAGAAAAAAAAATCATAGCACAAAGTATGGGAGGAAAGCCTCATTTCCCCTCCTGGACATTTCTAGTGCTAAACAGTGTGTAAGTTTATCGCTTAGTGGTGTGTGAGTGTGAGAGTGAGAGCAGAATGGCCGAAGCATTACCAATTGTAGCATTTAACTGGTATTAAATAATGATTCTGTTCAGCAGTTACATCTGTTCTTGCTGTCCCTGCAACAGGGTAGCCTTGGGCAGGTCTCTCCTATCATTCTAGCACATTGTGAGGACAAACAGTCCTTGTAAGTTTGAAATGAAGCAATGTTTCACCCTGCAGCTTTGTGGATCAGGCCTAGAACCTGCGCCTTTTCCTTTCCTAGTGCAAAGCAAAGCATGTTTTTTTTTGATGAACTTTCACAGCTGATGGATTTTATTCTGTAAAGATACAGCTCTTTGTTTTGAATGCTTAGACCCTCTGGAAGACCTTGTGGCAACCATGGCTGAACCCTGAGGTCCTTCTTAAGCTTGACTCTGCCCCTTGATCATCCTGAGCTCCAGTTGATTTAAGTGGGAGTTTTGCTTGAGGAAGAAGAGGAGGAAACTCAGGATATGGCTCAGTATGTTCTGCAAAAGGATATTAACCCATAACCTATATTGCCTTGATTTGGCAGTATTGTTTTATCTTGTATATCTGACTCTCTTTCGCCGCTTACGTAAGAAAATCGTTTGTACTGTCAACAGCTCTGTTTAACCTTTAATAATAAAATTAGTAACTAAAACCAAGAGGCCCAAGTCCTGAGGCCCAGATTTGGGTAAAGTTTCCCCTGCAGCCAATGGCAGTTTGGCTAGGGACAGGTTTGGGTAAGCCCTGACTATGGAAATTGGAATTAGCTTTTCCAGTAGCTTCCATTTCTGCTCTGTGAACAGCAGCAAGGACTGCAGTGGTAGGGAGAGAAAGTGTTAGAGGAACTGTATGCTGTATTTTGCATTTAATGACTTTATTGGATGAGATATCTGATGATACCAGGTTTTTCTAATTCTCATTTTTATAAGCTATCTAATGCACAAAAACGTCAGCTCTGGGCATACGTTCCTTTCCCTGGAGTCTTGTTCAGACATTAGAGAAACATTTTCTAACTCAAAAAATAAACACTTCTGGTAGAGTTCAGGGACAGAAATTGTTTTCATCGCAGCAGGTGTTGCCTATTAGTTCTACTAGAACTAAAACCCTAAGCTGGGCTTTAAGTGAGATGCATAATCAAGCTCTTACATCATTGTGAGATGTACCGTACTTGAACCTTTTGCTTGCTGAGACTGTCTTTTCTCCAAGAAACATCCTGTTTTGCAATCCCTCAAATTCCCCATGTGCCATACAGCATTAGGGATTTCATCACCTCCTGGGCACACAGGCTATGCTTTCTGCAAAAGACCCAAAGGGAGGGAGAGAAAGAGAGCCAGACGAGCCAGAGGTTTCCGTATTTCCTGATGGGACCATGTGATCTATGAAAGATAGCTTTATTTTCATTCCTCCCCCCGCTTTGCTTCATGCTGTTTCCATTCTAGGCCTGACTCTGCCTAGCAGGCTGCTGGAGACAGCTGATTGCATCAGTTCGAGGAAGGGATCATGCTCTGCTCAGTCCTGTTCAATTGCTTCAGGTCCCATCTTGCTTTTAATGGCCTTGGCTGCCTCACTGCTGCCCTTCACCTTGCTGTCATGCATGTGGTGGACAAAATAGCTGGACCAGTAAAAGGTGTCACTGTTTGTAGATTCATTTCCTTATCTCTAGCTTTCATCAAGGTTTACCATTAAAGGCAGGGGATTTCTTTGCAAACTACAACCATATATTTGAAAGCAGAATATTTCTTAGTAGTCCTTAATCTTGTATCTTTCCTGGAAGCCTTGTTTCTTTTGGACCTAATTTGCCTCACCTGAATTCACTGGAGATCGTTAGTCTGGGTTTACAAAGAGGCTTGCCAGGGCCCTAAGTGTGTTGAGGGGTCTTAATTGCCCTGATGAGGTTCACATGGGCTTCTGCACTCTGCCAGCCTCAGGCTGTGTTAGGGCTCAGCCCCTCAGGTCTTGCCTGGGCTGTGTTGCAGGGGTTGTGCTTGGTGTGGGGTCTTGCTGGCTTGGCTTCAGAGCTGCTGCATCTCTGTGGGCTCCTCAGGGATCTGGCTGTGGCTGCTGGACCTGCTCAGCTCCATCTCAGGTACTGAGGGGCTGCTGCCACCCTGGTTCCTGCACTGCCTTTCCTGTGGGGCAGCCCATGCTGTCTGCTCTCTGGCAGGGTTGGGAAAAGCTGAATCTGGCCTTTGGTTAATGCATACACTTTCAAGAACTGTTTACTCTAATTGCTGTTCACTTGTTATATTTTGTACTACTGACCTAGGTCACATTCTGAAGCCTGTTTATGGCTTTGCTGCCTTTTTGTGGTCATGCCACAACTGCAGAGCATGTTGTTTAGCAGCAATATTCCACCTTTATTTTCAGTCAGTGGTGTTGGTCTATCTAATACATAAAGGAAAACCAGGCTGGATCTACTATTTGTTAGAGTTATTTCTTCTTTTTTTTTTTTCTTTTAACAAAAGAAAGGTATGATGACTTCTACAGATGTTGATTCACTGGACTAATCACAAGATTGTCACCTATGAAATTGTTGTTAAAATGGCACCAAATCTGAGGGGGACAAGAAAAGGCAGAGAAAGAAAAGGCTGCAGCTAAAGGTTCTTGGTGAAATGCATCAGGGCTGTAATTGCATTTTGGAGCCTGTGTCCCTTTTACGTTTACCTCGCTGAGGTTGTGCGGAGGGTGGAGAAAAGCAAAGAAGGAGCAATCTCGGTGTGTGCGTCCTGTGATTGCTCCTTCAGTATCGGAATAAATCGTCATCTGCCGCGAAGCAAAGCATGGACGGGGAAGGAGCGCAGCCAGCGTGCGCGGGGCAGGGAAAGCGGCTTGGAGAAGCACTTTTTCCTCGTCCCACTAGAGGGTGGGTGCAGTTTGGACAAACGTTGCTGCGGCTGGACTGAACTCTGCCTGCCTTGGCAAGCCCCACGAGGGGAGCGGGAGCGTTAATTTATCATCTAACAAGAATGGTGGGGCTGCCAGCAATGGCAGTTGGTACTTCAGAAAATATTTAACTTGGGGGTAGATGTAAGCACTTTCCCTTTATAATTCTTTCTCCCTAATCAGAAGATGCAGTGAATACTAATAATATAAAAAATCAGTGAGGCAAGTGTTTCCATTTTCAGCAGCTTAGAACAAATCAAAAATGTCCATAGGATTTCTTTTTTTTTTTTTTTTCTATTGATTAGAAGGTTCTTCATATTAGTTTGCTCCATTAAGCTCAGAGGAACAAGCATTTAAAGAATCTTGTTTCAGAAACATAAAAGCAGGGGAAACAATAAATTGTGTTTTCTCTTGATTTTTAGTATTTGCAAGATCACTCTTAAAAAAAAGAGGCATAAAAATAAAACCAGCAATCCCTTGATCACAGTCTCCCCCCTGGAAGTAAAATGCAGTTCATACATAAAGTAGATACCTGCACTTTAGTAACACAGTGAATCATATTCTCTCTATTAGTATCATCTGAGCCAAGTTCCCTAAACCCTATTTCAGATATAGCAGGCCGGAAGATACTAGTTTAGTTTTGGTGTGTGTTTTCCCCCCCCCATCTCTTGTTTTGTGTTGTAGGAACTGAGAATACAATTTTGTTTTTAGGGCAGTGCTAAAAGTTTTTGTAGCTGTATTCTGTAAAGCTTGTCCAAGAAAATATGCAATGAAGGTAGAAGAGAAAAATTATTAATGATTGCAGCATGAGAGAGTTTCTCTAAAAAGAAATAGCCAAGCCTTTATCTGGAGCAGAATAAAGGAAGGAAGGGAATTGGAGCTCTCTGAGGCAGGAAGAGACTCAAGGAAAGAATCCAGTGAAATTTCTTCCACAGTAAAAGATGACATTAAAGTAATTAAGAAAAACAAGATTGCCTTTTGACACAGTTAAATTCACTTGCAGAGTCCAGCGCTGCAGAGTGCAGCATAAAGTCAAATACCTGGTCTTTCTAAGAATAAGAGAATTTGCAGTTACATAAATTAAGCTAAAAAGGAAGTCTTCTAACTTTGAGATGTGAAAGGCCATCAGGTGCTGTCATGAAGACATACAGCTTACACAACAGCATAGTTTTGTCTCAGATTGAGGGCAGAATATTGTGCAATTGGCTCAGGTGCTTTGCAGGCTTCATATATCTATTCTTAGTCTTTCTTTAAAGCATCAGTGTTGGCCTCTGCTGGAGACAGAGGACAAGAAGATGGATCATTGGGTCTGTTCTGGCATGACAGTTCCTATGTTTTGTTCCACAGAAAGGTTGTGATCAACAGAAATACTGCCAACCTAGGTCACTTGCCAGTTTATGAGCAATGAGATTGCTTTGCTGGTTTATTCGGCCCTAGTTACTTTTGTTATTGAAATGTGAAATTGGCTGACAGCTCTGTAGGATCTCACCTGCAGAGACTTTGCTCCACAAGGATGGGATAAACTAGACAAATTGTAGTGGGTTTATACATATGGGGCCAATTCATGCTTGATGAACCCCAGTGGAAGCTCTCAGTGCTGCAGTGGCGGAGAGGCTGACCTATTGCATCCATTGACTCATTGTGGTGCTGTCTGTCGTGATTAAAGAACTTGAAATGTTCCCCCTAATGGGGGACCATGCTGAGTTTCAGCATGAGCTGCTCTGCTATCTCTGTTTCTGTTGTTGATAGATCTTCTGGAGTTGTTTGTGTTTGTTTAAAAGGAGAGCAGTGAACTGAGCTGGTGGCTGAAGCTTAAAAACGTGGTCTAGCTGTAATATGAAATTGTTTGGCACTCTTTGTCGGCTGCTTAATCCAACATATGACGTGAATGGGTATGAGGCTGGATAAAGAGGAATCAAGTGATGGAAATGAGACCAGAGTGTCGGGAAGCAGAAGAGATGGGAATACCAGGATGACTTGCTCAAGGGCACTGTCAATCCATCCTGCATCTAAGTGGTTTGGATGAAGGCAGTACCGTTGCAATGATGATACGTGTGTCTGCAGAAGACAGTTTCCTAACAAGATGACCAAGGATGGAGGGGAAAGGAGTGCAGCAGGGTCTGATGGAATTGGGGAAGGAATTGAATTGCAAGATCAGTATGTGAGCAAGGATGGGTGAAACATCACCCCAGACTGCAGTGCTAGACCTGTGTGTGCATGGATGAATTTGGCACTGGGCATTTGATGGGCTGTATTTGAGGTATATTAGAGAAGGTGCTGACAGTATAGGTGTGAAGATAAAATATTATGCTGTTTTCTCAACAGCTCATGACCATGGTTCAGAAAGCCAAGAAGCTAAAACTGGAAGATATCGGTATGAGTGACTTGGAAAAAACTCAGCCAAAGCCTATCACTTAGGACACTTAAGGCTGTGTATAATAAGGGGCTCACTTCCACTGCTTACAATGTATCATGGAGAATGGGGCTAGAAGAGAAATGTTTGGAGAGAGAAAGGGGGGAAAACAAATTAAGTGTGAAGTTTGAAAAGAATTGCAGGACTGTCATCTCTAGAAGAGAACCAGAGAGGCATCCTGTCTAAATGATTGAAGGTGCTTCATGTGGCCTGAAAGTGTAAATAATGATCTGGCAAGTGGAAAACTAAGAGAACTGCCAGTGATGCAGCCTAGTCGGAAGGGCAGTGGAGGCAGACAAAGTAGTAATGTGGGCAGTGGAATATGAGGATGCAATAAAGGAAATTGGAGGAGATGAAGGTGTTGGTTGGGATCCTGATCTTCCAGTGAAACTTCTTGGAGGGGGAAAAAAACCCCCTCTGAATGGCTGCTAAGGTTGGGCAATGGAAGAAATGGAGTACAGTGAAAGGGGGAGAAAGCAAGTGTGGCCCCTGAGGTGTGACTGTTCCTAAACCCCAAGCATCTTGTACAGTCTCCTGCCAATGTCTATTAAATGGATAGGGATGAACGTGAAAATGTGTCAGGCAGATCAGACAGAGTAAGGCACTATGGCAATAGCATTTTCTTCCTTACGCTGCAGTGTTTAGTAGTTGAGCTTAAGTGCAAAGCTAGAGCACACATCTAAGTTCTGTCTTAAATCAAATTGTTAGCACAGGTATTGTTTGTAAATGAGCACGGCAGGCCATAGAGAAAACACAAATGTGATTATGCAGATCCCTGAAGTTCTTAATATTTTAGAAAATGTATGAAAAACAGAAAAACTAGCAAAACTTGCAAGCATTATATGTAAAAGAGCAATGAAAGCAGTGTCTAATACCAAAGTTTTGTGCTTCACAGAAACTTTATTCTGCGTATTTTAGGGGAGAGACTGAAAGATAACAGGTCATTCTTGGCTCATAGTTTGAGATAGTGGTTGGTGAGGTTAGTTTGGAATTGGAAGAAGAGATGAGAGCCTGGGCCAGGGGTATATGGGTGGTTGTCTGTCATGTTTGGAGACAGATCAGCTCAGGTAAAAAGTGAAGAGGCAGGAGAGAAAGGGCCAAGACAAATGGAGCAAGAGGACCCAGCTGTGAGCAGCAAATAAAAGGTAAGAGGATGCAGAGATAAGCAGATGCTAAAATTGAGAGGAAAATAGGGTCCTCAGTGAAGGAGCATAACCCAGTGCTAGAGGTGGTCAGGAGGTTACAGGCAGAAATTAAAACTGGTGAATATGAAGCTGTTCAGCATTAATGCTCTTATTTTTCAGGGTCTGCAAAGGCTTTTATATCTTGTTTTGCTCCCATGGTCTGACATCTTAGCCTCTCATTTTGCCCTCCCCCTGAGCCTGTCAGCAGGTGCTGGCTGCCCAGCTGGGCACACCAGCTTGGGATGAGCATATAACATGGTCCCCTTGCCCAGCTCTAGCAACACTGCTCCAAAAGCCAGAGTTCCTATAAAGCCACTGCGGTTGCAGCTTGGGAGGGATTTTGCCCATATGTTTGAAAGTACATGCGTTCAGTCTGCAAGCTGAGCATCTTAAAAGACTGTCACTGACTTCCATGTCTTGCTTGTGTATTGGTCTACAGCCTCTCCAGGCAAGTCTTCCAGTCTGGAGGTAGTTTTGGTTTCATATATATGGTTTTTGGAGAGCCACCTCAGTTAGCCACCCTGCATTACAGCTGTAATAAATGCTGCTGCTCCCTGGAAGCTGAATCCGACCACAGTACAGATCTGACAGCTGTCTAAGCAACTGAAAACAACTGGTCATAAAACAAATGACTTTAAATCAAACAATAGAGAACCAAAGAAATATCACATTAAACTAATCACTATCAGTTGTTCCAAGCTTTTATATCAAAGGGGCAAGAGGAATAATTAATCCTGTAGACTTTACACCTTTTAAAAATTTTTAAAATAAGGGCAGCAGTTATCCAAGTCAGTAAAAATGAGGTAATTATATTGCAAAATTCTTTGGATGAGAATGAGACTTGCATTCTAAAATTCGAAGCTACATTTACCCACAGCAGAAAATTGCTGGAAATCAGGAGAATAGCAGCTTGCATGTTTATTTTTCCTAGAAGAAAACAATTGACTCTTCAGAACTCATTTCAGAGTGACTGGAAACAGATGGCTGCGGAGATGCTTTGTAACCCAGAAGCATCAGGGTGGTTATGGATTCCTGGGGGCTTGTGTCGTGCTTGCCTGCCTCGAGCTTAAACAAATACGAACTGAACTGGGAAGCAAAAGAACCTTTTCAGGAGGCAGGAATTCTCAGTTGTCCATTTGCCATGCTGAGAGAACGGGAATACAGCTACGTTTTCTCCTGTGATTGTCAATTGGTTTGTAGTGGTTTAGAAGTCACAGGCCAGTTATGCTTGGCAGTGGACAAAACTGACCTTCCCTAAATCTTGCAAAACCTGTATTTAATTTCTGCTGCAGGGGATTAGGAAAGAGAAAGGTGTTCTAGGCAGAACTTTGAAAAAAGAGGGTTTCCCTGGTTTTGTTCATAGTGCTATTTAGTGGAAGCTGATCATGCGGGGAGCTGTGTAACAAAGTTACTCTGCAATGCAGTAATTTTGAGTAAATATTCTTGTAGCTCAGTTCTGCGCAAATAATGTGTGCAGCCTACGGAGGGATTTTTTTCCAAAAGCTCTGTGAGCGAATCCCACGCTGCTTCTTGGGATCCCCTGCTCTAGGAAGGATGCAGGAAGAAAGATGGACTTGTGCTAGGAAGATCAGTTTTTCTTATCAGAATAAATTTGGTTGTTCAGTGTTTGGAGAAAGCACCTTTTTTGTGATGCTTTTTTCCGTGTTAATATGCCAAGAATTTGAATTCTCTTTCCAAACCAATGAGTAAATGTATTAAATGGCAATCATGCTATGTTGCCAGAATATCCAGACCAGGCTTATTTTTATATTAGCCAATGAGGACAGAGCTATAAAGCATCTTTTTATATACTATATGTGTCTATAAAGAGATGGGAATACAGTTTATTTTATATATTAGCCTTTCTAGTTTCTATATTTACCTGTGCTTGTTTTCTTGCATGTTTCTTATCACTTTGTGGATAGCATCCACAACCATTTCTGGAGTCAGGTATTGTTTCAATTAAATGTGCAACTAGAGGACACTCATAACACTAAAACTGCAATCCAGGTAAGTATTTAAGAAAATGCTTAATTTCTGATTGTGAGTAGTCACACTCGAGTTAGCAAGAGCATATATATTTAGCGGCTAGCTTGCCTGTCTGCATTTTGGTGGATCAGGGAGCAGGTAAACATGTTTTTACAATGCTGTTTCTTAACAAAATTGATGTTGTGGGGAGTTTCCAGATCAAAGCTCTTTACAGGTCAGACTTACAGCATAGTAAACTTGGCCTGGGATCTGAAGATGGAATTTTTTTTCCCTGTCACTTTCTTCATCTTTAATTTAAAAGATGAAGACAGGCCAGACTTTTTTCCTCCCTTGCAGCTTGGCTGCCTGTGCTATCGTCTTTGGGGCTGTTCTAAGGTTGATCAGTTTAAAATATGACTATTTTTTCCTCTCTACTCTTCCTCTCTCTGAAGTCACAGCTAAGAGCTTGGACCTTTGTATTTACTTTGCATCTTATCTTTGTTCTCCTCTCCCCAGGGTCCAGTTCTTTCTTCATGGCTTCAGTCTCCCTCCTTTCTCTCCTCTCTTATTGCTGTGCAGAGCCTGTGGCACTCTCCTTACTGAGAAAAGATCCTGCAGCCCAAGTCTCGTAATTTGATTTGAGCTTAATCCAGTTTGTTTTGGCAGGGACTTCCCTAGCTGGGGTAGGGCAGCCCCAGAGCCTCAGAAGATCAAATCTAGGCCTGGCCGTGTTTTAGCGTGGTCTTGCCTTGTTGCATCACAGCTGGCTTGGTCTTATCCAGGAAGATTTTGTAGGCTGAGTAAGGTCTCTAAATGGTCTAAAAATGGAAGGATAGCATGTAGAGAAAAGATCTTAAATCAATTTTCAGTGGAAGAAGTTAGGCTTGGGTGGATAGAGGCAGAGCAGTGTGTTTGTGCACATCCTCAAGTGGATTGAGGGAGCGGGTGGTGCCTGTGCGTATCTTGGGCCTTGGAGCTTTCTTTCCAGATCCTCCTGCTAGTGCTATTGCTTAAGAGGCTTTGCTGTGGTGCTTGTGCAAGCTGGCTGCTTCTCTCTGCTCTCGTGCTAGTCTGATGCTTCTAGAGGGTGGAGGAATCTGACTTGGTAAAATCAATTGGAAGTGTTGATTGGTAGCTTTGATGGATTTATAGGAGAGCCCTTCTGCAGAGCACTGGAATAAGTCATTTGCTGAATTAGTTACTGGTTCTCACTGGTGCCTGTTTCTTCTCTTGCAAACACAGTGACAAGGATGCAGCAGAGTAATGAGACCAGGTAGCACAATCTTTGTGGTGGAGAGGACAGACCTGTCCCTTTGGTCACTAGTAATGCCTGTGTTTTCAGTGACGTTGACTTCAGGAAGAGCCACTGCCCCTGCCTTTTCTAGGAGGAGTCAGCAGGAAATGTTGTTAACTTTAGTCACCTCAGGCTTTTGGATATCCTGGAGGCTGAAGTAGGGGAGATGGTAGAAAACTGAATGTTGCTCATATCCCAGTAGCATCAGAAATGAAGGCAGCTTAAAAATCTTTTGATCTTGCAAATCATCCAGAAAAGAAGGAAAAGTCAGAGATCAGCTGGGTAGTAAAAGCAGAGAGGTTTCATCCAAACTCTAGTCTTATACAGTCCAAAGTTGTGGTGGTGAAATCTAGGTCAATAATGCAGTTGGGGCCTGTCTGTCTACAAATAGTTTTTTTTGTGTGTTTGCTAATACACATGGTTAGTGCTTTGTATGTCAGAAGTGCTCTATCCATGCTTATAAAGCCTTGTAAATGCATGAAATAGTGTTCCTTGTGTTAATGTTCATTTAATAATAGCTGTCAGGCCTTCTAGGGAGTCCATTTCAAAGTATTAATTGAACTTCTTGGGTGCTCAAGGTTATTAACCTTTGACTGGAGCCCACACTAGCGGCAAGCTAATCACTCTCAAACGTTCTCCTCAGCATGCCTTATTGCTTAAGTACACCGCAGGAATGCAGTGTATCGCTGGATAAATCATTCACCATGATATCATCAGAACTGCTGGTTTGCCATTTAATTCTAATGGGGTACAGAATGTTTCAAACCATGGAAATTAGCATTTACATTGACCAGAAAACCTGGTTGAATGATATACATACACATTAAAAAAAAAAAAGCCTGAGGGAGAGGAAAACAGCAGAAGCAGCAAGCTGCATAGTGGCAGGTAACTCTTCATCTTCCCACCAGATAGGGACCTAAGCTATGTGGTCTGTGGAGGCTCTTATTTGGTGACCTGGACCATCTGCCATGTCTCCTCCATTGCTGTGTTGGAGGCCTGGGTGCTGTCTGTGACATAATCCCGTGTTACAATGGAGAGTACTGGGGTGTAGCTCTGTGCATGTCCAGAAAACCCCAAAATATTGATGGGGAAAAAAACAATGGAGACACTTTGGAGGGCTATATTGGAAAGGAAAGGAGCGTTCCCACTGTCTGGGGAAATTCTCCAAGGGAAACTGCTACTGAATATTTTTAGGAGCCATTTTAAGCTAAAAATGTGAGTGAGCTTACTTGACTGGACCAAAGCTGAGGGTCCCTCCTAAGGTAGACTCACCTTGAGTTTTGAGGAGTTTGAGACTATACTTGATGTTCAAGATTTCTTTCGTGGCACTTTCTGGACTGTGGTAATGACTACAACTGATGAAAGCATCATCAAAATGAATGAAAGAAAATGCCCTGACAGTTCTTCCCTTTTTTCCCCTACACAGGTTTAAAAAAATATTCATGTAGCAATAGTACTGTAAGCCACAGTATCAAAGGATGGTACTCACTTCCTGGTATCCCTCTTTGCTCATGTGAGCTGCATTAAGCTTCCCTTTTCATCTCTAATCCCACCTTTAATTCTGTGAGTACAGATTTTTGTAGGAGTGGGATGTCACTTTATCAAAAAGCAAAAAACTCTTGCTTTGTTTCCTAGGTCTTCCTTAAATGAGTTTTTCATTCATTTTATCTTTGACTCTCTTTAGCTTCAACTGTTCTTGCATCCCTAGTTTCCATTTAGATTAGTTTTGTTTGTCCTTCTGTCATTTAATTTTCTTCTCTTCACATTTTTCAGCACTTACACGTGCCTTCCTTCTCCTCCCTCCTCTCCCACTCCTTCTAGTCCCTGAACTCCCTTTCTATGAGGGCTTCCTTTCCTCTGGCCCCCTCTTGTACCCGTGTCCCTGTCTCTTTTGCCATTCAAGCACTATGCTGTCTGCTTGCCCATCCAAGCTCTGGCTATTTGGAGGAACTCTGACTACTGCAACCCAATGGATTTTTTTGGGGGGGGGGGGGCTTTAGGGCTGAAATGCAGGCAGAGGCTATTCTGGGAAGGAAAGGCTTGATCTATCCAAAGCCAGAGGCAGATAAAAGTCCTTATTATTGGTGTCTGTTGATGCCAAGAAGTGGCCTTGGAATATTCTTATGCAAAAGCTGTCTTTCTGCTGCCCTGGGGCTGACGGGGATCAGAAGGTAACCACATACGAGTGGCAGGCCCCAAATATTGGCCATAGTTCCCAACGGGAGGGACTTCAGTACCAAAGACAACACAAGTATAATATTGTGTTACGTGTCTATCAGTCAAGTGACCTTAGAGCAATGAGACCAGGTGGTGGTTTTCAAAATATATGGCCAGTCACTGTAGTCCTGAAGGAATCCAAAAGCCTCCAGTATGCCTCTGGGTAAAGCAGAGAGAAACATGTAGCTACTGGCTTAATCCTAAGACACTGCAGTCACTAAGTCTAGCCTGCACCCATTGCCAGGGCAAAGAAATTGCTGAGATGGGTCTAAGGGAGTGCAGAAGAACATGAGCTCACCCTGGAGGTCTTAAGCTGCCAAGGCTTTCCTGAAAAGGCAGCTGATTTCATGCAGGCAGAATATACGTATTCAAATGTCCCCAATAGGAAAGTTTCTATTAAAAAAACCCAAACACCAAAGACATACACTTTAATATTAATGTGAAAATTCTTCTGTTTATAAAATCAGCTCTTGTATGTGTGGGGGGAAGTAGAAAAGAAGCTGTTTGTTAGCAAAATGAAATCCAGACAAATAGTTACTTTCAAGTGGCTTGTTCTAACATGAGTTGACTATCCTTAATACCTTTCCTTTAACACCATTAGGCATCTCACTGGCACTCAGAACAAATTTATGAATGTCTTATAAAAGTCAACAAGCCACAGGAAAAAAATAAATAAAAAAGAGCCTTATGCAAACAGTGCTTCATCGCAAGAACTTAAACAAAGAAGGTCATATTCATCATTTGCTTACAGAGAGGGAAAGCCAACAGGACTGATGAAAGATGACACAAGGCCTGGCTGACTTTTCTATCTCCACCTAATAGAAGTTTCTGTGGGTGCTGCCAGGGTGGCCACACTCTGAAATCTGCTCCCCTGCCTCCCACCACATCTTGTATGTTCTGGTAATTGCTTTCTCCCTCTATTAGATTATTGGCTTTTGCACAGATGCACAAATAGGGGTAAACCACAGGAATCTGACCTTCAGGGTCACTTGAGAAGGAAAAAGACTCCTGTCAAATGGAGTGTGCTGTTCAGAGATGGATATAACTTGTACTGTTGGAGAGAGTGTTCATCAAGTAGATGGATAGATATCCACACAGTGGAATTGGTGGTAAAAATGTGACTCCTACTCGAGACAGGAGGTGAGTGTGACCTGAGGTGGTCTTTTGGATTAGGCTGTAATGTATCAAGAATTGATAGAGTAGTTTTGGTAGCTGCAGTTGCTATTGCTGCTTCCATAGTATGTTGTGGTATACAAAATACAAAGCATTAGGAGCTTGATGCTGTCAGTCTCTTATCAATTCTAGAAAGCTCTGAAGCTAGAAGTATAATTTCAGCAAGAAAATGTCATACATTTGGTGACAACCATGCAGTGAAGGAGGAAGGCATCTGCATGGTGAATCTGCAGGAGGTTAAAGCTGGGTTGGGTTGGTAGCTGTGGTGGGAGGATGGACTGGGCTCTCACTCAAGTCAGGGAGGCTCCACTGGGAGCGCTAGTGGAAGTGGAATCTCTTGTTGGTTATTTACTGAGGGGGATCTTTGAGACCGGATGCAGCTACTGAGCTTGGAGATAAGTCCAGCTTACACTCGCAGTTCTATGGCTCAGGGAAGTATTCAAACCTGTGGAAAGAGGGGGAATGTGAAAGAGAAATCTCAGGATGAGAGGCAGGAAATGGTTTGACTGCACCAAAGTAGGGTAATAAGGTCAGGTTAAACCTGGGGTGTGTGGGGGGTAATGTATGTTGCCTTACTTGGGTTTTTTGGCCAGTTATTCTTACTGGAGAAAACTCCTTTCTTGTGGCACCTGTGTGTGTGTTTCCCCTCTTCCCTTGATGAATCATTGAATTGTTCTGCTAGCTCGCACACCTGCCCTCTAGTTTCCCATTCCTCGTTTTGAAAATCTGTTCAGAATTAAAACAGAGGGGTTTTTATTCTTTCCTTTCTGCACTAGAGGAGCACGTGTGTGCACGCACACAGATTGCATCACGTAGGTTGCCAGTGCAATGCAAGCATAGTGCGGTACTTTATTGAAAGGGGAAAATGGAGTTCTCACCCTGTAATCGGAGAAGCAAATGCCCCAGGAGGTGACTAAGCTCTTACTGAAGGAGTTCATCTCTTTGGTCTCCAGAGCTGTGAAACAGGGTGAATTTGCCTCTCCACTACTGCCTTTGGACCTGTGCTTGAAGTTACCTGATGAAAGGACTGCTGCCATCATGCATTTCGCTTGCTCTGCTTGGATGCAACCTCGCTGATATGAACAAGAGATGGCTCCAAGGCCCTTCCTATAAGGGTCCCATCCCCTGGGCCATGGAGCTGCAGGCGCTCTGAGCTCTGGTTGCCCCAATTTGGCTTGGAGGTATCAAGCTGTCAACACCAGCCAGCCAATGGCAGCTATCCAGAGAGCATTTTAGCCTATTTCCCTCATCTAGGACAATGTAAAGATAATTACTCATTGCTGCTATCCCAGTTACCATTTTTGTGAGGGGCTACTCAAGTTTAGTTGCCAAGTACTAGTAGTACTAGTTAGAAACCTTCCTGGTTCTATGTTAGGGTTTAATGCAGCCTTCAGTTGTAGGCCATTTAAATCTCAGCAGGAATGGAGGATAACTTGCATGTACATGTTCTAGCTCATGGAGCTTAATAACCTTGTGGAGAGGAGCCCATTACAAGACACTTGTCACTTTTAGCTCTCAACTTGTATTTCAAGCAAAACTGGAAGATTTATGCCCATGAGAGAGCCTGCAAAGTTCAAGTGAAGGGGAGTGGAGAAAGCAACCCTGAAACTTTTAATAATTCATATAGAAAAGAATTGAAAAAATCAGGTGAGGAATGATGAAAGAGCCCTATGGTTTTGAAAAGATTTTTTTTTTTCTTTCCAGGGTTAAAGTCTGCTTGCTGCAGTTAGACTTTCTCCTCCTCTGAAACCATGTAAAAGTTAAACAGTTCAAGAGTACTTGCTGCTGTAAATTGTTATCCAGAATCTCAGTGCTCTTGGCTGCTTACGTTTTCTTTCATGCATGTATTTTCCTTTAATATTAAAGATTACTTTCTGCTTTATGGCATGACATAAATTGATAACAAAACCCTGCAACCTCAACAGATAGTCTAACCACTTTCTTTCAGACATTTTGTCCTATTGAATTATTGAGTCAGCTGTGATGACTTGGATGTAAACATGTACTTTTGAACTTATGAGGATCAAAAACAAAACAACACTAACCGAGGCTAGAATCAGGAAATGAGCCATGGAAAGTTGGTATCGGTCTTCCATCTTTATTTGTTCATTCATTGTTTTGTGATGTGGCATCCAGAGTAAGCTTGCTCAATTTATAAGAGAAGCAAATGACTTTTGGACACCACAAAGTTTATGGAACTGGCATTTATAAATATTGTCTGCCTTGCTTTTTGGTTTACCATGATTATCATCAAGACAAATCATGCATGAGGAATACAGAATAGAACCAAAGCTAATGTTTTTTCTACTGCTCTTTTTGAGATTCTCTGACCAAAGTGAAATGTTGGCCAGCAGAAGTAGTAGATAAGACTCAATTGCAGGAGGAGATATTTGAGAAAGGAAATGTCCTTGTTGATAGTAATTCTTCTTAGACTTACTTGAAAAATGAAGAAAGTGAGATTTCAACATCACTGGCCTATATCTGTAACTATTATTATTATTATTATTATTATAGACTTCTAGGTGAAGAGAAGAATAAATAAGCTGCTCATCATTTCTAAACCAAGAGGCTAAAACTATACGTAGTGGTGATCAAAGTGAGAAGCTTGCTAGACTGATCTGAAAAAAAGTTGAGTTGTGCTGTGAATAGAAATCGTTTTTAGTTTGTTCTGATTGCTGGCACTAAGGTTTAAAAGAAATTCTGGTAACTTACTAGAACTGGCCTTTTGCTTTGCTTAAGGTAACTTAAAATGCTAAAAACAGGCATGCTAGAAGTTTTATATGCTACTGTGAAAGTCTGCAGAGAAAGAAGTCCCTTTATCTGAAAGTGGCTTCTGGTTTCAAGGACTTTCCTTTCAAATACTTGACCTGCAGCATCTGAACTGTTTTTTTTGAGGTTCAGGAAACTTGACTTCAGCTGGAAAAGGAAGTTGGGCATCTAGGAAAGCCAAGTCTGCCTTGTCCCTTAGGTTGGACACTTAGACGTATCTCCTATTCCAAGTGCTTTGTCTGACATACTTGTTCAGGTGCTGAAGCAGTAACATTAACTCAATTTCCAGGTCTCCTATGCTTTATCTTGTAGCCTGCTCTTCCCTTTTGTTAGGTGGCAGCAAAAGACGGTCCAGGGTCAATAAAAAGAATGATTTTTCTCTTAAAAAAAAAAAAAAAAAAAAAGACAACAAGTTCCTCCCTCCTTACCCCCCACTCCCAAACATCTGATTTTGAAATGTATAAAATCACTGTAGTAGCTATCACATCTCCTTTATTGGTCTGTTGCCTTTCCAGTTAGTATCTACAAATGCTAAATTAAGAGGTTAATTTTTCAGCCTGTTAGTGGCATTAAACAGGAGATTTTTTTTTAATGAAAATCTGATTCTCTAGCAGCTGTAAATCCCTAACAGTAACAAAAAAGTAACAAAAAGTTGCTTTTTTTTTCCAGCCATGCAGTCTTTAAAATGTTGACAGGTCTCTTTTATATTTTATTTGTACCAGTAGTCATTTTTCCAGCTGTTGAGCAGATCAACACTCTGCACTTTTTTCTTCATTCCCAGCCCATCAGATGCTTTTTGCATTTTATTTTAGTTTTAACAAGGAGGAAGCTGCGTTGACTTCTTGGAAGTATTCCTAAGAATATATTTGAGTGCAATTAAAAGAGGTTTGTCACTGGTACTTGGATTGTACAGAAGTCTTCTCTGATCCTGTAGGGCAGTACTTCGCAGGCATAAATATGGAAAAGGGCCTGCTTCCGTTGTGACACAGCAGCAAAATACTTCATATTTATTTGTGCACCCTGGTCCAGTTCTGACAGCAGTGACACCAATGTAGAGTTGGATCTAAATCTTCTCAGGACACTGCAGTCATCTTGTGCTGCAGCATACTGCTATGATGGAAGAGGCCAGTGATGCCTTTCCACTTGCCTTGTGGGAGACCCTCTGCTCACAAATAATATGCTTCCCCTAAGAAAGTCTTCACTCTCAACTGATATTCTGTGCCCCTTTTCATGAGGGGCAGCAAGTCAGTGGGCTGGATGTTTGTCAGAGTGGGGAAAAGGGTGTTCTTCACCCTGCTTCACCTCTGATTTGTATTAGAACCCCTGCAAGGAACAACCTCACCCTCCATATGTCTGGTGAAGAAAACTGGCTGATGCTGAAGGTGGTCGTGGTGGGAAATGTTGGTACAGGTGAAGGTCCTAAGAGTTAATGGTGCATTGGGATCCAGCATCTCCTATGCTGCAGGACACCTAATCCTTCAGACTGAGTCTTTCCTTTGATGTGCCCTCTGGAATGGCCACAGAGACCTTGGCCTGCCGAAGGGGTTAGTGGGAAGGTGGAGGAGTGCAGAAAGGATTGAAATGACGGGTACTTCAGGCTTTGTCTAGTATTCTCTAGTGCTTGTCTGCAGCTGGCCCTTTAGCACTAATTGTCCTGTTGTCTGCTTGTACACACTTTATAGGTCTATCTTGATTTGTTTTCATAAAACACTCAGCAAAAAGCATCAATTAAATCATTCATAAGAGCTTTACATCAGCAGCAATTGATGAGATTGCAAGAAGCAGACAAGGAAATCAATGTCTCTTCTTTTGCTAGTATTCTGCTCCTTTCCAGTTTATAAAAGGAGGTGTATTGTAGAAGTTGCACAATCTGGAACTTGAAGATGGAAAATGAACATGACTTACAGAAACAGATAATTCTCTTGTGGGAGAAAATTCCCATGGAAATTAATGTCAGTATTTTGAGCATGCATGTTACCAGCAAATGAGAATTTAAGATGTGGCTGTATACAGCCCTTCTCTACCTTGCACAGCTCAAGTTTTTGAACATTTATCAGCCAGAGCCAGTGGGGTTTTTGTGGAGTGGAGCAATAAACCTCTTCCTTCTTTATACACTGAAAAATAGTTGTGCTTGGGTCAGGTTTGTTGGGTAGTGCTGATTATGTCAGATTTGATCTCAGCTGTTTTCTTAAAGAAGAATATCTTGTAGCTTGTTTTAGGTAATGAAAAAACAGACTGGAAGCAATCATGGCCAAGTGACATAAGCCTCAAAGCTACCCATTCCTGCTGTTGCGTTTCTGCTTTTAGTTGTTGCAGAACAGGCTTAAAAATAAGCTGATGTTCACTGGTCTGTATCTAGGTTACCTTACTCCTCCCCTCTCCTTCAGCTTGGCAGTTGGCTCTTGGAGAGCACTCCCAAATTTCTTGGAGGAAGCCACTCTTCACACCTCTTGATGTTGAATGATTTGGGACCATAGTTCTGCATGTTCTTATTGTCCTCTGAAGACTAATGTGGGACAAGGTCCTGTCCTCCTTTGTTTAGTTCTTCTAAAGACTGAGCCTTTCACTTGAACTGTTGCCTGAGTATTTTTACAAGTCCAGACTTTCACTTGGCCCTTGAGCTGCTACTTCCTTCTCCCCCCCCCCCCAGGATCTTGTTTATGTTATTGTCTTTTTTTCTTTTCCCTTGCCTGTTTTGGGGGAAAGGGAGTAATGCATAAGAAAAGCTAAATGAGTTTGATGCAGAGGATCATTCATTTGTAAATGGAAAAGTCAAGTGGTCACCTTGGCCTAATGTCTAAGGTATGCTTAACTAAAGGCTAGATCAACTCACAGTCAAAGTTCTTGTATAAGGGAAAACATCAATCATGGTTTCATTCATGAATCTTTTTCCTGCCATGGTAGAACTAGGTCAGTGTGAAATCTAATCTGCCTATCACAAGGCTGATGGAAAAGGCAAAAGGCAATTCCTTGCTGCTCATTCCTGTGGTGAGGCAGAGTTATATGAGACAAGGTGAAGTTGTTGCAGTCTTCTCACTATTACCCAGAGGTCATGTTCCAGATGAGCAGGTGATGAGATTTGCCTCTCTTCCCCATGGTATCTTCCTCTTCTCCCAAGCCATAGAACAGAACTGCAGCCTTTGCCCCTGCTAGCAGATGATGGGATAGCTCAGTTGTGTTGTGAACCAGCTGAGGGGCAGTTGACCTCCTGCTGCTTCACGTGGTTGACTGAAGCATCATGCCCTGTCAGCTTCCAGTAGACTCAGGTAGTAGATGCCTCAGATTTTTCAGGGCTCTCCAGGAGTCATGCCATAGCCCTGTGGCTGCTGTGTTTCAGCTGTTGTGAGCGCAGTGGAAATGACATGGAGTAGAGAGAGCCACTAACTCTTGAGTCAACTCTCAAATTTCCTTTTAGAAAGGAACAGGTTGCTGTCTTCTAATAAGATTTTTTTTGGTCTTCCTCTTTCTGCCAAAATGGCACAAGTAAAAATTGTTATGTTATTCAACTGGGAATAGAATTCTTCATGTCTAGTGTCCTCCTGAAGGCAGATTTAACTTGATGTGTAGATAGGAGTTTGTATAGAACTGTATTATACATAGGACAATATAGTTCTACAAACAAGGCATGGGAATCCAAGGAGCGATTCGTGGTAGTTAAAATGTATAACGAGTTGTTGAGGAATACCTGGCAGATATTCAGGACTCTTGCTGCTGGAGTTAGGCAGAAGTTTGAGATGAGGAAGAGATCTGAATCTAAACTTGAAAATCATGATGAACACAAATGAAAACTTCAAGGGAAGACGGTAGAGTCTGTGTTTCTTACTATTACATTTTTTTTTGTAGGCAGGCATATTCCACCCCTGAGACCCCAGTATGAAGCAGGTATCTCATGTGGAAAGTAAGGTAAGCTATGTTTCAATAATTTAGAGGTTTTATAGTGTAATTCTCAGCCATAATTGGAAAGACATGTGCCAAGAAGCTGCATAAACTCTGCCTTGAGGAATAAGAGAAATCAAGTAAAGTTTGAGCCTTGTCTTTTTCCATACGCATCTGTGCCTATTGGTCTTCTGCTTTGACTGTTCTGGTGGCAATGGAGGAATGCTAGCTGCATGCCCATCACTTTTCCCCCCTTAACTGTGCCTGTGTAAGGTCCTGGAGCTTATGATGTGCTTTGACTTCTGTAATGTACCAACTCAATGGACTTCTGCACCTGTGTTAACAACTGGGACATTGTGCAGAATACCAGTCTAACTGGATAAGACTGGGATGGCTGGTCTTCAGAGAATGAGTTTTCTGAGAACTTGCTCAGTTTCTCTGAAGTTATTTAGCCCTCTACAATGAGAATGATGGCACTTCCCATGTGTACTCTGAATATAACTAGGAAGATATTATAATATGCCATATGTTTTTAGCATTTTGCAGAACTTCTGCAATGACTTGCAATTGTTAGAACCTGAATTGGTGGGAAAGAACAGTGGAAGAACTGCACTGAGTCATATCAAAAGTGCAAGTAGTCCTCTGGCTTGTGTTGGTTTTTAGGTCACAGCAGCTGTGTGAGGAGAAATGTATAACACAGCAAGAAAACGATGGTACTTCCCTTGCTATACCTTCCTGGCCTCCAACAGTCTGCTACTGAGAAATGTTTTGAACCACAGATTTGTTGTCTGCCCCCCCGCCTTCTTCCAAGATCAGTGGCAGCTGTGGGCACTTGGTAATCTCTGAAGCCCAAGCTACTATATGTAAATGCCTAAATATAGATATAGAGGCCTATGAGTGTGAGACTATGGGCACCATAGAAGTGTATTGGAAATTTCACATTTGCCTTTTGGGGGATTGGATCAGGCCCTATTTCAGATAATCTGCTTGGAAAAAAATGTGAATGAAGTGGCTTGTCCGAAATGTTTGAACAAATGTAACAAATGGCTGGCAAGACTTGGGAGTTCTGGATTCCATTCCTGCACTCTGACTGCTGAATTAAATCCAGGCTTATAGAGAAAGAACTTGTGCTGGTAAGCATGTGATAAAGATGCAAAGGCATCTTAATTGCATCTTTTTCAGAGTACATTGCTGTAGTGTTATTTCCAGTTTATTCTTCTCTAGAGAAAGCTGGAGCTCCCAGGGCTTTTTAGTATGACTACTCCACTCAGTTAATTTTGAGATAGAACCTCCATCATTTGTGCTGGTTCATGAAAAAGATCAATGGTTTTCAGCCCTTCTGCCCATCCTGAGGTGGGTATGTGTAGCTAGTTATATATTTTATACCTTTATTTCAAATATAGGCCTTTAAAGGAGGGGAATGCACATGCAAAGTGGTGTAAGAATTTTTCTGTTGCAAGATGTAGGTATAGTCAGGGGCTATATCCCATGCAAGCTGCAGGTACTAGACTTGTCTCAGGGAAATGAGCCAGTCCAGCAGTGAGCTGTGCAGTAGGTATATGCAGAGGCTCGGATCTCTTTCCCCTTGAAGGCAGGGGGAGTTAAACCGTTGACTTTCTTGCAGCTGGGTTAAGCCTGTAAATAGTTTCTAATACTTGCATATTATTAGATACCCTCACAGCTAGATCTAAGCATACTTGATCCCTAGAGGAATTTGATTTTGCATACAGTCAGGCATTCCTCATTTCTCACTAGTTAGGTAGGAACATTTGCAGAGAAGTGTGGGTTTGTCGTCTAGCCTAGCTGCTGCTTCCTGACGGGGTGATAGAAGCTCTTTCAGAAGCTGGGTGAAATACAGCATTTCAGAAAAGAAATTTATAGTTTGTCTCCCAACAAACTATCCCTGTGACAGCTGAAGAGGGAACACTCAGGCTCTGCATAGGTTGAAGTCTTTGATGTGGGACCATTGGCATCTGCTCTGCATATCATAGTCGGAACATAAGGACAGCAAGTGGGTGGTTCAACAGCTGGGATGGGAGTTGAGGGAGAATGACATTAAACTTTCATCGGATGGGTATAGCAAAGGAAATGAAGGGGTTTGGAATATTGTTTGCAATTTGGCATGATTGTTTCTTAATGTATTAGTTTACCTCAATTTCTTGTCTATTTTCTTTTCTTCATCTTTTGCTCCCCAGTGAAATCACATGCTTTTGCTTTCCTTTCACAATCATACACAGAGAGGCTTCCCTAGGGGTTTATGATCAATAGAAGCAATCAGCAGGTGCAAGTACTTGGTGCATCACATGTAAATGAGCGGGCTGCAATACTAGTGCAGAACTAGCAGCCAAAGGTGGGAAGCTGAATGCTAACAAAAGACTAGGTCCAAGGTCTGAGGTACTCTGTGCGCTGCCCTCCTGATGGTGAACCACCACAAAGTTCAGCACTGGGTGGCCCAGCATGGTCTTAAAACTAGAGGTGGCCTAACATACAAGAAGACTCCATGATGTACAGGAGCATGGTTTGGATAAGCCAGCTTGAGACTTCCTTAGCACTGCTGTTAATGCTTGTATTTAGGTTTCATCGCTCATTAAGCTGTTAGCCTGTTTTGATCTTCATTTCGACAAGACTGGGTTGCTCTATCTTAATTATATGCACGTCAATACGTCTAATTTGTGTTCTTTTAAGAACTTGAATGAGTTGCATCCTGTCTGTGTGATATCTCTGGGCAAATGCCATGCAGAAGACATTGGGTCGCCACACCCAGGTCCAGAATTTTCTTAAAAACACCAGGAGGTGGTTCTTGTCCTTAATACTATATGTGCTGGGGAGGGGGTGGTGGTGGTGGAGGAAGCTAGCCATTTGTGTTTGCAATTTCTGACTACAAAGGCAGTAGCTGGACATGTGGATAGAAAATTGATCTAAAAATAGAATTACCTATCCTGACCTTGCAATTAAGTTTGGTATCTAAGAATTCATGGGAATGATCCCCAGCCTTGAAGTTATTGCCTGCTGTGCGATAGGCTGTTTCCATGTCTGAGGGCAGGACTGCATTCTTCTCTGAAGGCCTATGTGAGTCACATCTTATGAGCTGTTTTATCACTCTAATTAGTCTACAGTTTGGAAAAAAATGTATACAAAAGGACAAAGGCAAAACATATTAGGAGTCTCTGTAAACTTGTGAGGCGCTCCATATGATTTTTCTAGTTGAAAAATAAAACACTTCTAACTCCTTTCATCTGTGCTACAGTACTGAAATGTCTCTTCCATATGTCAGTGGTATAATCTACATAATGAACAAAGCTTCACAGATGGACTGGCTGATGCAACGAACATTCTTTTCATAAATTACCTCTCGTTTTTATAATTTTCTTTGGTTTCCCACAAGATGGGCTGAATATTGACAATTACTGAGCTATTACTTCCTATGTTGCATAACTTACAAAAGTGCTGTAATTCAGTGAGGTGAGATTTTGTTCCAGAATAATCACTAGCGCAAAATAGCTAGGAGAAAGGAAGGCAGACAGTAAAAGGAAGGGGGGGGAACTGTAAAATGTATGCCCCTAGGAGAAAAAAATCTCCCTGATTTCATGCTTTATTTCTTAACTAATGTCATTAACCTAATATGTTTGCCCTATAATTTAGGCAATGATACATCTCTTTTGACTATGTTGGAAATTCTTTGTGCCCTTGCCTTCTGAAGTTTTAAAAACCTGTTTTAGTTTTTATTACAAATGCCCTTAAAAAAAAAAAAAAAAACTAAAGGCCTTTTAGGAATGTGGGAAAATATTTGTTTTGAAGTTCCACTTTCACCTTCACTGCTTACCTTGGCCAATGCTCACCACTCATTCAAACTCTCAAAGTTCCAGGACTTCAGATTTTTTTTCTGCAGCCCTACTTGGTAGGTTGGAGACCAAATCCTTCCTGGTTCTTGTGTCTCAGTCCTTATCCAAAGATGGTTGCTGTTGACATGGTTTCTAAACTCTGATTCAATCTGAGCTTCTCAATTGCTTGCTGGATCTGAGAAGGTAAAGTCAGAGAGACTGAAATCGCTATGACCACATGATCAAGACTTGGAAAAGCTTTATGGAAAACAGAAGTCTAGCTTGTCTGAAAGAGGACGTTTTCTTTTGCTTCATTGTAGGGATGCATCATCCCAGCCAAGAACCTGGAAGACATTAAGGTAAATGCGATTGTTGCAAACACTGAGGTTTTTAATTTTATTTTATTTTTTTATGGGCCAGCTGCAGCTTAGAGAATGTGAGGTGGAGCTGCAATACAAAAGTAGGCTTGAAGGTGACATTTTGGTTATCCAGGAACAACAGAAATGCGCAAGAGTTCCGAGTTCTCATTAGCTCTGTGTACGGGGAGCGTGTATGCATTTTATGTGTACGTAAAATTTTATGTAGTGATGGTTTCGAATAAAAGGGAAGATATCTCATCCTTGGAGTGAAACTCAGACACTCACTAGTCCAAAAAGTTTGCCTAAGGCCTCCTGAAATGCTCACTCTCCTTTTTTTTTTTTTTTTTTTTTTTTTTTTTTTTTTTTTCTTTCATAGTTGCCATAGATTTCTGGGTCTCCAGCATTTATTCTGTCTCACAGCGTATGTCTGCACTCCAGCTGAAGGTGTGATTGCTCCACCTCATGTACCATGCTAATAGCAGTGTAACTGCCGTGGCAGATGCTTAGTTGCCAAGTATATTCCCAGTGTCCTAGGCAAGCATACTGAGCCTGTGCTGAAACTTCCACGGCTGTCAGCTGTACTCTTATACTGACCAAATCAGGTATCAATAAAACTACCTTGGGGTTGTCTGAAAGAGTAGTGTCCACGCTCTGGATTGCACTGTAAATGTGTCTTCAGCGGTTTCCACAGTTAGGATCAAAGCCATACGGTTTCCAGTAATAGGCAAGTTCTCAAAGATTGTATGCATCTTTCCAAACAGGTTTCCTTTTTGTTGTTGTTGTTGTTATTTTGGATGAAATGTCGGTGCCTCTGCCTTAAGCTGAAGCCTTTCATGGGATTTCTCTTCCACCCTTTATTGTTCTCAGGTCTTGTGCTAGATTCTCCCCACCTGCCTGGGCACCATGACCTCTGAATGCCTCTCACTCACTGACTTAGGCATACTTTCCCAATACTCTTCTGGCTGCTGTGTGCTCTCTCATTTTTCAGTTCACCCTGTAAAATAGGGCTGGCTGAACCAGCTTGCCCAGGGACCGAGTTCGGTATTCAAGAGACGGACTAAATTCCTAACTGGTGTGTGGCCAGTGGTTGTTTTCTTCCTATTTCTAGAGGAAGATAGATTTTTTTTTCTTTCTGGAATAACAACGTCCTGCTGAAACAGTAGTTCAAACTATCTTTTTCAAACCTGGGTGCCAGAAGTGAGAATCATCTGCTTATATTCTGTGATATGAATACGGAGGCACACTTTCAGACATACTGTTTGCCCTCAGCTTCTAGTTGTTGTAACTACTCACTGCCTCTGCAAGCCAGGTTCTTTATCTGGAGATCTAGCAGACAATAATGCTTGCACAGCTTGGGGGGGTAGGGGGCCTGCAAATTCAAAGCCATCTTCAGGCCTCTAAGGGCCACTAATGTCTTGATGACTCTTGGAAAAAAATGTCAATTCTAATTATATGCTTCAGGTAGCATATATGCTTTGGTGATTTTAAGATTCCTTTTGGCAAGGAAGAAAGTAGCACCTCCAGGTCCCGTGTCAGATAATACATGGTACAGGGAGGGATATGAGCTCTTGATTTGTTATTGGTTGTGTGTTATGTAACGTAACTGCTACCCAACAGACATCGAATGATTCCTAGTGAATATGCATTTGGTCTTGTCATTTTTGCTCACCTATCACTGGTACACAGACTATATTTTCCTCTAAGGCATTTTAATTCCTTATTAGCTAGTGATTTGTTAATACATGTTCTTTTTCTTCCCCCCTTCTCCTCTTCTCCCTGCCTTTCTGGGCTGAGTGAACGTATAATTAAAAACTTGATATCTAGATATCATATTGGTTAACTGAAATTGGTTGGAGAATATACATAATGTTGTTATTGTCTCCCTGACTGGATGAGTGTGTAAGCATTTCCAAAACAAACACAAATGTAAACTTTGCTTTCCATGAGCGTTTGTGCCAGTAGAATCTGATCTTTCCAAAGCTCATGGCAAACTAATACCAAAGAGGTGTGAGTGTGGAAGGAACAAATCTATATAAATATTCAAATGAACATTTACATGAACATTGTTAACTCTTCCGTTAGCTCTCCAGGACCCCCTGCATTTCTTTTGATTAGCAAGACTTGTGGTTTAGATGTCTTAATTTATATTCTCCCTTATGTGCTTCCTTGGGCACAACTGACTTCTGCAGGTCTATCAGTGTGATGGGTGGCCCTGTTCAGGGGTGATTTCCAGTTCTAGCATGAAGTTTCCTAGGGGAGCTGAACCTCTAGCTGAACTAGGGGAGGAAATATCCCAGAGGATCACAGCATCACCAGTGTTGTCAAGGGCCTCCAAAGACCATCCAAGCCCCCTGTCAGAGCAGGATGATCTAGAGCAGATTGTTCAGGGTTGTGTATGGTCAAGTTTTGAATCTCTCCAAGGAAGGAGACTCCAGAACCTCTCTGGGCAACCTAGTCCAGCATTTGACCACCCTCACAGTAAAAATAGTCATTTCTTCTATTTGAATAGAGATTTTTGTGTTTCAGTTTGTGCCCACTAGACACCACTGAGAAGAGGCTGGCTCCATTTTCTTTATCTGCAATCTTCCCCCATTCCCTTTCCCCCACAAAATTGTATTTATCCTCTAAGCTCTCTGTTCCAGGATTGTGCCATTTCCTGGGAACTTCTGCATTTATTTAAAAATATTTTTGCTTCCTAAGTGGTAGGAGAATTTCACCTTTTTACTCTAAAGGCACAGGAGCTAGGAGGACGGTGGAGTTTGCATGAGGAGTGACGTGCAGCCTAGTGCTTTTCCCTACAGACCATGCTGGCTCCCATGCTGACAGCTCTTCTGTATAGATATGCACATGTATGCCACCACGTTGTTATTAGACCATAACATTAAGCAAACACTTTTTTGTTCTACTTGCCCATGTGTATCAAATTCTCAGCATGAGAGACTGTGATGTGATGCAGGTGAGAGAAAGGTGCATTTGCTTTTGTGGTTCATGCTGAGATGTGAGGCTCATTCATTTCCCCCCCCCCACACACGCACACATATGCTTTTTGTCTTCTCCATGTCCGCGCTGCTGGGGCAGAGAAAAAGGTGGCTTCCCTGACCAGCTAGTGCAGTGGCAACTCTTTTTAAAAAAAAAAAAAACAATCAAAAAAAATCAAAAATATTCAGGACTAATTAAGGAGTTGTCCCTATGATTTGTGGTTTTGTATACTGGAAAGCAGGCCAAGGCTGTCTGATTTCATTTCTGTAAAAGAATGTAACTCCAGTTCCTTGCCAGTTTATACCATTCCCCATGCCGGGCAGTAGATAATTTCTCATGGTCCCAAAGCTTTCAACAATACTCCATTATGTTTCATGACTCATAAATGGGCTGGTGCCCATGGAAAGCCATGTGTCTCAGTGCAGGCAGTACAGCTCCCCGCAGTACGTTTGAACTGATTTCATAGCCTCCAGACCTAGCATGGTTTGTTATTTTCATGACTTGCTCACTGTTCTCATTGTTGCTAAGACCATATTGCATCAGTAGCAGAAATGAAATTAAAGGCCCTGATGCGTTTCGCTGTGAAATTAAAAGCACAATATGTGGAGCTTCAAATGGACGCGGAGGAAAACAAGATCAAACAAAAGAGTGAACTAAAGTTCAGATCTAATAGCTCTTTGAGATAAGCAGCTCGTATAAACTGCAGGGACAGCTGATAGATAAGACGGTATTATCTGAGCTGATAGAGCTGCAGTGATTATTGCTGGCTTACCTGGGTACTCGGGGCTCTGTGCCGATGAGTGTTGCACACGTCCTCGCTGTTAGATTACAATAAACTGAAAGATTATTTAAAGATATGATTATGATATATAATCTCAAGTCCGATTCTGCAACCTTTATCCAAAGGAGTTGGATAAGCGGAAGCAACTGTTCCTTGTCTAATTATCATTACTTGTTTCCTTCAGTCTGTTAAGTACCATGCAAATGTACATGAAGTCACAGTCTGTACCCCTACACCTGAGTAAAGGTTGAGAGATTATGGTATTGTATTTATGGCCTGATCCTGCTTTTATTTATACATATGGAAAAACTGCTGGTTGGCTTTTTTTTCTCGGTATTTTTTAATTCTATTGTGATTTTCCTGGGGTTTTGTTTCAATTGACGTGATCTCAGAAGCCTTGTGATATGGGGAGGGCTGTTCCAGAGGGGCTAATTCAGAACGCAAGCCAGAAGGAGGTCAGTTTAGGAGGGCTGAATGGAGCGGTTTTTTCTGCTGTTGTAAAGCAGTTTTGTAATACTTAGATAACTTATTAAAACAGCTGCCAGGTCCTGTTGCAAGCATATGACTGTGGAAATAGCTATTTGAGTAATAAGAACAATAGAATTTGAAAAAGTATGATTTATTTCTCTTTCACTTTTTTAGTTTAAAAAAAACAAAACAACCCCCTCCAACATGTTAATACTACTTTATTTGTTAGTTAGACATTGCAGGCTAAAGCAACATGTTGCAAATGCTGTAGATTGAATGTTGATTTATTATTTTAAAATTGCTTCCCTTTCCATTTTTTGTTCCTCTCTTGTGAAACAATTTAGTTTGGTCTTCAATATTAGAATTTTTAAAAAGTTGCTCTCAGATTAGCCTTGAAAGATCATGAATAAAGTATTTTAAGATATATGCTGTCATTGAGTTTGTTCTTAGTTGCATAATTCCTCATTAGGTATTTCATTTTTTTCTGATTTTCCAGTGATCAGGTTTTTAATGTACGTATTTAAGAGGACTAAATATATTTGGTCTGGTGAAAGAAAAGCATGTTCTATAAACAGATCTGTTTCTTCTGCAGAGCTTCGTCTGTGTTTTTTTTTTTTTTTTTTTTTTTTTTTTTTTTTTTTTGGAAGGAGCTGCAGCAGTAACATTGGAAATGTGCTTGGTATCTTGAAACAATCACTGGGCATTTGCGCAGGAAAGTAAAGCATGTGTGGATCTGTTGTGATGCCTAATGATTCATTTAGTGCTCTGTGGTTTGTGATTCTAATGACTGTATGTGGTAATCCTGCTGCCACCCTCATCTCCCCCTTCCTCTCCTCTTGCTTTTCTCCCTGAAATAGGTAAGCAATTAAAAACTCAGCAGCAGACAATATCAGACGCTGCATTACCCAGACTTGGCCGGCAGCAGGTAACGTGCTGGAATACCGTGCGTATTTACCACCAGACTGGGAGTCGACTCAGGAGGTCAGGTCTCTGCAGCCTGCACTATGCTTTTGGCTTCCCTTCATTTTCCACCAGCTCCGATGGGGAAAATTCCCCCTTGTAGACCAAGATCGATGGCTGCAAGCTACATAGGATGCACTTCCCGATGGTAACTAAAAGTGGCTTCCTATTAGTTGATGTAGCTGGATCCCTCCTCTGATGTTAAGGGAGGCAGGAGCAGTAATTGCTTAGCTTGAAGAGAAAGAAGGAGCCTTTCCCCATGCAGAGAGGAGTGTGATCTGTGACCCTTTTCACAGCAAAGCCAAGGGAAGATTTATTTATTAAAGCTTAAGGCAAATGTTCGGATACACAGGAAAAAGCTTTGGAAACAACCTAAAATCCTTGTAGTGTGCAGCAGCCTGGGGAACTGTTTACCCAATTTTTGTGAAGAAAGCCCTCCTTCCATCCCACCTCTGACCAACTCCAGACTAGCCACCTGCCTAAACATGCTCCTTGGGGATTTTTCTCTCAATTCAAATGCAAATGCTATGCTGATAGCTTACTCAGGAGCTTGGCAGCTGCTCCGGGTGCAGTTACAGGAACGTTTTCCCCAGCAGCAGAGACGATTTAAGAAGTTTTGCCCCCACCTTTGGCCACTTGCTCGTGGCACTGTACCGCATGGTTCATTGCCCCCCCTCAGTTGTGCTGAGGTGGCTGTTTGTAGAGACAAAAAAACGATCCAAAAGTAAAACAACATCTGTCCAAAAAATGCTTCCCTGACCCAGTTTACCACATAGCACCACAACCAGTTGCATCAGCACAACCAGACAGGAGATAAACTAAGGTGTAGGGATGGGAACAGGAAGCCAGTGCCTGTCAAAGTGGAAACTTCTCAAACAGGCTTTTTTCCTGGAGAAGATAGTTTTGTAGTTAGGTCTTCAGGTCGTGGTTCTACAACACCAGATCCATGCACCCAGAGGTATTAAACTGATGTAGGTCAGAAATAGGAATGCGACTGCTGGCCCGTTGGGCACAGATGCAGCATCCACACGGGTTTTGCAGTTTTATTTCAGCTTTCTTCTTGTTGCAGGAGAGCAGAGAATACTTGATCTGGCATAAAGTTAGAGAGGTGCAGACAGGTGATATTTGATCTGGCATAAAGCCTGGCGGTACAAAGTTAATATGATGAAATGTTTTGAGCAAATTTGAACCAGCAGAGTTTATACCCGATCAGCGTTTTGCTTCATGTGGCTATGGCATTTTTGATCATGCAGCAGAAACTAGATTTAGTGCGTTGTCAAGCCGTGCCGTCGGAAGTCCTGCTTTGCTTCCCACATCACAGCTCCTTGCAGGAAGCTATTGAGTTTTCAAATGAGCTATCTTCTTCCTGTCCTCACGGTCCCTATGTATCTTTAGGACTGTTTGAAGTCAGTGCTATTCTATGCCACTTAGGTCATCAAAAACATTAAGAGCGCAGACATTTTGCTGCACCCTTCTCAGCTTCTCACGGGGACCACACAAGACCTTTAGATATGTCATTGAAATAGCAAGTGGAGTGACAGAGAAGGTCCTTGTTTGGACACAGTCTTTGAGGACAAATTTGCCTGTTTCCTGCTGTCAGGATTTGGGATTTCTAGGCCACAGAGGGAATGGGAAAAAAACAAGCTATCTCCCATAAAGCAGAAAGTGAATGATGAAGCGGTTGTTTCTGTCACGGTGGTAAAATCCAGAGGCAGGAGGTAGACTGAAAAACAGGAGCATTTGCTGCAAGATAATGCAGAGTGAATGCTTTTAACCAGTAGCTTGTGTGGAAGTGGTTCATTCAGTTGTCCAAAACAGACTTTGCAACTTCTTCGGAAATTGTTCCAGAAAATCCAGTTGCTTCTGATAATTTCACTTTATGCTGTAGTTCCTGGCCCAGCTTCTAGTTGGCAGATGTGGACTAAAGCTATCTCTTGACAGGAAAAGAGGATTTGGTTTTGGTGTCCCAGAGGACCATAGGCTCTCCCATAAGCCTGTTGAGGAGGAGACGCAGAGCTAAGGGTGTCCAGTCAGTAGCTGTTAAATAGAGAGCAATTACTGTCATGGATCAGGTATGATAATGCAGTGGGTTAATGCCTAAATTAAATTAGCTATAACCTAGTTGATATAACATGCTGTGTCTTAGAAGTGATGTAAGCCGATGTCTTCAGATACTCATTAAGAATTGATTTCTATCTACGAAGGATATGAAAATGTGATGTGCTAGCTGGATGCTAGATATTGTGTTATTGAATAAATGTCAAAATCGGTGAAAATGCACACCCAGAATTTCAAACGGTCCAGAGTTCACAACTGGGAGAGTGCTTTCTGAGCAAAAGGGCTGCAAGTCTAAGCACTTAATAAGGAGATATGTGCGAAAGGTTAATTAGGTGCATTTTCCTGAGTTTAATCTGGTATATAGGCTCCCAGTGCTTGAATAGGCAAGTCTAATGTGCGACTGTGAGCATCAGGCCTGGCAAAATATCTTTAATGATGATATTTGGACCTGCAAGCCAACACACTATTGCTTTTGTTTCCCTTTTTCTCTACCTTTTTTATGATTAACTAAAGTACCTAGAGGATGCTTTGTTGCACTATAGCACCCTTCACCTCATTCAAACAAACTTAATATGCTTTCTTGGACAGCAACCAAGTTTGTATTTGTGCCAGCACCCCAAGCTTGTTCTGACTTGTACCATTGTAGCAATAACTGCTAATGAGTGCAAATGTGTTCCTGGAAAACCCTTGACGCTAGCGAGAGGCATCTTTGACTGGAATGATGCTCCTGGCTACGAAATAGCCGAACACCTGTTCCTTGCTTAGCGTAGAAAATACAAAAAACCCTCAGGATTTCTGCCTCCTTTTTAATTTTAGTGTGCTCCTTGACTGTAGGACCTGCTGTTGAAACTCAAAGATTTTTTTTTATATACTAGTCTCTCAAAAACTGCCACATTGCACTATCAGCTCAGAAACAAAACCTGTTCTTCCCTTCTTGTGTACAAAGGGCCGTCATGATACAACAGATGGAAGAGAGGATTGACCATCAAGAAACAATTCCTGCAAAACCCAGAAGGTGGTGGGAGGAGTGAAATTTGAACGGCTGTTTGGCTTGGTGACATGAGGATTTTTGTGTTCTAATGCTGACCTGTAATCATGCAAGTCTTGCCTAACCTAAACTGAGGATTGGACTATATTTATTGCCTAAATATATTTATTACTTGCTTATAGTAGGCTTTTTTTCCTAAAAAGTTTTTCATCGCTCCTGTCACCAGTGGTGCTGTGCTGTTAGATGCAATTATGGAGGGGGGCTGGAAGTCTGTATGCTTTTTCTATCAAGTATCATAGTTCCTTCTCTGATCAGGTTTCTTCCTTGTCTGAGCCAACATGCTGCCCTGATCAGATCATTTAAAAATTGATCTAAAATAATGTGGTCCAGTCATGTGATTTTACTTCAGTCTGTTTGTCCCTGTATTTCTGCTGAAACATCAAGTCACTCTAAGGCAATATTGGCCGTTGCTCCCTGGCTGAGGAGAGCACTGTGGATGGCTCGTTCTATAGCACCCGTACTCAGGCATCCATTAATATTAACAGGGATAGAACTGATTCAAGAATCCTCTTGGGGACAGGGCTTCATGTAGTTGAGCTCATTCTATTCCTGGCAGCCGGCTGCTGGGAACCGGCCGGTGGATTCCCTGCGAAGGAGGGAATTTGGGCCGGTTCTGCGCCCCCTCGCGCAGCGTTCCCGAGGTTCTCTGCTCTACGCTATCACCCTGGGCTTGCCTCCAGCCGATGTTCCTCCTCCATTGCCATGGTGATGAAGCTGCGGAGAAATATGGAGGGGAAGACGTATGTTACTGCCAACTTACCCTGCTCGTTGCAGCACAATTCAGCTGCCGCAGTTGGGTGCATGGACCTGTTGCTACTCCCACTGAGATTATCAGGGGTCTATTCAGCTCTACAGGAGCCAGATCAGGGTGGGGGGAGAGAATGGCTATAGGAGGGGGAAAAAAAAACCCAACACCTTAATAGCTTTATTATCATTTTAAGAACCCTCATGGAATCAGGCTGTCAGCTAGCATAAACTGGGCTCGCTCCTAAGAGCTGAGGAGCTGGCCTGTATACATGTGAATTCACAGTTGGCTCTTCCTTTCTGCATTTATTTTGCCATCTGCATGGTGATTTTTATTTTAAACAGTACATGACTCTCATCACCTTCAGCTTCACAGGTTTTACTGACTTGCAACCCCCCTGAATCTTGAAAGGATGAAGGTTACAGGCTCTCATCTCTAGATTCGTTTAGCAGCTATGGTCCATCCCTGGGATCTGTAACTCCTCCAGAGCTGGGAACAAACTGTTCTTGACTGTTTTGAAAATCTATTTGTACCAGGCACTTCATCATTTTGACTTTATGATACTTGCGTTCACAAAAATATATAGAACTGTTTTAATAGCTTCAAGCTGTTCTAGGTTGACCTACCCTAGTAGGTACTGGCAAAATCTAAACCTATTACTTCATTAGCTGTTGTTCGTGAGACCTGGATGGGTCAGAGGGTTGGAAATGATTTTCCTTTCTTGGGTACTGTTGTGAATTTGCATACAGGGCAGTTTGACTATTGATGGATTATATGAGATGAGTTTAATGTGTCTCAGTTCAATTTCCAGGGAGCTGAAAGATCATATCATGTAGCTATCTTTGTTTTCCTCAGCTATGTGAAGGGATATATAGATTTTTGTTTTCTACCTGTTCTGTATTTCTTTGCCAGAAACAGCTGATCAGAATGATATTAAACATTAATTAAAAAAAGAAGGAACAGCTGTTTCTGCTGATTAGTAATGGGGTGCATAGGAGGCAAACATTTGGGATGTTTTTCCAGCCTGGAAGAGGCGCAGATATCTGTCAGAAATGTGGCTTGAAATGCCCAGGAGTCCACAGAAGTGACTCCAGTGGCTGCATTCAGGGCTGGGCTCCCATGGAAGCTACTGCAGCTGGAGGCCTTGGTGGGAAGATGCCTTGACCTCGCGATCTGTGATGATGGAGCGTGGAGTCAGGCAATGACGCTTAGGCCGCTCCATGCCTCCCTATGGTGGGTCTCCCCAGAGCTGCTGGCCAACAGGGTGGACCCCATATGGTGGCTGGGCTGGAAAAGGACCCTATGGCTCCTCTAGCTTCACAGCATATCTTCTGGGGCATGTGCAAGGCTCTTGGTGCAGCCTTTCCTTCTCTCCCAAGTGCAGTTTCATTCAGAGACTTCAAGCCAACCTTTGAGAAGGTTCGCATGCTTGTAAGAGAAAATTGTCCCTTCCCAAAGAGTTTTCTCTTGCAGCCTCTTGTAGTACCCTTCTTGCCTTGTGTGGGCTATAAGTAACACTTCTCCCCATCCTCATCCTTCCTAGCGCTACTCGATGGAAGTGTGGATCGTAGGGTCCCCATCTTTTAATGTAGTGAGGTCTTTGTATACAACCTACTTGGACTTCAAAACTAAGGTCTAGCTTTGTACAGGGTCTGAACTGAAACTTTCGATGCAGACTTCCACCATTTGTTAGCTAAATCTGTGTACAAACTGTGCGAGTAAGTGGACTATAACTTCTGCATGAAATGAGATTGATGCAGCTACCTTTGAAGGAGATCTTGAGAGTGACACTTGAGTGCAAGCAGTCAATATTTGTGTATTACAGAATTAAGCTGTTCTCAGTAGAAGGAGAATTATCTAATAGTTAACACACTACAGCTTGGAAGTGGGAAGTCAAATACTTTTTGCCTTCTGTTACCTTAGTTACTTTGTCTGTACATTGGGGATAAAATGAGAATCCCCAACAAAAGACCCGTGGAGTTGTTGCAAGTGTTGTTAAATGTTTGCAGAGCTCTTTAAAGTTCTTTGATTAAAGTAATTATAAACATGTGAAGTGCTAAAAATCTTTTCATAGACTTGGCTGCTGTGAAAAGGATTGGAATAGAAGCAGCTGGATCTCAATGCTGAGAAAGCATTGAAAGCAGAATTTAAAAGAGAATGGTTATATGTTAAACTGTAACCATGAGAGATTTTATATATTTAAAGAAAGGCAGATACTGTGATATTGACACAATATGTCAAGCTTTTTTCTAGTCTGCCAAACCACTCAGTCTCCTGGTAGAGAATCTGAGAAATATACTCTTCTATTTAAGAAGTACTTTAATTAGAACTACCCGTAAAGGGCTGTAAGAAGCACAGACATAGATATCTTCCATAGAAGCTATTCAGAGGAGTCATTTGGGGGAAAGGGAGTTCACGAGTAGGAAACATCATCTCGAACTAAAGCCAGAACATCTCTTCTCCTGCCCTGTGTTTGTCTTTTTTTTTTTTTTTTTTTTTTAATTACAAGCTAGGCAGTGACTGTCTACCTCCCTGTGGACATACAGTGCCCAAAGAGCCCCATTCTTAGCCTTTTGGCAGTGCTGGATGAAAAATGTTTCATAATAATAAAGGTACCAGTGTTAATGGTAAGGCAAGAAGACTTGACTTTTCTAGATGATAATTGGCTTGCATCCTTCTCTGCAGTAGCCAGTGGCAATAGAGATCCCAGGCCAAATTGTAGCATCAGCTACACCCAGACAGCCTTCAGACTGTAGTGGAGGGCGGACTAGGTGATGTAGCTCTAATATCACCAAACTGGAAAAAAATAAAGCCAGCTAGTTGATTTTATAATACCATATATATTCTTTTTATTGAGAGACCAGATTTAATAAATCTTTAACGGTCTATTTAGAAAACTCCAAGCCAAGTCACAAACTTATAAGGACAAGTGTGGGCAGAGACATTAGCAGCACAAAGTGACTGTCTGAGTCGGCCAAATAGACTTATGCAATTATATCTAAGAGTGGAGCTACCTACGTAAGTGAAAAATGAAGAGTATTTGTCACCCATGACTTGGTGCAGAAATCAAAGCAAGGAAGCTCACTTACCATTACCTACAAGAAACCCAACGGTCTGGCATGTTCCAAGAAGTTCAGATACATTCTGTCCTGACTTCTCAGAAGTGAAGCAAACATCTCTAGGTGGTATGCATGTAATGCCAGCTAGATCTGCCAATCAAAAATAGGACTACTCCCTGCCACGTGGAGATGTAAATTATCAGGGAAAGATCAGTCATCAAGATGTTTTGGAAGGTGTCTTTACCCAGTGTGATGGTGATAAAATTCTTGTCAGAGTGGAGGAAATTTAGGTATTCCAAATCCCAAGCATGCAATGAGGACCTTGTGGCTAAATACAGAGTAGCCTTGGGGAATTCGGCAGTAACTCGTGCTAGAAAAAAATATGCTCTGGAAAAAGGTATTATGGTGCTCCTGTTGCCACACACAGTTATGATTTGGAAAGACACTCTGATAGAAACGTCACGTTCCGGGGTGTGTTAGGGCATCCCTCAATGAATCTCTGCCCAGTTACTTTCCCCTTATGGGGGGGGGGAACTTTCCCCTTCGTGCCTTTCAATGGGTTACTGCTTTCAATGGGTTACTTACTTTCCCCTTACTGCCTTTCAATGGGTTATTTCCATTGGTTCCGTTCCACTGGAATAGTTATTTCCATTGACTGCTGTTTCGTCACAAAAGCAATTCGAGATGTCTTTAGGTATCATGCAGGTCAGGTTAATGACATGTAAAGAAGCCCACCAAAAGTTGTCTAAGAATTGCTTGCACATATACTTCCGTTCACAAAAATATGTTTTTATTCTGATTTTCTCAATCCATTGTGAATGTTTGTAAACATGAGAGATGAGAAAGAATAAACCCAAAACTTATGAGTCTATAGAATTAGCTTCTAAGGAAAGTGGGGAATTTTCCTGTAATATTAAAACGAAATGATAAAAAATGGTAGGAATACCTGTGTGGCATATACCTCTACTGACAGACAGGCAAGACAGAAATTCCTAAAATCATCCATGGATCGTTTCCATCATTAACTTCTTTAGCCGGTAAAACAACTTCTAAACAAGGCAAAGGGTAAAGTTTTGAAATCTTGGAGTCTATGGCAATGTGATTCACCTGACCAAATACAGAGGTCTCCATCTGTGCTCACTGTCTAGACTGCTGATGCAGTCAGCAAAGAGAAAACAGGCATTTCTAGGGCATGATTTGTCTTCTCCTAAAAGAGACATTTGGCAACTGCTTGGAGACAAAAGACCAGAGATGACTTAGTGTGGAAATTTGTAAGCTTTTATCTTCTGAAAGCTAAGGTTTTTCTCAGTAGCTATACTGAAAATCATAAACATGAGGCTTCAGAACTATAAACCTCTCTGAACCGAAAACCTTGGCTGAGGAATTTGTCAGAGAGTAGCTATTCCCTGCAGGTCTGAGCTGCATGTTGGCTGTGATGGAAGCCACAGTGCAGCTAGCCTATCTTTAATACCATTTTGAAAAACTTCCTCCTTCAGGATAAATCACCCTTCAGTGATCGCTTTGCAGCTAATTTTAATTGTTCCTTTCTACAGAAAACGTTATCCCAGCAATTATAGATGAGCCTGTCAAAATCAGCCAGAGGAGGGCACTTTTGAGCTATGGGAGATCTTCTCTTGGTGGGGCTGAAGGTGCTGTCTGTCCCATTAGATTTATTTGCTGGACATTTCCTGAAAATTCTCTGGCAGTAGACTTGGTTCAGCATTTGCCCCCCTGGCACAGGTGACAGTGGGCTCCTTTCCCTTTGAGAGCTTTCATGCTGTTGGTTAGTCAGTTGTGGTTATGCCTATTGAGGACATAGGAGTTGATGCTTAATCTGTGGAGAGTGATGGAGCTGTGCTGCTGTTTTGAGTGCAGATGTGAGTGCTGGTGCCTTAGATCCAGGCTCTGGTGGCCGTCAGCTTGTCCTGCAGGAAAAGACTGGGCAAGCTGGTGGTCCTGGCTACCTCTCTGCTGTTGAGCTAAACAGGGCACTACCCCGAGTGCTGACCCACAACCATCTATTTCAGTGTTGGCATCTTGGGGGCAAGCTTATGGCCTGGGCCAGTTACTACTCTACCAGATGATGCCCAGGCATATCTGGGGATAGCTTGGCCAGAAACTGTTTCTAATAGGCAGCATTGCCATGCCACACACTTTTGATAAGAAAGAACATGTAGCTCTGGGGACATGGGTTGTGTCATGTTGCTCAGCCCCAGGGCCCGAGAGAAGGTTCTGGCCTCTACAGTTTACCGATATAGGGATTGCCTTGACATCCCTTAACACGTGGTGATTTGGAAGTGTGGGCCTTGTCACGTGAAGGACTTGGCTCCATGTGAGATGCCCTACCCTTGAGAAGGTCAGGCTACCACATTGCACAGCAGTGAAGTTGAAGATCTGCTTAGCAGCCGTTCCTGCAGAGAAGTATTTTCATGGAAAGTATTTAAAACGTTAGCAGAGGGGGTGGGGTGGAAATAAAAGGGCAAGTGAAATCTGTATGTATTGTACATATGTTTGCTTTAAAGAGAGGGTGACCCCTGCTGAGTTTCTTGGCACTGAAAGCCAGGCCAATGAGGACATCACCAGATGGGTTCATTGCCCAGGCATTTTCATTATCACCTCTCTGGGCCAGGCCCTCGTAATCCTCCTGGTCAGAGCACGGGAAGGAACACTCTGTTCTCCTGACTACATGGAGGTATGTGAACACAGGGGGAAGTGCGTACTTCTGGGACAAAAGAGCAGTGGTGACTGATCACGCCACATAAGTTCACGTGAGAAGCTTAAAGCTGGTTTGCTGGTCTCACAGCCCCTCTCTCTGAACCTATATGTGCAAATACACCCAGGTTCAAATGCACTATTAAGATCTAGTAAGTGCCAGTGGAAATCTGGTTCATCTCAGATGAGGCTCCCCTGGCATGACCCTACCTGTACCTTAATTCCAGTGGAGCTCACTGGAACTTGCACAAAGGCAACAACACAAGCAGACAGGACATAAGTAAACCAGGTAAATCTTGCTTAATCCAACCTGAAGGAATTCCCTACTGAAAATGGTTTAATGCCTTGACTTACCTTGTAATGTTAGTTCTCTGAGGCAAATGATAATTTTCAGCACTCAAATTCAGTTAAAAGCTAGATTTGCAGAAACAGATGTTAAGTTAAACTGATAGTGCTTTGGTTCTTTCCCAGGGAAATACTGTGCGTTAGGCAGGCTGTTATGTTTCCCCAAAGTTGTCACTTAAAAACAAATACATCGGTATAAAGCTTTCCCTCCCTTGGTCAGGGTGTAAGGGCTACAATGTCTAACCTTTTACTGTGCAAAAATTGAGATTAGTTCTTTCAGTTAGTGTAACTTTTGTGGTTTTTTTCCCTCAAAAAGTGAGTATATGATTCAGTTGGGACCCTGGATTTCTGGAATAATTACTGTGAAGTTGGATGGGTGAAGGTGCATAGGTGTGCTGAAGACCTATGAATAATTGTGAGTTAGGATTTAGTCGAGTCAGTAACCCCTTTCTGCCTCAAGTGACCTCGTAACTGCGGAGAACTTGCGTGCTAGACTTGGAAATGTGCAGAGTGGAATTTCTATCACCTCTTTCCCAGTTATCATTGTTTATGCATGAAGCCACCTGTCTTCTTGGTACCTTGCCATGGTGAAAAGAAGTTTCTTCCCATGTTCCCAAGAGAAGGAGAAAGGCTGGTGAAAAAAGGAAGGCGTTTTGACATTTATGAAGAAAAAGCAAATACATATTGCAACAGACCCGGAAGGGTCAGAATGGACTGAATGTTCCTAAACCTTTATGGTAATTTGCTCCAGTAATTTCCATTATAATTAAGAAGCTGATACTGAAGCCGTTATTGCTGTGAGTCAGGCCTGCAAGATTTGCTTCTACAGCACACATAGCTGCAGGCTGCCCGTATTCAACATGCAAATACTATTAATTTAAAAATGGTTACTAGAAACATGTTTGTTAAATGCAAGGTTTAGAGCAATAAAGATATCTGAAGAAGATAACAGGCCCCAGCTGTGGTGAAATGCACAAGTTTTACGTACACCTTTGGCCTCTGCACCTGCCTTTGCCCCCAGGAGTATGTCAGAGTAATCTTGAGAGGAATTTTGGGATACTGTGTCCTGCCTGCTTCCCTCCTGCTGACTGTGCTTTTCCTATAGTGTGGATGTGAGGGAGCAACTCTGTACTCAGGTTGGCACGGGCAGATGTAGCACAGGTCACCTCTTCTGCTTATTAGCTGTCCAAACCAGTGTTGCCAACTCCAGGTTACAGTGACTTCCGTCAGGGCTGTTGGATAGTGAGTGCTTCTAAAAAGCAGGCTGTTTTACTCAGGTGCCAAAATAGGAACCCAGGTTTTACATGTTTTTCCGCTGAGTGTTATGGAGCTGTTATTAGCCAGATGGTTGATGTGAACAGATTTCAGACTCAAAATTGTTCATGAATTTTCCCCTTGAAAATTTGCTGTTCATTGTTTCTGCTTCAGTATAAGAAGGCTATTTTATTATTATTATTATTTCTTAAGTAGGAAAATAGGAAATAGTGAATAATGAGTAATCTGGTTTAACTGTCAACTCCCTTCTTGACAAGCGGATCTAGTTACTGGTAAGAAGAACGGCAATTACCCTGACTGCAGTGTGAAATACCCGTTAGAATGAATGTTCACGAACGGCAGGATAACAAAGAGCGTGGACATGCCTGGAATTTGAATAGTCCTCAGTACTTGCAAAGTTGGGTCATCTTTCTCTGAAAGTTGCTTCTTTGGTTCCTCCTCCTCAAGACAGGTGTTTGCCAGATTTGTTGTATAATGTTCACCGCTGGAAGCAGTGAATCTCTGTGCTTTTGTGTGACTATTTCTTTTCCAGAGTGGTCACCAGGAAAGGAGAGAACAAACAACATTGTGCTGGTGCTTTCTAAAGGAATGGGATGTGTTTCACCAATCTCACTATCGCATAACGGGCTGACTTGCTGCTGAGTCATTGTGTATTCTCTTTCAAAAATGAATAATCTCAGTGAATATTAAAAGGGGATAGAAAATGACTCAGCAAAAGGTTGGTTCTGTGTTGCTGGCCAGGGAGATCTACATCCAGTTGCCTTTGGAGAGTTATGGGAAGGTGCTCTTCAGTCATAGTGTCAGATTTCTGTTGTAGAAGTGTCTTGTGAGGTGAAGGATCTGGGGAGGATGTCCCTGCAGCTAATGTGCAGGAGCTGGCAGATCTATCTTCTGTTTTAGGCTTCTCTGTGGTGTTTCTTTGCTTTGCATGTTATGGAAAGACTCGATACTTGCAGTGCATTCTCAGTTCCTATATTAATAATCTATATTGCGAACATTAGTAGGTGGGCACTTTCTGCTGTACTTTTGGACTTGATACTGCTAGATCATTTCAGTATCAGCCAGATGCCATGGGAAGGTAGGTACTTCTGCTTATGACCTCAGTCGTATTTGAAAAAGGAGTTTAATAGTGGCAGCACAGTAGGCTTTGAAAGTATCTGCAAGTGAGGTTGCTTTGATAGGTCCTCTCTTGGGGAAGAAGTTAATTTGTCAACTACAGCAGCGAGTCCTGCTTGTCTGTAGCAGTTTGTGCTGTGAATATGGAAGCTCTGTGGATGCCTTTGCAATTGTATCCCTGATGTCAATTGTGTGTGCACCTTATAAGGAAAGAAAATTCATTCCTATATCCACAGCGAGTGAAGCGTGTAACTGCATTCCTGCCCTAGACACAGCACATGTTGATGCAAATAGTGCTCATGTACTTCAAGTCTCGCAGCCCCAGCACATGCTGCTGGTGAGAGTGCTCCCTGCAGCGCATTCAACCCTCTCTGTGTAAAGAATCTCAAATATCTTTTCGGATGGCTGGTGAAGAACACAGAAGTGTAATCATTTGCTCTGAGAGCAAACACAAGATATTATTAAAAGCTTTTGCAGTGTGACTCAAGAAAAAGAATTATAGTATACAGTCTAGTAAGAATTTTAAAGCTCCTGTAACTTAGATTTCCCATTTTTTGACTTACCAAAAGCCCAGGTTGACCTGTTAGCCTGCATTATGGCTATGGAAACAGCCACAGAATTATGCAAGCAACATAGTTTAATATTAGTCTTGAAGCTAGGCCCAAACAGAAGTTGACAATACGATCTGAGTTTATGGTAACTATGTCATAGGAAGAAATAATCTGAGAACATTTGTTTTCATAGCTCTAGGTTGGTTCCTGGGGATCTGAATGAATTGTAAATCTCAACTTTCTCTTTCCTTGGGCGCAGAAAATCCAAGGGAAGATAAATTGTCCAAATTATTGAGAAAGCCTTTCACCCAAGGATTTCAGATAATTCATACATAGACTTATGCTGATGAACAGTTTTTCAAATTTTGCTTAATAGATCTGAAAATGCAGGAGAAAAAAAGACTTGTCTTTGAGTCAAGCAGACAGGAATAATAATAAAAAAAAAACTAACTGCAGAACTGAAACTATTTCACTTTAAATCAAACAAAACCTTTGTTTAACTAAGACATTGAATTTTGTTCAAACTTTAAAATATTTTAGAAACTTAATGAAGTAACTCTTTTAAAGTACAAACATTTTTGATTAAAAAAATAAACAATTTGACCTTTTCTGTTTTTTCTTCCCCTCCTTGGGATGTATGTTTTTCAATAGAACCAGTCTGCTAGAATCAGTTCACATTTAGCCAGCTTCTTCCCCCCCCCCCCCTTTTTTTCCCCCCTTTGACTGAAAGATTTTGCCCAGTTCTGTTTCCAAACCTGCCTGGTGCTGGTGTAGACCCTTTTGCTCACCTGGCTGGTACTGGACAGCTCTTCAAAGGGCACTTTGCTCTCCTGGTACCAAAGGCTGGGGAATCTCACAAAAACTGTAGGCATTTGACCGAGATGTGTACATTAAAACTTTGAGTCCCTCTGAGCTCCCTACAGATAGCGAGGTGTCTCTGGGGAGCCGTTCAGCTTCGCAGGGGCTGAGTCATCTCCAGAAGTGGCTGGGTTTGGTGGGGCTGCACGGGGAGGCTTGCGATGACTGCTGGGGAGCCGTCGCAGCGATAGCGGTCCAGCTTACAGGAGCTGGTAATGGAGCAAAAAGTTCCATCTTTTCCTGGCGTGGATTTGAAATATGGCCAGGCGGTGAGCTGTTGACCCAGCACAGGATGTCTGCGGGATGGGAGGGAGATTTTTTGGACGTGAACTTTGAGAAATTCTGCGGGAAAAAGTTCTACAAACAAATGGGTTTAATCTCGGTTTCCGTTCAGATGTGGATACTCGTGGTTTACAACTGTTTGTCCAAGAAGGGGTCAGTCACGTAACTCCATCATGCTCGGCACTGGAGGTGTTTTACTCCTTTGGGTAAAAAAAGATTTTAACAGTGCAAAATAGCTATTTGCTGCCAGTAGAAGTGAACGCAGAGCATTGACTAGCCTCAGTTTGCGGTAGGTTTAATAACAATAAATGTGTGTATTTTATGCTCTCAGTAATAACCTAATTAGAGGCACTTTGAAAGGAGACAGTACTTAATCTTTGTATTGAAAAGCTGTCCAAAATACAGAAATGAAGTGAAGAGAAAAACGAACAAATTCTTTGGAGCTCACGTCATTTAATAATGTTTGGCCTGAGCAAACAAACCTTGGTTCAATGGGTTCTGACTCTCCTTTATACCACTTAAGGAAGGATTAGGGACGTACAACTAAGGAATTCTGTGCACACAAGCTTTCTGAGTTTTTTTTCCCCCCTATTTTGCCACAACACTATGTAAAATGTTTATTAAGAGCTTGTGAAGCAGTTAGGACCCTTCTGGCTAAAATCACTATTGCAATCAGAAGGCATCCCAGCGTTCTGAGTGCCTCCCTACCTTCAATGGTCGCAGCCTGCAGATGCTGTTTATCTGTTATTCACTTATATGAGTTTAAAATTTTAAATCTTTCTTTTCCATGTGTGCATATATCCAGAAAGTTCACTCTTGGAGGAAGATCCAGCTTTCTCCAAGTTTAGGAATATAAGTGACTGGAGCGTCACTCACCTGAATTGACTGTGTTTTACCCCAGAAGGTAGCATCAAGATGGTACTATAGTAAGAGAAATAATAATATAGTATAAGGAAAAGTATGGGATTAAGGTTGGGTAAGAATTTGTAGTGGTCATTGTTGAAAATCTTGATGTAAGAAATGTTTTGAGAAAAAGAATATGAAGCATGCTAGGATATTCATGGTAACCACTGAGATGCATTTATACTATATCTGTAGAACTGACTGTCTGAATGACCTATAATTTAGATGCATAATTTCTGGTTTTGACTAGAATGGTGTATGGAGGAGTTATGATCTCTGATCTCATCAGACCTGTATTTTCTCCTCTAAAAGCTGGTGCGACAGACTCATAGTCAGACCCACGTGAACTCTTAGCTTCCTCAGTAAGACTCATAGTTAAAGAAAGCATGGCCACTTCCATCACAAGAAGAAGCAAGGGAAAAAAGACTTAAAAAGACTTTAATAGTAAAGAAGGCAAGAGCAGGAAGAAGTAAGGAGGTGGGATGAGTAGCAGGAAGGTTGTAGGAAGCATAGAGCAGGACAGGAATGGGTTGTAGAGGGTGGTAAGTTAAGACTAACACCCCCCTAAAAAAAGCAGGCTTCTACTTAGGCCACTGGTATCTCCATGCTTCAGATATCTGTAGTCTAATAGGAAACCACAGAAGAAGACATACTATTTGCTTTACTTGGCATGGAGTGGGAGACAGATGATGAGAGAGAAAAATCCATACAATGTGATTAAACCCCCCCCCCCCCCCCCCCAAAACCTGACTTGGAGTGGAAGAGCCATACTGGGAAAAATGTGAACAACTTGTAAGGATGTTGCTGTTATTTGTTCCAGTACTTAATATTCTAGACAAAGAGGGCTGTTCTCTCCATTTCTTTGTATGACCTTATTGTGTATTTGGATGTATTTGCTGATGACCTGGAGTTTTGGATGGGCATTGGCTGGAAAATTTTTCTTACAGAGATTGTTTTCTTGTTTCATAAGAGGAAAAATTTAACTCTTCTAAGAAAACATAACCAAGGACTTAGTTCTGTGATAATGCCAATAATAATAGTTATTATCTTCTTGTCCAAACATTGTTTTGACACAAATGACATTTTGTAAAAAATATATTTTTTTTCCCAAAAAATATTTAATTTTTTTTCTAAATGTAGTGGAAGTTTTGATATTGATTTAATGGATGCAGTAGCAGGCCCTTGCGGATAAAAAGGCAGTATATTCTCCTTTGATTTCAGTGAGTTCTGTACAAGGATGAAGTTCCTGTCCTGTCATCAGAACCTCTGATGGCCCTTGCTCATTTTGGTGCACACAAACATCACTACAGTTCCTATTTTGGCACAGATATACAGGCAGTTGAGGGAACTTTCTCCATCTTAGTGGACGAGAGAGAGATGAGGCTATCTCTTCTGTCAGAAACGGGTGAGGAAGTGGCAGAAGTCAGGTCACTGTTCAAATGTTAAACACTTCTGGCTGATGTTACTCGTATTTCTGCTTGTTTATATCCAAATAGATGAGATGAGCCCGCACCACACATCCATATTCTCACTTTCTGGTCACTGAAGCTAGACCACCTTTACTACATGGTATTGGCAGCAATAGGGTCAGGGTCACGGGAGAGGGAGTATGGAAAAGAGAAAAGGGGAGATGCTAAAAGCATCTTAGATGTTATTTTGCTTCAAGGTTAAACCTGCAAGCTTCTTCAGCTGAAAAAATAGGTAGGTATTTAAGGCAGCAAATTAATGGTCTATGTTTACTTTTCAAATTCCAGAGTCTATATGGTCTGAGTGGGCTTTAATTACATACTGCGGTTAAAATATATGTGGGGGGTGTGTGGCTCAGCATGTTTTCCATTCGTGCCATCTCCTCTCTGCACAATTCAGCTGATACATGATGCATATATTTGACATGCTAATATAGCATGAGGTCTTTTGCTCTCCAGTACAGAGCTGCTGAGAGATTAGACAATAAATGACCTTTCCTGCCTGGTCACTAGCAAATATTGTAACATCTTGCAGCCAGCCAGATGCTGGCTGAATACGTGAACCTTGCACTATTGCACTCTTGAGCTGGTATGCTACAAAAGGACCTGGGGACCATCCATGGAGAGTGCCTGGCCTTCCCCAGGAATTCCTGCTCTGGTGTATCACAGCCAAGGCCAAGTGCTGTGGTAAGAGAGTCATGTCTCAGACCTTTCCAGATCCTAGAGGAAACAGCCAGCACCATGAACCAGATCCATATGTTGCCGTGCCCTCTGGTAGTCAAAACTGCAAGTTGTATAACTGAAACTTTGCATCAGATCTGCAAAACAAACTGTTCTGTTTCTATTTTGTACTCCATCACCTTCCACACTATGGATAGCAGGGATAACATTTTAGCAGGCAGTGCTGGCCATAAGGTTTCACAGAAAGCAGCTTTTTCTTCCATTCTTTCACTCAGTCCTGGAGTGCTATCAGCAAGAGATTAGCAGTGGGCCAAGGAAATGGATACTGGATGTCAGTCAGGTACAAGGCTGAATTCAGCTTGGAGTTAATATTATTGAAATACCACAGGTGGTTTCTGTTAGGATTTGGCCTCATATGGCAAAACTGAAGTCAGGTCAGCTGTTCAGTGAGATCCAGAAATGAATTCTCAAGAGCACGGTGAGTTGAGTGAGATTTCAGTCACACCTGAAGCAAAAAATAGTGCCTTTCCCGTTTGGGTGTGAGCTTGGGACCAGAAACCACAGGGGCTGGTGTTAAGTATACATAGACGTAAGACTGAGGCTGAGTGTACATACATTTTGGTTTTCTTTAGCTTAAATGGGATTAGTACCAACAAGGTGTAGCATCGGTCTGACACTGAGTCTTGTGACTGGAAGCTGACCCTTTACCCTGCTAAACCAAAAATGGTTGTTTTATCAATTTCCAATTGGCTGCAAAGAGACTTCCAGATGTGTTTTAATAAAAGCTGTGAGAATTTTTGAGATGTGAGTGAGAAACTGTGATAGATCATCAGGTCATCGGTTATGTCCATGAACACATTGAGGCTGAACCACATGGGAGCCTCAGGAGCAGGGCTGCCACCATGGCTTCCATGCCACCAGCTCTGATTTATCCTGATGCAGGCACTGTTTGGACCTTGCATTGCTTGTGGCTGTTCTCACAAATGTTGTGAAAAACCCATCAATTTAAAAGGAGGGACTTCCTAGGCTGTTCAGGGATCCGCTTTGCCAAGTGTTGCTCAAGGTTGGCTTCTGTTAACCTAATTTGGTTAGAAATGTTCTGGATAAGTGCCGAAGAGTCGAGCAAGGTGGAATTATAACTTTTACAGTTGGGTATGAGCACAATATGGTCATACTTCTGAGAACTCTATCATGAAGAAGAGATGACTTCTGTGCTTTCCTCAGTAAAGTGTGTAAAAGGGCAAAGCCACATCTCTTCTTGGTCAAACTGATCAGCCAGGAGCCCAGAGATATCTGTTGATGTGACATGAGCTATCACCAAACTTTGATACCATAAGACACCAGAAAGTGTGCTGTGTCATGCTTGTCATTTTGTAGTATTGCTCTCTTTTTCACCCTATTTTGTCAATATAGGGAGTACACTGACAGGCAGTTCCCTCTGATATTTTTCACTGATACTTTTGAAGTGTTAATTAAGACAGGAGGCGTTTCAATTGACAGCCCGTTGTATAGATATATGTTTAGAATGGCACCATTCATTGCTTTCTAACCCAAATTTTGAGCAATCTTCTCTTCAATCACCCTGAGACTGTGAAACACAACTAAGAAAACCCTTCAGTGAGCAAGTAGGAATTACCAGCTATTATATGGGGTTAGGTTTAGCTGAGTTGGTTAGAGTGTGGTGCTTATAATGCCAAGGTCGTGGGTTCGATTCCCGTATGGACCACTCATTTGAGGGTTGGACTAGATGATCTCCAGAAGCCCCTTCCAACCTTACCAATTCTGTGATTCTATGTATCAAAGGTATGTGCATTGGACTTAAAGGCAGAGGGAATGAAACATTCTCCTGACTGCTTGGACAGTGGAGAAGTCTGTAAGAGTTAACTTAAGGGCCCAAGAGATAACACCAACTATGTCCTCAACTTCCTAGGCTTAATATTTGTTAAATTTGGCCTACTCTAAGCCTCATGTCTACCATGTTACTGACTATCTCAGTTGCTGATGGTTTGATCGAGTATGGCTGTTAATTAGATGCTTTGCCAGCTCATTTTTGTTTGCAGCCTTTGTTTTGCTATTGTATTGTATTACTGTTGGTTAGTTCAACAACAAAAAACGAAGAGTCCTTTCAGGGAGAAGTCGGCTGGCTGGCCTACTCGTTTCTAACCAGTAAGACACGTAGAGGACTGTTCTGTCTTTGGAGTTGCAGCTGGGCTAGTTACAAAGATACTGAGATTTTGAACTATTTGATTCTATTTCTAAAAAGTCTTTTCTCCTTCATACTAGTTTGATTTTAAATGTTGAGCCTGCCCTCCGGCTCCTCATCCCTCTGCACACAGGTTTTGGAGGAGTCTGAATTTCAGCATCTGGTTTTTGCTATCCTTAGCCAGTAAAAGGATATAATATGGCTTCCAAAGTACACAAAATGTGCAAGAGATGGTTTTTACCAAAAGGCTGGTTTTTGCAGAGTCATTTTTTGCTTATAACAACGTATTAACAAATCCTGAGGGAACTATAAAATAGATTTGTGGGTCTAGAGAGTTATTTTTTTTAAGCGTCTCAAATTTCACCTGTATTTCTGAGGACGAATCTTGAACAAAAGAGAATCAATTAAACAAAAAAGAGAACTGCAAGTCCTTATTCTCAAGTTCTGTGTTTTAACCAGGTATGCAGCAATACGTTTTTTTTTCACTGAAGTAGCTATTGTGTTAGAAAGCCTTGTTTACATGAGCTTAAGCCCTCGGCTGATGGATAGGGCTGTTTCAATTTCACTCAGTCATTCTCACTATGGATTGTATATTCAAGGGAAAATCCTCACCGCAATACTGGACATGCCACGCTCTCAGCAGACTGACGTTTATTAACTAATACAAAGTTGCAAATGATGTACAAACACAGCTAAACAAAAGATCCCAATGTTGAGCCTAAATCAAGGTCCTAAATCATAAGCCGTGGTGTGACAAACTGCACAATGTTTGCCAGTACTTTTAAAATGGGGCTTTCTTGCCAGGCTGAGAATCCATAGAGCTCGGCCAAAGAAAACAATGGGAGGGAGCCAGGGTTCTCCCAAGTCTTGGCATGAAATCCACAATAGTAGCTTTGGCTGAGGTCCATGGACTCGAGCACATGCTCCATAAGGTCACTTCAGAACACCATAATTACTTGGTATTTACTTCAGTGGGTTCTGCAGACAAAAATAATAATAATAATAATAATAAAGCCACCAGCACAGTTTAGGGACTCTGTTACAATCTCAGGTTTTTGCCATCTCTCTACTGCAGTGACAGAGCACCCTTGTCTTTGGTGCTGTGTAACCAAGGGGAAGAAATGTGGTCCGAATGGCTAAATAGCAGTGATGATAAATAATACAGCACGCTGTTGCTTGGGGAGTTAGAGTGGACTTTAAGTCTTGGGTTGTCCTCAAACTCTTGTCGGCAGTGATTGTCACTGCCATTCAGTGGCTGTTTACTGGCCTTTGGGGATTAAATTGGAGGTCACTGCTGAGCTCATATAAGGTGAACATTTGATTCCAAAATATCCTCTCCTTATTGGCAGTCCCCCAGAGAAGTCAAGATCTGAACAGATCATTAGGACCAGAAAACAGCCCTGGATCCAAACTCTGGTCCTGAATAACTCAGAGCATTACAGAGGGCTGAAAGGTAAGGCTTATTTCTGAGTTTCAAGGTTTGTTCTGGATGGTGCAGCAAATTGATGCCAATGTGCCCAGTCCTGAAGCTCGCAGTTAAAGATGCTCTATAGTGGCACCCAATATATCTCGTACTCCCAGAAATGACCGCTCCAGCTGCAGAGGGCTGAAGAACATTGTTCTGCCTCTGTCCACGACTGGGGCTGCTTCTAGGAGGAAAGCCTCCAGGATTCGGCCTCAAGGGCTGTCAGTAACTTGCACTCACTATCATTCAGTCAGTGCCATTTACATTTAATAAAAAAGAAACCACATTTGATTATTCAGCATTCTTTTTTTTTTTTTTTTTTTTTTAACATTTTTATCGCCATTTGCAGAACTGCTCTGAAGGCCAGAGGAAACCTTGCTGCTTAACATCGTCCATATTTTAGCACTTCGTAGTGTCTTTAGGCAAAAAATGCTCACCGAGCACATGTGTTTTGGCAGCTCTGCTCATGGCCTCTGTTCTGCCTCTGGCCTTGAGAAACAAAAGAATGAAAGAAAAAATACCCTTAAACTGGGTCAGCATTGTTCTATTTATTTTTGTTGATCGTTCCATTTGAGGTTTATGCATTGATAGAGGAGAAGTAGGGAAAAACATACGCCCCAAGCATATGTCCTTGAGAAACAATGTCACATCTTAATTTTCTTGGGCTGGCAGTGCACGCATTCCACGCACTCTGTGATGTAGAACTAATGAAGATAGAAGTGCAAGAAAACCTATAATCAAATCCAGTGCATACCAGGCATAGCAATCCAAGAAGCACAGCCGTCTGAAATCTCATGGTGCTAGAAGAAAAATCCAGGCCGCGCAGCCACGACTGCCCAGTATTTCTAGCTGGTGATTTTTTAGGCAGCGTTCTGCATTCACAGTAAAACAAAACCAAGTAAAAGTGCTTCCTGGCATAGCTTTGTATCGAATACTTGCAACCAATGATATTTAGAGAGAGACTCAAGTACGCAGTTGTTAGAAAAGCCTGAAGGCGTGATTTGAACATTTTCTGCTGGCAGGTCAGGATCTGTTTCTCAGTGTTTGTCCCAGGAGCTTTGCACATATGAACTGTGTATTGCTGGTACCATGGTGATGATTAGTAACCCCAAAAAAGACCACAGATTTTTTTGGCCGGGGTTCCCTGTAAACCCAGAGCGAGGGAGGCTCCCCCCAGCGCACAGCACCAGGCAGTACTGCCTTCCTGGTGCCAGTACTCTCCTATCTGTCTGTTTCCACCTGTTTTCTTGTGTTTTAGGCTACAGATTCCTAGAGTCTTTTTTTCTTACATAACTGTGTGCACATAATGACTTACACAATGAGATCCTGGTTCCTGATAAGGGTTCCTGTGGTAGTGCCTATAGGAATAATAATAATAATCTAATCCAGCAGCTGGTGGGAGAGAAATAGAAAAGTTATGTGACTTTCCAGGGGTCACGTAACAGCTCGGTGTCAGAGCCATGGAAATAAAATCCCTGTGTGACCTGTCAATCCAGTGCTCTGGGCTGGACAGGATGGAGGACAGCATGGGATGGTGGTATTTCCTAATCTGGATTGATTTACAATCTGTGCAGATCCAGAAAGAAAGAAAGGAATAATATAGATTGCTCCTTGTAACTGTGGATTGCCATTTTTGCTGTGTTATTTTAAACCCTAAGCTTAAAATCCTGTTACCTTAAATCCTGTTAAACCTAACCTTGTAAATCCTGTTATCTTCTACCCCATACTATTGCAACTCAGCTAGTGTTTTAGCTGCCGTGTGCTTTAAGCAGGCAGCTAGTGGTTGAGGCATTAGCCCAAGAGCTGGGAAAACTGTGGTTTTTTTTTTTTTTTCCTAAGTTTCCACTCTTTTCAGAAATCCCCCATGTGACACCAGAAGGTTGCTTTGCTCCTCTGTCTTAGCTACTCACCAGTAAAGCAGGAATCTCTACTTGTCTGACAAGTGTTAGATAAATACGCAGAAATTTGTGGATGCCCCAAATTTCTCAGTCTCTGGTTTTTATGGTCCACATTTTTTTCTCCCAAGTGTTTGGCAAATGCCACTCATCACTTATGGCCAGTCCTTGCTAGGCAGCTTAGACCTGCCCTGAATCCTTTGCCATTAGACTTTGTTCAGCTGTCACCATGAAGTTATTTGTCTTTGCACATGTCCCTTGTCAAAGATGGGCTGATGGGGCAGCACTGTACAAATGTGAGCCCATTCTCTAAAGACTTTAATCCTTCAAAGTAAAAGTGAAATGCTCACCTCACGTCCACTCCCATCCTTCTGCTGCACCCTTGTCTGTGAGCTGCTGGATTCCTTTTCCCTCCCTCCCAAGCGCGCTCGATGAGCTCCTGTAGAGACAGACCTTTCTTTATCTTCCCTCTAGGCCTTAAAGGGGAGTTGCTCTGGGGAATATCACAGCATTGTGTTATTATCATTTTGCAAGCGTGTTAAAGTCAGCGTATGTTTGACGTTAGCTTTGGTGGTGCCAGGATCATATTGATACTGTCTCAAGCTGGGGGAGAGCACCCAGAGTCTAGTGTTATTTACGTACCACTCACCCAGTGTGACTTTCCCAGGTTTACACAGGGAAAAGCACGGAAGTGGTTAATCTGACATGGTTGGGCAGGCAGCTCTCTGCCTGTCAGCTTCACATCCCTCCCAGATGTGCCAACCGATAGGGAAGCCTCTGGTGGGAACTGACAAAAGGATACAGAGGAGGCAGATAAGGAGTAGCATGAAATTGTCTTTTGCTTCCCTGTGAGTGCAAGAGGAGAAATCAGCAGGTGTTTTCAAGGGGCAAATGGCTTGAACTGAACACCAGAAACTCAATTCTCATCTCTCAGGATAGTCTTCCTAAGCCTCTTGTGAACCTAATTTCTTGGCTCTGTCTGGCAGCTCAGTATGGTTGTTGAGTAGATTCAGATATCTGCACATCTGTAAATAATGAACGATAGCAATTACATGTTCTTTCAGAAAGACAAAGCAGTACATTGAATGCTGTTGGCAGGGAGCAAAGCCCAGCAGGACCAAGCTTAGGGCTGCTGATTTGAACCGTCCCCTCTATTAAAGGGGCACAGTTGTCACAGTGGACTTGTCTGAAATCTATTGCTTCCAGCTTTTACGCTTCCTTTTACTTCAGCCTCCCTGTGCTTCTTAATCAGGCAAAGCAAGGGCTGACTAATGTTGAAAGGATTTATGTTTCCATTTGCTCCTTCCTTCTTTCGGCTCTTCTTTCAGTGCTCCTTTCTTTAAAAAATACCTGCAGCAGCTTTTGATCCACAGGCCTGCAGAAGAGAGAAAGGGAAACTGAGGCATGGAGAAATTTAGAGCACTGAAAGCAGCACAGTGTCAGTGTGCGAGTGAGCATCAGAAGCAGGCAGAGAGCCAGTCCTTCCCAATTCCTCGTCCTGTGCTCAAACACTAGAGATGGATGCCATTTCATTTCTGACAAAATTAATAAATCCTTGCATGTGTTGTCCCTGGCACATTTCATACTCATTTTCAGCTTGTGAAGAGCCACAGATAGCCTTCTGCAGCGCAGTGGATTTCAGAGTCTGGCTTACCTTTTGCACATTTGGATACCTCGTGCTCGCCCATCCCAGGACTTGTTTGTGTTGTACATTTAACCCAATAGCGTGGAGTAAGCCTGTTCTGGTGCAGTGAGTTCATACGTGGAACTGTGCCAAAGCTTAATGAGCAATCAGAAAGGTGAAGGAACATTCAATGTGCTTATTTGTCGCTGCGGCTACTCCCAGGGGTGTCCTTTAACCCTCTGAGTTCAACACTGTATTATGCAAGTTTTGTTTTTGTGTTCAGTGGAGTGTATAATTGTCCCTTTGGTGACTTGAAGAACTCTGAATGTTCAAAGAACATTTGAGGAGTTGAGGGGGGAAGGGGAAGGAGGAGGAAACCCCAGCAGATAAGTGACCTATTTAGACAAAGTTCACATTGATTTCACTTTCTGTTTGGTTTGCGTAACCACTGCTAACATGGACACTTCTTCACTCTGCACCAAACTCCAGAACTGCCAGCAGGAGTTATTTTACTTCTTGGTTGTTAATCTTTGTGTTACGTGGTGGAGCTTTCCAGACACTGAGCTTGATAAACTTGGAATCAGGTTCTGGCTAGAACAAGCTAATAAGTGAAAATAATAATGGTTTTTGTTGTTCTTTTTTTTTAAATCTCTAGATGAAATAAAGTTCCCCAGTTCCTCATTTGATATTCTGGAATATGAAGTGAGAAAGACAGAGGCCAGTTTGCTTGTGACCATCTAAGAGGACGAAACGAAAGGAGTGCTATTAGTAATATACCTGTATATATACATAAATATGTATAATGCATATGAAAATGATGATGAGGCTTTTGTCACATAATGCTCTTCACCTTCCCTGTTGTGTCGGCCAGGAGCAGAAAGCAGCCGCAGTGTCTCAAGGAGAGTTGCTGAGGGGACGTGGAAGGTTTGTCCTACCTCGTGGTAGGACTGCTGCACAGGCTACTGCAAACAGGAGCTCTAGGGAAGAGGTTGTGTCTGTAGCCCTGTGAAAGCCCTGGCCTTCTTTCTACACATCAGTGCTGAGCCAAAAACGCTTTAGATAGTTCCAGGGCTATAATATGTGCCTGCATGAAGGGAGAGGGCATGGTCTGATGGAGGACTGTTGAATGATATTTTTGCCATGTGTGGGAAGCTCCTGTTTTGCTTCTGCACGCGGATGGATGATCTCAGCTTATGCCAGCTCTGCATGTGAACTAGGAAGATCAGAGCTAACAGGAGCCTGTAGCTGGAGACTAAACACTGGGCAGAAAGGTGGGGGCAGGTCGTGTGTGAGGAGATTGGTGAAGGGACTAGGCGCTCGGATGGGGACATGGGAGTGTGGATGATGGGGTTAGTCATGTTGGCAAAAACCTGGAGAGGGGCAGCACAGCTATGTGCATCCGGGTACTCAGAAATGAGGGACATACGAAAGCGGAAGATTTGGAAAAGAAGATAGAGGGATGTGCTGGCTTGGAGATTTGGCCCTGGACCAGGAACATTGCTGAAGGCAGAGTGGAAGCTCTCTGTTATAGATAAATGCAGCTGTGGTTAAGGTGGTTCTTGAGGGCAGTCTTTGTTCAGGCAATTTAAAAGAAGCGTGTAAACTTACACCTGTGAGAAGTACATCTGTGTGGGTTTGAGCCAAACCCTGTGGAAGTCGAGCAGAATCTTTCCACTGACTTCAATGGGCTTTGAGTCCAGGTCCCCAGTGATTGGTTTGAAAGGACACACAGACTATTTTTGTCTAACAATTTTTTCCTTTATGTATTTTCCAAAAACACCAGTGAGAGAAGAACAAGTAAAAACTTCATCTGTTTTTCTAAAGAACTGAGGGTTACATTATTTGCTGGTATCCCAGAGTTGTCTGTACAGGCTGTGGGCTGCAGAGCTGCAAATTGGGAGGTCTTTCCCCCTCTCCTTTTTTTTTTTTTTTTTAAATGAGATAAGTAATCTAAGCTATTTACATTCTTCTACAGCTTGACCGATGGGATGGAAAGATCTCTGGAAATATTAACAAATACTTGCTTTAGAACATTACTGAGTGCACTAGGAGTACGAGATCACTCTCTCTAAACTTGTAGAAACAACTAAGAAGTTCTGCAGCGGTCTATGAAACAGGACGCGTGCCAGAAGCAGTTTGATGTGGTAGCTGGGTTCACCGTGCGTTTCAGTTCAGTTTGCCTGAAGTTCCCTTTGTCTTGACTTTTCTTCACGTGTACGTGGTGTGGGCTCTCCTGCTGTCATCAGTCACCCTGATCAGCGGAGGCCTCCAATGGTAAGACTGAAGTGTTAAACATACAGTTCAACATTACTGCCGAGCTGGAGAGGTTTTAAGAAGTTTGGTTGCTGTTTTGTGGGTATATGTAGTTCTGAGGGATTTCACATTCCTTTCCAGTTGAATACCTGTAGCTAGGTTAGTATATAAACTTTCCTGTTGCTGTAGAAGAGAATGTGTTAAAAAAAAAAAAAAGCCACTAACTAATATACCTCTAGACTTTATGCAAAAGCTTAATTTACTTCTCTTTTTTAATAGAAGCTTGGATCTCAGGCGCTACTCCTGTGTAATGACCGCTAGGGAAAGGAGGCTTACTTTCTTTAGAAATCTTCCAGTAGGCTTTAAAGAGAGACTTTGCTAACACTGCCACATATAAGGGAGAAAAAGTGACCAAAGTGCTGATGAAAAGCATTTTAAATGCAGTCCGTGCAATGCGATACATGAGTAAATCAGGACTGGCGGCCTTTCCAGGCAATATGTGAGGCTGTGTTTTACTATATGCAATTATCAAGAGTGCTGGCTTAACCCTAGCTGCCTTTCCTAGTGTCATGGTGATGTGAATGACCAGTGGTATTTTGCCTCGGTAAGAGACAGTGGCTCCCCTTGCATGTAGAGGGGAGTCGGGACCCCTCTGTCTTTCCCCACTTTTAATCCTTTTCAGGCTATCTGAATTTCCTTGCATGCAAACTGGGTGCTGGTGCTGTGGGGTATGGATCTGGGCGTTACAGTACAGCAGTGACAACCCTTTCACATGATGGCAGGTCTCAAACCTTTGCTGCAAGTCCTTTTTACAGCGGCACAAAGATTTTTAAAGACAGTAGCTGCCTCCTTATAATTTTTGCTAAATCATGGTCTTTCCACATACAGTTTACACTTTCACAAATCTTTGCAACTCCATCTACAAGAATTTGTCTCTATATTTAATATTTTTTATTCTTTGATTAAAACTTCTGCTGACAGGACACTTGGCTGGGGACGCACTAGCTTGCAGAGCAGGGTTTATGATGGCAAAAGAAGTGTGTTGTGCTCTGAAAGAGCTATTATTACTGCTTGCGTTTTCAGTCACAGAGCTGGACTTCTGCTTGCTACTTCACAGATTCCAAAACCATAATTACTGGCTACTGCCTATGCTGTGAAACACTTTATTAAGTCTTTAGAACCATTAAGAATTTTCAGGAAATTTATGGGAGCCCAGGTCATGTTGCCTGTTTGTTTATGTAGTCCAGGATCTGCCAAAAATGTGGCCTGTAGAGTTTCTGTAGTGAAGCCCACGCTCACCCACATCTGCAAGAGACTGATGGAAAGTGCCTGTTTCATCTTATGCTGCCCTATCTTTGTTGGAGCTCTCATGGACGGTGGGATGCAGCCCTGCATCAAAGAGCGGAGTCATTCCAGCAAAATTAAGTGAAGGTGCTGGATTTAGAGCTGCAGCTGTGATTTCTTGCTGGAGACGGCGGCCTCTAGAGTGGTCCAAATTGGGAGATTTGTGCTGTGAACTCAGGTAAAGCTGCCATTGACTTCACTGGGAGTAAAGAGTGAACTCAGAACCTGGGAATTGGTCCCACATGTTTTAAGGGACTATTGTTTCCTCCTGCCTTGGATCTACGGGAGCCAAGGGGAATTTTGGAATAAAACAGCGGTTTGAGCCAGACAAGGTGCGGCTTTATATAAGATCGTGCTTGACTGATGAGCATTAGTATTCAGCAGGGTATTCAGAGGAGCAATTCATGACCCTAAGTCTCCTAATCTAATTCATCTCCTCCTCTTTATTTTTTGAGGCAATATTTATACTGCAGGCTGTGCAAATGCCCTGTTGTGTCATGGACATGTGGCATCAAACATGACTTGCCCAGTAGTCCCACTGACAGGTCTGCCATGCCAAGCTATCGTAACACTGAAAAGCAAACCTGCTACCTACATGGTACTGTGCCAATATTGCGTAGTGTTTGGGGGTACCTTAGGAGTCTGGTTGTAAGGGATGTGTTATTACTGACATCGAAAGGAGCTAGATTCTTACTTCAGTGTTAAAGATCTGCGTATTTAGGGCTGCAAGCAGCAATGTTTGATGTAAAACAATCATGTCTTGGTCTGTAGAGCATTCATTTATTACAGGATTAAAAGCACTTGTGATGAAGACTGCGAGTTGCAATTACAGTCTCTATAATCTTGTGTAGCACAGTCTGAAGGTATCTTTACTGCATCTAGCTCACTTTGGACTCCACTCCAGCATGCCCTGTACTAATGTCAAAGCAGGGGCTGATGGCAACCCCTACAGAAATTTTGACTCCATTTTTTGTGGACCAGAAAAGACCATCGTTTCTGCAAACGAGCTAGTCTAGCATGGCTGCATTCACACTGTTGCGTGTCTTTGAGGCCAGACTGTATTGTTGATCTCTCGGCGCTCCCGGGGATTTATCCAGCTTGGTCTCCTGGGATGGAGCTGTGGGTCTACCCTCTGCTTTTGAGTGCCCTTAGCAGCAAGGGAGCTTGCTGCTGACATGTTCGCAGGCTGACTCGTAGCTAAAAATCTCTGTCTGTCCTGTCTGGGCTTGTAGCGATAGCACATGTACAGCATCAGGCGGTCTGGGTTTTTTTTCTAGAGCCTTTTGAGGTGGCCTGCCAAAGGTCTGCAGTCTGAGCTCAGGCTGAAAGGGAAGAGTCAGCGTGTGGCTCTGGATCTCAAGGTGCTCCAGAGACTGCAAAGGTAAGTATAAAATTGGCACTTGTCCAATAATATAAGCACAGCTTACAGTATCTTTGTGTTAATGGTGATTATAGTCAGCTATGGGCTGGAACCTATAAAGCTTGTCATCTTCATTTGTCTTTACAGACCAGTAGGTGTGTAATGTAGGCTAGTAATGATACTAATTGTTACCCGTGAACTTCAAGGACGTAAAAGTCTGTGCCAGGATGGGATTAGCTAGCTCCTGACTCTCAGACCTTTAACAGGCCACTAGTTTCTCTTTCTCACCAGTATTAATCGGAACAGCTTTGCTGACACAGTGTGAGCGTCTGCAAAAGAAAAGCCGGCTCTGCCTTGGCAGCATGCCTTCAAAAGCTCCAGGCAGGAGGAGGATGAAATCTACCATACGCCTCCATTTCCTGATTTGCAGTATATCAAGATATGGACAGATTTTTTTTTTCTTTTTGATGTGAAAGCAGAATGAAAAACTAGGTTAAATCAGTCTTGAGGGATGTGAAGCCAGTTCTCAGGAAGCCTATGCAATTACTATGCCTCATCCGAGCCTTCTTGATTGGGAACATGCCTTTAAGAACATGATCAGCCCCAAGAGATCTCCTCCGTAGCCTGGGAATTCCACCCCGTCTGCTGATGAGGAGAGAAGCAGGGCCACAGAAACTTGCCATTCAGAAGGGAAATCTTTTCTTCTTCTTTTTTCTTCTTCTTCTTCTTCTTCCTCTTCTTCTTCTTCTTCTTCTTCTTCTTCTTCTTCTTCTTCTTCTTCTTCTTCTTCTTTTTTTTTTTTTTTTTTTTTTTTTTTGGCAAATTATAAATGTGCACTTTGGATTCTTTTGTCAACCAAATCTAATGGAACTGGCCTGAGCTGAATGGCTGGTCTGTGTGATGCTCAGACTCGCTTTCTTTTCAGGTGCTCACTGCTTGTTTCCACAAGATGATGATTAGCATCTGCCTTTGGGCTCAGAGCAGCTGCGGACGCTGTGCTGTGCTCCTGGCTGGAGGGTGCTTGTGGGAGATGTAATTTGTCATTTTAGACTGGCTTGAGTTTGGGTCTGAAGAGGTGTCTCCTCAGCCCCTATGTTATCACAGGGGCCCCAGCTATGGAGCTGTGCAAATAGAGTAAGACCAGGAATGGGGATTTTTTTTTAACTCTTTTGAGAGATGAGAAACACCTTCAAGGTTTGGCTCTCATACATACTTTTTTTGTTCCCCAGAAAGAAAGGCTCTGGTTATGGGGATGGAAAGGGGCATACAGAAGTTAACTGAATCTCAAGGCATAGCCCAGTTCTCAGGGCCAACACTCCTGTGATTTCCTTTGCCTTCCAGTGAAAGTCATGAACTATCTGGTCCCAAGATAGCTAGGAATCAGCTCCAGCTCCTTGAGGATGTTTTATTTATTTTTTGTTTGTTTGTTTGTTTGTTTGTTTTTTCCTTTCCCCCACAGAGTATTCAAAAAGCAGATTCCCAGATAGGGTATTTTATTGATTTGATAATCCGATAAAATACATCCAGATCTGAAATGCCAAGTGGAAAAAATAACTCCAGCCATTGCAAATGGAAGAATGTGAAACCTTCAACCTGGCAACTGTTGGAGTAGGCTTCCCTCCTTTCCTCCCCCTGCAGCCCCTGGCCCCAGGGAAACATGTGGTTTATGTGTGCGCATGCACGCACAGCCTTTTCTGTTGGGAAATTTGCACTTTGTCTTTGAGAGTGTCCATCCATTATGGTTTAGTGCAGCTGTTCACATGAAGACAACCTTAAACTCTTCCAGAAACTGTTAGTGTACATCTGTGGATGTCTCTCCTGCCATCCCTTGTGGGAGCCCAGGCATGAGAAGAGGGGACCCCAGCAAACTGGCTTCATCCTCCCAGGCAGGAGCAATGTACAGCCACTACCTGCATGTTTAGGGACCCCAAGGGAGAGCTGGTGGCTCTTGGCACATGTCCCACCTCCATTCTCCACCTTCACGACGATTCTTTTTAAAATATAACATCATACGCATCTCCATGCTCTGCTTTCTGAACAAGACAGAGATCTGTCTCACATTGTGCGCCTCTTGTGTACATACTTAAGTATAACTGGGACACAACAGCTTCTCCTATCTCTGTTTTAGGCCCTGGGTCAGATGTTGCGTAATGTCTCGAGATGGTGTCAACCTCCAGCACACACTGGAAGCTCCTGGCTCAGCTTTGGCTTTCTGCTCTACGTCCAGCATGCAGCACTCTGCACACAAGGGCATGCAGGCACTGGGGCATGATCGTGCTCTGCAATGGCTGTTTATTTGCTTTCCTTTTGCCATTGAATTAAGGCACAAACTATAATTTTCCCAACTCTGTTGCTTTTGACGGGATCTGTGTGTCTAAATCACCATATGTGCTAGAGTGCAAATCCTTAGGCTTTTGATAGTACAAACATTCAAACAGGGCATGTTAGCATCTGCATTCTGCAGGCGTAACTCCTGTATTCTTCGTGCCTCAGTGTGATTGTTCTCCTACCACAAAAATCAAAAGGAGGAGACCTGTATGCTCAGCTGACCAAATATTTTGTGTCCCATAGTGTAATTTTATCATAACCGAGTTATTAACATGGCAATAAATACTACACTTGTGTAGTCCCCATTCCTCTCCTATCGGAGTGCTGTGATCACTGAAGTGCCTTGAGGAGCAGCGCAGAGCTGTGGTAGACCTGGGCAGCATGTGGTCACTTTTAACCCTTGGGCATTCCTTACCCAGGGTAATGTGACATAAATGTACTTGAGATAAGACTGCGAATTCAGAGTTAAGGTTCTTGAAGAGTTTTGAAGGTGCAGTTAAAGACCATACAGGTGCTTCTCCCACCTCTCTAGGCTGAGCAGCACCCTACATTGGCACATGGGTGGCCTAGAGGCCATTGCTGTGGCTTTCAGGAGATGGAATGTACCAAGAGCATCTCTCCCTAAGGCTGAGCATTTGTGTGTTTTTGCTTGGCTAGAGCCTCAGACGGGCATGCTCAGCCCTCAGAAGGACACCCTAGGTTGTGCTCAGCCCTGTGCTTTGGTAGCCCAAGGCCAGCTGGGGTCTCTGAAGAGAGGAGAGCCACCTCTGATGGTTGATGAGGCGGCACTGACATGAGAGGCCAGGGCAGGGTTACTGCAGCCTGTTGAGAGCAGTCAAGATCCCAGAGTGGGAAAAATATGGACATCATATAGCCAAGAACTATACTTTAAAATGTAAAGCAATCCAGTCGTTTCCAGCCAGCGGCTTTTCCCCAGCTGTTCGTTTCCAATAGAGTATTATGATCAGTAATTGATACTCTCAGATGTCTCTGCACAATCCCCAGAGAAGAATGGCCAGGGCAATATTTTTTTTTCCCAACTCACTGGAAAATTGAGCCCCAGCTGGGGCTAATAAGTGCTTTCATTAAAATACTGATCTTAATCCAAAGCTGAGAATAATGTCTCCTCTGTGCTGCAGCTCTCCTCAGCTCTGACATGGATTATGCTTTTTAACAAGAAATGAAAGGAGGATAAATAGACACTTCTTGCCCCAACATCATAATAACACCAATGTTAGGTCCCAATGAGGTCAATGTTTTTTTGATTGCACCGGTGGAATGTGTTCTTGTTTTTTCCATGCAACGAGCTCTTTCCAGCAATGGAGACAGGGGTGTACAGCCAGCATACCCTACCCTTCCATCTTCCTTCTGAATCCGTTCTCCTCCAGTGCCCATGGGAGGTCTCATCAGGAAGAAAATGGGGAGCAAGAGTGCTTGTCTGAGTGCTGTGTGCATGCCAAGATGTGTGTGTTGGACTGCAAGGCAGAGGCAAAACTGTTCTGTGATTTCAACACAAGGGTTCGTTTTGTCCTTCCACCTCTTTATTTTGCTCTAGCTAAAACAGAGAGATTATTACTAATATTTACTCATCTAGAGCTCCTCAGATGGCAAGGTAATTTGCAAACCACATCTCGAAAGATCAAATGATTTTTTTCCCATTCTCACACTGGCAACATGCAAAGAAAGAAGGGCAATCTCCCCCTTTTTCCCTGGGAACAGGGCTTGTAAATGGCTGGATAAAATTCAGAAAGCAAATGTGAATGACCAGAGCATAACTTCATGTTTTCTGACCATGTCCTGTTGCCAAGGCTGTAAATGAGTTTCATTCTCCTGATCAAGGGCAGAAAGATAAGACATGGCTTCCTATGCCTTTCATGTAACTGGGCAAGCCGCTGAATACAAACCAAGGCACAATTCCTCTCCCTCGCTTTCCTGTTCATAGTCATCCCAATACCTCTCCATGATAACTTTGATTTGAAGATGGTCCTGTCTGTATTCTCTTCTCTACTACTAGTGCTGTTCTGCACCAGAAGGCCATAGAGAGAGATTCTCTGTGAGAAGTCTCAGATGTCATGGGAAGAGGCATTCTCAAGGTGTTTTGCAAGTAAGGCCAGCTGGAAATCTTTTGTGCATGCGTCAGCATTAAAACCGCATGAAGTTGATGGCTATTTGAGGATTAGCTGCTGTGACTCATTGCTGGAGCTGGAAATCATGTCCTGGCACTCCCGCGATGAATGCTCTAGATATACCTAGACGTATGGTCAGATGAAGTCCCGATAGCTTTGTTGTGTTATGAGGAACAGTTGAACTGTGGGAAGCTTCCATGGAATGCCCTATGGATCTCTCTTTTTTTTTTCTTTTTTTTTTTTTCATCTGTTATCTCTTGGTGTCCACCTTAAGACTATAGCTTTGCTTGTGGGGATGAATGGGTGTTTCAGGTAGCGGGATTAGAAAGAAAAGTGCATAAAAATAGAGACTTTCTTAGATGCCTCTGAAAACATATGATCATTCCCATTTGCTGTCTTTGGAGTCATATAGCTTTGGGGAAGACTGGTAACTGCTTTATTAAATGGCTGCAGCACAATTTCTTTTTCTGCTTAACAAATCTAGGGTGCTCTCTCTGAACATCAGCACCTCTTTTCCTCTCTAGCTGTCCAAAAATAGCAAAGGGCCAGGTGTCGACACTTGTACTGACAACAGATTGCATCTGACTCAATAAGAACTCCACCTGGCTTCATGGAGGCTGTTCATAACTAAATACGGTTGTTCCATGTGATTAGGGGATTTGGATTCTGGGAGCTGCCCTGCAGATAAAATGCAAAGTAACACCCCAGATTTGTACCTGATAAAAGCAGCTTCAGAGCATCAGGCAACTTCTGATGTGAAGGACCAGTTCTCCCTATTCTGTTCGTTTCTCTGAAATGTGTTATTTAATCCCATTACAGATAGCGGATCCTTTCTGGATTGTGGATCTCTTGATTTGTGAAATTCTATCAAGTCTGAAATGTAAGCATATTACATCTTGCGTGCTGTTTTTTTGCTGTCTTTCTCCTATGTTTTTATGGAGCTGGTAAGACTATGATTTAGTGCTGAGCGCTCAACAAAACCTGTAAATTTTGATCTACACTGGTTATTCTTAGGTAACTGAGAAGCATCAGGCCCATTTGACAAAGACAATAGTAAAACCATAGTTAAAATTAGAGTTTCAGGAAAGTTGCATTTGTACACTTGAAAATAAGTTAATAATACAGAGATTTTGCTACAAACCTGAAACATTTTGCTGCTTAGGAAAACCTAAACTTAGAGTTGGGGTTAGAGTCTGCATCCAGACACAAACTGACCTCGAGCCCAAAGGTGCTGCAACTCTTCCAGGAGTTCTCTGTGCTCAGAAGGCTGCACCTGGATCTGGCACTGTAATGTCCCTCCAGCTTTCAACACCCTGTCCAGATTTTCATTCCCCTGTTTCAAGATATGTCTGCACATTTATCTCTGCTTGTAGCATCACCTTGTATTTAGTCTGTAGGGTCTTCAGGGCATCAAGTGCCTTATTTGTCTGTCTGGGGAGCACCCGACACATCTTAAGCTTCTCTGTGATGCTGCAGCAGCGTTATGCACTTGACCTAGGGTTCCTAAGTCCTGTTTCAGAGGATGTAGGTGGTCTCTTGCCATTACAGGGTGTGCTGCAGTGAGTATCCCCAGCACAGCTTTGCCCTGCTGCCAACTGAAATCTGTCCAGCTTGCCAACCAGCTGGAGAAGGACAAGCCATCCATTTAGATTGCCCTTAACCCTTTATAAACCAGGAAGCCAAGAATAGCAGAGAGAGGGGTTGGCAGACTCCCCTGTGGGTTAAGAAGGAGCTATTTGTTCTTGTAATTACTTGCCTAGGAGAGGGGTCTGTTTGACAGTGCTTTCCTGCAAAGCATCATGTTTGCCCTGAGGCCAAATAAAACCTTGGTGCAAACTTCTGCCCAGCAAGAAGAAAAGGCAACTCAGAGGGAGTTTATGTGAATAAAAAGGCTGTAGATGTTTCAAAGCATCCTTTGTGCATCAAGGAGGTGTGATCGCTAATATGTTAGATGCCTAAAAGGCTCTTTAGTATACAGGAATGGACACAAAAGTGGGCAGGTTTCCCTTCGCCTTCACTAAGGGTTTGTAATGCTGTTTATGTCAGACCTCTGTACTGCAGATTCTCCGCTGCCTGCTCTGTATATACCTTAATGTACATTTTGAGAGATGTCAGTGCTGAAAACCAGCTTGCGCCTTTCCCTGTGCAAAGCTGGCTAGGAGCTGTGGGTAGCTAGAGAGATCAGGTACCCTTTGCTAGCTGGTTCCCACAAATACAATGGCTGGGATGGCTGAGAGCAATTTGGGCAGAGTGGCTGCTGGTTTACTGGTAATTGTGACTTTGGGGTTTTGTGTTACCCACTGACTAATCCTCTGCAATGTTCTCAGATTTCCAAAGCTTAGTTAAAGACAGACTGCCCCTACTCCTACTCCCTTTACGCTGTGATGTTGAGATTAAGCTTTTGTATGATAGGGATGTATTTCACTGCATGCAGACCTGATCTCTGCTGGAACTCCAGGGACAGTGTCTGCATGTTCAAAATGTAAAGTTAGGATTGGACAAGTTACTCTTGATTTCAGAGGTTTTCTTTTCTTTTCTTTTTTTTTTCTTTTTTGTCATTTCATCAACCTTAACCACTTCATTAGTCTAAGAACATTCACGTTCTGTCCCTCAGTTTTCCTCATTTTCCCCCCAGTTGCCAGAGCCACAGGTGAAAATCTGTCTCTGTTTTTCTGTCATCTCCAGTAACAAATGCAATTAATTAGTGGGTAGAAGTATCATTGCCCTCTGTGGGATACAATCCACTTTGCTCATCTTTGTCCCACAGGTTCTGTCATGTTCAAGGCCAAGGGAAGTGAAGTCAGTAGGGCAAGAGTGTGTTTTTGGAGCAGGCAACCTGAGTTCTCAGCCAGCATCTGCTGAGAAAGTCAGAGTAGCTGTGGTGTCCTGACCCCAGGTGAGGGTGGAGTCCTTGTTGGAAACACAGGAAACAAAACAGAATCCTGGTTTCTTCAAAGCTGTACTGGCTCTGAGGGGTAACAAACTGTAGTTTTGCTTTTTGTCAGAAAATTCTGCATCTTTAACTTGAAGGCACACAGGGAGCAGATGCACTGTGAGGAGAAACAGCAGTTAGTGACTAAAATAAAGTCCCTGGGTATTGAGAGGTGACTTTTGTAGGTTTTCAAATTCTTTCTTGGTTCCCCAGCTATTTCATGTCACGTTTCTTTCTTCCCTTGCAAGGGCCCGAACTGAAGCTAGCACAGCATGTGCAGAGTGGGCAGGATGCCTGCAGCTGCCCAGGCTGCTCAGGGGCTTCCAAGCCTGTGTTGCTTAGGAGCCCTAGAACTGAAAGATGCTTCATGGGCTGATAGCTGTCCCAGGTTGATATTACTACTACTTTCCTTGAGTTCTGTGAAATGCTTGGTGGAAGATAATGACTGGGTCAAATTCTGTTCTCTTTTTTACATCAAAGTAATCAAGGTGGTCACTTCACTGGCTACTTCAGCCTAAGCTATTTCCTCTCTGAATAAATGGAGATGACCTACAGTTTCTGTTGTCTTTGAAGACCAAGTGATTTGATGGCTGAATGTCCAGATAAAACACCTTCAAATTAAGCTGTGCATAGACTTCTGAAGACATTTAGCAATGGAAGACTTAATTTTCTTGTGCCAAAGTCAAAGCAAGTGTAGAGAATAATTAAAACAGGAAATAATGTAAATGAAATAAAATGATGGACCTCATATGATAGCAAAATTTTGAAGACCTCTAAGGGATGTTTCAAATATACATTTAAAGGTTTAGTGAACATTTTGGCCAATAACTGTGCTACCAACCTGATGAAATTCTCACTGTTTTTCAGTTTTACTGCTTCCACAATCTTTTAATCCGATTTTCTATTTATATTTGTGAGATTTTATCCATGGTTAGTTGTAAACTGTTTATTTCCATGAGAAAAGAGCTCTGATTCCCTTAGGGCTGAGTCTTTGCCCTTTTCTCCAGGAAAGGTTGAAATTTCTTCCGCTGAAGAGACCCTTCCTGCACAGAATTGATTAGCTTGCTATACAAGCTTTATTTCTGGCTTTTGTTTTCAGTCACTAAACCTAAGCTTTTTATGTCTCGGTTGCCTTTTGTGTGTATTAGAAAATCCATGCTTCAGGTGGGTAGAGGTAGATACTGTGCGGCTTAGATGCTTTGCTCTCATAATGTACATTAGGATTCAGTGATGAATCATTCTTTTCAAGAGTGGAAAGAATTCTTGGTACACCTTGTGTTACATTCTCTTTTTCATAAAAGAGTGTATATACTTTTTTTTTTTTTTTTTTTTTTTTTTTACCTTCACATAGGGCTCTAAAAATCTTGCTTTTCTGTTTTTTCTCTTAAGGCTGTTTATATGCCCCTTTGTCTCTCATTAGAAACCTATAATGTAACCATCTTTTAAGGTTAAAAGAAAGTAAGACTAGAGCTGGTCTTGAATACTACATTAAAAGGTTTCCAATATAGCCTACCAATCTGTAAGAACACATCATTTGCATGGAACAGCCATTTGCAGAGTGGGGGGCTGTGCTTTGAAACCCACAGTTAATCAGAGCTTCAAAAGCTGCATCTGGGTAGGTTCCCAGCATTTCAGAGCTAAGGTGTGCTCAGATCAATGGTGTGGCTTCAGGTCCTGCTGCAGTTGAAACCCTTCAAGGATACACTTTCTCCTTCCCACTATGCTCTAAACTATGAATAGGACCAGTCTATACTAATGGAATTTGGCCTTTTGTCAAGATTCATATAATAAAGGAGACTGGAAGATTTTGGAGGGAGATTTTCCACTCTGCTGGGCACAGATGGTGGCCTGTTCTAGTAAGGAGAAAGTACAGGAAGAAGAAGGGGCCAGGTGGTTCATCACCAACTTGCTATGGTAGTTGTAGACAAATGTGGCCTCATTTTAAGGGGTTCAGCATTCCGGTTGGAGTGAAAACACCCCAACCTTATACTTCCATTGTCCATTCCTTTCCTGAAGACTGGTCCTTAAATGTTCCTCTTCTGCTTTTTGTGACTCTGGTCAGCTACCCAATGGTGATGAGCTGCTTTTCTATGTTTACTTTATTTGTAACGTTGGGCTGGTAGTACTGAGTGCTGTGATTGACTGAGCAGCCAAGCTGGCGGCAGGAATGTCCAAACAGGCCATGAACAGCAGCTTAATGCATGTGCAGGTATGGTATGTATTTATATCTGAATGCATAGTCTGTGTGTGTGCACATGTATTCCTGGGAAAGTTTTTGAGTGAATGGCTAATGCATCTCAATTACACTCCAGTCTGGAGGAACAGCCTTGCTAAAGAATTGAAAATCTGTAAAGAATCCACTGAGGTTAAAAACACCATTTGGTTTCCTTCGCCAAAGGGACGCTCATCAATATCTCTTTCTGTTAGTATCAGAGGGTTAAAGCCTTGGCAACATCTGCAGCCGCCAGATGCAGGCAGAGTTCAGATGCAAGCAGAGTTTTTGTGAAAGGCAATTTCATTGCTGTTGGGTTAATGTCCCAGTTTTGTCTGACGCTGCAAGTTTCTTAAAAGCAGTGAAAAAGAGATTGGTGTACAGACTGCTGGCTCTTTTGCTTGGTATATGTCCTGTGAATGAACTGGACTCTTTACCTGCAACAGGATGGATTTCCTTAGAATTCACGTCCCACTTTGGATCACATGAAATTGTAGGTTCCCTGAAGCAAAGAGGCTGGTGCTTTTGGTATTTCTACTACATCTCTGGATAGTACAGAGTGCTTCATGAGCAGAGATGATTGTTACGTTGCAGCTGGAGGAACTAAGGCACAGGCAGAAGTGATTTCCTAAGTCAGTCTTCATCAGTTCACACGTGGTACAGGAGGAGGGAATCCTAACCCTCCCCTCAGCTCTTTCTCGCTTAAAACTTAGAAGCAGTTCTAGGAGCCTGAATCCATTTCTGTCTCTCACTAACACAGGACGCTCCCTCCCAGAGCCAGTAATAGAGCAGATTTCTTTAGAGACCCACTGTACAGCTCAAGCCTGCTTCTTAAAAATTTAAAGCGACTTACCCAAGGTTATGCAGCAAGTCTTTGGCTTCACAGTAAGCGATTGGAATGCCCCTGATTGCGTGGTTGTTGTATTCCCATCTCTGCAGTGAGGAATTTCCTCTGGTGCTTCTCAGTTCATTAGCGTGCTGCTGTCTGATACCACAAGCCTTCACCAGCTGCTTCCAGCCCGCGCTGCCTCGGGGGCTGCGCAGCACAGACGGGGACACCTGGTCAGTGCAAACTCCCCGCTCCTCAGGGGTTTTGCAACCCAACCGTAGACATCTGCTCTGAGCTGAAAGTTGGCGCTGGAAGGCTTTTGGCCTTGGAATGAATATATTTACTTTGCACAGAATTTTTGAGAAGGAGCCTAGGATGGAGAAGCCCAACCATCTATTTAGTCTAGTTACAGCAGAGCATGCCAGTGCTTCTGAAAGAGCCCCCCTCCCACCAGTGCAGCTGGTTACTTGTATAATACTTTCCAATAGGAGGGAAAAAAAGATACTTTATTCCTCCCTGTTGATCATCCTTGCCCCACAGCACTAGTTTTGTCTGGTTTGGCAGGTCAGTGAAAAAAAAAAAAAGAAAACAAAACCTTTTTTTGGTTCTACAGAAACAAAGGTATTTCCAAGAAGTTGTGGAAAAAGTTCTCTCTCTAGGATAATTTCTATTCTTCTTAACAGGCTGCAACACTCTCTCAGCGTTGCTGCCTTTTGCCAGTCATGGCTAAACTTCGGTGTGTACTGCTGAAGGCTTTTCTTTTTACAGAGCGATACTCAGCCAGCTAGTTCTGATAGCAGAGCAAAGACTGGCCTGTTGGGTCAAAGCTTACGTACACCCTTTTAATGAGGAAAAGCGTAGCTGTGACTTGTGCAAACGAACTTAACAATATGAATGTTCCTGTGGTAGGATGTTGGAACATGGGCTAGAGCCAAAGTAGGTGCATGTGGGATGCTGCATCAAATTCAGGAGGGCCAGACGACAAATACCTTGTGGAGATTGAGGCTCCTCTGACCCTGTCACACGCTCTTGTCAGAAGTCCTTCCAGTGGGGCCTGTGGCTCTCACTCAAGCTCTAGCAGGTCATGTTGCCATTCTTGGTGAACAGCTTGAATAAAGGAGATGTCCAACAAGGATAGGAAAGTCTTGTTCCTCTTTTCTGAGAGTTTTGTTGGTGCTATTGAAGTGGTGCCTGGGTGCCATGGAGATGTACAATTTACAACCAGTGCCATTTGTAATCTGCAAGAGCAGAGTGGGTTGAATGGCATTCTTGGCTTTTTTCTAAGTCTGATTTCTCCCATTCTCTCCTCACCATGCCATCTGAGAGATTTCACTTATTTGTAATGTTTCTGTGTTATTCATCCCTATGAAATAGAGGTAATGACACTTCCCTGATCATAGTACTCCACTGTTTCTTAAAACTTGTTAGACCCTTGGTAAAAACCTGTCTGTCAATCACAGCTTGGTTTTTCTAGGCTTGTTCTCGGGAATAAGCATGGAGCTGTTCATATCCGATTTTTATGAACTGGAATTAATGTCCTCTGATTTTGAAGAGCAGCACTCTAGAGAGAAAAGTAGGCCCATGGGATCTGTCCGCTTCTTATTTTACACAGAAATGTGACAATTTGAGTGAAAAACCTTATAAATTACGGTTTATCCAATGGCTTTGTGACTTATGCCCCTATTTGTAAACAAGCCATGGATTTATGAAGTCCCTGTCCCATGTTATCCGAAGTAGCTACTGAATATATGAGGAGCCACTGCGCTATGCTATGGCAAGGCAGAGATGATGCCAAAGAAGATATATGAACTAGAAAGAGAATTGAGTGTCCCTAAGTCTCCTTGCAGAGAGAGGGACTGGAGAACAGAAGATCCCCAAATAGGGGGCTATAGGGCCAGAAGTGTCACGGGTCTAAAGTGAATGGGTCCAAAGAGATATTGGCATGTGTTCGAAGAGGAAGGTATTTTTTTGACCATGTGCCAGCTAAAGCAAAGTGGATGGAGTAGACTGGGAGGGCAGCCCAGAGGTGGAGGTGAGAGGTGCCCTGAGAAGAGAGGCATCGATCTGCATCCCGAAGAGCAGTCGCGACTGGGGAGAAAAATTAGGCAGGGGTGACAGGTAGGTGTCTGGCTGGTTTCTGTGGCAATGTGTCCTTCTTGTGATAGCTAGAGTAAAAAGAATTATTATTGACCTTTTGCAAAGTATGTAACATAGTTCATTTATCACATATCCTAGAGAAGGAAAATTGTTGTCTCAGGAGTTTCACATGGCTGATGTCCTGGGAATGGATGTGTGTAGGCATTGGTGCACTACACCATGTCCAGGCTGTGGGTTTCTTACCTGGACAAGTGTCTACTCTGGGGAGAAGATGCTGCCAGGGCTCCTGCGGGATGCCCTGAGGCCAGAGCCATAGGCGGTGTTTGGGCCCCTTCTGATTCAGAAAGTTCAAAGCACATGTACCTGGTACAAAATCTAACTGAATGGGCTGATGAATGTCCAAAAGTGGCTGTGACCACGTAAGGCTCTCACATCTTGTATTAGTCCATGTAATATAGTGTAAGGGGCTTATCTGCTGCAGATAAGGGTGATGGTGAGGGCAGGAGTGACTTTTCACTAGATAGGACTGTGATGCCCCATGGAGGTTTGCGAACAGTTGGCTTGTGTGTGTTTTGAGGCACAAAGGGAAGTATTTATGTGATGGGGCCTGGAACAGGAGGCCAGTGCCGGATCCGCACTGTAGACCAGGCAGGGCTAGTTAGAGGAGCAAAGCCTTGGGTAGCTGGGGGAGCTCTAGGTTGGGGTTACAACACTCGGAGACAGCTGTAAACTGGGAACATGCAGTGCCTGCCCTCATTTGGTTTGGCTCTGCTCAGAGCTGACGTCTCCTCACTTGTATTACATTATGCATAAAGTGATAATCATAAAAATATGATAATGGGACTCAGCAGACAGCACAAAGTCTCTAGCAGTCCCGTGTGTGTTTTCCTGCTTCCCCTTGGAGTATTACTGCCCCTTTAGAAAAGAGCCTCCTGCTTAGTGTAAGTTTCTCATTACTTACTATGGGTTCTTCCCTGTGGGGCTCTTAAAGTGGGATTAACTGGTAATGGGTGGCACAGTTCCCTTAGTACATAGTGATCTAGCTCTGAATTCAAAAGGGCACGGGACTATTGCTGTTGCTTCTTATTTAGTGCCAAGTGCTAAAGGGGTTTGGTGTGAGCCAGTGTTAAATGTTTGGTCCATCTTGGAATGGATGTTATGGGCTAAACTAGTGTTTGCCATTTGTTCCCTGCTATTATCTATACAATACCAGGTCCCCTCTGAGCTGTCTCCTTGGGAGAATTGTTAATTATCTTTTACTGTGTGGCATCAGTTTGTTTTTTAGCATAGGTTTCCCCTGTTTTACTGGCAACTTCAAAAGCCAGTGTGGAGAGGGAGACCAGTTGGGCTGTGCTGCGTGGCAGGATGGAATATTTCTGTGGTCCCAGCACACAGTGGGACATGCTGTTCTGTCTCACCAGGGCCGAGAGGAAGCGGCAGCTGACTGCGGTGCTCTAGATACAGCCGCAGTGCTCCACAGGCCTCCCTCTCCTGCACTTCAGTGCTTTCAATATCAGGATGAGACCTCTGAGGAGGCTGGGATCTTGCTCCACATATTTTCTACACCAGTTTTATTGAAGTACAGGCACGCTTTCTTCTCTTTCCAACTGCTTTTTGATCCAGGGGTAAAAGACAGCTAAGGAAAACATGGTGAAGTAGATGAGGGACGATGAGTCTGTTCAAAGACTTGCAAGGGAACCAAAGTTTGGCCACCAGCACTAATTCTTATTGATGTAATATGGTAACTCTGATACTTGCAAAATGATTAACAACCATGAGGTTGGGGCTGAGGCACAGAATAATCCGTCTGTCTTGGGAATGACACATTTTGACAAAGCCAACGGAAAGGCATGCATCTGCAAATGGGAATGTGTCATCCTGTCCTGAAAGGAACGCTGAGCTTGGCAAGAAAGGGTTAATGTTGTACATGCATCTTTGTCTGTGAACTTGAAGTGCATACCAGGTGAGGGTCAGTCAACTCCTACTGATTTCAAGGGGCAGCTAAATGGACATATCTGGACTAGCCTGAGAGGATTATAGGAGGAAAAAAGTGTATATCAGAGAAATTCTGGGGTGCCATCCAAATGGGTCAGAGAAAAGATGAAATGAAACTCATCAGATGGCTATTTCTTATCTCAGATGCTTACTCTTGCAGATATACAAATCTCCTGTAGTGGGAGAGGCACAGTGCTAGTTTTAAGCTCTTTTCTTTTCCCCCTCAATTTTTGTACTGGCCTATTATTACCACTAATATTTCTTCTCTTCAAATTGGCAATTGCGATCATAGGCTATTTCCAGGATAAAAAAAGAAGGGGGGGGGGATAGGGAGCATCCTCTAGCAGTACCAAGCTGGTAGAGACATAGGAGCTCATACTGTGGGTTATTTAATGAAGAACATGACTTTACTATCCCATTTCATGAGGAGTATGGACCTTTGCAACAGCTGGAGAGGGGGGTTTCATGTACTATCTGTTTCTTTATGTCCAAAAATACTATTTGTGGCTGTGAACTTTGCCTTAAACTCTTATTCTGTTCTCAATAAATTCAGGATAGTTCTGAGGTAGCTGAAACTGAGCTACCAGGTTGTAGGAGAAGAAGTGGCTGGCCCCAGTGCTGTTTCTTGTTGTGGAAGGCAGCAGTCCATTCGGGGTGGGGGTGGCTGCGGCTGTATTACTGAGAATAGGAGGTCATTTAGCTGTGCACAGGGAACTTCGCAGAGTAACACTGCCAGGCTCATTTAGTAAGAGAAGGGATCCCTTGTAATGGAAAGGGCTAAGGGGAAACTGGAGAGGGAGGTGAGTCTTGTTCCTGCTAACAGAGTTCCCTTTTGTTACAGAGTGGGGGATCTAGTTACAGAGAAAACATCCCTGGCTGTGCTGGGGGTTGTGTTATGGAGAAGGGGAACCCCTCCTTTCTGAGCTGGGTCCAATTGCTGTTGGCACAAGTTCTCGATTGTCCCAGATAAACCTTCATCGTGAGTTGCACCGGCACGGAGCAGAGCCTCAGTGGTTGGGAACTGAAAGGACTTTTGAGCTTGTTGAGTGTGCCCACCTGCACGAGCAGGGCTTTGCTCCTCGCTAGCAGGTCACGTTGTAATGGATCAGTGAAGCGTTTGGTTTTAGCCCACCTTTGGAGGGGATGGACAGTCACCCTACGCTGCTGGATAGCTTAGAAAAGGAGAACTGCGGGGCCACGTTCAGCTCCCAGGTTACTCCAACACTTTGAGGCCTTTCTTCAGCAGGTTCGGTTATCTGAAAGTTTGCTGGAGGAAAATATTTGAGGAGAAGCAGCGTTATAAGGGATATCCACTAGAAGTTCATACATCATGACATATATGTGAAAGAAAACGAGAGCTTAATGAGAGAAGGGTATAAGGGCTTAAGAGAAGCTTTGGTCGATAAGCATCCCGAAGTCCCAGGAGCTCCAAAATATTCTAGTGCATAATATTGTTTCCCTACCCTTTCAAAAAAAATAAACAGTCTTATTTTAATGCATAATCCAGAGACATTTGTTTGTGGTATTGCACTTTGAAATTGCAGGTTATACACTGTCTTGTCTTAATTAGTTGCCCCCTGAATAATTTTCAAGAAAGCTGAATGGGAAAAGAAGTAAAAAATTATTTAAAAAAAATTATTATTATTCCCTGGCACTGTATATAGTTGTTTACACTGACCGATTTGCTGTTGCTCTTGAGATGGTATCTGGCTTTGTGATGGGCAAAGGGTGGCATTATCGTATTCTTAATGGAAAGGACAGTCCCGAGACAGCTACCCAAACCTAATAACACAAGTTTAATTGCTAAAGAAGGAAGATGCTTACCGATGAAGTGTAATTACGTGCTTGTACACCATGCCTTTAAAGGGATGCAGCAAACCATTGTGATAGCGCACATGGTGAAGGAAAGGGATGTGATACTTTTCACAATGATGCTAACTTTTATTAAAAAAAAATAAAAAAAAATTGAAAGCTGTCCCAGAGGTGGTAGATCTGCAATAAGGAACTGTGTAGTGAAGCTGCTGAAAGTGATAGTTCGTGGCAGTGTCAGATTTAGTAGTAAGCAGGGGTTAAGGTACGTCACCACTTGCTTGGTGTCAGATGCCTACCTGTGGCATCTCGCAGCCATTCCTCGTAGGGCAGATGCTCCAGCCCTCTGATCATCTTCGTAGCCCTAGGCTGGACTCTCTCCAGTAGCTCCATGTCTCTCTTGGACTGGGGAGCCCAGAACTGGACGCAGTACTTGAGACAAGGCCTCCCCAGGGCTGAGTAGAGGGGCAGGATCACCTCCCTCGACCTTATTGGAGCTGCCGACTCCAAGCAATGGAGCGATGCAGGAACACAAGACACTTGCTCTGTCATGTTGCAAACTAAGTTATATTGCCCCACTTGGAAAAATTTCCAGCCTAACAGGAATCATTTCTGACTAGCAGGCACCCCTTAATCTGTCTTAATCCCCGCTATAATTTTATACTTATTTTACCTCATCCAAACAAAGGCGTGCAGTTGCTTAACTAATAATTGAGGAGGCCTCCCTTCACCTCTAGAAATAAATATCATAATCTCCCTTTCTAAAGCTATTTATCCCTTATAGAGACAAATAACTTCTTAAAACAGGGAGTACCAGGTTTGATAACAGAAGCAGTGCCAGCACCCCGTACCAACTAATGGATATCGTCACTTCACCTGCATAAAAACTGCGGTGAGGGTAGGAACTAGCGCTTCCCCTGGGGAGCTGATATCGCATGGAGCTGGTTGCAGAGCGGGGAGCAGGTCTAGGACAACTGTGGAAGGGGATGAACAATCCCTAATCCCTTATGGAGCAAATGCGAGGAGTTCTTCTGCATTCCTGGTTGTGTGTTGGGAAATGCTTGTAAAAAAGGAATACTCCAGAGATGCCACTGAGTACGGACTGTAATATCTGCAGAATCTGGCATTGTCAGCAAGCTATAAAACATCTGTGCTAGTTTGCTAGCAGCTGCTCCCAATTTAAAATTTGCCAAAGGTACAAGAACATTGAGGCTGGTTGCACAGCACCTTGTGCTGCCACTTGCTCAAGCTGTGTTTCTTCAAAACAGACTGTAGAATGGCAAAACTGGGACGCTCTGCTCGAATGGAAAGACTCTTTTCTCAGGGACTTTTCCAAGCATTTTTCTTCTTCATCATCAGATAATCAGAATGTAACTGCTTTCCCTTGGCACTGGAAAAGTACAGCATGTATTCTTCATCTGACACACTGCAGCAATTCCAGAGATTAGGGATCTGTCTTGCTTTTGTGGAACTAGATTATCTTGTCCAGAATTGGGATGAATTCTTATAGACTTCCAGAGAAGCTGAGCCCCTGTTTCTCACCTTTTGCTATCTCTATTCGTGTTGCAGATGAGATGAGCAAACAGCACAATACATAAATTTCCATCCGATACTAAACTGGGAAGCACTGCAAAGGACAGTAAGGAAGTAGCAAAACAGGACTGTGCAAAATCAGGCTGTGTGAGTAGGAAATGTAAAATGAATCCTGAAAGAATGGAAAATACTGCAAAAAAATGGGGAACAAATTATCCTGGCTTCAAAACTCAAGATCCTCGTAGTCAGGACTGCTTAGAAAGCATGAGGAGGACTAAAAGTGACATAGTGCAGCTTGTGCTACAGTTTTTTTTCACCCAAGACACTAAATCCTGTTTGAAAGAAAATTAACTATGAGCTACACTTCTGGGCAACGTGAAATACATGGCTGTGCTATGACTGTGTAGCTCAGCTAAAAATGCGGCTTCTTTCTAAACCACTGCATTAAATATATGCAGTAGCATATTGGTCACAGTCTGGACACAGCTCTTGGCTTATTGAAAAAATAAAAGGAAGGTAGTTAAAGCGGAAGAAGCAGCTTCGTACGAATGTCTGGAAGACTGAAATCTAATATCTTCCTAATCTCTTATATCCCCGTCACAGTGTCTGGGCTCTCTTTCGTTCTCGCTGCCATGCAACAGGCTGGACAGCCATCTAGAGGTATGTCAAGACTGTGACAGAGAGGAAGCATTTCGGGTTGCTCAGACGGAGCGAGGGCAGGAGAGGGACCTTGGGAGACATTGCTGAGTCGGGGACCTAGTAACGGCGGGGCAGCAGCTGCTGCAAATGGTGAAAACTCAGCAAAGGCATCAGAACGGAGAAGACTAAAACTGGTGCCAGTTTTCACTGGCTGGGGCATACAGTGGGGGTTTTCAGAGTTAGCAGGCCAATACCTGGCCTGGCCAAGGTGCAAAAGTAGTTACTGGACAGAGCTGGTGCTATTCTTAGGGTTTGTCTTTTGCTGAGGCAAATGCCCAGTATGGTACATCAGTTAGACTTTATGGAAAACTATGGTTGTCCTAGTAATACTTTTTAAAGGGCACTCTCAGCTAAGGCCAACATTTCAGATGTTGGAGAAAGGCAGAAAAATGTATGTGGGACATTTTGCTAAATTTAACAGCTGGGGGAAATGCTTTCAAGAAAAGAAAACTTACTGTGGATGGTAAGTCCTGTCCTCTCCTGTCGAACTGGTCTTTGTCTCCCCTTCTGTAGTGGGGACGTTGCTGATTCATCCCGGACAGAATCTGACCCCAGTACTAGAATCTGGCTTTTCCCCTTCCTTCTTTGCAAACCAAATGTAACTGTGAAATGTAAAAGCTTAGTGCAAGCCCAAGGAATTATTGCCGGCCATGCTGAGGACTGAATTTGTACTAACATGCAGACCGTGTTCTTCTAGTATTAGTGTTACATATTGTAGAGCTTGCAAAAAATGTCTCTTGTAGCAAGACAGGGTGCAACAGAAATGAACAAAGAAAACTGAGCTTTCGCTTGCTGTAGCTGAGAGGGGATTGGAGTTTCCCTGATCCTAGGGATGTTTGGGAACTGTCCTAGCAGAAAAAGCCAACAGCCATGGGGCTGCTGCTTATTCTCCCACTTGCCAAGGGACCCAAAGGACTGATCTGGTAGTGGAGAAATGCCAAGAGGCAGGTGCACCAAGTACACACTTCCCCAGCCAGCGTAACACAATTTGGTGACTTTGAAGGGGCTGCCAGGCTCTGGGGTTTGATCTGGGAGACTCCTCGCAGCCTGAAGAACTTAGCTCGAAGCTGTGCAAAGCATGCTAACACTCCTGATCTCATCTCTGAATTGTTCTAAACTTAACAGCAATTGTTTATCCACTGCTCTCTTCACAAGGGATGTGGGCAGGTATTTTATAAGAATGATATTTCAGCATTTATGAACCTTCATTGTTTAAAATCTCTCTGAAAAACTTGTAGTGACGTTTTCTTCCACTCCAAGCTTGTCCTTCCCTCCTGGTCTGCATTTGCTGAGGCTCAGTACTCTGTGGGATGGAAACTATATATCTAGAGCAGCTTTCTTTTGACAGCTCCTTCTTTACCTGTATGACCCTTACTTCCCTGGGTTTTCAGGACAGTCATAGGAGTGTATTTGAGCTACACTCTTCTACTATTATTTTGTCTTCCCCAATGGTATCTACTCATTGCATCTCGCTTTAAAAATATATTTTTAGGCCAGTTCTCTACTAGTGAGTAATACAGACCAGGGATAATTTCCAGATGGAAATGGATGTGGCAAAGCACAGAGCACAAACTGCATCTATAAAATTGTAATTCTTCCATCCTCCAAAATGGTGTGGCCTCATCCAAGCTGCTCTTTGGGAAGGGTTTTCAGTCTGTGATAACTCCTGAACTGTGCTTGGGCACAGTCTGGGAAAGCGTTAGTTGGCCCAGGCCGGAACTATGCCCGAAACCATGCTAGTGATGAGAACCAGTGCCTTTTGTTATTTACTGGTTATAGTTATTTACTAGTATAGATCCTGCATATGGGGCTCGAGCTGGTTTTACGTGGGTGGGAAATTGATTGTGGACATGAGTGATTTATAAAAGTGCCAAACTCTTGTTCTCCAATGAATATACAGCTTAATGTCCCTATTTTCAAGCAATGGCTGTCTATTAGCAGGTGGTAAAAGGCTTCCCAAAGCTCTCATCATGACTTGGTGGAGCTTCCAAAAGCTCTTGCTGAAAATAATGTGCAACCACTGTGCAAAATCTCAGGAGAGGACAATTAAAAATAATAGTTAATGAAAATTCTAAAATACCTTTATCTAACAAGTGACTAGAGAAAAAAAATAACAAATTTCAATGTTTTAGTAAGTTTTATTGACAGTAATGCTGACTTTCATTACCACGTTTAGAAAATTCTGAACAAAAACATTTTTGGAATGCTTTTCCTTGCCTTTTTTGATCACGTCATTTTGTGTTTTTTTCCCTTAAAAAAGGTCTTTGAGATATTATATATTTATTAGTGTTCATAAATGTTTTCCTTTGTTTTCCAAATGCTTTAGCTGTAAGTATAAAAAAAAATAAATGTCAAATGGCCTAGGGTTAGGAGTAGTTGTGTGTCCCCTTAGTGAGCTGAACATTTCGCCTTTGCATGGCATAAGATTTCCTGAAGATATGTGTCTTTAGGAGGGTCAGGAGTCAAGGCCAAATATCATCTGCATATCATCAAACCTGTCAGCCCAGTGCCATTTTGTGCAGAAGAAGCCGGCGAGTGGGTGGAAGATGCTAACAGATAAATGAAAGATGGTTGTCTCAACTGACTCAGGGTGGACTACAGCAGGGCAATCACTTTTCAGGCAGATGACATGGTCAAATACGCACGCAGCGTGCACTGCGAGGTACGCCTTCAGTCACATTTCAACCCCTCGAAGATGGGGCATGCGTCAGCGTTGTTCTTTATGCAGCTGTGAAAATTAGCTAAGGCACCCAGGTGAGAAGCATGCTGTGAAGGCTCTCTGACTTCACGGGCACGGCTGCCAGGCTCCTAGGCGCAGCAGGGGGTATTCCACGACAGTGCACCGGGAATGCTTGCGAGGACTCCACCAGTCAATTAGTTACTTAAATTAATGAAGTCAGTTCAGGATTCAGAGGGTGTGTCACAGACCTCAAATGAACCTCAACCACCAATTACTTAGTGTTATCTGTCAGCTTCCAGATACCCTCTCTCTGTGGTCCACATCAGGATTTGGGGAACTCCTGGATGGGAATGCAGCTGTTGGCATCGGTGCAGGCATGGGCCCAGCTCTGCCTCTGGGAGCCACTGGGCCCGTGCACGGGAAATACAGCAAGGCTGCTATAACTCCCCAAGTAGGAGTGCAATTATGAAGGTACTGTCCTGGCTCAATGAGAAACTATTTCTCTTTCTCTTTGAAATACCTTCAGCAGGGAAATTATGAGGTAAAGCAGACAGGTTGCAGAATTGCCTCAAAGCGTGCATGTTTGGACTTAATACAGGAAGTAAATTTCGGGGGCGTTTTATTAGTCTCTCCACTATTCAGAAGGGACTGTCTGTTTAATCACTGACTTTCAGTGATTTATAGAGGGTTAGCTCCAGTGTCTGTTAAAGTCAATGGGAGTCTTTTGATGTCAGTAGACTTCAGTTAGGCCCATAGTCTGCCCATTCTTGTAGCATCTGGGTACGTGACAAGTGAAAAGCATGAATGATAAAGCAGGCAGTGAAAGTAAGGGAGGTCTGAAAGAAAAAAAAAAGCTTCATTTGAACAAAAGCCTGGCTCAAAGGTACAGTGTTTCTCAGAGCTCTGAAATTCACAAACTGTTGCTTTCTTTTTTGGCTTTTCAATGTTCTATTTTGTTTTTTAACGGACAGTCTGTTCTAGCTGCTGCTATTACTTTTTAGTACTGCAGCCCCCATGGGTTGGGGTGTTTTATAAATCATGTCGTTAACATTTATTTAGATGTCTGCCTGAGGAAGCAGCCTTGATTGATGTGTTTATTGTCTAGACTTTGCAAATGACTCTACGGTTGCACATATCTCATTACTGCATTCAGTTTAAAGCAAGTGTGATGATCTTGGGTGTGTGTTGAGACTATTTCTTAAGGTTCAAAACATACTTCAAATCTTAATTCTCACAAAACCAGTTTGAGGGAGGTTGTTGCTGCTCCCCCATTCCATAAACTGGGAAAATGGGTACAAAAGGTTTAAAAAGATTACCCAAAACCAAGCACAGAATCCCAGCTGGAGCCAAAATGAGAGCAGCAGAGATCCTGACTCCATCCTCAGTGCTGAGGCTGTGCTCTTCCTCTGTATACATCTTACCTAATGAAGCATGATTTCTAGATCCCGTGTGGACATGTGAGTCAGTTCAAATGATTACTAGCTGACACTCCCACCTGCAATATTGTAAAGACCCAAAAAATTACAATTCTATCAGCTGTGAGAGAATGTTTTGGATCATCTACATCTACAGCATAGTCCCACTCACCTTGACCAAGACGTGTCCCTGCACAGTTGACTCTGGGGAGGTAGGACAGAGGTCTGTGAAATGTGTACCATTTAGGGGCAAAAGCCCATTTGAGGGTGGCTCTTTGCAGAATCCAGGCATGTCTTTGCACATGTAATTTTGAGAGAGATTTTGTCATCTTAGTCACTAAAGTTTAAAACTAGTCCTTTTTTTTGTACACCAGTGTTTAAATAACAATTCTGTATCCTGATACCTTTGTTTATTTTCAAGGTCCTTTGGACATTAAAATAAACTCCTATTTGAAATTTGCAGATGGCAAGGAAATAGGTAATTGTTGCCTCTCCTAGAGCCAGTTGAGTCCTGGAACTTGCATTTTGCAGTCAGTAGAGTTAGGAATGAGAAGAATAATAGATATGGGAGTGGAGGAATCAAGTCCCAACTGCTCTGATTTTTGATATCTGGAATAATCTTTCTATTTCACACTTTGGTCTTTGCAGTACAGTAAAGTTAAACAGGTACAGGCCTAGCTAATGCTAAGACAGGAGGGTCCCATGGAAAACTGGCTGCTGTAGGAAGCAGAATAACTGAGTGGTGGCTCTTACAGTGGTGAAGGACTGAGGTAGCTTTTTAGAGGTTATTGGTTTGTTGAAGCTAACAAGCCTTTGAACTACTTAGTGATGCCTGTGAGCTAACAGAGTCTACTGTGGGAGAGCCTGCATTTCTGATGGATTGTACAACTGAGGTTCCAATGTGTTAAAACAATTAAGATTCCATAGCCTATATTGCATGTGTTGGGATATTACTCCTTTTTTTTTGTTATTCCATGTTGCTGCAACTTTTGTTCATGCTCCCTCCTAAAGTGTTGTGGTTTATTTCTGCTAAATGTCTGCTATTCTCAGCTCCAAGAGGTATCTGGATTTCAGAAAAGGATGAAGTAAACTCCACAAACGTAGAGTTTGATTCTGCAAGATACTGAATGTCTTTGGCTAGCCTTGATTTTCGTGGAGAGCAGGGTTATCAGCTGCTTAGCACTTTGGAAGCCTGGAGTGCACGTAGGGTGTTGGAAGCAAAAGATACTGTGAAAAGGGAAAAGTACGTGGTGTAGGTGAGAAAAATTAATTTATCACAAAATCTCATCCAACCATTAGAAATTAGTGCACAGTTAGCACCTATAGTAGAAAAGAGGAGAAAGCAAATGGGTCAGAGACACCTTACATTAGGCACATTTAGCACAGAGTAAGTCCTTCCCTGAGTGTTTCACATGGGATGGGGACAGCTGAAAATTCTCACTCTTTCCTGTTGCTGGATCGGATTCCTTTGGTAGAAGGAGGGCAGAGTGTCTGAGGGAAATATCTCAATGGGCCTAGGCCCCTTCTGACATCAGGTCAAATATTCTGGGTCACATAGCTGAAAGCCACGTGATGAAACTCAATATTACAATGGATCGAGTGCTTCTGCCACATGGAGCTAATGTGCGTCTGCACTAGCAGACTTGGTGCACTCAGCAGACGCTCAGAGAAAAGTTTTAGCCATGGCTGATCCATGAGGTCCAAGCAGGAATAATGAAGCCAATAGATGAATAAACCTGAGCTAGATTAGGTCAGCAATGATAGTTACCAACTGCAAATGGAAGGACAGTGGCGGCAGAGAGGCAGCCAAAACTAGGGCTACACTGGGATGGAAGGAGAACAAGGAATTAATGTAGTTGGGGGATGGATGGAGCTCCTGTTTATACTGAGGAATCATTCATATGGAGCAGAGAAAAACAGCTTGGAAAAAAAAAGTGAATCCTGATGTGTCCAAAAGGAGAAAGTGAGCCTGTGTCACTTTCATCTTGTCCTGTGCCAAAGCCTAAAATTAAAGCTTATTAAATGCTTAGGCTCAGAGAGTGAAAAAAGTAAATATTACGTGTATTAAAAAGTGACTGACACGAATTCCAGTCAAGAGGCTGATCCTGCACCAAGATGTGAAGTGGCCTGTCCCCTTATTCCAGAAAAATAGACCCAGCACCCAGTTACCTCCAAACCCAATTTTCCTTTTCAAAACTCAAATCACTTTAAATTACTTTCTGCTGCAAATATCCAAATAAGCCCTAGTTTCCATCATTTTTTTTCAGTAAAAATAGACTACCCTCTGACATCTGGGAAAGGTGAAGGTGTTACCAAGCACTGAACTGTCATAATTTGCTTTTTGATTGGTTAGAGTCCCCTTATTTAGATATTGTTCTTCTTTTGCACTTTATACCATCCTCAGCTAGAAATAAGATGGCGTGGCTGATGGAAGGACTCCTCTATTCTGTAGAAGAGGCAAATAATGCTTTACAAACTTATTCCCTGCCTGATGACACAAAGCACATTGCAGGCTGAACTCTAAAAACTTGAAAGTTCAAAGCAATGTGGAAAAATAAGCTTTAATACCGAAACCCAAAGCTATTTTTACTGCAGAACTGTTATTTCACCTAATAAAATGTTTAGAATTCCTAGATCTTTTAAGGCCTTCTGAAACTTTATTCCCATTTAGGATTGCCTCTTATTTTTGTATGCATATAGTTCAGATCTTGAGGATGATATGGTAAGTGCTTGCCATAGTAATATGTTATTTAGCGGAGTGAGACAAGTGCTAGTAGAAGGTGCTGATGTGAACATGACTGGTTACAGGCTTGTCACTGCTGCAGCACGGACAATTTCAATTTTTGTGTTTAAGTCTCTTTCTAATATTCCTCAGACTTCCTATTGAAGGGCCCAGCTTAGAGGTGTCTGTGCTCATTTGGGTTCTCTTCCCTGCATTGAAACTAGTAAAAAGCTTTCCAGTCATTTCTAATTAAAATGCTGGGATTTTGACCAATTCTTTTATATACATATATCACTAAGCTGCTCTTCAGTGGGAATGATTTAATTATTATTATGAGCCATTTTCTTGTAGACTTGTTTCTTTTGGAACACTTTTCTAGTCCCCAAGAACATGATTTTCATGCCTTTATTTCTCTTGGATGAGATCTCATATTGCAACTGCCCTGGGTTAATGCTTGCAAGAGTTTAAACTGCTGGTTTGGCTGCAAATATTCCCCATTGATTAGCTTCCAATAACTTCCAGTGCCTTGGTGTTCTTCAGGCCAGTATCTAAGTTTTGCCATTGCTTCATCCAGCTTCATTAGTTCATTAACCCTTTTGATTTCACTCTTTTGCAGTCCAGTAGAATATCATTAGAGAGGCAAAGGATGAGATATATGTTACATATATAAAAAATACAAAATTTTCTTCACAACTGGATTCTAACTAGTAAGGAGAAGGCAGGTTCTGCCATCCTTGCTTCTACTGATTTTCAGATCTGTTCTCATCCAAATCCTGAAGCCTCTCTCCAGAGTAAAACTGTTCTTCTGGGTGTGAGAGATTTTTCACTGAGGCATACTGGAAGGTGCTAAGTTTGAGAGGGCAGATTGGAAAGTTTTCATCTGCTCTGATAAAACTAAAGTTCAAGGCAGCTAATCATCTTTTGAATGCTTCCAATAGTGAGATGACAGATAATCAAATTCAAAATTCAGACTTGTCCTTAGACTTGGAATAGTCTTCTTCAGGAAGTCCTATAGGGCCATGTTTCTTTATTATGAGCTTGGAAGACTTTCCTGGCTTTGGAACAGCAAGCACTTCTCTAAAATGGGTTTTTGCTAATGATAGACAAACTGAAGAAGGACCAAATATTTAATTCAAAACATACCCAAATGTCTGCATGCGCCCCTGAATTTCTTGTGTCTGCAGAAGCGGCCAAGAAATCTCCTGAGAAATGCCTCTTTTTAGGAGCTTTCTGGCACCTCATGTAGGCTTCAATGTGCTCTCTGTCATGACGCAGCCTTGATAGCCCTTGCGGCTGAGGACACCGCAGTTTGAAGATGGCTCTTCCATACTTGGCAGAACTTCATTCATGCACTTTCTTTGTTTTCACACACAAATTCCCACTATAATTTACTTCAGACAGCTCTACAGGACGCCGAGGCCTCAGCAGGGACGTGGGACTGGCCTGATCTGCACGTCAGCACCAGCGCCCCTAATGAAACCCTGACAGGAAGATCTTTGTTCTCGGCGATGCAAAACCTGTAAGAACTCAGCTTAACCGACTGGGAACAGGGTGATGTTTACACACCAAGCCTTTGCTTTCTGTTTTCTGCTGAGGAGACTGGCTTCCCAAAATAGCTGATCTGTGAGTGAATTTGATTTGAGAGTCAGCGAGTCTCCTAACCAAACGTTGTACTTTCCAACCAAAATGCACGCTAGCTCCAGGAGGGCCGCGCTCTGGAGCGACAGACCCACGTTTCAGCCCGCAGTCGATGAGCTGCGGGGTGCCAGCCGCTCCGTGGGAGCCCTGTAGCATCTATCTGCAGGGGGCAAGTGGCAAATTAACAGCGTTTTGCAGGGGTAAAGCAATCACATTCGAAAATGTGATTGCGTGGCAAAAAAAAAAAAAAAAAAAAAAAAAAAAATCCCTCATCTCTTAAATTATGAGAAAAAAAGCCTTGGGATTGTCCTTTCTATAAAATGCTTTTTCACCTGTTTTCCCTTCCCTTTGCTGACAGCGATCTCTGGGTACAGGAGCCATAAAAGAAATATCACTTTCTGCCTCGGGGCTCTGTTTTCCAAACTAGCCGTTTCGTGAGCCAGCTGTCAAGGACAGGCAGTCGGGGACTTCCCATAAATCCAGCGCGTGAAAAAGAACCCACCCTCGTAAAAGTTGTACCCTCGCTCGCGCACGTCGGCAGCGGCAGGGGGTGGGAGAGGTGGGGGGGAGGGCGTGATGGGTTAAATAACGGTTAAATAACGCGTGCCGTTGCCACAGCAACCCCCTCCCTAGAGCGATGGCCCAGAGGAGGGACAAAGATGTGTCCAAGAGAGCCGTGCGCGCGCGGGGGCTGGACGGCAGACCTCCTCCGGTGGGCACCGTCACGTGGCTGGCATCCCCCTGGGAAGTGGGGAAGATGTTTGGGGGAGCGGTGGCAGACTCGGGGCCGGCGGGTGCCGTCAGCTACTGCACGTGGCGTCAGCAGCTGCCGAATCCCGCTTATCTGCCTCGTTTCGGGAAGGGCGCATCAGAATATGGCTATATTCACGCTTCCCTGTGGGGGGGGGGGGGGGGAACCAGCTTGCAGAACGGTTGTTCAGATGGGCTTGGAGGTAGCTGGTCCCCGCCATCTGCGGAAAACGCAGCGGGGCCTCCCCGCGGGAGGGGGAACGGCAGGGCCCAGGTGCAGGTGGGGTGAATCACAGCTGAAGACCTCCTTCACCTGGGGCCTGGTGAGCTGGGAAGGGCAGTGTGTGTGGGGCTGGCGGCTGGGGCACCTCGTGGAGGCAAGGTAAGCCTCGGATGGGCTTTTCCGTGGGTTTGCTCAGAAGGCATTGCGTTGGCATGGCTCTCTGCTGCTGCAAAGTGGGAGGCAGGGAGTTCAGGTTAGTGTTCAAGAAGGAAGAAGGAAGGATCTTTGAGTATGGTTGGCTTGGCCTAGCAATCTTTGTTTTTTTCTTTTTTTTTTAATGGAAGAAGTTGGAAATAACTTAATTGGAGAACTGAGTCACAACAGGATGATGCAGTGGAGGTGAATATTGTTACCTGAAGATCCAGGAAGTAGTTAAATGTGGTGGTGTTTCACAAGGAACACTGAGGAGGGAGTTCTATAGCTGGTTTTCCTTTTTGTTACCCCTTTGCAGAAAATCTGAAATTTTATAAGTATGCTGTGAAGCAGGATTATTTTATCTCTCTTCTGCAGAGTTGCAATGAAATATGAAACTCATGGATGTCATGGTTTTACATTTCTGTCACAAATCCCTTCCAAAATGGATGTATTTACTATCTGAAGTTGCTTGGACTTCCCGAAGGCCCCAGCTCTGCCAACTGCAGGCTTCTGTCCTTATGTGGATTCGCTGTAGAACCAGGAGCAGAGCTGGGTTGGATATTCTCTTTTTTTTTTTTCTTTTTTTTTTTCCCTCAAGGGAACAGTTATGTGCCATAAAGGTATCAGTGCAAAAGGCAAGATGAAATCAGCAAAATACAAGGTCCTTGAACTCATCTACCTTGGACATAAGGGTTGGATTTGTTGTGTTTTGCTGTGGTGTCCTTCCTCAGGGTTGTCTCAGTGCTGGAGAGAATTTTCTGTGGAACCAGCTCCCAGTTTGATGTGCTAAGGTAGCACATTTCTACACACTGAGGCTTCTGACGACGTCTACGCTAGGGTAGTTATTGCTGGGCTGGTTTGCCCAGTCATGTTTTTGAGTCTGACTTAGCAATGATGTGGGCTAGGAACTTGAATTACAAAAAATGCAAGAACTAAAGCAATGATTCTGATACAATCTCATGGTACTAACTTCAGGGGCCCCAGGGGTTGCCACTAATACTTTAGCCTCACTGTGTTCATGCCAGCCCAGATTATTGGGGAAGCTTAGTGTTTATGCACAGTTTCACATCCTAAATCTGTGTTTTTGTCCATGATCGCTTGGACTGTTCACTTTCTTTCCGTAGCTCGCCATGAACATAATTTATATAAGTCTTCCACTACTAAACCTCTTAGTGAATATTTTAATTTCTCATGTGATTTGTATTAGACAAGTATAGTCAGAGTTCATGGAAGTTTTGTGAGAACTTCTTCCACACCTTGTTGAGTTGATTCACTTAGGAGTCAGCAAAGACTTTGGAATTCTGTATTTGCTTGTTTTTTCTAAGGTAGCATCAAGACTGAAAAATGAAGCAATAGTTTATCTCCCTCTTATGGACAGATTCAGAATGGCTGCACTGCACTGAGCTTTTCTGGAAAGGAAGAAGGCTTCAGGAAAGGGAGCAAGGAATCCTTGACATTCATGAAGGTTTGGGGTTTGTGGATGTGAGAGGCCCTGATTGATCACAACAAACTAAGCTCACCTGTTTTTAGGGAAGCTTGTAAAATATATTTTTCAATAAAATATAAGTAGGAAAATACTATGAAAGGGTTAACTACTGTAGTTCTCTGTGGGCATGAAACAGGAACTAAACACATGGCAGAAAAGCAATGCATATGGCAAGCTTATGACATCCTCTTGGGAGAAAGAGCTGTACGGAAGCTTGTCTCCAGTGACTGAGACTGGCAAAAAACTGACAACAGGGTCCAGAGCTGTGATTATAGCTAGACCCCATTTGCTGAAAGAGAATTTGTTGTTATAAAATTCTGATGGTATTCCGAGTCACTGTTTTAGTAGCATGTTTGAAACAGATGGCATATAGTACTGTGACAATGTGTGCTGCTCTTGCTCTTTCTATTGAGATGGTGAGAAGAGAGGAAAATGCTCCATTAAGTCATCTCTACCCCTACCCATTCATCATCTTCTGGCTGAAATCAGAATGATACATTGAAATAGCTCTCTTCCGGGCATGTTGGCTGTGTCTAATTAAAAGTAGTCATGCTAGTCCTAAAAACAGAAGAGGAAGTAGAGCTGGAAATGGTTTGAGTTTGAGATCCTAGAACTATATTGATTTCAGTGTGGTTTCAGCCTACTTGGGCAATGGCTAGCTAAGTGTTTGAAGGTGCTGGATAATTTGATTCACTATCCTGATAAGTCCTCTAAGTTTGATCTTCCTTGTGCCAAGGACTCGGAGTTATGCTTCAGATCTGTCTCCAGGCAGTCGTGATTATTTCCCTTTCCCAGAGAGAGGTTTTGTTGACTAGCCTGCAGTCTGATTCCAGGCATCTCAGTCATTTTGTATCAAGATTCAAACCTTGTCTGGTTGTGAATTTTGTAGTAAGTTTTAAACTTGAAATTACATCACCATGATGTGGAAATATATTAGAGGTGAGCAAGGCCTGTGTACCAGTGAGGAAAGCAACAGAAGCAGCAACATTTTACTCTTTCTCATTTGTCCTCCCTTTTTGAAATGTTTGGATTTAGGTGTTTGGTCACTGGGATCTGTTTAACAAACCTGCCTGTACTTAGTTATTCGGAGATGGATCTGAAGACTTAAGTTGGATTCAGCTTTTCCAGAACAATGCACAGTACTAATTCTTGAATGGGATGTGGTTAAAAATGAAATAAGTGTCCCTGGAAAAATACTGGCTGGTTTAGACAGAGGCTAAATATATAATGGCAATTTTGGTGAAATCTACTGAATCAGTGTCTGACTTGCCCATGGACCAGATACTAGTAAAATAGCTGATGAGAATGGAAAAGTGGTAAGGACTCCTAAAGTAGGAGACTTTTGTATTTTTGGTACCTCCTTAGCAGCATCACTGACTGCTGGTGAGTTATCCCTTTAACTGATTAGGTTAAATTTGATTAAATTAATGCAAAAGGCTGCTGTAGTAGTGAACCTGAACTAAATGAGCCTACTTTAACTGAAGGTTATGGACTGGAAATCACAAGCAGCCACGTTATCAAGATTTCTGAAGTTACTGCTTGTCTATTCAGATGTGTTAATTGATGCTATGCAGGCCCTGGCGTTTTGTAGCAATGCATCAGTTGCTGAAGAGCCTACTTTGCAAATGCTCCAGGCTCAGGTGAAAGTGTGGTCCTGTTAAGGTGTTCAGTAACTGTGGTGATTGTCTTGGTTTGTTGGTAACTTGTCTCAAGTTAAATAGAAAGAAGTTCCTCTGAGACCAGGTGCTAGGGTTTGCATTAATATAATTTAAATTCAGTTCTCAAACTCTTGATTATTCAAATGCAGAACCTGAGATCAGCTACACAGACTCATGTTGACTACCCCTAATTAGCTGCAGTACTGTTCACTGCTGTCAGCAGAGAGGCCTGGGTTTGAAAACAGGCATATTTGCACCATGACTGAGCAGACTGATTGTGAGGGGTGGAGAAGAAAGTTCTGCAGAGACTGTCTGTGCTCTAGGGATAAATCAGACTGATTATAAAGATAGCTTTGATTATGCCACAAAGTCATTAGAGAAAGTGTTAATTAACGAATGTGAAGTTTGTGGTGTGTTTCAAACTGCTTTGTGCTATGCAAAGGAAGATGAATGTTCCAAGGAATATCTTCCCTTGAACCAGTGAGCTGCCTCACGTTCCTGGCATTGAGATTACTCTGCTATGTTTGTTAAGATACCATTTTTCTTGCTGCTGCTTCAAGACAACTGCTTAAATGCTAGCAACTGACCAGATGGAATTCAAATATCCCTTTCCTAAGTTCCTGTAAATGACAGTAAGTTTGTGATTATAATCATAGATTCATAGACTGGTAAGGTTGGAAGGGACCTCTGGAGATCATCTAGTCCAACCCTCAGCGTAGCCCATACAGGGACTGAACCCATGACCTTGGCATTAGCAGCACCATGCTCTAACCAACTGGGCTAATCATCCTTTCTTTTAGGAGAAAAGATGCACAGGGTCAAATTAATTGATTCAATAACTGCTTTTGAAAAGATTCCCTCCAGGATTGCTTAGCATTCCCACTACACTCCTGCACAGAGTGGTTAGCCAGTGTGCCCAGAGGAGGCTAAGAACAACCTAGAACAGTATGCTTGGCTGTGTTGTGCATTGCTCATCTGCTCTGCAAAACAGCTGAAGACTTAATGTGGAGACGAGCGATCTGGTTTGTCACTAGAGTTATTGATCTCTCCTACCGGCTTTACTGATGTTGCCTAGCGTGATCTGATGCCATCATCTTCTTCTAAGTATGTGTTTTATCTTAAAAGCGCTGTCCTGTGGAAAAGGTGACATAGGTTAACACTGCTTCCCTCCTCCTTTTCCTCCATTAAAAAAAACAAATGCCACTTTTACCGCTGACCCTCTTTATATTGCTGCAATGAAAGCAAGTCTACAGCAGGGCCTGCACGTGCATAGTTACTGTGTCACAACTCCAGTTAAAAATATCATTGTGATTCTGCATAGATTGCTTTGTGTGTTCTGCGGTATGCATTGCATGTACACTTCTTGGGAGTAACAGCGAAAAGGCAATTGACTTTTGCTGTCAGGTTTTTCTGAAAAGAAAGGGAAAAATCCTAACTTCTGTAAGATTGCAGTTCAGATTTTGACATGGGAGAGGGGAAAATAGATAATGGGGAAAGTAAGAAAACTTCTGCAGTGCTGTAAGTAACAGCTAAGCTGCGATATCCCTGCATAGTATAAGAGCTCTCATCACAGCTACAAAAGCCTTCTCAGTTCAGCAATGGATGAACATATCTGATTATTCTTTATGTTGTTATTGTACTTATTTTTCTGTCTTTTATCGCAACCTGTATCTACTAGCAAAACTTTAGAATTTAATTTGTTTTCTCAGAAAACCCACTTACACTTGTATTTGCTGATTAAGGAGCACTGGAGTTCAATGGCTATGAACATTTCAAGCAGTGCATGTCCAGTGGAATTTTAGGGTAGCCAGAGTCAAAGACAATGGCATTTATTGTCATGTTGGGACTCAGATATGTAGGTTATAAACCTACCCTCCCTTAAGATCAGGGCATTTTTTGCTTTACTGTATTTTAGTCATATGGGATGTGTGGCAATTCCTTTAAGAGCCAAACAATAGCACTGTCTGATATGCCACTTGGCTGCGATTGATACAGAACAGGGATGACTGACAGTAATGTAATCAGTAACGCAATCCTCCTAGATAGGCTTGGGATCTTTTTTCTTTTATAGGGGTTGAGTAACTGGGTTTCATTGCTCACTCTGTATCTGCTTCTAATTTTGGAGTCACAATTTTACAAAGGCATAACCAAAACCCTAGTCTGGCCTGCAGGATGTGGATTTCAAGAAGATTCCATAGGATTTCAGCTGTAATGCCTAATCATTAAAACTTTTATAATATACCACAGCTTACTAATATATACATATACTGAATGAATGTATACCAATAAACACAGAAAGGCTGTAGTATAAATTCTTGTACCAACTTCTTTTTCTATATGCCAAGATGATCTCATAAGTGCTAGTGAATTAGGGAACTCATTATCTTTGGGAGAATTACTAGGGTTTAATTTATAGATGACATATTAAGACACAAAGCTATGAAGGAATTTTGAGGCCTCAAAAAGAAATCTTGAGTAGAGTCAAAAGTAGTTTCATGTTCATTTTAGTTTCATCTTTGATTCATGTGCCTGCCTCCGACTTTAGAGCTTAAATTTTCCAAAAAAGTTATGGAGGAAGGAAATCTTGGAATGGGATGGATTTGAAAAAATAATTCAGCTTCTGGTAACTGCAGATTTGAAAACAGCTGTAAGTTAATGTTGCAGGGTTTTTTGTCCTGCAGGTTCTTAACTAGTTTTCTCAAGAATGTTAAACTACAATTTCCCTTTATTGGGGGCATGGGAGGAAAGTTGTCTTCTGAACTGAATGTCCCTGTACACTAGGCATCACTGAATTTCAGAATAGAAAGCTTCCAACTAGAAAAGGGCATTGACTGTCACATTTAGATTAAGACACATAGCTGAACTCTATTTGGCATGTTTCAAGTGGCTTAAAAGCCTGGAAGCTAAGGAGTGCTGAGGAATTCAGATCCTGCAGCTTGACTCACACTGATCTCTAAGATATTTCTCTTTTTGCCTCTCATTATGTGGTGTAACAATTACACTATACATACAGGTGTGTGTATGTATATACATATGTATTGTAAGTATATACATCCTGCCCATGCTGGTTTGCTTCTAAGGCAGTATGAGTGAACTAGGAACTATCAAAAGCATTTCAGAAAATGGGGAAGGAATTCTTAAGCCTGTTCAAACTGAAGTTTTCATCTAGCTTAATTAGTGGGACTACAAATTAGAGAGGCAAGAGAGACTACATATGCTTTATTTTCTAGTTTGCCTCTCAGTTGTCTCAGGCTCCCATCACATAGTTCCTTTCTTTTTGTATTTTTATTATATTGGGCCTTAAGTATGGTATCTTGAGTTCCTCCCCACCCCAGGACTTATGTAAGAGGGCATAGTTATCTCTGTTTTGCAGGTAGGCAACAGGTGAAACAACTGGCCATGACTGTTGCCTAGCAGGACCCAACAGACATCTTATACTTCCTTGTTCCCAATCTAATACCTACCTACTGAGCCGGACTGGTTCCCACAGGCTTTGGAATCTGGTATTTCCATAGGGCAGAGCAGCCACTGAGTGGCAAGGCTGGTTTTCCAAGAATACAGCTCAAACTCCCTGCATATTTTCTTTAAACTGCAGCTGGTCTCTTGTGACTCGGCAGAAGCAAATACATGTGGTCAGAACAGGTGAAAGCCAAGAAGGAAGAAAAGCTTTAAAGTTCCTTCATGTTATTAATGTATCGGATGAAGAAATGCTGCAATTTCCTGAAACCAATTAAAGGTATTAATGTAATCATCTGAGAAAGCATATTTGAGGTATTAAATGACTGTCTAGGAAACAGGAACAGTCAACTTGAATCTAAGAAGCACTATGGGAAAGAAAAGGCCTGTCTGATTCACAGAGACTCATCCTCCTAAGGTACTGTCCAGCTCCTTCGGCACCACAAAGGCATCTAATTACTTCTTGAATTACTCAAGTGTCTTAAACCTGTCAAAGTTGCCACACTCTTGCTGTTTCTGCTTGTTCCTTGAAAAAGTTCAGCACTGTTATCTGGTAGAAGTCAGATGATGCAATGGTCAAATTGTACGTGGCAGGCCAGGGAGCTAGGGACCATTAGCAGTATCATCTCAACCACTAACTGTGAGAGATGCTCACTTCACTTCCTCCTACACACATGCATTATTGCAGTTTTGACTATTTAACGTATTCAGCATAGTGATTTAAACTGGCTGATGTGTGAATTTGTCTGGCATCCTACTAAAAAGGGAACAATTTCACTTTTACTGCAGGTACTGCAGCACTGTTTTGTATCCAAAAGTTGTTATGTTCTGTCATGATGATTTCTATAATATCGTGGAGTTATTAAGACTGGAATCCTGCCTCCAACAGTTGCCAAGGGCTAATGTTTATATCAAAGGACACTACCTACCAATTCCTTATCATGATGAGAGCTTGGTGTTTTTTCTCAGTGTCCCCTCAAAGATAAGGCATCTTTCCAAGGTTTGTTAATTCCAAGAATCTGATCCAAAAAAGGACTTTAGAGCCCTGAAGTTCTAAAAAAAAGTGGAGCAGCTGCCTGATCTCATTAGGTACCTCAGTTCTGATCTGAAAGTTCTCATACTTGCAGTCATGCACTGTGCATTCACCTATACAACTAAAAGCGTAGCCCTACAAATACAGTGCAGTGGACAGTGTTAGTGTTCTGAGTTTAACACAGCTCCCCATCTGAGAAGCAAACAAACAGTGAAAAACCTTTGAAAGAATCTGCTTCATATAGCAACTGAGGCACTTGCCCAGAAGTAGGAAACATGGGCTTCCCTCCTCATTGCAGCAATTCAAGGTCTACTTACTTACTGATCTTAAGACTGAATGTGGTCCCTATTCCCTAACTGCTACTATTGTAATCCAGGCTTTGTTTAGGCAGAGCTAGGCCCCTTTCCACTTGCTTTCTTTCTAGCCTCTAACTTTTTTTTCCCTTCCCGCATAAATGGCTAAGTTTCAAAAAGTGGTCAAGACACCCTACCAGGATGAACTTTTTCCTGCCAAGAGTTGCTCTTAAGACCTTAAGGAAAAATACCTACTATTGGAGAGCAGTCTCTAACCACCAAATCAACATGCAGAAGAGAGCCCTTTCCTCACATACACTCCTTGTCCTGTTTTATAGTGGGAACACAGACTTTATATAAACAGCTGAGAGTCAAGTCACAAAAAAACAGATTATTCTGAAATGCATTCCCAAACAATTTTGGGAAGGTTGTGGCCAGTTCAGCTATCATTAAAAGGTACAGATATTAAAGTTCCCATTCTAAGCACGATTAAGGAGGAACACTTAAATGGGATGATAATATTGATGGAAAAAATCATGTATCAGTAAGACTATACAGTACTGGGCAGACTGCAAACCTACTGCAATGATGAAATTAGTGGAGGTCTCTTGTCAAGAGCTTACAGCACCATATTTCAAATGTTTTTTCATCTCCACCTCTGCATAGAAGATGTACTAAGCAAAATAACTAAGCATATAGGTACAAGGTTACATCACAGCATTCCCTGCAAACTACCTGTTTTTTGAAAGGCAATGGAGTCAAGCTGGACTTGTCTCTGTTCACATACAAGCTCTATGGATAAGGCTGTAGTTGAGATATGTAGCCCATTAATAGCAAGGATTCAAACAATGCTGAAGTGTTATTCAATGACATATGCAGTTATTAGCGTCTTAAAAGGCTGTGATCTGGAAAGAAAAAAATAAAATAGCTTTAGCCTAGAGCCAGAAGTGCACTGTTTTTACAAAGCTGAGCATGCCTTCACTATCAAGAGCATTAGACTGAAATACACTCAGGACTTATCATATCATTTGCATCTTACCCAGTATAAGGTCAATTCAATTCTTGGAGAGGAGCAGTGATATCCATTTTACTTAACGACCTCCTACTAAAAACCCTGTGTTTTCAGAGCTGGATTAATCTAGTTTAATCAGGGTTCAAGGAATTGAGACTCCTGGATGTTTTTAAGCTTTTTTATATTAAAAAAAAAAAGAAAGAAAGAAAAAGAAAGAAATCTGAAAAAGCTAGAAGTCAGAAATGCTTTTTGAAGTCTTTTTATTGCAAAAGGTCTGGACACTTGCTGGCAGAATACTTGATCACATTCTCTACTTGATGGTCATCCAGAGGACACTGCATGCATTCAAGCTGAAAGCATAGGGCAGTTTCCACCAGGCACCTGAGAAATTTCACAGGAAAGCAGTCTTTCAAGTTGAAAGAGACAAGTTTGAAACTGATCACCTGCTCTGGTGCCCTTTGCTTCTCAGAGTCACTTGGGAAATAAGAATTAAATGAGCTATAGTCATAGCTAACTGTAAACATTTTCCTGCAATGCAACAGAAACTTATCTGGATAATTGACCCTGAAGTGTTCTTTCCAGTTTTAAAGAAGAAATGAATTTCTAAAGCAGGCAGTGCAATGCATTGCAGCTAACTTGGCACCTAATACTCAATGCTGCATTATACAGCAGAGGCATGATGCTTCCTCTCATCTGGCCTGTATCAAAGTAAGTCTCACAACTCTTGCATAGTCTTCAAGAGACTACCCCTCCCTCCAAAACTTCCTACTTCCTGCTTCCAAGTCCATATCATCTCAAACCACTTCCCTACTCCCTCCAAACATGATGATTCTCTTTTTCTTCCCACTCCCTTGCCTGAAGGCACAATTAAGAATACATGCCGCTCTCTACCTCTCTTAAAAAATAGGAAAAGTATCTTGATGTTTAGGCTGTCCCTCCACGTGCAGGATTCCAGGTGCATGTGAATTTTATGAATTTCACTGATGCTTTCCCATAGATCTGACAAAGCAGACAGCAATCCTGTAACAAACGGAATAAATAATCCATTGCCAATCTAACAGGGTGTGTATTTTGCAACTGTAGCTGCTTAGGCTCAGGAACTCACTGCAAGAGAAAAGAGAGTTTACAGGATGGTGTATCTTCAAGAGTAAATGCATCTGAATAGAGAAAATATCAGACTATATTAACTAACAGCTGCATTTAACAGCAAGTTCTAATGGACTTTAAAACTATTTGAACAGGGTGAATGCAAAGGTGTAGCAAAGCATTAAGGACTAAATTAGACAGGCTCTTAACTTCTATTGTTAAGTTAAAAAAATCATGCTAATTGCTTTAACATTCCAAGCATAAGAACAGCTACAGTCAGTTACTTACTACCTCCTTAATAAACAGCTGTAAACTGTGAGAAAAATTTTGCTTTCAGAAAGCACTAGCAGAGAGAACAATTTACAACTTTTTTTCATGCACTGCAGTTTCAAATTCACCAGGAAAGTGGCAGATTCAAATTTTCTATCAAGACTGTGGTTCTTTAATAATGAACACACATGCCTCAATAGTCAAATCAACATTAATATACAGGGCCTTGGCAGAGATGGGGTACAGTCATTTGTATTAAAACACAGTAGCCATTACAGCCCCATGAGGCCCCTTGAGTTATTTTAATCACAAAAGCCAGAATGAACTTGTTTCCAACAAAGGCACCCTCAGTCCTTTCAGCTGAAAAGATATAGGTTGTTCTATTTAAACCAGTCAATTTGCAGTGAAACAGTTATTCACTCCCAGGGACATTAGCCTAGCAGTGAATATTTTAGTCACTAACAATTCAACACTCCAGTTCATGTTCTAAGGAAGAGATAACTAAAACTTTCAATGCTAAGGCATGATAACTTTTCACCACTCCACTTTCAGCCGCATTTCAGTACAGGCTATATATTTATTTTTAATCCATTTGACATTGTTCTGAAAGCTACCCAGCCAATTTTACGTTCATCACTGCTGGAACCTGCTTTTACAGGAATAAAAGGCCTTTTGACCTGATCCAAAACCAGCACTGGCAGAGTCCACAGTGTTCCTTGATAGCTGTTTTACATCATGCCCATGTCTTCAATCCCAAAATATTTTTAGCAGACACTTAAGTGGAAGCAGCTCAGATGACTTCTGACACTGACAACATGCTGATGATCAAAGTGTCCTCCCTGTCAAGCCAGGAGGAATACAATGCCTTTTCTATCTTACATTACACAAACTACAAAGATGAAGTACATGAAAACTATAAGTAGTAAGTGCATAGATACAAGACCTTTAGGATGCATCCTGAGATGGAGCAGGAGGATCCTTATTCTCAGGCTCTGGTGGAGGAGCTGGCACACTTTCCTCCTTCTTTTGTGCAGCCAAAAACTCATGAATCGCCTTCTCTATCTGGGGCCTGAAGATGTGGTTTAGTTTTGGATCCACCACCTGAGAAATAATTCTGTCCACTCCAGCTTCCAGCATTCCTGACCTTGGACAAAGACAAAGGAGTCATTCAGCTCCTCTGAACAACTTCTCCCCAATCTCCTCCAGGAATTCTCCAGAGCCCTCCTGTCAACTGCAATTAGCATTAACATGGTGAGAACTGCAGCCCACTCAGTAGATCCTTAACAGGGAGTTGTTTCAATCACCTATTCCCCCAACTCCCTTTCAGATCTCCCTATAGAATTAACAACTGACATCTGGTCTCCCAGGTACTTAAATGATATGTTGGACAAGAGCCACTTTAACAGGGCTCAGGCGGAAATGAGGTCAACATGAAAGCAAACACACTTGAGCACAAACGAGAAACAAACTATTCTGAGCAGGAGGGCAGGTGAGAACACAGTCTTTTTTGGGGCTGACTCAAGGGAGAAAAGGCCTTCCCCCTAATAACATTACTGTCGCTCATGCCTTTTAACTTGTAGTCTAGACACATGGGTATTAATTAAGAAAACAAGCACATGTAGCACACAGCAAAGTTTCTGGAACTCAGCACTAGTAACTGAAGTGACTTATTGCTTCAGGGGCTGCGTCAGACTCCTGGATTATGGGGCCACAGGCAGTCTAGCAGGCTTAAGTCATGTCTGCAAGAAAGCAGAGGACAGGAAATGGAGACATTGCCTAGCATTTGGAAGAGTAGCCACAAGACTAATAAGGCCATGAATGCTGGTAGGTGACTGTGTGCATGGTCATTCCATACCACGTCCACTCCAAGTAACAGCACATGTAGATGTGCATCCAGGCAAAGGCCAGTTATCCACGTACACATCTTGACACACTTCATTGCTCAGTCCTTCAGCTACCACTGCAAGATGGACTCTTCAAAGTCCCCCATACTGGGTGACCACTCCTTGTACTAACAGCCTACCTGAAATGAGCATTTTGTTTGTTTAATTACAGGCTCTGTGGTACAAAATTTTTCAGCTGCCATTTCATTCTAGTTGTAGAGTAACACGACATGAAAGAAGAAGCATCAAGTGACCAAGACATTTCAAGAACTTCAATACAAGACAGTAAATTCTGTACTTCCAGCAGACACCTCCTCCTCAGGTTACAGATTAAACCCTGGAACTAATACTACATGCTCTTAATTTGCAGTTCTATTGAGTGCTTTGAAATACATTTTTATCTGCTGTGCAAGACATTCTAATAACTTATGCACATAAGTGCTATTATCAAGTTCCCTACTGCCCCTCTTCCCCAGCTTTACTCTAATGTTTCTACCTATGACTTTTAGTTCTTGCTGGCACAGCACAGTTCAAGCTGGCTTTCCAGTCATGCTGGAAGTGTAGTATCTTAAACAGCTGTACAAAAGCTATCCCTTGCTGCCTGAGATCAGGATAGCCCAGTTTGATTGCTGCCTGCTAGTGGCTGGAGGTCTCCTTAAGCAAGTTTTGGAATCTTCAGGAATTTTTCTTAAGTGAGATAAGCTCTTTTTTTCTGAAAAAAAAGACAAGGCCATTCAGCTGAGCACATGAGGTACAGTTTTGCTAGCAGGCAGCATTGGTGATTCATGACAAAAACTTGACTGGATAGTGTGCAAGTGTACACTATCCAATTCATGAAAACTGTAAGTTTCAGGTAAAGCAGTAATACAAGCATTTCAAATGAGGGTTATGCCTGCATCTGTTGTTATAATGAACTTCAGGAGAGCACAGTAAGAAGTGTTGTGAGAAATTCAACTATGCAAATTCTTATCTGCCTAGGTGATATATATAATTGATTTATTATTTGTCATAGTATCACTATTAGTTTATAGAATGTTGCTTACTTACTGAATCACGCTTTGTCTCAGCCCATTTCGTAACTGGTTTTTGTTCATTGTTGGATTCCATTCTTGTTTGTCCAGATGAGTAGATACAAAGTTGTCCACTTTCTGCCTCAAATTTTGATAGGCTGGCTTAAAAAAAAAACACAAACAAACAAACATCCAGTTAAACAGTCAAAATCTCAAAACAATCCCCTGCCAGACTCACTCATAGTACATCTTTTGTGACCTATGCTACTGTTCGGTTATCTATACTCTCCATGCCTGTGCTTTCGGAACAAAGGTACGCTTGTTTTGCCTAAGAACACAACCAGTAATTGCAAAAAACAATTTGTGAGTGTATTATTATAACAACTGAAACAGCTGAATAGATTTCTTTTAATGTTGCTATCTGCTCTTAGCATTACTTAGTGAAATGCAAACTGCTTGCACAGACAGGAGCTGTGTAAGCAGAGTTCTTGTTGTCTGGAAACCCCTCTATCACATAAGTCCTAGGAAACTGTCTTAATAGCAGCACTAAGGAAGAAATTAATTATCTGCTTCTGTGACACTAACACAGAAGTTAAGAATTTGGGGAGTTTGTTAGTGGAAGCTTTGTTCAATTCCTGTTCATTAGAATTAACAAGTTAATATAACTGATTTATACTGATCATAGAATCATAGCATCAGTAAGGTTGGAAGGGACCTCTGGAGATCATTTAGTCCAACCTCCCTGCTCAAGCAGGGTCTCCTAGAGCATGTTAGACAGGGTTGCATCCAGGCGGGCCTTGAATATCTCCAGAGAAGGAGACTCCACAACCTCTCTGGGCAACCTGTGCCAGTGCTCTGTCACTCTCACAGTGAAATGGCATACTGATGTGCACTGATTTATATATTTTTTTATATGTAGGCCATCCAACTCCTGGTATTGCACAAGGAAGAAAAGAGAGTGGCAACATTTGAATTTTGGAATTTGATACATGTATGAGATGATAAATGGAAGTGGTGATGGTAACAGTTCAGTGGTCTGCCCAAGGCAGCAAGATCAAGTGCTTGGTAGATCTATCCTGACAAAATTGTTCTGACCTATGGCTACTCCGTTTGTACGGATGACCCAACAGCTTCAGTAATGGTTTTGCTAGGTCTGCCAAGGTGGCCTGGGAGGACTGCAGGTTCCTGAACAGCAGTCCTGCTGACAGCTCAGGAAAAGTCTCAGGAAGTAAAACCAAAGTTGAATTTTGACAGGGCAATTGTGAACACACCAACTTCAAGAGCTTGTGTTGTGACTGATGAAAAAAAAAATGGTTCTGTCCATAGTCTGGGAACATCTCTTGGAGGAAAGGCCTCGAAAAGGAAAGGATAAATGCTTGTTTTGGAAATGCGGGAAGCTTGCATAAAACCAGGAGAGGCGGCTGGTGTTCTTCAGCAGAATCTTTTTTTTTTTTTTTTTTTGGTGCGGGATCAGAACAGGGAAGCCCGGGCCTGTTCTCTGCCTCTGCTTTCAGACGTCTCTTCATGCCGCGAGCCAGAGACCCCCCTGCCGGGCGGACGCACCCCGAGCGCGGCGCTGCGGCCCCCGGGGCCGCTGGGCCTGTCCGGAGCTCGGCGCGGCGCCGAGAACCGCCCCCCGCGCCGCTCCCGGCCGCCGCGGCGCTACCTTGGTGTCCACGTCGGCCAGGCAGTCGCGGCGGAAGCCGTCGAACAGGCCGCGGCTCTTGAGCTGCTCCACGATGATGGCGATGAGCTGCGCGTCCCCGGGCGGCAGCGAGGCCGGGTCGGCGGCGCCGGGTCCCGAGCCGGAGGCGGCGGCGCCGCCCGCGCCCGCGCCGCTGCCCGCGCCGCCGCCCGCGCCGCCCGGAGCGGCCCCGCCGCCGCCGCCGCTCTCGGACATGGCCCGCGGCCCGCGCCCGGGGCCCGCCGGCGGCTGCGCCCCGCTCCCCCGCGGCCCCCGGCAGCGCTGGCGGCGCCGTCGGCGCGCCGCATTCTGCGTCACCTTGGCGCGCTGCATCATGGGGAGGGGAGTCCGCCTCGAGCGGCGCGCTTATAGGGCGCCGGCCGCCGCGAGGCCCGCGAGAACTACGCGTCCCAGCGTGCATCGCGGCGGCAGGCCGGAAGGCGCCGTCGCGGTGCCTGGTGGGGGTTGTAGTTTGCCCGGGGCGCCATGGCGGGGCGGCGGCGGGGCCGTCGCTGGCGGCCGCGGCCGCCCCGTGGCGGGCGGCGTGGTGCCGGCTGCCGTGGCGAGCCGCACGGTTTGGTCACAGGGCGCTGCAGGAAGCCCGGAGCGCGCGCGGCAGCCCCTGAGGGCTCCGAGCATTCTGTCACGCTGCCAGCTTGCGCCCAACCGTACGCCGTGGGGCCAACGTGCTCCTGGGAGAGGGCGCAGAGGAGTGCGTGGGTGGGTGCGGGCCCGCAGCCCGCGTGGGCGGTGGGTGTGCTGGCTGCTCGAGGAGGCTGCAGCCGGCCGTGGCGAGGGCAGCGGCAGGGCCTGCCCGGCGCGCTGCTGTGCTGGGTGTTCAAGTCTTTGAGAAGCAAATGTAGAAAAAAATCAGTTTGCATGAGATCATCCCGGCTCTCCACCACGACGTGAATTTGATTCGTTATTGCACCTAGCAAGAGGAAGGTTTGTGTCAAAGGTCCCCCCACATACCAGTCCCTGCTGAGTGAATGGACGGAAGGGGACGGGTGTTAAAGGTGCCTTCTCTGTTGTGTGTTCTTCGGCTGTTGGTGTCGTTCATTATTCTGATTACGTCTGGAAGCTATGACAAAGCACAGGGTACAACTTCCATGTATTGGTTTTATCTTTTGATCTAGTTATGTTGTACAAATGTAGGAACTGTAAGAAAGAATATGACACATCAGAATATTCCCGTTTTGAGTGCAGGAGAATAAGGTATTCAGGAATGTAATAATCCAGTCCTCTGCAGAGGTGCATGGCATAGGTGTGTCAGCGTTGTGCATACAGTGTATGCAAACATTGTCCTTCACCTGATTAAAATTCAGCAGCTCTGAGAAGCAGCACGAGCTGTCCTTTTCCATATGGCGACTATGAAGAGAGAAGAGGAAAAAAGATGGGAGTGTTTAGAAACCCTAAGCGTTACCTTGACAGAAGCATCTTGTGGAACTGTAGTGTTCTGCAGAGATGTATCGGTGCTATCCCGCTGGAGTGGGGAAGCTGTCCCTCTGGCCTAATGCCTTGTCTCTGTCACTAGCCAGTGCTGGCTATTTCAAAGTTGGGTATAAAGCCCCCATAAGTCATCTAGGCATTCAGAAGTATCCGTGGCATCGCATTCCTTCCTGACAACTGCTAGCAGTCATTTCTTCTGGTTGCTTGTGACCAGCTTACAGGAGAATCATGGAGACTAAGAATTCAGTGGCCTCGTGCTACTGTGAGTGCTGTTGTTTCTGTAAAGAGGTCCCCTTTTACAGGCCTGCATTAATGTAATTACCATAATACCCTGTCCCAGTGAGATCCACAGGAACATGTTAATGTACTGTTCATTCAAGCCTTATACCAATATACTGCATACAGTAGCATGAACAGGCCCTGACATTTCTCTTAATTTAGTGCTGTGCAGGCAAGGGGGGGGGTGCTCAGAGGCACTAGGCAGTGTATGACACATGGGCGACTTCTCTAACCAGCTCCATAAAAAATTCTCCTTTGAGACAAAAATTTTATACGAGTCTTTATCTCCTCATTCTGTATTTTTAGGGTATATGGCTCTGACTCTTCCTGTGGATCAGTCACCTAAGGGGGGATCTGACAGGAATTCAACCAGGTTACTGGCTGCAGGGGCTGAGAACAGAACACCGTGCAGTTTTTCCCCATTTGGGGTGGGGAGTGTTGCAGCAGGTAAGGGCAGACGGGGATAAGTGATCGTCCCAGCAGAGGGCACCCCGAGGGTGTGCGCTGGGACCAAGCTGGCAGCGCCACTGACAGCAGCAATTTTCCCTGAGATGAGCTGGCAGTGAGAGCAGCACGTCCTGTCCTCTCCTGTCACACTGGGAGGCAGAGACGTTATTAATCGATTAGCGTCATTAGGGAACAAGCACTAGAAGCCGGAGGGATGTCTCATAAAATGCAATCGCTTAGACAGCCTCAGTATCAGGAAGGGAGCTGAGGAGAAGGTGATTTTTGCATGAATTTTCTTCTGTCCTTGGAAGGGCTTCTTCCAAATGCACAGCAGAGGGGCTGTGAGTGAGCACCCAAAAGCAACCTGAGAGGCGATAACAATCTATCTTTTGTGCTCTCGACAACAACATGTTGCATTTAGGAGAATCCAGTCCGGGATTTACTTGGGGCTGCCGCAAATGAAAATTCCTCCCGATTAACAAATGCCTCAAAGAGACTGTGAGCATCTGTGATGCTGCAGAGGTAAGGCCTTAGTGCAAAACTCTTCTACCCAGGATGTCTTCCAGCTGCAGCACTAAGAGCACCCTCTTGCCTGTGTTAAAGGCTGTCACCTTCCCCAGCCATGACAGCTCGTACAGAACTGTCTTGTTGGCGGTGCTGCGGTGGGAGACCGGTGCTGATGCTGTGTTATCAGTGAAGCAGCAATCACAATCACTATGTTATGCCCCTTCCTTTATTTGTAGGTGGATGAAGTGATTGATGTCTCAGCGTGGCACAAAAGGACATGTAGCTGGTGTTTCAGGATGTGGGGAGAGGAGTAACTTGGTAGTCAGCAGGGCAAACAAGAATTCATAAGTTCTTTTTACAGGATGGCTGGCTGTGAGACCTAGGTCAAGCAGTGTTGGTAAAAGGTTTTGAGGTCTGTAACTGAAGCAGAAGAAAAAGACAGTACTCAGTCTAATCTACCTGGATATTTTTGCCCATCATCATAGCACATAGGCAAGCATATTAAACTGGGGTGAGTTAGATAAAACAATCTAGGCCCCAGTGAGGAGAATTCTGGACCTCTCCTTCCATCAGATCTCTGATACAAAATTTAAGAGATCTGTGAAACTCTCGTATATCTATACCCAGAAATGCTTTAGGCAGTTTTTTACGGTTCTAGTCAGTAGGAGACTCAGGAAGGGAGAAATCTTACCTGTTTTCTGCTGCCTCTGAAGACCCAATTCTCATGATATGTTTAATGGTTAGGGTGTGTGTGTGTGGGGGTGGGGGGGACAAGCTTATAAATCTGAGGAAGAAAGCTTATCTTAGGAGAAAAAAATATAAGAATGTTCTGGGATCAAAACAGCAATCAAATCACTGGTTTTTAGTCTGTTTCTTAAACAGGAACAACTTCACCACTATTCCCTGCCTTACAACCCTCCTGAAACCTGTTTGGGCAACCAGGAGAGATGAGGGCACTTAATCATAGTTTGAATTTATAAAGGTTCTCTGTTCCAGAGTCCTGCTTTCTATTACAGAAGATCAGAGCCAGAGCTCAGTCCTTTTTCTTTCATTTTGCTGTCAGTGCCTTCTTTCAGGTTTCCTGCCCTTTCAGCCTCCTGTTTTCCCTTCCTGCCTCTCTGCTTTCACAAAAGCTGCTAACTAGCATCTCTTTTTCACGGAAATTATGATATCACAGAGAAAAAGTTACCCTCTGCTACAGTGATGGCACTCATTTGGCTCTCTTTCCACCCAGACACTTATTTCCATTAAGCCTGTAGGAATGCAGTTAACTTTGGGGGGTGCATCCTGTATTCTGTTTTATTGTCTCACTGATTGCCAGAGGATATGAGTCCGTTCCCTTCCCGAGCTATGGAAGCCAGCTTTCTACCTCACCTTATGCTTTTAATGATGGAAATCCCCGTAGCAGACCTGGTATTACCTGCCTCGCTCCAGCGCTCAGGATAAGGTCTGCTGCTGTAGAGGCAGAACTAGCCAGTGGGGCAGAGTATATCACAAATGCACATTGTGCCTGAGCTACACAAAATGGAAGTCTTCCAGCCACCGGCGCAGCTCTCAGAGGAGACTTTTGTCTTATTCAGTGCCAGGGCTTAAATTGTGACCGTTCAGAACTGAAAGAAGGAAACTTCACCACAGCTTTTGCTGAACACCAATGATGGAGTTACATATTTATGCAAGAGATTGCAATCTTGCATCCTGCAATGATTAGGCAGAGACAGGGATGTGTAATATAGGCACCTTCCTTTTATGTAGCACCTAGTTCATTATCCAATTATATAAACAGCAGCTGGTGAGAATGAATAGTAAAACTGATCTTATAATAGCCCAGCATGTCTCGTACCTGTCTCAGACACAGATCTGTTCTTACTGGGTCCCAAGCTAGGACCCAAAGCACCTCCTCCCTGTGTTCCCCCTGAAACAGGAGGGCTTGGTGATCCTTCAGTCCTCACAAACCCCTTCCCTCTGCTCCAGGATCGTTAAGGAAGCAAATTGTTACCCTCTCTGTCCTCTAGGCCAAAAACCAAGCTAGCACTGATTAAGGAAACCTATTCATCAGTAAGAAGGAAGGTGAAATGTCCCTTTTCTCTGGGGAGGAGTTATGGGCAAAGAGCCCAAATTAATGCGGCTTCATTACTGATATTCATTTACTCAGCAAATTATAGAAAGTGGGATTAAAAGTCCTCACTGCACTTTTCATTTAGTACAGACCTGACTCTCCCATTTGTTATGAGTATTGGAGGAGATAGTCATCTCCAGGAGCATCTCTGGGGTCTACGTTCCTTCTCAACTCGCTGATATTTTGAATGGCGCTTTTGTTACTCTGATCCCAGATGAACTATTGGCTTTTGCGCATTTGACAAGCTTTCTTCCTTAGATGACGTGTTTAGTCTTTTCTTACCGAATGATTTGAAATATAAGCCTCTGATCGTAGGATTTATGGTGGAGGCAATCACTATGGCTGGGAGGAAGAGAAAGTTCATTTTCCTCTCTTCAGGTTTTCCACCCCCAGCTCCTATATCAGTGTTAAAAGACACAGCTTGTATAGAGAAATAGTTGGCAGTTTTCTCTTCCCTGTCCTGACAACCTCTGGCCACAAAATTAAAAAGCCAGTTATTGAGTCTAGTTTCTAACAGCTTTGCCCTTGCCAATGATTAGACAGAGAAATCTGGAATAGGAGGCTTTAGCCAGGCATTGTATTTGCTGAAATGCAGACTGAATTACAATGGAGACCATTGCAGAGGAGGCGGGCAACCTACACAGGCACACGCTCCCACTCCCTCGCTCACGCAAGCGCATTCAGATTGCTAGTAAGAAAATGATTGAACTCTGGTAATTTCTGTTTAAAAATTCTGGTTGTAGCGACAGTGCCGATTTTCTTGATAGACTAAGCCACAAAGCTTTGAATACGGACTGTTATTTTCCATTTCCTGTGTGTTTTGGGTTTGGGAAGAGGAGAAGGAGCTCAATATGTTTGGGGAAAATCAGATGTCAAAACTGTAATAGTAAATTACAAGCTGTGTCAGTAATTTAGGAGTAATGGCTGGGAGTAGAGATTGCTTGGGACAGTTCTGAAATTGCAGATAAAGGCAATAAGCATAAAGGCTCAGATGCTACTATGTCCATCTAAATTTAAAGAAAATGAATGCAGACGTGAACTCTCAGTGCTTCAAGATATCCCTCCTTTCCAGTTCTGCAGAGCTTAGTGCTGAGGAAGGATTTGGAGCAGAGCAATAGAGGCAAATCTCCTGCCAGAGCAATGCAAAGAGATTCATGATCAACCCCAAAAGGAGATCAGGAAAAGCTCAGTAGGTGTGCTGGCATTCCTGTCTCTGAATAGGATTTTCCCTCTGTAAAGCCAATCAATTTACAAATAAAAAAGGTTAAATGAACTTTAATGATTGCCTTACTAATATTTGTATAGAAAAAGTACCACAGGAATCTTTCCATGCCATCAAAAAATGAAGGGAAACAATTTCAGGGCCCTTCTGAAGTTGCACTTCAAATTTTGTTGCCTCAGCCTAGTGGCTTAAAACAGGCGTCTGGCGTATGATATTTTTTGCCATTAAAAGTAACATTGGTGCTAGACCACATCACCACCTCTTTCAGTTCCCTCCGCAGAAAAGGTTTTCTGGCTTGGAAGGGGGTCACAGCAGCTGGAGAGGACCACAAATGGGGCACACTTCTGCTCCAGCAAGTCAATATCCTTGTAAAATGCTGCTGAAGCTGGGGTTGATGCTAAGACAGTCTTAGCTTGTACCATGCAAAAAACCCAACTGCTCCTGACTAGGAGCTGCAGAAGCTACCTCCCTGTCTCCCTGAGCTGGGACTTCCAACGGAACAGACCCAAATCTGGTTTGCTCTTATTAGCAGGTGAGCGTTTCCCCTGGTGTGTTTGCAACCTAGATATTGCCCCAATACGTCTGTGCATGAGAACTTGAAAGTACAATTTAGTGCAAGCTGACTATAAACCAAGGTGATCTGGCAGCTGTACCAATGAGACCAGATTTGCTCTTTTCTTCTCCATTAAGAGAATACAAGCAACACCCACTGGCTTGGGGCCGAGTTTGCCTGCTTTTGTAGGGTAGTATCATTTTGCAGAAGCTCTGATTCTGGGCCTTTCACATGGTGGGATGGAGCTGTGTTCTGGAATATAACCCTAGGCCTCTGCACCTTGGTGGTAACTACAGAGCAGCGCAGAAATCTGTGAAGTAGAGCAAGTATGTGTGTGTCAGCTTGGTCCGTTTGGCAAGCGTGTTGTTTAATCTTTGCATCAAACCTTGAACTAGTTAATGCAGTATGCGCTGCGTGTTTGGATGGATTGGGGTCAGTGCTGCAGTGAGCTTTCTTTGGCAGCCAGAGGAAGTGCCAGAGCTTTTAGATCCCGTAGATTTACAGAACGAACAGCTTGGCTACACAGGTGGCAAATTATTGAAAGAGTTGAGAAGTCGAAGGAATGTTCACCCAGCCCATAATTCTCTCCTGAAGAATGTACAACATGTACTCAGCCTGCCAGCCTTTCAAAAGATCCAAAGCCCAGGAAGAAAATCTATATTCCCTGCACATTTGACATTCATGTTGGGCAACATATTATCCATGGAACGTATGCTCTATGTATGGCACACTTTCTGAACTGGCCACAGCTCAAACTAAAGCCCCAATCCTGCAAATGTAGCTCTGGCCTAAGCAAACATATAACTTTATTAATGGTAATGATTCCAAGTATTACAATAGATTTACCTTTGAAGTTTAATTTATATCTGTTGCTTGCAAGATTGGGTCCTATGGCAGTTTTAATGTTACTGATACCATATATTATATTCAATTTATACATTAGTTTATTTTATGTGTAAAATGTATGTAGGTGCCTGTGTATATGCATAATATACCTTTTGTGAATGAATGTTGTAGTAATGGGCATTGTCTAGACTTAGGTAGACAGAATTTGTATATAACACACACAGTTCTAGAATGGTGGTTTTTCCCTATATCTTTTCGGTGGATTATATCTCATAACTGAAGCAACCTTGAGTTCTAAGTACTGTATCTTTAAGTACTCAGGGAAAGTATATTTGTAAAGCAGAGCTGCTGCAGGATTTTTTAGCGGACACACATGCTGTGTCTTCAAACAGAAATGTCACTGCGGTTCATTCTTATATCATTGTTTCCATTATTATGAAAGGCTGAAAGCATGTAGGGAAAATAATATAAATATTATTGCCATATATGCAAAAGTGGGTTGTTTTCCATGCTAGATTGGCAAATGAAACTTCGTGGTGTATCTGTATAATATAATACTTTGCACTGTCTTATTTGCGGATTTCACATGCTTTCTAAATGTTTATAAAAAATTTACCTATTAAGCTGATGAATTCAATAATTCTCCCTGTATGCAGGGAAATGAAGGCTTTTTGACGTTAAAATGACTTACTTGTGATTACTCTGGAATGCGGTGTCAGAGACAGAACTAAAAGTGAGAAACCTAGACTAGCTGTGCAAGCTGCTAGACAAATTTGTGTTTCTCAAAGTGCAGTATTTACCTTTCCCAGAGCCTGTACTCTCTCGCCTGAGCCGTAGCAGTACCTCGCTTCCTATACTGCAGATTTTACAACTGAGGGCAGTACTGCTGTAAAAAACCACTATGAGGAGCGATGTGCACGGGATCAACTGCTGCTTATTTCTGATCTTTCTGTTTTAGTATCTGTGTCAGGATAAGGTGCTGTGTTAGTCAGTGGTCCATTGCTTGCTTTTATTACATCTTTTTTTTCCCAGATTTCTTCCCTGGAACTCTGTAGTTTGTAATAGGAAGTGATTTGACCCTTTTCTTCTCTTCAGCCCCATCCTACCTCAAACTGGGGAACAAAACCTCATATTTAGAGTGACTGAGCGGGAGGAAAGTGTGACATACTGCAAGCATTTAGGGACTTAATGCTGTCTGACAGCTGATTGGAAATATACTGGTGTCAGAAAGGAAAACAGCTGTTCACTTACCTTCTGGAGAGAGGAAAAGACTAGACTCTGTCACATCCAGGAGTAGAGGAGCAATTACCCTGACATTAGAGAATGAAAAGATGAAAACAAGTAGGTTGAAAATTAATTTCTTTTGCCCCTCTGTTGCATGCATCCATCAGCAGTACATCTGGGCATCATAGATCTAATTTAAAAGTGTAATTTCTATCCCCAAAGATGATATTCGCTGTACTTCCCACTCTCAAGTCAAGTTCAAGGGGGAGCAAACATACAGTAGAGGGCATTTCTGCTTCCACAGGCTGATTCCGGAGCTCTGCTTTAGCCTGGTTCTTTGTGGATATATGCATGTGTATATCTGTGCATAGCCTCATAACACATTGTTTTCCGCATAAGTTACTTGTCCCTTATTTACAGCTTACAGTTTTCCTCCCTTCTCCAGGGACCTGCAGCTTGTGACCTTTTAGCCTAGTAAATTATTTACATGTGAAACAGTGAAACAGTAAATCAAAACGATGGGTCTCAGGAAGATGCTGCTTTTTCTCAAGGAACAAAACCACTTTTCTTCATGCGATCTCCTTCCTGAGATTTTCATTTTAGGCTTGCGTGTCCCGTTCTCCCTGTCCCTTCCCATTATGAGAAGGAGAGCAGCTCCTTTTTCACATGGTTGTTTCATTTGCGAAGGGAAATGTTTTTCTGCCTCTAATTTTAAAATATCCCCTGATATTTTGGGGATGAGATGAGAGCACGTAAGTTTGGTATCCTTCTGGTGCTGGAAAGCAATGAAAGAAAGCAAAGAAAGGGTGTGTGTAACGGTCCAAGTTGCTATGAGCATCCTGAACCGAGGGAGACACCAGCAGAGTTAGAAATGCTTAAAGCTCGAAGTAGTCTGCTCGGTGGAGCTTCAGGCTGCCCACACACTCGCTCCTTGTGCAAACAGCTCTGCCTGACACAAAGGCTTGTTGACTGTGATGCCCTGAGCGCTGTGTCTCGAGAGCACGGTCACGGCCACGATCTGACACCGTCAGCTGCGCCCTGATGTGGGCGTCCCGGGGCCGGGCTGTTCGGCGCTGCAGGGCTTGGGGCAGCTTGCACAAGAGGCACTCTTAAAACCGAGGCCTGCAGCCTGCAGTCTTTTCTCGCTTTTAAAGACTGAAACCAAAATGCTTCATGCTGGAGATTAAAAAAAAAAAATAAAGTTATTCCACATTAGAGGACTTCTTAAAAGTATTATTTTTAGTACACTGTGAAACAGATGTAATGTTAGTTCTTGGGGCAGCGCTTTCAGATTCTTTGATGAAAAATGCTGTCGTAAGTGAGACAATTGTGCACAGAGAGCAATGGGGACTTTTTTTTTCTTAGAGCTGTATTAATCAAACTGAGGAAATGGTGCTACAGGCCTTGTAGCAAACAGCTTCTCGATACTCACACGGTTTTATCTGTTGTACAAAGAAAACATAAACACAGAAATGTGAATCCCAGAGACAGTAGATTGAAAATAGAAAGTTATTTAAATACTATGATTTCTTACCACAGAATTTTGCCTATTGTGGGAATGTGGGAGAAAAAAAGCCATCAAGGCAACATTTTGAAAAGCAAAGGCTTGTTTCGGAATTATCTCTCAGCCTTCTTTTTGTTGTTGTTTAAACAGTATTTCTCTTCCCATTAGAAGGCTGGAACATCTCAAGCACCTGCTTTTCATAAGCCACCACGATCAAAAAAGAGTCAAAAAAGAGAAAGTAAGTGTTCTGGCATTATAAACCAGCATTTTTCTGAGATGAAAGCAATTTATTTTCTCAAGAGCATAAGGAATTTTATAATTCATGCATATTTCATGAGAAAAATGGCCACTTCGTGGATCTTTCATGAGAAATGAAATTTCTACATTGTCAAATGGCCAGAGAATAGATTCAAAAGGAACATGCAATTTAATTTTAATTAGTTTGGTGTAGTTTCAGAAACTATATCATGATTTGATTGTTCTGCTATTGCTATCACTCACACAAAGGTGAGATATCCTTGTCATGCAGTGAGATACAGGTGCCCAAAAGTTAAGTCAAGTGAAGGAAAGACTTATATGAAGGTTTTTTTTTTACTACGTGGCTCTGAAAGGAATATCGGGTTGGTAATTGTCTGCTGTAAATTTTAAATGTGTGATGTTAAAAAAAAAGAAAAAAGAAAAGGCTTGATCATGAAATCCTTGGAGTGCAAAATATCTTATTTTTTCCTCCCTATACATGACTGTATAAAATGGTCTTCTTCTGAGGTTTGTGCAACACTCAGCACTCATCATTTAACTAACGCAAAGTAGCCAAACACACTGCAGCTGGTATTTGAGATCCTTTTATCCGTCCTTCTTCATACACACACACAGACAAAAGTTAGTTTCCTTTAGGCAATCCAGAGCCCTGGGAGAGTGGCAATTTCTTTGATTGCTTATTGTAGCTGTAGCACTGGAGATAAAAGTTTAATGCATTCTTATTGTCTCAGTGCTTTTAAGTATTCAGCAGCACTGAGCAATGCATCTTCATCCATGTAACCAACTGAATATAGTGGTTTAAGATTAACAGATACAATGTCAGTGCTGTTACCTTTTTTGTTAGTGCTCAAGAAATTATTTGCATTTGAGGTAAGTGCGGCTGAAATAGTCTGTGGCAGATGGGGAATGTACAGCGCAGGCACGAGGCAGTGCAAAGAACGCAGCTAACGGAGGCAACAGCAGCAGTTCACAAATACGAAATTACTGTGACAAATGATGGGCAAACTGGCTTGGAAAAACAGGGGCTGACCCAAATTCACCTGTGGGAATAGGCAAATAGGTGAATACAGGAATGGCAATATTTCTCTTATCTTTTGCCACAACGCCGGTTTCCCCTTGCAGCTCCTAGGAAGATGCTTCTTGCGCTGTTTTCCAGGCATTTCCTCTCCGCTCTCGTGAGCACCGTCCAGCCTTGCCGCCCGGGGGAGGTCAGGAGCGCGATGCCGCGCGCTGACGCGCGGGTAACCCAATCCTTCGCGCCGCTGGCGTGCCGCCCTGAACTCCAACTCCCCTGGCTGCGCTCGGGGCTCTCGTACCGTCTCTGCCATCGGAGCTGGGTAACTGATATACTTGGAGGGACTTTAATGAGCAAGAAAGCTAATTAGCTAATGTAAGGAAGGGAAAAAGTAAGTCCAACAGCCTCGTAGTCCATTTTGTTCCATTGCGGCTTCCCACGGGGCTCAGCCCAGAGCCTCGTCCCGACCTGAGCGGAGCTCGCTCGAAGCCCCGGCGAGTCCCAGCCGCAGCCGCAGAGCAGAGCCGGGTTCGGCTGCAGCGTTCAGATCTTAGCTGCGCTCGGGGAGCAGGGGCCGGGGCGCGCGCTGGCTGCGCGGAGCCTGCTCCGGGGGGTCTTTATGCCTGAGCTCTTCGCGAGGAATGGAGAGGGAGGCCGAGGGGAACAGCAGAGCCTTCCAAGTTAATTCTGGTGGCATAAGCGAGCTGGAGAGCCCGCAGCCTGAACTGTGGGACGCAGGGACAGTTTCGGGTCTGGGTGTATAACCTGGCTGCATCCTGAATCCAGGACAAAGTGACATCTCTGTGCACACTCTCCCTCTCCTTGGGAACAGGACGGAAATCCAAGTGCTCCAGCTGGAGGGAGATGCACTGAGCTCCAGCCAGGTCCCTCCACTGCTGCCTGCGGTGCATCCTAGAGCAGGCTCTCCACATCCAAAAGCACTAATGTGACAGTATCATTAAAAATCTTTCTAGCCTTATAGAAAAGATCTGTATAAAGACCTGTATAAAGATACAGGGGAAAAAAGAGAACCTGCAATTACAGTTTTGAAAATGGGCAGAATTCCTGTATCAGGATTTAATTTCTAAATTGTTCCTTATTCCCTTTCTTCTTATGAATTCCATGACTTTAACAGCAAAATAATCCTCCTCATTTGACTGTGTGATGATTTACAGGAGATTTTAATTCTTGTTATGACTGGAGGAGAAGAAAGTAGTAAAAACGGACTTTAGCTGTTGTTGCTTTTAAATCCACATCTGTTTTCTTGAGGAAAAACAAGACAGAAACAAAAATGGTCAGGGAAGAATAGCAAAGATTAAGGCAGTTCTTGTAGCCTTATCGCTTTAGAAGCAGGGACATTGCTCATTTTTTTTTCTGACACCTGGCAAATGAAATACTGAATGTATTTCTCCCAGTTGTCCTTCTCATCACTTACCCCCCACAGTACAACAAAAGTTTTGGCCTTTGCCAACTAGGCCAGATTCTTGTTAAACAAAAAGCAAAAGGGAGTAACAGAAAATAAGGCAGAGAAGGAGCATGCACACAAACCAGATGTTGAAGCTGAACTGCACACTCCAGGTGTTTGTAGAAATTAGCTAGAGCTGGTAAAGTGACAAAGCTTCTGGATCTCTTCTTTCGGCTAGGCTGGCTGGAAAGGGTGTTTTCCAGCTAGCGCGATGAAAGACTGGAGGTGTCATGATGAAGCTCAAGATTTCAAGTGGTACTGACATGAGTGCCTAAAACTTTTTTTTTTTTTTTAAGTTGTCATTAGAACAGAAATTACAGTCAGAATAGTCCATCCACTCCATCAAGTGGATTGAAAAGAGCAAGCTCAGCCTTCAAAGCTGTCTCTTCTGTGGTGTCCTGAAAGCTTCTTGGGTCTGTCATGGCACAGCATGGCCTTCATCTCTTTGGCCCTGGGAAAAAAAAATCTCAACTGGGTCAAGGAGGGGGACCCAGATAATCTCTCTCAGGCCTTTCATTTAGTTCACTAGTTTAATGATCTCCCCATGCCTGGACATACAAACTAACAGAGATGATTTGTGTCCCCTGCCTAGGGGGAAGGAGGTCTTTCAAAGCCTTCAAAGACCACTGAAATCTGTGGATGTTTCCTTCTTGACTTTGATGGATGCTGGATCTCTCCTTGAGAGGAGAAGACATAAGGAAAGTGAGGAAGAATGGGAAAGAAGAAGGAAAAAGAGAAGAAATAAGACAGCAGAGGGATACATAAACAAATGTGCCTGGGTAGTGTTTGTTTTGGATAAATTATGCTTCCCAGTGCGGCTTTCAGACTTGTATTCTTTGCACAAAAATCCAGTTTCTTCTTGCAAGTCCTGTAAACACCACCTGTTTCTGGTGCTTTAGATAGTGAATCGGTTGGAACTAGCCGAGACCTTGGGCGCAACTAGGCCTGAGGCCCATCAAAGTGAGGCTTATCAATTATTTGAGAGAAAAGAGTCAATAGAAGGCCTATTTCAATATAATTATCTCTGTTGGATGTGGTGGGACTCTGAGGAGTGAATTGTTCACACGAGACTAAACTCTTCTGGTGGCTGAAGATAAACAAAGTTTGAAGGCATCTTTGAGGTATTGATCTAATAGCTGCTGCTTTGTCCTTGCGTACCTCAGCCCTGGCGGAGCCTGCGTGATGCACAGCCATGCTCTGCAGGCCCAGGCACTCCCTGGTCCTAGCTCATCCTCTGTTTTGTGATAGTCCTGGTAGCCTATTTCCCCATCACCAAATTCCTCCTCCATGGAGACTGTTCATCCCAGAATCAGATCAGAGCTGGAAGGCAATGAGAAGGAAGTCTTCAGGTTTTGGAGGAAAGTATTTGCGCAGCCCAATGCCTGGCCACTTCGCTGTTGTCATCGCCACGCTTGATAATTTCTTAGGCGCTCTGAACTCGCGCTCACGGAGGTGTGCGTTTGCATGGGCCTGCTCTCCCGCGAGCGTGCCTGTGTCCGTGTTTAACCACGTGCTCTCCAGCAAAGGTAACCAGGTGCGTAGATCTGGTGCACTGGCCTTGTTGCCCGTGCCTCTCTGGGTGTCTGTGCATCGGCATACTCTATCTGAAGCTGATTAATACTCGTTAGCACTGTCCTGTGAACACGTGCTCCTACACAGTTGCAATGCATCCACACTGCTTCACACCTACGCTCCTCCTGTGTTGCTAGTGCCAGTGCAGCTGAAGGTCTGTTAGCAACTGTAGGAAATTTCCCCCTGCCCAAACATCCACTTAAAACCAAAGCTTGAGAAAGGAAAGGCTACTAACTCTCCTGTCTTGTAGAAGAGGTGCAAAGCTCTCATCAGCAAGTGGCCAGCTTCAGGGCTTGCATTTCTCAGAGCTTTTCTGTTTGTTTTTGCACTCTGGACCCTGCCATTTTAATGGTATCTGTGTCATTTAAATTGCAACATCCTGATGTGAATATTCATCAAGTCAGTATTCTGACAGTCACACAGTTGCCAGGTCCTAGGTGTGTTCATTAAATAGTCTGTGGCAGAAGAATCATTATCAGATACAGCTACAAAGCTGGTAAAGAGTATCTAGGATTTAATGAGATTTTTTTTTCTGTGTATCTGGTTGCAAAATCTACGTAGTTCCTTATTAGATGGACTTTTACCCTGATTTTCAGATAGGCATGCGGTCAGGCAGCACTATCTACTGCTCCCCTTTCCCCTCAGAAAAAAACTTTTGGTCAAATTTCAGCTAGACTCATCAAATCTCAAAGAGAATGAAGTTCCTACAAAATTTATGAAAACTGATGAGTGGATAGAATAGAGAATCCAAAATTAGTCCCCCAGTGACAGCAAAATAGGCAGAATTTAGCAATCAGCCACCGTTTGCAGCTCCCAACCAGCCAATAAATAAACAAGTTTATAGTTGTGACCCAGCTATAGCTTCTGCTCCCTGTTGCTCTGTCAAGCAGACAGAAAATGCAGGAGGGAGATCCTGGCCTTTGGGAGGGGAGGGGGCATCGCACTGGGGAAAGAGTTTGGGGACAAAGGACACAAAGCTGTAGGAAACCAGGCTTTGTTACTTCTGGCGCGCGTGGAATAACTTGTTTTGATAGGCAGTTCAGAGGCCTTTAAAAGATCGATAATAGTAACCGGTGCTCCCCAGCAACCCTATAAAAACAAATCAGCCTGCGCGGTTTAGCTTTCATAAGCAACGTTATCGGCTTCATTATAGAAAAAGATTTCAGCCTGAGCCTTTCAAAACGTTCCTAATAAGCAGGTGGCTCTGGGAGGAATACTGACTTGTCCCTGCGCGTGATGATGTCCAACACTGCATTCCTTGTATAGAGAAGTTAGTGGAAGAATTGAGTATTGAGGGAATACAGATTTCAGGTTTGTGCTATTTAAGAGGTGAGCAGCAGCAGTCGTGTGTGTGGACATGAGACAGCTGTAAGGCTCCTCTGCTTCCTTGCCTTGCCTTGCCTTGCACTTTATTTGTCTGTGCAGTATAAAAAATGCAGGAACTTAATCTCATATTAAACTATTTCTTATATAATAATTACCGTGAGTGTGCCCACGAGATGTTCTGGCTAGGACTCGGCGCGGATTGTCTGAGCGTGGTGCTCTCAAAACTCTTCTGCTAAGGCCAAAGCTTTCTCAGCAGGCTTTTAGATTTATCGTTTCAGCGAAATCACGTTGGCTGGGCCAAGGAGCAGGGTGTGACGACGGATGGCACGCTGCGCGCAGGCAGACGAGGCAGAGCCCTGTCTGCGGGGTCTGCACTTGCACTTGGGGGGAAATGCAGCCGTTGGTGCATCCTGTGCGACTCAGGGTCTCAGACACACTGAGATTTATAGTGCAAACAGCCCTCGTGCTTTCCGTGACCACACATCTGTGCCCGCCCTACACGTGGGTGAGGTTAATGCCGGTTTGTCTCTAATAAGGTGGTGAGAAGTGCAGAAGCGTCGGCCCGTGCTCAGATCACAGCTGGCTGAACGAAGCAGCGCCCCTTGCCCTTTCCTGAGAAATAAGCTGTTAGTTAGCATTTAGCTCTTTCCTGGAAAATGCAAACAGTGTGTGCCACAGCAAGGAACTCCGGCGTGGAGGACTGGCCCCTTGCATGCAGCAGAACGGTTGCAAAGAAGTGCTGAGATGGGATTTTGCCGGGCCCACCTCCTTCCCAAGTTCACATGGCGTTTGGGGGCACCAGGCGAGAGGTAGGGGCCTCCGAGGGATGCGCTGAGGTTGCAAAACAAGAGCTTGCCCTGCACTGCTGTGGCCGAGGCAGCAAACGCGCCTGGGGCCTGACGCCCCTGCCTGGCACTCGGTGTTAGGGGCTAGCTCTGTTAACACGTCAGCAAATCCGATTAACCGGGTTTGATGCCTCCTTGCTGGGGCTAATGGGAGGCAGCCTGCTTGCAGGTCTATTACTCAGGAATGGCTGGATCTTGCAGGCCTCCAGGGCAAATTTTTAAGGCTGTCCCTTAAAATTTTTAAGGCTGATTCAATGGCTCAGGGTAACCAGGGCATATTCTGCTTCCACCAGCCACCTGCTCCACCTCCGCTTTCCTCCAGCCTCGCTACCCCCTGCTCTAGGCTTTCCCAGGGATGAAAACACAGGCTGTACTTACAGGCTGGGTGCTCCGTGCGGAAGGAGCGCGCTCCCGTGCCGCAGAGGTGGGACTCGCGTCTCGCCGTCCGCGGGCTGCCTGGGGCGCGCGGGGCTGCGCAGACGCTGGGAGCCGACGAGCGCGCGCGCTCCGGCCCCGGCTCGCTCCCGGCCTCTCCCGCCACGTCCCGGGATCCGCTTCCCAAACACAGCCCCTCGTCTCGTGTGCTGCGGGAGAAGAAACGTTCGAGCTCTGACACAGTGAACGTACATGCTGTCTTGCAAGACAGTTTGTTAATATTTATTAACTTTTGTAATGGCCCCTGGGCTCCCTGAACAGATTTGGGCAAAGCGTATGAGGCTTCTTTCTGGCTATTTACTGTTTGCAGAGCAGATTCAAATCCCAGCTCAGGGGAGCAGGGCAGAATCGAGCAACACATGGAGCAGAACTGAGCAAAACACTCTGGTCCTCTGCGGAAGGAAACAGCTGAATTTTGCATATGCTAAATTGGTACCGCTGTGGGATATGCAGGGTCCCTGGGGCTGTAAAGCCTGCAAATCCCGTCCCTTTACCCCAGCGTGACTTTCCAGTGCCGTATAAAGATGCTGCGTCACAGCATGCCTATGTGCCGTCGTCACACTACAACATAAGCATTGCAGAGCTGCAACTTCATAACCTTGTTCCAGCAGGCGAGCTCCCAAGAGGAGGCATCCCCCAGCACGCGCTCCAAAACAGGCAGCCGGGAACAGAAAGTTCAGCACAGACTTCGAGCGCCTGCAAGTTCTGCTGCAGTGTCCTTGAGTGCCCTCCCTTTGCCCCAAGCCTTTGCCTCTAATGCGTTCGGCTCCTACAGCTTAATCCATTTTACAAAACGCTCCCGTCCTGTTTCTCTCCACCGTGTCGCTTCTCCAGCTCTTTTCAAGCTTCATCGCTTAAAGCCTCCCCTTGCTTTCTTGCCTCTGCCTCTTGAGTTCCCTCTTCCCTATGAGGGCTTCAGATTTGACGCACGAGTCTTTTCCTTGTGTTGTGGCTCTGCATCACTCTTTTCTCTCCCTTTACTCCGTTGCTTGCTTTGTCTTGCAAAGCTTTTGGGATAGCGTGGTTGTAAGGTGTGATTAAAAATAAAGTGTTCAATCTCTCCTGACACGTAGGACTATCAATCACTGTTTAGGTTTGAGGGGGGAGAGCGTTTGAAGGTGAGGACATTCCAATTCAAAGGTCGATTGCATTATAAAGCCAATTTTCATTTTAAACTGTTTTTCACTAATGCTCGTCTCTCCAGAGTAATAAGGTACTGTTTGCTTTAGTACTCTCTGCAGTATTAGTATTTCCCATGGAGAAAATCCGATGAGCTCAGCATGTCTTTCAAGGTCAGCATTTCTGGGGTTTTGGGTGTTCAGTAGGTCATGTCGTAGACTGAGACAGAAACAGGTAGAGTCTGAGAGGAAGCACAGAAGCAGGAGGTGATTTTATCAAGGGTGAGAGCAGAACGGGCAGTAACACCTATTGGGGAACACGGCTTAATGCAGTGTTTAAAAGGTGCAAACAGTAACCGTTGTAGTGGAGCCTTCAGGAGTTGCAGGTGTATTACCTGGTGAGGATGGGATTCTGTGGAGTGTGTCCAAAAGTGCAATACGAGTGGAAAGCCATCACTTGAAGCAGGACCCTTTCTCCCCAGAGCTATAAATAGGAGATCTCACAGTCAGAGCTTCTCCGCAACAGTAGAGCTGTGCAAAGCGCCTCTCAGTCCTCGTCTGTTTTCTGTGTAATGAAATTGAGCCAGATTCTGATTTCATTTGCACCACTGTAAATCTTAAGTGCTGTTAATTCTGAATACTTTGAAAGTTTTCAAATTGTTGGTTGACAGTTATTCTATAATGCTGTTAGCAACTTGACTTCAGTACAATTATTCCAGATTGATGCAAGTACAAATGAGACAAGATTTGGCCCTTATTAAGGAAACATTGTTGCAACTTTAAAACGCATATGGAGAGCAGAATCTCTTTAGCAGATTAAAATACTTTTTTCCAAGGTTTCCCCAGGTGGAGTTTTGCACACACACTCTTCTCATGTTGCGCCTGAAGTGAGATCAGCGGAGATGAATGGTGTCATGGCAAGAGGAGGAAAAGTGAGAATATTAATGTAACACTTTCTCCTTTATTGCATCTAAAGCCTCTGATCCACAGCAGCCGTCTGGGCGCAGATGCTCTGAGCAGCTCCAGTGTAGCTCACTCGGGCTGTGTGGCCCCTGGGCCTTGCTGACTTGGAGAATTATCCTCCGGCAGGGATGCTCTCCACCGTCCCTCCTACCATTGCTGCAACCAAAAATGCCAATAGCTGCTGAGGAGGAATTCCAAAGAAACCCTACAATATATGGAAAGCTGACCTTGGGATTTCTGAGTATGTGCCATAGGCCAAGACAGCATCATCCTGTAAAAAACCCACCTCCTCGTCCTTAGCACAATGACATCTGTGAAGGATAAAGGCCAATCCGACTGCTGATGCTGCCAAACTGTCACCCTAGTACAGCATTGCGGGAATCTCAGCCACTCATCCTAGCCCTGACTGATGTCTCACAGCCTCTGTAATGAGATGCAAACGCTTTGATTTGCACGCCCGCAGCAGACAGGCCTGTCCCAGTGGAGCAACCATATGTGCAAACTTCAGGTGTCCTAGCTGTGGTTGCATATGCTTTAACGTGATTTATTTTTCTGGAACTCTGTTTCCTTTGCTGCCAGACTATATAATGTCTCTTCACCTTGTTCCCTGGCATCCAAATTCCATTTTAATGGAGTTTATCTTGTTGTCCTCTAAAATAGGATATCAGTGGATGGCTCCTCGCTTTCATTAGGAGCTAAGGAAACAGACAGTGAACTCCCAGGCCAGGGTATGGAAAGGCCTGGCAATGCCAGCTGTAGGTTCCTAGGGTAGTAGATGGGACTCAGCATCTAAAAGTCACTCCTGGTGACTTGGATTGAGGAAACATCCACACTTTGATCCTGATTCAAGTCCATGTCATTACCTTCTGTATCAGTCCTCAAAAGCTATGCTTGATGCCCTTACACATATGAAGTGTGTGTGGGATGAAGTGCAGGGTGGAGTGATCCTGGATGAAGGTAGGTGTACCATCTTTTTTTGCTGAATTTAAGTTTTCGCTAAATGCAACAACATTTGGGGAATCTTCAGTCTTTATGGCTTGAGGAAGGCCCATGAACCAATGCAGAGTTTGCCGTTAGTCTGACTAAAGCAACAGCTTGAGGAAGTGCTCCCTTGGGGACAACAGGGAGTAAACCCAACACTGCTGCTCTGGCTTCCCTTGTGCTTGCATGTGTGGGAGAACTGGGAAGCTCTGGGGCACAGGGGAAGGGTGTCAGGGAGTAGCTGCTGGCTTTGCCACCGTGGGACCAGGAGACGCGGCACTCAGCGTTCCCAGGGGATACTGAAAGGTCACAGGCTGCAGAAGGAGCACGTTGTGCATGAGTATGTACGCTGGGCCTGGATATTGAACATCTTTTTCTTAGGTCTCCTTAGAAAATCCTTTACGTGACACCCACGTATTTTTTTGTTTTATGGATGAGCTTCAGAATCAAGACATCTAACAGTACAATTGAAATTTATGTAGGTTCACTGCCACTGCGCCTCCTTTTGTGTGGCTGTTCTTTGAATAAGGAATGTTTTCTGAATAGAGCTGTTGACACTACAGATTCTTAATTTTTTTGAAGAGTAAGACTTACGTCCTGGTAACCTTGTCAAGAATTTCAATTTGCCATTTTGTGTAGGTTGCTGTATCCTGTCCTCTAAAAGTAGCTGTATTTCTCATGTGTTGTGAAGGACTCTCATATTTTGGAGGACAAAAGATCCAATATAGCTATAAAAATAGCATATTTATAGATTATGTAAATATTAATTTATACCAAAGCATTGTACATTGCACAAATCCAATCTCTGTTGCCCCATCTTATATTGTGTGATTCATGCACACTTCATCGCAAACTACCTAAGGCTTCTTATGGGCTTAGATATTTGAATCAACCATTACAAGGATTTGTGGTACAAAAAAAGACAGGGAGCATCTACCAGAAAAATTCAGAGCTCCTATTTTTCCTAAACCAAAAAACTCCCCAAAGCTAAAACTACGTCAGCGTGATATCTGTGGAAGTGTTTGCGGCATGTGGGTATGTTTATCTAAAGTTTCTATCACTTGATCCTTCTGCCTGTCTCCCAGTTGTTAAGTTAATGCAGGGGCTTGTACTGCGGAGAAGGGCACAGAAAATCCATACCTATATGCGTGTGTGCACGCGTAGTTTCTACCTACGTTAGTTTGCAGTTGTCGCATTTGCAATGCAGAGCGCACGGGGAGGCATCCGCACTCGGTGCCAGCTATGCCGCATGCAGCCAGACACATCTTTGGCCTTTTTAATTTGTGCTGTGATGGAGCTGTCAGCTTTGTTCTTCTCAGCTGTTGGCATGAAAAAGCTGAAAATACACTCCTGGCTAGTTGATTTAGCTGCATCGGCCCTAACCTGGGCTGTAGTTTCTGACTGGAGAGCCTTTTGTACGGATCTGGCCTGCATGGAGTTAACGGAGTCGCTGTTATTTGCTTCCTGGGGATGGCATAAGCGCAAGTGATGCGTGTTTTCGACAATCATAGGAACTTTTAGCCTATTGACAGACTGTGGATGATACAATTCTATTTCAGATAAGGGAGGAAAATCAAGAAAGAACGAGTGAGCAAACGCACAGACAATCCAGATGTGCCTAAACGAATGAAACAGCGTCCTTGGCTCCCAGCGACTGTTTTATCGAGCTGCTGAACACGGACGGCTTTTTTGATTCTGCCTGGTTCAGTTAGGCGGAATCAAACTAGTTAATGAAACCTAGCTGCATATTAAATCACCCGTTGCACATTCGGCTGCCATCTGAAACTGTGGACACTAATCTCTCTGGAATTAGGCAGGCTAGTTTCCTGCTATCTGCTATTGCTGTCGTTGACAGCAATAATGTATGAAGCAGAGAACAGCCTGCAGTTTGATTTTTCAGGGAATTGGGTTTGTACGGCTGGCAAGCTGAACACACAGTCCTTCAGATGTGCAGATACACGTGACAGGCCAATCATGCAGGCAGAAAGCTATTTGCTGCCATGTTTTCATGCTTCCAAGGTACAGAAGGATCAAATTCATGATTTTTTTTTCTTTTTTTTAGAGGGGTTTACCCCAGGGATGAATTTGGCCCAGGGAGAAGGTTATAAAGCGACAAGAAACAACACTGAGGGGGAAATGAGAGCAATTAAAAAAAATGAACCTGCTTGACCCTAATTTTACAAATCTCTAGCTGTCAAAGAACGTACCTCAACTAATTATGTTTGGATGTGAAATTATGGAATCATTATAGTTCTGATTACACAGGTCCCCCAGCTCTTGCCTGCCATGCTGTCTGGGTGTGTATGCTTTCTAATGCGATCTTTCATTTTATATTTGTTTTCTTGTTTTAACTGTCCAGTTCTCCAGCGGTGTCCAGAAATAGGCTTCCAAAAAAGAAATAATTGTATCTCACGTCTGAAATGTGCTATCCTCAGCTGTCCTCCCACCTCCCGCCTTTCTTTTTCTCCTTTTGGCCTTTAGAGACTGGAGTCGCTACTGCAGTGAGGCAATTAAGTTTCAAAGCTGAGAACTCCGCTGAACTTTGCCAAAAACTGCTGAAGCCAGCAAGCACTCTGGCTTTGAACATGTGGTGTGGCAGTGCAATCGTTTCCCAGTCAGATGCTCCTGGGGTAAGAGCAGGGTGGCTGAGTGTGAAATAACAAGCTCAAATGAACGCTGGGCGGTTGAGAAACTTTGAAATTAAGTGTAGCCTCTCCAATGCAAAATGTTTCCTCATTTCCAGGATAAGGTCTGAGGTATAAAGGCTCAGGATTTCTGGGTGTTTCTGAAAAGAGCGTTTTTAAATTTGGCCAGCTCAAAATATACCCCATGTTTTATTTTTATTTTATTTTCCATTCTCTAATGCAGCTGCTTACAAAGTCCATGCCTTTTTTTCCTTTAATAGTCAGACTGCCCAGATGCTCTGCATAGCATAAGAATAATTCAGGGATCCAAACCTTTATCAGGGACCTTGCCTTAAGAAATCAATATGACCTACCATCCTCAAGCAACTCTGACAACAAGCCGGCGCCTGCAGCTCTGATAACCAGGAGCAGCTCTGCAGCAACAAATTAACGGGTGCAGCCTTGCACTTGTCATTACGAGCCTCTGCGTCCCTGCTCCAGAGAGGGCAGTCGAGCAAAGAGCGACTGTTAGGAGACCGTATCTGCAACCCCGTCCTCGTCACCAGCTTTGCATTAATGAACCAGCTTTCTATGTCTGTGACACAAGAGCTGGAGAAAACAAACAAACAAAACAACCCTCTGCTGCAAAACGCCACTCCCAAAATAGATTTCTGAGAGCTTATTACATAAAGCAGCACTGAGAGGAAAGGAGGATTCAGAAAATAGCTTGCAACACTCCTTTAAGCAACTCTGTATTGTATGGTAAATAATGCAGGAAGGAAGGTAAACTGCAGCCTCTAAATGGATGTTCTGGAAGGTCTCGCCAGCACCTGAGATGTCTTTGGAGCCCATCCAGCAGCACAGAAATGCACCGCAGACATTGCTGGCCTTTCTAGCAACCCTTGGCCTCCCTGGCTGCTTGGAGAAACAGTTTCTGAGCATTCAGGGGGGAGCTGGGCTGAGCCAAGGGCTTGAGGGGAACCTGGAGCTCCAGTTCAGTGAACCCACCAGGCACAAGCAAATTCAAAGGGAAGACCCAGGGTCTTTTGTGCAGTTCCCCCAGCAGATAGCAGAGGGGCACAGAGGGGAGGAGAGGGCAGGATTTATCCATTCAGGCTCCGAGAGGAGCAATCCAAATGCCACCCCTGTTTTATGCAGATCAGGAGCCCTCATAGCCCCTTCATCCTTCCCAGTCCTTACAGCGTTCTTAGGAGCAGCAGTTCCAGGTTGCCTGCCAGGTCCTTCGGACGGGGACTCGTCTGCACGACGTGAGCGCGGGTTCACAGGCCCTGCTGCAGACTTCTTCTCTGACACCCGGGGACTGCGAGTAGCTTTCCAGGATTTGCAGTGCTGTGCCCCCCTAGCTGTGTGTTCACATCTGTGTCCCCGAATTATGGGATCTGGCAGCACAGTCAATTGAGTTAATTGAGCTGATGTAGAACAGGTATCCAGTACTGTCACCACTGCCTCAGAAAGAGGCATTGCCTTTTCTAGCTCTTGTTTCTCAGATGTTTTAGATTTCTTTCTTTCTCAAATTTTATGGGCATGAATTATAAAAATAAAAGAAGACTTTAATCAAGCAGGCAGCATCCTCAAACTAGGAAGGAGATGGCAACCCAGAATTTCACTTACAGTGACCAGACAACTGAAACTGAGTTAAAATTTTACTTTCAAGACCTCTTCATCCTTCACTTTCACCCCTCTGGAAGGTGGTTTTGAAGCAGTGCCTGCATGAGCCTGGCAAATTGCTATCCTGCTTTCCACAAAGAATTCTTGCTCATTACAGAAATGGGCTGCAGATTATCGCACGTGTATATTCTCTGCGTACTGAAAATTGTTTATGGAAGCAGGTTGCGTGCTTCATCGTGGTTCCAAAACGACACTGGCAAATGTATCCTCACTGAGACATTAGTGTGTGTCAATGTGCGTGTATAAGCAGGAGCATTTGCATGCTTAATCGGGCACGTGGCCTTTGTTAATTAGACAGTCAGTTAATGCTTTATGTCTGTGGGTCTGCATGTGCAATCATTTGCCCAGAACCTCATTAATTTTACTGGCTGCCCCTCCTGTTGGAGTTCACAAATCAAGCTGAGCAGGCACACAAATCCCTTTGAGTAGGTTTCTCTAATAAAGCAAATCAGGCATCAGAGGAAGCTCTCAAAGAATACTGGAAACAACAAAGCCATAAGGACCAGCCTGGTGATTTGGCGAAGTGGCTTTGTGCTATCAAATGGGAGCTGCAAAGATCAGTTGAAAACTCCAGTTTGCAGGCTAGGGGCGAGCGAGACTGTCCTGCCGTGTAGTTTCTCACTGTGCATGTTTGCATACGGACCTGTCCTGAAACACAAACTCGTGCATTTGTTGTCCCTACAAAATCTTTGTGCGTACTCAGTGTGAACGTCTGCTCTAAGGCAGCTGCCTGTAGGACACATCACCTGCCAATTACTAAAGAAATAGCCTCATCACCTGCCATAGGTCAATGGCAGCAATGAGGCCCCTGGGAAGGGTGGTGGCAGAGCGCATTTGCAAGGATGTGCTTTTGAATCTTACTTATCCAGTACTAGTAGGGTAGAGGTGTAGAAAATTCTTAACTTCTTTTTCTCTCTGCATTCTCTCCACTATAAAGCAATGAGCATCACTGAAACGCAACCTAAAAGCAACCACAGGGTGAGATCCTTATTCCCACTGACCTCCGTGCAGACAGTATTTCACTTAGGATCTTCAGGACGTTGTCCCATGTAGTTGTTACCCCGAGAGCTGCTACCTCTACATAGATGGAAAGAAAGAGGTAAAGCTATTTTAGGAGTACAGGCCTCTCCTTCCCTCCTAGCTATCAGCTATAGTGCGATGCCTCTTTGAACTGCTCTGCTTGCATTATACACCTCTATTGGTGGAGACACAGTACGGGCTGTGACTACGCTTTTGCCATCTGCACTGCAGTCCCCATTACGGATGCAGCGCTGAGCAGCTTATTTCACAACTGACTGAAGGCAAGGGCATAAGCATATGTGTGTGTTTGAGGCTATTCCTTTCATCTTTCAAAACCGATTTGGGGCTTGGCAGCGGAGAAGGTTCAAATCAGGAAGAGGCGCTCACTTAAATGGTCTCTGCGAAAATAAGACCAGTGGTTATTATTTTCAGAGGGCCAACCTACAGCACAGATTTGGGCAGAGTTAAATCATGGGTTAGCCCTGCACTGTATAAAAAACTAGCTGATGTTTTAGCCACATTCCTAAATCGAACTGTTTGGCCTACCCCTGCACTAGGGGAGTATGACTTCAGCGCTGCAAATACAGAAGAATATATGTGGAAATGCGGTAATTACATGGCTCGGTTCCATCTTTATCTCAAAGCTGGACTGTGTTATTACTATGCCAAGGGATAACTGTGAGGTAGCGAGGGAGAAGTGACAGTGGAGCTGGAATCTTAAAATAGAGAGGGGCTATTTTGCCTTTTTTCCCCCAGCTGTGCTCACATAAATCTAGACTTTAGTTCAGACGTTGCAGGCATTCCACTTGCTTTGGGAAAAAATCAGTTATCGCTGTTGTGAAATGAGTGTCGCTCTCCCTTGGCTGGGCTGCCAGACTGAGAGAGAGGACCAGGGCGTGAGGCAGAAGCTGATGTGCCTTCAGCTGCCCTGAAACAGCTCCAGAAGTAATGTTTAATCCACGCAAGCTGGCATTTGCCTGTTGAATCGTTATCGGGATTGCTTAGTCATTCGTGTGTTGTTGTGTTGCAGGATGGAGAGCAAGGGATTTATTCAGCTTGACATGAGCTGCTCCCAGCCATTAGCATTTCCCCAATAGCTGGCTGATATCTCATTTCGCACTGGTAAACAAGTCACCTTGGGGCCAAGGTACTGGTGACCCCCTGCGCCGCAGGTTTCTTGTTAGAGCACCGTGAGGTGCAATGCAGGTGGCGAGGCAGCTCTCCAGCCTCTTGCAAGGGGCTCTGGGGCAGGAAGGGGTTTGCCTGCTCTTTGCATGCTGCTTTGGTCTCATGCCACCATAAATAACAGTAAAGATCTCCAGTAAACTCTACCAGGTTCCTATAAATAGGGTTGGAGGCTCAAGAGACCGGCTGGGGAATTACTGATACTTGAAATCGATTCCAGACAAAGTCTTTGCACTCTCTTGTGATGGGTTTCCAGAAACCTCCAGTCTAAATTTTTAGGCTGTGTGTGGCAGGACGAGCAGAGGTGTTGTTTGGAGAGGAGAGGGAGCAGCAGAGCGAGGGAAGCACGGATGTCTGGTTTGTGCACGTGTGCGTGCGAGGGAGAGACAGACGGACAGTCAAAGACAAAGAGAGCGTGTTGCTGAACGCACGAGTGAGAAAGACGGGGTAGGTGTAGCCATAGAAACACTGTGTGCTTAGTGGTAATGGTTCAGAACAATATAGCCCCTGTCTCGTTAGCCTGGGGGAGCCAGAATATTTCAGTGAAATTCTGGGTCTGTGCTTGCGTGCATCTATCCCATGGCATGTGCGTGCACATCTTGCACGTGCCGGTGGCGGCTGGTAAACACGTGGGTGTCCGTGAGGACAGAAAATACCTGGATAGGTAAGAACGTACTGTTCAGAGGAGGATATCCTGACCTGAAAGGAAGGCTGGAGCGAGAGCTCCAGGCTTATCGAAAAACTGAGCGGGGGCAGCAGAGCGGTGGCGAGGGAGATGGCCGAGCGGAGCAGGTAGAGAAAGGAGGTGATGTTTCAGGGCAATATCTAACCCTCCCCAAAGGTGCCTGCTTCGCTCTGGGAACACAGCAGTGCTGTGGAAAAAAACCCCTCTCCTTCTGCAGGTAGAGAGTCTGTGCACGGATGGTTACAGGGTGGGTGGTGGGTGCTCTCTGAGGGGACGGGTTTATGCTTGGTTTAAGCTGATCTACATCTTTGCTGCTGGGTCACGTGTTCTCCCTCATGCCAATATCAGCTCTCGAGTGATCTGCCAGATTAGGAATCTGAGCCCTCTGAAAAGTAACCCCGCAGAAAGGGAAAAGACAAGCCGTTTCCAGCTGGATCGGTTCCCTGGCTTGGCTGATGCTCATGCCAACAGAAGGAAGCAGGTAGGGGCAGGAGTGGGGAGAAAGTGAAAATGTCCCTTTTCTTGGCAGTTTGAACTAAAATCGGCTTAATTACAATACCACTGCACCCTGAGTCTCTCCTGTCTGCACAGGAAAAGCCAGCAGCCGGGATGAGGAGTGTGGTGAGCTTTCTGCCCAGCGAGGTATTGCTCTCTCTGCTGAGAGCTCAGTGGCAATGTTGGAAGGAAAGCAGGACGTCACGGTACAGTCCCTCACCTCAGACTCTGGGCACAATTTGCACGAAGGCTCTTAATTATGAAGGATCTGAAAGGATCATTCACACTGATTGCTCCATAGCTCTGGGGTTCCTGGCTGGTGGTGGTACGTTTCTGTACATCGGACTGAAAAATGTCAAGTCTAATCTGAGCTGGAAAGAAAGGGAAAAAATGTAACATATCTTACAGAGCGCACAACATGCTTCAGGCTGCGTCTTTTAAACTGAAATAGCAAGCTGAAAATTTAGGGTCTTCTCGGTAGCGTCCTTCTGGAAAGAAAAATTCTATGCGAGTTTTGTCTTTTTGATATCCTCCCTGTTCAGACGTTCCCACGTCTGGTCCCACTGTCTAGTGAGCATGCAAAATGGATTGGTGTCTGCGCAAATCTAAACCGATGTCACCCGCGCGGGTGATGTGACACAGGCTCTGCACACGTTCGGCGGCTGGCAGATCACACCTCCCGGAGCGATAGGCCCCGCGTACCGCTGATAACAGAAGGCTACTGAGCTGCCCAGATTGATCGAGCTGGTGGGCCCACGCTGGTACGTGTTAGCAGTAAACCAGGACTCGGGAGGCGTCAGAAGACAGTTTCTTTGCTCACAGCACTAATCCTATTGCAGCAAGTGCACAACTCGAAAGACACCTCTTCCTAGGCTCTATCTCAGGCTGTGGTTTCATCTGAAGAAGTTTGGTGCCAGTCGTGGGTTTAAATACCCCTGCTCATTCCTGATGCTCTTGCTGGGACGTGCCCTCTCCGAGCCAACACAAAATGGTTTGTCGAGGCACTGCCTGAAGCAGGGGCCCGTTCCCTGATCTGCCTTAGCAAAATCCTGATTATAAAAAAAAAAAGCATTAAAGCCAAACTGATTCTTTCACCTGGTTCAGGGCTTGGCTGTGCAGGCGCAGGTGGGACAGGAGGGCAGGAAGGAGCTGCAGCAAGCAGGAACAGCCGTGGCGGGATCGCCGGCCGCTCGTTTGTGCCCCCAGACCGGGACCTCGGGCTGAGCCTTGGCCGCTGCACCCGTGCCTGCTTTCTGCTGCTTTCCCCTACTGTTTCTGCACTGGTTTTTGTTCCTCCCCTCCCTGCTCACTGCAACCCAAACCAGTAACTGGAGCAAACCTCTGGCTGCATGCTTCCAATTCCTGAGCCGAGCGGCGTGTGGCTTTGCTTTGGGTGGAGACCTGCTCGTGCTTGAGCCTGGTTTTACTCCCGAATGAGGCACGACTGGCGCATCCAGGCACTTCACGGGGGCTGGTGCTGCCGCCGCAGCAGCGGTGCCGGCGGGAGGTCACACTTCCAACAGGGAGACCCCTCGGGCTGGGGGGCCTCCAGGGTGAACCCCGGCGCCGGCCAGACACGGGCACGGGCTGCGTGAAGCCTCGGCAGTGTCTAGCACAGGTGGAGAGGTGGATCAGGTAATGGTAGTATCTCCCTGCTTGTGCTAGGATTATCATAACTGTGTAAAATTATTATAATTAAGCCCAGTGCATGAACTTTTGCAGTTATGGCTCCTATGGGAAGATATCCAGGTCTGTGAGGATTAACGTAAACTTATGTAATGTCAAACCCCTGTGCATATGTGTTGAAGATGTCACATTAGGGAGCCTGTTTGGTTTGTTGTATGGTGAGAATAGAATGGGCTTGATGCAGTAGTTCTAACTTGGACAAAACTTCTGAGGAGCGGATATAATCAGAGATGGGATCTCTGATTCTAGCCTCTTGTAGTTGATGATAGGTTTGCGTTTGCATGGCGGTGCTGTGAAGTGAGCTGTGTCTTTGTGCGTCTGTGAAAGCTGTGTTTTCTTTTGTGTGTGTATTTTTTTTTAATGCCACAAGCTTGGGAAAGGTTTTCTAAGGGGTAGTACAGAGACAGGACCTTAATTTCTTCAGAGTGAACAAACGGCAAATGCACTGCTTTGAAATGTCACTGGTTCCCCTATCAGGAAAAAAATGAAACAAATTCAGGGTGGCTGACAAAAAGCATTCATAGAACTTCAAACTCTTGTCATCTCTTATGAGAAAATAAAAGTGCCCTAGAAGTTTGTGTAGGGAATAATAAAATAGAGCTTGAAACAGCTGTGCAAGAAGCCCTGATGATTTAGTGGGCAACGGAAAATCCTTTTTCCTGCTACTGGGAAAAAAATACTGTATGTGAAACAGGTAACACACATACTTCTCTCTAACTGCTACATTACAAGAACACTTCACATCCTCTTTTCTGGGAATGGGATTTATCCAGAATTAATCCCCCTCATTACACCCTCTCAGGTACTAGCCACGGGCAGAGAGCAGAAGAAGCCGCCCTTCTCCAGCAGCTGCAGTGGGGCCTCACCCAGAGGCCTCCTGGGAGGCTCAGTGTGCAAAGTGAGTGGTTCTGACCCAGAAACCACTTTCCTTGATCGTAGCATGGCCTCGTGGAAGATGCTCCTGCCTTCAGCTCTGTACCTGCTGACCTGGGATTGATATTCCCAGCCCTGCTGCAAGGAGGCCCCTGTAGGCACTTCCTAAATTGTGAACTCTTACAGCATTTTAACGTAATCAGTCAACCTAATTTTGTTTTATCTTTGAATGTTGGGTTGTAAACTGCTCTTCCGTGCCCCCAAGAGATACCTCCACAGGCGGGTGTAGACAGACATAGGTTTATTCTGCTCATCTCCAACCTGACTAGATGGGACTAGCTCTGATGTTGGCCTTACAGGCACAACAGTGTAGCAAGTACCATAATTCCAGTCTAGCTGCTGTCTGTATTTTTCAGTACTTCCTCTCTATAGCAGAAACAATAGATTTTCCTTGCTTTATTTATCATCTCTGTTTGAGCTGTTAGGCTGGACCACAAAATCCTGTCTTACACTGTATGTCTCTGCAGCAGTGTGACGATACACAGACCCCATACAGTCCATCCAGGAAGTCTTGTCCTCACACACTTTGGTGGGACATCAGGCTTAGGGGAATTATCTAGGGCAAATGATGTCCAGGCGGAGTCCAGCCTTCCTGCCATGGCTCCAGGAATAGCTCCAAGGGAGCTGCTTTCCAGATCTCCCAGGAGGGGAAAGTATCACATAGCACGATGGCAAGGATTTCCCTCATAGTCTTGCTGCTTGTTGTGGGTGGGCTTTCTGCGAGTCACGTCCTGTGTGAAGGCACTGACAGCCAAAGAAATGTTTTTTATCTCATGGGCCTGCTGGCTGGGGTCTGGATATGAGCCTGTCACATGGGCCCTGTGGTTGGCTCACACAACTGTTAGGCTGGGAGATGCTCTGGATGTGCTCTTGTACCACAAATAAATAAGAAGAGCCATATTTATTCTCCCCAAATAAATACATTAATCGATTAAAATTGGCTTAAGTATTCTCAGTATGAGGGAACAATTCCTTCATCTTTATGTCATTTTTTTTTAAAAAAATGTATATGGGAATGGCAGCTCTTTTATACCCCCACTGAGGCCCCATGAAATGATCTAATTGTGTGCAGAGGATTGCGAAGGACAGGGGGGCTATGTGCAGATCAAAGAGTGGCAAACCCTGCCAGAGGTTCTGCTTCTACAAATTGGGGTGTTTCCTTGCTTTTTCACTGAACTATCCAGATCTTGTGTCTCTTGGAGGCTTGGGTTGGATGCTTCGTGAGGACGGATGTTCTTCCAAGATTTCCAGTACTTTTTGTTTCAGCTCAAACCAGGAATAGCACAAGAACAATCTTTTGTAGTAGCTAGCAGTTCCCGATCCTGGCGTTAGTCACAGTGCAGGCAATCGGAGGCTGATGCTGCAGTGAAACATGCTGAAGAGAGTGAGCTGGAATTTTCTGAACCTTGAAAAAAGGGTTTTAAACTGTATGCCAGAATTTGTGTTAGTTCTGCCAGTAATTCTCCATCCTGGCTTTAGTAACTAGAATTCCAGCTGGGGTGTGTTACTTAAGGAGAAAATGGTTGCTAGCAATAGGTCTGGCTCAAGATAGGTGTGCTTTCATGGATCAAGACCTCGGGGTATATTTTCAGGCTGGACTCTCGGTGCATATTTTCAGGTGTTGAACTAACCCCTATGTATCAGACAATCTCTATGCTCTGCAGAAACACCGATGCAGATTTTGCAGCTCAAGCCCAGGACTTACCAAGCTTTGACTTTGACCAGTTCTCCTGTGCAGCAAGAGAGGCAACTCTTTCCCCTCAGTCTTCCCTTTCACCTCTGGTATCAGCAGCACATAGCAGTCTTGCAGGAGTGTTTCAGGTCAGTGGGAAGCTAACAGCTGAGGTAGCTTCAGTGGATAAGCACCTCTGAAAGAAGCTCCCCTTTAGGAGAAAGGAGGCTATTTACAATACTGTGTATGGGGCGGGGGGGAACTCACCCAAATGCAAACCACAGATCTTGTCTAGGGAAAGCTGCCAAGAGACACACCTTAAGAGCTAGTGTGGTAGGCAGCTGGATCCAGGCGCTCAATTCTGATACTTTCCTGTTCTTCCGATGGGTGTTTCCACATGTTTACAGAGACACTCTCCATGCACGGAGTACTGGCAGAAGGCTCCTGTGTGGGACATGCAGTTCTCTGTGCAGACACACAGTAGTACTGCACAAGCAGCGCAGTGCAGTGCACACGTCCCTTCTCCTTCCTCAGAGATGTCACCATCCCTGACGGGGAGAGCTTGTGCTCCCATGGAGATGGCAAAACTGCTCTCAGCTGCACACCTTGTGTTATTCGGGAGACCTGGCAATTCATCTGGATTGTTAACAGATTGTGTGCAGTTAAGCACATCTTTTAAACCTCACAGTGTCTCCTAATCTCTGTCTGTAAAATGGAATAATGATGCTGGTGTTTGGATGAGCCCTCCTGGTGTAATGTGAGACTGCCGTGATTTGAGGAATGAGACCCAGCACAACCTCTCTGTGGAGACGTCAGGTTGTAGCAGAGGCTCTCTGTGATCTATCAAGGTAGTCCATCAACATCCTTTTGCTTCTTGGCCAGAGAAAGACATTTCATTTGCTTTCAGCTTCCATCTCCGTTTTCTAAGTGCTGAATCCACCACATTCACTTCTGTGGTCCATCAGGATAGCCAGTTGCATAGGGAGACCTGTGTGATCAAGTGTCCCTATCCGTGAGCTCAGAAAGGTTGGCCCTAGGTCCTGGGCACAGCTAGGTGTTTTGGAAACACTTGAGAGCAAATATACCAGTAATCACTGTAGCTAAGGAGGCAGCAGCTTCTCAAGCAAACTAAGAGTTTGCAGTGACTGTGGATTTGTGTGTATGTAAGCTTTAAGCTAGCAACCTAGAGTTTCTACTTACATGGTACTCTGAGTAATGTGACTGTAGTGAGGTGAACCTCAAGTTGGGCTGGCAGCTCCTTGAAAGCTGGGAAATGCTCTCATTCCTAGTTTTGTTGGCTTCTCTACTACTGCAGTTCCACAACTTTGCCAGACTAAAACTAGTAAAGATACATATCCTCACATAATGACCACCATGTAGATATACCCACTCTTAAGCATTTTCTGCACTAAATTTTGACAACTTCAGCAAACATGGGTTAACTTTAATCAGTGCAATGCAACGGTTCTCTTGTCCTGTAGCCTCTCATTAAAGGATCTTGCCTCAAAGTGTGGTGGATATCATATCAGACTAGGATTTATTCCCTAATAGCCAAGCATTTTAAACAGGCTACCAAAAGCCTTCAGTACTGAGACATTATGGTTGGTCTTTTCCTCATGTTTTCTACAAACATATATGGCTGAGCCAGATTCCTGCTGGCAGGTGCAGGGAGGTATATTCATTTTCCTGAGCTGCAAAAGCTGCTTCCCTCACTAAAGAGCTTTGCGAGGGGAGAAACTGGCTATGTTTCCAGCCTCCATCTCCCCTGGGGCTCCTGCCAGAGCGGTTCACGGGATACTCCTTCCGCTCTGGCCATGCCTACTCCAGCCTGCTCCATCTGCTCTGGGACCACATCCATGACCAGTCCTCACCAGAGGGAGGTACTGCCTTGTACTGCTCATTTTGGCAGGTTATTTTTTTTCCTTTTGTTAGTGCTGGGAGCCTTGCACCCTGGCTCTCATTAGCAAAAGCTGGCACAAATTAAAAACAAATTTAGCCCTGGTGTCTGTGTTCTTAGTGAATTTCACCTCGGCTGATTATTTTTATGGCTTGTTGACAAAATGGTATGTGTGTGTGGGGAGTCTGCTGCAGGTCCCTGGAAAATGCCAAATGAGTCACTTTGAGGATGCTAAAACACCCCTAACGTCTCTCCATGTGGAACATGCACATGTGCCGATACTTGGGAGGCGACAGGCAGAGAACAGGGCATCCACTGCAATTATTTGTCTGAATAAATGTGTATGTGTGTTTTTTTCTGGTGTGTGTGCTCTAGCTGCTTTGTCGTGATAACTACATCTGCTGTTTCGGCTCATCATAATCAAACCTCCCCCCATCACCCCCTTCCCCGAGTTGCCAGGCAGCGGACTGATGGCTCCACCGCCCATTGGGAACCCATTACTCAAGTCATCTTGTGCTCAGGATTATTCACATTCTGCTGCTGATATTTACGGTCACAGCTGCTAAAACGATGTTTGCAAATTTATGCTGATTTGATTAGCTAGTTTAGTCATCATAGCTTCTAAGAGCAGGATCTGGCCATAAAATTGCTTTCTGCTGCATGTGACTCGTTAATGGTGTGTCACATGAGAACACAAGCCTCTGAACAGTGCAGGGGCCAGGAGAGACCATATGGTGTATCAAGACTCCCCTCTCCCATCTCCAGAAAATTTTATGCCCTCTGCAACTGCATGCGGTCAAAGGATTATCAGCTCTGTTGAGCCATGTAACCATTCATCTACCTTAATGACATATCAGTAAGCTAACAGAGTTTTCAATAAAACTGTCCCTAATTCAGCCATGCCACTGGATACATCCGGTTTCCTAACTCTATGTCGTCCTTTGTCCCACTGGCGAAGAACAACATTGAATTCTTATCCCTGAGAATATACTGTCCTTCCATGTGACCATTGTAATCACCCAGGAACTGCTGCCAGAACATTTCCCTCTGAGCTGGACACCTTGTCTACCAGTCTTTGGTGTAGAACTCCCCCATTACTAAAAGCCATTTAACTTTCCTCTTTCAGTCTGGGCTTTAGATTTGTTCTAAAATGTTACGAAATTCAGTTTAGAGATTCCTACATGCCTCTGCTCTGTGTCTGGGACCACAACAGCGGGCTCCTTGCTGAACTTCATCTCGGAGGACCCCAAGTCCCCATGCTGCCGCCTTGCCGCAGAGGTCGGTCTACCATTTGTGGAGTTATCTGGAGTGCCCATGGATCTGTGCTGCAATGGTTATATCCAGCCTACTTTGTTTTTGTTTCCATTGACTGTCCCTTGAGCGATAGCTTCAACTTAAGTGAGCCTAGTCATTTTGTGTTTCCCAAGGAACCAGCCCCAGTTATATTTTGAACCTCTTCTTTAAGCCTGTGCTTGATGGATTTGGGCACGGCTCGCCATCTAGCATTATCTGTGGGTGATGGAGCTTTCTTTGTGGCAGCCACGACAGAAATAAACTCACTCCACCTTAAAATCCAGCTCACTGCCATTAAAAAAAAAAAAAAACTAAAACTTTGTTTTCCCCCAGAGAGGTTTCTAAATTACTACCACTACTATAGATATGTTTTAACCATCTGTATAATTCTGAACTCTCCCTAGATTAAAAGGAAGCATTTGTTTAGCAACCCAAGTACTGTGTAAGGAGTGATGTGCTCTTAATATTTTTAGGGTTACTTTTGCATTTGTACGTATCAATTCAACCTCTCCTTGCAGCGGTTTGTGCACGCCTTGACTTGGAAAGCAGTCTCGCGGTAGATCTGCAGACGTATCCTCCAGCTGAACTCCCTCTAACGGTATTCAGTCTGTAGCTTGCCATTTACCATTTCACTGCCATGAATACCGTTTCAAAGAATCCTTTCAGAAACAGTTTTCTCTTTCCCTTCATATAACTTCTTTAGGTTTTCTTGAACAAGTGCACTTACACGCTGCCATGCCTCAGGTTTCTTTCTTTTTTCTTTTTCTTTTTCTTTTTCTTTTTCTTTTTTTTTTTTTTTTGAGCTTGTCCTCTTATTCCCCGACCCCTAGTCCTTTTGCTTACTTTCTAATGTTATTCTGTTTGCCTTCTTGAAAAGTGCTGCATGTGTTACCATGCCTTTGGCCCTAGCCTGGCAGTCTTCTAGAAGGATATAAAGCAGTTGCTCATCTGAGATGTTGACCTTAGAGTCTCTCTGACTGTAAGACACTAGTTATATTGGACTGTGCACTCCTCCCACATGGGAATATAAATGCAAAGGTTCTAGATTCAGGATCTGGTTATGCGGTCGGTGGAGCTGGCTTCCCTCACTGCCGTAACAACTCTCTAATGTGCTCTATCCCTTTTCTACTGTTAAATGGTTTGCAAACCAGCAGCATACTGTGTTGATTCCAGGGACTGAATTCAGGCTGGAGGAGCCTTGCTGGGGCCCAGCCTAGCGAATCCATGCCTGAACCCCTTGGACATGTTTCTAGGAGGCACTGGCAGGGCCAAGCACAAGTTGTGACAGCCAAGAACCTTGAAAAAGGCAGATCTGTTGGTGCAGATTATTCTTGTTCACAACTGTTTTAATATACGACCGTGAGCTTTCTCTTCTGGCTCCTGCAGTTCACTGGGTGACTGGATTTGGAAGCAAGACTGCATTAGAATGAAGCAATGCTCCCTCCCAGTCCCAGTTGCACCCCGTTGCTGGTGTCTCTCAAGGCCTCCTTCTCTCCCGTCCTGCAAGTCCAGGTTTCCTGCGGCAGGTCCTTGGGGGCAGATGGGGCCGACTGTGCTAGGGCCCTCCAGAAGGAAGCAAGGGTGAAATTGCAAAGGGGGATGTAGCCCGTACTTACTGCTGGCCATGTGTGACGTGAAAGTTCAAGGCTGTATCTTGGGGAAGCAGGTCCTGGCTCTCCATCTCCATTAGGGTTCCCCCTGTGCTGGAGCAGTGGGGAGTGACAGAGGAGAAAGAGAGGTCGGGAAGATCAAGCACTTGGTTAAATTTCTGGAGAGGTTGGCAAATGAAAGTGGAGCCAGCATTTGTCATGGAAATTAGTTTGTTAGCAGATGATGTTTGGTTTTAGGAGAACTGTTCTAAAGCAAAATAAGTTGTGATAAGCCTGTGTTTCTTCAAAAAGTGAATTCTTTGCTTCTAAAGCATTTATTGTTCTTCAGTGGATGTATAGCTCATGAAAATGAGGAATTTCCCAGAGGTTTTAGGAAAATATTTAATCCTGATGGTTGTCATTTCGTTAAGAGGCACCCCTGCAAAATGGCAAAGACATCAGCCTTGCCCGGGGCAGGATCTGCTGCTTCAGCTGGGGCCTTGCTGTCCTTGTAGCTTCAGTGTCCCTGTTACTTGGCCTAGACTCCCTCTGCTAAAGTTCTTCAGTCCTTGGGACTGCGGCATGGCTGAAGGAGATGATAGTTCAGCTTTTTCCAGACAAAGGAACGGTTGGATCGAATCAGATGAAGCAGGAGAGAAAAGCAAAGTGAGGGTTTGGCAGAGTCCAATCACCCAAGTGTTCCTGCTTTGAGAAGTACTGCTGGGGCATTTAATAACAACAACAACAAAATAATAATAAAAAAAAATGCAGTGGGGAATTTGGGCACTTATGTGCCCATTCAGCTCCCTGATGGCATGTCAACTTGGAGGTCTGAACCAAAACTGTTTATTCCAAGTTGCAAGACTTGCCTCGTAGGTCAGAGATCTGTGTGGCAGTAGATAGGTTGTTTTTAGAAACCCTCTCCTCAATGCCTTCATTTTGTTTAATTTCAGCAGAATTTTTTGCCTTTTTTTTTTTTTTTTTTTTGTCAGAAAGCTTCAACACCTTACTTGGGGCTTTGCATTTTCCACCCCAACCGTCAAACTGAGAGTAGAGGACAGATTTCAGAGAAATGAGCCTGGATTTACACCAGGTTTTGAACATGCTTATCCATTCTGCACACTGTTTGCCCATATGAAGCAATTCCCCATCTTGCCCACGTTACCACGTCCCAATGAGCCAGCCCGTCGATTTTGAGCTCCATGGTTCTCTGCTCCAAGACCTCTGCCAGCGCAGTGGCTGCCTCCCCTTCTGCTGAACAGCCCCGCGCTCCCGGGCTCCTCGGGCCCCCTTTGCTTAGCCGATCCATCCCCCTTCCCCGGCGAGTCCAGTGGCTTGTTTTTTCCCCCTGATTTTATCTAAGGGGAGCTTTTTATATCAACCCTTTAATTAAATAGGTGCACTGACTTCGTCAAGGCATAGAAGCCACCTCACAGGAGCTTGCTGGCACTCCTTCAAGCAGTGTCCCCCACTTGGGCTGATAAACTCAAGGAGAAGCTGCCCTTTCAAGCCTTGGGAAGACTAAATACCGAGCCAAGATGCGATACTGCAAGGCCGTGATAAGAAGGGACTGAATCGCGAATGCTGACCGCGCGGGAGGAGTAGTGAGAGAAGGGAGCTCTGGCTGCAGCAGCCGTGCTGCCAGATGTGCATCATCCTCGTGGCTCCGGGGGAAGAGGCTTTTCTGCATCCCGGCGCAGGCACGAGCACCGCTTCCCCGCAGATTGCACTGTAATAGCAGGGACGTAGGAGCCAGCAGGGGGGAAATGCCAGGGAAAGACAGACTCGATTAAAAATAGAGCGGAAGTCCCCGAAGTGCTGACACGGTTTTGTCAGACAGGCCTTATGACAGATGATTCTTGCGAGGGTTTGGTGCTTTGGGGAAACGCATCACCCGCTGTCATCCCGGGGTGCAGGGCAGCAGGAGGGATGCAAAGAGTGGAACAGGCCAGGGAGATTTGGGCCTTTATGGCCCTTACACAACTGGTGTAGCTGAAAAATCGAAAAGAAAATTGCATTTAAAATTTTCCCTCTTGCTGTTTGCAAGACAGATGTCATGACAGTCAGAAAGAGGAATCGAAACCATCTTGCTTATGCCTATTCCAACTGCTCAAATGTTCTGACTCAGCCCTTCTCCTTTCCACCCAGAAGTCAGGAAAACAGCGTGAAAACTTCCTCCCCTCTGCTTGGACCGTGACGCCCAGCAGGTTTCTGAGCTTCGCTCCGCAGTAAGGAGGGCTGCACACTTATTTTTAAAAACAAGGTGGCAATACATTTGCCCTCTCCTGATTCCAGGTGCTGGTGCTTTAAGAAACATCCCTCCCACTCACCTGCCCCTTCAGCACACCTAAAATGTCATGAGTGTGTCAGTAAACCCACGGGGACCGGCAAAATAGCTAAGCAGAAGCAGCACTGTGATACCATGGTGATGGTTGCTACCGAAAATCCTTCACTAGGTAGAAACAAATGAGGAAGGGAGCCTGCTCCGTCGCCTGGGCTGGGGAACAGCGCCCGAAGTGAACAGCCTGAGCGGTGTCTGCTAAATTTAGATCTTCCAGCTCCCGTTCTCTCCCCACCGCCCTCCCCTGTCCTGCTTTAGGAGAGCGCGCTGCTTTCTGTAACCGGGTGGTCAGCGCTGGCTTGTGGTTTGCTCCAGATCCCTCCAGCAAAAGGGCCAAACGTCTCGTGGGAAAAGCCAAGGAGCCGTAATCGGTATTTTAGCGCCTCCGTGCTCGGTGGGGTCAGGGCGAGCCGCTGCTGGGGGATCGCCTGCTGCAGCGCCTCTGCCCCCACCGCTGCCTCCCCACTCTAATATGGATTTCCTTTCTCCGTCGCCCAGTTGCACGGCAGGGCCGTATTTTAGTGCCGTCAGAGAGTACAGGTTGGCTTATGTCCAGGCTGATCGATCACTCCGTCTAGGTGTAGAATTTTGTTTTGTTCATTGTGTTGCTACGGAAATGCTGAACTCGAGCAAGATACACTTCCGTATTATTTTATGCAACAGTTCAGTGACTTGATGACTCCCCTTTTGGATCACCTCATTCAAGCTGCTTTTCGTCTGCTTCTCTATGCAAATGATGTCTCTTCCGTCTGGGTAATGCCAGGCTTTTAGTGAGAGGTGTGTATGAAAGATGCTATTACGCTCCATATTCCTTGCAGTGCATCAGGACATTTTGTTACAGCAGCTTTGTTTCTTATTAACACTTGACTTAAGCCATCCAGACTCGCATGCTGGGGGAAATGAGGGGGCTGATATTTATTCCGACCTATTTGTATTCTAGTTGCAATGACTATCTGGGAATGCTTGGGAAGAAGAAAGCTTTAGATCTTCCTCTGCAGACATGTTAGAGCAACGCGCTCTTATCAGATCAGCAGAGCTCAGATGCTCAGACACAAAGATAGGGTTGCTCTCAGCTTTTTGCATATCCTAATGAATCGCATTTGCTCAGCCCTGAAGGCAGGTCATCAAACGAGTCCATCCCGCTGCCCCCAACCTCGGAGGAGAACTGCAGGGTGAGGCTAATAAATCAGCTCGCGCAACCGCTGCACTCCGGCCTCGAGCCACTGGAGGGTGTGTTATGGCATGAGTGGGAGCGTTGCAGCAGGACAGGCTGAGCGCCGAGTATTTATAATTAGGGCTTCTGGTCAGCTCGCGGGACTCAGGCAAGACTTGTGAGCACACACGGTTGTGCGTACCTGCCTGGGGAACAGGGCCTGCTGCGAGGAAGGCGTTGCTGTGTCTGTTTATCTCCCAGAATGGTTGTTTCTTTCTTGACAGCTTTTATTTAAAATTTGGGGAGTGAGTGGAAAACCCCCCCCCCTTCTTCCGTTAAATTATGCTTCATGTTTGGTCATGCTCAAGGGATGTCAGCATATTAAACATGCACAAGATGCTAGGGCAGAATTTGGAGGATGTTTGGCAGGATGTTTGGCAGGATTTGTGCCACACTTCCAGGGCCAGCAAAAGCATTATATTAGTCTCTTGAACTTCTGTGTAGTGTTACCAGTGTTCCCATTTTCCATACCAGACAGCAGAGGTGGGGGACTGCCCTGAGCGGTCTGGAGAATGCAGAGCAAGCGGCTGTGCGGCAGGGAGCAGGGATCACACTTTGGGCTTATCTCGGGCCTCTTTCTTGTGCTCAGCGCAGTTAATCCTCAGGGAACTGTGGTGTGCTTACACATCTCAAAGCCCAGTCAACTTCCCAGGCCCTTGAGAAGCTCTTTGCAGACAGCACAAGGGTGGTTAAACTCTCTTACTTTGGCCTTGGCTGTTTGCAGTTGTACCTTTGAGAGTTCAATCTCAGAGCACATATGGGCCATGGAGAAGCCTGCAGTTTATTTTTGAAGGGTCACTGGTTATACTACACAGCTCTCAAGCTTGCCTTCTATTTTTAAGAGTGCTAAAATTGCATATATACCATGGAGCTCATTGGGTATTCAGGCTATCTGCACTACAGGCAATTTTCTGTGCCAGTTCCAGCTTTGTGCTAGCTCCAAGCCCAGTCAATCAATGCCGTCTCCACAGATGAGGAAGAAAAAAGTCACATCTATTGTACTCTGTCAGCTTCCCAGGCCATTTGAAGCCATTAGTTCTGAAGAGTTTTCGACTACATCCACATAAAATGCATCTTGCCTTTCTGTTCCTAGGTATATGTGTTAGACTCATTTTCTATGTTGTTTTCTCAGTTCACGGGCAATATATTGGTATCAAAGACATGCTATCCCTTTATTGGACACTCCGGGAAATGTCTGAGGACAGCAAGCACCTGATTTCCCCGGTAGCTCTCCAGAGATTTATATGCCAGTGTAATGAGAATGAACATGGAGCAGCAAATGAACATCAGAGATATACAGCTCTGCCTGTAGTTTTGGAAGAGGGCGACCTTTGCTTTCTTAGGTCGTGCTTTGAATAGATGGATGAGGAGAAAATAAGTGTGAGTAGCTGTAAAGCCAGGACTAAGCATTCTGAAGAGGATCAGCGGAGCTCTGAAAGCGAAACAGCGAGTTTGGGTCATTTATAAGGTTAGGTGGGAGGTAGCTGATGATTAAATGGCTTGTGTATACCAGTGTAGCTTCTGGGACGGACTTTCATAAGAACAGGGAATAATTAGGAGATATTCCATCCTGGGCTTTGGTCTTGGCTACCTCTTACGGCCACGTGATGTGCTGTGAAGTGCCAGGACAGATCACAAGTGCTGGTCCAGTATTCCCCACAGGCTGGGACTCAGACTTTAAGCATGCTGGACATGAGATGTGGTAAGGCACTTTGGGGAATCTGACAGCAGACTCAGTTATTTGTGTGGACATAACTTCTTTTTCTTTCCTGATTATGTGGAGCCTTTGGATTTGAATCTGAAGGCAATATCGTTGGTAAATCACTTGCCTTGCCTTTGTAATGAACTTTCCAGGTGAATGCAAGTACAAGAGAGCAAAAAGGATTCTTAGCATATTATACAAAGTTTGAGAGTATAGCACAAGCCCATAGCCTAGAAACTAGTGTTAGCAGAGAGTAAAAGATGCCAGGGACAAACATTAAAGGAAATTCTGCTACAAGGGGCAGCTGTTCAACTTGAGATTCTTTTTTTCCACGATACTTGAAGATGGCACATATGTGTACCTCCAGGTATATACATGGGAGAACAAAGCGCACAGTGAACCTTATTACCCCTTACTGCAGTTTTTGAGTAGGTTTATATATTTCAAACTGGACTCTAGATACAACTAGTTACACTGATAGCACTGCTAGTATACCCATCATTTGGCATTCGTGCTTCTTCACACGAGAACACATGCTGGCTCTACACTGTATGCTTACGTTGACCTCCATTTGTACTTGAGTGCCTTAGGAGTCCATCATAATGCTAGTTCCGGTCTTTTCACAGCAACTCTGTGTCTGGGTAGTAGAAGTCACCTAGCATCAGCAGATAGGGTATAATTTTAGCTGCATAAATTGCTTTCCAAGTTGGAAATAGGCTATGAAAAGCATGAGTGTAATAAGACATCTGGGACTTACTCATCTGGGGTCTTGCGTTGGTCCCATTTGTTGCTTTGGTTCCCTCCTAGAGTGATAAAGCAGAAGTCCTTGGTGTTAATTTAATGGAAAGTCCCAGCACCCTCTTCCAGTTGCATAAACTGCCACATACTAAAGGAGGCAAAAATCAGAGCTGTAATATTCAAATCTAGAAACACATGCCATATGTGTATGTTGCTAAACTGCAGTCTCTACAAGCCATATCCCGTAGGTAATGGTATACTCCTCGGCATAATTAGTGATTACAGCTTTGTGCATCTCTAACAGATGATGCGGCTATGCATGATTTATGTAGCACGGAGACAGCTTTGTACGCGGCTGGGATGTGACGTTGGTGGCTTTTTATGTGCCTCAGTAGCACAAGACAGGAGCTTAATGAGGAGGTTATTCATGTCCTGTCTGCACTGCTGATTTTGCTGTTCCAGGTATCTGTAGGCCCCTAGAAACATTCCTGTGTCTTTCAGACACCAATAAAGCCCACCACTAGCCATGGATGCCAGAGACTCAGAGTGACCAAAGGGAACAACTAAAGTGGAGTAAATGCTGTCTTTTTACATGAGGGCTGAGGCAGTCAAAAGTCAGGCACTGAATGCACAGCTGAGCTGGGATAAGGACCAGGGCTGAAAACCTCCCAGGGGTCCTGTGCACCAGGTCTGAGCATAGCCCAGTGTGTGTGGTGTGAGGTCTTGCTGAGGGCTTTTCCATGGAAGGGAGATTGAGGGGGAAGTCAGGTCTGGTATAGCCTGCACCCTCCACCCTCGTGTTTCCAAACAAATTTATTTCTCCTTTCCCATTGGAAGCATTTGCCTTTGGGCTTGGTTTGATGATTGCTTAGCTGCTCCTCACTGTCCCCAGCAAAGAGCTCAAAGAGCTGCAGGAAAGGCCCTCATACAGTGTGCTGGTTGTGTAAAGGGGCAGTCTTCTTCATGCACTCCTGCTCGGTGTCCAGCACATCTCACTTCTGTGTTATTACTGTAAGCACTAACTGTAGCAGGTTTATACAGACAGAGTTCATCTTGGCAAATATCTGGGTCCTTCAAAGGCAATCTTCATCGTTTGGATGCGTACCCCAGAATTTATGGACAACTCCTGCCTTCTTCAACAGCACCATTTGTGACTGGTCTCCCAGTTCTATATATCTAAAATATTTTATGGAAAATGTGCAGCATAAGAAGAGAAAACATAAAAGAATGGATTGGGTATTTAATAACACTTTTGCCTCTCTGACATCCATATATGCATGGATTGCTATTTAAAGGGAAAGACAGTGAATAACATTTTCAAGTCATCATAACTGAGTTTTATTTTTTATTGTATGAGAAGCTTGGGAATGCTACTTTAAAATACAATTGGGTTATCATGATGCAAGGTGAACTGGAAGCATAATGAAGGTGCTGGAAGCTAGACAGTATTAGCAGAAATCCCCAGTGAGGGCAGAATTTGTTCAAGTGTATATCATCCAATTTTTAAATCTAATGACTGGATATGGTGCTTACAGAACTGAGGAGGAAAGTAAGTTTGGCTGGAGCCAGGTACTGCACAGAAGCTTGTAAGCGCTTGTGTCCTAGCAGGGCTCTGCAGGCATCTTTCTGCTGCTAGGATTTGAGGGCTGGGCCCCTTGCACACCATGGTAACTCTCTAGCATCCAGCCTCACCGCTCTTACAGCTGTATCTGGTCAGCAGGAAAATCTCCAGTGTCAGCTGGTATAAAAGAGCCATTGATTCTCCATCCACTGATCCCAGGTTTGAGCCTCATCTGATTCTAGCTGAAGACTGATTGATCTTTTGCAATACAGCAGAACCAAGAGAGCCCTGGTGAAACTCGTTCTAGCTTGTGCTGGAGGAAGGAGGTGCGTGGGGTCTTCGGCAGGCCTTGATGAGATTTACAGTGCTCCCTTGACTGCCTGTAACTGAGGGCCTCTGTCTTGAGAGGGGCAGGGATCAGCCGGGCGGCGGTATCAGCCATCGCGGTGGAGAATGGGCCCCATTGTGCATCAGCAGAGCGTGTCCTGCCAGGGAAACACTGGGGATCAGATCACATCTTGGTGACTCTTTCCTGGCGCAGCCCTGCTCTTGGCGGGCTCCAGCACGCCGCACTGCTCGTGGGCTGGGCAACCTGCCCCATCCTCTTCCTCGCCTGGTGCCAGCTCTATCGGGTCTCTCTGCTCCATGGGGTGAGGGAGGGTGCTGTGACCGGGATGAGAAGGATGTGGCTAGTATGACCACCGACAAGTGCCTTGTTAGTCCTCCCAGCACGTACCGGCCTCGCTGTGCTGGCGAGGAGGCACTGAGATCGGACATTTGCCAACCCAGCTTGAGTAGTCACCTATTAGGTGCTCATTTACCTCCAGGCAGGTGATAGGGCAGGGGACCCCAAGAGACTCCCAAATCCCCATGATCTGGGAGGGCTCGGCACTCCCCATGCCGGCGGTGGGCACTGCTGGGCACGCGGGGCGGAGGGGGCACAGTCCAGTGCTGGGAGGTGGGAACTGTGATCTCTGGGAACAAGCCTGGCTCTGGCTCTTTCCTGCTTGCCCAGCAGAGGAACGTGTTTCCCACATCTCCTGTTTTCCTGTTTACCGAGATCCTAACGCAAGCACTTCACCTCCCCAGCAGCCGGGAGGCCTTCCCGTGGCCGTCTCCTCCGCACTCCTCCTCCAGGAATTTCACAAATAAGTCATTGGGGTGGGCTGGGATTGTGCCTGGGGAGCCCGATGGCGTTCAGCGTCAAGGTCCTGCTGTTTTGGTGTGCTTGTTGTTTCCACGTGTTGATTTAAACACCTCTGTATGGTGTGTATTGGGGGAAAGTTGTTTTGATTTATTTTGACATTGCTTAAAAATAAACTCTAATCTGTTAAAAATTTGATATTTCACTCCCACTGGTTAGGAGCTGACGCATTCCTGTAGAAGTCTTGGAATTCAGGAGTCTGGGGTGTAGGAGGCAAGTTTAGATCGGATGAGTGAGACTGGCTGTAGTTTGTGGGCACAGGGGAGCGTGGGCTTCTCCAGGCAGTGCACCTGGTGAACCAGCGTGCGAAGCATTGCCTAGCAAGTCCATGTTGTTATGGGAGAATGGGAAACCACTCCGAGCCGGCATGCAACTGCTCTGGGGTGTGGTGCTGGCCACCAGCTGAGGGTTAATTGCAGCAGGTTTTTTTTTTGGTCATACAGCCACTGCTTTTTAAAAGGAGTAGAAACCATGATTGGTCTCCTAAACCTGTAGGAACATCAGATGAGAACAGATTTTCCCAGTTCTGAGCCATAAATTGAGGCCACGGAGAGAAAACCTGTACATCCTTGGTTCAGGGACTACACAGAGAAGTGCAGGTCATCATATGGGCAAGGAGAAACGTGTGGAAGTCTCCAAGGTTTGACTGTAGCAGGAGTAAATGGATATGAGCTAGCTGTGATCCATTCAGTGAGAATTTATCTCTAGAAATGAAGCAAGGCTGCTAGTATGTCCTGCTGCTCTGGTAAATCCTCAAAGTTTGGTGAGGACCAAGTGAGGAGTGAGGGCAGCCTTGAGATGTGAGCTGGTCGGTGTAGGATTTTTGCATGGTCTCTACAAGGCAATGAATCTGTAGCCTTACACGAAAGAGTCTAGGGTGAAATTTTCACCCTGCTGACCTTCAGTGGTACATATCATCTTCACCGCCCAGCGAGCCAGGCTTTCACCCTCGTTTCTTCCTTCCACAGCCCGGGCTGAAGAAGCGGTAGCAGGGACTTCGCAGTGTTTCAGTCTAGCCGAAATGGCTGCCGTCCGCTGTCACGGGCAGCAACGCGGCCGGAGGCGTGCAGGGGCCTCGCTCCTTGAGATGACCGGACAGCTCTGCTAACAACCCGCTGCCTCTTATTTTCCCTGGGGAGGAATCCCTGGAAAGGCAACTTCAGCCGAGTTCCTTTGCAGACGTTTACTTTTCCTTGTCCATCCCTGTCCTTCCTGAAGAGGTGTATTTTCCCCGGCCTGCTCCTGCTCCCCAGAGACTCCGCAAACATACGCGCACACATCCCGTCTTGCTTTTTTTTCTCTTGCTCGCTCGCTCTCTGCTCCTGGCACACGGCCAAAACATACAGTCGCCTGCCTGAAACGCCGCGTGTTCGCAGCCCTGTTTGAACTGCCAGGGGCCCGCTTCGTACCGCCTGTCGCGGCCGCGCGTTCAGCGCCGCGGCTCCCTGCTGCAAGTACGTCGCGCTCTCTCCGTGCAACAAAAGCAAAATCCACCGCAGATGAGATCATCTCCTTGGGACAGAGCAAACAGTTAATCTCCTCATTGCTTAACCGTTGTATCAACAAAACGAGCTGACCCCGGACAAGGAACAAATGCGACTTTGGCAACGTGGCCTTTAACCTTTATTACACAAACGAAGGTGAAGTTGTTAGAAGCGCAGGCTCCGTCGGCCGGGGCGGCGGGAGGCGCCGGCCTCGCCGGAGGCGCCCCGGGAGCCCACCCGTGCGGCAGCGCGGGGAGCTCCGGAGCAGGCCGGAGCCTTTCAGCCGGCCGGCTGTTTGAAACCAGCGTTGCCATGGCTATCAGAAGCGCACAGGGAACATAACGCCGCTTGTCACAGGAATGCTGCTGTCTGACTTTTTTTGTTCGGCCCAGTATGGAGTGGGGGAGAGAGGCAGTAACCTAGCGCAAGGTCTAGGCTTAAAACAATATCGAGTGAATGTGCTGACAGGGTGAGAGATTGCAACAAAGGAAATTACTGAATCATACCATGCTAATCGAAGCATTTCACGGCAGCTTACAGTTTAGTCTTTGTGAACAAACACCTTGCGTTAGGAGGAGCCCGACGTGGGAATTATCAGATAGAGCACGAAGAGAATTTTGCGTTGCCGAGAGGTACTGTAGGAACAGCTACCGAGCATAAAGCCGTCCGCTTGCCTCCGAGAGGGATGTTATGTGCTAATAACAATAAAAAGGCTCCTCTGTGCCGGCCTACCTCCACACAGATTCAGGGCTGAAAAGCAAGCCTGTTCTCCTGACACGTTCCATACGTGGCCTTTGGTAGGAGTGCCAGCCAAGACGACAATAAATGCCAAATGTCGTGGTGTTCTTGAGATGTAGACACTTGTCCAGTGGAAACTGGATTGGAGCCAAGCTCATTTAGCATAAGCCATCAAGCAGTCATGAGTTAATTGTAATCTTTGACAGGTGCATCCTGAATACTTTCAGAGAGACTGTTGTTTGCCCTAAGTGCAACTAGGATTCTTTCACCACAATGACGGCGAGGAAATCTTATCACGTATTATGCAAAATGACCTCAACAAACAAAAGGTCCTAATAAGTGACCGGAATGGTGAAGAGCTAACAACCCTCTCCTAGTGAGCGCTTCAGCGTTGCACCTAAATATATATATACGCATGCATGCACAGATACAAGATCACTTCCATAGTACCAGTTCTTGATGGTTGTGGGGTCACTAACCAGTCTGAACTGAACCGCCTAATTGCCAGCTTCACGGCTGAGGCAACCGAGCGAAATGATTTCACCAAGGTGACACAGGAAGTCTCGAGCAGAGCCCGGCATAAACCCAACCTCCTCCGGTGCCCAGACAGGAGCTTTAACCGCAAGACGCCTTCCCGCGAAGTGTGTCAGCTGGCACTGTCACCAAATGAAGTACTATAATTCTTTGCCCTTTTATGTATGTTTGGTATTTATGAACGGTACATGTACAGGTTGTAAAATCAGTATTAGCAATATGCAAAAGATAAAAGTAATATTATTACTGCGCATGTTCAAGCAAATGTCTACACAATGCGCTTTTGCTCTATTAGGCATTTTTTAGTAGTCTTTTATACTCAGCTTCTGCTAGTGAAGTGTTTAATAATATATTTAGAAAGCACATGCCTGCACACAGACTGCTGTCTTTCACAGGCAAAACTGAGCTGAGTTGGTTTAGTGCTTAGTGGGAAACCACTGAAGATATTGCCACCGGCAAGTTAGAGGATGTTCTTCTGAAACGATCAGTGTTTGCATGACCACACTGAAAAAATATTGACATTAACTGATTTAAAGAGATGCCTGAGTCTTTGGTGATGGTGGTCCAGCTACAGCTTGCCACGTGTTTGTACTGCGGTGGTTACCAAACAGACCGTTCATGGATTGAGACCACATGCATGCTAGGTGCTGTATAAATATAGAACATGAAGACTCTGCACTCGACCCCATGAAATATAAAGTCAAGAAGCGAGAGCTGTAGCCTAGTGGGGGGATGAAGAGTTGCTGGGAATATGCAGGAGCAAAAGGGGAAGGATGGGAGGAAGTTTATGTTGCCCTTTAAGTGAGTTCAGCTGTGATCCTCAGATCCACTTGTGAGCTGCTCCAACGCACGGTGGAGTTCAGAGCCAGGATTTGAGGGAAGCAGGCATGCTGGCCGGGTCCTCCCCGGTGTGCAGGCACCTGCTCCAGGCTGGAAGTAGGGCACGCTTGGAAAATGAAGGAGAAGGAAAGCACAGCAATGACTGCCAGTGCACAAGGTTTCTGATCAGCTGCAGACAAAATAGCATCCATCAACTGCTAGAGAAGAGGGGGCATGTCAACAGCATTGCCACCGGATCCCTGGTGTTAACGAGAGGAAACTGAAGCCCTATTTCCACTGGACTCAGACTGATGACTGGAAAAATGTTTCTCTGTTTACAGGAATCTGAAACCTTGTAATTCTCCTCTGCTTTCCCTCCCCCTCGCCCTTCCTCTTTCTCCTGCAACCAGCCAATCACTAGCAGCCACATTTGGAAAGGAAGGTTTATTCCAGCTCTGAACCCCTGTAATTTAATAAGAAAAACAGTTTGGGAACAATATTAAGTGCAGCAACAAGATAAACAAAATATTTTAAATGTACAAGGCTAGAAAAGTTTGGACAAAGTGCCCTGAAATCAGAGATGCTAGTCTCCCTGGGGACCAGTAATAAGAGCATGAGCACCTGATACCATCAAGGGTTAGTTAGCAAATGTAGCATCTGGAGGATGGAGCAGAGCTGCAGTGAGTCCTCCGAGGAGCTGGGCCACTTTGTGCAGCAGCCAGCACCAGTGCTGCGGGGTTTGGTTCAGGAGACCTTTGAGGGGCTAAAGGGAATCCTTCCCCCCTTGAGAAAGTTCAGCCACATCCTTAAATCTGTTTGATTTAACCTCCGGTGCGTGAGTGTTGTGTCCCTGCTCCTGAGCTGCATGGGCCAAAGCATAGGGTACTGCGTTTGCAAGGTGCAAGGAGTGTGAATAGCGTGTACTCTGCCTGCGATGAATATAGGCAGCCAGCAAAAAGTTCAGATCTTATCAAAAGAAAATTCACATGAAACATTGTCTGGATTCAAGAAAAGTTCAGATATGACATAAAAAAATAGGGCTCTCTTTGTCTTTAATATATTTCCCAGGTCTCTGCAGATTCTCTTGGGTTGGGCTCTTGCTTCCGTTCTCAATTCTTTGATTTTATCTCCAGGGAGGTAGCTGAATCTCACTGTGACTAGATAAAAAGTTGTAAAATTGCTGTATTAATCTGAAGAACTGCTTGTCTTCCTCCTTCTGTAGTTGCCAGGTTAGCAGTGTGCAGGGAGGGGAACAGGAATGGTCAATAAAACGGGAGGAGGAGGACATTTGGAGAGAGTTCTCCTGGAGTTGCAGTAGAGTTTCAGCTGCAGTTCCAGTAGAGGTTTAGGTAAAGCAGAAGCTGGACCCATTGGCAGTCTGGATCCAGGAGATATTTTCTCTAAACCACAGAAATGCAGTATTTAGAAGGCTTTCAGCCTGCTTCCTTTAAAATGTGATGTGTATTATCTTTGCAGCTACTTGTTGGTCTTGCATCTTACATGTCATCATTATTTAATGTCTCAAAGCAACTTTTTAGATACCATTTTTCCTGTTTAGCCTTTTACCTGTCCTTTACTACTGGTCTTTATCGCTCACTGACAAAAAGCAGATGGAGGTCCACAAGCGTTGAATGCAAAGCTGCGCTATGGAAGATATATATTCATTTCGGATCTCTTCCCCGTGTCTCTGAAATTATCCTCCTGCAGCAGGAGACAATCGGGTGGAGAGCGGAAGGGCGGAGGAGTTGTCGCCGGAGGGGCGGCAGCTCCCCGTGGCTGCCGCGACGTCGCTGCCGGCTGCGGGGCCGCGGCAGCGCCCGACGCGATGGAGCTGCTCTCAGCGCAAGCCGCTGTTCCCGGGGAATCGATCTGCTGCCCAAAGTGCGAGGCTTGTTCCAGGGTGTTTGTGCTAGCCACAGGAGATCGCAGCAGAGAAACCAAAGTGCAGAAATGAAAGCTCAAAATGCCATAAATCAATCCTCTCTTGTTTTTCTTAACCCCCCACCCCACCCCTTTCTGGACTCCTATTACAAATTATTTTGTAGGTTAACACTGAATTAACCAGCCATATTAGATCCTTGTAACTAGTGTCAGAACAGAAACTACAGGGGAGACTGGCAGCTTCAGCATCCTGGTGAAGGTGAAAACAGAAAAGACAGAAGGCCTAGACAGCTCAATAGGCATTTACCTTCCTCAGACTTATTTCCCCTATTTCAAAATCAGCATTGTTAAGTCTTTTGTATTAACCGGGGATCCTGTGTGTTTAAATACCACAGATGCATTATTTACCAGCAGAAAATTCTGGCAGGTCTGAAAATACCATGAGATACTAAGTGAAACAGGAACCTTTTGAATTATTCAGGACTTGGATAGACAGCAATCATTACTGCTATTGTAACAAGTTTATTATTTTAAATTATTTTCTGGTACTCCTTTGTGCGCGTACCTAAGCCTTTGCATGCCTTTTTTTTTTCTGTTTCTGAAGTTCAACCATGACATACAAACTTTCACAGATCTATTGCCAGAGCCCCCTGCTTCAGAGAGTTTGCTCATGAAGAGTAATTGATTTTCACATAGTATTTTATTGCCATCTGACTTGAGCGATTTCTGTTGGTTCGCATAAGCAAAGTACAAGCAAAGTAGTAAATGCCCCCTGCCAAATAAGGCTTCTCTTAGCTGCCCTTTTTCAATATAGTTTTGTACTTTGAGGCCCAGGCACTGTATTTTTTTGCTTCTCTCCTTCTCTTTAAATCTTGTAAATAGGCTCTTCTGCTTCTTAGATAATTACAGTTATTTTTGGAGCGGTGAATTTATGTTAAGACAGAAAGTATTTTCTGCGAAAGGCAGTAATGCAGGTGAAGCCATTCCTGCCTTATGGAGAGCATCATGCGACGGCACGCCGTGCTGCGGGGAGCTGGCCGAGGATGTCCCGTTCCACGGGAGGAAGCCTTGGGCACCCTGAATGCCCGGGATAAAGTGATCCTGCACAAAAAAAACAGCACTGTGTTTGCCAGGCATGCAGCAGAGCTCCTGAGGAAGCAGGTGAGAGTGAGGGGCCAGTGCAGCTCCTGGGAGGAAGGTGGTCAGAAAGAGAGCTGGTTCTTCCAGGTAACTTACTGCTCTTTCCAAAGTGCCTAAGAGCATGGTCTCCCCTTCCTACTCCTTAGCCTCACTATAGAAACAGATTTACTTTAGTCTTGCTTTTGTCCAGAGATAGCCCTTCACAATCTCTCCACCCTCTTTTTTAATGGCTTTTAAAAGGTAAATATGACAAGGAAGAACCGCTGTTGTGATAGCTCTGTAGACTGAACTCTTAAAAAACTCTATCTTCGTTAGAGAAGAGCAGAGAGAGCACTGTTTGGATTGAGTTGGATCAGTCCAGGCAATAGGATTCAGTATTCAGTGATGAATGAGGGCTGAGCCTCCTGTTTTGCAGCAGTACAGTCCCACAAGCCATTCTCCTGAGAATTCAGCTATGGGGAGCAGATACCGTATTGGAATGGCTGTTCTCATAAGAGCGTCCTCATTTTTAGCTGATTTTTTGTGAGAAGTGTTTTCAGGATAGCTTCTGCATCTGAATCATAGAATAATTTAGGCTGGAAGGGACCTCTGGAGGTCATCTAGCCCAACCTCCTCTTCAAAGCAGGGTCAGCTTCAAAGTTAGATCATGTTACTCAGGGCCTTTCCCAGTCAAGTGTTGAATATCTCCAAGGTTGGAGATTGAACAGACTCTCTGAGCAGTGTTTAAATTCTCTCATGATTTTTTTTCCCTATATCTAGTCTGAATTTTCCTTACTACAGCTTATGGCTGTTGCCTGTTATCTTTTTGCTGTGCATCTCTGAGAAGAGTCTGTCTCTGTCTTTTTCTATTATCTCCCTTTAGGTTGTGGAAGACTACAATTAAATACTGCCCTAGCCTTCACTTTTGAAGGTTAAACAAGCTCAGTCCCCTCAGCCCAGGCTTGTACATCCTGTATTCATGCCGCCTAATGTCTTAGTGTCCTTCTGATGCACTCTCTACTGTGTGTCAGTGTCTCTCACATCTTAGGTAGCCCCAAACTGGACCCAGTACTCCAGACGCAGCCTTGTAAGTACTGAGGAGGGGAATATAATCACCTTTTTTGAATGTAGCTGACTGTGCTTTTGCTACTACAGCCTGTATATGGTTAGTCTTCATTGCTGCAAGGGCAGACTGCTGATTCGTGTTTAACCTGATATCCTTCAGGACTCCAAGACCTTTACTGCAGAGCTGCTGCATAGCCAGTCAGACCCCAACCTGCCTGAAATAACCCCTTACCAGTTTCAGATTGGTCATGAGTGCAGTGTGACTTGTTTCTGGATTCAGGACTACGTAAGCAATATATTTTGGAAGAAGCTTATATTTGATTGTTCAGCTTTCAAGGTTTGTGTGACAACTATGTTACGTGGACAGACCAAGAGTCTTTCCTCCACTGCCTACTATATATGCCACTGAAGGAGGGATCAAAAACTATGAGTGAAGACAGATATACTGTTGTGTCTGCTGTTGAATCAGCCTGAGAGGTTATTGGCAGGGAGTAGTCATTTGTTCCATGCTAACCCTGAGGAACCTCAAAGGGGACCATCATCGCTGGGGCCAAGTCAAACTGAAGTTTTTGAGAGCACCAACCCACTCATGTGGCAGTGTGGCAGTGCTCTCCCTTCTAATATGGCAGCACTGGAGTTGGTGAAGTGAGAGGTCACTTATGCACTCCAGGTATTTGTGAGAAGGGTCCCACTCCTTCTCACGTGGATGTTTTGAAGAGGCTATTCAAAAGCACAGATGGCAAGTGCAAAGCTGAGTCCCACTGATTTTTGAAGGGCACATAATTCCCTTGGGCATCTTTGAAAAAAACAGTTAATTAAATTAAGCTTGTTAGTGAGAATTGAGTGGAATGAAAGATTGTTGTGGCTGGCCGGGTACACTGCTTAATTGCACAGAAAATGGTCATTTTCTTTAGTTTTTGCATAAAGACTAGGAGAGGAAGACATGCATTTTTGTGTCAAAAAATGTAAGCAATCAGATCCCTTTATTCGTCCATGGCTTGTTTTGGGATTACAGTATATTTTGGGATGTGATGCCATGAATAGAAGGCAGCTTAGGGCAGTGTTTTACGTAAGGTACTCTGCACTATATTTAAATTTTTATGATACAATAGGATTGTTCTAGTATTTTGATAAAATGAAACGTGCTTTTCTCTGTCTACAACAGCAGCAAAATCTAGACAAGGGCTGTCCTACTTGACAGCTTGTGGCAGGATTATAAAAAGGAGTTTACTCTGGGGGCGTATAAATATTATATGTGGGTGGAGGCTGGACAGAATTGTCTCATGGGTCACATCTAATGCACAGAGCCACCCTTTGAACAGCTTTCTTCTGCACTGGCTGGGTGTCAGTAGTGTAGGACTCTCTTATATTCCTTTTTTTGTTTTTTTCATTATTTCACAAAACTGGGGTCTGCACTGCCTCTTGGAGGAAGGGCTGGAACAACGTGGAGCACAGCATCCAGGTGGAGGTGCATAGCACGCCTGCAGAGTGCATATCTATACCTCAGCATCCTATATCTCCTCAACCTCACAGCGCCTGGCAGATGTTTCTAGAGAAGAGCCTGGCTGGTTTCTCTGCCTGATACTGGTGTAGACAGATTGAGATACAGAGCGAAGTTTTTCTGCCTCCCTACCTACCCTGCCACTGGGCCCGCACCAGAGCCTAGCCCATGGTCTTGCTTCACGTGAACTGTTGAGTTCATCTGGAGCAGGTAGGTACAAATCCAAACCCATCCACATATGAGGCACATTTAGGCTGAAATTGTGCTTTGGGCATACTATGAACATTACTGTTGTCATCTCATTGCTTCTGTCCTCAAAATAAGCCTGATGATTGCTTTCCAAAGGAAGCAACTTCTTTCATTTGAGGTGATGTTAATGGAGCATATTTTTCCTCTGCAAATTCCCCCAAAGTGTGGTGCTGTTTGTGACATTTTCCCTTGGGTTCTGACTCAATTTTACCTCTATACAGTAACATTGGGTATGTCCACGGGCCTAGTTCTCCATGAGTCCTAAGTCCAGAGCCACTCTGGAACAGTTAAAATAAATGCACACTCACTTTAATCATGTGACCTCAAATAAACCACGTATAAATCTTCTTAAAAGTTAACCAGGAGTTGTTCAAGTTTTGATAGTTTAACTGTGGTTAAACAGCATTTATCAGATTTTCCTGAATGATTCACCTTTAGGCTAAAAATAAAACAGGAGGCACTTCAGGGTGATTTACAGAAGTATGCATGAAAACAGGAGTTTGGAGCCAAAGCATCTTCTCTCACATAGTTAGAGTATCACAAGGCAGCACTGATAATTCTGTGTAAACAGCCTGATGCGGGAGAGACGGAGAGAAGAGAAAAACAACAAGGAGCAAAATCTGGCAGGTTCATGAGTGTTACTCCAGATTTTTACTGTAGCAGTTGATGGTAAGATTTTTCACACTAGGGTTAAAAAAATTCAATAGTGATTTGAAAAACCTCACCAACACAGAAAATGACCCCCCCCAAAAAAAAAAAAAAAAAAAAAAAAAAGAATGAATGAAAAAAAAAGATAAGTCTGTAGTGATGCAAGGAAATGCTGCTGTTGTCTTCGGGCTAAATCTATTGGAACAGAGCACCATAAATCGAAGATTCATTGCTCCCTCTGCTCATTAACTGTGTGAAACTGTGACTAAGCTTGAAGGTTAGCTGGTGTGGCGCAGGATTATTGTTCTTATTGCCTTGCTCTGAATCAGGAGTGTCGGCAGGCAGCCATGATTCACACGTACAGCCTGCTTTGCTAGTTGCCAGATTTCCACTATTTTTTTTCCATGAGGGAGAAGATTATGCAGCCTTGTATGTCTTCTGGCTTCATTAATTTTGCCTGGACAAAGGCAAAATTATTCAAGTGGATCTCTTATTTATTAAAGGAATTGAATTTGTTCACTGGACTAGACTCGGAATGTAGCAGGCAGCAATGTAAAGCATGAAGGATACAAGCCCAGTGGACATTTTTATTTTAACAATGAAGATATGCATTCTGTCTCAGCAAAATACAGCTGCTGAGCAAATTAACTTGTGTTGAATGCTTATTGGGGGCCCACTGCTCGTTCTTTTGTTCTTCCTGTTTAGCAAATGCGTTTTTCTGACTAAGAAATAATAGATTGCGGGTCTGTAGAGTCTTTCATCAGATGATCTCAAAGTACTTGGCAAAAATTAGTAATATGCCTGGAAAAGACTAAACCTTAGAGTATACTCTCCTAGAGAATACCTAGGTGAAAAGCACGGTACCTAGAGAGCATGGTAAAAAGCACATCGTAACTGCTAGAGAATGCTGTAAAATGTTATGATAATATGACTAACAAAAATAAGGTAATGGTCTCTGACTGGATGTCTGATGTTAAAGCTGAGATTTTTTACATTTATGATGATAGTAATGGGATATAATAATGAGGTTTTATTTTTCTCCAAGTTAAGGTGCCCATGCCCACCCAAATATCTGGAGGACTTTTTTTTGTAGTGTGTGTGAGCCCTGGCTCCCATCCAAGTCTTTGTTCCCGTTTCCCTGTGCTGCTCTCATGGAAAGTAGCCCATCCCACCTACCAGCTGGGAATTTCCCTGACACATGGGCATTCTCTGGGTAATGTGAGCTTGGCAAATGGTGTTATGTTGCAAGCCTCCATCTAGGCAATGAAGGATGTTACGAGTGCCTGAATATTCAGTATCCAAAGAGTTTGAACTATAGTCTCTCTGTGCTCTATCTCATCTGGGTTGCAGTCTATAGGAACTGTAGGAATTGAACAGGAAAATCCTGGAGCTGTGGTAGTTTGAGGTAGGGACTAGAGAGGTCTCCCGGCAAGATCAAAATTAGGGCAGAGACAACTTTCTCCCCATCTTCTTCTTGGTTGCTTCTACTTAGCTGTCTTGACTTGAAGGCTTTAGAAAAAGCACAGCTAACATTGCCCTGTATCTACCTTTAGTTTGCAGTTTTTGGACTTCTATTGCTGCTAAAGCGTTCTTTTCAACTGCCATTCCAAACAAGATTTACAAAATTTCAGCATGAAATCAAATATCTGCTCAAGTTTAGGAGTTTTACTGGACAGAGTTTTGAGGACAGAGATCTGTATTTGGAACTAGACTGAAGCTGGAGCTGGAAACCTGATACTCCCTTTTCAGCTCTCTGAAATCTGCAGAGGGGAAAAATGTAACCCTCTGGACTCAGAAATTATCCAGACAGTTCTCCAACTGGTAGAGCACTCTTCTGATGCAATCCAAGACATAAGAATCCTTATATAGCTAATGGTGAAAATACCACAAGGCTGAATAGTCGCTTTGGAAATAAAATCTTATGAGAGCACCTCTGAATTTTGACAACATTGAATCCGAGCTTATGTTCTTCTTTAGACCCAAATATCAATTCATTTGTAATGCAATTTTGTTAGGAAGATCTGAGAGCTCAGGATACCATCATCTTTGACCCATCCCCAAACGAAACCTGTGTGATCGGGGGCTTCACAGAGAATTTCATGAGGTGCTAATAAAACCCAGTGGAACAGTGGAAGGAGAACAGTCATACTGAGAGCAAGCCACGGAATGCAGCTCTCTAGAGTAAAAAAAACTTCAGCTCTACTAAGAGATTTACATAATGTCAGGAAAAGCGATTTAAATGGAAATAGCCCGGTAAGATTGTTAGGGTTTTTGCAATGGCTCTGGCAGCCACGAGTAACACAAAGAGAAAGGGAGCTAAATAAATATTTCTCTCCTTCTATGAGTTCATTTGTTTGCAACCCAGGTTCATTTCTTTGGCAGGTGTGTTTTACCCTTCATCTTAAAAAAAAAAAAAAAAAAAAAAAAAAAGACATAAATAAACAAGAAGGCCAGCTACCCTCTCCTTCCTAAAGGACAAACTCCTCCCACATTGCTACATAACAAGCACCCACCTGTAGTCTGTAGTCAGTGAATGAGCTCTCTAGGTGCATGTAATATGTGTATTTATTGAATTTGCCATCCAGTTCTGTAAGGTATCCAGACACCAGTATTCTATAATAATTTCTTTTCCAGATCTCTTCTTACATCAGTTGTGACATGCCGATTTCAGGTCTCGGGGTGAACTTTCAAATGCCTTTTTTAACTCTGCATGTTCTAAAAACTTGATGAGCTCTGTCAAAGTTGCAGCAAAAGTTAGGGATTTAACCCTGCTGAAACAGTCTTTTGGAAGGCAAAGCAGAGCCAGTGTCAGCCGCCAAGAAAATGCCCCTTGAGGTTCGTGGGTATGGTGACACCCAGGAGGAGGCATTTGGAGAGGGCACAGGGAAAGCTTGAGAGATGCCAACTGCACTGTGAACTCTGGAGGCATGGGAGGCACTTTGTCGTTCCTGCAGTAATTACCAAACTGCCTTGTGGGATTCTCCCTAGCACATGGGAAGAAAAGAAACAAGACCTATCAGTGAGAAACTTTGTTTTCTGTACTAGACTTGTAAGCACGTGTCTTGGTTTAGGTGTCTTTACATTTTCAGCATTTTGCTTGAGGGGGAAGCTAATATCCTCAGATGGAAAGCAGGGGTGAGCCGACGTGATGCCGGCACTGCTGAGCTTGTAGTTACAACTTCCTGCTTATTACAGATTCACTGCGTTAAGATTTTGGGAAGGCCATTTGAAACTTCTGAGTTGAGATCTTAGTTGCCCTGAAATCAAAAGATCTTTTAGCCATCGCCTAGAGTCAGCTCAAGGCTTTATCTTTGGTGCCTCAACTTCCCCCTCAGTGAAAGGAGGATATTAATGCTCTCTAGACAGCTGTGAGGCTCAATTCCTTTACTGTGGGTAAAGTGGTTTGTGGTCTGGGGATAGATTCTTAAAAAAGAGGAAAGAAAAGATTATACAGTTTGCATTAAGTAGTTACCAGCTTGTAGTCAAAATGGTGCCAGGTGTTTTGCTGCCTTCAGGTTCCAGTGACCGTAGAGGGCAGTTCCAGTGCACTCAGTTAGCAGAGAGCTGGAGCAAATCCCACCACAACAAACATTTCATCTGCTAGATGTCTGGTCCCGTGCTTCATGACACTGCAAGTGTATTTGTTCTGTTCAGAGATACTGTAAATATTTAGGAATTTGCTGGGTCTCCTTTATGTCTAATAGTGTTTCCTCCAGAATTAAATGATGAGCAATTTCTAAATGAACAGAACAAACTGGAGAAAAGATCTATTTTATTTTGCTTATCTCCCAATACCTAGGCAAATTTAAAGTATCTTATCAGTCGGGCTAAGAGGAAACATACACCTCTGAAGCAAAATCATGTAGCATCTGTTCAAACTTCAGTCAGCAGAAACACACTGCCTTTCACAGAAAGGCCATCTGACTTATCCAGGGCAGCCCTTATCAAGGGCATGAGCAAACCTATATTTGCAGTATGTTATAGTTTGAGACCGAGGAAGGATTTCGTGGTCAGTCTGTTTGCCTTGCTGGCCATGTGTCACCAGTGCAAGGGCTGATGGCAGTGGAGAGGGAGACTTCTCCTCATGCAATATTAAAAACATTTGCTTAAGCAGAGACCAGCATTCCAACTTGATGGCTACAGACGGAATTTAAATTTGAAGGCAAGCTTGAGCTTGTGCTGAATATATTTGCCAAGTGAGCCTGACCTCTTTGGCGGTAGCCAAAAGTGGTCACTGTCTAATGGCTGCTCAATGTGTCTCTGTGATTGAAGGACGTTTCAGTCTGGCTTTTGAAAACCTTCAATGCTAGGGATTTTTTCAGCTTGCCCAAGAAGCCGATTAGTGGCCTGGGTATGCCTTGCCCTCCTAAGAGTCCCTGCAGGTGTAGCAAGGCAGCTTCCTGAAAACCGCTGTGGTCATTATCACTCCGGCCGATTTGAAGGAGCTGCAGGGTACTGTGCTCCCCCGTTAGTGAGATAGGCCCATCTTGCAATCGTGAGGATTTTTTTTGTTTTGTTTTTAGACTTTCCAGGAATTTTTGTGAACTTTTTCTTTCTCCAGACTCTGCAGTTTGTTTAGTGAACTTTTAGTCAAATAGCTCCAGTTTAAGTCCCTTGGCTCAGTAAAGCACGTGAAGATGAGTTAAGATAAGGAGTTAAACCTCCACTTTGCTGATGATGGCATTTACACTTTACTACAGCCTTGACAGTCTTTGGAGTCTTCCATCCTTTGCATATCCCCCTTTTTGGATCTCAGCATGCCAGCTGTGGAGAACTTTTTCCAGTCAGACCTACTGTACTGTACAACTGGAAAAAATATTTATGAGATATTCAATATAATATGTGAGCACTAATCTAATCTAGCAATTATCTTCACTTGTGAGGGCAGATGAGATTACTCACTATGAGAAAGGTCATAATAACTGAGATCAGCCATCATGTGGTGTTTACATACACTGATTGTTGTTTTATTGCTAGATGCTAAGACTCAGGAATAAGAGCTATCATGACGCTGATGTGATTATAGGTATCTATGCCTATTGTAATTGGATTTCTCCTGGTAACATAAGAATGTTTGCAGAGGAATCCACACTTGACGCTGCACTTTTGCATGCTGCATATAGTCATATGCTAGCTTTGACCTGCAGTGGAACTGTGCTATTAACAAGAGTACTTCGACCTCTGTTAGCTCTGAAATTTAAATAGACTCCAATAATGATCTTGCGCAAAATCTCGAGGCAATAAGATCATAATTTTTCTGTTTTTAGGTATTGTCATAGTTTTTCTCCCTGAGATTTGAGTATGCCCAGTGGAATTTTATACTTTATTTCTTTTTTCTTCTTTTTTCTAATGGCTAGGTTGCCCTCAGTGATGCTTGCTTTCTTTGTAATTTTTTTATGCTTAAGTATACACAAATAATCAAAGGCTAATTAGGTGAACTCTGAAACTCCAGATTACGTACTGGAGAATCATCATGTGTTAAGAAAAGAAAGAAAGAAACAAGTGAAAAATGAGTCAGGAGAAAATCGCCGAATAGATAAATTACCACCCCAGGAGAAAGGTCTCCCTACCATGCTGAGCAGACCTCTGTAGGTACAATGCTGGTGGCTGAGAATGAATGAACATACAGGATCCTTACAAAGCAACAGTCACTCACAAGTAATAAAAGATGTTCTGGTACTCGTAACCCCAATCTTGCTGTCAAATATGCTCTAAAGCTTTGTTTGGTTTCATTTTCTTGTCTCTGATTCATTGTTGCTTGCTTCAGCCGGGTTAATCAATACACTGGAGACTATTCTTAGATTCAGTGACAGGCTGACTGCTCCCTCAAGGCAAAGACAAAAGTTTCCAGCCGCCGGTTAGTTTTGTGAACAGCTTTGCAGGAGAGGGAAAGTGGCACCTTTCAGTAACACAGTGTATTTAACCTTGGTTTGCCAAGGCTCAGTTTTTGAAATGGTTCACTTCCATGGTGGATAAATACGACTGAAACCGCCATTTTATTGGAGGGAATGATTTTAAACCTTGATGTCCTGATTTTCAGAGGTGCCCCTGTAGTGCTTGCTCCCTTGCCGCTGCACGCCTGCCTGGGCCGAGCAGCCCAGCAGCCCCTCAGCTCCCTCGGGCTTCTTGCCATCCTTGCCCCCTCAGCGGAGATTTTTTCTTTTTCTTCAAAACTAACCAGCCTGCTCTTTTCCCCCAGTGGCATCAAGTGATACGCTGCGGGTCCAGGGTGCCGAGACAGGAGCTCAGGACACGGCCGCGCTGCCTGTGCAGGGCCCCTTGAGCATCCGCAGCCGCAAGGTTGGCATAGACTGCTCTGCAGCTGCTTTTGTCTTTAACCTCTACCTGTTTGCTTAGCTGGGACTGGAGCAGATCACTGCATCCTTGTGCTAATTACAGTTTAACAATTAGTACCTATCAAAACTCTGCCTTTCAACTGCCTCTCATTTTGCTCTGTGCTTGCCAAATAACTTCACCTTTCCCTTGCTGCAGCCACTGTGTTCAAGGGTGACGGAGTTAGCATTTCTTAATTTCACATCCAGTTCCTTCTCTGTCCTGCATTTTAACCCTTCTCTGGTTTCAGTTTTACTCCCTGTGCAAAAAGATACAAATCACTTTCAACATCCTTGTGAAAAGCAGAAACCACACTGCAAATAAACCCAGTCCACTGTGTTTCTGCACAGCTACATAGCTGATCCTCTAGCAAAACAAAAGCAAAAAAGATGGCAATCGGGCTGGTCAGTGCCATTTTAGGTTGTAGAGATTCATTCTTGTTTTAACCTCTTGTTGTAGGAATTACAGAGAATTAAAAGCGTGAGAGGCTAAAGGGAGCCTGATCTCCACTTCCAGGATTTTAGATGCACTGAGATGGAAGAAAGTTGCTAAGGAATTGTTAAGTTAGAGGAAAATTATTTCCTGACCTTAAGCCTGATGATAAAATTGATTGCTAAAAACAAGAATCATGTGGCACATAATCAAGTCATTTGGTGACTCTGAAGTCAGTATAACTGTGCATTTCCATCTACTTGAATGTCAATAGCATGGTTCATACACTGCTGCTCTGTAGCAAAACCCAGTAGTTGCTGAATGACAGTGTGATGGTATGGAGGAAAGACTGTGCACCAGGAGAAGGACAGCATTTGATCATGCTTGCAGCGTAAGCCAAGGATCAGGAAGAGGCTGAAATTTGATTTGAACAGTCTTCAATAGCGACTTCTGTGCTGTGTCTCGCCAGCGTTATTTATAAGCCGAGGCTAGTGATTAATCGAACATTAAAAATCCTACAGACCGGGATCTGTCATGTGAGCTTTGAACACCTTCATTGCTTTTTGCTAGGGGATATTTAATAACTTTGTTTTCATTTTACTTTGTTTTAATCAGCATAATTGCCCCCTCACTGTCAATAATGCCGTAAAGCGGCTATAAACTTTCAGTAATGATTCAATAAATGTTCATCTCTCGTGCCTTCTGCCCATTTGTTCCCTTGTCCTCCAGAACTGGAGGTGTCAGGACTTGTCCCTAAGGCTGCAGAAGTCACAGCGGCCCAGAGCCCTGTCTCTGCCTGGTCAGCGATAAACAGCCAGGAAGAGCTGAAAATAGTCACTGTGCTGTCACCATCTGTAGGCTTCTAAGGTTAAACCAAAATTTAAAAAGATACTCTACTAGTCTTAAAAAAAAAATCCTGTTTATTGGTGTTAAAGTGATAACGTAGCAATGTCAGAGTTGAAGCCAAGAACCCATAGGGTGCCTGAGGCCAGATCTCCCTTCCTGGGCAGGCTTCAGAGGGTAGTGCGAGCGGGACGGCTTGGGCTGGACACAGGAACAAATCCGTCTCTGGGGGGTTGTTCTGATATTTCTACTGTGCTGCTTTGGCAGTCAAATAAGATTTCCTACTGAAATGGCTATGGTTCAGGTTAAAAATGCAATACTTATCCAAAATATTCATAACCCTGAAATATATATGCTAATCTGACACCTCTGCTATTTTCTTTTCAATTGTCATTATATACCTGGAAAACTATCAAAAAAATCTCAAGATGTTTCAGATCTTCATTTGAGATAGGGCACTAACCAACTCATCTGCTGCTTTTATCAATGGGGGATTGCTCAGCTAATGCCTTGTCAGAACTGCCATCCAGCGCAAGGAACTGGATGGAGGAAAGGCAAGCATAATTTGAACATGTAACATAAATATAAGTAATCTAAATAATGCATTTTAAAGTGAGAGCTCAAGAAGCTCTCCACTTTCTGATGATACCATGCTGCGTTAAAGCAGCGGGATAAATCAGAGATGTGCTACAGCTGTTCAAGGAAGCAGGAAATTCTGCAGGGGGCTCAGAACACCCCTATGCTTCTCCATGCCATCCAGTGCCCTTATGTACCGCAGCTCATTTTTCCTTCCCTGCAGCTCTAGCAGGGCATCCTCCTCAGACATTAGAGAGCACTGAGAGACAGAGAGGAGGAGAGTCCCCAGCAAACTCTGGGAAGGTTCCCCCAAAAGGAACAGACTTAGGGGCAACATACCTGTGCTTTTATAATCCTAATCTTTTCTGCAATGTTTGCTTTCACATTAGCATCAACAAACAGGCTCTGACCTTGCCTGTTGATGCTTTAAATGCCCTGTTACACAGCAAGCATGGGAATGAGTTAGTCACATGGAAAGTACTTAGTCTCACATGGGCTGTTCATGTGCAGAGAGGAAAAAAAAAAACCCAGTCTTACAAATACAATAATCTCCGCAGGAATCTCTCTCTCTCCTCTTCTATAATGATGAAATACAGGCTGGATTTTTGCTTTAAGGCAGAATCATATCGCAGTTTCAAGTCATTTAAAAAACATGGGCAAATCAATACTTTATTCTTCTTAACAACCACAGTATTAACTTTGTCACACAAACCTGTCTCATAAAAAGCCACCTTTTTTTTTTTTTTTTTTTTTTTTTAAAAAAAAAAAACACAATGCTTATATATCTCAGCTCAGGGTAGTATAAGACTTTAAAAAAAATGAATGCTCAAAAGTCCCTGAAAGGAGACATGGGTAGAAAACAGCCCAGTCTATTCCTGCCCCCCCACCAGCAGGGCTCTCTGTTCCCAAGCCAGAGGTGAGCTGCCAGTGCATCTGGAATTCATGGAAGTGCGAGAAAGAGGTGGCTTTTCTGGCTGCAATGCCTCATTCCCAGAAACACACTCAGCTCAGACCCAAGCCAAAGCACTGCAGTACGCTCTGCAATGTGCTCTGTTATGTTCTTAGACCCTTTCCTTACTTGTCTTTGCCAAGTAGCCCTAAGTTTCCAGATTCCCCCCAGAGGCAACGCACTGCTACTTTAACCATAAATCTAATGCGTGAAGCGGTATGGCTTGGATGTGCAGTGCACGGATGCTTTTGCTGCATAATTCGATCGGTAAAGCTCAGCTAGATCTCAAGGATTGCATTCATGTGCTATAGCTCTGCCAGGTAGCAAATTCATTAGCAACACCCAGAAAATTCTTTCCATATTTAGGGGAACCCACAGCAGGTGCATGGGCAGCATAACCTTTCCCCAGCTGGAAAGCCTCCACTAGCAACTGCAGAGGTACTTATCTGGGTTGCAGGAGGATGTGGCTCTGTCTTTTGTTCCAGCTCCCAGAATAGCCTCTTGCACGGGGACTTGGCAGCTGAGAGGGGAGTGTGGAGTTGGCCCTGCATGATGCTCTGTTTTGTGGTTGGACATATGCCAGCCTCCTGTAGCCCCAGCATAGGGGCCATGTTGAAGATTTGGTCCTTCACCTCCATCCTTGCCCCTGGCCAAGTAAAGCCACGTGGCTGAATTAGCCTGCCTTGATCTGTGAACGGCCCTGGGAGCAGAGGACACCCCAGCACCCAGCTCAGGGCTGCACATGTGGGTGTTTCTGAGTTATGAGGTGAGTCCCATGTTGCGTATTCATCCACCTGTGCTGCCGCAACACTTGTCCTGCTGGTAATAGATCAGTTGGCCTTTCTTCCCCTGCCCAGCTGAAGCCCATAACTCTGGCAGCTCCAGGCACCGGTGATGTTATCTCTCTCACAGCCAAGCACTAACATCAATCATCCCCATAACCTTTCGCTTTGCTGCTGTCTCCATGCCTCATTGCTGCTGCCTGGGGGGGCTCCTATTTATGGCTTATGCATGTGAGTGTGTCTCTGCTCTCTCTCCTTTCCCACTGCTGGACCTTCGTGAGAGCACTTTCTGCTGCCTGAATTTGTACCTGTTGCTACAAGGCAGTCTGGTGGGGGAAGAGGGAAGCAGGAAATGTGCAGTCTCTCTCTCCATTTGAATAGAGTTTTTACCAAATTTCCCTGTTCTTGAGATGCTTTTACATTTTAACTCCATGATAAAATGACTTTCTTGGAAATCTGTAATTTGAAAGCCTTTTTATCTGTAACCCTTGTTACTGCTGTCCTTTCTGGAGCTGTAAAACCGTGTGAGCTGTACAATGTCTAACACAATTCAAGTACATTAGAGGACTACAAGTTGCTCTTGCTTTCTCATCCCCCGTAATACCAGCTGGCCTATACTGTCAATTTTTCTTCATTTTTTTAAAATACGATTTCATGTGGGGGCAGAGCCTGATCCTGCTCCTTGATGAAGACTCTGATGTCAAGATTGCTGCTGGAGGTGTGTGTGTACAAGCACACATGCAGGTTTTGGCTCTCTAATGCCTAGACTCACATGGATGATGGGAGAGCTACGATACTATGATATGATAGAGATGTCTAGAGAGAGCCATGGGCTCCTCTGGAGATGCTGGGCCAAAATTCCTGCCTAGCTCCACAGACGCTTCTTAAGAGATTGTTTCTTTCCACTCCAGCCCTTAGACTGATAACACCATGTAGCAGAATTGAGTCCTGATTGGTTTTGACAGTCCTGTAAAAGTGGTTCTCGCTGTAAATCTCCTGTAGCAAAGGATTTTCCCTTGGACTACACAGGTGTGTTCAAAGAAATGTATGTCTTTGAAAAATGAAAAGAGAAATCTGTGAATTATCAGCAATAATACTCAAAGGTGATGTGCAACTCCTCCACCCCGCTCTGTGTTTATATAACATTATAGAGCATATGCTGAAAATACACCTGGGAGCCTATGAAGAAAGTGTGACAGTCGTTGTTTGTGGCATCTATTCTCAGTACATTTGCCATTGTAGTAGACAGAATCCAAGGAGAACCTTTAGCATTGTTTAAAAAATCCATCACTTTAATACACTTGCTGTAAAATTAGACCACGTTTTGTATACTGAACTTGCAGGTTATCACAAAATAAGTTCCTGAATGAGCTGATATGAATGTGATGCCTTTCCTACGTGACGGTTCATACACTCGGAGAAGGTAATATTAAATGTCAGCATAGAAGGGTGTTCTACTTGATTGGAAAAAGCAAAAATCTCTCCTTATTCTGGGAACATGCAAAGTTAATACATGCTGCAATGAAAGGAAAATCTTGACTTTTCACATGAGATGTAATAGTTTTTTGATTACACATTTCAGCTGAACTTGATTTCTGACCCACTGCCAGATATATGTAATGCGTAGACAGTGCTGTGCCATTTGTGGTTATTTGCTGTTCAGAAGTAATGTGTTGCTTTCTATGTAAGTACTGCTGAACATAATGTGGGGCTGTATGTGACTTTCCCTGCTCACAGACTGCAGAGGTAGTACAGTTCTCTCCACGTGAACAATGCTGCAACGGCTCGTTTGCTATTAGCCAGTCGTGACATTTAGCGTCGCCTTGGTGATTTTCTGGGTTCTGCAAAGTTAGCCTGAGCTAACAAAACAGTGTCTTGGAGCAGAAAAAAATATTTTTTTCTGAATAAATTACCTGGTAAAATGAACCTTTATTCCTGCTTGTCGCTCTCCCCTGTTCCAAATCTGCTTTCCACAGATTCAGCTGATATGCAGAAGAGTTTGCTGAATAGCAGCAAATACATTTCAATCTGAATTGTTTGCAAATTGGGTGCTTTAATGATCTGTAGTGGGTGATGGGCCACCAGAATCACAATGCTGCTCCCAGAAAAAGTGTCTACGGGTTTTAAACAGGAGAATGCTATCCAATTATAGCAGGTGACTGGTGCAGAAGAGTAAGTTGGTAGTTATTTTAGTTATAATCTGTACGATAGTAGGTCCCAACGAACCCCCTCAGAGGCTGGGCTCTGCATAGTGTGTAGAGCACTACACACAGAAGTAACCAAAGATCAAACCTGAGCCTGAGAAGCAGCATGGTGTGGGGGGACACAGTAACAGTATGGAGGGATGCAGCCCTGGTAGTGGTCTTGGTAGTGCCTGAAATTTCACTAATAAAATAGCAATTGTCTTAAGTTTTTGACAGTCAATGGTAAAAACTGGTGTTTTAGAGGAGTGAAAGGTCCATGCTATTTGATCCAGCTCTCAGCTGGAAGCTGGAGGCTCTGGCCACTGTCGCTCCGGGACCACTAGGAAATAGAAAAGCTTCTCCTGGGCTTCCTGCTTTTCTTCTCAGCTCCTCCATCCTCTCGTGCCTGATTCTCCAGACCCCTCACCATGTAGACCTCCAGGGTGGGGTGTGCTGAGCTGCATCAGCAGAGGGTCTCAGAGTATTGCTGCTGCTGCTGCATTACTGTCACATTTTCCCATTTCATGGCTGCATCCCCGAAAGGGCCATGGCCAGCTGCCTCAACCCTGCCCAATGAGCTATAGAGTGTCAGTTATTAGAAGAGATCCGTGAATTATGGTCATGCCTTAGTGCTAAAGAGCAAAATCTGGAGAGATATCACATAATAAAATTCAGAATATTTCTCTGTCTTTTAATTTATATATGTTAATTAAAGAGCTCATCCTTAATAAACTCATCCTCCTCATCTCCTTTCCATGAGCCAGTCCTCTGTGCCTTGCAACCCCACCGGTCAGAACTCCCTAACTTCAAGCATGCTTAGTTTCCTGAGGAATCTTTCATACAATTCCTAATCATGTGCATTAAAGAGAAAATGAAAATTGCTTTTAGTTTGTTCCAGCAGCTGTTGACATCTACAGCAGCTCCCCAGTATGCTGGAGAATAAATAAACAAGCCCTTAGTTACAGTGGGGTGCTTCTCTGTCTGTTAATGGGGCTGTCTCCTTAACAGGACCATTCGCCTGCTATCTCCAGACCATGATTACATTAAATGACTGTCCCTGCAGCCCCCACACCCCTCCTCAGAGAATCTTGTTCACTCATTAGGTTTTTCACTTGGAACCATTCAACCTTGCTGCTTTGATTTGGTAATAGGACAAACTCCAAGTCCTAGTAGGATAAACAAGATTGCATGGCTAATGATTTGTGAGCTTGGCCTGAATGCAATTTACTGCAGAAACTCCAGCCTATGAGACTTTGTAACCTGCTACTAAAGCATTTTTGGCAGTGGCTGTACAAATACAAAGGATTTCACAGCCTCTGATTCTGGGTTCATATCGCTGTCCTAACTTGCAGAAATACTGCTTTAATGTACAGCTTAAATGTCTAGTGACAACAGTCCGAACCAGATAAGGTTTTACCTCAGTTTGATTTCACCTATGAGGTGTAACAGATGCTCATTTATTTATTTTACAAGCTGTAGACAGAGTCCAAAGATGCCTTATAACTGAAATGGGATCCTGTCCTTATCAAGCACTGAGTAATAAAAAACATCATCATTTAGTAATGCTGGACTAATCAATGTTAGGAACTGTGACTCAGCTTCATTTCAGGTTAGTTCCCTGGACAGAGATCATGGGGCAATGGTGCACTGTGTCAAATGAAAATTATCTGCTGTGGCAATCTGCTGGATTAGGCATTTCCTCAAGAGCCTGGGCTTGGGACTGTAGCTCTGCCACTTAGTGTTTGACCTTGGGCATGTCAGTATGCTTGGAAAGAGGAGATAATTATTGTTCTTTGGGAAAAGCCTGGAGAGCCTAATAGTAGCTATTTTAAGCTGCTGGAGGTTCGTAACCATCCTCAGGGTCTGGGCTCCTGTCGCTGTGATACCTAAGAGCTGCTCCCTCTCCTGACCTCCTCGTCTGCTGAAGTTCCCACAGGCGCCAGGAGAAAAAGCAGACAAACAGCCAAATACTGACAATCAGGAGCCTGTCTGCTCTGCTTGCTTTATGCCCTAAAAGTCTGAGGGCTGACCTGGAACCATAGATTTGTTTGTTTGTTGAGATTCAGAGGCCGGCTTAGTTTTATTGATTGCAGAGAGTCTCTCCCCTCATTCATGGATGTAGTCCACTCCCTGATTTTAGATGGGCTGATGAGGAAATGTCTGGTTATCCATTTCTTTGTCAGAGTCAGAAACCTCTCCCAAACACAGCATTAGCTGACACAAGCAGACTGCTAGCTAGACAAACAGTGGTCTGTGTGTCGCGTTCGAGTAAATACCTGCATTTGATTCCAAAGGGCTCCATTGATTAAAACCGGCTCTCCCTGCGGACCAGGAGAACAATCGTCACAATAGGACACTGAGCCACTGAACATTACTGCACAAAAATGCTGCTGGATCCTTTCATGTTGTTGCTGTCCTTATTGTTGTTGAGATCTGGAAAATTACCCATCAATCACTCCTTAAGCTGCTTATGGAAGTTCAGCTGAACGTGGGGTCTGAGTTTGCTGCTGAATTCATTAGTACTTGCTACTGAAAAAGAAATAAACCCACAGGAAGCCTATTGCACTTGCATTAGATTGTCTCGGCAGTTGTTATTTCTAGCTTATTTCAAATGCATTGATGCTGGCATATAAGATACAGAATCTGTGATTTTTTTGTTATAATATTTGCTATAGATACCGTTTTTCAGGCTTTCCTCAGCACTCTGAGTAGGCTTGCACGAAGTCCCTATTGGTCACCTTTAGTTGTTAGGTCATATAGGAAATGTCTTTATAAGAGCATAAGAATAGGGTGCAGTTAGGATATGACCAGATGTTCATCTAGAAATCTATCCTTAGGGTAATTAGGGTTATTAAAGCTTTTACTTAGCCTGATACACATGGCATAGAACATATATGGATCTTAGCGGAGAGCGGTTAGGGAATCTATCTGACAACCAAAACGCCTTTGGGATAAGGCAGGTTAACCTGGAAGTCAGATCTAAGGCACTAGACTATGCTGATATTTGAGGCCTTAATCTGGCAATAGGTGGCAGGCAAGATAATTAATTATGAGGAACAGCAGGTAACACCTCCGTGAAAGGAGGCTCCACCTGTCAGCTGAAGAAGGGTAAGCCTGCACTGCAGTCCCTCCTGCTGTACAAAACCCAAGGAAGCTCTCTTGGAGGTCCAGGGGAAAGGAAAGCTCGGCAGCACAAGGGAGGACAACCACACTCAGGAGACAATAAGGCAGGGCAAGTGTTTGCAAAGACTGTGTTCTGGCACTGGCTTAAAGGCACTAAAAACTATTGAAGAGAAGAGGGAGACACTGGCAGCTGACATTCGTTTTTTCGCAGGCAACGTAACACGTATGGCTTTTCCACCTCCAGTGTTCAAGATGGGTTGAAAAGTGCTGTGCAGTGGCTGAATGGTTAAATTCGGAGGTGGGAAAGGCCCAGCAGTTGTTCAGGCTTGGTCAAAGGGAGGTATTTGCTGTAGAATCTGGAGATTTGATTCTCTCAGTTCCGAGTTAAATACCAAAGCAGAAGCTGCTTATTTCCTTGTTTAAATGCGACTAAAAACTTATAACAACAGGCACTCCTGTGGGAATTTGATGTATGGCATTATGAGACTCATGAGAGCAATGGCTCTTCTGAGATTTCCATCATTTTGTGGAAGTATCTCATAGATCGACTTATGATAGTGACAGCACTGAATGTGAACGAGAATCTTAGTCCAGATTTACTTTCAGATCTTTCAGTCATCCTAAAATTAACTTCCTCTTTCAGCTCATGCATACATATGGGGAGGAAAGCAGAGAAATAAAAAGCCATCATAAAATGTTAGCTAATGAAGGGAATGAAGCACCTGTGATCTCACATGTATTATTTCTATTTTCAAAGTCAAATGCAAAGTCCATTGGGTGGAATTTAAACCACTGTCGCTGAGCTAACTGTAGGAACACGGCGTTACTATGGAAAATTCCTGATTAAAGTCTGCAAAGAATTTCCTATGCAGAGGCTGTTTATTAATAGGTACCTCAGCCTCGCATCTGACATTGACAATTCTGCCCTTTAAACGCATCAGTTTGCAAGCGGCGCGATAAAATGCTGCGCTACTTTTTTGCACGAAGAGAGAGACTGGCCCAGCCCTCCCCCTCAGGCCTCCGCCAGCTGTAACCGCTACAGTTTGCTTTGCTAAGCACAGGAACAAAAACTGCAACCATGAAATTATTTTAACAAGACCATAAAAAAAAAAAAAAAAAAAAAAAAAAGAGAGAGAGAGAGAGAGAAAAGAAAAGAAAGACAACAACAACAACAATTTGCCCAAGTGATGCTTGGAAAAAAAATAATCTCCTCTCTCTAAACTAATTAAACTGTACTGTGTGTCCTTGTGCAGTTCCTGGCGTTTTTCTGGTTCACTCAGTTTCAATAGCTGCATAAGGACCGGAGCCAGCGCTCCTGAGTGACTAGTTCAGAACAAAAGCAGGTCTCCTGAGTATTCTTGAGCAGCCAGCAAATTGAGGGAAAGTTATTTTGGGTTAATCAATGTACTTCAGTTGCAATCACATTTAGCTTCTAACAGAGAGGCCTGCAAACAAGGAATTACTGTTCTGAGCTCAGCTATGGATGGGACTGGAAAGTGTTACTGGCTAGACTATGCTCTTCTCAATGCTTTTTGTTTTGTTTTGTTTTCCTTTTGCGTCCTGAATTTGGTTTGGCAGTTTTACGTGTCCTCTCCATTTGCATTTTTCCCCTTGTTTATTTATTTATTTATTATTGGCACCAGGAGCATGGGAAATTATTGGCAGTTGCTTAAAAGTCCCCGCAGGGGAGAATTCGTACCATGTTCTAGCCAGGCCTACCGTATGGAGCTAGAGTAATTGTGATCGGTGTTCAGTTTTCCGGCAGTAAACCCTTGATTTATGCAGGTTTATGTTTATGAGGGCTGGCAAGCGAAATCACTGAGGTGTGGGAGGAAGGGGGATGGGTACCTTGAGCTTCTTGGAGCACCAGCAGGATGTAAGAGAAGTTCTTTGAACCAGATTCATAGATGAGTTTAACAGCACCTAAGGTGCCTAAATAGAAAATAGTTTCTTTTTGAAAATCATCTCATGTCTTGAGAATCCCGAATGTTGAGAAATGCGATACCCACCCCAGATGACCTTTTGCAGGTCTGGCCTGTGGTGCAACGTGCTCGACGGGACGGTGGGACATGGGGGCTGCGGGACCCCTGCGGCCTCAGCCGCTTTCAGCCCCAGCGGTGGGGCGTCCATCGCAGCGCGGCACCGAGACCAACCCTGCTGAGGAGACTTTCCAGCCTCCTGCTTCTGGCCCTGTGACCGGAAGCTTTCACAGGTATTTATAGCCCTGAAAGCCAGTCTGTTAAATGGAATCCAAAATCATTGCCTCTGCCGCAGTGCTTTCTGCGTTCAGCCACTCCTTGCCATTCATGTGTATGCTATTACACTGCAAAAATGTTCGAAGTCCAGGCGCTCAGGCTGTGCCGGAAGAACCAGTTCAATAGATCCATATCTATTGGTTCAGGTAGAGTTAGTGCTCTCAGTGCAGTCCCCAAATCCAACACCTCCATCTCTTAGGATTTCTGACTCACCTCCCCCTCCTGAGGATCCTGCCTGTTCATGTGCCAATAAGCCCCAGATACTGATGTTTTAATTTTTCTTTCCAAACTCGGCCATTTAACAGCTTGATGTGCCCAGACCCTACCAAATTCATGTAGGAGTCAGGGTTTCTGAAGCACTGGTAAGTGGTCTGTATGTTACCTAATCTCTTGCAATTAATAATTTACCTGGACAAATACAACTACAGGCAATTTCCCAGACAAGTTGCTTTACATCCCATCTGTCTGCCTGGTAAGGTGTATGACGGTAAATATAGGCTTAATGTATTCACTCCATGAGGTTGCCTAACAAAATACTGTTACTGGGAAAGCATCTTGAATAAAAACATTTTTTTTTCAGGTTTGGAGAAGCCTGAGCTACACTGTACAGCATTATATGCCCCGTGTAACTTTGCAGGGCAGTGTTCACGCACCTGGCTGTGGATCCACTATGTCCTTCTCAATTTGTGCAGGGACCAGTGTAGTGTCTAGCAATGGTCTAACTTCCTGTGTATGGAAGAAGTGGGCACAAACTGCAGTTTTCCATCCACACACTAATGAATTCTGGATCTAAGGCCCAGTTCTGCAGTGTGCAGAGTCCTGCTGCCCCCTTCCCTGATCAAGAGAGGGTCACTCAATAGGCATGTGGTACAGAGGAGGACCTGGGATCTGACTGCAATCAAGCTTAAGTGGTCTGCTCCATCGTGACCACTGAGCTGTGTGCCTTGCAGGACTCAGCCCAATGTGGGTGAGATCTCTGAATCTGTGCACTGAGACTCACAGTCTCATAGGTAAGTGAACATGAACACATCCATCCCTATAAATGTTGTTTTTGTTGTCTCGTACTCTAAGGATGGATAGGAACTTCTGTGGGTGAGACCTTCTGTTGCAGAGACTTACAATCCATCTGCTCTAGAGTTATATGTGAACATTTTCTAGTTCAGCTCCTTCTGTTAATTTCTGTTTTGAGGGGCTTTTTAAAAACGTCTTTATCTGGATTTGCTTGTGCCATACTTGTAGAATTCTTGGGTGGAAGCCATGTCTTGGAATCCCATAACTTTCTCAGGCATGTTTTTCAGCTCTTACCGTCCTCTGCAAGGGTTGTATCCGATGCCCTTATTTTTTTGCTTTGAAATAATTATTTTTATCTTTTTTCCCTCCTCTCCTTTTCCTTTAGCATCTCTTCTTGAAGTAGTTTTTTTCTAGCTTCTTTGATTAAATATATATTCAGGTCTCCTGATTTCTGGAGTTGCATCTGAACCAAGATTCTAGACCTGAATGCTTAATATCAAGCTGAAGCAATAAAATTATTTTGGGTTTGGCATTAACATGTTCTGAGATTGTTTTATTGAGGCCATATCAAAGTGCTTATCTAATTACAGGTGGTTTTGAAGGCCTGTTTTGAAAACTGGGTGTTAAAAGAGTTACTCTGATTTGTTTTGCCAAGTTGCAGGTGAATTTTGAAGTGTCTCATCTTATTGAGAGAAACTCAGGTTTTTAGTATCAAGATCAAGCCTTAGGAGTACCTGTAGGCAATCATATAAGACCAAGTCTGTTTGGCCTAAAGCTTTATCCCGTTGTTTTGGGGGGTTTTAGGCTACTCGCATAGAACTCCTTGATCTGGTAAAGCAATGTCAAGCCTTTAACATTCAAAGCTATTGATAGGATGTTAACCACACCATGACGTATCTTTAAAGCAGCAGGAAATTCACACAACCCCAAAATACTATACACACAAATTTGAAAGCAGAAAAACTTAAAGTCTAACTTAAATTGGGACAAGAGAAGAAAAGACTGTGGAGAGCAATCACACTCACTCTAATACTGCCTCTTAAGAGGGAATATTTCATGCTGGCTGGAGAAAAGAACTGGAAGTGTCATGTGGGACTTTGTTTCCAAGCTCTGCCAGTGACTCACTGGGTGACCATGGGGTAAGTCACTTCACCTCTTTGAGCTGCAGCTTTTCTGCCTACAGTGTGCTAGTGTGAAGCTTAAATAATCGATGCCAACAGAGCTCTCCTAGAGCCTTGATGAAAAATGCTTTCTAAATGTGAAATGTTATTAGTACTGTGCCAGGATTTTACAGTGGTTTTGTATGCAGTCCAGGATGCAACAACAGAGTGAGCTGAGGTGTGTGTCCTACGTATGACCTCGGACTTTCTTGCTTTTGGCAATTTAAGTCAGGTCTCCCTTTCTCTCGTCTGTATATTATCTGAACAGAGTTGTTTGTAAGTCTTAATACAATGGGCATTTATTTTATTCCAGTAAGTAGCTCTAATTAAATTAAGCTGCCTTTATGACCAACAGGTCGAATTTCTCAACTAAAATTGACATTTACATTCTTATTGTGTCTCCCTTATTGGATTAAGTCTTGATCAAGGAAAATCATTTACTAGGGCAGTGTTCAAAAGGGGCAAAACAAAATCCTGTAGCCTTTTCTGTAGCCTTCTGTTGCATGAGAGACACTACACACTGTAGTGTGATACAGAGCTGTTTTCTACAGCCATTTGCCAACTTGCTGGCTACTAGTCAACAAAATTTTTCTTGAGTGAAAGCTGTTATCATTCAGGTATATTTATTTATAGGCTTCTATGTTCTGAATGCGTCATAGATGCTTATGATTCTAGCTCCTCTGTTCTTCCCAAGAATGTCCTATTTTGTTGGCAGTTTTGACAGAGAGGTCAAGGGGAGACCATGTCTTGACAATAAATTCTCTTCACAGGCTAGAAAGGACTCACAAGGTCAGAGCTGAAATACATATATATATTAAGTATGTTTATATATACTACATATATATATGTATATGTATTCTAAGTGTTGAAAAATCAAGACTTGGTCTTGCAGCTTCTGGTTTAAAAAATGTCATGAGTTCTCTCCTCTCGCTCTCTCTCTCTCTTTTTTTTTTTTAATAGGGATGTTTGGGCTGAGTTTAAAAAAGAAATTATTTAACTTTTGATTTATGAGGCTTAAGGGTCATGTTTTTAAGCTTTTCTCCGCAGTCACGAGACCCAGAGAAAAATGAAAGCTAAGACTTTCAGTTAATGAGAAGAGTCCAGGAGTTGAGGCTTCACGAAAAACACCAAATTCCACAAGCCTTGCAGGAAAACTGCTAGTGTTGTCAACCCCAGCTGTCCCCTGGGGAGGGTTGTTAGCAAACGCTGCCTGTGCTTCTACTTCTAATAAGTGAGGATGTTTTAGTGGACGAAGGAGAGCTGGCTAGGTAGCTCCCGGTGAAGGAGTGCACCCTCAGACCTTTCTGTCTCGCTGAAAATGAGGTCGATTACTCACTGCGGTGTTACGACCCCACTCGAGGACGGCATAGGTTCCCGACTAGATTATAGCCTGGCAGCAGTCCAGAGACATAACTCTGTGATACTGAGGAAGGAATTTAAAGCTCTTGGCCCCTCTTTGCACATCCACTTCCTGACACAGTATTTCTCTGTTGGCCTCCCTCTCCTGCGAGCCTTCTCCAGGCCCTGGTTTTCTGGCAGAAGGCAAGCCTGCTTTCCCAGCCACAGCTCCTAACCTGTTTCCTGCATGGCACAGGAGATACTGTATTTGACTGTTCACAAAAACATTCCTGATCTTTATCGGAGTTCAGTATCAGTTTTCCAAAATGGCACCAGGAAATAATTTTGAGTATGTGAACACCTGTGCACACAAATGCACCATCACCCTCCTTACCGTATTGAGGCCCGAAACAGCACCCAGTGGCAGAGATGCTGATGTGACAAATGTCTGCATGGGCAGCTCTTCATTTCTATGGTAACGCTTTTTCTCGTCCTGTTTATGTTCGTCCATATGTGCACATACAAATCTGTGTTGTTTATCCTCATCTGTACTGACATTTATAACCATTCCCAGCCCACCAGCAGTTTGTCCCAAGAGTTAGAAGTGCCCATTCTCTGCTACCTTTTTCAGTTGTGCAGCAAAGGGGAAACCTGAGCGCTTGGCCATGGAATTTCTCTGAATTATTAATCGTGGGAACAAGGGAGAAGGCGGTTTCCTTGCCAGGAGCAGAGCGAGTAGAGCACAGCTTCTCCTTGGACTACGCAGGAGGAAAAGGTGATGGCTCTGCTAGTAATGGACTGGTTTATCCAGGTTTTGATTGTTTTGGATACACTCAGGGATGCTGCAATGACTCAGACAAAATTGCTGCTTTGTCTGAGAGACACGTTTACTTCTCAGGGTAATGAGCTGATCTCTGCTCTGATTAGATTTCACTGCAGCACTCCTAACCAATGGGTGTTGGCAGGAATGGGAGTGGTGGAAGGTTTAAGTCAAGAGAGAGAATAGAGAGGAACCTGCTCTGCAAAAGAGTATTAGAAAAAAAAGGCATTAATTGCAGCATACAGTGATCATGCACAATATGAGCTTCTTTCTACCCTCAGCTAGACACTAGACAGTTTCTTTGGTTTGAAGCATACTGATCCTGGCAGCTCTGGAGATTGGCAGGAAGCTGAAGTGATTTATGACCTTAGAACACCTCCTTTTGCTCCAGCTGTGCCCAGCAGGCAAATGGATCCTACCATGGGCTAAAATTCCCAGCAAGAAAGGGCTAGAGACAGGCTCTGCCCATGGCTAACGCCCTGCGAAGGTGCTGTGTGGGCTGCCTGCCCGCCTGCTGAATGTTTGTTGGCACGAAAAGACCTCGGGAAGTTTGGGACGGGGTCAAGTTGCAGCACATCCAGCAGCCTCCTCGCCTGTGCAGGGCTGGCAGGTGAGGCGGAATGGCGCCGCCGTTTCCAGGCTGGAAAACCAGCGCGGCGGAGTTCACCTCCTAGCTCCAGCTGCTGAAGGGCCCAGTGAATGTCACCACGGCTCCATATTCATTTTAAATATTATGATTCATTACAGTACATGAGAGAACTTTGTCCCAGGCAAACATGACATAAGAGTACAGCTGGGTGAATAATACCAGTGACATTTTCTACTGTAATTAATTAAAACTGAAATTCCAGTTTGATCTGGCCCTCTTCAAAGGCCTTCTCTAGGCATTCCCACATGGCTAAGGAGTCCTTGCACCAGTGTGGGTGGAAACACTGTGCTCACGTAGGCAAGTACTTGCAGAGGAGCAAACTTTATATGAGCTTGCTGTGGGCTTTCACAGTGGGAAAACGCCCCAAAGTTTTATTTCTCACATGATAGATCAGGAATGAATTCCAGTTGGGCACCTGCATATCTGATTTCAGGGTAAAAAGTAAATAGTTTGTCAAATGATTTTGAATAATAAAAGACAAAAGTGCTGCCTGCTCATGGGCTATTTCAAACTGAGGGAACAAGAGTTTTGCTTGCCAAGACCTCTTGCAGCCTGTGTCTCTGATGGGCCAGTGCTTCTACACGGTTTTGGCAGATATTTTTGCCAACTCGGGGAGAAACCATGATGGCCTGCTTAGAACCTTGTATCAGGGCCTCAGTTGTTGTTCATTGCCAAGTCCCACGTGGCACCCAAAGTCCCCCTTGGCCTACATGTGTTGCAAGTTCCTCTCCCCTCCCCTGAACCCGTAACACCCTGGCTGGGTTGTTTATCAAGTACCTTTTCCTGCCTGTCTGCTCTTACAGGCTGCTACTTCCTCCCTTGTGCAGAGACCCAGAAAACAGGTAGGTAACAGGAGAGGCTGTAAGTCCCTGCCTCGCTGCATGACTACTGCCTCAGTGCAGGGACCACCAGGGAGTTATCACATGCTTGGGTCCTGGCTCGCGAATCCCATTTGGAGCCTCTTCTAGCGATGGTGCAACCACGTGGACACATGCTACTCTTGCCATCTGTCCCAGACTTGTCTGATAAATAAATGATTGCAGATGCTTGGTTCTGTTTTGCAGAGGAGCCTGGTACCACCAGTAACTCCTCGCCCCAGTGTGCAGCGACGCAAAGCTCCCGGAAGACATCTGGCAATAGCACACAGCCTCAGCTTCTCCAAGCCTTGCGCAAACATTTGGTCAAGGAGGTCAGTGTCCTTGCTCCGCTCACCAGAAATGGACAGGTTGGTTCTCCAGTTCTGTGTCGATATAATACTTTCCACATCAACCTCCCTAGCTCTGAGAAGTCAGATCTCAGCATGAATCACACCGTGCTGGCTGGTGCCATCGCACTGGGTTTGAAATGATGTTTAGTCTTTTGAGCTTTCTGAGTTGGATGTATTTCAGTCTTAAAACATCCCAGATACAGGGGTCCATTCCCTAGCTGTCCAGGCTCATCCCTCAGGCATCTCTCACTGCACCATCTACTCTTGGCTCCCCCTTTTCTAGACTATCCCTGAAATTTGACTGCTTTTCTTACACTATTCCAGTCCTAACTGTCATTTCTGTTAGGCAGTAGAGAGCTCAGATCCATTCTCTGTTTTGCCTTCTGCTTTCATTTTGAAACCATTTTTAATATATACTCTCATCCTACAGCCTCTCTTGCATGGGTTGGTGCCTTCAAGGCTACCCTCTCCTCTTCTGCATTCTGTCTTAAAATCCTCCTCACCCCAAAAGCGCACCCAAAACCTCAGCAGTGGTATGACAGCTGACATGCTGTTAAGATACCTGGTCTTGTTTCCATGTGGTCTTCCCAGAGAGCTGAGTGAGATAGTTAGAGAAGTTCTTGTAAGAACAGAAGATTTGAAGGGGGGAAAAAATGGCTTCACTGAATTGTTCATTTGAAAAAGATGCAAAAAATGTCCAGACATTTCACTTGACATTTCAAACGAGACATGTTTTCTTTTGTTTGTTTTAGATACAGACTAATCCCTCCTTTAAAAAATGTTCTTCAGTTTGTCTATTACAAAGTCCAGGGGGAAACATCTTTGTCTAGGGCCAAGGGCCGTTTTAAAAAAACTTTTAAAATTTCTGGCAAAATTGCTCATTCATGTTTACAGAATTGTCAGTGAACTGAAAACTCATTTATTCTCGTGCTCCCTTGCCCGGTCTGTCTGTACCCACTTGTTTCTTTCATTCATACCTAGCAATCTGTTTGAAGCACAGAATGTTTTTGTTGTAATGTGCTGATACACCACTTAGTGCAATGGAGCCTCTTTCATTACCCAGGCCCTTTGGGCACTGCTGTATTACAATAATAATAATAAATGGTTTGATCCACTTTCCTCTGAAGTCAGTAGATGTCCAGCATAGCGTTTCTTTTGCTTTCAAGTCACATGATAAAAGATCACAGAAATCCTCTCTTTGCAGTGGCTTTTATACACCTGTGCTATGCAGTGGTTCAGCATATAGCTCATTAGCTGCTATGCTGGTAGATGAATGCTGACCATAAAAAAAGGCAGAAGGCCAGCCTCTGAGAAGGAAATGGTTTCCAGTAATTCTCTAGACAGTATCTTCTGGTAGTTTGTAGCTGTTTGCACAGTAGTATAGTCATTTCAGCCTGCATCTGGGCTAATACATTAACATACCAAATCTTGCTACTGGCTCTTCTGTGCAAAAGGGAATTTCTTCTTTAGCACTGTCCTAAGAGTGAATCTAGCAACTTACAGTCCCGGAGCCCTGTGAAAAAGGCAAAGAAAACACAAAGTTTCCCCCAAGTTCAGTATTGCTGTGACTGTGTAAACCGTCTGAGCCTAAGATGGGAGATCTTCACCATGCCTTGAGTTCAGGGCGCGTTTCTCACGGCAGGGGAAGCATTCGCTTGCTCTCTCCCGCTCTCTGAACGTTCTCGCTCAGCAGTACCAAACCCAACACCAGCCCTTCGCAAGCAATTTTTTGTGCGAGAACATAGGCGGATGTGTTTACTCGCCTGCAGAGTAACAAATCTGAGAATTAATCAGGCTTCTATTTCTTTCATTGCCCGAGGAAATCTGCAAACCATAAATAGCTTTTCTGGTCTTGTTCTTTACATTCTAGAGGGGATTTTTACAAATCGCTGAGCATTTTGCTTTAACGGGCAGGTTAGGTCATGTTGCAGTATTACTGGCTATCGCTGCTATGGCAAAGGATCAATAGCGTTTCCCAGTGCGAATGTGCCTCCCTGCTTTCTTCTGCAGCCCCCACCCATTTCAGCTCTGTGGACCTCAGCTGCAAGTCAAGCAGTTCCCTTCACACTGGGAAGTGGCATCTTCTCCCACATAGGAAATTAGTTTGGCTTGGGATTTGCAGTGCAGCCCAAGATGTGTAGGTGCGCACACCCCCAAATTAAATTAATCTAAATCCCAAAGCAGCTTAAAAAAAATTCTTTCAAGGTTTCTTTTATCGCTAAGGGACTTAAAAGTAAAATAACTTGGAGGTGACTTCAGATGCCTGATTTTGCTGTCTAAAATATTTTAGTTTCTTGGCTTTTTATGTGTTTTGAGGGAGTGGATGGAGGCCTAATAATAATACTGGGTTAACCAGTGACTCTGCCCCAATGTCTGCCAGCAGTATTTGGGCCTACATTTGTGTATGGACTATGGTTTGAGAGGTTGGTGGTGCTGAGGCCTGGGTCTATTTCTGTCTGAGAAAGCAAAACTGAAGAAAACTGCTTGCTTTCGCAAGCAAAGTGCATCACCTGGTTTTCTTCTGTATCGCAGTCCACCAGCTGACAGGGATCTGGTCAGAAGCTGTCGATGCCCAACTTTATCTAGACATAGGCTGGAGTGATGCGAGTGGGCCAGGCCTCTGCAGAGGGCAGTGCAAGGTCCAGAGCAGCGTTCTGGTGGGCAGTCAGATAGTTCAAAGCAGCAGGAGACGTTCTTGGCGAGGACTGAGGCAGGACAGCGTATTACGTGGGTGAGGCCAGAGGCAGAGCATTCCTTCTGCCAGGCAAGGGAGCTGCAGACTGGAAGAGCAGGTAGTGCCATGCCGGAGTTGAGGGCTGGCGGCTGGAGCGGCAGCACCTTGGCAGGGCTGAGCGAGGAGGGCTGGTGCATGCGCGGCGCTCCGGGTCTGCACGAGGCCGAGCCAGCCCCCACGGGTGCTGTATGTCACCGTATGAGCTCCCTACCCAAACTCCTTGTCCTCACCCCCGCTTCTCCTGCCTTCCCTGCAAAGTGCACAAGCTCAAGGGCACCATCGGTGAGGGGCTTTGGAGGCGACTGCAGGAATACACTGAATTTTGAACAGGTAATACTAGAGGCACCTTGGCCAGAAGGAAGTTTGCTACAGGCAAGTCAGAAGGTGATTTGTGTTTGGATCAGTTTTCTCTGTGTGGGCAGAGAGGAAAGGCTAAAATTTAACATATAGCAGAAGAATTGACAGGCATTAAACATAATGTCAGGTCAAAGACTGAATTAAGGAGGAAGCTGTGGTAGAGAATGGACATTTGTATTTTCTGCAAAAGAAAGTGCAGGAAAAAGGAGGTTTTGGGGGAAAAGATGAAACATCTACTTGTCTATGTGGTGTGCTGGTGGACAACTGGCTTGGCACAGCGAGCCCTGATCCGTCTCAGGCTCAGTGGTAATCATTATTTTCAAGATGGGTAAAACCCACTAGCGCTAACATGGAGCCCAGGGCTGAAAGGAGATAGACGAAACCAGAGTCTCACCACTGAGCATCACCAAACTCAGTCACTCAGAAAGAGCTTTCAGAATAGCTCAAAGTTATTCCCAGAGGCACTGTTCCCTAAGGGACTATCGCAACACACACACTCACTCACTCGCCTAATTCTTTTGCACATATCAGGTGAGAGGAGTGTACATAATAATGTATTTTTCTGAAGATAACTGAGAAAAGGTGAGTTGTTTCAGGGGGAATCTGCAGTTTTTCACCAAACCAACAAAAACGACAGGAACTGGATCAGTACCACCCCGTTACAGAAGATAGGCTCTGGGAATGGGAAATGGTACATAACCAAACTGGAAATAATTATAGTATAAGGTTGCATGTGTTTGGTTTTAAGAAGGCATTCAGGTCAGTCTCCACCCAGGAGGGATCCAAGCACACTCTGTACTGGGAAGGGAAAGGCCTGAGCCAACTATGCAATCATTCTCCACCTTATCATTGCCCCAACATGACTAATGAGCTAGGGACAGTCTGGAGGGAATGAGGAACATGGAAGCAGCAGCAAAAACAAAGTAGGAGTTCGCTACACTTCTTGTTCTGAACAAGTGGGCTGAAATTATGCAGCAATCCTTCCCTGCAAAGCAAAGGAAATGGCTCTAGTTAAGCTGATATTTTTTTATCCACCCCCCCTAAATTAGCAATTGTTTTTCTTCCAGTTGTGTGTGAGGGGAAGGTTGAGAGTGGAGGAGCTGTTATTTTTGTGTTTCAACTTTGATTTGATCTTCCCCTCTCAAGACTTCACTTCAACTTCTTGTAGCAGGCTGTTGCTGGTTATGTGCATCATGTGCTTAATACATATAACATGGCCCAGTTGCTTATTTTTCTGATGACCAGGTCTGAACGAGGTAGATCTGTGTAAGTTGCAGGCTAAGGATGTGTTGTGTCTCTTAGGCATCACTGCTCCTCTTCTTTGTTTTAAAGTGGTAGATCCCACAGGTTAGAGGTCAAGATCCTCCTGTCCAGTTATTTATAAAGTGCCTATTGACAGAGCTGTGAGTGAGGGAGATCTTGGCTGTATTGTCAGTGACCAAAGCAAAAAAATACCCCTTGCTTTCAGGCACACTAAATTAACTGCAAAATAAATAAATAAAATAAGAGCTCGCTCTTGTTATTGTGCTGCAGGCATCATTTATTAGATACTGCTGTACTGTGGAGTCCTTATCTCTCCTTCCAGATAAAGTAAATCAGAACTCCCATTGCTGACACCCCGAGAGTGTTCTCATCTGTCAGAGATTTAGCTGCCCTTTTCTTGTATGTTTTCCTAGAGAGCAATTTTTTTATTTTTACTTTAACCCTCAGCATACTCATCATTCATGGTTTACACACTCAGGAAATAAAGGGCCAAGGAGGGATGCTCCAAGGTCTTTTGTTCCTGTTGATGAACGTTGCTTTCTGTCCTTAGTGAGAGGATCTCTGTCAAAGGCAGATGCTTTAGCCATGCTAAACATGTAGTGCCTTATGTAGCACAGAGCCAGGGCTCCCGGACCGGATGCTCCCTTCTCTTCCCACTCCAGCTACAGTAACTAGGCTTCAGCCCCACTGCACTGCAGCTTTCAGCGTTATTCCTTTAATGGGACTAAAGATTTTTCTGCTTCTGAAATATGAATCAAACACACAAATTACTTTTGGAGGTACTTGCAAAAAGCTGCACGTTTTAGCTCTAGTGACTTCTCTCACTCTGAGAATCAGTTGGATTTCAGCCAGAGACAAGGGAAAGGCAGATCCCACGTGGATGGGTGAGGCTTGGGTTTCCATCTCAGCAGGCAACAGATTTGGTGATTCATCACTGCTTCACCTGGTTTAAATACACTATCTGTTCATCCTGATGACTTATTGTGGAGATTGGGTGAAAAAAAAATCTACTTATAATTAGTTAGTGGCTGTCAGACAGGAGAATGACTAGGAAATACATTATCCTCTCTGCCCAGTGGATCTCTGTGGATGGTAAGGGACTTTGTGCAAAGCCCCTCACTTAAATAGATCATGGCCTTCATAACTCACTTCGTGGGAATATAAGCCTGTGTGGAGACATACTTTTATGACCTTTCCTATCTTTCTTCCCTTGTGTCTTTCTTGCCTGTGGGTCTGTTGGCCTTACAACACTTTGTCTTTCTCTGACGTCGCTCCAGTGCTCTTCCCTTGGTTAAGGGTTAAGGGTAACCATCATTCTCATCTCTTTCATAATTTATCTGTGAAAACTGTCAACAAGAAATAGTTGGATTTTGAGGAAAAAAATGTTAGCGCCTTGCCTCCAGTAAGACTATATGTTAACTATTTTGTTTGCAGTGAGGATAGGGTTTTAGTTTGGTTCTTCCTTTCAGCAAAGGTTCTAAGTAAATCAAATTGCTTTATCTATTTTTACTCATTTTTTAATCTATTTGTGAAATGGAGGAGTCCTCAGGGTCTGGTGCCTAATGAGAAGAACAGAAAGAGACTGCATGAAGAGCTCAAACAAATTAAAATAAATATAGCATGATGACAAACAATCTGAGTTGTGGTATAGACATTTAAAGGTGCAAATTAATCATATGTTTTTGGGTTGGTGATCAAGGACAATGAAAAATTAAATGATGTCTAGCTTTATAACAAGTGTTATGACAGCTAAATGACATACATGAATGCTAAAAGGAGGATTGTTTGTATATACACTGCATATATATATACACATCACTTTAAATATGAGTAGAAGTGTATATTCTGTATGTGTGGTATATACACTCTCAACTGAGATACTCTGTTCCAATTTTTGTGAAACTGAACAGTGGCAAAGAACAGCTCTTCATTCTTTAATCTTTCAGAGAAAATTCAAACTGCTGTTTTGTGCCTAGAAAATAACAGTCACAGGAAATGGAGAGTCACAAAATCCAATTCCCTTTAAGGGTGATTTTGATCTAGCTGTATTTAGCTTTAAAAGTTTATTAAAAATCCAAACAAAGCACCCATCACTTTAGGAGAACTCCAGAAAGCAGCTCTGAAGCTTCCTAGCAACAACTGCTTAATTATCTCTGCAGGTTGGTGTTCTTGTTTCAAGCATTGGTAAAGCAATCTGTCACCAACCTAATACTTAGTGCTGTCGTTCCTAGGCCAGTTTCTGGTGCTCAGCAGGAGCTGATGGTTGCAACATGTTTTGCATGGAGAGTAGAGTTTGACTTGAAGATCCACAAAGCCTCAGAGGTATTCTGGCCCATAAACTGTGGTAGTAGTTGACTCTGGGGCAACCCACATACATTTCAGGAATGCTACTGAAATTAAGTGAAGGCTGAACAAGAAGAAATAACATGATGGGTCTTTAGTGGTCTGATAGGTCAAATGTACCAGTTTTACTGTGCTGAAGAGCCATCTAGTAGGATGCCCAACCATAACATAGAAAGATAGCTTCACATTTTGGATGCTAGCAGAGGACTTGGGGACACTTGAATTGCTTTGCTACAGATTTCTTGAGTGAACTGTGACCAGATCAATTGGGTCAAGGTGCTAAAAGATATTCAGATGCTTGAATAGTGTTGATATCAAGACAAATTAGATTCCTAATTCTTGTTCAGGTGCCTACCTTAGTCTGCCTCCGTTCCTACTTGTGCAATATGTCCTGTTCCATATCCTTGCTCAGGGGGTGCCAGGGATAAAATATGCTGAGGCCCCTGTTTCAGAGGTAGAGAGTTCTTTAGATGAGGAATGTACTTTATCTGATAAACCTTAACTGATATAGCAGGAGATTACAAAACCACAGGCTGAACTGGGCTGGCTTACAGTAGACTAGGCTATAGCTACTACTTCTTACTAATTTGATCTTGTGCTATGGAATCTATTTTTTTTTTCTTTTAAAATTATGCTTTCAATGCTGTGATTGAAAGATTGTTTTCAGAATGCAGATTAATTACACTCAGTGCAATCAGCCTAGCTATGTTGAAAACCTGAAAGAACATCTCAGAGATGAGCGTGTAGAATAGAGCGAATACATACAAAAAGTACAGAGACACCAACCTCTTGGATGGTGCAAGTACACTGCAAGAGAGGACCTGCCCTTACTATATAAAACTGTGTTGACACTGAAGCTCAGCAGAAGTATTTGTAAACCTGTCAGCATGGCCTGCCTTGAATAATTAAATGCAAGTCAGCATGTCCTACTGTCACCTCATTAAATATCAGCATTTACTGAATATTGTTGATTTCCATATACTGTTAAATTAACTATATTCTGCCTCTGAAAACATAAATAAAAGTGGAAGAATAATTCAGACACAAAGAGTCAGCAGAGTCAGCTGTCTGTAATTTAACCTGGAAACACAATATAGCTTAGAAATGGGATTGTGCAGTCCAAAGGATATAGATAGAATCTTTCATCTCTGTTAGATATAGGCCAGGGCTGCAAAGTTCAGATCTAGATTTGGATCACTGAACCAGTTTAGTATTATCCAGCAGGAACTTGACTCCCCTAGATATCAGGGCTGCTTTCAGGGTTTTGAAGATCTCCTTCTCTGCACACTTCCGCTCACCTTAGACCAAATTACGCCAGGGTAAAATGTAGAACTGAGGCTAGATGTAGCATCTATAGAACCAGAGACACAGAACAGCAAAACACAAGGAGCGTCTTCTTCCTTCTTGGAAGGCAGAGTTTAGTTTTCAGCAATGGAACACTAAATTCTGTTGCTGAAAGATTGAAATTAATTATAGTATTTATTTTTACCATTAGTGGCTTTTAGGGCATCAATATTTTTGGGGTGGTGTACACGTACAGAAGAGGAAATAGTCCAAGCAGAGTGAGAGAAGAGAGAGGAGTCAGGGTTAGAAGGAGCTACAAGAAACTCCAAAGAAAAGAGGGAAGACACCAAAGGTGAGGTTAGTTGGACAAGCAGTGCAAAGAAGCAATTAATAAGACTGGGGTGGAGGATTCTTGAAATCCCAGGACTCCAAATACTGGACATTCCACGTTTCGATGGGTTTTTTTGCTCTTCTTCCTTTACATGGTCCACCTTCTATTTGTTTTTCAGAATTTCACTTGTAAACTTCCAGTTCATCTTCCATCCTGTCTTTATCTTTTTTTACATCCGTTTATATGCTGGGCTTCTCTGAGGGCTGACAAGTCCTGGCTTAAACTGCAGCTGCCCTAAGGATGATTTTATATTTAGTAGCTCCTTATGAGCTGCTCTCATTTAATGCAGCCCAGACTGCCTGATAAAATATTTGCTGCAAAAATCCCTCCCTTGCCTCTCCACATTGTAGCGTAATGATAAGGCTGACCCTGAGAAGGGGCTAGTACCTTACCCAAAGTTTGCCCAAGTAGCAAAGCCCCCTGGGGCACACTTCTAGGCTCTATATGCTATCAGAATAAGACATTAGCTTTGGAGTAAAGGATGAAACCTGTTCCATCAAATCTGTTGCTAGGAGAGCACAGCTATCAGCTTGTATCATTCAGAGTATATATGTATATAAAGCCCGAACAAGTGTGACCTTTGATATTCTCCCACTGTATATATTTTTTTGTATTTATTGCTAGCTGACCCCTTCTTAGGTTGGCATATGAATTTGGAGAGCTTAAGAGAAAATGTCCTTGTGTAGGAGTGATTCAAATGCAAAAAAATCGCCTGGTTTCTCCCATCCTTTGGGTGTCAGAATTATAACAGGCAGCTTTCACAAATTCCTTCCTTTGTTTTTATCCAGGTCTTTGGCCTTAGTATCCAAGTGCTATGACCATTGCTCCCCATGCCAAGTCCTCCTGACGGAGATGGGGTGATTGCTAACCTCCAGCTTTCCTCTTTTATACGGAAAGGTCAGCAGCGAAGGTTCAAGGGACTGCGAGAGATACACAGCCCTCCCCCCGGGTCATCCTGCTAGGCTCGAGTCTGTAGCAAACAGGCAAGTCCTTTTTAAAACAGTCCCTATTTCAAGCCTGTGATGCTTTCAAGTGTGACAACGTGTGGGCGGGAAGCTCTGTATCAGATGGAGCACTGGCTCAGCTCTCAGCTTCGTGTGTCTGCAGAGTAAAGAAATGGCACAATACTGCTTCGGTGGAAAGCAGCTTTTCCTGGAACATGGGGCTGAGGCAGCGACACGGTAGCGCAGCCTCTGGTCTCTCTAGATTGTGTTCCTGGAAAAGCCGTTCAGTTATTGATAAGGGTCGCACTGACATCGCCAAAAGACAATGAGGCTCCTGCTTCCCTTCAATAATTTCTTACTCAGCAGATCTTTCATTTACAGCTCAGCAGAATCAGCAAGGCAGACACATCAGCTGAAATGTAATATGCATGCTGGAAAGCCAGAGAGGAGACTGCCCAGCTTTTATATTTTTTAAACTAGAAAGGAACATCCACACAGCAGCCTGGGTCAATTCTGCTTTGCAAAATTCTAAATGCTGTCACGGATTTGGCATTACCAGGTTTTCTTCTCTGCTGTTAAATGTGATTCTTGTTCATTGTTCAGAGCTGCTCTCCCACTTACACTGAAAATGAGGATTTCCCAATATAGGTAAAGAGAAGGGACTGATGCTAGTGCTCCAGATCTAATTGAATTTAACAGGCACTATTTTAACTAGTAAAGCTGCTGCTGCTTTGTTCAAAGTATAGTGCTGACAGCTTATGCAGGGAGGAGCATTAACCCTATGTGTTCCTTTAACTAGGTACAGTATTCCAAGACAGCATTTTAAACTAGAGATAGAGCTTTAAGCCTAAGCATCCCTTTGAGACACAGGACCATCCTGTGTTTGTGTCTGTGACCACGGCCCTACAGAATCACTTCCGAGATGGAACCAGGGTAAAATTTCAGAAGAGCTTTGTGAGATTCCAGCACTGTTAAACCCGAGCCCCACAGTTAGTTTGTACCAAAATCTGAATTGCTGTCTAAAATAAATGCATATGAAGAGTCCTATTTTTAACTTGTGTTGTTCATACAGACATTTCTGAGACTCCTGGTGGTGGTTACCATTCAGCTAACTAATGGGATCACTGGCTGTCTGAGTAAGGAGGCTAATGACTGAGCCTTATTAGAATATGGAAGAGAGACAGTCTCATACCAGCAGATCTGAATGTCAGACGAGGCTTTGCATCAACTTGAAAACATGAGAGCTGTAACATCCCATAAATTCCACAGGTTACTGCAAAATCAAGACCATCCCACAGCACCATTCCATGGGGAAGGGTCTGCCTGGTCATGGAGATTTAGCCTGCTGCTTTGATTTTGCTCAAGATCCTTGCAGGATCAGATGTTGTCAAGCCAAGTGTTTTTCTCATTTCCTTTCAGTTTTAACAGCAAGAAGAATGTGCCTACTTAAGCAACCTGTTTACTGTGCAAAGGCAAACAGTCAGGTGCCATTTTCACAATTACTCCTGTGTTAGAGGTAGATGCAAACACTGGGTTGCCAGTGCTACTGCGTCACAGACGCTAACAATTTTCATCGGGATGAAAACCCGGATGATACCACCATGGCAACCAACTTTAAATAGAAACAATAGCCAGCTCCTTAAAGAAATAAGGGCGCAGGACCTGGTTCCATATTCATAAATGTACAAGATCATTATTTTTGAGCATTCATATTTTCTGTGTTCTTATTGCCTCTTTCCTCAAAGGATATCAGCATACTGTTTGCAATTTGTATGCAGTAAATACTGAAGAAAGGAAGCTAGACACATCTCTGTGTGTCTAGCAGCAGTCGGAAAACATCATGGCAGATACTTGCCAACTTCTTCAGTTTTCAGTTACAGAATCTTTAAGTCCCATGCAAAGAAGTCAGTCCAGTTTTCTCTTGCAAATCTTCAAAGGAATAAACAACAAATCATTCACGTTGAAAAGATGAAGCGCTGAATCATGCCTCCTACACTTGAGCACTTGTGTTCCACTGAGTCAAATTATTTCACACTTGCTGCATAAATCTTTGAGAACTCTCTTCCAGAAATATTCACAGTGATGGTTGAAAAAGTTCAGATGGGTAGTCTAATATTTGGACTATAGTTTTGGTCAACTCACTGCAATCTGATGGTGACTTATCTAATAGGAATGGGATTTTATTTGGCACCAAATACCTCAAGTGAAATTGCAGTGAGAACAGTACAGTCAATGTGCAGCTGACTGAGTATATGGAAACCACAAGAAAATGCTTAACATATTTTTAAGTATTTTAACCAGCTGTTTTTTACATATCTGAATTTAGGTGAAAATATATTAAAATTCCACCAGGTCTCTCTCTCTCTCTTGGTCTACCTAATACAGCCATAATAGAAGAGAGAATCAGAGGATGTAGAAACAGGGAACTACTTTTTGCTGCTGCTTGAGCATTCAGTATAAGGAGGGTGGCTTTTTGTTTTGTTTTGTTTTCTTTTCTTTTCTTTTTTTTTTTTTTCAATTACTACTAACCTAAAATTCAGGAAGGGCATGTATCAAGTGCATGCCATAACCCTAGTTTTGAAAAGGATCTTCAGTGGTATGTTGTTTTCCCCTCTGCCATTCTTATCTGACAGGTAGTATCAGTTGCCAGAAATGATCTGGGTTTATTCTGTACTTTGTACTACAATATAAATGGAGCTGAATACTTGTCATAGTCCTTTGGGCAGGGCTCCTGACTGCTGCAGAGTTTAATATTGAGATTGGCAACACTAACTTAGCTGATGTAATCCATTCCATTACAGATATTTACAGCATGCCACATTACAATACAAAGGCAGAGGTTTAGAGACGAGAAAGATGTGACAAACCAAAAAAGCCAACCCATTCAAAACGGAGGCTGACACTGCAAGGGTTTATTCCCCTCACTGTACATTCACAAAAATGCCTTTTAATGCCATTAGGAACATATGCAAAGCAAAATTCAGATCAGCCATAAGCAGACGGTAACTTCACTGATGTCAAAGAAAGCTACTCTCAGACACACCACATCTGACTTTAGGTCTGTCTTTAACATTAGCTGGTGACTCATGATCACCAGGGTGTATTGTCCAAAGTCACTCCTAGGTTTCCCCATTCTTTGGCCAAGCATCACAAGCCTTCGTCTATTGTAACACAGGGGGAAGGAGCAGCAGAGAGAAGTGCTTGTTCCTCTTTTTGAAGTTATTACAAGTCCGAAAGTGATGTGCAGTTAATCAGTTAGTGCTAAGTCACTAACTTAGCTCTAAGTCTCAGTCAGAAAGCAAAGCCCATCAAGCAGCTCCTTTCAATTTGAGGATAGAAGCGGAGTGACTCCTTACCTGTTTCAGACCCCATTTCTTTCCTGCACTACTTCTGGAGGATCTGTGGCAGGTACTATTCAGAATCAGCCCTTCTATAAATGTTAATGGAGCCTGTGCTTGTGGAAGAGCCTGGAGAGGTTTCACATGTAACAGGAATTTCTATTATAGACCATTGAGGAGATACACGCACTACCTGGTACTTGTGATTTGAAGTGAACAAAATACCAATAACGTGGTTTGAATGCAGTGTTTTGGATACAGATAGCCCCAACCCAAGAGCTTGTTTCCCTGAATTTCTTAAAGTTCAAGGGAGGTTGGTGCTAAAGGGCTTAACTGAAGCAGCCTAATTTTATGTTTAATTTTACTTGTAATTGAAATGGCAGAAATTTGAGTTTATGAAACATACGTTGTTTGCCTAACCATTAAATCAGTTTCTTGCCTTTTGCAATGGCTCCTTAGTGCCCTTGGTACAAATAATGTTGTTTTTCCAGTATATCATGTAAGGTGATTTCAGCTGCAATTTTTCCATTCCTAACCAATGCATTACGGGCATTTTAGATGGTTTTATATGTTTATTGATTACCTGATGTACTATTCTAACTTCTAGGAAATAAGAACATAGCTCTTAAATCATCCAGATTCTTTGAAATGCTTTAATTTCCTCAGGCAAATAGAGTATATTTTGCCAGGAAGCTTAATTGTATGATACATAGATCTGGTTCTGCTTTTACACAGGTCTTGTATGATTCCTTTCACTTCAGTGAAATTACTTGTGAATTTAGAGTCTATAGGTCCAGGATATGGGCAGAGGACTGGAATAGTGTTGGTTTTTTCTGACACTGAGGACCTTAAAAGCACTCCGAGACTGGAGCCCATTACTATTCCTCAGTTAGTGTCCTCTAAGATGACTGGGAAGGATGAGGGAGTTCCTAACCAATACGTCACATCAGATCTTTCACAGCGTGGTAGAGATTTAATCATTTCTAGCTCTTTTGGCTATTTGGTGAGTACGTACCGACAGTAAGTTGGTGGTCTCAGTCACGTCCCAGTGGACAAAGTGTCCATACTACAACTGCTGCTATCAAATTAGCTCCCTTGCTGCCAATCTGAAAAGAGGGTCTTTCCAGTCTTTGAAAGTTTTTCTGTCAAACAGTTAGGAAAGTGCTTTACAAAAGTGTATTATTTGCCTCATCCAGAATTGTCATGCTCCAACACCTAAACACTAAAGCTTATATTCTTCAAGAACAATGTCAAACTCCCACCCCATGGACGACTGCTCAAAGTTATAAGCACTCCCAAAATAGGGCTGGATTTTCACAGCAATAATTGAAAACTGTAACTTTCCATCAGGGAGCAATAGCACAGACAGTGGTATCAACAGAGTCAAGGCTTTTTACCGGGATGTTACCTAATTAATTAGAGTGAATATACCACAATCCTATCAGTGTATAGCCTTTCATTAGTGGGTGTCTCCTGTACATAGTTATGGGCCATCTTTTATGAGAAAAACTCTAGAGGAGATAAGTGAAAGACTCGGTCCTTATGAATGCCCTAGGCCATAGTTCAAGAAATTATTCATTTTCAGGATTATATTAAAGCTTTATGGGCATTCTTAAATCCTGCTGCCTTCAGTAAACTGACAACTAGATAAAACGTTAATGCAGGGTTTCGTTTTCATTCAAAAGAACTGAAAAGGTTACTTAATGCTACCACTACTAAGAAAAACCGTAGTATTTCTTAGTATTTCTATATCCTAAGTTTCTTAAATATTCCTAAGTATATTCCTAAGTATATTCCTAAGTATTTCTTATAAAACCAACAATCACTGTTTAGCTGAGATCTGATGTAAATATCAGAATATTTATCAGAATATAAATATCAGAATATTTAAATGCAAGATAAATAATGAGAAGTTAAACAGAGCAATATTATGAGTTAATGAAAGCAATAATTGTTTTTCTTTTGGGACTATATGACTAAAAAGATTGAATCAAAGAACACTTATGAGTCAAATTCTTATCTGCTACACCACTGTCCCAATCAAATAACTCCAGAGTTGCATTGCTGTAATTTCTGTTGAGATCAGAATCTGCATATAGATACTCTATCAAGTTCTAAAAGGACTATTATATTACAAGCTAAAGAGAAAAGAAAGGGAAAACAAATAGCACAATAATTTATTTCAATAGATTATTTGTGTGCCTGTGTGCTCCATTTAAAAGAATAATCTGTAAATGACTTATTATCAAGAAAAGTTATTTGTTTGCACTAATCAAGCCTTAAACTTGGAGGCATAATATGGAACTAATTATTTTTAACTAACTAATCAACATGTTTCATTCATAAGTTGGGATTTATCAATATAGCACATGAAAGGAGAGAACATATTATTATTTCAATTTAGATAATATGCAAAAAGCACTGTGTTTGTAATGACCTGCTTTCACTGAATATAATCAAGCTCCAAAGCTCTATTACAGGCTGGAAATAGCAGCAGCTTACTTTAATGAGATTTCTGGCTCTGGGCCCCAGCTGTTCTACGCAAGGCTCTCCCTTTGCTCTATGACCTACCAATATGTGCTGTCACCAGTAATGAGACAGGACCTATTTCCTAACATGGGGAAAAATTGGAAAGCAAGAGTTCGTTCTGCTCTGTCGGTGGAAACCCACCCTCTTTCCCCCTGCAAGGCACAAGGAGGGGAGCATTGAATATGCAACGTAACCCCACCACCCCCTTGCCGGTAGAGTTAAAACATGAAACCCCTAAGACAGAGAATTGAAAGGTGAGGCTGAAACTCCCTTCTTAACTCATCCCCTTAGCACATGGAGACCAGTATTCATTGGGTACATACACTGTATGTCTCTCCCCTATGAAGCACCCCGGCAGAGGACTCTGTGTGATCTGCAAGGCATGGAGAAGTGGGAATGGTGGCAGCCCCAGACCTCAAATGTTATGGATTTTATGGAATTACGTTCATCTCGGAGCTGCACTGGGAACGTGCCAGGAGCTGAAGAGCTGCACTTAATTTGCCTAAAATGGAGCAGATTGCCACTGCTCTCCTTTTTAATAATGGAGATGCAGCCTGGAGACTACAGATTCCAGCAAGCAATGCTCCAAACTGAGCCAAGCTGCCTGGTCGCAGAGCCCGAGGCAGAGCACTGCATACTCGGGCTCAGCCGCCAAAGCCTGGATCACCAAATGCTGCACTAAGGGACAGCGTGGCTCCAGGGTGAAGCAACACCAGCAGCATTTTGGTCACTCCAAATTACTCTTAATATTGCTTCCTATATTCCTTTTGTATAATATCCCATACTGTTCAAAATTAGCACTGGGGAAAATTTGGTCCCAGAAAATGCTTGATTGGTTAAAGTTTGTATTTTTAAAGCTATTTTTATCCTTAACTTTATCCAGTCACTCGGATTCATTAATACTTTTGACATGGATTTTTTATTTTTTTTAGGACAAGAAGCTACTGTTTTTCCTCTGAATAGCATTGTTAAGTATTTCAGGAATCTATAATCCACAATTTTTTTCTGTGCCCTGAATACAAACCTCTTTGGAAAAAGCTGATGAACACTTTAGTCTGAAAATTGGAAGGCATGTGCTTAATGCACTTTGAAATTAAATGATTTGGTGCTTTACAATTTGTCTTTTTGCCCTTCCCAAATACCCAAAGGCACTAGCCCACTTTGCAAATGAATAGGCTATGAAATCTTTTCGAGAAAAGAAGGTGTCACCGAGTTAGAGTAAAAATCATATGTAGCACCATTGCACTTCATAAGCTTCAACTAATTGACCCTTGCAACAACCCTGATGCATTCCTGCTTTATTAATAGGAATTAAATAGCTAATTATTTTATTTTAGAGGTAGAAAGAAATACCCAAAGAGATTGAGAACCTAAGTCTCTATAATAAAAACAGCTCTGCTCCTGAACTGCTACTGCCTTCCATATGCCTCTGGGACAACTGGTGGATGCCCGTGGACAGCCTGTCCCGGCATGCCAGGGGCCTGCTAGCCTGTCGGTGCCCAGGCACGCAGGCTGCTGTCTATTTGGAAAGGGGTGCCCTGTGCCCAGGCCGGGCTTGCAGACTGCTGGTGTTTGTGGCAGGCTGGGCTTGGAAGGGGTTTTGGGGTATCCCTGTGCATGCACAGCAGGCACCAAGGAGGCACCGTCTTGTTGCTTCCCCTGTGGAGGCGATGCTCGATGTGGTTGTGGTTAGCATTTAGGAGCTCTCAGCTGCAGAAATCTCATCCACATACAGCAATCCACTGGGCTCTTTGCAAAAGCCTGCGGTGGGTAAATACTCGCTTGTATCCTTTTTCTTCCTTCTACAGTTTCAGAAGTGAAATTATAACATTAGCTTTCGCATTCGTGTTTTAAAGCTGTGCATCCATATGGAATTCTTTGCCCAGTTTGAGAATGGTGCCTTTAAATAAAAATAAGAATTTCCAAAGGCCACATTGCCAGATTTTGAAGTATAGCAAAAATAACTTCACCACTGTCACAATGCTACCTATTTCTGCTTTTAAAATATTTATGTGTTTACTGTATTTTACATGAGCCATGGAAGCTAGAGGCATTTTTGCAGTGTCAGGTCATTCTGAAGCACATTCCATACGTAGAATAGGGCTGGAAAATATGGTTGTACGTAATATTGTTCATTAATATTACATAATTACTATACACAAAATAGTTCTCTGGGCAATGATAAGTTTTTTTTTTTCCATAAAGACTAAAGACTCCAAGGCAAAGCACTCCATTAAGGGGTTGCTTAACATATGAAGGTATATCAGTATATAGTACCTTCATACAGTTGCAGAAAAATGATAAGGACAGCTTAGCCAAATGAAGACGTTAGCACATACAATGTTTTACACAAGATTTAAATGGTTTACTGGGTTTATAAAATCATACTTTGCTATTGCAATGACCAAGATGAGATACGATCTAGGAAACAGCAGTTGCAGCTGCATCAGCGCAAAAACGAACAGTTGAATTTTCTCTGAGGCCTAGAGAAGACTTCTTGCAGTCTTTGAAAACTGCTCTGAAATAAAAATTTTCGCTATGCATAGGCTAATATTAGCTACTGACAGCTTGCCTAAAGTTTTTAGCTCAGCCCTTCTGAAGCAATTGTTCGGGATAAAATGTTGATGCAGCTTTTCAGGTCTGTTGGTTGCCTTTATTACCATCAAATGTGAGCAAGTCCTGTGTCTTATGTGATACATTAGACCTAAAGTAATGTGGAAGAACAGCTGAACTGACTAATAATCTCATAAATGAGCCCTTTGAATTTTAATGCAGCCCAGTGCACCTTTCCTGAAGTCCTTGTGCTAGAAGTATAGTGGTAATTTCGACTTTTAATTTGATTTATTAAATTGTGTTAATTAATAGGCTGTAGCTATTGTACGAAGATGCAACAAGCATTATTAATATAACATGGAGATCTGGACATCCTGACAGGGCTTTTGACAATCAAGAAAACATCAGGCCATGTTAAGCTTTTTGATGCTTAGAATTCGGCTGATAAATCTGTTTCTAGAAAAGAGATTCTTATCCCTTTTCTGCTCCATTTCTTGAGGCAGAAGGTAACTATAAATTTATGGCAGCAGGATTTGAGTTCTCAGTTGCTCCAACAGCAGTATTAAATAGGTGCAACAATCTGATGTTTCTGGAATCAGCAGTGTGTGCAGTGTTAATATTTGAAGTTTGTGTGTTGAGTCACTGAGGGCTCACCTTTCTTTCCAGATGACACCATGACAGCTGCAATCAGCAGATGCATGAGAGCTGACATCTTTTGATAGAAAAAAGGGGGTTGCTGGCAAGGCATTTTTCCATAAGGACTTCCTTCTAAGCTCTGTTACTCATTGCACATCTTAGCTCAATAGTGCCCTGATTTGATAACACTCAGGGTATATCACAAACAGCACATCTGCTCTCCTGGACTCTCCCGCGACGAGGAGTGTGACTGATCTGGAGAGGTTTCTGGTTGGGACATTTCACTTTTTTTTCAAGTTGTTCTGTGAGCTAACTGTATTAAATTATCAGTTAATAATACCACCTCCTAAAGGTCATATGATCTTACTAGAGCTGTGCAGTCCATATGCAGACAAAGTTGTTCTGGTTTGCACTGAAGATGTTTACCCTTTGTTGTGTTTTATCACTAGAAGTTTGAATGGGTGCTTTATTAAATCCAAACAAACCACAGATCTTGAGACTGTTTCTGACCGAGAGCAAGCACATTTTCTACACCCATGTTGCCATTCTCGATTTTTACTGTGAGCTGAGTCACAATCGAACGATGATTGGGTGATGTGTTACAGGGAAACTGTCTGAATAAAAGCAGGATAAAAAATCCTATCTTCAGAGGAGAGCCGTATGTTCCCACTTGTGATTTGGTCTCTCAGAGAAGAGGCTGTCGAGGGGCTTGCGATTCCAGAGGTTGGTTCTGGGGGTGCCTGCTCAGTGCACGGTGCCACCGACAATCGCAGCTAGAGCTGCCTGATGCCGCCAGCCAGAGCAGTCGGGGACTCCTCTCCTGCGCGGCAGCCAGCAGAGTTAAAGTGCCTCCAGAAATGAATCCATTAGGTGCTGATAATGACTAAAGGTACTTCAAGTGTAATTCAGTTCTAAACCCTTTTCACATGAAAAGCGTTAGCTACATCCATCACTACGGAGCTGCAGCCATCTATTTGGTGGATATGGCAGCAAATCTGGATACCGAATCTCGGACAGCTGTACCTTAGCAAGGGCAAGGGAAAGGATACCTGGACAACTTTTACCGTTCCCTCCCTTTGAAAATATTATTGGATTTTTATTGTTTGGGTAGAGTGAAAGAAATTTAGGATTATATTTCTAAATTATTTAGAGTCACATTATTTAGATGCCCAAGCTTTTTAAAATTATTTGGATCCTATGTTTAGAGATTTCACCTATGCTTTAAAGATTTCAAAGTTAGGTCATGACATAAGCTACAGGAAAATCCGCATGTCACTTGCTACAGGATAAAGGGTGGATTTGACTGCAGATTTGAGCTTACGGTTTGAACAATAAAAAAAATACTGCTTACATTGCTATATATATTGAATTACAGCAATAAGAAAGTTTTTAAGAATGCTTGTCACTATGTTAGTGTGTCTGTAATGAAAAGCAGAAATAATAATATCTTCATGATTCCCTGGAAATTAGCTTGGTTTTGCAGCGTTAGAGAGTGGGGGAAGTAGGATATTCTTCTGTAAAAGAATGCAGCAAATGAAATACTATTGCTATTAAAAGCAATTGATTTTAAAATGTTTGACAAATGTGCAAGCTAATCGTAGCTGATTTGATGATTAGTTTCTACAAAACTTATGTGGCAATTCCAAAAAATCCGCTTGGTTCTCATGCATTCCAAATAAAGCTCAGACACATTATTTGAGACTTCTTTTACATCATCAAATCATCAAAATGGCAACTTCCTCACAGATTGTTAAATGTACTTGTTTTTAGACACTATTTTCTTCAGTGATTTATTTTTCTCTGTAACTAAATGTAGTGACTGCAGCCCTTGTACTTTGTTCAGGCATTTTTCCTCAAAGAGGTTGACTAAAATGACACAAATCCTGCTGTGCAGCTGACACCATCAAAATGCCGGCCATTAAGAAATCTCCCATGATCTCAGCAAACTGTGTTTGTCAAGCAAGGTGATAAAAGTCAGATTTTGGAAGTTCTGCTCACATAACTCTAGCTGATCTTCATCTACCCTAATGCATTGCAAGGGTGTGTCTGAATTAAATTAAGGCCATCTGATCAGTCTTTCCCAAACTATTCTTTTAATAGCGGTATATTACTGGAGCCAGGTGCACAGCTTCTTGACAGACATGCTTGTTAACGCTGAATCTGATGATGATGATAACAGTATGACTATAAAAGTACAGAAGAAAACAGTATTTAATTGCAGATGGGCTCACAAAGGTTGCAAATAAAAAACAAAGGGGAATATTGTAACCCAGTAATTTCATGTTCACAAACAATGCTACTTCAGCTATCACCACAATGCTACCACCATATGTAACCAAGTACCTTATCGCACACTGAAACATGGGATATGTGATTTCAAAGGAAATGGTTTACTTAATATAATGCTTGAGAAATACTGGATTTACTAAAAATATCTGTATCCTCTAAACTCACAACCAGGTGACTGAATAGGTTGGAAACAGTCTCATAGCAAGTAGCAGTGAACAGCCCACTACTGAATGAAAATTCTTCAGGAAATGTTTCTGCAACTTTCCATTTTCAACTGATTTTTCTACTGGTATATCTTTATATAGCTATTTTAATTTCACTATCCTTTTGTTACTTAATTTTGAACTGTATTTTTTGTATTTTTGTTCCTAGATGTGCAAAAAAGAGCAGCCATCTCTAAAACTGAACTATTTGCCAACCCTACAAGTGAACTCACATGTAGTAGACAAAAGTCATGATGGCTGCCCTTGCATAATCTACATTCCTTTGCAAGAATAAACTTCAAGGAAGACAAACATGTGTCAGCTTTGGACCCACAGTTGTGCCCACAGATCAGGTAACCGTGTACATGAAAAGCCAGTCAGATGTGCAGCGTGCGGTGTTACCATCCGGAAACTGGGATTTCATTTTGCATACCCAGCAGGCATAAAAGCATTGCTTTTATATATTTGCTAAGTGAAGTAATAATCACTAGATGTTCAATAAATAATATAGCTATGTAAAATACATGCTGGATTAATATTTTACGTTGGACTGTAATATTAATTCACTTTCAACCCAAGGCTCCCTAATGTACGTTAGAAATGAGGGCCTTGCCATGTGCTGCCGGTCGGACAGACGGACAGGGTTCCTCGCGGGGCAGCCGAGCCCCAGGCACCACACGCACGAGCTGCCGCTTCATTCTGGTGTATTTTAGTCTGGCTGTAATGCATTTGCCTTCAGTACCTGCGGGAAATAGCTTAAAACCGTCTACATCAGGTGTAAGGTTATCTGGGGATCTATGCAGTTCTTAGTATCTCCAATTTAATGTATGTTTACTCGCTTCTATCTGTGTTTATATCTTTCACTAGTTTTTTTGTTTTCCTTTGCCATAACCTTTCCAAAACCAACACCATGCAATTGATTGAGATCCTTTAAAATAGCCAGCTGACCTAAGAGTTTCAAAAAAAAAAACTATCAGAATGACAGTCTCAGAAAACCCTCAAGATTTTTTACATGTTTTTACTACTACCCTTTATCATCATGTCCTAGTCCTAGGTTTCGAGACCTGAGAAGTCAAACTGACCCTAGCTACTGTTGCGTTTTCTCCAGCCAAGTCGCACCCTGAACGTTTTACGGAATTATTTACTGCGCCTTGTGAGACGCTGTTAAGGCAGGGCCTCGGAGCTGCGGTGACTGTCAGGTCGCAGCACAGGGTGGTTTACGGAGGGGGCAGGCGCGAGGGGGCCTCGGGGCCTCATGAAGCAGCAGGGTTTAGGGTAGCACCTGAGCTTTGGATACTGGACCCCACAGGAGGTCGAGACCTGGAATTGGCCCTGGCTTGGGGAGCACGGGGGGGAATTCCCATAGTATGGATATATAACGGCAAGTGAGTGGCTGCTGTTTCCCTTTCCACTGTTTTATCCGGCCAGCTGACAGATATGCGGCTGATTTTCAGGGTCAGGCAGCCGGCGCCGCCGCACCGCCTCGGGCCCCGCCGTCAGCCCGCCCCGTCCCCGTGCCCTCCACAAAGATGGCTGCCCGCGGAGGTGACTGCGCTCCGCAGTCCAAGATGGCGGCCCTGCTGGCATCGGGGTGACCTTTCGCACTTTACGCTACCCAGCGGCGGCAACGTGCCCAAACCAAAGGTGGCCGCCCCTCAGCCTAGGTCTTCCCTTGCCCTTACCAAAAATGGCCCCCGGCTACACACCGCCCGGGGGCGTGCCGGGGGCGGGGCCCGGGCCGGCGGAGACGGGCGGCGGGGCGGGGCGGGGGCGCGCCCGCCGCCGAACCGGAAGTGCCGCGCTGCCTCCTCCAGCTGGTTGTCATTTCGTGCGGCAGCTCGGTCCGGAGGAGACGGGGCTCGGCGGCGGCCGGGTGGGGAGGAGGAGAAGGAGGAGGGAGGCACCGGCTGCGGCACCGAGGCAGGAAGCGCGGCGGCCGCTGGGGGGGGGTGGGAGGGGAAGGGAAGGGAAGGAGGAGAAAGAGAGAGGAAGAAAAAAGAGAAAAAGGCGAAACGAGCCGCCAGCAGCAGCAGCAGCGACTCTGCGCGGAGGACCCGCCGCGGCCAAGCTCGCCGGCGACTGCAGCGCCTCCCCGGAGCCGGTCCCGCGGCCGCCCTCTCCGCTCCTTCCAGCGCCCGGCAGCAGCGTCCCCGCCGCCGCCCTCCCGCTACCGGCTGGTTTACATGAGGGGCTCGGCCGCCCGCCTGGAGCCCAGACGACGCGCAGCAGGGGAAGGACTCCGCCGCGGAGCCGCCGCCGCCGGACCCCGCGCCCCGGTTAGTCCGCCGGGCTCCCCCTCCGCTCCGCCCCGCGGCCAGGAGCCCGTGCCGTAACCTCCGGGCGACTGGGGAGAACCGGTTAACACCTTCCATGGGGGAGAGAGGAGCCCGGCCCCCCGCCGCCTGCACCTTCCCCTCCCTGCCGGAGGCTGCTCCTCTCCTGAGGTAAAAAAAAAAAAAAAAAAAGGAAAAAAAAGAAAAAAAAGAGAAAAACCCAGCAAAAAACAAACAAAACCCCTCCGGCCTTCCCCCGACGGCAGGACTCTTGCGAGGGAGGGGGGACACCGCGGGGAGACCCCAGCGAGACCCGGGGCCTGGCGAGCCGAGCCGAGCCTCCCCGCGCCCTCCGGCCCGGCGCCGCGGGGCGCCGCGTCCCTGAGGAGGAGCGACGCGCCCGGCCGCCCGCGGGGCCGCCCGCCGCCCGCGGCTCCCGGAGGCACCGGCGAGCCCGGCACCAGGAACCACCCTCCCGGCCGCAGCGAGAGCGAGAAAAAACCTCCTTCCCCTTCCTCCCGCACGGCTCGCCGTCCCCTCCCTTCCCCCTTTCCCCCCGAACACTGAATTCGCGGATCGCGGAGATGAAAACCTTCCTCCTCGGACAGCCGGGACTCGTGTGAAGGACGCGCGGATACGGGATCGTAAAGAAGCAGCGAGCCTGGCGAGCTCAGAAACGCAGCCCAGAAGGAGCAGCATCGAGAATCCACCCTTCTCCTGCACAACTCGCTCCCCACCCAACACACACAGAATACTAATTTCCTGAGATAAGATCTTACCCCTTTAAACAACCGCACACGCGCACACACTGTATATTATTTCTATATATAATAGGTAAACCCAGCAGCACGGGAAAAAGCCTCCTCTGCAACTCACCCCCCCCCTTCACCCCCACTGAAGGCTGAATTTGAGGTAATTTTTTTTTCCCTTACCCACAGCAAAGACTCTTTTTGAACAGGACACAAATATATATTAGATTATAGAGATGTATTAAATTATTTCAGATCTAAATCTATTTTTTTGCTGCCAAGGAATAGGGGGATCAGACATCATTGTACATTTTTTTCCCCCTCTTAACTCATTTATGGGCGAGTCAAAGCTGCCGAGGAGGAAAAAAACAGAATAGTTAGAATCTCTTTATCCTTATCCCCAGAAGCTTTTTCTCTCGTTGCTGTGCATTTCCTTTTGAAAAAGGAAACCTCTTATTTTGTGAACCAAAGATTTATTTTTCCCTTCCTCACAGCCAGAGGAAGGAAACGGACAAATTGACACATTTAAATAGTTGAAGAGATTATCTTTTACGAAAACAAAATCTATATCTGAATCTGAAATAGCGTGGAGGGAGAAACTGGAATATCTAGCTAAAACAAGGATACTTACTAATCTCTCCTCAGAAGAGGAAGAGGTAAACGCTAAACATCAACTTGTTCTTAGAGGGAGGATTCAAACCCTAAATATAATAAATGGGGGATTACGGGTTTGGAGTGTTAGTGCAAAACAACACTGGAAATAAGTCAGCTTTTCCAGTCAGATTTCATCCGCATCTGCAGCCTCCACACCATCATCAAAATGCAACCCCCAGCCCTGCTGCTTTTATAAATAATAACACAGCTGCCAATGGCAGTAGTGCTGGGTCAGCTTGGCTCTTTCCTGCTCCAGCTGCCCATAATATTCAGGATGAGATTCTGGGGTCAGAAAAATCTAAAACTCAGCAACAGGAAAAGCAAGAGTCCCTAGAAAAACAGCAGCTTTCCCCTAGTCAAAGTCAGGAAGCAGGCATGTTATCTGAACCTGAGAAAGCTAAAACTGAAGAAAATCAGGGCGATAACTCTTCAGAGAACGGCAATGGAAAGGAGAAAATAAGAATAGAATCGCCGGTGTTAACAGCATTCGATTATCAAGAGGCTTCAGGGCTGGGTACTTCAACGCAGCCCTTGACATCCACCGCATCTTCTCTGACTGGTTTTAGTAACTGGTCTGCAGCTATAGCTCCTTCTTCTTCTACAATAATCAATGAAGATGCAAGTTTTTTTCACCAGGGAGGGGTCCCTGCTGCCTCAGCTAACAATGGTGCTCTGCTGTTTCAGAATTTTCCACATCACGTCAGCCCTGGCTTTGGTGGTAGCTTTTCCCCCCAAATTGGACCCCTCTCTCAACACCACCCTCATCACCCCCATTTTCAGCATCATCACAATCAACATCAGCAACAGAGGCGGTCTCCTGCGAGTCCTCACCCACCACCATTTACACATAGAAATGCTGCTTTTAATCAATTGCCTCATTTGGCTAATAATCTTAACAAGCCACCTTCTCCATGGAGCAGCTACCAAAGTCCATCGCCTACACCATCTTCATGGAGCCCTGGTGGTGGTGGATATGGTGGGTGGGGAGGGTCCCAAGGTCGAGACCACCGCAGGGGACTGAATGGAGGGATAACACCCCTGAACTCCATCTCGCCCTTAAAGAAGAATTTTGCAAGTAATCATATCCAGTTGCAGAAATATGCTCGACCCAGCTCAGCCTTTGCTCCAAAATCATGGATGGAAGATAGTTTGAATAGAGCTGACAACATTTTTCCTTTTCAGGTGAGTATGCGCTGTTATAGCTGTAAGAAAAATAATAAATTAAGTGCATTAAAATGCCCTAGAAACGGTGGGATATGGGGGTTTGAATAATACAGTCTGATTGTATGACCTGTATGTTTGCAACTAAAAATATATATATATAACTTGAAATGTCACTGTGTGAATTACACTCTTCACGATCTCAGCTGTGAATTGTGCTTTTTTTTTTTTTTTTTTTTTTTTTTAAGTGCTGGTCATATCTATAGCCTACCAGACATCTGTAATTAGTTAGTTCCCTTTATCTTAATTTTTATACACATTAAAACATAATTAATGAGTATGTATAGTTATAAATAGCAAGTAGATCTACAAAAAGGTGTAAGTAAAAAGTTAAAGTAAAAAAATAAGTGTTGCTTGGTGAAATATGAAAGATCTGAGGTCTTTTCAAGTATTTGAAGATGCATCCAATCTGAGAAAAACTATTAAATCGTTGTATTTTGTTTTACAGTATCATATGGACTTGTCTTGTAGAGCATCATGATTTTTGTAGACTTTTAAAAACATCTTTATTTTTATCTGTGGTGAGAATTTCCTCAGCAATGGTAGCAAATTTTTGTTACAGACCATTAAATCATTACCAAAAATAGATCTGGACAAACGTCAGTTAGTGGTCTTCTGTATTTCAATATGGCCTTATCCTGACAGGAGGATATCTTGTCTGACATCTCAACCTCTCCTAGGCTGACTCTGTATAAATTTGAAAAGAACTGTATAATGTGGAACCTAATCTGCAGTAAACATTGAAATAGAAATGCTCTTTATCAGACCACTACTTAAACCTAGATTTTATGTGCATGTGCTTTGTGAACGCCTGGAGGGTGGATTTAGAAACATAAGAATTCTTTAACATCCAGTGCATTGTTTTTCAGGATCTTCAGATGAGGACAAAAGTAAAAATTTCAAAATGATATGCAATATTTCTAGCCATGGTGCAAGAAGCAGGACAACCTACTTTTAAATAATTTGAAAGATCAGTCGATAAGAACCGTGCAATATGTCTCATGTCATAAACCACCCTAAAGAAATAGAAACATGTTTAATAATGACCTTATGGATTCAGACAGAGGAACAGTTCAGTTCTCCTTAGTAAACTGTTCAGTTTCTGTTTGGTTTGCAGGGCCTATGCAGCCTGCTGACAACAGAGCAGCTGCTGGCAATAACTTTCCATTAAAGACCTTTTATTTCTACTGCAGAGCTACTAGCTGGTTAAATATCAGGTAGAGTCCATGTAGCTCTAGAATGCGTAGTAATATCTGATTTTAATGTTGGGATTTGGAATTAATATAAACAACCTGTGTCCAGCACACCAGATTTATGCGCTGAAACCATTAGAGAAGGGGACACAGCTGGAGTCGGTCTTTTTTCAGCCTCGCTGCAGCAGGACTTGGCTCACAATTTAATTCATTTTCTACCCTGACACGTAGCTGATGTACAGACTGACAGAATGAGATCAAGTGTGTCCTTGCTGTTACGTTTAAGGCCCAAAAGCACATTAACTGATAGAAATGTGCTTGGTTTGGTATCAAGAAAATTTCAGAAAAGTGACAAAATCAACCTTGACACTTGGGTTATGTTCTGAAAATAAAATATAAGACACCTGTATTTTGGTCATGGTCAAAAATAATTTTTATGTAGCATGTGGGTATCTGTTTACGTGAACACTAAGATGAAGCTATACATGTCACGACCAAGTCTGACACTTATACGTGCCAGGAAAGGGAAAGTGTTAAAGTGAAATGCTTTCCAGTCTGTTACCATCACTTCTGTGAAAAAAAGGGCAGGGCCGAAAAACAGGACTTCAGCACTGCAGACCTAAAAAGATGCTGATTAATTTTGAAGCCATCTTGGACAACTGCTTTTTATAACTTTTCTTTTATGCAAAATATTTATCCCCTTTAGTCACCCAGTGATTTGAGTTTCAAAAGCACATTACATTTTTGAATTGCTGAAAACAAATGATGTAAAATTTGACCTTTAGAATGCTTTCTTTTCTTGATTATGCTGCTTGGGTGGCTGACTTAAAGCAGAAATGAGGAGTTTTGCTTGCGATATATGTGTGTGTGCATGCATTTACATATATGTGTGTATAAATATATATATATTTATATACATATATATATATGAAGCGTCCTTGGTGCAATCATGTATTGGACAAGGTTATTTTGTTAATGGAATCTTCTTATATTCCTATTTAGGAAATAATTGAAAGCTGTCTTAGCAGCAAAACAATGGAGTAATTTGAGACAACTATCCTTCTCATTTAATATTTATGTTTTGTTGCTTAAATGATTAACAAGTTTTGCTGTAATAGAGTGAAAATTAGTTTCTTTGGAAGACAAGGTGTAAAGCAGCAATTGCAGATATTTGGGGCTCACTTTGTGTATATATATGTGTGTGTGTGTGTGTATTAGCAGAGGTTATCTTTACTCCAATGCTTAATGAAACACAAGTATATGTTTTGATGGAAATCTTAGGGTAACCAAGCGTAAGTGCTCGTTTCCTCTTTGGGGAGGACAACATTGCATAATGTCCCCATAAACCACTAATGTGAACTACCGCTCACTTCAGATATTTCTGCCCCCAGCTCTTAGTCACTTGTGATGAAATGGGCATTCCAAAATTCGCAGATAAAAGGAAAATGTTGTATTGATCTGCTTGATAATCTTGTGATTATAGTGGTTGCGTGCGTGGTATTCAGAGCTGCAAGCAAGCCATTGTGCTGTTTTTCCTAAGTGTTTCCCTTCTGGAATTCTGTCTCATTACCCCGCACAAGTAGACCTCTATAGCAACCTCTTGTTGCAGAGATAGAAATTGAAGCAACGTAAGAAAAGACTATTACCAGACCTGTTAATGAAATTAAGTCTTGATACTGTGCTTTAACCAGTGGGCAGCCTTTTCCCTTCAAAGGTCTTTTGAAAAGAGAAAAGCCATTGTTCTTTGTGCAGTCATTTGAAAAGGAAATGGTCTGCAAACGAAAAGTGGTTCCCGGAAAAAAAAAAAAAAAAAAAAAAAAGTGCTTTTGGATACCATAGCTTTCCCTGATCATTAATAAGTGAAAAGAGATGTGACTGTGACTATTTCATCTGACAAAGTTACTGATTTTTTTTTTTTTTTTAATAATTCCTTCTACTTCGCTCCTTGCAGCATTATCAAACTAAGTGCTCAGTAATTGCATTTTGCTGTAGCATTGGCCTCAAGGTTGTTTGGGCTTTCCTTTAACTATGTACTTGTACTTCCTCATGAGAGTGGAACAGCCTGCCTGTTATGCAGTGCGTAGATCTTGCTTTTATAGGCATTTCCAGGTTTCCTGATCTCAGCTTCAAGTGCGTGATGACACTTCTGAAATTGATCTTTGAAACCACTAGCAAGTTAAGCAACGCTTCATATAAAAATACTTCAAAATAATTTGTGTTTATTTCTGGAATCGGACTTGAAAATAATTGCCCATTTCAAATAAATTTGTCCGTGAGGATAGTTCATTATATCCATTTGTTCAAAATGTTTTTTCTTTTTTTTTTCTGCAGTGGCTAATTTCCAGGTATATAACCCCTTCCAAATCCATTGAGAGTCTGTGCCAAAGGGACTTTCTCCTTCCCCAGGCAGATATGGAATGTCTGAGAAGACACATATGTGATTACAGAATATGTTCTAATTCTAAACTATAGGTGATATTTGTTTGCATGTAGAAATAGTTGATTTAATAAGTGCGTTAAAACAACTAATGCTCATGAATTGTAATTTAAAAACTCTTGAATGCATTTGCCAATATTTCCTCTTGAAGAAATTTTGCAAGTAGATTTGTTTACTGTGCTTTTAAAAATATTAGTTGTTGAGGAACCTTTTCAGAAATTATGCAGTCTAGCTGCATAAAATGAGACTCCTTGTTCTGCAGAAAGTTTTGCAGAACTTTTTCTTCATTCTACTAGCAGCAATTATTCTTTGAAATTTCAGGCTATCATTTAAAAATGGAATAAGTACTTGAAATTGGATTTTTAAATGTCCAGTCACCCATTTTTCTATAACTACATCAGCTGTTTAATAATTAGTGTTTTGTATGCCATTCCCCACAGCTATTGGTCTGTGGAATTAGAAGCACTCTAATGTGGTATGACATGCACAAGTTAAGCGCTATGGAAGTTAACACTCTTCTTGTTTTATAAACTTACTACTGACGTTAATACTTCGGCTTTGGCCCTCCTGTGAGGTTTTGACCTCAGGGTTTCTTTTTAAAGAGAGCTTTTGTTAGAAGCTATTTGAATTATGTTTGTATTTTCCAAAGGTTAAAGAGAATGCTCTTAATAATTTATTTTCAAAGCAAAATGCTTACATATTTCGCAGTCCAGTACAAAGATTGAGAGCACAAGATATTGTGGAAAATAGCTTATAGAAGATAGATACACACACACACACACACATATATAAATATATATATATATATATATAAAATATATATAAAATGTGGCTAAAATAGTATCAGACATGTTATTGGAAATTTTTATAAAGGTTATAATTTCTATTGCTTAAAAATATGTTCAAGTTTGACAAAACCAGAAGTGCTCCCTCCCAAAAAAGCTCCTACATTATGTGTCACTTAATTTTTCCAACTTCTTCTTATTGTTCCCTGCTGAAGCTATAAATGATGATCAGGGCAGCATACAGCAACATCCTTTCAGGAAAAGCCTGTTTATTCAAAGCCTTTAATTCACTGGATCCTGGACTGGAAGCTGGAATACAGTGTTTGCAAGGTGGTTGGCAGGATGAGGGAACTTACCCAGAAGTAGAATCAAGTCCAAATTTGCTTCAGTCTGATTAAGACAAAAATGTGGATCTTGTATTTAGTATCTACAGTATTACCTCTCCCTACACACTGTCCTTTGCCTGTGATGCCAGGCTTTTTAATTAGGGGAAATAGGTAGAAGTTTTCAGGCTTCTGATGCTATAATGAGGGTGGCAAGAATAGTTGTAAATTTTCTAATTTTCACTAGTATTCTGGTTTGACAAAAATTTAAATATATGAAGTAAGCCCTGGTTTTAGGTATCACCCCCCCATATATATATAACTACACTGACTGCATAAATAGTGCTTAATCACCTTCAATAAATTGTTTAACTCACTGACTTGCTTTGCATTATTATTGATGTTTCAATATTCAGAGAAATCTTATAATATAAGATGAGGCACAACCTTAGCTACAAGCAAGGACTCACACCTGGGTAACAGTTTTACTTTTGTACAGTTTGGGTTTTTACCATTGGCAGATTCTTCTTGGGAAGGACTGAACAGAAGCTCTCAGATTCTGGAATCCTATTTGTGCAAGTGCTAACAATGCTGTGGGTGCAGATTAAATATTGTAGGTCTCCACTTTAATAGTGAAGTTAGATCTACATTTTTTTGATATACAAGAGAATTTAGGTACGGGATTTTTGAGTGCTGAGCATGATCTTCCTGTGCATGAAAAATTTTTGTTTAATTTCTGTTGCATATGAGGATATCCTGGTATATATTGCATATGCTTACTACCAAATGACTGTTGTTTTAGAATGAAATGTTTTTGGACTTTTTAAAAATAAAAAATAGAATTGGAATTAGAATCTAGTGATTTGCTATTTGCAAGTGCAGTTTTACAGAACGTCTAAATGTAAAATGATCCGTCTGGATGCTGATGGGGAGAGCAGTATAGTCACAGAGATGAAGTAGTTTGCCTACACTGTATGAATCTCATGACAAAGTTGTGACATGAAATCCTGGGCTCTACTACTAATGTTTTAACAATTCGATCGCATTATTATGCACACTCTACATATTGAAAATGATTTCTAGATAATAGGATAATCAGAATATTTTTATTTCTAGACAGAACTGGCCAGGGTTTAGCTGTGATATTTGCTGTTGTAAGAATATTGGCAGTCTCAATAGCTCTCTGTTAATCAGATTTGATAGCTGTTACCTCCTGTCGATTTTGTGCAAATAATACTGCTATTCAAAATGATGTTTAAGGAATATTTCTTAAAATGTTGCTGACTTTTAAGCATAATCATGTATTAAGACTGAAGGTTGATTTATGGTCTTGTTTTCAGCCTGATGTCCTTCTGCCTTTGTTCCCCTTTCCCAAGGGTAAATGTGCATGCCCTTTGGGCCCTCTGATAAAGCAAAATTTTAGATCCACTAAAACAAACTCCTGTAAAGCAAAGTTCTTGTGATCAACCTTTGTAAACAACATCAGGCTGCAGTTATCGTAATTTGTTACTGAAGTGTACACACTCTGCTTTATTTCTGAGTAGGCATTATTCCTGTTGAAACACAGGAAATTCCAGTTGAACATAAGACAACACTTCTTCAATGTGAGGGTGGTTAAACACTGGAACAGGTTGCCCAGAGAGGTTGTGGAGTCTCCATCCTTGCAAATATTCCAAACTCAACTGGACACGGTCCTGGGCAGCCTGCTATGGCTGACCACATTTGAGCAGGAGGGTTGGATGAGATGATCTCCAGAGTTTCTTGCCAACCCCAACTAGTCTATGATTTTATATCCTTTATTTATTAAAATAAGTAAGTATACAGTAAGCACTTTAGCGTCCTAGAGAGTGCTGTTAACTTCATGAACTGATCCATTAAAAACACTATTACATTGTTACTAATTCTGTGTGAAATCTCCTGAAGAAAACATCAGTTTTTCTGATGCATAGTCCATATGCTTTATAACTCATAACTAGCAAGCATCTGAGACTAACTCTTCCACATTTTTATTTACCAGTTAATGATCAATATCCACTAATCTATCATCAGTCTTTATTTTCAGATATTTTATATATATATATATATATATATATATAAGATGTATCAGATACATACTTCAGATGTACTATGTCTTCTTGGTAAAATGTGTGGATCGCCTTGGAATTCCTTAGAGAAGTAAAATTAGTGCTACTATTTTTAAGGCAGTCTCAAAATAAAAGATATTTAAATTCTATAAAAAATAAAAAAAAATTACCTGTTGTGACTTTCTATTGTAGGGTGGACCCTTTCAATATCCTGATAGTCAGCTAAGTTAATGGAGCTGTGTTACAAGTAGGTACTGTGCAAACCTCTGAACCAGTTGAGTAGGGCATTTTGGTGAATTTTATTTGGACATCTAAAACTCTGAAGTCTTTTCACAGGATAGGTGAATGTATATACCAAGTTCTTGAGTTTATTCCACTTACCCAGAGAGGTGAGTTGCTACATTCGTTTCAGGAATATATCCAAAATCAGTGTAACAATAGCATCAGTAGATCTGTCTTAATCTGCTCTTGCAGAATACAAAGCACAAGTGTTATGGTAAAGAAGAGCAGTAAATCAGTAATTCATACTCCATAGCAAGGGAATGTGGAATTCAAAGGGATTTGTCATGAAATACTTATCTAATGCTTCTAAAAATAGTGAGTAAGCAGCTTATAATAATTGTCAGCTCCTGGTGAGAATTACTCTAGCTTCCGGCTCTACTTTTCCTGATAAGTGGCTGTTTTTGGTAAGGGCACAGTGCTAGGAGCTTAACATGGTTTGCTCTCTTCTAATGAATGACTATAATGAGCAGTGACATGGAGGAATAAACTGTTTCAGGCAGTCCAGGAGCAAGGCTGATCTTCCCAAGGGTGTTGAGGCTGGAGCAAGTTAGCACCTTGAGCTAACAAGGATGTTTAGACATTCTGTAAGCACAGAGACCTTTCTGTTTGAAACCTAAGCGAGAAACAGATGTTAGCACATCAGCATATTAAGGGTGCTCTAGATGCCTCCAGAATCTAAACTCTGTCAGTTGAGACTGGACAATAGGGGTCCTTAGAGTCAGTGTTTCGTATTAGTGCTGTCCAAGTCACTGGAACCACTGAAGAGCAAGGAATGCTGAATATAGACCATATTTTAGGCATGTTCTGTAGCAAGTCCTTATTTCTAAGTCATTACTAATATAAACTCTGTTCTCAATGCTGAAGACTATGTATCCCACTAAGCTCTCTGTTCACCACTGTCGCTTACTTCAAAATAACATAGACATTTGAGAGACAAGATACTAGCTCAGGGCTGATGTAGCATAGCACATACACGGAACGATAAACTAGAAGTTACTTGACTATGTTTTTTCCTTTAGTGTTGCTCAGAAAAGTGAAATGTTAAGTGCCAAAGACTTGAAACTCCTAAGGCTTTGCGCTTTGTGAGGCAGGAATTTTGTAGCTGTTCATGGCTTTGAGTTGAGGTTAATTCCACACAGAGAAACACAATGCAATATAAAAGCCAGGATGGAACAAGAATAGCAACTAAGGAATGTCTAGTTTTCAGAAAATGCTTCCACCTGTGCTTTAGGCTATTTCTGTCACTTTGTGGAGACTGCTGAAAATGTAGAGATTGTCTTCTAGTATCCGTTCTGGAGCTGGATCCTGCTGGAACCTAATAGATCCAGGATCCATTAAAATGATGCACACACTACAATGTTTACTCCTTTAACTGCTTATGCTATTTAATTTCAACCTTCAAATGTATTTTAGTGTAACTAAGGTTTGAAATAATTAGGCAGTAGTAATATATAAACCAGGCCAATAAAGTAAATATTACCAGGAAAGGAAGAAATCAGTAGGAAATGCATGAAACAACAACAGCCTTCCCCCTACCCCCGAATTTAAGAATACGAATGTGTGTGATAGTTTCTCCAAAGTTCATCTTTTCTCTTTTAATATATATGAACAAGGAAATAAATACTGTGGAGAGACAGGAAAACTATACTTTTTATCATACTTTTGATTTTGGGCTAGACTAGTATGGCAAATTTTTCTAAACTCTGATCGTTCTAATGCTACTTGTAGTGCAGTACATCTGGGTAGAAATACTTCATTTGTTCTTTGTCAGTAGTAAGCTGTTCTGAAGAGAAGAAAAATAACAGTAAATTTAGTTGAGAAACTGTTTTTATCAGTAGGACCATAATCTACGAACTTGGAAATGGATCAGGACCCTGGAGGCTGGTGGATTCCCGCTCTTAAAATAGTATTAGATACTTAAAATTCAAGATGACTGATCACTATCTGATGCCTCTTGCAACATTGCCTTTGGTACTGCTTTAGCACTTTAATACTGCAAGTAGAGGACAATATATCTTGACACTCATAGTTTTAAAAGTGATCAAATCTAGATCTGTTTGTTTTGGAGAATTTTCAGCTTCATGGCTACAGCTGGGGGCAAAACCTGTGTATTCACTGCTGTAGTAATGATAGTTGTAGTAGAGAAGTGGGTCAGAGCAAACATCTGTCTTGAGTTGCACATACCTTGCTTTCTTATTTGAGCAGATACTTTCCATGCTTCATCTCGGTTCAGAAATGAACCTCTCAGAAGCTGAATGAAATACAACCTTCAGGACTGATTTTAGCATTCTTCTTGGACACGAAAAAATTAAATGTAAGGTCAAGAAATATAATTATGTAAAATTCTATCTAGCTATTTCCATACATGTATATAAATAGACATGTAAAAATCTGTCTATAAATAGACGAAGATAGATGGATGAATAATTTTGAGAACGAGAGGGATTTTTTTTGCTTGCATTAGTGACCTTTTATGATACTATAAAGACTTCAAAATTTATATTTACTTTGGTTGCACTGAATTTAGTAATTAAAGTAATGTAGTACTGGAATATTTTCTTGTGGCTTGAATTAACATAGTGCCAGACTTGCAAGATGTAGAATTTGATGTATTATTTGGGAAAGATTGAACCATATAGATGTTAAATGGTGGCTTGGGCTAATATGAAGGAGAAATATTTGGTAAGTATACTTCAAATGGATTGCGATAACGAAATGGTAGGATACAGAAGTCATCTTGCCTCTGATTTGTTGTGTCTTGCATATCTAGTAATGTGTGGAATATCAAATTTCTGAACTCCTTGAATTAAAAATCAGAGCTAACTTTTCATCCAGTAAACTAGACTATTTGGAATAGTAGTATTTGCAGGAAATACTTTATAATCATGGATACTCTGAAATGAATGTGCAGAACTAGATTAGCGCAGTTTATAGTATAGTAGTTTCGGTGAAGGAAATGATACAAGTTTCCAGAATTCGGATTTTCTGTAGCTAGGCTGAAATACCTATTTTGTGACTTTTCCTTGTCGCCCAATATATGATCTTTGCTTCCTGACTATGAACTGAAAGTCTTTCTAACAATGTTTAATAAAATTTATCAAGAAATACAAAGGAATTGGGGATCTTAAGAGATTGATTATGATAAATACAGATCTGAGTCATATTTAAGAATATTCTAATTTGTGTTATTCTTATGTCACACTGACTTTAGCGGTGTATAGGTGTGTGTTTTTGTTTAATTCTGCTCTAATGATGTAGAATAAAACTGCAGTTTTTATGCTTTTTATGGTTTGCTTAACACTATGTTGCCTAAACTGGCTTTGTTTATGTTTACCTGCAGGATCGCACAAGGACTTTTGACATGCATTCACTGGAGAACTCACTAATTGACATAATGAGAGCTGAAAATGATTCACTGAAAGGTAAATTTAGAGAAAGATTATTTCCTGAAGTGAATAATTGGGATGACGTGGTCGCTTAGAATAAAAAACTTCAGTTTTGGTCAGGACAAGTAAAGTTGTGCACCTAGTGCATGTAGGTCAGCTCATGTAGGCTTCCTTTTTTCATTTGTCTCTAGATGAAGCTATTGTGGCATATGAGCATTTAAATGTCTTCTGCCTTTATCTGAAGCGATAAGAAACACAAATGTAAGCTGATCTTTTGTGCAAGGCTGTGCTGTTTTTAATAGATGCAGTGTGTGCTGCCTATAAAACTGATTAGCTTCAGAAATCTTTTTCAGATCAGTAAGATACAACTTTCCACTTGATAGTATTTTCCTACTGAAGTCATAGTTCTTTCTGTCTTGGGGAAGAATGAGGTTTAACTACTTTAGTTTAAGAAGAACATTGAATATTTCATCACAATTTTTTCAGTTCTTTAATTTTACCACCTTGAATAGTGGAGTTCTTTATTTACTAATGAGAAAGGAAGGGGCGTTGAACCAGCCTGCACTTGGGATTTATCTTCTTTTGCCAAGTGTAATCTTTCCTTGAAAATACCTTAACTTGTTGAATATTCAGAGCATTGTCTACATATTTGATTTTATCTATACCTGAATAGAAACAGGCTATGGGTATAGAATTCAGAAGTCTAGTTTCTCATTCTTTTTTGGTATGAGCAGTAATCTTTGTTTCAGTTCAGGGGTTACTTGTGAGTAACAGTAGTCAATCTTTTATTTATACTCATTATCTAAGAGCTCAATTTTGTTACTGTTCATGAGACCACTAAAAAACAACATGGATGTGTCATTTTTTTAAAGTCAATTTCTTTTGATAAGCAAAAAGCTTGTGGTAATGAAATCTGACTTGTTTTAATAGTGATTCTCACTCAGAGGAGCAATCTTTGATTAACTGACAATACTTTGTGTTCATTGCATTCACTTTGGTCTGAAATACAGCTTACATTTCACATCCCCAGTACGGCACAACAATTTAGGGAGACAAGAAACACCAAGAGAAACACTCTCCTACTGAAATTACAAGGGGAGCTTGATAATGATAAAATGATTACCAGATTAATTCGAAATTCAAAATACATTCCCTGGTGTGGGTCAGGCCTTTATTAATGACAAGTATTAACAGCTTTTCTTTGTTATATATGCTGTCTGGTAGATGGCAACGTCCATACTGCCAGCATTAGCAGTCAAGGTGCTCTTCCTTGACTGCAGCACCTGGGACTTGCTCAGACCATCTATTCAACTCTCAGGCAGGCCTAGCCCAGGTTTTAGCTGCGAACATCTGACTAGATGACAACCCAAAGTGACATGGTGTAGACCAAAAAAAAATCTACCCGTACAGTTGATTTTAACATGGTCAGGTTGCTATGTACTTACATTCAATGACTAAGCAAGGGCAGTTTTGTGCAGCACTCCCAATTTTTGGTTTAAATGCTCTGAGGAGATTGTTTAGGATTGAAAACTCTTTTTGAACGCTTTCCGTGTTTTAACAAAGAATGCTGGAATAAATGTGTCAGCAAAGAATATGCATAGTTTGATGCATGTTAATTCCTGCTTGAGCTTGATTGTTAATCCCCTGTGCAATGTCATCCATGCTTTGTCTAAAACTGTATTTATTGCGTCAAAATGATCAGAACAGTGTAATATAAATACGGTTTTGTTCTGGGAAATCTACCTTATTAATAGATTCTTTGTAAGTCATTCTGTTTCAAGCTTAATAGTTCTAAAACACAAGAAAAAAAGCCTCAACACTGAGTAGATTTAATAGTGATCCTACTTGTTATGCTTTGTTGTGAAGTCTCTTCTACACTGTTCAAGGGTATCTTCAGCAAAAAAATTAGCTTACAGTGAAGCATGCACTGAATTTGACTGCTGCTTGCAGACTTATGCAGTCTCTTATTTGCTATGATACATTTTGGAATATATTTAGGAATGAATTTTTATTCAAACTAGCATCTCCCATGTTGCAGTAATGCTGTAGTGATAGTCTGTAAGTAGGGCAGGGTTCGTAAGAAGAGGAAATACTTTTAGTTAAGCCAACTGATACAGCTGGAAAAAATTGCTGCTTTCTGGTCCAAAACACATTTCAAGTTGCATCTGATGAAGGGCTCATATGACTCTGATCCTTTTGTATTTTTTTCCCATCTATATCACTTGGTTTAAGATTATGTCTTAACACAGATTCCATTTCTCTTCAAATCTTTGCTTTACTTTTACTTAAACCAATTGGAAAGAATCTTTAAAAACCTCAGATACAGAAGTCATAAAATATGACAGATTCTGTTTGTCAGTTCAAAATCCTGCTTTCTATTTCAAATATGGGCAGTTATATAAGCATATCCTTAAAAAGTTTTTTATTTTGTGTTTTAAATAGGTTAATTGTGCGTATGATGCTTTTAAATTAAAGTTGGGTAGTCTCATAAGGGAAAGCTTCTGGGCTTGAAACTTTAGAAATAGGCTGGACAAGACACTAATAAACCATACTATAGAGAGCAATCTCAGAATGGCATGGAAATAATTTCGGTGATCTAATAGGTCTCACCGCTCTCTTTTGAGTTGTTGAAATGCTTTATTATTCACTTAGCATATGTTTAATGCACAACACTAACACCACCCCCTTTATATTGTAGTGGACTCTAAGGGAAAGGAGTGCTTTGTTAAAGTATACTTTCAAAATAACTTGGAATATGGAAAAGATATTAGATACTAATCACAGTTTGGAATTTGCTGTCTCTTGGAACTTTAAAGAAATCTTCTGTGTCTTTAAATGGTGTGTTCAGAATAGTGGGGTTTGGGTCATGAAATAAAATAATAAGAGTTCTGAATTTAACAAAATCCATCCTCACTGTGTACATGTTGACTGAGGTAGCTCTGCTAGTCATGGGTTTGTTTAGAAGAGTAATAATTATATTCTTGGATTGTTTTGCTCTATGAAATAAAAGTTGTGTTTCCTGGTAGAGGTTTAAAGATGAATCTTAAGTATCATTGGTTTAGGGTATTCGATATTACCTTTTAACACTTTCTATAGGCATTTTATCATTTTTTCTCATTCTAATTTATATTTTTATCCCTGCTTGAATCCTCTTCCTTTGCTGAGCAGCTGCCATTTCAATATGTTATTTTTATCCACACGAGTGACTGTGCTGCATTCTGCATAGCCAATGACAATCTGCAGAAGCCTTTCCCTGGAGACTAATTGCATCTTCTTTACAATGTATTTGGCCTTCATGAGCTGAGCCTGGGATCCAGAGACTGATTTTTTCGAATCTGGGTCTTCCAGATGGCAATTTGAACATTACTGTAATAGTCGTAGGTTACCTAAATATTTCCTTGTTAACTGACACTGAGATGTCTTTAAATACTTTATAGCAGCAGACTGTTTTATTACTGAAATATCCTGTGCTTCAGTTCAGTTCAGGATATAGAGTTATTGCCTGGAAATAGTGCGAGGTGAAATGGATTAAAGAAGCAGACCAGCACATCTGCCTCTAGGATGGCAAAGCCCCCCTGTAAAATTCTGATGTGAACAGCTCGATATCTGCATGAATGCCATGTGGTGAAAAATGAGATTGAAGATACTTACGGATGAGAAGGAAGGTCTGCAAAGTAGCAGAAGCTCAGACTGTGTATGCAGTGCTGGGAGGGCATGTGGAACAGCAGCTTTGAATGTAAGAGATGAGAAAGACAGCGTGATGAGAACTGTTTGTTTGTTTGTTTTTCCAATGGTTCACCATTTTGGATTTCTCCGAGTGAGCTAGTATACCTAACTGAATTTTTAAGAGAGTCATCAGCCCCTTAATAGTGACCTGAAAAACTGTGTCAGGTATGAAGAAAGTAGGTGGGGATTCCCACAATGAATCTTATAAAGCGTCCTTGGAACAAAGGGGATGAATGGTTTTGACACTTTTCTAAATGTCAGAAAAGCAACCGGATTAGCTGTTGCTTTTCTCGTTGTATGGAGTATGCAGTGTGTTCATATTAATCAAGCAGAACGTGCCATTTGGTTTCCCATGTGACCCGGGTAATTTACTGAGAGTCTGGAGAAAATGAGGCCCAATTTTTGCAGAGGGCTAAATAGTAAAGGCTACAATTCTTGGTAGGTAAGTGGTGCTTTATGTATGCACAGGATAAAAGCTGAGCTTTTTAAAAAAGTAAAAACAAGATCCTTTTTTTAAATTATTATATAAAACTTTTATGTTTTCATAGGGATGAGGAGAACTTCAAGTTGATGGCCAAAATAAATTTTTCTTGCCTACTCTTGTTTTATGCTAAGAGATACATGGGCTATTTGCTGAGTGCTGAAGCCTAAGGCCTCTGACAGATCTGTATGGCTGCTGCTTGATGCTGCCGTTGTCCTCGTGGTCTCTGACACCCTGTGTACGGGGAACGAGGTTTCTCACGGGGAGCTATGGTGTTCTTACCTCAGGCTTGTACGAGCAAGCTTAGCTGCTAAGCCAGTTTGGGGGCCTTGTCTCAGAGCACTTTTATGTAAGGATTACTCGCTACCAACTTTATTATATCGGATAATTGCTGTCATTAGTAGAAAACATGCAAAACCTTTCACCGCCACTGCGTCAGGCACTAACATGGTTACTCCAAACATGGTTTGGGATAATTCTCTGCAGGAGTTGTTGGTGAATGACTGTACTGAATGATTCCTACTCAGGATCTTCTTGAGTTTTACTTCCTACCCAGTAATCAGGAAAGGCTAATGGGATTTGCAAACTGAGGGAATATTAATTAAGATGATAACTAGCTGAAATATTCTCTCAAAAATGTTGCTGAAGTGGGTGTAACAGCAAAAAATTCTTGCTGACAGAGCTGAGATGGGAAGCAGTCTGCATGCATTTTATTTGGAATCGGCAGCTGTCGTGCCTGTCATAATCCACTATTTTGAACTGGGTTAAGATACAGGTATTATAATTGCTTTTAACAAATAAGGGCGTGCATTCTGGCCAAACATAGCTAGTATTGATTTGGCCTACTTTTTATACTATTCATATAAATAATTTAATTTTTTTAGTCCTTTCACAGTCCTTTTTTTTTTTCAGTTTGTTTCTTGTTGATTTGTCCCTGCTTTTCCAATGATTTTACTGGAGCCTGCATTTAAAAATAGCTAACAGTTTAGTAAGAAAATGAAATTCCTTGGGCAACAGGAAATAACAGAAATCTCTTATTAATAAATTCTGAGATCAGACTGTAGATTTCATTCTAACCATACACAGAGGTAATCACAGGCATATATAAGGTTGTGATTTTACATTCCTTGCCTGGTATCTAACAAACATTTAACTTTTCGTAGAAAATGAAATTTAAGGTGGAAAGTTTTGTGGCTTGACCTGAGTGCTGCTTTTTAAGAGATGCTTGGTTGGATGGGACTTAGAGCGGAAAAACTTGAGCAGCAAGAAAAAAGCATGCGTGGAATTTGCAAAAATATGAGGACTCGAACACACATAATAATCAGTTATATATTAGAGAAAACGTACATGCCTGTACATTTTCTCTCTCTCTTTTTTTTCTCCTCTTTGGAGAGACCTTTTCTGAGCGGTCCCTTGCTGCAGTGGGTCCCTAATCGCAGCGAGCGGCTCTAACCCGGAGCTCCCAAATGCTCCCCGCGGAGGTGAGCCCGCTGCAGCTGTAGAAAGGGCCGGGGCGGGGGGGGGCGGTGATGCCGCCCGCTGAAACGTGGGTGCAAATCCGCGGGTGCCCAAGCGCGCTCCCCTTGAGTTACATGTTGAAAAGGAGGAAAAGAAACGCGGGGGAGAAGGAAGGGAGGAGTCTGAGAGTCCGCGGCCGGCGCGGCCCCCGAGGAGCGCGCCGCGCGGTGCTGCCGAGCGCGGAGCCGCCGCCGGAGCCGCCGCCGCGGGCGCCCGGTAGCGGCGGAGCGGCGGGGGCTCGCCGGGGCCGCGGCCGAGCGCGCTATCTGCGCTGCGTCCGCAAGCTGCCGCGGTCTGACAAGGCTTGGGCGGGCCGGGGGGGCTGCGCTGCGGCCCGTCGCCTCTCGGTGCGCACCCGTACGAGCAGCAGCGGGATTCTTAGGACGGCTGGATTCCCAGCGCCGCCAGCACGCCTATTTTCTTTTTCTTTTTCCTTTTTTTCTCCCCCCCCCCCTTTTTTTTTCCTAGTTCAGGATCCCGGCTCCTAACACGTGCAGACCCCGCAAACCCAAACCCGTGAGCGGTGTGAAGCTCGCTGCGTAGGAGTTAGCCGTCGCGCAGGCAGGAGGAAGAGCACGGGTGCTTCCACGATGCTAGGACGATGTGTTAAAGCCTGGAAACGCCAATTTATTTAGCGATTAGCTGTTTTTGTGAAACAGTATGCCTTAAGAAAATAGAGTCAATTTTTAATTTGTAGATGTCTGCATTTGGCTGCATTTAGGCTGATGAGATGAGAATTTGCGCTTTGTTTGGAAGACGCAGGCGGACTGGAACACAGGTTGCCCTTAGGCAGCTGTAGCATGTAATTTAAGTTAAGATTTGTGACAATTTTTTACTAATTATTTCTTGACTTTGACACCTTAAATTTCCATTATCAGCTGTGAAAATTCAAGACCCATGTATGTGATCTCAGAAAATAGTTTGTGCTACATTATAAATTTTTAAAAGTATTTGTTACATGTATATGATTTTAAGAAAAGAATAAGGGCTAAGCTTCTGTTGGTTTTACAGTTTGCTATAAATTTTCACATTGTTGTGAATATCAGGAATACAATATTTAAGATGGTTTAATTACTTTTTTTTTTACAATCATCTGCAGTAATCTGGGAAATGTAGCTGGTTAGAGTTGGTTCTCAATTAGAGAAAATACCAGTTGGAAAAGGTCAATTGCTGTTTATACTAAATAATTCCCTTGGGTCTACTGATACTCTTAATTTTAAGTGTTTGAAGTATTTAGGTTATAGTGTTGCTCAGAGTTTTGAGAATTTGTCCAAATGTTGACAAATTTGCCTTTGGAACTACATTGAGAACTTTAACTTACGTTGAATAATAGTGCTGGAAGAAAATAAGGCAAAGCAACAATTACCGTTGGTTGCCTGAGCTGGTACTTCTTTATGATACTATCTGCACCTTTAGTGAAGAATAGTCCTTAATAATGTAGATGTCAAATAACTAGTTATTTGTACTTTATAGTTTTTTTCAGGTATGGTATAATTTCAGTGGAGCAACAGTAACACCTTTGTTTATCCTATCTGTCCTAAAATTGAGCCATTGAGTAATAAGCCAGAGGGTAATAACCACCCTTTGAGACTGGGAAATTCCTTCCCATACTCTACTACAAAGCAGTACAAATACCCCAAGGTTTTCTGGTCCTGATCCAGCTTTGAAATGGATGCTAACTTCATTGGAGTGTGAGGCCTGCGGGCTTTTTTTGCCCAGTCTTGAAACATTTCTCTTAGGCTGCTTGCCATGCCATGCCATCCCTAGAGTCTGGCAAGGAAAATGAAATGCTTTCCGTACTCCCCAGACAAGATATTTCCTAGGAATGTATGTTCTGCAAATGGTGTGGTAGTTGCAGATTTTTCAAAACACAATGGAACATCAAAACAATGCTAAAAATTGTAATGCCTGAATCATTTGTGATTCAGTGATTTGATCTTGAAAAGTGTTAAAACTAACAAACTTAGGCTGAATTCCATGCAAGCAGTCTTGCTAATTCGGTTAAAACCTTTTTTAAGGTTTTATTCCTTTGTATATTTTTGCCTTTGTTATATTAAAGAATTATGTTTAATCCTCTGCCTTGATCATTATCACTGTCCACCAAATATATTTTTTTCTTCTTTTCTTGAATTCCTGTTTTGATGATCTTTGACCATTCTGGATTGGCTTCCAAGAAGCCTTTAATTTGGAGCTGTATGCCATCAGTGTTTTTTAGTTCCTGTTCCTCATCTCCCCTCCCAAACTGCTGAGACTGTGTGTCTTTTGATTTTTTTTTTTTTTTGCTCGCTTTATTTATGTTTTTTTTGCCTTGATGTTGAATTGTTAGCTCTTCGAGTCCTTCGTTAGCCACATTTTGGGTAGTCTACCATCATGTGCATCAGGTTAGAGATAGCATGAAAGGAGCAGCAGGAGAAGCCTGAAGTGCTTTGAGGCAAGGAGGAAATGAGAGGTATAATGAAAAGGAGGACACTTTTGAAGAAAAGATGACGTGACAAAAACACAGTGTTAGTGATACGTAGAATTGGGAACAAGAATCTTAACTCTTTAAGTAGAAAAACTGCACTTCTATGGATGTTGTCTGTTACTAGTGTTATTTTAGGGAGGAAAGAAGTAACACCAGTTAGATGGTTACTTTTTTGGGGGGCAAGGTATGTTGCAAGGTATGGGACAGGTAGTTGCAAAAATGTCATTGCTGTTATAGAAGATGTTTTGAGCTGGACATGTTTGGGAGTAATTAAATGCAGTCATCTCACAGGGGATTAACTGGATGACCTGTTAGAGGTTCTGTGTCCTGTTACATACTTGCAAAGCAGATGTCTTTTTTTGTAATGCATACATTTTTTCCTTGGTTTTATCCACTGGGGCTTTGGTTGATTTGTGATAGTATTTTTCCAAATAGGACTCTGGCTGCAACAAACAAAATTTGGATTCTTTGTTTGGAAAGTCTGAGTACAGAAATGTGGAGTTCATTCTTTAGTGCTTGTCATTTAAGGACGGGCAACGGAGCGGACTTCAACTTGCCTAAAGTATGGGATATAGTAAAGGAATATGTTTCCAAGAGGGACAAATTAAGACTGTATATGGAAACAAATACAGCATTTACCACATTTGAGATGCTCGGTTATGCTTCTTAGTCTCTTTAAAATGCTTTTTACTGGGGACTTTAAGAGGAAAAAGTAAAAGTAAGTTTTAAATGCTGCTGAACTACTTTGTTGGGTACGGAAACAATGATTCAGATGAGTCCATGCTTAACTTGCTTGTGAAGAGATATTAAGAAAATTTGTAAGCCCTTTCTGATCAGTCACAGTTTAATTATGTATTTGCTTTTGGATTATTTCTGTTAAGTAATAACTATTTAATTCTTTGTGGCTGGAAATATATCCTGTGCCTTAAAACCATCAGCTGCTCTACATATCAACCAATTGGGAGATAGTGAAATATTTTTACGTAGTTCCATATATTTCTTTCAAAATATTTTAACTGATTTTGATAAGCTCCTAGAAGAGTCATACAAAAATATTTTTCAGTAATGGGGAGTCTGTGCATTTATGCAAAAGAATTACTGTGCGGCAACCTGAAATCTGATACTGCATTCAATTACTTAGGTATTGGATACAGAAATTCTAAATATATCAGATTCTCTCTCCAAATATCTTATGTATTTTAGTACTTGAACATTAGGTATCATGATAAGAACTTTTGATGAGGAGATTTTTTACAGATTTTTTAGCTTTGGTGCTAGGATTTTTTTTTTCAATGCTGATAATTGAACTTTCAGATGAGTGGAGCAGTCATTTGCAGTCTCCTGATATGCAGAAGTAAAGGGTATATAGAGTGGTGTTCTTTCTGCTTTATAGTGTTAGAAATCCCATTAACAAGAATCCCAGCTCAGCAGTCGGATCTCGTATGTAGGAGAAAAGGATAAATGTTGCTTTTGGAATGTGGAGACATTTGTGATAAATTATTCCCAGTAATTTAAAGCAATGCTACACATGCAAATCTTTATATTGTGGTTCCTTTTAGTGCCCAAATGTTTAGTGAGATGGGGGCATCTTTCTGAAAACGCTCCAAAGAATGTCTTGGTTATTTATGGGTGTTTTAAAAAGGATGTAATAAATAGTGTTGACGTCCCATCCTTCATACCATCTGGAACCTAGGTGGAGGAAAAAGTCCTGATCTATTTTAAATGTAGCTTTTTGATTCTCTCCCCATTTGGATTGGGGAGATGCATAGTACAGTTCTCTTTCACGTAAATTGCTAGAAAAATCAGCATCTTAACTGTGCTGGTTGCTCTAAAAATGAGAAATGGGGAGGTGTTATGCTGCAGAGAGTTGATTGCCTTTGATGTTGACTTTGCTTGTGTTACTGTTTCCTTATTGTTTGGGAGCAAAGTAAGAGGATGCTTAAAAAAGGAACAAAGTGCTCGTGTAGCGTTCCAAGCTGCCTCGTGATCATTTCTTCCACGGACAAAAATAAGTTGCTTTGAACCTATTATTGAACTTAGGGAACTGTGTTTTTGAATCTTGCAGCCCGCTAGTACATGCCAATGTAAATCCAACTCTGGTGAGTCATATGCAGGAACTGCATTTCAGGTTGTTCATTAAAACATGGGCAGGATTCAACCTGCTGCTTTACATAAATTGTTTAGCTGATAGTAGAGGCAGAGAGCAGCATCTGCTGAGGGCAAACAACATGCACCGAATCCAGGAGCAGGGCATGTGAACCGGGACTGCGAACGGAAGGTTTGTGAAGGTCTTAACACTTTCTACAAATGTTTTTTCCTCCCTCTCAACAGGCCTAATAAAAGTTACTCTGTCACCTTACAAAACGTCTCCTATCCAGCAACCTTTAGCATATGACATGCCTTTCTCTCTGCTTTGCTCTTGTCAGAAAGTCCATCAGTTGTATGTGTTTTGGAATTTGCTGAAGTTACCGTGCTTTGAGTAATTGCACAGCTAAGAACATGATTTGCTCTTTGCTGGCGAAGCAGTGTAATTCCTTTCCTCCTCTCAGCACTAAACTCTGTCTTCAAATCTTTATTTTTATTATGAATATAGTAATAGTTTAAGTGTTTGAAAGAAACTCTGCCAATTTCTCCATGGTATAAGTTAGAAGATACATTGAAGAAAAAGTTGGGATGTTGTTACAACTTCTTGTCTATTCTCTGCAAGTCCTACAGTAATGTAAAATAAAACTCAGTGCCTCCAGCGTAAGAATAGCTGTTTCTCTGAAGTGCTCAAGCTAACCTCCATTCTGCAGCACTGGATTATGATCCATAATTTGCTTTTCTGCTCTTGATTTCTTATCTTTGACCCTGTGTGTGACCTGAGGAGAGTAAAAAGTTATATCCAAAAAGTATGATATTTAAGTGTTTCACTTAAGTGGTAACTAGTTTAGCATAATTGGAATTACAAAAAAAGTATTGGTACCTTGTAGACAAATTTACAGCTACATTTTGGATTTAAAGTGGATTTGTTCAGGAAAAGAGTTCTCTGTATTCTTCTCTTTCACAGAAAAGAAAACTTCAAAGTTAGCTTTGAAGCTTAGATATTTTTGAGAGGAGCGAGACAGGATTTGGTTTGCCACCTCTGTAGTTTCTGCAGTGTATGAAAGATAATTTTTTGAGTTCCAGTCCGTGAAGTGGCTCTGTGTTAGTGTGATAGTCTACCTGATAGCATCAGCAGTAACGCAGTAATAGTGGGGGTGTTTTTTTAAAGCTCTCACACTAACTGTGTTGTGATGTTTTAATAGCTGTCACCTTTTTTACCATTTTCCCTGCCCAAGGATGCTTGAATAGCATGATGGAGCCATGTCCAGGACTTGGTGTCCCGGTTGCTCAGTTTGGGTATTGGCTTAAATTTATTACGCTGTTAGTCTGCTTTGGGCCATACAGTCGAGTTCTGTGTTTTTACCTTGTGAACCCATTTAATTCAATGTAATCAGAGGTAAAACAGTGCCGACTTCAGAGGACCAGTGCTTTTATCGATATTCTTGAGGCTTTTATAGATACTACTCAGGGTTTGGAAGAAAAGAAAATTGTCTGTTTTTTGTATGTTAGTCATGCTGTGTGGTGGTGGCCTTGAATTTAAAGATTCCACTCAGACCTGTATTCCAGTGCTATGAAATACCTGAATCTTCATTTTGTTAATGTTCTCTGCAAGAGTAATAGGTACATACTTACTTTTAGGTATCTGATTTTACTTGAAATAAAGCATGACACTTGCTTCTGTTACAGTAGTCTTGCTTTTTGGCAGTGGTTTAGACATTTTGGAGTTTAAATACCAGAATTGAAAATTTTTCTAATTGAATTTTGAGTACATTCTACATATTTCTGTGTTTGTTACAGGTTTGTATCAGTTTATTTCTCTACAGATTCTTTAGATAGCAGCAAGGATGCTAGGGTTTTGTTTTAAATTGACCTTTCAGCCAGGTTCAGAAACATTTGACCTGTTCATTCTGATAGTTTTATTCTCCAACCCGAGATGCATGACATGTGAACACTTAAGGAAAGTGAATTTTGGAACTGTGGTGGAATTCAGGAATTTATATATTTAGTAATTTTTAACTCGTGGTTTAGTATTAGATCTAATTTTCAGTTATGCTAGTGGAAATACATATATTTTTTCCACCATAATTATTGGACCACTGGTGACCAATGAGAGCTTTGTGATAGAAATTTTGGATATGACATATAACTTTTCTGGTTAAGCAAAGTATGTGTTTTTTTTTCTATTTCTAATTTTAAAATCATGAATGTGTATCAATAATTCATTGTTTTCAAGAGTGCATGCCCCTGAAAAATCTAAAAATGATTTTTTTTATATTGAGGCTGCTGTCACATTTGGAAATGATCATACATATTTACTTCCTTTTGAAGTTCCATTCATTTTCCTTTACAGGGTAGAATATCCTTTTGATAATATTTTAATACAAAGACCTCTTAAAGTGGGGTGATATTTCTCATCAGATACTTTTTAATGTTGTGTTTATTTAAAAAGAAATTAGGAGGAAAAAAAGCAGGTTTTGGCATTGCTACTGCTTAATTCTGCAGAATCAGTACTTCCAGAGGTGTCAGTCCTTGATGTTTACAGTGCAGCCAAATGCACTCTACTTTTTTGGTTTCATGCTGATTTTGACACTGCTGAAAGTGTGACAAATATGCGTTTTCTAGATGTATATACAGAGGTGTTTATTTTTTCAAAGATTGTCTTTCGTTAAGAAAATACTGTTCGAATGTTTTTCATTCTTTGAAGTTCAGCAGTATTGAAATCCACATGATATAGTCTCTTTATGTGTCTTTGACAACAATTTTTAAAACAGAGATCTCATTTGACAGTATCATGAAGATGACTGTGGCTGCAAGATGCAATGTTCTGATATGGAATAAATCTGCTGTCAGTTCAGATTTCTTAAAAATTTTGTAAGGTTCATTCTATATGGATGGTTTTTACAGTGAATCAGGTATTAGGTGACCTTGCTACTCTGTGTTTAGCATCCATAATCTGTTGTTCCACTGTCAGCCTCACTGTATGGTACCAAAGACTGGTTAAATGTAGATGTTCGTTATCGCTTTCATTGTTCTGCTTTTGATTTGATTATGGATAAGATTACATTCTCAAAAGCAAAGTTGGGATTGAGATGTTCACACAAAACGTTTTTTGAAGTGTACTGTTATCTGTGGTAGAATTTACTTAAAGCATGTGGTCCGTGCATTGCTTATGAAATGCATTGTGAAATATAAAGTACTGCTAAAATCTAACTTGGGTTATAATCAAGCCCACCCATCCTTAGGGGATGGTGGGAAAAATGATAATAAAATACCATGGTTCCTATCTTAATGGTCTTCTGCACAGCGTTATCATTTTTGTTGCAATTGCAGAATATAGTTTACTATAGAATATTTTAGAAATAAGTCTTTAATGTTGGAATGGCAAAAGCAAGTTATATCTGCTTCAATCATTTTTCTATAATAAAAAAAAATCATGAAAGTGTATTCTGTATAATAGATTCAAGCTATCTAGCTCACATCTAGAAATAATTCTGTGACTCTGATATTTCTGTTTTTCTAAAAGCTCAGGCCTAAGTGAACTAAAAGACAGACCAGCAGCAAATCATCTCCCTATCTTGTGTTTAGGAGAAAATGAAGAGTGGAGTAAACAGTTTCAGAAAAAGTCTGAGACTATGTTTGTGTTTTGAGCATATTTGCCTTCTAAGATAAGACATTGGCCACCTGTGATGATCTAAAGCTGAAAGTTTTTTCAAATAATTTAGCCTCTTACACTTTTAGCCATGTATATAAAATCTAACAAATGGCTGATGATAGTATCTTTGTTTTATCTTTGCGAGCCTTTGTTTTCCCTTCTAATCTTTACTGCCTGCATATGCGAGAGTTGTAGCCTAGTTCCCCTATAGTGGTTACCTCGTTTCTACCTTAGCTTCTTTTTGTAACTCGCTTTTGTCATTAAAATCAGCAGTTGAAATCATTATTGCATGTGCAAAAGCTTGTAAAAGTGGAATAACTTCAGCAAATTTTTTTTCAGCTTAAATATTTTTCCTATAGCTTGTATGATTTGTATGAAGTATGGAGGTATATTCAAATTGGCATGAATTTCCTAGCTTTCATGAAGATAGATAGTAAGAAACTATCTCAGTGGTGGAACTCATTCCTGGTAAAAGGATGCAATTGGGTCATACTTGTTCTTACGGTCAGATTATGTAAAGGCTTGATTATGAAACCAAAGTTTAACATGAATAACTGTCCCTCTTAAATTTTAAATATTACTGAGGTTACAAGAGAAATATAATATGCATAGGAACCTGAAATTATGTGGAACTAGTGAAAGTAGTCTATTTTGATATTCTAGAGGAAAGAAATCAGAGCATATCAGTGACTAACCTAAGAGTAAAAAATTGCAGTGTGTTGTTGGCCTCTGTGCTAAGGTAAAGAGCAGAATCTGTGCCTCCAAGAGCACTTGGACTAAAAATGTGAATTGGATACAGAACTTGACAGGTATTACATCAACCTGGATTTTAAGCATTTTAAGACAACTCTAGCAAGTTAGTGCTAATGAAGATAAAACCATAATTTCACTTGGAGCATACAGTTGTGCTGTCTATTCCAGGGGGATCTTATGTTAAATAATTTAATGCACAGGCTGTTTGATGGTTGCATAACTCTCCTGGTTGTCATGTGGTCTTAGAAAGTTGGGATGACGTTCTTCACAAAACATACGGATCCTTCTGCTTGCTCTCCCTTTGAAACGTTCTGCCACTTGCTCTGGCCTTAATTAAACCCTCCACAATTAATGGCAAAATGTAGCTTCGCAGCCACTACCATAAGGTAGGTAGCTCCATGCCAGCGGAAGGCAGAAGAAATCCATTAAAGAGGGATCTTTTTGCAAAGAAAGCTTTTAGTAAGTTTGAGGCTTAGGAGACTTAAAACTAGCGTACAGTTTTTATGGATCCTCAGCAAGATTGCTGTCACTGGGCTCTCCGTTCTCTATATACACTTGCCTATGGGATTCTACACAATGTGCTGACGGTCATTTTGGTGCTTCCTATAGAGAGAAAAAGCTGAGCCACATTTAACTGGAGATGTGTTATTGCACAAAAGTGTTGCAAGGAGGGCTGAGGTGACAAAATAATTGAAGTAACTGCTTAATAGCACTTCATAGTTTAGACTAATCATATAGGAGGATGTCTCTTCATGGGTTATTAATAAGCAGTTGAACTGGTTGTGTAAATACTTTCTGGTTTATAGGTTTTGTAACATAATTCTTGTTCAAATGTCTTATGAGGTCAGTAAATCTGTCCTAAGCCCTTGATGCATTCTCCTGAAATGTTAAAGAAATGGAGAAACAAAAACTAGATTTCAGGAGTCCCAAACCACATTGTAGTCTCCTCATTTGTCCACATGGAGTGGGCAGGCATAAGTATCTCTAGAATTAAGTCTTTCTCTCCTGTAATGGTTACTGTAAGGTATTGCTTGTGTTGAAGCTTAGCTGAGGGACTTCCATAGCAAAGATTTCACTGAATATGAAATTCTGGAAGCCAGAGGTGGAATCAGTAAATTACCGTTAGCTGTCTTCCTGGCCTGCCAAAAGAGCATTCTTTTGTTTCAGTGCTGTATTACATTGTGTGGAAATTAATGGCATGTGATGAGCTTTGAATTCAACACAGAGAGAAAGTTTGCGTCTGTATTGCGCTGGGATGGTTTAGAGTCTGTGGCCCTTGAGAAGCATTTTGAAATGTCACATCTTGGTATTTTGTGGGTTAGATGAAGCAAATGGAGGAAATTTTCTACTGTAAATTAAGAAAACAGTCTCAATGTTTAGTTCTCAAAACCTCTTCAGTAATATTTGGTGCTGGAAATGCTTTAAAGCTGGTTGCTGAGCTCCTCTGCTGTACTAATAAAGGAGAAAAATCCTATTGTCTGGAGTGGCACAGGTGGCAAAGCAGTGAGGAGTCTGCTGACCTAAATTGTGGTCACAAATCTGCAGTGAGAATTGTGTCTATGCTGAAGACTTTGTTGCCAAGAGTGGGTGTACCAAGCAAAGACGTTTGTGTGGTTTTGTTAGTAATTTAGAAACCACAGGCAAGATTTTATGGCTTTATAGGCATGGCTGTTTTTGAAAGTGCTTGAAGTCTTCTAAAACGTGTAAAAGCTTCTGAACCTGGTCAGAAACTCAGTAAACTTGCTGATTTTTTTGCATTGAAAGACGAGTTCATTAAAACTTTGTACTTCTAAGACTGTATGAATGTCTTGGATTTCTAAATTAAAAATCACTGTGGAAAAATTACGCTTGCAAAAGCCCTCAGCCTTTAAGATCCTTCAGTAAAGCTAGTATCTGTGCGTGAACACTTGAGGGTATGTTCTGGTCTGAACCCTAGGACTTGGGTCATTTTTTTCATCTTGGCATTAATTGCGAGTATCTCTATCAGCAAAAGATCAGCGAAATAAATGATCTTACCAATGTTAAACAATCATGAAGTAAATTGGATTGATGCGATTTTATTTTGAAAGAAGAAACTACTCGTGTTTTGTTGTGGTTTGCAAATATCGAATGCTTAAGCTAATTGTCAGCCTTACTTGTCTCTTGAGTGAGGCTTTCTCATGGTACTTGCCAGGATCCAGGTTTTGAAAACAATTGGCTGCCTTTCAGATACAGATTTTAATGAGATTATCTTTAAAACCGAAAGAATGTGCAAGTTTGATTAGGAAGCTTGGCCGTATTCTGACAACAGGTCCTGGAAGCCAGCTCAGAAAAATGTTGTACTTGTGATAGCATTGATTTGTTTGGGAGAAAAGGCAATTAGGAGGCAGTAGGTAGCTGTCTAATAATTATGGTGAATTTGTAAGTTAGTATGAGAAAATCTATACTATTAAACGTAGACTGCAGGAGGTCTGAGAAGCAGTGTTAGTCGCCTAGATGTTATCTCTGACTTTTAAGTCTTTTAACTGGTTATTTGCCACTAACAACGTAACTGTGCACTTTGTGAGATGCACGAAGCTTTTTTAGCAATCTAATCTCAAACGAGAAATAAACACAATTGTCCCTCACGTTCCTTGTGTTAGGGCTTTTCCTACAGTTCAGAGATCAATGTTGGAGTATACTTGAAGCTCGAGAGGTAGGGACCGTGTTGCCTTACAGAATGAGTGTCGAGAGACCTGGTGCTTGAGAAGAGATCAGTTTACTAACAGGCATACATCCAGCAGAGGAGTAAGGAATAGATACTGAAAGGAATGTGCAAATTAAAAACTGAAACTGTTCTCAAAAAGTCTCTTGAGTATACGTACATCCTTTGCTGGCCTCCTATCAACGTTTCGTATCAATGAGTAACAAGAGATGGTGCAAGGAAGCCATGGTATTGCGGGTGGTGGGGGAGATAAGCTTTTGAATACCAATTTAAATAACCTGGAAAGGGCTTGAGAATCACTGAGCTAGTATAAAGAAGATTAAACAAGGTCTTTTGGTCCTTATAACAATGTTTGAAAGGCTGTTTTCTTTCTCATTTAACATGCAGCAAGGACATATGGGAGAAGGCGAGGTAACAGTATTCCTATTTAATTTTCTAATGTTAACAATGTCTCATGGGAGAAATAACGTTAAGTTGTTACTGGAAAGCAAACCCCAAAATTTAAGATTAAAAAACATCAGCTTCGCATAAGTTTATGTAGTCTGCATGCCATAAATAAGCATTTTAACTGAATTATATTGTACTCTGGAGTAGCATACTATTTAGACTGAAATGATCATAATCCTTTCAGTGGACATCATCTGTGTGAATTCTTACACTGGAGAGCTACATTGTGTGTATGTTACCAATGACAGTACTGGAGAAGTTTATCTTTGGTTCTTTGGGTACTGATGGTTTTCTTGATCCAGCACAGAGTACAGAGAATACTTGTCCTGGTCAACTAGGTTAAAGAATCAGATCCTGCAAGGATGCGTGTTGAATTATGCAACACGAGTGGTAATATTGATGAATGTAAGAAAAGATTGTTTAGGTATGGAGAATTGTTCCCTTCCAAAAATACCTGCAGGATTGGGGTCGTAAGAGCCAAACAAAATATGCATCAATTCACTAGGGGAAAACAAAATCATGTTTAAGTCTATATTACAATATTTTTATCGTGGTAGAAAGCCAAGTTTGCCGAGTTGCAGAAATAGGCTGGATTACAGTTGATTGTTGGTTTTCAAAGTGTTATTTTAATTAAAGGCATAAAAAGATTCTTGAAAGTTCAAATAAAGAAAAATGATCAAGTCTTTGTATTTTATTTACGTAAATTCTATGGACTGTTGATCTTTATTTGTTTGTTAAACCTGTGAGTGCTTTGATTTTTGCATGGAAATTGTTTGGATATTGTAACTGGTCAAATTTTCTGTTCTCAAGAAGTTGTTTTTTTCTTTTTAAAATCAAATAAATTAATGTAATTTTGAATGAAGGAAAACAGAGCAGGATAAATTAAGCTTACTAATATACTACTATGTTAGATTGTAATGAATTCTGAAAGGCAGACATAGTATATTGTATTTTAGGTAAAATAAAATGTATCCTAAAATTTCTAGCACATCTCATATGTTGGCTTATTTTTCACATATTTATATTCCTATTACACCCATTAAATGAGTAGAAGTCTGTTCAGTTTACTATCTAGCTATTGAATTTTGTAACTAAAAGGTGACATTACTGAAAGGATAAGTTTGTATGCTCTGTTTATGATGTTACACAAAATAAGAATAGTATAAAAGTAATGAAACTTACTAAATAGATCTATAATAAAAGTTTATAATAGGAGAGCATTGGACTGTATAGGGGAAGCATGCTTCAACGTTTTCTCTTAGATTGAGTCCATTAACCAATATCTTTTTTTAACATCTAAGTAAACCTGGTCTTCCCAAGGAATGACACAGTATTGCTTAGTTTTCAGGCATCTTTTGCAGGCAATTACAGTGGATCTTGTTGTTTTTATTAGGGTGTTTTTTTTTATTTCCAAGTGGATGGTTTATGAAGGGTCTTGATACCAGGTGATTTATATGTGTACTCTATTTAGTTGGTAGAATTCTTTATTTTCCCATCTGTATTGTGAAATTGTATCAGCTCAGTGTAGGAAGTTGTTTACTGGGAAGTGATATATATGGCTTAGATTTGAGTAATGTCTGCTATAGGGAAAGTCCTTGAAATAATTGGGCTTATACTCTCTTCTGTTTTACATCTTTTAATTGCATTCAGAAACACAAAATATTATGGAAAATGGTCAGTCTGAGCATCTATTGGAAATACTGTTTTATTTCAAATTTTCATTAGTTGTAGTTTAGTTATGAAGAAGATAGTGACTTTTTCTCTTAAATAATTTATCTGAGTTACTGAATGGTACTGGAACCTGTAAGGTTCCTATGAAATAGAGAACATAGTAGCTCATTAAAAGGGAAGACTGCAAACAGCTCTCCTGCTAATGCAGCAGCCAGGGTGAGGTTTTCTTTTTTTTCCTTTTTCTTTTTTCCCCCCCATTTAAATAGCACTTTCTTCTGTTAGTATGTATGGTTTTTTTTTCCTTCTTCTTTTATTTATTTATTTATTTATTTTTACCCTCTCTAGGTCAGTCTTCACTGTTTCCAATGGAAGACGGGTTCTTGGATGATGGACGTGGGGATCAGACTCTTCACAGTGGTTTAGGATCACCTCACTGCTTCTCTCACCAGAATGGAGAAAGAGTGGAACGGTATTCCCGTAAAGTCTTTGTCGGTGGACTGCCACCAGATATTGATGAAGGTACGCAGAGAAAAATTTAACCAGAAATACGCCTTCTGGCCTAGTGACAAAATTGCAATGCGAAACCTTTTGTCTGTTAGCTAAGGCCTGATTGTTTTCCAAACTCTGCAGAAGACCTTTGATATGTAAATAGATCTCTCTATGTCACTTCTCTCAATCCATGTCAAAAGTGAGATAATTTGAACTAGTTTTGGCTATGGAATTGCTCTACCTTTGAAAAATAGAATTGTGTGTTCAGCACACATTCAACAAGATAAAATTATATATAAAAAAAAGATGGTGATGGGGAAATAAGTAAATATCCCTTACCAATACTTTACAGCCTGTTTATAGGCACCAGAAGGTAGTGGTAGGAGGAGTGTTGCTGTTTTTTTATAAAGTTTGTTTAGTCCTTGTAAGTCTTAGCTCTCTATTTAGATGTTTATGTGGAATTGTTTAGAGCTTGTTTTTGGCCAGTGATTGTGTCCTATATTAGCTCTTAACATACATGTGTGTTGAAGACTCAGAAAAAAATAAATGTATGCAGAGACAGTTTCATATATTGAGGAAGCAAGGATTTCTGTTAGGTGCGTCCCACAAACTGTGGTGACAGAGAAGAAAAATATATCATATCCAATTGTGAAGCTTCTTTTGTCCAGAGTTTGGTGTTTTGCTGTGTATGAACCTAAAAAAATCATGGTTTGTCGCTTCTTAATATGTTGTTTTAATGTCCACCTTTCATATGAGGGAGGATGGTAATACATGTCACTGCATACTACTGTGACATGACAAGCTGACTTGCATGTCGAATAAAAGAGCTACTTTCATCATGGTTACCATAGCTTATGCCTTTAGCATTTAAAGGGTTGAATATAACATGGTATCTACAAGAAAACATATTATTTCAATCTTTTTTTTCTTTTTTACCTTTGTTATTTTAAAAGCAGCTGAGCACATGAATAGGTTGATCTGTGTGGGCCCTAGTTACTGAAGCGTAAAGACCTTTGTTAAACCTGTGCTCAGAGAGTAGCTAGAATTTTTCAATGCTGCTTCTGCCAGCACTCTTCCTGTAAATGACACGTGTCAATTAGCATAAGGACGACGCGATTTAAAATTTACTGCACAACCAAATTTTTGACGTATTTTGACTATGTGCTTTAATGTTAAGTTTGTGATAAATGCTGTTGCGAATGGAGATCTATTTGGAGAATAGATACACAGTAAGTATTGTTTTCTGTGGTTTATATCCTCATCAGCATGTAACCTTGACACTCTTGCGTTGCAGTGTATGTTCCTGCTGACCCGTGGTGCACAAAGAGCTGTCAGGGCAGTGACCTCTCAGTTGCTATTATATTAGCAATGTGGGCAAAGAGTATAAACAGACTGAGAAGGGCAGAGCTAGTAACACCTTTGCAGATTTCTAACAGAGTTTGAGGATAGGAAACTCCTCTCAAAATTGTGTATTAAGAACCCCCAACAGAACACAGCTGATGAGGTTTTCATCCTGGTCCTGGGATATCCTCTGGATAGGACAGAATGCTCCTAAAGCACCGTTCTCTTACGCTTTTTATTTGTTAGAGAGCTGTGAGCAGCCCCCAGTGGAGTTATTCCTGTTCTTCAGGCTGTATCAGTAAGGGGTAAAAATCAGGAGAATTTGAGATTTCTTAATGAAACATTTTTCTGAGAAATACAATATGGCAAAGGGAAGAATGGTGGAACACTGTGGGGAAAGTAGTTGTATTAAACATTGCTAATATAGAAAGCCCTGTAATACCTTAAGCAGAATACTACTGAGCAATGTGCCAGTTTAGGTGACTCGCCAGCAACAGGATGATTTATCTCTATTTCAATTTTTTAATTAGCATTGCTTGTCCAGAGATTTTTGTTTCCCTGCTAATGGTTCAAGTATGTTTGCAGAGAAGGAAGGGGAATAATCAATCTCAAGAAGAACAGAGCTCTAATTAGAAAGCTTCCATAGGACTAGCATATGTAGTTTTTTTCCAAAAATATGAGGTAGAAGAAAGATTTGAAATGGATGCAACAGTTGCTTCATAATACAGTGACATGCTGTTTGTCATCTGTCCTATAAAATGACATAACTGTGTTCTGCAAGTTTACTGTAAGTTAGTTTGAGCTTAAGTCGGATAGTATTTGCAGTTGTGGCACTGACACATGATATGAATGGACGTGGCTGGGTACTGTGATAGTCCCTTCCTTTTACTCCAGTCTTTTCACAATTACAAGATCTGATGACTTACTAGCGAGTTGTCTGCTAACTCTTTGTGGGAAAGTGCCTGAAGCTAGATTAAGATAGCTATATAGATTCAGTGACTCCATTTCTGTGAATTACTGAGTTATGAGTTTTTATTTATAGCCATTAGTAGGGGGGGAAAAATTGATCTTTCAACTGTCTTGTTTTCCAACGTATATTCTGAGTTGTCAGAAAGATTTGCCAACATTGTTAAGCATTTCTATGAACTGCTCAACTTCTGGGGTTGCAAAATGTTTGTTCATAGGCTGGGAAGAAGATACCCGAGATCTGTGTTCTTCAGATGTCTTGCATGTCATACAGTTGATTGATGCTTTCATTTTCAGTTCATGCTTTTTCTCCTTTCTCTTTATAGATGAGATCACTGCTAGTTTTCGTCGTTTCGGACCTCTGATTGTAGACTGGCCGCACAAGGCGGAGAGTAAATCTTATTTTCCTCCAAAAGGTAAATTTGATTATTAGTATCATATGAGTATTTTTGATTTTTTTTTTCTCAGTAAAGCTCCATTTTGGAGATTTTTGTGTTAATGGCCCTATGTTTAGGAAAAAAAAAAAAAGTTGAATCCTTAGGGCTGTTGTGCACTGATGGACTGTAGAACATGGTCTTGTGATTATTTTCCTCTTCTTCCTTAACTTCGTCTTTTTACCTTATTCCTTTTTTTTTTTCCTGTTGTTCCTTTTTCTGCTTTACTCATTTTTATAGTAATAGTCAAGAGCAGTCCTTTTTAAAGCAGCTAAATGCCTTCCACAGAAACCAGGAAGGATTTGTACCTTATATTCACAACCATGCTTGGCGACGTGCTTCTAGAGCTGTTGCTCTTGGTCATTTAATACTCTTGGCTTATTCTTTGCCAAAAGAGAGGGAGAGAGAGTATATTGGGCACAAATGTCCCTGCTTTCCTTTTTGACAATGCAGAGGACTTGCAGCAGACCAGTCTAGGAGTGTGCAAGAGCATTGTAAAATTTGTCCTTCATTATGCTGTAGCATGATGACGTGGCATCAGGCAAAATTCTGTGTTAAATTATTGATGATATCATATATGACAATAAAAAAGGAAATCATATATTTGTTTTTTCTCTTTGTAGGATATGCATTTTTGCTGTTCCAAGATGAAAGCTCTGTTCAGGCACTGATTGATGCATGTATTGAAGAAGATGGAAAACTCTATCTTTGTGTCTCCAGCCCCACTATCAAGGACAAACCGGTAGGTAAATTTTTCAGTGGCTATGCAGTTCCTGTATGATAATTAGAAATTGTGCTGTTCAGATGCCCTTTTTTCTTTTCTTTTTTTTTTCTGTCTTTAGAGCACTAATATCTAAATTTCTTTATGTCGTCAAATTAAATTCTTAAAGAGAAGATCAAATTAGATGGGTATTTCTAAACTCTGAAGTTAATCCTCCATGATGTACATTACATACACATCATGAGGTTTTTAGTCTAGTTACAATTCATATTTTTCTTAGAAAAAGACTTACTAAATTTCACGTTTTTTAATGTAATATATTCTTAGCATGAATTCTGTATTATATTCAATAGTACCTGTAGCGCTGTATGGAGCATGTTTTGACAGAGGTGAATTAAACCTCAAAAAGCATAACAAGTCAATTAATAGAGAGACTTATGATGTATTCCTGTACTTTGAATTTGGCCAGCTGTAGGCAAAGTAGCTAGTTCAGCATAGTAAATAAACACACGACCTTGTGCACTGAAGCCTGTTCCATTGAGATAACACTAGTCCAGTGCCTACACTTTACTTGGCTAGAATAACACAGATAACAGATATATATGCAGCAACGTAGTTCATACACCACAGTTCAGTCATGATTAAGTAAATGTGCAAGCAGTATTTTTTTTTCCTACAAATTTAGGTAACAAGTGGTGAAATTTGGTATGATGAAGAGGTCTGTCTTAATAGACATTATTACCATTTCATCTTGAGAAGTGATTGCTGAATAAGTAGAAAATTAGTTTTAAAATACAATTTTTAAATTTCTTCTTTGTAGGATACTGTTTTAATTTATGTTACTGAAATACTTTCTGAATTGTGAATGGTTTAAAAAAAAAAGGCTTTTTGTCCATAGGTTCAGATCCGGCCTTGGAACCTTAGTGATAGCGATTTTGTTATGGATGGTTCACAGCCTCTTGACCCACGAAAAACTATTTTTGTTGGTGGTGTTCCTCGGCCTTTACGAGCAGGTACACTGCGTGTTCTGCAGTATTGGGCATGTTGAATAAGCTGTATGATTGGGAGAGCAAGGGGGGAGACGTAATTTCAGCAAGGGAAGTGTTAAGTGCTCTTGACACTTATACCGGGAAACATTAATACAAATGAACTGTCATATTTGGTGCTTTTAGGAAGTGAGAAAAAAAATTACTAAATCTACACTACTGTTTTCTTTTTCTTTCTGGTTTAGTGGAACTTGCAATGATAATGGATCGCCTGTATGGAGGGGTGTGCTATGCTGGAATTGACACAGACCCTGAGCTGAAGTACCCAAAAGGAGCTGGGCGGGTTGCATTTTCTAATCAACAAAGTTACATAGCTGCTATCAGCGCTCGCTTTGTTCAGCTGCAGCATGGAGAAATAGATAAACGGGTAAGGTCCTCAAGCACGTTCTATTTTTGTTTCATGCCTTCTCTAGAAATGGTTTTCCAAGTAAACGTGAATGCGTCACTTGAAGACTGTAAATGTTAGATCGGATTCATTGCATATTTAGGGCTAGATTTTGCCACTTAGATACGACACAGAATAAAAATGAAAGTAGTGCAGAGCTCTTGCTTCTGGACTGTGGTGGCAACTGTGAAGCAGACTTCCTTAAACTGCCTAGCATAATGGGAAGCATTTCAGCTCCCTTGCCCTTTTGTAAGAGCATTGCATTTTTATACTCCCACTGTAAGTATTTGCCCTTGTAATGTTTGTATAAAGTCAGGGAGTAAGGCATCTCCCAAGGATGGAGCAGTTCCTATTCCTGTTCTACATCTCTATAGAGAGTAGGCAGAATTTGGCCTGATGTTACATATACTGGATCATCCTAAAGAGCATCATAGCAAAGCGTTGTAAGCTCCTTGGTGGACGTTACAGCCTCATAGTCATCCTCCATAGCTTACTTAAAGGCTATGCCCAGTTAACTTCTAAAATGATGATCAAAATTATTTACAGCTTATTTTATTCTTTTATTAACATAAATTAAAGGAGTATGCCAAATGGATCTGCAGCTTGCTTCTCTTCGCACTCTAATATAAAATGTGACTGTCCTATTATGCTAATCTTAGGGCCACAATTTTGAGAAACTCAGAACCTCTACTGTGCTGTCTAGTTCGTGCTTTTTTCTAAGATTTTCAGGAATCAGGATTATGTGGCTGTCATTATTGATATTAATTCTATAATTACTACAGGGAGGGGAAAAAGGCCCCAAAGCCTTAACCTCTAAGCTTCAGTCAGTCATTGTTGTTAAATGGCTGATTAGCTGATTATCATTTCACTCCTGTTTGCCTATACAACTGGGGAAGAAGAATTGGAACAACAATTTGATTGTGGGCCTGAGAATTGGAATGTTTTTGTTCTAGTCTTGGCTCAGAAATAAATTCTGTATGGCTTTGAACAAATAATTTGCCTCCCCCCCCCACCCTTGTGCAACTTCTGCTTGCATAAGCAGACACTTGGGTGAATAGGTCCATTGAAGCTGGTGGGACTACAGATTTTAAGTAAGTACTTGTGAACTCTAGGAAAGATTTTGCAATCTATTTCCCTTTCCTTCTCTCCTCCCACTCCTCCTTATTTCCCTGTTTTCTACATGCTTTAGAAGAAATGTGGGGAGATACGTGCTCAGAGGATTTATTAGAATAGTTGTTTTGGATGCATGAGAGAGAAATGCAACAGTGGCAATACTGCTTTTTGTTATTAAGGTATTATTTTTTATTAATTTTTATAGTAACGTTTTATATGCACGTAAAATGACTAACAGAGAAGGAATTCCTGTAAAATTAGGCAAAGAGGTGCGCTCTTCAATGAGATAATACAAGTTAAATGTTCGGTGGCCTGCAGCACCCAGCACTGTAGAGGTTCTGATGAGTGCTACCACCCTAACTTTGATGCAACTGCTGTAATTTAAGCTACTCTACACTGTGCATTTGAGAAGTTCAATATGCATAGCACAAATAACAGGTAATATTTGGTAATATTTACAGGTAATATTGCAAGTCAAATTTGGCACACGTGCTTCAGCACACAATAAATGTGCTGAAGGCTCTAATATCTGTGGGTTGCTAACTTGCACAAAAACTGGTGCTGCAGGTACAGGCCAAAGCAAACAGATGTATAGTTACATGTGCTGTAGTTGGGCCTTTAGGTTGCAGCCTAGGCCAGCCTCTGAGTGTGTCTGGGAACACTGGTAATAGAGGAAGATAGCTGCCACATTAAGGAGGCCTGCGTAGCGTATTTGTAGTTTACACTCCTTAGCATTTATAGAAGATGAAGATGACGCTCATCACTGAGTACCCACTTAAAACTAGTTAGCCAAAGTAGCGTTGAAGGGAGAAAGTGGTATGATGTTAGGAATGTTTGTTTGCCTCTGCTATTTTACACATTTGCAGTTCTGGGTTAGCGTGAGGGGTATTTGAGAAACAGAACTCTTCAGGAATGGAAAACAAAAAATGAAGTGAAAAGAAAGGCTACTACACTGCTTTGAGTAGTTTATTTTTACTGTAAGCACAAACTGCATCAACTACTGCAGTGACTTGCCTGGACTGTAATAAAATTGGGTAAGTTTAAAAACACAGGAACTTATGAATGTCCTTATTTGGCTTGGTTGGCGTGGCACTCTGAGATCCCCGAGACGTACAAAGACTTTCATCACTGTGCCAGATGCAGAAATAGAAGGGTAACATTAGAGACACTAGTCTTGGTCTGGATATTTGGAAATGTTTTTGAGAAAAATGGTTAAACAAGCTTCAGAGAGTGCTCACAAGCACTTCTAGAATAGCAACTTGTAATGTAGCTATATATTTTTTAAGTTGAGGTTTTGTGCTGTACTTTGGAGTAATTCATGCATTGACCTTAAGCAGCCCTAAGAAGCAGAGAAATGGTAGTGATGGTGATCATTAGTAGTGAGGTGGAACAGAGGCTTCAGGGGATGGCAGGGCTGTGGTTGTTATTTAAACGTGTAGGCATGTCTAAACGAGCTGTACTTAATGTAGCCGGGCACTGAGAGTCATGAGCTCGTCATTCCTGTCACAGAAGAAGCTTTCTGGAGTGCTGTGGACAGGGTTTTGTAGTCCATAGTACAGCAGGCTTGGTTTTGGTACGCAAATGCGTGGATTACAAGCCAGTAGCCTGCAGATGTTGCAGTATAGATGTATCCTTGGAGCACCAGCTGGTAAATTCCTATGAGTTATTACCAGTTAAAAACTTGGAAGAAAATTTTCCTCTCCTTTCTTGTCTCCTGTGCTAAATTGCTGCTCATCATCTTGTCCTTAATGCCAGCTCTCTAGGTTGGCATTTTAAGCTTCACATATGATACCAGCAAGGTTAGGCACCTTGCTGCCAATCTCCTTCTGCTGAGTGAAGTAAGCCTCAGTAAAAGGAAACAGAATCGTACTCTTTATTAAAGATAATAAATGATTTTTTTTTAAGGTGGAAATTCAGACATTGAAATTTGCTGAATATGTGCATTTTTAATTTGCAGTTAGTGTGTAAACTGTTTATGTTCCTGCCTGAAAGAGTAGAAGCTTAATTGTGTGTCACCATACTTAAACCCCCACAATTCTCCCAAGGTTTTGATAAGAATCTCTGCACATAAATTCTGTAATAATGTGTTCATTGGTACCTTTTTTAAAAAGGTTATAGCATGCATGATAAAGATGATGAGTATCCAGGTTTTTTTAAGCTATAAGGAGGAACAGTGGGAGCAGGATTGTTCTCAAGTGTGTAGTTTTGAGTGTTTAATGGCTGTGATCAAGTGATCACAGTCTTGCTAGAATAAACATAGTAAATAATGTGGAATTGTCATTACCTACATTGTTATTAAGAATTGCAAACTTTCTTCTTGTTTTCTGCATACAGGTGGAAGTTAAGCCATATGTCTTGGATGATCAGCTTTGTGATGAATGTCAGGGGGCCCGCTGTGGTGGAAAATTTGCTCCATTTTTCTGTGCTAATGTTACCTGTCTGCAGTATTACTGTGAATATTGCTGGGCTGCTATCCATTCACGTGCTGGCAGGGAATTCCACAAACCCTTGGTGAAGGAGGGAGGTGATCGCCCAAGACATATTTCATTCCGCTGGAACTAAGTGATTACTGCAGTGCTTATATGCAGGCCTCAAATTAAGTGCACTCTTCTGTTATCCTGATTGTCCCTACCCCACCCAACCCTTTCTCTTATTCAAGATAGCATGTCCTTTTGTAGTAGTCTGTAATTTAACAATAGTATAATGAAAGAATGACCTATAATATGGGTATTTTGTAGACTCTTGTCATTGAAAACTGTATTGGGAACTCCTTTTCGTATTGATAACATGTTGCAAGCAAGTTGCATTCTCTTGTCTTTACTACCAAGAGAACACTTAATTTCATGCAACATTTTCTTAGAGGAGAGAAAAATATTAAGAAAAGAGAATTGAAACAATAGAGTATTTTGGTTTTTTAATTAAATTATTGTTAATAAAGAACATAAGAATACTTTTATTAAAATAACCATGTAACAATAACACTATCGGTCTGTTCTGACACTTTCCCCCAGGGAAGCCTGTTCTTTTCCTCTCTTTTTGTTTTGACTTTGCAGTTTTTCCAGCAACAGATGAAGTTAGCATTTACCTATCAACAGGAAAGAGCATGTTTAAAGCAACAGAAATGCATGAGCAAAGTTCAGGCAGCATTATAATAGTGTTTTTAAAAAAAATCTGTTAAGGGTTTTGAGGCTGAATTTTTAGCTCGGTATGTATCTGACCGTGCCTCTGACTACCACCCACATCCAAATTACTAATGAGATAGGCAGAGCTTACTATAGTTTCATCAGAATGATTACATTTTAAGAATTCCTGAATGTATAAGTTGAGTAAAGTTACTACTGAGGGGGGAGTGCACTTTCTTTTTTCTTTAAGAGAATTCAGTTGTCTGATTACAGCCCTAGAAATCCTACCAAAGCTAGAAAAATGACAACTAGTTAACTGGCATTTCCTCTCCTGAAGGATGAATATATAGATTTTTATTTTTGATGGCTATATATAACTCTATATCCTAATCTACTAACATTCATCAGGGGCCAGCCTTTGCTCTCCATTTTGACATGAAAAAGTAGAAAACCTAAGGATACCTCAAGGATATCACTGATTTTCATTGAAGTTTTGATATTCCAATGTGTCACACAAATTAAAATTGGCTGCTTATTGATTTCCCATCTTGGATGTAAAGTTAGTTTTAAATATCCTCTAACTTAGTTGTAACCGAAGGCATAAAGCTAAGTAATTTCCAAGTCTTGCTTTGTACTGTTCCCTGAATTTGTGTGCGAGACAGTGCAAACATGCATATGCCTTTCTTACTCTTCCTGTAGAAAAATATCTCAACTGAGATTCCTCCTCTTCAGAACTTAATATGGGGAAATAAGGAAACATAGGTATTTGAAGTGCCAACATTGCTAAGTTAATGCCTGCTTTATTATAAATAAGTTCTACCTTGAGAAGCATTAACACAGTACATGTTAATCGAATGATGAGGAGTGGGTGCACGAGTTTAGTTTGGAATAGTTGAATGAAGGAGTAGTTCTGAAAAATATTTTTATTACTTTTAAACTAATGCCCTGGCCAACTTTTAAAATGATTTTTTTTTTAGCAGTGTACAAACAAACAAACTTGGTGGCAATCTTCTAAACTGCCTGACTGGCATGGTACCATCCTAGATTCTCTCAAACCAAAGACTTGCCTCAGCACTGCTTGGAAAACATCTGCTCCATAAAAGCCTTTGCCAGCCCCCTCATCTTGTTCCCCCCCACCCAGATTATCTTTATGAGAAGCAGTTTTTATTTGCAATACAGGCTTTAATGAACTATACCTTATCAAGTTCCAAAGGTCAAAATGGAGACATTTGCTGTCTACTAGTCAAGTATAGAAAGGGAGCTGCTTTTAATGAAATCCCTGAAAATATTGACAACAGTAATGCAAATGCAGAGTGCTCTTGTGTAGATTGTCAGGGACTTTTTTTTCTCTGAAGTACATAATTATAGTTGGAATGTTCCTTTAATTTTTTTAATGCTTGTAGGTGGCTTGGGGTGTGCTATTGTGCCGATCCTACCCAGTTAACAGGTGAGATGAGTTACCATTACAAGAAATAACACTGTTTGAGAACTAGCTTTGAATAATAATTTTCCCTTTGTACATGACCTGCTGAATTTCGGTACAGTGTTTTTGTAGCTAACTTATTTTGTCATGCACATAATGTATATTTGTTATGCACTACTTTTGTATATCTTGTTTTTCCAACAGTGAGCATTTTTAGGCACACTTTTCACTGACGGGATATCTCTTTATGCAATACCTCAATTTTTCATATTGCAAAGAGTAGCTTTTTGTACTTTTATTACTGAGAGATCTTCATATACTTCATTTTTTAATATAAATAATTTTAATAAATTTTATTTTCTTATATTCTGCTTTTTATACATTTCAGTGCTCTGCATACATTTTGAATTATGGATGTTGTGCACTGGCAATGCTATTTTAGAATCTGCAGAGAAAAGAAAGCATGTTGCTTAAACATCTTAGCCCAGCACCAGGTATTTGGTGTACATATAATTTAAGAAATAGTATATGTAAAGTTGAGAATTAAAGAAGAAAAGCATGAAAGTGACAAATGACACTGTCTTTAGACCCTGAAATTTAAATGCATAAATATAGTGTAGAAATTTAAAAGTAAAGAAACAGCAAAATTGTCTACTGCTTCTTACTAAGTTTTTAAAAATTATACACAAATGCAGGCGTTTTTGGTGAATGTTTAGCCATTTTTAATATTAATAACAAATTGATGTTAGGTGTTTGATGCAGAAATGTGTCTGCTCTTTTAAATTATATTTAAAGAATAAAAGAGAGCCTGCTAGGTGGCAGGCATGTAATGTTAGTATGCATGACTAATGTAAGAAATTGTTATTCTACTAATATTCACTTGTGATTGTGTGACAAGCGTGTTTACAAATTATTTGGTTACACTTCGATTTACAGGGCATAAACAATTATATACATTACTCTGTACTTAAATAGTGATTACATGTCCTTCTGATTACATGGGATTTGTAGTTGGAGTTACCATGTCACTCCAAACATAATTAACATGTAATTAGTTTACAAGTCTTAGGGTATCACTTCAATTTGCAAAGGGGTTAATAAGCATGTAGTTTTATCACATTAGCATGGCACTGGCCATGTATTTACAATGTAGTTACAGAGTAATTACATGGTTATTTTTGCAATGTAAAATAAAGTGTTTCTGATTATTTTATATGTAAAGGAACCCCACTGCCCCGTGCTTTTTGGTATAGTATATACTTCTCCATACACAGACCTCTGCAGAATGCAAATTTAAAACTTGCAGTGAATGAATTTAGCGTTTTATAAGGATGCTGTTGGAAAGACTTGATAATTCACCCCTTTTGTTTTTGAAGAGTTAAAACCTTCTGTTAAAAGGTGATTTAAAACTTGAATGTGATGAATTGTGGCAAGTTAACTTCAAGTTATGTGCAATACCTATTTCAGACTTCTGGAAGATCTTTGCAGTGTAATTCTTTGTTTTTAATTGCAGACATTTAAAAATGTCATTTTCTACTGTTCTAGTAAATCCTCTTTCTTGCTGGTGTTTCTAAAGAAAAGAATCAGAAATCAATCTTTCTACTAATGTAAATTTGAGATTATTTTTAAAAAATGGAATAAAAGGTTTTGGTCATTTGCTTTATTTTATTATCTTATTTTAAAGCTACTGTGATAGCATTGTAAGAATTGGGACAATATTGTATTCAACTGTTTTATTTTTTATATTTTTAAATTTTAAAGTATAATTAGTTTTTATAATTTTCATCAGATTTTTTGTTATATTTTTTGGAAGTGAAACTTTTAGCAAGTGGGTGTCTAGTTTTTACTAATCCCTAATATGTTTTTCCCCCAATGTATTGCTCATATTATCAGAAGGAAAAGTTATTTAAGTATGTCAGTTAATTGTACTACTTGGCTGAATTTCCATATAGTTTTTACTGTGTATGGGGAGGTTGTAGTATTTATTATAGCATTTTAAATAAGGGTAATTCATTTTTTATTAAAGTCATTTTCACGTTTAAGTTCATATTTTTGTATGTTCTACTCTAAGTTATATAACACAAGTTACTTTTTTTAAAGAGTTCATTTGTTGAAGTGCTAGTGAAAAATTAATGTTATTAAATAGTTTGCAAATGACTATTTATACCAGTATGCATATAATTTTTAAATATTTGTAATGTGAGATGTTGAATGAATAAAACTTTTAACTCAATTTTTCTTCTTAACCTTCTTATTTTAAGCTTCCTATGGAAACATGTTCCTTTGTGGCTGAAGTGTATGGGGCTTGGGAAGTGATTTTGATGAAGCAGACAGCACACCTATGACTATATGATGTGTTAAGTGCTTTAGGCTAAGTTCTGCGGTTCTGTTCTGGTCAAAACTCTAACTGGTTTGGAGCATGGTTTTGCAGGGGGTAAGTGTGTGAGAGGAGTACTAGCACTTGAGAGATGCTGATACCCTGAACACTGCATTAAATTGCTGTGAAATAACTGTGCAATATTGCAGAAATGGAATGCACTAGTGCACTCTGGATCACAGTGAAAGAAGCAGCGTCTTTACTGCTGCTGTCCAGATGTCTGTAGGGGGATGTTGAATGCTGACTACTTAATTTTGTGAATTTGGTGCTTGCTGAGTATAGTCTAGAAATCTCATCTAGCTTTGAAAAAACCCTTCAGCAGATTCAGCACTATTTTTTAAACAGCCTGGAGCATATCCAGTTAGGCCAAGCTATTGTCGCTAAATGTTTGATCACTTGTTTTCTACTTGGTGCTTTCTGCTGCTCAGTAATAGGGACAAAGATAAAAAGCCGTACAGCTGAGAAATCAAACTAACTGGGCAGGTGACATGTTCAGTGAGAAGAATACCACTGAGGCACACGTAATGCAGCACGTCAGTCAGAAACCACTGCCAAGCCCCAAAGATGCTAGTTAGGGCCTGGGTATGGCCGAGCATGGCATAGACAGACAAGGATTCTTTTACTCGCCTTGCAGTTGTGATCTGAGACTCTGAGAAAGAAGAAGTCTGGCATTTTAAAGACCATTCTTAGATGAGCTTGCTAGCGTTAGCCATCAGTTTAAAATGTCTAAAACGTTTAAAATATCATGTAGGGTGTTACCACCTTATGTATCTGCCCTCCGTGGATTATGCGACAGGAACCATGCACAAGTTGTGCATCCTCAGCAGCTAGGAATCCCGCAGGCTTTATTTGTTTTTCCATTTTGATACAAAAAGCTAAGTTTCAGTGAACTGTAATTTTGATTGGTCTAGAAGTTGGTCTGCTGAGTGGATTCATGTGCAACTCGAGAAAAACTGCCCAAACTACAATATCCTAGTAGGAATCAAACCATGTCCGTTGCATCAAACAGCATTTCGCTGTTAGTGTCTGAGTTGGTAATATCTTCTGCACCTGAGGAATGGTGTTGGAAATGTTAAATAGACGCTGAGTACTCTTTTCCATAGGTGCTTCAGGAAATGCAAATCTTATAGAACAGAGCTCTAATAGGATTAATGCTGCAAGATGCTAGTCATTTGAATTCCCGTTGGCTTCAGGTGATATGAACTTAGAAGCTGGTGCCTTTAGAAAAAAGTTTTTTAACAATGATACAAAATTTTGCTGGTGACTCCTTGTACATGCTTACAACAGCTTGAAATCAGTATTTAAAAAAGGAACAAAATGCTGGTTAAGCTTTGGATCAAATACGTTGAGTAGAGAGGGGATGTCTACCTAGTGAATAATGAATTCCTCACTGCTTCCTTTTGTGCCAGCCAAATAATACTAGACAGTATTGACCAGTTTATAGCACGTGACTCAGCTGGTAGCAGAAGTATTATCTATCCGTTCTCTGTTTTAGTATTGTTAGGAAATAGTCATGGTTCAGCCTCTCCCAATGTGATAACAAGTTCTTGGCATTGTTTCAAGTGCACATAGTCTTTTGGAAAGCATGGGCTTATCAGTGTTTTACCTAGTAATGATTTTTAAAGTAGTATAATAGACTTGAAATTTGGTCTTGGAATATCTCCTGATGCCAGGTTAGTGGAATTGCTGATGTCCTTCAAAAACAAGGCACTGTCTAACTGATTTCAGTTCACATATGCTATAAACTTAGAAGTGTATATTAGAATAGAACTTCTGATTTCAAGATGAGATGTATATATTCATTTTGAACTTTTCCCATCTGAAGATGGCAGAAATACTCCGTGAATGTTTAATAAACTAAATCTCATTTCACAAGCAGAATCTAAAAACTCAACTCAGTAAGTTGAAATGCTGAAAGTCTGGAGTGCTCAAAAATAAAAAATAAACACTCTTGGTAGTGACAGCCTTGGCTGAATCTGACTTGCTGAGAAGAAGCTCTCTAGGAGAGATGATGCATCAAATCCCTTTTGGATTTATGTTTGTCCTGAAACTACAAATAAATGCTACAGGCAGACTGCAAAAGGTGGAGGTACGCATGATGGGTAAAACTGGAGAACTTCCACAGTACATGGATTTCAGCTGTTTTCTTTCAGCACAAACTGCTTGTTGAGCACACAGCTTTCTCTTGGGTGCTACTTTCAGTAAATGAACTGCTACATCCCGCATCAGTGGAAAAAAACTCGTTTTGGGTGGAGATGGATAAAATCTGGATATCCATATCCATGGCAATGGATAAATCTATACCATCTACTACAGATTTAAAGGCAAAGGTGTACTTTAAAGAAAGTCTCCTAGCTGCTGAATTGTTACTGGACGGTTTCTGCTGTCTGTCCTGATCCTCCAGCTGCTGTTTATTCAGTACTATGAAAGCCTCCTCAGCCGTGGTCCTAAATGCACATTGCTTGTCTACAGGAAATCTAAGACAAATAACAGCCTCAGAAAGGATAGATGAGGAAAAAACACTGACATCTCTTCCTCTGTGTAAAATAAGCTGATTCAGTCTGTCAGTATGAAAAACAGCCTCTGGGATAAGAATATACTTGCAGCTGTCTTTACAGTCGTAGGAACTGAATGGAGCGGAGGGGGGTTGAACCAGTGCTCTTAAGTACATTTTTGAACTCCCCATTTGGGATGGGGGGGAGAGTCTTTCTGAAACTTGATGCTCTAATTAGTGCTATCAGCAGCTATTTTCATGGTACACAAACTAAAATTTGCTGACTTTTTTGTAGGGCTTGTTTTGAGGAGGCTTTTGGATTCTAAATATTACTTTATTAGGGAGATCATCAATCCTCCTTGTATATATAAAATACGGAGATATTTAAGGTCTGGTTTTGATTTTGTTTTTCTTCCTGAAATTTTATTTTGGTGAATTGTGACTTCTGAGATTAAACCCTCTAAACACAAAGCAAGTAAAAGGTAGCTGGGGGAACGCGTTTTTGGTTTTGTATTAAATTTAGTGTTTAATATGAACTGAATTTTATTGCTCTTAGTTTTGTGGCATTTTTTCAATTCTGAACATGTATCATAGGGTGAGCTGGTCTGCTTTTTGGGGGAGAGAGCAACATTGGTTTAATCTGAATGACAGACCAATAACATAGATGCAGTTGAAACATGCTGTGTGCTGCACTAATACAAGTTTTGTTATCTGTAGAGGGTATCAATTCACACACAAGGCAGTGCATTCAAAACAAAAATTGTCTCTGCAAACCTCTTCAACCCAACGCCTGTGAAAATGTGTGACCAGTCTAACTCACCATCTCAGACTGCTGCTGACTCATGAACCAGGATAGGTTTGCTTAGTGGTTGTTCATGCCTTACTATGCATGTGAAAGCATTAAGGGGTCATTTTAGAAAAGTGCCTTTTTTCAAGACAGCACACGTTGCTTTAAGCACATGCTCAGTACTGGCTTGCGTATAGAGTCCATTCATGCCAAATGTTTCTAAATTTTCCTTCAGTGAGTTAAATGTGATTTTTAGATTTCTGAGGAACAGTCTCATCATAAGCAGCATGGAATAGCCCCCAGCTTTGCTTCAGCAGGCCAGCTGTTCCCAGGCAGATGCTGCTCTGAACACACTGCCAGATTTAACTCAGTTCTTCAGTCAGTAGCAAGAAAATTTGCTCAAGGCTTGCTTTTTCAGGGAGATGTCTTTGGAGGAAGTCAATGGCAGAACAAAGCAGTGACTGCTTTAATTTTCTTTGCAGAACTAGCAATCCTTTGAGACAGAAGCCCTACTCTGTTTCTTTTTCTGGCAGGATCCTTATGTCTTTGGGGGTAGGAGGGAAGTGAATGTACAGGATTTGGAACAGTTCTGCAAAGACCTTAGTACCATTACAAAGTGGAGCTACTGCTGAGAAGCAAGTCTGTTTAGTGATATTTGTACTGTAGTTAAATAAAACTGTCTGATATATGTGGACAGATGTATTGATGATTACATTAGCCTGCAGGCACACTTTGGACTGAGATTGTATTAGGTTTCAACAGCTAAGAAAACCTGAGCCTTCTGTGCTTGGACAGACAGTCTTGGAGGATCCAGGTTACCACAGAATCTGAGGATGATTAAGTGAGTTTGCTTTTTATATCCTGCACTGAATGGATATTCTTCCAGGATGTCGGAGAACAGTATCTGGAGGTTTATCTCAGGTGAGAGCAAACTTCTGTGCGCTCAGCAAGGGCATCACTGCACATTCCCCAGAATAACAATAGGAGCAGTTAGTGTCCCAGTCCCTGCAGCCAAACATCTGAAAGAGCCAAAGTAAAATTTTGCTGTCTTTAATTTGGAAACAAACATGTCATCATTAAACACCAGTAACTTGCACATTTCTATGGGAAAATGAAGTCAGAGAAACTGTAGTCTTAAACTGCCTTGTGCCATATCCACTTGACTATAAATCTTTCCCAGAAATAAGGCTGTTTAAATATGTTTTTCAGTTTCAGTAGTGATTTGGCCTTTTGGATTCTTCATTTAGACATTTTAACACCATTTTTTTTCTAAGCCAAAGGTTTCAGTCTCATTGATTTGGGTTTTGACTATGCTTTAAGGATCTTCTGGGTAACTTGAAAATTCCTCAAGGAGAGACTCAGGTTTTTTATGTAACAAACTTTATACTCTGCTAAATATATTTATGTGCAGCATGGATAAATATGCTGCTCCTTATGAGTGGTGTGAATGAAGTGATTCCCACAGGTATGGTGTGTAAAGCAATCTGAGCTATGCAAGTTCATTAATATGAAATGCAGGTGTGTTAAAATGGCAGCACTTCATCTCTCTGCTGCACTGTGTTGTTGCTTACATTAACTGTGAAACCTATTGTAAATTATGAAATTTATAAGTAAGCAAAAATTGAAGGCATAATGCATTGCTTCGATTTACCAGAAAGTGGTGAGTTTTGTTTTTATAATGATTTCTTGTTATACTAATAAATGGTCTCCAGCGTATTTTGTAAAGTAACCACATTCTAATAAAACACCTAATTCCAGTGACTCTTATTAAATCACCTGTGAAAACAAGGGAGATACAGTAATTATCTGCACTGTTACACTGGGGGTAATTAACAAGGTTTGACTATAGCTGTACTTCTCAGAACTTGCATACTTTCCACAAGAAAACTTGCTAATGGTGTTAAGGATTCCTATTTCAGATGGATTCATACTTTGAAGACAGCAAAGTGATCAAGACAAAGTAATACTTCATAGGCAATCTGCCTTGCCAGAGTTGTGTTGGATCACGTAAGTACTCTGTGCAAGTCCACTGCAAAGAGTCCTCACAGAGAAATAACAAATCTTGAACAGCAGAATGAGATTCCTTTTTTGTAGAGATAAATCAATGAATGTGCCTGCAGTAAAGTTTCCTTGGCTCCTTTCTTTCTTCTCCTTGGCATAAGCTGTAGGCATGCTAACACCAAAACCTAAGGTATTGTAAAACAATAATCAAAATGAATGAGGAAGACAACGCATACTTGACCAAAGTAAAACTCAAGCAATGGGATATGAGAAACAATGCAAGCTCTGAATTGGAGAGCTGACATTTGAATTCAAAACAAATGGCATGATGAGCTGCAGACTGAAAGCTAGAATCTGGTCTATTTTTAACCAGACAGTTGAAGAAGTGGTGAAGCCAAGATGTTTGTTCAAAGCGACAAATAACATTGGAGGTAGTGACTAACTGATAGAGTCCACTTGTGCGTATAGAAAGGAGGGCGAGGAACAGTGCGCAGCTAAAATAGCTGAGTCTTTCCATTCTGCAGGTTGTTCATAGATTTTTAGATGTCATTGATTTTTGTCAGCAGTAATAGATCCTAAATGGGAAGTGAGCTGAATTTGCTTTTGAAATCAAAGTTACGACAATCTGTTGTTGGGAAAAGAGCAGAACCTGTCGCATCAGGATGTGTATTTATATCAGCAGAGTGGAAGAATATTCCATGAAATACAGATGTTGGGAAAGCCTCTCATTTGGGAGGCCTTTCAAAACTGTTATCTATGAAGACGCACGAAATGGGCGATAGGAAGGAAGCAGCCTGCCAGTTAACAAAGCAAATTCCTGATTAGGAATGTACAGCAGCAAGCACTCACGCAAAGCATTAAGAGAGTGTAATGAAAATGAGTGCTGTGTAGATTTACACGGGTGTGGGGGAGTGGGGTGGATCGAGGTCCGTGTATTTTCAGCATAGGGAGCAAAGCATTTTCTTTACCAGGGCTTTGTGATTAATGGATGTGACAAAGTTTGCACTCCAGGATCATTTTTTAATGAAGCTATTCTCAGATTTGGTTGCCTCTCTGTGTAATGCCCCCAAATTGAACTCTTAGGTTACCTCACTAGACCAATTTGTTAGCTCAGGTCTTTGCAGGGGAGGGGGCATCCCTGGTGTTTGGATTTTTTTTTTTATTATTATTTTATTTTATTTTTTTTGAGATCACAGTTGATCCCAAGGCTTCTGACTGGGCGACTGCATTGTATCTGTGACCTCCTTCTCACTGCATGCGCTCTGCAGCCTGCAGTAGGGGTTCTTTTATCGCTGCAACATGACAATTCAGGCAAACTGTCCAGCTGTGGAGGCTGTTTTCCGCTTTTTCAACTACAGACACAAAATGCCTTTTTCTGACAGTGTATAAAGAAGCGGAAAATTCCAGGATACTTTGCAAAAGGGGGTGGCGGTGGTTTTTTTGGAAGGAGGGGGCTTGCTTTTCTTTTTTTCCTTCTCCCCCCCACCTTTCTTTCTTTCTTTCTTTCTTTCTTTCTTTTTTTTTTTCTTTTTTTTTCTTCCGCCCCCCCTTCCCCGGCTCCCCAGATCTTAGCTCAGCCGCGCAGGAGCACCGCCGGGCTCCTTGCGGGAGGAGCGGCTGCCATCTGCTGGGAGCCGCCTGCACCGCCCCGGCCCCGGCCCGCGGCCGCCCCGCGAAGCGCTCCGCTCCGCTCCGCAGTTCGGCAATTGCGAGATGCACGAATCGCCAGTGCAATTCGTATTTTGCTGCTGGGGGGAAAAAAATGAAAAAAAAAAAAAGGATTTTCAGTGGAATTTACACTTTCTTTTTTAATGCTTTCCATTCCTGGAAGCAGTTAAATGGGCTGAAGCCCTGCGAAATGGTATTGAGTAGTATTTCAATGCTAAAGCAAAAATCAATGCGATCTGGGCTCTTAAGTGCTTTGAGAAATCCCACTTGCCATTGGTGATACCTAATAACCCGTGTGCTGCACTGGAAGGTGTCGTTTTCGCGAGCATGGAAGGGGAGGAATTTAAAGCCCAGTAGGTAGCTCCTCAGCATCGCCCAGTCTCGTTTATACCAGCTGTTGTTTGAAGAGCAAAATGGCCCGTGTATTAATACAGATGTTACTTAAACATGGTTCGCCGTGTAGCTGGACTCGGCCACCCGCGCAGTGGCAGGTTGCTGTTAGTTTGGCTTACGCTGCCGTGAAAATTCACGGTATCAGAGCAGACGCCATCGACGCACCGCAGCAGTGGGGCGGCGATGGTTCCGCTCCTCCGCAGGGCACGTAAATCCACCGCTGCCTTCAGCCTGGAGTCTCACCTGTCGCTGTATTAATAATATGCCTCAAAGAGGTCAATATATGGCTGCAGGCCGAGGGCCGCGTACTTTGTGCTAAAGCTTAAGCAAGGCCGAGTGCAGCCCTGGGCAGTTTTTTGACAGAGCAGCGACTGAGAAGGTGCTCGAGGCAGGGGCACCGAAGCAGAGGTCCCTCTCGAAGGGCTGCAAGTTTTGAGGCGAACTCTACGGCCGGCTCCTGTCCCGCGGGCGGCCGGTCACGGCTGTTTCTGCCTCTTTCGCCCCCGAGCTGCGAGGCGGCGGCGAGGAGGGTCGGTGCCCACAGGCACCGCCGCGCCGCTCCTCCTCGCAGCGCCGCCCGGGCGCCGCCCTGCCCTGCTGCCCCAAAATGGAGCCCGGCTCTGGCCTGTGCCGGCCCCGCGTGCCGCTCGTTTACCTCAACAGCTTCGGCGCCCACCGCTGCGGCACCGTCATCCGCTACGGCCGCTGCGCGGGCGCCGGAGCCCCGAGGCGGAGCGGCGAGGCGAGGCGCCCCGAGGTGGAGCCGCCCCCGCCGGCGAGCAGGGCCCGGCACCCGCCGCGGGCGGCGCGGAGCGGCGGCGATGGCGCCCAGCCCGCGGGCCCCCGCCGCGGTACGAGCCGGGGGCTCCGGGGAGCTCGAGTGGCCTCCCGGCACGGGGGGCGGCGGGGGTGAACCCGAGGGCCCCGGCGGGCGGCGAGGGGCGCCATTTTCCTGTGGCGCATCGCGCTGTTCGTGCGGCCCTGTCGTGGTCGCCTCGGGGTGAACGCTGCACACTTAATTTACCGGGAACAACTGGACCGGCATTTAGGCAGGGTTTCAAGGAAAGATGTTACATTCTTGGGGGGAAAGAGGGGTGAAAAATTCATTATTTTTTGCCCCAAACTCTCACGTTGCAGTGTCTCCATGCTGTAAGGCAAGGCAGCTCTGGGCTCTTTAGCCTTCCTCTGTCCTTTCCAAAGCAATCAAAAAACAGTAAGGCCAAAAATAAAATGCATCCTCCGGAGCGGCTTTATTCCACGCTAAACTTCAGAGTCCTTTCTGCCATTTCCCACTGGATTCCCACCTAACCGCAGTGCCGCTGTACTTTTTGGTCCCTCTTTGCAAGAGCCTAAACGTGTTCGGTAATTTTCTTTCTTCGTGACTGGGACCAAACAAAGTTGGGCTGGGCATGGGTGTGGGTGCCTTTTTTTTGTTTGTTTGTTTTTAATCGATCAAAAAAATTAGGCAGTTTTCCACTAGTTACAGTCTATTATGAAACACAGTTCTGCTGCCTGAGATGTAGTGGAGTGAAGATGGGGAACATGACCTGGCTCCTGGAGAAGACATGAGGTTGCCAGCCAGAAACGCAGGGGAGGGTGATCCTGATTTTTACCAGCTCAGTGATCTTGAGATATTAGGATTCTTTTGGCTTTTTTTTTTTTTCGCTTGCAAAAGTGATTTTTCTCAGGATGACAAAGTGAACTGCTACAGGAGTTTGTCATTAAAAGCACCAGTTCTGCTGATTTAACCTCTAATGTAAGCGATGCAGGCCTGTGGCAGTTGGTTGCTCAAGTGGTAGGATGTGTGGCACAGCCCCCTCGCACGGGTGGCCAAGGTGCTGGGGTGGCCTGGAGGACACCATTTTCCTGAAATCATTCTGTAGGAGGGAACCAGTCCAAGAGTTTGGCCTGGCCTTCTTGCTTCTGCTTTTTTGTGCTGCTAGAAGCGATTCATCTGATTTCTTGCTTCAGCAAGTCACCATTTCCTCTTTAGCTCAGACAAGATAGTAGTAGTTACCCGACTGAGGGGAGAAAAGAGGGAATTATCAAATGGTTGTATTGCCCAGAAGCCCAACGTCTTTGCTTTTGGTTGCTGTACTGGTTTTAAATCTGTTTTGTGAAGCATAAGAGGAACTGGTTTTAATGGAGAAAACAAGCAAGATGATGGTCAGCACCATGTGAGGACTGGTATTTTGTAACCTGCTGGGAGAAATAAATACCTCTTTGGAAGATGGGACATCTATAGCTTCCTCGGGAATATAGGGTAAATGCTCAGGATATGCTTTCTAAACTCTCTTCTTAGGTGACCGTCGAGAGGATAAAGCTGACACCTTTGATTTCCCCTTCCCTTCAAGAAATGTTGATAAGGCAATGAAACGAAAGAAGCAAAAGGTATAAAACATGAGAGTTGAATGAGCTGCCTTTGCATCTATGAAAATAGTTTCCCACTTGTCCTTTGTGTGTGAGAGCATGAGGGAGATTAAAAGATTGAATTGGTAGTCTGTTACTGAAAACCTTACCTACAGGAAAGAAAAATGGGATTACTTTCCATCTCTTGGGTCTTTAAAACCCTGGCTCTCATTCAATAAAGCACTTAAGTATGTGCTTACCTTGAAGAGTGAGAGTGTTCTATTGACTTAAAGCATGTACTGAAATGCTTCGCTGGATTGGGGCCAGAGAGCTCCACACCTTGCTGGGTGAAACCCAGCAAGGCAAAACTCTGCTGCTTCTCTTTCTCATCTGATTATTTTGAACAAAGAAAGTCTACAGGTTACAAATAAGCAAAGGACAAAATAATGGGTATTATCACTGTGCTAGTAGCAATATGAAATTACCATTTCATAAAAGTATTTCTGTTCCTTTTCAGTAGTTCAACAAATGTTTGAAATTTAAAAAGGCACATTTATTAAAACAGTAACTCATTATGAGCTTTTGTAATGTGTGAAGTACAAGTAATCAGCTAGACTATAATATAGAAATGTCACAGATACTTGGTTTAAAACTAGCAAAATACTACTGACTTCAGAGGAACAGCTAATAACATACTATAATATTGCTCTTCTAGTTCATTAAATAGTCTTCAAAAAGAATGAGGAGTATGTATTACATTTTAGCAATAAATGTCCGTGAGAAAGGAGTCTTTTAGATTTAAACTAGTTTCACGGATGGGGTCTGGCAAAAGTCGTAATGTTAGCATGTTAACAGCCATTTATATTTATTAGTCTGTCTCTCTATCTGAATGCCTTTTCCTTTGCCAATAGTCCCAGTTTAAAGTTTATCATGACAAAAGTTTAAAATGTGCCAGCTATAGATGGAGATTTATGCCTCTAAAATAAAGGTCATCAATGTCTTTAAGACAGATACTGATTTCCTATCAAGCAGCCTCGGTCATTGCTGAGTTGGAATCTGAGCACTAGGTTTGAATTGTGCTCCCGTGGAGGGATTAGGCAGGAAAGTTTTTGGTCCTGGAAAAAGTGAGCACTTTTGTATTATTCTTATTTTTACTCTTTCTGGATGACTTTAAAGAACATTTAGTAGCTCTACGCAAGTTTTTACATAGCTAAAAAAAGTCCTGGGTAAACAAGAGTGCTAGATGAGAAAGGAAGAGGAGGGCTCATGGAAAACTATGGAATAATTCATGATTTTTGTCTTCTATATAAAGGTGATTCTTCCAATATATCCCTCTTCCACTGTTCATCCTCTTCTTCTTACCTCCCTCCTCCACCCCAGAAGCTCTTATGAAAAAAAAATTGGATTTCAAAGTCATCCTCGTGCATTCAAAGTTCTGTTCTATAGGAGATGTCTTAATACAAACGTTTTTACATGCTTCATTGAGAAAGTTCAATTTTATCTTTTAGTCTAAAGTCTGGCTTAGAGTCTGGAAAGTAATTTCAAAAATGCTTGAGGAAAATGAGAAGTTCAGAAGTCGACTGTTGGCTTGCCGTCAGTGTGATGGAGAAGGTAGGTAATGAACTGATAATGTTTTATTTTATTAGAGAAAGCAAGTACTTTGACTTAAGATCCCTAGGTTTAAGCTCCATTAAGTTGTTTGGTTTGGGTAATATGCTTTACAATTCACAAATCATGGAGTTCATTGCATACCTTAAACACTTCTAGCCATATTTGAACAGCTCTTGTGCTCCATTGAGAGTCTTGTAGAAAGTATATTAGTTGGCAGGAAGGGGTGGTAGAAGTGTTTGCTGTAGTCTGTAACATGAACATAAAAGACTCTGAAAATATCTGCAAGTTTTTCTGAACATATGAAATATGCAATTAAACTATTATTCACAGACTAATCTAAGGCAGTACTTGGATGAATAATGATTTTTTTCACATTGGGAAATTGGAAAATAGTGTTTGGTTTCATTCAGCCAATAAATAAATTAGATGCTCCCCAAAGGTAGCTGTAATATAATTTAACATAACCATCAAACATGTCCTCATATTGTGCCTGAATACAGCTATTTCATTACTGGAAAATGGCTTGGGAATTAAAACTGGTGCTCTGCAATGAGACAGCTTCAATTAGAGATATTGTAGTTGCTGTACAATTTAAGATAATACAGTGTATGCTTAGAAATATAAATGGAATTTCTGGCATCACAATGTGATTAGTTTTTAGGGAAGAAAATATACTAATCCATTAAGAGATAAGTTAAAATGGCATCTTCACCCCTCAGTGCTTCTGCTTAGCTTGCATTGCTGTGTTAGTAGAAGCTTTGCACAGGTATGCATGTTAAGATATATACCAAAATGTATGTAAATCATTGCCAGTACTTATTTTAGTAAAAGTTTGTATGTTGCATACAGATTAGACTTCCACATACACAATAAGAAAATATTCCCTCAAAAATGTTTATTATAAGAACAAAAGAAGTGCAATTCTGGTTCAGAATGGGAATCTGTCTACTCCATTAGCCTGTGACCAAGAGTGGATGTTATTGGAATAACAGAAGAGGGGAAGTACAGAATTATTCTTCCCTGGGTACTCCCCTCAGCTTTTGATAGTGAAAGCTCCACTGACTTTCTGAAATCAGAGGTTTTATCCAGCCCGCTGTTCATTAGCTTCCAAAAGTCTTGTCCTGAAGTTATTTCTCTAATTTTCTGTTTAGCCCATTTATACTTTTATCCTCCACAACTTGTTACAACAATATATCCCACAATTTATATATTATGTGGAAAAGCACTTTTTTTCTGTTTAAGACTGCTACCCAGTTAATTCTAGTATTGTAGGATGCTTAGTATTAATTATCTGCTATTCATAATCTTGATACTAGTCATGATTCAATTGGCCTCTGTCATATTTCTACTCAGTTTTCTCTCTCTCAAGCTGAGAAGATTGTGTATAGTAACCCTTCCTTCATACAGAAACTGTTTCCCAGCTCTGCTAATCTTTCTTACTTTTTTCATCAATTACAGTGCTACCTGATTCTATATATTGTTCATAGTTCATTGATATTATGGCTTATTTGTTCTCATTAATGGAAGATAGCAAATGTTGGCAGCTCTGACGCTGTATCTGATTCACGCCTGTACAAGTAAGTTCCTATGAAATCTAAGAATGACACACGGGTCAGACATGAACTTTTTCCTCCTGAGCTACTCCTTTCCTGCCAGGCCAGAGGAGGTTTGCCTGGTGGCGTCTTTCTTCCCGGTAGTCACTTAGGTCTTTTTCCTCCATAAGCCTGTTGCAGAGGCCACTGTAAAACTGTGCTTCACTACCTTTTTAAAGGTTTGATCTAACACCTTTAATATACTTTTCCCCACAGCTGAGGTCATTGTGGAAGTTTGTGTGCACAGCCATTAATGTAGATATAGGATTTAGCATTTCCTGAAGAACATTCTTCCTGGTTTTTCTTTTGTCTACTTGCTTTTAAAGAAAAGGAGAACAGAAGCTAAGGAGGAGTAGAAACTTTTAATAGGTGATTGCCTTTGAAATTTCAAATTCTTGTGAAAAAGCCAAGAATTCTGTTGGTATAAGATCTCCTTGGTGGGTTTCCCATCTTAACATAGTAGCTGCTAATCTACTTTTCTCTTTGTTATGGATATGCAGTGTGCTGCTTTGTCAAGCTTGTATTTATCTCAAGATTGAATGGACAAGACTTGTTCACATTTCCTCTACTCATTTCTTTTTGTCATCTGGGGGGATGGAAGGGATGGGGAAGGGAAGATAGAACAGTATTATCTCTGTTTGTAATTCTACTGACTTGAAAAAAATCACCCAAACAAAAACACCCAAGCACTTGTTCTATCCTCAGTCTAATTGTTACTCATTTTTCAGGAGCTTTAATTGAGAATCTGCTATAAAGTTCTATTTATTTGAAAAGCATCAACTCTAATATCTTCTTTCTAATTAGCAGAATTTAAACAACATCACATCAAGGAGCTATCTTCCATTAATCTGAATTTTTTAATTAAACAAGAAGCAAATGGAATAATTCTCACAGACATTTAGATATGAGTCAGCAAATCTGAATTAACTGGCTTCAGTTTTTCATTTTTTTTACTAGATTTTTAGAGCTAGAAAATAAATGCTGCACTTTATTGACCCTATAAATAGTTTTCTTGAGAGACAAAAATCTACTTGAGTTCTAATGCTACCTATTTAATTCCTAGAAAGCTACAGTTAAGATTAGGTTCAGTATGACTGAAAAATGGTGACATACCTGTATATGCTATTCTTCCACAGGCAGTGCTATGAAGCAGAGTTCGCAGAATGAGGCATCCTACCTGGACAGGGTATGCATGTAGTCCATTAACTGCCAAGCACACTTAAATGATACAATTAGTTAAATGATAAAATAATCAAAATAAAAAGATGCACAAGTATTGTTTAATATTATAAATAAGTAACAATCATCTTCAGTTTTATTAACATTGGGCTCAAACATTTTTCAAGCTCTCAGTCATGTCTGGGAAGCAGCAGTGCGCTGTCCTCAGCAGGAAGGGCTGTGTGCATTCCCAGGGCTGGGAGGTGGATTTTGCCCTTTCAAAGCCATAGTCCCTGTTCCTGCACTTCAGATCTCTCTGTGTGTTTGTGTGCACGTTGTGTATGTACTGATGACTCTTCCCATTTCATTGTAGCCTACTTCTGCTACTAGAGCTGTTTGTTGCTCTGATCTCCATAGCTTGTTAATGACTTTTTGGCTAGAGTGCGGGAGCGAATCATCATACACTTTCTCTTCTTTACCCCCAGACGATTACTCGCATGTTAAGAAACTTGGGTTAGTGCGCTTGAAGTATGGTATTTCCTGACATACACACATTTTGTATCTCCCTTCAGCAGATACTAGAGCACAAGTGCAGATGCCAGAATACCACAGTATTTAGGAATCATTTCATTTACCAGCTTTATGATCAAATGATTTTATTTTAGCTTTATGAATGTAGGACATTCTTCTATGATCGAGAGTGGTATTGGTATCTGGTACAAAGAGCACAACTTTATCAGCATAAATATATGTAGCTCTGCTCTGAGAAGAGTCTGAGCTCTTCTGGGAAGAGCATGTCTGGGAAGTACGTGCATAATATCTTGGAGCAAAGTTTAAAGCTGCCTTTATGTTTAGATACTATGGAAGCTCCCCTTGAGCTCTGAACTGGCTACATGAAGTGATTTCATGTACATAGATGTGGCCTGTGCATGGGCGGTCTAGAAATGTGATATGTACCCTATTGAACTAAATCGTTCTGTGATAGTCTAACATATAACCTGAAGAATTTGGAGAGTATTTGTTTGGCACACTTTGTATCTGACTTTTTTATATTACAGAGAATGTACCACTTCTGTCTGCTTTCTTCCTCTAGGAGGAGTCCATCTTTGGCTGGGTGTAGCAAGAAAACAAAGGAAGACTGAATATGACAAATAAAAAAGTAGTGATATTTTGTCTTTTGATCTAGTTCTTACTGACGTCACTGGCAAGATTACAAGTGATTTCAGTGAACACTGGATTAGGTCCTCTGTTTTTTCTTTGGTGTATGTGTTTCTACTGTTTAAGAGGTTTGATTTTAACATGGTTTAAATGTCTCTGTTGTGAGATATTTATTTGAAGTCATTAAATCTCATATTTCACTTAGATAATAGTTTTAGAAGGTTTTTTAATGAGCGTGATGCTGTGACAGTTTGTTTGCAAAAGAGTAGAGATTCACATTCGGTGTTGGCTGTGCATCATACTGTTTTGTAGCTTGTCAGAATCGTAAACAAACATAAATTCAGTAAAGTAGAACTCCACATAAAATATGTAGAAACATTCTTATTCTTACTGATTTGAATAATTTTGATTTTACTACATTTAAATAATATGCAATTGCTTTTCTGTTCTTTCAACCATTTATACATGAATCTCAGCAAGTATTTTGAATATGAAAACAGGTGAATGTTTTCTATCAATCATTCACTCTGAAACACATGATGATATCACAATCAGAACATATTGTTTATCTAGCTGACTTTAATACCATGATATAATTTTCTTCCCTTGTGGAGTTTCATATTTAGACTTTAGATTGACTGTTAAATCCTTTTAAACCAGTAAATTCTTAAAAGGAACTTGAAGACCATATAAAAATAATATGTATATGGGTTTCATCTCTATAGACAAAACATTCACCTGTGACAATTAGACATTCTTTTTTTCAGTGAAAGTATGGTTTTCTCATTTTATAATGTCTTAGTGTTTGCAGATATAATAACTGGAATTTCAGAGTTCTGAGCTTTAATAACATGCTAGTGATTATGTCATTAAGCAACAAAACATTTGAAAGGGTTTAATCTGTTTTCTTAATAGTAAAACTGCAAATGTAAGTGAAATGTGCCTTTTTTATGAGAACTCAGACATCAAAGTTCTCTGATTTGTGTTTGAGTAATATTTGGATTTTACTTGAAATAACTGACATTTCAGCTTGCAAAAGGAAATGAGAAAGCAAAGTTATTACATCAAGATGTGATCATTTTTCTGACAGAGCAAAAATGTTGTAGTTCTTTACTTTTTACAAAATACATGTTTGAAGTCACATATATATGCATATTTTTAATAAAGGAGATGATCTCCCTGTTCCCACAGTTCTACCATTGTAATGTTTTCATGGAGAGTGTTCAGTGTACAACCCTAGATTATAATTTCTAGAGCTGCTGCTCTAATTTTCTTTGAAAACTATAGTTTTCTTGAAAACTATATGTAGCTTTAGAAACTATAGTTTCTAGTTTTATTGAAAACTGTAGCTGCAGTTGATACCTTTATGGCACAGATTTAAGGGGCCCTGGAAACCTATGATTTCTTCCATGTGTATAATTCATCCTTTTAAAGGATAGTGAGGTACATCAAACTAAAGCTCTGAATGAAATGTACCCAACTTATTAAGAATCTTTTGATAAATATAGATTGATGCCTTCAGGGCCATTTTAAAAGGAAGAAATCATAACTGTGGACCTAGATCATCCCTATCCTTACATTGCTTGTAATCTGAGAAGTCTGTACAGGTTGGTTGTCAATAGCTGCCTGAGTTATTTGATAATGTCCTACTTGCATGCTGCAGCCCCTTTGTGTGTGTGTGAATAACCAGAAGGTGCAAGGGCAGACTCAGGCCCTAGGAAGAAGATTCAATCTTTTACTGGTCGTATGTGTGGGAGTGGAGTGATGCCAGCTTCTGCTTCGTGTGTTAGGGGTCACTGAGGTGAGATAGTCTAGCCACAGCATTGTCCAACTTTGGTGATTTTGCTAGGTTTTACAGGGGCACAGAGAAGTCTGGGCTGATGGGCTGTACTGCTGCTTCTCCATGCAGGTAGGAGGATCCTACTGTAGAAGCAAAAGCAAGTGTCATACTGCCCTGCTATTGTTCCTAGGCAGCAGTGTTGTTCTTTTACATGCTTCAACCTGCATAGCAGTTACCTGAAGATTTTAATAACAAATTTCACTTGAAGTGTGAACCGAAGAGGATGTGTCAATGTAGTGGTTGTACTCTGTCTTTGCAGCCTTTTTCTCAATCGTAATTTGCCTTTCCACGTAGAACACAAACTCTAGCATATTTTAAAAGTTTGGAAAATAGTTTGGAGCTCAACCCTTAAACCAGTTGTCAGGCGAACTAAGGAAGTATATTGTGGTATAGAGGTGGGAGTGAGCAGCCAGGGCATGCGGAACGACTGAAGACTTTGCTGCTGAATTCTTCTTCCCAGCAAATGTTAGTGTCTGTCACTTGTCTCAGGATCTTGTAGTTGGTCTGAGTTAGTGTTACTTTGTACCATGTTTTCCTGAATACAAATGACTCTGTGTGAAGTTGAGCAGTGGAGAGTAAGCCTTTCTTTTTGTATTCCTTATTAGTGCTAGTTAGAAATTTACTGATATAAAACAAAGCTAAAATGGAAAAAAAATGTATCTGCTGTTCTGTGTGAAAGTTGTCCGATTTGGTAAGTTCTTGCCATATTGAGCACTGTGGTTTTCAGGGCACTCTTCCTGGCAGGTCAGCCCAGGAGATGCAGCCTCCTCTATCTTGGAGTAGTCTGTCCGATGGTGCTGAGGATTTGTCCAGGGCTTGCAGTCTTGAAACTCCAGCCTGTTTTGTTAGGCTAGCACTTCCAAACTGCTGTAAAAGCCTGAAAGTCCTGGGAGCCTGAACTTTATTTAGGTGATTGCCATGTCTAGAAGCACTAAGAATCTCTGCAGGAGCCAAGACTGCTGGAGCTCCCACCTCTCTGATGTGGAGACTTTGGGACAGGTTTCTGGTGGCAGTCCTTAGTGGCAAGGCTGCACGGGAGCCAAAGGGGCTTGGGAGCTCCCACAGCCACTGTGCAGAGCTGATGCTCATAGATGTGGCTGCTGTTGTCAGAGACAGTGTTGCTGATTAGCTGCGGGTTTGGGAACTTAGGATCGTGTTTTGGAAATATTCTGATGTTTCTGAAGTGACCTTTCTGGCAATTTCCAGTTTGTGGGCATTTTCAAAAGAGTTTGTTTCCTGCCTGATTTGGACTAAAGCCACCAATTCAGATAAAACCCCATTTTCTGCAACCTTCGCTAGCCAGGCAGGTCTTATGCTTATGCCTCATCTCTTCTGGTGTTGAAATGAATCAGACTCCTCTGCCCTAACAGCAGAGTTTCTGCAGTCCTGTGCCCTGTGAGGTTAGTATGTCTTGTCTATAATAATATAATCAGTCCTCAAGGTTAATAACATTTAATTGTTGATTTCTTCTATATAAAGATTTCAACCCTTAAACAAAATTTGAGAAGTGGATGTGGACTTTCTATCATGGTCAGATTTTGGGAAATTATAAGATGACCTTTGTCTTCACTGAACATTTACGTCCTTTAATTGCCTCTGTCTGTAGGGTCCTCTCCAGTAGTCAGTGTTCTTCTTTTAACTTGAAAGGTTCTAATACAATTTTGCATGGCCTCTAACTAAGGAGTACCCTTCAGCAAGCAGTTCATTTCTGTGTTCCTTTGGAAAGTGACTTAAAGCAAATTTCAGGGGGATATGTGACATTTTATGAATATGTGCAGTAGATTCTTAAACATAAAACAGGATACAAGTTGATTTATAGCTCTTGTGAATAATTTTCAGTGACATAGGAGTCTCTGTGTATTAGGCATATTTTCATTGCATAAGCAGTTGTATACCTGACAAAAGGAGTTTGCACAAAAACCAAAGCAGCTGTACTTTGATGAGTTTAACAGTATAAGCTTTCCACCAAATTGAAGTAGCAAGAGAACTTATCACTTAAGTGGAAGCTAACTTTATGAGGAAAAGAGCAAATTTTATTGAAGCATATTAAGCCCACTGTGAATTTTTAATAAATATTCACAAGCAGTTATTCACCTGTTAATGACAGCATCATGGGCACCTGATCTGATGGTGAAAAATCATGTTTGAAAGTTTCTGCTGGCCTTGTAGCTAGTAGAACCCTGCTGTGTGTAGTTACAATTTTGGTTTTTTAGAAGCAAAAGATATGGTGGCCCCTAGGAAGAAAGCAAGTATGTCTTGATCCGGAGAGAGGCTGAATACTTCCTGAGAGATTTGGAGTACTTTCACCGCCCACTGACTGTGGCACCTCTCATAACATGGCCTTATTGCATCTTCCATGCTGTATGTGTATGGCATATTAATGAGAGGCTCTCTCTCCTAACTGCTCTAAATTGTGAACTCTCCTGTGTGTCTGAGGTAAGTGGTTCTGCTGAACTGCGGGTGTTGCTGGGCTGCTTATGAACATGTCTGATTTGTGTATTCTCCCAGAGATCATGACAAAAAATACATTAATGTTGGGAATGTGTAAAATTTATTGCACGTCTGGCCTTCTTGCGTAAACAAGTACTGGAGGCAGATTATAAGAACCATGCAGGAAGGTGCACTAAAGCACTGAAAAATGCTGCCTCTCCTTAAGAATCATAGTAATACTTGTATTTTGAAATGAATAATGTGACATTTTTCCTATGTTCTGCTTATGTTTATTTTGTGGTTACTAACATGTGTGATAGGATGTCAGCAGTGTGATGTAATTTTGCATAAAGGATGAGTTCCTCCATAGTAATAACTACAAGTAGTTAGCATTTACTTAAAATGCATAATCACTTTTTAATACCTGCTAGAATTTTAAATTCCTTTAACTACTTCTTCTTCTTGACTATAAAATTCTTGACTATGACATGAATCTGTCTGTGGAGCAATCTTCCAAGGAAAAGAACAGAAATGCCCTCCTTGCTTGGCTCTGTTGTCCTAGATAGAGCAAAACAACCAGAAACATGCAAAAAGGGGCAGTTTTGAGCATTGGCAGAGATCAGACTTATCCTACTATAATGTCTGCAGTTTCACGGTTCCCTCAGGTAGGAATTTCCATGGGAATAGTCCCATATTCTATTTGAGGCAGAGGATGTAGTAGAAATCCTTCCCATTTTGACATGATCTGTCTAAATGTTACTTTCCATCCACATATTAATTTCTTTAGGAAAATACAGGTCCAAATTCACGTCCGTGTACATCTGTTAAGTCACAGGACTCATCTGAGGGCTGCATTTTGCTTAAACTCTCTCTTGAAGTTCTTTACTCTTCGCTACTTTTCACTAGCCTGTTAGAGTCTTTCTGGGAGGAATTCATGCAAATGCATCAGAAACAAACCTGATCTTTCGGCAGAACAGTGTCTCGTGTGGCTGATGTTCTTCCTAGGACTGCCGTGATATGACTTGTCTGAAGGTGGTCTGAATTCCTGGGACTTTGTCCTCACTAGGTTTTCTAGTTTCTTCTCTTAGTAATTTCCACTGCCTGTCCATATGTTTCCAAATACTTTCATTGAGAATCTGAGCCCAGATTTTCAATATATGGAAATGGACAGAATTAATATGTTACAATAGTGTGCTAAAGCTATATAGGAAAAATGCATGACATGCTTGAAATGCAGTTTCTAAAGAGAGATGAATAGCGTAAGAATTTCATAGAGCATGGAGCAAGGATGGAAAATATTATTCATGAACACTGAAGAGAAGTTGATTTATATGTTCAGATTTGAACTGGATGGAAGTTGAACTATGCTGTGACTAATACATTTTGTTTGCAAGTTATAGAATTTAAAATACGGTGAAATGTCATAGCCAGGCCCTGTTAAAAATCTTAAGTGTCTCAAAGACAACCAATAATCTTTAGTGTAAATGGATAATGAAAACAGTAACTCTACTCTGATTTGTTTAACTGGAAATAGATGATATATTGTAAGAGTCTTATTAAAGAATAAAAAGAAGCATATATTTTGGTTGACAGAAGAAATATATTGTTTGTTTCTCTGGAGTCTCATGTTGCTCGTATTGCTGCTTTGTCTTACTGCCAGTCACAGAGCTGCTCTGTGTGGGTGGAAATGTCAGACTGTATTCACTCCACAGTAAAGGCTGTAAGTTACTCTTTGATGTGTTGTATTCAGTTGGCTTTGCTTTAATGGTGTCCCTAGAGAACGTTCTTTTGGATCTTGTCAGCAACTTTAAACATCCATTTCTTCTGTAGAGCATCCTGCTTCATAAGCTTACCGCTGGTGATTTGTGTCTGTTTGTGCAACTGGCAATTTGCAAAAAGGTGGTGTCAAATTGAAAGGGGGCATGGTGATGCTAAGTAGTTAGAGGACTAGTTTAGTCTCGTGGTGGAAATGCTCCTTAGCTTATTTGGTGCTAAGGAGGAGTTTGGGGGATGCAGTATCTTTCTGCACATCTACCCCTCCCACACTGCCGAAATTCTCAGATGATGGCACTGAAATGTTCCTGGAAAAGGGCTTCTATGCTGAAAAGTCATGAGGTGAAAGCAGCATCTGCTGACTTATCACAACTTCCCTCTGCTAGCACTCACAACTAAAACTCTTTTAGTGATGAAGTGGTTCTAACCCTGCAGTCCTCAAGGGCTGGCAGTGTGTGAGCTGGGCTCTCTGGGTTATACAGAATATCCTCAGCAGAATTTAGCTCCCTTTAGCTATCAGTAGATTCAGATGGCTCTGAAGACATCAAAAAACTGTATCTGCTGAAAATTTCAACCTTGTGAATAAGAGTTATTCAAAATAAAGGATTTGGATATGGCAGAAACTTATTTTTGGAAACAGTGAAACTCTTTTGGATGAAATTTTCTGTAGAGGTTTTGCCTGATGCAGAAATGGAGTGCAGAAAATTCCAGCCTAAGCATGTGAAAGTTTGGCAAAGTCACTTGAAACAGGCGCTTTTGTGGCCTGTGAAAGGTGATGCTCGTAGCACTGTCCCACCTGTACTAGTTGTCTCTCAGGGCTTCTTGCTGTAGGCATTCAACTTTGTCTTTCCCTACCAAAATGTATCTTTAAATAAATTTTCACAAGTGAGTTCTCAAAGGCTTCTTTTATGGAAATAGTTCATGCCTTTTAGGAGTATATTTAGGTCTTGTAAAAGACGCCAAATTGCAAGCTCTGGAAGCAAATTCTATATTTATAAACAAATCAGGCTAGAGTCATCCCAAAGTACTCACTCTCTGTTTCTAAGCAAAGCGCTACAACCTCTTCTTGCAGAGGCTAGTGGTATAATTGATGATGATGGGTGGAATTGAATTGATTTGCAGACCAGTCTTGGACTCTTTGGCAGTACCAGACGTGGTGGCGATGCGCCACCAATCTGGCTTCTGCAAATGAAAGGAGACTCCCCTACAACGCCGAGCGGGGCCATTGGCTTGCTGTTCCTGCTGTGCTATGGCAGCCACGGCTGCGTTCGCGCCAGCCCCCAAGGATCTGTGAGTGAGTTTGCACCATGTGCTGAGGGGGCAACTGTGGTCAATGGCAATGATGTCGTTCGAAGGTGGGGAATGGGGTTACTCTGTGGCGCAGAGGTAGTGCCAGTCCTGTCTTCCTCACAGCTGGCGCAGGGCCCTCCCCAGCCGAAGGGCTCCTGTGCGCCAGTGCAGCTGCAACGTGTTCCTGCACCATGAGAGCTGGCATGTGGCCATCTCTGGCCTGTGCTCCTTGCGGGTGTGTGACCCTGCGCGCCCGCGGCCCCGAGGGGTCCACTGCCCTGGTGCGGGTGCAGTGTGCCCCCGCAGTGTCACACGCACAGCCGGTGTGTGACCCTGCGCGCCCGCGGCCGCCGCCCTGGTGCGGGTGCAGTGTGTCCGCGCAGTGTCACACGCACAGCCGGTGTGTGACCCTGCGCGCCCGCGGCCGCCGCCCTGGTGCGGCTGCAGTGTGCCCCCGCAGTGTCACACGCACAGCCGGTGTGTGACCCTGTGCACCCACGGCCGCCGCCCTGGTGCGGGTGCAGTGTGTCCGCGCAGTGTCACACGCACAGCCGGTGTGTGACCCTGCGTGCCTGCGGCCGCCGCCCTGGTGCGGGTGCAGTGTGTCCGCGCAGTGTCACACGCACAGCCGGTGTGTGACCCTGCGCGCCCGTGGCCCCGAGCCGCCGCCCTGGTGCGGGTGCAGTGTGTCCGCGCAGTGTCACACGCACAGCCGGTGTGTGACCCTGTGCACCCACGGCCGCCGCCCTGGTGCGGGTGCAGTGTGTCTCCGCAGTGTCACACGCACAGCGGGTGTGTGACCCTGCGCGCCCGTGGCCCCGAGGCGCCGCCCTGGTGCGGGTGCAGTGTGTCCGCGCAGTGTCACACGCACAGCGGGTGTGTGACCCTGCGCGCCCGTGGCCCCGAGCCGCCGCCCTGGTGCGGGTGCAGTGTGTCTCCGCAGTGTCACACGCACAGTGTCACACGTGGCCCCGAGCCGCCGCCCTGGTGCGGGTGCAGCCCCGCGGCGGCGGGGGCCCCCGCGCCGCGGCCCCGCTCCCGCCGCCGCTCCCCCGCGCGGCCTGCAGGTGGCGCCGCGGCGCCGCGGCGGCGGCGGCGGGCGGCGGCGGCGGCGCGCGCGGGGCCGCGGGGCCGGGGCGGCGGCGGCGCGCGCGGGCCGGCGCGCGGCGGGGCGGGCGGGAGCTGCTGCCGGCGCCCGCCCTCAGTCGCGCTGCGCGGAGCGAGCCGAGCGCCAGGGCGAAGCGCTGTCCCTTCAGCACCGTGATCATCACTAACAGTTAAACCTCATTAAAAAAGAAAAAACAAACGTATATAACCCCCCGCCCCGCTCCGCGCCGCCCCGCCGCAGTGCTCGGCCGAGCCGCTGCCAGTCACCGCGTGGTTTGCAGTAAGTAGGGGCGTGGGGTGTGTGTGTGGGGGGCGAGGGGACCCCCTCAAAAGAGGGGACCCCCGAGCGGGGGCAGCGCGCGCGAAGTCGCTCGCGAGGCGGCACGCTTCGTCTCGAGAAACCCCGCCGCGACAGCCCCGCCGTGCCGAGCCGAGCGGAGCCGAGCCGCACGGCGCGAAGCGGGAGTCCTCGTCCTCCCGCCGCTCGCGTGACGCCCGCCGTCTTGCTGGTTTCAGGTCTGGACAGCACGGTCCAAGAATGGTGAAGCTGGGGAGTAATTTGAACGACAAGAACAGCAAACAGCCATCCAGCGAAGATGGTTTTCAGACAGTTCCTCTGATCACACCTTTGGAAGTAAATCACCTGCAGTTCCCCGCGCCGGAAAAGGTAAACCAAAATCAGATCGCGCTCGTGCATGGTTATGCACACCTGCACCCCCTGCTTTTCACTGCCCTGCTGACTCGCTGCTCTCCAATAACGTGAGCTGTGGCATAGTGGTTACCCAGCACATAAAAAGGAGTTGCCTTTCTTAGTGTGTTTATCTGCTTTAACATAGCACGGAAGCACATAAGTGTCCTCTCAAACCTTTCCTGTCCCCTCAAAAAAACCAATATTCCTTCATAAGTACAGCTGGAAAAAGCCTAGTGTGCTTCCCCTATAAATGCTGGACAAACTGAGGATGAGTTTATAATGCGTTATTATCGGTCAGATTAATTGCTGGCATTCAGAGTAATATGATAACTCTTCTGAAATAAGCAGCTATTTTAATTATCTCAGCTGAGGTTTGTTTTCTTCTCTGTGGCTGTGCAAAGCTTGTTTGGCTATTTGTGACGGTGATTCCTCCGAGGAGAGCAACCACATTCCCCGATGCGATGGGAGGTGATGGAGCAATCCGTGCATTCATCCCCCATTTGTTCTGGGGAGGGGACAGCTTCCCCCTGCCCAGTCAACGCTCCCAGAACTGATTGCAGCACAAAAATGTTCAGAAATGTGCATCAGTGTTTGGCTGGGGTTTGGTGACTGCAGCTTTTTAGATACAATAGGTACTACGAAATCTTTTGTCTATTTCTGTGCGGTGACGATGCATATCAATATAACCTGGTGAGGACACGATGAGACCATAAAATCTGTGTGCCTCAACAGCCCTTACAAAAACAAAGCCCTATCTGCAGTGTAGTTCCCAGATACCACAGAGATGGAGCCAACTCGCTTGAAAGCACAGACAGAATGATTACATCTTGCAGGATAATGGAATAATAGTAAAATTTGCACTGATGATTATTGAACCTATATCCTGTTTTTTACTGTAGGACAAAATGAAGTTTCTCTAAATACATTAGAAGAACATGATGATGGATGTGATAAAACTCTTTAGAAAGACAAACTGTGTATATTTTACAGTAGAGCTGGGTCAAATGCCTCGCCATCCTGGGAACCAGGCCTATGCCTAAGGAACTAGATTCATTTCCCATGTGTGTCATGGCAATCAGGAGCAGCTTCAAAGCATTTAGAAGAGTTACACTTCTGTGAATTGTTGTAAGTGAGAGGCTAAACTCACCCTTATCTATAACTGATTAATAAGATTAAGGGAAACAACTAAGGCAAAGCAACATGATTTATCAAAGAAGTCTGAGAGACTCAAAGAAAATTATAGATGTGTAAAAGTAACTCGTTTGATGATGGTACAAATAGCTTATTGAGATGGACATTATACACTTGGTGTCACAGGATGTGAAATTTAAATGACTCATGTACCAGGTGAGACATGGAAAACCTAACAAAAATCCTTTCAAGCTAATAAAGTGATAATGAGTGTTTTCATGATCACCAGGTTCCAACTGCCTGTTGGTGAACATGTGTTGGTGTGTATTGATCTAGTGCAAGTCCGTGCTGATTTTTGTGTTTAAACATGCCTACGTCAATAATACCCATGTTGTTGAGGCACGTTACCTTCGTTAGCATACATTACTGTCAGTGCATCTACTGACATCAGTGTTTTTCTTTGCCAAAAGAGTGGGCTGTTTCCTGAGGAGTGATAAGCATGATTCAGAACTCATCAAGAGTCAGTCGAATCGATTTCTATAGACTTTGCTTCAGCTCCTACGTGTAGTACGCCTAGAGTTAGTGGTGACTGAAAATCTGTTACAAAAAGGAGAGGTCGTTTATTATAAGACCAAAATAATTCATGTTTTTTTTCACCCCCTTTATTCTTTTTAGAACAAGTTCTCTTGCAATGAAGTTCACCTAGGGCAGAGGGTCAGCAAAAAGAGCTGTTAACAAGGAGTTTTGCCTCATGTAAAGAGCTTGGGTAAAGGTTAAATCATAGGGGAGAGTTTCGTCTTTGTACTTAGTAAAGCAAAACAGCTGACTTCAGTGAGATGGTTAGCCTGAGGAAGAGTAGACATGGATTTCAAGTCTTCTGGACTATTTTTGTTTGGACTTGCTTTGCAGTCAGGAAGCAGGATTAAAAAAAAAAAGGCAATTTAAGCTTCTGTATATAGAGGGTATTCCGAAAACCTGCCAGCTGTTGGTTTTAGTTTCTAAGAGTGAGCACAAGTCAGCCTTCTTTCTCGTGTCTCTTGCCTGGGATGCTGCATAAATCACTGGAGTCAAAACTGGTGTGCTGGTGGGGTCTCTGTGAAACCGCTCTGAAGGGCTTTGCTCTCCTGTTTTCTTAAATGTAAATCCATTGCTGCTTGCTTGTAACCACAAGGAGGCAATATGCTGGGCCTCTGTGCCTGTGTGACTGCAGATCAGCTGCTGTGAATCACATCTTGTTTCCACTGCAATAAAGAGCTGATGTGCCTTCTCCTGTAAATGATGGCTATAAAATACATACATACATACATACATATATATATATATATATATATATCACTGTTTAATATTCCTTTTTTATCTGGGGTTATTCTGACCAAGAGAGGATATCTTCATTTAATATATGGGGTGGTCTTAACCTGGATCTAGGCGCAATCTAGGGTGCATCGAAATTGCAGAAAGGAGGTCTGATTGCTGCCTGGGTCTGTATACTTGCTTAACTTCAGTCTGTCTGGTAGGTTAACATTAAAGAAGCCCTGCATTTGGCTAGCAATTCAAGTGTATGTTAGATCTGTGCTGCTGCAACCCAACTGCTGCTACTACCCGTGTGCAGTAATGCCTCCAGTGTCCATATGCCACACAGCAATGGTTTGCAAGCTCTGTTAATTTATAGGAACTTTTGTTTTTTTCTAGCTGAGCCTTAGACATCTGTATGCAAGTCAAAGAAAAATAAACATGTTGTTTGTAAGCATACTTATATTTGCAGGTCCTTAAAAGTAACCCACAAAAGCCATGGAATTTACAGATTGAGACCTGTTGGTTCCTTTTTTAATTTTTAAAAAGGTTTTAAATACCTATTTTTTCTTAATTTTAAGGAGTATTTCTGGATAATTCAGAGAATAGCTGTAAGTGATTCTTAGCATCAGTTTCTATAGCTTAATCTCTTTCAAAGTGATTTCTGTGTCTGGCTCTGATTTTCAAAGCAAGGATACAAAGAAAGACTATCAAAAAACAGATTTTTGCTCATGTGATATGGTGTGTAATTCCTGAAGGCTATTTCTGTTCAGATAGGTCCGTGATTATAAGAAATAGAAACTATAAGAAACTGACTGCAGATGGGGGCAGCTGCTCCCCCCCCCCTCCTTTTTTTTTAAGCTAAGCATAAACTTACTGGCTGTCCTTTTTGAGGACGCTTCCTTAACAGGCTTGGTCTTCGAAGTGCTGAGAGCTCAGCAGCTCCCTGACTTCCACCTTGATGCTACTGAAAAATGCAGGCACTTGTTTGCATGCTGAAGTAGGAGTTCGAGAAGCTTGAATCTGGCAACTGTTTTTTTTAATTTTTTTTCCTTTTTTAAAATTCGTGGCCACTAGTCTAACTAGTTATTTTTCCGTCAAAAGAAGGTATCTCCTACAAAAGTTTGTGTTATTCCTCCTGCAGCATCAACATTTTGGTCGTTCTGTCAGCAGTTGTATAGCTGCAAGGGAAGAAATGTACCCAGTATGGTAATTTCTCCCCTAGAGTCCTAAGCCTGCTGTGCATTTATATTTATTGACTATCTTCAAGCATTTCCTTGGCCCCCTTCATCTCTTCTTGCTGGGAGGGGCATTTACAGATGGTAAATATGCTTTTAAATCTTTTTTTGTGTGGTCTTTTTGCTGAAATCCACCCACGTAACAGGAATAATAGCTATCACTGCTGACAAGCCCTTGACCTGGCTTTTTATGTCGCTGTATTTCATTTCTTCTGTATTCAGAAAATGAAAAAAGAGATCTCTCTCTTTTAAGAGCCAAGGGGAGAAGGCTAGCTGTTTGCTTATTTTCCTAGGCACAAAGTGCTTTGGATGTAATCGTTACGTGTCTGTGCAGTGGTAATGCTAAAAGACATGCAGCTTTTCACAGACCACACTTTTCCCTTGAAATTGTAAATGAGACCAAGAGTGGGGACCCCTTGGTGTCATAGGCTCGCTTCAATATAGTTCAGCAGGAAATGCCTCTCTTCTGGCAGTAGAAATCCTAATTTTACAGAACACAAAGTGCATGAAAGCCATTGTCAGGGCTGAAAAAAACATCCGGCGTGTCATTTGTGGGGAAAGCTGCAGAAGGCTTATCGCGCGGTCCGTTGTTCTTGATTGTGAATGCATCTGGAGGCTCGAGAAATAGTACGTCTGGTGACAAATTCCTGCCTCCCAGTACAGGAAGGAAAGAAAAGATAGATGTAACTGGTCTCTGCAAATGCTTTTGCCACCCCATGCCCCCGACTCTTACCCTCCCTGGCCGCAACCCACTCTGAATGGCCTGGGCCATGGTTTTATACGGAGTAATCAAGAGTTCCTGAAAATCAGGAGGGTCCCTTGTGTTCAGAGCTGTCCCTATGTGTTTCACAGAAAAATAATGTTTTGTCCTAGCCAGCTGAGCTGGCGTAATTAATAGTAGGCTGAATGAGTGCTTTTGTACCTCGGGGACCACTTGCAGCTCTCTCCCGAAATGCTGATGTCAGTCTGCCCTCTGCAATGCCTAGCAGTGCGCAGCGGTGCTAGCCAGCTCGAGCGTGCAGTCGAGGCGGTGTGGAGCTGGTGTCGGGGCGCTGCTGCGCGTGCTGGGGCTGGAGCAGCTCAGCCACAACCGCCACCCTCCGCCAGCGGGTCCCAGGTGCTGGTGTCCCTGTTCCTGCTCACACCGCTGCAAGCTTTGGGGTTGGATGTGAAGGAGCAATTGCAAAGAGATGGAGCAGGGAATAGTAATCATGGCAGTTAAAGGAAGGAAGGAAGAGTAAAAGGGAAGATGTGGAAGCAAAGGGAAAGAATGCATGAGTAAAAGGAGGAAAGAAACAGAGCATAGCAAATATGAAGGAATGAGCAGGCTGTCCTTCCTCTTCTCATCCTTTCCCTGCTTGGGAAACTCTACCTAATCCCCACAAATACCAGAGCCTGAGCCTCCCTGTCCTGTGACATTTGTCCCCTTCTTCCTTGTGCACATTCGTCTTCGGCATGTGGGTTTGAATGTAAACACCGCCTCTGCTCATTAAGCTGTAATGAATATTTGCAGCAACTCTCACTCTGGCATTGCAGAGTTTCTGGGGGAGCCTTTCTGGTTTTGTTTGCGCATGAGTTTGTCTCGGACGGCTCTATGTGAGGTTCACGACAGCTCGTGTTCTCGTTCTGTTGTAATCGCTGTCCTGCCAGACATCCCCTGGCACACCGAGCACCTCGGCTCACTTTCGATCCATTCACGGCAAGACGATGCTGCAATCCAAACGTGTGTTTGCAGCCTTCGCAGACACCTGGGAGAGCATTAAACTACCTCACTTGCATACAGATAACGTGTTGCTACGGTAGTGTGGGCTGCAGCTCCTGAGTATGGAAACTGTCAGGATTTGTGTAGCCTGTGTAAAAATTTTTCTGCTTGATTTCACTGCTATCTTTGTCTTAGTTAGATGGTTTAAAGCTAGCTCATGCCTGCCTCATGCAAGCTCCATTGCCTGTCTTAAACCTGGTTGTGTCTACCATGCAATTCCTAGATCTATATTCCATAGAAACAGTAGAAATAGGCACAGACAGGAAAAAGTATGTTAGAGTATGAATATTTGACTAAGCCTGTTGCAATCTGTTCTTTGTTCTAATATGAAAACTTACTGCTGCAGGTGGAAGCTATCATTTCAGTAGGACTGTGGATTAAAACACATTTACCAGTTACTTACTGGTTTATGTAGTGAGATTGCACAAGATTCTTGACTACTGTAAATCAGTGTAGTTAGATGAAATCAGTGGAGCTCTGCTAATTTACCCTGACCAATTTACCATCACTACTGCTGCGTGATTGATTCTTTTGTCTTCTTTGCTATATCTTTTCCTTGCTGAACCTACTGAAATCAATTTTGGTCACCCCTGCATGGCTTCCCATGGATTCCTGCTAGTTATGGTCACCTGGGGATTTGTAGGGAGACTAAGCTGAACAGTCTTACAAGCTCTCTTTGCGCTTACAAGCAGTGCCTTTCCCTTCTCAGCTGCTTTCAGCTCCCAGTGCAGCCTTTGCTTTCTGTGCTGCCTTTCATTTGTGGTGCTGGGGCTGATTACATTTGCTGTCTTTGTCCTTTCTTGATGTTCCTTGTGCCTGGAATATTCTCCTGGCACTGATTCAGGAGACCACTCTTTCTCTACCACCCTCTGCGAAACTCATTTGTAGCACAACGTCCATTAGATGAGCTGATACGGTGGGGGGAAGCAGCCTGTTTCCTCTAACTGTGGCTTTCTCCATTGACTATGGAAATTATTGATTTGATCACTCGGTGTCCTTTGCATTTTTTTTCTTTTGCTGCTTGATATTTCAGGCATTTCATATAGTCAAGTAATGACCAGGGTGTCATGGGGACGACCACTACATACATTTCAAATACAATCATTATTAATCTTTTGGAAGTCTGCATGCTGAGATGCTTTCATCCAGTAGATTTGGAAGCACAACCGCCTCTGCCATAGGATGGGAGGATAATTATCTGGGAAAGTTTTTGACCACCTAATTTTTCAAAAATTTGGGAATTTGCAGCCCGGTGATTTCCGGGTAGTCTCAGATTCCTGGTCCCTCTAGTCCAATGTTCCTGTTTCTAGCAGTAGCTAGTGCAACTCAGCGAGAAGGAGGTGCAGGAGATGCTGCAGCAGGTGTGGAGCAGTTCTTGTCTGTGAATGTTTCAATCTAAGCTGGTATAGCAAGAGATTATTTTAAGCCCTGAAACATGATTTTTTCCAGCTCTTTTCCTATACTCCTTTACTGCTAGTATTATAGCTTCAGCTACTGTTGGCAATATGCACATCTCGTTTGCAGCTGGCTGTGTGCAAGGATTACAGATGGTAGATCACTGGAGAATGTTGTGAGGGAACAGGTGGGGAATTTTAGCCATTCTTTGGCTTCTAGGTAAGCCTAGACACCAACCGAGTCACAGCAGATTTAGTGACAGGACTGGGGCATCACCATTTTGGTATCATCAGGAAGCTGCACAGCATACTACAGCTGGGACTCAGTCTAAAGGCTTTTTTGGATACTGATGTCTAGTTGGGTTATCAAGACAGAGGAAACCACAAAGTCAGTGCCAGTAATTGATTTGCATTTTCTATTCTCTCTTTGCAAAGAATGAAGAAAGGAGTGTCTTTGGAAGCCAAGAGTCTCACTTTTATTTAAGTGAGCATGACTAACCCATTTGGAAACTGAGGGGTGTGTTACAATCATTTTGTGGGACTAGGAAGGCCAGCTTTGAACCTGGAAGAAACCTTTCTCCTTGGTAAAGAAGCACATCTTTTTCTCTTCTGTCAATCCAAAAACCTCTCTAAGTGAGAGGCTCTTCATTATTAATAATCCCGAGAAGTAGTATTTTAAATTTTTATGGTCTGCACTTTGCAGCACCTGAACCACAATATATTACATGCACCATGGCAGTGTAGTGGGAATTACAGCAGAGCTGCATGTCCTTTTCCAAATGAATAATTTAAAGTTTTCACAATGCCATTTATGTTAAATATTATTACTCATTTCTTCAGGGAAAACCATAGAGCTCAAACGCAAATATAAAGTGGCAATAAATGATGTTACATTTAGCCAGACAGAGACAAGACTCAGAATTCATATCAGTTCATTTTCTGAAACACTTACTTCATCCCACTGCAGGAAGATTCTTTTTAAGGTTCCATGCTTAATGTGATATTTTCCATTTGTCACATTTCACGTCTACGCTGCTGCTTCCCTCTGAAAGCAAATACTTTTAATATAGTTCAGTAGGTTAGAAGCTTGCTTTCTTTTTCTTATCTAGATTTCTCAACGCTCTCCTGCTGTTTACTTTCCCAAGGTTGTCAGTGATGGATTTCCTGCTGCTGTACACAGCCTCTGATCTGTTGTTTCTCCCCTCAGCATACCTGTAATTTTTCAAATCATCATTACAGAAAAGGTGCCTGGTCCTGCATTCATTAAAGACCAGGAAAGGTTTCCTGTCGACTCCAGTTCTGCCATCAGCCTTAAGCCTAGTATAATAAGCACATTTAGGTTTAGAACTTGATATATATATATTGGTAAACAGCAAAACTAGACAAAATCTTTCTTGTGTAGACCAGTATGAAAACGGCTTGTGTCCTATCATGTTTGTGTTATGGAAACTCAAGAGTTCGTTCTCTATAGATTACTACCGAACTCTCACAGAAAAAGGATTTAATGTGGGAGTGTAATGAAGAATCAGAAGATGCAAGAAAGCGAATAGAAAGGTTAAACCTCTCAACACAAGGGGAGCATGCTTTCATGTGCTAACCTAGAAGGATTGAGGACAGCAGTTCTGCAGAGGGCTGCCGTTTCCCATAGAGTATCTGATTCCTCCCCACCTCTAACAGCCCCTAATTCCGAGAATGCTGTGTTTATATGGAGAATGTGCTGGAGCTGCTATTACCGCCTTAGGTGCACAGTTTAGAAAAAACTGAGAAAACACGGTGCACTATGAGTAGCAGCAAGCCCTGGTCTCTCTTCCTCTCTTTTGAATTGCTGGTGTGACACAGCACATTATTAATCTTTACTAATATCCTCCCCCTTTTTTCCCCTTTCCTCTCCCCTGGACCCCATCTTTACTATGGGGATACTGGGTACATGTTGGTGTGGTGTTGTCTTGCCAAAGATTGTTGTGGGCGCCCCAAGCAACAGTGCTGTAACTGGCTGTGCGAAGGTGGTTGAGACAAGGCTTAAGCTCTGATCTGGCAAAGCATTTAAATGCACACGTAACTTCAAATATCTGACTAATCCTGCTGATGTTAGTAGGACTACTTACATACTTAGGTGCTTTGATTAGGAATTTAATGAGTTCAAATGCTAGATAATTTTGGAGGAAGCTATAAGGACTAGAAGGATAGATTCTAGTAATTAGACATGTCTTTTGCTGGTCAGTGGAAGCCTTTTTTCTCTCTTTAACACTTGTATTCTTACAGTCTGTCAGCAAGCTTCTAGGAAGCAACTTTCAAAGAATAATTTAACTTCAGATGTGGAGTGAAGAAAAGCCTGGGTAATTTAGTGCTGTCCTATTTATTGCATCTGTCATAAACAGCATAGTCTTCCTGCAGTTTGCAGGTGGGGAGTCTCTAGGAAATTGTGTGAAAACTTTAAGAACAGTTAGACCAGCAACATAAATTTGCAGGAGATCCCCCCCGAGCTGGTGTTCAACTAGACTCCATCCGCAGAGTGGGCTTTAAAGGGCTGCAGATAGGCTGGCCTGAGCTGGCAGGGAAGCTGCTCTCTTTGGACAAGCACAGCGTGTGAAGCGAGTCAAAGAAATAAGCCAGTGCAGGATCAGTGCTGAGCTAAAGGAACAATAAGACTGATGAGTGTCCAAAAAAGTTTAAAGGGTATTTATGCAGCAATCACAAAGGCTCAGCTAATGCAAAGAGAAGTTGATGGGATAATTCTTGCTCTTTAGTATTGAGTTACTGGTGTGCAGCTTGCTTCATAAGATGAATAAGAGGATTCCCTACCCTAGAAAGTCTACAGCTGACCTGCACAAAAACATGTTAACCTGCAAGTGCCAGACCCTTTCCACCATGAGGTCTATCAGTTGAATCAAGTCTTAGGGAGTGTGCAGGAGGACATGAGGAAATAGGGAGGCATGTGCTGAAAGCTGACTGAGAATGGGCAGAATGGTGCTACTTCAGAGGGGGTGGAAAGCGGGCCAATTCTTCTAGTTTGGAGTATTCAAGAGGCTACTTGTCTACTTAAGCACTAGTTTGGTCATTTGCATTTATTTTGCATATGTTTTCATATATTTTCTGTACCCGTGAGGCCAAAAAATACCAGAAGTATTGCAGTACTGCAAACTATGGAATTTATCTCCTTACAGCAAATTGTTTCCACCATAACAACATTGCAGAGAAGCAAACGAGGAGATGGGCATTTCTTTCACTTCAGTTTTCTTTGAATTTAAACCCACAAAGGACCCAGCTTCTTATATTCCCTGTCACCAGACTCAATCAAGAATAACTACTGAAATCAGCAAGGCTGCAAAATGAACAAGAAGAGAAAATCAGGATCTTCTTATTTGCTGTGGTTTATAATAAATGCCAATAGCTCTCCCAGGATACCTGTCTTGGTGTGAGATGCAAACAGTGGGATCCTGATCTCTGGTGGAACCGCTCTAGGGGCAGCCAGTGATAAATGAACTCTGATCATTGCACTGACTGTGGAGTCAGTGCGGTTTTTATTACTGCACAGTCCAACAGCAGTATGGTTACAATTTCTGCTAGACTCTACTGTCAGGAGTTATCTCAGTGACAAAATGGAAAGAAAAAGTGAAAAAGAGGTGGTAGGAGGTTCCCACCATAACAATCCAAATCAGAAAATTGGCAAATGAAAACAGAACCAACAAACAAAAAACAAAATAGCAAACAAAACTAAAAATGCTAAAAAATATAGTGACGAATTCTTATTAATTATTCCTTTCCTAATTTTACGCTCTTAGTAATGCTGTGCGCGTCAGAAAAGCTGTCGTGTGTTTTCGCTAGCTCTCGTTTAAACTTGCTCCAGAGCCCCTCAAACCTGGCGGATGCCGGGAGGCTGCCAGCGCCGGGGAGCACTCCACTGCAACTGTGCGTGCAGGCTGTCGTCTGGCAGAGTTCACTTCTGTTCTGCACGCTGCTGAAGTAGCCCTGGCTGCGATGGCCTCGCTAGCGCAGGAGGCACGAGGCCTTTGGCGAACACAACTCAGCTTCCCGAAACCTTCGCTGAGGCTTCCGCGTGGCAGCTCCTGCGAGAAGCAGGGACGATCGGTACTGCAGAGCCAGGCTCAGGCTTGTTTAGTTAGACTGTAGCTGACTGGACAAAAGGTAGCTATTTTCTTGTGAATATGCACCCAGTGCCTTCAGCAAAATTGCGTTGTTACAATAGCTGCCACATTGCTGAATGTTACCCTCACGCCACGGGTTTTGTGTTTTCTGGTTGTCCTCTGTCTTTTCATTCCTGTGCTCTGTTTAAAGAGGAGACCTTTGCGACCGCTGCGTCTGTCTTCTGCTGAGTAATTCCACCAGGTGTCTGACAAAGATACTTCTGGAGAGCAGATATTTAACTTTTTTGCTGCCAAATGGCATTTAGCAAAGGGTATATCTTGGCTCCTATACTAAAGCTTTTCAATACCACTGCAAATTTCTCTGTAAAACACTGACCAGTAGGATAGCTATGGCTCCATGCATACTCAACTTCACTGCTGGCGCAGTCGGCAAAATGGATTTCAAGTAGTATCTGGGTTGGCTGGGGACTGAGGTTATTTATTTATTCACAGGCGTGATAAACATTGATACCTTGTGAAGGGCTGCGTGGGTTTATTTCCAGTCTCTCACTGTACCCTTGTCTGTAAATAGCACAAGTCAAACTCTTACAGGATATTCGTTGAATATAAAGACAAGTAAAAAATATCAGTAAGAAAACTAGGATCATTGACAAACAGTGGAAAAAATGTAAATTATATACAGAAAAAAGGCTTTTAATTCTTCCCCCGCCCCCATGGTTTCTTCATTAAGACCTAATGTCAGAGCATGTGGGAAAGCCTTCTTATGTATATTTAAAGAGTTTATCTACAACTAAGATCTATATTAAACAGGAAGCAAGGATCTGGGAGAATTCAAAGAGATTAACTAAAAATAAATCAGGCATCAGAGGGAGGGAGAGTGAATGCTGTGGCACGGCTTCAACTGTGGTTTCTGCAATTAGATGGAGAAGAGTTCACAGCAGGAGTCTGCAGAGGAGAGGGGAGCTGGGAACTGTGGCTGATAGCTTGAAAAACAGAACATGAGTGTGGCTGCTCAACACTGGTTACTGGGCATTAAAGGCTGATACTGTAATTTACCGTCCTGGGTTTACAAAAGGCCAGGAAGGAGAGTGGAAAGCTTGGGTTCAGCTGTATACAGTCCTGAGTGGCTCCATTTGAGCCAGGGAACGAAATTACAACTTGTTCATAACTCAGAGCTAACTTGGGCCAGCTTGTCTTGAGTGGAGAGAGACCTCTGCCTTATTGGTCCATAGTGTGTTGGGCTACACTTAGAGAATAGCAGGGCTGGGATTGTACCAAACTTCACTGAATCAACCTTGTCCCCATGTGCTGTATCCCAACATCTGTGCCGTGTCATCAGAAATCCTGAGTCCCCAAATGCTAATATAAGTGTATTTAGGTGGCTTTTTCTCCTCTTTCTTTCCTGAGGTGTAATGATGCAAGTGCTACTGTACTGAATATTATGGAGAGGAATTTGCTGAAGGATGTAAATATTCATGGGTCTTTAATGATTTGCATTAGAATCCAGAAAATTGACTTTTAACTCCATGCTGATTACGCTGATTTTCTTTCACTCTAATTTTCACATGCATTAAGTGTAGGAGGATTAAATACCTGGAACTCTCTCTGGTCCAAAACAGAGTTTGCTATCTTCATTTGAAAGTAAGTTCTTCAAAAGATGGCAACTCAACCTTCTAAACCACTTCGTAATCTTTTTCTACAATACTTTAAGGCTTTATGTCTTAGTAAGAGCTTTAGGATCACTCCTGTCACTCCCAAAACAACCAGTCCCCACACTAAGAGTAAACTTTCACCTTATCAAGGCTGACAGCTACATGGTCTTGCAATTTAAAATGGGAGGCCAAAAAGCTAAAGAGTTGGCCATAGGGTAGGGAGCTGGACAGGTCTTCTGTTCACTTTGATGTCCTTCAACAAATGTTTAAGTTTACCAAACAAAGCCTGTCTTAGCAGTCTCTAAATTTCTTGTAATGTGAGAAGGACAGAGGGGCTGTCTGCCTAGCTGTCACTGTAGGGTGTGTGAGCATAGCAGGGCTGGTAAGGAGAAGAGTGAAAATGCACAAGAGCAGGGGTAGTGTGTGCTCACAGCTACAACCCAGGCGCTCTAGGAACTAGCTCTAGCTCTCATCCAACCTTGAAGATACGACCATTTTCTCTTCTCTGACATTTCCCAGATAGATTAAGGCAGTGCAGCTATGCTGACATGCTCTCACACTGCTGTTTTGCTGCATAGACTCAGGCATGTGTAGTCTTTTAGACTCTGAAGTTTCATGGAACAGATACGATCTCCTCTGAAGAATTTTTAGTTTCAGAGCATAGCCCTGTTGCTAGGGATTAGCTGGCATTAAGTAGTGCTTTTTTTTTTGGTTGCAGTGGCTGGATTTTATCCAAAATATTTAAGCTAATTCTAGGTTACAAATTAATTCAACATAGATCGAAGATGCAGTTTTGGTAATTTGATCATACCCTTTTAAAAGCCACTTACAGGCTTTTCAGTTGGAATAAGACACTTCTCTCAATTTTTTTTCTTTAATAAAATTAACAGGAACTGGATTAGTCAGCAATTGAAAATGAGATCTTCTGCAAAAAACCCAAGGTGGTAGTACGAGATTAATATTGATAATTTGGAGCATGAATAAATGAGAGAACAAATGGCTTCAATTTATTCTGACTTCAGTGGAATTTCTTAGGACTGGGCTTTTAATAAGTGAGACTTTCTTTAGGATTGGCTGATATTGGCAAGGATATTGGCAAGTTCTGCCCATAGAATATAAGTGTTTTTACTTGGTTCTAAAAAAAAGTCTCTGTTAAACATTTTGTTGTCGGCTATTTTAAGATTCAATGTGATAAACACACTATAGTAGGTCTGTGTATCTGCCCGTCTATTGATCTGTCTCCTTTAGTTCCCAATGGTATCATGAGTTTGTGTTAATTTACAGTTATAAGATAGTTGCATAGGTTCAGGGAAAGGTTAATACAGAAAAACAGGGGCTTAGAAGACAAAAATGTGCATGCTTTGTGCAGAAACTTTAAAACTGTTGACATTTTCCAGGTAATTGTGAAAACAAGAACAGAATATCAGCCCGACCAGAAGAACAAAGGAAAACTCAGAGTGCCCAAAATTGCTGAATTCACAGTCAGTTTCACTGATGGTGTAACAGAAAGACTAAAGGTAAGAAATGTTTATCCTGGTACCTTACGATGCAAGTGCCATTCATTTTAGAATAACTGAATCAAAGTGACAGTAAAGACGTAACAAATTTAACTCACTACCCATCACTAGGGTCAAAGAGAGGTTACCTGGCTGAGTGTAAAGCTTTTTCTTTTTTGGCAGACGTGAAAATACTCTCATAATTAGACTTGCATTAGAAAATGGTTGTCTTCTCCCAAGAAAAGTTATGAAAATTTGTTTCAGCCCAAACTGAAAGTAAAAAAGGTTTGAATGTGTTTTTTTTTCAAATCATTTGTGTTAATTAAAAAAATACTAAAGATTGATTGAAACATTTTATTTCAACATTTAAAAAACCTTTGATCTGTAGCCAACCAACTCTTTTAATATTTAAAATACTTTACTGTTGTATAATTTTATTATAAATGAAAAGTCATTTCAAACTAAATAAGAGAGATAAGAGATACATGTGAGCATATCCTGGTCTGCAGCAGTTTTAGTTGAGAGGAAGTAGAATTTTCTGAGGAAAAGTGTGCTTCCTTTCAAAATTGTACTCAGACATGGGAATAAACTCAAGAATTATTAATTATTATACCCAGTTCCTTTCTACTGCAACAAATTAGAATGGCTCAGTTCCTCCTGAAATCAGACTCCAAGCATGTAGCACCTAGTATTTCTTCCTGTTTGTATTGAAAAATGATGTTCCTTTTCCTCAAGCCGCTGGCCACGTGAGTGATAAAAGTATGAGATCTGATTTCACATTTTCAAAGTCAATGAAAATATCACTGATTTAAATAAGGTGTTTAGACAGATTCAATAGGGAAAGAGGTTGAATATAATGAGTAGGTTTAAGAGGTTGAATATAATGTTTACTGAACAGTCCTGTCCTTTGAAGAGCTAGGATTTGAACTCGTGAATTTTTGCAAAAGAGTATACAATATTTTCTTTGAAACTCAGCAGGAATTGACTCAAGGAACTGAATAGCCTCTCATTTTGTCCATTTTTTTCTTAATTTTGCTTAGATACTAGAAAACACAGTTTTATTCTAAATTACTAGAAAATAATTATAATAAACGTTTCTATTAAAATAGTAATGTGATCTAGGAAAAACTGTTATCATTCATCTTTGATAAACTTCAAGATGAGACATTCAACTTATTGAAAGGAGAAAGTTTGAGCTACTGTCTCCTAAACACTACATAATGGCACTGTTTTCTGTTTTTCCAGAAATTCACTGACATATATTTTACTAGGGTATTTCTGTTGCTTTGATCCAGAATACTTAAATGTGTGATTTATTTTAACATATGAATAAATGTTTAGCTTCTTTCCTTCTTTCTTTCTTTCTTTTTTTTTTTTCCTTTTTTTTTTTTTTTTCCAGTTGGCATAACACATTTTGATCTAAATTACTTACTGGGGCTTATCATGCTGTTGATTTTGACTGAATTCTTCACTGATTTTGTTGCTTGTGTAGTATCTATTTACCACCAATAGTACAGCTCCATAGCTACCACTAGTAAAGTAAATGCTAATTTAACCACAGCTTGGAAATCACTGTTTTGGAAACTACCACAGGCACTTTCCAGTGTGAACAGCATACAAATCGGAACCAGATACAATGTACCTGAGAAACAGCAGTAAAATCTAGAGTCTCCTGGAAGTGACATGTTGGGCCAGTGGCCCTTAATAAATGGCATTATTGTTGATATTGTAACAGTGCACCCTTGGATAGTTAAAATTTACTGCGGCAGCCCTGAACAGTGGTAGCATCAGCACAAGACCAAGTTTTAATCCCATCCAAAGATCTGGCTCTGTTATTTAAAAAAGCAGCCAAGAACACCTCGTCCTTACGCACTGAGCATGTTGGAGACCCATTAGGTAGAAGTGTAGCTCATGCACTGCAATGGATAAATCTCATTTCATCTACTTCTGCTATGGGGTACCTTATTTTTTTGAATTATTCAAATCTCCAGCTTAGTCTTGCATTCAAGATCTCCTTTGGAAGTATTCTGTTTTTTTTTTCCTCTCCCCTCCATCTTTTCGGTTTAGCTCTTCCGTTGCTTACGCGTGTGTGCGAGCGGAGGCCAAGGGCAGCTGGCGTGGGGAAGCAGGGGGCCTTAGCAGCGCTCCCAGCACGATACCCATCATGTGTTCACCTTTGCGGCACGGTGGGGGTTGCTGTGGGAGCCGTGTCTCTTCTTATGCAGCCTGGCAGCATGACAGTTTCATTTTTTTTTAAAGCTATTTCCTTTCCCTAAAGTCCATATGATTTTCATTCTCTGCTCTTCAATGCCAACTTATTAATCACTCAGCCTGTTGCCTAATACTGGATAAGACTATAAGCCTCTCCTTGCCTGCTTTTCATAAGGCTTTCATGTATCGTATTAAGTTTGTAGTATTATTTCCTGACCAAAATGAGCTGTGATAATAGGTAATATTTCATTACCTTTTGTACTTTTTTTCTTTATTGCACCACATTTTTATGCCAGTGCATATTTTTAGTGAAGTTATTAAAAATACTGCCCTCTGGTTATAAGCAGGCCTATTATCTGGTACTGATGAAATCATTTGACATTTCTTTTTTGTAATAGCAGATCATAGTAAATACTTAACTTTTATTATCTCAGTTTGGCTGTACCTTTAAAAGCTTTTTTAAAAAACCCAGACAGTATAAATGAGATCATCATATTTTCTGTTGCTGGCTGGTTGCTTTGTATAGCTTTCCAGTAAGACATGCGTTGGAAATATCATCCACATGTTCTTACTAATGCTGATTAAAATTAAAGTATTCATATATACTTTAGCCAGGTTGTTGATAGTTGTACAGTGGAAGAAGCAATGAATCATCCCATTGATTTCTGCAGGATACATGATAAAGGCTGAAGGTCCATCCAAATGTAGGTGGACTGATATGTGTCTCAGCATCTGGTACCTCTATGCTGGGGAAAGAGACAGGACAATAAGACCATGTGAAGAAATAGCCAAGAGGGTGCTATTGCACTGCTTTGACGTCTCAGAGAATCTTGGAGAATATGCAGTAGGTTGCCTTGTATTTTATTTTTCATCCAAAAGAAATGGCTTTATCATCAATTCAGACAAATATAGCAAAATGAATCTCCAGCATTAATAAATATGTGTAGGGGAAAATGCTGCTGGTATTTATATAGGAGTGGATATAGGCACTATAAACACTTACTGGTGTAGTGCCAATAAGCTCTTTGGAGTGGTTTTTCACATTCCTGTATCAGTCTGTGAAGTACTTTTCTTTCCTCTCTAATTCTGGTCATTTGGTATGGGAATGTTCTCAGGGAAGAAGAAATTTTTTTCACCAAGTTCTTGTTTTTTCTGAATAATGTAGCTGCATTATAAAGAAGAGCAGGCTCTCTGGCGGGAATTTTGGAACCTTATGAGCATGGCAGTCAAATCCACAAATGCCCTTTATCCTGCCTTTTGGATATCTTTTATTGAAGAGGCTAATAAATTATTAGACGACTTTCTAGCATGAGCATGTCGAAGACAGAATCTAAGCTTACGCATGCATATTTTTCATCCATCCAGAATAGTACAGATCTGAGCTCTTTAATTATCATAAAGAAGAGACTGTCCCTAGGCAACGGTTCTTATTTCACACTACCTCTTCCAGGAATTTTAGATAGCTTCTGCAACATGTCACATCCCCTAATAGATGAGATTATGATTCTCTATAGCTCAGCACACAGTGTCCTGGTAGTCTGACCAATTAGGCTTATTCTTCAGCTGGATGAGTCACCCCATGCATACTTTATAACACATGTTTAAGTAGTTGTGTGTAGCAGGTTACAAGAAAATAATGTTAAAAGAGCATTATGGTTGAGCTGTCCATACATAAGAAATTTCTTTCACCGTTTTACTCCTCCACAGAGAAGCAATGACAACACTTTTCTAAGCTGACCAGCAGTGATTATAGACCTCGTCTCCTCCAGACTGTTTACGCCTTTGGGGAGTGTCCCTCTAGGAAGTTTTTGAACCTCAAAGATCTCACTTTGTAGCAATGATGTATATCAAGATCTTTCAGTCTGGAGGGGAATGGTGTCTGGTGTTTGCTTTCTACTTCGCTTTCTTTCAAAGTAGTGCATGTTACCGTGCTTTGTCATATCAGTGCTGATACGGCAGCTAGCAGAAAGAGTCTGCAAATGTGATGACTCTACGTATTCTGTTCCTTTCTGGAACAACAGATCTAAGTCTATGTATTTGAGATAGGGCTTACTGTTTCCTTTGCCAGTGATACTCTATGTTACAGCTTTTGAGAATAATCTCTCATATGTAAGTATCATCATTCCCTTGAGTTTCCACCTTTAGTTCTTTCTATCAATGTTGAAATGAGATCAAATACTCCTTTGCTTTTCATGCAGGTTATCCATTGAATCAAAAGTCTTTTTTCTTCTGTAGGACCGGGCTTCCAGTGACTCCTTTTGTCTTTTTCCTTGCAATGTATTCAACCAGTCCAGATAACACAGAAGCCAGACAGAAGCTGTTATGAGGTGAAGAGTGGGTTTGAAAGCAAGCTTAAGCCTTCTACCCACTTTATCAACTGTCACTTAGCTGGAACTTGGGTTCAAGACATCAGTACCCTACTTAAGAAGAAACAAGATGGAGAATAGGACAATAGTTGCTGACAGATTTTGTGCTTGACCGAGTCAGACTTCCTGAACAGGATTGTAGGCAGTCCTGTGCTAGTCCTGAGTTTGCCCAGATTTTTCCATTTCCCTTAGGTTTCCACTAAAGCCTGAGGTGGAGAAGCCTTTTAGCACAGGCTTAGCTGGAGTTTATAACATAGAGAGTGAGGCTGAATCTACATGTAGCTACCAGTCAGTTACTGGTTTTGCACAAGTTATGCTCTTTATTACACAAGTGAGTTCACTGCACATCCAGTTTGACCACTGTTATCACTAAATGCTCTAAGAACTATTCATTACTGCCTTTCCAGGGAGACAGTGATTTAATGAAATACCTGGGTGACAGTTACCTACCATAGTTACCTGATCTCTCCAGTCTTTCACAGTTCTTTCCTTTTCATGGATCGTTTTCTTAACAAAGGTAAAGTTACCAGTCTCTCAGAGTTACAGTAATTAAACCATGTACATGTCTGCAGTAGAACAAGTTGGGAGTGGGTGTGTGGGGGAGAAATTGAGATATTTAAGGAGAAATTGAGATATTTAAGAAGACATTTTTTTGTGAGCGATTTATCTAGCTGGAAAAATCAGTTGCAAGTATTGATCACTGCTTCACTGAACAAGACTGGGAACTTCACTCTTTTTGCTATAACATGGCAAGATTCATTTTCAGAGTCACTGGCTGTGTAATCTGTTCCTGTTGAGTATGCAATAACAATAGATTTCTTATCACTAGATCAACCTACCCTACTCTCCCTCCACCCCCAAAACTACTGTAGTACATGCAGTTCCAATATCCAGTGGATGTAATGATTCAACACACTTTTCATCAGGTTCTTAAAATATAGTATAACCCATATAAATGTCTCTCTTATTGAAATACTCAAATTGAAACAATCAATTTCCTCTGACCTAATGCAAAAGAACAAATTCTGTCTCCAGCCACACCCTACAAAACAGACTATGATGCAGTAATTGTTCATTATCAAAAACAAGCTTGCATCTGAAATGTTTGGCTCCTAGTTAAGAAAGATACCTTTCCCCCCTTTTTTTTTTTTTTTTTTTTTCCTGGGCTAGGGCCAAGGCCTGATTTCCTGTTGGTAGCAGCTTTACTGAAATTTAAGATGCTTTACTTGTTTGCACCTGTAGAATCTGACCCATCAAATCCTCAAGGTCTTTAGCTAGATCTTGTAGTGGGAGGGTCCTCATATGACAGGCACTGATGTTTGGAGAGAAGGCTGCCTGTGGAAGAAAATGGGAGATTTTGCTGTTCAGCAGAGATGGATCTTAATCACTTTTGGGTCCATAGGTAAGTTCTGCCAAGGCATAAGCACCAGTGTCTTGCACAGTATGGTACACAGGAGTGCCGTGTGGCCTCCAGACGTGCTGCCCAATGACTGCGCCTTGAGCTTATCTTGGAGAAATGCCTCATTTCCCTGAATGTGCACATTTACCTAGCTGTCCACCCGCCCTTATTTTTAAAGGACACATCATCAGTGTAGCTGGGCAGGTGGTCACCTCCTGTGCTCTCCTGTACCTCCCAGGCTGTGGCATTCCCATATTTCTGTGCCCCCTAACACTTTTCCTGCACTCCTTTCCACACTGTGGTTCCCACAAGCTTCTCTGTGTTCTCTCTTCACCTATAGACTATTGCTCTACAGTTATAGCTCCCCCTCTGACCTGCAGAGAAATGAATACCAAAAAAGTAATCTGGGGTGTTTTATTGTGCTTATTCAATAGATAAATAAAATTAGAGGATCCTTTAATTGTTAAGTTACCACAGGGCAGGAGTAACTCACAGAGAAGGGGTCCTCTGAGTGTGAGCAGAACAATTTTCCTTACAGCTTTTTAATACTAACAATAACAATGTTTCCATGGCAACTGCCACATCACATCAGTTATCGCCAAGATGCAGAGTGGCTGCTGAAAGATCCCATTACACTGACTAATGTGAGTGGTGCTCGAGGGAGGGAACACGCTCTAATACACAGAGATTTTTCTCACTTTGGTGATAATTGCTAATGTGGCTGAGATGTTGTTTCCGGGCTGCACACTGCACAGCACACTGATGGGCTGTGTGATCCAGCGAAGCAAGGGGGAAAGTGGAGGAAAATTGGAAAGGTGGCAGGCACAAGGGAGCGTATAAGCAGCGGCAGTAGCATTCAGATATCTTTGTGTCCTGCTGGCGACAGCATAGGGGAGGGTGTAGTGGTTTCCTATTGAGTCAAAGAGGGTCTTGGGTAGATTTCGGTATGAGGATGTCTCTTAGTCTCCAGCGACTGATTTGGATGCTTATTCACTCCCTTTGGGAGTATTCAACTATCATCGGGAAATCTCCTTTCCCAGCGATCTCAAATTCCCTGCTGCTCTATCTGCGGTGCCTCGGGCTGTTACGTTATTCCCTTCCTCTGCTGTATCTCTGTTGAAGACATGTCAGGTCCTCACTGCACCTAAGTCTTCTCCAGGGAGTGACTTGTCTGGAGCTCGAGCGTTGGATCACCTTTGGAGGTTGGTAGTAAGAATTATTTTCCACTGCAGTGTGGAGGGTCATGGTTTCCCTGCTGAGACAAATCCAGTGCCCTGCCTTGCCTGGCCTCTGGTCCTCTTGTATCTGATGCAAACCTGCAGCTGCATGGATTCAGGCTGCTCTTACACTCCCACTTGTGGTGCATATGGAAGGAAATAAGAAATGTTGCTCATCATTTTTCTGCTGGAGCTCAGCAATCATTCTTCTTCTCCACCTTTTCTGGCAGTAATGGGAACAACAGAGGACAGGTCATATGTGCCCCAGTCAGTGCCCCAGTCAGTCTCACAGCTTGCATGGAGATAGATTGATGGTGCCGTTTGTGCTCATCAGTGACAATTCTGAGCTGTGAGAGCTGAGCATGGATTTGTGGCTCAGCCACTGAAAAACAGAGAGTTCTGATGGCATCCCTAGATATGGTACAGTAAACTCTGCCAGCTTTCCATTCCCCTGTCTATGTAAAAGTCTGAGGTTTTTCTCATAGTTACCAGCTAATACCTGTTTTTCTGGCACAGATTAGGTCCAAAGATGGTCAAGCCACAAAGACTTCTCATGTCTAAAACATACATTTTGATTTAACTGGAATGCTATGTAAACTGGATTGAGGACTGCCTAACAAAGAAAAGAAAAAAAAAGATATGTTTTTTATATGAAATTATGAAATGGATCATTCCTTAAAGTATATTCATGTTTTATATCCTTTTTATACACACAAACTCTCTATCTCTCTCTTTTGCAAAAGTGGACAAAATACCTCAAATGTAATTTATTTTTGCCATTGATGTTCACTGACAGAATAATCAACTGAAGAAATTTGTTCAGAGACTTTTTTATTCAGTTTTAATTGATTTGGGGAGAAAAGAAGAATGTTAATTGTCATGCAGAAAATGTCTAAAAATTTGAGCCAGAGACTTTTCACATGAGTAAGGGTTTGTAGGGTAGACCTGCTGAATCTGAATTCTCTAAACCATGATATATTGGAGAGAGAAAGGAGCTATAGACCAGAAACTTCAGCTGACCCTTTGCTGTTTTGTAACAACTGGAGCTAAGAGCTTGGATAAGATTTTCATAAGGGACTGGATGGAAATACCCAGTACACTAATTACAAAATTAATTGCAGTTTTCATTTAGTTTGATTGATTTCATACACTGTATTTTTGTTTTCAACAGCACAATGACATTATGTTTCCTTCTGGCACCCCTGTTCCCCTCCTCCCCAATGAGCCCTGTTTGTTAGATAATTTTCTTGTCAGCATTTGAGATGGAAAGAAATATGCTTAAAACTAGTTTGGCTAATATATGGGATAGAGGGGGAAGCCAGATTTCAGCTGACTGAAGCCAAGGCAAAGTTTATTCACTGTTACGAAGTGCATTCTGAATGTTGCAGCCAAACCACAGAATGCTAAAAAAAAAAAAAAAAAAAAAAAAAAAAAAACAGCAAAGTGAAATGCTTTACTCTCTTTTTTCTCCCTTCATGTAATGTTCCATTTCTCTATTTATAAAGCAGTGCAGGCTGCTGACTGAATGTTAAACAGACCTGAGCTCCCTCCTGTTAATACTTGCAGATGTATTAAGCCTGTTGGGCCAGATCCACAGCTAATGAAATTGGCCTCATGCCTTTGAAGGCATCATAATCAGCAAGATTATTCATTTTTGTTGTTTGTTTTAAAAATAGTAGCTTTTGTAAGTCATTCACAGGACTAAAGCTTCATATTTCTAATTCAAAATGGAAAGGCTTTGAATTCATAGTTTACCCGGGGAACACTTTGATAGCCAAACCCCGGTGAGTCCTCGTGTGAAGTACGCTCACCATGAACACTGCCACGTTGGAGTTCTAGAAGCAATACTATAGCATCTGCATGTAGCAGCCTAGTCTGAGCAGGAGGGACTGTGCGGAGCAGTACCCCGAGGGAAAGGGCTTTACACTTTAACAGCAGGAGCTTGAAACTGGAGTTTGTGTGGCTTGCTCCTGTAGAAGCAAGTCATGCAGGTTTCTGCACAGACAACATAGGATAAATAATAGACTTTTGCATGTCACGTGTGACATGGCACATATTTGAAAACGTTTGTTGTTAGCAGGCAAAAAACAGCTGTTTGGTCTGTCCTCCAGTGAATTTTTATTAAGGTGTTAGAAGAAAGATTTCTTACAGCATTAAATGCCAGAAAGGAAAACAAAGTAATACAAGCAGAGCTTTTTATTTATCTAAGTGGAAATTCACTGATACTCAACGGTCAAAGCACCCTTATTGGAAATGGTATTTTAGAACTTCTGTAAGGAATGAGGGCTCGTAAACTGAGCCGTGAATTTTCTGTTCCAGGGTTTTGACTTGGCACAGAAAGACGTCATGCAGACCGCAGCTGGCACCAGGCACAGTTAAAAAGATCTGAGGCTATTAGTGCCTAAACAGCCACTAGAAATTATATTACATGATGGAGACTGGCTAATATAATTGAGCCAGCTAGTTATTGTGCACGTAATTTAATTATTTGACAAATTGCTTAGAAACATGATATTCTTGTTCCACACTCATTCTGCCCTCACAGTATTGCAAGGCACAGAGCAGAGGAACTGCTGGTGGGTACCAAGTCATCTCAGCAGATAAATGCTTCTTTTTAGATTTGTGAATGTAGAGAGGTTTGCTAGTGGAGAAATGATAGATAAGAGCCAAAGGGGATATGGCTGACACAATACATGGCTCAAAGATATCTCATACTGCTTCAAGTGGGTACCTCTGGGACTTTTGGGGAGACAACCCTCTCTCTATATTTCATGTTTTAACCCTGCAAGTTATTTGGATTTGATTCCTGAGCTATGTGAGCTGAAGGGATTCCATAAAATAGTGCAGCAGATGTGAGATATTTCCCTACTCCAAGACATCTTCCTCATGGATAGCATTCAGTGCTCTTAGAAGTCAAGAAGAGAATTGAGGCCAAATTTTTTTATAGTTATGACTTCTAAGATAAGAACAAAAAACTCCTTAAGCTTCGTCTAAGAAGCCATTAGCACAGAGGATTATTTTCTATAGCTCTGAAGACTTAGGTACACAACTGAAGACATTTTCCTCTTACAAAGCATCTCCTATAGGCTGCTTAAGAATCTGGAAACCATCTGGAATATAGCTGTGCTGTAATAATGAAAGACAAATCCTACATCTTCCTGAACAATACTAAGGAATTACAAAAACTCAAGTGTGCCACTATTTTTCAGTTAGCCTGATCCACCCTTCCAAAGTTCCACAGGTTAAATTGTTTTCAAAAAATTAGCAGAAACAGATACTTATTACAGAAAGACTGTTCTAAATCAGATGTGAAATGCTATTTTCTAGGAAGTGCAGCCAGACAGGTTTTACAAGCAGAGCAAATCATTCTGTATAAGAGGGCAGTGCAGCACACTGTTCCTTTGGCTGAGTCTGAGCAGTGGGGCAGCTATGCTTGGCAGTATATTTCTGAGTTCTCCTTCTCCTGATCGATCTTAGTGACCTGCCAACGTGTGGCTCTCTCCCTGCCTACATGCCTAGATTTTCTTACATTAGCAGCTGATTCAGATGGTGGGGTGGTTCACATTTGGATTTCATCCTGGCATACAGGTGGGAGGCAGCCAGGAAATACAGCAGGATCTGAGAGCTGGGAAGTGCCCCTAAGTCTTTCAGTTTAGCTGTAGCTTTCATGTCCAGATTTGATGTTGTCAATCTTAACATCTAATTGTCAGTTTGATAAATTTATGGGTTGAATGGAAAAAAATTACTGTCCTAAATGGAATCCTCTTGAACTTGTAGTGAGTTGCCCTTGCAGCTGAAACTTTTTTACTGAGCAGCAGGACCTCTGGGACTGACTGTGTGGCAAATTGATTGATGATTTCAAGTTTTTTCTTCTTGTGTGCAAGTTAACAGCATTGTCAATGGATTGATGGGTTTCCGAGTGAAATGATACTAGCGTAAACAATGGAAAAAGCCTGTCATTCATTGCTGTTGCACCCTCCAGTGAAAATAATCTTGACAGAAATTCTGGCAATTTTGTTTAGTACTGAATTCTTCTGCATTCAGAGTCTTTCTTCTTCTGCAAAGAGAAAATTAAAAACAACAGAATTTCTTATGACTGAATTGCCTATAAAAGGTCACAAAATTTCCCGAAACCTAGCAACGTTGGATGTATCTTAGAGAACCAGACCTTACATCCACAGTGGCATTGTTTCCTGACAAACTTGAACGTGGAGAGAGCATGAGAATACAGCGCAGGAATGGGCAGAGGCATTTGACTTCTGAGATCCTCTATTCCCACCACAGCTGCTAAGATTAGGAAAACTGTGCAGAATTTTTAGGGACTTTTTCATGGCAAATGATCTTTACCCAGGAAGCAAACTCTGATCTCCTCCATGGTTACAAATAACTATCTGAGCACATCATTAAATCTTCTTTAGGTGCTACTTGTCTGGCAGATTCTTCTACAGACAGCACTATTCTCCCTGGCTGCAACATCTTCAGAACTGTACTCATATCTTGAGCATATATGAGCATATATATTGAGTGCTCTGAGCAGTAGGAAAGGTGTCCAGACTCACACATTTGTTTGCCAGGGTTAGAAAAAGAACTTGCTTGATAGATACATAAGAAATCCCACCTATGTTAATGAAAAGCCCTGCATAAGAAGAGTTACATGAGTATGGGAGAGATTTTTCTGCACTATTTTCTTCAGATGGATTGGCGGAGATCACACTATATGTGTCACGAGAATTGCTCCACTTAGGAAGTGGAGGGTGGTTTCTGACTCATGGGAACTATGGGGCCTGTGCGTGGTCCACAAAGACAGGCAGTTCTGGGTCACCACTGCAGCTGGATGGACAGAAGAGAGGGCAGCACAGCAATCCTCCAAGTGAATTTTAGGGAGCAGATAATAAGGCTGCTGCCCGATTTTGAGCAGTGATGACACTGAGTTTTAGTAGTGGACCACTGAGATCGTGGTGCTGTCTCAGACTAAAACTGGCCCATTTTACTGACCCAGTGCCAGATGTATCAGAAGAATATGCACAAAAGCCCAGAACGGACATTTCTTATCCCTCTAAAGCCACCTGGGCCTAAAGGAGTTGCCTAATTATCACCTATTTCAGTGTCCTATAGGAAACTAAAGGGGGCTCAGACACCTGCATGCCTTTGTGCATCTGGGTCTGAATGACTGATCTATGCCTTCAAATAGGAGAACTCAGCAAGGTCGCCCCTTTTATTTTATTGAGTCCTAGTTTAAGCCATGTGAAGGCTCTTTATATGAATGCCTACTGCTGAATGTCTTACTAAGCTCCTTCAGCTAGCAATTTTGTACAGTGTAAGTTTGTTAGATTAACTGTGCTTAATTTCATAGTTTAACTGTGTTTTGTTTTAGAAAAAATCCTTTAAGTCTTTATAAGGTGTTGTTTTACAGTTTTGTAAGACATCATCTTCTGTGAGGTATCTTGCATTTGAGTGCCCGTGTTATTTTTGCTATCTGATTTTTTTGCCATTTTTATGCTGAGTCCTCACAGTATGCTACACCATCAGCAGAGCCTGTGAACAAAACATAAAGGTAGAATGACAAGCCCTGACACCAAAGCCATGATTGTAAGTTATGTTCCTCTAGCTGGTAATGCAAGTAATATGTGGCTTAAATTGAAAAAAAAACACACCTCCACAACTCACCAACATGGGCTGGATGCAGAATACTAATAGAGAGCAGTCTGCATCTAATCCCACTGAGGAAAAAAAAGTGTTTGTCAACTCAGTTCAAACAGTGCATAAATTTGAGGGAACTGCCGTCTGCTGACAGACCCTTCCCCCACCTACACGACCTGAAAAATGTTCCTTATGGATATCTGCTGTGTGCAGTAGTATTCCCACCAACTTCAGTTCAGGATTTGCTTTTCTCATCTTTCTTTTTTTTTCCTCAGATATTTCCAGAGAGTTCAATCACCTGGGGCTCTTAGACACTGAACTACCTCACTGATTTGTGGGACAGTCCGTACCAGCCCAAAGGCCAGTGTATGTCAGCTCATTGCAGACTCCGTAGCTCAGCAGGTTGTCAACACTGTTGTCAGATCTCCATGTGCAAGTCAAAGCCCATACGGCTCGTTTTTCAGAGGGATCAGGTGCTCCCAGCTCTTGCTGACTTCCATGGGAGAGTGCACAGCCTCTCTGAAAACTAAGGTCAAGACACAGAAAAATATTGCCAGAGAAAACATAAGGAACAAAAATGTAGAAACCTTGTGATGGAAGAGTCTGTTAAAAGAATGCTCTGATGTTTGGATGTGGCATTGTTCTGTTGTTTGCTTTTAAATAAGATTTTTCAAAGAGAATTTCTGATGGAAAAAGAACCATGGGCAGCCATTTGAATCAAACACAGTTAGAAAGATATTTGGATGGATACTGCATGAAAGCCAGGTTGACAGGAACACGGTAGCAATTAGATATCATCTCACCGGAGGAAAACCTAATGGCAACTTATGTCCTGTTGTTTTATGAGGATATGTCTGTTTTTATCCATGTTGTTGGGAGAATGCAGCATGCACTTCATCTGTGGGAAAGGTGGGGAGGAACCAAGCCAAGTGCACTGTTGTTGATGGGAAGCTGACGTAATCTTTCACTGATGTCAAGGGCCTTAGATCAAGCCTTTTTTTCCATGTTTCGTGGTTGTTGGGGAGTTTTTAGTGTGGTAACAATGTTCTCTCTTCTTCCTACCAGAAGACAACCCCCCTTCCTTTTAAGTGAATCTTTGGTCACTATATACAGCTTTGGGGATGGAGAGGGCAAAATCTCCCCCTTCATTTACCCAGTAGAGCAGTCACACATGACAGATTCACGCCTGCAGCACTCCTAGATTTTATCTGCTCACTAAATTTTATTTCCCCTCTGTGAGTGTTTATATTGCTTAGAGACTGCCAAGGTTCATGTTATTCATAAAAAAAAGTGGAGGTTTATTAGGTATTGCAGCTCTGTGATTCTTTGGTGTTTGAATGTTAATGAAGCTTTGTATTCTCTAGCATAGCTACAGAGATGGATCTTAGCTCTGGCTTGGCAAAATATCTGGGGGTGGATTTTTCTTCCCTTTCCTCTGAGTTTCAACATCTTAGGTGACATTTCATCCCAGAGCAATTTTACACTATGTATCATCATGTGTAATATTGTGTCATGCTGTAATTTTGCAAGTGCATGAAAGGACAGGAGGAAGGTGAGAGTGGGCTCAATTATACCCAGGAGGGAGGGGAAGGCTCACAGGAGGGACCTGCTCCTGGGAGGTAATGAATTGGGTGTCAGCACTTTGCTGGAGCAGAGCAGCAGAGCAGAGGGGAATTTATTATCTTTAGGGACTTAGTGGGCAGACAAGAGGAAAGGAACCAGTCCTGTCACATTAGTAATGGTCATTTCCATTGGCTGTGCATGTACATGGGATTTAACAATACAAGGGAAATTCATTCTAGCCCCCAAAAGCTCAGTTCTTTCTTTCTTAAAGGATAAAGGAAGAATTTTACCACTTTATCTGGCTCAGAGTGAGAAAAGTTGAAGCAGACTTTGGTGGCCACTCTTGGGGAAGGCAGACAAGGAGTCAGTCAGGGTGAGGGAGATATCCCCCAGTCCAGGAGCTATTCCTCTTTTACATCCTCTTCTCTAAGCAGACTCAGCCCTGAGGGAACCCTCCGGGGTGGAGGAAACTGATGCAGAGTGGGAGAAAAGAACAAAATAGATGCTAGGGCAGTAGTAATTATGTGTGCAGGAGGCTATGTGTGCCTGCATGTGGGTGGCTTTAGCTACAGGTTAACCCAAGAGAGAATTCTTCATTCATTGTACATTGTAATTAGGGCAGAACAGCCACATCAGAAAGCTGAACAGTTCTTATTTTCTGAATTTTTGACCAGGACTGCTCTCTAAACATTAGCTTTGGTAGAACAACATGTACGTCTTCAGTGCGGTCAGACTAACCTTGAAGGGGAATTGTAACATTGTCATCTTTGTAGTGCTACTAAGATTGTTACCCAAGAAGTTGCCAGACCTAACATGCTCTTATTTTAAATAAGGAAGAGTTGATGGCCATGTATTCTACAAGGGAAAATACTCTTCCATGTTGGCTTGTCAAAACTGGGTTATGATAAGTCATACTGGAAAGTGGTCTTTTTCTCTGGTCCTCCATTGGAAAAGTAGACAGTGTTCGCACTTAATCCAGGAAGTCTTTCATTTTGACTATTTTTCAAAGTCAGGCTTTTGCATTTTTTTTTTTCAGTTATAATCTGACTTCTTCTTGGGGCAGAAACCATGTCAAATTCTGTTTCCATCTCTCTGGAATCTAAATGAGCCTTCTTTGTTTGCAGCAGTATAGAAAGGGAAATTGCTTCCTTGGGTTGGGAACCCAAGGGATCCCAACCCAGGGAAAGGCTGTGAGCTATCATAATACCAGTCAAACTTTCGATTCAAACTTGCATGCAAATCTGCACTGCTGGAGGAGAAGTGGAGGTCCTATTTTCTTGCTCAAACTAATGAAATCCATGCAACTGTACTACCTGTCTACTATCTACCTCTTTAGTGCACTGGGACTCTCTTACCATGTGCTTTGATGCGATACAGCAGTACATGCTTTTCCCTTTGAAGCTGCCTTTTGCTTAATTGACCCCTTTTGCAGCAGACTAGGACCCAAGGAGGAGGTTAGCATGAATAATTATGCTAAAAGAAGGATTGGAGCTTCAGTGAACTATTGATCTCTGGGAAAGCCTATTAGCCCCAATCTTCTTGTCTTTTTTATGTATTATTCTAAAACATTCTGACTTAACAATGAACTTAGGAATCTCCATACCTGTCTGTTTCCTGAGTTTTGAACTGGATGTGTTGGGTCAAATTTAACAGTGGATGTAGATTTAACTTCACTCTTTTCTTCTCCTCTTCCTTAAAACAGCCACCAAAATTGAGCTCTGGATGTTCTAGCGTTGCAGGTGGCAGTGCCAGAACTTCTTTAGCTTCTGTCAGTAATAGTCCCAGTGCTCTGTGTGCTTAGGAATACATCTCACCAGGCAACACATTCTTCTGCAGAACTGATGAGAGTGAGAAGTCTCTCTTGCACTGTAAGCAATTACAGTGGCTTCTTTGAGTCTGTGCAGTGTTTGTATATCATATAGGTTCTCAGAATTATAGTTGCTACAATGACAAGAGCAGAGAATCAGAGCAAAATTCAATGTGAATCAATATCAAGTAATTATTATATCTTTATTGATCTATTACTAATATATAATATTATTGTTATATTAATAATATTATATTGATGAATTCTGAGATGTGCCCAAATTGGTCTTCATAAACTGCTCGATTTCCCCACTTTCTACAGTCACCAATCTCCTATATATTTCAGTGAAGGAATAGCTTCTACGTTTACCACTTAGACACCCATATGAACAAAATACAGATGATTATGACTTAACTGTAACAACAAAAGAGTGGCTGGACAAATAGTTTGGTAACTTAGATAGAGCTGGAAATTTTGTGTTTTTTCCTTGCTAGGGCAGTAAATGATAGTGACCGCTCTTAGTACATGTAGATGCAGCGCTGAGACTGGGGGAAAAGGGGAGGTTGGAGGATCCTTCATGAAGGTGAGAACATCCCTGGATTGTATGGTGTGGCTGCATGCAACATGCTTGCAGATATGGGATGTTAGCCAGGGGCAGGCACACAGTACCTGCCTCTTCATACCATTGCTGTTCTCAGCTGAGGATTTTTGGTGTGATCAGTGGGGGAGAACTTGCAGTCCAGGACTGGGCTTCTGGTGCTCTAGTGAGAAAGGGGAATTCAGGAGCAAACAGATTGAGATGGGGGGAAGTAAAACTCCTCATGAATCCCTATCCTACAGTAAACTCACACCTGGCCTCACCCTTTTGCTGTAGGAATTTCATTAATGTAAGCTCCCACACTGTCTCACAGAGCACAAGAACATTGCGGTCTCTTCCCAGCACAGGCAAACACTCTACAAAACGAATGCTGCTAATGCCCAGTCCCAGCAAGCCAAAGCTAGCTGGGGAGCTGCTGCTGCTAACTGCCCACAGGGTTGCCCATGCAACAATTTTAAATGTTTACCTTGTTACTGTGCTTGCCCTAATATCTCAGTAAGTGAGTTCATTTGATTATGCACTCTGGTTTGCATGGTAGCACTGCAGCCCTAGGGATTATGCTGTTCTTTTCTGCCAATCCAGATCAGTGTGAGACAGCAGCCTCAGCAAAATGGACTGCTGTAATTCAAGCAACAGAAGTACCAAGCCTCTTACCCTACACTTGCTGAATACCATCTGGGACCAGGAAAGATTTGGGGATGGGGAAGAGGGAGATGGGGCTGATGCTGATGCAGATGTTCGAACTAAAACATGCACCTTAGTGAAACTTCACTGATGGAGTGAATATGAATTTGAGCCTCTCCCTAGATGAATGAGAGCGTGTCTGGAACCCTTGCTCATTCCCTAGGGAGGATAAAGCTCAGCTAAAGTCAAGGATCGGGGACTTAGTCCAAACATTTCAACAAGACCAACAAGGTCATTTAATGGAGACATGGGTGGTTTTTAGAGAAGGAAGCTGCAGCAAAAAAACAACACAGTTCAGCAATGGGAATGCCAGTTTGGGAATGTGCAGAGGAGGAATATTTGGGTCCAAAAAAGCTTATTGTGTCAGGTGCCTTCAGCACTGGGACCTGGGAAGCTTGCAGAGACACCTGCCATGCCTGCAGCCTGCCTACTCTTAGACATACTGCAGAATATGCTTGCTGGCCTTTGTCAGTAGTTGTGATATTTTCCTTTATCGCTTTGATAAATAGAGAAGGATTCCCTTTCTCCCACCCTTCCTTTTGCAAGCTACTCAAGGCAGAATTTAACCTTGTAGCATCACCTAGAAAGTGCAACAGGGCATGTTTTACAAAGTCTTTATTCTTTGTACTTGCTCACCTACCTCTGCTATCAGAAAGTCAAGATCTTTCCAGGGTTATAAGGCAGCCGTATTTGCACAGATTGGACCATGCCTGTGGACTCTGGTTGGCTGCTGGTTGATCCTGCTGGGTCAGCAGATGATGCTTTTTGTTGAACAGCTGAGAGCATGGGAACACAAAGCCTCCGAGGACACCAAATGCCTTAGTAAAGCCCATAAATTTGCAAGGGGTTAAACACAAGAATATGCACTGCTGAAGGTCTAAGGGGGGGGGGGCAGGGGAAGAAACGATGTCAGAATTCAGGGCTATTGAATATAGCATTCATTCAATTACCATGCTTAGTTAAGTACTACACAGTGGAGTGAAGACTGCAGTCTGTTAGGATGGATGTTACTATAAGTCATTTAATTATGAGGTTGCTCATATGCCATTTTAAAATATGTAGAGTAATATTATCCCTCTTTTGTAGGTCACTATTCTCATAAGTCTGGCTCTTGCATTCCTGGCCTGCATAGTGTTTCTTGTGGTATACAAAGCCTTTACTTACGACCACAGTTGCCCAGATGGATTTGTTTATAAGGTAAGAAACTTCAGACAGATGAATTGCCTGAAATAATGATAGACTCTAATTGACCACATGGTTACAGTCCAGTCTGCTTTTTTTGACCAGGCCAAACAGAACATTTGGCAAGAATGTGTTGAAATGGGAAAACTCTTATGGGAAATGTGGACTTGCATCTGCCCCTGTCAGCTACTGTTACATTGTAATTGTTGGGATTAGCATTTGGTGAACACTGCAGACAGATGTTCAGGAACAATCCCTTGTATTTGTGAATGTATTTATTGCAGCTGGAATCCTGCATTTTCTTCCCACACATTCAAGAGACTGAGGTTTTCTGGCATACATTTTAATGCAAAGCAAACTCCCAGAGTGCTGGCACATGCATCCTTTGTTAAAGAAATCCAAATTTACCCACATACTACACTTTTTGAGACGCTTTTCAGCCTCTGTGAGGAACAAAAATTAATTGCTTAAAGCCCTCTATCCAGCGGGTTTATATCAAATATCCACAGAGAAATTTTTGCCTGGTCTGTTGACATTTAAAAGAAAAAAAAGTTTGCAAAACAGTTCACTGACTGCTTTGAATAAACTCATAAACTCACAGGAGTCTTGACTACATGGGGGGCAGTCTGTGAGCTGGAAGACAGAGTAAGCATGTTGGTGTATTAGTCATCGTGAATTATTCTCTTAGGTTATATAAAAGTGAAGTTGGGGCTGAATCATGAATTTCAGAATCAGATCCAAACCTGAACTTCTGAAAAGATTAAAGGTTTTGGACACAGATTTTGGCTAGTAAATTGAATTGAGCGTTGGGTTAATAATAATTACTCCTGAGGCCCTTTATGGCCTTGATACTATTTTGACTCTGGTCCAACATTCATTATTATTTCATTGCTCTTTTACAGCTATTGCAAAATGAATTGTTTTATCTGTGCAGTTCTTAGCATGCAAGTGTCCACACTAGAGCAGAGGAGACTCATTGGCAGTGTCTGCACAGACAAGAAGCTCTGAAAAGAGCTAGCAAGTTGGGCTACAGTTCCTACCATCTCCTCTCAAGGTGGTCATCCTACAGGTCAGAGATAACACACTGTAACAGAGCAGCACGTAAGAAGCTTACTCTGCCTCTGCCAGTCCTCTACCTGTCTGAGGATTAATTCTGGACTTCACACTACAGAGCTTTACAATCTAGTATGTAATATGAGCAGCCCAACATGCTCTACTAGGACTCCAGCAAGGGCCCTTAATCTCTGCATGCCAGTAATGTACCTAACTAGTCAGATCTTCATTTTATAGTCCCCATTTCCAATCCATGAACGGATCAGCCTGCCATCAGGATTGCTAATAGCAACAGGTTTTGAAGGCTGCTGACTGAGTCTTATCTGAGAACTTTGTGCATTCTCACAGCAGATGAAAAGCGGTAGGATTTGCACGAACATGCTTACTGCAGCAGATCTGAGTCAAACATCATCCTTGCAAACAACTGACACTGAGATTTTCAGAAGACCTAAGCCTGATGGGGCCTCTATTTACTTCTCTTGCTCTCTCGCTCTTTCTAGCATAAGCGGTGCATCCCGGCCTCGCTGGATGCATACTACTCAGCACAGGATTCAAACTCCCGGGGCAGATTCTACACTGTCATCAGCCACTACAGCATGGCTAAGCAAACCAGCTCCCGGTCTGTATCGCCCTGGCTTTCTTCAGGATCGGTAAACCATGAAGCCAAGGCTGCTAAGACAGAAGGTCATTAAAGTTAATGAGTGGTGATGGGAAAGTGGGAGGGTGGGGGAAAAACACCATGTCTATACTGCATTGCTCTAGTTGAGAAAGGGCGCTGTGCTAACAGCATGACAAGAATAAATAGAACCCAAGTGCAGGAGTCATCTTAATGGATATTTCTTTTTGTGCATTGTTCTCGTTGATTTGTAACTGAGTCAAGCTCTTGTACAAAGGCATGTTTGATGTTGACTGTACCTTACGATGTAAAAATATTTTTAAATCATTGCTTAACTATTTGTTAGAAAAAGAAATTAAAAAACAAAAAAAGCAAATTAGATGAACAGCCAGACAGGATAAAAGCAGCAAAGAGAATCCCACAAAGTTGTATTATTACTGGAAAGTTTTAACATGGGTATAACATGCAGTGAAAAAATAGTTGAAATCATTTTGAGGGGGGGATAGAGAGAACCTGTTACAAACCACATTGCAGTGTTATTTAGCTTGCCAAAAAGCAGGGGTGGGGGGAGGGGATTTTGCTGCAGATTGAATCCAGCTCATTTGCTGATGAAGAAGTACAAGCATCCCCTCCTGCCTCAAGCACACACACAGACACATGCACGCACACACACACACACCCCTGTGCCTAGAGGTCTAAATAAATCCAGAAAGATCTAGGCATTTGTAACAAGCTGTCACTGTGCTGCTGTTCTTGGGTGGCTTCTGCAGATCAGCTCCTAGTTGGTATTTGGATACAGCACAGGGTGGGAGCAGAAAGAGGCAACTGCAGTGAAATCATGAATATACTCCCTAGCGCAGGGTTGGAAGACAGGAGCTCAGGACTTTATTTCTGCTTCTGGCACAGCTTCCCTTGTAAGACTTTTGGCAAATTATGTGAGTCTGCTTCCTTTGGAACCTGCATACTAAGGGTCACCATGAGGCAAAGAAATCTCTTTATGGAATGAGGTACCTCTCAAGTGTGGTAGTAGTATGTCGACAGTATTAAGCCTCTAACTTAGCTCCTAATTTTCTCCTCACCCATCAAATGGAGATGCTCCTGCTTCTCTCCTTCAGCTTCAGATGCTTTAGTGTTTAACGTCATTCAGGGTAGGCAAAGAGGGACAGCTGTAGCAAGCTCTCAGCGGGCAAGGGTTTCACTGAATCTCTGCCTGCAGACACAAACCAGACCACAAGCTTAATCTGGTCCTGGACACAATAAGACATCCTCTCCCCATAGATGGCATGTGCAATTAGTGCAGACTGGTGGGAGTTATAATGCTTGATCAAAAAGGGATTCTCTTTCCCAGAGCAGCTGCTTGGCCCATTGCTGCAAGCTGGTTCTGCTCCTTGGTCTTGGAGGACGTGTGAGTGACTGAGCAGCAGGAGCAGACACGTGTGGAGGTCAAGGTCACATTTTATTAAGGCTGCTTGTTCAGATTTGTCGCTAGACTGGGACAGAAATTAGGAATCGATCCCTTTGTCCCCCACATTGGGCAGTTTTGTCCTCCATTTTGCATACATAGACACTAGCGGGTGTAAATGAGGGCAGAACTCCTCAGTCCTAACAGGCATCATGATAAATAACTGTATAGAGTAGCTAAAAATGTAGTGCCAAATGCCATTGTCTGATTTCCTCTCCTTCCTTCCCCTTCCACCTGTAAATTCATTTCTCACTTAAAATGTACAAACCGCTCCCTCCACCAAAAATCAAAACTCCAGCAAACCACTGAACAGTTTATAATTTTGTGGTGTATTTTTTGTCAGTAGGTAGCAGAGACTGAAGTATTTTTGGTGTAATTCTTGAACTTTTCTGACGGGATAAAATAAAGCTAGATGTGACTGAGCGTCTCGGTGGCTCTGGCAGATTCTTTTGGTCTGACTCTGCTGCGTGCTGGGAGGTGGCGGAGGAAGATGTTTGTATGCCTGCAAACTGCTGAGTGTGGATGCTCGTTTGCATGGGAACTGAGATGACTGTAGCTTTCAGGAGGCTTTTCCAGAACTTTTTATTTGCCCCTTGGATCACCTGTACTCCTCCCTATTTTTCAATAGAAAATAAATAATCAGTATTTAAAAACAAGCTGATCTTCAAAGCAAACAGATCATGGATCATGCCGTCTGCCCAGAACTGCTGGGTTCATTATTACATGAAGCCCTTTTTTTCTTTTCCCCAATGTTCTGACAAAAAAGAAACAGGCAAAAATATTTTTCTCCAGCCTGCACCATGATGGCATGAGTATTTTGCGCTATTCCTATCAGCAGCAGTATAGAAATAAAGCATTGCAATACGGGTAACAGAAAAGAAATGTGATGGTAAGAAATGTGATGATTGCACAAGTGATTCTCTGCGAGGCCTTGTGAAGCAGAGCCCATCTCAGGACTGTCCTGTGACCGTGCAAAAAGACCAGGCAGGGCCTGACTGCCTCACACTGAGAATGGTTCAGGGGTGTAATGTTAGCTTACAGCAACATCGGTCCTTTCTCTAATGTTTTCTCAAATGCAGTGATGTAACAGCTGAAAATAAGGGCTAACAATTTCCATCAGTGGTTCCCGACTCTCCTGAGGGACCTCCCCTGCCATTTTAAGGCCAGTGACTGATAAAACTTTGGCTGCCAGCAATGTCCTTTGCCAGCTCCTCCTGATGCTCGTGTTCACATGCGCCGGAGCAGACTCAGTGTGAAGGGCTGTCGCAAAACGAATGCTGCAGGGAAACACAGCTGACAAACCAGGAGCCTGGATGTGGCCCCTGCTGAACTGTGAAAAAGTTCAGATCTGTATCTAAACTTGGTAGCTTGCTTTCTAATGAAACCACAACTATATTCATCTCACGCTTTTCAGAAAGCAGATTGTGTTTCTTCAAATCCTCCAGCTCTTGGAAAGGGAATGCTATCCTTGCATTAAATTGGCTCATTCCCAAAGGCTCAAGAATGTCTTATAAAAGCCTTGGGTAGCTTCCCTTAAAAAAAGAAAAAAAATCAGAGTTGCAAAATTGAGCTACTGTAAAAGAGAAACCACTGTGGTATTAGAGGTCACCACCAAGTACTTGTGAAATGCATTAAAAAAGATTCAGTATGCTTTGCAAAGTTGAGTCACAGGATAACTTGACCATGGTATTTCTATTGCCACTCTCCAAGTAATACCCTAACAGTATGTTTACTTAAGAAAAAGAAAGGGAATCAAATCATTTATATTGAAAGGTTCTAGCTATTATTAGATAAGTGACTCAGAGGGGATAGTCATTTCTTTTTAATGAAGCAAAGACCAAATCTATATGGAACAGAATGGAAAAAAAAAAAAAAAAAAGGCACAAAGGAAGACTGATGGGAAACCAAAAGAAACCAGACAGCCCAACTTTGACTAAAAGTTCCATTACTGTGAATGTTGTATGATTTTTGTACAAGCTGCTTTAGAGCTTCCAAGATCAGCCACGTACTTTAATCACAGCAAGAAAGAGAGAGAGAGACTAAATTGAAACTGTATCTTCCTCTTATTTCAATCTTTAAAAGCCTCTTCAAAGCTGATCCTGTGTTTTCAGGGCTGAATAAAGTAGCATATTTGGTGATGTACCATCTCATCCTGACTGTTTCTCCATGAAGTCTAAAGCTCCTATCTTTTCAGAATAGTGTTTTAGCAAGCCAACATCTAGGCTAGGACTAAGTCTCAAACTGTTAATGGTACTAACCCCTCCCCGTACTCCTTCTAACGTTTATTTGGAGGCCAGATAAAGTTCAGATCCTACCTCTTCATCTCTGAGACTGTGCCTCAGGGTCAGTGGTGCTGTACTTCTCTGTACCTTTGGGCTGTCTTCACAATTACACTGGATTGTTGCTGTACCCTCAGTTCCTCAGAAGGAGTCTTCTCTAGTTTCCCTGGTGTTGGCTATTTCTGGCACACAGGAAAAGCTAGCACATGGTAAGTTACTGGTCTAGTGGAGAAATTTTGAGTTCTGCACCAATATATGGGGGGGAAGGGAGTTGGCCCCTGGGCCTGAAGGAGTTAATTTATTTTTCTGGGCCCCTCCTGTAGGAGATGTGTGCCTGATTTGTTTGTCACATCTGGAGTGGTGCAAGTGAATGAATGAGCCCCGTCAGCACGTGAAGGAAGTCATCTCAGAGAGACAATGGCATCCCGGCAATGCAACCGCTGCTCTTTTAACGACTGGCAACCAATGGACGCAGAACACGTGGGGAAAAAAAAAATAGCGTGACTAAAGATGCGGGGATGCCGTGATGGGAACTCAGCTGCCTCTCGGCATAGGTTCAGGAAGGGAAGGAAGCAATCATGGCTGCTTAAGCTTCAGAAGGCTTGAGAACAAGAGAAAAAGAGATTAATACCAGCCAAGACATGTACGTAAGCATTGCTTTTCTATTCTAACCTAATGACCCTAAAGCACTGTATCCTGCTTGACTAATGCAGCCGGACTTGTTTTGGAAAGCCGGCCCATTGTTGCTCCAAACATCTGCTGACTGCAGCGTGCCCGGAAGGGAGCAGCTCCGCCAGTCATCCCAATCCTTTTGGACTCGCTACAAAAAGCAGTGCGAGAAAGAAGGGGGCTAAAGGGAAGGCCTGCTCGGGAGGGGAGGAAGGGGCACAGTTTGCAAAAGCAGTAGTATCATTCGAGGGCCTGAGTAACTCCTGGAGGTGATTCCATGCTTTGGATCCGGGCTAGAAAGGCAGCTCAAGGTAGTGTCAGGATCGTGTTATGAAATCGGAAAAGGAACAGTCCATGTCCCTCTGCATGTGAATTTTTTCCTCCTTTATCCTCCTCCTCTATGCTTGCCAGCTGTTTCTGGTTTGCAATAATACCTCAAGTGATAAGTGTAAGGGTCGTGCACTGAACTGTCTACAATCACATTTTATACGATTAGTCAGGGTTTTTTAAAAGCACCCTAATTATTACAGTCAAACCGGATTAAGCCATTGCTCTAATAGATTTTCAGCTCCTGTAAAATAGGCCACAGAAAATGACTTAGGGGAGAGGTGGGGGTACAGGGAAGGCTTTTCCCTCCTATGTCTTTTGCTTTGTACGTTTCTTTAAAACACCGTGCAGTGTCAGTGGTGCGAAAGGGATCCCACTGGATGTCTTCCCAGCAAAGCCAGAGGTCTCTGGTACTCAGGTCACCTTCTGGCCTGGACCAGTGCCTTTCTGAGGCACTGGTGCCCCCACAACACACGCCCTTGGGCATTTGCAGGCAAGTTAAGGTAAAATCCCTCTAACTGAGAATGTTACTTGGGAGGGTGGCAGACAGTTGTGGGTGACTCCATCATGGAAAATAATCCACAGCAAGTTCAGGTAGAGGAATGTGATAAATGCAACGGCATTATGCCTGAACTGCTCAGCACTGGGAAGACACTGGACAGGATTAGTGTTGAAGAGGCTTTTGTCCTGCTATAGGCAGAATATGAATGGTAAAAGCAGAGCAAGAGGAAATGGTAAAGCCTCTTCAAGGGAGCGGTGTGTTGCACAGCTCATCCTTGTGTCGCCAGTGCTCTGCTCTGCTCTGACATGCCAGACTGCCATCGTAAGAGCTGGAGCCCTTTCTAGCGTCCCGAGCTGCCACTGCGGATGTGCATCATGCCCCTGGTCTGCAGGCACCTGGCTGCCGCCTGCATGGAGGGCCCTGCTCTGCGGCTGGCAGCCTCCATTAGCACGCGTGGAGAGCCTGGAGCAAGGCTCCCCGTGGTTTCCCTTGCTGATAATACAAAGTGTGAGCAACACTGGTGCAAGCAGTAATGGAAACTCTGAAAACTGAGGCAGCCATTAATAAAATATTTACACCACTCAGTCAATGGCATTTCAGACAAACTGAGCGCCAAAGCTTCCCAGTGGAAATCAGTGATTGATGATAACATTACTACTTACTTCTTCCCCACTCTCCTCTGTCTGCATGGCTTACTGAATGCCAGCTTTCTCGAGCTGCACACGGTCTAGAACAGTCTGGCACTTTGCAGTTCCTGAGGTTAAAACCAGCAGAGTTCACGCTACGTGGGACTGTGAAGTTGCAGCAAGCCGCGCTCTCTCTCTAAGGCAGGAGATCACGAGCTCTCGTTTTGGATGTGCTTCAACCTCACGCAAGCTCCCTGGAGAGCGAGTCCATCCCGAGCGGGCTGCATGCGGCGCGGCGCGGCGCTGACAGATGCTTCACCAGCACCGTCTCCCTGCTGGACGAGGGCTGGTGGCCACTGGGCAACCCAAACGCCCGAGGTCCCGAGCACTCACAGGCGCATCTCTTCTGGGCACGCTGCTGCGCAGCCCGATGGGCAAAACCCCCCTCTTCTGGCCAACAGCCAGGTCAGGAAATTACCTCGCCCGCCACGGGAACAGCACTGCAACCTCGCACAGTTTTCTGCTAAACAGTCGCTTGCTCTCAACCCCTCCAGTCGTGGCTACATTTCAACGGCGGGCAAATTGATTTCTGCGTATATTTTGTATGCCAGGTTATTACAATTACTCTTCAGGATCCTATGGGATGAAAGGCTATTATAGAAATGAAAGCTCATTAACAATAAATATAAAGGGTCAAAATGCCCCATAAAAATGTATTAGAAACAGATTCTAGTTTGGAAATGTAAATATAGCATTTGGCAGAGTTCCGGACTGGCTAGTTTTCTGAGCAAGACAGCTTAATCCACTGGGAAGATGTGCCTAGTTTTAAAGCAGCAAGGAGAATTACTGTGTGAATTGCTGAGTTTTGGATCCTTGGAAAAACAACCCATCTCTCCCTGTTTTAAAAAAAGAAAAAAGGCAAAAAAATCAATTTTGGAGGGGAGGGGAGGGGAATGGTAAGATAGTTTCATCTAGTAAAAAGTGGACTATCTTGTAATTTGGAGCATTCTTAGAAACTTAAAAATGTTTTGAAAAAAATAAAAGTGAAGAGTGTTTCTAAAGAGTGGTGTGAACGAAAGTAGCTAAACAGTGAAAAAAACGTATTTTATCACATGTAGTTTGACAAATTCATAAATAAATGCCTTTTGCTACTGAAGAAGAGACTCACCAACCTCCCCAGCACTTCTCCTCACGGGCACCTGGAGCATACTGCAGCCGCCACGCGAACAGGCTCACATCACGCCAGCGGGACCACTACGAAGCCTCAGCTTTTATCGCAAAGTAGCAGTTGTTGTTTCCTTAGCCTTACAGCAACGGAGGGCACCTACGACTTTCGCAAGGAGGGTGCAAGCAAACCCACAGGGACGTGGTCTGGAGCTACCGCTTGCTCCTTGCATCGGAGCGGGGACAGCGTTTTAGAAACAGCCTCCCCAGCTGCCGAGGGACCGAGCGAGACCCCTAAGGACACATCGCAGCCTTGCACAGTCTCATGAGAGTAGCGCGGTGGTTTGATGCTGCAAGTAATGGGTATTTTAGCGGAACCATTTTTCTCAATCTGCTCCTAGAGCTGAAGGTCTAGAAGAGGAAAATGGAGTGAGGGAAGGGGGTCTGTAATTTTTGCTGAGGAAGCAGCGGTGTCAGCAGGCCCTCGCGGAGCTCCGGTGACATCGTTCAGAGCCAGCTGGGTCGGGCTCGAGCTCACGGAGGTGCTGCACTCATTTAACCTTTAACGATGTAGCATTCCTCCCCTTGCTCCATGCTATCTCTTGAGAAGACATTTTCCTGATCTTTTTGATCAATTGGCATAATCAGTGAGACTTTAAAGTGAATAATTAACATGCTAAATACTTTGGCTCATACAAATGATATTAATCTGTGCACGCAGCACGTCTGGGCAATTACCCCAGCCTAGAACTTGCCCTGTTATCGGCTCAGTTCTGTGTCTCGACCTTGCTTAGAAAATGACAATGAAGCTTTACGAAAAAGAGTGAGACTTGTCACTTTAACCTCTCCAAACTAAATAAACTAAGAAGGAGGGGAGGGAGGAATCCACCCTGTTTCTTATTCAGCACCATGACTTTGTTGCTTCTCTCCTGCCACATTCAATCTGTGCAGCGTAGTGGTGACTGTCTATAAAAAAGGGATGACTGGCTCCCCTCTTCAGCCGTTTATTTCCAGGAACATTTAGACATGTACACAAGGGAGAAGCTGTTGATTTTCACACAGAGCCATATTAATAACCTGCCTGACAGAGGGAGAGAGCGAAAGGGCTGGAGAGCATGGTGGAGAGGAGGAAATGAAACATTTGAGCCCCTACAACAGCTGATAACTAGCAGACATCAGTGGTTTCTTCTGTGAAAAGTTTATTATGAGGCCCATCAGAAATGCAGCAAGCTTTTGAGCCCTCCGTCAGTGAGCATGATGGAAAAAGATGAAGCATGGCCTCCTTTTTTTGGAGGGAATATAAAAGGGCAGCTGGTTTGGCTGTTAACTGATAGCCCTACTGACATGCGTGTGTGGGCGCAGGTGCGTGTGCTGCCTGCATGCATCTGTGTCCGTCTTCCTCTCTGTCCACCTATAGATGGACACACACACGATGCACACACACACGAGCACGCCCCGCAAATACCGCAAGATGAGGAAAGGCTTGTAAACCAAAAATATATTCTGAAGAAAACAACAGCTCCTCCCACTACTATTATTTCAAGGGCTATGCAGCCAAAATCCACCTGCTAGGACTAATCGTGATTCAGCGGCGATTTACTGCTGTTAAAATGCCATTGCTCGGAAGGCAATGGGCCTTACACTGCTTTTTTTGTGGACCCCATTTATGGAGTTATTGCTGCACAGAGGAAAACCTGAAGGTCCCAGGTGAACACAGCGTTTCCCTGCTACGGCCTCTGCAAACACGCTGCAAACAGGCGAGCGCCTGCCTCAGGAAGCCGTGATTTAGAAGAGCAGGCAGCTAAAGGAGGAAGGAACAGTAATAACTGTGCAGAGAGGAGACGTTACCTGCCCGAGGGCTGACAAACGCCTCGATGCTGAGCGATTGCTGACTACACCTCGGACTAGGAGCAAAACAAAGCAGACTGGGGCAGTTACCAGTGCAGTCGGAGCTGAAATGTGGAGAGGCTTTTCAGGTGACTAGCTCAGAGGATTTGCAGATATAAAAGAAAGTGGAGGGAAACCCTGAGCCTTGCAACGACTTGACACACTGGGACCCCCGGCTCCACGAGAGGCATGCTGCGACTCCAACCCCTAGGCACATCCAGCATGACCCCAGAGCTATCTTCACCCTGCTGCGAAAATGCAACATTTTTAACTTTTTAAATTAAAAAAAAAAAAATTTTGAAAACCTACAGAATAGAGGAGCTCACGAATGGGACACAAAGCTGTGACTTCTTGTATTTATGTCCCTGTGATCTTGTTAATGAACTGGAGCTAGCAGGCTTGGTCCAGACACGCTCAGCCCGAAGCAGAGCTGGGGTGCCTCTGCTCGCCCCCTTGGCAGCCGGGGCATGATCCTGCCTTAGGTACGGGTGCAACCAACAGGGTTTCCCCAGGGAGTCTCCAAGAGGGTTTGCATACTTCAGTCCTTTTCCCTGGCAAACAGCAGTCAATGTGGTGGTCGGGCACCATAAGGAGAAAATAAACTCTGCAGAAACAGTAAGCCCCACGTACCTGAGCTGTCTCTGGGCAAGCAGTGAATTGAAGTGTCCGTTCAGAAAGCAATGCGTATCCAGGAATAACTTCCTTGACCGTCACCCTCCAGCACTGTCTAATATTCCACCTGATTAAAATACACAGAGTAATTTTCTGTAACAATTTGCCCTTGTTTATTGAGATAAATAAATGAATAGCACCGGATGAGATGGAGCTGCCCGCTAATTGGTTTGGAGGTGCAGGGAATTGCTTTAGCAGGTTACAGCCGGCTGGTGCAAGTTGAGCATCAAGAGTATATAGCACAGGTAATTTAGCATACAGTCCGTCCTCAATTTGATGACATTTATGCAACATAAATTAAAAAAAAGGGGGGGAGACTTAAAAACATATGTTAAAAAATTGGGAAACATTTCCCCCCACAACAGTGTTGCATCCCAAGCCTGGAGAGGGCTGACCCCAGGTGAGTGGCTGCACACTGGCCTTGCAACCAGGGCTGTGGCAGTGACAGTCCCAGCCCAGCACTTTGCACATATCTGCCTCAGTTTACCTGGAGCAAGCGACTGATGAACTGTCTTGGGCTTAGGAATTAATGCATGTTAGTAAAACATATGTAGTGGACTGAAACACTAGCAGAGACTATCGTGAGCTTTGTATCATGTTGGTGAATGCTTGTGTGAGGCAACAAGGAATTAAGGAATCGTGGGTTAGGAAGCACCACATAACCTACAGAGAAAGAGTAAAGTCCTCCAAGTTCAGATCATACGTAAACTTTTGCAAAAATACAGTGTAGAACAGAACAGATTAATAGAGTATTTCCCTAAAACTGACTTTTTCTGGATGGTAAATCTGTTCATCATGAAGTTTTCACTTTGTTTTTGTAGATCCAGCTACTTCCAAATGTTTTGTCTGTGTGTCAGGCTGTGAGATCTTTTGGTAAGAAAGCATGACAGGCAGCAGGTAGGATCCACGCACGGTGGGATGGAGGCAACGACCTGTAAAAGGCAGCGAGGGCCGAGTTTGCGCTGGATGCTCGCAGAAGGGCTGCGCACCCGCGAGCAGCTCGTGCACAGGGAGACCTCGTGCCACCGAAGACCAGCAGCAGAGGTGAGCCATGCCCGAGCTGCCACGCTCCACCTGCGCCTGGAAATAATGCCAGCGGCTCCCGGAGGGCACCGGCAGCTTTTCACCCCTCCCAGAAGTCAGGCTGCACACAGGAACTCCTCCGTACTTGCGGTCACTATTCACTTCGCCTTTGTTCCGCGGGTTATTTCATCCTTTCTGTCCAAGTGCAAGTAAAAAAAAAAAAAAACTTTATTCGAGATGTGTCAGCACCGACAGCACAGGGGGCATTTGCAAAGCTCCTCTCCTAGCTCCCACGGTAAAGCCGGTCTGGAAGTGCTGCCCGTATCGCGGCACAGCCTGGAAAAGTGTGCAGAGGTGTGTGTACACGCTCCTGGAGCACGGGAACTGTCCTGCCTCATTGAACAACCATGCATGAGCCAGCTGATTTAATAGATTTTTTTCCCTCCTTCCCTTTAAAGTCTGTGCGTCTATGAAAAAAAAAAACAATATAAACTGCTAAGACTGCGCAGTCCTGTATTACCTAATTCAATCTCAAATCCCATCACCGGCTCCCCGTAATCGGGCCTTCGGGGAGAGCAGTGTGAACAAAGCCCAGCGCCCCGCGGTGGGAGGCAGTCTGTTCAGAGAATATGAATGACAACTTCAGCTAAGTGTATTTAAATCTGCCTCTACCCTGCCACAGATAATAAAATTATTCCTGGGGGAACTCTTTAAAAATTGACATAACACAGTGAAATGCAGGAGAGTGGTGATGGTGGTGGGAAGTTTATGGGATAGACAGAGAAGGAGCATGATTGGAAAACAACCAGGGCGGTATATAGAGCTTTACGTTGCAGCAGTAAGTACTCCGGTGCCTGCTGCCGAGCAGCCTTAGAAACGATTATGGAGCAGAGGCACAGCCTGAAAGCGGTGGCCGTCAGCAGAGCCCCAGCACCCAGAGCCGCACGGCCTCTGGAAGGGGCAGGATCAGGCTCTCGCCAGGCAGGAAGAAAGCTAACAATTATTAAAGTTGTGACCTGCAAAGCAGACAGTTTAAGAAAATATGTCCTACCTGCCTGCTTGCCAAGCCCATGGGGCAGCGGTCTACGATGACCAGCTGAGCTTGCTTTGCAGCTCACTTGGCCCTTCCTCTCTCTCTTGCCTGGAGAAAGGGCTTCGCTCTTTGTGCGAGTTGCCTCCAAAACTGGGCTTGCAGTAACCTGGTTCAGACTGCTCACTCCAGAGCTATGAATCAGAGATCGGAATGAAAAATGCATAGCGAGATAGAGAGATTGATAACAGCGATCTGTGCCATCTGCGAGCGAGGACGTGGACGCTTGGGCCTTGCCAGGAACGCCAGTAATGTCACAGCCTTTGGCTATGCAGCTCTTTACATCAGAAGGCTTGCTTGCTCCTATGAGAATACAGACATTTAAATTTTATTTTATTTTTTTTTAATTAGTAAACAGCAGTGCTCCTCTTCTTCCTGTTCAGAGCTACAAAGCAAAGAGTTGTTCCTGCAGTGGCTGGTGCGATGCACTGAAGAGACATCAGCTTAGTGTCTGGTGTGTATTTAAAATCAGACGACACAAATAAGCTCTTGAAGCACGCTGAGACAGTAGTAAGGCTTTTATCTGGGATATATCTGCTGTGAGTAATTCCACCACTCACAGGAGCAAGAGCCTCTCTGTAATCACTTGTGCAGGGACTAAACAAGACAACCTAATTACTTTCAGAGAAAGCATTTTGCAGCATATAATTGGGTAGAAAGATGAGAGAAAGTTTGTTGTTGTGTTAGGCTGCTGGTCTGGGATCTCTGATTACCTCTGCCTGTGATGTATTCTGTGCAGGGGAGCTGCACGCTGTGAGAGAGAAAACTCATCACAGCAATTTTAGGGAAACAGTCTGATGCCACGATCTTTCTTGCTCGCTGAAGGAACGACCTCTCGAGGTTAGAGGGAAGCGTAGGGGCTGGCGATGCTGCGAGCAATTGCTGCTTATAGCTTTCCGGGGCTGCGGGACCCCTTTGCAACGTGCTTGTGGGAGCTCTGCGACTCCCGCGCCGTGCGGGTTGGTGCAGGAGGCACGTGGCCGGCGGACGGTGCATCTCTGCCTCTTCAAGCGGTCATAGCATACATCAGCAGGCTGAGAGCAGGTGATCTAAAATTTCAATTTGAATTCTCATCTCCAGACTGTTTGAAAACCATTAAATTTAGCTTCTACTGGAAAGAAGAGCATTGTAATTGAGATGAAATCGTTTTTCTGTGTTTTTCTTTCTGTTTTTTTTTCCTCTCTAGCAACAGAATGGCTCCATTTGCTTCAGCAGAAATCACTTGCACAGTGCCATCTCCTTGTTTCTAAAGTCTGTTCTTTATTGCCTTTCCCTATATTAGGACTTTGTAATGACACAAGGAACACAAGGCAAATAGCATGTTACCAAAGGAAATGGACGCCTGGCCAATCACTGATTCCTTTAGGTATGTGGAAATGAGAAAGCACAAACTCAGAATCTGTGCCCGATAAAAATCGCCTTTCCTGCAGGGTTAACTGACCCAGAGAGGTGCTGAGCGCATGCATGTGGGGTTCTCCTAAAGCCAGGCTTTAGGCACAGGCTCCTAAGGCTTGCACGTGCTCTCGTCAAAGATTTCACCTAATGCTAGATTTAAAGCCCAACTTAATTTTTGCTTCATTTTTGATGAGGCATGAAATAAGCCTTTGAGGATGCAGTTTGCGGCCATCATAGGTTGCCACTGATTAGCAAGTGTCCTCTGCCCAGGTGGGACGGCTGCTGCATTGCTTTAGTTCAGAGAGCTGGAAAGGGCTGAAGTCCCAGCACTCTGCACACCCTGGAAAGCCACCGAAGAGGGTCTCTTTCACTTGTCTTTCAGCTCATGATCCTGTCCACTTAAGACTTCGCCTTTGGTGGGAATGCCACAACCAGCTGCAAGAACAAGGCTTCGCTCCCTAATTGAAAATCACATTTAAATAAAAAAATTACTGTTTCATATCAACTGTAAAGTCTAGCTGCAAAGAGAGTTTTCAGTGAAGTTCAGGGAAGCTTTTGTCATTGCTGTAAGACAATGAGTGGTGAGGTGTGTTAATGGTTCACTGCTCAGGCTGCCTGTTCCTGACATAACAGGAGACATATAGGCATTATCCGATTAATTATCAATGTAATGAGTCTGTACTATAAAAAGAACCAGGTACTATGTAACTCAGAATAACCGTGAGCACCTGCTGACAAATGGCTCTGTGCAGAAATAAGAGGATGTTACTGTCTGATCCCCTTAAAATAGGGCATGACAAGACTATCAAATTTATTCCAAACTAATCCTACCTCAGAAATGTCAGAACGGAAAACAGGTGGTGGTGGCTGCTAAGGCACATGGAGAGGGGTGAAATGTTGGTGCCCAAGGCTCTTAGGAGACAGTCTGTACACACAGCCATCAGCTGCCTTTGTGCTTCTACTTGGCAATTTGAATTTAGCCTAGCAGTTTCTGGGGAGTTTGCCTGCCCAGGTTTAAGAGCAAAGCCAACTGAGATTAGCAGTTGCTTCTGAAGTGCTTCTGAAGCAACTGCTTCAGTGGTTCTGAAGTGCTGGGATGATAACTTGGACAGGGAAGAATGAGCCCATCATAACGGCAGACTTTCACTTCAAGAAAACTCACTAGGTCTCCAGGCTACTATCTCACAGCCCTTCTGAGGTTAGAAGTGAGTGTCTAGATTTTCAGAATACCTTTTCATTCACAATGAGGCCTGAATCTGCACAGGAACTAAATTCTTTGGAAAATCCATCCCTGTAGCTCTGTTGGAGCAGAAAGGGCCAAGTCTCCACTTTGTGAGGAGCCATCACTCACCCTTGCCGTGGAAGGTCACCACATTGGAGAGCATTACCACGAGGCGGGTTCTTGGACCTGTTGGAATCAACAGCAAATCTCCCATTGACTGAAAACCCTAGATTTTTACTAAGGTAACTTTTAGATTTAGAATGACTATTTTAAGGTAATTTCAGGTGTTTCAGATGCTTTTCTCTAAATCCTGTATGATGCCAAGAAATCTTGCTTTAGGTATTAGAAGTAAACAGCATCAAAGAAAGACATATTTTTAGCTTTCTAAAACATTTTTCAAACTGTTTTTGGTAATGCATTACTACACACAATATTTATGATTGAATAAAGTGGCTTAAGGGAGTTTTCAGCTTGTTCTAGGAACAGTCAGGGTGATTTACTCCAAGCTTCACCACTACCAAATAATATACTCATCCCAAATTACAATGAGACAATTTCTTGTCTCACTCTTGTTTTTCACTGCAGAATTGTCTATCTAAACACAGGTATAATTCTCTCTAATTACTAGAGAAGCTAAGGACCATGCCCATTCACACCAATGGAAGATCTGGTCGTCTGTTTTTAATAATTCGCACCACTGATTTTTTTAGCTTGTCTGTATTCCTGCAATCACCTGCAGGTTTTCCAAATTACTATGTAAACTCAAAGCATTGGGCTGCACTGAGATCTGTTTTTCTCATACAGTTCTATTGTCTCTCTCCTTGAAGGCCTGTTTATGCCAGCTATAACTCTCTTTAATAGTCGTGTCCATTTTCAGCAATCTTCCTACTCAGGAGCTAAGCAAACTAGAAGAAAATGATTTAATTTAGTGAGGTGTAGAATAAAGAACAGTTGTTTCTATTACTCATTAATGTATTTTATTCTCTGCTCTCAGCACCTCCATTTTGTCAAAATATCAATGCGAGGGACCAGAGTAAACACTTCTATCCTGCATTAATTGCAGTAATGTTCAGGATTAAATCTCAGACATTCCAAAGATAAAGTATAACTAAAGGAACCCTGATGAGGCCTGAATTATGACACATTTCCTTTGACCTTGGTTTATTTGTTATGGGAGATTATGGGAGTCTGAAACTGAGCTTCATGGGTATTGCTCCCAGAGGAGATTTCCCAAGCGAAGAGGCCTTCTCTTCCTGAGCTTTGCTACCATGACAAACCAGGGCGTGCAGACCCAGCCTTTGTACGTGTGGCCACTGTGTTGGGAAAAAGACCCTACTTCTTTCATTATGAACATCACATTTTTCAGCCTGAAAGTTCCTAAAGCTTATGATGAAGAATGTGTGTGTAGGGAGGAGGTGGTGGAGGGGAGTACAAAGTCGGAGGAGGATTTGAAAATGGAAGCTGTTTCTTTGACACTATCCTTTTCATATGATCATTTCCCTCTTTCCAAGTTGGGAAAGTTTAGCACTTCCACCCACCCCCAGAAAGAGTTTAGGAATGAGAGAAAGACTTTTTGCTGTTACCTTTGTTCTGACTAGTTCTGCTGTGTGGAGACTGATATCAGTGTTTATGTCCCCCAGCTGTTAATCAAAATGATATACAGGATATTAAAGAGCATTTGTGCTGCTCTTAGCTACAGGAGGCTCCAAACACACTTGGACTGCTGTCTCTCCCAATTAGACTCAGCTGCAGCTCCAGGCATGTTTCAATCCCAGTTTAGCCAAATGACATAAAGGGGTGTCAGGACCATGGTCTGTGCCGTGACCAGGGATCAGGAGAAAAGTTGTGAAGGTAGCTGTGCAGCATGAACTCCCTTGGTCACCTTGATGGCTTTCCAAAACAACGAGACAGAGACAACTTTGCCTTGGCCTCAGAAGCAAAGACACTGGCTGGATGTAACCTTCTCTGTGGAGGTTATACTGCAGCCCATCGACATGTGGTAAAACCATCCCAAAAAAAGGCAGTAGGGGAGGGTTTTGCACATATTCCTACAATGATATTACACTTGGAGAGAAAAGGAAATGTGCCACAACCTGCCTTTAATTTTTCAACTGGTACGGTCAAGTTTAGATGTTTGCTATGGAGGACCAAATGCCTCCATCATGTTCAGTTGTGGAAGCCAGAAAAATGCAAAAAATAAACATGATTACTATAGGATGGAGGTGGGAAGACCTCTGCTCAACTCAGAGACCAGAGTGAAGGAGGCCCAGCAAAGTTAAATGGCCTGGACATAGTTATGAACAGAGATGACATGTAGGAGAGAGGGGAACTGAATTAAAACCCCATCTCTGAATCATAGTCCCAGGAATTTGCTACTGCAAACACTGTGTAACAAAAACTGAACAGAAAGTCCATGGGTAACTCCAGTCCCAGGAAGAGTCAAGCTGAGCTGACCCACACAGTTCTAGCTTTGGCTTTTGGTGACTCTGCAGGTCAAAGTGACTTTTCACAGTGAATGAGGCAGGTGTACACTATACCTATTTATTAACCCAGCTTGTGGCAAAAGCCTGCCATTTTATACAAATACATATATAATTTAAAATATTCCCTTTCAAAATGAGTGCACAGTGTAAGCCCTGACCCTCAGAGTCCTTGGATGAAATTTATAATCCAAAGGATACATAGACACTGTGCTTTTGTTTACAGATCAGATGTTCATGAACCTTGCATAGGCTGCTAAATACGGCTTCGAGGATAAGACTGCAGTAAATTGTACCAGCTAGCAAAGTATGAATTGCTGAGCATGGCTTTTCAAGATATTGAAACAGTATATCTAACGCTTAGGCTAGGAGAAAAGGGAATTACTATGAATATGCAGTTTGGTAACATTTTTGGTAGTGTGAGATCCTCCAGTGATGCTTTTCCTGACTTACCCTGTTTCCAGTTTGTGACACTCCCATGACATAACCATAAGGATATAGTCGCCATCAGTGGCTGACTTTTGCGTTCCACTAGCACAAGCATAGGGCAAGGCTAGCCAGGGAATCCTTTCCCGTGCTTTCCCCTAAATCTGAGACACTGCCACCAGCACGGCTCTCGAAGGGCCGAGTAGATTCAGTTGCTCAGTTGTGTGGTGTGATACCTCTTTCATGAGATCCCAAGCCTGTGTGAATAACTGGTATGATTTTTAGACTTTTTGTTTCTTTTTTACAACCTTTAACAAGATATATTATTGCTGCAGTTATGTACTTTTTTTCTATTTCCAACCAAACAAATCCACAGTGAACTGAATATACAGTGAAGCACTCTCACACCTTACGTTTATGCTAATCTTGCGAGGACTTTTAGGAAATATTTTAATAGCAACAAATGAGAAATTACACTATTCTTATCTTCTTCTTTCTTTATCATATTTTCAGGCTTATATGGAATATGTAGCTCACACTGGCAAAGTGTCCAACGCTCAATCCTACCACCATTGTCATACTGTACTTTATATCTACCTCTGGCTAACTTGTACATCCTCTTTTAGTACCTCTAGTACACCCTGGAGCATGTCTGCATATTCTGCATTACATCTTCTCTACATTTTATCATATATTTTGCACATTGCTGCAGACATGACTATACTTCTCTTTTTAGTGCACCTTTCACAAGATTCTTATTTGCCACATTTTTTAATGTGATGCTTTCAAAGCAAACCATCTCCATATTTTTCCTTTTTCATTCTTTAATTATGTATTCCTTGCCATTGTCTGTCTGATGACTGTATCTTAATTATGACGTAGTCCTCACTTATCTTTGGTACTAGAGGATCACTCAATCTATTGTCAATCTCTCGTATAGTTTACTACCATTATATATTCCTATTCTACAACATCCTCACATCATTTTCTCTGACCTTCTCATCATCTTCATGTAACTTCATGTCTATGACTTGATACATTGCTAATTTCTTGATAATCCTTTTGTCTACCTTGTCCAGATTACTATTGCATTTGAATACCATTTATTACTGGGATGACATAAGTTTATTCCTTTGTCTGTATTATATATGCTGAGCTTTACTTAAGAGTTTAAGTAATGTCTCAACATCCTTCTTCTTGAAGAACTACATTTTTACTTCAGTTTTTTTTTCTTTCTGAAGAGCTTCTAAATGGTTATAGAAGCCAATTCTATCAGTGTCTCTTATTATCCCATTAACTGATCCTGTCTGCTGCAACATTTGTGAAAGTCTTATAGTATCTTAGAATATCCCTGCTTGTTTGACCTGAATAGTCTTCCTACATATTCTAGAAAAAAAAGAAAATCTCTGCAGTTTTAACCCTAAAACTCATATTGGTCCTTCAATTCCAGATTCAGTTTTACAAGAAATGCAGAAGAGGCCGCTCTGCTTTTTGAACTAAATAGTTTTTCTTTGTATGTACCAGCACTGAATCTAGCATTTAACTTTGTCCTAATATTGTTATTATGAATGCTGCTGTAGTTGTTATTTCCAGTAGGGAAAGTCAAGAAAAATTCTACCCATTTCTATTCCTGGTATTATTTAACTCTCATTTGATGAGAACCCATTACTATGGTAATGGTATCAGGAATGATGTAATACGGCAAGGAGCCAACAAGAAGAAAACACATGTTCACAACACCAGGTAGAGGTAAGAACAAGGACCAGGCTCTCATCCGACACAGCCTCTTGCCCCTACAGTGCGTTTGTTTCTGCAGGTGAGGGTGGGATAGGATTGGACAGGTACACTGGATCAGACCAAACCTCCAGCTTGGTTCTGGCAGTGGCCAACAGTAGCTGCCTTGGGAAAAGCAGTGAGAAGCAAGGTGGGTATTGCATTTCCCTATCTGAGAATAGCAGTAACAAATTTGCTGGACTCTTTAATTGGATGTCTCTCTGGAAACCAACTTAGCCTGATAATTGCGATTGGCAATGACTGCTCCTTGTGGGACTGTATTAGCAAGTTCCACTTATCTGGAGTACGTTTCGGTAGTTCCATATTAAAGTGGTATTCATTCAGTGGCCAAAAAACTGGCTCTGCTCCTTTGGTGTCTTTGTGATGTCCCTGTCCAGCAGCATCCATATGTTGTACCAGAAACCCAAAGACCGGAAATTGTGAAAACTCAGAAAAAAAGAGCTGCCAACTCAAACACTTTCTTAGCCATGGAGATTTCAGGGATATGCTTTTGAAAGCATGAGACATAAGAAGAAAAAATAGCTTAGTTTGGGTTCCATTTCTAATCCTCCTTTCCTCTTTGATTTTAAGGCTTTTTTCTCATGGCTTAAACACAATGACTTTTTAAAGGTGTCCTCTTTTACACTCAGAAAAACCCTACAGTGCATTCTTACCTCTGTGCCTTAACTGAACATATATTAAGCCTGTGCTGAGTCCAATTCCTCATTCAGAAGAGGGGATATGGTTGGATGCAGCTGCTGTCTGGGATGAAGGGAGCAGAGGATGGAGGAAGGAGCTGGACAGGGCACAATATCTGATAATGGGGGGACTGAGGTAACCTTTGGTTCTCCATATCCTGCAGAAAATTAATCCTTATACAGTGGATGTATGAGTGAATTTCCATGTTTACTTCCTTCAGCAAGGATTCTGCTGGAGCCCATCACCGCAGTTTGTAAACGGCTTTGAGATCCCCGTAGGAAATGTGTCTGGCTGCACAAAATAATGTTATTACTCAGAGGCGTAGGAACTGTTTCCCTGTTGCAAGAGAGTGGCGTAAGAGAGGTAAGCACAGGCCAATATAGTGGCTACCTCGGGAAAGCTTACTGTAATACCATACAGAGCTTTAAACTTGGAGCAAAACCCTGTGTCACTCACTAACTAGCACAGTGCTTTGTGGAGGGTCACCTCGCACCAAAACTCAGATCACTACTCTGCAGTCTGAAGAGCAGCGTGGGTCCAGCCGTGAGAGACAGCAGCTCTGCAGAGGAGCACCGCACTGGCCTCTCCAAGGCTGGAGGAGAGCAGGCTGCTTTCCGTATTTGCTTGCTTTGGTGGGGCCTGGGAAGAGAGGAAGGATACAAGCCCAGCCTCCCCTAAGGCATGGTCCTCAGAAGTGTTTCTCTATTATACATTTCCCCCATGCAGATGAGTACAGCCAGAAAACAAAATCAAAGTGGTAAGAGGGCAGTGATAATAACATGATAACCCTGTAGCTACTCAGCCTCGTAAAGATTTCAGGAACACTGAGGAGATGTTACCATGGAGATCATGGGAGCATCCTAGCCAAATCTGGTATTTCACGAAGCAACCCAAAGTTAGAAACAATTCACAACTGTGGTTTAACAGCCATGTGGAAAAAAGAAGGAGAAGCGATATAAGGCAATGAGCGGTAACAGGCCAAAGGTCATGCTCAAATCTGAGATGGTAAAAAGCTTCCCTTCCTGCAGGACACTGCCTTCTTCATTAAATAGCAGTTTTTCCTAATGCAACTGTGGAGTTGTCTCCCATCTTCCCCTTACCCAGACTGCGCAATTGCTTAAAACACTGGAATGGCATAGCTGACCATGCTAATCACTAAGGATAAGATTATTTTTACCATATGTTCAAAATGGTTGTACTCACTCACCTGGAATGGTATTTTTCCTGCAAGGTGCATTCCAGTTTGGCTGTATCAGCTGTATAGTGATAGATGCTGGAATTGCAGCCCAATGCTGTTGCCTTCAACCTGGGGTTCTTTGTTACTTGCAAAAGCAAAAACTTGCTGTTTTAGAAGGTAGTGAGAAATTAGACTTGGTTGAACAAAAGCAAACTATGGGGTTCGGGGGTTGGGAAAGTGAGTGCCTTTAATCAACTGATATTTCTGCTATGCAGGGATGAAAGATATTGTATAAGTGAGGAAAGCTCAAATTTGTCTCTGAAATGTTTGTTGCAAGGCCTTTTCAGCTACCTTTAAATGATTCCATCCATTACAGAAATATTGTTCATTCAAAACCTCCTCTTGCTTATGACAATTCCTCTGGGTCAGGAAGAAGTAAGATGATCTTTTATAGCCTCAGTTCAGTTGTTACATGCTGTTCAGCCCTTCAGAGCCAAGCACCAGAACTGTCCTTAAAAAGAGAAGGAACATCAAAATTAAGCATGCTGCTTGGAATACAAAAAGAAGAGTATAAACTATTCCTCTGCAACTTTCAGGGTGGTTAACGATGAGAGTATGGATTTATCTAATGGACCACTTTGATCATTTACTTCACACACTGCCTCATGCTACAAAGAGCTGAATGCATCCTGCTCTGACCGGAGCAGCTTACAGTCCCAGCAAGGAGCTGAGGACACTCGACATCACACAGAATGAGGTCCCTGGTACTAATTTGATCCTGACAAAGAATTCTTGTGGAGAAATAACCTTATTGAGCTTTGCATGCAACAAGGTAATTAACAGAACATAGGATCACTTGGGACATTAAAGACTCAGAGTACTCAATGGACCAAAGAGCTGTAAATTCTGCCAAGGCTAACACAACTCGGATGCATTAAAATAAGAAATTAGAGAAGAGAAAGAAATAGGTATAGAGTTTTTTTAGCAATAGCTCTGAGCCATCACTTTCTTCTACCATTTGAAATCTTATTAGCCTATAAGTGATTTTTATTCTTTTTTTTTTCATTCTCCTCCTTCCTTGTTTTGATTGCTTGGTTTTCATCACATCCAAATGACTCTGAGATGTATGACTTCCAAGAAAGCTTTTGAAGTAGTTCACAAATGCAGTGAAAAACAGTTGTAAACAATAATTGAAAAAGGTAAGAAGAAAGCTTTGCCTCTTTCTTTTAAAGGCATTGTTCACTAGGAGATCAAATGCATATTCAGCTCATTTTGCATGAAGGAATTAGGAGGAGCGAGAAAAATCCTCTCAGTCTTTGTACTGCCTTTTTAAGTTAGAAGCCCTGTGATGCACCTTCTGCTTCCTACTATGTGTATGCCGAGTGCTGAGCAGAATGGAGTTCTCCTTGGCCTTCCCAGCCTAATCACCATCATTTCTGTTAAAAAAAATGGGAAAGCAGTTGGCTGAAACCTCAGCTTGCAGAAGAACCCAGCCTGGCTGGGTCAGGGAAGGCAATGGTTCGGTCTAAAGAGTCTGAGAGATTTTGTGGTGGCCTGAGTAGCTGGTGCAGAATGTTCTCCACCACATGGGGACCCTGAAGCAGCACAGCAGCCTGCTCTTGGGAGATCTAAGCAGTGAGTATGCGGGCCTGTCCCTAACAAGTCCTCTGACAGCATATGTGAGAGCATGGCTTGGTCTATTTGTCACCTAGTTCCCATTAAGCCTTGAATTTAACTTCAGGTTCCCAGAAATGGAGCCTCCTGCCATACATTCATCTTCTTCAGCTTGTCCCCTGCTTCCTGTCCCCCGCTTTGCTGCCTCTTTCTGCTGCTGTTTTCCTCTCCCCTCTTCCTTGCAGCCAGGCTGTGAGAAATATGAAATCACCCAGTGTTTGCTGTTTGCAGGCCACTGTTGCACAAAAGTAGCATTTAGGTCACTCAGATGCCATGAACTGCCAGCAGCTGTTAAGGAGATATTTTGCAGCGACGTATTACAGAAATGTCAAGCCAAAAAGAAACTTGAAAATGAATGATTTAAAGGGGTTAAAGGACTTTTTCAAAGGAGATCTCCAGGAGCTACAGACCCAAGTCATGTGGGGTCAGTACTGTTTAAGACCCAAATTTCAATTTTCCCAAGTTCTGTTTTAACCCTTTTCCAGCAACTAGCAGCTCTGCTTATTTTCCAGCGCAAGCTCAGTGCCTGGCTGGCTGTAGAGTCACAGAAAGTCTCAGAAGACTTTATGAAGAGATATATGGAACTATGTGCTTGTTGTTTATGTTGCAGTAACAATGAAGAGATTCAGCTAATTTTTTTTGTTGCTAGCTACTTTGTGCATGTGTAATATGATAAAACAGAGTAGGGACAGAGAAAAGGCATTCTGGCTATTCCACATCAGTTAGATGGGCAACTCAAGGCTAAAGAGATGCAGCAGCTTCAATACTCAGAGCGAGAGGAGAATCTTTGAGAGAGAAAAGAGCTGAAGGCAGATCTCCTGGGTCCCTGCTCAGGGATTTCAGTCTATCATCCTGAACACACTCTCAAGGCAGGTGAGGTACTCACAGTGAAACTCCTGTCTCATGGCATCTCCCTTGTGTTTCTACAGAGATTGAAGAGGACTGCTCTAAAACTTGTAACTCTGCAAGTAAAGTAGGAAGTCATTAATCAGGATTGAATAGCAAGTATCCATCAGATTCTGCTGGCCAAATTTGGTGAAGTGTCCTTAGACTGCTGTCACTAGTATTTGCTTTTGGAGGAGGAAAAAAAAATCTTATCTATAAATATTCACTCAGGTTGACGTATTACTATTTTTGGCAAAAAAATATTTTCCAGCTTTTCCTCAGAATACATTTCCTCCTCTCAGCTCCAGAATTGCTGCTGTCTGAGTGGTCTTCACATGTTCACTCTTAAGTCTGTAGGCATGAGGAATAGCTGCAAGGGCAAATGTATCATGGATGAAATTGTTTTCCTTTCCTGACATCTCCATTTTCTCGTAAGAGGCTCAGGCAACTGGGTACATTCACTGAGGACATCTGTTTGTATGAAATACTACAGCACCCACCTGTCTCCTGGCATGCGTGGGTGTGCAGGTGTCATGTGGTGTTAGATTTGCTCAGCCATCAGCAGTGCGTTTTGTCTGCCCTTTGGGGATAAGCTATTGCTTTTTTTTTTTCCTTTTAGAACATGCTGGAGACTTGAGGCCAGATTTTTTTTTTCCTGATGTTGATTAAAACAGCTTTGCTGTTGTCAGTGGAGTTGTTTTCATTGGTAACATGTCAGAATCTGATACTACATATCTTCCAAAAATGGGACATGGAAGAAATGCCAATTGCCAGAAGAGCAAGCAGTGTTAACTTAAAAATAAAAGACAAAGTAAAAATCTTAGCTCTTGCCTTATTAGCTTCCCAGTGATGCTGCTGTGTATTGGGCCTTTATGCTACAGAATTGAACAGGCGAGGCAATGCATTTTTAATCTGATAAATAATCTAATATTCCAATTTCCTTCTGTAGAGTGAAAATCATTAAGACTTTTACATTCACTTCTAAATGAACATCTCTCTTCAGCTTTTCTGAATCTCCTATCACTGTAGTGCCTAGATGACAACATAAATAATCTTTTCTCCCTAGCATCTTCATGAGATTTCAGACATTTAAGGAAATAAAGAAAATAAACCTACTTATTGTCTGAATAATCACTCGTTTGTTGATGGAGACAAGTATGCTCATTTTTCTTGCTCTCTGGTGATTAGATTATGATAAACTGAGACATTTAGTGATAAACTTGATATGGTTGGTTACATACAGCTTAAAAAAATGGCTATCCAATTATTCTTTCGTGTGCTGGTAGAATGCATTAACCACCTGTGAAGGATATTGCAGCGGTTATGAAACAAACCGAGCACCCTCATCTGTAAGCTGTTGTGACAGATGTGAAGGTCACATATGTCCCCCGGCCCATGGATGTCATTTTTGTTTGCTCCTTTTGCTTTCTCATATTGCAGCAAAACCTGAAACCCAAGTCATAATGGTAATAAAGACTGTGCGTTGAACATAGAAACAGACAGGACCAACCTGGAAATGCAAAAGAAAGCTGGTTTCACATGGTATGCTAAGCTTTTCTGAGGCTCAGAGCTAAACATCAACTCAAATTATGGATTGGAAAAAGTTCATTAATGGATCACCAAAACAAATGCTGCATGTGGATCCTTTCTTTAGTCAAATCTGAAGCTGGGGCTTAAAGTCACAACTTTTGACCAGAAACAAAAACAAATTTGTCCATTTTTTTCATTTATGTTCATACAAAGCTTGAGATGAGAATCATTGGACATAAGCTGCACAATGATCAAAATCAAAGCAATGCCACTGTTAGGAATGAATGTCTCTGAGCCAAACACATTGGATTATCTGCATCCAAACAAACATCAGTAAAGTAGCTGGAATCCAGCCTCCTTCATTTGGGGATGGTCCCAGGCTGATCCAGAGCTACCTATCACTGAATGTTAACTGTTTGCAGTCTTAAACTTAAAATCAGCTGAGACTCCAGTCTAAAGTCAGTGAGAATTTCTTTAGCCTGGGGCAGGAAGAAATGAACCATAGTAAAGGACTGAGCATAATAATTTCAAATACAACATCAGGCCCAACTCCAGAACGAATGTAGTTCAGCTAGTGCTACCCGAACAGGCTTATCTCCTGACATAGAGTTCAGCTCTTGGGGACAATAGTCAGGCCCTTACTACAGTCAGTGGTTGCAAGTCTCTTGGAGGCTTCATTCCTCTTGTCGGTGTTGGCACAACATCCAGATAAGAGCAATGGGTATCTTCTGGAGAGCAGTTACTGAAGCACTCTCATTTTGTTAATGATTCCTTGCCTGCCTGCACTGCAATAGTTCGAGCTGGCTATTTAAACTGAGTTCTTTATTGCTTTTTCAGTCATTGGTGCCCCATAAGTCTGAACTTGCTGTCTGACTCATTCTGAGCACCCAACCAGAAAGTCCGCTGCCAAGGCAGATTTCTATCTGTCATTTTCTGTAAAGCACGGCTACTGCCATGGACATCTGTAGTTAACAACTAGAAGGGCTAGAGATTCACACCAACTGCACTTCCTCCCATATAAGCCTTTGTCCCAGGGCCAGGTAGTCAAAGAACCCAGATCTAATGAACCAGCAAGCAGCTGTTGTAGCCTCCAGCAGCACTCCCTTGCCATTTCCATCCTTTGCAGCTGTACATCCCATTGAAGAAGTAGCTCAGTATTCCACACATCTCACAGAAAAAGAGATGCTCTACCCTGGCAGAGCAAAGGAAGGTGCCCCTGGGTATGACTTTCTGTTTAATGTAGAGAACTTCATCTTCACAACATAGATCCTCTGGCAGAACAGATATCCAGTAATAGGAGACGCTCGCAAGTTGTCTGACACTTCTCTGTCCTGCTGACAGGTCCTTCTTATTTCCTGACTGCTCATGTTCACTGAGGCCCAGATCACCTGTATCACCAGGACTCTTCTGTCATGAAACTGATTTTTTAGAATGCAACAGTACCTTGGCAGAAACAATAAGGCATCTGGGCCAGCCAATGAGTCAAACCATCCAAACAAGCTGAAGAGGATTATTTTCTATGAGGAAAGAAATCAGCAAGTCCCTGAGGGAGCAAGTCCATTCTAAAGAAGGTATGTAATTAAATTCTTGGCGGCAGATTGGTAAGATTTAGAGGAATGCTTTCCTTTGTCCTTCTCTGCTCCTTTCTCCGGGGGCAAAAAGTCTATCTGGAAGCTTGTCTACCTTGATTGGAGCTTTGAGACGGAAGTGTGGGATGCTCTGGGGAGAGACATGGGGCTTTTGGGCAGCAGGTCCTCATTCAATTTATTTGCTGCTTTCCTGATTCTGTTTTGATTAAGGTACACTCAGACACGAAGGTCTCCAGTTCTGCACTGTGGTGTCCATGCCTAGATGCCCTGCTATGTTGCTGCTCCCTTTCTTCCTCTTTCCTGCAGGCAGCTTGGTGCCTGCAGCATTGCAGTCTGCCAAGCTGCAGGGGTCTGACTAGTAACTGAATATACGCAGCTCCCTTGCTGTTTTACCACCTGTATTCCCCAGCCTTCAGCTTAGCAACTGGAAGATCATACATTACCCTCTGTCCAAGGAACTGCCTCTATTTCTGCTCTTACCTCTAGTAACTTGAGATTTGCTCCATTTCTAAGCTCCTAAAACATGCATTGCTTTCAGCTATCTGGAGTCTCCACATCCCCTTGCCACGTTGTGCTTCTCCTCTGTGGGTCTCGCAGCCCACACAGCACACGCTCAGCTTCACCTGCAGCTTCCAGAAACTGCCTTCTCCTCTAGGATAACAGGCAAGGCTGATAATCAGCATGGGCTGAACCTCTTACAACTACAGCTGTTGCTTTTGGGGCTTTCATATTAGCCAGAGGAGTCAAATCCCAGTGCGAAGCCAGGCTATTGCTCCCAATCATAGATGGGAGAAGCAGCAGGGAAACTCCACCTGCCAGCAGAGCAGGGAGCTGCAAGGAACATGAGAATTTATTTTCCTCCTAACTTCTGTAACACTTTCTGGCATTGCAGTCTCATGGTAATAAGAGTCAATAGCAGGTGCACATACTGTGGGTGAGGATTTGAGCCTTAAAGCTCAGCAGTTTCCTGCAGCGAAGGAGTGCTGAGCAGCAAGGTGTGGGACAGAGCAGAATATATCTAGGACTTTTATAAGGCTTTTTGTTGCCCTAGTATAAGTGTTTCTTTCCTCCCCTGCCCACCCTGCAATCAGCCACTTACAAAAAGGCAGCCTCTTCGTTCTGTACTCAGGTTTAACACCAGAAGGGACTGCGTCTAAGACTGCTGTTAAGCTCGTTTGGGGTTGCACTAAGAGCACAGAGCTAGTCTCTCAGCTGATGGGTGTCTGCTTCTCCACTCCTCTCTTGCTGCAGCCCTGAATAGACCATCCTTGTATGTTCCACTACCCCCCTGGCACATGCTACCCTGGAAATGTAATTTAACAGAAGGCACAAGAAATGTGTTGCTATATTTACTGTCCATGCACTTCAGGCTTGCACATATAACGTACACTCCTGCTTTGCAGCACAGCATAAGATGTAGCACAGAAGATAACCACATGTTACAGCGCATGCTTTCCTCCTATCAGACCAGATTTTTAACATCCATCTTGAGTCAGCTGAAGAAGAGCTATGCAGGCAGGGACAGCATATAGGCTACTCAGTGTTCTCTGAATGCAGCACTGGAAAGGCATCAAAGTATTGGTACCTCGTCTGCTAATGCTGACTAGACCTGGGGCGGCTGAGCATGGCCCCTCGGCATCTTACACTACAGACACACATGATGCTGCCAGTGTGACTACTGAGGTTAGAGCTCTGATTTTATTTGCATTCATCTTGCAGGACCAGAGCATGTTTGTTTGTACCCCCCCCTCCAAAAAACAGCTACTACAATGACAACGACAACGATGACAACTACTACTGGATGACAATGATGACTACTACTACTACTGTTACAGCTGCTACTCCTGCTATTACTAAACAATTCAATTTGCAGACCAGGAAAACATAACATACTTTGCCGGGTACAAATAATTTATTGTCTCTGACAATAAGAGAGTCTCTGACTCTCTAGAATATTAACTCATGTTTAAGATAGCCATATAGTGTCTCTGATTTTTTGGGGGGTTAGGTTTTTTTGGCCTATATGGCTCTTATTTTCACTTTAGCTATTTATGAATTCTCCCCTTTTCTCTCTGCAGTTAAACATCTAACTTTTTATTCCTCCTTACAGCTCTGTATTTCTCTTTGTCTTGCTTTATTTTCCCTTTACTTTCTCTTTTAAGATTCCTCTCTTTTGTTATCTTTGCATCCACTTTCCTTTCCCAGTGAAGTATCCTGCCCTCCAGCACCTGGCTTTGAACTCAGATTTGCACTTCAGGTAGAAAATCAGCAAGCCACTTAAGCCTGTATAGAATTGAGTTTGTGATTAAGTGCTTCCCTTAAGAATAACAGGTTTAAATGCTTAAGTTCTTTCCAGAATCAGAATTGCTGTGTGAAACAACCATGAGCTGGACCTGCTTCAGCCGTTTTCCTGGGAATGCTGCTCTTCTCTCTTGCTCTCTCTACCAGTTTAGCTTTAAGGCAGCTGGGGTATAAATCATCGATATCCCTGTAGCTGAGGCTGAGTAGTGGAGCCATAACAGCCTCCTGAGGCACAGCATGGGTAATTCAGAGTTTATAGCACACCAAGAAGCTGGTAACAACCTCACTGAACATCAACAGCAGCACTTCTCAGGGGTCTTTATTTTGCTGCCAGAGTCTGGGAAATAGCTGATATACAGTAATACAATAATTTAGCAAGTTTCCAGGCCATTGTCCAAGGAACTATGCACTAAGCTTGTGGAAACAATGATCTATCCCATTGGGTTTGTTAATTATAAGATGAATGGGCAACCAGAAATACATTATTTAGAAAAAGAGCAATCAGTGTAGAGTGACCATGTGTTTCTAAAATTTATTCTAAACATTCTTAAGTTATTCAGAGCAACACATCTTTGATTTCTGAATGTTTATGTACACTTTTCCAGGTTAAGCCTCAGGAAATGACTTAAGCACATGCCTAACATTAAACTTGAGAGGAGTTCCACTGACATCATCAGGGTTTCTCACGTATATGCACCAAAGACTATCGAGTTTCACTGGCCTGACAGCTGCAGTAATTTAGGTAATTCCTTAGCACCTAGGCAGCACATATAACCAGATTATAGGATTACATTCTCCACTGTGTGTGTGTGTGTACATGCACAGCTGTGAATTCTCTCTTTAGAGCCAGTGAGCGCTACATGCAAATAAGAGCCAGCGACCTGAGGTTCCACACACTCCCTCTGGCAAGCAAAAGTAGATTTTTTTGCTCATTGAGGCTTTTCCATTGGAAATATCTACTTGCAATTAAAGTTTTATTTTGGTGGTGGCCCGCAGCATGCCCTCTGGCAGTACACAAAAACGGTAGTGGAAGAACAAGAAAGATTTGTTTGGGGGATGTATTTAAGTTAGAGATTTAGAGAATGAGTTAAGATGTCAAAGAGAAAATACCACTGTAATGGATAGGCTACTCTAAGTAATGCTCTGCAGAACCAAGAACTCAAAACTCCGCAACACCTGAAAGTCTAGGCCAAAGGCTTAGTGACGGTATTTAGCTCTTCAGACTATGGTAGTAATCACTGGAGCTTAATAATAGAGACGTTGACACTCATATTTTCCATCTGTTCAGAACTGTCACACAGATACTATTTCAGATCCTACCCATGGCTAAAGCAGGAGGATATATGTGCAGAGATTTGTAGAGAAGCAAATTCTCAGCAACTGTGTTCAGATCAGAGATATATGTGAACAGTGCTTAAGAGGGGAGTGCAATTCTGCCTAAACTTTAATGTTGTAGCTTTAGACAGCTTGCTGGAATGACCTGCATGGGCAGTGGAAGAGAGAGCAATGCAGTGCTGACTTCCAAGCTTCAGCCTGCCATTGCTCATTTTCTAAGTTCCTCACTCGATTGTCACTACTTGTGTTTCACAGCAGTGCCAATTATCGTTATACAAGGCAACACTGGAAGGACACCCCCAACTTCCTGACTGCCGCATCTCTTGTAATGTTGCACTGGGCTCAGAACACAGCTTTTAAAATGTATTTATGACAGCATCCAAAGAGCCTCCTAACTGGAGAGGAGGCTATCTGGAAAAGCTGTATTCACACATGGTGAGCTCATAGACCTCCAGCTGGGCTGAAGACTTTGCCATCATGTTGGTTGTTGCTAGCTTTTTAGTGGTGTCATGTAAGATTATCTGTGGAACAGGTCAGCAGGCACATTGTACATTTAACCTTGTATTACCTAGAGGCAGGAATATCTAGTGATTGATGACTTGGTGTAGCTCACAATGAGAAGAGAAAAAGAGAGACTTCTGCAAAAATCTTGCAGTGGAAGAGAAGAAAAAGCACCTACCAGTCCTTGAGCCTGTACAAGGAAATGGAACACAAAATACCAGGCGTTAGTTCCCAACACATCACAAAGCTCAGAACCACCCTGTGGGACATGGGCTTCGGCTGTGACTTCCACTGCCCTAAATCACCTGCTGTACCACTGCTGCACATAACATCAGCATCAGGCCAATAGCAAGATCTGTTCTCCTTCAGGTACTGAGGGAAAGTGAAGACTTTCTGGGGAGCGACAGCTGCCCCAGGACATGGGATTCCTGCAGGGGATCATGGTGAGACTCTCCATTACTATAGCACTTTTCATCTGTCACTGCTAAGGCATTTTGCCCATTTTATTAGTTGATCAGTTAATTAAGTCCTACGGCACCAGCCGGGTGTTATCTATGATTCCCACATAGGAAAAATGAGGTACACCACCACCACGTGTTCCACTCCTCATCACTCTTCACAGCCAGGGCAGCCCTCCCCATCGCGTGCTCTGTAACCGGGCTCTTAATTTTGCCTCATAAGCACAAATGCTCATAGATTTAGTTTGCTAAAAGGCTTTTTAGTTTTCCAGCTGTGTTACTGGCCCCTGCCTCTGCCAGAGGTTGGTCCCTCTGCTTTAACATGGCACCGTGGAGAAGCCCAAGCGGAGGTGGAGAGGAGCCCTGGGGGAATCCCTCTGTGCCGGTTCTGGGGGTGCTCCTGCAGCTCTCATGGCCCCCAGGAAGATGCTCTCTCCTCTCCCATGTCCTTGAACAGTGCCAGCTCACTGCAAGGAGGGGGAATGCCTGGCAGGGAGCTGGGCGAGTGGGAACAAGCTGCTAGGGGAAGAGAAATAGGAATCTCTTAAAGTGACCATAAAAAGGGAAAAGTAATTATAATTTGTGAAAGCGATAATAGATAACTAGTTACCATTTAATAGCTCTAGTAAGATATGTTGGAAGATATCTCTTATCCATATATCTCAGAATTTATTTCATTTCCTTTATTATTCAGATTCATTTTGAATTCAGTGCCAAGAGCACCTTGGCACCTCAGAGGACTTTTAATATTTTGGTTTGTTACCAAACTGCCTTAGAAATGTGCTTCAACTAAGAAGACAGAAGACAGATTCTTTGCCACATTTTTGTTTTTATTTAACAGAGGGCAGGAGAAAAAGGGGAGAGAGGAACTGGGATACTTCACTTGTTCCTTTGGCATTAAGATTCTCTGCAAAATCACTTACCAAGAGGCAGCACTTTTGGGGAGATTCAACTGATATTATGATGTGTAATTAAACTTATCGAGGAGAAGATTAAGAGACACTTTAATCATAGTTCGTGAATACCTACATAGGGAGAACATTTGATACAAGATGATTCTTTATTCTAATAGACAAAGACATTAAATTGTTGGAAGTTGAATTCAACAAAGATTAAATTAGAAATAGAGTGATTTTTTTTTCAAAACAGCAAGGGTACTTTAGTATTGGAATAAGTGGTCAAGAAAGCCAGGAAATTCTTTATCATTTGCTATCTTTAAATCAAGACTGAATAAAATGATGCGCTCTATTCCCACAGGTGCTCAGGTTTGTGTTTGGCAGTGTCCACGTGGATGCTGAGCGTGCCCTCTGACTAGCCACCATAAGCAGTTTGGGGTTGCCTCCTGTTACTGGGCAGGCGCCCGTGCAACAGGTCCCTGGGACCCCGGGGTGATCGGTCCCTGCACTGCTCTCACAGTGCAAACAAGTAAGTCACCATCCCCTGCTCATGGTACAGAAGACTTTCGCAGACTGCAGGGATCTGCAGCGCCTGTGTCATGCAGGAGAGCAATACAGATGATTTTAACAGCTCCACAAGTGAGTGAGAACGACTGGGACATCTGCAGGGTGGTGGTGGAAACGGGATGATCTACCTCCATCTTGCATCAGGAAGATATTTCTGAATTATGTGTTGCAAAGTTTTAAATTATCTCAGCATCCCTAAGGCACATCACTAGAAATCTCTTCGTACTGTATGTTCATGTGGTGGCTGAGCATCTCCAACACATGATGGTGACACGCCTGGAGCAGAGTTTGGTAACAGAGGGGTGGTGTTCTGTCCCACAGGTGCCACCGAGCCTTCCAGCGGTGCTTAATAAGCCAGGAGGCAGACGTAGGTTTGATCCATCCCACACAGAAATCAAATTACTCCAGTTTGGACTGAAAAGATACTTCTTTTTAGCACTATGAATTCATGGACTGTCCTCAACACAAACATTGATTTTAAGGAAATCAAGAAGAAAGTGCTAGGTTGATAAGTATTTTAGTCAAAGTCTAAAATCTTAAATTATTTTCTTTCCTGAGCTGTAAAAAAATAAGATTCCTTTCCTAAGCAGTACAAGCCTCCTTGCACTACAGAGCAAATAGAAGCCATGTATTTCCTAGAAGAGAACTTATTTTCCTCCTGATTTTTACGTTAGCTGCATTCCACTGTCTTCACATTAGCAGTTTTGGCACCTCAGTGCAGTAGTGATGTAAACATCAATATTTTAACGTCAAAGAAGAATACAAAATGAAATTGAATTCCAGCAAGTATAAAGGAAATACAGCAGTGGCTTTCCTATTGAATCCCCTGCAGATTCCAGATAATGGATTATTCATAGACATTCAGCTCATAATAAGGTGCCTTTTTTTCCTGGAATTTGAAGCATTTCTCTCTTAAACTGTGATTATTTTCTGATGCTATTACCAAGTTCAGGTTTGACACGGTGGTACAATTTCCTTATCTCTCCCTTTAAAAGCCGCTGTATTATACCATGTTAATGAAAACAGCAGCATTTTCTATGGGTGTTTTTTTCACATGTGTGTGATGTTTATTAAAAGAAATCCAAGTGATACTTCATAGGAAAGCCAAATGGTGTGGAACAGGAAATACAGCTGCACCTTGCAGGTGCTTCTGCCTGATATACGATCAGCACTGCATGGACACACACAACAGCGACGAGCAGAAACATCCCTAACTCCAGCAATGGCTACTTATTTGTAAAGACAGCAGAGATGAAGAACACCCATAATAGGTGCAAAGTGTTAATTGCTCCCAGTTCACCTAGGAATACCATCTTTTGCCTGACTTGAGTAGGTACCTGAGCATTCACTCATTCATAGTTATGTGTGTATGTAACTTCCTCACTGACTGTGGCATGTGTTACCAAAGATGAACGGGAGCCAGAAGTTTCATGGAAATTTGAGTCTTGCAGAGCTTAAAACTGCACAGAAACCTCTTTGTGAAAGACTTTTAGCTAGATTTTTTGTATCTAAAGAGTTATTGCATTTTGCAAAATTAAAAAGCAGAAGGTGAAGGCAGGTGTGGAAAACATCAGCTCTAGCTCAGGAGTTTTGGTCTCTTTTTTTTGGTTCAATACAAGGATCTATTTCAATTTGGCTGCTCCTTGTGAAATTCAGCTGTGAAAACACCGTGCAGTTCTGAAATCCCCTGCTAGCTGTTGAAAGCTGTACTGCTATGCAGAAGGTAGCATTTGTCTTTCACAGATCAAGGAGTTCCCTAATTTCTCTGCTCGACACCATTCCCCAAGTTTATATTGAGGTTTTATTTCTCTGGCATTTTTCAGATATAAAACAAGGGTACAAACTGATTTCCCAGTTAACACCCTACTAAAATCACCCTAACACTTCTTTTTTTTTTTTTAAACACCTTTAAGATTTTTAAACCTCTACTGCATACAATTCAGCCTATTACTTAACAACAATCCTGCATTAACAGGGAAGTGACCCAATGGCCTCACAGGCTTTTTTCTGTCCCCACTAGCTTTTATGATCCTTTGCCACTACTGTTCAGGTTGGCTTTAGACAAACTGAACTTTTGAAGCCTTCATTTTCATTTGTTAAATGCATACCAATTCAGCAGTTTATTAGATGACTTAATTAATATCACAAAACTCCGATGTGTTCAGATGCTTGACCCTGCAGAAAAGCCGGTATAACACAGATAAAATCAAAGCCCACCAAGAACTATTTCTTTTCAAGGAATTTCAAACCCTGATTATGGCCATGCAAATAGATTTGGCTGCCTTGTTGTCTGCACCACTGCAATCCTCTATGATGCTGATGACCTGTTAATGGTGCTTTGAGGAAAAAAATGAATAACAAAAGCAACTTTAGCACTGAATTACTGCCTGTTTAATAATATGGTTTTACCAGAAGCAGCTCACTTTGCAGGACAACTCTAGCACAAGATAATTGACCTTAATATGGTTACGTGCCTTTGCCTTTGATTTGGGCCACAGCTAAATTTGTGGTCAATTACAGAGCCTGCAAGAGCAAGCATGAAGGCGTAATTAAAGGTTAGTAAGAGGTGGACACAAAAGGAATATCTCTGAAATTAAAGTCCACTACTAATTCACTCTGGTTGTAGGGACATAAACAAGCTCTTAGCTATGCAGAGTTCAGAGAGTCGTCCATGCAGAACTGACAGGTAGCCCTGGCTTTGTATTGCCAGGGGTCTTCAGGGCAGCAGAGACTGAACATGCCCATCTTGCTAAATGGATAAAACAAACACAAATTTTCTTTACATTAGAAATTACACTCTCCTATAAAGAAAATTCATTTCTGTGTTTCTATCCGTTAAGCTTGTCATCAAGATGTAGAACTCCAACCAAGTCCAATGTGTGGGCTGATAGCACTTTTGATCCTCACATAGCAGTAAAAAGCCTGAGTGCTAGTACATCACTGTACAGCCCTCTGGATAGGAAGGATGCATAGTTTAGAGTTTAAATAAGGAACTGAGATTCAGGAGCTTAGCACTGTATTTGATTTAATGTCATCCGATTCTCTCCAACACAGTTCCACCATGACCTTAGACACATCAGTTCTCCTCCTCATTACTCAAATTCCTCATCCATAAAATAATAATAATAGTATTTATCCATCTCCAAGGAATTCTGCAAATCTCAGTTGGTAATGCATATTTGGAGATCTTTGTATGGTAAGTATTACACAAACTACAACATGTTATAAGAAATCTTTCCCCCCAAGTTTTTTTTTTTTTTTTTTTTTTTTTTTCAGGATTCTCTAATCAAATATAACCTGAATAAATGCAACTCTAAAAAAAGCCTGGGTAAGCTTTGTATGCAGCACTGAATGTTTCTCATATAGTTCCAATCTATAAGGATAAATTAAGGCATGACTGAAATTTGTGGGTCCACACCTTCCTGCAATATGCAGAACAACTGCATTCAGGAGATATATATATATACCTCTTCTGGGATGATTGCTTGTTGCAATGAGAACACAGAGAAAGCAATATACAACCCAAATGATTAAAGTGAAGAAGCAAAAGTCCACTGTAAAAGCAGCAGCCCAGAATGTATGTCAAAAGTGAGTTATGAAAACAGCCTCATACATCCACGGCAATTTCACAGAACTGTTCCGATAGCAATGAACATGATAATGTGCAATAGGAATAACAATGCCTAGAATTATTTCAACCAATATATTTTTAAGGACGATCACTTTAATTTTTTCTTTGCCTCTGTAAATGGTAGCTGAATTAATGACAAATACGAGGCAAGCAATAAAAGATTCTGCATTATGTTCTATTACAGGCTCCCTTCCCCCCACCTGGAAATCGTCTGAAGATATTCTTTACAACTGAACTGCAGATGATCTTGCATCTAGTGAACCATAGTTTGTACAGAGAAACAGAGTTTGCACAGAGGCTGGAGAAGAACAAAAAGCCTCTAAGGTCACTCGAAGGCTGCCTGAATGGTTGTAGGGATCTGTGTAGTTTAATATTTCACTGCAAAACATTTTCTCTCCTGGGATCTCAGAGCACTTCACAACCATTAATGCTAAGATTTACATGCAATTATCCTGCGTGGGTAATTTTTAGGGCTTGATTTTGCTACTGCTACTAAGGTAGTGTTGGAGTGCTGCTGAAGGCAATAGGTATCTTGTATGGGAAGGTAGCACTTCATACCATCAAGGGTAGACATGATCCATCTTAAGTGAGATAGTCTAAGTGCGCAGCTGTATAAAAGCAGACCGACGCTGGGCAATTTCAATGGAAGGGAGAAACCTGCTTCCAGATATGAGCTACACCTCCTTCATCAAGCAGCTTATTACGAAGCAGAGAATGTGCAGTGAAAATCACCCTCCTCCATGTGAAAGGATGTATTTTAGGCACAGGGAATTATTATTTTTTTGGACGCAGCTGGAGATGGGTGAAGGACAGAAAGGGGCTGCTCAGCTTCCTCTGATCCTTACCTGGAAGGTGAGAAAAGGAGGGGTGTGTGTGACAACCCTCGCATCACCCCCGACTGCAACAGCCCTGCGTGGAAACGCAGCCCTGTGTAAGGAGGCAGTCAGGTAGTCAGTGCCTCCAGCTTTTCCCAGGCATTCCTGCATTCTCCCTTCTCTGACTGGCTTCGTTATAAGAGTCCGTGCATATCAAGTGATGTCTCCCTGACAGCTCTTTCCCACTGGGCTGTTTCCTAAAGACATTTAGATCATGGGCCTCTGAAAGTGCCTCTGCTCGTCTTGGCTTTGGCAAGAGGCAAAGTTGCGTAATGTTCCTGAGGCCTGAGCCACCATAGCTGCTTTTTCCCTCTTCCAAGATCATCATAAAGCCATGTAGCTCTCTTAAAAAAACCCCAAAAACTATCCATGCAACAAAACAACACCCAAACTAGCTTATGTTTAGATAGGCAAAATTTATCTAAACATCTAGGCGAAGCAGTGGGAATCCAGGTTGCACTGTTAAGCGCTGACTCCCCAGAAGGTGTACCAAAGGCCAACTGTAGATGCTATTTTCCTTTTACATGTGCTTCACCTCTTTCTTTACCTGTATATTTTTATTGGATTAGGATCCCTCAGTCCAGAGCAGAGCAATTTGTTCCTATTCTGTTCAGAGATTCAATTTTGACCAGTGTCGTGGGGAACAGCCTGCATTCACAAAGTGAGTAAGGGTATTACTTTACCAGCCAGCTTTAAACAAATATTAGAGAGCAGTGCTCCCTTGGGTACCATTACAGCGAACAGCAATTTTCAAGCAAGCTCCACAGCAGATTGCTCCTGAGATGCCTCTGTATTTGTAGGATGTGTATTATGCATTTATGGCATTTGTGAGGGGGATGGTGGTTGGGAATATCCGACTGACCATGTACAGGAACAACAGTGTGCTAAGCTGATAAAGCCTACAGTTTGCTTAGTGTATGGGGGGGTTGCGTCTGTATTTCACAAGACCCTATTTTTACGACCCCAAGCAGTGTTTCCCGGTCCTCTCCAGACAAAATGTGTGTGCTTTAATGAGTGATGAAACGCAACGGGAGAGAGCCAAAGCAAGCAAGGGCTTGGCTGGGCTCTTCTAGCCTGCGCTCAGTCACGCTTTGCACCATTCGTCCCTCTTCCCCTAAATTGCCTTGTCTTAGTTTCACTCCCCACCTGCCCTTTTTCCTTGGGTCCCCTGCACGGTCTCGCCATTGTCCGGGTCCTGTTGCAACGATTTCCCTGCAGCTCTCTCCCTCCACAGCGCTGTCTCTTCTTTGGCCCCTCTCCCTCCCTCCCAGTGTGCTGGAGCCCTGCTGCCAGTTCACCCTGATCTGTTCAGTGGAGTCTCATCAGGACAGGCTCCCCAGCGAGGAGCAGCACGGAGGCACCTGTCTTCATTCAAAACTATTGCAAGGAGCTAACAAGGAAAATACAGCAATTGTAATACCTGTCCTCTTGCTATTAACACTACTAAGCAGTTGGTGGGTTATATATCAGACTGCTTTGAAAGCTGTACTTCACCTCTCCTAAGTCAACAATCTCCAAAAGAGGACTCACCGGCAAATGGGCTAACAAAGGAATGTGTAATGCGACCCTTACGCAAGTTAAATGTGTTATTTCTTTAATAAGCTCTTAAGCTGTGCAAAAATGAAGCATGCCTATCTTCAAGGCTTTCTAATCACGAGAGGGAAAGAACTCCAAGTATTTCTGATTTATCTTCCAGGAATGAGAGCCCATGGAGTGACCAGATGTTCCTCCATTCATTAGCTAATGAGGTTTGGTAATGTCGGGGTGGAACTTGGAAGTCGGTGCTCTGCACACAGGGCTATCTGCATGCGAAACATTAGAGCTATTCCCCTGCTGCTGTGATGCCCTGGCAGGCAGTAGTGATTTTGCTTAGAAGTTTGGTCAGTGGGGGTACTGGTGTGCCTGGAGCTATGAATGCGTGCCTGTGTGTATGTTAAGGGGAACACATATTTGGTAGGGTCTGCACACTGCTTAATACTGGATCAGACCAGCTCGTGAAAATAGAGTTCTGTCTCAGATGAACTTCATTGGTATTCTAGAGGCAGCTGGACTAGAGACTGCACAAAATTATTTTCAAATAAGACTTACAATTGGAAAGGCAAAAAGAGAGAGACATAGAAAATTTGGGGGGCATTTGTCAGCTGAGAGCCTCAAGATTGTATTCAAGCTGCCTTGATGATGACAGAATGAACACAGGAAAACCTGAAACACATGGTGCTTCAAGGACCGAAAAGCTAGACCCTGCCACGGTTACTTAGTGTTTAAAAGCTTTTCATTGCAGAAAGAGGGAATGAGCCCAATCGGACTTCATGATGAATGGTAAAATAAGTCTCTCTTCTGCTAAACACCAGCCGACAAGAGAGCGCTGCTCACGGTAAACCCTGCGCATCCTTCTAAAGCCAGATTTATGCTAGAAAGCATGAATGCCTTACGTGTTGAAGTAACGTTCCTCTGCATACCTGCTATTGTGCTGATAGACATGATGCTTAACTCTGCCAGATTTGTCAGTCTTGACCCGTGAGTCTGATCTTTGGAAAATTCTATTCATTGCTGAATAAATAATGCATGGGCAGTCATGCATTTTTCATGCTAAGACTTTTAAAGGCCACTGTAGTGATGCATGTAAATTCAATTCCCTCCTCAGCCTCTGCACACTCAACTGCTAAATAATTATTAACATCTGACTTGCAGCATGGTGACCTGCTGCACCATCCAGAGAATCCACTGTTGCTTTGACACTGCTGCCTCCTCACCACCCCCGGTAAAGTCAAAGCGAGAGAATGCCAGACGATAGCGAAGCAATCCGCTACTTTTCCTCCCCCTCTATTTTCCCCCCTTTCTACCCCCCCAATATTTTTTTTCATTTCTTTTTTATAAGGCTCAACAAAAACACACGTGTATGAAGTAGAGCAGAACAAAGGGACCGGCTTGTGGATTTGATATTCTTCTGGAAGCACACTAATCCCTTCCAGGAAAGCAAAGCTGGTGCCTTTATTTGTAGCTCTTGGCTAATCTATATGTCAGAGAACTGCACAGATAGTGGGTCTCGGGGCAGCTTTAGCAGGTGGGTGACTGAAGGGCTCCCACAGAAGGAGGGAGAAGCAATGCTGCTAAACAAGGGCTTAGAAAACAAAGCCAGAGAGCAAATCCGGCATGATGGTGGTTGAAAGCAGGAATGTTAAAACCCTCCAGGTTAACTCCCTGCATGTTAGAGTTGGCTGAGGATAACGGCAGAGTCTCCACGGGGCTTGAGGATGCTGTGGATGGGGCAGCAGTGAAACGCAGTGCAACTCTTAGAGTCAGCAAGGGGATTGCAGTGAAGAAGCCAGTGGGGTTTCTCCCTGCTCCAGGTGACAGTGCTGATGTAAAAAGGGTCAGGAAACCCTCTCCCGCTTTGCTCCAACCAAGGTGCCATGTGAGATTCACCAGGCAACTCTGGCTGCCCTTCTGGGAGGGGGCAGAGGAGACAGCCAGCCTCCCATACCTTCATTCACTTGACCAATTTGCAACAGCAGCTGTGCAGAGACTTGCCAGACAGAAGTAATACTCATGGCAAGGGTATACTACTGAAATGCATTTCAGTCTTTACCCCCAGAGAATGAAACTGTAGTTTTTCCTTAAGACTTCAGGATCTGCTGCAGCATAATCAAATGGCCAGCAAGTACAACGGGTGTGAGGAGGATGTCATCTCGGACATATTACTGTTATTAATGTTAGTATAAAGACTAAAAGGTGAAAAAAAATGGATTCTGAGCAATTCTCAAGCCCACTGACAGAAGTTAACTGCACATACACTTGGAGTAATTACATCTGTACTTATTTCTCCTAAAAAGAGTGTAAGGTGATGATTTGTGCTGGCAATTTCCTGATTTATTTACACACGTAGTTTTGAGCTACTAGCTTTCCAATCTGGCAAAGAACAAAATCATGTTTCCTACTGAAACTATGTTTCCATATGTATTCTGCGAGATTACTCATATGCTTAAAGCGCGTGCTTAAATGCTTTGCTGCCTTGGTACTTAATTTTATCATTATATGCTTAACTTGATGACATTTCAGACCTAAAAATCATGTTAAATCAGGGTAAAACAGACTGTAGATTTTTTTTGCTCAAGGGCTTTTTTGGTTCTTCTTGTGAAATACGTGAAGTCATTCCACAGGTCAGAGGACGTAAGTTTGCTTTTTCAGAAAGTCACAGCTACTCTCAAGAGAAGTGCACAGGACTGGCCATTTGCATGAGAACCAAAACAGTTTTATACAAAGGTAGCAGAGAGAAAGAGCTGAAGAAGAAGGGGGGAAAAAAGAGATGCAAAGGTGAGTGCTGACGTCTCTGCAGGAACAGAAAGACAACTTGTCACTCAGCAGCATCCACCGTTCGTGTCTTGAGGGACCTCATGTGTCCATAGTCAGCGTGATCCTGTGCACTATTATTAAAAGGAGGAAAAGGAATCCATCCACATGTAATTTAATGCCTACCTTTAAAATAGCAGCCCACACTGAAAAATCTTGGCTAAAACAACTCTTATGCATGCACACACACAAGCCTTTTATAAATTCTCCTGCCTAGGCTCAAGAGCATGAAATACTGACAAGGGAGGACTGCAAACACATCCAGAGAACTCAGAGAGAAACCTATCTGAGACAAATTATGGAAATGAAATGCCCATCTTCACAGATCAATGCAAGGGAATTCCTGGTGAGGAGTGTATAGATCATTTAAAAGATCTCTCATCCTATTCAGTAGGATTCAGCTTCCAAGTACAGAGGCTGATGTGGGGCCCTTAGCAGTAGTGTTGGCATTAGGTATCCATTGTTCATGGACTTTCTCCTGCCCCTTTCTTCTGAGACATTAATTTCTGGTCTGGTAATAAATTTGCATTTAGATGAGTGTAAAACTGGTCACAGTAAGGACGGAAAAGGAAGAAGGCCACTTATTGATCTTGACAGTGAAATCTTCCCTTCAGCAGGCTATTTTAATTGACAGTGAAAATGATAAATTGCCCACTCCTCCCAGAAGAAAAGGGACCTCCCTTCCTGGTTTGAAATCTAGTATCGTGGTATGGTTTGTCCTGCTCCAAGCTGTTGCTCTGTTCACATCCCTGACTCAGTGGAGAATTGCTTTGCCCCCTCACTTTGGTAGAATTTTGTTATGCCCTGCAATTGCAAGGCAGCAGGTACTGCAGCATGCTTTTTAATTCCAGGCACTGCCCTCCCACAGGCAGAATTGCACCCTGGGCTGAAGATGCGTCTTTGGCCTTAGGGCGCCCTTGGATAATATGCCAAAGCTTTTTGGCCAGTTCCCTGCCTCCTTTGAGTTAGCCCATGGACCCCTCTGTGAGGGTGAGATCAGACAGATTACAGGAAACCCACATGTTGTCTGCTTCTAAATTCAGCATAGTTGTCAATCCCTGTAATGAAGAGGCTGAGGACTGGGATGGAAAAGCTGTTAAATAAATCATAGTCATGCTTTGCATTTTTATAAGTGTTTTCACATCTAGCTTGCAGAATGCCTCACAAAGGGAGGTAAATATCATTGTTCCTCTTTCATAAACAGCAAAACAGAAACCTGGTGAGATCAAACAGCTGCCTCAAGGTCACCCACAAACCAGTGTCAGAGAAAAGACTCAAGCCCTCACCTGTTGCGCAGTTTCGTGGCTGAGGCGGTAGGCAATGCTCCCTCCGCTCCCGGCCTGAAGAGCTGATCATTTAGAAGAAGGGGCAGGTGTTATTTAAGGGGCATTGAATAGTTGCCATGCAGTCGGTTGGAAAGGGCAGCACTGTCAAGATGCGATGCAAGGGCTTGACAAAGCACTGCTGATGCTTCCAGCCAAAGCCCCAGGGTTGCAAGGATGCAGGCTGAGACCATAAATTGTGGAGACTCCCGCTACACATCACGTGCATCTTTGCTCTGTGTGTGTGTGAAGAACGTGATTAGAGACAAACTCTCCTGTTAGCACAGAGTATATACGGACCATTATAAGATGCTCTGACAACAGAGGCATTTTTCTTTAGGGGAATCTCCCCCCACTTCCTTAGTCCTGATACCAGTCTAGTTCTGCTTTCCATTCCACTCCTGCTAGTGGGATCTCAGCCCCACAACGCTAATACAGATATGCTGCCTGACCCTTTGTCCTGGACAACACCTAGTAGCAGAATGAGATATAAATGCAACCACAGCCAGGGGTACAGCCTGCTTTGGGTATGGAGGGAGGACATCCCCTCTTCCTGCTGCTTCCCCCCACCCCACAGAAAACCAGGACTCCTCTGCTCTCTGCCTGGACCAGGGACAGCCTCAAATAGCTGCATCCTGTTGCTAGGTTACTCGGCTGCCTTCTGCAAATCCCCCAAGCCGCTGGTAACCTCATATCAAATTGCAGCTCACATGTTGGGATATTTTTAGCTTTTTGGAGAGGTGATGGATGGACGGACAGACCAGCAGAAGGAAGGGAAAGGCATATTCTTAGTCCAGTGCTAGGATTCTCTGGTCATTTGGTTATTTGGTGCATGTCTGAGAGAGTCTGTGAATATGAATGTATGTGTCTCTCCTTCCTTAAATAGGTAAAATATATGTGGAACCATAATGAAATATCTGACTGACTAATGAATATCAAGTGACACCTTTTGTGCTATTTTGAATTCCCGATAATTTGTCTCATGTTCTGTTATAACCAGAAAAAGAGCTGGAAACAACTTCACAAAATGCACTGATGCATCAGAAAACCTGCAAAGGGCTGGCAAGTATAGAATGAAAAGCTCTTGGCATTATACAGCCACAGGATACTCGCATGTTGCTTGGATTCTGATGATCTCATCACAAGGATGACAAGAAGATGGAGTAGATGGGCTCCAGAGTTTTCTGTACCTCTTTTCTCCCCATCAAATGTGCTACAGGCACAGGTGGTAAGGAATGCACTGCAGCTCAGACCACTCTCTCTGCTGTATGCTGGGTTAAGGAAAGGCTTTCTGATTGTGCTTTTAGGACTTTGGAAAAAAATGAGAAGAGAAATGGCTTAAAAAGTGGTCTCTTTAATCCTCTCTCTCTTCCCTGTTTTCATTAACTGAGGTCCTCATTCTGCAGGTGGATGCAAAACACCAGACAATCTCACCCTTACCGCAGACGAGCTGCCTGCCTGGGACCAAAGCTTGCCAGGGATAAGAATAAAACTGAGGAACTGAGAAATAGCCACTGATCAACTCATCTCCCAGGGACCAAAATGATACTCAAAATTATTGCATCTGTGAAAAGAGAGGAAGAAAAAAGATTGCGGTAGAGCCAAGACCCTGTCTGGAGTTCCTTTAAACTTCAACCCCTAAGAAATTATTCCCAGAACTGTCAGGAGTGACAGTTCCTTTGCTTTCAGTCAAATACGGATCCCCCCTTAAATCAAGACTGCCAATTATGTATGAAATAAATGCAAGCCATAAAACTCAGCCCAAATCAGGTTTCCTGCCCTCATTCCCTCTGTTCTCCCACACATCAAACAGCTACCCTAGGCTGAGACCTGGCATCTCCCCACAGCGCCAGCAGGAGATGTATTGTTGGCAGTTGCAATCACAGGCTCAATCAGCAACAAGGAGATTATTTCTATTTTCTCAGCAGCTGTTTGAAGGGAAATAATTCTGGAAGAGCCTAATGAATTAGCGTTACAAGAGTTATCTGAACTAATGAGAAGGAGTGGAAATAGGCTGAGGAAAAAGGGCTGCGTTGCAAAGAAATGCAGTTCCTTTATTGGCTCTCTTCCGCGGATGTTTTCTTTTTTTCCTACAGCAATTTATTTCCTGAGTCACTGAAGAACAAAAACAATTACAAACTGTACAATATCTTTTTTCCTCTTAGCTTTCTCATTTTCACTTAGTGCAATGCTCAAACCAATGACCTTCCTTCCCTTCCCTTCCTTCCACAAAACCAGAATAACAAAAACAATCTAGAGGATCAGAACCCTTCTGAGACATGCAATGTTAAGTATTATGCTATTGAGTGCTAGTGGAATTAAAAAAAAAAAAAAGAAAAGAAAAAGAAAAAAAGAAATGAAGAAAGAAAAACATCTTTTCTGGTTCTTCTGAGATCAAAGGAGCAACCCTTGAAATCTGGTGGCTGGGAACTTCTGAGGAAGGAGGTTGTTAAACCAGCCCTAACTTCTGTGTCTGTTTTATCAGCAGGGAGACAGTGACATTGTTTGAACTAGATACTGACTTTTTTCCCACTAAGGTTGTGTGATGGTTTCTGAACATGATCCCCAAGGCTAAGAGTTTGCTAGGAGACGTCAGGAACTGGAGCTATGCTCACTCTTAAAACAAGACATGCCTTCACGAATGCAGCTAAGGACCTGGGTTCTTTCTTTACTGCTTGAGTCCACTGGCCTTTGTAAGAGCACAATCAGATGTATCTGTAGACCTCACATGTTAGCAAGCATTTAATTATGCACAATTTTCAACCTTATTCTTTGGATCTTTAGAATAGGCTGGTGCTCACAGTTAAATACTGTATCTGCTTTCTCATAATCCACCCCTGCTGCGACATAAAGCCAGTTGTAGTACCAGGATCAAAGTCAAAACTGGTGCGTGCACACATAAATTTGCTACTTGGTTTACTCCAGGCTGAACCCAGCCCAATGCCCTGCCTGGGGTGCTCAGTGTGTCTTCATTGTTTCCTACCATCTCTAGGGCTTACAACACAGCCTTTGCTTCTCTGGAAAACAAATATATCACTCCTTCCTTCCCAGATTTTCTCTTTTCATCATGCAAATCATTTTCTGTTGTTTTACTTCTTGGCAGTAGGAGAAAAGCAAAATGGTTGCTGTTTACTTCTCTGAATATTAACACTGAGAAAGCAGAGAAGAGTTGATCCACTAGGATTTATAAGGGAAGGGTTTGAATAAATGTGTCCCTAGATCTCAGCCACCTCTCTGAGCAGCTGAGACTGAGGCTGTGGACACAGGTCTTCTTCTGGCACCATCTGTGAAAGCTGGAAAGGTTACTGCCCCTGCCATCTGCTGCCTGGCCACAACTGCCCTTCAGCTGCGACTGAGCTTCTGGTGTGATCATTCCTTAATGACCTTCAGTCAAAACAAATTAAGCTAGTAGTGACCTACTATTTAAACTAGCCCAGCTCCTTTCACTGACATGAGCTAAAGAGCAACCACACTAACACTTGGCAGGTGGAGGGGAGAGGCTGATGAAGTAACATTTTCAGCATAGCTGCAGCCAAGAGAAGCTTTATAGACCTGTTGGCTACTGCGTCTCTCCTCCCTGGATATCTTGCTATTTGTACTACATATATTTGTATATATTGTAGTATTCCTCTTTCTTTTCCCGCTGTACTGCAAATAATCTACACTCAGCTTTTGTCCACATACGCTTCATCTCCGTAATGGGTCTCTCTCTGGATGTTCACATTACGTTCTCCTTTTCTATCTTCTCTGGTTCAGGCTACACTCCAGTCTGAGAATGACACGTGTTATTTTACTACACTGAGGCCTTTCAGTGAGGCCAGTGGGACAGTGCAGCTAAACACGAGTGAAAGCACCTTCAGGATTGAGACTATGGTTAGTTTTGTTCCACGTACAGAAAGCAGCAAATGGTCTGTATGAAACAGAAGTCCACCCTTCCCCTCCCCCTTTGCATTTCTGTAATTTGGGGAAGGAAACGTGAAAGAAAAGGGGTCAGTGGCACAGGCCACCCATTTTCACCATCTCTAGCTGTAAGCCTGTGAAAGCTTCCTCTTTGCTCGTAAAGCAGCATGCCCTGGCTGCTGTGCTGTGTCCTGGGATGCCACAGTCTCCCTGGCGTCCTGCTCCCTTGCCCCAAAGAGCTGGAAGGCATCCAGAGCTGAGTGACTGATAGTTTTTCTGGCACAGCAGAGACTGGCAGCAGAACTAATACGTTCACCACTAGCCACTTAGCTCCAGTGCAGAGAGGTGCGTTGGTGTGGGAAGAGGTACGACCTGAAAGCAGCACAGTTAAGTGCATAGACGAGGAGACTCGGTATGGGTCGCAGCCAAAGAGTGTAAATTAGAACATCCCTAGGTAGCTGCAAAGAGTACAAGGGCTGTGGTGGCCCAGCTCTTCTCTAGGACACAGGGAGCCCAAGATGTGACCCCATCTACCGCCTTCACCTGCCCTAGTGATAAATAGAGTCTTTGCCTTTAGTTTAGACAAACATAAATTATAGTAAGGAAAAAATATCAACCACCCAATCAATCAGATGGAAAAGGATTTGGCAAGGCCTCCACTGAATATGCGTTCTCTGGTCCTGTTTTACTTTGCTGATGGAGGAAGATCTCATACTCCAGGAATGTAAAAATATTACATGAAAAGCTGAAAGTAGCTTAAATAATTAGAAATAGGAGTGAAGCTGACTGGTGAATGAAATGTGAAAGGAAAAAATAAAGTAAGAGAAGTAGAAAAAAGTTGAAATGTAAATTAGAAGTTTTAATTTTTTTCCTCATTTACAAATCTATAGTAGTGAATTTGTTTAGAAATAGATTAACTTTATGTTCTCTGTCTCTCTAAAATTATAGTTTTAAAATTACATGAAATATTCATGGAGAATAGGGAGGGAACTAACATCACCTTTGCTGTTCTAATGAAACGAACTGAAATGAAAAAGACAGTAAGTGACTAAAGAGTTGTTCATTCCAAGAGAATATTAAAAAAGAAAATTTTTCTTTCTTGTATTCAACGATTACAGTGATAATGGCCACATAAGAACCTAGACAGAGAAATTTCCAGCCTCTCTCAAATTCTCTGCAGCTTGCAATTACACATAGTCAAATTTATCACAGATGCCAGATGGCACAGCTAGAGTATTGGCAGGGATTTTTGAAATAAAAGAGGAAAAATAGCTGGCCCATTCTGTGCCTCACTTGCCTTCTTTTTCCCTCCCTCCCCCAACAGCCTTCTCCTACTTCCCCTCTGGATGGCTTCTGGGTAAATTGGTAATTTGGGAAAGATGCAATCCAATTTATTTGGGGTTAGGCCTTCATTGAAGACACCCTTAGGTTCTCTTAATGGTAAGTGGATGAAACCACTTAGTTCAAAGGCATTTCTTTCAATTAGCTCTATTATTTTCACTAGGGTAAAGATAAGAAATGAGAGCAGAAAGCGATCTTGCAAGAAAAGACCCTTCCATTGCAGTCAGGGAGCAGGCTGGCTGGCCAGGCAGACAAAAAGGCAGGCATTGACGTTGCAAACTTAACGCAGGCAAAGCTATCTCTCAGGTGTGACAACAGTGTTTGATGAAGACCCAACATCAAAAGATGATTTTGATCCCAGGCACCCCCAAATGCCTGATTCCAATTTTCAGAAGGGCTTAGAATGACATTTGTAAACGCTCAGCAACCAGCTGCTGCTCTTGTGTCACTTGTGGCCAGATTTTCAAACCATCTCAATACCCTAGAGCGCTGTGACATGCAATCTGCTCTCTGTCTCTAAGGAGATGAAATTCTTTTGAAAATCTGGCCCAGAAATCCATGCCATTCAGTTTTGGAAAAGCATATAATGCCCAGAAAGTACCAAGATAAGCAACTCAGACCAATGAATGAAAACATGGTTCCTAGAAGCACATGGACCTTATTACCTTCGATAGGGTGAGGCATTCATGCCAAATCTCACCTTAGTTCTTTATATTGATATAAATTTAGATTCTCAAAGTTATTCATTTGAATTACTCCCTGTGATTTCTTTGAAAGTTATTTGCCTAACTGCACCTGGAGATACAGACCTTAGTTTATCTGTCTGTCTATTCCTCCATCCACCTGTTTTATTTTATTTGACTATTCATGTTCATTCATTTGATGATTGTTTGCATAGCTCATATTTGCATTGCCAAATGTAGCATTTCCATCTCTTTTTTTCTCATCAGCATTGATAATTCTTACTCTCTGGCTATTACAAGTTAAAAGCTATTGTCTTCTATGTGCATATGCTATATATATATATGTATGTGTGTATATATTTAAATGAACATCTAACAGAAAAAAGGCAGGAAGCAAGTGATGCAATTGTTTTGTCTTTAATCTCAGCCCATGAATACTGTGCTCTTGTAATAATAAACACTAATCCTGCAGGTACAGAACTTTTAATTTACATTCCCTGCCCTGTGTGGGTGGGTATGGACATACATGGAGCAGGAAAGACACTGCACAGGCAAGAAATCACTGCTGTCTGCTTTCAGTAGTCTGTTTGCATCATCTACTAGAGGATCAAGTCTTCAATAAGCCCTGGTGTGTGTATTCACTTTCCCTTTTGGCTAAGTCTCACTGACGCACATCACTGATGGGTATTTGAAAGGTGGATTTACGTCATTTCTGCCCCTCTTGCTCTTCCCACATTTCTGAGTCTGCCTCTCATAGGCCCATGTGCGTGTTTCAGCTCTTAAATGTGCAACAAAATCGTTTCCTTCCCTTACAGAGGTTGTCCCTCAAAAGAGGTAGGGTAGTGTATTTAGTTCTCCCCCAAACAGCTCATTTCTCTTGGAGGACTTTTTGGGAAAATAAAGAAAGCAGCTTGGTTGGTCTTCCCATATTCACTAATTCAGAGAATATCTCAGTGTTTGGTAGTTGCTGTGAGTGTGTATTTGTGTGTGTGCAAACACACACATGCACACAGAGAAAAGACTAGTGGGAAATAGTCTGCAGAACGCTATTTGATGGCAAATAACGCAAAACAAAAGGAACCATTACTGAAATCAGACAATCACAAACTAAAAAGAAAGAGCTGGAGGTAGAATGAACCAGTCGTGGCTGTAGCAAAATTATATATGCAAGCTTTTTAGGACATAAATATAATCTAATTGAGATGATGTGTCCTTCCCACATTTAAAACGAGAAAAATAATATCTATCAAAAATCTATCTGCCCATTTCTCAATTACTCATGCAATCATGCTTTATTTTAGCCTCAGATTTACTCTGCAAAGCCAGGTGCGATTATCTAGATTGTTACTTTTAGGGGCAGGTCTGATGGTGCTATTCAGCTCCAACAATAGCTTCTTAAGCACCCACCAGGAAGGTCCTCTGAGCCACGGAATCGGAATTAAACAAGCATTAGTTCCTGGGCAAAGCTCTTGTTCTCTTGCTATACAGTGGCCAGTGCTGTTCAGATTAGCGTCACTAGCGCTGGGGATATGGTAGCAGAAAGTTGCTTTTAACTGCTCCAGTAGTCTTAACAGAGCTTTGGTGGAGTCTTTTTCTTTACCCAAGCCACGGGCCCAGAACCTAGCCTTTGGTTTCTAGCTTCCTAAAGCTTTTGTACAGCCAAGACTCAACCGATCAGTGCTGGCATAACAAGACCCATCTCTCACCCTCCTTGTCTTTGAAATGTAGCTGGATGTCACTAGAACTGCCTCCAGCTGGTATAGCTTTCCAGGGTAGAGAGGGAACATCTGGTCCTTTTCTGCCATCTAAGTTTCTGGATTTGCATATTTCCACAGAGGGAATTGTCTTGAATAGAGAAAGTACAGGAGGAATTGCTAATCTGTCTGTGGATCTTCCAGGAGCAGCAAATGGAAATTAAATTCACAGATCTGAACGTTCAGGGTCTCCACAGGAGGCAGTGACTCCAGCGGGGCCTGTAGACACACACATAACTTATGCACTTGCCAGTGGGGCAAGCAAGTCTACCGCTTCTCAGAAGCATTGAAAGACAGCCTCAGATCAATCCCCTGAACAAAGGAGGTGCCTCTTCTGTTCCCTATTTTGCTTATCTAGAGGTGCCAAATATGTCACCTTTAGTGCTCTTTGCACCGTGCAGGGTCTGAGAAATGCTGTTGATGCACAGAATACTTTGTCATACTACTTAGAAAAATGGGGCAAGATAACGATAGATGGGTCCGCTTTGAAACTGAGAATTCCCCTGCCTTTTCTTCTTTTGCTTTGGTTTGAATCAAAGCATTACTGAGCAGTAGGGAGGCTCTCCTCTCCCTGCATTTCAGCTTGTTGTTATTTAATAGTGCAACACTCTACTTACTAACTGCTGCCACTGTAACTGCGTTGGAAACGTGGAGTCTCCGTGTGTGTGGGAGAACCCTTTGAGAAAAGGAAAGGAAGCGAGGGGAAAGAATAATAATGCCACAAATAATTGTCTTGGCATTCTAGAGAAGAAAGGCAGAGGTTTATGCCTGGAAAACAGCTTGTCATTTGTATTTAATAAGGAACAATTGCAAACAGATTTCCTACTGACACTGACTGGTCACATACTGAACTGATTAAAAATCATGTGCTTATTGATCATTCTTTCCCTCCACTGGCACTTTTCCTCCCCTCTAGGGAGATTCAGTCGCTGCCTCCCCAGGCTCCCAGCGCATTGCTGAGGGCTGAGTTTCATGCCAGCAAGTGGTCAGAGATGGCAGCCAGGGAATATCTGCCAGGCTGCACTGCCTTTTCAGGAGGGTTGGTCCAGGGATTTTGATGAAGATGAGGGGACTGATTTTTTTTTTCCTACCTTTCTAGGGCTCGGCTGGGTGGACTTAGATGAGGGACTTGATTCCTCCATGCTTAGTTGCTGCATCAGTTCAAAAGGCCTCAGCAGACTTCTCCCTAGGGTAAAGGGTTGTGGGACTTCTTAGGCTGAATGGAGTACGTGCTCCAAATCCTGTATGCTCATCTTGACTTCTGAAGAAATACCAATGTGCTCTAGGTTAACAGGGCTGAAACACACCTCATCAGTCACAGGGTAACAGGGCTGTTTAGTGCAAAAGCATTGCGGGGGATGAATTGGAGCACTGAGCGCAGCGCTGAGAAGTCCCAAAAGAGGGGTTACAGCCTCCCCTCACAATCAGCTAAATCTGCACCTGTCTAGAAACATGAACAGACATACAAACAAAGCCATAAATTAAACCAGTGTCCTAAACCATGTTTTAACATTCATCCTTTGCTCTTTCTCGCTCCCTGCAGAAATCAGTGTTAGATACCAGGGGTCTGGTATAATACAGCTGGATTTTCCCCTCTATTGTCTTTTGCTTTCACTATCCTTCAGTTAGATCAATATCCTTGGAGGGCATAAAGCATCTGCCAAAGCTCTGTCTATTGGGGGCCTGGAAGATAATGATCAGAATCTGGTTGATTTGGCTTTTTTATTTTGTTTGTGTTTTTCTTTTTGTCTTTTCATGAAATGTTTCCTCTCTGTGTTGTTTATTTATTTTCTAGATGCACTGCTTTCTTTCAAGTATTGATAATTAATCAGACCTTCCCACCAGAGAATTGGGGATAGTGACCTTCCAGGGCTGTGGGACAGCAAGAAAATCAAAGCAGACACTGCAAGTCAGGATCAAAGCACTTTTCCAGGGATATCGCTCACCTAATGGAGGAGTTCACTGCGGGTCCCTGGTCACCAGTGGAGCAACGCTGAATCCTTAGCTCTACAGAAAGCCCAAAGTGACCACACTCCTGATGTGTGTGCCACAGCTCTTACCTAATGCAAGACTGGATGAATCCAAAATATGTTTAATGGCTGAAACACACTTGTCTCAACATTTCAATGATTTTTTTCATTTTGAAACCATGAGTCTTGGCAGTGATCTGGCACCCATTTCTGAAGTATCCCAAAGGGCTTGACTGTTAAAAAAGACCTGAGCAACTTCCTCTTGAAACTTGGAATTTGTCAAGCAACCTTCAGGAGTTAAGGGACTCAGCATCACCAGTCACTGCTGAAAACTATACTGTCAATTCAGTCCAGGATAATTTACTGGGAGAAAAAATAATTAAGATAATAGCTCTGCAACTACTACTCTAAACTGCAGCAAAAAAATGACTGTGCCACTTTAGAGAGACAGGAAAGAATCTGAGGAAAGAGTTAATTCTGTTTTCATGCTTTTTAAAAATAACTATTTGTTGTCACCATGAAGAGTGACTGATAATAATAATTACAGCTCAAGTATACTGTTCAGTTGCTTTCTGTCAAAGGGGCTAAGTGCAAATCAGCTAGTCAATTTTTTTTAGAGTGCTCATAATTAGATTCCTATCATCATATTCTGTGTTTTCTTACAGAAAAGGGCAAAAGTAAACTGCTGAAGTATCAGAGAGCATTGTCTCTAATGATAGAAACCCATGTGTGTGGGACGTTGGAAATTCAAAGGGAAGGGGGAAAATAAAACAAAGAAGGGTGAGATTTATCCAAAGTTATCATGCAGCACCTATGCAATGTCATTTCTTTCTCTAGATTTTTACCTAGTTGCCTTACATTTTTTTTAGAGTTTTAAAATGTAAGACTGCTCACAGCTCAGCTAAATCTGCTTCCTGAGCATGTCACCTACTCATTCAGTGACTCCGTTTCTCATCTGGGAAGTGGAGACAATGTTTCCTTCCCCTCAATCTTCATCTGTCTGGTCTACTTAGACTACAGAGTCTTTGAGATATATACTATCTCTCACCTCTATACTGTACCTAGTGCATGCAGAATGTTCTCGGTTGGGTCTCAAATATGTAATCACACAAAAAAAAAAATAGGCTACAGAGATGTTTATTAGTGACAGTGGACCCTGCAATCACATACAACCGAGGTGAACATGCAGAACAGAGAAGGAAGGAGTAGCAGTGTGGGAGAAACTGCCATGTTGTAACTAGGCCCTAATGGAAAAAGCATATAAAATATTTTCTCTATTGATATTTTAAAACCTGTGCTTCGTAAAAGAGATGGAATTCTCTGAGCTTTTTATCCAGCCTTCTCACTTCCTACTAAGGCTGTGGCTATGTCACTATTAGTTCACATAGCTAAGGAGATACATATATATATATATATATATATATATATATGTATATATATATGAGCCATTTTTGTATCATTTTGGGGGTTTCATCCCTATCTAGTTCTATTTTTTTTTTTCCCTCTGGGGACCTCGCATGCAAAGTTCACGGAGAACAGTTAACAGGGGTTAGCCTAGGGGGCTTTGACCTATGTTCTGAGCCCATACAAAAAGCAGAACAGTAACTTAGCTTCTTTTTCATTTTTGAACAAGACGAGTGAAGGACTAGTGCAGCTTGAAGTGTTCAAAAATGTCAAAGCACGTGAAATTTCCTGCTTTGTTTTTTTTCTGCCTGAAATCTCTGCCTATCTCTGAAGAAACTTGTTCAAACAGGGTAGCCAATGTGAATATCAAAACTTTGAAGAGTGCACAGAAATCCTATAGCACAAGCTTTTTCCCAGAAAGCTGGTACAAGAGAGGGTGGCTTTAAAGTAATGACACGAATGCAGGACTGGTCCGGAGAAGAGAATTCTGCAAAATGCCTGGTGGACATGTAGACAAAAGGGGAGCATCTGTAATGACAACAGAAAGCACTTTCCCTATTGGGAAACATCCTCATTATTCATACCATATCATTGTACTGTTTAGTTCTCTGGGGGTTGAAATGCAGGGTGGATCCAAGACCCCAAGTGCAGCTGATTCAACTTATCTAATTGCTACTAATGTTTTTCTCATTGGTGGGCACAGGAAACTTGTGTAATGAAAAGTAACATTAAGATAGCACTAGGATCCTGCCTTACAGCACCAAGAGGAAAGAGAGATGAGTCTCCCTGCATTAAGGATGCCAGCCACTCCAGCTTCCCAGCCAGCTCTCTTTGAACATTTTGTACAGTATCTGCAACAATATTAACGAATGCAATTAGGATGAATCATGTAACAAGGATGAATCAAGGGTACAAAGGGGACCTGGCTGCTCAGTAGAAATCTAAAACAGAAACCACCCACTGCATCCCTTTCAGAACAGAAATGGTGTGACCAGAAAATTTTGCAATATGTTTTTTTATTGCTCTTTGGCCTAACTGGAGCAAGTTCAGTAAAGAGCCACAAAGATGATTAAAAGACTGGAGCATCTCTAATATTAGGAGAGGCTGAAAGAGCTGGGACTGTTCAGCCTGGAGAAGAGAAGGCTCGTGAGGATTTGGTCCAAGTTTATAAATATCTGATGTGAGGGTAATTAAGAAGATGGAGCCAGAGTCTTCTCAGTGGTGCCCAGTGACAGGATGAGAGGGAACAGGCCTAGACTGAAGCACAGGAAATTCCATCCAAACATAAGAAAACATTTCTTTGCTCTCAAGGTGGTGGAACACTCAAAAGAGGTTGCCCAGAGAGCTTGTAGAGTCTCCATCCTTGGAAATACTCAAAATCTGACTGGACATAGCTCTGAGCAACCTGCTGTAGCTGACCCTGCTTTGCCAGGGGGATTGGAATATACAATCTCCAGGGGTCTCTGCCAATCTCAGAAACACTGTGATTCCAACACTGCAGCTATGGCTATGGCAACTTTTCTTGTTTTTAATAATAGAGTCATGCATATGTTCTATTAGAAGGGCTCATCAAATATCATGTCCCTATCTGGATATTGTGACACCAATTTTGCAATAGCAACTTCTGTTCAAGGCAAATGGCAATGAGTATCCTTGTTGCTAACCAAGGGGATATTCTCAGTTCAGTGTGGTAGAGTTTGGCTGGATAACTAGAATGCTCTCCATGCTTCTTCAGTGCTGGGATATTTATCTGAGAGCTCAAAGCCCAGTTCTCCATGAGTCCTTCAGGCTTAGATTGAAAACCTGCTGTCTTCTATCAGAGTGCATTAACGCCATCAGGGAGGTGTTTGGCCTTTGAAGGGCAGACTCTACGCTGCTGATAAACCTTCATGTCTATGCTGAGAGGCCTGTTATAGCCTGAGTTTAGCAGCTCTGCAGAGAGGAAAGCACCATAGTTCCTAATGAAACAGTGCTTTAGCATGACACTCAAGTCTTGTTCAACTGATCATCAGAGCAGATCACTAATCTGAGCACATGTCCTGAAACTACCTTAGAACAGGGCTGACCAGTATAGTCAAAGTTAAGGCCAGGCTAACCACCAAAAATGCAGAGTGCCAATGTGCATGACCCTACTCCCATGTCCCTTCTTTCCTTGGTAGCAAATACACCTACTAGAAATTTCCACTGACTGTCAAGTGCCTTCCTGAAGACTCTCAGGAAAGGATACAGAGGGAAAAAAATAATTTTGATTATTATGACAACAAGTTTAAACCAAACGTTCTATTCAAAGCCACCTGAATTTTGTTATGGACTGAGGAAACACAAACCATCCAAAAGGAGATCTCGGAGAAAAAACAAAAAGAAAATACTAATGCCTTTCCTCATAAACTCATCTCTGTACTGGTGGGCAAATTCTGAGCAAATAATCAGTTTACCTCTGTCACTTTGGATTCTTTACCGATACAGTTGAATAAATATTGGTTTTCCCTTCTTGGAATATGCATTAGTTGATTTTTAAGTATCAGAGCCCGTAGCCCCCAGGGCTGTGCTGGAAAGAACCAACCAACCAATTTCACAGCAAATAATTTATTCTACAAATATCACTTCCCTTCCCAGCTCCTGAATTGGTTCTGGACGGCTCACAAAATGCCTAGATTTATTTGTTATTCAGAATCGCTTATAAATTTCTTCCATGAATAATGAAATTGGGCTGGAGATTGTTCACTAACAGCCCTTTGTGAATAGTTGTAATTCACTATACAAAACTCATGTTGTGATTTGGTATGTTAGCTATGTTTTGTGATACTGTCTCTGACTGGACGATTTATATAGCTCACCAGGGAGTGTGGAGTGAATTGTGATTGTAAAAGTCTTGATTGGCCATTTCTAGGTAAAGTGGGAAAGATAATTTGGGTAGGGATGTTTGTTAGAGGTAGGTATGTTTCTCCACAGCCACTTACAGTGACATAATTGGGAGGCAGCTTCACTGATGTCAGCAGAAATGCTGCCTGTAAAACTGAGGTGAAAAAGGCATTTACAGTCGGTATTTCTGAAATAATATACTCTCCAGGGACTTCCCGGCTGGCATCTGGTCACAGATAAAAAATGACGGAAAAAGCAGAATACACTTCTGAGTACTGCTTCGTTTCATTTATATGGGATTCTTCCCAGTGAGTCGGGTGTACTTGTGTATTCTTGAGTCAATACAAAGGGTTCGTAAAGGCTTCTCCAGCTGCTATTTGCGTTATAGTGGTATAGGCTGTTACAGAGCACTTTGTTCCAATTGCAGTGTTAACCCCAGGTGAACAGAAAGGACAAACACTGGCCTAAAACACGTCCTCTGTGCCCCTTAAATCCTTCCTCATGTTCACAGTATGCGCTCTTTTGCTCCACTCTGTCTGCTTGTGTCCCCTCCTCTCTGCTATTAGCTGACTCTTTCCTCCAGCCTGTCATTTTCTATCCAAGTCCCCTTTGGCCATGGCTGCATTTTTGCCTCTGCACACTATGAAAAGACAACCAGAGATGACAGAAATCAGCATCTTTCCTGCCTACGCGCAGGGCTGCAGGCTCTCTGGTGCAGTGTGGCACCGGAGGGCCTGAGGCAAAAGCGGAGACCCTGACGCTTGCTGTACGAAACGTGGCACTCCTACCCTTGCAAACGGGGCCGAAGCCGTGCTCCCCATACTGAGGGAGCAACAGCTCTGCAGTCCCCCCGTTGCTTAAATGTGCTAAGAAAAACAGAGGAGAGGTTGCTGAATCTAGGTAAGAGCTAGCATCTTTTACTCAGAGAGGTTTCTCCTAGCAGAGTCCATGCACTGCTTCCATCCCTTTTTCATGCATGTTTTTTTTTTTCCTAAAACGCTCTGATTCAATTGACTCTTTAAATTGTGCTTATTTTATTCGTCTTGCAGATATAGAACAGCCCACGATGAGAGGAGGGGAAAGCACAGCCATGCTTTATAAATCCAACAAACTCAATTCCTGCATCAGGAATATCAACCGCTGAGGCTCAGTAAGCAGAAGTCCACGCGTGCACAATCACATAAAGCTCCATTAAAACTTGCCAATAGTCCTCTGCTCCTCTCGTAGTGTTTATATCGAATAGGCGCCTCCACAGCTTCTATCCAAATAGATACCAACAGCTCGCACATCCCCAGCACTCGTTCCCAATTCCGAGTGCTGGGAGAGGATACGGTGCTGAGCCCTCTGTGTGTGTGTATGCAAACAAGCTCATCTGAATGCTGAATGCACTGCAACAGCCACGTTCACTCCTCAAATGCATCTCCAGTTCGTGTGTTTATGATTCCTCCCTCTCCGATTTGGATGGACAAAGGGGTTTACTGCTTTTGTCTAAGAGAATGATCTGAATTTTAAAAAGCATCTTTACAAAAAAGAGAAAATTCAAGCAGACTTTTCCTAAAAAAATGAGGTGGGGGAGGGAGATGCTGCTCTTTACTTGAAAAATCTTTTTTGATTTTTTTTGTTTGTTTTGTTTCCCTCCCTTGCTAATGAAATTCCTAAAGATGAGATGGGTTGTTGTTGCCATAGCAACTTAGCACTGGCAGAAACTAAGACTGCAGTTTTTTTTTTTATGTGGCTTATTAGTCAAACTTGATGCAATAATAGAGAATTAATATTTCAGTCTCATCGAGATCTTGCAGCTTTTGCCTTTCTGCAGAAGCTCTGGACAGAAAGAAATGCCAAACTCCGCACTGCTGGGCTAAATTCCTTGGGCACTGCACTGAAGGGCAGCTTTGCTTTACTCACAGGGAGGGTTGAATCCCCTTGCTACTGCTGGCAACGGGGATGCTATCCCTGCCAGACACAGCAGAAGGAGGCCTGAGCAGTAACTGAGGGAAACCTATCCTCTTCTGCTTTTCAGAGGCTCTAGGAGGAGGTTGGCAGAGAAATGATTGCTCTGCTCAGAGACTTCTTGCCTATGAAAGGGTCTTATCCCCCTGGTAATACGTGTAGTATTTTTTGTGTTTTCAATAACATGCATTTTGTAAGTACCAGTGGGTGAATCCTTCCCTGTTGGATAAAAAGCATTTATCCCCCTTCCTGCCTGGAGGTGAACAGAGAAACTGAGGTAAGGAGGACAAATGAATTAACTATGCATATGTTAACTCGAAATCCACTCCAGCAGAGGGGAGCTGGGGTGGGAATTTAAGGCCTTTCCATAACTCTGACTCCTCGGTGCGTGTTATTCCTGTCTGTGTTTATTCTTCCCGAGATCTTCCTATTGATGGGAATCAGCTCTAATCATAACATAAAAATTACATCTCTGTTCTTTTCCCTTCAAACATCATTTGTATTTACTTTTTATACAGTTTTTCTGAATGAACACGTGACACTACGTGACGGGGCTGAACCTTTGGAGGATGAAAGCCCTGCTGCTGATGGCATTATACAAACTCCGTCACACAGAAATCACAGTGAATTGTTTTGAAATGTTCTCCCTGTTTTAAGCTTGATGACCTCAAATTCATTTTCTGCTTAATGAAATAGGAGCTTTTCAAAATTATTATTCTGTTCCCACTGTGTGCAGATTCCAAAACAACATACCAGGAAGCTAAGTAACACATGGACAAACCAACCAAGGACAGGGGAAGGAGCACAGCAAAGCAGCGGAGCAGACTAAACAGCAAACTGATTCCACCAATGTTTTTCACCTACGATAAAAAGTAGGCAAGACAACTACTCCTATCCAAAGTCCATCCAGAAGCAGGTTTGCTGTAGATAATTCAGGAGCTCATTGAGTTCTGAAGGAAACTGAAGATAGTAAGGGTCATGCAAAGGACATGGAGAAAAGGCAGTCCCAGAGGCGCTCCAATACACCTACATATGTATGTATTTGGTTACATAGACACCACTTTGTTATATCTACATAGATTATTCTGCCCTTTCATAGACAAACCGCTAGCCAGTGTCTGTCTAATGGATCTCTAGTACAAGGCTACAGAAAAGGATCACAGTAATGGGACTAGTTGAGTTGGCTTTGAGTCATAAATTTAGAGAATATTAGTGTTTGGTGGGGTTTTTTTGTGGAGGATTATGTTAATATAATTGGACTCATATTTTAATAAAAAACATGTATTTCTGTCAAAGGATTAACAGTCTCAGCCCTTACCTGCCTCTCCTTATTATCATTCTTAAGAAAGCTAAGTTTTTTTGTTTTTTTTTGTTTTTTTTTTGTTTTTTTTTTTTTTGTTTTTTTTTTTTTGTCTTTCTGTGATGTGTGGGTGATTTAAGTGAACAGAACTGGGAGGTTATTAGTTCTTTTGGAAAACTCAGAGAACTTAAAGCAAGTAGGTGTGAGCCATTGTCTTTTTCAGGGGCTGTCAGCACCATTCTGAGGGGAGCTCAGCACCAACAACCTTGCTAAGTCTGGGAACTGTCCCAGAAACACTTCAATACCATACACATACACTTAATTCACAGTAATTAAGTTAGTGAATTCAAATCAGAAGTCAGTAAACCTCTGAAAGGTAAACTATTTATTTACAATGCTTGAATACAATGTCTAGGTGTTCAGCATTGGGCCCTCACATGACTCAAGATACGTTAGGATGGGACATATCGGGCAAAGTTTTGTGCTTCCCTATTTTACTGGTGTTACTGAAGGTGTAAATCAGTGCAGCATCTGCCCTACAATCATTAGCAAAATAAATTAGAATGCTTGAAGGAGCATCCTGATTAGGAAGTGAAGTGATCACTAGCAACTATTGTCAATGTTGTGTGCTCTGTTCCACTTACAAGGCTAATTACTGTAACAAAGTAGATCATTTTAAATGGGAATTCTGGATGACTCTCAGTGCAAATGTTCATGCTTTTTTCCTGGATGCGTCACAACCACACACAGGAAACAAAGGGCAATGAATATAATCAAAATATAACTAAATTGAACAAACTATTCAATAGACTTTTGTTAGAGCTCATTGAAAATGTGCATTTGTCCTCATTCTTTATGAGTTCCTCTATCAAACTCTATCATCTCTAAATATCTTTGAAAAATGGTATGGTTCACCCAGTGAGTCTATTATACTTCCTGTCTTTGGCCCAAGGAACTCAGTCCATCTCCCAGTGGAATCACTGGCTGAACTGCTAATCTCAGTGACATTGTATTAAGCACTAATTCGTCACTCAATCATGTTCTCAACTTGCAACACATCTGGTCTTATTCAACAGCGCTCTTCAGTGCTGAAGTTACACTTCAGGAAAAGCTGTGAGTTAACTACATGTGCAAGTGTCAGCATATTGAACCTAAAGTCTATGTAGGCTGAAGTACCGGTGACAGTTGTGCAACATCCTCGTGTTTGGCACCAAATGAGCAAGTCGCTCAGTGATGTGACAGACGGGTGTGCGGCAGGAAGAATTCACATAGTTGAGCCAAATATTGCCCTGTTTTCATAGTTCATAGATGGCTTTTGAGACAGGAAAAAAAAAGAATTTTAATAAGGAGAATTAAGGAGATACACTTTTGCAGAAGTTATTCTAAGCATATGTTAATTTCTTTAACAGTCTTTGGTATACTGTGATCCTCGCCCATTTACCAACAAATCCCAAGACTAACTATAATAGTGTCCATGCTTATACAAAACTCTTTTGTTCCTTTGACCACGCACTTCTTAGGCTACTCATTCATTCCTAGAAAGGGAAATTAGTGAGAAACATTGTCTTTTCATTTTGACAACACATGAGAAAGCTGTGGAATCATTCACTGCCAAGGTAAAAGCAGATTCTGAAATTCCCCTTCTTCACCATATTTACTCCTGATTAAAGCCATACTGATTACTCATGGGAAAATGACCTCAGAATAGTTTCAGAAGTGTTACTCTGCAAAAGAAACCTTGGCAAAGTCGGATGTACAGATGCTCCTTCTTCAGAAAGTACCACTCACCTGGTGAGAGTGCTGGGTTCTAACAAGGCAACCACCAAGGATCTGCTGGCCTCTAATTGGAGCTGAAAGTGAACAGACTACACGGGTGCACATTCCCACAGTTGATTTCTCTAGATTTTAAAATAAGACTGTAGGTTGCCTTTCATAACCCTTCTGACCTGCTGGTAGAGTTTTTATCTGAGAACCGAGGGTAGCCAAAAGAGTTGCAATTAAAGCCCCACCGCTACGAGCCCGTGTCAAAAGTTTTTTTGTACAACAAATACATCTATTGCCATTGCTGTAAGAATTGGGAAACAGGTGTCCACCAAGAGGCCTGATCTGAAACCAAACTGCAGTAAAGGTTCATACATATCTCTTACAGAGGGTGTGTGCAGAAATCCAAATTTTATTGCTTTAGGTGGCCTGCTACTGCCTTATAAAGCCATCTAAACATACATACAGAGTTCAATGCACTCTCAGTATATCAGATGTGCTACAAATGGTCAGATCAACTGTGCTTGCAAGTCTGCATGAAACTTATTGGACTTTCACTTTTTTGGAACCTGCTTTAGGACCTGTTTGTCTATGTATATTTGGAAAAGACTGAAAACATAGCAGTCTTAGACTACTTCATCCCAGGCAGTTTCTTCCTTATAAAGGAGGAAAAAAAGGAGGAGAACACATTAAACTATCTTAAATGTACACTGTCAAACATTTTTCCAGTCATCATTTTAGTGGTGTCAATGACCTTTTACTGATCTGAATCTTATTTCAATCCAGAAGGTGTTACTGTGATCACTGTCATGTCCTGTAAAACCAGTATTTGACACGAATCAGACTAGCTGTGCCAATGGGAAAGAAAACAAACGTTTGTAATAAAGAGTAACTTAGACTAAGGTGGCTTTCACTGATGATACAAAATGAATTAACTTCTAGACCATGAGCAGAAGTGTGTAGCAAACAATACAAGGGCATGAAAGTCAATCACTAAAATGTGTGACTGGCTTATCATATTTGACATCTGTGTAAAATCACAGGCTTCAGCAGAGTCACTTAAAGCAACTAGGGATGGAAGGAGAAACTTTTTTTTTTTTTTTTTTTTTTTTTTTTAATGACTTGAGAACCAGGAAATGAAAATGCCTGGAAAAAAGAACCAAGCAGATTAATCCAACAGAAGTCAAATTCCTTGTCTTTACTATACCAGCTTATGATACTGCTTTCAGTTTTCTCTCTCTTATATACCACTAGATTTCTTAATACCATTTTCCATCACAGTGGTGAATTTCTGTTTTTGCCAAATGAGCATTTTCTGAGCAAATTGAGGGCAAAGAAAGATAAAAAGCATTAGGGCTGGAAAAAAAGATTAATATGCTTTTGTCCTAAGGCAAATACTTGCTATTCTCAATCAAATATCAGTCTGCCACCCCTGAAGAGAAGATAAACAATTTGTCCTGGGTAAAACAGTAGTAAGCACTTGAACACAGGAGTGACAGAAATATCTTTTCTTCTTATTTGTGGGAACGTGTTGAGTTGAGTGCTTGTTCTGCTGGTTCTGCCTAATTAAACCAATGGAGACAAGTTCTACCCCAAATCAAACAATAAATAAATGATATTTAGCCTAACTTTAGCTCAGAAACTTTTGTGAATATTCCATACTGCTGCCTTCCACTGAGATCAGTTATACAATTGGGATATTCCTGAAAGTTTCACCAGTGTGGCAGAGTTATCAGTTTAATTTTTGACACGAGTGCAGCTCTGTTAGGTTGACCAAACTGCGTGGCCACATGCCTATGGCAGTTCTGCACCCAGAAGTACATTCTTGATGAGCCCAGTTGGGAAATACAGCAGCCTAGCCAAGCCAATACAGACTGAGGACTTTCTTTGTGAGTGTATGGGGAGTGATAATTAAGCCCATGTACTGTAATTGGAAACCCCTGCAATGTTCAGCAGCTGCTGTCTAGGCATTTTCCAGTTGTCAAACCGCTTGACTACTGCCCTATCACAACAAATACTTTCCTCTTAGGAAAGCCTTAGCCCAGCAAAGGTTACTGCCAACTTCAGAACACACTGAAGTTCATGGCTGCTTGAACCAGATATTTGGTTAAATCTCTCTACTTGAGTTCGGTGGCTAACTTTTACAACTCCTTCTGTCAAAGTAATCAATTTGCAGTTCCTTTCTTTAAGCAGAACATCAAAGCAAGCAGTTCAATGCCACAGTGAGTCATCTTTTCTCTTTCAGACTGCCCTTTTTTTCTGCTTATCACTCCTGCCACATATTATAGGTTGGTACAATGATCCTTATCAATATGGTATAGATCTTTCCCACATGTCTTCCAGACCTCAAGAATTATTACATCCATATAGGGCAGCTTTAACACCTCAGTCCTACAAACTGCATGGGGAGACAGTACCTCTCTCCTGATGCTTCTTTCAAGAAAGCAAGAGTTCCTGTGATCAGCTGCTGCTCTTTGACTGTAACTTTTCACAATCCTCTAGACTTAGTAGGAAAATCAGAATACTAAAATTACACAGAGCTCCATGAAGACACCTCCCATACAATCTGCATACAATGACACTCACTCCTGGACACCATCAGTGAGCAAGAACACCCCAAAATACAAATATCACCATGACTGTCATCATCACTGCACTGAGTAACTATCAAAGTAACCATAACCTCAGGCAAATCCCTCTGGGATACATGCCATCTTGTTGCTGAAGCTAATTAGCTTACATATTTTAGCAGTGATCCAAATAGCATTTCATGCTCATGTCACTGACTTGGTAGCACAGAGAAGCTTGCTTTGCCACAGACTGTTCTGTTATGATCTGCAAGGGTGCTTATTACATGAAAGCAAAAGGTCACAAATATTCCTGTTATATCACCAAGGACACACAAAAAGCAATTGCTGTTATTTAACTGAGTAAGGTGGGGTGGACAGCATTACACTGTCAGGAGCGCTAGCAGCAGGCTGAAGGAGGAAATGGATGGACAGGTGAGCCCTGGGGTGGAAACCTGACATCATCTTGCTTAATCTTGAGACTTCACATCCTTTTTAGTCAACATGCAGCAGACTGGGCTCAGCCATTTCACAAAGCTAATTATTTTGGAAGGCGCTTCTCCAATCATTTGACAAAAAGCCTGTGATGAACGTTGAGGATAATTATCACTTGCTCTGTGTCCTTAAATGTCTCTCACAAATGTCAGCCCCATCAGATGAAGAAGAGGCGTTGAGAATTCCCATTTCAAAATGCATTGGGAAAGCTGCAACCCTTTTCACGTCTGTTAGAATAGTGTATATTAATGCATTTCCTTTGTGCAGGAGTATTTTTAGGATTCAGAATTATGTAAATTGTTCTCCAAATTACATGCAGCCCTGAGACAGCAGCAAGTAGCAGTTGCAGCTGTCAGTGTCATATGGTGTTGAGCACTCCAGCAAGTTGCAGAAGAGAGTGTGTAAATGGTTCTGGGCATCTCCGCAGCCCCCAAATATCTGTTAATGGACAGGCAAACTGCATACAAAGCTGATGGACCTGATATAAGAAGGGAGACAGATGTGAAAATGGGTCTTTCCACTAAGAGCTTCCATGGGGCTTCTCACCGGTGGTTATTAGACATTGTATTGGATGACATTATCAATACAAACTAGAATAGACAGTTTTATTATCACAGTCAACAGTGCTATTAAAATACTTCCAGGCATCAATCCTTCACTCCTAATAGACAGCAACACTAAATAAATTAGCTCACCACTTAACCAGCTGGTGCAGATACAGGAGGAGGACTGGACAGAATGGCAGGTTTATTTCCTCTATTTGTTTTTTAGTAGGCAAAACTTTGGAGGGTATAACCCTGTTTGTCCAGTAGACAGTGCTCTGGGACCATCAACGCTAAGTGCGTTGTTACATAATTTCCCTGAGAAATTTGTCTGAGATAACTTTTTCATGCGACTGACAGAGAGTGCACTCTTGAACAACGCGTAAAGGAGGCAGTATCTGCCTCCAAGGGTGATATCCTGGTATGTGACTGCATCACAGCTATTAATGCGATTCTGCCCAACCGCATTACTTGGAGCTGGAAACTGAGGGATGTAGCAATGGTTCCTCCTTACCGACTTGCCCAAATGCACCCAGGGAGTCTGTAGCTGAACTAGGCAGAGTACCCAGGTCTCCTGGATGCCAGTCTAGCATTTTTAAGAGTTGATTATGAAGGGGAAAAATGTTTGCAATTAGCCACACTTCCTTGTCTTGCAAAATTTAGTTGCTATTTTATCCTGGTGGTAATTGCTTTATTTTCTAGCTACAAAATTCATCTTCTACCTAGCTGATTTTTACTGAAGAAAACTACAATGAAAGAAAGAACAGTTGCAAGTCCCTGCTAGAAGATTAACATTAAAGGTGGTTTCTGGTGAAGGTTTAATTCCACAGAGCTCAGATTTATGTTTCCTTGTATTCCCTTTTTAAGGAAAAAAAAAAAAAAAAAAGAGAGAGAGAGAGAGAGAGAGCGAGCTGGCTTTCATTATTAAGAGGTTGGCTGTGCAGTAGATTCGTGCGAAACCTTTCACTTGCAGAGAGCTGGGGCCAGAGCCTGGCTCTCTAACAAAGTGACATGCTCTTTGGTCTTACTCTTGCTCTTCTCCTTGAATACCAGACTAACGATCACTAGAGTTCACAGGACTCCTGAGTTCAAGGACTACATTAAGCAGACGGTGAGTTTGATTAGGGCTGAAAAACACTCGTAGTGCAGAGAAGAAATAGCTGGAGCACTGAGGGGCAGGAGAAGCTGTATGAAAGCACAGTAGTGACACCCCAAGAGCTCGGCAAGATCATTAGCTGCTGGCTGAAGAGCTTTGTGGAGATATGTACATCCCTTACTCATGATTTCATCTCATCATAGCCATTTGTACAGGGCTAATTCGCACTGTTATCCAGCTCTTAGTCATGCACAACAAAAATCAGTCACCTTTTCTTTATCTTTACAAGAAGAAAAACAGAAAATCCGGCAGCCATAAACAGAAAATAGAAGAGAAATGGATGTAAACCAACAGGAAATACTTTAAGGCTGTAGCGAGGGTACTATAACTGGGTAAATATGGGCTAGAGGGTCAGCAGCAGTAGATGTTAAGAATGAATAGGATAGAAGTACAATGGTTCGGGAGGGACTGGCAGGTTGTCACGATAAGTCTTGCAGATCATTTACTAAATTCTGTTTACAGGGTAAACATTTTATTCAAGGGCTGCTAAAAAGATTTAAGAGAACTGAGTAAAAATGTTCTCTGGTCTATAAAATGCTACTGCTTTGCTTTTCTTGTCTGGATAGCAAAATAAATGAGATACAAAAATACTGTTACATCTACCACTGCACATAATTTTTCAATTGATGAAACAACTGATCTATATATCTCTCTCCTTTGTGATGGAAAGAAATTAAAGGGAAGGAAGACAACACTTAGAAGGGTCCTGAAGTGCTCTGACAAAGGGGCGGCACTTGGGATCTGTTCACCTAGTTCTGTGGTTTAATTGTATGAAGATGCCACAGTGTATCATGTGGTTGCATAGCCCATTAGCAAAATTAATTCACTGTGCTCTATTCATTTTTTACAGTCCTGACACACAGCCGTGGAGCATTTTGCATCTGCAGCTATTTTAAAATAAAATCACTCACGAAACATTTTTTACCTGGTTGATTTCAGTAGAATATAAATTGGATGTTTATGGAAAACACAGAGACTTTATCAGTGTGGGATTGTTCATGTAACTTCCTTCATGCTGAACAGACAAATAGTACTATATCAAAGAATGAGGACGACAGGGTAAAACATAAGCTTTTTTACCTTACACTTTAGTTCAAAGAAATAAATGACTTTTGTGTGATAAATGACTTTCGTTTGATATAGGCAGAGAAGTTAGATCATCCAGTTGGTAGAAGGTGAACAGAAGTGTGAAGCCCTGGTTTCCCATATTCATGCATTTTGCAACTAAGTTCAAGTCACAAAAGGATCTACACAGGTGCTTATCCTCTCCCAAAATGGAAGATTTGGTACCTAGTTGGAAGGAAGATTCCTGAAAACTGCAGGTGGAGCTGACCTTTCTTTTCTCAAAGCCTAGTAGGCAAATCATGTTGCTGTCATATCTTGTGGGACTGGAAAGAGAGGTTCATCTAATCAATATGTGCAAAACAATAGGAAGCTCCTGCATAAAGAGCTGGGGATAATTACAAGGTTTTGTTATTGGTATGAGAAATAACAAGAACAAAGGTGGAGATTAATAAAACGTTCCCTGCTATGCTAAGCAGAAATCCAATCACAGCAGTTCAAAAGACTCCTTACATCAATCAAAGTGGCTCTTTCCCTGTTTGCAGTCTAAGATTTGGGTCAAATGTTTCACTGTCAGGGGTAACTTTTCAAATTGAAAGCTCAAGTTCATCCAGTCAAGCCTGTGATAAAAGCAGGCACTGAGCACTCATGTATGGTGTTACATGAACATATTGTTTTGGGATGGAATATTCTAAACTCTTAATTGATTGAGATCTCACCCTGTGAAATTCAGTAGTCACTGCTGCTCAAAAGCCATTAATGTGCTCTTGTGCAAGACCCTCCTCCTGCACTTGATTAGCTATTTGTGTGGGCATTTATTTATCTACAGACATGGGAGACACAGCCAGACAATCAGCTGCCATAAATTAATCCAGCTCGCTTTTTACTACCAGTAGAAGACCAAGTCCAGAAGTCAAGCATGCAGATAGCATCTCCCAACTTGTGGGTGGTTCTCAGCTATTTGCTGTCATTTTTCTGCTCCATACGGCTTTGTGATCTAATTGCTTTTTCAGACATTTGTGTTTTAGGGATATTTCTTTTTTTCCCCTCTCACAACCCAAATTGCTCCAGGAAGAGTTAGTTGTCATGACTCCCTGCTTTTAAGGCTGCTGTTGTCGCTTGACAATAAGATGAACAGAGGACCAAAGCAGGTAGAAGAAGAAGAAAAAACCTCTAATTATAGCCCAGACTAGAGTTCTCCCTCTAAGGTAGAAGGGAATGTAAATTATCATTCCTGAATACAAAATCAGAATTACTTATCTCCTGAAATCCCTGCTGATCTGGCTACCACACAGTTAAGCAACATGCTGCCTCATTATTCCAATGACATACTGCTGCAGGAGAAGAAACTCCCTGGCAGCGCAATAAACCAGCAAAAATAAAGGAGATAGCTCACAATTTTCCTCCATTCTTTCCCAGGTAGATTTTTGTATTTCAAATTAAAAAATATCTGTGGCAGTTTTCCCCTGGATCCTGTACAAATCTGCTCTAGGAAGAAATATGAGATGACCTTTAAAATAGCAGACAGTCAAGAAACCAGAATATGGTTGGACTGCAGTAAGGAAAACCTGCATCAGGATTGCTGTTTTCTTCATCAGGTCATTTTCTGGAGAAATCTGGAGCCTTCCAGTTCTCTTGCTGTCTACTAGACACAGAAACCTCTTTAATTTTGACTCTTTCCATCAGTCTTTCCATTGTTTGTTCTCTCTTTACTGTGTAGAAAAGGAAGTCAGTATTGAACATTCACACAATGGAATAAATTCATTACTTGTCTATCACTGTATTATCAGAAGGCATGAGTTATAAAGGTATTTGGATATCTGAAGGAATAGAAAAGTACCTACGAGGATGTTTAGAACTACCGTATGCTCCTCATGTCTATTTAAGCCAATGGGGATTAGGAACAACTGAAAGGACTGGGACACTCCAGCCTGGAAAAAAGCAATGGAAGAGTGAAACGATAAGTGGTCTGGAGAAGATAAACAAGGAACACACATTAACCGAAAAACGTGCCTCTGCCTTGCTAAAGCTTGCTGCTGGGGGTACAAGCTCTGGTGGACCCTAAGGCAAAGCCTAACAACAGGGTAGCTTGGTGTGAGGGGGGAAAAACCCACGGCTTGCTATGACAGAGCTCTGAGGGAAAGCATTCTCCACAGGAGCAGGGATTTAGACCTTACTGAAAGCATTAGCAAGTGGTTGGAAAAAAATCAGAAGACAGTACACACTGCAATGGGTTTCATGACATTTCTATCGCAGGGTTTTAGAACAAGGCACCAAAGGATTCAGTGTATCATAAACTGTAAACATGAAATACAGCAGGGGAGCTGCAGCCTCAAAACAGAAGACAACCCTCCCTACGAGTATTTAGTCGCACTTTCAAACTCATGGAAAATAAATCTCTTCAGCTGTGGCTTACAAATCCAAAGAGAGATCAGGGAATATGCACCCTGGGTTATTCTCAGCATCTCTCCTGGAAGTAGGTTAGCATACGCTTGCAGGCTGACATTTCCATGCCCATGTACAGCGCTGCAGCCCTGCCTGTCTCTCAAGCAACGAGCCAGCGCAGAATGCCTAATAAACCACCCACGGCAGAGGGTGCACAGCCTGCACCAGGACCAAGGCTTTGAGGGTTCCCCTTCTCCCTGCACTCCTCTGCACCCACCCTGCCCTGCTCATTATTAGTGATGACAGCAATTCGCGTGATTCAAACCAGCATATTTATCTCATAGTTATCCATTTGCTTATATTACTGCTTTTTTAAGGGAGCAGGTGCAAAGAACTTAGTAGGAGAAAAGGGTGGTTCTTTCCCCCTTTAGAGAATATTTTGGAGTTTCCATTCAAAGCAAAGAAGAAAAGGAAAAACCTTGTGAAAAAAAAGTTGATCTGAGTAGATGGTAATAAATACATGTTTTTTCCACAGACTGCAAAGAACTGTTCTGCAAGACTGCTCCTGGGGCACCTCTACAGTCATCTGTGAGAAAAGGATTTGCTGCCCTTACTCATGCAGAGAGGATGCTCTGAGTAGTGTGATTGTTCTTGTTTGGCCTGTGAGACACACAGATTTACGTGTGTGAGTGAGTTAAGCCAACATAAGAAACACAAGCCTGCCCTTGGCAACCACACAGTCCTGTGCCTTCTACCAACTGTGAGCTTATGAGTATGGAAAGATTAAGTATACAACGCCCATATACACCCACATATTCATGCTCACATTTACAAATATGTGTGTGCTTTTACAAAACAAAATTGCTGGAGAAAATAATGATGATGATGATAAATACCTGATCATGACATAACCCAGGCTTACCTACATTTCTCCCTGATTTCTTGCCTCCTCCTTTGTTGCATAAAATAGTCTTTCCAGAAATCATTAACTGTTCTTCACATGCCTCCTCAGCATTTGAAACACTACATGTCTGTAATATATTCTGAAAGGGGCTGTTTCCTTCAGAGAAGATTTACAGAGGAAGATCTTATTGAACTGAATGTCCCATTTTTTTCTTCTATCAGTCACATACCTTTTATTTCCAATTGGCACCTCAAAGAAAACTTAAGAATTAAATTAATTAGCTTCTAGTAATGGGGATTATCACTTTATCTGTGTAATAGAATTCTATCCATACAAATGAGATGCAGCTCCAAAGCTGTTTGACTGCAGCTTGGATAATTGTAGCAGAGTTTAAGGGCAAAAATGGTCACTGTTGTTCTCCCCATTGGAGGGACCAAGACAAGAATAAATTCTTTAGGACGGCCTTGACTCATAAGCCATTCACTCAGCTACAGATATCAGGCAATCACACCATATCCACAAGTATTTTAACCCAAAGAAGATGGACTAAAGAATTGATGCTGTGGAACAATAAATGTTTCCATGGAAACTCTCCAGCCACTTGCAATGGAAGATAGAAATGCTGTTTCCTTCCCACTGCTAAGCAAACTGTCTATGGAGTTTGTGAGGGCTGATGCAGCTCACATTATGTCGCAAGATGGAGCCCCCACAGTAACAGAGTGCTTCTGACAGCAACTATGACATGAAATACTATGTGTGACCCGCAGAAAGAAAATATGAAAAGCACTCATATCAATACAAAGCAGATGCTAGTTAGAGGAGTTTGGGGACCTGACAGAGAGAAGATTGGCTTTTGGTTGTAATTCACTTAGATTATACAACAAATGCAGGCCAAGCAGAGCTTCACCAGGGCCTCACGCCTTTTTGCACATTCCATGATCTTCCTTTACCAGGAGCAAAATTCTACAATTTGATGCATTTGTAGTAATGCCTGAATATAAAGCTGTTAAGTTGCTTAAAACATTATTTCACAGCTCCCAAAATGAAGTATTTGAGCATGACTGATACCATCTCACCATCCTAGCACAAGAACCCCATACAGTAAGAGCACCTTTCATTGGACTCCTATCTTCTTATTCCCTGTGGCTTTTAGTTTAAGATCACACTGAGCAGTTTAAGGGTATGTGTTTGTGTGTGCACCACGTGTATATCAAGAGGCACATGAACATATAGTACCATTGAGAAAAAGAGAAAATGAAAGAGAAGGATAAAACCATCCAGAGAACAGCAGTGTTTACCCTCAGACCTCCTTTTGAAAGGTTACAGTCAGTTCCGTCCCAGTACACTACAAAGGAACATGGTGTTAAGAAAAGGACATAAGCTCCTACATCTCCAGGAAACTCCAGATGCCACCGAAGAGGAGGAGAGGACAAGGAGGGATCTAACAGACCCAAGCAGAGTGGCGTGATTGTAAGCTAAGATTCATATGAACAGAGACTAGAAAAATTCTTGGAGAGAGGATTGTTTGCAGTGCAAAGGACTATTAGAGCACTGCCAGAATGAAATGGAAGACACTTGCATATACAGGCAGCTTACAGGCACGACCGAAAACAAGAAGAACTTTTGCCTCACAAGAGCACAAGATCTCAGAAGTCCCTGACAGGTAATTCTACACATTCTTACACCTCACTACCACATTTCCAACACAGACAAGAGTTTGGTTTTCAAAGGTAAGTTTAAACCAAACCTCCAGCTCCATGTAATTAAGTGCACTAAGACATAGGTAACCCTGCTGGCTATTGAACTCTAGCTGCAGTCCTAAAATAAGCCAGCCTTCATTCAACTGTAGCAATAAAAGCATTATCAGAGGGACTGCTGACCCACTCCCTCCCTGCTACTGAACCTCCTGTGAATAACGTATCTGCAGTCCTGCAGTACAGCACATTATTATATTTCATGCCTTAGTGATAGAAATAAGGCCACCTACTCAGACAATTTCCTACTTATTCCATGCTGCTAGAACATTTCATCTTAAAGATGATTATAATTTCTCTATATGTCATCATACGTTTATGTACATTAACCCTGTGCTAAATTCCATGGGTAGAAACAATCACCTGAATCATGCTAATTAAGACGAATTACTAGGATGCTTTGAAAAACCCTGGGAAATGCAATTTGCTGCATACCACAACAATGAAAACAAAGCTCAATTTCATAATGCATATTAGCTTTCTTATTTCAACCTTTTGTTTTCTTTAGTCTTTTCTGATTTCCAAAATCTCTTCCCTTCTCTCAGGGATGCAATATAAATTAATTCCACTCAGCAAGGCCTCAGACCAAGCACATCCTTGCTAGAAGCTGGCCATTCAGGAGAAGTTAATGGACCAAATTCATCCTCAGGTGGAATGCCTAGGCTCTGTACAGTTACATTATGATGAATATAGCCCAGGTTTGGGAGATGTATGCTCCTTAACGTTCTGTCCTCTGTGCTTCATTGGCATCACAAGTAGACTAAAAATAGGAAGCAACCAGCCCACTGAGATGAAGACAGCCCTCCACTGACAGATTTGTTTCAACTGGCTTCTTCATGACCTCTCTATGAGGTGATTTGGTGATGGGAAAAAGACAAGAATTCAAGGATGGTGCAATGCCAGAAGAAGTGAGGCATTTAAATTACGTATAATTCACTGCCTTAGCATTTAGAAGATGCTTCATGACCCTACAAGCCCACTTCCTATAGCTCAAGGATATATCAAAAATTCAGATAACTTCATATTTGCACCTGCAATACATAATGGCCTTAAATTGGTGGATGTTTCCAGGAACAAGGCAGTAGCCATAGGATGCTAGAAATACACGAAGGCAGGCTGCACATCAGTTATTGTTCTCTTCAACATGGAAAGTTATTGTTGTTCATGTTATTAAGCAAAAGCAAACAATCCCCGCCCACGACCCCTACCGTGTCTGAGCAGCCCTATATCAAAAAATCCCTACATGAGTGGAAAAGAAGGAGGGGAAATAAGTAAGCAACATGAAGGGGGAGACCTTTCTAAGCTTTAAAGAGGGAACTATAAACAGAATGGCTCAAAGAAAATAAAGACGCTCTGCAAGGAACCGGTATGGGATTATCTGTACTACGCTGAGCATGTAATAGAAATTAATTTTCTCCTAGAAAAGGGCCCTGTAATTAGACCTATATGTCACCTTGTTCCGTTTGCCACATAATTGCACTTGAAGTTGCTGCTCTGGAAGTGAACTCTTCCCAGTGCCTCTTTTTCTCAAAAGAACAGAGAAACATCTATAAATTCTCATCAGAAAGAAGATAATAGATGCTGACTGCTCCCTAAAAGCCATTTTTGAGTTTTTCTTTTCTGAGCAGAAGCTAAACACTGTCTACTGATATTCATTAAGCAGTCAGCATCCTCCTCTGAAGAGCTGACGTCAGCCTGTAGCCTAGGACCTGCAATTATCATCCCTTCCCATTGAAGTGGATGGCTGCTTAGTTACAGCACGATGTGAAGTCTGACAGGATCAGGCTGACACCAGCTGCCCTCCCTCAAAAAGTTTGAAGTGGGAGGTGAAAAATGAGAACTAGTCAAATCTAATCATTTTTGACCTCAGGAAAACTTTTACTGGACCGTGTGATTCTCCCCACCTCCTCCTAACTGTGTCCATCTCTTCCTTGCTTGTAGGAAGGAAAATGAGTAATACAGTCAATTTAAAGTCACTTCAGATAAGCATCTGAACTTCTGGATCCTTATCTGAACTCTAGACCTTCAGAGTATCTCAAAGCCACGCTCATGAACACAGAATGAACAAAGCAAAATTTTTCCTCTCGTGTTTTAGATCACCAGGATAATCCCCAGGAAGACTTCTCTATAGTAAGAAACAACGTTGGGATTGGAAGGGAGTTGCCGGGACTGATCTGGTGGGGGAAATGACGAATAGGACAGAGTGGGCTGGTAGGAAAGCTAAGCTAGCTTTCGCACTTGGATAGGAAGGGCGAACACTCAGTGTCGGAGCCCAAAAGGCCGCAGAGAGCAACATCCGTTCTGTGCTGCAAGCTATGCTGGACCCCAGCTGGTCTGTGAACTTGGCTAGACCCACGTATTTTCTAGATGTCAGAGGTAAGCAAAGGTCAAGGCACAAGGCAAAATTTAGCCGTGATCCAGCGAGGTACAGAGAAACTTTAAAGGCCACCAAAAAGCAGTTGCAGGACTACTATTAACACCCTACAACCTTCACTCTGATGAGTTGCTTATGTTTATTTGCTTTTTTCTCTAATTCTATACAAATCTCCACTCATGCTTAAAATGCAATCCGTCAAGGTGCACACACCTATGGATGGCTACTGTGAGAAGACTGCCCAGGTCATGCAGTGGGACTAGAAATCCTAAGAACTCCTCATTGCAGATGACAGGCATGTTGGTGAATGTGGCAGTGCTGATTCAGAGCACTGAGGGACAGGAGATACTGGAAAGGGGACAGAGAGAGGACTCTGAATGTGACTGTGTATCTATACTGAATTTTCCTCCATCAGTAACCAATGCCAGAAATCTTAATCATTTTTGGCACAGGATAAAAGTTCCACTCTCTATTTGTATGTGGATGGAATTCAGCCTGGCTTGTTAAACGTGCAAGTTGCATCCAAAACAGCTCGTAGGATGTAGCTTTGAAAAATGACAAAAGATATTGTTTTATAACCGCCTGGGGGGGGTATGCTTTGCATGTGTGCTAAATCAGAAGCTGATGATGACTTTTACCTTGCACCTTGCATTATGTCACCCATTCTTCTTTTGTGACATTTCCCACTAATGACTCATTTGTTTGATGAATATCTAAACTCTATCAGACGTTCCTACTCTTGTTCCTTTTGAGCCATCTTACTAACATTTGGTTGCTATTAACTTCAATACATAATAGCCTAGTATGTATTCATTGCACCAAGCCATTCATCACGTATACTTATTTTTTTCTTTCTTTTGAGACAAGTACAATCACCCAACTGCTGCAAGGACTTCATTACCTACCTATTTTACATTTTTCACTGTTAGATAAGCATATATTTAATACATTAAGTATTGCTTAGTGCAGATGGGTAGTGTCTTTTTTTTCCTGGATACTCTTTCAGCAAACCCCACAAACAGCAGAAAGAGTATTGGAAAGCGCTGGAACTTTATGCGGTAGAAAATAGCAAGACTGGTGAATTGTACCCACAGAAAAATTGAAACCCAATTTTTAAGTTGTTTAAACACCTAATGCTGCAGATAAGTGCTTGCTAGGAGGGTCACAGATACCTGCACAATGAAGGTGCCAAAATATATCTAATATACTTAAGAAATCTCTCTGGACATCCGACTGATGGTCCATAGTTTGATTATATCATGTCAGATAGATCCCCAGTCTTTTATACTCAGTAAAAATTACATGAATCACTTTATTTCTCTATTGAAATTCAGTATCTACTAGATGGAAGGCAGGGTATAGATTTTCTTTCAGGGTATTTCATGCAAAGAAATAAGAACAACTTTAAAACCCACCAAAATTACAGGTGGAATGTAGTGATGAAGAACGCAAGCTGACTAGGACATCCTTATTTCTGGGACCATGCTATGGGAGGCTTAATGACCCAGTTTTAACAGGACTTTACTTTCATGAGCAAACACAGGGAGAAAGGTGAAAGGACACAAGGAGACATTGATATTCCAGCTCCATCAGAATTAGAGCATTTTTTATCCAGATCAGTTTGAGTGCTGAAATTAGTTAGATTAGGCATGAGTCATCCTTTCACATCCTGTTGAGCTTCAGAAGGTCATTAATTAACAGCACAGTGACAGAAAGGTCTGAGGGCTGGGATTACTTGCACACTAAGCAGTGGTCACTCAGAGCAGAGTCACATGGAGGCTCACCTTGGTAACCAGCAGTCCCAGAAAGTCTCACTCCTACGTGCCCTACCTCTGCAAGATGCTGCTTCTTACCAAGACCACATTGTCAAAAATGTTTTGAGAAAGAATAATTTCTTCTTCTTCTTGGCAGGTTATTTTCAGCCTAAATCAGGTTAGTGACCTGCTTCACAGCACAGCCCAACATAAGATCACACTGGCAAGAGCTAGGCAACTGTAAGCTACAGCACAGAAGTGGGAATAGGTAAGCATTTTGTTGAACATCTTCATTTTCTGTGTATAGGTATGTGTCCTCTTAGATATGGGTCATTTGCAGATCAGCTGAGAGAAAGCTGGTCACAGTGAAAAGCTCTGGGAATGTGACAGCCAGGGTGGGGTAATTCAGGTGTTTAGTCTGCTCCTCTGAATCAGAGGTGGGTACATGACTAGGCTTCCTGGAATAAGTTATGCTGCCTCAAAGGTATTCTGTAGAGACATGATGTATATATAATAGGTGACAAGGAGGCTGAATTCAGTGTTTTGTAAAGAGATCTCCTGTGTCACAATTTGTATTGTGTTTGAACACTGCTAAGGCATCTGAAAATAATTCAGGGCATTTGGGAACTGCTGTGTCTGTCAGTTCCTGAAAAGTTGACTCATGTACTAGGTCCAATCTCTGACTCACATCAACAGCCTAAACAGATAAATTAGTCTAAGCTGATACTGAGCAGTTCCTTCCTGGGCATCCAACCTGAAGATAATGTTCTCATGAAAACAGAGATATTCATGTAGTTGCTTACTCTTACATTTCTTTCAGAGATCCCATTGTGGCATAGCCTCCTTTTCAGGCTGCTTTACACATGACTAGCCTGCAAAGGGACCAGAGAGATGGAGCAGCTTGCAGTGATGTGCAGTGTCATCTGATCACAGAGACAGCAGTCAGGCAGGACACCATCCCTGAAGCGCTGTGCTGTCTTCCCCAGTTTACCCCAACTGCTCATCAGGCCACAGACATAGGCAAGTACTTGACTATTCCTTATGGCCTTGCAAGTGAGCTGGAGGGCACGTTGAAGACTGATCTGTTAGTCCTGCAAGGGTCAGCTCTCCAGTCACAGTGCATCAGTGGCTTAGCAGCTGATAGTTAAACCTGTCAGCAGATGAAACAACGGGAGGAACAATAAGCAGGAAATTTCAGAGCTGCTTTCAGGACACCTGTTAGACAAATCACACAAGAATCCCAGTGATTTTGTTAGATGAAAACATTGTAAAGAGGGAAGCTGCAAAAATGGGAACTGGTTTCTCTTCCTGCAAGATACTTCTATTTTACCCCAGAAGCCTGCCACAATCTACTGAGAAGGAGAATGCTGAGCTTTGTAAAAGCTTCTATTCCATTCCCTGGCATCTTAAAAATGCCACAAATTATCTCCAGGAAACAATGAAAACAAGCAGTTGACTGCAGATCCAGGGTATGAGGCAAGAGGCCCAAGATCTCCCTGTGGCAAAACTCTTCAGACTAAATAATCAGAGTCTTTGCATGTTCCAGAAAGACCAGTACAGTATTCACTATGCAGGTCGCTGGGCATCCAGAGATACCAATGTAATAGTTTAAGGAGTCAAGTCAGACAGAAAGCAGCTTTGAAGAAAAACTGGTGACACTTGCAAATGGCCTGTCCATCTTCATCAGTGTTCTTCTACTGGCAATAAAAATGAACAAAAATGCCCAAGCTATACAATCTGTGAGGGCCAGACAGTGCCTCCAGGTGACAGTTTACATCCCAGGCAGGTCCAGAGTCCCTCTATGCCTCTGAAGATCTTCCCCACATTGCCCTGCGGCTCCAGATTTTCAGATTTTAGAGTATCTCTTCTCTCTTTACGGTAGTTCATGAAAAGATTGGAATTGTTCTAATCTTTCAATTGCTCTCTTAAATTCTCTCCTCGGTTATCCTTTAACTTATGTCTTTTCCTATTTATATTCTTATTTTAATTGATTTATCCCTCCAGCTTCAGAAGTTTGCAGATTTTATTTTTCATTTGATTAGCATCTTCTTATTCTATATATGTGCTTGCAAACACAGACACCTGCATGCGCACCCACACATGCAATCTGACTCAATCTTTGTTTTGCTGTCTGGGTTCATTTCATGCTTTCACTTGCCTCTCACCCTTGTCCAATCCAATTTCATTTATCCTCTTTATTGCTGGAGAGTTAATTTTGTTGCTCATTTAGTATCTGACTTATCTATTCAGTATCTCAGACTCTCTCATCACTAAAAGGCTTATTTATCTCTACATACTCCACTTTATTCCTTCTTTCTCCCTGTGACACAAGTACAGTGGCTTCTCTACTTCATTACATTCCTCCCCATTCTGTATTATTTCATGTTCCTGAGGGCATACCACATCATTGTCCTTTGCTAAAATAAGCACAGAACAGCTTGTCCTAATAATACATTAGAAGTTCCATGAAAATGATCACTGCTCGTATTTACACTGATTTATCTATGCCTTTATATCATGCTTAGCACTAGACGGAAGACAGAACACTAAGCTGCAATACTTGCACTGCCATTGCATTCGCTTTCAGTTCTTGCAGGACACAAAAGCAGCCGATATTAAAATGGCTCATTCACTTATACTTGCCATTCAACTGCATAGCTACTGCAGACTACCTTTTGCAGACATATTGGACTATTTTTAGTTCAATTACCCTGCAGTCTGAGTCAGGGGAACAAGTCTGAGCTACCTTTTACACAGTATGCGCAAGAGAACCTCATTGCATGTGCTCATCCCAACCCAAACAGCATATAGCTTTTACCAGGAAATTATTTTAGTTTCTGAGAGATATAAGCTTGTATGATGTGTGTGCATGACAGATTTTCAGGCTAGGTTAGTTCCTCTCTTGCTTTCACAACCAAAGTTATATCGTGTATGTGTCTGTCACCTAACTTCAGTGACAGAACCTACCTGCAGGTTGATTTACCAGCTTGAAAAATGACAGGGGAAGGGCAGGCCTCTAATGATGATTTCCCCATATGCTAGTAAAGTAAATCTTCAGCAAGTGAGAGGGAAGGACAACAGGAAGCTTGTTTATCATCTTTAGGGGCTGAAGTGAGATAAATCTTTTCTCAAACTCTCCACCAGGAACTTCAGGTGTGGTTAAGGGTAGGTTTGGAAGTAAAGCTGCGATAGCTTCTAACACCTTCAAGAATGGCAACTGCTTCTCTTCACTGCATGGCTATACCGAAAAGACAACATGCATGTGTTACTTTAACTTACTTTTTTTAATTATTCACCATGTTCTCATTTTAGTGAGCCAGGATTTAAGCTTGCAGTTTAGGACAGGTAGCATCCAGATGCCATGTCACAAAACCAGCCTCCTTTCCAGATTTGTGAAGTAAATGTTTGCTTGCTAGCCTCAGCAATTGCTATCATGGTTAATTAAAACTTCAGCTGGATGAAATAAGCATGTAAAGTGTGTCAGAGATACAAAAGAGACTGATAGTAATATTCACACCTAATTTTGACTTGTGAAGCATCTGCACCTGCAGAAGCATCTGCACCATGAAAATCCATAACTGATTTAGAAAAAACAGTATGCCAACATTAGATGTTGGCTGAAAAATGACTTGCATTTAAGATCTTTTCATATTGAACTACGAACCAGAAACTTGAAGCATCCATTCTTGGTGGAAGTTAAAAGAAAAAGTGAACATCTTTATACTCACGTCACTTGAAATCAAGTATAATGATTTGTGTTGCAAATGAGAGAGTCACCATCACAATGTGATGCTAAGGACAATATCCTATTTCTGTTTTGTACTGCTGGTTTGATGGCAGCATAAGTAGTGTATATATGCTGGTAAGTGACCACTATATTGGAAAAGTGCTGAGGAAAGACAGAGCCCTTTACTCTGTCAAAATCCACCAAGAGGTATCATGAGCTGACGAAATGCTAACTGCCCAGTAGTTTTTGTTGTGTAGTATTTCTGGATTTCTTATATTGGTTCAGATCCCAAGGAAGTGCTATATGGAACATATGTTACGCAGACTTGCATTATTCTGCAATTCTTCTAATATTTCTACACCTTTGTACCAAGCACCTGAACCTTTGGCCTTTTTGCCAAACAGCTGTCTTGTTTAGTAAAACACTTATTTTCCTGATTATCCTCCTATTCCTAATACCCTTAATCAATTATATTCTTTCTCTGTTCTTTGCTAGGGGAATTGAATCTGGTGGTTTCACCTCTTCAGTGCTGCCCCTTCCTATCATCTTCCCAAATTCCCATTTCTTCATTGTGTTTTTGAAGGCTGATGAAACAGACCTAGTTAACACAGGTCACAGGCTGTCCTTCAGTCTATCCTGAGGTTACTCCACTTCTGCTTTGAAGGAGAAGGAAACACCTTTCCTGTGCCTGCATGGTGGTCACTTGGGCACTACCATTCCACCTATAATAAAGATGATTTCCTTACTCTCTGTCACAACGTGGAGATCTTCTTTCCAAACTGTAAGGTATCTAAAAATGAGAGTGATTCTTATAAATTAAGGCAGGCATCCAAAACAAGTACTTCCAGTGGATCGTTTACATCACTTGTCTCCCCTAACTGCAGAGGGAAGCCAGAGTATTGGATTACAACAGATGCCAAATTATTAGATGGCTAAAACAAGGTGAGAGGCATCTTGGTCAGAGTGATGGTTGCAGTGCAGGAATCAGAGCAAGGAGGGACAGAGTTAAGCTGGAGTGAGGGCAAGTCAAAGCAAAAGCAGAGTTAAGATGCAAGTCAGGTGAGCTCAGTGCTCTGCCTTACTAGATGGAGAGTTGGCTGCCTGTGCCCTCCAAAAGGGAGCCAAACAGTCAGAGCACTTTCCTTCCTGCACTGTCCTATTCTGTCCTGTCCTGGTCAGAGTAGAGCTCTCACCACCCCATATGGGCTCTGAGTTTCTTCCAGAGCTCTGCCCGTGAGCAGCCATCTCTGCTCTGAGTGAGCTGGAGTTATGAACTGTCAAAGCACCAAGTGGGATGAACTTTGTCTCTACTATTTGAAGATCAACCATGAGGCAGAAGGCAGCTCAAAGCAGGGCATTAACCACACACACCATTTCCACTTGGATCTCATTTCCACAGATATTGCTAAATGTCTGTGTGTCTGATTTACTCATAGATAAAGATTTTTATGCATGTAATGTATCAAGATTTAATTTTTAAGCAGATGCTGTTTACAAAAGACTTTATGTGAGGTGTCTTTCTTTGCTTGGGGTTACATTTCTGCAGCATGGCCTCTGATTTCCTTACAATTATTTTTTATGATCTAACTTATTTAACAGTCTGCTACATGAGCCTTGTACACAAATGGTAACACACAGAATTTTGGAGATAAAAATCCTGTTCTCTGTGACTGGGGTACCCTCCCCTGTCCCCTGATTCTTTGGGGGAAGAATTCAGACTGACCTGTTCCCTTGCCAAAATGAATCTTCTTTTCTTCTTTCAATTGCTAAATTCTTCGATTAGCTAGTAATTAGCAATTACTAGTTCTTTGATTAACAAGATTGTTAATGCTAATGACTGATGATGGCTAATTAATTGCAGTAACATAAAAAACAGCCCAGAAACATTTAGATCTCAACTGCTCTTAATGTTATATTGTATCTGGGAAAAAAAAAAAAAAAAAAAAAAGAAAGAAAAAGGCTTGTGTTCCAACAGAACATTTCTCTGCTTTCCTTAGCAGAAAGATTCAGAGCATTTTGTAGCTGTATATCACCCTATGAGACAAATCAGCTGATCAGTTTTGGCAACTGACTGGTATCTCTTGGTATTGACTCAGATGTCTTGAGAATGATATAAACTCATCAGGAAGAAGACAGTGAAGCTCTCATTAGTGCCAGCTAATTTTGCCCAACATTACTTCAGCCAGCATACCACATGTCTATGAGATAACTTCTACCCAGTTTAGATCAGTCTCCTCTATCCAGCAGTTTGAGCCAAAAATTAATATTCAACCAACCTTGTCTCAGGCTTTCCTGCTATTCATTGCCTCAAAACTCTTCTTTCTCCACTTTTCTTGTAGCAACTGTATTTCTTACCTTCATATATGCACCTGTGGCCATCTGCAAACATCTCCAAACAGCCCGTGTGCTAACATACTACTTGGGAAATCATTCAGACTGACCAAATGCACCCCACAACTACATCAGCAGTGATTAAAAACTTCTGTCTACCAACACACTCAAGTGAACTCCGTGGCCTCAGTCCAATCCTATGGTTCAGGCAGCCACTTCACAGCTGACCCACATATCCCTGTGCAAGAATCCCAAGAAATGAATCAGGCATTAGGACTACCCAAAGAATCACTAAGGTCATACCTGTGATTTTTTTTTCCTCTTTCCATTTGAGCAAAAACCAGCTCCCCTTGCATCTCATCTCTAATTACTTTCACTTACACATCCAATTCACAACACAGGGACATAAATATACATCCGAGGGAGGTAACAAACCAAGGCTTTTTTCCTGTTTAGTCTCTCTCTACAGAGAAGCATCCTGGGTAGTATCAGCTAGAATGGGCACAGCTTAGGGAACAATGCTCATTTTTTGCTTATTAAGCAGCAGCAGGGGGTGGTCAAATTTTAAGCTCCAAAACAGGTTGGAGATTCCCTGTAAATCTGCTGTGTTTTATTCCTGACATAAAATGTAAATAAGTATATTATGAAATAGGACTGTTTTTGTAGTAAGTACAGTAGCTCCTGTCTTAATAGAAACCTGCTTCAAATGTGATTTTGCTCAGAAAAATAAATGTGAAAACGCTACCTTGGTGTACACTTTGTGCATGTCCCCAGAGCAGCTCTATTTTCTTAGTTTAATAGGAAAGTTAGTTCTTAATGCCCTTTAATGCAATTTTAAAGCTATATTCCAGTCTCTCATGCACCATCAGCAAGCCCTGCCAGGCAGGGTCTATTTCCAGGATCTTCCCTCTGGAAGATGCTGAACAACATGAAGCAGAGAGTACAGCTTGACTTTCATACTGCAGTTTTGGAAATGCAGCACCAATCATTTGAGAACATTTGTTTTCCCTTATCAGTTGGGTAAACATGGTTTGAAAGCTGCTGTGGGAAAATACAGACACTCCTATCCAAGTTCTCCCTTTTCTGTAGAATCAGATTTTAGGGAAAATAATTCTAGAAGTAAAGAAAGCTTTGGACATATTCCTCAGTTCACCCCTGGTCTTACATTTTCTTTTTAGCTCCTGCTTCACATTACCGAGGACAGCAGAGTCCTCTGTGACTAGTATGTAAAAACAGGGAGCACAGAGGTTTTGTACCACTCACAGTTTGTTTGCTCTAACTATATCTGAACTTTGCAGGAACGAACAGATTTCATAGAAGATCTGATTCTCTACAGGATCTGCCTGGGAATGCAGCATGAGAAATACAGCATTTGGGATCCTTCTGTCTTGTTCTTTTAAAGGTGGTTGAATTCAGGGCCAGGCCATTCTAAAGCTAGTGACAGTTTCCATTTAGGACTTCAGAAGATGACTCAGTCTATTTGAACTTGCTCAGAGTTTGAGGGGATTCAAGTCTGCTAGTCCTTTCCAAGCCCCTTCCACATCAAAGTTGTCCTTTTCAAGAGGAAGCCTGTTTGGCTTCCTGGAGCTGGTATATAGATATGAGTAAGCTTGGGGCACCCTCTTACAGTAGGATTCACTTTTACCTGAAACCTAAATATCTCATCTAAGCTAGTGGGATAAATTCTTCATAGTGTTTATGAGGAGAGGGAGGCACTTCAGAGGACTAGTTACTCTTGGAGACCTATTTTAGTCTGAAAAAAACTACTCCCTCTTGGTACCCCTGATGACCAAAGAAAGCAGCTGCATAACAACTGCAATCCTGATAACTAACTTTTGCTCATGTCAGTGAGCTAGGAAGATTTGGCTGAAGTTAAGCAAATGAACCCCTCTTGTAAGACCACAAGTTTTAAAAGCTGCAGTTATCTAAAAATGCAGAGTGATATCATGAGCTAGTAATAATAAAAAAAACTATCACCACTTAAACTAAGCCTGATCTCCAGAGGTCCCTTCCAACCTTAATCGTTCTGTGAACTAGAAGCTTAGGGGTTCTGCAGTGTCCAGTTGTGTCTGAACATCTTTACACCCAGAATCACCTTTCCAAATCTAGCTCTTAAGCTTTCCATATGCTCTTTTTATCCCAGAAGTATAAGAGGGAGGTTTACTGGGTTAAACCTTTAACACTTAAAGGACCTTCTCCTTTCCCCTTCTTTCTTCTTTAACCCTTAATATTTTCTTCTCATTATTGTCTTGTTCTGATCATCTGCCCAAGTGGCAGGCATTTAATCCTGCCTCTGTGCTTGCTTCCTGGGATCGGTTGTTTTGGCCTTTTATCTTTGTGAGTGTCTTTGTCTCCCAGGAGTTGTGGTATTTGTTGTGCCATAGTTTTTGGCAAACAAAAAATGAGTGTGAACTCTATCCTGTCCAACTATTGTTCCTTCCATTTCAGATGGTGAAACTTGTGGGCCATCTGCTCAGAGCTGCTGCTCAGAGGAATACTCTGCAGCTAGAGAAAAGGCTGGGAAGCCTCATCGTGCTGCCCACCACCCTGCATGGGCCCGTGCTCAGGGTGGCCTTCAGTCTTCAGTGCTATGATTCAGTGGCACAGCCATCATTTACTCTGCTTTCAGAGAAGACAGGTGAAAGCACAAAATAAATCACCAACATTTAAGTGAAAAAAGTTTGAGGCAGCTAATTGGTCAAAGTCCACACTGGCACATTCACCACCTGGGATGTGTGTCTGTTTGCACTCTCTACTGGTTAATCCTAATAACACTTGTGTTATTTCTTGAAGGCAATCTTTTTAATCAAATCACCCTCATGACTATATATTTTCTGTGTTTATGTGTCATAGAGAGAGAAGCAGGCTGAAAAAAGCAATGAAATCTGTTGATGTACAGAGCACTGCTGCTATGGCTGTTAAAGCACAAGGACTTTCTGAAGCTGTTTCTGGCTGACTGATTCCCTCCTTGCAGAGAAGGACACTGGGAAGAGACAAACAGGAGAAACATACCCATTTTGTGAATCTCTGGGGATTTATGCCAGACAAGGCCTTTAGAAATCTAAAGTAGGGGACTTTTTGTGTTTCTCAATTCCACAATTACACAACCATGTCCCTGTAGAAATTAGGCCTTAAAGATGTTTCCTTGCCATGATAAAAATTCCTGAAATCAGCTTTGTTGCGAACATAAAACAAATCTAAGAGGAAAACAGGATGATATAGTCACTGGCAAGGCTAAATGTTAGCTCCATAATGAGGTCGTGATGTATTAGATGTTAGCCATACCTGATCCATCAAAAAAAAAATCACATATATATTAGCCTGCATGGTGAGTAGTAGAATGGTGATCACAGCTGGACATGTGCCCTCCAGCAAGCCCTGGAATTCAATGTAAATCCAGTCCAACTGTTTATTATGGAAAAAGTAGGGAGAAGCTGTTTTATTTAAGAGTAGGCTTAAATTTATTCCTAGCTGTAGTCACACTCTTCAGGGCAGGAACTCCTACTGTGCATTTGCACAAAACAGATCACCACCACCAGGGCACAGAAGTGCTATGCAAGTCTCATCCATAAAATCCATCATAGGTCTGTAGCAGCTAAGCAAGCACTGGGTTTCTCAAAGGCAACCTGATCCTGGAGATGTTGGCTGTCTGGGGCCCTACTAGTTAGTTTTAAACATCACTGCTTTTTTCCCCTCTCCTCATTTTATTTTTAAATAGCTACTGCCTCTACTTTGTGCTGTCAAAGCTTAATGGTTATTTAAAGAGCTCCATGAAAATAATCATCAAAAAAGTACGCTAATGTGCTAAACTTCCTCTGAACACCTGCAAACTGTTACATTTTACAGGGCTAGCAAGTCAGTCTCAAAACAGGATTAGGCATTTATACGAACTGGATTAGCACCTGCACCAAGACATTGACAAGGATAAAGATGTGGCAGCTCTTGACCTTTATGCTTTAGGTCTGAAGCAGATGAACATCTGTGAGCTAGAAGTATAAAGGGAGAGGGATGGACAGGCGCAAAACATTATTTCTTTAATCAGTGCACTGTGTGGGGATTTCCTTGGCGGCAGCATTTGCTGTGAACCAAGTGCTGACACAGGGTGAGACTGAAGAGACCTTTGATCCATCTCAGCTTGGAAAGCAGTTTGTGCAGCCACGCATTCCTGTTTATTTTACCCAGACACTTCAGACATTTTAGTGACTTGAGTAATTTGAAAATGATTCAATAAGGAAATCGATCATTAGGCAAGGCTTCCACATCATAGCTGTAAGAGGGAATACTTCCTCCTCCTTAGTCAGTTCAGCTTGTCTAAGCTATCTAGTTCACCTAGCCCTCACCTTTCCTAAAATAAGTGGGACGAATTGCTCTCTCCAGAAGCACTTTCTCCATTGTCAAGAGGGAGCTGAGATCTCTGGGACCCATACCTGGATTCCAGATGCTGCATTGAAGTGAGATAGATCATACCCACAGCCCCACTATAGTATGTCCTCAAGGGGGTGGCTTTAATTGCATCCTACTGGAATAACAGCTACCATCAAGAAACTCAGCTAATCAGAAGAAGGCTATTTCTTAAAGTTTTTCTCAGAACTTGTTTAAATTAATCACTAGAGATAAGAGTGATTCTGTAACAGTGTGAGAGAAGGGGACTAACTGCGGTCCATGACTTGCTACTAGCACCACGTCAACACACACACAAGGATGGTCTATTCCTCAAATACTGTTAACACACTGGAGGCCACTCAGACGTTTACTCTGCCTGGGATAGACCTATCACTCCATACAATATATTGTATTGATCAAGCTGATTTTGTAAAGGTGAAAATTTTTCCCCAAGGACTGATCAATTCTCCCAGCTGCATTTCAGCAGCAGGTTTGTTCCCAGCTCATGAACAAACTTAGTTTTAGGACAGAAACAGCACTGAGTGAAGGGCTGAAGAACAGGAGAGCCAAGGAGGCTGCCTCATCTGAGTCTGAGGCTGTGTATGGTGTGGGAGGGAGACTGACAGGCATTTGACAGAGGGACTTTGGCTTATAGGACCCTTATACAACTTGCTGTACACAGGCTGGAAAAGTGACAGCATAAGAACACAGACTTTCTATCTCCTACAGGCACCAGACCTATGGCTTGGCACTAAATGACCCGCTGCCTATGCTAGCTCTACCTACATAGAGCTAGATATGTAGGTGCACCCTACAAGGGCTAAGTTACATCTCTGCTTTACAGAGAAAAGTGGCAGTGGATCCAATTCAGATACCTCATCTTTACCACTGAGTGACAAGATTAGCATTTTTGCTTTTCCTAGATCGCATGGATGGTGTGATCCGAGTCTTTTATGCCCTCATTCTGTTTATCAGATTCTACAATATGAATAGGCAAATGCATATTCCTAGTATGTGGCTTTTTCTTCCCCTCTGAGGCTTCTGCATTCTTCCAAAACTCTTCACTTGTTTTTAACCATGATCCTTCTCCCACCTCAAAACTGTCTGCCAAAGCCAACTGGTTGATCACTGCCCTCCTGGAAGAATTCAGTTTTTATACACAGTTCAACTCTAAATTGCAGTCCAGAGTCCAGCAACTAGTCACAGCAATTATTCTTCTTCCACTCCTTGTAAGCAAAGCAAATCCTTTCTCAACCCCACGATGGCCCTGCTACACCTTGCAGTCCAGCCAAGCAAAGGCTCAGTCTTAGTGTTTGCCTCCCACTTAGTCACCCACACAGAGCTGCTTTAAACGTTGGGAGATAGGAGAAGCAATAATTGATTGAAACCCTGACAAACCTGCTCTTGTCTCTGAACCATATGTCAGAGTTGCCCTTCCCTTCCTCCACTGCTCTGCTGTGATTAACTGACCTTGTGCTGGTGCCTGCCAATAGCAAGATAGGATTTAGATAATTTTGTATCTATCTGAATAGCAGAAATTGAGCTCAAATCCCAGATTTCATTGCTTTTACCCACTTGTTTGTGCAAAGCTCCCCACTATACCCAGCAATCTCAGCCTGTTCCACAGTGCAGACACATTTTATCTATTTATTACATTTTCACTAGAAATGTTGCATTCAACAGATGCAGGTTAAATATTTAATACATTTTCCTCTTTCCCCCCTTTAGAAATCTATCTCCTTTTACTGAGTAGCCCAGAAGGTCAGATTTGTTTCCTTCAGCACTTTTCCAGATTCAGCATAGGGACAACATCACATTCCTGCCCCAAGCCTGGTAGGAATACCCCTCTAGGTCGTCCTTCCCCTGTGGAGCAGGTTTTTATCTGGTTAGCTTGGGCAATGAGGCTGCCTGGTCTGGCTGCAAAATACTATATGTATACATCCCTAAATTGGCCCCATATTTCGTCCACTGTGCACACTGCTTCTGCATTTGATTCTTAGTCATTGCCTTTCATAGAGTATGTTGCATGAAAAACTTTACCAAGTGGTTTGCTGGCCAGATGCTTTGGCCTAGCTGGTCCCTCTCATTCAATACTGTTTATGATTAGTTGTGGAAGACTTTGTTTTCTTAACTTCCTGAAGTTTAATAGTAGGCAAAAGTTTCATTCCTTGGTTGTCTACAAATAAATGACAATAAGTCTGTCAGGTGAAAATTAAGACTGTGAATATCCTTCAGAGCCATACGTGCTCTTTTTGCTGTCAGTGAACACTTCTGCAGGCAATGCATCTACTGCTTGTACATTAACATCAGTATCAACAGAAAGGCTCATATTGAATCAAGCCCTCAATGTGACAGTTCACACATTGCCAAATTTTATTTGCACAGATACCTACACACAATTTTAGGGTGTGATTTCCCAGCTCTTCATAGTAACGAGTGTGAGATACTATGAACTCAGTGGATATTTTATTTTAGAGGGGCTCAGACATTGGGATGCATCTGCTGGTTTATTTTTAGAAAGACCAGCTAGAATAGATTTGCTTAGAAACAGCAAAAGAATTGTGAACTTTTCAAACAGCAGAATATTTCAAGTTCTGCATATAAGAACCCTGACAGTGTTCTTTCAAATAAATTACTTGTTGTAAAACTCATGTTGACCTCTTCTCCCCAAAGGCAGAAACCCAGAAGTTCTCACAGTGCTGTGTAAGGTCTTATCTTAAGTCAATTTAAGCCTCCAGGAAATAGGGAATTAAGGCTGACACCAACTTGTATTTCCGTCTTTGCCTGTGACAGTACAGTGATATTTGTACCTGGCTTGAATTAGAACAGTGGTCATATTAAGAATGATTTGACTGCTCTGAATGTAAGAAAAATATGTTCATCTTGAAAAAAATAGCTCAGTGCAAAATATGTTGGCTATTAGTTTTGTCTCAGCAGGTTAGAGGGCAGAAAAGGATGGGATTTTCAAAACAGCTTAAGCAGTAGGCACCAAGTCCCTCCACAATTGGAGCTGGAAGCCTAATTCTTAAGCTCCAGTCTTGCAAGAGCTTACATATGTGCTTGCCTTTAAGGGTTGCAAATAAAGCTAACAACTTAGCAATAGAGTATTTTGAACCATCATAGCTGGACAGCCCTTTGAAAATTCAAGTTTGTTATATAATACAGCCTGTTTTTTTAAAAAACATTTGAGTGCAAGCACAGGAGCTAATATAAGATGTCCTTGATTTGAACTTAACTTTGCTTACTCAGAGATTAAGCCCAGTTGCCCATTTGCAAAAAAAAATCTATATTGTAAAACCAGCGATAAAGAAAGCTTCTTTTTTCCACCCAGCAGTTCTTTCAATTCATGTCTACTTTAGTCAGGTAAACTATTTCCCACAGGGAGAAGGGAGATGTAGCCAACTTTTGAAAACGCCCACTAGGTTTTCAAGGTTGTCAAAGTGTTTTGAAGACAAAATTAAGCTGGACTGTTACAATTACCATATATTCTCATCCACAAAAAACAGTATGAGCAGGTCCTTTTGAGTGTGGAAAGACAAGTAGCCCTTGGCCTACTGTCACATACATCTCTGATTACATCTCACACTGAAGAACTGTAAAAGGCCATATAAGAGACACCTGCATTTGAGCATGTGGGACTGATGAAGATAACATTGTTTTGGCAGAAGAACAGATCTAATTGTATAAGGTGATTCCAATAGCGGTCCTATTTAGCATAATAAACCAGTTTTTACTTTAATGTCTGAGCTGCTAGCAAATTATAGTTACACTTCAAGCTGAACTGACCTAATTAATTTCTGTTTTGTACTGCTACTGAATAAGCCTGCATAAAGGATGCTTTCCCCTCTCACATGAATAAATCAGAATTAAAATGTACATATCCAGGAGGCCAAATTTATTTTATCCTCTCTTGCCACCCTCAAAACACTTAAATCCTTGAAGTGTAAATACAATGGATCTAGTTACCCACACTCGCCTCAACAGAATTGCTTCTTAGAGCCCAGCAGCTTGCAAACTTGGAGTTTTCTAGCACTCTCTGTTGGTAGACAGGACTCTGGAGCCGCTTTGGCCCCAGAAGCCAGGTACCTGCAGTGCCAACTGGGCAGTTTCTTTCCAGGGGAAGGAGGTCTCTAGCCCCATCTTTTGGTAAAACTAAATTTCACACCATCTTTCTCCCTCCCAATTCATGCAGTGAAAATTTGGACCTGCCCTGCAAAACTGTAGGTGAACTGAAATGGGAGGCTGAACAAACCTCCATATCGCATCAAGCAGTATTTTCCAGGGGTGAGCTTAAACAGGTTTTTGCGCAGATGACTGGACTGCTGGGAAGATTTGTTAGTGAAATGTAGCACAGGCAGAGCTCTTTGCTGCTGTCTTCTGGAAAGTCAGTGAGGGCTTTCCTAGCCAGCTACTCCCTGTAGCTTAAAGCATCTACACCTAGTGTTGCTTGTTGCTTATTTACTGACACAATATCAGTGCAACAGCAGCTGTGAGTGCAGCTAGCTGCAATGTAAGTTGTTCCTTGTACTGGCATAACATGGGAATGAGTTACAGCAATAAAATTATTTTGTAGCAATTTGTGCATATACCACTTTCCTATACAGGCACCGTTAGTGGGACAAATTGTGAGAGACATAGTTTAGTGCCCAGATGCTATCATCATTAAGTTCTCATTAGCTGTGCTTCAAAGCACTTCAGATTGAAGGAGATGTGACATGGAGTGCAGCAGGTAGGATACCAGATCCCCTGTGCACAGAGGGCTGAAAGCCGAGTTCAGTGGTCTGTGGCAGGAGGTCGCAGTGAACACAGAGGCTGAGGTTTTGCCAGCATCAAGGGGAAATGGAGGCTGAGGCTCTGCTCAGAGCAGGTTCGGCTCCAGCAAGGGAAGGTGCGAAGGAGGCAGGGATATGCTGTTGGTCCTGTTTGTGAGCGGGATGAGGAGGATCAAGGCTGAACTGGCCGTGAGAGCAGGAGGGAAGGATTACTGCTCACCAACATCCATTTCAGGATGAGTTTGCTGAGGGTAAGCCCATGAAGGATTAAGTTAGCACACAGAAGGGGTGAGGTGACCATCTCCCACAGGGCCTGGAAGCTGTCTATCAGAGCCCCTCAGCTCTGCCAGGCACGTGCAGGATTAGCTTATCAGGGCCGTGGCAGGGGCAACCTCCTCTTTGGGATGAGGCAGCCAAGCAGCTGTCTGGGGAGGAAAAAACTGCTGACACTCAGTGAGCACCCAGGACAGCTTCCCCAGTTGGGCTTGAAACGAAGCCATTGGGTTCGTGAAATGACCAGCTAGGAACAAAATAAGGAAAAATAAGAAAACTATTCCTAGCAGAAGAGAGAACAGTGGGCAGCTCTTGTTCCTGCTGCTTTTAATAATGCATTGAGGTAGCTAACAAATCTGCCATTTTCACACTGCTAATTGCAAAAGTGTTTGCCATTTCCCCAGGGCATTTCTCACAGTATCCTGACACATTATTATTTCCCTTGCCCCGCTTTTCTCCCTCCTTTTCCATGAGTTTTTTATTTTAAAAAGATGAGTCACTCATTGAGCTAAAGACTGAAAACAGCCACAGTTCAAAAGCTTTAAATATTGACATAGTATCCACTGTCCTTTCATTAAGGGGCACCCTAAAGGCACAAAAGAGAATTGTATGTAATTATTTATTTAACAAAGAGTTGCACGGCAGCTTTTCTACATTAAAAATATATACTTTTAAGTTACATATTCAGCAAAAACTCTTGGCTCCCCTATAAAATCTTGAAGCTCAAATATTTCTTGACAGAAAGAATCACCTTCAGGTTTTTGGGATTTCACTCTCTCCCTCAAGAAAAGTACTACCTTATCAAAACTCCTAAGCATCACTGAATACAACAGCTTTGCAGCTACTGTCTGCTTATCACCTGGAGTTAGACTTTGCTAGCAGAGTTTGATTTAGGGAAGAAATACAGTGAAAGGATAGAAAAACTGTTTCAGAAAACTATGGTGCTGATTTAATGTTTTTAAGAACAGAAATGAAAGGGGACACAAATGCAATAAAAATATTGCAAGGTTTGATTTGTTTTTGTGATCTTTAAGTACATAGTAAAGGAGAAATCATAGGAAGGAAATCAGTATACAGGCAGTTTTACTGGTTGGGCAAAAAAATATATCTTTAAGGCAAGTCCAGATTTTTCTCATTTTGTAATCTACATGTCGCATGACTAATATAACTAGATAGGGCTGCTGCATTCAGCAGATAAAAGCAGGCCAAGACTGGAAAAGCCTTACAGTCAATGTTCAATTATTCCAGGCTAGGAAACGGCTTCTCCACGGCCAGCTGAGACTGAAATAGCTCAAACTTTCTTATATTTCCTGCATGACACCCCTAAGATCTTGATGAATCCAAATGTAGTGATCTGGGAGCATGATTTAATCATTTGTATCTAACAATGTGCATGTGTAACTGCTTTAGGAAAAAAGCCAATATATCAATTAAATGCTGATATAAAGTCCCATTGGAGCCAACAGGAAAACTGCCAATAACTTTGCACCAGAGCTTAGAAAAGCTGAATGAAAAGCCACAAAGGAAAGCTGAGCAGTGACAGAAGTGTCTCTGAAACAAACATCAGGCTTTCAAAGTAAAAACCTGCAGGTTTTGAAGAAAACAGCTTTGATTCACACTGATTTCTTGCAGGGCTCCTGGGGCATTACCCCACCTGCCATGCAACCCAGCTGCTGGGCAGAAAAGAGTCAGCATCTATGAGATTCTCCCACCCTGAACAGCGCTCGTAACCCAGCACTCCTCGCTGCTGTTAGGCACCTCCCAAAACAGCATCCCTTCACATTGCTCAAATGCAACACTGCTTTGACAGGAGTTAATAATTCCTATTTAAAATCCTGAAGAGTCCAAGCAGTTTTGAGATCTGCACCTAAGGAGCCATCAGGACACTCAGGGACTGGCAGTGTCCAGCAGCTGAACAAGACTTTTCTCTGGGCTCTCTGGGCTAATACCAATCTCTTCCAGCAAATGAATACAGTGTGAGACCTCAAGCTGGTCCCTGTGTACAGCGCTTCACTTCCTAGACCCTGCTGTAAGTGGGCACACCAATTCCAAAGGAGCTTTACCAATTTATATCCCTGGATCCAGCTCCAGGGGTATGAACACGTGACATCACTAGTCCTGGGGGAACAGTAGGTTGCACTGAAGGAAATCCATCCTCACTTGTTCTGCTCTCACTTCTGATGATTTTGCCATGTTTCTCTGCAAAAGGGATCTGACGACTCCTTAGGGAAGTACCAGACTAGCATGTGTTAACATGCTTGCTGCGTATCTGCCATAGCTCTACTTAAAATCAATAGCTTTACATTAGCATAGGATTGCCACAACTGAGGAAGAATCAGGCCTCATGCATATGCTTAGTGGTCTGTGTTGCTGTAACAAATGCTTAAGCATAAGAGGCTGATTGACTGTGTTTACTTCTTGAATTGAATTCAAGCAGCAAGCAGTGATTTGAAATGTGCTTTCAACAGAAGTCTACCCAATGCATTTTAAACACTGAGTTGGATATCCAGTCTCAGGAGTAGTTAACAGATGTAAAGCATAGATAATGGATTTATTGGTGCTACACACTGAGCCTGCAGAAGTTCAGTCTTCTCTAAAGGAGCCTGAAGAAAATAGTTCATGTGCAGCCTGAGAGCAGAAAACCACTAGTTCTTACCAGTTTGAAGATACATTTAGTTTTCAACTGCATGAGGCTAAAAGCAGCTGCAAAGAACAATACTTAGCAAGAAAAAGGCACAGATCAGGTAGAGCTACCATACAAACGCTTGTTGCTGAAGACAGCAGTGAGGGAAACTCAGGCTAATTAAGTCTTTGCAAAAATAAAACCTTTTAGTTCAGTTCTAAAATGTGCTGTTTCCCCAGATTAAGTGGTCATGCAGAAACTCCTCCATTTGTGAACACAAACTTGATATTTCCCTCCAGGAAAAATTGGAAAACAAGTAATTTTCTTTATTTTCCCTTTTCCTTCTTCCCCCAAAAGGGGAAGAAAACAAGAAACATTCCACACACAAAACTGAAGTACATCAAATTTTTCCAGAAAAATTTCAGGAAGTTTTGAAGAATTAGGGAGTCTTACAGATAAAGCTTCAAATAAGAAATAGAGAAGCCCTCCTCCTTATCTTAGTAATATTGACACATACTGCTCATGCTCATGTAGAGCACCTTTCAACCATAAAAGTCCAAGTAATCCATGAAGGTAATTACGAGCAAGCTGATGTTATACCTCTTCTACAGGAAGTGCAGTAACAGTAAGATTTGCCTTATAAAAGGCAATTCAAAGGGGCAAGGTAGAACAGAACAGTCCCTATCACCTGCTGCTTTAACCACTGCTTGTCAGTTTGAGCACCACTGTTCATCCCAGTGCAGCTTGCAGGAAAGCTCTGACAAGACTTATTTTAAAGGGCTATGTTCTTTAAAGAAGAGGTGTCTTACAGGAGAGTTTTCTAGTGTGGGGCTCAAAAGAATAGTGTAGGATTTATTATTAAACTTACCCCAAGAACTCCCTGGGTTATGGTATTTAGTACCATATAGGACTGCTAAAATAGTGATAGATGCATGAAGGTGCATGACAGCAGCACATCTTGCTTTCTACATTGTCAGCCTGAAAATCTCTCTACTGACCTTCCTCCTACTAGCCAGTCTCGTATCTGTTTCCTTGACATGCCTTTAGAAAAGTCAGCTTCACTTGAGAGGGCCCTACACAGATACCTTTCTCAAATTTACTTTCCTGATCCCTCTGAGGACCTCAGCAAACTCTCCTACCTCCAAATGGGAAGTCTGGGAGTTCTCAACAGTTCCCCATGTTCATTCTTCTCACTTTTGCAGACTGCATCCAAATCCTCGGTTCCTGTCTCTTCAGGATGGCCAAAGTCCAGCATTTTCTACATTATCACTCAGCCCATTTGTGGCTGCCCTTCACCCACTGCTAGCTGACCGTACTCATCATCTGCCGCTGCTCTAATGGGCAGAAAACATGGACACAGTTGCAAATCCAGAAATGTTATAATGGTACTCAGTGACATAGGTCCTTCAAGTCACATCCCCTTTGGGGCTCTTAAATGGTGCCTTATGCTGCTGCTGCACTAGCCCTGTTCCATGCACCACTCCAGGACCACCAGTTTACCTGCCTGCTGAACCTGCTGTAAAAACAGTGCATGTGTCTTGGGAATCCCAACACAACTGTTTGCTGCAGTGCACTGGGAACATCATCTCCTGAGTAGCAAAAGAGAGAATCAGTTGTTCCCAGGCCAGCTGCAAAAGCAGTGCTAATCAAAAAAGTCACAAAGTACAGGCCTAGTGTCTCACTGTGCCTGCTATTATAGTTATTTACTACTGCGTTCTTTCAGTCACCATAAATCAACAGAAAGAGCTTAGTTAAAATATGATTAGGTTGGGATTATTACATATGAGATTCTTGCTAAGGCTTATAAATGTGACAAAACTCTGAAATACAGTTTCCACAAAAAAAGAGGAGGAAAAGGAGGGAAACTGCTTTTACTGAAATATTCCACAGTTCCCTAATTACTCCTCTACATTAGTGACTGAGTGGTGGAAAATAACAATTAAAGGAACATTCTCCGTTCTGCTCTCTCATGCCTCCAAACTTATATTCTCTTTGGACACTCAACTTAACAGCAGCTGCTAAGAAAGAATTGAATGAAATTAGGCTGATTTAAGAGACTGCATAGAATACTTTAACTGAGGGATTAATCTCTAAGTATACTGTGTTGTCTCCCTATTGCTTGTGCTTTACTACTGCCAGGAATCATTAAGAAGCTAAAAGTGACTAACTACTACACTTAGTGCAATATTTTTGGACAAAAACACCCAAAAGCCTTTAAGACCCAAGGAATGCATAGCATACTCTTCAAAGCAGTCTCTGAAAATCATACCTCTTCCATACTACATCAGTGCATTCAGGGCCACTTAAAAAGTAGGTCTGAAGACAAGTTAGATTCAGCCTTCAAACTTACTGTTACTTCAGCCTTGCAAAGACAGTAATGCTTATCCGGGCAACGCTTAAATGCCTTTTAGTAGGGCTAGAATGTTTAATCAACTTGTAGGGAGTTAGAGCTAAATTAACTCATCCCTTGCTCTTTAGCGTTAACAGATACTCTCCTTAAATCCCAGCCTGGACTAAGGAGCAATATAAAGGACTACTGACTTCTATAAAGTTATTCTATAAAAATATGTTAAAATGAAGAGTATGGCACAGCAGGAAGTTATGTATAGATATGTTGAGGGAAATTACTTTTTCTCCTGGAGCTGGGACAGTGCATAAACTCACGGATAGCCAGTAATTCTTCCCTATGCCTTCTCCATAGGTTGTCTTCTGCTAACAACAGTAGAAGAACATAATAAGCAGGTGTTTAAGATGTGTAAATCTATCCCCGCCAGCTCCTTTTGATCACAGTGACTCCAGTGACTCTTGCTAGCTATGCTGCATTTAACACTCCCACCCCTCACCCCCTGTTGTTTTGAAATATTAACCACTAGGGATCTGGAATTAAAATATGGAAAGTTTTCTACTTTGACTTCTTGCCAATACCATTAAAATATTCTCTGCACTGTCACAACTTGTGCCACCTCCCAGGGGAGCTGATTTAAAAGTAAATTACATCTAAATGTGGGATGAAAAGAACTTCATTATCTAATTCTTCCTACACCAGCATTTCTTTAAATTGCTTACTAGCAACAGAAGACAATTAGTCTTGTGTTTGAAATGAGAAGTAATAAGTATCAGTTATTCGCATTAACCATGATTATGTTCTTCATATGCAAATATAGTTGCTTTCTAAACCAATTGGTAGATGGAGTAGCCATATTTACATGGGACCAGGTGTTGGGCATGCTTTGGCTAGTTCCGAGCATATTCTGCTATCATGAGTTTTGGAGGCTGCCTGGGCTGTCTTGTTTTATAGCCTGCAGACTGAATCAGCTTTGCAAAAGAAAATTGGAAGATATCTTTCTTCCCTTTGCAGTAATGGCACCAAGTACAGTGTTTCCATGGCATCAGAGAGTTTCTAAACAGATTTCAGAAACACTTGCAGGACCTAAAGCCAGTAGGAATCTTCCTCATCTAGACCTGAAGGGGTACAGCTCTTCTAGGCAGCAATCAGGACATGGGACCCCGATGCAGTTTAGCAGCAATTGCCTTTAGCAGAGATTGGCTGAAAGCCTTCTCTTCAAGCCCTCAATGAAAAACCACCATTCTGCCCATCATTCAGCCCCTAGCTTAGTCAGCTTTTCAGTGGGGCTCTCACAGGCCTTTACTACCCTGTTAAGTTTAAATCTAAGAGAGTCTTTCATATTCATGCTAAGTGAAATTCTCAAGTCAAGATCAAAGAGGAGATTGCACTAATACAAGCACAGACACTCCTTCCAGCATCACCCATATTCGTTATGCCACTTCATATGTTTCCTTCTCTTGGATCTGCCTACCTTCCACAAAGTAACTGTCAATTAGTGACAAGATAATACCTCTTTCTTGAGGTAAGACTTCTCCTGCTCTGAACTCTGCTGTTAACAATTGCTCCCTTCTGCAGATGGGCCAAGATGTTCCTCAAGCTCCAGAGCTCAGGTATGGTATCTTCTCTGTAAGGCTGACCATGTCTTAGTTACCTTCAACTGGTACAAGCCATTTTTCCTCAAGTTAGTAGCTCTACCATGTTTTATTATGTATGAACTCTCCATGCTGTCGTAACTATTTGAAATGCAATATAAGCAGCTTATTTTAAACCTTAATACTGTACTTGTGTAGTCTCTCTGGGAGAAGTACCTTGGAACCCAAATCAATCTAAACACCTGACCTGCGCCTTGGTTTGAGACATGTGTGCATCTGAGGAACAGACATACCAGTTGCAGGCTGCATGCTCTGCAGCAACCTTTTAGTCATGTTTTCCTGCCTTTGTTTCCATTCCTTTCTTCAGTGTTCAGGCTCACAAGGTTACTACCTCCTTACAAATCATTCTTCATTAAAAATCTTAAACAGGGTTTGGTATTTTATGAGGTATAGAATAGACTTTGCTGAGTTGATGACATACCTAATACTGTGGACAGTTATTAAACACGCATGCTATAAAACTAGCAGAGAGTCAATAGCGAGAAATACAGCGCTCAAAGCAACAACTATAAAGCAAACTAGAGAAAAGGCAGTATCTGCTGGGGGATACAATTAGGAATCCAGAGATACTGGATTTATTTTTAGCTCACCCAAATATACACAGGAAGCTTCTGCAAAGTGATTAGGGCTCATTAAACAAAGCACTTAAAAATGAACTTAAAGTGATTTACCTAATGGGGATAAACTTGTTTGTGCTTACAATTACTTTACCAGAACAGTGTCACAGATTTATCTGTACCTTCCGTCTTTAAATCAAAAATGCTAATATTTAAGAGGTTGCAAGACTAAGTTCACTGGTGTTTATGCCAGTCTTTCAGATATTGCAGAGGTCAGGGCTATGGAATGGACATTAGAACAAAGCAGAATCAATAAGGGCAGCAGTTATTTGACAGCTTTGCCACTGCAGTACATGAACCCCATTCTGAGATCTTCATCCTCAGGTGAAAGACAAACCTCCCCTCCAAATCATATCCCACTTCAATGCCAGAATGTAGATTTTTCATTTTGCACAGATCTAGGCTGTGCACTCAGTGTCAGTGTGTTTTGAAGGTTAAATGGAAGACTGAATAGCATCTAGCTTAGCCTGAATTTTTATACTCTTAAACACTACGTGATGTTGAGAAAATAACTATCACATTAGCTTCCCTATCTGCAAAATTAAGGCAGAAATGTTCATTAACCAACGAGTTGAGTTGTAAGGAGTAACCATCCAGCATCTGTACTCTAAATAATTAAACTATTGGATATACCCTACTAGCTACATGTAGTTGAGAGAGAAGACAATAGAGAAGTCAGAGCTAAAAAAAAATGCATTCCTCTTTTTGAAGCTCCAAAATTAAGCTTTCTGGTTAAGCGTAAAGCATGAACTGCTTTCTTAACCAGTTTCCCTAAGAAAACTGGGTTTCTGCCACTATTCTGATAGCTCCTCCTCCAAAAGTAAAGGGTAGGCAGTCTTAAAACATTAAGATTGCAGATTGCACAAAAACAATGACTTGAGGAAGAGCTGCAGTGTTAACCTACAAAAGCAAGCAATAGAAAACTATCTACTCATTTCAAGAGTCTATCTGGAAATAAATAGCAGTGGCTCCACCAGTGCTCTGGCAAGTCTCTGTTTTGCCTGCGCTACCTCCATGCAGCTACAAGGGTTGCTTCAGACTACATGTTATCTGCCATTTTTATGAAGTACACAGGCACTGGATTACATGAGCAGGTTTTAATTTGTGAACGGAAGCTGGGATTTGGGCAGAGGTCCCCAGAGGTGAACATCTGCTGTGCTACTCCTCTGCATGTTATAGGTCTCACTGAAAGGCTGATTTTGATGAGGAAGTCAATTTTTTAAAAACATTTTGAGATAGGATGAAAACTTTCTGCATCACTTCCTTGTCCTCCACTCCTTCCCAAGAAAACCCCCTTACCCTACCTCCCTGTCCCTCAGTTTTGTAGCTTGGTTAAAGTTCAACTGTAACAGAAAGTACTCCTGCTCTCTGTATTGCAAAGCCAGACCTGAAGCCCCATCTCCTCTGTCAGTGCTAAAACTGGGCCAGTTCTGCACATGATTGTAGTTTTTAGATCTCACCATTACCTGTGTGGGAGTACATAAAACCGGGGTGTCAGACAAGTTTTTTGCACCCAGGCATCCATTATTGGAGAACACTCAGAGCAAGTGAATTTTCTATTAATGAAAGCAATGTTTCCATTACAAGTCCTAGAAAAGTCAGGATGCAACAACAATCACATGGCTTTACACAGACACCCTGGTTAATTGGCACTTTCTCTATAAATACTTCATTTGTGTATAGTTCAGGAGCTATTTTAAAGAACTGCTGAAGGAGAGGTATAAGTAAAGTCTTTGAAGAAATTAAACTTGGGAAACCACTCAAAGGAAAGACTCTGAGCAGAGTCAAAGTTCACAGGATAGCCCTGCCTATGGGCACATTCCAGGAGAGGAAACACCTCTCCTGACACCCCTTCTCAGAGAATCAGTATAATCCATCTTTGCATGCTACAAATTCGCTACAAAGTTTCCTTGGTTATCTCTGGCTTCCACAGAAGCGCAAAAGGAGAGACTGAAAACTTGTTATCCGTGCTTTATGCAGCCTAGTAGCTTAGCTTGCTTACCTATTCCTTCACCTCTCAAAACAGAGCTCAAGATATTAAAATAGAATACTTTTTCCAGAAGGGGTTCACAGTGATAAAGTATTGGGAAGAAATAAGGAAAGTTGAAATTACAGTGAGCTGGCAGCATATTTGTGTTTGAAAGGCTTCGAGTGAAGACTAATTAATCCCATTGTTGATGCTAATATAGTTTTTTCAAGATTCAAAATTCAGTGCTCCAAGCAAATTTACCTTTGATCTTTGGCTCGGAGATGGCAAGTTTTATCAAGCGGATTTAGCTGCCCTAGGCTTATATGTGGAGTGGCACACGGCAAGCAGACATGCGAAGTGTCACTATTGCACTGGAGATAAGGGAACTCTGAAGGGGTCTGTTGTCAGAAGGGGAGCAGAGCTTAGTATGGTTCCTGCTAGCTCTTTTGCTTTGCTGTGAAATGCCTGCATTAAGCCTAGGAAGGTGGAAAGTCCAGTAGATTGTCATGCACAGCTTTGCAATTGTCAGCCTTTGAAGACTTCTCCTGTATAATGAAAGAAGCTTCCCTTTCATGCTCACTTTGCACTCTCTCTCGATTAAAAGACTTCCTCCCTCACTTACACCCTCACAGATGACTAATCTCATACACAAGATATGAAAGCTCCCACTTTATGGGCCTTCTTGACCCACCGGCTCTCCCCAAAACAGAAACAGATCTACCTGAACCTCTTTGCTCACCTTTAGCTAAACTAAGCTTGAGCAGCTCTTGCTCATCTATTCCCCATAAAGGGTACAGATTTGATGAAGCCAGAAACCAGGCTTGGCCCGGTAGCATCCACTAATTAAGAGTGCTCTTTTAGCTAATCACGAGCTGGCAGATTTCACATTCTCCCAACATTCAAGGAGTAACTCTGGCACACTAGGCAGCCTGGTTGGGGAGCAGGCAGTTTTCATCAGGCACATGGAAGTGGATTGAGTAAAAAGACATCGGCTAGAGAGATGGTAACTGTCAGAAAGGCCTGGAATACTAGCAGATGTTTAAAAGAGCCAAGGGCATGAACATTTGTCCATCTGTGTGTCCAACATGGGCCTAATTCCACTACAGGGAAATCAGAGTGAAATGAGAAGCATGCTAAACTTCTTTGGTTATATGAATTTCCCAGTAAAATAACTGGAATTCTTATGATAGTGTTTTCTATAGTAACAGTAACACCCAGATCCTTTTCCTTGACCTGACATACTGGGGTGCCTTTAACACATGTAATTGGGATATACTGGGCACCAGATACAAGATCCTCACTTTTCACTTTCAGAGTTGACATGGAAACAGTTTCCTGCTAAGTTTGATTTATTATCCAAGCTCTTCTTGGGGTCACATTAGCCACTACATTAACGAACAGCCTAGGGTTCATTTTGTTGCCAAAAAGTAATTTTACAGACTTCTCCCTGATACTGCTAATAGTCAGCTCATCTGCCACTAAGTGATGGACCAGGAAGAGTACAAGGTCTGGCAGTTTCAAGTCAGCATATCAAAGTCCACAGACACTGGCAGGTTGTGGGGATAAATACTAGTAAGGGGAGATTCAGCAGAGAATAAAGCACTCAGGTTTATTTAAAAGGCTGTGAGGATGATCAAGGAAGAGATGAAATTTAGATTAGTGTTGGAAGTTTTTTCTCCATAGCTTCTTCTCCACAAACTAGGAGCTCCAAGAGTACGTGCTATGTAATGCAGCAGCTCTGCTATTCTCTGCATCAGAACATGCCCTTTGTTTCTTGCCAGATGTTCAGCTGATGTGTCAGAGGTGGTGCTGAGTTCCCTTCAGAGCACAAGGGCTTTCAATACCTATTCCTAACCCAAACAGAGCAACACAATCACTACAGTCTTTAAATGAAGATATGCAAGGCTGAACAGCCATCAGCTCAGCACCTTTCACGATCTGCTCGCAGCTTTGTGACACAGGTGCCTTCCAGGGTAGAGGACATCAGGTGCTGACCAACTTGGCAGTCTACCAAGCTGCTTAATGATAAACAAATAGCATTAGGCACATTAAGGTATGTGTTATCCTTTGCAAGCATGTTGCCCAATATGATACTGGCATTGACAGTAGTAGGCCATGAACTTTGCACTGAGTTTGTAAGGCCTCAGGACTGAGGTTTGCCAGGCCTGTTAAACTTTTTTCAACCAAAGTAACCTAGTTTAGCTGTGACCAAAATTTCTACCTGACCAGGTGTCTAACCTAGTTTTTTTTTTTTTTTTTTTTTTTTAACACTTCTGTTTTGTGTGGTACAACCATACTTTTACAAAGATAGCAATAATATGCATTTTTTTTTCTAGATAGAATGAGATATTTATGAAAAACTTGATGCTGTGTAGAGAAATATAGGCCTAGTACATAGCAGAGGCCTTGAGAAGAGAAGATTTGTGGTGTAGAGGAATATAGGCATGTGATAAGCAATGGGGCACAGGCTTGGCACTGGAGACCCCATAGTTATAAGCAGCTCAAAGGACAATTAAAAGCATACGGGGAACTGAATAAAAATGTTTTTGGGGTAACAGAATAAAGAAATAGTATTTAACATGCATTAAGAGCCCCATATAAAATTCAGATCAGCTGAGGCGTCAAGCATGTTAGCAAACAAAAAAATGATTGAGTGGATCTAGAGTAAGGAAGAAGCCAGCAAAATCAACACTATTCTTCCCTAAGGGCTCCAGAGATCACTCACAGTGTTATCCACCCCAGAAGCCTGAAGCTACTAGATTTAAGACCCAGAGGGGCTATGACAAGGTGAGCATAACTCCAAGAAAAGGGATAGAAATTGTGTCACTAGTTTATCACTATTACTATAATTTTTATATAAAAGTACTCTAACTGCATTATTTCCTTTTATGCAATACTTAGATGTAGACTAATTATGATTCTTTATTTGGACTGTTAATATTTCCATTAGAGTAACATCAAATTCTTTATGTGTAAGTGTGTGTGTGTGTATGTGTATATATATATATATATGTGTGTGTGTGTGTGTGTGTATATATATATATAACACACACGTCCCTATATAGGTATGCTTCCTCATAGTCCTGTAAAGATTCTGAATGTAACACCCTGAAAAACACCAGCATCTGCAGGCAACAACACTGTCTGGAAGAACATAGCTTTTGTCTTGGGGACCAGCCCTAGGGTGTTCCCCAAAGGAAGGCACTGACATCCTTTACATGTGTCTGTAGCCACTGTTTTGTTCAGACTTGAGTTTTTCATTTAAAATTTTTACAATCATTTGCTTAAAAAAAAAAAAAAAGAGGTAACTCTAAAAGTTCTCATTTCAAAATCTTTCAGTGCTATCTATAAAGCTAGCTCAAAGGGTAGTATTTTTCCTTGACTTTTGCACAGTGTAAACTTCAAAACATACTACCTGCTCTGAAGAAAAGTGATAGATCCTTTCAGCCAGAGCAGATCTTACCATAACAATAGTATTAAACCCTGCTTTCTGAAAACTAGTATTACCTTCCTCCTGTTTAGATTTAATGAATGGCAAAGCAAGCAGCACTTGAAAGCTTTGAGGAAAGTAACTTGTTCGTATCACCCACCTTCCTGTAACCTTTGTCACACTAATCAGCACTCACTTTTGTACGCGCAAAGTCATAAACAGGCATCTGAATTACTGGCTGGCTAGCAGCAGAGATTAGGCACAATTTATGATGATGGAGCAAAGTCTATTGTACTGCCTGTGGCATCCAGATTGACAGCAGCAAGACTCCATTTCTGGCATTTTGGATGTTTTAGGGGGGCTTTAGGCCATGAGAATTCACATAGACAATCTGATATGCAAAGCTCAAAGACAAAGAATAAAACCAGTGTAAACTGCCTCTGTGAGACTGATCCGTATACAGAAATGAGTCTACACTGACAGAGCACAGAAATCTTAGCGTCCTTCCTAATTTTTGGAGATCGTGCATTTTATAGTCTAAGGGCTCAAAAATGCAACTGAATTACTACCTGTAGGTTCAACTATGGCAGCATGTAGAAAGCCAGTTTAAGGCACAGCTATACGTCAAAGTTATAAGCTTGCTAGCATTTTAGACAGCTCTAGAAAGGGGTTCATGGTACAACACAGCCCTTTTTTTCTAGTCACCTCCAGCCTTCTAATCAAAGACTCCTTTTGTGGCACTTAAAACAAGTTTCTAACATTACAGATTCTTAGCATTGAAGTGTATCAGGTGACTTAGCTTAAAGGTTATCTTGGCAAGATCTTGTCAATAAAGTCAACTTTTGAAGTCTAGTAAATTGTGATTTCCTCTTTGTTAGAACCTTCAACAGGCCACACGAGACTGAATGCTCCCACAGGATTTTCTGTGAAAACAATGTGCAAGTCATATCCCATCAATGTGCTTCAGCCAATGAGCTCTTTACCTCTCCTCTTAGCAAGCCTGGAACAACTGATCCTAGAAGCTTGCACCAAGACATTTATTGAACATTTATCAAACCAAAGGATTAAGTCACTAGGCTCATGCAGAGTTCCCTGGATTGCCTGCATCTAACAGCTCAACTAGTTTTGCCTGTAGATTTTAGAATACCATCTGTAGCTATATTACTCCTCCAGGAGATGCTCAGCTCCGGACTCTTTCAAGTCTGCTGGCTCCTGTTCTGGTAAGGCTCAAGAATTTTCCTGCCTGGCCTTACTCTAGTTGAACGATTATCCCCACAGCTTGTGGCATATGGCTCACATTCAATTTACTACTTCCATTATGCTGTCGATCTCAGCTGCAGATAAGCATTGGCAAGGTGCCTTGATTTCAAGGCCTGTTCCACTTAGGCCCTGAGAATTGTCCCATTTTTAGACTAATATCACTGTTTTAATCTTCCAGCTCCATCAGGCTCTTGTGTCCATCTTTCCGTCCCTTACAAGGTCCTGTACTAAGCATGGAGCTCTAATGAGGCAGAATGATCAATGTCAGTTTTCTGTTAGAACTACTTTTCAGCTTAGAGCAGTTCCTGAAGCTCAAGAACAGACAGCTGTTGTAGCAAGTGGATGAGGGCAGTCCCCACACTACTACTGATCAGGTTGAAGGTCGGGTTTAGGGCCAAATAGTATTTGCAAGCAAGACAGACATTTTAGCTACTTTCATAGACATATTTGCTGAATCTAAATGTTGATTTTCATGACAATGTAGGTTTGGGAGCAGGCAATGAAGGCTTCTGACATTTGAAGGGTAGCATGAAAAATTCACCAGTAAAAGGAAAAAAATTCATCTCAGCAGATCAACAGAATCATGCTACTGTACATGACAAAATGATAGCACTGTGAGCAGGCTGCCATACGGATGATGGCCCATTTAGGTCTGGGATGACTCAGAACAACGGGAAGTCTCTCAGACAGGTTATATCAGCTGCAGTGTCACAGAGCAGAACTGATGCCAGCTTCATCCTTCCAGGACCGCAGCTTAGGCCTGGAGGAAGAGGGAGAAGCAGGCAAAGATGACATCATATTAATGACACCAGTGAGAGGGGCAGGACCACAGAAAGGAAAAGACTGCCTTCTCACCCTTCCCAGCTCCATGTTTGTCCTGTTGTCTTGTGGGGAAAGGTCTGTGCCTAATTTCTGACAAAAACACTGGACAAGGCAGAGATGAACTGTGAAACTTCTTTGCAAAAATAAATCCGCCAACAGGGGTCAAGCTAGGGAAAGCTGTGGAGATGATTATGGATTATTTTATCAAAGTGCAAAGGGATGACAACTAAAACACATCCATGATGTCAAAGGACTGTCACACAGAATTTGTACTCCAAATGGGGAAGCTTGTAATGATTTATGTAAGAGTAATGTGCTGGCAGGCTTACAAGTTGTCTGCTCCTTTATAGCCTCAGTCTTTTCCACACCTTGGCTCCATATACACACACTTCCAGATGCATAAGGAAACACGCATTGTAGATTGGTCCAGCAGTGTTAGACCTTCACCTCTCATCACAGCCCTGGAGAAGCTCCAGCTTGAGTCAAGCAGAACAATGCAAACAGGATACAGCAGTTTGGGAAGGGACTTACTAGTGGTGAGGAAACTGCTTTGAGATTGGATTGAAAGAAGGATAGATCTACAAGAAAGTGCTTAGCAGATGAAATCTTTCACTAGTCTGGTTCTCAAGTATACCACTACTGTGGGTATACTTGAGATCACACTTTTTACACCTCCTACAAGCTTAGACCAAAAGCTGCAAAGGCTTTTAAAAATATGAAAATTCAAACTCATGGAAAAACAGCAATAAGTCAGTATAACAGGCAACTCTCTTCCAGCTCTCAGCTCAGATAGGCTACTTTCCCCAGGTATCTGTGCACTCTACAGAAGGGCAGTCTCAGGGTGAAATGCAACAAGGCTAATAGTTGCGCATACTTCAGTTGGGAGGGATTTGATCAGTTTAGTATTGCCTTGCCACTCTTCTAGAAACTGGGCATTTTTTCAGAGAGATGAAATGCACAGAGCAGGCCATCTTGAAAGGCTTCCCCCCAGTGATATATGCACAAACCCCTGCATAATACCAGGGCTTACCTGCAACTATCTGTAGCCCTTGATGAAAATGATGCCACTTGGGTTTACACTACTTAAACCAGTAACTCTGAAAATCGTTAAGGAGAAACAGCATATATCTGTCTTTAGTCCTGCAAAATTAAGGAAGGGGGACTAATCATTACTTTCACCAGAACACAGCTTAAATCCTCAGCCCTCTGTGTTTGATTTTCTATTACTTGACTTGAACCCATTTTGGAAGCACAATGAGTAGTGTTCTTATCTCTAGGGCAGAGAGATGAAGGAAGGCATCTAAGAATTTAAGTCCCGTTAATGTGTGATGTGAACACCTAAATCCTTCAGGCAGCTTTAAAAGAAACTGAAGCCTAAACATCTAGTTACTCAGTTTTGGAGCACAGGCCGAAATCACAAGAGGACTGGTTCCCATCCTTGTGCTAGACCACACTGCCTCCCAGTTAATTAATTCTATTGATCCGTTTGTTTTTATCAGCCTTTCCACACTCAGCAGTTATTTAGTACTTACCTGGCTAATGCATTTTCCAGTTAAATTGATCTCACTTTTCATATCCTTTCATGCACTTATTTGAAATTTCCCTGCCAAGTGTTTTAATGTTTTCAAGCTGAATGCTGATTCATATTATTTAAAATAGCCTGCAAGAGGGAAAAAAATGTGTAGCAGAGTAACTAATAAAATGGGCTTTTTAAACCTGATTAATGACCAGTGTGGCTAAAGCACCTCCCTCCAACAAAATAAACAAAACAATCCAGACCATTACATCCAGTCGTACCTGCTGAGACTGGATTCAGTTTGCTTCTATAGGGCCATAATAAACTCCTATCTGCTCTCCTGCTCCTTTTCAGTAGCTATTCAGTGTGGTAACTAAGCAATTTAGGTCAATGAATTTATATATTTTGAGTGGTATGTCATGGCAGCTGTTCCAAAAAAAACCCCAAACAAAACAAAAACAAAAACAACAACAAAAAAAACAATCCTCTGTACCTTGCCAACATAAAGCCAAGTCATTCCCAACAGCCAGACTGAAAGCAGATAGCTTTGTACATACTCTGTGGCATTGGCCTGTGGCTGAATCATTACAGGCTTAAGTGATGAATTCTGTATTGGTCAGCAATAACTTACTCCTGATGGTAACTGTTGTGAGAAGCCTCCATGCATATTGAGCAGGGGAGTGTAAAAGGGACCTGAAATAACACAGGACAGTTCAGTGGGGTGATAAGGTCTGAAGCTTTTGCTAGCAAGATTCCTTAGCTTAACTGCAGCTATTGCTAACTCATACAATGCAAACCATGAGGAGGGAAAAAAAAAAAAAAAAACAAAAAAACAAAAAAAAAAAACACACACACAAAGGGGAGAGATTTTAGTCTCATATTGGCACTAATAACAAAAAGACATTAAGCTCTGCTGTCATGCTTCAGAGCGATGCCTTTCCACACCTCCTGTTTATATTCATGCATATTAGAATGGATAAAGTGTTATAGACCGGGTGGAGTTGAGCAAAGGTTAAGCTGTCAACACCAAAGTCACTTGATTGTAGATTAATCAGAAAACCTCTTCCTTCAGACTCAAAGCATCCTTTCAGACAGAAAATATCACCTTTTAGTTAGGGTCTTTACACCTCACAGCCTGGAGATTGCCTGTCTGTTAATCAGCTGAAGAGCCCCAGCTAATCCTGTATACAGAGGGTCTGCTTTAATTCTGGATGGGACTAAACAGTTTTGGAAGTGTCTGTGGGCAGCTGTCATCCACAATGACTTTTTGAGGCAGATCAGGCTGTCACACAGTGATGCTGCTTTGTATACAGTAGCATGGGAAATAACTGATTAGAGGTAGTTTGCAGTCTTACCACTTCAAGTCTATTACTCTGTGCTCAGTGGGAGGCAGTCTTCCAGGGTGACTGATTTGCCATTGCTTCATTTATTTGTGCTCCCTCCATTTTTGTAGTCCTCTGCTATTTTTTTAAATCCATTAATCCTGAAACAAGGTGTCAGGCTGATGTTAGCTCCTTCCAGCATTTTGACCCATAGATTCTAACGGCTAAGTTGAAAAAGCATTGGATTTTAAAACCATATTGGGTCAGTGACTGCAGCAACAGCTTCTGCTTGGAAGTGGTCACCTCTTCGCTTTCAGAGATCACAGTGCAGCCCATACAACAGGGTCTAGTGTAGCTCCCTGGCTGTACCTTGTACAAAGCTAATTCAGAGGAGGAATATCCAAGATGACAAGATGGACAGCATGTTCTGACATAGCAGACACTACAGTCTGGAATAACACCTTTCCACAAACAGCACTGACAGATGTCTCCAAGAAAGCAACATTAGAAGAAGCCTATCCCCACACTGTGTATATCAGCATGAATAAATAAATCCCATGAATACAAGCTTTGTCAATCTACTTGACAAAGATCATAGCCTTTAGATAAGGAGCCCAGCCATAAGCGTGTTTCTATTTCTTTCTTCATCATTAAACTTGGTAACTCAGTGATGGGCAGCTATTCAGTCAGATTAAGGCTTGCAGGAAAAAAAAAAAAAAAAAATCAACGACCACAGTACTTCCCTCCCTCTTTTTTCCATATAAACATTTTTTGGTTAAGTTTACAATAAAATGAATGGCAATGATACTCAAATGTGATCTCCAATGGAGAAAAAATTACAAGCCCATTTACAATAAAAACTATTGTCTAAAACTGTTGTTCAGGCTCTAGGAAGGCTCTTGCATAAGGACCTGTGAACAGAAAACAGCTACCACTGCACTTCATTGGGTGGGATATCTTTTTAAACTAAATGTATTTTCAGAGATTTTTATGACTGCATCTCCTTGGGTCTTATGCAGAGTGTGGGACAGAAGGTAATTGTTCCAATTCTGGCTGAGACTCAAACTGAGCCTGACATTTTGATGAGCTTCCTAAGCAGTAGACAATTGGCAAGTCTTAAAACATTCACCGGTGAGGGATAAGAAATCAGTTCAAATCTCAGATAAATGCCTCAATCAATGGGTTTGAGTCACTAACGCACCAAGTATTTATTTATAAATACAGAATAAGAAGGAACAAGGGCACCTTGCTGCCAAGTGATTAACAGCAGCAACTGGGAGACAGGATAGATATACATAGTGTAGGGACTCATTTGTCTAATTTTAGACATCTACAAAGTTGACTAGGGAGGGCAGACATCTGGTCTGCTGTGGAGGTCTGCCTTTGATTAAGTTGAACTGTTGCTGTTGAAGAGTCTTCTCCAGTGATAGTTACAAGGAAGCTAGACATCAGACCTAGACAACTGTCATTGCAGATGAAGCCACCTCCACAAATTAAAAGTTCCCTCCAGAGAGGTTTTCTACTACCAACTGGAGTAAGATGTTGCAAAAAGTGTGAGACTCCACTCCATAGGAATTCATGAGATGAAGCCAGATGGATACTTGCTTATGAAGAGCACAGCTCATCTGCTAATTCAGGCATTAGGAGTGAAAAATCAAAACTTTCCCTGTCATCATTCATCTTTAAACAGAGGAGCCCTATCTGCTCCTCTGCCTCTCAGATCTAAAGTGTTAATGCAGATACAAGTCACATGAGAAATACAGCATATGAAGGTTTGACAGAGGATTTAATCTTTAGCAGTCATGGTGTTATGACTCTGAACTGCTGTGATGCATTACATCTGATCTACTCCAAATGAGGTATTGTTATGCATGAGCTCAATATAGCAAAAGCAGGGAGGAAGAATAGACAAAGGCGAATCTGGCATTGCCCTGGCTTGATCCAGCCTTGCAACACAGTATCTTGTTTACAATTTGCAGTGACTGATGCCATGATTTGAAAAACATGCTGGTTTCTGAGTACATACGTTCTAGCCTACGTACCACAGTACCAGGCTAGCTGCATGCAGTTACTGCTACTTATATTATGACATTAAGTCAAAGCATCACTTCCTTGCTGCTGAGTTGCAGCTATTTATATTTCCATGACCTTCAATAATACTGAGCATCGCCAGTCAATTTTATTTGCTTGAGATACCTGAGGCAAGTGGTCTGCCCACTCTTGATTATGTGCAATTAAAAGTGACTAGTCCAAAAATTACACTGCAAATCTGCAGCCAAGCTAGGAAAAAAGGAAAATGTTAGACCAATTTAATTTCTGAAGAGTCCTTTCAAATGGACCCTAGAATGACTCAGGCACAGTTGAAAAGCCTGTTTTAAAGTGGCCCATCCATATCAATGCTGTGACCTAGCTGCCATGTTTTGACACATCCAACCCCTTTACATCTCTGGAGTCACATGACAGTAGCACATGTTCTATGCAGATGCACAAATTATATCTTTCAGCCCTAAAACTCAGGCCAACTAGCAGACATTCAATAGAAATCAGAATTGCACATGGCCAAAAAGCCTGTTCTCACCATACTTGCTAGGTGAGAGTGAGTCAGGGAGTATTAAAGCTATTAGAATGACTGGGCTGCCTGCTGGACCATTTCAATAGACATATTTTACTTTTAAAATCTAGTTTGCAAAACCATTTTTTAATACGACAGTGCCTTGGATAAACTGCAAGACATCTCAGCTACCACAGAAGACAACATTTGATATGACCTAGTTTACATTATGCTTACTTTGCACTAAGAAGTGGTAAGAGTACAGTGTGTACAACCGTTACAATACTGCTTTTAATACAAGTGGCAAAGAGCCAAGAATTACTGGTGCTGCAAACACAGCATGTTGCATCTCTGGATATGAGTCTGCTGATTAAACAAGTCCCACTTGCTACCAGCTGTATGTATCTAGATACACCTTGTTTGAGCAGTGTGGTTTGGTGTGTTTTTAATGTCCCAGGACACTGACCTTAAGGACAGATGTTCAGCCAGGAAGCCACTCCCAGCAGGTGCTGCACAGCTTTGGCTGCAGGAGTGCTGGGTGTTTTTGGAGGCCTATTTGCTCTTGCAGAATCCACAGCAGCAAACTGTTCTGCCTTTATTTGGTGAGATCTTCTGGAAAGGTTTTTAGTATCTCTCTGGAGTTTGAGAATTGGGAGCAGGGCACAAGAAGCTTGTCTGTGCCATATTTTGGACACTCATTCCACTTTGCTGGAAGCTTTTGTCAGAGACTGCACTTTTAGGTTCTCTGCACATCTATACGCTCCAAAACGTTGTTCAAGTTGATGCTTATTAATATTCCTATTAAAGTCTTTCAGAATAAAATCTTTCCTAATTAATGTTGGAGTGCCTTTTCCATTATTCATTAGAAAAAATGGGTTAGTCCTTTGCAGCATCTTCCAGAATGCAGTTATTGAGGTTACTCTGATACAGTTCAAGTGTATCCAGCTGCAGCTGTAAATTTCCACTTAGATTTTCTGCCATTCCTCTTTCTCAGAGGAAGATGTGCTCTGGCTGCTAATTCTCCCCTGCACATTTTCCTTTGTGTAAAGCCCAGAGCACACAGGTACACAGCACATGCTTCCATATGTACATACAAAAAACAAAAGCACACAACCTTCCTTACATACAACATAAGTACTAATTGCATCCTCCATACATCTTTTTTTTCCACATCAGTGCATAGTCTGTCATGCACTTGCATATTTCCTTTGGAAGCAGTCTCAAGGGAACAGCTATTAAATATCCATTTGTGTATGTAACGATTAAAACACCCACTCAATATTAGACTTGTCTAAAGACAGTATTCTACTACTCAGGAAATCTTCTCAGTAACAGGTGTTTTGTCATGGGACAAGGCATTAGAAATGAATTAAGGACAGTAACAAGGAATGTCAGACTTCCAGTAGACAAAATAAAGTCTTTAGGCTAATTCCCTAAATTCCAATTCCCTAATTCCTAATTAGGCAATTAACTAATTCCCATGCCATACATAGCTAAACAGTACAAAACTATCCTCCTGTCTGTTAAAAACACTAATTGATCTGAGAAGTGCTCAGTGTTCTTCAAGGCAGGGAATATAGCATCTGGGGCAACACTTCTCCCAGCTCATGTGCTCAAACAAATCAGCTAAAGTGAAGAAAGAAGTTAAGGGAGGGGATTAGCAATTCTGGAAAATACTTCTCCTGTCAGACGTGAAAAAAATGGTTTTGATATATTCAGTCTTCTGTTTCTAATCTATTGTGGAAGAAACCCATCATAAGAAATACAGGCTATGGCCATGAACACCATGATGCTATCTGCTTACTAAGTCAAATGTCATTCAAGGTAAAATTTCTAGCTCACAGAAAAGCAGCACTGGGGTGGGGGCGGAGGGGAGGTATTTGTAGTTTTCTGCCTCAAATACATGGACATGTTCTGCCATTTTCCATTTCATTCTACCCACAATGTAACCCTGTCCAGGGCTAGCATCCAGTGGCACTTAAACAATGTTTTCTTGAATGGTCTCAGGAGCCTTTTAATGCTAAACTAACCTTTTTACCGAAGACACAGCCACCCAGAAGGCACTGAACATCTGCAAACACCAAGGAGATGTAATAAGAGGATTTCCTCCTGAACCACTGACCACTGTAAGCAAAGTGTGTGCTCACTCCTACTTCCATCTCCTACAACAGCCACCTGCTGCTTTCCTTTCATGAGGTCTGCAGGAGAAGGATTTCTAGTTTCGGGGTCAAACCTCAGGCAACTTAAGGATGTGTCTGAAAGCCAACTGGGCCAATTGAACCGATTAGGAATTCAAAGTATTTTTCCCCATTGGAAGAGAATGGTTTACTAAAATGAAAGCTATGTCTACAATGCTCCTATATATTTCCAATAGCTCCCCTCACTAGGATTGTGGAGTAATTCGTGGTTTGATGTTAAACTAGCTTCAGTCTCTGCATGGCAGTTCATCTCTCCTATAAGGAAACCTGGCACTAGACATGGCTGCTTTTTTACCCAGTACAGATGCCTAAAATAGCCTGGAGTCAACCACTTGAACTCCTTCAGCACTTCCCTGGGGCAAGGAGCCTAGTCAGTCACTAGTATCCTTTGCTTGTCATGTAGTTATCAAAGAACTTCTCCCCTTAGGCTTCCTCGTCTTCTACAAATATGTAGTTTTCCATGTAATCATGGAAGTAGGGCAGTTTCTTGACCTTGCACAACACTTGAAGGGATTTACTGAGCTACAAACAGTCAAAGAGCTTTTTTTTGCAATCCTCAGTTACTCTATGGCTAAGTAAAATTCATTGAAATCCATATATGTTTTGACTGAGCAAGAACAAAGGAATGCAGAATATATTTAAAATAAATTAAAATTGTTTCTCTGCCACAGGCTAAAATAATCCCCCTTCCCTTGGGCTTTGAGTTTGATTTGTATTTCAATAAAAGTAAATCAAAGTGGATAGATTTGTGTGTTTTGAAGTGCAAATGCTTTGAAAGCATTAAAGGGCAAATAACAAGGTGGTGTGTTCTCATAGTTTATTTTTATTATTTTTATTTACCCTTTGTTCTTAAGAAACGTGTATCCTTTGTGCTTGTTGGAAAAATTTGCTGCTCTGCAATAAAACAGCTGTAAGAAATGCAGTGAGTTTCTTCTGCAATATTTCCCTATCACTAAGCAATGCCAAGCAACTATTTGAAGTATTTATGTAATTTAGATCTTGATCAAGGTCCATCCTAAAGCCTCTAAAGCCACTGTACTGTTTTGGCTCAACCTGAATATAAGTAAATAATAACAAGCTGTTTTTCAAGTGATAATCAGAATCTAGGTTTTGAGAGCTTGTTTCTGATCTCACTTACACAAGTGAAAAGCAGGAGAAGCACTTGAATCATGGGATTACCTCAATGCAGAAAGCAACGGCAAAACTCAAACCAGGCCCAAAGTGCTTTTGGGAGCTACGATGCCCATTCATAAGGCAGCATTGTAGTTCTAAGTTAATTGGGAGTGAATTACTAGCAAAACACTTGCAGAGATTGCTTTGGACAAACAAACCAAAGCTCGGCGGCAGCACATATGGACAGTTACGACCTTCATGACTATTCTCACAAAGAGTTTTGCACCAACAAGCATTTCATGTGTTTTAGTAAGGTTTTTGTGCAAGGAAGAAACAGGCTTGAATACCCCTCTTATGCTGCTACCTGCAGCCTGTTAACACCAGAACAGAAGTCTTGCCACTTGAGGCATTCAGTGTGCCAATTCTCAGCTTTGTCGTGATGCCAGCCTCCCAAACCACAGCTAATCTCCATCTTGCACTGCAAAGGTCTCAACCCACACAGGAAGCAAATGCCTGAAATCTTCCTCTTGACCACAACTGACCCAAACACAACAGATTTTTTTCCTAATGTGGAAAATTGAGTAAACAGAAGTTGTTTGCTTTTATTTCATCCAATATCTCTAACATTTGAAGGAGCACTTTTCCTTTGAAATAGATCACAGGATCTTATGAAAGCCAAGAAGGAAGAGAGCCAGAAAGGCTCTCAGTGTGTCTGAGCACTGAGGAACATAGACCTTGATAAATTCCTTGAACCATTCTGTGTTCCTCCCAAGATAATTTTATGTCAATATTAGAGGGAGAGCTTTAGGCCAGAGCATGGCTCCAGCATGAAGTTTTCTAAGCTTCAGAGATTTAGAGCCTGGCTTTGGGATCCAGTCTCATTTGAGAGAAATATTTGGTGAATTGCAGCTTGTCTAGCAATGGATATTTGTTTGGTATCATCTGCATACATTCTGAGCAGGCTGACAGAGAAACTTCAGTGAGTTGTTCTAAGAAACTTAGCTTATTTCAAAAGATAATTGAAATTCTTCAGAGATGACAGCAATCAGTTTGTGTACAAGTTAAAGCTCAGTGGCTCTGGATTCAAGATTAAGGGAGAAGCTGCAGGAAAGAGACCTTGCTGTCTTCAATTCCCCAAACTTGGGATGTTCTATTGCTGGAAGTGGTGTTAATTGCAAATGAACAAGTATCTGGCAAACAGGATACATTACTGTCTGTTGACCTAATAATGCATATTATATCTCCCTATGAACTGTGCTTGGCAAAGGTAAAGCACTGTCGCTTCTCATGCTGCAGTTGCTAGGCAAGCACAAACAAGAATGTGCTTCAGTGTGATACATCAGAAAAGAATTCGGTCCACTCAGTCTGAGCAAATGTTGACATGCCTAATGCTCTCTATACATCCCCTACTTTTTGATCCTAAATATAAGGCCAGTCAGCAGGTTTACATTGCTTAGTCATCATCACTGCACACTACTTTCATAAATTGAGAGAGCAGTGGACAGCATTTGCAGTAGTCCCACTGGTCTTCCAGGAATTTCCTTCAGTGAGATCTAGCAATTTAGTCATATATGATGAGGACTTCAGCTGCTCTCCATGAGTCCCTATTTTAGCACATCAGTACCACCTGCAGACCTATGAATGACCTCAGTATAATGTATGACTTCACGAATGAGTATGAATGACTTCAGTATAATGCTTCACTCTCCACTCTAGAGATGCGCTAGTTTACCATTCTGCTTTTACACACCTGATTCATAATACATGTAATTCTCCATTTTTTAAAAAAATGACATCAGATAAAGTCACTTAACCTTAAAAAAAGATTCCATTTTCCAGTAAACTTAAAAAGTTACCGGCAAATGGAAAAATTAACTCTTTCATTTATTGTAAGTTCAATAAATTGGGACAAGAGGGCTGGTAAGATCTGCAGGCACTCAACAACTAGGAAGGCACAAGCCTGCTGGCCAGCGCATGCAGCCTAGCCAGACACAGTGTTCACCAGCCCAAGCCCAGACTGAAGAGATGTGCAGGCATTGATTTCAGCAGGTCTAAGTACTCAAGCACCTTTGCAGTCCAAGGGCTTACATTTTAGCTAGAGACAGACCAGCAGTTGAGTGTTGAGGCTTCAGGTACAACTGCCAGTCCAGACAGTCACAGGAACACCACAAAAATAAAGATACTGTTCACAAGCTGAAGCACATGAATTTCACAACTATACATGCTCTCATTACTAAAAATATGCCACATCCCAGAAGAGTTTATATTAGATAAAAGCTCTGCAATATGATGTTTACTACACTTTTTGTCACCTCATTTAGACACAGAAATTAGAAGCAGGAGAAGCTAGTCCTTGCCAGTACTCACTGCTACTACAGTACCTGGCTGTTCACCAGTGCCAGGTCCTTTAACTCCACCTGGATGGTGCATCTGAAAGAATTATTTTTATCTAGCAAGGCACATTAAAATTGGATACAGCCATTTAAAGAGTTGTTCTAATACTCTAGAGACTTGACAGTCTTCCTTTTCTTTTACACATCTAGAGTGGTTAACACAGCTCTGCTAGGCAAGGTACAAACATCTATCATGAGCAACATACTGACACTGAACTGCAGCCCTCAAGGATTAAATATGAGCATCATGACAGCTTGTACTGAAGAATCAGAACTACCCAGAGTTACAGGATTCACCTTCCTCTGGGGCTAGCACATAACAGGGACCGTGTAACACACTGAGTACAGTTGCTTTTTATAAACTCTTTTCACAGATGCAAATACCAAACTATCATGAAAATTGGCCAGTGGTTTTAACATACTAGCAAGGTTTCAGAGATAAATATGTTTTTGGACATTAATCATGTTGAATCCACTAGCTGTTAGGATACTACAGTATCACAACACACAGCAGTTACTACTGTATGCAAGACATATCCAGAACACTGAAACTTAGGGTGCCCCAACACCCTCGCTTTCCAAATATATTTTCTCTTTAAGAATTCAGCAGAGAGTATCACTTGCCCATTTTCAACAAAACTGCAGCCAGATGTCATCTTTGATCTCATCACCACATAACGAGGACAGATAAAGGACACACAGGTTACACTGCACTTCAGCAATGGGAAGAATTAACTTCACTATTCCTTGCAGCACCATCTGGGTTTAGCAAAGTTAATTCTCCTCCATGTCAAGAGTTCATTCCAGTAAATAATTTTGTTTTCCAAATACTATTTCTTCCTGTTTTTTGTGGATACGCAATGTCTGATCCCTTGACCTACTCCTTCTGTCTTCATTATTCATACTTTAAGCATCTTAAATTGAAAAGCACTGGAGACAACTGGGGAAGGCATTTAAAGCACATTTTTAATATGCAAAGTTGTATGCTGTGATGTATTTCTTATGAAGACTGGAAGGAAAGGGAAGGACCACAACTCCCCAGGCAGAGCTCCCAGCCAGGAAAGCCAGGATCTTGCATTTCAGGGCAGGCTGTCATCAGACTGACACCAGGCACATGGCAGACTGCAATCTCATCACATTTCTGCTTCCCTTGTGCGGAACAGAGCCAGCCATACACTGCCCCTCAGTGCCCTGAGGACAAGGACTGCTGGGCAGCACTTCCACAACATTTCAAGATCAACTACCACAGACACGCAGAGCACAACCATTTCAACAGAAACAAGTCAAGCTCTGAAAGCAAACAGGCTACCACCACCTCAGCCACCCAGTTCTCAGTCTGCTCCACAAAGTGGCTAGCAGGGCACTGAGGCCCCTTTACAAACACTGAATTTCCAAGTCCCCAACAGCTGAAGAGTTTCAACCACCTGACGCAGCCTCACCCAAACACCCAAGACAAAGCTGTACCTTTCTCTTGACCGTCATCTCCATGCAGCTGGGCAGCCCTCTTCATGCAGCAGCCCATCCACCCCAGAGCACCTCCTGCAGTAGCCCAGAGATTCACCAGCAAACCCTTGCAAGGGCCATCTTCCTGCTTTACATACCAGCTGGAGGGTGGAGCTGGAGGGGCCAGCAGAGCCCTTAAAGGGCTTATACCCCCAGTGGAAGGCCTTCTTCTTCATGTCAAAAGGCTCATCTGTATCTAATCTGTGTCCCTGCAACTTGACCCTCCTGAAAGTGTTTTGCCGCATCTAGAAAAATGTCAGTTTTTAAAAGCACTTTTAAATAACATTACAAGGCATTTGATTACATTTCCTGTTCATATTATTTCAAATGGATTTTTTAATCATGCTTGATTATATCAATATCTTATTTCTGGACTACTTAACCATTTTGTTTTAAATGGTAATTGTTTAATCTTCACTTTTGTATTCTTTTACTTTTTTCTGTAGGTCTAACACACTGATGTATAGATGACATGTCATATTGCATCAAATAAATGTTATATAATCTCATTCTAAGTGTATAGTATGGCATGACAGATTACAATATGATTTTTCATCAAATTTATTGTAAAAAACTTTAAGGACAGTAATTAGCATACATCTAAAACACCTTACTTTTTAGATCAAAGTGTCCCTTATTTGAGTTTGTAATGAAATAGTCTAACACTTTGAAGAAAGGAAGTATACTAATTAGAGAAAAAAAGTTGTCAGTGTCTGTAGATTAGCCTGCATTTTTCTTCTTCTTTTTTTCTTTCTTTTTTTTTTTCTTTTTTTTTTTTTTTTTAAGTACAATTTAACAGACCTTCAATTTCCCTGGAAATGCTGACATATCAAAATTTCAAGTGAAAGAGAAATTCAGAGTTTCCAGTTGCTCTCATAACTTATGGTAACTTATTCCATTTGTGGTTGTTCCATCCTTATTGATTCCAGACGTGGAAGGAAATAAGAGTGACAACCACATTTCCTGCACTGTCATTTCTGCCTAGTACCCATCAGGTTTACTGAACTGTCTTCATGTCATTGTATAAAGACTTATAATACGATAGCATCAGGGACGTTCTCTGTCATGTTATCTCTCGTCATAGCAATTAAAATAAATAGCACAGGAGGCAGGAATAGGGCCTTCGCTGTCGGAGCTGGCAAATCTAGAGTTACGTTCCCCTGAATGGATCCCGTATCTGAGGCACCTGGCAAGGCACAGAGATAGGTGATTTCGGTTCCTAGAAATCTGTTGAAGTCCCACTGTTGAGAATTTGGCCGAAGGTGTTCTGTGTTGTTGGAGCCATATGTTTTACTTCTCCTGTTGTGAGCTTGATGGCATAGTGTGGCTTTGCATCTTTTCTCTCTTTTACTTGCTGTCACAACGATCATCTACAATAGCTTAGAAAGTACACCTTGTTACACTGTAGGGGTGGGTGTGAGAACACCAAAACCCAGAGGGAAATCACAAATCCTGGCAGCGTGAAAGAAAATGTCCTGTACAGATATTTTGAATGCATTCATTGGAGATGTCGATCTACACACAGAAGTGCCAGATCTGAAATTCTCCTTGACAGTGCTGTGAGGTTCCCCCTTAAGGTGAAGGATATTTGCAACATGAGATGATATAAATCAGCTCAGGATTTAGGTGAATGGACGGCATTGTATTAGCTATTCGATCCAGTGACAGTGCCATAATATTTGAGATAGCTGTGCTGTATAGAGCAGGCAAACTGTGATGAGAATGTGTGCTTGCTTCTGTAGCCATAGGAGGGTTTTTCGCAGAGAAGCTATGTTTGATCTCACTTCTACTGATGTTAACTGTTTTTATAGGTCATTTCATTATTGCCTCATTGTGGAAACTTGGATTCATTAATATGCAGCAGCTAAAGCCCTTTGCATTTTAAAATGCTAATTTTTTGGTGTCCATATGGCAATAAAATCAAGCTTGGAGCCATCCACCCATATCTTTATATATCTGTCTGTATAAAAAACAATTTTGTGGTCTAGTGAGTAGGGCACTGAACTAGGAGTTGAAACTGAGTTTGTTCCTATATCTGCTATTGACTTTGGGAACAGGAGCATGAACACATTATTATGGGGTACACTTAGTTGTGAATTTCCCATATGCCATCTACTCTTGTGTAATAGCCTCAAAACACATCTCTATCCTAGAAAAAAATAAAGTAATTCAACCCATTCAACGAAAAGCAGGGACTGCTACTTGGTGTTCATTGCGATGCACAGCTGACCATGTGCTGAGGTATAACCTTGGGCTGGTAGCTGCACTGGAGTTTCATATCCCTAGAGCTAACCTGTTTATGTGCCTACTGCATTTCTCTGTGTTTTGGACAAGGTGTTTTGGCTCTCTGTGCATCTCTTTTCCTTCTGTCCTTTGTATTTGTGCTGCCAACCCTTTTGCCAAGCTAGTCTCTCACTGTGTATAAACTTAGGGGGTGAAGGGAAGGAAGTAGGTTGGGGAGGACTCAGGCTCTGCTGACAACCTTGAGTGCAGCCATATAATAAATTATAATGGTGAACATCATCTCTAGCTTTCAGGAGATGGATGTTTTCTTCTGATCAAGTGAAGAGATTTACAGCATTTTCAGGTACTATAAAGCACTACTGTTGGACCCATATAGACAGAAGTAGATGCAGCCTCTTTATAGCTTTTTCTCAGCTCTTATTCCTGGATTTCCACTCTACTGTGTTGCTTCATTTTCCTGTGCCATTTTCCCTGTTGGTTTTTAAATTTGTTTTCAAACAAACAAACAAGGAGTGCTTTCTTTAGCTGAATGCTTTGAATGACACTAGAACTGTTCTACCTGGTGTGATCAGAACAGCATGTTCTGGCTGAGATGCTGAAAACTGGCTCCTGTTGGGATAGCTTAATTGTGTTTCTGCTAATTATCTTTCTATCTATGTCTTATTCATTTTGCTGTAGCAAAGTTGCTCTAAGTCAAAACCTGCTAAATTAGTATTTCTGAATTCTGGCTTTCATCTCTATCCCTACTCCTTATTCAGCCCGAGGTTGGAGGAGATGGAAAGATTCACCTCTCTAGCACTTCTCAGAAAAGAATTGGTCAAGCTTGGACCATTCATGCTGGCTTCAGTTCAAAAACGACCAAAGCCATCCTCTTCTCCCAAGGAGAAATGGACCTACCTGTTCCAGTCCTTGTAGAAGGGTTTCCTAGAAAATGGCAAACTTGTAATAATTCACTGTAAATCAGCAGCCTCTAAATTACTTTTCTTGTGTAGGAAACATTTTGTTATGGGCAGAGAACTTGGACTGTGTAGCCTGAAAAAGGCTATTTCTGCATCAATGATATCTCTGAAAGTAGTCTGAGACTAGTCAGTGATTAAAGATTGGTCAATATACACTGGATAAATGAGTGGCTGGTTTTTTCCCATTTCAAGTATTCTTCTAACTGAAGCACTGTTCGGCAGAAAAGGTTTCTACTTGTAGGAGAACAAACTAGTAAGAGATTCCATCTTCTCATTATTTAAGTCTTTTTTCCCCCAAACAAAAACAGTGTCTGCAACCACTGCAGCCAAGAAATGACATGAATAATTCATTCTAATTTCACACCATTTAAGCTACTTTACTCGCTTCTAATTAACACGTGTAGATTATTTAAGGACAAGAAAATTGCTTTTAAATGCAGGTAAGAGTAAGCTGACTATCCCCATGTATTATATGATGCAATGCCTCCATAGAACCAGCTGTGCTGATGAATTTCCCAGGGTCATTTTAGCTGAAGACAAAAACTTATTTTTTTTTTTTCAAGAATGGGCTAATGATATCACAGCAGATACCATGAAATGTCCAGGATAACATACAGATTAGAATTTTTGAAGTACAGTATTTAACTGCTATTTCATCAGTGTGCCATGGTAGCAAAGACATTAACAGTTACACAGGATAACAGTTTCTTTGTAGCTTTCCCATTGCTTTAGAGCTGGGAATTAATTTTGTGTTCTCCTTCCCTCCCACCAGGAGGGAGGCTTTGAACAAATCAGAACAAGCTTTGAAGAACACAAAGCCTGAAAACGGGCCTTTGCAATTCAACTTCTGTGTGCTTAAGATTTTTTGAGTGCTGAAAGCATTAATTTGAGAGTCAGGCATCATTGTACTGGAAAAAACCCTCCTTTCACAGGGGCAGATGCTAGGCAAGTCCTGGCATCTTTAACGTCTGTCAGGATGACATGGTGAGGGCAGACTTTATTCCCAGAAGGTCTAATATCCCTTTTTTCCAGGTTTTGTAGAGAAGAAAATCTGAGACTCCTTTTGGCGTAAATGCTTCCTGGAAATGATTAGTCTGGAGTTATTTAGTGTAAAGTGGAATGTAGCTGGAGCTGGTTTCTCCTAAAAAAAAGATTTCCTCACACTTTGGAGGAACGGCTGCCATTTTTCCAGCTCCTGTTGACACAAGAAAAAGCTATTTATACTTGGAAATCAGACCAGAACTTGAGACGTACTGAGCAAGAGATCTATCATTCCCTGAGAGCAGACAGCTGCATCAGTGATAACAGCAAACCAGTGCTCAATTCTGCATCCTACTTGCAGCTCCACTCCAGTTTATGGATGCAACACAAACCCCTAAGCATTATCAAACACAGCTATCAGTATTTTCAAATAAGGTCATGCTTGGGAGTTGGAAACAGGCACTTCCATCTATTTTTTTGCCAACAAAATGTCTTCTGACCTTTGTATTTTAGACTATCCCTCTATAAAATATCCATTAGCATATGTACACTACTGTCTTCCGGTGGCCTTTGTATGTGATTATTGTGTTTGTGCAGTAAGTGGTCCACAGGTGTGTTGGAAGTCATAGTACTGCACTGTTTTTAAGGGGAAACACCCTTCTGCTGGAAAGTCCAGGCCTGTTAGGCTGATTTCTGCCTGTACACATGGTGTTGGTTATATCTGTCTTCATGTGGATATTTGTAGTAGAAACCTGTGTCTAAATCCTTTGTCCAGATCCCTTTTGTAGACTATAGAAAGATCTAGGCTACCTAGAGCACTATAGCAGACATTGAAAAGAGATAAATCACAGTCTGGAAATACTTGTTTCTCCCTACTGCAGAAAGGGAGCTTGAGTAGGTAACACAGAAATGGAGGTCTTCACAGGAGGTAGGAAGAATCATATGTAGAGTTCTCATAGTTGGCATTTATCTGCCATAAACAGAAGTCAATGTAGATACGGAGTCATTATAATGTTCAAGGTTCTTTGAACTACTGTGAAAGAAACAATGAACCAAAAGCCCGGAACAAAATGGTCACCTAATTATCTGAATCGGAGAGAAATTAGTATGGAGAACTGGTCTAACTGCTGACCTGTGTGAATAGTGAATTCACTGTAAGCTCAATAAATGAGATAATTATATCTAAATTTCATTTTATAATTAAAAATATACAATAAATGAATCACCTCTTATCTTCAAATAAATTTATATCTGAGAGCCAAAGTTTGATTGTTTCTAAATAAAACAGTGGTTATCAGATTAAGGGCAAGTGCATTTTTAGGGTGATTAGTTAAAAATCTTAAGAAAACAGAAAAAGAAATGGGATGCTATTTATGCAGGACAATCCTTGCATTTCCATAGCACTAAGTAAGAGGCAGGATAATAAACATCTCATTAAGCTGCTGACACTTATTTATTTTTGTTTTTTCATAAGGAAATGTTTTAATTCTGCAAACAAGCAGAGGCAAAACTTGGTTTTGTGCAAGGTTTTAATTGCTGGCTAATGCTTTGCCAAGTCCAATGTAATGCTTCTGAAAAGCTGATACTTGTCACATCCCCTTTATATGGCTGATCCTTGTGGATAGATCAGAGAGGCTTGCTGGTGTGTGTTTTGGCAAGCATTACCCTGATAAAAAGCATGTTTTTATTTCAATTTTGGATCATGGAAGGGAGACAGAACTGAATTCATTTTACTTGATGGAGGCAAATGGCTGAGAGATGAAAAGGACCTCAGTAAATACCACCTATTTCTTCAAATCTCCAGCAGGAAGATGTTTGATTGTCAGCTAGGTCAGATGATGATGACTTCTGAACCTAGAAGCCCCAGGTGGACTCTGATGGTGCTTACTGCAGAAAACACGGTGAGAAATAGCCCTTCATCCAAAGACTTCGCAGTCTCTGGCCTCATTCCTGCAGAAAGTTTGTGCCTTTTTTTTTTTTTTTTTTACTAATCTGCATAAAATTAATCATGGGTAAGTATTTGCCCGATTGAAACATGAACGGACAGATCAGGCAAAAGAATGAAAGAGGGGAAGACTTATCCTCATTTCACAGATGCCCTGATCTGCTGGCTCGGAGTTTATGTGTGCATAAAGCCAGCATAAATCACTCCTGATCTGGATCAGATGTGTCCTGCTGGGCAAGCAGCAGAGCACAGATCGAAGATTAATGATCATCGAACCAGAGACCTATGCCTCTGTGCCAGGATAAGATAAAGCACCCTCTGGGGGACTCTGTCTTTCTCCTGACAACAGCAGAAGCCAAGCAGAGAGCTTGGACTGGACACGTGATTTTAGATAGCTGAAGTTAGGTCAGATGACTTTCCCTCCTGAGAAGTTAACTGACTTGACTGAAATCAAACATGAAGTCTTTGGCATAAATCAGACCCTATGCTCGGGAAGATAAAGGAATAAAGTTATTCCGACTACAAAAAGGCATTAATAAAATATCCAGAATGTCACAAGTTCAGGGGTAACACTGCTAATCATTCATACTAGCTTTTATGCAAATTCACTCAGCACATATACACACCAGTGTTAATTTTGCGTGACAGTCTTTGGTCACAGCTAGCCAACAAGAAGATCTGTAAAACAGATCTTCATGTGAATGAATTCTTGTGGATGAATGAAGGATGTGTCTGCAGAAAGCTTGTTTAGATGAGTAGAGGCATTTTCCAATCTAATTACATTTTTAAAATAAAATCTGTCATTGGAATAGATTAATTGGTTTTAGTTGACTTAAATTAATTCACTTTATTTGGGGACTTGGATGGACAAGTTTTTTTTCACTGAAAAATTAATTTTGTCAGAAATATACAAACAGCAGTAGAAAACTGATGACAAGAGTATGCTTGGCAGGGCAAGTGGTACCAGTATTGTAGGTTTCCTAGTTGCAGTGATAAAATCTATACAGCACAAGAAAACAGAAAAATGAGCCACAATGCATCAACTATTACTCTTAACTTATCTACCGCTGTTACTTCCTTCAGCTATTTTGCTTCCGAGTAGCCTGAGTGTAAATGAGAAAACATGTTGCACCATAATTTTGTACCTTAGCCTGCTGGGAAGAAGATACAAAAAAGACCCGTTGTTTCTCTAACGTATCTCCAAGTTTCAGGGGTACTTCAGAGGTGTGTGAGGTTTTGCTCACTCTCCACTCCGCCTGGGCTGCGACTGAAGGGTACGATGTACAAATGTATGATGGTTGGGGAAAAAGCGTTGGGGAGGACCATTCAGGGATGCTCCTGGCATTCCTGTGATGCTGGCTGTTGTAGAGGGAGGTTGCACTTCATCCTCCTCTGATGCCTCCTCCCCGCCCTGCCAGGAGGAGACCTACATTTTATTTCCATCGAATCCTCCAGTTTTCAAATGAAACAACATTGGAATGTAGCAGCTCTTGTTCTGTTAGAAGTGCCCTAATTTACTCTGAATTAGACCCTTGCTGCACTGGCATAAATCCAGGCACTTTACCAGATGAATTATGAGGCATGTTGCTCACCTTTACTTCCCCCAAGCCAGTTGTTTTCCACAATGCTGCCATCTTGCAGTTACAGGAAATGTGATGTTTTACACTCAGCGCTGCTGTTAGCTCCTCGTCGTACCTTTATAGCCTGAGCATCCAGATAGAGATGAAACCCATTATACTTCACAGCAGTTTGAACACAGGTCCCTGAGTTGATTTATCTCCTTTATCCCTGTGCGGTTGGGTTCTCTCCACTACTTCACTCACATCTCCCTGATTTTTTAACTACAGGATGTGACTAGTGCCTGAATTGTAATTTTCCATGCTTTCAGGCATGGTTAAGGTATAATAAAATCCTCATGCTCACTGGCTGTGTTTGGATCAAGGTGAGTGGAGCTAAAAATAGTGGTTTTAAAAAAGAAGCAATCTTTTTTCTTTAAATTTACAGTGCTGTGCATGTTTATATTCTGCTGAGGCTTTGAAATAGGTTTTAATTGGGCACAGCTCTTTATGGCTTTTACACCCTTTGTTACCGGCTCTGAAGCTGTTTCCAGATATAAATACTTAGGCCAAATTTACCCCTGAAGTAAGCTACAGTTTGGTTAATGTCAAAAGACAGGTGTTCACAGCAGCGTGAGATTGTTTCCTTGCTGTGTTCAATGGAGGTTGGGCTCTTTGCTGCACAGGGTTGAACCTTATACCTTTACCTCCCTGCTTTCTAGAGTGAGAAGTCCCATGCAATAACTAATGCTCTCCCCACAGTCATAGCGGAGTGATGCCAAAAGCAAGCTGTCAAACCATCTCCTAAGGGATTTGAGAGCTTGCTTGGCTCCTTGGGACCAGCAGGTCACTTTTGTTTTTAGCTGGGGAGACAAACCTGGAAGTGTGGAAAAATTGGATGCAGCCACTCAATGTCTTTTTGTCTGTCTTCTTGCTACCCGACCGTGCAGAGCTCACAAGAGCACACAGCGGAAGAATCACCCTGTCCTGATGCTTCAGGATTGCTTGGCCCCGTCACAGCTGGGAGTCCTGCTTTGCCTTTTCAGTGTGACAGTCCTCCAGAGAGCACACGGCCACTCACTGAGCCCACTGGGCCAGCTTTAGGCTGTGCGCTGGATTCTTGCATCCTCACAGCAGCTGTGCCTGACGCTGGCTGGGCTGCCGGCTGCATGAGATGTTCAGCTGCCTCTTCTGATGGGCATGGGCTACACAAGAAGTCTCTTGCAAAACATAACATCAACAGCTGGAGAGAGAGAAAAAAAGGAAAAAAACTCCCTCTCCAGTTTACACTCCGACATGGTGCAGCGAAGCCCAGTATTGTTATTAGCCACTGGTGTTTGTGGCTGTTATCTGCCTTGACAGCTCAGGCCTCCAGGCAGCCCTTCTAAATGCTGCTGATGATTTGTTGCAAATATTAAACACATTGCAATTATTTGTCAGCAGTATAGCTCTCCCCCTTTGCCCTGTGGTCTTCAGATACGTATGATAACGTGTGGGTTTCCTGAGAAATGATCTACTCTTGCATCAGGACAGAGCTCCCAATGTCCATCTTCATGAGTGAGTTATTAGATGACAAACATTGGAGAGGAGCAATTGCCCATCACAGAGCCCTCTCAAACTGATGGCAGATGTGTTTGCAATCTCCTTTCAGGTAGATGCAAGGTACTTTTTCTGGTCAAGACTATTTGAGCTCTCACTGCTGTGGTTGTACGGCAGCAAGTTACCAGGTAGAGGGAGGTTTGTGTGACTAGTCTTACCAAAATCAAGAGCTGAAGCTGATGAATTACTTGGTTGCTTAAAAATAAGCATGTGCCTAAATACTTCCCTGAATTGATTTCAATTCTCATACAGTAATTAAAACTTTAATGTTGGTAAACAAAAGAGTATCAATACATTTATTATTGAGATTTTTTTTTTGCTGTCTGAGAAAAAACCCAAAGCTTTTCTCTCTGTACAGCTTATTTTTCTCTGAATAAGATACATAGAAAACCTGAACAGCCTTTTGATTCATAATAATCTGCTAATCATAAATAAATACTGTTACTTCTTACAAGGTTTACCTAGCTCAAGCTTTAACTAGCTGCAAGGTGAGCCATTCAGGACTGCTAGGACACGGCTAAACCTCTTTCTAAAAGACATCCAAAAAACAAACCAAAAAGACTTTTGGATGACTCTTGAACACATAGCAAAAGATTTTTTTGCAAGTTGCAGGCTGAGTTTCAGAGGCACACAACACTTCCAGAGCTGAGCCGTAGGTCCTGCCCTGCCTTCCCGCCTTTGAGAAGCTTGGGGGATATTTCTGGAGGTGAGTGCGTGAACCAGTGCATGCTCTGCAGCCATGTGCTGTGCAAGATGAAGTAGCAGTAGCTGCCTTTCCAGAGCAGCCATGGAAAGTAACAGGCCATTGATCCCATCAGTAAGGCATGAACTGGTTTGAATTGCAAAACTAAATCAGTCATGAAATGGGGAACAGAATCTTTCTGCCTCATAGAAAGATCAGTACGGTCAGAGATGCTGGAAGGATTCTATGCCTTTGCTATGTTGCTGATTTTTAACTTAAATAACAAATAAATTAGGGTTTCTGCTTAACCCTCAGGGTTGGCATAATTTTGCTCCCTTTGTGTGTTTTAGTGATTTAGTTGGGGGCAGTTACATTTATGCTGAATATTTGTGCAGATCCCACCCAGAAAGCCTACAGTTTTCAGTTCTTAGGGGGATCTTATCCTGATGGTAATTTCTGAGGAAAGAACATTCTTTTTACCGACAGAGGAATGCAAACCAGCAAACTCAGTCGTGGTTTTCAATGCTTCTGTAGTCATCAACTAGTGTCTGAGTAATGATTTGGTATTGTTATTCCAGAAACATGTCTACAAACAAATGGAAAGGCAACTAGTGGTTCTTTGGTAAAATTTCCTAGTATAGATTTTTGGATTAACTTAGTGTTATTGATTTATAAATTTCATTTGTATACAATGGCACTGGAGTTCCTTTTCTCCCTGTTTAATACATGTCATATACTGATGTTTTGTTAAAACGTTTTAGATGAATTAGAAAGAGATCTGGGTCAGGTATTATCTGGTTCTGAGCCATCTCTGAATGAAGTCAAATTATCCACTTCAGAGCCACTCATTATCTGCTCACATTTTTGAGTGGATGATGATGGTTTTTCACTTGGAACATAGTAACCTCCACTTAGATTCTGGCATTGATGATATATATAACATGTGGTCATGCACCCACAACACAACACTTATTTGAATAAAATTACCTTTAGAAAATAGTCACTAAAATTAAGTAGAAAACCTTTTCTGTCCCTCTGCCATGACATAATTTGGCTGTTTTTATGCTTGGTAAATAACATCTCAATTCAGAAGAAAGAGGAGACAATAGGCCAGATTCTGATCTCGTACCTCATAGCACAAAATACCACATTCAGGAATAGTTCCTCTGGGATGAGTATGGAATAAATGCTGACCAACAGATTTGGAAAGTTTCTGCCTCCTTTCCTGACACTCAGATTCATTAAAGATACATTACATACTGGAAAGCATTCATGTACAAAAGTACAGCAGGTCACAGAAGTACATTAAGATCTCTTTTATCTGGATCAGCTTGTGTATGTTGATCACATACATATACATACATAAATGTACACACACTCAAAGAAAAGGTGATTTTTGGTAGCCCTAAGAGAGGTAATTTTAGGCATATGAGTAAATCAGTAGACATCATTAGCTATATATGGAGTTTTGTAAAGCCCATTTCCAGACTTCCTCTGCATGGCTTGCCTGTCATGAGAGCTCGTGAAGGACCCAGTCCTGCATACACAACATATCCCCAGTGAAGTCAAGGGTTCTGATGTTCAAATGCGAAATGTGGACATGCTGCCTGCATTTACTTCAGAGAGGAGCAGAGCCACTTTGAAACTCTTTGCCAGTAGGAGCTCAGAAGGCAGGATGGACCCTTGATCAAAGAAGTGTATTCCCAGAAGAAGCCCGAGACTGGAGCAAGGCATTTAAAAGGAGAATGATAGAAAGGACTTTAAAGAAGGAAAAGTGTAAGGATAGAATTTACTGCCACTTGGGAGTATCTCATTATTGATGAAATGCTTACTCTTTAATTCTTATAAACAACAGTATATCATCCCTCCTTCATTAACTTATGAAAATGGTTAGAAAGAACAGGTTCTGTTCCAAGAGGTGAAGTGACTTGTTGCTCTATTCTTCTTGTTTCCCATGCCTGTTCCAGACTGCCCTTCTCCCTGCTGATTTTGGGGCATATCCTGAAAGGTTAGAACTTGAAAAAAGATTGAATCATATTTATTTTTAAGCTTTTCTTTTTTTTCCAAATAAAAAGAGCACCTTGAAATATGGAGTATTTTATATAACTGCAAGGTAAAGGAGACTTTAGTTTCATGGATTAACCGTGCCCGCCTTTTTAATTCAAGGACAGAAGATGAACTCTAACTGTACTAGTTCCCTTATAGAAAGGTTTTTTATGAATATAATTAGATTTTTCTCTTTTTTGCTCTATTTATCCTGCTCTTTGTGTACTTTAAAAGATTTCTTTGTTTAGAATTGTAATGATTTTTGTTAGAAACTATATTCATTTCACGCCCGTCTTTTATAGTATTGATGGATGCTGTTAAAGAATAGTTCTGCTCTCTACAGAGCTGGCTGTATTTTAATAGTGCATAAAAGGCTTTGTTCGCAGTGGTAGACTACTGACTTACTGCTAGCCTTGAACAGGGGCAGTGGAGGGAGTAATTCTTTTAATTGCTCCGGGCATATGAGGAAAGTCGTCTTTGGCAGTCTTTCATCTGTTCACATTCACTTGGTTGTAGTTTCCCTCATCCCCTTGCTCTGTCCATTGTTATATGTAGAGGAGAAGAGTCAGACGCTAGACAGAGTCCCTGTGGCGCGGACAGTCCAGCCAGAGCTATGTCCTCTTCTGCACAGGACTGCTGGTATAGCGACCGTTTTGGTTGCCAAGAGGTAAAGGAGACAAACTCTAGCAACTCCATTAGAGATGAAACTCCCACCAGTGCATTTGTCTCATGCTGCTCCTATTGCAGAGCTGGCTGAATGGAAGATGTGTTCACACCTCACACAGCCACCAAACTACCAGCCTATGCTGCAAAGGGCAGGAGGCATGGGCACACAGGAGCCTCGAGCGTGCTGGAGGCATGGGTACCCAGGAGGCATGGGTGCAGAGGAGGCACAGGTGCACTGAAGACATGGATACCCAGCTTGATCATGGCAGTAGCCTCCTCAGTTGCTACAGCTCTTTGTCAAAGCAATGTGAGCCAAGCCCTGAGTATATGTTATGGAGTCAGGCAAAACTCAGAGGCTCTTTGCAGTATGAAATGAATGCAATCTATTTTGCATATTACCATTGCATAAGTGGAGATTGCAAACTGCAAGCTCTACCCCAGAGAGGAAAACAGAGAAAAGACACCTTCTAAGCAAAAGAAAAGTAAAAGCGCAGTAGGTCAAACTTTGAACAGATTCTGAGGAACAACTTACTGAAGGCAAAAAAATAATAACACAAACTTCCCACAGCATATCAGGAGCCAGAAGCCTACCAGAGAGTCTTGGGGGGCAGACAGGTGCAATGGAGCATAGGGGAAAGATGCATAATGTGCTCTGGTGTTCACTGTTCTGTTCAGGAGGGTTACCATGGCAGAGACTTTTTTCTTAAGGAGGACAAGGTGGAGGAACTGGAGTGCTGACAGAAGACATCTAGGGATAAATCAATGAAATGAATCATACCAAAGTTCCAGGAGCAGATGGGATTTGCTCATGAGTTCTAAAGGAGCTCAAATACGAAATTTTTCATCTGTTAATGGAGGGATGTAAATCTGTGGTTTACATCAGCAGCAGAACAGAGAAATAAAAGGTTGCAACTGCAAATTTTTAAAGACTTCAGAGGAAGGGAGTCTGGAAATCCAGGCTAGCAGACATTTATGATGCAAAGGGAAGTGTAGAAACTATACTAAAGAATGGAATTGGAAGACAGAGGGATAAAGATGACAAAACAACAAAGAACTGGCATGGTTTTGCAGAGAGAAGCCCTGCCTCACAAATGTTTTTGTGTTTTTGAGGAGTCAGAGAGTATGTAGATAAGGGAGATCATAATATACTAGGATTTTCAGGAGCTTTTGACAAGTTCCCACCCTGAAAGGTTCTTAAAGAAATTAAGCTGTCATGGCATAAGAGGAAAGGTCCTTTCATGAGTTAATAAGTGGATAAAAGCTAGAAATTAAGGTCTCACATTGGGGGGGGGGGCCTTCTACCCCATGGGTTCTATAGGGATGCATGTGAGGTGCTGTGCTATTCAGCATGTACACAAATGATATGCAAAGAGCTGAATAGTGAGGTAAAACCAATTGCTGTTGATGCAAGTCTCTTCGGGACAGTAAAAACTGAAATGAATATAAGAAGCTGCAGAAGCATCTCATGGTACTGAGGAACTAGGTGATAAAACAAGATGACATTCACATGTCAATAAACACAGAGTAATAACCATTGGAAAAAATAACAGTAATTATAACCTACATAGTGATGAACTGCAGATTACCTATTAGCATTCAGGAAAGAGATTTTGGAGTCACTGTGAACAGTGCTATGAAAACATTAGCTCAGTGGGAGTCAGAAAGTGCAGAGAATTTTAGAAATTATTAGCAAAGGAATGGAGAACATACCAGGAAATGTAATTAACCACTGTTCAAACCTCTTGAAATCTATGTATAGCTTTGGTTCCCCTGAGATATAGAAGAGCAAGAAAAGGCATGCAGAAAGGCAATGAGGATGACAGAAAGTGTGAAACGGCTTCCTCATGAGGCAGCTAAACAAGGAACAAGTCTTCATTCCTTCCATTATATGAGAATCTGCAGGCCTCAAACAAAATTTGAGGAGAATTTTTAAAAGAAATCAAAAGAAATTTTTTTTCCTATACAGGGCATCTTTAAGCTCTAAGACTCATTACTGCAGGATATTGTGGATGCTATATTCAGTCACGTTAAAAATTAGGAGATAAATTAATGCAGGAAAACTCTATCACAGTCAGCCAACGATAAGATGCTGGTGCAGCCATGGATGGGTACGGCCTCAGCAAGGTGCAGAAGGGTAGAAGGTGAGAGAATATGTTAGGAGAAGGATCAGTTAACCTGTTTGTCAACCTTTTTGCTGAACATCTGGTACTAGCAAGTGTCAGAGATAGGATTTAGGGCTATGGAGGCCTCAGAGCTATCCTCTACAGCTAATCTTCTGTTCTTATGTACAGAGAATTTTTATTTATTTAGAAGAAAGAAGCTAAGCCTTACACTGCAGGAATTAATCTTCTAGGCAGAATCCAACAGGCAGCAAACAGATGGATTTTCTGTCGCTTGCTGTGGGTATTGTCTTTTCTGATTGTGCCCTTGTCTTTTTATTGTCTTTTTTTTTTATTTGACCGTCTGCTGCTTGCAGTGTCATGTGATCTCTCTCCTTAATTACGCATGGACAACAAGAAGCGCTCTACCAACTGATAATATTTAATTTATTTCTAATTATACTGCTTTTTAAAGTGAACCTGACACAGTAAGTGTAATTCTTTTGTTGTTGTCAACTTTGGTGCAACTCTGTGGGATGCCCATGACAATAATCAAGGAAATACAGCTGTTCTTAAATAGAAAATCTGAGGTGAATCATGGGCTACTGTTGCAGCTTCGTCATTCTGACTAATCAGTTTGAAGACCTGTCCTGTGCTGCTTTTGTTATTTCTTTTCATTTCTCTTCACTGTGGCTGAGTAGCACAAACAGCGTTACACACTTTGACAGGATGCTGCGGAGTTGTTTCTCATTACACTCGATCATAGGTCACTTGTACTGCAAGCCCCTGAGAACCTGCAAGGATTTTTCTCTTCAACACTAAACACTTCCTAAAGGACCTTAGGAAAAGATATTTCTGTTGCTTTTAAGGGTTAGTCCCTTCTGGCCTTTACAAACAAGAACCTATGACACTTAATTCTCACCCACACTAGGATATATCATATATTCTGCATTAGGGCTACATTCTAGTTGGCAGGTGTTCTTCCCACAGCGTTTTTTCTACTTCAGGATCACACAAAGCTTCACTAGCATTTAGAAATTAAATCTTGTAATTTCCACGCATAGATTTCACAGTAGTTTCATTTTGTGGAAGTGAAACAGCAGCAGTCAGAGCTTAAATGGGAGAGTTTCAAAAGCAGCTAGTTACTTTGGGCAGTCAGGCAACTCAAACACATCTGAAAATTTGCACTTTGCTATTTCAGTTTGGCCTGCACAGTTGCGAGCTGGTGCACTGGATGGCATTGAACAGCCCCAGGCAGGAGCACCCCAAGCAGAGCTTGCTTGGGATGGTTAATAGCTCATTTGGGAGTCAGGCTGAATTGCTGCAGCCCTGTTGCTCTTGCCCAGCTAATCAGTGGTAAGATACAGCCTGGAAACCAGCCCCTCTTTCTTAAGAGTTTCTAGACCACACTCCCTCTCCTTGGGGACGTGTGTGCTGCACGGCACACTGATGTGGTCGTAGGAATTGTACTGGCAGGTTGTGTTGTTCCGTTAATCAGGTAGGTGCTGTACAGAGACCTAACACAATAACATCCCTGTTGTACGCACAAGCACATGCACACGCACACATGTGCATGCACTAAAATGATGAATGGTTGAATGATCGAGTTTTAATCTGAATTAATGTATTCATTCAAGCTGTGGCTTTGCCCATGTGAGGAACGCTGGTGCATTTCTAATTTCTTTTTCACACCAAATTGTCAGCATAATCTGCTGGCAGAAGTCAGAACTGCTGAAAAGAGGACAAAGGAAAGGGCTTGCGGAGGAGGTGGGAAAAAACATATATTGAGTCAAACACAGTTAGACTGTCACTCAGGGGGTGGGTGAAAACAGACGGCTGATCTGTGTGATATGAAAGTGAGCTCTAATAGGGGTAGGAGAGAGTATCAGGCAGATGGTATGTTGAGCCCGCTGCTGCTTATTGTATTGATCTTGCATCTCTGTTACCTTGTGCCCCCCTCCCACCCACCTCTTTCTTTGTTTTGCACTCATGAGCTAATATGTGTGTATTTACAGGGCCTTGCCCAGTGGGGTCTCCTTCTCCCTTCTCCAGCTAGATTTCTTGGTATTGCTGAAAGACATACATTGAATGCTTATACCTCATTTAAAATACTGAGCTGCCCTTTGGTATTATCATTGCTTTCATTACCCAGTCCACAAGTTACTCCCTCTTGCACTGTTATTACTTCTTGTATTAGAAGACACCCTTCTGAATATGTCAGCTACTGGATGGGAAAGAAGATCAGTGGCCAAACTGGTGTACTCATTCAGTTTATACTACAAGAGCGGCCTTTTGGTCTTTCTCTTACCTTAAAAGATATTAATCAAGTCTTCGCCATAACTAGCCATAAGGAACAGCACTAGGGAAAATAACCATTTCATTTTGTTAAAGCCATTGCCCAGACAAAAACCAGAGTGATGAGTTCCTGTTTAACTCCTTTCTTCAGTCAATAACTGAATCATTTACCTGGGAAGAGAAAGATCAGATTTCACCTCATTCATATGAAGGACTTGAACCCAGCTATCTCAAATTCTAAGCTAATGACCAAATCTCCATGGTTCAAGCTATTTCTTAGCAAGTGTCTCCCCTAGTTCTCATGAGAAATTTCCGCGTGGATGTGAGTAATACTCCAAAGGAAAATTTTATAAAATCTAGTACATCTCCATGAATATTTTGGTTTTGTCATTCTGCACTTTTTTGAAAGGCTCACTTCATCAGAGTCATCACTGATTGGCTCCACATAAGCTTCCTTTGGAAAAGAAAGCTCTTGACTGGTTCACTGAGCAGATTTAATCTTGATGGCTATGGGACAAAATCAATACAGAATCTCCAGCCTGGCTGTCTTCAGAGTAACTGCATTATAAACGATTCCAATGAATATTTACGGAGGATGCTTTGCAGTTTTTACTCCCTTCTAATCTCTGAGTGATGATCTAACAGGATTGGTGTAAATGCTGTTCCATATGTCCTGGTGATAGACATTAATAACTGTAATAATGCATGAACAAAATCTGTGATGGTAATGTAAAATCTTTTAAGTCTAAATTCTCTACTATCTTGACTCTATTTCATGACATTGAGCTCTGCAAAAAAAGACAATCTCATCTTTCAGAAAAACAATTTTAAAAGGTATAAAGTATGGAAGTAACACATAACAGAACTCACCACATGTTCACTTAATGATACAGACGGGGGATGCCAAAGTCCATTCAGAAATATGGGGAATAACATCTGTCCCTGACTAATTCATCCTATGGAGATGGGACCCTATATACCAGGGTAGTTTTGAGATGGAGTTACAGTGGGAAAGCTCTGAAAAAATGAATGCTCATAAAAAATATCCATGATACATATTTTTAACTTCGCTATTATGGCTGACTCAGAAACAATAATGTCTTGTTTGCTCTGTGTTTCTGAACAGCAAACCTTGCCTTCAAGAGTGTAGGTGATGTCAACCATTAGGTTGTCTTCTGGCACCAGAAATATACCATGTAATAATATGATGTCTCTGTGTGTCTGTTCCGGTGAATGACTTCCTGAAGGAGCTGAGTAAGAAAGACCAACATTTTCCTTGATGTTGACATTGCTCTTTCATCCTGCAGCATTAGCCTGTCCCAGTGTCCTTCACTGCAAAAGGGTCATTTTTCATATAGCCAAGCAGTACTTTCTCTGCATTTAGCAAGGGAAAATGGGGGAAAAAAATGGGGGATTTATCAGAAACAAATCAGAGGGGGAACAAGTGGTGAGGGGGAAAAAAAGCATGGAAAGCTCATTCCTGAGTCTGCTGAGATGGCTCTTGAGGCTGTGAATTTGGAGCTCCCTGCAGCAGACCTGTGTTCACATTTGAGGAGATCTGAGACTGACTACTGAGCCTTGTCCTTCCTCAAGAAAGAGCTGGCTATGGTTCAAGCCCAGCCCTTTCCACTGTAACTGCCACCTTAAAGTTAACACCTATCCACTGCAGAAACCAGATGGAACAAAAATTTCTTCACTTTGTGATTCGGTACATGATTCTACACATGAGAGTATACAAACTGAAAACTTCTGTTCTTGTGAAAAATATATACAAATGAGACATTACAGGTCAGAGAGGTGGGAAGGAGGAAATGACACGGAGCAACAGGTCTGATGGGGCTCTTTTTACCTCTTTGTATTTTACTTGTAATTACATATTCTGTGGACAGCGCCACATAGCAGCTGAGATAGTATAGTCTCTTGTACTTTATGGCGGCAACAAAAAACTCTGAAAAATTACTGCTCTCTGTCCAGCTTGGTGTATGTAATTCTCTGCATTATTTATGAACTTGCCCACAACATGCTGTATAACAGGAGTTCTCTTTGGGGGCTCGAGGTTCAGAGGGGATGGCAGCTGCCTTTGTTTTTCCATATTCTTTGCCCAAAGCATCAGAAAGAATCATAAATTGCAGATTGTTTAAGCAGTAAGAGCCAAAAGGTTTCTGCTGATGATGGAGAAACAGTTTATAGGAAGTAGGACATAAGGTTCAGCAGGGCAAAGGATTCCACTCAATTTCCAAAAATACACACTGTGATTAAAATAGCTTTATCGCTCACCCTACATCTCCCAGAACCAACACCACTGCCAGTGTGAGCCTGGAAAGGAGGGCAGTTGGCGCAGAGACATTGTGCCCTCTCGCTGCCCGGGCGTGGAGCCAGCTGCATACCTAGCAAGCACGGCAGCTGTATGTGACCATCCCTCTGAGTCACATCTGTGACCCATAGCCTGCATCTCTTACATACCCACAGCACTTGCAAGATACTTTTTGTAATGCAACTGGGACATCTAGTGCAGACAGGACTACCAAAGGGAACCGTTGTGGGGACTGCTGTCTTTACAGAAACACTAGACTGATCCATGCAGGGTATCAAGGGACACCAAAGACTTCCACAACGTGTGTCTGTCTGTCCTCGAGGAGCTTTTTCTAACCCTGACAAGCAGTCAATGTGGCAAAACAACTGTTGTCAATGCACAGTGACACTCCCATAACTGTTTTGGAGAAGAGTGATGAATACCGTGTCCAAATGAAGCCACTGGGGGAAATTAAACCACTTGTAATGACCTAGATTGGAATTTGGCTGAGACACTGGGACTAATTACTTGTTCTCCTGTGGAAAGTGGTGGGGGATCTCATCAGAGATGATGAGCTTGCGGTCTCTCTGCAACAGCAGCAGTCCCAGCACTCAGCCTGCCTCAGCACCACCCTGGGACATTGCTCAGAACAGACTGGAATTTTGGCTAGATGGGGAGAGTGAGGAAGTTTACATAGCTCGATGAGCAAAAGCATGAAGTTAGAGGCTGCAAAGGAATACTGGAGCTTCTGTTTGCTGAAGGATGTAAAGTGCACAGTGTTTCACATGAGGACCTAATAGCTTTTAAATTAGGTGTTTTAGGATATGGCCAAATGATCACGGGTGAACAAGTTAGTGTGTTTTAAGAGCTCGTTATTACAAATTTCCATTCACTCAGCTGGGACACAGTAATTGACTGGAAACATATTCCTGCCCCAATGCAATGGAAAATACAGATGTTTTCAGAGTGCTGGTCACCAACTCCTTCAGAAGGACTCTGAAACTAATCTTAATATTCTGATGGCTTGAACTTCTAAATCTCAGAAACACATCAGGTGTAGCTTGACCCATTTGTAGGACAGACAATTTAAATACTAAATCTCATTTTAAGAGAATGGTACAACCTGACATGGAAAGAGATCTGCAAGCATAGTGGTCCAATCAGCTGTCACAAGCAACATTAACTGCCATTAATAAATGCAATGAATGCACACAGTTTGCATGATGCTTGTGGAAAGGTATTCTAAATGACATCTGGAGTACAGCCAGCGGTGAAAGATTCTTCTGGCCATGCAATGCTATTAATGTTGCTTTATTCCCTGATTGGGAGGGTTGAGCCTTGATATTCCACCGCAGAACTACAGAGCTTTACCAGCCTTGGCTAATGATGCTTCTAAGTTGTAGCATCATTAAAGAACTGTGAATCTGGTCAGCTTAAGTCATTTCTGGGAACTCTGCACCTGGAGCAGATTCTGAAAGTTAGTCCCTGTGTTCAGGGCAACTCAACCAGAGATTCCATCGTGTATTAGATCCCTAGACATTTGGAAAGATCCAACCAATCTCCAGCATATCCTGTGAGGAAAGAATAGCAAAGAAATTCCTATATTGGCTCTGGGCTCCCCAGAGGACCTATTCTCTTTCATGACTGACTACTTGTTTCTTAGATTGCAGTCCTAACTTTCATTAGTATTCAGGGATATTGAATTAAAAAGTGTTGTCCCTTACAAATGCTTGTCAGCCATGGGTTTGACTAGAACACTTGCACAAAACAAACACTACAGCAAATGGAAAGAGCTCCTATTCTTATTCTGGTGAGAACTTAACAGAAAAGTATTATCTAGAATTACCAATGAGAAACCCCTGACTAGCAGATCTAACAGTCACAGAAGATCCATGTGTGGATATGTGTTGTGTGAAGATGCAGAGAATTCACATACAGGGCTGGCCCAAAACCCTTCCAAACAGACAATAAGCAGGATTTTTAAATAATGCACAGCGCTTTCCATGCTTAAAGCATGGGCTGGAAACACAGGCAGTGGGGCGGCTGGAGGAGGGGGAAGTTACATTTATTTCCTCCTGACAGATCACTCCATTTTATGAAGGTTATCTGCTGCACTAAGCAAATATTTAAATAAGGTGGCCCAGAGAATATTACAGAAGGATTTACTACAACGCAGGGCTCATCAGAGATTCATAGATTTTAGAACATGAAGATCACATTGAGATTGCTATTACTATTACTTATTACTATTACTAATTCATGTTCATTACAACAGTATCTAGGCCAGCCCCACAGAGCAACCCCTTGGACAGGGCCAAGCGCAGTTGTGGGGTGGATGTCGGGATGTGGAGCAGCAAGGTAAGAACACGTGGCTGGTACCTGCCCAGCCACTGACCAAGCCATACGCACTGCACCAGGCTGGTAATCTGGAGCTACGTCCCCCTCCTCCCCCAGCACTTCCCATTGAGAAAAACATGCCTTTGGCATCTAGATACAGATTAGGAGCTTGTCCCTCTCCCCAAACGTGTATAATCTAAAAAGCCGTTTGTCGCATTTTCTACATGAGAAAGGCTGTGCCTTCCTCTGTTTTGCTCACCTCTTCTCCACCTAGCCAGGCCAGAGATGGAGCATTCAGTGCTGGTGGTGACACCACCTTGATTTCCTTGATTTCCCTCATGACATCCGACTGCCAAACGCCCTCTCTTAACTTTAGAAAGTGGCTGGTTCCTTGGAAAGCTCATTTTCACATGCTCAGCTTTGCTTCCCAGGCTCTGGCTGATGTCTGTCTACTGGAGGTGGGGGGGGTTGCCTTGCTGATTGCCATGCAGAGACTGGGCTAAAGCAAGCAGCACTGCTCAGATTTAGACCTATACCCAGCAAAATGGTACTGAGAAGGAGATATTTTAGGCTTGCATGTGTATCTCGATTGCCCTCTAGCGCTGAGTGTCATCCCTGGACTGTACCTTGTGCTCTGAGAGGATTTGGAAGTACAGAAAAGATTCTATTCACCTTTTCGGTTTTATTTTGTTAATTAAAATCCTTACTGATGACTTGATGGAAGCTGCAGGCTAGCCAAGAAGCAAAGTCCCGAGTCAAACAGTAGAAAAGTAGCTTGAGAGAAAGAACAATTTCATCATCAGCTGACAGGAAATTGAACCGTGTATTGCAGATTATTCTATCAGATTGTCCAAGGCAGTTTATTAAGATTTCTCAGGTGACTGTACAGGAGCTGCCAGCTATTTGCAGTGTTAAGAATACAGCATCCTGGAGAAGATCCTTAATGTGTTAGACCAGTCAACAACAGTTTTTTTTCTTACAGAAATACACAGACTACTGTCCTTTATCAGACTCTGTGCTATATTAAATACCTTTGCCTCTCAAACCCACAACTCTCCATCTACAATGTCATATATAGTGGATTGTTTAATGCCCCTTAGCAAAACAAATCATCTTCTGTTACACATGTGTTAACAGAGAAGAAGTAGCTTTAAATAAGTCCTGGTGTCTAAATTGTAATCTTTAGGCTACAGAGTTAAAACAGGCAGGCAAAACAAAGTTCTTGCTTTTAGGCTATCAGGAGCGATCACTGATATTGCTTCCCGTGACCATAAGGATTCCCAGAACAATAAGCTTCAGTCTGAAGGTGACTGCTTGCCCCAGCCCTGTCTCATGTTAGGGAGAGAAGTTCCCTTCCTCTTGCCCATATTCCACCTCAGAAATACATGCTTGGAACGAGTCCCCCGTGAGCCCCAGTCAGCGAACTGAAGGAACCATTTCATTTGGAGAAGTATCTAGGATCAGCAGAGAAAACTAATGTTTCCACCCTACAGCTTTTCCACACAAACAAAAACCTAAGCAGAGTAACACTTTCCTGATAAGATTACCTCCAAACACAAGGCTTTTCGGTTTTGGATTGAACTTTTTCTAAATAAAAATAAAAATAAAAAATAAAGAAACTATATATACTTTAAATTATATATATATACACACACACACACACACACACACACTTTAAATTAAAATTATATAGTGTTGCTTCACCGTTGGATGTTAAGAAATATTTGTATTTTCTAAGGTTTGCATTTTTCTTGCAACAAGTATTCTCTTCAGTCAAAAATTAAGCGTCACTGAAACATCGTTTCTTCCAGTCCTTGTATTTAACAGGTTTGTCAGATCTGTGTGAATGGCATTCATATTAAGATGAGAATCTTAATAGGTAAACTGCACATCGACAGTTATGTCTGGAGGATCATCTTTTGAGGCAGATAATGAATTTTCATGAAGGTGTTTTTGTGAATTATACCTTTTTAAAATTTAAATCATATTTCTATACCATGCAGAAACCTGAGTGCTTCAGGATTTTTACAGAAGTAAATTATTATGAGGTTTCTTTTATGGCCAGTATCACAAAATTATAAAGATGAGGGATAAAAGAGCTCTGTTTTATAAGACCATGCTGTGTAGGACACCTTCCCATTGCAGGCAATCCGTTCAACTAAAGATTGGTAAAATCAGTGAACAAAATAGATATCAAGCAATTCCTTTCTTTCTCATTCTACTTTTAATTATATTCGAGTATCTTGATATTTTCTGTAAACTGTAGCACTAAGGAACAGTGGTTTTCCAGTACCTGCTGCACTCTTATTAAAAGCATGATGGTTAATACCTGCTGTCTGCTTTGTGCTTGTTATCAAAAGGGAGGAACATCTGCATATTTCAGAAAGAATCTATCTAGCCTCTTAAAATGGGAATGTAGGGGAAAGACAGGCTTAAAAACCCAGGAGATACCGGTTGTGTTTGCCATCTAGGCAGTGAATGGTCTGTGTGTTGCACACCCAAAAATCCCCGCATACGTTCAGCAACAGTGGCCTCTGGTGGAATTGCTGCTGAACAGAGTAGTGACAGGTTGCTTGGGGATGGAGACCCACGGGCCTGACTGTAGCTCTGTGATTACAGGCTGGAGGTCAGAAATGCACCTCTAAGCATCAATGCTTCCAAGTAGGTCTGTCATTATTGGCCTTTCATTAACGCTGCTCCAATTTTAGCACGTGCCTCACTGTGTGTTTAACAGTGCTGCGTTCCTAGTCACTTGGAGATTCATGAGACACGCTGAATGAATCTGCTCCTTCCTCCTACTTCCCCCTTGTATATGCAAAGAGCAGCTGAGCGAGCTCAAGAGTTAAAGACCAGGTTCCCATGGACTCCTGTGCTTTGCCCCGGCCTCCCTGCTGCCCCACCTCATCCTCTCCGTGGTTCTACAGCGCAAGGGAAAGCAGGAACTGGGGCCGCAGGAGCAGTTTGGTGCAGGACGAGCTGCAGCCAAAGCAAATCAAGAACAGCATAGTGCTGCCTGTCTTTCTCCAACCCAAGCTCTTTTTTTTAAATCAGACATCGATTTACACTTATCTCATAGGAATGCAATTATCTTTGAGATTTCTGCCTCACTGTTACATTTGGTGGAAATTAATCAGCTGTTTCGAAGTTACTAGGAGATGGGGGAGAATTGACAAACAGCTAGAGATGAGGGCAGACTGAAGAGCAATGCAACTGCCTTCGTCTTATTACATTAAAAGTCTTCCCGGATTTGTCAATCACCCCAGCTACTTTCTTAGGCTTTGGTTCAGCAACCTGTTCTCATTTAATAAACATGTAAGCATATGCTTACCCTTAAGTACCAGTTTACATCCCATCTGGCTCAAGTCAACTGCTTCTGTATGTGCTTTTTGCATATGTGCATTTCTATGCATCTGCTAAAATGCTTTGCCAATCTGAAGCTTACTTTTCTTGTTCAGAAGTCCAGACCAACTTCTTGCATGCTATGCAAGGCTTAGTCCAGGACTTGAGGTCATATTGCTTTTAATAATCCCACACGCCTTTCTATATTTTGGAATGCATTATGATAGTAGAAGAGCTTCATTTGATCTTATCACTGCAATATAGTTGTAAGTAGCTGATCAAAGCGAAATGTACTCTGTTTAATCAGCTTTCCCAGTGACCTGAGTATACTACCATGAGAAACCACCATGCGTCACTAAGGTCTTACGTGCTTGTAAAAAGACATACACCCCTCCCAACATTAAGGACAATGTCAGCATTCACCCTCCAGCCTGGCAGATATCTGGGACATGATACACAATTCTTTACTCAGCCAGCACATAATGACTGGAGCTTCAGGCCAAATACAGAATCCTAAAATGAGGCCATCGACATCACCCAATTACTGCTGTTATTAAAAATGCCAACTGTAATCATAATAATAATTAGACACTTATTATGCAGCTCTGCCTAAGGAATATACTCTATGTGTGTAAGGTGTCATGCAAGTCCTATTAGCAGAGCTGGGCAATCTCACCACCTCCACATTACTACATGAGATAAAACTGCATTTGAATGTGAATTACCTGGGTAAATCCAGTTTTCTCAGTCCTTCACTTTCTTAGGGCAACAGTTACTTGGGCAATGTTTTTCATTTTTTAATACTGCAACTAGTTATACTCTCTCCAGCCTTTCTGTCCTGCCACTAAAGCCCTCCCAGAGACTCTGAGCATTCAGAGAAATATCTTTCTTTGAACTGTTATTTATTATTAAACAATTATCTAAACAGACAAGTTAAACCTACAGTCTGTCATGCCTCGCATGCCAGAAAAGCAGTGGTCCAAAGGAGAAGGAACACATTCGAATTTCTATTGGCTCACCTGTAACATGGGCCTAAAAACCAGTCGTCTTTGTGCAAATGTATGGGATTCTTGAGTAAAAGTCTTACAGAAATGTGAAATTATAAATGTGATCGTTATAAGTGTGCTAATTATGTTGAAGATTAGCATGTCCAGAGTTCATCTGTTCCCAAGGTGCCATTTAAAATCCAGGCTCCCATTTCCTTCCAAACTTACTGAAGGAAAGGTAATACGGCTTCTTTGTTCCATTCTGCTGCATTGCATACTAAGAGCAATCTCTCTGTTTTTGCAACATTCTAGCAAAATCATGGCTTTTGAAAGAGATTAGATGGTGTAACTTGGCTCCAGTAATTGTTCAATCCTGTCATCTGTTTTATTGCTTTATGTATTGTGTGGAATTAAAAGAGATTATCTTCTAATTATCCCCTGTAGTCTGCAAGACAGATGGAAAAAAGCAAATTGTGTTTTATCAACGTGCTGCCATTATGTGCTCAAACTTCGATCTCTTTTTTGGTTATTGTCTCAGAGTGACGTAAATGTGGGAATCATCTGTAGATGATACTGATCCGTAAGGCAAGGGTCAATGCAAGGCTCACCACAGATCATGCCTTACTGGCCATAACATACTCATACCTTCAATAGTTCTTATATTAGCTTTCCTTTTTCAGCATGGGTCTCATGTTTGGGAATAAAAAAAATAGTGGAGTTCAATAACATCATGTAATCAGTTTCACCTAGTGAGGACATCTAGCAGAAACTATGTCAGAATGTTTTAGAGACTACATCTGAGAGAGCACTGCTATACTTGCCCGAGGAATTAGCAGGCCAGGCTAAAGTGGTCTCTCTTCCCAGAGCATTCCTTCCTCTTCTCTCTGTTTCATCCCTATATGTGTCTCAGGATCATTTGTTTATTGCTTATGAAGCACAGCTGAAGGTGAGACAAAAGGAGGTCTTTAGGAACTCCTATTCCCATAAAAGACACATGAGAAAATGTCCTTTGGTAAAAGCAGCGATCTAAGGTTAGAAAACTCACTGACATGGGGGAGACAGGGAGCAGGAAGCACGGTGAAGACCACATGCCATCTTCATGGATAATGCTGGTGGATCACAGGCCAGCCCATGGAAGAGACAGCTGCAGCTCTCTAATTCTTTGTACCTGGGAGAAGAATATAGAAGCTGCTCCACTCTCCTAACCTCCCCATCACGCCCTGAGATTATATAAGTGGATTGCATCCCATGAATTTCAGTTCAAATTGCCTCCAAGCCACTGAGGCCATAAAGCCTTTGCAATAAGTGTTCTGAGTCTGTAATCACGTGGTGTATGCAAGCCTTCATAACAAAGGTGGGCTGTCATGACAAAGGACTCTTTCCAGGAATGACGAGTACAAAGAACAAAACAGATCCTTCCTTCCTTCCTTCCTGCACATCCTCATTGCTTCGTGCCCAATCATCTCCTGCTCAGTATGGGAGCATTGCCTCCACGTGACTGCCACACTCTTTAATCTTTCGTACTTTCCCAGTGTGTATCTATTATACACAGAACCACTGGTGTTACCACAGCTTAGTACAACGTGAATCAATCTCACTATTTTTCTCTTTTGATTTGTTTTCTCTCAAAGCCATTGCTTTGACTGATTTTTTGTTGGCTGTTATCACCTTAGAAAGTGAATGTAGGCCCACCTCTTGATTTTCTCCTCAACATTTCATCACAGCTGTGATCCCTTTGATTTTCCAGACAAAGAAATGCTTCACTTGTATTTGATTGACAGTGTCTACCTTTACCTAACTGTTTATTCCAAATAGTTCCTATTCTACTGTGGGTAAATGAAATTGAACCCTGCTAAGAGGTGCCAGGTACTGAGAACAAATGGGACAGTTCATAAGACAGGAGGATCCAAATAAAACTAAGAGTGAGAAAAACATGGCAGAGGAAAAAATAGTCCAAAAAGAGAGCAGGAGAAGGACACAGATATTCATTTGGAAGAAAATGGTGAATTTATAATCAAAGCATTTCAGCTGAATCCAAACTTGTTCCTAAATACAGCTTCTGTTGTTCCCTGCCGTTTTCCCTCAAACAAGAAATGCATGGATGGCCACGAGATATTTGTGCTGCTTCTTTTCAGGCAAAGGTTGCTGGTTCAGGGTCTACCCTCACCAAGTACATCCGCAGAGCAAGAGGAGCTTGTTTGAATGAGCTAATCCTCAAGGAAATGATGCACCCCATGAGTTTCATGACTTCAAACACTGGGAGGGGAGGGAGTAATTAGTGCCCCAGTGACTGTAACAAGCACTAAGTAGTAGTGCTAGTTCCTACCATGTGGCTTTTATTGGGTCATGAGGAAATTGTGTGAGACTGGGTAGAGAAGTCTCTGCTCAGCAGGAAAAAGAGAAAGGGCCCAGAGGAAGTTCTTGGAATGAAACATCAATTGGCTCTGGGGAAGTTTGTTTTCACATCCAGACCTGAGTACTGCTGCAGTGGGGATGATGGGGCTCACAGAAGGCGCAACCTCTTAGCTCCCTGTCCAATAAATGCACGCCTATCCTTATCTATAGAGATATTTTTAGGTACCTAGGCACACATTTTTGCTTGTCTTTTATTTTTTACAGTGGCCTGAAAAAGCTCACAGGCACCTTAAAGTTGTGGGATGATGTGGTATTTGGTATCAAATCCTGTGACAAGTTCCTATCTGCAATAAAAGTCACATTCACATATTCTTTGAGAGGAATACTGTCAAATGACTTGTTTTCTCTAAAGTGGAGAGAACTCATTGCAATTTCCTCTCTTCTCTTATTATATATATTACAGGAGCTGATTATAGGATGTAAGAGCACAGTGCCATGCACAGGGGGAGGCAGTCTTGCCCAGTGGTTATAGCGAAGCCTGGAGTCAGCATGGAGAGGGATGCCAGACAGAGTGAAGATCAAGAACGGAAGCCAAAGGCTTTGTCAGTCAAAAAGGGAGGGGAAAATGGAGGCCAAAAACCAGATAGATGCTCAGGAACCTTGCAAATGTTGGGGTGCTGAACAAGCAGCAAGCAAAGCTGAAACAAGACCAACTGCATGGCTGGGAGCAGGCCCAAGGTCTCAGGAGTCAGTAGAGCTTCACTCAGGAGTGGCCCCGAGCCACAAGGAGCAAACCATTGAGTCCCTACACAAACAGGCGTTAACCCAGCTCAGAGGCCAGTGCCTATCTGGACAGGTCTATCAAGTTTGTAGCTCAAGGGGGGGCAGTGGGACTGACAGCTCATGCAGAAACTCAAAGTGATCAGGTAATCACCTACTGATCAGGATACAAACTTTATACATAGGCCTAGAGCCATAAAAAAAAAGTGCATCAACCAGAGCTGAGGAGACTCAGGGCAGTTTGTCAAGCACTTCAACACTATTGTTTTGTCTAAAACATTGGGTAATGCTTTTCTGAGCCAAACATAGGAAAGTGTCTTGTAAATGATGAAAGAAAGACACATGAGGAAAACACATAACAGCTGAAGAACACACACAAGTTATGGCCTCTCTTTCATTACACATGATCCTCGGCTTCTCCTTGACTACCTCTGTATTCATCCAGACCACAGAGCAAATAAGAAGCACCTATTTGTCAGATGTGATGAAAATAGAGCATCTCCATCCATGTAGTTTCCTGAGCCTCTAGGATCTGAAAGCAGTTTCCTAGTCCTTGCACCTCCCTTGGAGAGAGTGGCAAAACCCAAGGGAATGGCTTGTCTGTTTTCGGCTTCTAACCACTAGGTGAAAAGGGGTTCTCGTGGATAAAACCAGCACAAAGACTATGTACTCATCAAGAAAGACCCATTTTTAAGAGGACACTAATACAGTGCGAAGTTGCCGAGAAGTGAAAGATCTATAAAAATGAAAGAACCTCACACTGTGTGATTATAAGAAATGGATTAATTTATCCAAGCAGCTTGACCAAGATCTGTAAGAACCTGTTTCTAGGTCTAAGAGAGATTCTTTTTTATTCAATATCTTCAGCTTGGGCTAAATTCTTTGACAAATATTTTGCAGATGATCTGACAAGATAATCATAAACGTTTCCCAGGGCTGGGCATTCTGCAGACTGATGAATTCAGTGTGGTTGTCAGCCAGCTGACAGCCACAAAGGTGGTGTGTTTTGTAAGGCAACATCAAGTTGTATCAGTGGAGCCAGCTGCTGTACAAAATGGAGTGTCTCAGAAGGCCACAGCAAAGGAAAACTGAGTGCACAAGTAGGGAGGTGGCAGAAGATGGAGGAAGGAGAAGGAGAGAGGGCCACTGGGTTACGTAAGTGGAATAACAGCAGGCCAGTTTTGAGATCCTTTTACAGAACTGTGGGTGGTACCTTCCAGAGCAGAATGCCACCTTTTCTAAATGAGAACCAAGCAAGTTTTCCAGCACTATACACCATCTTTAATTTACTCTATATGTGTTCCATTTTGGGGAAGGTTAAGATGAAAGCTGGCCACTGAATGAAATGAAATATTATGATATTAAATGCTGCAGCACTGTGGTGGCCAAAAAGGTATTTGGTTTCAAACCACGCTGCTCATGGAGGCCAGAGTTTGCTTGTTTTGGGGGTTTGGGGTTTTTTGCAGCTCACTTTGTAAGCGTCAATCACAGCCCACGCCTGCCTTCTCATCAGGCTCCCTATCAAAGCCTCTAATAAGTTGTATTGCACGGGACACTCTCCCTTCTCCCAGGCAGCTCACTTCTACCAAGGAATCGTTTGTACACAAAAGGTATCTGACGTGATACAAACGCTAATTTAGACTTTTGCATCAGATTCTGTTGAGTGCAAAAACAATTCATTATTGACAGGCTCATCTATGGATACCAGGCTCAAGTCTTCTTCATTTTTCTAGTTAGAAAATAGAAATCTAAAACACGTTTCTAAGCATTTTTAGCTTTTCAGCTAAAGCTAGCACTGCATGTCATCTGCTTCAGTGATGCAGCCCAGTATGTGAAATTCCCAAACATAGCACTGCATTGAAACAAAGTTATCACTGATTTCATGAGATATTTGTACAACCTTGCACCCATAATTAAAGCAGTTAAATGAAATGAATCATAAATTCATGGATTTTAAGGCCAGAAGGGACCTTCCTGATTATCTCTTCTGATTTCTTGGTCTGGCATAATATAAGCCAGAGAATTGCACCCTGAGGAACTCTCTCTGGCCCAGAATATCTACTTGGACTAGAAAGAGCATGCCTTTCAGAAATGCATTCATTCTTGGCTTAAGGCCTTCACATCTCTAGATAAGAGATATCACAGAAGATTTTGTACTGTGTTTCTCAGATGGATTTGCTGAGCTTCAGCTTTTAACTACCACGTAAGGGCTTGGTCAGACAGACAAAGGAATGTTTTCCTCTTACAACTCTTCTTTCTTTAAAGCTTCTTATTATCAAATTACTCTTTAACCTTATCTCTGTTCAAGTAAGTAGCCTTTGCTCATTTGGATGCTCAAAATTTTAGTGCTCTTGAATAGGTAGCCAATCACTACCCTAGATCCAAAAGAAATTTCTCCTCTGGACTGCAAAGTAGTCACAGTTTTCTGGATATTCTTAGGAGGATGTCATTGAAGTGCCTATGATTATGTCACAGAAAAATAGCATTGATCTGTTAGATTCAAGAGAAAAAGATGTCTGTCAACATAATTTAATCTAATTCACCTTTTTTTGGTGAATTTGGTGAAATGCCTGTGATTTCTGCAGTGAGAGTAATTCATGGAACATTGCAAGCCAGAACTACCCTGGCTAGTAAACTGCTCACTCAGCAAAAGTGTATTTATTATTGTTATGTGATTGCTTAATATCTTGGTATTGTTTCTAATCTGGTATTGGGTGAACATAACTGAAATTAAGAACAACGGAGCTTAATTACATCCTCCGGCTTTTGATACTCTGAAGAAGGGAGTGGGAGAGACTTGTGGAATTAAGAACTAGGCTAACACCATGGAGGAAAGGTAGGTACTTTTAAGTCTTCTCTTTCTGGAGTGTATAAGTTAGGTTTCCCCACAGGCATCCCTTCTAGAAAAATTTGTTTGTCATACATAGATACTAGAGTTAGAGCAAGTTATCTGCCATGAAACAGTAGCAATTTAGTTTGGGGCAAATTAATTGAGATAAAATGCCTTTTGAATGTCAATGGAAATCTTTTGCTGCATCTTGCACCAGAAATTAATTTTGAGTACTGATTTATTTTCCTGAATCAAATCTGTAGGTTGTCATCACAACACTGCAACAGATTTCTTGGCACTGAATGCAAGAGGGGTACAAACACAGCGAATTCAAAGTCAGTGCAATAAATACCTCATCTTTTCCTGAGCTATAGAATGCAGTATTCATTCTGAGTTCTAATCCATAGACTTCTCTCTGCCCAGGCTCAAAACACTATGCAGCTGAGTTCCCCTGACAGTGTAGACACTCCTTTAGCTTCATGTGGCATGTGGGCAGGAGCAACAGTGTTTTGATTTTTGTATATGATCATCTTAAACACTTAGAGGAATAAAGTGCAATCTGGATAGCAAAAACAACAATCAAAAAACCCAAATGACTGTAACTGAGTTACAATCACAGAAAGCACCGTCAGATTTTAGAAAATTGCTCGTACTTTCTGAATCAGTCTCGCTGTACTTGAAGTGTGATAAAAGAAATGACATTTCCTATTCTATAATACATAAGCACGCAATGAAAATAAAAGTACAAATATCTGGTTTTGTGTTAGATCTTTTTGGATATCTAATTCCTCTGAAGAACTTAAAACCAGAAGTCAAACATCATAAATAATTAGACAGAGAGTGCTGAAAATCACAGCAGAGTCAGGACTATCTCCAATACCTTTTTATGTATCTCTGATTTTCCTTTCATGGAAAAACACTGGCTTTCAAATAAGAAGAGTAATGTATAACATAAATAGCTGCTCTGACCAACTTGTAATTCCCAATCAGGCTAACAGTTAAGTCGCCCAATCAGTAATCTCTGCTTCTGTGCCCTCTACTAGTGACAAATAAAAGGCAGTTGCACAGAGGAAGAGGACTGTGATATTAAATACAGTTTGTTATCTGGAAATGTCCATCTGTGAAGGGAATATAGGGTAACTAACTCGTACTTTAGTGTCTCACTTGTAAATATTTGTGCTATAGTAAATTAATTTTGCCTGAGTCTCCATAGTAACCTGAAGCTGTCAAAAAAGTAGTAATCTCTCTGAAATATAGGAGATAAGGGCAACAGAATGCATTAACTCACAAGGAAATAGCTTCAGTTGCCGTTTAATGGACTAATAAAGGGATGAGATGTTATTGGCTAAATTTTGCCTCCACTTACATCTATAGACACATGTGGTTTCATAAGAGAACAGAACGCAGGCTTGTCTTGTAATTATTTGGAGTATACATTATACCATATGACAGCAAATCACATGCAGCTTGCCACTTGTCCTTTTGCATAGGTGATTTTGAAGACGAGAGCAGTTCCTTGTCATTATATTTATGAGAAAAAGGACTTGTGGTATTCTGCACTAGTGGCTCAAAACCCCATATCCCACAACAGCAAGATTCGCAAGCATGTGTATATATTTAATTGCACTGTGTTTTTATGAGGGGATATCTCTTCTTCCTCATGCCATGCAGATTGTAAAGAGCTAAATCTGACACCGAGGCAAGTCAAGCCTCCAACAACTCAACTGTCACGGTAATTAACTTGTTTTACTCATTTTATTCAGCAGAGGGAGCTTGAGTCTACAACAAACAGCTGATTGGCTTCACTTTGACATGTTCTCTCTAGCCTGTCACCGTTAGCACACCTCATTGCCACAGATATTTGCAGGTAAATGAGAAAAGAGATCGTGGCACTTGAGAACAAGAAGTCTGTATTGGGTTTAAGTCAAAGAGCAGCACGGGATGGGAGGAGGGGAGGTGAAACCGTGTGAAAGTCGGCTTTGTGCTGACTGAGACTTGGTAGAGCCAGCACAGGCTGAAAGCAATGCGAGTCTGAGTAGCCAAAGGACTACTCTGAATTATGTCAGCTGCAGGGTGGCATTAGAGGAGCAGGGATGCACCCTCTCTTCTGCTCTGCCCCTGCCTGCCTGGAACACACACTACTTCTGCTCCCAGCCTGTTGGCTCATATCTGCACCACCCCTCAGAGACCAGCAGCAGGCTCAGGGCTAATGATCCAGCTCTGAACCTCTCCCAGCAGGATCCTGCATGGGGCTGGGGACCCTCCTTCTGCTATGCTGAGAAAGGTGGTACAGGGCACAAAGCTATCCAAAAAAAATTGCTTTTTAAAGGGAGCTCTTCTGGCAATGCATCTGTGCAGTAGGGTTGTCCTACCAAGCACCTGTGAAGCATTTACACTATCCTGGGGAATCAAGCAGGAGAAGTGCTGCCAAAGCAAGTGTCACATAGATGCTCACTCAGCTGAACTGCTGGCTGCTGTTAACTGACTCAACATCTCCAGCAGCCTTGGCCTATAGCTTTTAGTAAATTGATTTCTGCTTCACCCACAGAGAATAAAATACTGAGTCCCCCTGGCGTGTCTCATCAAAATCGTGTAGGTCATTTGGATCTCATGCCCCATTGAAAGATAGTTAGAAATTGTCCCTTGTAGTGGCCACTAACTGAACAAGGTACTTCAGGGTTGCCATTGCAGTGTGAAAACATTGGCCTGAGCATTTTATGTTTACAAACAAAACAGGATGCAATTAGCACTTGTAACTCATCTCTAAGGTGACTGAGAATGGGAACACACATTTCAGAAGAGATATTTGAGCATATAGTTATTAAAATAGCTTAAATAACAACATATATTGGAAGAATCAGATGGAAAACCCAAAAGGTTGTATTCTTAGACCTTTATCCTACACACTAGAGAAGTTATCTGATTTTATGCCTCTAGCAATCCATGATCCATGGGAAAATACTTCTATAAAACAGCCATTAACTAATTAATAACTTTCTCATTAGAATTGCCTACTTCTAATCCATCTTTTCCCATACACTCAAATAGGTTAAGGCTGTATAATTCTAACCTCAGATCCATTTGATAGGCAGCTCATTTGTTGTGACGGAAGAGGCCTTGAAGAACTGCCTGCTACCCACTTATTTTCAAGGTAAATGAAACAAACTGCAAATCAAGGATACCATTAAAAATTGCCCTTATAAAGCAAGGGTCTGTTTCAGGGCTATCTGATTGAGTATGTATTGGATCAAGCCCAAATTGCAATTGGTTTGCATATTTCCCAAACAAATGCCAATATGTAAAATGCCCATGAATGCAAATGTTTGTTTGGTTGGTTTTTTTTTATATAATTTAACAGAGGGTGACTTGAAAATGAATGCATACAATAGGATTATACAAAATTTTCAGGAGTTCAAACAAGTTGCTGTCTGCCTAAGGGAAGGCCAATCTAATGATTAAAGTATAACCTCCAGAGAGGAGGAAATCACAGCTGTATTCCTCAAAAGGCCACATATTTGGGAAGTCACCAAGCTTTTCACGCCTCTGCCCTCTGAACAGGGACAGATCCTATTTACCCCACATCACCAGCACATTTCCCTATGTACACTGACTTCAGAGCAACATGGGCAAGATGGTGTTGAACAGCAAATTACCTTCTGACATGTTTACATATATGCATTTACTTTTGTGCCAGGGATAGAACAGTACCCAGTGCACATATGTCTTTGCTTATAGCATAAATTTCTTACCCCTTCTATGCTTTTCCTTCCCTTCCCCCATGCCTCTCTCTTTTCTCAGGCATTCATAGTTATCATTCCCAAGAATATCTGAAACAACAGGATGGCATCACCCTACAGCTCCCCCCTTCCCAAACTCTCTCAAGAAGCTGTGTGTCATATTGTCAGTGTTTTATATATTTACACCAACAGAGGAGGCCTGGGATGTGGGCTTTTTCGTTTATATGAGTCTCACCGCCACAGGGGGTATTTAACTTTCTGCCCTGGTTGCTGTAATTCTCTCTCCAGTGGATATACAGTTCAGATCAGGTTCCTATTGCTGTGATGACAGGCATTCAGCAGGCACTGTAATTGCAGAGTTAAAACAGCTCATTTTCTTACTGGCAAGCTGTAGTTAAAGAGGTGCTAGGAGGCAGCCTGGCTGTCTGCAGAGAAACTGATCAAAGCACTGAAAGGCATCTGGCTTGTCTCTGTTTTCTTTCACCACCCCCCTTGCTGATGGAGGGGAAAAAAGAGAGAATGAGAGAAAAAGAGGGGGGGGGGGAAGAGAAAGGGGAAAAAAAAGAATGAAAAAAGCTACTAAGAGAGGAATTTATGAAAATGAATACTTGCCCTTTTCCTGAGGGTAAAAGGCAGTGTCTTATTAGAGAAACTAAAAATATTCGGGTTGGGTTATTTAATTCTCCATTTTTTTTTCAAATGAGAAAATTGGGGCTTGTGAATGTTCATTTATATCTATTTCCATTAGTCTTTTCCTGAAAGATAGCTAAACTGTCAGGTAGCACTTTTCACACTGGAAGGACTTCCTAAAGGATAGCAACCTTTCCCCATCTCTATATCATTTTCATCCTTCATTATCAGACTCAGCTTTTTCCCCTTCTGACCTCTATCCTTCCCTGAAGGACATATGACTATAGCCAGAATACAAGGGACAGTTGGATTCTGTACCCTAGATTAATTTAAAAAGCAAAAATGAAACACTTTTTTGTTTTCCTTTAATTGTTCTAATTTACTCCTGACATAAATTCCAGCAAATTACAAAGAAAAAAGGTAAATAGAGTTGACAAACCACTTGAGATATTCATAAGAAGGATAAAAGGAAAAACCTCTAAAAGCAGGGGAAGAAATCTATCAAACAAATTGAGATCGATGATCCAAAAAGCTACTGAGAAGTCAATCAAAACATTTCTCCCGATGAGATAAAGGAGCATCCAGGCAAGGACGGGCTCTGTCTCCAAAAAAGAAAAGAGACATTGCATCTTGGGGAAAAGTACCATTTCAGTGAAAATAATGAAATGTGGGAATCACTTTCAATGAGATAAAGGGAGAAAAGATTATCAGGACAATAAGAACTAGTGGCAGAGGGAAACCTAGTCTCCTCCAACAGTTCTGCCAAGTTCTTGCTTATGGAGGCTTTGAAAGGAAAACACATGGAACATGATCCATTACAGACTATTTGACATTTTTTCAACCAGGTTTCCAGGCTAGCGCAGTGTGAAAGCAGCAGGATTTCTGCTGTCTCTTTTGAGCCTTCAGTGATCAGAAATTCATTGGGGAAAGGGTTCGGTCTCGCTTTCGCTCCCCTCGCGCTTCATTTTTTTTCATCCACTATCTCCTGACAGTGACATTATGGTCTTCCTACGGACAAAAGGGGATTTCAGAGCCTTTGAAAGAAGAAAACAAACTTGGTAACTCAACAAGGAGCGTAGACAGGCAATGTTGCAAATTAAGTTGAAAGAGGCCCAGTTACTGCACCATTATTTGATTTCCCCTTCTCTAATCCGTTGCTTGTAATTAGCATAATTTATTAACATATTAGAGCCATGCATGTGAACCCTCTTTATAGTTGCTGAGTGCTCCCTGAGGCTGCCTAGTGAAAGCTTTTCCCCACTGTTTAATAATATGTTACATAAGGAAAACCAGCTTCTGATATCATTTAAATTATGACTTTCCTTTCTGCCTCTGAACACTCATTTCCTTTAAATGAGGTTAATTTCCTTAAAGAATGAAAATCCTCCGATTTCAGTTTTCCATTCATTAGACTCCCTTAGTTCAACATGAAAAAGTCACACAGCCAAGAGGGAAAAGAAAAAAAAAAAAAAAGGTCCCATTGAACTTCAAACATAACCGTCCTGAGAAGAGGTTTTCTGTGATCCTGGCTAGTCCTCTTCTTTCTAGCTAGAGAAGTGCACTCTGCAGGCTGTTAGGAGATCAAGATGGACAAGCCACTTTCACAACTAGTTTCTCCTATCCAGCACATAAGGTCCTCTGGATGTTAAGGACATTTACAGAAGCACAAACATGCATGGCTCATCTGGTGGATCACATGATGATTTAATGGACCAACAGCCAAACATTTCTTCATATCTCCTCTAGATATCTTCTTTCCTTGACACTAATCTTGTGCTGATATACAGGGAGTAGAAAAGGCTAGCAGAGCTGTCCCACCCCCTCCATCACTACCTGTGCCTAATGTTGGGCCATCTGTATGCCACAGGACATATCTATAGCCACGTGACAGAACAGCCCTTGACCACTTAAATCTGACGTTCATCATCACTCCTCACTCTCCTGTATTAAGCTTACTGCTCACATATCACCCCTTCAGCTCTTTACCATTGTTTCTTGCCACTATTCCTCCAATTTTTCTGCAGTTCTGTGTTACTGTGATAGCCCAAATCAAGTGCAGTTTCAGATGTTCCAAAACATCTGTTGAAATACTGCATTTCCCTTGAGCGCTTCCACACTCTGGGTAGAAATGTAAATGCATTTTCTTGAATGCTGGCTCAGGAGTTAACTAGCCCTGAATACATAGCCAAGTACTAACTAAGTAGAAGACATGCCCAAGAGAGGCAAACAGTGCAGTAATTTTTGAAGTACTAGCCAAAAGGTGGTTTTCTGCTCCTCCATGGACTGCTTGTGTGATGTTTGGCTCATCCATTATATAAGCGTTTGACTCTAGCTGAGTTCAACATGACTTAGCTGCTAATACCTTTGAGGATTTAGGCCTGTGTTATATTTCAATAAACTGGGAATAAAGTAATTTCTGCACCTTAAAGAACAGCTGTGAGCCATTAAATCTTGTAGCTGAGTGCTCTAGGTAGATAATACCTCCTCCTGTCACTGTAGTGAGCACAACCTGGCTACAGATGGCATTTTTACTTGTGGAATAATGCATAACAGCAGAATCACTCGTGTTGATGGTAATTTAAATACAGTATTACCACGTTAACAAAAGAGCTCCCTGCTTTTTTAAAAAAATAAGTACCTAAAATAACAAATTCCCAGGGTCCTCCCACTGAAAGGTATTAGAAACACATCATTTGAACACAATAAAAACAGAAAAAAAAAAAAAAAACTCTGAAGAGCGCTATGTGCTAGTTCTGCTAGCAACTTCATGCTGGACACCTGTCAGACGCTGGTAACACTAGGATGTATGAGAGGTTTCAGTAAAGAGTAAATAGTGATTTTGGCTGGACAATGTTCTGCTGAGTTTGGGACAACATTTTGGGTCAGAGCTTGTTTTTACCCCCAGTTCACCTTTCTCCAATGGAAAGCCAACTTTAATGGCATGAAATATTTGAAAAAATGTTTTAATTTACAAAATAAACTTTTTTCAGGACCTCAGAGCAAAAGCTAAATGTTATTGGTATTACTTGTTTTTATCACTGGGGAAACCCAGGGATAATTAAATTAACTTGCTGGAGACCACAGTGCCAGAGGTACAAGACGACATTTTTTCTGGCTGACACTAGAAACATATCGGCTTAGGGATTTTAGAGGGTGCTTTTTGTGAGAAAATGCCAGTTTCTTGAAACCAAAAACATTGTGGAAAGGGAATAATTCCTCCTACTGTGGTGAAGCATTTACCTCAGGAGGGAGGAACCCAGGCTCAAGCAGAAGGATTTGGACTGTCTCCCTTCCATGTTTGAAGCGAATGCCACCAGGCCCCTGGTCCTTGAGGGAGCAGGGCTTCCTTATGCAGCTTCATGCCAGCACAGAACAGGAAAACAGGTTCCCACCTCACCGGCTTGTGACTCCCAGCCCTTGACTGAACTGTGGTGCTACGTTCCCTTCTTCTCCCTTCAGAACCTGATTTACTGCAGTATTTATCTGATTTAAGGTTGCTGCTTTTTTTAATGCTCTCCTCAGGAGCACTGATGTCTAGGATGTTGCAACATATATAAGCTTTTGGGTGTATTTATCTGTATTAAAATGTACTTTTCATGGTACAGCTGCACATGCCCTTTCCACTGTTCAGCCTCCTACTCCTCCCACTTAAGAACAAGCCGTTTGAAAGCAGAAGGGAAGAATAATTAAAAAAAAATTGTAATCTGCCTCGGGTAACAACATGATTGAAACATCACCATTTTGTCTGGAGGGTCACAGGACAGCTTTATGAGAAAATTTTAAAGCTGCTAACTCTAAAGAATCTTTGATATTTCACCTTTTGTTGTCGCTAACGTATTCTGCTTCCCGACTCTTGGAAACAAAGCCCATACCATAAGTCCTGTCACTTCAACAAATTTGGTCCAAACATGTTATTCTGTGGGGCAGTTTGACAACACGTCGAGATCAAGTATACACATCTGAGATCTTCCAAGCCATCTAAACAATTTAAGTACCTAACATGAAGTAGGCCTCGCAGCCCCCAGTCAACTTTGGGAATGCAATCCTTGCTCTTACATGTTTCAGCTAGATGTGGTGCAGGCCGTATGTGATCTGGGTTTTAGTATGAAAAATCATGGCTTGTGTTGCTATCCCACTACAGCTATCCAGAGTATATTTCATTGTAACAGCTGGAAATTGGGGGGAAACCTAACTGATCTACTGCAAAGTGTTTATGATAACATTAGTGTTATAACAGCAAACCTAATTGGGAAAAATGATATTCTCACTCCTTAAAATTCAGAATAGTCACTGAGAACTAGGAACAAAGACTTCTTGAGCTTTGAAAAAAGTCTTCTAGGTTCTGTTTTTAAACAACCACAAAAGCATGGGAGCTACCCCTCATTTAACATTCCCTATACATCATTTCCCTGCTAGTGCTGTCTCTTGATCGAGAATTAAGATTTTATACATCCTGATATTCATAAATATGTTCAGTATGCCAAATTGCTTTAGTCTAACAGTCATGAATAGTTCTTAAAATGATTTTTTTTAAGTACACTTTGAAAGTATTTGGTAGTTGATTGGTCATGGTTGAACACAAGGTAATTTCTGATTAAGCACTGGTAAATATATAAGTAAACCTAAAAAATAAGAATTAATGAATTTTTTTAAAAAATAATAATTCGGGGGACCATAAACTTCATTCAAGTATCTATCAGAAGGTTCTTCAGGTATGCTTCCCGGAAATGTTTCTTTCATCAACTCATATCATATAAATGTTTGCAAGAAACCAATTTGATGGATTGTGAGTGTAATTGAAGAGATTGTGAGGCTTTTACTTGAAAAGACGTTAGTTAGTTTCTTCTAAAACCATACTACCTTGTACAGGAGTCTATTTGAGGAAAATGTCTGGGTATGTTGTGTGGTGCAAGAGTTTTGGAAGACTGAGAATTTTGCACTCTAGCGAAAACCAAATAAAGACAATTGAAAATGAAGTCATGCTAACCAAATCAAGCCAAGTCAAACCATAGATCCTACTGGGATCTGTCCACCACAGGCTTTTGGCAGAGATTATTAGCAACTAAAAATGTTTCCAGCATTGTTTTTACAAATGAACTGGGCCTAAGAAAGAGTTGTTTCTCTCCTGTGGAAATATTTAGCGTTCAGGTCTTCGTGGAAGGTTTCCTCAGCTGAGTTTGACTAGAAACACAACAACTTTGCCTAGGAATTGTCTTCACCAGCAACAAAGTAAGATAAATGAGAGGCTGAGGCTTGCAATGCAACTACTACTGTCTTCTGTGACATGAATGAGAGGGCATTATTCTGTCATGTAGGAAGAATTAATAATAATTATTATACATTATATGTATACCTGCCATCCTTGGAAAATCTGGTTGCCCCATCCCCTTTCGATATAGGGTAATAATTATTTTTCTCCCTTTTTTTTTCCTGGACCCACCAAATGCCTAGAGGCTATTTCCTGTAAAATAGGGAGGCACAGGCATCGTATAGAATACATGAAATCTATTTTATATATTGCAATGTCACATATGCTTAGCAGAGATGGATGTAAAACTTCTGATGGAACCGACAACTAATTTATAGATGGAATATAGATTCTTGACCATCTGGAAGTGATTTTGTCTTGGTTTTAAATACTAGTTTTGTGTCTTCTGGACAGGTTTATACTCACACCATAGAATTCAGAACCGAGACCTCCTTATAACCCTGGAATATTATGTTAGCTGGCTCTAAGATGTCAATGGGGACCTTTAGAGAGACAAGAAGCTGCCATGAATGTTGTCTATGTTTCAAGTATCTAAGATGAGAGTCCACAGACTTAGGAAATCTAGTAGATGTAAGGTTTTGGTTTTGATATACATCATCTCAAATATATTTAGCTTTCAAGCTGGTGTTTATGCAAAGGATCCAAGGATCCACCTGTCAGGATTATTGTGATTGAGAGTTGCAGGCCACAGGGTCCTGTTCTCAAAGGTAACAGTGTTCAGGCAGCTCAGGCTGTGTATCTTGCAGGAACACAATCCTGAACCACAACATCACTCACTCAGCAGTCTGTTTCTGTGCACAGGACACCATTCAGGATAGGAGGGAGCTATAATTTGGAGGTTTCTTATAGGATATATAAAAATTAATCTTCATCAGTTTAGGAATAAGTGAAATAAACTGTCCTAATGGACAATTGTAACTAAGTAACATATTGCCCTGAACTTTCTGTAGAGATGCTCTAAGTAGTTTGCTCATTACTCTGCCTATTATACTCCATATAATCTGTTTTTACCCAATTTGAGCTTTGCCCTGGCGATGATATAAAGAAAGAAGGGGAAAGTAATCAAATGCCATGGAAAACAAAAGGGGTCTAAAGTAAAGGGGACACTGCTGTGGGTGTCTACTATGGGCCACCTGACTAGGAAGAGAAAGTTGATGAGGCCTTCTATAAACAGCTGGAAGTAACCTCATGATCACAGGCCCTGGTTCTCATGGGAGACTTCAACCACCCTGACATCTATCTGCTGGAGGGACTACACAGCAAGGCACCAGGAGGCCCTGCAATGCATTGATGTTAACTTCTTGTCACAAATGGTGGAGGAGCCTATGAGGAAGGGTGTCCTGCTGGACCTTGTCCTTACCAAGAGAGAGGGACTGGTTAGAGATGTGAAGATCAAGGGCAGCCTTGGCTGCAGTGACCATGAGATGGTGGAGTTCAGGATCCTGCAGGAAAGAAGTAAGGCAACAAGCAGGATTGCAACTGTGGATTGCAACCCTGGACTTCAGGAGAGTGGACCTTGGGCTCTTCAGAGACCTAATTGGTAGAATCTCACAGGTTAAGGCCCTAGAAAGAAGGAAGGGGGGGGTCCAGGAGAGCTGGCTAGAATTCAAACATCACTTCCTCCAAGCTCAAGAGTGGTGCATCCCTATGAGTAAGAAGTGCAGCAAAAGGGGCAGGAGACCTGCATGGGTGAGCAAGGAGCTCTTGGCCAAATTCAGACAGAAGAAGAAAATGCACAGATTATGGAAGAGCGGACAGGCTACTTGGGAGAATTATAAGAATGCAGTCAGAGTATGTAGAGATGCAGTGAGGAAGGCTAAGGCCCAGCTAGAATTGAGTCTTGCAAGGGATGTCACGGACAACAGGAAGGGCTTCTTCAAATACATCAGCAGCAAGAGGACTAGGGAAAATGTGGGCCTGCTACTGACTGGGGAGGGGGCCTGGTGACAAAGGCTACAGAGAAGGCAAACTTACTGAATGCTTTCTTTGCTTCAGTCTTCACTGCTAAGGGCAGCCCTCAAGAATCCCAGAGCCTGGACGTAAGGGAGAAAGTCTGGAGAAGGGAAGACTTTCCTTTGGTTGAGGAGGATAGGATTAGAGACCTTCTGGGCAGGCTAGACATCCACAAATCCATGGGCCCGGATGGGATGCACCCACTGCTACTGAGGGAGCTGGTGGATATTGTTGTCAAGCCGCTCTCCATCATCTTTGAAAAGTCCTGGAGAACTGGAGAGGTGCCTGAGGACTGGAAGAAAGCCAATGTCACTCCAGTCTTCAAAAAGGGCAAGGAGGAGGACCCAGGCAACTATTAGCCAGTCAACCTCACCTCCATCCCTGGAAAGGTGATGGAACAGCTCATTCTGGATGTCATCTCCAGACATAGGGAGGAAAAGAAGGTGATCGGGAGTAGCCAGCATGGATTCACCAAGGGGAAATCCTGCTTAACCAATCTGATAGCCTTCTGTGATGGAATGACTGGCTGGGTAGATGAGGGCAGAGCAGTAGACGTTGTGTACCTTGACTTCAGCAAGGCTTTTGACACTGTCTCCCATAACATCCTCCTAGATAAGCTCAGCAAGTGTGGGTTAGGTGAGTGGACAGTGAGGTGGATTGAGAACTGGCTGAAAGGCAGAGCTCAGAGGGTCGTCATTAGCGGTGTGGAGTCTAGTTGGAGGCCTGTGTCTAGTGGCATACCCCAGGGCTCAGTACTGGGTCCCATCCTGTTCAACTTCTTCATCAATGATCTGGATGAGGGGACGGAGTGCATCCTCAGCAAGTTTGCTGATGGTACCAAGCTGGGAGGAGTGGCTGATACACCAGAGAGCTGTGCTGTCATTCAGAGAGACCTGGACAGGCTGGAGAGCCGGGTAGAGAGGAACCTCCTGAGGTTCAACAAGGGCAAGTGGAGAGTCTTGCACTTAGGGAAAAATAACCCTAGGTACCAGTGCAAGCTGGGGGCTGACCTTCTGGAGAGCAGCTCTGCAGAGAAAGACCTGGGAGTGCTGGTGGGTGACAAGTTGACCACGAGCCAGCAATGTGCTCTTGTGGCCAAGAAGGCCAACAGTCTCCTGGGGTGCATTAGGAAGAGTGTTGCCAGCAGGTGGAGGGAGGTGATCCTGCCCCTCTACTCAGCCCTGGGGAGGCCTCATCTCGAGTCCTGTGTCCAGTTCTGGGCTCCCCACTACAAGAGAGACACGGAGCTACTGGAGAGTCCAGCGTAGGGCTACGAGGATGATCAGAGGGCTGGAGCATCTGCCCTTTGAGGAACGGCTGCGAGAGCTGGGCCTCTTCAGCCTGGGGAAGAGAAGACTGAGGGGGGATCTCATCAATGTGTACAAGCACCTGAAGGGAGGGTGTCAAGGGGACAGGGACAAACGCTTTTCAGTTGTCCCATGTGACAGGACAACGGGCAGAAACTGAAGCACAGGAAGTTCCACCTGAACGTGAGGGGGGATTTCTTCACTGTGAGAGTGACAGAGCACTGGAACAGGCTGCCCAGAGAGGTTGTGGAGTCTCCTTCTCTGGAGATCTTCAAGGCCCGCCTGGATGCAACCCTGTCTAACATGCTCTAGGTGACCCTGCTGAGCAGGGAGGTTGGACTAGATGATCTCCAGAGGTCCCTTCCAACCTTACTGATTCTATGATTGTAGCTAGCTGTAGTCATAACAGGGATGTAGGTTTCCAAATTTTAATTTCCCAAAAGAATCTCTATCACATTTTTCAGCCCAAAAGGGATTTGAATAACAGAATGGGTCAATCCAGCTTGTAAAGTCCTCTGGGCTAAGAACTTCTGCTCTGTATTTGGACACATCTGTCCCATGGACAATGTGTCCATGAAAGGGGCTTCCATGCCACACAGGAATGAAAATAAATAATTATGACTATAAAATAGTGTTATGCCTTTGTCTCCTATAGCATCACCAGCCATAGGGATGACACTTTACACAGGAAGCAACTCAGACTGATGATGTAGCAGACAACAAACCCAACTTTCTCACTGTGCAAACAAGTAAGGAGATTACACATGCTTTTGAGCGTACCCACAATCATACTAGGAAAAATATCTGAGGAAGTTTCTCTGGAGTTTACTGTTCTGGTAGTATCTAAATAAGAAAGTGTATGTGAATTAGAAACACAATCTGGGCTACTTCAGAATTTCATGATGTCTATAACTACTAATAAGCTGAATTACAGCTATGTCAGGTCGTTGAGGAAATGTGATGTGAAGCTCTAGCAGCAAACAGCATGTGGAAAAATAAATGGTGACTCTCCCATATCTCATGACTGCCTCTTCATTTGCTGAGTCGTAAGACAGTACCTATGAAGGACCTTTCAGAGCACCAACCCAGAAACACTGAGCCATTCCTCTGCAAAAGAGTTGCTCACATCATAAACCCATGGTACAGGCAATTGTCAGAATGAACAGGTGTAAGAGAGAGGACAGATGACCAAAACTACTTTTGAAGTCAGATCTAAGGAAGTATAAGTTTCCCATATTTCAAATAAATGCCTCTGCAATGCTAGGAAACCTGGGACACGTATCCTGCACAATACCAGAGAAAGGTAGGCAGAGCAACAAGGTAAATGCTGGTATGAAAGGGAAGGGGTGAAGCATATATACTGCAATGTCTACTAGGGAACAGAGATTCATCTCAATCTGATGTGAACACACAATATCTGGAAACAAATCTTTGGTTCCCATCACAGCTGAGAACAGAACTTGGCCCTTCTCTGTGCTGTATTGGACTCTAACCACTGAACTACTCTTTGATGGTTCTTGGGTTTTGTGGCACATAGATATTAGTTACTCTAACTGGAGAAATCACAGGTTCTGCTGTGAGGAAAAAAAAATCTTTCTGCTTTTCTGTGTCATCAGCTTTATAGGTTGGCAAGTTTCCTCAATGCTTCAGCTCTCAGGACAGAGCCAGAATGTCCCCATTTAAGTGGAGCAAACATTTTTCCAAAAGGTCAAAGTTCAGGATGAACTTGTAAGCAGATTATGAAGCTGGTAAAAAGGCCAAAGGCACCCTAAGTCTTTACATTCCCAAAGTGGTGTGTTAAACTCTAGCCCAAGGATGTACTTAACCCCAAAGAGAGCGGAGGTCAAGTGAACTTGCAGCATTTCAAATGCAATCAGCTTGGAAAAGTAGCCTGTTTATGAAGAAGTGTATTACAAAGAAGCTAATACTAGCATTCTCTCTGTGCAAATAAGCCTGACCTATTGCTAGGCTTGTCTAGGATCTGCCATGTTTGTTTTATGGCATCAAACAATAAGACTTTATTTCAGTTTAGGTTAAATCCCAGGCTTAAGGACATTGCAACTCTCTCTCTTAAGGGAAGCAAAGAGAGTGTTCACACCATTCGTCTTTAGGTCCTTAACTCAGATTGGCTCAGTCAGGAGAGCAGAGTAGGTGCTTCCAGACAGCAGTTCAGAGTACTCAAACTGGTCCCTGAACCAATACCCAGGTGCCCCCCTCCTTCCACTGGGCTTGCAGAGCCCAAAGCTCACCTGTGCAGAAACATTGCTTCATGCTTTCTCCTTGTTTTCTTGTAAGCAATTCAGAGCTGATTTAAGGTGCTAGTTGGCCCTTGAAAAATTCCCCCAGTATTTATAACACTCAGCTGGGGTGTGGGTGGGTGTGTCAGTGTCAGTGTCAGTGTCAGTGTCAGTGTCAGTGTCAGTGTCAGTGTCAGTAATCATGGAAGGATTCCTTTGGGCACCTGGTAGTGATGATGCAGCTAGCATGGCAAGGGGGAACATAGCATTTCTCAGCTGCATGAATGTCTTGGGCCTACAGCCCCGCAAAGACGACACAGGACAGGCTTCTTCCATTCTCAGCAGCTTTCAACTCAACAACTCCTGCTTTTCCTGGAGAACTTTCACCAGGCTTAGGGACACCTAGTGAATGTACCACATAATAGCAGATAGACACTGTTGACCTTGCTTGAATGCCTCACTTTTGTTTTTCTCTGGATGCAAAGAAGCAAACTGGCATGAATTTGGCATGAATGACTTTGTTTTAAATGAGGAGAATGGCAATATGAAAACCAACAAATGTAAGGTTTCTTTGAAAGACTGTAGCTACTGAGAGCATATCTCCTCTGAAGACATTACCCTGTACATGTCATTCATTATTATTACTATTTCTAGTCTGCTGTAATTATTATTATCATAACAAGTAGGGTAGCACTAACAATACTGCTGAGGAACCACAATCATGAACTTTCTGTGTGAGTGTCAACAGGATGGTATGAAGTCAGCCTGAGAAGTCAAATATCTTATTTTTTCAGAGGCATTTCAGCAATATGCCTTCATTACCACTGCAAGACATCAATCAACACATGGTGAAAAGCAAGGGATGAGTGGGCACTCCTCTAGGTATTGATGCTTTCCCAGCATTTGTCTGCATTCACAGTATTCATATGTTCCAGTTGCCAAAAGTTGCTGATGTTGACATGGGACTTGTATGAGTATTTCATGGAAGAAACAAGTCTTTTCTAGCTCATTAAATGTTCTTCAAGAGGTTTGTTTTTGACTACATGTTTTTGTTTTATGACAATCTTAATCTTATGTAAAACATTCAAAATTCTGAAGCTTAGAAGTTGTTCCTATAAAGCCCAGAAGCACGCTGTGGAATGTGTAAAGAACTAGTATTTTGGAATTTTACAGTAGCCTCAGAAATGTCTCTGTTTTGTCAGGGAGACTGGCTATTCTTGAGCCAGAAAGCAATTAAAATATATAATATGGACATTTATTCTTATACATAGACTTTGTCCATCTCCAAAAGGAAACTTGTGAAAGCCCTTTCTTTGGAAGAATTTAAAAATAAATGAAGCAAGTATTTCTCATGGATGATCCAGATACACTTAATTTTGTTTATGTTTATTTAACATAAAATTTTGTTTATGCATTTTAAATAGAGTGAAAATTCTCTCTCAGGAGAGCAAAAGGCATGCAACTTTTCTAGGATGCCACATATCTTGCTCAAGAGTCCTAAACGTTGAACAATCCATTAAGAAATGCTGTCTTCAGTAGAGTTCTCTCAACTCTTTCACAAGTAATTGCCTAATTGAAACAGTATCATTTATTAGCTTCTTTGCTTGAGGCTTCTTCAGATTCAGCTTCTGCTTTTGGGCATCTTCCTTTGAATTGTAACATATACCCCAGCTAATTATAACGTGGTATCACTTGATAAAGCCAACTGAGATCATAATGGGAAGACACTGAAACATCTGCCAAGATTTGAAAATTGGATTTTTCTTTTTTCTTATGCCAAAGACAGGTTACCTGTAATTAGTTCCAATTTATAAATAAGTGCTGTACTTCTAAAATGTACAGTATCATGCCTTGCCCCCTTTTTAGAGGCAAGCTAGGAATCATACCTCTCAATCAACACTATATCCTTTTAATGTTGTCAGGAATAATAGCTTTGTATGAGAAGTTAAATAGAAGAAAGCGAGTTATACAAGCACCATCTGAATAATCACAGGACACCAATCCAAAGTGACAAAAGGTAATCGCTAAAGTTCCCCAAATCATCTAAATCAAAGGACTTCCAAAATTATAAATAGATTCTTTTTATTTCCTCTCTAAACTTAGAATATTTATTATTCAAGTTTTACAGTTTTTCTTCATGTTCCCGAGGAACATTTTTGTTATTTTTGAATGGTAGCTGTGATGATCAAATAATCACAGGACTCCAGGAGGCAGAGTTTTATGAACACAGTTGTCACAAGAATTGGAAAACTGTGATCACATCTATCTCAGCTTACATTACACATGAAGCACAATTTCATTTTTTAGTCTTATTTATTCTTAAAGGAGAAAAATGGTTGTGTATATTTTGACTCAAGCTGTAGTCTCCACTCCTGGCCTTCTCATGCCTGGAAGGACAGGGTCTGTAGACAAGCAGCTCCCTGGGCTGGCAAGGCTGTGTGGGAACACCACGCTGGAACTTCAGAGGATCGTTATAGCAGGGTTTAGCTGTATCAGAAAAGCTGCCTATGGAATATAAGAGTGAAATGTCTTTATAGTTCAGAATGAAACACTCTGACAGAGCCTGATGTAATGAAAGATGCTTTGACCAATCCCCATTATATTGTTCCTGATTACAGTCAGTTCTTCCTAGCTGTCTTCTCCGATATAGTTTTAGGAAGAAAAGAAAAATCACCCTGTAAGTATCAACACTTAACATATACCTGCTACCCAGAGCTCCAAGTAGGTGCTGTGAAGAAACTGTATAGCCTTTGAGTAGGGAGCACTTCTCATTTTGCAGACACCTTCTTATTCTCCAAAAATCTCTTTTCATTTTCCTGTGTCACTTGATATGCTTCCTAGAACACATTCAGACTCCTGGCTACCAGCAGTACTTTCCTGGAGATGGCCTAGGTTGAACAGGCAGTCACACATGAAGTGATGACTGCTGCCTCAAGTTTGTGACATCCCCTTTGGTCTGTTTTTAGAAGGCTGTTGAAGATAAGCTGTTAGCAGGCTACTTAAAAAAAAAAAAAAAAAAAGGAAGAGGGTGGAGATGCTGAGGAGGACATTTTGCTGAGAAGAAACACAGAAACACAGAGAGTCATTTCCAGAAGGTCTGCTCCCTTTGCAGGTTCACTTTGCACCTCAGAAGGTCTACCTGCAATTTTGCACCCAAAATGGCAAGTCAGGAGGGAAATTGGTTACAAGTCCTTTCAACGACCTGATTTTTCATGACAGTAGTGAGGCATTCCAGGATCCCAGGTTTTCCCCACCACCTGCTTCAGCCTCTATGAATGCCCTTCTCCTTTTTCAGAGTGTAACCATTAGTATAAGGAGCTAAACCAGAGAATAAACAAGTAACTGTGTCAAGGTGAAAAATATGGCTTCTAGAACTCCTTGACTCACTATGGAAAGGGATTCTACATGTATGTGTGGTTTTATTTCTTTCTTCTTTATTTCTAACAACCACTTTATAGCAAATGTTTCATTACAAACATTTGGTCATCATTTAGTGACTACTTGCTTGTGTTGCAGTTCATCCACAAGGAAAGACCAGTGTGAGTAATGAGAAAATAGACTTTCCCCTATGCTATTTCTTTTTCTACTGCAGTGGTTTGACTAGAGCAATGTTTAGGCTGCGGCATGCACTGTACTCTATGAGGAGGTGGAGAGCCCTGTGTAGAAAAGGAGGAGACAATTCAGTCTCCTTGGTTTTGCCTTGTCATGAGATTAATGATGGGTGTCATTTGGAAACCTTTGGATGTCAATCAGAAGCCTTTCTTTAGAGTCCATTTAATGCCAGGTAAATTATAGACCATCTGTTTACTGCTTTTGACTGACTAATACGGTTGGGTTTAAAACCAAACTGCTAATCTTCAACCAAGTCATCACAATCCCAGTCTGTCCAAACATTTGATAAATCTTTGTCAGGTAGGTTCTTTACACTACTTCAGAGTCAACATGACAGATTTGTAGCATGCAGTGATGTTCCTGCTCCTTAAAATTGCACAGAGATCATTCAAAATATTTTCCCCTAGCAAACGTCTGCCCAGTATTGCACCAAATGTTGCCTAATCCAGATGATTTTAAGTTTTGTGCCATGGTGAGTATGCCCTTTTGGGATATATGAAATAGTTTAAACAGGCACTCAAAGTTTTTATCTGACTGAGATCCCTTTCTAAGAAAGCATGAATAGGTTCAGTATTTGTGGATTTCATTATGTTAAGCTCAAGAAGCAAGACGTTTGCCAAGTGTCCCCAAGAAGACTATTCTGTTCTATGATTTGATTTAATAAAATAGAGCAGTCCTTGACCAAGGAATTACCATTACCAAGTGGGCCTTCCATGAGAGAACAAGAGCTAAAATGCAAACTGCAAATACAGCATACTGTCAATCATATACTCAGTCATATTCAGGCAGAGACTTTAATGCTGATACACAAATATTCTAGTTTTGAAAAGCCATAAAGCACTGATTGCACAGAATCACAGAATCATTGAGGCTGGAAGGGTCCTTTAGAGATCTTCTTGTTCAAACCCTCAGCTCAAGCAGGGTTACCTAGACTTACATTAACTCCGCTAGCTGTTCTAGAAATTGCTTTCCACCTTGTTGAGATTTTTGTAACATTGAACTTCATCAAAACTAAGAATGCATCAAAACAAACTTTTAAAAATTAATATTGTGATATTCTTGTTTTCAGCTACAGATGACTGACAGTAAAGTGCTAAACCTTTTTAACACTTTGCTCAGAAGCAGTAGGTGCTCGCATGCTGGGAAGCTTTCTCCACTGTGCATGTGGGTGGGTGCATGCATGCTCATCTTTATGTTTTTCTGTGTGGGTTTTGAAGTTTCCAAAGCAGCAATATGATGTAATCTGCTTAATTTAGGCCACCCGGCTGGAATTCACAAGTGGGATTTGGCGACTGGGATTCATCACCCATGACCTTTGACCAGTCACTCCATCCCTCCCACCTCAGTCACTCCATCCCTCCCACCTTTCCTTTCCCCTCCTGCAATTTCTCTATCAGGTCTATTCATACCATGAATCTACCAGCATAGAAGCCATCTCATACTGGTTTTGGCATAGCATTTGCTCATTTGGACCCTTCAATTCATCTCAATCCTTGACATTCTCCATCATCTCCCTATGTCCTGACACTTGCTTCTGCAGAAACACAGCAGATACCCACAGGCCTCTCAAAAGCCCTGCAGGACCAGAAGCTCAGCAGCTCCTGCCATGGCAGTGCCTTTGTAGGGGACGGCAGGTGCCACCCTGCTCCTGTACCAGCAAGGCCACTTCCCAGAGCCTGCACATTCAACCCTCCCTCAGAGCACAACGGGAGTTTCACTGGGATTAACCTAGTCACTTGTTTATTCCTCGGGTTAATTTCACACGCCAAGCACCAAGCTTGTGTTAATTATACGATTTACAGGGCTGTGTTTCTCTTTTCATTGCGTCGTAAAAAAAGGCTTGAATAAAGATGCTTATTCTGATAAATTTTCACTTGTTTGTGAATGACCTGGAAATAGTTAACAGCAAGTATGTACTCTGGGCCAAAAGGGATCAGAAGATTCAGATTATTGCCTTATGTATTTTATTTTATTCCTAATTAACATTTTATGAGCTCTGAATATGTTTACAGAAGCACATGCAGGAAAGGGCATATGAACAAACAGAATTAATAGCCATTGACTGCTGCACGGCATACCCAGCAGATTAAAATATCATGAAGCATTCTTCTTCATTTGCTAACAGAAGCTGGGCAGTCCCATTGACAGTGGGAACAAAAATTCACCTCAACGTTTTTACTTTCTAACATAAGCCCAAGTATTCAGGAAAAACTGATCTGCTGGTGGGGGAATTAGCTGAGTAGCATTTCCAGAGGGAGTCTCTTGGTGTTGCTTTGGCTGTGGCAGTTTGTTCACTGGTTTCAGCTGATAGTATAAGAGGGCTGAAGAGTACAGTTAAAGTTATACAGAAAAGCATAAGGCTTTTTGTACAACAGCTTCTAAAATTGGTCTCCTGAGATCAAAGAAAGTACAAAGGTGGCTGAATTCAGAAACCATGCAAAGCTAGTTACATGAAGGGCTTCAACTAGACTTGTCTTCAGAGGGGTTCTGAACTCGTCTTCAGAAGATTGTCTGGATTGGACTAGATGATCTCCAGAGGTCCCTTCCAATCTTAACCATTCTGTGATTCTGCGATTAAGATCTGTGTCTGTATCTGTGGTCTAAGCTCATCCTTCTTACAGGTTACAGACTGAAATCCTAATAATCAATGCCTGGAAATGATCTGGGACATGTTTTGAACCTATGGATAAAATTAGCGCTATTCAAAAAAATGCTAACATCTTCAAATAGGCCGGGACAAACTTAGGGAGATCTCAAGGACCTCGATCGGCCTTTTCACAAGGCTCCTCTATCACTTAGTGCTGCTGTGGAATTTCCAGCCTTTCTTCTGGGTCCAGGAGGAGCATCGTATTCCTGTTCTGCCTGCTGCAGTAGCAGCAATATTGAATCTTTCCTAACAAAACATCTCTCATTTTTCCATAAGCTTTGTCTGTAGCTTGGATTGGTAAATGCAAGAGTTCTGGGTCCTATCAACCAATTGCACAAGGAGAATTTTATTCCTTTCTTTTTCTTTTCTTTTTTTTTTTTTTTTAATGCTAAAGAAAGGCTAAAGCTATTCATCAGGGAACTGCAAATACTCAGTCCTCCAAATGTTAATATAATGCCCTTGAGATAAACATTGCTTTACTGATGTGTTTTTAAGATGTCAATTGCTCTCCTTCTGAGAAAGAAAAAGATATAACCAAGGAACAGGGAATGATTGTATAGCATGGTTAAAATCAGAAATAATCTGGTGGGGGGGGGGGAAATCACACTTTTCTCCCAGAATGCATTGTTAATTGGGAACAGATCAGCACTGAGGAGATCTAGGTGCAGATAAATTAACCTTTCCTGCATACCTAAGGTGAAATAGAAAGATTTTATGCTTGGCTAACATCTTCTAGAGCTTAAGTTATCAGGATAGGAAAGAGTATGTGTTTCATTACTAATTCTACTAGTTTGCTCTGTGATCTTGAGCAAAGGGCAAACCTAAGTGAATTATTAATCTATATTATGCTGAATTTTACCTGGATAAAGTTGTAGGAGGAGTTTTATATGCATTTAGATGCATGTTGAAATCATATGAATTATAGGCCCAAACTGCTTAGGTATTTCCTAGAAGCTCAGTGAGTACTTATTAGTTTCTTTAGCTATGTAGATACTTTTGTCTCCTTACTCCCTTGTGAATCCCAGTTTTAGGGTCAGACATTCACCATATTACAAAATATGAATGCATCAGTTACCACTTGACACTATTTGAATAATTTCTCCCTTCTGACCGAATTCTCTCGTTTCTCATGTTTTTTGCTCTCAGCACAGCTCTGCTAAAAGTAAGCAAGCTGTTGCTACTTGGGATTGCTGTTACCGCAGAGTTGCCTTTGTTGACTCAGAAGAGCCTGGTAATTCTGCCTTTTCCAGCACACCGCTGTCCTTACAGTCAGCGATATCCTACAGGGCAGTAACAACGGAGGGAAGCTGTAGGAAACAGCCTTAACAGATGATAGAGGGAGGATAGGGGATCCAGATCAGCACTGGACACATTCAGCTATTCACAGCATCAGCAAAGCTTAGCCGCTGCAATAGCTGTTCTAGCTGGCAAGAAACACATGCTGATTCCAATCTCCGCCCAGGGGACACCTCAAAGTTTGCCTTCTGCAGCAGTGCTTGTACATACCGGCAGGCCTTGCTGTCTCTTTGTCAAGACCAAGATCTTGGCAAAACTATTCATCTGCTGACCAACATTCTACTATTATTGCTATCTAGCTATGTAGGGAAACCTGCAAGTCATGTCTGATTCCCAGCCAAGCAGAGGGCAAAGAAAAAAAAAATCACTTGAAGCTGGTTTATGTCAAAGAGTGAATTACAGTACAGCATAAACAAACAGCCCAACACATTATCCTGTTTACATGGGATCAGAGAACACTTGTAAGTCTGAGTCCTGAGGGAGACACTTACAGTAATAATGTCCAGACTTCCTTTGCACAAGGTCCAGAATTGCAGGAGAAAGGGAAGGAAAAATTATTTTTAAGTGCTTTATCAGAAAGAAATTGTATAATGGGAAATGGATGTTCCATTTCACAACATTTTGTGAGGGTGTGCTGACATTAATTCTCATTTGTCTTCAATGTTGAGAGAGTTCAGCACATTGCTGAAGGTGTGTGTACCTGCCCAGGGTTGAAAGTGCTTTTATAGCTGCCTCAGATTTGTTTGAGTTTTGTCTCTCTTGGATCCTCTCTTTCATAGAGAATAAATTCAGCTTTTTATAAAGGAATGAATTAATAACAGCAAGCTTTTACCAGATGGAAGTGGGGTATTCTTGCCTCTGTGATTATATTCTTCAAGCAATTTCTTGTCGTATTAGTCTATGGGTCTTTTTATACTGAAATTTACTGAATATTGAGAGGAACTTATCCATCAAAAGCACCACTCCCAAAAGCATGTTCCACCTCGACAAATTCAAAAATCAGACAAGGCAGCTTTCTTCTACCTTGTCCAAGCTTTGGACAAGGTCTTGTTAGATGCTAATCCTTCTCAAGTTCTGCTCAGGTGTTGTAGGCAACCCGAGGTAGATGAACTCAAAAAGATGGTGAAGCTGAACTCTGGTCTTACCTAGCAACTGAGTTATCCTGAAGGAGCAAAGCTCAGGTGCTGGACTCATGCCCCATGACCATTGCACTGGGGAATGAAGACTGGAAATTTGTGGAGTTCTGGGTAACTGAACTACTGTGCAGGCAAAACCAGGGTTTTCTTGAACAGACCCATATGTGTTCAGACATGGTGTGCTTCATTGTCCTCGCTTGGTCATATCCCTCCAAGTGCATTACATATTTTTCAGGTACTGAAGACTTCCTCTAATTTGCTGTGAGACATAAGCCATCTGGGCACTCAAACTATGACTCCCATGATATGGATTAGTGCACAGCCTCACTGAATTAAATCTTTTGATTTAAAAATGTCACAATCAAAAATTTTAAAAATGAAACTATTCCAAATCCCTTCCTTCGTGGAGCTTTCTATCCTGTGAAAAATGTTCATCTTTCATCCCTGATTGGAAGCTGAGAGATTCAGATAGATCAAAGAAGAAACACTTACAGACATGGAAACATCCAGAGGCTGGAAAACATCTTAACTAAAATTGCTGCAGAATATTCAACAACTCTGAGAAGTCTAAAGTAGAAACATTTTTAGAAGGAGAAAAAAAACTACTCGTTCAAGAACACCTTCTTTCATGACATTACTTTTAACATCGGTTGGGATTTTTAAGTGCATTTTTAGCACTTTGGTAATATCCTGTTCATATTTTTAAGTGTCTAGTTCTCCTCTCATGGGAGACACAGTATGATCCTGACTACTTGTCTGAAGAGGGGGAGCTATAAAGATCCCCTTAATTGTCTTCTCCGTGGTAGTAAAGGGGAAGGAGAACCAACCTTTTTGTCTGTCCATCTCTCATCAGCAAGGAGTCAGCTGGGTACCAGCAGCTGCTGTGAAAAAAAGTGCTTAACAGAACTGTGCTACCTTTTGCTTCTTAATCCCATTCTCCTGGGAGTCACGTGTCTTTGTGCCACATTTTGGGATAAACCTAAGCTAGTTCTTGGCTTCCTCTGTCCAATACCCTGGCCAGTCAAGCAGAGCCAACATGATGCAAGAAGAGTTGGTCCAAAGGCCTTTTCACCTAGTGCAGGGGTAAGCAGCAACCAAACCTGGCTCTGGGAGACACAATCTGTCTGGGCTCAGCTCCTGAGGCAGCTCAAATAAATGCATCTCCTTTCAGGATGAAGTAGAATTGCCTACGGTTTACAATTGAGAGTGAAACCAGGAATACCAGGCTTTTCTGTAGAAAGTCTTTTACTCTCGATTTCATTTGTCACTCCATAGTTTGATATGTAGATCCTAGCTCAAGAGTTTAAAACTTCAGCAAAGAGAAAAAAAGTTCAAGGAAACATTTGGAACTGACGATCTCAACTAATGGCAGTTATCTGGACTCTTTTTGAACAAGTATAACAATGCTTAAAAAATAGAGTATATGGGTAGAGGGTTTTTAAGTGGAAATCATATTTAATGCACCTATCATTGCTTCTTAACGAGAAGGAAAAAAACAAATAAACAATAGAAACTAAAGTGATCCCTTCCCTTCTCCCATTTTTGTTTTTGACAGAGGTGAAATTTTTGCTTTGCCATTTATTGGCTTGCTTTAGTGCTCTCAGATGGAAACATTATCAGACTTATCATCACAGGATAGATCAAAGACAACAGATCAGACTCCTCCCTGGGGTGAAGATAAACTGCTGCACTTGACCTGTGCCTGGAATGTCTAATGGGGTCAAAATGTAGAAAAATAATAATACTCATCCCCTGCCACCTCTGCATCGGCCTTCCCCAGGATCTTTTAAAGGCTACTGCATAGAACAAGGCAGCAGTTTGCAGTCCTTTCAGACACAGCTCATTTCTGCAGCTAAAAATTAGGACAGAGATGGAAATCCATCTTTTTTGCCTCCTTCGGCCAAGAACCCTTTCTCAAAATCCAGAAAGAGAGAGACATTAAGTCGTTTCAGCATCCTTTTCAATTGCTGCCCAATCAGACCTCTCTGATTAACAAAATAAACCTCTTCCCTCTCCCTAATCCTCCTTATTCCAAAAGCTTTGATTCGCTTAAAAGAAATAGTGCTTGCTTTCTTTCTTGGCATCAGAAGCAAAATGGCTGCAGGATTGAAGTGAACTGTCCATTTCAGGATCGAAGCAGCAGCATCTGTCATCTGAGCAATTTTAAGAGTCTTTTCAGCCAACTGCATGGGCCTGGATGGGTGACCAGTGGCACTGAGAAATGCAACAGGCAGCTCTGTAACAGCAAGCGGTTGAGACAGCATCACACTTTACATCTCCTCATGACGGCTTGTATTTCACTCACAAAAATCCTGCTACAGTAAGTGCCTCTAGCCGCGTGCAAAGTGCCCCTGCCTTTTGTTGTGATTATGAGCTCTGGGATCCTGTTAGTTAGTAGTAAATCACTCACAGCAGCCCGAAAAATGAATAATTTGGTCAAGTCATGCGCCAGTTGGTGTCCCGTAGAGAGTCTGTCTACAGACACCTTTGTGGGCTGCCTCTTCTATTTCCTGAGCATGAGAAGCCCTTATTTCAGATCCTGAGCGTGTTGCAGCTTCTGGGTGACTGCCATGACCTCATTTACAACGTTGCAGAGCTACACTGATTCATCTCTTCAGGAAACACGGTCTCGCTAGGCTTGTCCAGCAATATGCGGACAAGCTGTGAATGGCCCTGTCTCCACAGTACGAGCACGCTTCAAAGCAGAAGCAGTCCCTTCTTGGCACTGTCAGAGTTTCTCAGGTGCCTCGGAGCTCTTTTGAAGGGGAAGGGCGTTCAATATTGGTAACAGTGTTACGGTAATAATAATAAATGCACAATATAGGAGGTTTTGAAAGCAAAGGCCTAATAGTGTCTGTGTGCAAGGAAGAGAGGTGCCTTGCAAATCTACAACATTTTAGCACCAGCTCAGCTTGCTACTTTCATCCTCAAGTGCTTCCAATCAGAAAGTTTTATCAGGCATAAAGACCGGCAATTTCATTAGGACTGTAACTTGTTTGCTAGTAGATCCCCAGGGTATATCCAAAGGCTTCCTAAGAAACAGAACTCACTTCTTATTGCCTTTTGGAATTATTTGAATCCAAATTTCCTCAAGAGGCAACCACTTTCCACCTTCCTTAACCCTAGACATTAAAATATATAGGAGCATGCTTCCAAAAACAGGATCTGCATCAACTCAGCTCTCTGGTAGTGACTACCAGTCATTCCTTCTGGTGTGCAGGTCTGGTCTGATACATTAAATCAGAGTTACAGGTTCACCTTTGAAATTGCCTTTTGAAACAGGAGATCACTAGAAGCAAAAGAATACCATATGTGAGTTTTGTGGGTTTATATGTTGTATAGACACTTTCAGTATTTAAGCCCATCTTTCTCATCAAAGCAAATACATGGAGAATACAGTGGGCACCATGAGCAGCACACCCACTGGTACAAATATTCCTGGCAATAAGCTGTCATAATTTGACTTCCATGGCTTAAATGCTAATAATTTACTATTCATATTTTGTTACATTCTGACAAATCCTCACCTGCCCACCTGCAGGTATGTATTGCCTGAGGTGCTCAGTGAGAGACATAGCTATGGGAAAAAAAATCTACTGGCAATATTGAATTATTGAGAAACACAACTAGGTTAAATGCATGAAATATCCTTTCTTCTGCACTCTGCTATCCACCTTGTGGTACGGAGCCCAAGTTATAATGTCCTGGAGGGCACTGACAGATTAGGATGGGCATGTACGAGAAGATTGCTGATATCATGGAAATGGGAAACGTGTTCCTGGCGCTAGTCCTTGAAGCAGATTTGATTTATTTGGATTCCCTTTGATCTTTTAATTACAATATGTTTTCATTCTCAAAGCCATGGGTCCAGTTTATCTTGCTATAATTCATGTGTATTATTTTCATGATTCTTGGCACCTCTGAATTGCATGTCTGTGCCTCTCCTTTAGGACAAGGAGAGGTGAACCTTGCATCTTGCCTTAGGAGTGCTTCTGCTGGAGCCACTATGGAGAATTTAAGGTGATTCACTACTTAAAGACTTTTAGGCCCATTCTCCAAACTTGGAAGGAATTTTGAGCAATCTGCCTGTTCTACCCAAATTTGCTGGTGTTTTCCCAGAATGTATGCAAAACTGAGGGTGAGGTGCATCAGTGTGTGCTTTGAAAGGATATGTGAATTGGAAAGCAAAGATTTTATTTTGTTTCCTAATTCCTTTGTTTGATATTTCTTGATGAGATATGCTAGCTTTTGAAATAATATAGAGTTTATTTCAACCTAGCATAACAGAATGAAAGTGTTTTGCTTATGTGTTGTTTGTTCCTTGTGTCATTAAAGAACCTTTTTCTTTTCATAAGCTTGTATAAAAATCACTAGTTGGAATCCAACAGCCTGTGAGAAGTGCAGCTAGAGGCTTGATTATCGTTGTTTATTCTGGGCTTAAACACTGTACAGGCCAAATGCTGATCTTATTGCGTATATACTGAAGTTCTCTTTGCCTTCAGAATGGCCAAGATTTGGCTCTCTAGAGTACCGTGTGTCAGACACAAGATTGTAGATGTTAGAGATCTGTCTGAAATGGGCAGGATTGTCCATTGTGGTGACATTGTTAGTCATAACTCATTCTGGTTGTGTTCTCTCCGGCTTTGACTGCATATCTTTAAGATTCTAAATACAGGCGTTTGAAAAGAAAGGTAAAAGAATTAAGAATAATAATAAAAAAAATCCTCCAGGAGAGGAAAAGGCCTTGGAGAAAGTAAGCTGTATTTTTATACAGATAGTTACAGCTAAAAAAACAACAACCTGTAGATAGTTTGCTCTTGTACATAAAGTAATTTTGCCTTGATAGCGTGAATAAAAATGAGCTGAGAAGGCCAGCTTTTGAGTAAACAAAGGTGGGACTGGTTTGGAGGAGAGTGCTGGCTTAGCTGAGCCATGTACAATCAGCAGATTGTTGGGAACAAGAGAAGTGATGAATGATTTTGAGGTTTAGTCTGGATTTTCACCTTGGCAATTAAAAAACAGACTGATTGTTAAAAAGGATGTTTTAAAATTCACATATGACAGACCCTAACAGGTCATCAGTCCTTTATAATGTACATGCCTGGACGAAACTTCCTGGAATGACCTCTGATGAACTCTAGATTACTTTGTTAGGTATTTATTGTCCATTTGGCATGGCCTATAGAAACGTAAAGGAATGTTTTATTGCTCATGCCTACTACTTAGCTGCAAGCAACATCTCGGCAGTTGAATACAAGTGGAGAAGTGTAATCTCCTTGGTGTTAAAGCATCTATTCTCAAGCACACATGAATTTTCTCAAATTATTTTTCTGCATTTTGAAGTGACTATAGATTTTTGTTTAATATTATATTGTTTTTATCTTTCTTTGAAAAGAATCCACTGATCCTTTCAGACACTAGAACTCCATTATCAATTTGTAGCTGAATCTGAAGACCGTATTTTACCCAGCTCTCAGTGACAGTATGTATAGTAATCTTCCTGCCTTGGATTTGATCAGATATGCTTAGTCTTGAAATACATTTCAAAATAATGACTTGTAATGTGGAAAATTTGCCACAGAACTTTTCCCTTTGTGATAAATGTTCACATGTACTTGGGAAGCTCCCTTTTCATCTCTTGCTTGTCTTGCTTAAATTGTTGTGAGGAAAGTGAAAGACATATTCCAAAAAGATTCTTGGAATTGGATTGTTTGACAATAGCAACAGAAAACAGAAGACGCAATAGTTTTTAGATATTTTTTCTCAGGCTGCTTTAGAATGGAAAATCACATTTTGCTACTTACTCTTATTGTAAAACAAAAGATCTCAGCTCACAGAAAATCTCTGAATCATTTTTAGCCTTCTTTTCAGAAAGAAAGACCCTCTATACTATAATAAGCTCTCCCACAACATTAAGGGCAAAGGTAGGTATTTGTCTTTCAAAGGAGTTTTATGTCCTTTGGAAAAGTTGAGTTTAACTCAGAAAACATAAAAACTTTCACTATTCGGTTCAAGAAAGGCAAGATGTCCACCTTTCTTAAAAGAGGGCTCTGATTAAATGAAATCACAGACTCCCTGATCTGTGCACGTTCATTTCCATTTTTGAGTGCGATTCCACTCTTCTTGGTTTTAACTAGGATTTTATATAAGCCTCTATTAAAAGAGGCTATTATCCTGGTCAAAACATATGTATAAGAAGTTTCTCCTGAAATATTAGGAGAATAAATTTTCATATCTGAATGCTAGTCCAAACTTCCAAAATGACTTTTCCTCTCCGTGTTCATTACTTAAAAGCATAAACATCCACTTAAACACCTTCTACTCATCTATAGCCCAGCTAAACACTGTAAATTAAGGTGAAAATATCAAAAACGGGCCTATCATTCATTTCCAAGGTAGCTTATTTAGAAAGAGTTGTTTAAAATATTAGGTTCATAATGATCCTGAAGATTTGAAGATCTGGATCTCAACTGCATGACGCATCTAAAACAGACTGAAAGGAAACTCAGGCCTTCTTGGGTTCTCATTCAAAGAACCTGCTCTGAACCTTCTAGATGAGGCTTATGTTTGTGAATATCCTTATTTTTATTTAGTACTTAGGGTTCCTCTCTGGCTACTGGAATAAAGCACACTGCAGCATAATGTAGGACCTTACAAGTACAAAAGCCTTTCATATCTTTGTATTGAGATAAAAGAACTTTTCTTTCTTTTTCTTTCTCTTCTTTTTTTTTCCCTCTCTCCCTCTCTTTCTCTTTCTCTCTCTCTCTTACTTGCTTACTTTCTCAGAAACTTGACATTTGAGATGTGGTAATAACAGAGAAGAGCAAATGGCACCACAATGCATTGACAGTTTTGGAAAGAAAAAAATAACTTTATAGGTCTTGGAGACAGATTTCACTGTAAATATGGTAAAAAAGGACAATAATTAATGTTTGTGATCAGACCCTAGCAACTATACTCTTTAAAGAAAACCAATTGCATTTTTACCTGAAACATATGACAGATCGCTAAGGCACTAATGTTTTTCTCTGTTAATAAGCTCGATATGGAACAGAGCTCCTTTAGAATATGTACGGTAAAGTGGAAATGCATGCTTTGGTGACTGTTATAAAGCAGGCCAAAGATATGTCAAGTCCAATTAACGTCAATAAGGAACATCTGTATTTAGGCACCCAAGTTACTTAATGCAAACATTTCATAATTATATACTATAGCACACATGGAGCATTATGAGATGTGGTGTCCCAGTGTGAATAATATTCACATTTTTCAGATCAGTCAGCAGTCTTGGTCTGGCTTTGGCTCAGCTTGCCGTCTCCCCGTAAGAACATTTCTTTATAATATTGAATTAAGTACAATCCACATTTTTTCTCTTATCTGTGAAATCTTGTGGTTGTGGCTTGACTGTTTTTATAAAATGAAAGATCCAAGTGCATGTAAAGCTAGGGTTTTGGGGGCTTTTTTTTTTTTCATGAGACATCTGTTTTTTTTCTTATATGCCTTAAGTCTGGGAAGGAAAGGTTCAAGTGGATGAAGTATAGCATGAAAGACTCCATGTCTAAAGGATTCTTCATCTCACATAAAAAACAGCAAAGGAGCAGAAGAACAATATTAGAAACCATTTTCCTCACCTGAATCATTAGGTGCACTGTGAAAAGTCAACTTAGCTTGAGAGTCTGCAAAGAATGGAATAGATCTCAGCATTTGTAGCTTGGGAATCTCAAAACATACTAAATACTTCTAAATTTAAAACCAGCCACGCAGCAATTGTTTAAACAAATGGAGCAGACATTGGTAAGCTCAACTGCCACCCACATATTATTTTATAAAGTACACAATGCCTTTTTGAATGGAGTGGGTTTCTTGAGCTTGGTAGGTCTATTGAATTGGGCTTCTGGAGTTTTGTGCTTTGGGATTTTAATCTCCAGTTCAGAGGAGCAACTAAAAAGACGGAAAATTTGTCTGGCACTTAATCTGAAACACATCACTTGCAGCAGAATAGCAGTCTCCATCACTGTTAGAATTTTCTGCCAGGCATTCCCTCGAACTGTCGAAGTCCAAGAGGGCCATCAGCTGAGACTGAAAAGACTGCTAATGCAGAGGTATGAGCTAGTCCAATCAATGACAGCCCCACGAAGCTACCTCAGACAGTTGGCAGGGAAAAGCTGACGAAGCTGCCATATTAAAACCAGACTTATAAGTAACTAGGTAGCTTTACCTAATCCAACAAGTGGTGATTAATCCAGTCCAGGAAGAAACAGGTGTCAAGATGAGATTAGAGAGAATGGAGTATCTGCCATTCAGTTACAGTCTTGCACAAACATCAGTCACCAATACTTCTGTCTCCTTTATCCACCCATCTTGGCGGCATTTCACAACCCCATCTCATGGCCTGCCAAAGAACGCTACCGTGAGCTAAGCTCCCACACTGTTTTTAGCACTGTTTTAGCTGCTCAAGCTGCTATTGAGACCCCACCTATTTCAAGAAATATTCAAGTCTGAATACCCACTTCCCACTCTATATATGTTCTGTCTTGTCTGGCTTTGTTTTTCTTCACTTGTGCCTTTGGAATATAATCACTTCAGGGCAGGGTCTAGTCATCTCTTTAGCACTTGACCTGCTCTTCCTCATATATTTACTGCTCAAAACTCCTCTATGAACTTCAGTGAGATCACGCTTTGGTCTTCAGTGATTAATAGTGCTAATTAATAGTCAAATCAATCATGTTGGCTTGTGTTCAGCAGAGAGGAATGCAGAGTCATGTAAAAATCTAGCCAAGCACTTTAAAACCTTCAAAAGAAGGTAGAGTCGCATAGGAGAAGTTCTGGATATGAGCTTTTTTACCCTTAACTCCACGAACCAGTTTACACATTTGGAAATTGAAAACCTAGGAGTTTTATTCAGAAATCAGCAATTAGGATGGAAAGAGGGTTTGTACAGACTACTCTCCTGCTGCAGAGCTCAAAGCAAGGCTTGAATACAAAATGTTACTGCTCTAGATTATTGCTAAAACTGCTCATAGTAATTAATGATGGCGGTCACTTTCCACCCACCCAATAAACTTTGCATGATTCAAACCCCGCCAAAAAAAAGAAGTCAGTGCTGCTCTAAAGGGAAAGGAGGAGAGACAGGCCGTCCAGGGCATTGGGATATTCATACAGTATGACTAGTGCAGAGAGGTGGGGCAAAGGAAGACCAATGTATCACCAGAGTAAGCTGTCAGGAAGAGATTTTCCAAGTAAGAAATCTGCTCTAAAATCTTATTAATGAGTAATGGGAATTCTGAATCTTCCTCCAGCACACTACTTTGAATGTACAAATAACAGGATTTGTGTGATTTCCCTCCTTACACACTGCTCCCTCTAACCCACCAGTAAAATCCTAGGAATAAAATAAACTTCAATGTGTGCATATTCTAATTATAAACAGACAGAAGTAGAACTTACATCTAAGTTGGCTGAGATCCAGGGATACCAGCAGAGGGATAAAGAGAGTGGAAGTGGGCCTCACACCAGAAGAAAGAGATTTCTGGCAAGTTTGAAGGAGACAGTGATGGCAAAAAAAAATTGTACATCCTACAGCGCCTTTGAGTGTGGATGAAGGAAAATTGTGTGGCTAAGCCATAAGATTACGAGGTAGAGTGAGGTCTGGAGTTCCAGGTCTTCTGATACAGATTTCCAGGTTTGACAGAAGTGAGACATACTCCACTAGTGCAGGTGAATAGAGAAAAAAAGGTTGAGGAAGGCATTGCCAGATGTGCCGCTCTCCAAGGACTGTGTGACAGGTTGAACCTCCACCAATGCCTAACTCCTTGCTCTGCTTAAGCCTGGATAGTAAGGGTCCCATTTCCACAGACATCCCACTTGAAGCTGGGCTTGAATATTAAATATCTTAATTATGGATGATAGATTGATAAAAAGAAATCACCTCTGGAGTTTTATTAAATAGCAATTACAACTGCATTTGTGGAGATTAAGGACTAAAACAACAAACCTAACCCCATATATCAAAGTTTATTTTCAAATAAAGAGAATAACATTTTTCTCACTTATATAATTGTAATGTACAACTTCAGATTACTAGCTTCAAAACCAATAGCCTTACCACCACTCTGAAATTACCCATCACACTGACCATTTTTTACACTGGTTTCTGCTTGGTTTTCTGGGCTCTGAGAGAGTTTATGAGTTTATCCTTCAGAAGAAAAGATCCTTGCCACAAGTAGAGGGCCATAGGCAGAATCCAGAGATATGAAAATCTCTCCCAAGGGTACTCAGTTTTCCTTTGGCAGGTAAAGGAGCAGGATTTATTTACCCTTACCTAACCTTCCTTTGCCCTGGCTCAGTATGGTGGTTACCATATGTGCTTCCATTCTGACAGGTTTGTAGCTGGTGAAATTGCTGGGTGACACCAGAGAAAAGCTGGTGCCAAATCCAGAGATCAACACTGGTTTTCACCAGGAGGAACACCAGAAGCAAACTTCTCACAAAACCTCAAAGATTTTTCTTGGTTTTGTGGGAGTCACTAAGGAAGCCGGGGAAATGTTCCTCATTTAGGACAAAACTTCCTGCCAGGAGAGGGCCGAGGCGATCACATTTGTGGAGAGGTTTTGTTTTTCGATCCCGGCTGATGTGCACCCAATGTTTCAGCATAACTAGCAGGGTCTCTGCCAACATTCGTATTACAGCTGGATTCATAATTTGGGGGCTTGGCTTGTCCATTACTGACCAGGGCATGAAACTGGTAGATTAAGTAAATCTTCTTACAGCAGCCAATCTGTGTGTATGAGACCTTGATTTTGTGCAAATCACTCTCCTACAGCAACAATAAGATAAGGAAGCTCCTATGGTGATTTCCATTCATTCAAAATCCAGAGACTTTCCAAGGATCCCATTCAGAACACTGCAGTCATATTGTGACTCCCCTTCCCTGTGCAGAGGTAAAGTATGATTTTCCCTCTTTTAAGGCAGAAAACCTAGGCAGAAAGAGATTTTATGGACTCCATTTAGAAATTTGTTCTTACAGCCTCAGGTGCACTCAGATCTGTGAGGGGATTTGCAAGCAAATGTCCCATAGCATGTGCATAGCCTGGTGCTGCACAAGGTACTCGCAAACACATAGATGTAGGTGGCAATAAAGATGTACATAACTTCTTTTAAAAGCTTATGTCTGAGTCATTTATTGAAAAATCACAGACAAGAAAGATGGGAGGGCTTGGACCAGCAAAAAAACCCGGTCTCCCTCCCATTCTCTAATGATTAGGTTCTCTCTTTCGCATCTTGTACCCTATGGACTGTGTTCTGTAACTTGGGGAAAAGGATGATTTAAAGCACAAGGCACACACCACAGGGACAGTAATAGACGGCTTGAACAGCCGGAGTGCCGGTAGCATTCTGAGGTTTGAAAATCTTCATTTTGTTCTTGCTGCTTTTGGTTGAGGCCAAAAGCTGAAGTTTCACTGACCTTTACTGATGTTCAAGTGTGAAATTCGCTGCCCTCTTAGCACTGATCCAAAAGAAAAACACTGGAGGAATTTTATGTTGTTCTTGTTATTTCATTCTGCACTTCACACAGTAGCAGAGACATTTCACCAATTAACTTGAATATAATGTTTAATTTTAACTTGCTGCTGACTAATTTTAACCACATATCATGATAAAGATTACTTTCAGCATGTAACTGCCTATATTTACGAGCTATTACTATTGCTATCCATTCCTTCTATTTTCAGAGTAGTTATGAAAACTGTCACCTTTTATTACTTTTCATTTTTTTTCTTTAAAACCCCAAAATATTTGGAAGAAGAGTTCATCAGCATAGTTGAATTCCAGAGTCAGCTTTCAGCATACAGAATGAATAAGACATACAGAGAACAGTAGTTGGAGATGACATCCACAAGCATGCTTTCCTCCTGGTAAGAAATCTGGTCTCCAGGATACCCTGCACCTCCATATACAGCAACATATTTGTATTTGGACAGACTCAGATGGTGCAGTGCCCTCTAAATCTGCTTGGGCAAAGCTTCCAAGCAATTGATCCAAATCATCCTAGCTGGAGCACCTTTGATCCAGCTGCCCTCCACCTCGGTTTCCTTTCTTACTTGTCACAACCTTCCTTGTCCTGCATGCTAAGCTAAAGGCTACCTCACCCTCACAGTCCCCTTGGCATGGTCGAGAGGAAACCAGCATGGGGACCACAGGCACTGCAAACTGCTGGTGCTGCTCTAGCCAGTGGTGCCTGACCCAATCCTGTCTCATGCCCTCACTGTCCTGCCAGCAGTGGCATCTTCCAGGTACAGGCAGAGGCAAATCCTGGGTTCAGCCAGCCCCACTCCCCCTGGCACACTCATCCCATTAAAATCCATGGCATGCTTTGCTAAAGTAAATGGCTATAGCCTGAGTAATCCTGTTCCAGTTGCAATTTGCATAATTGCCTTCTGCTTTCATATCTCCTGCAGTTCCTTTCAGGTAAAGTCTTCTTGTCTTCTTATCCAAGGTAGTTGCTTAATACTAGCTGTTTAAAAGCAAACATTTTCTCCCCCAAGCTACCTGCATTACCAAGAGTGGGTACACATGTTCCAGTACACTCTAGAAAATTAACATATTTTGGAAAGAAAGCACTACAAACTTAATATCAACATGCACAGTAATAAATCAGGGGCAACATCTATCCCACATGCCTAAGGATAGCTCATAGTGTAGTTCAGAGGTGCGATTACAGCCCTATCCTTGAGCAAGCTTTAATTTTTCTGTCTTTGGAATTGGCAACTATGGTACCCTGTATTTCATTTTAGGTTGTATACACCTGCCTGTGTCAGCAGCAGGAGCCCATGTGGCCATGATTTTGGTGTCAGTGGTATCTGACCTAGGTGGGGATATCTGCCCAAGGTAAGATCACACCTTTCTGGCCCTGCCTGTCCTGGCAGACCAAGCTGCTTGGTGGGCAAGGCTGGAGCTGAGGGTGGAGGTGAGCAGTGCTGGAGAAGTTGAGAAGCTCCTGTCACTTCAGGGAACTCTTCCTTTGGCACCCATCAGATCCCATAGGGATGGGGAATAAAGCGATTCATTTTAAGGCAAATGAATGATGGAGGGGTAATCTCTGAATTTCTGTCCATAAACTGGCACCAGATGGATCTGCTTCTTAGGCAAAAGCTAAAGGCACAGCCACCATCATAGCTTGGAGCAAACTGTACAGTAAAACTCAGTGAGCTGGGGTATGTCTCCTCACTGTGTTGGCATTTGCATACCAGGCATACCTTAGGAAAGGAGTGAGACAGAAGAATCTGGTGCCCTTGCTGCAACAAATGGTTTTAAGTCTGTCTGGCACAGTCCTCACGCTTGGCACTTGGTAGGTTTGCAACAAGGCAAGAGCTTTGCTTTGAAAAGCTGACGATCAAATTTGTACACAGAGCAGGACAAGTAAAGGCATGCTTGGTGTGTTGGTCTGGGAAAGCTCACAGGAGACAAACACAGATATAAAGGACTTGCAAATAATGCCATTTTTATACAGAAAAAAAAATGTCTGTGAGGATAAACAAGCAATTGTATAGAGGCTTTTATTCCTGTCTGGCTCAGTTTTCATCTACCTTGTACTCCACCTGGTTGTGCTGTTGACCATGAAGCCCTAGCCTGTGAGGTTAACTGGAAAACAGGAAATGGGTAGTGACTAATACCATCTCCATGTGCTCTGAGTCAGAAAGTTTGGCGACAGAGAGGAAGGAAAAGGAATTAAAAAAAAGAGAGAGAGAGAGAGAGAGAAAGTTTCCTGGGCCAGTGAAAGGAAAGAAAGGAAATTAATTTCCCCTTTAGAGCCCTATGTGAAGCTGCCGAATGTCAAAGACAAGTGTCACATGGCTGGCACAGATGAAACTTTGGAGAAGTATGTCAATCTTGCTTCTAGTTCAGCTAATTTGACTAACTCTGATGTAAAGAGCACCTCAGCTGGTGATTTCATCCTTCTTCAGAACATGTTTCTTAAGAAGGAGAGTAAGTACCAGCAGGAAAAAAAAAAAGAAAAAGAAGAAGAAGGGGGGTCCGCCTCCTCCATTCCTGCGATTCACAGACAAAATGAACTTTAAGATAAAATTCAATGTTCTAACATTGTCTAGGGGAGGGATATGGAGCTCTCAGCAGTACAAATTGGGGGAATAGACTGGCTGCTGCAGTACTGGGCTCATGTGGGGCAAAACACTGCTTTGCAATAAGCCCACCCTGCTTCTAACCTGCTACTCTGCATTAGCAAAATCCTCTCCCACACATGCTTTTCAACCCTACTGCTAGTCTTAATATATGCTAGATCTTGCAAGGAAGACTGCAAAAAGCTGCTTATTACCAGAGTTCAGTGATGCTTCTGCACTGGTGAAACCTCCTAGCTGACAGAGAGGCTGTTAAACCCTGCAGCCAAGGAGACAAGAGGATAGGATCCCTTCCCAACTCCCCTAGCTTCCCTTCACAGCTCTGCCAAGGCTGTGGTGTGACTTCAGTTTAGGCAATTAACCTCTCTGGGCATCAGCTGTACAGAGCATACATTTACTGGTGAAGAGGAGCTGAAGACTCTCTGAGAAGTGTTTTGAAGTGCTTTAAAATATTGAGACAGAGGCAGTAGAGAAATGCAAAGGCACTTTTTTGTTCTGATTTTACAAGCAGTAAGTCACTATATATGCTGTGAAGAAACATTTGGTGTTGGGGCTGATGTGATACATGTGTATATTCCAGCACTTTGCAAGGCTCTTGGGAAGCAGGGTTGTGAGGAAGGGAAGAGAGAAGGAAACCCTGGCAGAGGGGGAACACTGAAAACCCCAGACAGCTTCTGTAGTGCCATTAAAGCCCCGTTGCCTGATTTCAGGCCAGTTGCAGTTGAGAAGAAACAGCGCTTCTGTATGGCTGCCTTGGAGCAAGAACAGCTGCAACCGCCTCATACACAAGAACTTGGGATGTGGAAGCGTTAGCTACTCTCAGGCTTGTGGGAGTTAGGTGCTTGGGTTTTAATTGACTCCAATTTGTCCATAGTTCATAGTTTCTGAACTGCACTTCAAATTATATTTGACAGAGGCTTTGCCTGCTGGGTAATTCTGGCAGTGATAAGTGATGCCTCTGTACCCAGGATGTTTCCAGTACAAAGAGCTAGGCCTCTGGTAATGACTCCAGAGCACCTGCTCCATGCTCTACCTGAGTGGGGTTTGAAACCTTTCTTCACTTTTCTAGAGTGGGTGATATCCCCAGGATAAAAAGCATATACTTTATTGAAAAACAGTACTTAATTAAAAGTATAAAAATATATTTTAAAGTGTATACTTTATACACTTTATAGCACCGTAAGAAATGATGTCTCTAAATATTACAAATGGAATAATTTGGAAGAGTTTATTTTTACTACTTGTGCTTGTTTACCTTTAAGAATTTGATCATGATATATCTCATACAAGGCAGGGTTGCAAATGCTCTAACCACACACAGGGTGAAATCCAAGTCCCTCTGAAATCAGTGGGAACTTTGCCATTGAAACTTAAGAGTTTTAGTGTGCCAACCAACCAGAAAACCCCAGTTCTAAATGGCTCAATGTATTTAGCTCTGTCAATATGTTCAGCAATAGTCTTGGTTGGAAAATACTTTATTGTGCCATGGAAATTTATAATGAGAAAATGGGAGGGAGGGGAAAGGCTTGTTGTTGCCAGCTCAGTTTTTGATGGAAAGGTTTTCTCTAGCCTTCCTTTGTGAAGGGGTATAGAAGACCCAGTCAGGGAGCTGGCAGAGTAGGACATGGTAATTCAGTCATGTTAAATAAGACTTCCAGAAATGTTCTGAAACATGATTTGGGCATTGACTTTCCACTGGCTTTAACTCAAAGGCAGGCTGATATACACCATTCTTACTTTGCAAATAATGTTACTGACTGCAGTAACTGGGGAAGAAAGTTACTTTTCCGGGTGAATAAAAGCATGAGAATGTGTCCCAGGTTTATAGGATGATGGGAAACCTGAGATAATCTGGGAAAAGCAGAGGACGTTTAAGAGAAAGGAAGGAAAAGACAGTTGGGAACAGATTCATGGTTAGACACTGAGAAACCGGTGCAAGGACGTAAAGAGGAAGACCAACACCATCCTAGTGCTACAAGAGCATTTAGGGAACCTAAGAAAATAAAACAGGAGGTAGGCAGAAGCTGCACAGTCTAAAATTGGCATTTAGGAAGAGGGGGGAAGAGCATAAAGCTTTAATGTAAAGCAAAAATACTTCTTGGATGTAGGCAACTGGTTTCACTAGAGAAATTGCCAGACCCTTGGACAGAAAAAGGAATATAAAGGTATTGGAAAACAGCAAAAATCAAACTCCCAGCACGGAAGGAAGAGGAAGTAGCCCAGGAGATGAAGGAGAAGTATTTAGTAATGATGAATGCAAATAAACATGCACAGGGGATACTTTAATGTCAAATGGAAAATACTCCACATGCCTTTCTATTGAAATCCCACATATTCCTGTAGAAAGCTAGTTATCACCAAAAAATGCCAGCTGCAGTTTTAGAAAGCACACTCTCCATTATTGCTCAGGGTGGGACATACTTCCTAACATTTAGCTTGCTGGCCAAAGTAGAATGGGAAAAGTAGAGTTTCCTTTTGGCCCAGTTTTCCTTGAAGCCTGGGAGCTGAATTCCGCTTCTGACTTTGAGACTTGCTCTTGAACTAGAGCCAAGTCACATCCCTCACCTCTCTGTGATTCAAAAAGCCTAGCTTTTAGGGGAAAAAGTATGCAGAAACAGCCCATAAAGGCAGGCTCTGGACCCAAGCAAGATGAGTTGCTATGGATTAACAAATTAAAAGTGTGGAAGTCTGTGGAGTAAAATTCACAGAGAGGAACTCAGTGTAATGCCTCTGGTCAGCTCAAGGATGTGTCCCCTTCCTGTACTCTCAGAAATTTTCCCTTTCGCATGAGAGTATTGTTAAGAAACAGATGGTGTTTACGGGGAAGATGTATGAATGCATCTAACTGCCATCCTGGAACCAGCTAATTAGCTAAATGGGTCTAGTGTCTGATTGCAAACTGGGTAGATGCTTCTCCCACCTTGTAAATTCTTTGCATAATAGAGGAAATAAAATCCATTCCTTTTATGAACTCGTAATTAAATAATGTAAATGGGATTCCAATAGGCTCATTAAACCCCATCGGAATCTGACAACAGCGATTAGTGCAGCTGGCCTGACTCTGACCTGTTCAGTGACTTAGAGTAAGACATGTCACTCTCTGTCTGCCTCAGTTTCTCCATCTGTAGAACAGGACCAATGATATTTTGTCTTTAGCTTGCTCACAATGAAGCATGCAAGACTTCATTAATTGGTGCTTGCAATACTATTTGAGCGCCTTGGATGAGAGGTGTCAGAGAAGGTCATGAATCACACTTGGCCACATGTCATTTCTTTTTGTTTGTTTGGAACCTTTTCAGCACGCTGGGCATAGCATGGCATTCACCTGGCATTCACCTGGCACTTCCAGTGTGTCCATCAACTAGAAACCACGCAATGTCTATCCAATAACACTGCTCTCTTGAGCGACCTAGAATCCTGTACATTTGTACGTGTCTTTATTTAATGAAGTAATTATGCGTGCTAACAACATTCTTCGAGAAACATCCTATCTAAAGTTTCCCACCATTCTTGCACTGGTAGTTTTCCCCCTTCCCTCCTCCTTTCCCTTATTAATTTATGAAGCAGCTAATTATGATCCCTCCAGGCTAAATAACTGTGCAGTTAGAGATGCACTAGATGAGTGGGTACGGCTAGGCAATGGAGAGTATTTTTCTCTTCGCCTATTACATGTATTGTTTTAGGTAATTAACATCCACTTTGTAGTGGCAACACAGACGCCTTGCTGTCTGTACAGCTTCTTGGCTCAGATCCTTTCAAATACTCCCTGGTACACTCCTTGCAAAACCATGTGAAGTGTTATATAACTCTCTAGGTTGAAAGGCAATTGTGTACATCCAGGTTATTAAAGGGATCTATATATATGTATAAAGCCAACATTTCGAGCATTATCCAAGGTACCATAAGCTTATGGCCAGCTCAAATGACTAAAAGCATTCAAAAAACCCACAGAGACTTTCTCCCTTTCTCTTTCGCCAGTCCCTCTAGTAGTTTGGAGTTTATACTTAGAAATACTTAGGAAAATATTAACACAAATGTTATATGTTTCAGGTCAGTGCTTGCTACAGCTTAGTTGTGCTTGGCACTGGACAGCAAAAAAGGCCTGGAGGCTGGCCTCATCTCCTCAATATTCTCGTCCCTTTAGAGACTGGACACATAGAAACTGGACTGAGCTTGGAGATTTAGCAGTGGGGACAGCTTAGCGTTCTTGTAACTGCTGCTTACCAAACTTTGGCTTAGTGTGTTTGCAAGAAAGTTTTGCAAGAAGAGAGCATGCTGGTTTAACAAAGTGGGAAGGAAAAGCCATTCAGCCTGTGTGGGGCAAGGTCAAAACATGTGCTGAGCTGTGAAGGCGTATAAATGTCAGACAAGCTCGGTATGAAGAAATCTTTGGACTCTGTAAGGTTTCCAGTTATAGTGTTAAGAGTGACTATTCATGTACACTGGAATAAACAATATTTGAGACAGAAAATTTCTGGGCAACTACTAAATAAAATTATTATTATTGGTGGCATGTGTACCTCCTTTTCACTTGCAGGCTTTTTAAAGTCCACTGTTTGAGACGGTCAGTGCTGCCTGCAAGCTGAGTGAATACTCAGAAATGCAATAAAAGACCAGGCTGAAAGAAAGGTCTTTTACTATTTTATGCTAAGGCAAACTCCTGCTTTTCACCCTGCTGCTGTTTAGTATCTGCAGAGAAAGCTAACAGCCCCTCCAGACTCAGATCTGCCTTCACGAGTTTGCCTGCGAGGAAGTACACAGAGGCCAAAACTGTGGCCCAGGATGGTTTCAGTTAAAGAGGGCAACATTGGCCTTTTTTTTTCCTTCCCTCCCCCTACCAATCACCAGTGTATGTCAGTTTGGTTGCTCATAAAGTTAAGAATCAGATAGGGCTGTCTAGAGTGTGGGCTGCTGCTTTGCAAGTTTAATTGCACAAGATTGCTCACAGCTTCTCAGCTGCTGACCTGCAGCACCCACAGAATTCATGCTTGGAGCAGGGCTAGCCAGTCCCAGCATGGGGTGCTAACAGGAGTGGAAGATCTCGCCTAGCAGGTGAAGGATAGACAACCTGAGTCAGGCCAGAAATGTCAGGCCCACTCCTACATGGGACCTGAGAGAGGCTATCTGATGCTCTCCATGCTTGCTCAACATCTTCCTCTCCAGCTTGTCACCTGTGCATGAACCCTGTGTTTTTATTTGGATGAAAAAATGCTCATCAGCATTTTCAGACTTGTGGGCATCATTTGCTACTCATCCTTGTGAGATAGCAATCCATCCCCTCCCAGCAGATATGAAATTATTAATTGCTGCTGTAAATCAGCAGAGTGTGCTGTAAGCCAGCCGTGACAAATATCCTGGGGAGCAGCTATGCAAACAAGATGGTTGATAAAAGCAGAGGAAGGAATACCTGTCAAGCTGTGGAATGGGGAAAAAAAAAAAAAAGAAACACTTTAAAAGTATATATATATATAGCACTTGACGGCCAGTTTCAAGATGGGGATTTATAACCTTTCTTTATTACTTTTGTTAGTGTAAATTGCAAATGTACAGCTTGATGAGTGTTAGCAAAGCCAGCGGAAGGACCAGCAGAAGGTCTGTAAAATGTGATACAGTCAGTATCTCCATCTAAAGGGAACAGGGAATAAACTTGGGAAAGCTAGAAGATGAAGATAATATCAGGTTTTCCTGTGCAGCACCATCACGCAGGACAATGTGGACGTGAAGGATGCCCACCCACAGGGTCAGAAATGGAGTGTGCTGGAAACCAAGGGAGACTGGAGAAACAAAAAAATATGTATTACAAGTCAAGACTGTGAGGGAAAGATGAGATGGAGCAGCTTGCTTGCCGAATGAGACCAGCGGGAGGTGCTACATGTGGCTATGTAACACACAAACAAATTCCTGCAATGCAGTAGAACTGCAGTGAAGGAACCAACTAAGTCACAGTCTATGCTGCGTTGCTCTAGCCTATGCTATTCTAAGCTACTCTCACTCATCAGCCTCAAATTCATTAGTAAATTATTTTAAAAATATATCCTTTCCATCTGTTTTCCAGCTTTCATATCAAAATTCTCATTTAAGGCATTAACTAAAATAGAAAAAGATTTTCCTTTCATTAATTTTGAGTGTATCCAATTTGTGTTTCATGTGTTTCCATTTCTTTTCTTCCTAAAGGGTTTGTTTTTCCGAAGCACAATGGAAACACCATACTTATTTTCTTTTTTGAAAGCATTTCTGAGACTTTACTGAGTGCACCTAAGTTTTGTAAACCTGTCAATGGCTCTGACAACCTTCCAGGCCCCCTGAGGCACGTGTATAGTATGCAGCTGAAGCTGCTTAGCAGAGGTACCATTATGATCTCGGACTATCCAGACCTAAACTATGTTTCTTGGTGCTGACACCTAGCAGTAAATACAGAGCATTCAAAAGTATTCAGAGATGGATGCAATAGTTGCACATTTTTTCTTTTTAAACAAAAGTTTGGAGTTATTGTTCTTAGCAATACCTAATGCTTGAAATGGACATTTAGGAGACTTTCACAAACACACTTTGTCCTGCAGAAAGGTCCTTTCATATACATCATTTGCATGTTTGATGTTCTGAGAGTTCTCAGTTTGGCAGGTGCCCACTGTGGCTCATGATATCCCCCCAGCCACAGGCAACTGAAGGCAGGAAGCACTTTCTGGGGGACAATCTCTTGTCCTCTTCTCATGCTCCACCCTGAACAGTGGCTACTGACCACTGCTGCAGACAGGCTACCATTAGGCAGATCTTCAGTTTCAGCTGGCACAGCTGTGCTTTTATTACCTGGGCCATATTGTGATCAGATCAACCACTAAAAAAATGGAGTGCAAAACAATAGAGCTATATTAGCTGAGGGACTGTGTGGAATTCTTTTCTTAAAACTTACAGAAGACACTAATGTCCCTATGCCAGTTGCAAGTAATGCAGCCACCCTAGTGTCATGCCAGTAAAAGCATTACACCAAAGTATCATGCATTCCCTAGACATACAAACTGTAACTAGCAGATTAAAATTAATACTCTGTAGTGTTAATTATTACTCTGTAAAATTAATACTCTGTTATGCAAAAAGCCCAGTGTCTCTTGTCTGGGAGATTAAAGATAGGTTGGCAAAAAGAAAAGAAACAATAATTGCCAAATTAAATCAATATAATTTTTAACCAGCACACAGAATAAATGATGCCATTTTAGATTGCTCTGTAAAAACTGCTCCACAAACTTTTATAAGAAAGCAAACAATTCCCTTGGCAGGACTTCTCCTGTGTGCTCAGAAATTTTATTTTATTTACTAATGTAAATACATTCCCTTTCCATATTCAGGCGATCAGTCCAACATACATACTGATACAGGAACAGCAAACTTTTCGTTAATATGAAAACTACCTCCTTGCATAGGGTAAGGATGATTTATGCAAAAAGCTTACTTTGTGGGAAAATGAAGCTTTGTGGTTTTACATTTCATGTATTTGTTCTTTTCACGTTATGAATAACTGCTATTTCCTTGAGCTTAGTTATTAATATAAGGATATGAGTATATCTTCCTGAGGGCCAAATCCTTTGCTATTGTCGTCGTCCCATTAACATTAGTGTATCCTGAAGTCAGTACAACTGTCAGCTTTTATATAAAAGAGCTCTTTAACGAAGAGTCTGTTGTGCTCACAGACCTGATATGCAGGTCCATATATGATTTTGTGAAACACTGTAGAAACACTGGTTCAAGATCATTTCTGTGAAATTATCATCTGCCTAGTACAGAAACCACAGTGTGTCTGATATTAACTGTTTTTGGCAAGAATTTATTGCTGAAATTATTTACAGTAAGGGAAGTGTAATGTAGACACGCTGATCATATTTGATTGGATTATTCTGCACAGTTCTAATATCCTGCATTTCTAATGCACTAGTAAGCCCGGCGTGACACCACTGAAGCCCTCCTGGGTCTTTTGGAGCTTGTCTCCCCGTGCATTATTGCCAATAAAATAAAGCCGATATTTTCTCAAGGCACAGGAAGAGTTCAGACATGATTTATTGCATGCCTATTATACAGTTGCAAAGACCAAAATCTTCTTGACCTGTGCTGACAGCAAGTCACAGTTTACAAAAACCTGTATGAATGTTGCTAAACTGGGTTCTCATGGATGTGTTTTAGGTAGCTGCAGGACCCCAGAGTTTCACCATCAGAATTATTCAAACCCAAATCCTATATTGCTGACAGAAAGTTTCTGTTAGATTCTACAAATTGACCCAGAATCTCTAGAAGTTCTCCTCAGGACCAGAAGAATTTTGCCAAACCTGAGCAGAGTTTCTGAGTTCCAGTACAATTTTTCAATTGGGTGAAAACTGAACAGCAGAACTTTGTGATAAAAAATTCATCCAAGGTAGTGTAGCATTGTGCACCCAGGAGGCTAGCCCCACATATTTCCTCATCCACACATGCATACGCTGACAGCTCCTTGTAAAATGTAGTACAGCAGGCAGTAAGTCCTCCTCCAAGCTTACACAGAGAACACACCAGACAGAACAGCTTTTTATCTAAGTTCTGTGGGCCAAGTAAATGAAATAAAGTTACCAAACACAAATTAATGTGTAATTATTTTTCTTGCCTGAATCACTTTCTTTCATGTGTCATAACATGCAGAGTAAACAGCACCACACCTTCTTACTTTAATTGTGGTAATCTGATCTCTCAGCCACAAGAAAGCCTTCTCCTATGCCTTCTTTAGAATGGACTTTCAAGGCAAAGCAAGAGCTGTAACTGTAATAATCACCTTTTCTTTTGCTGTCAGAAGGGAGAGGGCTTGTTAAACTAATCAAGAGCCAGGACCACACGGCAAAAAAAATAAGCACCCTAAAAGACAAACAGAAGTAAACGTTTGACAGGTAATTTAAGGTGATGGTAGGATATTTTTCTTCTGATTTGCCACATGACTAATTATTTATGCGGTAAATGTAAGGCTCACTGGCTTTATGGTAATACCATAATGGGAAACATGTTATACTGTTTATCTGTAGAGATTGTCTCAGAGTTTTGAGGAACAGAACTTAATAGCAGCAGGTATCGTCTCAGTTTGATCATCAAGGATCTTCTATGCCTGGAGGATCGTTAAGACAAACAGAATTTCATCAGCTGGGTTTGGCCCATGTTTTATATTGAGGGTTTCAGCTCCTTGGAAAAGAAAGGAGCTAGGGATTTAGTCCAGAGTAGAAATACATTTTTACTGAGTAGAAAAACAATTCTTCTTATCATTTTACATCACCTTCATTCCCTGTCTAGCCACAGTTTAGGAATAAAATTCTAAATCCAAAACTGATCTCATGAGAAAGTTAAGTCTCATGAGACTAAGAAAGTAAGGAAGACCATCAGAAGAGTTGTCTATCCAGCGACTTTTATGCTCTAATACCCACTCAAGTGAATGAAAGTCTTCCCCAAGACTTCGGTATCCAAGCCTCACATCTTCATACAGGGCTTGGTGATGGAGCCAAACACTATGGAAGGCAATGCAGCTCCTGATCCACTGCACACACTGAGGAGTTCACTTAGGGCCAAGTTCAGGCTTTCTTAATGCTACAAAGTGAAAGGCCCTGCTGGCGTCCTCTTTTAGCTCCAGCATGGTAGAAAGCAGTAGGGTCACGTGATCTGAGATTCAAGGCAATTGTACACCATCTGAAGCCAAATTTAGGGGCAACCTAAGGTAAGTAAAGTAGCCCTACAAATCATCCACTGTGCTTGTGAGAAAGAGGAGAAATGAGCCTTAGACCCCACCCGAGGTGCCTGTGTGGATAGCACTGGCTCCCTGTGGAGGAAAAGGAGAAGCGAGTAAAAAGATGCAATACATAACAGTACTCTCCCGTGTGTTGGAAAGAGAGCGACTCAGCGTTCACAAGTTTCAATAAGTAGTGGTAACAGTAACGTGGTTATTTCTAGTACAACTGGAGCACCTTCACTACAGTAACTTCAAGCCACATCAGTGTCCCTTTATACTAAACATAGGACAAAGTTCCTCTAATGTGGATGTTTCATCTTGTGAAGAGGTGAGTCAATCCCTAGGGTCCAAGCTCTCCTGGGCACCAGTTATCCCCAACATGAAAGAAATTTAAAGGTGCCATAGCACATGTAGATTACACACCCTCTTCTGTATTCCTCCATCAGGGGTTGGAGATGTTGACATTTTTCTACGCAGCTCTTAAGAGATCTGACAGAAGCTTAGACTATCCTTATGTCTTTAGGGTCTCCTGTGTTCCTCTGTAGCTCCCTGGTGGAGCTCTGCTGCCAGAGGTTCCTGTTGGCCTCCTGCTTAGGTAAGAAATTTAATTAAATACTCGTCACTTTTTCTAGGTTTATTGATAACTAGTCACACTGACAGCATTGCGAGTCATCACGTGGTAATTTAAGTTAGTTCCTTGATTTCTGTCTAACTTTCTTTGCTACTAGAATCCAAGAGGCAGCTCATTATCCCTTCCATACTCATATCCACCCTTGCCCAGTAGAAGGAAGTGACCAACAGTTATCTATTAAAATTTCTAGGGAAAGCTCTGGAAAACCATGCCTTTTTAGAGCCCAGCCTACTTCATTTAGAGCCATATACAATGATCTAACCTACAATATACTTAAGAGCAATCTATTTCATTGGTTAAGTGTCAGTTTGTTTATCTTTATATCATTTTTGCACTAACATCACTGAAGTCACAAAGATCTTAGAAATACCTTATCAAACTCTTTGATGTCAGATTTACCCAACTTAGCAAGTAGCTTAACCAAACATCCTCATCATCCAGTGCCAAAACATCCTCCTCACCCAGTCTGAGCACATTCTACTCACACAAACTGAAACGTGACAAGGCCTTATTGAGTTAATACCTAACTGCCAAAAAAAAAATAATAATAGACTTCTCTATCAGAGGCAAAGTATTGGACATAGCATCCTGTTCCTGCTTCTACTTATTAAATATTACTCTTGTACTACTACACCTCACAGAAATACCAAGCATAGTCAATAGTCTCTGTAATAAACAGCATTGCTTATATTTTCTGTTCCTAATCATAACCAAGAAGGGAAAAAGAAGTGTATGAATTAAAATATTCTGTCTTGCCCCAAATACAGATACTTACACTTGCAGAGGTCTTGCTTACAAACACTGAATGTTACCCATATGGTGGTTTAATCCTTCCCTTGGGTTCATTGCATGGGATATAGGAGTGCCATTCAGTTTGTATATTGAAGCCATCATCCTCTATACAATACACAGGGCAAATACAGATGGTTATTCCTATCTATTTAAAATAAATAAATAAACAAAATCCTATCAGCAAGTGTTGCAAGAGGTCATGTTTGATATAAGTTGAAAAAGGTAATATTAAATGGCTACAGATGGAGCTAATGCAGCATCTACGCTCACTATGCTGGGTCTAGCTAATACAGTGCTTCTGTTTTTTTATGGATATACAGTCCACCCACATGACTGCACCCAGTACGGGATGTTTTGTAAGTGTCTCTTTCATCTAAACTAATCAAAGCCATTAGTTTACAGGAATCAGAGTATCTAGAGAGATACCTCCACCCTTTATGCAAGACCAGGCTGTTGTAGATTCAAACAGAATGGAAGCAGCCTATAAACATTTAAGCAAATAAAAAAAGCTATGAGGAAAACAAGAGGAGATATAAACTATTACCACCCAGAGGGCAGGTGTAACTTTCACAAGGAAGTTTTATGTGGCTCATTATATGCTCTGCTGCATATTAGGAAGAGTTGAGCTATTCAGCAAAATGATTTAACTCATTAGACTTGTATCAAAATACTTCTGAGCTTTGTCTAGCCTCTCTGCGTATGATCACTTCATTTTTTAGGCTGAGATCATCTCAACTTGTGGCAGGGGTGAGAGTGAGCTGATCTCAAAAACAGGCACAGTGGTCTGCTTCTTTTTATTCTTTTCTTTATGTTTAGGACCTCTACACCCACCAGTAGTGACAACAAAAAGGATGACAATGATGTAATTAATAAGCAAGTAAAACATCACTTAAACAAAAACAATTTCACTATTGGACAGCCACCTGTTCTGACTAGAGATGGAATCCAAAGCCTGTAAGATACAGAATAGTAAAGAAATTCTCTGAAGTAGTTGAAATTTAAGAGGTACATACTGTCTTTAGATGTGACCCACGACCGAGCAGAGGATGACTGTACCTCCCTTGCCTACACACATTGCTGGATCCTCTTGGTCCTTTAGACTTGCCCCTCTTCATCATCACTAGGCATTCTGGTAACATGGTAGAAAAGCTGGGCACAATTTGCACATGCTGCAGGGAGGGATATGAGCTCAAGTTCTCTCTCCCAGTAGGCTGTAGAGGGTTGTCAAAGCTCACGGCTCTGAGCGGGTATTAAAAGTTGAACGGTTTGGAGTTTTTCATCCCATCTGAAACAATCTACTTACTGAGACTGTGCTGACCCCGGATGGAGGCAGACCTATTTCATCTTTTGAAATCAATCAGAAAAATGGAAGAAAGGATTTTATTGTTGGAATTGTTTTCTTCTATTTATTCTCCAAAATAAGCTTCTTCTAGTGCAGCTGGACTTCTTTGGCCATGTGAGTGATGGTGAGTCCATTATACTTTTTTATGACAACATATACAAATATGCTAATAGCAGTCCACACAGTAGATTATCCTACTGTACAACAGCAAATATTTTGAATATGCTGATAACAGCTGGTTACATCTCCTATTCACTTTCATATTCCTAGCAAAGTTTATGCACCTCAGAAAGAATAGTCTTCCCTTTGCACACTCCTCTTGGTATATCACTGAATCATTAGGATGGAAAGGGCCTTAAGTCCAGCCCCTAGCAATATTGCTGGTCCAGGTCTCACACTAGCTGGTGGTGACTCCTTGTCAGCACAGGTGCTGCTGGAGGAGGTGAGGCTGCTTTGCACCTCAAAGGCTGAGAATAGCACTTCTAGCAAAATGCTCCTAAGATCCTTCAGCTATGGATATTGTTTCAGGAGCTTTTAGAATCCAGTCCAGTGTTAAAGGATCATTAATATCTAAATTCAAAGCCTCCTCCCCTTATTTTTATTTTTTTTATCTGAGCCCATTACTTCTTGCCCAACACCAAATGGATGTGGAAAAATAGTTAAGAGGTTTCTTCTTCAGGGAAATCTTTAATGTATTTGAAGACTGCTTTAATATGCTATTTGGCTGTTTCTTGCCCAGACTAAACAAACCCAGTTCCTTCATTCTTTCTTCAGGTCATGTTTTCTAGACCCCTGGTCATTCTTGTTGTTCTTCAGTGGAACCATCTGATCCACATCTCTCCTGGGCTTCTGTGCCTGAAATAGGACTAAGCTCTTTGCAGTGCTGAACTGTGGTATAACTACTTCGTACTCTTCAGATGCTTATACCTGTGAGGACAGTGTTCATATATTGAAAGATTTTTTTTTTTCCAAAAATAAAGCAGTGAAACTTCTTGAAGTTTTAATTTTGTTAAATTTAAGTACTTAACCACTCAAGTGCCTGGATTAAGTGACATACTTTATCATTGGGACAGAAATATTTAGTGCATTGTAAATTATAGCTGCAAAATTAGGAGCTTGTAAGTTTTATAGTGGATGAAATGACGAAAAATGTATTGCACTGAAAGACTCATCTCCTACTATGAATTAAGACAGGAGGTTTAATCATCAAATTTTATTTCCTGCTAGGTAAATTTTGATGGGTGAATGCCAAGAAAGACAACAAAATACAGTGAAGAAGAGAAAAACAATACATTGTTTTACCCTGAATGTATTACCCAGAAGTTAAAAGGGTTGGAATAACAACCACCTTAGTGATTTAAAATGATGTCCTTTGATGCCTTTTACTATGCTCTGTGTCTTAGTCTGCCAGGCATTTCTAGACAGGCTGCCTATATTGCTCCCACAGCTGCTAGGGCTGTTGCAGAGTGACAGATCTTGAATTACGCTACTCATAGTTACTCCCGAGACTTCTTTAAGGATGGTATAAGCACAGACTAGGTGAAGAGGATACTGTTTCTAGGTACAGGGGATTTCCTTAGATGAGTAATGAGGAATTAAATCTTCCCCTTTCTCTGACAAGTAATGGCAGGGGAAAGAAAAAATATCCCCACCCATTACCAAATACTTCATTCACTTCCTAGGAACCTGAAACCATTTTCCAGAAGTCCTCCTCACAGCCGCCAAATCTCATTGACATTTCTGTTGGGTAAGTATTTACTGCAGGCTCAAGACAGGCTCCTACCAGAGCTTTTTCCACTCCACCCTTCCACTGTGCACTTTCATAACAAGGCAGTTATTCATGGTCTGTGCACAAGATGGGATGGAAACTCTTCAAGCTGCAGATTGGATTTAGACAGGGGAATGTGGCAACTTAGGAAGGAAATTGGCCAAGAGTTTAGGACATAATCATCTTGCAGAAATTGTTCTGCTGTCTGTTGTTTTGGTGGCTTGTTTTTGGACTGGTGAGGTACAGAAGGCATCCTGCTGTCCCAGTTCCCTCCTGGGATGAAGGATGTGTTCTCCAGGGCATAGTGCTAGCTAATAAGCTAGACCCAAAGGGACTAACTTGAACATCAGCACAAACCATTAACATCACTCTCTCCCTTGGCTAGCAGATCCCATTTCTCAGCAAGTCTAAATAGATCAGGTAGAGTGCTGAACATCAGTGAATCTTTACCTATTCTAGTATCCAAGGTGACTCAGAGTCAGTTCGAGCATTTTTACCTCAAGCTGTTTTGTATCATACAAGAATAGGGAGGTCTGCAGAGAGAAGTGTATTAAACAGAATGAAATCAAACAAAGGAAAATGGGAGAAAGGACCACATACAACCTTCCTCTGGGTCAAATATTTTGCAGATACATGAACATCCATACTGCACAAAGTCAATTTAAGAAATACATAGAACTAGAGGAAAAATGCTGGAGATGAGGACCACTCACCGTATCTCTGATTTCAAATGGTGTAAGTCACACATGGGATTTTTTTTCATGTTCATTCACTCTTGTAATCCCTCTTTCTCTTCTTCTGCTTGTTTTTATTGTTGGAACACAAGGTCAAATTTGCCTTTGATCTCAGCTGTGGCTTCACGGTGCTGTAAGTATATAATGACTATGTCATCATCAGACTCTTGCCCCAAGTATTCTTGGGGATATCATGTCCTGGCAGTAGCATTCCTCCCTCAATTTGAAAAGATCAGACTGGAGATTATCTGCCCCTACTTAATACATAAATCTCCTTTGAGACTTTCAGTCTTAGTGCTACCTCTTATGACACCCTCACAGTCTTTGCCCTGCTCTTCTCCCTCAGTAACACAGGATTCCTGATTCAGGTATTAGCACCTGAACAGGTGCTAACAGTAGCTCTCAGCAGCTACTTCTCACACCTCCTTCTAATTGTCAGTTGAGGAGCCAAAGGGCAACCTGAAAGCTAGCTTCCTACATAAAGGCAAGTGTGAGGGAGGCCTGGTGTTGGAGGATATGAAAGAGACACCTTTATAAATCAAAATAGGTTCTGGAATAATAGTGGTGAGGTGAAACTGTAAGAGGGAATCTTAGCAAAGCTGCAAATCTGTTCTCTGAACAGTGAAATCTAGGCTGATATTTCCATAATGTCATTAATTTCAGTGGTATGACATGTGTGGTTACAGCCCTCTGCCAGCCTTCTCTCCCAGCCTTTCACAACATTATCCATGCTCTCATCTTTCCATTTTCCCAGTTTTGCATCACAATCACTATATGTCACCAACATTTCTCTCAGTTATCTTCTAGTTCTAGTATAGTCATGCCTTGAGTTTGGGTCTTGAATCTAGGACAAAACAGCCAAGTGTCCAGAGAAGATAATGTGGGGAGAAAGTCTTTGGTCCCACACTCTCTGCTTCTGCATGATGCACATGTTAGACAGGTTATAGCTCGCTTTCAAATCTGAGTTACAATCTCCATACCCACATCTGTCTCTCCTTTCAGGGATTTCTGAGGTGGCAAGATTTCTTCCAGCTGCAGAAGTTTGTCCTGTTTTTTGTTTGTACCTAATACCAATTTCAGTGGTATAGGTCCTTTGGGGACCTGTGAGAGCTGACTGTGGTCTGGCTTTGAACAAATACAGGCTGCTACATCTGCAATGTGTGAAGAGTGAGGAGGCATCACTAATGACTAAGAAGAAGCACCTAGACAGGAAATTTCTTCATCTCTGATTTGTAAATTCTGTAACTTTATTTCACAGAAAACATGAATTAACTTTCTGTTCTCCTTCCTGTATCTTATACACTGACACACTTCATAGGGGCCTCATGCAGCATTGACTGTGTATGTTCTTCCAAACTCTGCCATTTTCCATGTTTCAAGCCCTCCATTGGCAGGGATTGACTTTCCTAAAAGAACTCCTCCACCACCAATTCCTGTTGTTAAGTACCCTCCCTATGGTAAATACTTTACTATATGGTTAAAAATGAATTAAATGCTGCTCTACACTTTTGATTTTGAAAGGTCAGCAGAGTGATGCTGATACCCAGAGCCCAGGTAGATACTGACCAGGAAATTTTTCTCTTGTATTTACATACAGTCTTTTTCATGGGTCTTGTGAAAGAAGAAACATATTTTAAAAGCAATGTAAATTAAGAAAGTAAATGATTGTTCTGGCACATGGAGAATTCTTCAAAAGTGGAGATCAACAGCTCCTTAGGATTTTGATTTCTGGCAGGTTATTGGTCTTTATTTCTCATAGGTTGTTTTCCACTCTCGTTCATTCCCTCAGTCAATGGTGAACCTTGACAGCAGATGTCCACTAGAGAAGAAAGCTATCTTCCAGAAGCTGTTTTTAATGAAGGAACTTCATTGCATTCAGGACTTAGGACAAAAGCCAGGGAATCCTTCTTAGAGGAATAATTTTACTCTACTCTTAACCTCTTCTTGTAGAAAGATGAAGGAAACATAAATTTCTTGTTGCAAAGAGTCTCAGCCTCAAGAAAACTTCAGTGCAAATCGCTCCCCCCCAAATCCTACATTCCCAGATGCCAGTGTCTCTGGTTTCCCTCAACAGCTTGCTCAGGTGTGTATTGCCTTCAGCACACCTACAAAACAGTGCCATCCAAGGGTCTGTTCCTATCAGCAACAGCACAGGAAAAGGCCAGGAAATCCCACAAAGTTCAACTCATCTTCATAATATACAATAAGCTCGTTATTCTCTAATATTTGTAGAAACCAGTTTGTTAACCATTAGACTAAAAATGATCAGTGTCATGGTGAATCTGGAAGCTTAACAGACTCATAAGCAGTACTGTGAGGAAGATAGTGATCTACGTGGAAATGAAGCACCTTTTCTCTATCAGTCGAGTAGACATGACACCTGAGGGAACACTCCAGCCAGCATCTAACTAATTGGTTTTGAACAACCCATCAGACTCCTACATTTTGAGCTCAGTCCCGGTTTAGAGTCAGTGGCACCAGAGATTGCTCTGGTTATATTCTGCTTCACGAGAAAAATAACAGTTCAAGCATGTTTTCAGTTCAGGTTTAGTTCAACTCATTGGTCTCACTGGTGACCCAGAGATATCCTCTTTCAAAGAGGAGTAGAGTAAGTTCATTTATCCTTGCCCTTTTCTTACACCTTCCTTAAGTATCTGCTGTCAGGAACAGGAGCTAGACAGCTCTTTTGTCTGACCCCATATAGTCAACCTTTCTTAAGTCTGTTTTTTACCTTCTTTCTGACCTTAGCTGGGGGTAAGTGAATCTTGTGGTAGGAAGGTTGACAAAAGTACCTGCACAGGTTCCAAGAAATCTAAGAAGAGAAGATAGGTCTATTAATTTATTTTTGATACTTCTGGGTGGAGCCCTCCTACTCACAGCAAGCTGCCCCTGAAACACAGATGTACTGTACTCTAGCTTCAGAGCCTCCTTCCCCCTCCCTCAGGTTTGGCTCGGTATGATTTCCACTGCAGATGTCTTTGAAAATGTTCAAGCTGTCATTGGTAGATGGAAAAGTAGATGCACAGCGTGTGACCCCTTTGTGAAGAAGCTGTCTCTCTTCTACAACATATGCTCAGATCTTGTTATTATTCTCTGTGGTGGTGCGATTTTGTTTCTTTTTTTGGAAATCATCCCTACAGACTAGTTGTGATTAAATGTCTGATGTTTAAAGCTTCCATGAGCCTTTAAAGTCCTGTTTTGCAATTTGGGCTTTAGGCCTGGGAGGTCCACAGTTCAAATCTCAGCACATTCCTCACTGCTGTTTTTAATTATGATTTGATATGGACATTATTGCTGCAGGGATCTCTCCCTCACTTCAGAACACACAGTTTACTAAAAGTCAAGAGACGCCAATCAAATTGGGTCCTGGTTCAAAAGAACAAGGCCTGTAGCGGCTTCATTTTCTGCCTATAGAAGTATTTGGCTGATGTTTAGAAATGACAGGGCAGGGAGAGAACATGGAAAAACAAGAGGCAACCTAAAAAGAAAAGCCTCCTAGTGAGGTGTGATATGCTTAGTCCTGAATCATCCAGTGAAGCACTTTACAAAAGGATTAGCCTGCCCTCTCCTTGTCTCTTTTTCTCACATAGTTGTGATTTAAGATTGTATTGATGCAGTTTCCTTTCTACAAGCCCTGCTGCTTGAAACTGGAGCTGGACAAATAATGGAAGGGAAAATAAGCTGTCTGATTTAAAATTTGTGAAATAAATCAGTCAGGGGGAATGCATTCTTGATTTATTTCCTCAGCTCTGAAAATACATTAATACATTCAGCAGAGGTCATGGCCTACTTTATTTGAGCATTATCACTCTTCTTGCAGCTGATAAGTGAAGCAGAGGAATTACAGGAGAAGAGCTTTCAACAGGCAAGTGACTGTCCCTATGCTCATGGCTCACGTCAGGACTGCCAGGCCGTAACTCTGGATGGTTTTGGAGCCTCAGTTATTTTCCTAAACCTCAGGATGCTGTGCACATCTCCTTTTAAGCTCTCTTTGTGTTTAATACATAGTATTGAATAAATTGAAAAGGTGTCTTGACTTTACACCCTCTTTTCTGCTTAGCCTTGGTTTTCTTGGGAGTGGGTCTGAGACATCTCAGCTGAGAAAGAAAGTCCTTTTCACCAACGCATGCTGTCGGGTTGCTGATGACTTTGGCTGCAAAGCAGCTTTGATCAGGACCTCCACACTGGGTTAGTATAACCACAGACACTTTAGTAAAACTGCTTTTTATTATGTAAACTGTACCCATGGCTGCCATGAATTAAAACAATTTTCTTTGTATGAAGGGACCATTTCATTTCACTTTGCTGCTTTTCTGGTTTCCTGCATTAAAAAGAGAGGGAGTCTATACCATGAAAATTGTTTGAAATATTGCATATTCATTTTAAGATTGGCTACTAGGTCATGCTGGATCAGCATATTTTGTACCCATCAAGAAACTAGACTTATTTGTCAAGCTTTGATTGAGTTTTGTGGTTAGAAGCAACAAGAAAGGGGAAAAATAAGGCCAAACCAATATTTTATAGCAGCCTGTGTTTGAATATATAATGATCATAAAGATCATAAGGAGTTGTTTTTGTAAGAAGAAAGAATGAGAATGGAACCTGTATCTAACACTAGTGCTACAAAGGGAAAGTTCACAGGGTCGACAGAAAATGAGGGCACCGAAGAGGGAGTGAGAGTAAACTATCCTCATCTTCCTTAGTGGTAAGATCCACTTGCTAGGCAGTGGGAGAAAGATCTTAGAGTCATTATGCAAGTCCTATATAAATAGCTAGATTTTCAGGCTCTGAGGTTATTTTGAGATCTAAACATTAAATCTGCATTCAGTTATCTTTACCTCTGAACTCACTTCACAAGTAAGTCAGGTATCAGAAAAATCACAGACTAGGAGGGATGTCATAATGTGACTCTGGACTCTCTCTAAGGATGGTATTAAGATCCTGTATGAAGCTTTCTGGCTCAAGAGATTGTCTTCATACTTCATTATTTGGTCCTCACGTTGAGCCTTCTAATTGAAAATGGCGATTTTTTTGTGAAGTGGCATTGAAATTATTACTAACTTTTAAATTCTCAAAGTTCCTGTAATACCTACATAACCATATTCTTTACCATATTATTATTTTAAGAAGGCATGGAAGGTATCACTCATTTCAAGGGCATATCTGTTTTATGGCGTGTATCTCTGTCCCTATATAACTGAAAGCTGCTTTCTCATCGTACTCCAGAAAAAAAAGAATTTGAAGCAGCACAAATGTGGTGATTTTACTTTACAGGGAGACATCTAGGAATATATGAAGAAATGCTTAGCTTGCAGATAGTGACAATGGCAATGGATCTGTGAGCAGAGATCTTGCACTCAGAGCACCACAAAGCCTGCCAGATCCCACATGAACTGGAACTTGGCACCTGAGAAACAAGCAAGTTTTCTTACCTACATTCTTCGGTAATTCAAGCAAATAGGTCATCATCTTAAACAGTCTTCATACATGTGCTCTAAAAGAGACAGCGGGCCTTCTTGGAGTTCTGAATGTAGACTGAATTGTAGCCTAAGTCTCTGAAAATTATACACTTAAAAGGGACATAGTATCTTGCCTTGTCAGTAGCTGAAACACTAATGAGTGAGCACACTTCATCCTAGGAAGCCTCAGTCTGGGATGAGATCATCTGCCATACTGATAGATGTTCTTTTTTTCACTTGGGATTCTCCATCCTCCTCTCCTATACTATGTGTTGCAGTTACACTGGCAGAATTCCCTGATAAGGAAGGTATTTTACTCTCCCTTCCAGACACCAAAACTGTAAAACTGGAATAAGAGAGACAGATGTCTGACTTCAGTTAATTCCATTTTCCCTTCTGTTTTCCCATCCTCATGCACTGGGTTATTATTATCTGTCTCAAGATGAAAACACTTGCTTACTATCAAGGTATCTGCATTCAAAATCAGAAAAGAATACTGTCATACTTTGCCAGTTGCCAGTATAATTTGCCAGACTTTCCAGGCTTCCAGCCTTACATATCATCATATCAGGAAAGAGGAAATATCAGACATTCAAGAAGTGTTGTACTCCCAGGAATTCACTCATCCTTGTTTCTCAGCCAGTTAACTGTTTTTATAGAGGCTGAACTGGTTGCACCCAACTATTGAAGCAAGTAATGGGCTGGGCATGCCGTAACTTTTCAAAGCCACATGGTTATAGTTATACTTTCACACATGCACTTGAACTTTTCTAACAGTTCCAACCTAAGTATCGATTTTTGTGGTGTCACTAACCAAGATTGTGCTTCTTGCTGTTCTTTCTGTAACTAAAGCTTCTGAGGGATTTTTAGGGTCATTTATTTATTTTTAAGGAAAATGCAATTTGCAGGTTAAGGAAAAGTGTAGGAGGTCAAGTCTCCTGGGTGTATTCTTCTGAGCTCAGTTACCAGCTTCTCCATGAGTATCAATGCAATATGAATTGTACTTAATGACTGTATATAGAGCCCTTTGAGACCTTGGATGAAGCAGATTCTTGATATGCAAAATATTCTTTTGAAGAAGAGTATTTCCTCATACTTTGGGCCATGAGTAAGAAAGATATGAGGGTAGATGATGTAACTCTGGTCCTGCACTACTGGCTCCAAAGATTCTTGTAGCTGCACTGGCAAAACTTCATGCTCCTAATCTGGCCATCCTCAAGGAACAAAGCAGCCCAGAAATCATACATGTAACCAGCCCTCCCGTACTGTGGCTTTCTATCCCACACAGCAGCCAAGAATCTCTCCTGAGTTAGTATTTCCACCAGTCACCCTTTACTTCTTATTAATTAGAATGTAAATCCATCATAAATCCCTCAGGGCAGAAGCTCTGTGCAAGTACAGTACCTTTGCACAATGCAAGAAAATAGTTTCCAAGCCAGCTGATCTCCAGACAAGGGAATGGCTGTCCTAAGAGAGGCCAGACTCAGGTATTCACATTAGCAGCTGGGTTTATGCACCTGACAGAAGAACGGCTGACAAGAAGAGCTGTTGATGCTGCTATGCAATTACCAGCAATGAGTCTACTGAGAGCTGATGAAGCAGATCATCTGCAGTGAATGTAAGCCTGCTTCATTTCTCATTTTCTTTACTCAGAAGCCATCTAAATCTCTCTTTTCCCTTCTTCATGGTGGGTGCTGGCAATACTACTCTCTTCTGACACCATCCTGGCAACAGTCTGTTCTAACACTCTGACCTTGTGCTAGAAAATAAACCCAACTTTAGCCTGCTCCTTGTATTTTTTTTCCAGTCATAAAAGCAATTATATATTCTTAGGAAAGTAAAGTGTGATCCTTTCCTGCAGATGTCTGAAAAAAATAATTATAAATCTGCTGTGGCTTTCATCCCATGTCCTAAAACTAACACAGCTCTGGTCTACAAATTAATACTGCAGAGGGGAAAAAAATGTATTGCTGAAGGATAAATTACACTATTAGGAGCCTGGGGAAATATCCATTTCTCAGTGGGGAAAAAAAAAAGAAAAAAAAAAAAACACAACTGAAGCATGAAATGAAGCAAAATAGCACAGCTGATTTTTATAACTTTGTTTATATATTCTGTGTGTATCCTAAAGAAAAAGTTTCCTGGAATTATGGCATATATTCATGGTAGTTCATTTGACTCAGAGCTATAGTGCTGGCCTATCCACAGTAGGCCTGTTTTCCACACACAAGTTCTTTTTATGATTAAATATATCAAGCATATGCAAAAGGAAGGCAGCAACATACAGCATCTGAAGTTCAAATTGTTAAGTAAGTAGTTGCTGGACAAGACTGTCTGAGGTGAGGATAGAAGGAAAACAAGCCATCTAGAAACATGAGTGATGGGAATCCAGAGCCATGTTGGGACTTCTCAGCCTGGAAGCAATACCAAATTTTACTGCCCGGGGGTAAAGGGAGAGGGCTAAATAGATGGTTAGCAAATTCTGCCCTAGGTTTGAGGAAGGGGGAGGTATGGTTTGGGGGTCTCGGAGAAGGTCCCTGCAAAGTCAAGATAGATATTTCTACTTCTGAGCGGACGACATGAAGGCAAGAGGTGGTTGGTGTTGCTGGCTGCTGCAGTGCTGGTCCAAGCACTGCTTCGAAAGGGACGGCTGGGTAGAGAGCAGGCAGCAGGGCCACGGTCACTCACAGCAACCCGCGCCCCACGCAACTGCCTACCTCACCTATGCCGAAAGCCGGATTAAATGGTGCCTGGAACATTTATTAAACCAGAAGTGCCAAATGGTTGCATTTATTGTATAAACAGTAAATATAGTTCCAGGCTGCCATAGGGAAGTTATAGAATAAACAGGGAGCACTTTCAGTCTCCCCTCGCAGAAATAAAAACATGACAGGCATTCAGAACAGTTGTTCTTTCATCCTTACTATGCTTTCAAGCAGCTGGTAAAGGGACTGATACGTATTACACAGGAAAAGGTGTAAAAATTCAGATCAGGAAGACAGTCAAGAACTAGGCTGAGGTGTGAGTATATTTGAGTCATGACCAGAAATGATTCAGGCAATGATCCAAGGAGCTGCATAGTAAAACTATGTGTAAAGAGACAACGGCTTGCAGCTAAGGAGAAAGAAAATATAACAAGAACAAAGAAATTCATTATTTTTAATTCTTTCTTCTCCTCTGGTCATTTTTTGACCAACTCCTACTTTCCACATTCAGACTGATACCAAAAGCATTATAATATTATACACACTTAAGAAAGATTTATATTTGCAATGATGTAATGTGTTGCACAATATCTAAAAATCCATAGGTGACCAAAAATAAAATCACATTCAGCTTACTGAAAGTGTTGTATGAGAAAGAACTAATTAAAGTCTGGATGAGACCGTCATACACTGTAATCTGCTTTAAGAAGATTTCTGGAGGTGCCTTATTTTAATTCTATCTGGTTTTTTGACGATTGTCACAAGAGCTGCTTAGCACCATTACTGCAGAACAGGGATTACCTTGTAGGCAGAGATGCAGAAGCTTTCTGAGTCTCCCAACAAAGAAAAATAAAAACCCAAAGCAATCTACCAGTGTCATACCTTACCTTTGTATGTTTTTATAAATACTGGAGAGAGGGAAAGAACTGCACTTTGCCCCCAGGTTCAGAGTGATTGGTAAGAATCTCAGACACTTTAAGTAGGCGCCACAAATTGTGTAAGCTCTGACCTGCTGGCTCACTGCCTAGTTCACATGACAGAGATATCTGATGGTTTTGGCAAGGCAGATTGAGGAATAAAGGTGCCTAGAAACCAACAGAAACTGGGAAACCAACTGAGGCTTTTTGAAAACAGGGAGAACAGATATGTAGGGTACACTTCTGTGCTCTCTGAGGTGAAAGGAAGGAGTGAGGTTTTTCAATTACAACAATCACATTTGACTCCTTTCGTTTCCCACCTGCTGATCAACATCTTCATTCAGGGAAGAAGCAAAAGATGTACATTTATATTCTGAAGACAGGGGATCCCTTTGATTCTCAGGGTTGTTTTTAAGTTAGTATAATGACAATGAGTATGTGTTGTTCCAAACTGAAGTGACTCCACTCTTACTACATCTGCTTTAATTGTGCAACATCTTGTTTTTAGGATTTTGGAGTCTGCAAAGCTGAACAGAAAGAACTGCATACGTAAAACCACTATTTTGCTGGTGCACCCATCCAAATACAGCATTTTCTGCTTGATTTGGCATGTTAGACTGTTCCAGAGGTAAAGCAGAGACAGGCAGGCATATTGGCAGCTGCCAGATGCGACACTATCTCAGGGCACAATGTGCTATGAAGTAAGGAAAACAAGGAGCTGGATGCATGAGGCATCGCTTGTGCAAGGATTGTTCTTCCTAAGGATTCTTCCTCCACCTTCATTGAAGAGTCTCCCTTCTACAGATGTCCAGTGTTTTCAAAAGTGAACCTCAAAAAATGGATATTTATTGAAATTCAGGGAGACTGCAAAGAGGACAGTAAGATCCATGGAACACCTGTTATCTTTTCCCATGGTAAACTCCACTACTCTCATGCCCTAGGACAGCACAACAAAGAACAGATCAGTGAAGAGAATCTCTGAAATCCATGAAAGTGAAAGGGGAAATGACAGTAAATAGCCATGAAGACTTTTCTCCAGCACATCCTATTTCAGACTCTTCCCTGAGGCTGTCTCATGTTGCTAGCTTTGCACAGTTTCTTTCCAACAGATTTTTTTTCTTTGGTAGATTCCCTACTAGGCAATTGACACAGGATTCAGCTACCATTAGAAAACGAAAGACAGCAAGGTAATTAAGAATCAGGATGTCAAGGAGGGAGAATTATTTGCTGAGTGATTTACTGATGAATAATTTTGTACGAATGTTCTTGCACACACTGAGGTCTTATTACTCTCAAGAAGTTCATACCAGAGCAGCCCAAAAAGAAGCCTTATTCTAATTACATTTGTATAGATACATACTACAATTGAGTAGCATCAGAATATTTACCATATGCTTGTCTGACTTTTCCTATATTGAGTGTTTGCTTCCCTGCTCTGTTCCCTACTGCCCTGTTTATTTGATTTATGTCTAAAATTTGTATAGCAGACCCATCAGAAAATGAGTCCTTAAAGTATCCCACAAAAACTATAACAAGAAATATTCGCCAAAGACTCCCCTGTGCTATTAGTATTTACACTGCTGTGGTGCCTGAGGCCCCAGCTGAGATCAAGGCCTCAGTGGTGGCCAGTGTACAATTAGATAATGAGAGACAGGTTTCTCTCATTGCCCCACCACAACAAGAAAAAAAATTAGACTGAGAAAAGGTGGCTGAAGAAATAAATCTAGGAAAAGAACCTGCTTCTCCTGTTTCTAAGTAACTTATCAGTAAGACTATTTAAATATTTACCCAAAATATCTTTGTCCAGTACCTATCAGCCAAAAGATGAGATAGATGGACCTGACCTGGGTGCTTTGACAGCCACACAGCCCAGAGGCAGCCAGTTCCAAAATCACATCTTGCCAGTCAAATATCTGAATCTTGAATTTCTGAACAAAAGTAGCCTACCCTCTTCTCCCCCAGCTGCTGTTTTCTAAAGGAGCAGCTCCCAAAGCAAGTAGGGCACTGTACTTCAAAATGGTTGATCCAACCTAATGTGGCAACTCATTGCATCAGACAAGAACAGAAAGGCCTCCTCCAGCATATCTTCATGGAGATTGAGCTCTGTAGAGCTCATGTTACTAATAAGACATCATGACTAATTTCTTCCACTTCTTAGGTTTGATTTAGAAAATCATTTGTAGACAATGATAATTCACCTACTTAAGTTCTTAAGCAGAAATCCACAAATTGTGCAATTGATTCTGCTATGCCTGAGACAACAGGTCTGCCTTAAGGTTTATCTCAAAGGATTATAATGTGTAATTGGCAAAATGTCAATTCCGTATTATGACTATTCACAGAATAAAAAAAGAAGCTGTGTTAAGTTTGAGTTATGTTGACTGAACATACCAGCAATTTAGGATAATACCAATATCCTTACAAACACTTTATCACAGAAGCAAACCTGTTAAACTCCAAAAGGTCAAATTTAAGATTAAACTTACAGAAAATGAGAAAATATAAATGGAAATTATGCAGAATCAATCCTGGCTCTGCCCATCTTTAGAAAAAAAACATTCATGCGAACGATGGTTCTTTTTCTAAGTTATCATCAAATGTCACCATCATTTGCTCTCTAGATGATGCTTGCCCTCAGTGGAAGGCTTCTCTTTTGGCTAGGATAATCAGAGAAATAAACAGCCTTTCATATGAGGGAAGAATAAAAGAGATTTCCTTGTTTAATCACAGTAAATCAGGCACTATTTAGTCTGGAAGGGAATATGATTGTTCCTTCTAAACATTACAGTTTACAGAGAGAAAAGGGTAACTATTGCAGTTAAGGCACAATATTAGCACAAGAAAGAATGGGAATAAATTGCCCATGGGTTGATTTGGCTGGAAGTGAGGAGACTTCTAGCTGTCAGGGCAATGAAATTCTGCAACAAACTTATGTTTGGAAAGTAAAAGCTAAAAGTGTAACTACTTTTAAGACATAGATTTGTAAATTCATGAGATGAATTATATAATGAAGTTTTCTGTGACAGTATTGACCTGAACTGAATGATCTAGGAGATCCCCCTGTTTGTCCATAATATATCGAGTGCCAACAGCTGATTCTCCAGAGAGTAAAGGAAGAATTCATTTTTGTTAAGAGCTGCCAAGGCTTCGTAGCTATTTAAAGTAGAAGTTTTTTAAAAAAACACAGTCATTCAACTGTGTACAAATTAATACTTCGTCATGACTGAGATCAATATGAAAAGGCAGCCAGTCTGAGATGTGGAATTTGTGTGGAATTCCCTGGGGAATTCTTTGTGTTTTCTGTTTTGGCAGCTTTACTACAGAAGGAACTTTCAGTTACTAAGAAAAACATGGGAAAAAAATGACCATTAGGCCTATAAAGTGGATTCAAATATAGCCCTTGTATAAGATTTCTATGAATTTTAATTTAATGGGGAATGTCTCTAATATTCTGTTAACCATTTCTGGACAAAGAAAGTCACATGTGGAAGCAAAGTTTATTGCAGAATCTATTCCTTCTTTTTTTTAAGTTCCATAAGAGGAACTATTTTCTTGTAAATTTGGAGAAAATTAGTTTTGTGATCAAAAAGTAAGAGCTGCATTTACAGGGAGAAACATTCAACAAACACAAGAAAAATAATGAACTTGCACTGACACACAGCATTCAGTCTTAATCATTTAAGAGTGAATGACATTCTCATTGTAAGGACTTTTAAGTGCATCTGACATTTGTGAAAGGAGGGAGACCCCCCCCCCAAGAGCATCCCAGATACGTATCTTCATACTGTCAGCTATCAATAACAAGCAAAGATAGCAATTCGCCTTCAAACTTTGTTACTGATTCAGAACTCTGGTTTTTTGCCTTCCCTGCCTCAGTCTTACTGTAAAATATAGGTGCCGTATTTCAGTCTTCCAGTTGGGCCATACAGATTTCAAGAGACTTTTTTTTTTTTTTTCGCCTGTTTCACTGCAAATCCTGAGAAGGAAAGTCAGATGCAAGAAACTTTCCAGTAACATGATAAAGCGGAAGGAGTGAGTTGGGCAAACACTGCCTGTTCTTGGGTGGTGCCCTGACACCTTGCAGCCCATCCAGGGTACACAGAGGTACCCCGTTCTTTCTGGAAACTCATCTGGATATCACAGCCATCTATTTGCTGAAGCCAGGAGAAATCAAGTCACCCTCTCACAAATGATTCTGAGGAGTTCAGGGTGGGGGCTGGTTTTTGTTTTTCTCTGAAAACTTTGATATAACTATTTTATTTATTTTCCCCCTCAAGGGTTTACGATATGTCCTGAGACACCCCTCTGACAGGAACAGATTTATTAGGAGAAAATAAAAAAGTGACAATTCTAACACCACAATTTGTGGTACACAAATGCACGTATGACTGCATGTGCCTTTATCTCATGCCACACACTATCTGAAATACAGTAAATAGATGAGTGCTGTGAAATATTGCTGTCTTGCCCAGATTTTGGGATTGTGGGACTAACTTATATCTTCATGTTTTCCTTGTTAGAAACTGCTTTTACCATACTTTCTGATTTCAGTTCATCGCAAAGCTATGAGGTTTCTCCAGTACAATAAATGCCCGTGACACTTATTCCTGCTCAGAATAGCTCAGGTAAGATTTCATTCAGCTTCGCTGGAAGTAACTGAGTTTTCTAAAACAGACCAACACTTTTTCTGCCCCAACTTCAAAACAGCAATGTCGTTAGGCAAGCATTGTCACAGTGGTGGAAACTTCTTTCTGCCCAAAGTAATTTACATCAGTTTCTCCTATCTTTTTCTGCTCATATGTCTTTAAAATAATTAATATTCCTTCATTATGAAGTACCTTTCAAGGCACTTGGCTTATTATTGTACAATTAGCAATTTTGTATTAGTACTTGTAGGCCCAGAGCCAAAGCAAAAAGAGGAAAGAGAATGAAATATATACTCTTTTTGTGATATCATCATAGGTAAACGAACAGTGAAAACAAAAGCACCAATATGAAGCTGCCAGTACTAATTATTGGGTGGAATATGAGGTGCACAATGAACAAAGAATGAGAAAAAGAATTCAGTGTTCAGATCGTTGCACTTCATAGGTGTCTTTAGGACACTTGTCCCCTAAGTTCTGGCACGTTCAGCTTCCACAAATTGTTTAGTCCTAGCCAAGTTTTAAGTCTTTGTCAACCTTTAATCTTGAACTGGATATGCTTTTATCCTAAATGAAACCCAATCCCTTATGGTGCTAGAATATTTTCTAACCAAAGAGTCTCCTAAGCAGGAACAAAAACCAAGAATGGGATCTTGAGGTCTAATAAAACAAGGAAGCTCACACTGCCATTTTTATTCCTGTGGAAGCATTAACAGGGATTTTTTTTTTTTTCTTCATTTTCCTTATTGTCCATTTTCCCAATATTTGTTGGAGGTCAATACCCTTCAGCCTTCTGTAAAATCTAGTTGAAATTAATTCATGTGTAGAAATGGACAAACATGCATGAACATGAAGAAAAAAATGTGAGCTTCTTTCCTTAGAAAACCATACAGAAAAATATCATGAAATAAGATTTGGGTTTGGGTACAGAAAACACTGAAATAATTGCTGATAATAGGTAAGTTTCTAATATTATATGAACCTTTGTGCAAAAGCTATTTCAAGATAACATGTGGTAATCTCAGTTGGGATACTTCAGCACATACATAATGAAAAAGGGATCTTATATCAGAAGTTCTCAAATATTTCCTTTTGAGGAAACAGATTTTCTCACAGATAATTGTTCTTGTTCTTGATTATAAAATATCTCTGGTGTATCTAGAGTAATTTGCTTGCACAGAATTGAAGTGAAAGCAGGAAACAATTCAACTCATACCATTTTACGTTATCTATTAATTAAATTTAACAGGGAGAAATTAGAAGGGGGTCACTAAATTGTGATTTCTTTGAAACAGTGTTGGGGTACAGAGGAATGGATACAGAGAGGCAAAGCATACGAGGCAATAAGAGCATGCAAGACATAGAATGAGATAGATGAGGTGAATGAGAAAAACATGCAGATGAAGCACAGGACACCTCTTCTACTGAGGGAATAATCTATTTATTAGAAAGTAGAGATTGGTATGCTTAAAAAAAAACTTTTCTCTTCAGCTTGGGTCAAGTGATATTTAAGTAATGTTTCAACTGGGCCTTTTGTAGAGAGAAATACAATTTGAAAAAATTCAGACTTTGAATAACTCTAAGAGCTAGAGTTTTCAAGGACTGGAATTTTGCTTCAAGGGGTCTTAAGTTTTATTGAATGATCCCTGGATAGGAGTAAATTAAAACATAACCTTGGCAAAAAAACAGAATAATGTAAGAGAAAAAGACAATGGTACTGGAGTCTGTGGCAAAATATCAAAGGCAAGAGTTGTTAGAATCATCAGACTGAAAGCAGTGAGGAAAAAAGCGGTAACAGCAGGACATATCTGTGAAAACAATCTCATTGTTTTTGTACCCTATTATACCCAGTAAGTCAAACTGGCAGTTTTATATCAAAGTTTTTGTCTTGACAACTCATTTACTTACAGTGACATAAAAAATGAACATTGGCACATTCCTTATTTATTGAGCTGTATCTGACATTAACTAATTAATTAACTAATAAAATACCCCTAATTGCAGAGACACTGGTACAAGCCAAGGTTCTGGAGTATTTATTTTGATAGCAGATAGCACTGCAAATCATTGCTGAGTGCGGAGAATGGAGGGTAATCTGATGTGTTTTGCAGACAGAAATGCTTGCCTGACAGAGCATCACATTAATGAGGCAAACTACGACTTTTGCACAGTGGAGAGATCAAGACGTAAATATCAGGGTGTAACCATACAGAGGAAAATCCTCTAAAGACTTGTTGAAAGATGTGGTATCAAATGAATTGCTTATTTCTTAGAGACTGCTTTGATATTTATTGGTTCAAATTGCTCCACTGACTCACTCTTGCATAAGCTTTCATGCTCCATTTTAATCTTGACATTTTGGGAAGCCAATCTGAGGCAGCGTAATGACTAGGTTTACAAAGGATCAAAACGAAAAAGGAGAAGCTGGGCTGTAATAATTATAGTTTGTGCAAAAAATACATTGAGAAAACAGAGTGGGGAATGATCATATAGTAATGGACTAAGCAGTCATGCCAAGACATTTAGAAAACGGAGCCCTCAGTCTGGGAAATTAGGCAGTACTGTGCTTGGATTTCAAGGTAGACAAATAGTTGTTCAGTGTGTGTGTGTGTGTGTGTGTGTGTGTGTGCGCGCGCGTGTGTGTGTTGGTGGGGGGGGAGAAGGAAGAGGAAGTCTACCCCATCTTCTGGGGTCACGTAGCTGAGACATTGTACTGAGGGGCTGCTTTCTGGAATACAAACTTCAGACATTTCCCTTCTGCATTTTGGGGACATGAGAGGGGGAGGGAAGTGGGGAGTTATAAACTGTGCTGAAACAAGTTTTGCCCTTTCAAAACACTGGAGCTTTCACTTCTCCCTTTCTCATTGAAAGAACACAAAATGAGGTGTATTAATTGATACTAAGGATAATGCTCAAGAACACAGGCAGCTGGTGAACTTCATCCAGTGCACTTAGTTTGGCAGGATTGATGGAGAATATGATAAAGGTACTCGTAAGATACTTAGGAAAAAAAAATCTGTATTACACAGCTTAGGAAGGCCATGTTTTGGAGTAAAACAAGGTAGAGTGAGGCCTATTATGCTTTCAAGCCTTCAGTTGACCCCTAAGACATTACATCTTGGTCTCACTCCACTCCTTGGTAGATGGGTGAGGGTGACAGCTGGATGCCCCTTGTTACCTTGAGCCTAGGACAAAACACATCCAGGGTGGTGAAGACCCTAGGACTAGCAGCTTGCCTGTAGCAAATACTTTCAATAGAGGAAAATACTAACATGCTTAAATATTAGTAAACAAAAGATTCAAAGCAGACACTGAAGCCCCTAAGGACAGTGATTCATTACCTCAGGAATTTGTGCCAATTTTAATTTTCTCCTGAACAATACCCATAGCCAGTAGATTGGAGCAGTCTGCAGCTCCTTCTCTGCCACTTCTTGGTTTCATTGTCTGGACATGCTTTTCAAAACTGAAACAGTGAGAATGAAATCAGAAATAGCTGTGGTTAACCTATTCATTTGGAGAAAGATATGTGCCTTTGCTTTCAGAACTAACGTGCCTGCTCAGGACTGTTAGTGAGCCTTATTTTTCAGTGTGCTCTCTGGTTCTTGCCCTCCTTTCAGCACATCACAAACTTAGACTATCACCTCTTGACGGCAGAGGCAGCAGAACAAGAGTGTCTACATTGAATAAAAACCATCTATCCATCTAGAATAGGTGCAGAAACCTATTTAAATAAACTGCATTTTGAATGAACTTTCATTGTAAATGTGTGATTTGTGAACACAACCCATATCTGGATAATTAAGGATTTTTTTCTGTCATGGAGAGCAACAAGTTGTTTTTCCCAACGTATTACCATTCACGTAATTCTAGGATATAGGTGTTGAAAGTTGATGTAGAAGATGACTGTTACAATGATACAACCTTGTTTATCCTACACCTCTTCATCTATATAGAACTTCCACTTAGCTCATGAAATAGGCAAAAATCATACTCAGCCCTGCCAATGAAATCTGTGAGCAACTCCAGTGATGGCAGAAATCTGGTCAGCACAAACACAGAGATAAGTTGGAGCAGAATTAATCCAGAACACAGTTAACATTTCTCAGTATTTTGGAGTCCAGAATCTGTCAGCTTCTCATAAGCGTAGAGGCTAGCAAAACAACAGTCTTTTAGAGCTGACCTTTTGGTTTGATGTCTGTCAAAAATATATACGTATATATTTATATATTCTTGAAATGAATTATTTAGTGACAAACTTTCACGACAACCAGGTTATGTATTTTTTGTAACAGTATTCATCTTAGGAGTATTCATCTTGAAAAATGAAAGTGAATTTGGAACATTTATCTGACCCTAGATGTCAATGGCAAACTGTGGAAATAAATGGAAGTTTTAATGGTTTTTCCATTCCATTCCACCCTTTAACACAAATAGAGTGCCAAGTTGTGACAATGGCTGTTAACTAATCTAAATTCGTGTGGGCAGAGTAGAAAGGCACAAGAAGACTGACCCACATTGATTCTGGTTTTCTCATTGTTTGGACATACATTAAGCGCACATCAAGACCAAATGTATTATTGTGAACTTGGGTTAAACTGGCAGAAACTAGAAAACCAATAGTTGTTGTCAGGGCCAGATAGTTGTCATGGCCATTCATTGACAGTCCATGAAGCAAAGTATTGAGATATGATTCACTAATCTTAGTACTATAAATGACCCACGATTCTTGATTATACCTTCAAATATAATGAATCCTCCACTGAAGTTCTTTGAGCCTTGAATACCATTGATCTAACATTTAATATAGAGCACTCTTACTCTAGATTTAGGCTGGGCGTAATTTCATTTCGCTAGAATAATCCCACCCACCTGAAAATGTGCAACTGAACTGTTTTGATTTCTTTTTAGATTAAGAATTCTTTCTTTTTTTTCTCCTGTGGGGACATAAAAGAGTGTTGCAAGACAAATTCAATCAAATTCTCCATCAATTTTTCTGTTCAGTTACATTGTGGGATAGTCCACATCATAGGTGCAAATCTCTGTGCATTATAGGACCACAGACAAGGATGTGGCAAAAGGTAAAAGCAGGAATTACATCTTTAAGGGCTCATTGGAGACACTTGTAATCTCGTTTTATTAGTGGTACTCTTCCCAACATAATGAACTTTGATGAAATAATGAAGTAGCTGTGGCGCCTGTGAAACTGTGCAGGCAGCTTTGCCAGTTAGAGACCTCCCATGAACACAATCGCCTGGGCAACAACTCTAGACTGCAGTGAAGCCAGAAACCCTGGCAAGTCACCCCTTCCCATTTCTTAACTCCCTGCATTCTGCTTTTCAAGTCTTGAAAGAAATCCGATCATCCACTTAGGTCTGTGGTTGAAGAATATAGCTTTTAAAAAAAAAATCGTGAGAATCCACTGGGTTGTGTAAAATGGCTCCAAGTTCAGCAGCCAGCAAAGTTACAGAAACCATAAGGCTGGCTCTGCCACTGAATAAGTTCACATGTCTAAGGAAATGAATACATGGAAGACTTTAAATAGCAATATTTTTAATTCAGCAAGGTTTCCACCCCCTGCCAGCCTTGGAGAGAGTGCAACAGATGGTAATAGGAATCTGTAAATTCATCATTGTTGCTTTTAAGGAGTTGGATCCACAGAGCACAAACATTTAATAATGGATATAATTAAATTCTTCACTAGTTAGTTTGACTTAAGAGCCAGCTGGCACAATAATGCCATTTCATTTACATAAAATATATAGTAATTGTGATTCAGAGAACTGATTTTACAGAGCTGGAACTGCAGATGGAATAAAGATAAAAGAAATCAAATATGAGACAGGTTATCGGAGGGGTGATCCTAACTCCGGAGTTCAAGTATTCAGACTTTAGTCTTTAAAAATCAAACCAGGTCCAAATAAGCTAAGTGCATAGGCATTTTCAGTATGACTAATGATTTTGCATGCCCAAGTTTCCAGATGATTAAATGAAAATGTCTTCAAGTGACTTGATTTTGATAGACGATATTAAACCAAGCCTGAAAAATCAGACTCCCCTAGTGGTGGAAATCCCATGGGATCAACTAACTTCATGAGATTTCTGCCATCTTTATGATGAACTGTTCTGAGAACTGCTGACCACATTTTCAAACTGTTGAATATGAAGCTACCTTTGAAAACTTTACCTAAAGTTGATCCAGATGTTTAATCTGAAAATATCTACTTGGCCCATCATTATACAAGAACAAAGTCATTTTTTAGTTGAAAGTGAAACTGTAGCACTTTCCTATTTGTTTTTTTAAACAAACATTAGATTATTTTAAGTGATAGAGGCTGAGGAAAACTAGCTAGCTTTGTTTATTATTGGAAATTTTCATTTTGAAACAGGCCTCTTGCTTTAATAGACTGGTTCTCAGCCACCCTTAAGGTAGTGACCTCTGAAGGTAGATGAATATAAATTGGAACAAAATCACAGCCAGGTTTCCTGGGAATGTTCAGAGCATCAGCCCCCACTGAGGCTGTTCAGGCCATTAAAAAAATGCATTGAGTGGAAGTACTGGCTTAAAACATTCCTTTCTTCTCATTCCCTGCCTTGTGCCACTAATCTGTGCCCAACACTGTGGCTTGCTGCACCCTCAGTTGTATCTCTCAAGTCAGTGATACTACTGAAGTAAAGAAACATGCATTTTTTGCAATTTTTCCCTGAGTCAACTGAATTTCCTGGTCTGGTTCCAGAAAGAGATCCAGAAATATCTGTGCTGGCACAAGTGAAGGAGATGGTACCTGTGGTGTGGGAGCAAGGAGTGGAACAGAAAAGGTAGGATAGATGGGAAATACGATACTACTCTTGCAGTACAGTACTGCAGCCTTCACGTGCCAATGCCACCCTGTCCTGAGATAGGGGGATGCTCACACTACTGTCCCCAGGCCTTCCTGTCACGTCCAGTATCACCATGGACTTTGACACTGCAGAACCAGAACATACTGCTGAGGCTTTTTTTTTTTTTTTTTTTTTTTTTAATTAACATTATAGGAAGTTTCGCCTGAATGTGAGGGGGGATTTCTTCACTGTGAGAGTGACAGAGCACTGGAACAGATTGCCCAGAGAGGTTGCGGAGTCTCCTTCTCTGGAGATCTTCAAGGCCCACCTGGATACAATCCTGTCTAACATACTCTAGGTGACCCTGCTGAGCAGGGAGGTTGGACTAGATGATCTCCAGAGGTCCCTTCCAACCTTACTGACTCTATGATTCTAGTCCCTCATTCAGAAAATGATCCCAACGGAGATGATCCGACCTTTTATGGAGTACAGTGCCATTCTGGGTGAGCAAGGACAGGGATATCCACAGTCTCTGCCATTTTACCAAGTTACCAGGAAGACCCAAGTACCCATCATGGATCTGGTACTAGTTATTACACTGATTTTTGTGGTTACAGAGCCTAGTAGTGTGCCCTCTCCAGCATAAGTCTCTGGTTGTTCATGAATGCTTTCAGATGCTTGCAGCACTTGACTGGGGACTTACATGGCTCATTGCCTGTGTGTCAGTGGAGTCTGTTTTGGGACAGCTCAAATTCTAGCTACATCCATCTAGGTTAAACTGTAAATGCAAGACAAGCAACTATTGTACAGACTCTAACCCATCTCTGTTCAGTTGTTAATGAAGGAACAGCTCCCTGATGACTCTTTTACTTAAAGAAAGTAAAAGTACATGGTGCCCTTTTAATCTGGTAACAAAAGAGAACAAAGGCAAACAAACGGAGGCCAAATTATCTAGCCTTGAGATCTGAATTTGCTCCATATTGAACTTCTGGTACCTACTTAATGAGCCCATGCTGTTGCTCGCTAGTGAGTGAGAACAAAGAAAAGTGACTCATGCTGCCTTGTTATTGTTACATAATCTATACAAGTAATTTATTTTTATGGTTAATTACTGGATTAGTTAGGTGTATTGAAAATGTAGAGATGTGGCAGAATGAGTTAGTAGAGATTCAAATGGGTGTCCAGAAAATTACATAAAATGTGTATGTATACAAATTAGAGGAAAATCTGCATAAATTATGACTCCTTTTAGGGCTGATCATTTGTATTCGTGACTCTAAGTGCAGCTGGATTCCCTTCAGTCTCAGTAGGCCTTTGTCCTTAGATTGGTCAGAGGCCTTTTTGCAGTGACAAAAACCCCTTTCTTCTGCAAATAATTCCTGCTCCTACCTGCTGGGGGAACCTAGAGTCAATATTTGGTGCCTTCTCACAAAGTACACAGGGTCATTTGTCTAGCCCCCAAAATTGTTGTCTGTATTAATCACCACAGAGCTGTGAGAATAAGGGATATAAATCTTCCCAGTCACAATCAACTGCTGAAGATTAGTTTGTGTTATTTGTTAAAAGCAACAGTAATTGTTCTGAATTGTCTGGATACACCTAACTATGTAGTAGACAAGCAAGTATGCATTCAAAGCTGCAGAAATCCATTGCTCATGAAGTGACCTAAATTGAGATTGCATGCTGAGACATCAGTCTAATATGAAATTACTCCTATACTTTTATAGTAACATCCAATTAAGAATCAGCACCTCGGAAACCTCAAGTAGTTGTTTTACATGAAATAAACGTTGACCTTGAAAATCTGCCCTTTTTGCAATCCTAATGCTGGTGTGTTCTGAAAGGGTCAGCCCATCACCATGGTGTTGGCAGGGGTGAGTTGTGTTTGGCTGCTGAGGGCCGGTATGGCCTCAGTGCCAAAGATTGTGAGCAGTGAAGTTGCTAGGAGCCTGGAGTAAACATAAATGCTCTCTACTGTCCGTACAGCTCCACTTCAAAGTCGCACAACACAGCCGTGAAAGTACCCAGTGCTCCTCTTACCTCCCTTAACGACATGTGGTGCATGGGTTAGGGAGTCATATTGTGTTCTTTCAGGTTTTTTTAAAACAAATTTTTATTTAACCTCTGCCTTGACCCAGTACGTAAGTGTGTTGCCCAGATATGCTCCATTTCAGTTTATTTAACCAGAATGTTTGCTTACTCAATGACCACTGGAGGGGAACTACTGTTCTTATTAATTCCACAATGGGTATTTGTTGCTTCTTGTTTTCTGACTTTTTTTTTTAATGACCCTAATTGCAGAGTTCTTGTTTTCAGATAATAAATGCACGTGTCTATTTGCTCAGGTATTATGCAATCGATCTCCAGCTATTAATTAAAAATCTAGACTCAATGTCTCTGAACCTGCCTCCGGATATTTGTCCTCATTGTGACATACCTTGGATGCATAAACAGGGAAACCACATACAGCTTTGCATATATGCTAGTTATTCCCTTTAATAAAGGGGTCTGAATTCTGGAGTTTGCAAAAGAGTATTACACAAAGCAAAGAATATTTTTCTGATGGGATTTTTATTCTTCCTTCTTTCCCCAGGCTGCCAGCATTTATCCCAAGAAGCTGACACACAAGCATGATGAGCTGTTTGCTCTGCACTGCTCTCAAAATACCTTACAGATTAAAGGAGTTTGTTTTTTCCCTTTATCACTGTTGCTTTTAATAACAGGACAGACCATGACTGGCACTAGGAGCAGGATGAAGATTTCATGGGTGAGAAGAGAAATGAGAGATTGCAAATTTGTTGCAGAGAGAAGACTGATTGGTTGCTTTTACTCCCAAGAGCCTATTTGGGCAAATACGTTATATGATCCTGTGAACAAATTGTTACTTTTCCAGATTGGACTGTTTTCTGTGTAAACACTTTACTGTAGCAATGTACAAGAACAGCACTTTCAATCCAAACCTCATCTAAAATAGAAACTCCAGAACATTTGGAACTTGTTAGACTCCAGAAGGGAATAGGAAAGAGAGATTGCAAAAAAGCTTTTCACCTTCTAAATGTCCTCATTTTTATAGTTTTAAATGTTCTACAAAAACTGCCAGAGAACTCCAAAGTTTTTCAAAGCCCAGAACAGCATGAGTCCCTGCACACAGCAAAGGTATGGCTTAGAGAGAGGCAGAAATTGTTTTCAGTCAAGTTAGTATGAAGTCATTACAGTTGAAGAGCAAGGTTAATGAGCTTGGGAAGCCAGGATTCAGTTTCTACCCCTTTCATATACTTCCTGTTCCCCTTGGGAAAAATCTCCTAACCTCTTTGACTCAGTTTCCTTACCTTCAGATGAGAACAGCAACATTTTCCAACCTCAGAGGGAGCATGCTGGCAAAACAGTTGAGAACCTAAACAGATGGACCTATAGAAATACATGTTTTTATCACCAGCAGATACAGCTGGTGTATCTAATTGCAGCCAAATAGTTTCCAGCTGAAGACTCTTCCACTGAAAAATGCTGATTCTATGAAACCAAAATGTTTGGTGGAAAAGAATTGATTTTGTTTGGTTATATACTAAAACTTATCTAAGAATTTTTCTTTGAGGTACTTAAACATTTTCAGTGCAGTTAGCTACATTATTTTATCAGTTACAGAAAAGTCAAAATGACAGTGTTGATCTTATCCGAGTCAAGTCCTTCAAACTTATAAACCCATTGTGGTTCAGTGCGCTTTGTTTCATATTTCTAAAACTTCATTTCTGAAGTAGTGTTTCACGGGAAACTGTAAAACCTGACATTCTTTCTTCTGTTCCTTGATAAAAGGACCATCACTTATTCCCAGAACAGAACAAAGTTCTGACCTCATCCCTCTGAATGGTCTGAATGAATCTCACTCAGAGAAGCTCAAAAGCATTATCTATACACAAACTAGAATCACTAAATTTATTTTAGGCCTGGGAGTGTTGTAGCAACCTACGGTGAATACATCTTTAAATGAGAGATTAGAACTGCCAACTTGATCACAAGCTAGAAACATTGATTTTTTTATTTTATTTTTTTTTTTTTTTTTTATTTTTCCATCTCCAGGACAAATGAAATCTTTTACTTCCAAAGATTTAATAGCTATCATCTCTTTCATCATTTGGGTTACTAAGTGTGACATGAGAATCTGCCTATAGCTACTTAGGTTACAATGGACTGCTGAATCCTCAAATCCTCATACTTTTGTATGGAGAGGATGAACCATGTGATACAATATCGTAACATTTTGGCATAATTTCATCTTGCATAATAAGATGAAATCCATGAGAACATTGGCATAATCTTTTGGCTTCATAGGCTTGGCTGCTGCAGGCTTAGCTTCTGAAGATTTAAGAATTTTTATCCCAGTTCAGATAATATTGCCAAAACTCAGGTTGTCATCTATGGAAAATAATTGGTTGTCCAACTCTTTACTGTCTCTACACTGGTTTAATAACAAGTAATTAGCTGAATAATTCCAATTAATGCCTTTGCATAGATCTGAGATAGGAGTAGGATTGTAGGTCAAATTTAATTTTAAAATACATTAGAATTTCTATCAGTTTGTATACACCCAGGGCAAAGCTGTTATGGGCTTTCCCATTAATACATATGATTCATTTGGACTTGGAGCCCAGATCTAACAATATATTTGGTTAGATCCCTAAAGCCTACCTAGAACTGTACTATTCACTGTGAATGTAGGCTCCCTCTTTCCTTCCTCCAATAAATTTGCTAGATTCAGTGATATAGGTGAGCGAAGGTAAAAACAAAGTTACTGTACAGTCATACAGGCATGCACTTTATATTAGATGGCACTTCATAGAGAATCTACAGGTTTTCACCTAGTAAAAGCCCCCAGTGGATCTGCAACGGATTGATGCTATATTTTTCAATAAACATTACTTTGGTTTCAAGAGCAATTGAGATTCATGCGTTCTAACAGGTGACTCTGTTGTTCCTTGCTTCAGGGTTCTGACAAAGTAGGCTTCAGTTCTTGGCCCGGGCTATGACAGTGCACAAGCAGGGAGAGTCAGTTCGTAGAGCTTTCTCACTGAAAAGAAACACCTGTTTTTGAGACTAACGGGCCCAGCTAGGAAAATTTCACAGCCCTCTAGACAAAATGTTGTCGAGCTATTATAAGTACAAAAGGATATGTGGCTGTTCTGCCAAGCCAACTCATTTACCAAGTGGCATTGAAAGCTCATATAGCTTGCTATCGTGATGTTCTTATTATTAAAACATAGAGTATTGTAACAATAGTAGATGTGCACTTTAGGTGTTAATTCTGTCCTCTCTCACTCCTCTTGGTGTCCAGAGCTATCTACGATCATCACACACAGGCAGTTTCCTCCAGAGTGGCTTTTCTGTGAATGGTTAGATAAATAATTGCCTATCTTCAACCACCATCAGGTCTATTCTGATATTAAAATCAAGTTTAAAAATTACACTTTTTATTTTATTACCATTCCTCACTGAGCTGGAGTCACCAGCTTAGTGGGGATCCCAGTGAGATTCTTCCTCTAGGTATTATGTCAAGTTCAGGCTCTGAAAATTGTGAGATAATAACAATAGTAGTGATAATAATAATAAATCACATTTCTAGTTATTGAAATTCAAAACTTAAAAATTGTTGCTGTGGTTTGAATGTAATAAGGATTGCTTTTTTGACTTTATCAAGGTCAGTCCGAAACACTGCAGTGTTGTGTAAATTAATGCAAAGAAATGTAAGGTCAGAAGATCACCTGTCACTGTCAAACCAAAGGTTCATCTAGTCCAGATCATGTGTTTGTAGGGAACACGAAAACATACAGAGCCATTCTTCTTTCATTATGTCCTTCCATCTTCCAGTACGAGATTTTCTGGGCCAGAAAATTCAATCAGACTATTTATAGCTACTGATGGATTCAGCCTACCTGAATGTGACTAATGTCTTTTAAAACTGTTTGTACCTTTGGCCCTACAACACCTTACAGCAGTTAAGTTCTATAGATTACTGAAACATTTTGTGAGCAAGTACTTCCTTTGCTGTTTTGAAGGTTTCTCCATGCTATTTTTAGAGAGCATCTTCTGAGTCTTATGTTAGACAAAGAGAAACACAATTTAGGTAAACTGGTGACAATCATCTCAGTGGGTTATTAGTGTTTCTGATGCACAGTTTAAAAGCCAGATTTTCCATCTTCTATCAATGGGTGTAAATGTGTATCTAATTTGCACAGTTATTGCAGACTTTACATACTGTTGACTAGCTACATGTTCAGCTGGGCTAATGCAGGGCTGGAACAGCACCAAGTGGTACCTGTATATATTTGTCCAGGGAGTGATGCCATAATTAACACAATCTCTTCTAACTACACTAAACTAAGTGTAGCAGTGTAGAAGAAGTGTAGAAGTGTAGCAGTAGTGTAAGAACAGCTCACTAGTAGTTTCACACTAGGTACAAGCCACATTATATTTCAAGGAGCCAGCATCAATACATTTTTATCAATGGATACTGTGTTATAGAAGAAATCACCTAGTGCTGTAGCCAAGGGAACCTGTAATGTGCACTAATTAGACAGAGATTTAATGTCACAAAATGACTTTCATATTCCTTTTAAAGTGTAGGTCCAGGATTGGTGCACATTCTGATTTTTCATTTGAGATTTCAAGCTGATTGACTACAAAACATGGAATGCATATATGTAATATACACATTTATGTATAGCATGTATGCTCAACAAGTTTTTACATCAGCAAGGGCTTTGGCATGTTGCTTTAGGGGCCATAGCCTTTGAAGTACGGAAAAGGCCACTATGCATGACAGACTTGTAAATCCGTGTTGCAGTTTGTTCTGAAATCCTGCCCATAACTAAATCAGTAATGAGGCCACAGGTTTTGATGAAAATGTCCACAGAAGATCAACTATTGAATTTTTTCCAGAAAGCTTCTTCAGCAATTCAAGCAGACTCAACAGACTCTTTTGCTTTGTCCACACAACAGGTATATTGTTGAGTGAAACATAAAGGATTTCAAAGGGGAACGGTCTCTCTACTGCTATGAAAGCCCCAAGATAAGCAATTGATTTAATTGCAGCAACAGAAAAGAAATAAATAGAAAAAGCAATTATAACACTACAATGACTCACCTTGGTAGTTAAAGAAAGTGTTTTATACAGATCAACTAAACTGAATATTTCATAAGGGAGACTAAGCTGAAGACTATTCATATGAAACTGTGTATTACACTGATTTATGGGAGAACAACATGAGTGTAAATCATTGCCAGAGTTCCTGTCTAGCTACATCATGGTAACAGAATGATCACATCACACAATAAGAGATATATGACTCATTTAATTTCATGTAAGAGAAATCCTGGAAGATGTCAGAGTTTTAGGAACTTGAGCCATTTACATGCACTCACTTCGGCTTCTTGGTCTTAAAAGACTTTAAATAGCTTTGAAGTGAGGCTATTTATGAAGAAAAACTACAAACGAATTAAGTTAAATTTACAAAGTAATACACAAAGGACATATCTGACCTAAATGAATGTTTGACAAATATAATTCAAATAACGAATGTGCAGCATGGCACAAAAGCACATCATTGTGATTATGGAGCTTAAAAATAAGACTACTTTTTTCCAAGCTTGTCTGCATTCAAAGATACTTATAACCTGATTCTCCTCCAGCACACATTAGTGTCAATCAAAAATAACTCTGCTCAGGTCAATGGATTTACACAATTGCAAAATTAGTGTAAGTGAGAGGACAATCAGACCTTTTGTGTGCTACAAAAATCTCTCTTAATAGCAACACCAATAGAGAATAAGGAGGTAGAAGGTTCCTTTCCAAGACAGGCTGGGTGGATAAACAAGAAAAACCTGCTGAGCTTGTAAGTGAGGACTTGTAGGAGGAGCCATAGCACTAATTCAGCCATTAATTCACTCCTTAAAGATTTCTCCTTTCCCATCTTCTACTTAAGCTGACATTTTTAGCAGTAGTTGGTTTATAGACTTATCATCAGACTGCAAAGGTGTTTTCTCCATCACATGGGACCCACAAAGAAGTATGGAAGCTTAAATTTAGAGGCTTAAATGGGAACAGTGGCTTTTGGATTGTTCCTTGTGATGACTGACAAAGGGCATGTAGCATCCATCCCCTCTTGGGCCTGGTCTGTGGACTTGTTAAGTCACAGGCCTCACTCTGCAGAGTGCTGCTATGACTCCACTGGAAATGATGCATGCCAGATGCAGCTGGATGCTCTATCTGTGCTTCCTTCAGGCGAATGTGCCCTCAGGAGATACATTCTTAGCCTCAGACTCATGCTACAGGATCACCCCACTACACGCACTTCCCATGCAGGCACATTTGTACCATAAGACATCTCCTTTCTGTGATGCAGCAAGGAGGTCGTCATCAGGATTTCATCAGCTTGTAATGGCTATTCAAGTAAGATGTTTCTCTTTACTGCAGCCACCAGGTAATGTGAATTTACTGTTGGCTCAGTGCATGTAAACCAACGGTGGCTAGGGAAGGAGAAGAGCTAATACAGAAAACTTTTCTGTTGTGTGGCTCTAGATTGTAGCCAGGTCAAAAGTGTGTTGGTTCAACTCCTTCAGCAGCAGATCAGATTCCCAGATCATATAAGCCACTGAAAAAGTTACCACTAAGCATATCCTTGCTGGAAGACCTAGTAGAATCAGAGGCAAAAGTTAAATACAGATGCATGAGAATAAACTCATACTTCTTCCAGATGAATTCCCTAGATTACAGAGGGTCAGTATTTGGAAAAGGAAAATCACTGCAGAAATGCTTCGTTGACTTTAGACTGTGATATACCATCTTTCAAATAGAAAAGAGATTATGCTTGCATCAATAGGCATTTAAACCTTGTCAGGTAGAGAGGAAAATGTACATACTCCGATCAAAACTTTTGTCAGCATAACTTCCTCAAAATCAGTGGGACTTTGCCAGCAGATTAAGCCACAAATAATTTACCTAGATAATATGAAGTCAACCAGCTTTAGAACTGTGGGAACAGCAACTGTGGAATAAAAAAACAAATGTGAATATCATTTAACTAAGGGCAATTATAATGTCATATAATTGTAGAAAGATCAATATGTTACGTACAAACACAGAGGCAAACTCTCAGTTCACGGTGCTAGTGTGCTAGTGTGGCTTCCCTGAAATCCATATAGCTTTGTTGCTTTGGGCCACAACCCGTATCAAACTCTCAGAGATTTTATTCCTCCTTCCAGGCTCACACTGACAAAGACCTGTTTCACAAACGGCCTTACAGTTATTTTGTGGAGTAGATCATTTCTGTTGTGAAAGCTGCTTTCAGGATTATGAACTAAACAAATCCAATTTTCCCAGAGAAAACAAGAGCCATCTGCACAGAGGACATAGGATAAATCAGCAGCCCTGCCTAAGGGTCGTATTTGTTCTGGCAGAGTATCTTTGCCAGCCCAGGACTGCCCTGGAGACACATTCCTTCAGAGTTGCTATCTGTAGCAGGACAGCCTTCACAGGCTACATAGTACCCTGTGCAGTTTTCGGATTAGGCTTCAGGGAATGGCAAGAGTGACAGAAGAGGTGACTACCCACCCAGGGGACAGCACTGCCACTGATCTCAGCAGAGTCCTGTTTCTTCGCCCCCATGCACTTGTTGAATTTTGATCTGACCCAGTGTGAGTGAGAACACATGAACTCATGTTGTGATTTGCAGTAACCAGCATTTAAAATATTTCTGAGCTTTTGCCTAACAATATTAAGATAGGCTGTTTGTTTTTCCTCATCCACTTCAAGAGAAAATTGAAATAAAAAATATGGAACTCTGAGCTTTTTTGACATTATTATTCTAATTTCTAATTCAAGGCTCTAAGGCAGTGTATCTTAGTTCAGTGGGCTGTTCACATCTTTGACCTTTTCTTCTGGTCTTGCTGACAAACAGCAATAGGTTAATTCAGAAACATCATCTCAGCTCAAAGGTGGCTGCTCATTTTATGTCTTAGCTTCCTGGGGATTTAGAAGGGAATCTCACCTCCCGACTACTCATAAAGTAATTTGTGATACAGGATGTCCCAGCTACTACATAGGAATGTTGAAAGCGTTTTATTTTCTCCCCTTTGATTTTTATTGGTTGAGCTCCCAGTCTTTTGTGAGTAATTATACCATTTGCTTTATGTCTTGCTTTTATAATGACTAATACAAAAATATATGTACAAGCAAATGGAAGCGTATTACTGAGTGATTAACAAAGAACAATTAGTATTAATTAAGGCAATTATTTTAATAAATAAGAATTAGTAAAATATATCCATAAACAAACCTATGGCACATACTAAGCATGGAGGATGCAGGGTAAAGAAGAGGAGGACAACTGGGAACAGAGGCAAGGAGGAGACAGAGATGATTATAGAGATATATTTGTGTACATAAAAAACGTAATTAAGAATAGGGCAGAATGGTCATATCCAGACTACTACATCACCTGCAAGGATATTTCATTTGATTACTGCTAGAAATGGGATTCATACATAGTTATTTATGTCTAACCATGTCCTTAAACCTTCATTCTTTCACAGTAACACAAAGAAGCCAGAAAGGCATAAAACCCCTACAGTGCAACAGACAAATTCCTGCTTGTCCATCACTTCAAAGTAACTTCATTTTGAAAGCTGGAGATGACATCAAGATGACAATCTGCTCTAGAGTTTCAGATCTAGGAATGAAATTTTAGCTGTCTAATCTGGATTTGCACCAACATAACTGAGATCAGAACACAGTACCTCTCTCAGGTTTCTATTTTATATTAGGATCTATTTATGAAACTCTTCAATAGCCACATTTTTACTAATTTTGAATAAGCTTAGGTAGCTTGTCTTATGCTGTTTTGCAGGGCCCCCCTCAAGATCTCCCCAACTTTCACACCACTATTAGAAAATAAAATGCATTGGCTAGTCATACTGAAGGGTGATTCTGCTCCTGTGGCACCACAAGTGACAGTTTTGTGTGGGTTAATCTCTCTTGTTAAATGGATGTTATCTGTTACTGGCCATTTCTAACCTTTGGCAAAATATGATCAATAGAAAGATGCCTCTAAAGTTGTAAAGATGAAATAAACCTCAAGATCAATGGTACTCATAGCTGAAAAAGCCTGTCTTAATTTAAGTGTTTTAGTAGACTGAGGTGCTCAGATTAGAATCAAAATTCAATGAATTGTTGCTAGAAGGTTTCTTCAAAAAATGGTACGGAACTATAATGAAACACCGAGAGCAGTGTTACAGACACTGAAACAGGAAATTTGGGAAGACTGTTGACTCAAAGGGACATTGTCAAGAATACAGTCTGTCTAATCCCATGTCATTATTCAGTAAATAATGTGTACTTTGGGATAAAATACAGTTCTTCTTTGATTAGATGTAGTAGGAGTATAAAACTGTCAGTCCCATAGTCAGAATCTCCTCTCCTGCAGGAGAGTCCAGCTGATGACTCAGCACTTATTTGTCATTGGGAAGAACTTCAAGTCTTCAACTGAGCCTTGTAAAACAACTTTCCTCTAGTAAATCACGCTGCCTCTTTATAGACATTGAAGGTCAACAGAAAAACGTAAATATACACAGAGTTAAGAAACCAAAGTCTCCAGCAGAGTCTTTCTCAGTCCATACATTGTTCTACTTGAGTTCTTTGTCTGTTCTTTTTCACCATTATTAAGAAACAGCTTTAGCAAATGGTGAAGTGTTTCCATAAACTGGTAATTGAATTTGCTACTATGCAGTTGGATTTTGGTTATTACTGAGATCTTCTTCTGTCTATAATCAAGAGCATGTCAAGGAGAGTAAAGGACTAACTAAGCAAGGCAGAAACAAAATCATGCACCCCATTGCCCCAGATCTAAGCAGGATGCCTCTAGATATTTTACTAACTGGCAAGCTACATGCCTTGAAGGGTAAAGTGATTTATTCTTATTAGAGGTTAAAAGCAAGGCTTTAGAAAAAAAGTCTGCTTCAGTCCATTTTCAGGGAATGAAAAAAAAGCATAAACTACTTTTTTCTAGCACAGAAGAAGATCAGGTTAGTATTTTTCTTCCTTTTGGGACACATGGAATTGAAGTATTTTAATTCATAAATATCTTATTTGCTCCTCTTTAAAAGCCAGAGAACCTCTTGAGAATTCAGTGAGGGAAGGGAGCTCTCTTTTTATGACTACTTTAAGTCAAGGTACATGCCTTCACTTACAGCCATCGATGTTCACAAAGAAAATTACACACTGAGTGTTGACAAGCTTCCTTTTCTCGGTGTTACTGGAACCCAGCCCTACCAATCCGTTTTTGAGTGTGTTATGACCATCTGATTGAGCCATCATTTTATCATATGCCATTGGCTTTTGTAACCAGGCTCTTGCCTCACTTGCATGCTACTAATAAAGAGGTCTCTACCGCAGCATTACTCTCCGTCATGTGTAGTTGTGGAGGGAGCAGAAGAATGAAAGGGAAGAAGGAGATCTCAAGTTCGCTGTTTAGAGTTGTCTCTGCTTTATATTTCACTATATAAGCAAACACACACAATTTTCTATTAAGGTTTTCAGGCAGAGTAGTTCAAAAGGCAATTTCCTGTACTAAGTAGTGTTATAATTAGGACTGCTGCTGAAATGAAACCCTATGTGCCTATGTTATTGTATTACACCATGTTAACATTTAATTGTTACATCTGAGAGACGTACACACACCCACATTATGAGTGGGTAATTTCTCATGCACTGCTTTTTATATTACGGCTTTGGAGTCCCTTTATTATTCCTCAGTAACTGTATTTATATTCCCACGTGCATCAGTGGATGACTATAGACTGTAAATCATTTCAGTCTGTTGGGATTATCTGTACAAACGCACATACACACATTATCAGCATCTTGGTTCAAGCGAAACAGCAATAATAAGAGAAAATCTGTGATCAAGGGACACCTGTGACTCCCCCAAATCTAGCTATGCCAACTCAGGAATCCTCCTGGGTTTTGCTCGTAAACATAAATCAGCTGAATCTGTCCAAAGAGCCACTCTGAGTTTAAGGTATCAGACCTTCTGTTTCCACGCTGATGAAAAGTCACCTTTGAGATCAATGGCACTGTTCCTGGGCACTTTATTACTCATGCTTTATACGACTGGTCTTTAGGCTTGCAGAGTAACATGGAGACACTGGAAAGAACAAAAGTAATGATAGACTACAAACAACAGGAATGACATGTGTCTTAGGAGTTGTTTGTCTGCATATCATTTCTGGTTATAGGCAAGAGCCACTCAAGTTCATTAAGAGCAAACGGAAGTCCTTTAGCCCCAGATTCCTGTCATTTCATTTGAAGAGGAGGCCTCTGGCATGTAACCAGATATCTTCCGGGTTTTAAGGCTTGCTGATCTTTGCCTTTAGACTTCTGGACAGTATTAATTTACATAGGCCTGAAAACAAGCGTGGCGCTATCCGTCTTCTTGAGTTACATGCAAGGAACACCAATAAACTTCCTGATGTAACTAATAAAGGAAATTGGGAAGGAAGGAACAGTCTATCAATTATCAATAGGATAAAAGTTGCAGGAATTGGACAAATTAAAGTATGTGAATGAACTAGTTAAATTCTAAGATTTCAGATTCTACAGGAAACCCTGAGTTCCTTTTCATTTTGACATACGGAGCATAAACCCATTTGCAAACTGGCAGTAGAAGAGAAAGAGGACAGAAACAAAGAGAGTAAAGGCAAAAGAAAGAACATTTTAGAAAGAAAAATGAAGGGGATAATTTGTTCTTTGATGGGAGAGATGGAGATCTGCCACTTTTCATAGGATGTGAACACAAACAGCTCTTACTATGAGCCACATTTCTTGGGCCATGTGTTTGCGTTATTATTTCACTGCAAGCAGACCCCATCCCTATTTTGCTTTGATTCCCAGTTAAAGGAGAATTCAAAAGTAATTGCACGTAGCTTTTATTAATTCCACTGAGAACAATACCTCCTTATTTCAGTGATGAATCTGATTCAGAGAAGGCACCTGAATCTAAGAAACCGGGATACTGTGGTACAAGATAGAGCCACACTTTTCTGTGTTTTTCTGTGACTGATACCCCTTACATCCTATGTATCTTTTATCTTATTAGTGGCTAAATCTGCTTTTTTTTCAAAGACAAAATAATCTGTCTCAAACACATCAGGACATTTCTGCCTTAGGTTAAAGATTTTCTCCAAAAATTTATTTCCTTTTGTGCAACATATTTCTGTTTATTTCGTAGTCATGGGTAATGGCAACAGCAATAATGACAGTAATATTTCCTGATGAGTAATGTTTCCTAATGAGTGGATGAGTTCTTTTCACATTAAGATTTCACATCAATCCATGGCTTAATAAAGAGAGAGGGAAAAAAAAGAGAGAGAACCAGGAGAGCAAAAGCACATGTTTGGCCTGGACTGAATGAAAGACACTCGCACAGCCACAGCACACTTTCATGAGGTCACCAGTCACAAAAAAAAACAGGAACAAAAACCCTAAAAATGTGACACGCCCAAACTCAGGCCTTCTTTAAGTGCATGCCTAAAAGTGAGCACATGATTAAGACCTTTTATGGCAGAAGAGCTGAGCAAAGGGATTTTCTTAGCTGTTGAGCTACTTGTGACTCGTTCTTCTCAACAGTGGGAATCAGAATCGGAAAAGTTGTTTATTATTCAACCTGCTCTTCCAAAACAAGAAAAACACTGTTTATAAGAAACTTCAAAAGCCTCTGTCACAGATATCAAGTCTATAAACTATATGCCTTTGCCAAGTCAAATTAGGTTATTTTACTCGATATTAAGTTTGACAAGCAAAGCGCCTGTGAAAACCAGAATCCCAGCTGGGCGTGCCTCCCACAGCTCACTCAATTTTTTAGTGTTAAAATTCCTACAGTAGCCCTATTCTTCACTCTCAGCTTATATTTCTGTCTGTATTTATCTTGTCTGGAAATTTACCTCATTGTGTCCTAGACATCTTCTAATATTCAGATTCTTCAAGAATGTGAACAACACAAGTAGACTTTGTTTTGGCTAGCAAACCAGTCTTACCACATGTGGATGTCTCTGTGGGCTTTGGTTTCTATTTACCTCAACAGATTATAAATTCTATTATCATGCTAATTCACAGATCTACTGAGTCTATCAAACTTGTGGGCTTCTCAGTGCTATAAAAATACTCTTCTGCTACATAGTTTCCTGGCACAGACAATGACAAGCTAATTTGTATATTAACAGTCATGGATAATTAAGAAAAATATTAATAATGCATTGCATTTTAAAAAAGCAAGATAATCTCTCAGAGGACAAACTGAGCGCGGAAGATTTCATTCCATACTGCTTACCCAGAAAGGGCTTCCACTAGTTTGTTTTGACAGCATATTGAAAACAGGATGAGGACTTTGAGACCTGAAGTGGTCCAAATTTCAGTGAACTTTTAGGAAGAAATCATACTAGCATTTTACTGAATAAACATACTTTAATTGCAGAAGGACACTTCCCTGAGTTTGTAGTGGTTTACACATAACCCTTGTGAAATGTTCAACATATAAAACACGTATCCACAAAGAATAATAATTTAAGCATGGTCAGGTTAACTTTTACGCTGTGGTTTTTAAACACATGATTTTTTTAACAAATGATTGCCTTCATCTTGGACATAATATCCCATAAATATACATAGAAATGTTTGTACTTCCCTTTCTTCCATGATGCCTGGTCCTATTGCCCACCAAAACTGTATTTGTAGCCTAGTTAAAAAATGGGTCTGGTTTATTCTGATGTTAGTTTCTATTTTGCATATGCACAAAGGCAGATGTGATGACAAATGTCAAGGATGGTGCTATGTAAGGACCAGTCTTCCCTGGAATACTTCTGTATTAGCTAGGCTTCTGACACTGGCATCTTTTAGCACATTAAAGTCTTTAGAGAACATCAAAACCTTTAAAGGAGGAAGAAATTAAAATTACAGCAGAATAAATGGGTCAGGATCATCAATAAAGCTCTGTTTACTCTGATATTTTTAAATGGGTCTCCAACTATAGCTTTCTTGGTGATAGGAAAATAATTTCTAGAAAAGTGGGAAACAGGCCCATTGTTGAGCAAGAGTCACTAGTCAAATTTCTTTAAAAAAATGTGTTTAGTAAAGAATTTTGTGTCAATCAAAAGCAGCATGGACGGAGTATGATGAGACAGTTCCTACCATGCTCTTTAATCTTTTCATAGCAGCTTTGCCTGCTGTAGTAATGGGATTGGGAAGATTAGCTGGATGATTTTTTTACATGTTCTTCCTGTTCCAACATCTGCAAGCTTCCTGGCTAGAAAGGCCCATTTCTCTCCAGAACCAGTGGCCAAGGTCAAGAGGAGGATGGGAAGTATTGGGAGGCCCCTAAGATCTGAATGTTGCCCTAAACATTTCCAAAAGTTGCTGTGTAGTTCTTTCCTGTCACTTCAGGATCCCACCAAACTGACATCCCCATCACTGTATGGTTTAGCTTTGTTATTTCAGTGTTTAGGCTTCTGATCTATGTGGCAACTAAAACTGAAGCAGCATTTAAACATATTCTTCAACACCTTAGAGTATCAGTTTACATGAAAAGGTTTCAGAATCAATTCATTAAGAAAGGAGCATATTTCTGCCATCTCTAGTAATTGTCTTAGGCTCCCAGAAGAGCTGCTGGCAAGACATGAACCTATATGCTCAGAGGCAGGTAGCAGTAAAAGAAAAGATAAAAGGGGCTGGTAGAGATGTATATGAAGGCAACATCTGACTTACATTTGCATCCCCTTTTCTAATTGCTACTCAGAGGAGCTGTTTCTCAAGGCTGAGAGGTAACAGCACACAGGAGCCTTCCCTTGTCCCAGCTATCAGTGGACGTCAGGAGGCCAAGAGAAGCACCCAAATGGTGTAGAGATGTCTCTTTGCCCTGCTGTACAGTTGCTCAATGTCATTAGAAGGCGCCCCTTAGAGCAGGCCAATTCTGCCCACCACCTCACCACCAAAGTACGCCAGGCTGGCACTGAGTGTCTGTGCCACTCCGCAAAACCCAACGTGAGCGGTCTTTCATTACCAAAACGGAGGAAAAGGGGGAGACACTCTGTAGCAGAAATCCTGTGCATGTAAGAGCTTGCAACTTTATAACCAAGCAGTAGGTCAGTGTGTGTAAATTTAACTGTCACAGTCCTGTACAATTTAATCAGTCCACATAAAAAGTCTGAGAATGCCACTTTATTGACTACTCAGTAAACGCAGTGTGCATTACAGGAGAGAGTCTTGTCTTACATCCTGCGGATAATGTCACTGGTTTGGGATTCATAAATGAGGTCTGTACAGGAAGAGGGGATTATGCCAGCAATGCGAGAATTCACCACAAGGAATATTTACAAGCTATAAATCCAGTTGTTAATTTCAGGTTATCAAAACCAATCACTGTATCTCAGTTCTCAAACAACATCTGATCATCATCATCATCACACCAGCAATCAGCCACTGCAGACTGAACACACAGTGAAGCTGAATTTCCCTAAGTATACTGCACTCGTTTCCTTCACTAAACATTGACTTGCAACCTCAATTAACAAAACATTTCTTGCTTAGGCAAGAATGGGGGTGGGAGGGGGAGAGGTCTTCAAGATGGCCATGGAAATATATGCACAGCTTGCAGGAAGCAGAAATGTGTTTGTAATTTGCAACAGAAGGGAAAATAAAAGGCTGAAAAGAAAGATTGATTCCAGTTTTCAGACTATTAAATCAATGTCAACTTATCAAATCCTTGTATTTCCTGGAATGAGAACAAAGGTAACATAAATGAATATGCTTCCAGATTTGTGATCTGTTTACAGTTACATTGTGCACTTATTAACAGTATGACTATTCAACCACAATTAGAAAGACTACTGTAATTTTTTTATTAAATTTAATGTGTAAATTTTGCACTTAGAAAAGTGATAAACAAAAATCAATCTCTACAGGACCTGCTCAGACAAGCACACTTCAGGCTTTACTACCAACAGCTGTTCTGAAATACTTCTACAACCACAGTATACAACATGCCAGCTGTTCTAATCCTACACAGCACACAGCTCAAATGGTACCTTGCAATCTTCTTGCATAGTATCATCTCCTAGTCATAAATTCTGAGCTTGCCTTTTATGTTAGATTTACGTATCTGTTTTCTGACACTATAATTGCATTGTCTTCACATGGAGCCACTGTCAGTTTATCCACATATGACAGGAGAGCATAGCCCATAGAGCCCTGCAATGGAAAAAGACCTATCCAATTGTTAGGACTCATGCTTCTCTCACATCACAAATTTGCAAAGCACTCCAATAAAGAAGCTCCTATTGGCCCTCTGCAACATAAGACAACTGCAGTTTGGATTTCAGTGTGTTCTGTTCTGAGCAGTGAAAAAGGCACAATTTCTCTTTCTTCGCTCATTCATTCTTATTTTGCTAATCAGCTAATCAGCTTTTATTGACTCAAGTGACCGAATCCTTATGCATCCTTTGGGACAATAATCTACAATGCTCTTGAGTTGTCATTTTGATGAGCGATTGACTGAGTTGAATAAACAGGTCGATTCTAACATAAAGATTATCATTGAAAATCAGTTGTCAGAGGCCCTACTTAACTTATTCTGACCTTACATCACAAAAAAAAAGCAACAGGAATTCTTTTTGGAATACTAGGATAGCTCTGGAATAATTCCAGCAATGGCAAATATGTTTTGATCAACAGCAACGTATGTTCCTTTTACAATGAAATTAGGCATGGTATGTCTTCACCGACATCCAACAAATCACTGCATGCTGCTTATTCTTCTCAACCTCTTCTTCGTGGAATATGATCCAGCAGATTGGATTTAGAGCTCTGCAAACCTGGTGAAAGAGATTTCACTGGATTTCACACAAAAATCTTTTCTGTTGCTTTTCCCATGGTTCTATGCTGCTCGTATTTTGCTTCCCAGTGATATTTGACAAATAGGTCTCATAAAACACAAGAGTAGAATGAAATGTCCTTATCTCTCAAGCTTTGCATTTTGATACCATCAGAACAAACCCATAGTCTGTAGGGAAAAAATGCATTTTCCTTAAAATTTTTCAAAATTAAGGTAATTTCCTCATTCTATTTTAAACTTATGACGAATTATGAAAAGGTTTATAATCTGAATAATTTTACTGCTGTCCATAAGCACTTCAGTGGCATCAGCTTGTGGTCGGAGATTTGCAGATCAGAGGTCAAATTCACCCCTGAGTTATATCTTCTTTATCAAATTAGTGTATTATGTCCACAAGAGCATTGGATTTTTTGTCAGAGTACTAGGTACACAAATGCTCTTATTGTCTTTATTAAGGAAGCTTTCTTCCTTTACTCCTAATGGGAATGTCCAGTAGGACACTGCCAACAAGAACATTTGTCTGGCGCCTGGGCATTGGGGAGAGATTTGATGCATGCATTTCATTTTTACTTTTCCCAGTTACATGCTGCTATAAGTCTGTATACTTGAAGATTGTATTACTGTAAGAAGGAAAAATTATCCTATGAATATAGTGATAAAAAGCTTAGTGGGCTATGCAGCAGCAAACAAAAGAGTATTAGGAAGCCTAAAGAACAGAACAAAAATGCTACTGAATATACAGAAAGTTACGAGCACATCTGGGATTGTTCTAGCCTTAAAGTCTAAAAGGAAAATACACTCTGAGAAATTGAAAATATCACAGTTGCTTATTTAGAGAAGAGAGTAGGAGGAGGTGTACAAGAAAGTTTCCTAAAACACTCACTAGCTGATGCTCCACTCCTCACAGTACACCAGGAGAATGTCGCACACTACACAAATGCAGTGCCATTAAAAAGCACCTTTTCCAGAAGACTTTACTGGGGTGTTTTTAAGCTCATGCCATTGGTAATATATTGTGCAAAATGGGCTGGATGTTCTTCTAGATGGCAAGAACATGAGATACAAGTGAGCAAGACATGAGAATCAAATCAGAAGGTAGACAGAAGTAAACACGCTGTGTCTAAACGCATAATTCAGCCTCCAACTATTTGGAGGGTGGGTGAATCCTTCTACGGAAGGAGATTTCTCTGTAACTGTCTCCACAGCTGGATTTTTCCTGCTTTCCTCTGAAGCAGGTTGAATTGCTGTGATTATGGGGTAGTTAGAGTCCCTACTGACTACTAGTGTCACTCCTATAAAATCATGAAGTACAAGGCAAGTCACAGACAACAGCCGTAGCTTGGTGTTTGAAAAGACACATAAGGGAGAGGTGAAAACGGCTGTGAGGAAAGGAAGTTGAGAGGACAAGTTCTACAGCCTGATAATGGAATTTCTCGGGAAGTGATGATTCAGGCTTCCTAAGAATTACCCTCGTTGTCCTGTGATGCCCGTCTGGCTGTCTCCCTTCACACCTGTCCACAGTGAGCAAGAAGGGAAGAGACAGTTCTACCATGAGATCGGTGCATACTGCTCTACTCCGTGCTACTCTAAACACTGTTCTGAAAAGGTAAGAGCTATTTGAGAGCAGGACAGGTCAGCAGATGATGATTCTGCTTTTTATGCTTTATTGCTCGTACTGCTGGGATTAGGCCTGTCAGAGAAGATTCTTGTGACTTGAAGGTTGGAGCCAACTGTTGAGTGCCTGAAAATGAAACTGTAAATCATAAAGGCATCAAGACTACAGAGCCTTCCTCTGGCTGACTTGTGTCTAGTACCTCACATCAAAAAGGAGATGTACAAGGAGGACCTCCAGCAGTCCTTTCTCTCTGGTCTGTCTCCAGCCCAGTTTGCTTAGGTTGCACCCCTGACGGTTAGGCAGAAGAAAGCAATGCACAGGATTACATGAAGTCAGACAGCCCGTGGGGGTGGAGGGGGAAGAGAAATGAAAGAGTATTTAAAACAAACAAAAACACATCCCAGGAAAAGCTCTTCCCAAGAATCTGCAGAGAACTGCCTGTAATCAGTTAATCAGGATAATTGTTTCTAATTAGGCTCCAGAGGCACATCACAAACATTGCTAGCTTTAGAGAGAATTGAGTAGGGGTCTGGGGATCACAGAAAGGAAAATGTTTCCAATGCTGTATTAATGACAATCATAACTCTCCGCATAGCCAGGGAGGCTTCTGGTCTAATTAGAACCATTCTTGCTGAAATGGGAGGCGACATGATTTGTGAAAAAGACACCCTCAGCATGTAATTTTCTATGTAACAAATCTAGAAAGATGGATGCTCTTTGATCTCGATTCTCCTGTTATTGCTGTTCACACTGGGAAGGGCGCTTTAATGAAACAATCTCAAGGTAATTTACCGCCTTTGAAGTCCTGAAATGTGCTGCCAACAAAATTTCTGGTTTAGTGGAGGCTGCTGCAGCAGTCACTCAGGGTTGCTTAATGGAGCACCAAAACTGGAACATCAAGACATCAAAGGTGAAGGTGCCATGTGATTAATAAACTAAGCTATTCATTTGTTTCTGCCTCAGAGGCAATCTGACAATTTATTGTCACTAACTAATTTACACTTTGTGAGTACTTGCTCTTGCTAGTTATGCTGCCTATAGAACAAGATAAGTGATGTTTACATGAAGAGGGGAGGAGAATAGACCCTTTCTAAATCTGCAAAAAGAGGTGGGGGTAAGGAAAGGCATTTTCCAAAATGACTGTGGAAGCAATCCAGACTACAGACCAGAGGGACTAATTTCTGCGTTACTCCCTTCCTTCTCCCTGCCTTCTTTGACCATCTCCTTGTTTGCATGCTGTTGCCAGGAAGCAAATCTCAATTAAAAGTGGATTACAAGGCAATGAAACAGCATTATTCTGAGGAAAGAGTTACACCAATGCATTTCTATTTAATTTGATGGCTAAACCAAAGGTTTCAAAGAGACTAGGCTGGAGAAGGTGAGTCTTACAAATCTCTGCTGACATCGGGGGTGGTAGTCAGTCAGCCTTGGAGGAGATAGGGTTGTGCCCATCAGCTCCTGTCTTCAGCAATAAAATGAAGACACTCTGCATATTGGAAATGCACAGTCACTCAGTCAAATAGCACCTCGTTGCCTTGAGAAAGTCTGCAGAGAAATGGAAGAGCCCAAAAGAGAGGGGGGAAGATGCTTTCACGGAGAAAGTAAAAGCTTGCTTGAGATAATGTTGTATGATCACTTTTGTAATTGTAGTTTCTTCTACCTCCACTTCTAATGAACCACACCTTTCTTTCTAAACAGTTGAAACCATGGACTCATTTACACTGTCCCATTCTCATGCAATAGCAAGTGGAAGACAAAATATTTGTGTAAGAGCTCTCGGGCTATAATTGGGATATGGAGTCTGATAATGCTGCCTGCAATAAGGAGGAGTTTGGAGGATGTGAAATAGGGAGGCCTGAAGAGCAGGGAGACATAGGATATGTACTTCACAGATTAGATCTGCAGCTGAACTCTCACTCCCAATTCCTGAAAAATGCTCTTTCCTCAGGTATGCCACTGTGGCAGAAGGGCAACTGACTGCCAATCTCACTTGCTCTAGGGCAAAGGAGCAAGGGGCATCCAGTGGAAGGCATGCAACTTTCTTATCTAGCCTCGAATATTAGAGCCTCCCAAAACCTCAGGCTATGAAGAGTTCAAACCAAAGGAATTTGGTCTGATGAGTGCAAAACGGCTAATAAATTACATCGAAACACATTCACAAAATTTATATTCAATTTCAGCTTCTCAGCCCTTTCCCAAGCAGGGGAACAGCTGGATCCAAATTCACCTCAGAAGTCTCAATTTTGCAAAATTAGGATGGAAATCTCAGGACAAAAACGCTCATATTCTGACTAAAAATGTCTGATCATCACTTTTTTTTTGAACCACTTTTTGAACCACATTCTCTCCTGTGACATACATCTGTGTGCATCCCCATGGCAACTGTTTTCAGAAGAGGACCATCTGGTAGGTGCACGGGGTACAGGCTGTTCAGTGATGTGTCCATAGGGACATTGCCTAAGGCTTGCACCCAGGTCTGGCAGATATCCCGCAGCCCTTGAACACATACCAGTGCACTCAAAAAAAGTTACACCTTGGCTCGCCTCCGCAGTATGAAAGACAAGGCATCTGAGGATATCCTACCACACCCAAGTCTGAAGAACAGAGGAGCCAGACAAACTGGTTACACGGGTATGGTTAGGTGGTCTTGAATTCATAGCAAAAAATAATGTGCCAAACCAGTTTATGGGAAGATATCCATGTGCCAGGCAAGGATGTCACAACTACTAGCCAATATTAACCACATTATGTGTCGGCACGAAACATATTTGTAGTCAACCTTTTCATGAACTGGTTATAGACTCAGTCCATAGCGGAAAGGTAGGCAGGGCCTTTTGGGCTATTTTTGGTCCCTAAATGAGGTTAGAGATATCAAGCTGTCTTTGATAACACATTGCTTTCAGTTCTGAGTGGAAGCAGAGGTAAGTAAAACTGAGGAACAATAATAAAAAAATAAACTAATGAACTACTAATAAATCCATGAAAGATATTGTTTTGTGTGGTCTTCAAACTGGAGGCAATGACTCCAGTCCGGTTTCTTTATGAACCCCTGACAATCTGCTTTCTCTAAACTTTTCTTGCAAAGAACCCAGAGGAACCACAAACCCCAGCAAGGCAGAAAAGATTGATTGTATTTTGCCCTTTTTTGTGGGTGGTGGAGGGGGAGCAAAGAGAGAAAAGAAGTCTCATCTCCTCAGTCTATAGGGGTTAACATGTAGCATCCTGGCTCCTGTCACTAAGAAGCATGATAAGACTTCAAAGAGTACAGTGCAGGGTAGATACAGGCAGGCAACAAAAAAAGAACTGGGGCTAATAAGAACCTTGTAAAAAAGCAAAACCAAAACAACCTCCCCCCCCTTGCAACAGAAAAGAAAGGCTAACGAGCCATGCAGATCATATATGATACAATCATTGTCTATCTTAAATAGCCTCTTTTTATTAGCAGGTTTAGGGGACCCCAGACAGCAGCAAAATATTATCTGAGGTCTATAGCCATGGGCATAGAGCAAGGAAAGTGAATTTGAAGACCTAGCTACATCTGGAGTTTATCAGCTCTTTTCCTGGCTAGTATTACAGTAAACAATTATCTGTAGATCAGGAGACAGCAGGGACTTTAAAGACCCAAATTACAGAGAAAGGGAGAGAGAGAAGGAGAATACAAGAGATAAAAAGGAGTCTATGCATCTTATCGTACTAATGAAATCAACCTGACAATCATGGCAGGCTGCAAGGGTATTACACTGTCTGGTATTAAATGAGCAGTTACAGCACAGGCTCCTGTGTCAAACAGCAAATAGACACGAAAGAAAAGAAAAATGTACCGCTAGGTCAAGGCAAGTGATTTATAGGGAGTAGTTAGACAGCTGGTCAGTTTTAAAACCTCCTCAAGTGTGCTGTCAGGATAACAACATATTCAAATGTTTCAATTAGCATTTCAAGGGACAGGGAATGTTCTGCAGCACAGAAAACCTCAGTGAGCCCTAAAATACAATTAATGAGGAAATAGCAAACGCCTGCAGCTGTTGTTCTGTTTATACCGGAGGAACAATCACCTGTTGCAAAGGCAGGAATAATCCAGTTTGTTCTATGGACAAATTTGACTCATTTCCACTGTTCTGAGCCTTAATGCCCTTCCTCTCCTTGAACTCTGTTGGGCTGCTAGGAAAGGCAGCTCTTCCAGCAAGCAGAAGTAGCATGCACAAAATCTGGTCTCAAAAGGCTGTTTTCCAAAAACATAGCAAGTAATACAGCTTTGTGCCTCAGTGGACCAGACGCAGTTAGGAATGTTAAAATGTGTTATAGTTTTATAAGGGCCTAGTGGATACATCATTAATCTTCAGGACTGTCCTGTGTTTTTTCTTGTTGTTGTTGTTGTTTTCATCCAGATATATTTTTAATCTTTCAAATGGATACAAATAACGTTACAGTCAGGAAAAAAAAAAAAAAGAAAAGAAAGAAAGAAAGAAAAAAGAAACTGCAAGGCTCTCAAAGTGAGTTTTGGAGCCAGGACTGGAATATCTTTGTTTAGTTTCTGAGGTACAGTAGAAGAACGATGACCTCAATATGATTTCTGATAAATTTGGTTTCACAAAGTCACTTGCCAGCACTGTATAAATTGGTTAAGAACATGGATTTTTTTTTTAATGTAAAAGTATGCACTGACCTGCAGAATAGGGAAAGGAGAAATGTTCATGAATATTTATCCCATTTCTGAAAAGGAGAGTTTTCTCTAAATCGGTTCGCAGAGCTTATGTTTGATTTTATTTTCAACTCTAGATAATTTTAATTAATAAGAAAATGACTGGGGGAAAAAAAACCATTTTAAGCAACTTGTGCAGAATGTTAATGGTAAGCAAATTCCTAGGCAATTTTTGCTGATGTGAGGAACTCAAATATTGAAGTCAAATATCTCCCCAAAATCACTTTTTAGCTCCTAGAGCACAGTTGTGTCAGGAAGGCAACAGGGCAGGGCAGGGCTGAAATGTGACTTTGGCTCTTCTGCTTTGGCTAACGACCCTTCTGGTGGCTCCAATGAGGCTAAGTCCAGTATGCATGACCAGACAGAGTCAGGAAGCACATTTGGCATCTGTTATTCTCCAGGCCTGACCTGTGGCTAAAGGGTACCATAACGATTCTGAGGCTTTGAATCCAGAATCGCAGGTATTAGCTCCACAATCCACTTCTGGAGCAGAAGAAATGGCTCCCGCAGGAACCAAGGACTTCAAACAACAAATATTCTCAACCAACTTTTCTGAAAGACCAGTGATGCAGGTCAGCCAATTTTGAACAACAAGCTAAAGAAGAACATCAGGAGCTTTTGGGAGGCAAAAGATAAAAAGAGAGCAAAAAAATCATAATTCATTTATTTGGTTGTCCGGTTCTTCTAGTTGGTAAAAGATTGGCAGGATTTTCAAAGCACAGATCCAAGTGTTGGGACTCAAAAGATATTGATAGGAGATCCTTGCATTCAAATCCAGATCTCTTCCAGCACAGCAGAGTTCCCCATGGTTCACATGTCTGTTCCTGAGATTCTGCGACAATCTGACCTGCAAGTCAAATGCACCTGGAGAAAGCTTTCTCGCCTTAATGGCATCTTGACTGAAGCTTTTCTCTGTGGCATACCATGAAATTAAGGTAGTCAATGTCTTCAATTCCTATGTTGCAGACACAGAAAAAAATGGAACAAGTTTTTCAAACAATTTGTTATAGAAAGATCCGACTTCTTTTCCATCAGTGTATTTGACAGCAAAACCAATGCCTCGTCTGTGTCATGCAGAGTTGCAAAAATCTTGTGTAGGAAAACTGCATCTGAGCACACAAAGTGAAATCAGAAGTGAAACTTTATCTCTAAATTTTTCTTGAGATTAAGCCAAAGACCAACAAAACGTAAAGGGTCTTTATGAATTGGTGGAAGGGGGTGCACATCTCTTTTGCTACAGGCATGAAGGCCCTGTAACAACTTTCCTGAGCAATAAATGCTGTAATCCTATAATTGGCACTTACGTATTTGTACATGTGAGACCAAATGCAGTTAAAAAATTTTCCAGTCAAATCAGGAAAAGCAAAGATAGTTAATTACTTGTTCACGTGGACGAGTGAGACAGGATACCTTCACAGGTACTCTTTCTCTTAGACTTGGAACCAGATAACCTCTTAGGAAACAGAATGATCCAGCATGCATTGTTAACCGAAGATTTATTTTTGAGGTCTGAAAAAAATCAGTTAAATCAGAGAGAGATGAATCTGTGAACCTCTGATTGTTCTGGTGCCACCTAGGAGGAAAAGGCAGTGTAAGATTTGCCAGCACCTCACCTTTCTTGGGACTGACAGTTACAGGTTTTCTTTCCTCTCACCAGTTGTGAGGGGGTCCCTATGCCCTTGTGAAGACAGAAAAGGCTGAGGCACTCCACACCATGCCGGTTTGCAATGTGATCTCTCTGTCTCACGGAGGGCATTGCAGTGCCCAGCGGTGTTCCTTCAGATTGGGACAGTTTTCTGAAGATGTTCAAGCTTGTTTGGCCTGTTATGCTGACAGATTTCAGGCCAACAGGGCTACTTTAATAAGTTCTGCCTGTACTTTTCCATTGATCCTCTGCCTAGATGTGTAATTCTGAATTTGTTTATGTCATGGGAAGATGTTGTCTTGATCTCTCTAATAGGTTTTCATATAGTAACATTTTGTTTGAAAAGAAAGGGAAGAAGAAAAGCAAGTGACAAAGAACACTAAATTAGTGTTACTCAAGATGTTTACATTTGCACTGGAAGATTAGTAGTATGAATACTTCAGTTCCCATTCTCTTGGCTAAAATATTTTATTATTATTATTATTATGCAATTGCTAGAACCTACTGTTTAAAAATAAATAATAGCACACTAAGGCTTCTTAATGGACTCAAATTATCTAAAGGACAAAGGGCCAGATTCTCTGGCTTGAACTTCTGACTAAGCTGTATGACTCAGAGTCATTTAAAAGGAACAAGAGAAAGAATGTCCCCATGCTCAGAGGATTTTCTCTTGGATAAGGGGTGACGAAACAGGCAATAGATAATCATCCTCCCAGTACAGGGTGCAAGGGACAGTGGGGAAATGCCTATGTGATGCTGCAGTGAGATAGTGTTGAGCATAGCAGGGACGCAGAAGTATAGAAGATGTATAGAATGAGAATTTCTCAACTGAGAATACGTTTGCATTGGAGGTTTGTTTTGATAGGGCTGCCCGCAATTGCTTGGCCAAACATGCAGGACTAACTTCTTAACTGTAAATCAGGAAGAGTGTAAACTTATTCATTTTATTGGGACTGTGTCTATTTACAGCAGCAGAGGACTGTATCCTTTGTTATGATGCTGTAAAAGCATGAGGCAGATATGTCATAAAGTTTATTTTCTACACTGATTTTTTTAAGCCCTTGATTTAATGGAACTGTAAATGATGATAAATAGTTAGTAAACAACAACCTTTTTGACATACATGGCAGACAGTTCAAAGCAATTTTGTACAGTAGACAGCACCTGATGAAGTTATTTACTCAATAACTCAAGTCTCTAGAAGAAAAACATCTGCTGGAAATATTTTCTTCTCTCTCTCTCTCTCTCTCTCTCTCCCCCTCTTTTTATTTAATAGTTTACATCTCTCTCTTACTCTTTTTTTCCTGAGGCAGTTGTCAGTGCATTTTTTCAGATTTCCCAGGCAGATATATTATTTTATGATACAGCCCATGGTTGTGAGTGTCATGTCTTACAGTTTGATATGATGCCTCTCTAAGAAGATGCACAGCCCTGGAGGGGCAGGGGTGTGGTGAAGTGACTGTACTTCCTCAGCAATCATACTTAAATAAAACAGCTTTGAAATATCCATATAATGTTCTCCACAGAATGCCTTCTAACCACAAGCAAGATGAAGAGCAGTCTAGTTTCCTCCTTGTCGCTCTATTCTTCATTGCTCTGCAGAAGGATGAAGGGGAAAGATGGCTGAAAAGTGAGACTGGCAAAACCAACAGCAAAGGCACAGCATCCATCACTGGTCCTTTTCGTTAGGAAAAGTTCGTCTGGTTGGTTCCAAGGCCCACAGAACCCCCACCCTACCCCTGCCCCACTGATTACAGCCGAGATTGGACTATTCTAAGACTATTCTAATCAGGACTGCTCCTGGGAGGAATTCAGGGTTGATCAGCTGTTTCAGTATGTTGAAAGTATGCTACAGTTGGAGGCACTGTTGTTTGAATGAGATAAAAAAAACAAGACCTGATCAGTTATGGTCATTAAAAATCCCATGACAGTTTTCTCAAGATTAATAATAGTAGCCCTGGAGGAGTTGGATTTGACAGTTTCATGCAAACTAAATTGCATTCTGTCTGCTACAACCCCCCATGCAGTTTCAGCTGGATATGGCTCTCCTATTATTCACTTCCTCTCCTGGAATGCGGTCATATGTTGCTAAATAGAAGATATGTTGCGCCCCAGAGGTGGTTGTATTCCAGCAAAAGGTAAAGTGATCCTTCTTTACTGCCTATGTACAAGGACCAACTCTGCTTGCAACGATTCCAAATTAACATCAATAGATTCTGTACGAGCAGAATACGGTCCTTGTTCTGTAAAGTACCGTGTAAAGCCTGAACTAAAGATATCTCAAAGCCAGGATGCAAAACACTCCAAAATTTGTGGCAAACCAGAGGAATTCTCTAAAACAGAATGAACTATAGTATCAGCACTCTGAAAAGAGAGATAAGTAGATACCTGGTAGTCTGTTAATTGGAAGGGTTTCCCCAAACTGCACTCACCTTACAGAATCCCCACTCTAGAGAAACAGTAGTTAGGTGAGGGGAAAATTTTCCAGGGTTTGGAAAATGTGGGTGACGGCACAGCAAAACAGAAGAGAGATGAAAAAGAACAGGGAATTCACATCAGTAAAGGACAGAGTCATTTTAGGCTTGATTTCAAACCCGCAGAATTGAAATTCTCTTTGGTCAGAATGACGGGCTCAAAGCTGCTCAAAGTAAAAGCTTCTTTCTTGTAAAGAAAATTTGAGGTAGGCAACAGCTCTGACTCATAGCAAGCCAAATATAAGCACCTTAAGTAGTTAATTCTACCTTGTGATAGCAAGGGGTGCCCCCCTGGACTGAACGGGAACAAGGCAGGGATGAATGAAAGGGGGCAGAGCTGTCCTTGCCCTCAGCTTTCTGGGCATGCGGGGTCAAGGCAGGGCAGATCAGGAGAAACCCACTCTCGTTTCCAATCAGATACTGTATGAAAGCTTTTATACACAGCCAAAGGGATCCATTTTTAGGGCTAAGGATGGTCAAATCTCAACATGTTTTCAGTGTCAGTTCAGCTTGAAAAATTCCTGTCAAAATTAAGACAATTCAAACATAGGGAAGACTGCCATATTCCTTGAAGTCTCCCATCCTCCCCATTCACTAGATCTTTTTCTCCAAACACCAAATCTGAGGGCCCTGACCTCAAAGAAACACCTTACTCTAGGCAAGGTTCTTCTCATGTCAGTTGGAATCAAACTTCATCCCCACCACAGCCTTAAAGGGAACTTCCAACTTGAATGCTCCAATTTCATTTATTTTAGAGGTTATTCATGCTGCTGCTGAAGCTTATGGGATTTCTCTGTATTATTTATCTCTTTGATCTATTGTTCCCAAGTCAGTCATTCTACTTCTTTCTGTTTTCTGCCTAAATTGTCTTTCATCCCTTATTTTCTCAATTTCTTTTGTTATTGTTTCTCCTCTTTGGTCATTTAGAGAAAAAAGCCTTCAAATTAAAGTATACAATTGTTTGTTTTTGGTGACATTAGGGAAAATGAGGAATGAAAGAGGGTTTGCATATTTTTAAGTTCTCTCTTTTTTCTCTGTGTAATAAATTGGTTTTTGCCCCTTGAGGCCAGTTGTCTAAATCACAAGGACTAAAATTTCCAAAACCAAAGAAGCCAGACACAAGCCAAAGTGCAGTTAAATGGTCAGAAAAAGAACAATCATTTTCCCACCTTTTTAGTTGCCAGCAGGTGAAAATCTCTCTCCTTTATATCTCATTTGAACTGCAGAAACTCTTTAGCTAATGCTAAATGAACAGTCAGCTTGATTGCTGATGGGAAGCCTTTTAAAAAAGGGAATTTGGTAAAGTCATTTGTTCCTTTGGCATCTTTATGTTCAGTCTGATATGAGTTTAACCTTTGCTCCTAATCCCTTTGTCACTCAGGTTCAGCTTTAATTTCAGAAAGTAAAAGTATCTGTGCTGGGTTATTTTAAGAGAGGAATAAAATCTCTGTTCTCTGAAGATAAATACAGGAGTATTGCAGGGACTGGGGCAGAAGATGTGTGGAAGAGTTTTTCAGATAGAACCAAGGAGGGAATCCGGGTGTGCATCAAGCGTTAAGGTGCCTCTAAAATATCTTAAGAAATACCACCAGGCTGTGGAGAACTACTTCGTCTTTACTCATTCCTTTGTCTGAAGACAGAAAACACTGCTCCGACACCTCAGAGGTTCTGAGAATCTTGTTGAATTGAACAAGATTATGGGGCCAAATTCATCTTGCCTGTATTTATGTACTTAATCAGGAGCCTAGTTGCTCCTGACTTCCCTTTATAGTCCAAGGAGAGAGGAAGATCATTCCAGAGGGAATTTGGGCATATTGAAGTCCTGCCATTCATCTCTTCCATCCTTTTTTCTTACTATGCCTGAGTCTAGACTGCCCATCTGTATCCATTTCCTTGGATTTCTTGACATCTTTCGCCCATCACGTGGACCAGTCATTTGGCACCAACAGAAAAATCCCATCATGATCCACTGATGTATAAAGCGAATGCACTGTTAGCCAGGGAAATGCATTGCCATAAGGTCTTGCTGAGGCTGTAAGCTTGGAAGGATTCAAAAAGGTATTAGATACTTACAGTGGTAACAAGAATAGCCAGGTATAATAATAAAGACTAAAAAAATAAACAAGAGTTTTGAGAGAGCTATAAACCTGCATTCTTCAGGGCTTATGTGAACTTCTCACTAATGAGGGTTTGGAGGAAATTTTGTCCAGTGGAAATTCTCCGGGATTTATGTTTTAACTCACTTAGGCACTTTTGAAATCCCACCCCCTGGGCTTGCTGGACTTCTGATTGATCCAGGATGACATTTCCTGTGAGCATATGTTCCTAATCATCAAACAATGCACAAATTTGTTTTTTAAAAAGTTCCTGGATAATTCAGAAAAACAAGAAAAGCAAACTTTTTCCCAGTAAATAGTCGCAAATAATTTGCTCAGCAGGGTTCCCTTCCTTAGTTTGTATGCCTTGCATAACCTGCTCCCATTGCCTTTCTACTGCACAAGGGAAGATCTTCACCTTTGGTCCACTTATACCAATAGATCTGATTTTTTTAATCAACACTAAAAACATCATAGACGCTTTGGCGTCCAAAATGAAGGTGATGTGTATACCTGAAATAATTTCCATTATGGGGAATACAGAATTCAAAGCTAGTTAGGCTACAGGAAACATTTGCCATATTTCCTCAAATCTCCAATTAGAAGCATGTTCCAGTTTGGGATGCAATTGGTGGTATGTGCCATTCTACTCTGAGGAAATGCAAAGCTTAGCTCTGGAAACCTGTCGTCTGAGGAGAAAATCTGAAGCACACATACTCAACAGGGCATCATGGCTGTCCTTCAATTCCTGATGGCAAAGTGGGTCTTTTCAAACATGTGTTTTCACCACAACATGGATAGCAGAAAAACAGCATCTTCCACAAGGCAGCTAAATACACAGAAAGGTAGGTAGATACAAAGCTCAGCCAGGAGTAAAGGATTCAGAGACTATAAAAACAAAGTTATGCCAAAGAATTTAGTAGCACATATACTCAGAGCACACAAAATCTCTCCTCACCTAGTATAAATAGATGATGTAATTATAAGTTAGAAAGGGAGATGTTTCAGAAGTCTGAGCAGTCCTTTGTTCACAGTTTCTCCTCTGTGCTTGGAAAGATCGTAGCTACATACTACTTTTATAAAGGTCATAATACTACACACCCTGCAATGTGTTACAATTATAGCCTCCCTAGTAGCTTCTAGTCATTGCAAAATAATTGTTCCGAATTTTTGTAGAAGGCTTTTGTGGGCTTTTTCCACTCCTTCTTGATCTGTGCAGCTGACTCATAAGACTAGAAGAGGAGACGAAGAAGGTAATTGCTGCAGGAACTTACATCACTAAGTTCTCGAGCTAAGCATCCAAAGCTGGTTTTGTTTCACTGAAACCTCAACACTGAAACTACTGTTCTGTCATTCTGCAGAGCAATAGCTGGATGTCCATTAGTGTGATTGGAAACAAGCAAATAGCAACAGTAATTGGAAGATAAAATGAACAGAAAGGCTCTTTGTATTATACAGATGCCCTTTTTAAATTTACAAAATATCTGAGAGATTTTTATTAAAAGCCAGTTAGTCCTTAGTGGCCTTTTAGTGATTTGACTTTGGTCATTTAAATCTAGTTTCACGGCTGCCCATACTAAAGAAAAGCTATCCTTCTTTCAAGTTCCAGGAAAGATCCTTGAAAAATAATTAATTCCAGGATTGTATCTCTAGGGATGATAAAGGGGGATGCAGCCCTCTTCCCTATTAACATCTATGAATCAGTACATGCCTTACATACCTGCCCCAACCGCATGGCAAAGCAGCTGAGTAGCCTTCTTCATTACCTTTCCCTTTTCCTAGCTCATAGCATAGTAGCATCCAGATTTGATTCCTTCACATGTTGAAGTGTTTATTCCAGATCAAGTTGGTGCCTAAACGCTAGGAAAATCTAGGAAAATAGTAGGCTATCTTGCTTGCCTATGTACTGAAAGGGTTTCAGTATATAGAAGTCTCACTGCAACAGATTTGCGATTGTTATTGTCATCTTTCAATTTTAAAGTAAGCAAGATGTGTCATTGACTCCAGAGGATTTATGTATGTGCTGAAATTTGCACACGTGATTAAGTATGCTACTGTAGAGCAGCAAGGCAAGACCTTTCCACCTAGCCTCTACCTCCTTTCCAGCAGAACACTCAATCACCCGTGTGCCCCTGCTGGACTCCCTGACCCGGTGCACGTGCGTCGTTCGCAGGAGTGAAAGCTGAGTGCTGAAAAGCCTCTGCCAGTTTGCAGACAAGTGACATTCTGGGACAACTGTCCCTGGTCACCACTCTGCTCTGCCCTTTCACGAGGATGCTATTTTTAGACAGCCAGCTTATTGCAAGGCTGGGAGCTATTGGGTGCTGGCAATGAGGGAGACTTTTTCAAATCCCAGAGATGAATCCAAGCTCTCTAGCAAAAGCTCCTGGAGACTATAGAGAGGTCTGGATTCCCAGTGAGGCCTGTGGGGCTCTGAATACCCCCAGCAGCAGTGATTCCACTTGAAAAATTGTTCTGTGACAGTGCTCAAATTGTGGAAAGGGAGTATTTCTGCTTGGGGAAGCAGAACTTGTACTACAAATTGCATCATAAACATTCCTTTGCTCAGAGAACATACCTGCTTGAATGGCAGCGAAACGAATCTCTAATTCTTTGCAGGTCCTGGCCACTCACCCGCTCAGTCAGATGAATTAGTTCTCTCCCTGGCAGCCACAGGGGAATTAGAGGCGACAACATGGTTAAGAACATGCTTTCAGTGAAGATGCTGTTTTCTTTTCCATCCTTTGCTGATGAGGACCCACCAGAAGTCTGAATATCATTGTAAGGAGTGATTTGTTTATTTAAGGCTTAAATATAGATTTGGGCTTGCGTATGACTTCTGTCATCCTGTGCTATATAGCGTGCTGTGTAGTCAAAGAATTAAAAGTTCACATCCCCTTTTTTATTATGTTTTGATTTATAATGCATGTTGATTCCATTTTCTGTCTACATCCTATTAAATCACTCTAAACAGGTGTAATGATAATACCAGACTGAGGCCAGAACCTGGTGCAGCACTTATTTAAAATAATGCTGAAGCCAGTCTTACCTCTTAGGGTTAGAGATGGTGAGTGGGTGGATGCAAGTTTGGTCTTCATTATATTATTTTAATTAAATAATACCGAAAGCACTGTGGGCAGCAAGTAGGCATCTTTTTAAATGTTAAGCACTGCAATGAACAGGTGTAGCTCCGTATGTTCTCTCTGGTGCTTTTCATTCCCATTAGGGACTTGAGCTAATAACCCACACAGCAACTGATACCACTTTTCTCAACTTGAATGTGTATTGGATATAGGCATGTCAATCAGCTGTCCATCAGTGTTATTTTATCATGTTTATCATTCATTCTGCTGGCAGAACATGACTACCTTCTTGAACCTAGAAACAAACAGTGCCAGCAGTTTTACTGGAGAAAAGCAAAAGCAGCTTACTTTCAGCCTGCATGCATGTACATCATGATTCGGCATGTTGAACACACAACTTTTCCAATTTTAAATATGAGTATTTCTTATTTAAAATGTGTTACCTTATCCTAGTTTTTTTGGTTCAGTATGCCAAAGATAGATTGCTCTGTGGCATGACCAATGTTCAATAATCTGAACAAAAGAGAGCAGAGAGCTGAACTGCATAATACAAAACTTATATAAATTAGGATAAAATAAACGTTATGCTTAATATGAATGAAGTGAAGACATAGAATAAGGTCATAAATGTAATGAAAAAATAGTTTGTTTGTTTATTTGTTTTTAAATGTGCTACACTTAAGGTGCAATTCTGATAATCCAACAGTGGATGATCAAGAGGAAGGCAAGAGCCAAGTTTCCAAAATCTTAACACCTCCAAATGTTGACCTGTTCAACTGCCCTCTGGCTTTACAGTGGGTTGAAGCAGAAATCTCTGATCCCAAACTCCACTCCCTTGCATCTTTGGAACCGAAATCTTCTATTAGACTCTGTGTTTTGCCTTTTTAACGCAGAAAAGCTGTGAATATCTCCTTACATTGCTGGAACTTTGGCTTCGATTCTCTCCTTTTTCCTGTAATTTTCTGTTCTAAAAGAGGAACTGAATAATTTTACGGACGCTAAATGTGTCATTATTCAGGCTCCAGCAGCTGTAAAGGTAGAGTTTTCATAGTGTAAACCAGTATTTCTATGGGGAGACAGGAAGGTATGTCTCTGTTTGATGTAGTGTTGCACAGTTTGTTTGCACACATCATAGCAGACCTGGGATCTGATTCTTATTCTCTTAGATTTTATTTCTCTGATGCCAGCTGTTTTATCTTGAAATGTTAGCTTTTTTTCTTAATGGATCCATTTCTCAGATTAGACAGTTGCATAAAAATCACAAGTTTCTCCCAGCAGGTGAGGAAGAAAGAAGACAGGAATTTCTAAAAAATGCATTGGAAAATACAGTCTGAAACCACAATTCATATGTGTCCAGAGAGCTCAGAAATAATTATTTTTAAGTCATTTCATTGTTTGCTGATTGGCACTGGTAGTTTCTCAATCTGTTTGGTGGGCAATGTGGCACTTTACGCCACACCACACTTTGCACGAATCCAAACAACCTTAGAAACTATTGCTAACTCTCGGCATCACCTGTGCTTAGAGTACAGCAGTGCAACTTGGCTGAGAAGGGCAGCTTGACACAAGTAAAATACGGACACCAGCCTGAGAGCCAAAATAAGTGATCCAGGCAGAGAGCCCTACTTGGATATTTTAATCCATGTAGCTCAGGTCCTTTTGCACTTCGGTCTCCTGTTCCATGCGGTGTCCCCTCCAGGCCTTCCTCCACCCTCCATGACAACAACAAGAAGCTTTCACTGCTTTCAGCAGGAGTGGACTCTGATCCCCCTTCCCACAAAAGGCGATTGATTGTTTCAGGTGGACTGCTGATCTGAACTGGTGTGGCAAATCCCATGTTGACTTAAAAAAACATTAAAATGATAACTTCATCTCAAGTTACTTTCCTATTCATCTATAGAATTTCTCAATTATGTATGACTAATTTTGCACAAAGTCATTATTTGGAGCAATTTGTCTAAGTATGAGAGGCAACACCTTCAACCTTCCTGGATGGTGGGTGGGGAAAATGTCATAATCAGTTCTGCTTTGGCATGAGTTATTAAGCGGTCACAGGAGTTCAAAGGAAAGAAATAATGAACAGGTAAGTCATTACATGCAAAAATTCTTCTTCTATATTATCAAAATACAAATTAATTACAGATAAGATCAGATGAATTTTCTTTAATGTCAGTTTTTTCCCAGAGATGGTAATGAAAATGTATAGTATGTAGGAGGAGAGGAGAGGAGTGGAGATGTATGGAAGGGATGTTTTATTAATGTTGGCTTGATTTCACTGGGAAGATGTTGCCTGTGAAAGCAGCAAAAGAATCAGGAAAGGCTCTGGGACATGCAAATAAAATCATTTTTATTGCACTTAGTGTGCTAACTCATGCATGATCTCATTCAGACTCTCAAAGCAATCATAAAACTATCTCCATGCAACAATTACTCCATCATCCAATGCAATCAGCAGGCAGGGCAGCTAGCAGCCCTTGCCACCACAGGATCCTCCTGAATTCATTGGCTTGTGGTAGGGATACCTTAGCAATTTTTCCGTTCTTGATTTTTAAGAGGATGACTGTAACTAAAGTGAACATGCGACTCATCAGATTCAATAAATAAAAAAACCCACCCCACTCCTCTCCATCCTTTTACATGCAATACAAATATTCACATGACAACAAACATTTTCAAAATAATAGTCCTATATATTTAAGACTAATCAGAGCGGGCGCCATCCAACTTGCAAAGGTAGCAATTTTCCTTCATTAAAGCCAAATCAGGAGAGAGAACTTCAGGATTCCTTAGGGCTAATTACAAGGTGTTAATAATAACAATATAATGGCAGCAATTTTCTAGCTTTGCCCAAACCTATAATCTGCCTTGAATGCCTTATAGGATTGTCTCTGAGTTTATATAAAGCCAAGTGTTAGCCCAAAAATGTTTTAAGTAATTTTATTTTTACATCATGTCTCTCTCCCGTCTGTTTGCAACGATGTGGTAATTGTCAGTGGAGAGTGTTTTCGGCGGGGAAGAGGACAAGCAGCAGCATGACAGCTCAGAATAACCCTCTCCCACCCTCCTCAGAGCACACATTATGTCCCAGTTAACGCTCAGATTTAGGCAGCTCCGAGCTCCAACCCAGTGTGCCCAGAAGGACCACAACAGCGTTTCTGAGGCACTTCTGCCTGCAGCAGAAGGGAGTGAGCTAACTGATTATAAAAGAGCTCTAGACAAACAACAAACAGACAAACATACAAATTATTTTTGCATTCACCACCTAATTGCTTGTTGAAAGCCCTCTAGGACACCATGATCAAATGCAGCATATTGCTAGAACAATGGTGATTCACTTGTCAAAAATTTCAACTGCACTAGCAAATAACAGTGTTGACACAGTGAGGCATATTTGAAATACAACTAAAAAAAAAGAGAATTGCTCTATAGTTTCTCCAGGATGAATCTAGCAAGCTCACCCTGGAAACAGATCTCATTGACATCTGGAGGGTTTTCAAGGTCAGGTCATAATCCTGAAAATCCTGTAGTCTAACATGCAGCACAAAGGTATGAAAGAAAGACAGTTTGATACAAGCAAAAAACTGAATCCAAAATTAATCCCCTGCAAGATTTTGAAATTGTCTCACTATCGATCTGGATGCTGTTCTCAGTCTGTGATCGCTTGATTTGACAATGCAATAGTACAATGTAAAATAAATTATACTTGAATGTAATACTACATTCAAGGGCTTTGGAGAAATTTGATCTTAGACGTAAACTGGAGAGATCAGAGATCCAGTTCTAAAGGAAAAAAAAAAGCTAGTAACTGTAGGTTTGTCTTTTTTCCAGAAATAATATATTTACCCAGTGTGTCAAATTTTAACTTGAATCAAAATGATTTATAAACAAATTCTAACCTTCTTCACAGATGGCACAAGTTAATTCTCATTGAAGAAAAGAGGAATTATGACATACTACAGAATTTGGTACATATTCTGACTGAATAAAAGACACCTTACAGAGCTGCAATGTAAGACCATATTCATTTCAAAGCTTCTTGCAGGTCAAGAAACTTAACAATTTGGTATTAAAAATGGAATCAAATTTCTAAGAGTTGGGAAGTTTACCCATGTCGAATCTTCAAAACTGAATTTTGAAATTTCATACAAACAGTTTTTTCTAGAAAATTTCTGGTACTGCTGAGATGACAAATAGTACTTGGTTTGGGGAAAACTGGAAGGGATGAAAAGAGAAGAAAAATGAGTAGCTGGACTCAACAGTAATAAGGTTTTTTTACCCCACAAAAGAGGGATGTGCATGAGAAAAACATGCAATGTTTGTGTGTGAAGGAAATACGTTAATTTTTCTGCTTCACAGACTAATCTATTTTTATGATCTCCACCTAAATCGGCTCCATTTTCTGTCATAATGGATAAAAAATAGGTCTGGAGTTGAATCAGCTGAGTTCAAGGGGTGATCCTGCTACTATCTTAGCAGATAACCCTGAGAGAAACAAACAGCTCTTCACTTCCGTACTATGTCTGAATTCTCTTTTCAAAAACTCTACCGACATCTATTCAAAGATACTTTGATGTCAAGAGATGAAAAGCATTATTTGAGGTAAGAAATCACAGTTAGTCCTAATCTAAAAGAGTCAGTGGCTACTAACGATGAGTGATTTAGTTCCATAGAAGCAATTTTTGTCTCTTTATGGGTTTATTTTATCAGACAGTTATCAGGTCAAATGGTGCTAAGTGGATAAATGAAGAGCATCTCTTGTGGATGAACTGCACAAAAAAAAAAAATGAGTTTGCTCCTCCTTCCTCCTCACAGTTTACCATCATAAAGTTATTACAGAGCAGGAATCATTTTTCCTGCTTGTAATCAGATGCAATCCCAGCACTAAGTAAATTGAGCACTTCACACCCATTCACTAAAGTAAATTTATTCTGATTTATCTTATATACTTGTCAAAAGCTGTGCCAAGGTGTATAAACAAATGATTTTCTCGGGTTGTTTCAAGCTAATCATATTAAGGTATTTTCTTTATTGGCTTTAAGGGGTTTCCAGGTGAAAATGACTGAAGTAGGGTCCAAAACCAGCTTTATTTCGTTACCGGTTTTGGTGGTAATGGTTATCTTAATGGTCTTTTACTGTCCATGTCAATGGGCCTGAGCTTTCATATAGGATGTTTTCAGTGGCAGTTCATCATCAGTTTACTTCTGCAAAATCTCTTGCTCAAAAGTTGGTTATTTAGAATGTGAGATAGCAACGGCAAAGCACGACATTGAGTTGGGAAGAAGTGGTGCTTGTCCACTGCAGTTAGAGGATCTCGGGGATTCATGTGGGCTGAGAAACGAACCACCCACATATATGCATAGGAAACACCACATACAGTTAGGCCGTACATTCAGCAGACATTGGGCAAGAAAAGATAACATTAAAGACTGAAAGAGTTCATACCTCAACCACCTACTTTATCGGCATTCTTAGGAAGAGAAACATTAACCAAGGGGGGTTGTCCACCAAGGCAAAACTCAGCTTTGCCCATCTGCAAAGCCTAAATGGACAAAGGATAAGGAAAAGCATTTAAAAGTTACAGTGACAAAAATATTTTTAATTTTGCTGATCACACCATTTCAAGACGTCTGAAAATCTGGGCTGATCTCCTACCCTGAACTATGCTGAGCCTTCCCAGAACTGGATTTGTTGCAATTTATGGAGTAACAGGATCAAGCAGGCCAGGGTTACAGAGACCTTGTTTTGTGATGGAAAACTACCTCTAAAAAAACCCATTGGCTTAATGATGCAAGTCATGGCTTGTAGCAAACACACAGTTTTAATTATGGTGAAGCACTGAAGGTGAAATTCAAAGGCAGAGTTAAGAAGGGCACAGATCTCTTGCTGGAGCACAGTGGTGGGAAAAACAAACACAATGTTAGCAGGAAGACGGGCATCTGTCTGCATAGACAGAGGTGCTGAACAGTGACACTGCCACCGAGCTTTTCTAGACAAATGTTTTGCTGTGAGATCTCCAGGTGTTTTGCAGAAGGTTTCAGTTATCATTAGCCCTGTTTTATAGATAGAGTAATTGTGGTCTCATGCAGTGATGTTACTCACACTAGGTCACCTCCAGACCAGCGGCAGCATTCAAAATATCCTGAGTCCCAGCACTACTCAGATCTGCTTAGAACTGCTTTCCCAGTGGGTCCCCCCCACCTTTTTTTTGGGGGGGGTGAAGAGGTCTTGAGGGACATCACCAGCTCTCTGCATCATAAAATACTCATATACCAGAAAAATAAAATAATAAAACCAAACCCAAAACCACACATGGATGGTTTTCACAGGAAAAGGTCTCAGTGAGCTGAGATCTGTGGCTCTGCATCCCTTCACTCTGGTTCCTGATATCCTACAATGGAGAATGCTTCAGGGAAAGGCTCTTGGGGTTGTGTAAGCCACTGACGCATCCATATATGCGAAATAATAATAGTCTTGAAAAAGTGAATTCAGTGACCAATCCTTCCCTTGCCATGCCTTTCATTTGTGTCTCCCATCATTCTGCACATCGATTTCCTATTCTTTTCTCATGGAGGTGACCAAGATTAAAGGTTTATTGTGACTGATTATTCAGGAAAGTCCCACTTTCTAAATCTGGTTCTAATTAAAAAAGGGTGGAGGGGGAAGGGGGAAAAGCCCTCCTTACTGTACACAGAGGCAGCCTAATCCATCCAGCTGACTTTCGTAGGCATGAGTTTCTAACATAGTATTAATAAACTATTATCCTAGATTTACGTTTCTTAACCCTCCTCACCCCAGAGATTTTCTCGGATGTGAGCTGTAGATGTCATTTCAAGAAAAGATGGGCATCTGACTTTAGCCTGAACATCAGTTTATTTATGAGGGAGGGGGGCAGGAGTTCAACCTTTGTATTCATAACAGGGCTAAGCAAACAGGTCCGACCCAACTCTAAGCCATTCTAAATAGACTGAAGAGCTGGTAACCTAACTCCTGACCATTACTAGAGTTCACATTTAGGTTGTGATTTTACTCCATTCCCAAAAGTCACTTTATCCTTGCTTTTCGGGAGCTTATTTTCAAGGATTTATGAAATGTGAGATGACAAACCTGGTGCAATAATGTTGTGGAGATTTCCCCTTCCCTCACACTAGGAAATATTCTGCACCAACGGTGCAGAGGTAGCTTCCAAGAATAGTCTTATTTCCCCTAGGGAAAAAAAATAATATCTGAGCTGTGTGCCATTAAAATGAAAAACTTAAAGAAGGTGGGAGAGGGCTGAGAAGGACATTAATCAGAACTGGTGAAAAAAATGCAAGATTTCTTTTGCTCGGGAAAATAAAAAGGACAGGGAGATGAAAAATTCACTTATGGGAGGACTGAATAGCTTTACCATGATTTGCCCATAGGTTATTTGACAGATATGCCTCCATACAACCTGACTTTGCTATAGAAACCATAACGCTCCCATTAATTATCTTATGTGCATATCATTATTATTATTTGTTCCTATACACAAACCATATGTTTGGATTCTCACAACCATGAAGGGAAAGGCTGCTAATGGCTTTTCTGAACACATACTTTGAACCTCAGATCAGGGTTAAGACAAAGGTGTTACTCATCTCTAAGTAACTTCAAATATTACGGTTTGATGAATCTGTTATAAAAGTGGTATCATGTGAGAATAAAGCAGTTTCTCCCTCAAAACTACCAGCTGCCCTCCCACAGTAGTTTCTCAACACATTGCCCTCTCTAATTTCTACAACGTGACTTCTGATTCCTGTGAGTATTAGCACTTGACCCAAAGAGCCTGACAGAGGCCTCCAGTAGGTTGGTAGTTTCCCACATACATGATGGTTATCAGAGGAGAAAAATCAGGATCAAGGAAGGAGATGGAAGGAAAAACTATATTATTCTGCTGGCAACTTATTCTTTTCAAGGTATTATCTACTTTTCCAACTAGTTTCCAGGGACTAATAGCCTGTAATAAAGCACACTTATATGAAGTGCCAAACTTAATGAAATTGGAGAAAATACAGGGGGAAGTTAGTCACAGTCACATTCCCATGAGACCCCTCACAGATCCAGAAGCCTTTTCCATCAAGCCAGATCTGTCACAGTGGTATCCATCAGAGCTGCCCACGAGCAGAAAACCTCCCGTAATCCACTGAATGCAATGATGCTCTGTGCAATAAGCTGGCAACTAACGGGAGCACTTTCTATCTAAGTCTCCGTTTGTGCCATCTCTGAATCTGTTACATGACTTAGGAAAGTGTATTAAAATGATGGAGAAAGGGTAGTTGAAAAGCATCACACAGAGCCACTTGTCTTGCGGCAGACTCATAGTGTCTCGGAATAAATATAGCCCATCATCCCACACAGGACAGCCCAGAAAAGCAAAAGTAGCTGCCCAACACACAGAAAAAATACAACATTATCAAATATTTTGTCCTTCCAAACAGACAGACAGATAAAGATGAAGGAGGTGGGAGTGCCCCTCCAGCCTACCAGATACATGCTTCCAGGACTCAGCAAAAATGTAAAGATGATGAAGATGTTCATTTAGGTATGTGCCCTTCTTTGGGTAATAGCTTCTCTTCAAAACAGACACCAGCAACTTGAGACACAGCCAAGCTTTCAGGAATACAAAAATCACAAATTTAGGGAAAAATTTGTTTTTTAAATCAGCCATAATCATAAGGGCTCCCCTTTCCTTGGATGTCGATATGAATGCATCAAAATGTTTTTTGTTTTTTGTTTTTTGTTTTTGTTTTTTTTTTTTTTTTTTGTTTTGTTTTGTTTTGTTTGGTTGGTTTTTTTAGTTGATTTACTTCTTGGAGTCTTAAATGTAATTTACTGCTCTAGCAGCAGCCACTGGGGGCAGCAGACATGCCCATGCCATGTGCCACAGGAGAATCCACAGGGACCTTAAACACGGAATATAGCTGCTGGGACAAGCAAGGAAAACGGCTAGCTGCCAGGTTCCTTGTGGTGCTCCATATTCGTTATACTGGAGGGGAAAACTTGTTAAAAACCTGAAGGACTGCTGTGAGTTATCACTAGAGTCAATGCATGGGAGCATAAAGTGCAAACATCAGGCTTGATTTTTTCTGATCAGATAGCAGAAAAAAGGAGAAAATAATCAGTAAAAACAGTCTACAAATTGGTTTCATGTGTAATTTATGCATCTGATGCTTTGCTTAGGTATGGTGAACATTCTCCTCTGGCACAGTTACAAGGGAAAAAATATCAAAAATCCCTTTGCTGTTACTTAAATGTTAATTTATTAGGAATAGTTTACATCCTCTAAGGTTAAGGGTATGAACACTTCAGTGTAAAGGCATCGGAGCTGGTGGCTGCGTTAAACAATGTTAGACATCTTCATATGAAAACAACTACTGGGATATTTTCATGCACATATGTTTGCATAAATATTTGAATATATTTATAATGAATCTCTTCTCGTAAAGATACAAAACTATCTTGCTGATGATTTACATTGTTTATCTGCAATCTGCTGCAAGGTCAGAGCAACTGAACTGGGGTCTGTGGAGCTACTCCAGATTTACACTAGTGTAATAAAGATCAAAATCTGGTCCTGAATATTACCCTTCCCATTCACTAGCATATTTTCTTGTTTTTGTTATCTTTGCCTTCTTACATTCCTGAAGAATTTTCCAGCTAACACACTCGGACTACAAGATTTTTCTCTAATCGTCTAATCTTGGCCCTTTTTTAAGAGAAGAGAAAGCTAACAGCTGGGTTTAATTATAAAAATGACAGTATTATATGACTAGCAGCATCACTATCTAAAAACCAATCTCAGTTTCAGTCACTGCTAAGCATCTGATTATATTAATGAAATCCTACAAAAGTTTCACATCATTCAAATATTTTATTGTGAAACTAAAAATGTAAATTATGAAGAGGATTGGAGGAAAACATTTCTGGCTGCAAAGTGGACTTCCAGCAGCAGCATGGGTCTGTGTGTGAAAGATGAACTTGATTCTGTCCTTCAAAAGTTTAATAAAAAACCCGATAACAATCCATTCTTCATGAATAACAATTACATGATGCTTTTTATTCATTAAAGGGGATGCAGAGTTGATTCTTCAAGTGCCCTGGTAGAAATCATCATTTGGAAACTTTTGCAATAATTTTTCAGTGAAATCTGAAAGATATCAATTGCACAAAGCTGGTTCAAAAAAGGAGAAAGGGGAAAAAAATAGGATCTTAGATCTCCCTGTTAGTAAACATCACTCTCTATTTTACAGATGATATTCAGGCCATGGAAGTGACATGCCCAAGGGGCCTCAGGAAATCAGTTTCAGAGGCAGACTTATACTGCAGGAATTCCCAGGCACTTGTGCACTCGTCCATTCATTCTCCTGTTGAACCATTTAATTCATGCTGAAAAAAATACATATCCATACTCAAAATACTACTCAAGTCTATAAAGCATCTCATTTCATAGGCCTTGGGGAGAGTTTAGAGAAAAAGCTAGACAAATTAATTGTCGTAGATTACTTAAGAACACTCAGTTCTGTCTCAGTGCAGGGTGATCCTTCGAGGCGCATTTCACTTTTGCATTAAGTTACTCTGAACATATCTAAGCTAAATAATTGCGGAAATGCTAGTTCCAGCCATGCTCCCTTTCACCATCATTATTTTAGCCATACCTTAATCTATGTAATTTTCTTCAATGAGATTATTTGTACTGCTGAACACTTACCATAAATGCCAGCTGGCTTTAAGTATAAAAATTATAATAAAAGAAAAAGGAAAATAAAAGTTGCAAAAGAATTTTAAAGAGAATTCTCTCCCCCCCCCCCCCCAATCCTAGAGAAAGATGTATCGTAAACACCGAATGAGCTTTTTAAATACCCGACCCGAGGGATTCGGGGGGGGGGGGGGGAGGGGGAGGAAGTCGATTAATACAGTTTGATATAGTTCCATAGTCAAAGTGATCCTTACAGGCTAACGTTCTCAGAGACACAATGAAATAAAAATGTTATCTCTCTTTTAGGTGTAATCTCTGATTAGAACGTTTAATCAATTAGCACTGCTGTTGTCAAAACTTGCTCCCAACAAAGGATGAGAAAACCCGCCGGAGGGGGATCGCCATGGCTCTCCAATTCCACACCGTGCAAGAAGGTGGGAGACTCGTCGCTGCAAGAAACGTCATGTTTTACTAGGGTGCAACACTGAGTTTTGTGTCATGAGATGAGAACGCTTATCTAGCAGTATTCATCTCAGCAGCACTAGCAGAATGTCAAATATGCCCCCAAAAGAAGAAAAGCTTAATGCCAAGAATTGGAAGTGTCAAATTACGCTAAAGACAATGTCTTTCTGTTTTCCACTTTCAGAAAGTAGGGGACCTGAGATCTTTGGAAATTGGGCTGCTGCTGCTGTTAAAATTTTAAAAAATAAAAATAAAAATAATAAAAATAAATTTAAATTTAAATTTAAACTTAAAAAAAAAAAAAAGAAATTTGTAGACCAACCAACTGTGAAAAACCTGTTGTATGTTTTCTTGCTCTGTGAGTTACCAGAGTCTCAGGGCTCGTCATTACTTGAATTCCAACAAAAATGACAATAATTTTTTTCTTTAGTGAGGTTTATTATCTCTCTCATTAACCCAGCCTTTTTGTTTCAGAGTTCTCTGAGGTCTTGGACAAGAACAGGATCTCATTGTGCTAAGTACTGCACAAACATATAATGGCTAATACAAACAGACTGGAGATTGAAAGACAAAGAGTGGAAGGAAAAAAATACAATTGCTTTCATTTTATACATGGCAATCTCAGTCCCATAGAGGTTATATGACTTACTTAAAGCCGGGGAGAATGTCCAGGGCTTAGAAATTCACCCCTGCTTCCTGTGTGAGAGTACACAATGTTAACCACAAAACCACCCTTTCTTTCCACCTACCTATCTGCCAGTCATGCAATCCTTGATTGTGTCCTAAAATGCCACAAGGTTTGTTGTTTGTCTCTGGCCAACTGACAGAATCATCTTCGGAGATTTCTGCTTTGCCGTTCGTGAGCCAGCAGCTTCCCTGTGCTCTGCAGCATGCTGCTGTAGTAAACAGCTGGCCTCCCCGATCTGAACCATCGATTTATCTGAACTGTGGACATAGCTTCGATGTGGTGTAATCTTGGTACCTGACTAGATGGATCAAAAATCCCTCACAAGAAATTCAAATGTAAGTCAAAACAAACAAAGGTATTTGAATGGAGATCGCTTATTTGGGCAGCAGAGAGATGTTTCATGGATTCTCAGAAGAGTTCAGGTAAGACTCAGGGTACCCATAGTGGTAGCTACAGAGTAGGAATTGCCATTTGGGGGGCAGGGAGAAAGTATCTGCTTGCCTGAAAACTACAGAGTAGCAATCAGCACACTGCAAGCCCCACAGCAAAGAAAAGACAAACCCAGGGATTGTTCTCGTGTCAAACTGCAGAGCAGTGAGATTTAATATGTTGGGTTTTTTAATGAGTTGCAGAAAGAAGTGGACAGTGAGGTGATGAAATTTCCTGAAGTGCTGACAGTTGAAGACGTTCTTACTTACTTATGGGAAATGCTGGAATATGCATGTTAATTGGTATGACTGTTTAGGGTTGTATTCAAGCGTGCAGCATTCTTGGAAAGAACTGTATTGGTTTGATGTGCACCTTTTTGATGTGGTGTTCATTCCTGAGCCACGACTCTGTCTCTTAAGGATTGGAAAAGACAAACAACCGTGTCAAATGCAGCAAGAGCAATGCTGGAGAGGCCCAGCCTGGATTAAGAGGGGTCTAAAGGGAGCTCCTACAGTTGTAGGAGGTCCTAGGAAAAACACATGAGCTGTGCAAGAGCTGCCTAAAGCAGGGACAACATGTGCTGCCTCCCTCACCAGAAAGAGCTGACAGCTGTCATGGTCTCTGAAAAAATTACATGCCCAAAATTGCAGTCCAAAAACTATGGACAGAGTGGTGATGATGAATAATGCCACAAAATGCCATTATTTCCTACCATTACACCACTCAACTCACAAACTCTTAAATACCCCCCAAATTAATTAAAGACAACAATATATCTATCAGTAAGCCAAAATGAAATCCTGGCACCACAGTCTAGGGTATTTCAGTGCAATAGCATTGCTGAGACAATTGGAGCTCTAGCTTGGATGGGAGAAACCAGGCAAACTCAGAGAATATCAAATGAAAGATCAGCCCCACAGTAGCATTTCCCAGATATCCTTGAAAAGCTGCAGCCAACTCTGAAAAAAATAAACAAAACATGATGGATTAATAACAGGCTGCAGAAAGTAGAGTGAGGTCACTCAGCTGTTCAAAACTACTCACAACGACCATTTGTGAAATGACCAGCTGGTTCCTGAAGAAATTTGAAAATCCTAAAGCCATTTCCAAAACACTAGCAGAAAGAGTGAAAAGGAACACTAGAGATACACACTAGAAAATGGTTGTTTTGGTATCTATTTGCTTATAATTCCATTTTTTCAGAGGATTTTTGTTGTTGTTTTAGAGTATTTTATTCATCTAAAATCCTCCATTTTCAACTTGAAAATAGCCAAATAGTCAACTGACTACAGTAACTCTTGCAGGAAGCAGCACACCAGTGAATGGTATGTTTAGCAGAACATATGGATCAAATAACTGCAACAAGACAGTTGACAGGATTCAGGATAGTTTTGTGCCTTTTGTAAGTTGAAAGTCGGGATCTCTCGGAGTAGCTGATGATGCTAAAGCCAACTTCCTCAGAACTAGAAACCCAGAGTTGTTTTCCAGAGTGCCCCATCCTCAAATTTTTACAGATTTCTGGGAGACAGAAAAAACAAACTACTCCTGAAATTCCAGTGCAGCCCCATCTTCGTTTTATTTTGGGACACAGTCTCTGTGAATCTGAATCTTCCTAACATACAACGAAGTTTGAAAAGTAAAGAAATAAACTAATTTGGAATATTTCTGTTGTCAGAGCTGGTAATGGATTAATAAAAGGGCCATATGCAAATCTCAGTTCCCTGCTTTACTCATTCCTCTAATAGCCCAGGGACTGTTGTGTTGGAAAAGGGTGTAATAAGGACATATTGTCCTAGACACTGTGTTTCCTAACATTTTGTTAACTGGACACATTTTTGTGGGTTAATAAACTCTCTTATTTTCTGATGCTTACATTCAATTGCAAAAGCAACTGAGAGGGAAAAAAATGCAAAGAGAGACTAGAACAGAAGCCAAGAAAACCTTCTGTGGAAGTGTAGGTGTTTGGACATGAGAGCCTTTTGGCAACTTCAGCTGTTGTGTTTTTTTTTTCCTAGGTGTTTAAAGAAAAGCAATTACCTCTGTGATGACACTTAATATGCCAAGATTCAGCCTCAAGCAATTTTTTTTATGGCTGTGTTATAAACTCCAGAAACTACAGAGTACACAGGAGCCACTGAAAGATGTTTTACTGTAGCCGTTGTGACAGGAAAACAGTGGTTACACTGGCATCTGAAAATTCTTGAAAAAAAGACACATAAGCAAGCAAAAAATAGTGGTTAAGGGGGTAGGAATGTCGCACTATTGGCTGAAGCGTTATAATAAATGGGCTGAGATTTTTTGCCTTTTCAAAACTTATCTTTAAATTTCTGAGCAGATTTTGCCCCCTTTGCACTTGTTTCTTTGCAAAGCAAACATGACCTTCACCAAGGGGCTCAGAGGAGCATGGGGGGCTGCTGGCGCAGTCGGAAAGGGGTGAGCTTTGAGGTACACAGACCCTGCACAGCAGCAGTTCATTCCTCCGGTTGCTCTGCTCAGCTTCGGACAAGGGCTCATGGGCCCGGGATCCCCACGCACTTCCCTTCTCCCCGGTCTGCATCAAGGACATTCAGAACCTCCAAGACAGCACACCGGTCATGGGCAGGGCCAGGCCCAATTAATCCTGGCTAAGAGTCATTCGAAAAAACACACATGGTTTGTGCTTCCTTGGCTCTGTAGGCACCTGCGACGTGTGTCACTGCCAGCACGAGTGTCTGGCCAAGGTGACACCTGCTCCAGCAGTGAGGATGGGACCTCTTGCAGGCTGGGACAGCCCAGATCCAGACCCGAGGTACCACCATGGCTGCAGTCAGAGGGCTCCTGGCACTTCCAGTGGGGCTTTAGTGCAGCTGGAGAGGCAGTGATGGATTCCCAGGGTAAATTAGGCAAAGTTTGGAATTAATCCTTATCAGATTATGAGGTAGCTTCCTTTATAGAAGATATATGGCATCATGATTTTGTTTTTGCACTAATGAATTAACAGTTATAATAGCTTAAGAGGAATGTACAGAAAAAGCAAATATGCGGTAAGTCCTGAAACGCAGGAGATACTGGGGAGTTTTCCTGTATTCTGACACTTCTCTCCTCGTGGCTTGTAAACTAGAAGAGGGGGATCTTCATACAAAATTTGGGTTAAAATATAAATTCCTTCATCTCTTTGGTCACGACCCTGACTTTTCTTTGCACGTTCCCCGTATGTCTTGATCAATATTTTCCCTCTTATTTCAGTAACTGTAAACTGACGTTCTAAGAACCCACAAGTTGCAACGTTAACTAGTGTTTTCAGATATGCTTATGTTGTTTGTTTTAAGGATATGTTTGAATGTATCCTTCTAATTGCTTCATGGAAAAACAAGTTTGCTTTATGATTTGAGGATGTAAGGCTGGGTATCATGTTACTCCTATATTTGTGTAAGAGTGACTATTCAAATGATTGTGATAAGCTACCAAGCCTAAAGAGCTGCAATTAGATGTTTCCAGAAGCTTGTGCCCTGTCAGTCAGCACAAAGTGCTACAGATTTCAAAAAAACGCTGCACTGAACTACTTGGAACATTTCAGAATGAAATATTTGTTAAAATAATGCCCCTCTCCTCATCAACAGACTGCCAGTTTCTTCTATAACTCTTTGGAAGCCTTAACCTCACTTTTAATTAAAAAATATGTGAATAAAAGTGTGTTGGAATGTCACATTTCGTACTTAAAAAAACAGAAAACAAAAAGGAATGTGTATAAATATCTATCTAATTAAATTGCTGAAAAAATCTCATTTTTAAAGGAGAAAAGATTCAATGAAGTAACTAAGGATCTAGCTGCTGACTGGTTTCATTGTTAAAAGAAATGTAAAACCTCAAATGAAAACTTATTTTCAGCATTTCCCGAATTTCAGAAAGAAAGAAATAGTTCTCCTTCTTTAACGCAGCCTTCTTCATGAAGGTGTTCTCCTAGCAGTATAAATGAAGATGTAAATGAAGGTGCTTATTCAAGGTTGAAGGGGAAAAAAAATCAGGAAGAGCGTTTTGGCGTTTGCCATAAAGCCATTATGCAGGTGATTAACCCATTAATTTTCAAATGTGTTTGTTGTCAAATATGACAAAACAAATGAGAGGAGGATGAAAGCAGAGTAACCAATTACGACGTTGTACAAAGGAGTCAGCCCAGATTTAAGTGACAGACCTTTCCTTTCCCTTTAGGTTAATATTGCTTAAATTGCAGCAAGCAATTTGCCACATATGATGCAAGTTAAATGCCACTCCTGCAAATTCTGCGGAGAATTCTGCTGGCTCAAAGCACTTACAAGCGGCAAGACTGAATCAACCAACTTCAATTGAAATGTATATTTGCCTGGATATTGCATTTCCTTTGACTTAAAATATAAATTGCAACTAACTTAGATCTAGCTTTGGATGTGGGAAATGTGATTCAAAAGTTATTCAATCAAGGCATGGAAGTCAGAGCTCCACAGCTTAGTTTCTGTTTCAACCACTGATTTATAAAACTAAGGCTGGACGATAATCTTTTTATGCTCTTGCCTTTGTGTTAACCAGCTTTTAATTTAAATCCGAATAATTTAAAGAATGATTTGAGGCCTCAACAGCAGCGACTCTCTTCAGTGCAATTGCTACAAATATGAGTATAGAGAGGCATGTACACATACTTTAAAAATGTTTGGGATCAGATCTGAACGATTTGTATGTTATTGTTTGATGAAGATATAAATTGGAAAATATAAGGAGAGTTTGTTTGGAGGTAACCAAAGAAACCTTGGCACTATCCATCTTTTAACTCATCAGCTATCTTGAATACAGATAATAAAACAAACATTTTCAGAAAGCGACAAATGATTTTCAAGACATCAGAGGTTCCAAAAGCACATTACTCTGGATGCCTGTGGTAAATTTTAGGGCTGACAAAAGCTGGCATCAGCTTCTAATGTCCTCCTGTAAGGATGGTGTAAAAAGTCCCACCACTGTGTTTTTCCCATTCAGGTGGTGATCAGAATTTTTCTGATCTTATTTTACTAGCCTAACAACTTTAGTGGAACATCAGCCTAAAAGCTATGAACATTTTCTCTTATGTTATTACTAACATCTACACTCACTAAAGCATAATATCAAATATCACTTTTTTCTGCTTCTGATTTTTTCCCTTGTCCCAAACCATTCACTTAGCTGGGATTATGGAAGTGAATAAAGTTACTGTCTTTTGCTTTTTTTTTCCTGACACTGCAGAATCTGGGAGGTGGAGATGGGGATTTTAATTATGTAAGATAATTCTTTTAATTGGAAGACTAAATATCTCACTGTTTATACTTTCTTACATTCTTGATTTTGAAAAAGAAAGATGCTGTTTGTTTGTTCTACTAAATCCAAATTTGGCCTGAACAAGCCCATGGAAGAGCCAGTTAAGAAAACTACTTAGTATTGATGCTTCTCCCTAAAGATTGCACAGAGCTACTAGGAGAGTACACACATGAAGGAGTGTCTGTCTCTCTCAAATCCAGCACTGGATGATCTCATGTTTCTCTTGCCTTTTTATATTGTTGTTGGAAACCTTTACTAAAAAAAAAATATGAGAGAGAAGACAAGAGTTGATTTGCCTTTTTGGTGGAGATGCATGCTCTGTGGTGCTGAGGAAATTCTGCTCTTTCCTCATCTCTGCCGGTTCTACTCTGCTGTCATCTCTCTGCCTTCCAAGAGTAGATAACTTTCTCCATGAATACACTGTATATGAGTCAGCCGCTAGCCTGAGAGAAGGACTGAAGAAGTGAAAATACTTCTGGGGGAAAACAAGTGAAAGTGGATCCAAAGACAAGGAAGCAACCCTCCTGCTCCTCTTAAAAGCCCTTGGGTGCAAATCAGAGCAACCTAGCATGACCTGTGAACCAGGCCTGACATGGGCAGGGTGAGAGGAAGAGGGCAGATGCTGCTGTTGGGAGCAGGAAGGAGGCCGTGAAGAGGCGAGCTGGGAGCTCACAACTTCTCTTTTCGCACCCAGGCAGTGTGCCAGCATCTGGACATCAAGCCCAAGGTGAGAGGCAGTGTTTCAAGCCAGTGTGGGGGCAACAGCCAGCTCCCTGGCTGCTTGGAAGAGATCCTGAGAGCAATTGAAATGGGAAGAAACTGTCCTTTCTCCAGATATGGTTGCTGTACTTCATGCCATCCTAGTTCTCCTTGCCCATCCTGTGGGCATGTAGCCAGGCTATGGAGTGCAAGCCACAAAGTACCTCTGCACATAGGACCAAGCAGACCATACTCTGGTCGCAGACACTTTTCCAACAGGCTCCTTGACTCTCGGACACAGAGTTGAGGAAGGAGCAGCAGATGCCAATTTACCCAAGAATTATTGCATGTGAACATTTACTGACTTCTTCTAATCCACATAGTGTGCCACAGCAAGGCCAGGGCAAAACTAAGAATGAGCCATTTGACTTCTTTAGGATCCTTTGGCCCAGCAACCCAAGCTATGATACGGTGGTGTCTGTATTTGAATCAAAGCACCAATGGGAAGTGTGAAAGTAAATCAAGGACACATATGCCTTGGGAACTACTCAGTGTAGCTTGCAGAGGCTGTTTTTCTTAGCATTCACCACACTGAAAGAAAACTACATTTTGCTGCAAACTGACCAGCTGAAGGAAAATGCCTCTCCCTCCTAAAACACAATCTGATTTTACACACTAACCTTTCTGCTAGTAAAGAAAAGTGAGCAAGTAATAACCAACTTCAATGTTACACTTGCAGTAAAAAGTTGCTAAGAAGAAAAGCTTCTAGTGTTTTCCTGAAGGCATCGGAAACTTTCATATTTATTTATGTTATCCACTTTGAATTCTATCACACCAATAATAACTCTAATCATACCATTAGCAATTACCTCCAAGGCTTCCTCACAGTTTTTCCTTTATTACTAACACAGCAAAGTATTTTTCCTCTTTTCCTGTAGTCATGCATGTCCTTAATGTTGACCTTTCTGAAACACAACCAAAAAATCAAAATTTTACTGAATAAACTAAGAAATTATACTTGTAAATTGATGTATTCACACAGAGAAGAAAATGGTATAGCTCAGAGCACAAATGGAAGTATTAAAGAGACAAACAGTACTTTATCTTTCTGGTGTCATCTGCACTACTACAAGGGTATTTTGCAAATTTAGCTAGTACTGATCATGCTTCAGTAGATCTGGTAGGGATTGTGGAGTATACAAAGCCTTTGTTAACATATTAGACCTTGTGTTAATTAGACCATTTCTAATTGAAATGGGGTGAGGTTATAACTAAGGTGGCTTTGTTGGACCTACACTGATAATGACAGGGAAGCAGAGCCAATATTAACACTGGTGAAAATTCCCCAAAGCAGACCAAGGCTGACTAAACTATTCTGATTGGTGTTCGTTTGAGCTTTATCCCATTGCAACCTAGAAAACTGTTAACATAATTTTAATATGATTTTCTTGGCATACATAGCTCTGGCTTTTGCTGCATTGTAAAGAGAAGCAGCCCTCCTCCCTTGCCCTTTCCTCCTCCCCCTGTGTAGAATACAGATCTGGAATCCAAACTGATGTAGATCCAAGTGTTGCCCGGACTGCTATCTGTTGTGGGCCAAATGAAAATTCATTACTCAGATACTCCTGTGTGTTGGAGCTCTGGTTGCTATCTAAGTTGCAGCTGAGAACCATCTGGAGTAAATCAAATGAAATAAAACCTCTATTAACTGAACTTTAAATATTCAGAATTCCCCATTATCGTGGTCAAATACTTTAACATTAGAAAAATAGCCTTGCTTGGTACAAATCTCTTTTTCTCATGCTTCTTCACCATTGTCACTGATAGTAAATCAAGACTGACCTGGTTGCCTACATCCCAAAATATTTTGAACTACACTGTTAAGTAGCACAGTTCCACAAGCTGACGCATGCTGCCCATGCTAAGCCATTGGCAGGGTCAGAATCCACTTACAAAGCAAATCTTTAAATACTGGTGCATCTCTGAACATAGTGGTCAAATTAGCACCATTCTGCAAAAAAAAACTCTGATTTGATTGTGGAGTAACTGGAATTTTGACAACACGGAACTGTGGGGAGCTACTATTCAAAGAATTTTCCAGTGGAACAAATTGGCGTTGTACACTCACGAGAAAGTGCAGAGTTTAGTAAAAAGCACACCAAACCCGACACAATCTGTTACAGGAGGCAAGGAGACGTACAAAAGACTACAGTGGTCTGATGCTAAACTCGCCCTAAAAGTGGTCCCTTCCTCTAGTCTCTGCTTGCAAGCAGCAAGCATGAGTTAGATGTTAAAGATTTTCTCTCTCTCTCCTTTTTATTTTATTTTATTTGCCTTAGAGATGCTAAATTAAGTTGTTTACAATTTAGTTTTTAAGTGCCTAGATAGCGACAACGCTCACATTGGGAAAGGGGGTTTTCTTCAAACGGAAATAATGGAAACAACACAGATTGGGACATTTCTAACTAGATCAAACGGACAACAATAAATGAATAGAGTACAGTAAAACTACACTGGCAGAGAATGCAGTGTAAAGGATAAGTTAGCGGAATTTCTCATTTCTGATTTCCGAAAAGCTGTAAAAAATTAAGTTTAAAAACAAAATCTGCGTGGATTTAATTTGATCATTAGCTAAATGAATATTTACAACAACATTTGCTATTTTCTAAAGTATGATTTGCTTTGATTATTACAGACAACTTTCCGTGTATTAGATGTGTATATATACACAAATAAAATTTGTTGTCTTCCTTAGAAAGGATTAGAGCCGATATAATCTGCGGAGGAATTAGGAGCATCCAAATAAATTTCCCACTCCAGCGTAATATTTCCGGCATCCTGATGGCATTCTGTGCGGAACTAATATCACCTCGAAATGTTATCAGAGGAATTGCGAACCGCGTGAAAGAATCCTGAAGGTAATTAAATAAGAGAAGGGAGAAATCCAGGTAACCGTGGAGGGCGAGCAGGAATCCGGAGGGGAGTGCGATCGCCCGCACATCACCCGCCGCCCCACTCCCACCCTGCGCGCTGGGCAAAAACTGCAACTGCCAGGAATGTTTCGGACAAGCTGGGTGTAAAAGCGTGTCTGGGCTTTTCAGCTCTTTGCAGAACGCCCAGGGGATCCCCACGGGTTTGGCATCGCAGCCAGGACTGGCCCCGGAGCGCGGGCAGGACCCGCGGGGGCTCGCGGAGCGCCTCGGGCGGCAGCGCTGCCCGCGCCGGCGGAGCCCGCAGCCACCTGCGGCAGGCGGAGCCGAGGTCCCTCCCCGCTGCGACACGGGGCTGTGTCCTGCTGGAAGGATCTCTCGCCTCAGTCGTCCTGCAGAAATAAACCTAGCCTCAAAATAATGTTACCGTATTTCCGCATAAAACAGCTCCTCATCTTTATTGTACCAAGTAGATTAAAAAAGAAAGAAAGAAAGAAAGAAAGTCCTTAATGGCATTCGCTAAAAAATTTTTCTCCCTCCCCCAAAAAAATTTGCAGTTGATGTAAATTAAAATTTTATTTAAAGAATTGTTGTTTGAGAAGCTAAAAAATCACCCAAATGATTTCACAGATCCGAGCACTTTCCACAATCACTGTGTATCGAATTTAAGTCTGCAACTCATACGCGGTTTAGCGGTTTATTCACTGGAAATCAAAAAGAGATGGGCAACTACGGGACACAAACAAATAGTACAATAACAAAGCTAGGAACATTCGGAGGATTTGGGATAGATTTGAAAAATAAAGATGGGAAGACATGGGGGAAAAATAAGCAGACACTGCAATTTGAGAATTTGAGAATTGCAGTGAGTGTGGGACACGTCTCGGTACTGCGAAGGTATCGCACAAATAGTAGCATTTTTATGAGAGTCCCGTTTGAGAATGGGCTATTTAATATATTTCCCATCTCCTCTTTGTTTCCTAGATTGGTGGAGGGAAACAGACAGAGCACTGAAAACGGATGCATATTAAAACTGACAAATAAAAGTTAAAAATGCATGTAAAAATAAACTCAACCGCTTGTTTACAGGGAGGAGATGGGGATGCGTAGGGAGACTCTGGGAATAGTCGAGTGGTCTAATCTAAATGAATGCAGGAGCTTTTTGTCTGCAGTTCTCCGCACCCTGTTTTCGCGCTGGAGTGGGTCATTTTGAAATGTTCACAACACTGACGAGCAGGGAGGTGTTACAATCCCCTGCAAGTTCGATGGAAACCGTTTGAGTATAGAAAGACAGAGCCTGGAAAGTGATTTTGAGGTCATAGATGGTCATTTTCCCCATTTATTTCTCTTTTAGGAAAAAATAAAAATAAAAAAGCGACGTCTGGGGGAGGCTTATGCCGTGCGCCCGCGGGCCGTCGCTGGCGGCGGGATGCGCCGCTGGTGCCCCCGGACGGGCAGCGCCAGAGCGGGCCGAGGCTCCGGACCGGCCGGGCTCCCGCCCGTGCGCCTAGCTGGAGCCAAGCCCCAAAGCGCAGCTTTTTTTTGCCCACTTAATTTCCCGATGTTCGGTTTTGGGCATCCCGCTGGGATGGCTCGGGATGGTCCCGGCTCCGAGCGGCGATGCACTAGCAGGTGTCCAAGCGTTTTCTTCTCAGGGCCCGATCCTGAGCTCTCTGGTAACTGCGGCAATTGCAAGGGAGCATTGGTTTCAAGGGGAACGTGGTCCGGTCCTGGTTACCAGGATGGAGTGGGATCTTCAGAGGGTCCAAAGCAGCCTGTCTCCCCTCGCTGCCAAAGGCAAAGCACCGGCAATCCGCACCCCACTTTTCTTTACAGCAAGGGCTCGTGCATCGCCTCCGAAAACAAAGACTCCAAAAGGATCCTTTTGATCGCGAGTTTTCTGCATGTAAATACAACCTCTCAAACTGCGCCCCCCCCCACCGCCCCGAAGCTTGCCTGTGTGTTTATTTAAAAAGTTATTATCTCGGGGGAAAAATGAAAAAGAGAAAAAGAAATTGTTTTCAGTCCTTTAGGGCAAAACTGTTGACTATTTTGAGCAGGGAGACATCTGATCTCTCGCAACTATCCAATGCCTCTTGCCAAACAGAAGACAAATATCTGATCGTAAATGAAGTATCTGTGTGGAGAGAGAGAGAAAGAGAACAACCCTCGGCGGCTGAGAAAGGAGACGCTCCGTGTTATGCAATAACCACGGTTCATTATACACTGACTGTCTTAACGAGTGGATGACACCAACGCGATAAATAGGGACCACAGTCGGGTGACACAGGGGACAATTATAACGCGTGACCGCACTTGCTGCCGATTTCCAGCATCGCATATAGTGCAACTTTGCTTCAACGGGCGTTGGGGAGCGCACACGCCCCGCAAGCCCACATCGTGCCATGCAGGCAGCTGCCCGAGGGATGCTCAGGGCAAGGTTTTCCCCGCAAGCCCCCCGCGAGCTGGCTCCGCAGCTAGCAGCCAGACTCCGCAAGCCGCCAGAAGAGTTGCAGAAATGGAGTTCAAAGACTCCAGAAAAAGATTTAGACCGAAGCATCGGTAACCAGATCTGATCCCTCGGAAGCTCTGATGTTTAGCTCTTTTTAATTCCTTTCTAGTGTCTGGAGATAAATGCATAATATATGTTATTACGACGCCCTTCTCTTGGATCCAGGTGTCACCAGAAGCAAGGCGATAAGACAAAGATCTCCCAACATCTGACACATCAAATGTTACCTCGACGTTATAACTCATTTCTGGCTGAAATTTAGGTTTGATGCACAATCCGGTTCCATTTGTCCTGCCTTTCTTTTCAGTCAAATCGGGAGCTTTATCTTTCTTTCTTAAAGGAACCGTACACACCGAGCTCGCGGCTGCTTGTTAAAAAAAATGCCTTTAGGGTATGACTTACTAACTAAATCGATCATTAAAGGGGGAGAGAAACACTTGTAGGTTTTCCCTCCCGGAGAATAAGCGCGCTCCCCACTACCGTGGTCATTTTCTCTCCCTGGCTACCCCGTAAAGGACACGCGCTAGTGCTTGGTGTGGACTGGAGGTACAGGGAACCGTTCATGTCGTGATCCCAAAGGGCTCCCTCTTGATTTACACCGGTAAAGGGGCTGGGGGGAGCCCCACTGGAGGAACCGGACAGCTCCCCCCCTCCCCAGTCACCAGCTATTATAGACTAATCATGTTCGGCCAGTCCATAGCGTGGATGCTGCCGCGGCCCGATTTGTGTAGGACTAAAGATGCTGAGGATGCTGCTCTTCGCCCTCCCTCGGCCACTCGCAGTCGCGGGGTGGGGGGGAAGGCGAAGGTGGGCTGAGGGGCAGCCCGGGGGAGCGGGGGAGGCGAGAGGCGGAGCTGCCCGGGACGGGCCGTCGCTGCTGCTGCTGCTGCTGCTGGAGCCGGTCAAACTGCACAGCCACTTCCCCCAGGAGCTTCCCTTTCATCTCCCCGCTCCTGGCGCCTGCAAAACAGCCTCGGTTTGTCTGCGACGTCTCTCCTCCGCCCTCCTGCCCTCCCCTTCCCGCTGCAGCCGAGAGCCCCGGCACCGGGGCGCGCAGAGCCCTGCTCCGCTCCGGGGGGCTGATGCTGCAGGGGGCGGAGAGGGCTTGGGGGCACCGCGGGGCCAGGGGCTTTCTGGGCATCCTTGGGAGCCTCCCCCAACCCGCGCTGGAGGCGCTGCCTGCTCCTCCGGGTCCCGCCTGCTTCTGGCGATGGGCTCAGCCCCCAGCCCCGGCGACCTCCCCCCGCCTTCGCCCCGAGGGTTTCGGAGATGGGGGGACACACGTGTGCGGACCCGGGGAACAGCTCCGACAGAGCCCCGACGGCCGAGCCCCGGACCGCCCCCGGACCGCCCCGGTGAGCACGGGTCTCACCGGGGACGCGAGGCGAGAGGAAGCCTCACACGGGGGGAAACCCCAGACTCACGTCGGTCCCCGGGGCCGGGAGAAGTCCCCGCTCCTCTGAGGCTGGGCAGTTGCTCTGAATTCCTGGCGTGGGGAGGGGAGGAAGCCTTAAGTCCCAGAAACTTCAAACCCCAGCTCGGCGACGTTTCCATCCCGGCATTCAGTGCCGTGCGGGGCTTCGCTCTCCTATTTTTAACTGACAGGAGGAGGATGAAGGAGGGGAGGGGTGAGGGAGGAGAGAAACCTCCAAGTTCAGACTTTAGACGGAAAATGGTCAACCTCGCCATGAGCTAACGCTGAAGAAAGGCAAACGCCATGAGCATGTCCTGCCACACTTTGCTGTCCCCGGTGCCCACATGGCACCTGCGCCAGCCAAGCTAGGCTGGGTGAGACAACTTCCACTCCCTGCTCGTCCCAGTACCGAGAGAAGCTTCTCCATTGGTCCTCCTCCTTCCTCCACTCTCCCGAAGGAAGACAGCTCAGAGTAGCCTTCCTAAGTCCACGGGAACGGCATGGGAGCTTGCGCGCCCAGGCCATGGCCAGATAGCCAGGGAGAGGAGCTGCACCCAAGGGACGTGAGTTCCAGATCAGTGTCACCGTGACCTGCCCTCCTGCAAGCTCTCCTTCCCCAGGCGCCCTTCCAACGGGCATTGACTTTGGGAGTGCGGTATAATTATCTGTAGCATTTTCAGCAGCCCCACAATAGCTTTCCACGGGCGGTGCATTGTTCTTGACACACACGCATTGTTTCTGGATGTCCATCAATTCTCATTTACTTGTCACGGTGCAGGAAGCATGGAGAAGGGAAAGGAAGGGGAGGTGGGGGGAGAAGAGAGACAAACTCAGCCGAGCTGCAGCAGGGGTTTGCAAGGCCGAGTCTGGGAAGTTCTGCCTTGCATTTCCCTGCAAGGATCTCCTAGGAAGAAGATGAGCTTTCTGGGGAAAGAGAATTAATGAATTGGGGAGACTTCAGGCAAGAGTTACTAGAGAGGCTTCAGCTGTTGGAGTAACTATTATTATCACCCCTGGACAAAAGCTCGAATCAGGGCTCCGGTGCCTGAAATACTGCAGGCTTCGTCAGCCGGGTTAGCTGGGCTAGCAAAAGGCTTTGCTTCTCTTTGCAAATCTCGCCTGATCTTTAATCTTTAACTTATCGAGGTCTGCAGCAACACTGCTAGCAATAAATAAGGAATGTGTAAAACCTACGATTAGCCCTCCTGGTCGGTGGAGCTCTGTAACCTGGCTCCTCCACAGACGTCCTCGCTCCTTCCCACACTGCAATCGCAGGCCTCTTCCCTGGGCCCCAGTTTCGTGCACCAGACCCTAGTCTGCTGGCAGGGCTGGGGTGGCTCAGATGTGTTGGTTGGCCCTGAGGTGAGGGGTACACAGGGCTGCGAGGGGGACCGTTAAGCCCGTGCAGCACACTCACACCACCCCTTCTCCAGGGTGAGTACGGATGCTCTCCAGCCTGGCCTGGGTGGATGGAGGAGCACGGCCTGAAGAAAATCCTTGCCGGTCTGATTTGTCTCTCCAGAATCAGCTCCTGAAAGGCTGCAGAGGGATTTGTATTCTTGGGAGTAGGGAAGCCCAATACTGCTGCATGTACTGGCAAGAAGGTTGGGAGTCCGAAGTGAGAAGATTAGCTACTGAAATCATGCATATTTTGAGAAACTGCACAGAGAGCAAAGTCGTGCAGTTTGCCAAGGCCAAGCCCATACTCTGTCTGCACCTCCGCTGGAGTCAGGGCATGGGGCAAGGAGTTGCATTGACAGACCCAAATCTGGGCAGATGCATCACCACTTTTCCAGTGTATGGATATAGATATAGATACAGATATATAGATATATTTTTATTTAAAGCCTCAGTTATAAACACCAAAAAGGTACACAAACTCAACGTTTCCTGGACTTAAAAAAAAAAAAAAAAAAAAAAAAAAAAAAGCGCGAAAGTTGCAGCACATCATTAAACAACACCCCGGCCTAGAATTAAAATAATTATGAAAAGAGCAATATATATATGCTTTTATCCATGCAGTAATTAGAAACGCTTTTAATGAGATCCACTTTATTTATGCCACTGGTAGGAAGTCAAAAAGTGAGAGAATCACTTTCACAGTGCTGGTTTGATATGCCACTTAATTAAGGGCTGTGTGCCCCTAATTTATTAAAGCTCATCTGTTCCTCACGTGTGTAATTGAGGCTGGAAAAATAACAATTACAGATCTAACCTCCGCAGAGTGGTTTTGCCCGAACTGGGTCCTGCTACCGATGAAACGCAAACAAAATCTCTTTTCGGCCAGAAAAGGCGCCGAGGGGAATGCGCACTCGCCTTTCTCCGCGGGGGCGTTCTGCTGAGCGAGGGGTCCAGCCTCGCAGACCCCCCTTCCAAAAAAAAAAGGGGGTGGAGGGGAGCACCTCGTTTCGCCGGGACCAGGAGGGGTCCGAGGGAGCCGGGGCGCGGTGGGGGCCGACGGCGCGGCGGGGCCGGGGGCCCGGGAGGGGCCGGGCCGGCGGCGAGAGGCGGCGGAGCCGCGATCTTCTGAAGTTTCCTCTTCGCCTAATCATCAGCCTTAATTACCCGGCTTTTTTTTTTTTTTTTTTTTTTTTTTTTTTGCTTTGCTATGATTATAGCCCTGGACGGCTCCTTAATGGCCCAGCTCCACTCGCTGCCCGTGTCATTAACTCCTAATTTATTTCGGAGGAGACAGGAGGGGGGAGGGGGGAAACACCCCAAACAGAATAACCCCCGGGAAAAAAAAAGAAAAAAAAAAAAAAAAAAAGAAAAAAAAAAAAAGGAAAAAAAGTTTCTACCCACCCTCCCGCTCCCGAGCCAATAGCGTGAGTCACCCCTTGACGTCAGGCCCCAGCGCGGGCCCTGATTGGCGCGCGGGGCCTTTACTCCGCTTCCCAAAGGAGGAAAGAGCCGGGGAGCCCCCAGAGGGGGAGAAAAGGGGGGTGCGCAGGGCAGCGCTCACTCGCGCAGTCCCCGCGCAGGGCCGGGCAGAGGCGCAGGGCAGCGCTCACTCGCGCAGTCCCCGCGCAGGGCCGGGCAGAGGCGCAGCGCAGCGCTCACTCGTGCAGTCCCCGCGCAGGGCCGGGCAGAGGCGCAGCGCAGCGCTCACTCGCGCAGCTTCCGCGCAGGGCCGAGCAGAGGCGCAGGTCAGCTCCCGCCAGCTCCCCGGGCGGCCCCGCTCCAGTCACCCTCCGCACCCGCGATGGCTTCCCCTTCGAAGGCGAAGGAGGTTTTCTCCTCCGACGAGGAGGGCCCGGCAGCCGGCGCCGAGGAGCACCACAAAGTCAAGGTGTCCAGCTTGCCGTTCAGCGTGGAAGCCCTCATGTCCGACAAGAAACCCCCCAAAGAGCTGCCGCCGGCCGCGGCGGGGGGCAGCGCCGACGGGGCGGCAGTGGGCACCTCCCGGAACCTGCTGCTGCCGGGGCACGGCTCCCGGGACGCGCACAGCCCCCCCGGGGGGCTTACAAAACCTTTCGACACCTCCTCAGTCAAATCGGAGAACTCGGAGGACGGCACGGCCTGGATTCAAGAGGCCGGGAGATATTCCCCTCCGCCAAGTGAGTGGCCGGCGAAGCGGCGCCGGGCGCCCGGCGGGGTGGCGGGAGGCAGCGGACGGGAGCGAGAGCAGGCGGCACCGGCTGCTCCCGGGCGCCGAGATTTACGGGAGCACACTGGACATATACATATGTATTTATAAATTTCATATATGTACATATTTATATCCCTGTGCTTTCGATGTATCTGCCTGTGTTACCTATACATGTGTGTGTGCGTGCGCGTGCGTTTATATTCTCTGTGTGTGTCATTTATATAAGTAATATACATGCTTTTAAAATGACACAACGATCCGGAGCCAACAGTTTCCCGATACACTGCGCGCTGTTGCCAGTTAGTGCCATTAGCTTAATCCATTGCAAAGACGACTATAGGTTCTCCCTGTTGCTTTTTCCCTTACACAGAACGTGCGAAGCAACATTTTCGCATAAACTCTTCGCTTTTAAAACCCAGCAATTTTCCCTTCCAGTTTTGCGCGCTGTTTGCGCGCTGACTCTGACCACGGTCTCTCCTGGCAGGGTTGTTACTTTTTTCTCGCTCTTTGCACGTAGACTGTCAAAGTTATCCGAGCTGGATCTGAGCTCTTACCTTGTACCCACGTTTAGGGACAGGCGATCCGGGAGGGACAGGTCACTTTTTAAACCTTTCTGCTGTTTGACCCACGCTGTTGCGTCTCTGCTAGAGATTTGAATTGCTGTTCGCTATTTCGTTTTATGTGAGTGCTCTCTTCTTCTGGGGGGCGGGAGGCTTAAAAAAAAAAGAAAGAAAAAAGAAAGAAAAAACCCTCTCCAAATCTTCCAAAGTACTTTCAGGAATAGATGAAAGACGTAATGCGATAGTATCTAGATTCTTTGCCTTCCCCATAGCCAAGAGCCTTGGCTAAAATACACCTGTACTAGTAGATCGATCCAGTCTCTGCCTCGTATCTCTGACATGCCTGATGAAAATTAAGTGCTATGCATCAGTTAAGCTACTGATTTTACGTACGCGAGATATGTAGCTGAATGGGCTAGCAGAATTTGCCTTTTAATCAAACAAAGCGAGAAGGAAGTTCAGTGCTTTGCAGTTCCTCTCTTTCTGGGACGTTTTTTCCCCCTCCGGGTTGGCTTTCAGCCGCTTTTTTTCCGTTGCGATCACCCCGAATTAATTGGTTTCTAACGTGCTGGGGTAGAGACACTGACAGGGGACTGGGAAACGGGTCGGGAGGAAGAACAAGGCGCCTCTTTCATTACCTCTCTATAGCTCCGTTTTGCTTTTTTTCATGTATCGTCAAATATGAGTGAGCTCCGACCCAGGCCTGCTCCTCTTCTAACACTGCTCTGAAAAACAGGCTTAGACGAGGCCTAATTTTCTCACCTGTGTATTTCTCTTCGAAACTCCTTCACTTTCTCTATTAAAATCGCCAGTCGCTGAGAGCTGGAAGAGAGCTTTTGAATGGACCTCAGTGGTCAAGGAGTGCAGGGAACCAGGGATTTCAACGGGACTCTGGGGTGAGGGGGGGAGCAATGGCCAAGATGGGGGGGGGGGGTGAAAGCCTAGTTCGGGAAGATCCCTTGGCCTCCATCGTCTTCCCGATTTTCCCACCACCATCCAGCTCTCGGCCCGTCGGAGCCGTCTTGACAGAAGGAGTCATTAACTGGTTTTTCTGCAGGAAGTCCCATATTTGAGGTTAGAAGTAGCTCCTCGATTTATTCTTATTACTATTATTACAGGTGGGATGAACTAGAGGAAGAGCGGTAGTTATTAGATTTGGAGCATCTCCATGCGCTGACTGGTGCCCGGAGTTAGTGAGAAAGTGTAGGGGGGAGGGAAACAGGGCAACAAATCACTTCAGCGAGTGCTTTAGGACTGGCACGGGGTAAACATAATTACAGGGATCTGCTGTGGCGACGGTCCCTGTTTCTTATCAGAGTTTGGCAGAGGGATTGGGGGGGAGAGCGGGGGGGGGGGGAGGAAGCCGTTAACGTTTGGGAGTATCCTAAGGGAGAAAAAAAAATGTTTAGCTGGGATTTAATTTTCAAACCACTTCTTGCAGTTTCCCCTCTGCGCGGCAGAAGCCGCGGCGGGCTGGGCTGGCGGAGCCCGCGGGAGGCGCCGGGTCTCCGGCTTTGCGCCGGGAGCAGTAGCCGGTTTCGTGCCAAGGAAGAGCGGGGTTGTGAGCGCGGTGGTTGTGTTTGGGGTGCAATTTTAGGACGGAACGAAATATCACGATTAGCGGCTTAATTATTAATGTATCCCGATGTGGTCGTAAGACAACATTTGACAAGTTATTTTCCGAGAAGGATTTATTTTCGCGTCCAGTATCTAGAACAACAGCAAGAAGAAATTTTTCCCCTTTTCTGCCATCGCTGTTCCCCCCCTTAGATTATTCTGAATTGTTGATCACTTGTTTATTATTATTATTGCATATGTACACTTAAACTGCTCCTTTGTCCAGTTTATTTTAAGAATCAAAAGGGAAAATGAAGAGAGTACAAAACTATAATGTGTACATACTGGCAAGTGTGTAAACCTGACACTACAGTAGGTACAAAATTTGACAGCATCTAGTAGCCTACCTGTCATCTTCAGTATTAAGCTGAGGAGCCAGGGTGGCTTGTTGTTTGCATCGACATTGGTCTGAAATACAGTCAAATTGCTCAGCTTTTCAAGTCAACTGTAGGCATTTTAGTAACTCTTTAAAACAGGAAGTTATCAGTGAAATGTAAAGTGGATCTAAAGACAAGTCAGCGATGTACCATCTTGGGAAAAATATGCCTAACTTTGTGGGGATTATGAGGAAAACATAAAAAAGGTAGCAGATTTCCTGGCTTGTATTGGCTACAGATGCTGCAGCAATGTGGGGGTTTTAAAAGCTAAATTTTGGATGAAAAGTGTGCTGCTTTCCTCTCTTTCAATACTTGTTGAAGAACAAAAACTTTTTGAAAACTGCTCTTCATTTCAGGAGGAGAAAAAATAGCAAGCCAGAAGTCCAGTTATTAAAGAGACAAAAACTATCTGACCCAATTCTTCAGCTGTCAGAAAAAGCTCTTATAGGGCCAGGTCTGAATTCTTGTTCTTGGGGAGAAATCCTGGAGCTGGGATGGGATGGTCTTGTTTCTTGTGCCATGGTCCTTTTTGTGAATATCCTCTTTTTGTGTATTTATTTGTCCTATGTTATGCTGTGGTTACTCCCCAAATATTGCAGCTACTAAGACAGCTGTTCTGTGTGCTCTAGACCTCTATGATGTGACTCTTAAAGCGATCTGCTGGGTACCTTTGTGCCTTGTTTGCCTACAAATTTCACAGAGCCTGTGAAATCTTGTCCCTTTCAAATCAGTGAACCGGGGATTCATTCCTCGAGACATCTGCTGAAGTCCCGTGAACACACATTTGACCAGGAAGAGATTTCAAGTGCCATTTGTAAAAAGAGCACAGCCCCTGTATTGAGGGGTGGGCCCCCCACTTGTTGGGACCCCCCCTTCAGATAAACTGACGTCTCCCTCTCAAATATTGCACATCTCTCGTAAGCACCCAGATATGCCTCCTTTTCTGCTAACCATACTTTTCTTTCCTTGCAGGACACCTGAGCCCCACTGCCTGCACCCTGAGGAAGCACAAGACAAATAGGAAGCCTCGAACTCCGTTCACCACCTCGCAGCTGCTGGCTCTGGAGCGCAAGTTCCGCCAGAAGCAGTATCTGTCCATTGCGGAGAGAGCCGAGTTCTCCAGCTCCCTCAACCTCACAGAGACCCAGGTCAAAATCTGGTTCCAGAATCGGAGGGCTAAAGCCAAGAGACTGCAGGAGGCCGAGCTGGAGAAGCTCAAAATGGCAGCGAAGCCCATGTTGCCTTCGGGGTTCAGCCTCCCTTTCCCCATCAACTCTCCCATCCAGGCTGCCTCACTGTATGGAACATCCTACCCTTTTCACAGACCTGTGCTTCCTATCCCGCCTGTTGGACTCTATGCTACTCCTGTTGGATATAGCATGTACCACTTATCCTAAGAAGATCAGAAAGACAAAGCGACAGTGAGAAAGACTTCCTGGTGGATCTTGTCCAACCCTGAGAAGGCAGTACCCCAACCAGTACTGGCAATTCTTTCTGCACGCTTTTATCTGCCATCCCGTGTACAGGAGTTTGCATTAGCAAAGCAAGGCATCCTGTATGCCACAGGTTGGGTGTCTTCTGATAGTGCTTTGAGCACTCTGTGTCCGAACCTCAAAGAAAAAAAAGTAAAAACAAAAAAACAAAAAAAAAGAGCAAATGTAGAGTTTTTATACAGTGCACATGTAACTAGAATAAAAAGGAATGGGTGAGAAAACAATCTCATCTTACAGAGGCAGAGATTTCCCGACTCCTTCCTGATGGGTCCCAATACATGTTTAAAGTAAGGGGGGTGCATGCCCTAAATCCACGCTCTCAAATCTCATCACTTAACATGGGGTGGGGAGGAAAATAAAAAGGTTATAATCGCCTTTTTTTTTTTTTTTTTTTTTTTAAGGAAAGCAGAGCCCTTAGTTAGGGACACTGTAAATAGAAACTAGACCCAGTAGAGTCTGAGTGAAGGTCAGAGCCAGCATGTTTCTGCATTTCTGAGGGTAGGGGAAGTTTTTGCATCCCAAGTCTCAGTAGCTGCTTGTAGTAAGATAAACATCAGAGCCCCTATGTGCATTAAGCAGAGCAAGAGTTTTATCCACCGATGACTCTTGTATTGCCTTTATCTGTATAAATTGCTTCAGCATTTGTAAAGCACTGTAAGGGGAGGTAAAGCGCAAGGAAGGGATATTAGGCAGTCTGGTCTTTATCTCTTCCTTTCGGAGTGCTCAGAAATTTTTATCTACAGCCAGGTAATCTTGGTTCTGCGATGCTCTTTGAAAACCGGGAGGGAGGGAAGGAAGCTTACTGAGAAAATAAGAGATGGGTTGTATCCACAGTGGTGGTGAGCAAAGGATTGTCAAACCCTTCTGTGGAGATGTCTAGGGTTTTATTATTATTATTATTATTTGCAACAGTCTGTACTTAAATAGAAGAAGAATCCCCCGAGTTTTCCTCTCCTCCCCTTGCAAAGGATGCCAACATAAGTGACTCATGCTTCAAGCCCTTCTTAAGAGAGATCCAGGTATCAAAAACAAACAACCCTACTAGTAGGATGGTGGGGTGCCAAGAGACTGCATAACCTAACTGCCCCATGGGAGCACCCCAAGCGCTGGCACTGTCTTCCCCAGGCTTCTCCTTGTAACTATTGTATTATGTGTATTACTCTTGCTAAACCTGTGAGAAAGTTACTTCAAAAGCCGTGGAGCACTGAAGGCAGAGCTTCTCCTGGATTTATTTTTTTCAGCATATTGTGAAAGAAACAACAACAACAAAAACCCCCAAAACGGAAAAACAAAAAAAGCCGCGAGGTTTTTACTGGTTTTGGTGTGTTTTGACCCAGGCACTGTCGCTGTCCTGGATGACCCCCCCCCCCATCTTCCATTATAGGGAAGTCCCTTTGAAAGGGATGCCTTGTACAATTTTATATATTTTATTGAAGATTTATTATTTCTTATCTCTTATTGCAAATTAAATTAAAAAAGAAAAAACATGTTTTACCGCGTGTGGGTCTGTGAATATTTGGAGTTCTTTAAAAAGTAACTTCTCTTCCTGTATGTTTTGCACTGCTGGGCCACCTTCAAAGGAATGTTTCTGGTGATTTTTTTATTCTATTTTATTTTTATTTTTTAGCTCGGGTCCCATTCTCTTTTTGCACAGGCCTCTCTCATCTCCTCTCCTTTTCTCTGACTTCGAATCTATGTTTTCGGCTCGGACTAAGCAGGAGGTGCGGGGTTGTCTCGCGCAGCCAGGATACAGCAGGGACCTTACAGTGCTCCAGCACAGCTGCATTTCGGGGCTGTATGTGCTGTCCCCTCTCGGGGGTCCCACTCCTGTGCTGCCCGGAGAGCAGGTGTTGAACTACTGCTTTCTCCTTTCTGAAACCGGAGAGGGGGCTTGGGTTTGCTCAGAGAAGAGGTGTTCGGGGAGGTGAGGAATTGCTCGGCCACTGCGCGCCAAAGCTTCATGCTTGGCCAGTTCAGTGCAGCACCGTAATTTTTGCTGTTAGGAAGCTTACTCGGATTAAGAGTGACCTCTGGGATGGCAGCCGGAGAGAGACCCGGAGAGACCTCAGTGTGGGGAGATTTAACCCACCCAGACTCTGCACGGTCATCAGAGTGCAGAGGAGAGTGTTCCCTTGCTCCAGCCCCCGTCCCAGGCTCGCCCACCGCTGCGGGCTGACGGTGCCCCGGCCCCCGGCGCTCGGCCGCCCTGGAGAAGCGTTTCCCAATGGGAGCGTTTCCCCGTGGGAGCATTTCCCCGTGGGAGCGGTTCCCCGTGGGAGCATTTCCCCGTGCGAGCGTTTCCCCGCGGACAGCGCCGGGGCCACCGCGGACTCGACCTCCACGGCGCGGTGCCTCGCTCCCTGCCTCTGCCCTCAGCACCTTTCCAGATCGGACCTCGAGTGTGCGAAAAGGGGGAGTGAAAACACCTCCCGACCCTGGCTGCGAGGAGGGGGCCAAGACCCGCGTCCGCCGCCGGCCTTACGCGGCCGACGGAGCTCGGGGCATCCCGGATCCTGCCCTGCTCGCCCCGCTCCGAAACCCTCCCGGTTAATTTTCCCGATCTGTAACTTAAGGAACAAAGCTGGACAAATCTAATCGCCACGCAGACTTTTCAGATTAGTATTTACTGCCGCATAAAAACTGGAGACAACTGCTTCTTTCTCGATTTCTTTCTGCAGTATTATCCCCCTAACTCCAGGGCAGAGTGGAGCCCCCCGCCTCGCCCCTCTCTCTCCTTGCCCAATTGTCCTGAGTGCTTTCTTAGCTGGGCAGGACCGGTTATAAATAAACCAGGGGTATTTTTTAACCTTCGGTATAAATCAGTTGTGTCAGGGATTACAGCTAAATCTTTTCGCTGGAAATTCTTTGAGCGCAGGAGCTTTGTGTGTGTTATGATAGATTCTTAAATGGATACAGATTTATTGCAGAACACAAGGGTGTTGAAGGAAAGGCTTCCAAATCGCGGTTACAACCTCTGCTATGGGAAAGGCAGGATGGCTCCGTGACACCTTCTCCGCGCTTGCGGATGGCATGACAATTCACCTTGCGCCCATTATTAACTTGTTCCAATTAAAGCCCTCAGAAAGGCCGAGTTAATTGAGTATTATATTTTATTAGGAGGGAGGTGTCAAGCTTTGCTCATGAGACTTCATCACCGGCCTAATGGGAGCTGCCCTGCAGGCAGATCTGTAACTGAATAAATTACAGCAAGGCAGGGAAATCAGAATGCTACCATTAAACGCGATGCATTTACTGAAATTCCTCCTCCACTTTCGCAAGAGGCTGTGGAGGTGTGGCTTTAATTAGTTATTTTAATGCAAAGTTAAATTGTTCCCAAAGTATTTTCTGACACAAAGCAGATGCGATGATTAGAAGTTGAGTGAGACTGAAAGGAGTTGGCATCTGTTCCAGGTACATCTATATATTTTAAATTTTCCAATAGAAAGTGAAAAATAATTAGAGCAGTAAATAATAAACATTAAAAACAACGCGATAAATTATCCCAATCCTTAAAATCCCGACTTGCTGAACGGTGGCTCAGGCCAGGGTAAAGCGCAGCTCTCCCGGGACTTTAATTCACGAGGTACGGATTTGTTGACATAAACAGTTAGGAATTGGGCTTTCTGACTCGCTACGGCCAAGCGTTCATTACCTAAAGCCACGGGCGCTTGGAGCCTGCGTTTCATGTTGTCACATTTCCTTGTCAAACCCGGGAATTCCTGCATTTTATGAGGAAGGAAGAAAGTTAGGTGACTGCGGCGTGTTTGCTAGCCAGCAAGCACTGGAGTTTGATCTCGACCGGGAGCCTCGCCGCCGGCCGTGGGAGGCCGGGCAGCGCCGGGGCAGCGGCCCCGGGCTCGGCGCGCTGCCGGCGGGGCTGCGGCGGCGCCGCCCCCGGGGAGGCGGCAGCCCCCGGCCCGCGCCCTGGGGACCTGCTTCTCATTAGCGCCGTCTCCGCCGAACGAGCCGCTGCCGGCTGCGAGGGGCCGGGCCGGCTCCCGGCACCGGCTGCCGGCAGCGAGGGAGGCACCGCGGCGCGGGGCTCCGCGCGGGAGCCGCCACCTGCTCCGCGGCGGCGGGACGGAGCCGGCGGCCGGTGGGAGAGCGGCCGGGGCTGCCTCCGGGCCGCCGAGGGTCCCTGCTCCCTCCCCGGGCCCGGCGGCTTGCGGGCGGTCCCCTGCACGTAGACGCGTCCGGGTCGGAGAGGGGAGGGGTTCCAGGCACCCACGCGAGATACCACCACGCGCGCGTCCGCTCGTGTTGGCCCATATCTGCCGATTTTCCAATGTATATATACATATATACTGCCTGTGCCGTGCGAACACGGTCAGAAGTGTCACAGGCACCCGTCAGTGTGATTCGTGCACATACTGGGGGGGAACGTGATTTTTTTCTTTTCTTTTTTTTTTTTCCTTTCTTCTTTTTCTTTTTCTTTTTCTTTTTCTTTTTCTTTTCCTTTTCCTTTTTCTTTTTCTTTTTCCTTTTCCTTTTCCTTTTCCTTTTCCTTTTCCTTTTCCTTTTCCTTTTCCTTTTCCTTTTCCTTTTCCTTTTCCTTTTCTTTTTCCTTTTCTTATTCTTATTTTCTTTTTCTTTTTCTTTTCCCGCGTAATAGACACGCAGGGGAAGAGGAGGCAGAGACTACGTAGGGCAAAGAGTGACATAGGACGACCAAGCCGGGGGCAGCGCAGAGGCCCACCCCCCCCCCCCGGCCGGGAATGAGTCCCGGGACAGGCACTCGTCACCCGGCTGCGCGGATCCCCGCGCAAGGAGCGAGGGAGTCCCGGAGCAGCTCCGGTGGATCCATGTCACACAGACCCCAGGTTTACTCGGATAGGAAAGATGTTTTTTTTTCTTTCTGAAGACCATATTTCCCCCGTTATTCAATGGCGATTTATTTTCCCTGGAGACTAACATGTATCTCGTAAAAAAAAAAATGCGGGTATATTTCCCCACGGTTCATAACTACCACAAAGATTTGAAAGAGCCCTTTCCCGGGGGTCATTTTCTGAAGTCAACCTACTTTCGGTAGTGCCCACATTTTTGCATAGGAAGTCTCTCTCTAAAGATAAAAACAAAGTAATTACTTCGCTTTTTCCCTTGCAGAGCAGAGGAGACAGTTTTTAAGGAAAATGCACTAAAGGTCTCAGGAAAACTACATCCCTCATCTCCGCACTCGCGAATCTGGGAGCGAACTGCTGTATAGCTCATACTCCTTTTCTGTGTGAAACACCGCCGTGGGAAGAGGGTGGGTTTCAGGTCTTTTCTTGTTGTTGGGATTTTGTTATGGTTTGTTTTTGACTCTCTTCGCCCCTCGATGTGTGTTTCCCACCGTAATCCATAAGGCATTCGGCGGGTGCTAGCAGCAGTTCCCAACTAGTTGCACGAAAGGAATAAAAATCTTTCCATCCATTATATTTCAGTCTTTTAACACCAGGGCAATTCTGTCCCTGCTGTTTTAGTGGAAATACCGGTCTATAAAGCTGTAACTGCAGTATATTTTAAAATGCTACCAAATTTTTTAAAGGGGATTGGAATAATTTTGCTTTGCTTGGGAAGGAAAAAGTCTCGAGCCGTGTACGTACGATTAATGTTTTATAACACTGTTCAAGGAAATTAAAAACATTCTGTGATAGTCTTACTGTACAGGCAGGTCTTTTTTGGCAAAATGTTCTGTGTATGTATTTCTTAGATTGCTGTGTTTTTGAATAAGCAAGAATCTCGTAAAGAAAAAAACATGCTCCTTAAAAGTATGCGCTACTCGTTTTATTAAACTGATTATGCCAGCGTTCAACTCAAAGTTTGTTTTAAGTAGGAATATTTTCCCAGACGTGTAATGGATTGCTTGAAAACAGAATTCTTTGCTTTTTAATGACCTGTAATGGCCAATTCATTTCAAGTGCGCTTATCAAGGTGCTGTGTTAAATAACAAACCGGTTCTTGAAAACAAAAAAGTCATAATGAAAAATAAGCAGTTAGAATAATCTCCCATCTCCGAGCCAAAAAAATGCAATAAAATTAATTTAAGACTGTCAAAACATCAAAGCTGAGAAAAGGAGCTGCTAAAATAATGTCTCTTGATAAGGAAATAATAAAAACACACCAAAAAATGTCTACTCAATAAACTCCACTGGATTTGGGGGTCTGTGCTATATTTTATTTGGTGATGAAAGCACTTTGATGTCACTGTATTCCAAACAATTATTATTATAATTTTAAACAACCTGGTGTTTTCCATTACTAACGGCTTACGCTTTGAAGTTACACCTCATAATTTCTTAAATTAAATAAATCATTTTAAGTTTGCACTGGGAGCCTTTTAATAGCAGAGAAAGGAATATCATTATCTTATTGAGAGGCAATTGCAGTGGCTCCAGTTTGGCTGTAGCTGGGGGCAAAGTGGTGCACTATAACAGACATACTTTATTAGCCTCCCATAACTCTTGAAAGAACATTTTTATATTTTCTTTGATTCCCCCTCCCCCCCTTGTTTTAAAGCTGTCCCAACCTTTAATTACTGCCTAATATGAAAAGCATTATTTTTTAATGCTGTGTAATTTACCAGAGGCAATAGGCCAAGTTAACAATTGTTTATTAGGGTTGCTGTTTCACACAGGGCAAAGAATGCTGTTCCAAACCCAACTTTTCATGGGTGGTTGCACTAATTAATACAGTGTCTGAGACTCCTAGGGGGTTTTTAATATTAAAGCCTATGGGGCGGAACGGTTTTTAGAAGTCCAGCTCCTGCTGACGTCCTCCTCCCCTCCCCGGTGATTTCTGCTGCTTTCAAGCTGTTTTGATCCGAGGGAAAAGTCGGCGGGCAGGAGGGGAGCGCCCCCGCGCCGCCCCGGCCCCGCGCTGCCCCGGCGGGGCGGCCCCCGCGCCCCGGGGGGAGCCAGCGCCTGCCGGGGCGGGCGCTGCCCCCGGCGGCTCCGCGCTGCCCCGGGGGCTCTTTTCCCTCGCCCAAATTTGATTTCCTCCCCTCTTCCCCCCCGCCTCCCTGCCCAAGGCAGCGCTGTGCCCATCGAAGCGCCCCTGTTCCCCGCGCCGCCGGGGGGCTCCGACACCCCTGTGCCCCGGCTGGCGGCCGAGAGACGTGGGACATCCATCAGCTTGATAAATGGGGGTTACTCACTCCTGTTCTCCCGGCTAGTTTATTTTCTTAAACTACCGGGCAAAAAGCGTAATGACGGAGCGGACAAACACACTAACAAACAGACGACAGCTTTATGGATGGTACTCAGCTCCGAGGGCTGAGGGGTGTTAAAATTGGTGCTCTGCCGCCTTTGCCCCTTCCTGATCCAGCTCGGCTCTCCTTAGCTCCTTCAAAAAAAAAAAAAAAAAAAAAAAAAAAAAAAAAAATCGACTGTTTTTTAAAGGAGGAGGCACCTATGGATTTATTTGTTTTACGGGCTGACCAGGGCTGTTCTGCTTGTTCCCTCCGCCGTTAGCTCAGCTCCTTTGCAAATCTAATCTGCCCAGCTCCCTTGCTATTTTTCATGTTGGACCCATGAGTTTCTCCTCTAAGCCTTTCTCCTTTTTGATGTAGCGAGTCAATTGAAGAATGTTGGTCTCGGTTATCAATCACCCAGCTGGGGCTTAAAGGGCTCGGGCTAATCAGATTTAATTGCTCATGTAGCGCCACTCCTGCCCTGGGCCACGACCGACTTGCTCAATTAAACCCCAAATACCTGCAATCAATAAATAAGGAATGACAACACGTTTAAGGGATTTATCCAGCAAAGGAATTGAACTGGAAACAGATTACAACCCAAAAGGCCCTTTTGTAATTAAATGTACACCTCTTACAGAGGGAAAAGCTATGTTAAAAAAAGAAAAGAGAGAGAGAGAGAGAGAAAAGAAAAAAAAAAATAGAGAGAGCTTATTTCCTTCGGCTTGGAGGAGAGATGTGGGCGCTGCCTTCTGAGAAGCTATTCCTGATCATTTATTAGCTTATTTATAGCGCGGCCGCGGCAGCCTGCTCCGCTCGGGAGCGAGCCGTCTCCGTCCCTGCCCCTGCAATAGGCGGCCGCTGACTCGTGTTTCCGCTCAGACGCGTGTGTTTTCTGTCTAAACACCCTGTATAGAGACGAGAGACGTCGTTGCTTTTGACGATGTGAAAATGTTAGTCCCTATCACCTTAAAAAAAAAAAAAAAAAAAAAAAAAAAAGAAAGAAAAAAGAAAAAAAGAAAAAAGAAAAAAAGAAAAGAAAAAAGAAAAGGAGGTGGGAGGAAGATATTTGCTTTCCAGCCACTTGTTTCGAGTATGCTAATAATTGAGTGCGATCAAATCGCGCTGATCATGCACAAATAATCAGTTTTTGCATATTTGCCATGCCCCCCCCTTTTTTTTTTTTTTTTGATAGTGGCAAATACAAGGAAGCTCCACAATTAGTAATAATAGTTATTAAAATAAATACTTCAGACAATCCACGCAAATTATTGCCCAGGATTTCAACAGTAGCAGCTGCTGTCTTTTTTTAGAATTAGATTGTAAAATTGCCTCTTCAGCGGATCTCTTGTCAGTGCTCAGGGAAGGGGCCACAAGGGAGAAGAAAGAGAAGGGCGGTGGAAGCCCGTCGCTCACCCGAAGCATCCGCGAGCGAGATGCTCCTGCTCTGGAGCACGCTGCACCGGGGTGGATGTGTTAAGGCTTGTGATTTGCGGATACTTCGCTTAGCTCTGCTTCCAGCAATTGAATGCGGGGCTCTTGGTGACTCAGTGAGCTCCTTGCTCTGTTTGGGGGTGAGGAAGGCAGCCAAGCTGGGCTAGAAAGCAGTTCAGCTGGGACCATGTTGAAAAGTTGTTGCTTATCTCCAGTCCAGGCTCGGGGATGGCACTGCAGCACACAGTAGCCCTGGGGAAGGCTTGAGCTGGGGGAAAAACTCTGAGGGATTTTTTTTTCTAACTCCTCTCCCCCAACACACCCCTTTCACTGAACAGCTTAAATCTGAGCCTTACCGCAGTTAAACCTGTTAAATCTGTCAATTACTCCACAAGTGATCATCTTGTGGACCATCACCCACAAGCTGTAGGTGCTGAGGGGGGTGCTGGTAGGACTTCTAGGCCCTGTGCTGCTATTCCCTCGCTCCCACCAGGGGACTGACGAGTATGACTCTATTCCAACCCACCTGCCTGTGGAGTTGCCACTCCAGTCATTCAGGCTGAGATTGGTGACTGCTCTGTAAGACAATCTTTGTGGGAATGAAGGTGAAATCTTCATAAAAGTTAAGGTGTTGATTAAAAAAAAAAAAAAAGAAAGAAAGAAAGAAAGAAAGAAAGAAAAAGAAAAATCCCTCAACTGTCAAGGGAGTATTTCTGTAAGGACTTCTGTTTGTTTGTTCCTTAGCCTGGTTTCCTAAGGAAGCTGGGATTATATGATCAAACTGTTACAGCCTTTTGAACTCCTGGGCCAACTTCAATCAAAATTGACAAGAGGGCAGAGGTCTCAGAAATAATCAGGTTGCTATGATTTTTTTTTTTTTTTTTTTTTTTTTTGAAAATAGGCTACTGGATAGCAGATAGACAGATCTTGTTAAAGCCCCAGTAAGGCTGTAACCAGAGCTCAGCTCTTAAGAAACACCAGAGAAACTGCATGAGAGAGGCACACGCTACAAATATCCCAGCAGCTTGTATCTTGGATGCTAGAGAGTGCAGCTAGGAGTGCCAATTAAAAATAAATGAAAGGAAAAAAAAAGTTTTTTTGTGTTTTGTTTTTTGTAGTCATCTTTTGTTGCCACTTTCTGAACCAAACTGCTCTTTGGCTTGAGGAGCAAAGGGTAGATGTAGGCACAAGCAGAGTCTTCTGGGACAGTTCCTGAACTGTGGTTGACAGCATCATACAGGGCCACAAACTATATCTCCTTGGGCTGCCTTGAAGAAAGGCTGGGGCTTGGTAGTGACTAGGTCCACATCTTGTCTTTAAGAGATTGATCCAGATCCTGACAAAGCAGCAATGAGGAGAGAAAGAATGGAAATTCTCCTAGCTGCTTTGACAAGCTTTGCAACAGGCTCTTGACAACTTTTTTTAAGTATTAAGAATAATCAGGGAACAAATAAAGAGTTTTATTTTAGACTATGAATTACTAGCTGATAGCTTTGCCTGTAAGAAGGCATCTTTGTTCTCACACTCTTTATTCAGTCTGAAAAACAGTTCTATTAATTCACAATCAGTGAATTGAATCAATGACACAATCAGTACTCAGCTGGATGTTACACGGGCTTGCTTTTGAAGCTGCTGTGTGCTGCCACACTTCCAGGTTTAGGCAGATGGTGCCAGTAAGAGGGTGTGTGGCACGGCAGACAGGCAAACAGACCCATTCATGGGAGAAACTTGACTTCCTAGCCCAGAGAGTGCATGATTCAAAAACTCTGTAGCAAAGTGCAGCAGCCAGTCAGTCTTTCTACACTGCTACAAATGCAATGAGACCTTCCCTGGCAAGCCCAGTGCAGAATGAGACATTTCCTCCTTGCTGATGCCAAGTCAAACTGGGCCAGATTGGAATAGCTCAGCTAGCCAGGTTGCCAGCTCATGGCTGTCTCAGAATCTGAGCTGTCATTTATAAAAATAAAAACACAATGGTTTTGTTGTCATTGACAATACTCCCAGCACTGACAGTTCTGTAAATAAATATAACCTGAACAAGATGTGAAAGATTCTCTACGCCTATAGCAGGTCCTAATCAACTTGAGGAGAGTGAGTTGTTCTACTCCATGTCACTGGGGTGTTGATTCTGAAGCATAAGGAAGGCAGCCAAGTTAGCAGGAATTTCATTGCCCATAGGAATTCAAGATTTCAAGCATTTGAATGACTGGCATCTAACTTCAGCATCATACATATCCAAACTGGGGATAAGCTAAAGGAAAACTTAAGAAAAATAGAACAAGGGAAAACAAATACAACTAGATTCCTTCCAGAGCACACAGCTGCCTATGCATACTCCAGTTAATCCCTTCTGGCAGATTTCCTTCCCCCCCCCCCCCCCAATATGACCATTTCCCTTCTTTCAAGACTTTTGGTTGTCAGGGGCAGGGAAGGAGAAGGAATGAAAACAGACTATGAATGTCTGCTGTATGTAAAACTGGAATAATCTAAAAGCACTTCAAATGCAGAGCATTGCATGGGAAGAGAGAGATGAAAATGCCTCATGAAGCCAGCTGTGGGGAGACTAAATAGTGGCCTTACTAGAAGGTATAGAAATTGGGGTGGGATCTAGTTTGTGGAGGAGTAGCAAAGGTCAAACTTCAAATCCCACAACATGAAGTAGAAACAGCAATGAATTCAAAACACAAAACTCCCATAAATATCTAGGGCAGTACATTTATTCAATACCTAAATTCTCTCCTATAAACCATGTGAACAGAAACATTAAGCATATTAGAAACAGTATTGGTGGGCTTTAACTTCGACTTCACACATGTTCAGATTTGACCAAGTAAGATCCAGTCCTTCCAGTTGTCTTGATCTTAAACAGGGAGCCTTGTGAATCTGATATCCCCCATATGCCAGTTTTATGTACTGTGCTGTTTCATTGCGAGATTACATATGTTATAGGAGATAAGACACTGTCTGTAAGGCTATTGCCCAGCAAGTGTTTTTTCTGCCCAGAACTGTTCCTAACACAGCTCTCAATAAGTAATAATATGCAGAGAGGTAACTACAGAGAGACACCATATGAGGACATTGCTGTAGAGGGAAAAAAAGATGCTTTCTTAGAAATCCCAATGCACTGTCTTCAGGGTACATAATTTACTCCTGGGAGCTAGCAGTTGGCTTTATCATTCTGATCTCTAGGAGGACAGACCTAGATCCTCACCTTCTTGCTGCTCATACCAAGTAATCTGCCAAAAAAAGTCAGGAGGAGTCAAGGCTTGTTTGCCTCTAAGCTCAAGGGATATTACTCTTACATAGCCTGTTTGAGGGGCTAGGAAATTGTTCCCATCTTGTGCAGCTAGAATAACAGCAAGGTGGATTCCAGCCCCTATCCCCACTCACTTCCCAAACTCATGAAATGAAGAAGTGCACTACTGCAGAGAAGTTGAAACATAGGGTTTATTTCCACTGTAGTCTTCTCCCTTAATAGCACTCAGGCTCTGTGCTATGGAGGATTTAAGACGTTACTGCCTCCAGCTGTCTGCCTCGCCCCACTCCCAAAAGTTGGCAGAAGTCAATATGCGTCTTTACTTTAGCTGTTCCAGTTCAGGATTTGCTTTATTAGCTTAAACTGTTGAGGAGACCAAAAGTTGATTATGCATTGCCTCTAGGAAGCAAAGCACCAAAGACAGAATCCAGTCAGCTCTTTTGGCACTTTTAAGAGAATAGACCCATATGTATATTTGCTTCTGCTCTTCATAAATTAAAATGTATCAACCTTGACAAATGCAACAATAATTTTTACTCCTAGAGACCTTCAATTGAAGCTACTGGGCTTTACTTCTTTACTATATCACAAGAGTACACAAATGGCTAAGGGCTGCCAACTTCACACTGGCTGGGTAATATTAGACATTCCTTGGACTCACGTGGCTGCATTTCAGGGTTGGACTGGAAGCTAAGACATAACCTGTAATAACTGAGAAGGGATGACAGAAAAGACTACTGGATCACTGATTTTTCTTTATTACTGCTCTGAGAGCATCCTCAGACCCCCCAAAGAGTTCTGTTGGACTGGATTTTAAGATATCATCACCCATGTGAGATAGCCTTGGTGGAAAGAAAAGATTATCTTCTTTTTTTCCAGAAGATAGCTCAGGCAAATAAAGAATGTGGAACTTACCCCAGTCACCTGAGAGTGCACAGCAGAGTCCCATCAATGACATACTTGTTGGACTAAAGCTTTTAATGGCCAAATAGGCATACAGTAAATCTCAGTGCGCAAGGTCCTGCACTCTGCTAACTGGGAAGAAAAAGAAAATCTCATCTTTTTGCTTTCATTTCTGCAGAGATTTAATAGCTGAAAAGCTGTTGTGAGCTATCACATTGGTTAGAGTTCACTGCTTTCACTGTAGTATATACCAGCATAACACTGAACTCTGCTCATCCAAACAAAAACCAAAGTGTATTTCATTGAAAATAATCTATTTCTGGTGTCAGAGGATAGCTATCAATTCAGGGACTCAATCTGGTTCGGCCTGAAGTCAATGGCAAAGCTATTAATAATGGCAAGATCAAGTCAGTTCACTAATTTGCTAAATTCCCCATCATTAGCATGAATTAATGAGATCCTACTGGAGCTGCCTTTTGGCTGTGGGTGAAACGGAACATGCCTGGCAGCACATCAGCGTTAGAAGGGAGGCCAGGGAGGAGCAGGAGTGGTTTGGGGGGAGGGAGATGAGCAAATGGAAGACGCTTAATGCAGTCCAGATGGAAAAAATTGACCCTGACTTCACCAGTCAGGCAATGGCCATAGCCAAGCTGTTTCCTAGTGAGGGGAAAAACTAGAGAGGCTCAAGTAGCAGACAAAAAATCAGCTCAGATAAAATAAAACAGCAATTCTCTTTGCCCCCAAAATGATCTTTCACCTAAAACATGAAGCAAAACACACGTTTTCCCGCTTCTGCTCAAAATTGTCCAGTTGTTTCTCCCTTCTCACTTTCTTTAAAGCTTCTAGGAGCAGAAGTGCCAGTGCGTGAAGTGGAAAGTCAGGCTCACTCTCATGTCCAGTGTCATCCTGAACTAAACTTATATGAAAATTTTCATACAGAAATCTACTTTGTACAGAAATTTACAGTGCCAAAAGGGTCATATAAAGTTTGGAGATGCATCCAAAGAGATGTTAAACGGAACTTAATTGAACATGACTGTCATCACTAAATAGGACACATCATTTTGAGCCTAATGGATTCTGCCAAGCCTAACAGCAGATATTGTTGCTCTGTTCCTTGAGATGGTGATGGCAGTTTAACTGTCCATGAGTCACAGAGATAACAGCTATTACATGAAAAGAATGTACAGGAAAGAAAGGATGTTCCTGTCTGACGCATGTATCTGCTTCTAGTGCCATCACACAGACAATGCCAGGCTAATCCTTGAATATGATCCTTTAATGGTGGCAGCTCTAACGTCTTTGTAAAATTAATTGGGTAAACGAGAATATTTACTTTTCTTTATTTTTACTGCCTATATAGCCAAATGCATATATTTCCATCTGAGGCAGCCAGACAACCTGAAAATAATAGCTCAAATCAAATGCATAAAGAACATTTAAAAGACTGCTTTGTTTCATTTAGTGGTATTATGACAACAATGCAGTAGCTCTGATATAACATCCTAACTGTACTGGGAAAGGACCTTAGAAGAAATGCGTGTGAGTAGCGAATCCTGTGATGGGAACTCAGAACTGCCCAGGAAAAGCCCAGCAGTTATTTTTACAGACTCGGTTGGTCGTCTGACCATTTACTGTGTTTCAGACTTTGACTAGAAATCTCCTCCCGAGCCATGCCTTACATCAAACCAACTTCCAACTGTGTGGGAACTGTGGACTCCCTGAGCAGTGGGTGTAGAGATGACCTTTGCAATCTCTGAAGCTAGTCCAGCCTCTGGACAATTACCATAAGTGACATTAGAGCCATGACGGTAGTGAGCTGAAAGGGAACAGCCTATTAAAATATTTCACGATGGCAAAATACCAGTAAAAAATGGACTGTCATAATGTGCTTCTAACTAAATATTGAGTGCCTGCCCTGCGCTCAGCAAGAGTAAACCTTAATAAATATGATCCAGATCCTGCCCTTCCTCTCACCAAAAGCAAAGGCAAGCCACTGAATCTTTAAATACTCAGTGTATCCCCTTGAAAATAGCAATGGCTAATCTGGCATACCAAGTATAAGTGAACACATTCTTTTCTGGTTGTTCCATAACATGTAGTATTAATTCACTGATGGTTAAAGAGTGGAGCAGGATGAAATACACAATGTGGACTCTTACCTATTATTTTAAGCATCTATTTGTAAATCTGTGTCTGTGCCCTTCAGATTATTATTATTCAAAATGCTAGTCAATCATTGACAGGGAAAAAATAAAACATATTAATTCTATCAGAATTTTAAAAGGCATCATTAAATACTCTCCACTTAAAAAAAAATCCTTTTTCAGGCAGTGTACTCCACTCACAGAGATAAGAAGTGCTTCCCATATACCATCCATTTACTTTGTAGTTCACTTCTAATGGGCAGTTTGGTGAAAGGTACTTTCCAACATGCATTTAAAGTGATCCGTTCAAAAGATAAGTAAATTGCAGCTGTTCATTAAACCCAGCACTTCACATTGTGCTGCAAACATATATTTAACCAGGAAATGCTACTGTAGGTTCTTACTGCTTTTTCTCCCTCTCTGAGATCTAGAAAACGTTACGATTCATCATCATTTCCAAAAGTGTTCAAAAATTACAGGCCAACCCTGACAGCAAAACACTAGGGGCTCAGGGAAGTGAATAAACCAAAGGGTATTTCAAACATTTTCCATACAGCTACTCTTGCTTGTTCCCGGTTCCTTTTGATCATTGTTTACAACAGTAGCTCTCTTTAAAAGGAAACAAAGCTTTTGTACTGAAGCTATTTCACAGTCCATGTGCTGCAGCAAAATTACTAATTTTCTAGGAAGGGTTAAGTAGGGGCCAAACACTAAAGTGCATTGTAGTAGAGCCATCAATGGCTTTAAACTTGTATACACGTAAACACAAAAAGCTAGAAGTTATTACTGTTTCTTTCAAAGGTCATGGTTTTGCCTATATAAAGCAGCAGTCCAAAGTACAAGAGCTAGTTCACACAGGCAGGACTCTGCAGTCATCTTTGTTTTCCGTCCTATTTTCAGATTTATGGAAATGCTGCCCTGCATGACGATGTTCAGCTGCCAGATAGGGCTTTGGCGGTAACCTGGTCATGTATATGTAAAGAAAGAAATGCCCCCTCTTGCTTTCCAGTACTCAAAATTCAAGCAAATACTAGCATTCCCTGAGATCATATAACATGCTGGGTGTATATGTGTGGGGGATGACAACCTTTTCCAAGTTACTAGAACTTAAACTCTTGCCCATTGTAGCGATGGAGAGCTATATTGCCTCAGAAGAACCAGGAGGTGCCCTGCTCTACCTTGGAGGTGGGCTGCCAACTACTCCGTTGCTTTAAGATGTGTGAATCATAGCCCCTTGGCACAGAAGTGACTTCATGGCAGAAATACCCCTAATAGGAGGTGCGCTAATGCTGCGTATTCCCCAGTGGAGGACTGGTATTCTGCGTGCCTTATATGCAAGCAAAGAAAAATGAGTGGGTGGGCTCTAATTAGAGGCCATGAAGAATCTAGGCCCCCAAATACTCAAATAGCTCCACAATCCACTTATTTCACTATTTCTTTTACCTCCTATCAATGGCAACATTAATTATTTTGGGGAGGGAGTCTGGTCTCTCCAGCTCTCCTTTCCAAAGCAGAGTAATGCCACATTCCCAGAGGTGCAAATATTGAATGGACTGTGATAACTGCTCCTTTACGCTCTTCCTGAACCTATATGATGAGGCTCCTGCAAATCTGCAGGGTCTGTAGGGCTCTTCAGTCAAGTCCGGGTGTTTTATAAGTCATGTAACATTTACAAAGCCCCATCTTTTTCATGTTGCTTTGAGTTAAACCTTACTTACAGTAAGGATATCCTGGAGGAAGAAATTAAGATTATTATTGTCTTAGATGCTTCTTTATGAAACTTTCTTTTTTTTTTCTTGTTGAGCTTGAAATACTTCAACAAACAAAGCAAAATAAAGTATTTTTTAGGATATTTTAGTATTTCTATTTCCTGTTAAAGTGAGGATGTGCAGAGACATAATGAATATGAGAAGTCATCAAGAGAAAACAAAAACCAAACCAAAAAAGCCAGTTGAATTCTAATGGAACCTTTAAGAGGAGTTTGGTGCCAATTCTGGATAAAAATGGCTCCAACCCAAAACATTACATACCACTCTGAATGAGGTTTTCATAAATCAGAGTTTGGCTTAGGATCTATGTTTCACAGCTGGCCTATGTTATACGTAGCTTCTGTCACAGGCCAAAACAAGAACCCGGGCTCTGAACAACCCCCGGACAGCGGCAGGGGGTGCAAGATCAGGTGAAGACCTGGATTTTGTGGCTCTAACCAGTCTCTCTAAGGGACGTGAAGGTCCGCAATCCTAGCTGATTTATTCATTGCTTTAGTAATAACGAATTGGTGAAAACAGAAAGAAAAGTGCCTCTTTCTCTGAGAAGAAAGCCTTTTATTTATTTATTTATTTATTTTTTATTATTATGTTATTCATTCATTAATGTCAGTATCTGGAGAACAACCTGGAGAATCTCTGCAGCCACGAATTCTGTATGGTGTTTCTACTACGAGTGGAAAGGAGGGAGAAGAAACTTCTCTGTGAAGACATTATGTCTGCATACGTTTTATTTTCTCTGTTTGAGTTTTAAATGCTTAAAGAGGTGTAGAGCTGTAGAAAATATATTACATCATATTTGGGTTGTATTTACAGCTAGCTGTAATTCCCTACAAATTCAGCTCTGCCCGAGATAGAAGTAGTGGAGACTGGTGTAGATGAGACAGAGCCCACAAGTAACATTTATGGGAATAATTTCCCCTTTAGAGAATGGGATTAGCGGTGCAAGGCCCAGAATGAAAGAGGGACATATCAGTGGCAAGGAAAACCTCTTTCGTTCATTTGTGGTTCTGAAAATTTGATGAGATGGTTTAGGAGAACAATTATATGATGCAAGACTGAAGCTTGAGATGTTAAGGTGGATGGAAGCACTCTTGGGAGACAGGGAAAGAGCAAAAGGGCTAAGAAAGACTCATTTCCCAGGAGCATCCTGCTACTCTGTGCTTTGGCTAACAGCTTGGCCAGGGAGCTGGGGAGAGGGGCTGTATCACTGTAACTGGAGCTGTGAGAAACTTCTCTTTTTAAGCATTTAATCATGTGAAACTTGACTAGTGTTGGGGTTTTATTGCAAATTTTAAGCAAGCCCATACTGGTTGAAAGATACACTGTGACCTGCTGAGTCTAGCTGGTAGCTCTGTGATTTCGGTGGGAAGTCTGAGTTTTAGTTTCCTCACAACATGTAAGGCACAGGGCGGGAAAGAAAGAAGAGTGGACTCCCAGTTACCCCTTGCTCAGACTGAAAAGGTTTACTCTGCTTTGCCCATTTTGCTTTGCAGCTACCAACTTAGCCCTGATTACTGGATCTTCTCTATGTCCACTGCATTTTTGTGTAAACTATTTGTTTTTCATTGTTCTCCATCCTAAGTCCTACTGGATGGAGAAAATCACTTGAGCAATGCAGAAAGGAAAGAAATAGACTGGAAGTCAAAAGACTTCCTTTGGGTCCAATAAGCCATGATTACCATGAACCCTTGGGCCAATTAAAACATCAGGTAGAGTATCAGCCACACCTGATTTGGAGGGATATAATGTTATTACCAACATTTATGAAACCATCATCTGTAGATCATGGTTAATTGTTTTAAAGTAGTTCACTAGTCTGTTCAATTCAGAATAAAGTGTAAAAACTTTGGTTCCATAAAATGCCAGCATTAAGTAATAAGTAGACTGAACTCCTCTTGGTCGTATTATGCTACCTTTAATCCATTCACGTTATGGGCCAAGTTTGTTCCTGCATGTTTGTATCTTTAATTGATTGCGGGAGCTATTAATCATAGGTAAGTGTGATAATGTTTAGACAGCTCTTTGATTTAGGGATGCTATTAGTAGCGTCAGAGTTTGTGTCTGCAATTAATTGCTCCTGGGGTTTTGCAACCTATGATCAAGTAGTGGTGCAAATATCAAAGAATGACTTAAAAACACAATAAAACAAAACAAACAAAACCAATCAACTTCAGAGTTACATCCCTCTATTCACAGAGACTCTACAATGTATTAGTAAGTAATTATTTCTGTCTTATGTGTACAAGTTGTAGAATAAACCCTCAGTGTCCTTTTCAGCTTCTGGAGCTTGTGAAAGATATGATCAAAAGTAGGGAAGGTGACTAGAAGGACTCTGCCTGCTGAAAGCTAATTAGATCTCCTTCTGAATTACTCTTTAACAAGGACCAAAGAGTAAGTTGAGTAACTAATAGCATTGATCCCATTGTGACTAGGATCCTGACAAGATCAGAACTGCCTGATTCTATTCAAATTCACCACAAATCTGGATTCCTGTTATAATAACAAGGTATCTCTGTAGCTAGGGAATTTCTCAATTCTTAAGTGCAGATATTAAGAGTGTTTAGGCTGGATCAGTTCTTCAGTAGAAAACCAGGCAAAGAAAATGACAGAAAAAAAAATGTGTGTCTTTAAGGATTACTATTCATTTGGAGTTAGTATCTAGTAAAAGGATTGGGAGGTGGTTCTGGCTGTACGTGATAGGCAAAAGATAACTCTTTTCGAGGTGCATTTGGTCTTTTAAAGATCTGACATTTGAAGTCTGGAAGTATTAGATGCACTGAACGAAGACAATTCAAATGCAGATAACTACATCTTGCTTACTCCAAACTCCTCCCAATTACTTAAAGTGACTTTTCAGACTGCAAGGTCTTTAGGACAAGAATTTGCAACAACACTATCAATAAGTTTAATATTAGTTTTCTCACCCCCTATGCTTATTCTTATAAAGGTTGCTGTCATTAACAAACTATTACATTCCATCCCAGAAGCAGCTGCATCCCAGCCCAGGATGAAATAATATGTTTCTGTAGGGTTCATTAGAATCAAACCCTAAAATGTAGTAAGTTGCTGTTGTTCATGTTTTGTGAAATGGTGCTGCACTTTTGAATGCCTTTTTCCCTCTGGGGACATTGCCATCAAGGTGACTGTACCTGCTTCCAGCACCAGATTAAGAGCAGTGGAGAAAATGGAACAAAACAGAGGTTTTCAAATTCTATGCTGATGTCTAGCTGCCAAGGGAGCCTGCCGAGCTCAATTCAAGGACTAATCCATGACCATCACTCTACTTCAATAATTGCAGAACATTAATGAGTCTGTTTCCTTGTTACAGAGCTCAAAATAAGAGCATTGGCATTCCGATTTAGCAGGGAACTTTTAAAGTCTTAGCCCAAGGATTGTAAGACGAATGGATTTTTTTTTAATTAACTTTGCATTCAAAACTTGTGTTAAACCATCTGTTCTCATGCAAGGGGGTAAGGGAGGGGGACGCTAGCCACAGATTTTCATCAGCAAGCTGTTAAATTAGTCCCTTTACTTCACAGGGCTTGTTTTATTCAATCTGCCTTTATTAAGAACACAGGTTTGATTCTGCAAGGAACAAATTCTTCTGGTTCTTTAAGGAAAATGGTTTTAAGCAGGGTTTTATTAGGTTGCATTACTGGATAAGCGATACAACATGTTACCAGCGTGAATCATCTGATTTAGAGTGACAAGAAAAGAACTTTAAAAATACCCAGAGCCAAAACATTGGCAGGGCAAGGGCTAACAGGGCCAGATTTGATCTGCTTTTGCAAAGTTTTTCTGTTGCAATTGGTAGTAACTGTCTAGGGCTTTTAGATATTTTGACTAAGTCTCCTTACTATCCCTACAATAAGAGGCAGAGAAATTAGGGCCAGACTGTAAGTCTTCTAACCAGATTGAATAGTTACAGGGAAGTCAGCAGGACTGCTGAGGGACTGAAGTATGATCTGGGAGGAGGTCTAACACTATTTCATCCTGAGAGGAAAGAGGCATACACAGGTCACCTCACCTTCGTAGCCAGCCGGGACTATGTCTTACAGCACAGTCATTTTCTTTCTCCACCTCAGTTCTGCTGGTATAACCTCAGTGAACTGCTTGTGCTTATCTGGGAGCAAACAAGGGCATTTAAAAATCTCCACCTTTAAAATGATGCTGACTTAAGCCAGATTGGGTGAATATAACACACTCGAGAGGCGTGATTGAAAATCCTCAGCTTGTACTCTGCATTACGATTCTTTTTGTTTGCAAGAATCAAGTGTTTTGTGCAGTGATCTGGCAGTTATTTGGATAACTATATATAGTAGCAGGTACAGAGAATACTCATAGAAGTAGAAATTTTATTTCTTAATCAAAAAAGAGGTGTAGGAGAAACCTATTCCTAAGACATATATTCTGCTATATGAGGACAAAATGCATCTTCTCCCTGCCAGCTGAAAGCACCTCTTCACCTCTTACACTGAAGACAGAGTGTGAAAGATGCGTGGATAGAACTGCACGTTCAAAGATACCTCAGGGAACCTAAAGAGCAGAAAGAATATTTTAATGAAAATCTCATAACAAAATATGGCAGTTTGACATGCCAAATTTGATAGGTATCAGTCTTAAAAAAACGCCCCTCACAAACATGACAACAGGTATCTGCCTGATATCTTGTTAGCCTTAGAGTCTAGCCTGGAATTAGCTCCTTGCCTATACTGAAGTCTTGAGACTGAAATGAGCTTTTATTCCTGAAGTAAACTCCTAGAGGAAGAAGTCCTGAAAAAAATGATGAAAACTGCTTAACCTAAATTTCAAGGCAATCAGATTTTCTAAGATACAGCAAACCTCTCTATTAAATTGTCAAGTTATGCTCTAAACTATGTTGAAACCTTTTCTCCTCTAGTAAGGACTACATAGCTTCAGTCTTCTGATTGAATTGAGCTATCAAACTGCTAAAAAAAACCTCTCTGGAAATCAATTTATAGTCTTAGTCCCACCATCACCCAGAGGATTTAGCCCAATCAGTTCCCCCTACTTGCCCCAAATTAGCCTTACAGCCAAAAGCCTGCCCTACAGACTGCTCTAGATGGAAAGAAAACTCCATAAGCACACTGTCCTTCCTTTAACAGCAATGTGAAGAGTGAAAGGAGAAATGAGTTTTGCAGCAAGGCGGTCCCTTTGGGATGCAATAAAGAACATTCATACTAATAGCGAGTATCACTTACTTAACCTCTCACAACCCGTTCCCACTTTGAGGCTTGGGATTTATTTATGAAACCAGATCACGGGCAACCTATGGACTGAGAGCTTCTCACTGAAATTATGTGGGATGTTGTCTGACTAAGTATCCTCTCTTAGGTGTTTGGAGAACTCATCGAATACATTGGTTCACATTAAATCAAATGTAGCACTTTTTAAACTGTTCGTTTTTGATTCCTAGGGAAAAATGAACATTTTTATTACTGGCTTTTATAACCAAAGTAGATTTCCCTGTAGCAGACCACAGGCATGATTGTAATATGTTAACATTGTCAAGGATGTTCAAAGTGGCAGACAAACCAAATGAGTTAGGCTGCAGAACACAAAATATGCACAAATAAATAAAGTAGAAATTTTAGCTCAGTCTTTCAGAATATTCACAACAACTAGCCATGTTATACAGAAGATGGCATGCATATACTATTATTTCAAACTCCGAAGGACAAAATAAAAATAAAAAAGAAAAGAAGAATTAGAAGAAAAAGAAAAAGGCCAAAGAGCTCTCAATTGGCTCTTCACAGAGCCTGAATTTCCATTTTGAGCTTGAAATCAGTTTTTCACTATGTAGTGAATGACTGCTGTCTCAGTTTCATGACTAACCATCTAGTTTTCCTTTTTGGTGAATGCCTAGTCATTGGGATGCTTTACTCTTCTGCATCTTTTCTCTTGGAGAAAACAGAAGAATCACTTCATTGCTTGCTGCAGTTCATCTATGCCAGCAGGCCAGGAGCAACTTGGGAATGAACGTCTTGTTCTGTATACTATTATTAAAGGACTGAGGAGTACTAATTCTGAGAAGTCCTGGACATTAGACCACTCTTGGGAATGAATCTCCACCAATTTTCATCTGAATGTATTCATCATTTCAGCACAGAGAAAAATTCTGAGTGCAGCAGAACTGAGCAGCTTAAGCTTAGACTAGTCTGTAATGATAAGTTTGTCTGCAATGATAATTTTGGTAGCTATAGGATTTCAGGCATTTCAGTAAGTTAGGGGTCCTCTATAACACCAGAAATCCATTCAAAATGGATTTTTTCTTTGTGCCCTCTGTATCCAACGCAATCTACCATACATAAAAGTGGAGGCTTGGAAACCCCCTTTTTTCTTGGACATCTATTTAAATGGAATTTGAACCTTGCTACAAATAAACCATAAAAATGACATTAATAAACACCGGAAAGCAGTAATGATGTGTTACTGCCATAGGAGGGCCTGTTAAACAAGTTAAAGGTTGACACAGTTTTCCAGATGCAGTGTTGTGCAATGTGCTTGTTTACCTGGATCCTTTACTCTTTCCCTTTCCCTCCTCAGACACACAGACAGGTACCAAGGATGAACACCGAAGTGGAGTCAGAAATATCAAATTGCAGATGATATATTCCATGTAGGTTAGGATCTCCCTCCCCTATGATTTTATCTATAAGAAGATCACATCTGTAAATATCTTTTACCCACAAACCTTTTTACAAGTACAATATTTTTTTTATCATTTTTAGATAAATAACTTCCGGTATTTGAAAATGGGAATGCTTGTGTCTCACCTAGAGTTCTAATTCCCTTCTTTTATCCTATTTATAGATATACATTCAATTTGTTCCTCCATTCTAGGTCTCATTTCTATGCCTTTCCCATGAATCATGACAGTTGAAAATAAGTTATTCTCTCCTTGACATGACCCATCTATCCAGAACTCTTCTGTTCCTCCTCCCACTGAGTCATTCTTTTCCTTTAAGTTTTACCTTGGAAGCTTTGCTTTCTCTTCATTTTATAGTGATGACTTCCTCTATTTAATTGCATAATACAGTACATTGCTGAAGGTTAGGAATGCCTTAAAAGTGTTCCTGGGATTAGAAAAGAAGTTTAGGATGCCTGAGAGCAGAAGAGGAGAAGAAAAGAAAGGCAGGGCTAGGATTTATGTCTGATTGATCTAATAGTTCTTATTAACATTGATTCCAATGAGGTTTTGAAATCAGCTACTCAAATCAGAATTCTGCAACCATGCCCTGAATTTGATCTATGTTTAGGAAATGGATCTTACAGGATGCTAAAAACTTACAGGTGGATTCAGGCTGAGCTAGTGTTTGGCCTATTTTTGGCAAATCTAAAATGTACATATTTTCTTTTTTAAGGCTTTTCCTTCCTGCTAATGATGAAGTAACAGAAATACTAAGTGAATGCTCCAACAGTGAATAAGTTGCTTTGGCTTATAGGCAGTGGACTTACGGAGGCTATTACCTCATAAACTTATAATGAGACAATTTCTTGGAGAATATGAGTTATGTTCAGATCCATCTGTGCTTTCAGATCTTGCCAGTTTCAGTTAAGTGATGATCATCTGGAACAGTATCATCATGTTTTAACAGACCAAAACATGCCTATATTAAGTTGACCTAATTAAAATGAGGAATCTTGAGCTATCATCTTCAAAGTCTTGTAAAAAGATAAATTAATTTTGCCCAACTAATTTACACAGGACAAGTTCAAGATTCTTGAAAACACCGTTACTGCTCATTTATGATTTTGTTATGGCCACTATATAAGCTAACTTTTGTTTCACGATGAGGCAATTATTCAAATGGAGGATGGAGGTTCAAATATTGAGTTTCTCTTTGCTTCTGTCCTGATGACTGCCTGAATCCCAATAATCCTGTCTGCTTGTTGCATCTTTTTAGTGTTTTCTGAAATCTGAAGATCTTGTGGTGGATCTATGCCAGCATTTTCACACACAGAATGTATTTTTTTCGGTTAGGATCATAGAAAACTTTCCTACTATAGCTTACAGAGTGCTCTTGGTAGTTGGTCACAAATGTTAGCTTTCCCTTCATGGACTCAGGAAACACAGTCCATGAAAAAGGTGGGAGACTGCCCGCTCGGTAGCCCACACGTATGTGTCGAAAAACAGGCAAGAAGCTTGGAAGGGAATAAGAGCAACAGGATCTTTCACATCTCTGTAGCATGGGTGATTTTTTTTGGGGGGGGGGATTTAAAAAGAGATTGAATTTATGAGTCTGAATTGTTACTATGTTCTTTGTCTTCTAAGACAGTAGTTACTGAATATGGAAGTAATACTATGCTATTCAGCTTCTGAGCCCATCTCCCCCATCCTTTTATGCCAGTTACGTATCTTTGGAGTTTTCTTTCCTTCTTCAACCAGTTCTTAACTCTGTAATCTCAGAAGCAAAATCCAACGTCAGCCCAGAAACTGCCTCCTTTATACTTGAGGCAGTCAGGAAACAGAACGTGAGAGCAGATAGTTTCAGATGCAGTGACCTGTTTGGACTGTAATTAGCCATATCAGCACATTGGCTTGATTCTTTTGTGTTGGAGAAAGGAGTGACAGACATGGCCGAAGTCTTAGCTTACATTTACACCAGATGAAGTGTGGCCTTTAATTGAGAGTGCAAATCGTTAATGCCACATGACTGCAAATTGTGGCTCAGTTACACAGAAAGGCCCCATCTCTCTCTCTCTCCCTCTCTCTCTCTGTTTCCACTCGGTCAAAAAGCCTGTGAACCTTGCTCCTCCCATTTCCTTCTTCACCTTTTTTTGTCTCCGTTCCCTTAGGGTCCTAGCTTATACTGACTGACCTTTTCAAATACAACAACAATAATTATGCTATAATTAGACACTCTAAGTCACATTGTTGCTAAAGCTGTCAGTGTGGGAAGGAAGCAAGCAATGCCTACCGTAAGAGTTTAAGACTCCTTCTTCATCGTCTCACCAGAGGTATTTATGCCAAGTCTCTTGCATTTCATTAGATGGTTGTTGGGGTTCCCTTCTAACTACGTCTCGTAAGTTGGTGATTGCTGCTCATGACTCAGTGGTCGTCTGTCTCCAGACCATATAAGTAAAGAGCGAAGGACATTCAGTGCTTCATCAGATTTCAAATTCCTGCTATTGTTATGGCTATTGACAAATTAAACCATCTGAACACATCATGCCAGTGCTCTACCATCAATATGGCATTAGAGGTGCACCTCAGTCTTCCGATTTTCAGAGCCTAGAATCCAGGCATTTGATCTGGGTAGGTGATAAATATGTGCAGTTTATGGGAAATCCAAATACCTGGCAAATCCTTCTTGCCATTAGTAATACATTTGAAATAATAATTTTCACTGTCATATCAAAGCAGATGAGATCTTGAGACATTCTTGTAGACCCCCTGGCTATGACAAGGTTTGGAAGCACAGCCCTGGGCTAATAACATACGGCTGATCTGCTCTATCTTTGCTGACGTTGGAAATCTATTTAAGTTTCCCAGCAAGGCACTGCATACAAATGAAGAGACATGTGTGAGCTCCTTACAGTTGGAGTTTGTCATAAATTCATGTTTTCCTCCTTTTCGTGTCTTTAGAGTCCTCTGTGGTAAGCTGCTAGGGGAACAAACCCCTCAACTATCTCTATGACTTGAGAGGTTTAGCAGGTCTCCTCTGCCCACCTTCTTCCTTGCTGCTCCTTCTTGCTCCACTTGTTTAAAAAAAAAAAAAAAAAAAAAAAAAAGACTTTTTTTTTCCACTGTAATTTCCACAGGGTTCAGTACTTTAAGTGGTGTCTGCAGAAACACACAGGATGGAATATCTGACTTTATCTCTTTGTTGTCCACATTTCAGTGTCTTGCTACTTAGACTGATTATCCAAACTGCAAAATAAAAATATTACGAGTAAACTCACACATTCATATAATACACTGCATTGGTACAAAATTTATTCTGGCTCTTACTTACGCTTGCACTATTGATAAGCATCAGGCAGAAGAAGGGTCCCTAGGTTAAATCTATATTGCTTTGAATTTCCCTTCTATGCTTAACTTCAGACGCCACCAACACATCTTGAACTGATTTAAGGCCCTGGGGTGTTACTCAGTGCCATTCAAAACACAGCAAGCCACTTTCCATGTGCTGGGGCCACTAGGGCTCGTTAGAATGGCATTTTTAATAAAACTTAAGTGTAACTACAACATTTTGCGGCTCCGGTCTCCAGATAAACCACTACGTACGTCATTCCCGAGCTCACCTCCCCGTTTACACACCCACTAGACTTTTGACCAGCCGGCCAAATTCATTACGGGTGTAAATCCATTGCAATCAATAACATTCCGTCTGCTTGACACTTATTGTAGACAAAAGTTTCCATAGGGTTGTTTGCGTGCGTGTCTTTTTTTAACCTCCTATAACAAATCAGATCTTGAAACAAATCCCTGAATACTCTATTATTCAGGTGAGGCAATTCAGGAACATTAAAAACGCTTTGTTTCCTGAAGCAGCTGTTCTATGTTACAGTTGCTTTCTGGTCCAGAAAAAGCTGAGCAGTTAATAATGCCTGGACTTTTTCCTTTTCTCTGTCTGAAATCAAAAAAAGCACTTATCTAGTGTAATGTCCGGTAGACAAGAATATCTAAAGAGTTCATAAAAGAACCCTTTGGTGCTAGGATATGACTGGCAAAAAATAAAAATAAAAAAAAGTATTGAGAATGAGTTCATAGCGATGGGTTAACTCACGACCTATGCTACTGGGCAAGCTCTGATCCTGAGCTATAACGATCATATACAACTCCCAGTGGCAATCACAGCCAGCTAACTCACACCAGTTTCTTGGGGCCTGCCTCTTCTGGATTTGGTGGGGAATTTGATGGGATTACCCCACCAGAAACTGCAGTTGTTTGAGCAGGAGCCTTAGCAAGCTGCTTTTGCAGAAGGAAGTTGGGCATTGTTACAGATGGTAAAACTCCGAATCTCCTCTGCAGGTTTGCTTCTCCACTGATGCCCCTCAATCACGCTTGTTTTGCTTAAGCTTTCAGTCTTCTGGCCTTATTATTAAACCCTGTGTGTCATACACGGGACAAAAGAATCAATATACAGATTTTCCGAATGTGAGTCACTGAGTGCTCCGCAGGATAAATATTCTGAATATTCTGAATCACACTTTCTTCACCTCCACAGATTCCCCTTTCAAACACACCTTATAGCCCTCAGAAAAAGGACAAAATGTTGCTCTTTCCAGGTGTCCTTGGGACTGATCGGGAAGGACCTATGCCGAGACTGTTTTAATATAAGTTGCTAGCTAATGGTCTTTTCCTTTTTCTTCAACAACACCTGGCAGATCGTATGTACTTTTGGTTCTTTGGCAAGGAAAGTCTCTTGTGTAGATAGCTAGATATGTACAGCTCCTAGCAGGTTTAAGTATTAAAGTAATAAATACATAAGACTGATTATGTGGTAGATGCTCCGTTCTCACCTCTTTTCCATCACCAGCCTCTCCTCCTTTCAGCAGCTCTCCCTGCTGCCTGCTGTTCCTCCACAGCAGATGGAGAAGGGAGGTGTAAACTCCTGCGTGGCAGAACCTGCGCAGAGTCAACAGCCAGCACCATCGCTCCCAGCTCACACAGTTACCACGCGATGCTGTTTAATACCAGACCAATGAGGTGAATAAAACCTACAAAAGTTTATGGTGTGTAAATTACTGTTGCACCCTGCCCTCTGCCTCTGTGCTGAACTGCCTGCACCAGAGATGCATAAATGAAAACAGTCCTTTCCTGTGCAATGACAGAAGGAGTTTCAGGGACTGGAGAAATTATCGGGCAGTTATCCTGGGATGGCATGTAGGGGAAAATGTCCCAGACAGTTCTGACTCTCGATATCCTACTCCTCTATGTCCATTCTGCCTGGAAATGGAAACTTTATTTATTTTCACCTAATTGGAACTGGTATATGTGCAGAGATATCCTGCATTCCCACAGCAAAAATGTATGCTGCTAGCTGCCTGCCCGCAGCAGGGTCAGGCTCCTACGCTGGGCCCCTGTTGTGAGCACTCATGGATTAGCAGCAGATCCCAGTGAGCCCCCTGCTTGGGTGAGTGTCCCACTTGGGTAAGCGCTTGGCCTAGGTGAGTGTCGGCGAAGAAGAGCAGCGAATAGCTAGTGCAGGGCTTTGAGCGGACACAGAGATGAGAAAACCAAATGTGTTTTGGGGAAGGGCTCTGCGAGAGCCTCTGCATCGCGAGGCCTGTTGTTTTGCCTCTTCTCAGCTTTCAAAAATGTCACTGTTGTGTAATCTGAATATACTGTTCCATTACTTGTATATATGTGAAGACTGGAAAATTCTATTTCAGAGTATCTAAAACTACCAAGGAATCATGCCATTGCAGACAGGCACCTACAATTCAGTTCAACACATGAGAAGTACTGGCAGCTCCTGTGTTATCTTTGGAGCCGTTGCACAGTCTGTCAAATTGAAATCACAACAAAACATTTTGAGTAAACGCTGAAACTTTTACGATCTCTTGGGGGAAAAAAGTTTCAGATAGTGTAATCTGATGAGTGTGGTACTGATGAAGAGATAGACAATGCCTGTTAGAAGATGCATATGCATGTTATAAAATGATAGGCTATAACTGGCTCTGTGCTTGCAATAAAACCTATGAGCATAAATTCCTTTAACTATTCAAAATGCTGTTAATGTAAATAGGACTCTAGCAGTGGATGGAGGTGCATTCTGAGGCAATCACTGTAACTCTACCTGTTTGGGAAAGACTTGTGTTTTCAAAAGCTGGTATAGTCTCTGGGTACTTGGTGTGCTTTTAGCAGATGATCAGCTTTATACATATCATTTCACTTTCCATGCCTCAGCTTCCCTGCCTGTAAAACAGAGATAATAAAATGACTAACATCATACGGTACTTTGGTATTGAAAAAAATGTTCTAGCTGCAGCAAGGTTCTGTTGTTCTCATATTCCCAGATACATAACAGGCCACTGCAAGTTTATGGAAGTTTTCAGAATTGTTAGTTAAAAATAGTTAATGATTTAAAAAGATGAACTCAGAAAATTCAAGGATACTTAAGAAAAAGAATTAATACATAGCTAAAGCAAGACACAGGCTTTGCCAATATTCGTTGTGGTGTGATGTTTCAAGAGCTACTGTTAGGGCTGGTCCTGCTGAATCCATAGGATTTGTAAGTCCTCAGTATTTTGGGGGATCAGACCCAGACCTTCTATTCCAGCACTGAGCGGAAGAATGACACTCCATATCTCAGCAGTGACTGCAGATATGGTCTATTTAATGGCGACTGCATGCAAATGCATGTCTTCTACACAATCAAAAGCTGTTCTGCTTAAACTGGGTGAAGTTAGAGAAACATCAAGCTAAAGGTCATCCCTAGTCATCCATTTTTCCCCTCTGTTCTGCCTTCCCCATAGCCCATGATTTGTCTCAAGACTTTCTGTGAATTGTGCTGGCCCTGTGCTCTCACCAGCGTTCCGGTTGTGTTTTGTCGATGAGCAAAGAGGTTCTCATGTACACACTTTGCACTGTCAATTAGTAAAGTAATTGAGTACTCTTTGGAATGAAAGGTATAATACGCACATGAGATTATTCACCATTTTCATTACATACCATGTCCGGGAAGCAGCAGGAATGCTATGCATCTAGACACTTCATGGTGAGGTAACTCTGAATGACCTGCTTTTCCTCATTTACATCTGACTCAGTATCATTTGAATACTGTGCTTTATGTGTGATATTGCCTTATTGCTTTTACAACACCCAGAAGAAGATTAGAAGAGCCAGCAGGTCTCTGCCCTGAAGAGTTTGTTTTATCTGGGAGAAAATGAGTGGAAGGTAATACACAGTAGGGAGGAGATGGGTGGAGAGATTGAGATGGTTGAACTGCAGTATAATCATTATTATTAAAATCCGTATGGATATCACGGGAGAAATTAGGTAAGGATTTGCATGGAATGAGAGTAGCTGCTTAGCACATCTGGACTGGGAGGCTGTTTAAGCAGAGAAAGGTGGTGTAAGTAAAAGATTGGACACACACACACAAACACACATAAATATGTAAATTGGTGTGTGTGTATATATACAAATATATATAGGTGTATACACACACACACACACACACATATGGCTATGCATTTTACAGATAAAGCTTGTATATAAGATGGTATCACCCAGCGCAGTCTGTAAAGAGAGAACTAACATGGATGCCACAGCTTCTTTTTGGAAAAATCCCATCAAATCTCTTCTTCTTAAGGCTGTTCTTAAATTTTTAGGCTAAGGTTTTCAGAGGAACTTGATCTCCTGAATGAAAGTGGCAGATTCTAAGTGCCACACACTTCTGAAAACTGGCCTCTCCAACTCTTTTTCAGGCTATGTGGAGGTTGCCTGTATTGTGGGAAACGGTAACTTGCTTTGCTGTCTGGATTTAGATGACTTGCTTTGGTATCTTCACCATGGTTGAATAGTATCAGTTAAAAATACTGCAATACTGAACTGCTTGCATCCTCTGCCACAACAGTGCACAACATTCAACACTAAAGCTCTCTCTTGTGGTCATGATATGCAAATACATACATTTTATTAGAGGCTAAGATGGTTCATAAACTACTTTGGCAAAATACAAAGCTAGCACAGAGTTGAAAAATCATGTCTTAATTTTACATTTAACTAAGCTGACTGTTTCTACTCCTGACTCTAAACTAAGGACGTTTATTATGGAAATTATTGGCATCTATTACTCTCCTAAGACCAAATCTGTTATTCGGGAAACTCCCTCCTTTTAAATGAGAGGTTATATTTTCACATCTACCACTGAAATATTTTAAAAAGCCAGTTCAGGTGCTTATAATCACAACTTTTCCACGGGGCTCAAATACGCAGCTTCCACTCACAGGAGCAATTTTGCCTTTGCTTCCTAGCCTCTAGCCGAAACCGTGCTTGTGTTGGTCTTCTGAGCTCCTTCCGACGCAGCAGCCAGGAGAGCCTGGGAACGGGAAGAAAGTGCTCTGTGAAGTGATGAATATGGAGAACAACTGGACACACTTTTGTTTTGCAGAAGCAGAACCTGTTACGCACAGATGAAAGCTGATTCGTAAGACACTTTTCTTACAGTGAGTAGTGTCTCTGCTGATTAAGAAATGGTCTGATCAGATAGCAAAAGTCACAGCAAGCTGCCATGTCATCTCCTGACGGTGTGGATGTTTCGTGGAGCCAGGAATCCCAGCTCATCTGAATCTCTTTGTTCTGGCATCAAGCTGGGTTTGAGTTTGGTCTTTCCTTGGCCAGAAGGGAATTACGAATGAAACATTGCTAACAAATCTGGATTAGTTTACAGATGCTCCCTAAATGCCTTGAGGTGTTCAGAAAGCCTCCAAGGGCCTTGAAGCACAGGCTTCCCTACTGTTCAGCAGTGTCAGAGGTGAAAGTATCAAGCTACCATTTGGCCTGATCTGTGTCCGCCTTATCTGTGCGGACTGGAAGGCACAGCAGCACAGGCTATCTGCTCGTCTGGGTCAGAAAATATCTTGCTCCACGAACATTCATTTTGAGAGTGCCAAAGCCTTGCTGTATTCACGATTCCTCGCAATGATAAACAAAAATCGAAGAGGGGAAAAGAATCTTCCAAACGGATTGAGCCACGAAAGAGATGGAAGTGTCTCACTCCAGCAACACAGAAGTCAGGTGATTATTGCCAGGGGATAAGGGATCTCCCCAGCGGTGAGCAGGAGGCTGCCGGGACACTGGCATGTGTAGAACGTGCAGCAGGGGCAAAGCAAAGGTGCGGACAAGAAGCTGTCTAGGGTGAGCAGGAGAAGTCAAACTGGGGCTAGAAACAGAAAGTGGTAAAATGCCAGGAACTGTAGAAGGGGACACAGTGGACTGAATTAGGGTGAAGGCTGGGCACTAGAGCCAGACAAGGGGAGACTGGTGATAGACGAGGAGCAACCTGGGCTGATTTCAGGACCAAAAGACAGGGCAAAAAGGAGAAGACACTGTGGAGAGGTCTTGGGGCAGGCAGGAGGCAGAAACTTGTAGCTGCAGCACGTTGTGAGCATCTGGATCTGCACGTGGCGCGGCTGCAATGGCTGATCCCCAGGACACCCTCCATAGTGAGGCCTGCTCTTCTTGGCACATGACTTCAAAACCCACTGGCCAAGTGTCTCCATCTCTCTCAGCGCAGGTTCGTCTACCAGAAGACATCCATCCCCCGCTACCTGACCCCACTGACACAAGTGAGCAGCACAAAAGCTGTGCACCCCAAACAGGCCATAGTCCCAAACTAGGCAGTCTCTGGGAAAGCATTTTTATTTTATTTTTGTGTTTAAGAGAAGAAAGCTTCCATCTCTACCATGTGCTCATACACAAGTCTGCTTTTTTTTCTTTCTGAATCTAATATAACAGAGTTCATGAAATTACATTAATATTACAATCACAGCTGCTCCCAAATGGAAAGCAATTTTGTGGGAAGGGTTGAAAACCTAAAGCTCTTTGTGTTCTTCAGAGTTCAGGAAAAAAATTCACTGTTTCAAAAGGTTTTCTGAAATATTCCTGAGGTTTGAAATGCCAGGGACTTACCACTTCCTATTCTTTTGCCCTTCTCTTGTTATTCCACATCATAAAATAGCAGTATTCAGTTAATTTCCATTTTTCTTTTTCATGTTTGGTGAGTTTTCCAGATTTGGCCCATTTTGTAACCACAAGTTACAGAGTGGTCAAATAAACAAAAAATAAACAAAAAATTCTTTTTTTTAAAAAAAAAGGTGTTTTTCTCTCCTGACATTGGTAATGAAAAACTTTCAAAAGTTATCTGTTGACCAAAAAAAAAAAAAAAAAAAAAATCAAAAAAATGCCCCAACACCCAAATTTTCTCCAGATATTTTGGCTATTTTCAAAAAGGTCATTTTGAATAGAAATAAAGGAGTTAAAAATTTCAACCATCTCTAATTATGTGAGGAGTGGAGGGGTCACTAACATACTGATGAGGCTGATTTTTTAATGAAGAACCAGAACTTAACAGGAATCAAGATGGCAGGATCAGGCTGCAGTCTGCCTTCTTGTGAAGCTGGTTATTAAAAATCATTTAATTTTGAACCAGGCTTATATTTTCCTCATTGTTTTAAAACAAATAATACATTTTCCTAGACAATTACAAAATGACAGTTCTGAAAAACTGGAAGAACGAGTCTGTTGAATGAATACTTGTGATTGTTTTGAATCACTCCTGCTTTGGTGGAGAGGAACTATTTAAAAGATCTCAAAGAGCTTCCTCCTCTGATTCACTGGCTGTTTTTAATGACAGCTAAAAGCTAAACTGAGTCGGAGAGTGCTTACCAAGAGGCAGGCAGCGCTCAGGCTCTGCCAGGGCTAGAGCTTTTGTTTTTGATCCAAAATGCAGCATAGGTGATCAGGAATGACTTAACACAGAGAAGCATGACAGTGGGGTTAAGAAAACAAAGCTAATAGGCATGCAAAAGGAAAACTGGGACCGCTGCTGCCTTCTTCTTTTAAAAATTAAGGCAGAATGAAAGACTTACTTGACTAGGTTCCTTTACAAGTTAGTACACCAAAATATTCAATTAAGAAAAGAAATGTGAAAAAAAACATGATCTCCCCCCTTATTGTGACAGCTTTTTTTCCCCCCCACCCGAGCTGCAGGTTAAAAATTCTCAAATGAAAACTCGTCAAGCAAATGTGGCACATAGCACAGAGAGATTCCCTTCAAAGCCCATCGACGCAAGTGGGCAGCCCTGGCCATTAGCTCGCGAGCTATTACCCTCTGTCGACTTCGACTTCGGGCCAAGCTCTGCGATTCAGAGCAGTGATTTTCAGGAGGCAGGGCAAAAACGGGCTTTGAACTTCTCAAACTCTGAAGCATGCTCGAGAGCTAGTTAGGTCTGGGCTGCTTGGTCTTGCTGCTGCAATCACGTAGGCGCTGCCTGGAGAGCTGAGCAGGAGAGCGGCAGGCACAGAGCAGTCTGCCATTATTCACCTGCCTTTACGTTTACCCCCCGTTATGGGATAAGTGTGTTCTGGCCCCGACCTGTAGCTAGCGAAGTCAAACGGCGCTACCTTCCGCTCAGTCTTCCTCTTGCAGTCACATTTCTTATGACAAATGTATACTCCCTCCCACACACCAAAAACAAAGCCAAAACAAAAGAAATTCATATCAGAAATTGAAACAATTCATTATAATAAAGCCAGTTATTTTCTGTTTGGAAACATCCGTTTATATCCTGCTCACAATGTTTTTAGTTCACAGTGGAAGACGATTTCAACCTCAGAGATCTTATTTTCACAGGAAGCAATGAATTCATTTATTATGATCTGATTTTTTTTCCCCATATAATTTTTCTGGTGTTGTTTTAACTTACAGCCAAATGAAACAATTACAAATGGCAGAGTTAACAAAAAAGTTTACAAAGAGAATATTATAGATGTCATTAATGTATATATTCGGCTGGACATGTATTTGGATTTTTCTTCACAGATCTGGCACACAGGTTGAGCAGCTGAAGTCTGTTGCTGAATCATCAGACTTGCTCAGAAAAACATGTAGTTCGTACTGAAAAATAAGACCTTGTGTTTTGCCAGAAATAAAAGGAACTTCAAGCAAATAGTGTCTAAGGTTGAGGACAGGTGATTTAAATTTACCAGTACTGTCCTCATAACTGTTGAATTTCAAAAGTATGAGAGGAATGAGAGGGAAAACATTTCCTTGGTCTCATTCCTTTGTGTCATTCCTCATCATAATGTAATTTAAGCGCTGCATTTTATATTGTTGCTTTGCAGGTTGCCTGTTTTTAAAGTTACACTGTCACATAAAATCAAACAATGCTTTACCTCTGCAATGAATAACACTTCCAACTACTAAAACTGATTGTTAAAATGTCGTGTTAGTTCATTCCATAAATCACCAGTGAAATCTTGACCTTAGCGAAATCAATGGAGGTTTGCCACCAACTCTCATGGGGCCAGAATTCAGCCTCAAGCCTTGATAAATATCCAGATTGAACAATATCTCCAATTACTTTCTTAGGTTGGGCACATGCATTCCTCTCTCCCATTCCTTTTCTGCTTTCGTAGTCCCTCACATCTTCAATAGGGCACTTGGGCTGCTGGGCTGTCAGTCTGACAAACTGCCAAGAGGCAGTCTGATATATAACTACTGGTAAGGCGCTTCATCCTGCAAACACTTCAGCACATACAGAGCTTTATCATATAGGTGATTCCACTGGAGCCGTGGGCCAGCTTTGTCATAGCTGACATAGCTGCGGCTGAGGCTATTACCCATTTTACATCTACGTGTCAGGGGCAGAAACAAAGCACAGAATGTTTTCCCTTTTCGTTCACTAAGGCAGTGAGTAATAAGCTCAGTACTTATTTATGTTGCCTTAGACAATGAAGGGAAAATACTTTGCTCTTTGTTTTTGCCCAAATCATTCTAATTGCCTCCTGGAAAGTTCACTTCATCAAAGGAAAATGCATTTGAAAAAAAAGACTGGGAAGTTCATCACTTATAGGTTGAAAAAGCAGCATTTGTTCCTCTAATCACATTTTCTAGGACTGGTGTGTTCACTGTATGTTTACTCATGTTGCATCTAATTTAGATTTAAATAGCAATCATTTATCTATTTAGGGCCTTTATTTAAAAATTAGAAATGAACCTAAGAAAACCCCTCAGATCTCACCTCCCCTTACCTCTGGGAAGTTTTGACCCAGCCTTAGTGTTTCATACTCTCCTCTACTGAATACAAGTTTTAAGAGAGGGAGCAGGAAAAGGAGATAGCTGCATGTTAGGTCAGGGCATTAGCTTTGGGCCTTCCTTTATGACCATCATCCTGGGAGACGCAGAGCTAGGCAGTTAGTCTCTCTGCTTGCTTCTGTTGTTTAAAAAAAGTGTGGTGTAAGAGCAGCACCTTGCCTCAGACTTGCCTGGCAAGCAGGGCACAGAGATGCAGCATCGCTGGGCATCCTACCAATGCGCAGGGCAGAAGGACTCGCTTTAAAATGCTTTTCGACACAAGTCTATGGGCTTATTTCATTGCCATCCCAAAGCGTGGAATCAAACAGAGAGTGTATCGGATGTCTCCAGCAGCAACTAAACTCATGCACTCTTGTAAATCTCCCTCGTAATCCCCCTGCTGCTGACACTTTATTAGCCCAGCATTCCGGGCTGCGCTTTACTAGGGCACCTCTAAGTGATTGCAGATGGTATTTGTGTTCTAGGGTTCAGATGTGCTACCAAATAGCTGTCTTCATATTTTCCATGTTTTGCCTCATTTGTCAGATCAGTTTTAACCCTGTTGTGTTCAGGATGTTGCCCACCTTGCCCAAGGAGCTGTACGTGGACAGAACAGCCCAGGCGAAGGCCAAGTATTTTCACAGCTGTCAGCCTATTTCTCTCCGCTGTACTAGGGAAACTCCTTGAGCTTTAAAGCCCAGCGTGTTGAATCTCCATGAAGAAATGCTTAGCAGAGTGAGGAAGCATGTCAGTCTTCAAGTGGACATCAGTATGGAAAAACAGGGAATTGCACAGAGCTGCCCAAAGTGGTAGAGATGTGAAAGGGTGAATCCACACCATGTAGATTTACTGTCTCAGATGCAGTATAGCTTGGACTCTCAGCAGGTTTCATTAGCACATAGGAAGAGCCGTTGGCTTAGCTAGAGGAAGTATCTGGATTAATAGTGCCTATTAATGCTGTGTTAGCATAAATATATTGCATCCAGACCTAACCTGGCTTGTAACACCCAGCTTGCTTGGGTCTCTCTGCTCTGAGCTCCCCCACATTTCCAGCTTAGGGCTGGGGCTGGCAGAGTGAGTTCAAGTTTGCCTGCATCCCCTCTTGCTAAGATATCTGCAGTGAGGAGACCACACGCAACATAGTCTCTTTTCCCATCTAGTCTTGATTTAAGCATCCTCCAGCTATCCATGCTCATGGATTCTGAAAAAAAAACAACTTTTCTATCTCTTTATGCCTTTTAGCAACAAAGTTTCTTTGATAGGTACAGTCCTGCTGAATGCAGGCTGAAAGCCTGGACTGCCTGTCCGATCTTTAAATTTTATGCTGCAAATCCTGCATAATGTCCATAGCATCAATAGTGGTGGGCTATATAGATTATACTCTCCATATCTTTCTTGATGAAGTGGAATCAGCGCTACCCAGAGTGTTACTTTTTCTGTTTAAATTAATACTAAATTAAAGTTATGCACTGCTTGCTTGTTCAAATCATAAACGTAAAATGAGATGTGTTTTATCCATGTATGATGGTCTTACTCCTACAAGGCAATGGGAATCCCAGACATTATCTACAAGAACTTCACCATTTGTAAGTAATGGGTTTTTGGATTTCAGGTTGGAGAAACAATGGTAGTCAAGGGAAGTAGTGTTAGAAATTTCCTGAAAATACATTCCAAGTAATATCCAGGGAATCTGCTGTCCCACCAATTCTGAGGAACATTTCAATATTCAACACGTAAATTCATTTAAAAGGGATTTTTAAAATCAAGACCCAGTACATCCATATTTTAAACCATTAATTTAACTAATCACTTTGCATGAGAAATGCTTGCCACGGGATTAAAAAATATCTAAGGAAGGTTCGTAATTGTCTAGTCAAATGCATACAAGTGTTTTTATAACTGTTATTTGGTAGAAGCTCAGATTTCTCTGGTTAAATTGAGTGTAATGAAGACAGCAAGTCTGTGACAAGCACGTTGTGTTAACCTGTGTTTCCAGATCGGGTACAGCTGGGGAAAGCTTGCTCATCTCGTCTGTCGGTTTTACTCTATTACCCACACTGTCCAGATAAACTACTAGGTGCTTATCAGAGAAATTATGTTTATTCCCATTATTCCCATGTTATACGAATTTCACCTAGGATTCGTGTATATTCTATGCACCCAAACAAACTAAATTAAGCTGCTTTATGCCATGAACTGGACTGCACAAGTAATGTGATGAAAAGCATCATAATTTATATCCTGAAGAACATATGTCTTCCATATTGGTACCTTAGCAAGTCTCAGATTTTGGCTAAAAGGTTTGGCCAAGTTAGGCATATGTGTTATTGTGGTTAACATGAATTTGTTCTCTACATATGGGCAACAGTCTGATCTTACATCTTGTACTCAGCAAGGCTTACTATGTTATCATGGATGATTAAATACCCATAAATTAAACATGCAGCCAACAGTGGCTTTTTTAATAGAAGAACATTGTTGTTAGCATTATTACAGCCAGATTTTCAGAAGAACTCAGCTCTTAGCTAGACTGAAGAAGACATCTGATTTTAAAGCAACTCAGAATCTTGCATGCCAAGCTCCTGAAAATTTGGCCATAAGTACCATTCTACTACGCTGTTCCCCCAACCATAGCTCATAGGAATATACTGACCATGAGATATCCTAATACTTCCTTATGATCCTATATTTTGCTTTCCAAGAATACATATTTCTTCAGATTGAAAGGGAAAAAGCATTCCCCAGTACTGCAAGAAATTAGGAAAACGATAGTATTTTTTTCTCTGTCCTATTCTGCTCATACGTGCTTTGTTGTTTTGACCTCTAATACCAAAGATTTTATGTAGGTGTTCACGGGGTGTGCTGAGATGTATATCTCATGACTTCCAGCGTCTGGGTTGTCCTACGAACTTTCTGGATCAAACGACTATTATAGAGCTCTCTAAGACCAGAGAGGAATGAATCCTTGGAATGAATTGCTTAAAACCGTGTAGGCACCATTGCCTTATATTGCTGCTCAACAGAACCGATCATCTGCATGTTGATGGTCCTCAACTGTAATCAATCAGTGATGATTTTCCTCTAGCTGAAGAGGTACAGGCATTGTGTATTTGGTGTAGAAAACTCTGAGATGTTATTTTTCCTATAATTACAAAGTTCTAGGTTGTGGCATCTTTGATATTCCTTTAAGGTAGTAGATCTTTTCCAGTAGGATGCAAAACTGTCCATATAGGGAGCATCTCTTAGAAGCTTATCAGTGGAGAATGTATTTTTCTGCTTCTGTACTGGCAAAAGCTCTAGCTTGAAGAGGATTATGAGAGAAAAAAAGCATGGACAACTTTCCGAGCTTGATATATACTATACTAGTTGAAAAGGGTGGTAGGCTAGTGTGAGTGGCATTCATGCTAGGAGAACTTACAACTATAGCTAGAGTGAAAATTCTTTTCTAGTGTAGAGCTGGTCTGAGAGTTTCTTTTTATGCCTGTGAAAAATAGCAGTGCCATCTTAGTAACATTAGTAGGCTAGATGAAAAGTGTTCAAATCACTAAACATTGATCAACTCTGCAGGATCTGAGTGAAGCGTGTGCTCGTGCACATAATGTTAGGCTTATATCCACATACAGCAGATTTGAATATATGCAGTAAAGCAAAAAAGTAATATTATCTATTTTGCTCAGATGTATTCGAGGCTTTGCAGCATGTGGGGGGGGTGTCTATATTTCACATGATTGAGTTCTGGTCCTGCAACATATTACAAACAGGTTGCCAGCATAATAGATCTTAATAAATCTGTTTCCTTAAGATTTTCCATAATTATTGTTGGATCTACTTCTGCTCTTACATCAGCAGAAAATGAGACAAGAAGATTTAAGTCCTGCTGTACCTGGGAAACAGATGTAAAATTGCTTTGCTTATTTATGTAAGTTTTAATCAGTGATTTCAGACCTGAGGAACACCCTCCAAAGCCTGACATCTGCCACATCAGCAGGTCAGAAAATGCTATGTTCAGAGGGAAGAAATTCAGAGTAGGAGTATAGTGAAATTATTTTCCACTTTTTTGAGACCTTCTTCCTCCACATTTCCTGCTTTCCATTTTTTTTCCCCTGTGGCCTCTGCTGAAAGGCATTGGGTAATGCCTAACCTAAATGTTGCTTTAGTCACACACCACTAGTCACCCAGAAACCATCGAATGTTATTAAACTGCAGTCATTTCTCCTTGGGTTCCATCAATTATCAAGACTAATGGTAGAAGAGTTCAGCCAAGGTTAGAGCATGAGCATGTCTCCAGGCCATGGGGAGCTCTGTATCATTGCTGTGAGCCCACATAGAAGGCACTGTGGATTTGATTGCTTCTGTGGCCAGAAATTGAGGAACATGCAAGTTCCAGTGATTCCCAAATCTCTCTGTAGAAATAGGGAGGGAAGGAGGAGAATCACCAACAAATGTCAGCAAAACACTTCTCAGAGCACTCAACAGTATCTTCTCTAATCTGCAGCACATCAACAAGCTTGTCAGTAAAACAGTTTGTTCCATTCTTATCTATTTGCTCATCACTTGCATTTCTGTTCTGACGTGTTTTTTCTTTATTGAGTACCTCTCTTTCCATCAGTGTCATGGATCTTAAGTTTGTCACTGCTGTTGCTTCACTAGATGAGCCCACATAGTCTTGAGTCCCAAGACTGAGGGTGGAGAGAAAATACAAGAAGCTGGGAGGGCAAAGGCTGGAGGTGAGCACAGCACAGCACAGCACAGCACAGCACAGCACATCAGCCTTATATCACCGCCCTGTCCAGCTTTGCTCTTCTACCACCTCCTCATCCATTCTTCTAGTGAAGCTATGGCTTTGTTGTACATGTCAAACTCATTCCCACGCAGCCTTGAAAAAAAAAATTCCTTGATGACCTCAGATATATACCCCCAAAGTACTGATTTTGCTGCAAGTGGTGTGAATTTTACCGTTAGCATAGGATTTGGCTGCAAATTCGAGTTCATGATGAGATTCACAAAAAGAGAATTCAGCTTCAACCAGACGTACACTTACCTTTAAATGCAGTCTGATCTAGTCAGGCAATATTGGGCCATACTCTTGCTTCTATCAGATGACTTAAAGTAACATACGTGGTGAGATTGTACAGATTCAGAGGATGAAGTTAACAAATTCCAATTTAAAGCTCTTAGGGGACTGTCTATTATTAAAATGAGAAAGTGGAAACCTAATTAAAACAAAGGTTATGAAAAGTAACTTCACAATTTTCTTTTATTTGCCAACGAAAGCATTTAAATTATACATGACAGTCTAACATTTATTTAAAATCCAGAATCCCAAGTATCTCAATATGAAGATCTATTTGTAGAAAACGTCTGATCTGATCCAGTCACTAAATTCAGATGGGAATCATGAATTCCAACAAATTTCCCACAACAGCTGTATGTTAAAACTTTTCCCAGCTGGTATAAGTTTGTTCATTTTTCAAAGTTATTAAAGGATACGCCCCTGCTAATAATTCTCAGATCATAGTGAGACACAAAAGGTTTGTGTATTTCAATATAAAGATATTTTGCATTTACAGTTTTGCACAAGAGAATGGCTTGTTATTTCCCCTGAGGCTGATCAATACTAGTAGTAATAAAAATGGTCATAACTTAAAAGCGTTATTAGAAAAATTGTGCAGGACTGAAAACCATGAACAAAATATAAATGCAAACTTAAAATAAGTTAAATTAAGTAAAATGCAATTTTAAGACTTTAGGCAATGATCCTTGCCAAACCCAGTAAGCCAGTTAATCCTTTTTAATCTAGCTGAAGTGACTATAACTGGATCAGAACAACAAGCAAAATAAAGGAACCACAGAAACGAATTCAGTTAGCACGGTAAGAAGGTCCTTCGTGACCCGGTTCCAGCTGCAATCAGCTGCAAGTCATTCAGCCAGCCCAGAATAGTCCAGACCTTAAAGATGTAATAGCCATATTGGTAGAGCCCTGGATTTTCTGATATAATCAGTGCCCCCTCTCTGGATAAATATACCTAGCCAATCAGAAACACACACTTTTTCATAATTTGGTGAATAAATCACAAACGTTTTTCAATTTGCAAAAAATAGTGTGTTTGCTGATTTTTGTCTTTGTTTTGAAATTAGCCATTACCTCTCATTTTTAAAGTGTTTTCTCAAGAACTATTTGCCTAACTCAGCAAGTGATGTACTATGTCAGTCACTAAATTTCTTTAGCAAACTTCACCAAAAAATTCTCCAAGTTCTATCACAGATTTTTTAAATCACACAAACATCCTTTTTTTTATTTCATTACCTCCAATATCTGAATTTGGAATTCCTCCTGTGGAAGCCGATGTAACAGTGACTCCTATTCATTAAAAGTACTATCATTTCTCATTGTTGAAGATGGGAAACACAAGTTCTCAAACTTTGATCTTGTCGGGCATATGATTCTACGATCTCTTTTTCTCTTATCCAGATCTTTGAGGACATATGAAACTAGGTCTATAAAATAATAGCTCCTTCATATCGCTGGGCTACAGCTAATCATTTTGTTTATGCAATTCCTGTTGATTTTATCTGTGCTGGTGCTTGCAATCTTTTGCAAATTATCATGCAAATTGTGTGCTATATCCCAGAAAATGAGGAACATAATCAATGATAACTTTAAAAAAGGTTTGGGTTAAGCACATTGGTTTGCTTGAACGTATCAGTGCCAGTGACAGAGATAAAATAAAGTCCTCTAGGACAGTATCCAACTATTTTTATCCAAAAGCCTGTCCTTTCCTTTCCTGTAACACTTTGCCTCATTCACTAGAGAGCTTCCATAACTGCAGTAAATGAAGGAGTGATCCTACAGACAACTTTTTCCTTTGACTTTCAACTGTGATGAAACTGCAGAACAATTCTGCAGAGCAATATTGTGCACCAAAAAGGCAGAGGTTTTGTGGCCTTGCATATATGATGCACGTACACAAAGGGACCAGAATAAGATTCTCCTGACAACAGTAATACTATTTTTTTCCTAATTCTGAGTGTTTGACTTTGCAGCCTTAATAACATCTTAATGCGGGGAGTATAGAGAGTTGATTTTGTTTTGGCTAGTTTCCTAGGCAAACTGAAAGCTCATGAGAAACTCCCTCATATGCAGTCCTCACAGTGTGTATCTGAACGGGCGGGATACCCATCAGGCCCTGCCACTTCAGATAACAGCATCATGGAGAGGAGTAGGATGCTATCATCTTTTGCATCAACCAGGACTAGCAGAAGGCGATACACTTCTGGCTTCCTAGATTTGTGTTGAGAGCAGTGGTGTGAAGGGACCTGGAGGTCAGTCAAGGCTCTTGTGGAAGGAGGACCACAGTACTTCTTAGTGGGAATAAATTCTTTACTCCGTTCCCTTAAGCCTGTCCCTACAGTAGTTTAAACATCAGATTATGTAGGTGTGTTTATCCAAATGATGGATGTTAATGGTCATTGAGTCATCTAATTGGCTCCACATGATTGCAGATACATATGCCCTATTATGTCACAGCGATAGCATACACATGATGGTCTAATGACATAAGCAAGGTGAGTTTGGTAGGTAGAGGCAATGTTTTCTTATTAAACCAGCTGGTACAGTTGGAAGAAACTTTCAGATGCATATAAATACAGCTTTGGTCTCTCCAGGAACTATTCCAGTCGATTTGAGGTTGTTCAGAAATAACCTGCTTGATCAAGGCCAGATTGCTTAGCACCATATAAAACAGATTTCTATCTCTGAAAATCTGATTATTGATTTATTCTGGTTAGAACTTAGCCCATGACACAGAGTTTGTATTTTAACCAGAGGCCCAGCCCAGCAGCTACTTTGAGCCTTTTATTGGAAATGTCTATAATGCATATATTACAGGTATTTGCATTCTGTGGTCTCCAGGACAGATAGTGTGGGTTGGCTTGTGTCAGTGTAAGATCAGGACCTTGCTGTGCGTTGTCCCTTAGTCATGCCAAAGTTTCCCTCCTACGGTTCATTGTTCACTAAAGAAGAATCCAGGTGTGAAGTAACCTGTATGCAGCATAGATGCCTCTGGAATTAAAAGTCTTGGAGAAACCAGGAGAACATTAACATGCACAGGCTGCTACTCTCTGGAGTCCGGACTTAGTTCTGTGATCCACTCTGATCATTTAATGTGACAGTGGGGTAATCCCTGAGACACATATGCCAAAGGCACCTGTCTAGTGGAACTGCCTGATGTGGGTGAGTAGTGAGATGCATGACACCCATCGATGCCCCTGCAACGTCCCACTCAGCAGCCCTGCCCTTCACTCCTAGCCTCATGTCACACCCTGCAACCAAGATAGACAGGCTTCTGAGGAAGTTGCACCATGATACCAGGATTGTGCTAAGGAGAGATATTAAAACATCTCAGAACGGCAAGGTCCAGACCTGGAACCATCATCTGTCAGCCCTGCATTTGGGCTCAGTTCTCTTTAGACAGGAAGGTTTAGACAGAAGACCAGTTTCAAATGGATCTGTGTCCATTAAAGGAGTTTAAGAGTGTTCAGCTCTCAGGAGCTAGTGTAGACTCACTATGAATTTACTTACAGGTTTGGTTTCTAAATTGCTACAGAAACCAGCTGGAATCCAGATTGCCAGCAGAAGTGAATGGATTTTGTTGTTGTTGTTGTTTTGAGGATGTTAGTAATTCCAAAATTCAAGAAGCATCCTATATTGTAAATAGTTGCTCATGAAAACATGATATTTTGTTCTACTGTCAAATTGACAGACTGGAACAGGCTCAGTTGGTTCCTATATAAATAGCACCATGCTACTGTAAATGCTTCAACCTTCTTTAAATAGATTTCTGAATGCAAACAGGTTAATGGAGAAAGGGGCCAGGTAAAATGAGAGAATAATCTGGGATTACTGAAACAAGTCCTATAACTGTTGAGCCCTGAGGAAAGAGAGAGCTAACACACTTCATCTAAACCCTCCCATAAACAGTTTGGGTAATTAGAGGCTTAAATTTATTGGAAACAATGAAAAACATGTCATAATTACATTTACATACTTTTCTTTCTTTCATGGGCAGAAAATGATCCCAGTAATTTGGTGTTCAGTGAGCAGCGCACATTCTGCATTGTTGTTCCACCAGTTCTGCCATTCTGAGCACAAAAGCTTTAGGGGAACCCTACTGAACAGGTCGGTTCTTTTCCTTTTTAAATCTTATAGCAATTAGCAAGCATTTCATGGACCGTTTCTGTCAAATAATGTAATCTGGCAAAATGGTGCCCAAATCTGAAGAGCTGCAAAGTATTGCCTTGTTCCATGTGGGAAGAGTTTTTCAAATGAAAGATGTCCTACAGGCCAATATAAAATCAACCCCAATTGAGAAGGATGTTCCCTTCTCAATTACTTTTTCAAAACTCAAAGCAGAAACTGATATTGGTAAAAACTGCTATGAGAAATCACCCTGATACTCATTGCATAGCAGAAGGAAAACTCACAAGTGACCCAGTGACCATTCTTTTACATGAGATGATGATGAAGGTAGAACAAGCTAGCCAGAGTACATGAAGGCAGACATCAGAGGCCTGAGGCAGAACTGGGGCAGCCCAGCTGTATGAAAAGTGGTCATATTTCAAAATAAGCTAGTCCAGCATAATTCTGTTTATGAAATGCAGGTGGAGAGTAATTCAGAGTTTGTGGTTTGAGCCTTAGAACTTATGTTTTAGTTCTGCACTCCTTGGAGACCAACTAACTCCTTGTATTTTAACATCAAGATGCTAAGATCAAATAGAAGGCTTAAGTTTACAGCTCTGGTGTCCTGATAACAAAGTGTAGATGTAGGACAGTTCTCCTCTCTGGAATCTGTCATCATCCTTCAGCTTGTAGAACCTGAGTGGTTTGGCTCTCAGGCTTCAATATGAGGTCTGCTTCATTCACCAGGTTTTTTATGACATAGTCTTGACTAAGAACATGTGGTTTGCAAGACAGGATCTGCCTAGGAAAGAGCAACCAAAGCTTAGGTATGACAGCAAAACTTAAGAAATGCTGACAAGTTAACAAATGCTTTTTGAGAAATCCTATAGCATTGCAGATTTGTCCCTGCATGTGTCATTTCTTCATGAGTTTTTCTGGATGACCTTATGCTATGCAGACAGGCTGTACAATGCCCCCTGATCATGCTGGATATTAAGGCTATAAACTCCCTCCTTGATATGTAAGTATCACACCTTTAGGGGCTTAGGTCTTTCAATGGATGTGAGCAGATGTGTGCAAAATTAGGATCCTGAGGAGCAATTTCTTGGGTTGCTCAAGAGGCCAGGAGCAAGACTAGCTGGGCTGCTACAAGGAATGAGGACTAAGAAGGCATCTGCAGAAGAGCTGCCTTCTTGAGCAGGAAAGAGGGGCTTGCTCTAGCTGTACACACTGCTAATTTTGCTGTGTGCTTTTCCTGTTGAGGGAGCTGGGACAGGCGCAAAGATTTTTTTTCTTGGAGTTTTACAGGGTTGTGGGCTCTCTAGGAGTCTACTGTCTTCCCTTTACAAAAAGGTCTTTTCACTGTCCCTGCAAAGACTGTCTCTCTGGAACTGATAAATGAATCCTAGAACAAATAGAATGCACTTCAAAATTTTAATAGGCTTTCATTAGAAAAAATAATTCATAAATGTTCTTGTATAGAAGATGGTATGGGGAAGATGTAAAGGGAAAAAAAATCCCAGATGGCAGATGAAGCCTTAAATTCACATAAGAGCTAGACTGTTACAAACATCAGTGTTCTTAGCCTGGGGGTTTTGGCTGTTCATTTTGAGAGGAATGCTGGTAGTGGCAAATGTATCAAAGACTCACATTGACTTTTAACACCAGTGATTTAGTTCTTCAAACAGCAAGTATGACTCGCTTCAAGGATGTGCCACGAAGTATAGATTTAGGTCAGATGTGGAGGAAGAGAAGTTCTGCCTGCAAGTTTGGGTTTCGGCCTAACTAAATGAGCTGGACATGGTATTTGCTTTGGTTTGGTGCTTGACTTGTGCTGTACAGAATGACAAATACTGCTCTTGCATAGTTCTAGAGAACTAAAAGGAAGATCAAATTTAATTTATTGCACAGCTTACTTAAGACTCCTATTGGGCTACTTACTGTTGGGCTGAAATATCTATTATATGATGCAGTATAGTAGTAGTTCTTCATTTATTTCTGGGTTTCAGCCTTTTGCTCCAAGTTATCTGCTTCTGTTTCTTTATGTTGATAGGCACTAGCAAAGCTTATCTAGAACAGTATAACAAAAGCAATATGTCAACCACAGTGCACTAGGAATGTTCACCCTGAGTCTGCATACCCCTGATCCCCATGGGCAGAGAGAGGTGTTTGTAGGAGAAAGAAAATGTTCACATCTGGTTTGATACTACAATAAGAGAAAAGGCTGTTTGCCACTAGAGGGTGTATCAGCTGCAAAATTGTTATTGAAAGCACCAAGATTTTTGCTTAGCGGCTGATCTTTTCCTGTTGTTCTGAAATTATTTTAAGCAGCTCAATTATCTGATACATAGTTTTGTAGACAATTAAGTTCTCACTAACATTCAGCTCCCCTAAACCAGCCCATGGTGGGTGGCTTTGTCAACAGCAGATAATTTATTTAGTCTACTCCAAGTTGACTTGGTTGTTGTTTAAGGTAGTGTTTGCAGAGCCCCAGGCAAAGCAAGAGTATTTAGGTATATAAGATACTATTATTTGCAAAATGCATCTGCAGTATCAGAGACATGGTATCTCAGCTCCTTTTGGTCCTTTGCTGGTGGGAATAGATAAGGAGAAGCAGCCAACAGATGAGGATGAAGAGGGAAGGTGGAGAAGGCTAAACTCAACCCAGAATGAAGCAGCCTGGGAATTTTGGCTGAGTTAGGGCACTGCCTATGTTCCTGCTTCTTTCACTCTAGGAAAGTCCTACAGCAAAGCACCGCTTCCCGGCTGTACCTCCAAGAGCACTGGCCTGCTAAGCAGCTCTGCTGCTTTGCTCTCTTTCTCCTGTAAGTGCAGCTATAAACATCAGCAAACAGGGTATTTAAACTCAACCTCCTAGGATGCAGAGATGCTTTGTCTTTCCAATTAGAGATCTTCGCTGCTACCTTTGCAAATAAACTCAGCATAACTCCTGCTAGCAATTCAGCTTCCACCCAAACTAATGCACCCTAGGCAATCGTGGCTGATGAAAGTGTTTCACCAGCCCTCTGTGGAGGAAACCTTTCCCTTCAGGTGGGTTTGGATCAGGCCTATTATTGCAGATTTAGGCCCCAGAAAATGTATTTCTTGGGGAGTGGCATGTTTCTAGTTATAGGAGGAAAGATTATTAGATCATAGAGGATTGAAAGCAAGCAGGAATGTTTACATTTAAGAAGAAGGCTTACAAAGCAATTTCTAGCTATATATGAGATGTGAGGTCTTCCAGTCCAATAGACCTAATCTAGTTCTCTGCTATTTTATGTAGCCATGTTCAATTATTCATAAAACAATCGAAGCTCTATCTACTTCTCTATACTGTGCTCCATCCAAAACACCCCAAATTAGACTGCAAATTTAATGAACAGAAAGGTGAAGTAATTCTCTTCTGATCCCATTACTATTCCTGTTCTCCTGGTTCACAGAATGGATTCACTAACTGCACTATTAAGCTCCTCATCTGTGTCAAAGAATAACAGGTGGTATTTAAATTGTAAATGCAATCAATCCCACATTGAAATCCTAATTCTTCTCCCCTCCAATCCATTGTGTGGAGGATTGTGCTCCTCCCCAGGATGTACAGATGCTGTAAAAGGCTTGTAGCAGTTAGAAAAGAATTTGCTTGATATTCTGACAACTTAGTTCCCTGTGAACTGCAAGACGAGGAGCATGCTGAAGTGGGAGGAAGTAAGGCTCTAAGTATGTCTTTCTGGCTTATGCTGCAAGTGCTAGGAAGCAGAGGAAGTTGTCTTTGGAACTGCCTATGTCTAAGTTAATGGTGAGCGTATTTTGTGACATACACATACAACGTGTGTGTAAATGCATTCTGTAAATGCCTGAGTTTTGTCCAGAGAGCTGGCACTGCCTTCCTGTTGTTCTGGGATAAGTCCAACAGCTGAATCTAATTCTGTTGATTGAGTTGAACCATCCTGACCCTTGCATGCCCAGGTGGAGGTTGCAATGACCAGAGCACAGTGACCTAACCTGGGAAGACTACTCAGGCCAAGCTGGCTGTGAAAACATTGATCTCCCAAAACTGAGATTTTTAACTTGTTAGGAATACAAAGAAAAGTGCAGGAAGTGCACTAACATGCTAGACAGAGAGGAAGCAGTCCCACAGGTCCACTCTGTGGGTTAATCTTCCATCAGTATTCTCCTTCTGAAGGAACAGTTTCATATTTGCAAGGCCTTTGTCTGCTTTAGTTATGTAGCAATAAGCTGCATCTAAGTATTTGTCCCCAGACATGCTTAGCTTCTGTCACATAGTGTGATGAATAAGTTCAAATTTGTGCTGTAGTTCAATTTGAATCCTAAAAAAAGATAGATTGAGGGGTAGTTACACTGTTCCCACAAATAGGTAGGCCCATCAGCTCCTCTTCTGAATGTGTGCTCTGTTGGAGCTGAAATTCAGCAGTAGATGGCACCAGCAGGATTGTGAAATGGGCTGTGAACACCTTAGTAGCACTTCAAACCCTCGCCCCTTCCCCGCCCAGGGTTTCACAAAAGACGGAGGCAGCTAATAAAAAGACTAGCACCAGTTACTGGCAGAGTTAAACCATTTGGGGTGGAACATGGTGTCCCTTTCAACAAAGTATATCACCATTATGCACACAGGCGAGCAGCAGATATGATGAACATCACATTATTCTCTCCGATGATGCTGCCTCAAGGAGAACTTCTTTGCAGTGTGAGAGTCCTGGTATCACAGGACAGGCAGCAACTTTGATTCACAAATACATACTCAGGGGTGCATATATTCACTTCCAAGTATGTATGTATATAGAATAAATTTTCTAAGGTGAACAAGGAATATTAATCATTAACTCCCGGGAAACCACTGCAGGCCTAACTTGGGATGGGCCCCCTCACAGCGGCAGCTCTGCAGAGCCCACATCAGACTTGGGCACTTCCACACTGCTGCATGGGGCCAATTTCTCTTCCTGCCTTTCCTTAGCAAACACATTTGCATTAAATTTCTGTCTGAGAAGTTGACCAGCGCTGATACTGCATAGCTTATTAGGTCTGTGCCCATGGTGAATACTTAATATAAAGCCCACAGGACCCTAGTTCTTTAGTGTTGTGTCCTGCAGAACTGTAGAGATTTCAAGAATATGCTATAAAAGGGACTGGTTATTTAAGTTACTGCAGATTTGGGGTAGAGATGAGAAGGGCAATTCAGGCCATTTATATGTGTTTGTTTTCTGGGGTTTTTATTTTTACATACACTGGAAAAGAATAACCACTTGGATCCATGTCCTTTGAAGTAAAGGAGATGAAGCCAGATTAACCAGCTCTTGTCCCTTCTCTTTCCTAATGAAATATGATTGTCAGGGCATTCAAGAGGTGCTAAAAAGAGATTCAGAGTGAGGATGTAATGTTTAAAAATTAATCTCTACTTTTGGATCAGCCTCACGGAGTCTTTTATGATGGCTGCTAGGAACAGGTTTCAAAGTCCACCAGTTATTCCTAGGACCACAGCAATAAGTGAAAACGCATTTGTGATTTGCACTTAGATTTGCACTTAGAATTTAGTGGCTTCCATTCCATTAGGAGAACATGGTGCAGTTTTTAGAAGAGGGTGCAGAAGCTATTATAAGACGCTCTCTAGTTGTCACAGTGATGCTATTAAACAGCTTCCATTTAAACATACTTTTGTTCAGAGACCATCTGCAGCCCTTACAAGCTACTGTAACTCATTGTTGAAACAAGGTTTTCTGTGTAGCTCATTGCCCTTATAACTCAAAGTTTGTTGTACTGTGGCATGTAATTGCTTTTAGCAGAGCTGTCTGACCCTTATGTTCTTAAGGTTGCTTGTTAAATTCTAATGATATACTGAAAGGGATGGGCATTATATTTTGCTTTGAAATAATCAAGAAATCACTCAGTTGATGAGCAGCTTTGCAGTGGAAATATTCCAGAGATAGTAGGAGGAATATTAGTATGCACAAGAAAAAGACTTGTTTCTCCAAAGAGAAAAGAGTAGGGGAAGACCTTGTTTTCTAGATCTCTGTAACAAAGGTGTTTTGAGAAAGAATTGCAAATGAACCACTCTTCCACGGAGGCAATTTGCATATCATTAGCCTTCTGGTTTTGTTAATTGTTTTCACCTAGAGGAGGTGGAAAAGTTCACTCTTTGTTTGGAACATGACAGTGCTTTCAGAGTGCAGCACATTTTATTAGTGATAGATGATACCATTTTTAACATCTTTCTGTTAACTATTACCAATTTTGATGGAGATGATGATGTCCTTTCAAAAGAAAATTGAGACTTTTTCCATAGCTTGCTCAAAATTTGATTTCCTTATATGTCTATGTATATGGCTTTTTTTAAAAAAAATAACTGAAATATTTTCCTTTGTGTTTTTCTTCTCTTTCCCTCTCCATTTCCTAATATAAAAAAGAGCACCACATTGCAATAGTGTTTGCATCATCATCTTCGTGGGTTATAACTTTACAAAAATTCAAAAAGACTGAGAAGTCAAAGATTTTTTATATTTTGGCACATACTTGAGAACCTGATAAACTACCCATATTTTTGTCTTCTATTGTGTAGAACTGAATGAATGTAACAGAATTTTGTTTATTGCACCACTTAAAAAGTAAAATAAAACCAGGAAAAAACACTTATTTTCCGATGAAATTCCCAAGTAAAGGTATAAAGTGGTTGAACTGGTAAATTCTGGGTAAAATGGTGCACTGCAAGTGGACAGAAAAAGAAAAACTGTCTGTAGGCCCTTAGTGAGAACTGAGTTTCTGCACTAAAATTAAGAATTTCCTGTGATACAGGAATAGCTCGATTGCTTGCCAGCAGCAGACTGCAACCTACCCAATTTATCACTATTATTCACATAGCTCTGGCTCTGCTGGGTCTAAGCTGGCGGTTCCAAGTGTCTCTATTCATTTCTGGACCAGGCTAATTTGTGTGTAGCCAGTTTGGCTTCCTCCGTGCTTAGTTCGTGCTCTGTACGTCTTGGAACTTGATACATCTTAATCAGTATCGGCTTGAAATATGAACTTAAACTTGGTAGAGAGAGCAAGGAAGAATAAGTAGGTAGGCTCGAAGAGGCCTATGATTCAGTCTGATGGAGGAGGAAGAAAACGAGCAAAATTCCTATTGGTGTGTGGAAAATGGATCCTGATGAATTATACCCCTGCTCTTTTTAGTTTGCTAATTCTTCCCACACAATCTGACCTACAGCCCGAATGGGTGGCTTTGAAATAGGGACAGCATAACCTTCATCGGTTTTTGAATTCCTGATATTTGTCAGCAACCCAAATAACAGTGGATAAATCTTTACCTGACATCGGTAATAATGTTAATTAGGAAAACATTTAATAGAAGGAATTCAGACCTCATGCCAGCTAGTGTTTTTGCAGCTGCTAATACTCTTTGTTGTTACTTGAAAACATTCACATCTTGTCTTATACATCGTCTACTTCCATTCACTTAAAGATCAAAATTAGTATCAGATACTGCCCTTTATCAAAAGAGGAAAATGACATCTGCGTTCTCTGTATAGCTCGGGTGTCAAATCTCTCTCCCATCTGCGACCATCATGAGGAAAGGGCTTCTTCTTCCTTTTTTTTTTTTTTTTAATTTATTGCCTCAAGTGTTCAGTGTCTCAAAATGAAATGTTTTATTGCTCTCCAAAGATCCATCATGAAGGCTTATTATTTTTTGCAAAGCTGACAGCATTAAAATCCATGAGATTTTGCCACTGACACCATTTCTACAGGTCTGAACTTTCAAGTCTTTGCTTCTTTTACCATCCAGCTAATAAGTTATTTATTTCCATAGTCACATATGCATGACTTCATTGCAATTCACCAGTACATTTTCTGGAAATTAGCTCATTGATATATTGCACTGGTCTGTGTATTAGCTGCTCCAATGAGCTTAGCTTTCACAGCCTATTGGTTTGTTGGTGACTCTAAAAGTTTGCCACAGTCATATGATTAAATATGGAAAACATCTGTTTTAAGCAGCCAACAAAAATCTGAACATCTGGAAAATATTGGTAAAGAAGCTAATTAAGTTTGTCAACTTACAAATTGTTCTAGCAGGAAGTATTTAGGAGTAGCAGATAATTGAGATTTCATTCCTCTGGCCCCTTGTCTTTGCTTTTTGTTTATTTTAGTATAGCTGGAAGGACTACTTTACTTAGCTTCTTCCAAATCCACCCTTTGGACACAAGCTGAGAGATATTTATCGGGTGCTATGTTGCAACAAGCTGCCCTTATGGTGGGAGAAATGAATGCTGGAAGCAGACTTTCATGCCTGTGTCTCATGTTTTAACTGTTTTGAAAAATCAATATATATATTCAGCTTCAAAATGCACCAATGAGTTCCTTTCAATTGCCTGTCTAACACTGCAGGGATAACAGCAGCTATATCCACCAGTAGTATCCAGCTGCTTGGTATCACCATTGCCATGGACCATCTCACCCTCTTGGCTCGTGGTTGCCACTGTTATTGAGGCCTTTGACAGTCTGCATATAACTGGGGCAACGTGTGATGTCTTTGAGCAGAAATTTTTCAGGATGCTCCAGCTAATACTGAACTCAACAGAGGTACCTATAAGTACATCAAGAATATCTGCCTTAGCTTCTATAAAATATCTAATCTTGATCCTTATCTTCGAAGTACTGCCTTGCTCAACAAATCCAAAAGACTGCGTAAAGCACTTTTTGTACACAAGAAAACCCTCTTTGTGTTAGAGATTTCCTTGTAAGCCACAATGAGTCCAACTCCCCCTAGAAGCTACCAATCCTCATGCAGATCTCAGCACTTTCTGCTCCAAAGGCAAAGGATGGCTCTGACTTAGTTTCTCAAACATTAGTTCATAGAAAACAAAGATATTTTAAAAAGTCAAACTGAAACCTTAATGCCTCTCAGATTACAATCTGTCTCTGTAGGAAGAGAAGAGACATATAATACATATGTGCAACTGTACTGCTTAGTGCACTGCTGGAACATGCCCAGATACAACAATGACCATCACAACATTAAAATGTACCTGCATATTCATTTTAAAATTATAAGTCAGCCTGTTATTTTACCCCCATTTCCTATCGCATTTTTGCTTTTTGGGAAGGTAGTGATTTGCTCTGCTTACATCTCTCTTACCACATCTTGCTTTGCTTAGGCCCTTAGTGAAAATGAGGCTTTTGTCACTGTGAGTAATACCCCTTAGATGCAAAGAAATTAAACATGAAGGGCTTTGCAGTGTTACTCACAAGAAGAAAAGATATTAACATTAATACGCTTCTTTGAAAACACCCTTCTTCAGCTAAACCTTTAAGGACAAAGGGTTTCTTTGGAGTTTCTTGCTGAATTATCCACAGTATATCTTCGTGCCTTCTGGCTCTTATATAAAAGCATATATCTTGTATAAAAGCAATTCCTGTGTGTGTCTGCCTACCCTTCCCACCAAAAAAAAAAAAAAAAAAAAAAAAAAAAAAAAAGAGAGAGAGAGAGAGAGAGAGATATGAATAAATTAAGGTACAAATGAATGTAAGTGTCAAGTTAATAGTACAAATACACAGTAGGAGAGGAGAAATATATGTACTGGTCTCCAGCAACAAATCCCTGGTGGCCAGATTTGACAGCAGTTAATTGAGCAGTAATTGTTGTTAATGTCTGTTGTCTTCTGGGCTTTCCACTGCAATTCTGGCTATATAGATTTTGGGATGCCATGATAATTTTTAGGCTCTTTGAAAGGATTTGAAATGGCACCCTTCCATATATTGAGAAACACAAGCACATTATAAAAATTAATCATTCATTAATAATAGCTGCTGGTTAAACTGAAGCTTGTCTCAAGAAAGAACGTACCTAGTGATTTCTGGTGGTAGGTGTTGCCTGCCTGTGTCTTTGTTTTTCCCTCTGCTATTCTGGAGTGGTGTCAGTTTTGCTTCTTTGTTAAATTTTTTGACCTAACTAAGAGATTCATAATATAATGCAGTTTAAGGACTGCTCACAGAAGCTGAGGACTGGCCTTGGAGCCCTTGTGTACAGAGACTTGTGCAGTAGAAAGGATGTTTTCCTTCAGCGATAGTATTATTGGAGTGTCTCCTCTACTGGGTAGCTTGTATGCACAAATTCAGGAAAAAATGAATATCTTTCAGCCTTCCATCTTTTCACCAAAAGTGATTTAATATTAGCCAAGAGTTTCAAAGGTTTCCAGGGGTAGACACATGTGTGCACACAGTACTTCGTACTGCAGAGTGTGCATCCTGTATGGTCATGCATAGTGTGACTGCTTTAACTTTGCTTCCATATGAAAACAGTTTGGAAAGGGTAACCTTGGATTTCAGTCTGAATAATTCCTGATTTCTGAGGGATTAGAGTTAGGATATTGTGCAGCTTACTGTAATGACAGTGCTAGCTGCTAAGAAGAGATTCTGACCTGCTGTTTCTCACAGACTAAAGGTTTTAGAGGGAGATTTAGTTTATTGTTAATTTCTAGGTGTAAGCAGACATAATTTCCTTTTTTTCTATGACAGCAGGGACTCAGCAGTCCTCTGGTGCAGACTAACTCAGCCCTTTCCACCTCGAATTCTTTATGGACTAAGTGGCCCATGATGAATGCATTTGAAATTATGTATAAAAAGAGCACAGGAGTCTGAAGGAGAAAGGCCAGATTTGGAGTCTGGTCTTAATCGGGCTTGCTTTTCTGTGTTGGCATCATTTTAAGAATGCAACCCAGGTTATTAAGTGCCATAATTGCACCTGTAAATCATGTCCCCGTGACATAGTCTACATCTGCAAATAACTGTGGATTTGAAAAGGATGGGCACTGTTTACAAATCTGCTCCCTGGATCACTTTCACTTCTTTGAAACAGGGAATCTTCTGATGCAAAATCCCCAAGGGTGAAAGTGAAACCCCAAGAGAAAACCCACGTTCACTTTTTTTAAAAATTTGGATCCTTATTAGGTATTCTCAATAACTTGTATGGAAAAATACATGCCAAAACACCTACTTGTGTCTTTCAAATGTTATGTTTCTAAACAAACATGTGCCATACATTTGGTAAGTCTAACTGCAGACTGGTGATTAATTAAATAAATTTTGGTCATACTTCTAAAATATTTGTCTGTGTATCTCAAATTCTATTTAATATAAGACTCCAGATGTCACACGTTTTCCATGTATATCCTTGTGGCTTCTATGAGCTATATGTAACATACACATTTTTCCTTTTAGGTTGTTATTTGAAATGACTTTCTGTTTCTTTTAATTTGCTTCCTTTGTTGCGTGTGGATGTTAGTCTCTTGCTAGAAATGGGAGAAATTTGGCTTGGCTTTCTCTTGCCCTGTGACTCCTAATTATCCAATACTTGTATTTTTCCATCTGTTTTTTTTCCCCCTCTCTCAAGAGTATTTTGGATGAGGAAGAACATTTCTATAAAAATCTGTTCTTTCCCTGCAGCAAAATGGCTCGAAAACACTCCTGGCTGTAGATCTGACAGTGAGAGGTTTTGAACCATCAGCGACTTTTATAAAGCTGGTATTTCCCTCTCTAGTAGGGAAATTCTTTATGCAAGCAATCAGGTGCCTAGTCAGTGCTATAACTTATTCCCAGGTATGGCAAACTTTCTCAAAGTTGCCTGAGAATGTACCTTATCTGAAAGAAGACAAGTAAAATAATCACTGGTTTACTGTGTAAATGCAGGCCAAGATACTTAGCCTGTATTATAGACTGGAAGTAACGTCGGTTGTGATCTGGCTTTTGATCTACACCGCTGCCTGTGTTGCTGCATGCCTGCATCAGCACCAAAACTGGTGAAAACGCAGCAACCGTGTGTGCCGTGGCCCTGAACAGCCACGGGTCCCAAGCAAGTCTGAAACCTGTGGGGTCTCCGCTACCAGCCTCTAAGATAGGATCACACCTGAGCTGGCTTTTGCTGCCCTGTGTGCTGCATTCCTGCTTCTTCTTCACATGACTTCCAAGAGAGCTGTTCTCGGTGCGTTCTCTGCTACTTGTGCCCTCATAGCTGAAACATGGCAAAAACAGTCCCTTTCCCAGCTTCCAGCTAGACAGGTAGTTACACCCCCTTGATAACTGCTTGCAATCCTATTCACCTCCTTCATTCCAGCTGTTCGGAATCGGTAACTAAACTTTATAAGTCTGATTCGGTATTTGTTGAAATCCTGAAAGGCTTTTCATCCATCCAAGCTGACTTCAGTTCAGGACCTGCTCTTCAGCCGGAGAGCCTTGCCGATCCCTGCTGGTGCTCTAGGCCCTTCAAAGACAGTTTGTGGGTTCTTGGAAGGCCTCTTTGAAGCCTTTGTATAGAAAAATGTTTTCTAAAGAAGTGTTTCATTTTCAAGATATGTTGCAGATTGTTGTAATAATGCATCTAAACTGGTATTTCCTCTGCCAAGTAACTCCATAGGAAGCTGGATGCTCTGAGCACTGAATACTACTGATTCGGTGTGGGAGCAATATGTGTAATGAGGCTTGTTGAAGGCTGCTTCCAAAAGGATATTTGTTTTCTCATAATATCTCAGACTGGAAAGTTCCTAGTGTTTGGCATACAAATAACTCCCCTATTTATATCTCTTTCCCCTGCAGCCGTTCATCCCCCTAACTCTCTGCTAAACTATAGGTTTAGTTGTATCCTTACTAAGTTTAAATACAGATGTCACAGGAACATGCCAGACGGCCAGTTTGGAATTTAATTTGATTTTTTTTTCTCCTGAGTATAGGTAAGCGTCAAATAGCAGGAATGGAAGTTTATACTCTACTCTCCGAAAGAAGAACTAAGAGGAATGTTTCTCTCTGCCCAATCTCAACTGAAATCACTATAAAATAAAAAATGCAGACAGGAGCTAGAAATAAGCATTTATGTAACTTTCCAGTCCCGCTGGACTCCAGCCTAACATAAACACTTACTACAGCTCTTTAAAACTATATTATATATTATCAGTCAGTTGAGCCTCTCACAGAGGCAGTATCTGCCCATTTGATTTGAATTTCAATCCCATTGTTTTGTGTGTGTTGAACTACAAAGAGAAGAAAAGGTTATTGTTATTCCTCTTCATCAACTGATCTCATGCAAGAGGAAAATTGCTAGTAATTATCTTGGTAGCAATTATGTTGGCCCAAACACAGTAAGTGCAAGCACATTCCTTGGTATTTATTACAGAAAGATCTCAAACCACAGGCTGTTTAGAATGCACAGCATTTTAACTCATGAACTTTGATGAAACTTATTTTAATATAGCTTTGTTTTCCTTATTAAATGACAAGAAAAATTAATTATAATAGATCTGGTAATGCTTTAATGCAGTCAGACTGATGAATATATTTCACTACTAACTTTTTTCTTTTGGATAAAAACAACACAGTTGCTCTACAGGTGTTTTCTCAACCAACTACAGATCTGTAAAGTCTGAACTTTTATCAGCTTTTATGTCTGATCATGAAAAGAAAAAAAAAACCTCTCAATTGATCTTATTAAAATCTGCAGGGAGCTGGATGTCTTTTCCTAAAATTGCTTCTGATGTATGTTGCCATTTACTAAATTTAATAAAGTTATGAGATGAGAGAGATCTCTTACTTTCTAAGGCTGACACTGAGGGACTTGCTCTGATGCTGTGGACCATTACTGTTTCCGAATTATGTTACCTGTCCATGCTGCAGTACAAGCCCTGTAGTACCTGCCTTTCTGCTGCTTATAGCTCTTGCTTACTAGAAGAGCATTGCAAAGTCACCCATTGCCACACATAGTTGGGCTGGCTGGAAAATAAGTATCTACTGTCCAACAATCATTTTTCCCCTGAAATATTTCAGGGAAATGGGATTCTGTCTCTATTATCTTCTCTTCACCAAATCGATTCACCAAAACCAGATTTTTTCTCAGAAAATCAAAATGGTAGTGAAAATTAAAGATTGTCCTTTGGAAGTGCTGCCGTGAAGCCTTAGAAGTGCTGTCATTCGAATACAAAAAATCCACATTTTCTGCCCTGTGGAAGAAACTGCTGGGCACTGTGGGCCACTTTCTCTGACCAGAGTTTAAAAAACAGTAGCACAGTGGCATGTTGCAGCAGAGATACTTTCTTAGCTTTCTTTATCTTTGGCAAAAAATGGTGGCTTGATTTTTTTTCCTTCCTAATAATTTTCCTTTTTTTAAAAAAAATTTTGATATACATTTGTGTATGCGCACATACATCTCTACATGTTTTCCTGCCTTTGATACTGCAACGCATTCTCGCAGCAAGCACTGAAAAGGTAAAGAACTATGAGATCTTTCAGTCCATTGCTCCTGCCAGGACAGGTCTTTCCCTCAGGAAAATTATCCATATTGAATGCAGTCTGGTTTTAAATATATCAACAAAAGCTAGGAAGGAAGGTATGTCCAGTATTCAGGGGCAGCTTTTAAAGATGAATTCACTATATAATATCAAATGCTAGCTTCTGAAAGCTACAGCACTAGGCGAGGGTAAGATATGTTTGGATGTAGATTCTCACCTAACAATCATTTATCTTCTATTTACAGCATTTATATGCTTTGCTGTTAGATAAAACCACAACCTCTGCAGTATCAGAAACAGAAGGAACTCTTTTCCCAGAGTGTCATTTTGAATACCACAACACCTAAAGAAACTAGTGATACAGTGCACATGGATTTAAAATTTTAGTCAAATTATAGGAAGTGCCTTATGACTCCCAAAGCACCATAATAACATTTGTGACACCATGGGGGTATTTTTAGAACAACTGTGTTTCTGACTGGTGGTGTTTGCCTTCATTTGGACATGCAGATCTACACTGCCCTGAGGTAATACTCTCACGGGCTGACTGATTTCCAAATATTGTACTTGATGATAAGTTAAGAAAAACCAAAGACTCTTCTATACTAATATCCTGATTATTGATTTACTCTAAAACAGTTCTTATTTTTGACATGTATATTTTAGACCAGTGAATGCAGGCTGGTAGCAGTCCTGTCTGCATGGGAAGCTGCAGTCTTCCCATGCACAGCTCTCTTGGACACAGCGGTCTTTATCCCTGAGAACTTCTGAGATGATGCCAGTAACTTTGCCAGATTTGTTGGCAGTTTTTTGATGTGCCCTAAGAGAGAAGAGAATGAGACAATCATACGTTTCACCCCATGTCTGAAAAAAAGGCTTTGAACAAAGGTGAAAGACTCATTTAACTTACTTCATCACCAAGCCTATACAAATTAAACTTCAGCATTACTCACAGTAGGACTTGCAATTAAGTTGATTAATCATATGTTACTGAGAAAATGGAAACTTGTTTATAATAGGCATTAATCTACAGTGTCATTTTTGATTTCTTAAAGCCCTATTCCAGGTACACTTCCACTCCCAATGAGCTGGCTAATTCTATTTCTCTTTCACTTTATTTGTAATTAATTTATAAAATGTTGTTTACATGAAACAATTAATTCAAAATACAGCTCTTTAACAAAAAGAAATATGTAAACTCATTTAGAAATACATTATTTCAATACTGATACTGAAATAGAGATGTTTTCCAAAGCAATATGAATATATGAATGTTAGTCGACCTTTGGATTGCTGTACAGCAGCAATTAATACATACATTTAATTTTGAAATAGTATATGGGTCTTTGAGCTATCCAGGGAATATAAAAGGAGCTAAACATGAAAGGAATGATATAGGAAACTCTTTTTATTTAGCTAGTAAGAGAACACAGAGTCTTGTTCACCTTCAAAACTGCGCCGTGGTCTTCTGAGTCTTGGGAAAACAGGGAATTCACATACACTGACCCACAGAAGATACTCACAGCACCACTTGGTTTGCAGGTTTTGTCGGAGAAAGTAGTTGCATTTTCTGATAAGGAAAAAAATAAGTATTTTCTTCATGATTGTTTGATAGGCAAATTTCAACAGCAGGGACCTGATTTAAGGCAGTTGTAGCTGGCTGTGCATTGGACAATCTGCAAACATCTAATCCCGTGCCATCAGAGAGAAAATCATCGAGGTAACTTGAAGTTAATACTAACATGTAAAGAGGGTCTCATGTTCAGCTAGCCCCCGTTCCTTCTAGTTCTCTCTTTGAGACTTGCTTATGGTTCCCACACACTTTTCCCTCCTTCTTGACCATGCTCCTCTCCCTCTTCTCCCTCCTCAGTGCAAAGCTCTTTCCTCTGACAACACGGAGCCCGATGCAGAGCCCCTGCCCTGTGCTGGGCAGGGATCAGCACTAAACACGCTAGGATGAATCCTGCCCATGTGACAGTCTGGCCCTCCAGCCCTCACCCGACATTTCAGTGGGAACAAGGAGGAAACCCTTGGAGAAAGAATTACTGGCTGCTATTTTCTATCTTTCATTTCATACTGGAATGCAAGAGTTTATCGTGGGATCATCGTGTTCACTAGACTGAATCTGGGCACTGCTTCAACAAGCAAAAATATTGGTAAAACAAAGCGGCCTGAAGAGTTGTTTTGTTTCAAATTCATCAAAGGGCATCCGGCTGGGGCAGTCATAGACAGCAACTCTATGTAACTATTTATTAGTGTATGCCTACATGATTTTAATAAACAAATACAAATGAATTGCTCTGTCACATGGCATTATCAATACTTTAAACTTATATTGTCAAGGAGGTCAAATGTAAACAGCTCATTCTAAGATTGAAATAAAATATGCCAAGAGTAATGTTTTATGAGGAAATGATTAACATTTTCCTATTCAACTTTGCTGAGAGATGACTGTTACATCCCTTCATTAATGTGCAAGTTCTCTTTTGCAACCAAGTGATGTAGCCTTTTGTAATTTAGATAATAAAGAGAGTTGTTGTTGTTTAATAAAAAGAATGATAATTTATTGACACTTGGATCACACAATGCCATGAATGTAATGAAAATGAACAACCTAATTTCATTCCTTCCCATGCACTCCATGCTAATTAAAAATAGCAATCAATAAGGGTGTAGCATTGTCAACAATGGCATTGTAGACAAAAGACTGAAGACAGTTTTCAGGGATGAGGCAGCTGGGCTGGAGCTTGAAAAGAAACCAAAGAATGGTGCAGAAGACAGAAGCTGAAACTTTTGCTAGTCACGTTTTTGGACTTTCAGATAAGTACTTGATGGCTTTTTTCTTTGCCTTTACTATACAGTCCAGTTGATCCCTTTGATAAAATTTGTATTTGTATGTGGTTATGATTATTGTTTCTTTGATTAAAAAGAAAGAAACTTCTTAAGTCAAGGCATTGAGACTTTACTGAATGTGTCTGCACTCTGTTAACTCTTACTAGCACTCACTACTAGCATTAAATCCTGTCTTCTCCTGAACATATTGGTAAAATTCCCATAGCTGTTGGTGGGGTTGGAATCTTGCTGCAGAAGTCCCAGTGCACACTTGTACAAGGCTTCTTGCAGAGTCCTGAGCTATCACCCTGCGACAGTTCCAGCAGCAACACTGGCCAGTCATCATCCCAGAATCCTGCTCAAGTATTTCCTCCCACTTCATATTAAAAGCCAATATACTCAGAGTTTATCCTCATCTCCACAGATCACAGTAAAAATGAAAAATATATAAAGTTCTTTACAAATAGCAGGGAAGGGTTTATGTGAGTTCTCTTTAGATTATTTACCAAATGTATATATCCCTTGCGGATTAAATACAGATGCTGCCGTGCAATGCAGACATGCAACTTTATCTCAGGTATTAGCAAAACCTCCGCTGCTAAGAACAGTGATTTCTCAACTCTCATCCATTTAGTGACCCATTTCCTTGGGAGCTGAACGGACTTTGCAGTTTATTCTCTGAAATCTGGCTTGCAAGTTCATTAAGGTTTGGTCAGATGAGATTGGAGCAAATTCTGACAAGTGCACGCTCCTCAAAAGCATTCCCAGAGCCACCAGGCTCTAGAGAGACAAAGCTGGAGTGACTTCAACTGCGGTAACCCGCCTGGTCTTTATTTAGTTATCTCCTCCTATTTAACTAGCTAGCTCCTGTGGGTATATTCAAGTGCTCAAATTTGAGCCATGAATGTAGGAAAGGTAGGTAAGGAAACGCAGACAGCTGCATGGCTTTTAGGGAAGGCATCCATGTAGCTTTTATGAAGTTACATCAGGAAAAACAGATCCTGCCTGACCAGTTTTTGCGAATAGATGAAATTACCATATATCCTCCTTAGACTCAAGGCTCAAAATAACACAGCGCTGAGGGAAGCCTTTAGGGAAGCCTGCAGAGACAAAGAGCAGAAGAAGCGAAAAACAGTGAGCAGATGGTTTTCTCAGTGAAATGATCAAAAGGCTGAAGGCAGCCTGTTTCCAAATTGAGGGTTAGTGCAGCTGGACCAGAACATCTGGTCAGTTTACAGTGGATGAAAAATTAGTCACTTTTTAGCAAAGGCGGTGAATTCCTAAATGTATTCTTTTGGGATTGTGTAGTTCATTAGCATGTTTTCAGAAGTGAGTTGCACAATCTACAATTTTGAATAAAAGGTTGTTGGTACATTTTTGTTTCTGCTTATAAATCACAAGCTTGAGCCTCAGATGGAGTAAATATGCATACGTCTATTGAGGTCAATGGAATTAGACTAATTTAGAGATACAGTGGAGAATCCAGCTCACTTTCATTTTGTCCTTTCCTGTGTCTTTAGACACATGTGGCTAAGACAAACTGCTTTAGGTTGAGTCTTCTCTATGGCCCTTCCAAGGTCCACAGATCATAGTCCACAGAGCTACTGTTATTCTGCCAGGTGGAAATTTGTACGCAGTGTTATGTGGTGAAAGAAAAGTGAGTGCTAAGTACGACCCTGAGTCAATGTGATCCTCAGCGCTTTTACATTTAATCAAAGGAATGAGCTCAGGCAGAAAGGGCAGCATTAACAGTCATGTGATTTGCAATCAGAGGAGTAATTCCTCCTATTTCATTTGGAGATTGCCCTAACTAATGGAATATATGCTATTCCACTTACAGGTAGAAAGAAGGAAATAAGTAAATTATTTTTAAAAAATTTGTCCAAATTGACCTCTAACTGATGTGTACATTTCACTTACAGCAAAGTGCTTGCTTGGAAAATAACCTTTATGGCTCAGTGGCATACAAATAGCTATTTCTACTTGTGTATTGATTAACAGAGACGTTACAGTTGAAGAGATTTTAATTGACTAGACATAGTTATAATTGATTTGTTCTGAGAAGTCATGTTTTTTAGAAATTTTCTTTAAGTGAAGCATGGAAAAGAGGAAATGTGTGATCAGAATGACATTCCCCTAAATTTATAGTTATTCCAGTGTTCGTGGATGAAATCACTAACAGAGGTCGTGATCTTTACGAAATTTCATTCTCTGAGGAATTCTCCTAAATCCTGAAGTATTTTGATAGCACAATCCAACCTTCACAAATGCAATTTTCTTCCTTACTATCAGTTATTTTATAGATGAAAATTCAAATGTCAGAAAAAAGCATTTAAAATTAAATTTATTTTTCTTATGATTACTGTGTGAATTATAAATTCTTTATGTGTGCAGTGAAAATTAAATGAGGCTCAGCAATACAATATTGAAGCCCTAACCCCAGTCCTGCTGCTCATTAAACTCATATTGCAGTTGCATTTAAAATGTATTTTTCTGCAGCTGAGAATATCTCAAAGATTGGTTCTGTGACCAGTGAACTGCATGGAAAGTTAAATTTATTGCTTGTGCTAAGGGATTATATGCAAGCTAATCAAGGACTGACTCTGGGACCTAAATAAATATTTTATGATGTTGCATACCTTTTTATTTAGAAAGACTAAAAATGCATTATGAATAGGAATCTACTCAAGATTTACCTTACATTTTCTAGCTCTGAGAATTCCGATGGCCATAACATACTTTTACAATTTCAGACTACTTAACACAGGAGGGATTCCTTCCTGACATTTTAGATGCTTAGGCTTTACAGTTGGTTTTTTCCTCTGTTAGTCTACTCAGCAGCCCACTTCCAACACTGCGGTTTGTCTGTCACTCGTCTTCCTAAATATTGCTTACTCCTTTTGATGGGAAGGCATTGTCAAACTTACTTGAGTGGCCTCTGCAGTCTTAAAAATGGGATAAAGAAAAGAAAACAGGAGAACCCTGGAGAGGGAAGAAGAGAAATAGTGTACTTACTTTTAATGCAAGAATCCCAAGAATTGTGAATTATTCATATCACAGATAATTATAGCTAATGATTAGTGCCTTTTTACAGGAGGATTTGAGTTCTCCTGTCTCTACTGCCACCTTGATTGTGTTTCTATTATATATTGTTGCAAACTGACAAATCCAATACGTATTTGCCCTTAAGATAAATTTACCTCACCCTGAAGCTTTCAAACAAAAACACACAAATTCCATCTGCTCAGCTAGTATTTCAGCAGGGCTTATCTCACTTAAACAAATCACCCCCTCACTGCCATCAGTTCTGTATGAAATGATCATTAAGCTGCGTTTAAAATGAAGCTGTTCTAATATCCTTTTGTCAGCCTTTATTGACGTAGCCTTGAATGGTTGGAGAAGGTGCACAATTCAGAAGTAGATTGCTGCTCATTTGTGTGGTTCGATTGATTTACGGATCACTTCCGAAGCACAATCATTGTGTGATAGTCTAGTGGTGTAATCTAAAGACAAAAGAGTGCTATTTTTACATAAATACAGAGTTAAAAAGTGCAAAAAAGACTAAAAACACCTGGTCTAGATCCTCAAAATTCTTCATTCTTCACATTTTAAATTCCTTACAAAAAGTGTAGATCACCCTACTCACAGATGGAAAAGTAGAAGGGTATTTCAGACAAAACACAGCTCAACATCATCCTGATCTCTTGTCCTTTTCTTTTTTTTTTCTTTTCCTTATTTTTTAAGAGCAGTGTTGTTCCACTGACCCGTGTGGAGTTATTCTAGAGTTAATCCAGAGCAAATGAAATCATAACTGGGCCAACTGTTTTTTACACTGATTCTAAATGAATGGGCAATTGTTCTCAATGTAGCAAGGTCTGATCCAAGTTACTTAAACCTCCCCTTCATCACTCTTGATCCCAGTGGCTTTATTAGCATTAAATTGGAGCTTACTAAGTTGTTTGAAAACATTGTCAAATGCATCCCTATTGAGTTGGTTTAAAAACACTGAGCCAAATCCCAATCTCTTGATTTAAGACAAGTTTTGGCTCCTTGCGGTTGTGTTACATCATCTGTTCTTATCCGTTGACTACAGTAATATATAATAAAACAATCTGATTATTTTCACTGACATACCAACAGTATACTCGATAGGAATACACTATTCTGAAATATCTATGCATTTTCATTTATTACTAAGACTAAACACCATCTTTGCTGATATTAACTTCTAACAAAACCTTCAGTATTTAAAGCTCCAAGAAGAGAAGATCAAACTCTAATACTAAGCAGCTGGTGAAAGAAGGCATTGTTTAAAAATAGCAAAGCAATGCTGTCCTGAGTAATTCAGTAAGGAGCAATGCACTACAAAGCCCAGTGTCTGAAGTAAGACCTGAATCCACTCTATATTGATAGTGCCCAAATAGCTCTCTCAGTCGATTCTTAAGGCTCCTTTCGTTTTTATCCTTTGATAGCCGTGGCAGGCATACATGAAATCTGCAGTAGAATTATGTATTCTCTAGCTAGCAGCATCACGAGAATTCTCAATCAATAATATCCTATCTTTCACCTGTAGGAAAGTGCTGCATAATTCCAGATGAACCTAAGATCTGTGAGAGCTCAGAGACACATTATCATGCAGCGCTTCTTTGGTTTGTTTGACCAGAACTGTCATCTTTCTGTGTGCGTATTCACCAAAAGTCAATATATCTCTTTCTGCACCTTTGCTTTCAATAGTTTGGCACCTGCATCTAAAAATGCATTTCAAAACGCTAAAGAAAGAGGAACAAAATGAAGCCCAATCCAGTGATTTGTTAAGGCTTTCACAGTAACTCAACAGCAAAGTGAAAAATAAAATACTTCCTCTGATTTTCAGTGCCTGCTTTTTTCCACTGGGTTGTATGTAACCCATTTTGCAAAGGTATCTGAGATTGCAGATATTGGCACCATATCTAGAGCTGAGCAAATATGTTTTTAAAATGCCACTTCCATTGAAGGCAGTGACATTCATGTGGACGTACCTGGAAGTGCAAGTTTGTATGCTAAGAAGCTTTCTTCACTTTTAGTTACAAGAATAATTGCGTATCACAGGCATGGCCAACAAGAGAGGTAGAGGGATGCGACTTGATGATTTGAGGTTATTCACAGAGAAACAGCTAGTAATGCTAACACATCACTCTTTAATTTTTAAAAAGAACTGACAATAGCTACCTATTTGAAGAAGAACATCTATGCTTCAAAACATTATCAGTCGGGTCTTCTAACAGATCTTCTCCCTGCAAATCTTACCTCTCTTTTATCCTTTAATTTTCATGCCTTCATCAACACAACTACAACTTACCTGCCAACAGGTGTATAATAAAGAATATATGAGTTGAATCTACTTCTTAAAAATAAATGCAGTTCTTAAAAGGGATTCTCCAGCATTTTATTGGATTGGGCAAATTAATGCCAACCCCATTAATTTTGAATCAGCTGTTGTTACCTAGATAATCAGTACACACTTGACAATGGACCTTTTAGTTTCCCATTCAGAATATCATTCTGTTTTCCTTTCACAGATTTTTTTAGTTGTTTTGGTATTCTGGAAATTTCAGTACGATTTTTTCTTTTAAAAATCGTTTGAGATTTTATGACCACTTCTGATTAGAAACTTCATGTTATCTCAGACACTGCTGCACAGCAGTGTTAAGTGAAGTCTTTCTTACACCACTCTATGAAATGTCCTCTTTTATTTTGAATTTATACAGATAGATTAATTTTTACCAAGTGATTTCTTCTCCATAGGGAAGAGCAGATCAGAACTGATTTCCTAGGCTTTCCTGGTTTTAAAAATGATTAAAGTTGAAATTTTAGATCTGGTTGAATCATTTTCACTACTGAATAGATTAGGTCTAATTAAAGAACATGAGGTTTATTGCAATTACTCAGAATGTCACTTGTATAATACCAGTAATGTGGCATGTCAAAGTGCTTAACAAGGATCTGGGTACTGAAGAAAAGAGCTTTGAAAGAAAAAGATCCAGTGATCTTCTCATGTTTCCATAGGGACTCAATGGCAAGTTCAGGAAGGGAATTGCACCTGGTTTTGCTTGTGTTTTGCTTGTCTTGGACTGTCAGTACAGGGATGTCTACAGGATGTAGACCCATTAGTCTACATTTCTGTAAGGAGTTACAAAAAATTTAAATGGAATTCATCTTGTTGAATATGAGTGAAACAAAATTTCAGATATAAACAAACTTTCTATTTCCATATTTTTCCCTTCCTCTGCTACTATGCATCTTTTCCAACTTTGCCATTAGCAACAGCCTATATCAGAGCTGGGAATTTACACTGAGCTGAAACAGAAACCAAATTCTTTGCCTGCATATTTAGCATTCCCAAATGTATGAAATTCCAGTTAGTTCAAATGTGTTTTGCTGTCTTTTCTCCCTCCAGCAGCTGGATTGAAACTCTAATTTCGGGATGCTACTTCCCCCAGAGGACTGTGTGCCATGCAGCCAGGGCTGCTGCTGTCCGGGGCTCTGCTGCCATCTAGCCAGCTTCCACCTGAATTCAGAGCTCCCCTTCCACCAGATCCCTGCTGTTCCCTGGGGCAGAAGTAGCGCCTGTGAGCATGCTGAAGGATGACTGCTCCTTCGTCACTGTCCAAGAAGAAGGATGGCAGTAGTTATCCAGATGTGCAGGCTTCAGTTCATAGGAAGGAACAGAGCACGTTGGACTTAGTTGTTCACTTTCTCGTTAAAGAAGCGTGCCTTTTAGACTCTAAAAGCTCAGTCTAGCCATTTTGATTTTCACCTAACCACTGACAAAGAATTTACCAGCACTTTAAGCAGATGAATTCAATCTGTTGGCTGAGAAGAACTTTTAGAAAGTGCTCCAAGCACTTTTAAAGTGCAAGCATATCAACTGCAAACAGAAACAAAAGCCATTTTCGACATGAGCACAGGTGCAAAGCTCCTTTATGTAGATGCCATTCCGTTCTTCCTGAAGGAACCTTTACCTAAATGGGTTCCCAAAGGACTCTGTCAGAAAGATAGAAATAAGATGTAATGTGATCAAAAAAACAAACTCTAAAAACAAACCAGGAAACAATGGAGGAAAAAAATAATGCATAATGATATAACAAAAAGCAATCATACATCTGAATGTACATTCATTTTATTTCAAAAAGCTGCTATGGATATTAAGAAAATGTTTAAGCTGGTGTTATGCATTCTGCTGAACATCTGGGTGGTAAATAGGGTGTCTGGTCTGGGTTCAAGTTTGAGGTTTTTGGGGCATGTTTACATTCTGATTTTCTCAGAATGAGAAGATACTTACTTCTCTTGTCTGTCTTGTGCAGAACGACTCTTCTCCTTCTCTGTATGAGGAAGTGTCTAAGAGAAAAGGAGCTTGATCAATTTGACTAACAGCAATGTGTCAAGGCCTGGATAGCTGGGTGTAGAGTGGGGTTGTCACACCATTGTGCCAAACCCCTTTCAGATCAAATTTTTATAAGAAATGATTTTTGTTGAGACTTCTGCAATATTTTGACATATTAGGAAGGAAGAAAGCAAATCATGTGAGGGGAGTGTGTCGAACAGCAGGTGGACAAGATATTTTTGTGGATGTATTACTGATCTGAACCCCTTGAACCAGTCATACATAAGCAGATATACAGGCTTTTAAAGAAGCCAGAGCATAGGGGGAGGCAGGTGCTGTCTTGACAACAACCAGGGAAGGGAGTTCAGGTGTGAATGTTAGGAAAGCATGACCTCTCAAGCATTCCTTCTGGTAGCTTTTGCATTTCCTGTGGAAATCCTCTCTCGACACTGCTGACCAACACCTACCTCACATGTGAAGATAAAAGTTGTTTTGAGTTAATAAGTGATTTGCTCTATGTCCTGAGAGAGAACTGTTAGACCTCCACAGGACAAAGCAAGAAACTACGGGAAACTATATGGTGCTGGGAAAACAAGCATTACAGAGGATGTGCATTGCACACACGCGCAGGCAGATACATGTACCTTCCTATGTGCAATAGCTTCTTATCTTTCAGCACAGATTTCTTCTATGTGTTAGATTGTAAGAGATCTTTTGCATAATAGCCCCGTCCATAAAAGGTTGGTGTTATTTTATCTAGTTCTTCCTCATCTGCCATTGTAAGGGGGTTCTCTATCAAGATGGAAAAGTGTATCAAAAAGCATGCTTTGCATACATGGGGCCATCAGATGGGGTACCAGGCCCAAGGAATTGTTCCAAACAATTCAGTTTTTACTGCTGTCATTCCCTATTAGGATGCAAAAAGAAGAGCAGTGGGTGAAGCAGATCTTTCCTTCTTCAGATTCATACAGTGTCCACAGCTCAACTACGTGAAAGGAAAGATTTGTTTAAAATATTTATTTAAAAGTATTCTCAGTTCTCCAGGAACTTGCATGAGTCTATTCTCTTGTTATTTTACATCCTTATCCAAAGAACCAGAGGGAAAACAAATAGATTAAAATGTTCTGTGCAAAAAAGTACCCTAGTTTAGCTATAGCCATCTATGCAAAACACTTAGGATTAAAGGAAGTATCAAATCCACCAGCAGCCCTTCTTCTACATTCTTCTCCCTGCCTTACAGTTGCAGTACATGAATCCTGGAGCAGTGGTGTTTCGCTGTATGTCAAGCCCACATGAGCCCCAGGTTTTGACCAGGCACAGTTACTGCCTATTTCTCGGTACAGCCATGAGCGAACAGAACCCAGCCGAGGCAACAGCTTGACTGGTGTTACCTGAAACCACTCAGTCAACTCGGCTGATACTGGGAGCTTGCTGCCAACAGGAGGAGAAGAGGAAGGGGACAACCCTGGAGGTCACCATCCGCATGAACTGAGGGGAGACTTGCCCTGATCCATGAGAACTAGAGGATTTTAGGGCCCCTGCAAGTCCCCTGCATTGAGTAATTCTCATTTAGGAAAGGCACCTGGGAATTTGATCTGGGCTTGAGAAGCAATAATAACATGCTGTGTATTTCTCTTCATACTATCTTTTGTATTTCTTCTCTAGCATTGAGTTTCTTCTATATTTCCTTTCTTGTTTCTCAGCAAGCTCTCAACAAATACCTCAAACCACACTAGTCTGGCAAACCAAAGTAAATAAAGAACAAAAATTAAGGCATGGTGATTCTCTGTCTTGCTGCTCTTCCCCATAAAACTGCCATTCGCCTAATTTAATGAGTACAAAATTCTTATTGAGTTGTATTTGGGGAGAAAAAGTACCTGGACTTCCACTAGGTGGTGAAGTTGTAAAGCTTAAATATAATGAGAGAGTTCCCAGATCAAAAAGATCCTGGTGACACTGCAAAACGGGTGTGTGAGGCAAGGACGCCTGGATGTTGCCGGTTTGTGAGTTTGCAGGTTGTGCAGTTGTGCAAACCCAGTAACACTGCTGACCTTCCTCCCTGCATCTGCGTGGTGGTGGAAAGCAGTGCAGCTGCTCTGGGGCACTGCAATAGTATGATGGCAGATTTATGGGACAACACTAAAGTGCAGATCCTGTTTCCCACATGGGAAAAATGGCACATCAGCAGACAAATGGAAAAACTCATTTTGTGAATTATTTCTTTAAACATCTAGTTTAATAGAGGGAGAGTAAGTTACTTGCCAAGCTGTTGTCCTGATCTCCTAAATAATTTGTTTTTCAGTCAGTTTTACCACCTGCTTTGACTTGGGGCTTTTAAAGGCTTTCTTGCTTAGAATAATTTGTACAGTATCAGCAATAAAAATGGGGAGAAATAGACAGGAATAATGAGTTTTTAGTTGAGGTTAAAACTAAAAAACCCCACTTTTATCAGGGTCATTAAAAGAAATTTGCATGACATTAGGTGTCTACTGAGATTTTTGACTCATACAAATGAGAGTAAGATTTAGAAAGTTTGAGCTTGAACTGTCATTCAAGTATGAACACGAGCCATGAAAAAAGAAACTTTATGAACGTTTCATGCAGATTTCACACTCTATTTCATATTCAAGAGGAAAATCCCTAACATTGTCATTTTATATGAGTTCAGTTTGTTAAGATACATTTCATTCTTCCACATACTATGCGGAGGTTCTGATAGCAAAAGCCCTTATTCCATACAATTTTCTGCTGCTGAAATAGCATTGTATTATGCATTTATGCATCTCCACTGTATTTAGTAACTATTGTTCTGGTAAATTTTAAAAGACATTTAAAGACAATTATTTGTATTAAATAGGCAATTAACAGGCTACGCTATATAAACATGGAATATCACATCCTAGAGCTGAGTCTACTGCTGTTCACTGGCAAAGTTTTGGAAGCAGCTTTCAAATAAACTGAAGCTCCTCCGAGTTTTTACTGTTACGAACAAACCGCTGAAAAACACAGGTTAGACTTTGCTCCACCACCCATTTTTCCATTTATTGCATGTAAAAACGACTCACACATATTTCTGATGGTAATAACTAGGCTGAATGTAGTGCAGGCTCTGGTTTTCCCTGTGTGGCTCTGCGTGCTGCTTGCTTCACTGCACAGATTTTCCTCTGGCTGACTTGCATTCTGGCTGCTGCTTGCCTGCATGCAGTGGGAAGGAGGATGCCCTGTGCTACCTTTTCAGCCTCACACACAGCAAGAATCCTTGTTGAGCAAATTGATGTTTGCAGAAATGAGTGAGTTTATTAAGACATTGCAAAATATGTGCCTTCAAATGATTTGTTATCTCACATCTAGTACAAGTATTTGCAAATACGAACATTTTCAAGTTATTCAGAACAGTATTTTATTAACAAAGTGAGCAATTTAGTGGCTTCTCAGTCTTTTGAACGCATGCTGCAGTTAGATGATGGCCAATCTTCTTGAAGGTGATTTATTTCTTTTCTTCTTGATTATCTCCAGCTATTAGAAAGACTGGCTCATTTCCAATGGAGAAAAATCACAGAAGTTAGATACTGAGATATTGTGCTAAGAAATTGTTCTTTTGTCTTGCTTAAAATTAATGCTTTGCTCTTAACAGTTTTAGATGCACAATCACAGAATCTCATGTTTCTCCCTGGAAATATAATGCAAAATTGCACAGTACATTTGGGTCACAGTCCTTCTGTGGGAGACCCTTTCCTTATGACACAGCAACAAAAATCAGACAAAGATGAGAAAATTTCCTACAGAGCAAATATGCATCTCATTCTCATATTCCAAATTCTCTCTTTCACTTTGGATGGATAAGCCAGCATGTGTAAGGGTGGAGGGTTTTGTTACAGTTTCTTGCATCTCTAACTGCAGTTGTTAGCACAGGTCATAGATACTTGGAAAAAGAGAGTTGGGAAGAATAAATTCTTCTATCATTAATGTTCCTGCATGGATCTCCTTATTTCTAATACCATGGTTGTAATAATAGTAAAGTAGATCCAGCTCCGTTGAAAATGTGTTCAACTGCATTCTTTCTACATTGGGAATATTATTGCCACTATCACTAGGTTTGGCCACTGCTTAATCACACCACTCCATGCTGATGTAACTAAATATAAATAAAAAGCCCTTGACCAGCCTCTCCATCCATCTTCTACATACAACAAGTAACCCGACTTGGCTTCCTATGTCTTTTCTCCAAGGCCATCCTGAGCTGCCCTCAATCTGGCTCTTAAACAGCCATTCTTACAAGATCACAGCAGCATTTACCTGGCTAAATCCTCTCCTTCCTCTCTGGCTGCCCGATGCTCTCAAATTTCCTAACTGCATGGTCTTTGCTGGAACTGTTTCCTTCCTTGCCATTCCTGCCACTCCTGTTTTCCTCCCACCATTCCTCAGTTTCTGTGTCAATCTGTTCTATTCCATTCAATTACGGTCTTTGAATTCATTTTTTACTCTCTAACTTCTGACTTGCCTTTCTGCACCTGATCCTAGATCTTAGCCTGTGTCTCACACATTTCCTCATCTGTGCCTGCTGTTAAATGCTAATTAAAATCTCTTCTGGCCAAAAATGATTTCTAGATTTTTGTCACAAGTGAGAAAAAAATTATCAAACCTCTTAGTACGGTTCTCTGCAGGCTGTTTTGACTGAGTCTAAACCTTGGTGCTACCATTTCCTTCTAGAGATTTTTTTCTTTCTATTTACTTATAAATAACTCCTCATCTCCATTCCTGACATCTCCCTGACAGTCATGTCATCCCCTCCAACCAACCTCAAAATAGTGGATAACCACATCCTTGACCCTGTGGTCTCTGTGTGTTGTACATTCAGGATGTAGGAACTCATGATCTGAAGCTCATCAGCATCCAGGATTGATTAGAAGAGAATGAGAGCTTAGGAAGAAAGAAATAGTTGAACTGTAGTGGCACTGGATTGCCGTGACATTCTGAGGCATTCCCCATTTAACATTCCACTTATCTGTGGCTATTCTGTCTACAGCAGAGGATTTTTCTAATTGCCTTCTCAGATATATATGGGAATACCATAGCAACTTCTGCTCAATGCAGCAAATCTCTTTCTTCAGTAATTATTACCCTAATTAACTCTCAAATGCTAGCAATGCTCATTCTGCTCATTAAATTTCAATTGAATTCTGTTAGTCACCACAATTAGAGCTGGATTCTAGGCAGGATAAGGTAGTTTCTAAATTAAGATCTATTTAATTGGTCTTCCCTGAATGCTCTTGCACTTCTGCATAAAAATGCATATACTTGAATATGTATTCATTTGTGAGTATACATCACTGTTCTTGTTCTCGTGCCACATAATGCCTTACATGAAAAGCTATCTCCGTAGAGTAAGCAGGGTTCTATGGGATGAAGATAGTATTGACTGAGAAAATGTCTCTAGCAGCTTACCACTGATCTGCATACACATTACTCTTTTTTTTCCTTTAGGTAGCTCTTCCATCATAAGGTATTTCTCTGCCCTTCAGATTGCCCACTCTATCTTTGACTTCCCTCCCTTATATTTATAATTGCAACTGATGTGATCTGACTTCTTTCCATCTCCTAAGGTCTTTGCAGAAGGGGCTGCCTTTATTTTCCAATTTGATCTATCTTTGTGCAAGCTGAGTATACTGCATTAGATAGGGTAATTAGAATTGCAGGGAGGGAATTAATTCACTTGTGTTTGATACCTGACACTCAGGAGACTTGGACATGAGCAACATTTTGCCAAGGAATTAGGAATTCCTTGGAAATCTAAGTTATCACAGGTATCAGCCAAGACCCAATGGAGAAGCCCAAAGTGAATATTAAAGGAGATTTGACATTGCAGTCAGGCGAATACAGTTCTCAACTACTCTCAGAAGAAGTGTTTTCCTCTTATACTTTCCATCCCTTCTGTGCATTCCCATCTTTTCACTGCACTGGAATTCATTTGCCCTAATAGTGAGGTTGTTTAGGGACATAAACTGGCAGAAAACTAATTGCTTTTTTGGGAGGATAATAAATTTCCACTGCTTTAGCTCTGTGATGTAGCTAGCATGAGGTCAGCCAAACCTCAGCATCTGTACCAGAGAGGCTGGGACCACACAGCCAAGGGCAGGGAATACAAAACAGGCTCTTTCAGTGGTGACTAGCTGTTAAATGGGCCTAGCTGTAACATTAGACTGAACTCTTGCCCCACAGAAGTCAAATGAGCAAAAATACCTCATTTAGCCCCATCACCACCAGCACATCGACAAAATTAAAAAATATTTGAACAGCATCTGGACCAAAGAGGTCATGGCACATGATTACTGTCCTAAGGCCTCATTGGAATATAAAGAATCTTTATTTCTTCAAATTGAAAACTCGTGGGCTTCCTTTATTATTATCTTTCTCGCTTTTTGGAGGAGAAAACAAGAATTGAGAGAAGTTAAGCCTTGATTGTAGGAACATTTTATAAACTCAGGGTTATTTGCTTGTGGGTTTTTGGGGGGAAGGTACAGGTGCTTTGTGCAACAATCTCAAAAGGTCTGTGTGGGTCTAAAAGAAACAGAAATTTCATGTGGCTTAATGAAGAATGACAGATCCTGAAAAATGGCTAATGAATTCAATGCAGCAGCATTCTGCTGAAGTTCTGTCTCTGTACGAAGGGCCAGCATGGGTCTTACCCTTCATTTAAATCTCACGTTTTGACCAGTTAAAATGCTCACAGTTGCATACTTTTTCAGAACTGGGCTGGGAATTTGACACCTAGGGAACTGGTTGTCAGCAATCCTGCTGAATAATAATAAAGAAAGTTTGCATAATTATTTAACTGAAAAATATAGAAAGACAATTTACTTTCTAAAGATCAATGTCATCTCCCAGAAAAATTGCCGGTTTCCTTCTGACAAAAAATACAATTCTCTCAGAGTTCACTGGCGAGTACTTCTCAAACTAACAGCCTGAGTTCAAAAACCATCCAGCCTCTTCCCCCAGCCAGCACATCGTTAAACAGGTGACTGCAGGTACACACAACTTGTCTGTCAGCCGAGTATCTTATTGACCAAAACGGATGACTGAATGGCTACGCAAGCAGCTGAAATCTATCTTCAGTTGGTTCCACCTATTTATCATCCTCGTTCACTTTGACACTTTCTCTGGATAAGCAATAAAACCACAATGAGTCCAGCAAAGCTGATAGTAAGTTCTGCCTTCACAAAAAACAAGCCAGGAATGATGTAGAACTACTTTTATCATCCTGCCTGTTCTAGCTAACTTCTTCACTAAAGTGATAAACTATAGACTTTAAATTCACTAATTTAAAGTTTTACTGCTGTTTACTCTCTCCTCCCTTTTGGTAACTCTAGACAAGTCGTTTAGGGCAATTATGCCTTATTACCTATGTTTATCCTTGATTCTTACCTGCCATTTTGTGTCCTCTATGTACTGAGTCGTTCTCAGAAGTACAGAAAGCCACTATGTAAGGATGGCTTCTCTGGGGTCATGACACAGCCTGAGAGTGTAATTCATCTCAGGGACCATTGAAATAAATCCTTACATTACGTAGAAGCTCAAATTCAAATGCTGACAACAGAGGTTTCAGCAGTAAACTCTAAAGAGAGCACATCAGGCACCATTTAGCCTTCTTTGGACTACACTGGAAATATAAATGGAACCTGAAACTGAATCTTGAGGAGCAAAAGAGATTCCTCCAGGCCAAGGTATTCAGGATGACATAATGCACAGGGCCCATATCAGCATCTACCAGGGCACTGAGTGCCACAGGAGGATAATCCATATCTGCAAAGCAATATTAGTGGGGACAAAGCAAGGTCATGCTGCTCATCCTAGATGCTGGTCTAAGATGTGCAAAGGTCTGGCAGTCAAAGACTGAATCTGTAGGATGGAAAAGAGAAGAGGGAGAATCTCTGTGCAGATGGGTTGAGATTCATTGCAGCGCCCAGATGCTCAAGCCTTTGTCTCCCCTGCTGTCTGTATACTCTCTCACAAACTCTAATCAGTTTATTATGCATCATCATTCACATATACTCTCAAACTCAAGTACTGCTGAATGTGCACACATTTGGGAATAACTCTATAAACCAAGGTTATGCCATTGTCCAGGGCACATTTTCCGTTCTTATACCCTGAGGCAACAGGATGACCCAGGCCCAATGCCCTGTCACCTCAAACAGGGGACATGTCAGTGAAAGATTTCCCACATGCCTTCAAATTTTTCTTTTTAATGTGTCTTTAAATGTGTCTTCCTTACATAAGCCTGGATCAAAAGTGAGGTAAATGGCTTGTGTCATCTTTCCAATAAGGATTCAGTCCTGAAATTGCAAATGGACAAGTGACAAAGGAAGCTGAAATCCCATATTTCACTCCTGAAACGCTGACACTCTCCCTGATTTCTGCTTCATGACTGCTAGTGTTCATCAGGAAAAGCTCCTCCTTAAAAAAAAAAATCACAGCTTTCTTTAAAGAAAAAGATGTCATCAGATATTTTAAATGTGCTTTTCAGTTGACTTAAATACTACAGTGGAAACATTCTCACATGTCATTATTGTAAAATGAAAAGAAAAATGTCAAGGCTAAGTCACTGCCTATCATTTATTTGGCCCTGGGCTGCTTTTGAGTTTAGAGGTGCCAGCAATGCGATGTTGTAATAATCCTGTTGCAAGTTTGAGAAGATCCATTTATCACAAAGGCTGTGACATAGTAACCTTGTGTATCCTCCTAAATCCCTTTAAAACTGTTAGAACATTTACGTTATGCTGACCCTAGATTGGGAATTATGCACATTCATTTTTACATTATTATTTCTCCACTTGAAAAATAATTAGCAATACTGCAGTCCTTTCAGGGGTCATTTATTAAACATTTTGATAACCATACGGAACAGCTTAGTGTTACTGCTATTCATCCGTAATTTTCAGATATTGCAAACTTTCACATGGCATCCTTCTTCTCTAACTTCCCTCTCATTTTTGAATTTCTTCCTCCTGATTCCATTGTTAGATGCTGCTTACAAGAAATTAAATGTTTAGTAGTAATTGGGACAGATACACAGGTGTGATTTTTTCCTTGATTTGCCATGCTTTACCTTTTTTTGTTTCCTTCATTATGTTACTTTTGTGACATGAACTCCTGGGTAAAAGTATGGTTATGAAAATTTAGGTAAATTAAACCTTATTAAGCCCTCTATAGATGCCATTAAATTACCACCAGTTCCCAAGATAGCTGGTTAAAGTTAGTTTCAGTGTGTCTACACTGGACTTTATCTGATTCACTATAAGCCTGAAAAATATTGTCAGTGGTTTGGTTGTATTATTGCTGCAAGACAGAAATAAGTTCATTACAGTATGTGTGACAGTAGTTTAGGTTAAAAAACATTACCCCGAATTATCTCCAAACCGGACACCACACACTTAGCAAATTCAAAAATGACACTATACTCAAGTTCAAATATATTAAGGCAGGAAGCGACCAGTGAAGAAACAAATAATCTTAACTACCCAAAAGTGCCACCAAGCACTGGAGACTCCAGCCAAATTAGATTAAGGTGGTACTGAAGATGTGTTACATTATTTTAGCTATGCTTTTGCTCATTCTGGCAGTGTTACAGAGCAGAGATGAATTTGCTCAGCTGCCTAACAGGGTCACTTGTTATCCTAACTACACAGCCGATGTATTTTACTGTGGGGAGGTTCTGCAGCCCAGGATCCTCGCACACTCTGTGCCTCAGCTCTGTCCAATGTATATCCATAAGCCTCATGCCAATGTTGTGACGAGTAACAGTATCTAGATGCTGCTCTACCACTGAGCAAATCTGGATTTTTGCTGCATTTAGAGACCTTGTCTGACATTTACCTTCACCAACTATGTAACTTCTGTTTACACAGTAATGGAAATGGTGGCGATCAGGTTCAGCAGGTTTAATGGGAGGTTTAACCAGAGCATTGAAAGGCAGGAACAAACCTTTTATTTCTTACCAAATCCTTTGTGAAATGGCACCTTCAGCAGCCTACAAACACTCCTCTGTCTGCATGAAGGTATGTGAATGTTGTTAACATTGACAATCATGCTGTTTAGTAAAACAGATGGGAGAAATGCAGTACCAAGAAACAGTCTTGATCTATCTTTTCTGTTCCTTGTTTGGAGGGTGAACACTATAAGATGATTCAGAAAAGGATGTATGTATCTGGTTAACACTGAAATATATCAATCATGCCATAATTGTAATTCTGTTCTCTTTTTTTCTGCTAGAATAAGGGCCGTGGAGAGTATGGTCATAACATGTAACGAGTCACCCAGTACTTTATTCCATTCAGTGCTTGATGATTTGTCCTTGTCCTGCCTATTTCTGCTCAAAGACCAGGAATCTCACTGTGATTGAATCTTTCCATCTTTTGGTTTTTTTTTTCAGTGTCTCAGGTTTTGAGGAAACAGCAATGGTAATATGAAGCACAGCACATATACTAAACAACTGCGGATCTGTCTGCTGATGGATTTAAGGTGCATGTCTCCATAATACTGGTATTTGTACAATTTAGTACACTCTCTCTGCCTAAATAATAAGCATCTGCATCCACTAGAGCAGTTGATGCCACAGCATGAAACTTCATATATCTCTTGTTTATGGATGATATCTAGCAGTAAATACCTCTCTTAACCACGACAAATTGTTTCATCTGAGAACCTATAACCTCAGAGAGATCAATGGCTGAAGGAAGGTGGCTTTCTGAAGTTAACGTTGATTATATTAATGGTGGAAATACGAAATGACTGGTTTCCTACATAATGCCCTCACTGTGATGGAAGGAAACCACCCTTATATTTCTGAGTTATGCTCTAGTGGTATTCTCAGGGACCCCTCACTAAAACATCTCTTAGAAACTTTTCTTCCCTCCCCCCCTAGAAAGTAAGCTTTGCCTCTGTGGGGTCTGCAGACCTCACTACAGTAGTTCACATGTTTATACTCACTTAACTCACTAAGTACAAAACACTGTACACTGAGGAAGAACTGAGAGGTCCTGAAAAACAAGTAAGCTCTTGGCCTGCTTGGCAAAGCAAAGTCTGATCATCTCATCCCAAGCTCTGAGTTGTGACATTTGCTTCCCTTTTGAAACGTCAGATGAGACTAAAGCTCCAGATCTTGCATTTTTAATGCATTTGGTACATCGGGACCTTATTTAACTCAGAGACCTCTTTTCTCTCTGAGATGTTGATTTAACATGATAAGTGCACTCTACAGGAATGAGGGCTCAGTCATCAAAACACATGAGCCTGCAGAAGCAGTGAACATGGCCTTTCTGGCATCAGGCCATTGCTTGCAGAGCTCACTCGCACAAGAACTCCCAGCGGAGTGGGACTCTCCAGAGGGAGTGTAAATGTAAGCTTTCATCATAGTTCTCTTGTGATTAAATAGATACAAAAAAGCCCTTTATATTCTCTTGCTGACAGCAGAGAACAGCACTAGAAATTGTGGCTCTACAGAGTTTTTTACAAGGTCCCAAAGCAGTGAGATTTCAAAGCATGTGGAGCCGTGACTTGAAAGGTTGGTTTGCCTGTTTAGAAGATGAAAACGTATGGCTCTGTTTTGTTCAGTTGTGAGTGTAGACTGTAATACTTTATAACTGCAGTAAGTGAAATGTATATAGAATGTTTAAGGACTAAATAAACTGCCTTAGTTTAACTGCTGAATAAATGGACTTCTGTAGGAAAAAAAAGAAAGCTAGAAATGTAACAGTAGTTACAGAGCTACACCTAAACACTCCAGAAGTTTAGAGATAATACCTGATTTGTAAAGGTCTTATATTTGAGCCCCAGTTACAGATCCTGTCTGAGTAGAGCACTGATCAAACAGCATACATTAAAAAAACACTAAGAGTACATTAACTTTGAACAAAGGTACAAATCTGGATTGAAGGCGCAAATACACGCCAGTGTAGATGCATGTGTTTGGTTATGATTCCTTTGCTCCAGAATGAATGTTTTGTCCTTCTCCCCACATTGAGGGAGACACTATTGATGTCCAATGCTGCAGCCAGAGTGGGCCAGCTTCCCAGTGCAGTTAGAAGCACTTGAACATTTCTTCTCTATTTTTCCTATTTTTCTACATACTCTGCTTTCATCACAGCTCTCCCAACTCCTTTTGGCAAAGGCACTCTAACATGAGTACTCCTTCCTAACTAAGCAAAACCCCTAGGTAACACAAGACTCAGAAAGCAGTTGAGGAGTCTGTTTAGTTAGAGAGGAATAGCTGCTAGCTGACAGTGCTGAAAGCAAAATTTTGTCTTTACAGAGGCCCCAGCAAGTCTTCCTCCCTGGTCAGCACATGGCCTCCGTGACTTCAGGCAGGGCAGCACTGCAGTACCAAAGAAGAACATCTTACTTTCAGCAGTCACTGTTCCTGCCCTCACACTGCCTTCTCCATGCAATCCAAGTTTCCTGCCCATCTCCTCTGCAAGCCAAGAGGCAGATTGGATTTTTCACTCTGTATGACTTTTATTTATGGGATAAATGAAACTTCACCTAAGCAAATAAATCACAACTTGTGTCTGGAGAGACTATTTGGCCAAAGCTGTCTCTGACTGGAAAGAACGGCATATGCTTAGCAGTGTATTTTAGGTTAATTCTATAACGATAAAATCTAGACGTTTTGGGAATATTTGGAACTCAGAGAGGTGTTTCATAAAGATATTCTCTCTGGATGAGCCAGAGCAGACTTCAGAAGGTTGAGCTGTCTGTATCCAGAGAGGCTATCTCAATACTGAACCCACTGACATTTTCTCTGAGTCACTTTCTGTTCCTAGCAAATAATTTTGCTAATTGGAATAACTCCTTTAGTGGTTTTCCCTCTTCAACCTATTGCTTTGAAAAGTTCACTGAATACTCCACATTTTTCCTACACTATAAATCCTTAATAATATGCATGTTGACTCATGGGCCCTTTAAGAAATACATAGCTTTGGCTCAGAATTGTCATTATTTTCCCTTTGATTATCAGTTTTGCTCTGGGTTGCAATATCTGTGTGTGCTAGACCACTGACTTCTCAAAGCAAGAAGGTCCTACTGTGCAGATATAATCATGCTGAAGATGGCAATGAAATCTGAATGACTTACAGAGAAGATAAAAATATAGAAACCATGGCAACCTCTAAAATCCCAAACTGATGCCCAGCTTTGCTTGCTTAGAAAAGTGTAACCTGTTCATTATGCGCAAAGGAACCTAAAACAGATGTAGCCTAACAGTGGAGGAACTAACTCAATACTAATTAGAAAATCTAGCCACTCTTCCCATGTTCTCAGTTGATGCTAAGTGATTTCAAAGGCAGCCTATTCTCAGTTCACATCTTTTGTAGTTCCAGGGTAGCCACAACTTGCTTTTCTTCCCATAATACTTTCAACAAGTTTTCACACCATCTACTTTTTTGTCCATATGCTAAAGTAGAGAGATTTTGTAACAAGTTTGTAACAAGGCTCTTTTTTCATAGTTTTTGCATTGTATTCTATGGGGATAAATTCATCCAGACATAGAGAAGAGTTTGGCTCAACATAATTATCTTATTTTTAAGGAAAATATGCACGTTCACAGTTACATACAGTTGTTCACCGGTATGAGGTCGATGGTAAACTTTTTCGTATAGTTCAAGTTTTGTTCATCAATGCTGTTGTTCAGCAGGCTAATTCCTAGGTATAAGATGTATCAAAATTCACAAATTTGAAGGTCAAGTGAAGAAGACCGACATGTATCCATTGAAGTAGACAAGAGAGGAGTCTGTCTCAGACTGTAAAAGAGTTCTATCTGCATGCAAATTGTTGGTTACTCTTGTTTCAGAGCTTTTTTTCCCCCTTTTTAGTATTAGTCTCTGAACACAGCAAAATACAGAGTGCATTAATGTCATTTCACTGTTAATGCTGGAGGAATAATTGCTAGTGAATCAAATGCTAAAATGAATCCTACATTAAACATTCAACTCCAAGAATGCCTGTTGATGGCTTCTGTCAAATAACCAGCAAGAGCCTGTCATTGGAAAGCCTACATACGAAGTCAGTCTGAAATATATTCCTCCTCTCATTCTCTGCTGTTTATACTCAGCCTTGTAATCAGTACGTTTAAAATGATGAACGCATCTTTTTATTTAATTTATTTACAAAATCAGTTCAGTATGTAATAAATCATATACTGAAACTGATGTGCTGCAAAGCTTGTTCTTTGAAAGAAGGGCACCTACATAGTTTTGCATCGGGGGCCATACAAATATTTCAGAAGACAAAGTGAAGACAACAAAACCAAACTTTTAGATCTTTCTATGCTTCACCTGCCCCACCTCAACTATTTCCACATCATAGGATGTAAACGGATAGTAAGTCAAAGACAGCAAGAAAAGATGGAATTGTGGTTGTCCCAAGAAGGTATGCTGAAGAAATAGCAGGAAGCCACTTTTCTCTTCCCAAACCTGTTTAGCATTTGGAGCATCATGGGGCAGAGCAACTAGTCCAGTGTATCAGCCTTATGCTACTGAGGACTGTATTCTCAGCAGCCCTGTATAAAGATATCATAAATCAGATGGAAAAAAAAGGAGATCGAGTGGTTCTGAGGAACAAATACTACAATTTTCAGTTTGATCCAGTGACCTTCCACATGAATACTTGCATCATATTTCTTTTGTTCAGTCAATTCCGTATCGGCTCCAGGACCAGTCTGCTATTTTTTAGTGATGTTTCCTGAAAACTTCCCTGAAACCGCAAGGTGTTTACAGGGCAACCAGCAAAGGCCAAGTAAAGCAACACTCTTCCACACACCACCCCTGCTAGGAGCCTCTTGGGTCCTAGAGCTCCATAGTTTCCACCAGCCAGGTAGGGACATCTCACCCAGAAACCCCGGCACATGCCAGGGTGCACAATCAGCTCTTACTGAACCTAAAACCTTTAATATAGTCTGCTAGAGGAAGAGAGAAGGGAAGGCCAACAGCCCTGTCTGTGTCCTCATTCCCTGCAATACAATTCCTCAGCAGGAGCAACAAAGTACAAGCCTCATATTGTCACATATATAAATCATGTCTGTTTAAAAATGCAAGACTGCGCATTAAACATATCTGTAGCTAATACAAGAACAAGTTTGTTTCAAGTTTTCTTTCAGTCCCAGGAGTTCTTTCTTTTCCTCTTCTCCCTCTGCCAAAAACTTGCCTGCCTCTGATTTTTCACAGGCTTGTGTGAAAGGAGGGCTTCAATTTTGAGGTAAAAAGGGGTGCGGGTATGAGCTATTTAAGTGAAAACACAGTAATTAGCAGCTGTAGAACGCAGGGGCAACCGTTTTGCGCCCCGGAGTCCCCTGTGATTACAATGGCAGCCAGTTGCCTTTGGGCCACCGCTGTTTGCTCCCAGCTGCCATTTTGGCCCACAGAAGGGGACACCAGCACCAGGGTTTTGGCCCAGGTCACCTCACGTGAGTAAAGGCTGCTGAAGGGCTTCAGCGTGATCACACCTCCACAAGTGAGAGCGGCAGGACCTGACCCCAACCCCCTGGGCAGCAACGGGGCTTTTTTTCTGCTTGGAAATGCCTCATACCGGTCAGTCAATACTGGCAGCGTGGGAGGCAGCTGAGGTGCTTTAATTTTTCTTTGCTTATTTGTTATCATCGTGTGTTCAATTAATGAAAGAGAGGAAAGGAAGCTCCTGCTTTTCAGTGAGTTCCCCTTCAGGCAGTTTTTGGGGGGAACGATGTGAAACGGCGCTGCCTGGGGCCGACCAGGCCCCACGGGGCAGCAGCACCGCCAGCCGTTGGCTCTGGCCCCGCCCCCTCCCGTCAAACACCCTCCTGACAGAGGCTCCAGCCACCAGGCGTCAAAGCTGACTTGAAAATGCTAAATCATTGACTCCCGGGTGGGGAACTTGTCGTCTCCTGTAGTCTTTGAGAGCTTTCTTCATTTGTACTGGTGTCAGTAAGGCGAACTTTTCCTTTTTGGAGTTACCATTGCCACAGAGTAAAGGGCTGGGTAGCAAAGGGCCAGCAGCGCAGCAGGAAAACGCCTCAGAAATTCGGGAGGTGCCAAGCACCCCCCAAACCTGTGAACGTCAGCTGGCCGGCTGGAGACTTTTCCTTAGAAATTTGTCACCCCTTGAAGTTGCTGTGAAGCTTTGTTCAGAATCTGGACTACAGAGTTAGAAGCAGCATTTTAAGACAGTTTGAGCTATGACTAAAGTTCCTTTTTATTTTAAGGCGTGCAACCCACAGACTACAAACAGAAGACGAAATGGGAGAAGCATGTTTCAAGATAGTTCTTTAAAAAGAAGTTCTACCTGATGGTCTCCTCTACTTATTTCTTCTGGCTTGAAAAAAATTAGATAGGTATCACAGGTAGATATGACTGACATTTATTAATCTTTGCTGTGCTATTAAGAAGGCTTCTCAGCTCTCTGATTTTTCAGACAACACATAATCTATATCGACATCATAAAGGATTCATTTTCCAAGATAGAACAGCTGAAATTTCTGTCCATGAATACAAACAGAAAGTACTGTCTGCCAGGATTTGAGCAGTACTTTGCAGCTAGACAGTTCACTTTAAATTCATCTTGAGGATAAGTTATTTAGTAAATATAAATTTACCATTTACATAAAGCTGTTTCAGTTACAATTGAATGTCACTCTTGGTTGAAAGCCTTTGGCAAAATACATTATTTGAATTTTTGCTGTCTATTAAGCCAGGCTGATTTCATTTACAATGTGAGAAAGTCTCCAAAGTCTCTAGAGTTGTTTGCAGTTTATCCGAGCAAGAATGAAATCAGTATTTGACCCGTTATATTTCATTTTAATAAGGAAACACAGAAAAAGAACTCCACTGAAGACTAAGTTGATACAGTTCACATTGCTTTATTAATGAGTTGAAAAGACTTTGTGATACATGGAAAGTGAAGCCAAATAACTTGCAGAGGTCTACCAAGAAAAAGCCTTTACATATTACTATCACAGTTTATCATTTTAGGACAGCTTGATGAAGAGCTAATAGGAGTCCACCATAAAATTCAGATACTGTGTAACAGAAAAATTTGAAAGGTATAATGGGAATCTGAGATTTGGTATGGAGAGATGATTCTGCACCACAGTTTGCTGTTATATTCGGATCAGATAATCCACTAAGAATCAAACAAATAAATTGGATGCAGACAACAAAGTCTGTTAACACTAGTCAAAGAAGTTATGCAAACACCATGTACTCAGACATATGTTGCTTCAAAACTAAATCATCACTTCTACTACTAAACAAACATACGACAAAAGAAAATGCCCAGGATCAGAATACTAACAAAACAAATGCCTGGAAAATCGATACTTGTCTAAAACAATGGCTGTCTTCTGGACAGGAAATATCTGTGCATACAGAAATAGTACAAGACTGATTCTACTGTATTTTATGCAAAGAAAAATAAAAACTTATTTAAAAATGCAAAACAGACTTTGCAGGGTAACAGAGGCATGTTTTTTCACATAGTAGTGTTTTCAGAGTTTGCAGATGTCAGCAGATGAAGTCATACAGAATACATCTTGAACGGACCAGGCTTTTAAAAATGTGCATGACCTGAAGGCAAAGAAATTAAAAAGTATCTAGGAACCTGCCCACACCTGTTGGCTTAATATATATTCAAAATAAAGGATCCAGCTGCCTCTGTTTGCATGAAGTTTAGGAATTCTCTGGAGATCAGGAGTGGACTTAAATGTCTGAGTAAATAAGACAAAGGCTTGAATATTGGGTGAGCTTGCTGTCCTTTGCTCTAAACCAGTGTAGCCAGTTTGAACCAGGCAAGCGCATTACTTGGAAGTTTAAAGTGAAGAAAACTTTTGGGACATGTTGCTGTCAGCCCATAGCAACCTTCTGCAACTGAACGTTGCTGTATTTCTGCCATCAGTGTGTCTTGGATGGGATGCAAATGCCTTTAGAGACAGTACCTGAGGATATCATCTCGGTTTGTTATCAGATTCTTAGCTGTGTGATATTAGACTGAGAAATACCTCAGTATTAAACTGAGGAAATGTGCTGTTGAGGCCCACACTGCTAATCATAAAAGCTAGAAGTAAGGATGCTGCTTTTCAGCTGGTAGCTGTTGAATCAGATAGCTAAAGCAGTAAAGAAAACCTCATCAGGGGGCTTCGAACTGGACTCAGCTTGCCTGGCTATGATAAACTTCTGCTCTGTTGCTGTATTTCTGATCCCCACTGGAAACTAAGTAATAGAGTTCAAAAAAGAAATCTTTGAAAAATGATGAGTATGATATATATGTTGATGCTGTTACTTAAATGATCTGCTTTGGATAAGTAAATGACTGCAAGTGAAACTGCTTGATGAATGTGGAGCTGAAGCTTAGCAGAAGAATAAATGGTAAGAAAAACTACTACATATTCATAAATAAAGGGTCCAATAATAAGGAATTAAGAATAGAATTAAAAACATAAAATGCGGCAAAAGGAACAGAAAACAGTGCTTTCCAGACTATATTTATTTTTTATAGATAGATTTTTAATGATTACTCTGAAATATTTAATGTTGGTAGCAATATGGTAGCATGCTTTTCTGTGTACTGTTCTGCATTGTCTCTAAGTAGAAAGTACTTTTTAAGTATCAAAATAAATGAACCACTTTACATTTAACCAGTGTTCAGCTCACAGTTTACAGAATATTTAGATCAATGTAATCACTTGAGAGAAATGTTGCTGATGTTGTTAGCTCCAAGAAATGCAATCAAGTAACTTAACGATAAAAATTAGTAAACAAATACGGGGCCTTCATTGTATTCCAAAACAGAACTTAGTGACAAATATATTAACCAGAAGGCAAATACAGAGGAATATACTGAACTGTGTAACAGTGCCTTGATCCAAAGACCATTAGTTTGAAGAAAGTCTTTTCACTGACATTAATGGCTTTTGAATGAGGCTTGTATTGATTTTATACAAATGTAAGAAAAGCATTTATTCCAGAGTCTAAGGAGAAGCAGTCCTTTCTTTTCTTTGCAAAGTGTTGGTTTAAGGAAAGCATCACTTTTCCTATTTCATAGAGCAATTTTTGATGAAAATATTAGGATAAATTCAAATTAAACTCTTGCAATGTTTGGAACAGTCAAATGAGCCAAACTGGTGCTTATTAGAGAACTCAGATCTATGGACAATTCCCTAGAAATAACATTGAGAAAAGTGATAAAAAGTGATTCTCAGATATTAGCTGTGCAGTTGAACTTTTTTTTATTTTGTGTTTTATCATCCCTCTATCCTCAGTAAACAGAAATAATGTTTGTTCTGTAGGTGGTATTTAGAAAGCATTAGAGCTGCAATTAAATAGCAACTTAATCCAGAGAGTTCACTAGTTCAATACATATCTACTCTTCCTTTTCCACTTACTCTCCTGTTTGCAGCATGATGGAAAAACTGTCTGCTGTAGTTTGTTTGATAAATAACTTATTTTACAGAGGCATCAAGTTATTATAAAGTGTATGTCTGAATGTATATGTGAAAATAGATAAAACTTAAATCTTCTTTTAATGTTAATAGACCTTTTATGCATATTTTGTCATTTATGAAAATGTAATCCCTGAGCTATATAGGAGTCTAAAAATTCGTATCTTTAAATCTTGTATAACGTTGTTGACAGTTTTTGATTCTAAAGAAGAATATTCCATTGCCATGGTCAGTTCATGAACAATCACAGTAATCATTGCTAAATATTTGCGGGAAGTTGCTTGCTTTTTTAAGTGGAAAGAGTCACTCCACACTAATGTCATAGTCAAACTAGACCATCTTCTAGTGGTTACAAATCACTCTCTTCTAGCTGAATATTTAGGATGTACCATTATTGAGATCTAAATCTATTGAAAAATGCTGACAAGTACAAGGCCATATTTTTTTTTCATTATTCTGGCATAATGCTTTGGGGAATAAGTCTTCCATCCCTGGGGAGTGGGAGATATCTTCAAAATCAGTAGATACTTGGCAAACAATGTTGCAAGGCTGCTCTCATGTTAAAGCCAATCTTTGAAAAGAGTTCCCTGATTAAACGGCATCTCTGAAGTGTAGTTGAATCTATTCCCTGCCACATTTTCATCTTGAAAGGTTCACACTGTTGTCATTGAAAGTGTAGTGACATTTGAGCCACTGTGGTATCTTTATAGTTATAAAAGTCTTGAGAAATATGTTTTAAAAATTACATTAGCACAATACAAAGAAGGGAAATTTTGGATCAGTTATAAGAAGAATATGCTCTGTATGTGAATATACACAGTTATATAAGATTTGAAGCATCTCTTAGTGCCCAGATATATGCTTTTTACCTTTCTAATTCAGGAGACCTGCTGCAAATATCTTTTTTCTCTCTTCTCTACAGCAAGAACTGTAGGCGAGGAATATTTATCTGTATTACCTGCAAGAGATATGGTAATAGAAACTGCCATGGAAATTGCCTTCCATGTGGATAATTAGTTACATTAGTTACCTAAAATCACTCTTTGATTTGTTTGCTGTTCTTGACATCCATAGTGAGCACATACACTGAGAGTTTTGAGAATTTCCACTGAGAAATTCATCATACAATTTGTTTAGTCCAAGAGCTGTGTTGCTGGAAGTGCCAGTCATGTTAGAGATAACGAAAATAGATTGGCATTGGGGAGACTTGGCCTTACCTCAACATACAGTAGATTTGTGGATATGCACTGTTATCCAAGGGTTTCCCCATAAGGCTGAGCCACCTGACAGAAACAATAGTGAGGAAGACCGTGTTTATTAGACATTGGTACAAGGTTTCTTGTTAAGAAACCTGTTGACTACCACTTAAGTGCTGGTATCTGCATGGACACATAGGAATAGTATGCAAAGCCTGTGGTGAGACAAGCTAAAGTTTCAGTTCCAAAAAAAATCACTCCTCTAGAGCAGAGTCCCAGGCTTGAGCCTTTGCTCAGAAGGGCTCCTTGGCTACTGTAGGAGAGAAAAAATGTGGCATCTCATCCCAAAGGTTCATAAAGGTGGAACCTCTGTCTCTCCTGAGCCGTAGGTGATAAAGCCATGCACATAGTTCAGTTTTACACTTTCCCAAAGATTGATGGCTATTATCCACACTGAAAATTACAGCTATTACAATTGTTATAGCTTCCTCCATTCCCCAGTTCCATTCTTGCACAAAGAATGGTAGTATCATAGTGTCTGTTCTCAGTGTGCTCACGCTTTCTGTGTTTGGATTAAATTGTTGGAAGTTATTATGCAATGCAGAGGAGACCTTCTAGGTAACAGTGGTACTTGTTAGCCTCCCACCAGAAGGAAACCTCTTGAAGCTCTTATGTATTTCTTACCAAATGACTAATGTCTGTCATGCCATCCTATGCTTATTGTGCATCTATAGGTGACAAAGCAGCCAGAGAAATTACTCAAGACAAGCTGAAATGAATACATGTTTTAAAATGTGAGAGTGATTTTAATGATATGAAAGAGGAGATAGCTGTTCTGAACTGACTTAAGTACTGCGCAAACTTCCCTCAAACATCTCTTAATGCTGCACTCTAACTCTTCTTTCTACTTCTTTCCCATCCATACCCCATATCCTTCCTATGTGAATATTGTGAGTTGGCCTATCAAGCACACAAGACACAAGAACTGTAATTAATGTTAACTGTAAGGTAATTAATGTTAAGCCCAATTGGGACCCAGCGTAGGTGATGCCAAGTAGAACACTAAGTCCTGCTTCAGCTGACCTCAGTCAAAGATGTAGTCCATTTTTTACTGTATCTTGGCTGATTCTCCTCTTCATCGTAGGGAGTTAATGCTACAGTTTCATTGACATTTCATAAAAAAGCTCTCTCCAAAGAGAAACATTTAAAAATATCAGTCTCCCCAATGCAGCTGTGAGGTGAGTATTGTCACCCAATATTAGACAGAGGATAAGAACAGTGAAAAAGGATGGGATTTTTCAGAACAGTGAATGATTTCAGGTGCATACTAAATTTAATTAGAATTCATGTTCTTATGCCTCATGGGTCCTTTTAAAACGTATTTCCACTTAAGGTGGAATTAATCTTCCCTAACTTTAACCATCTTTAAGGGCTATACATCTCATCTAAGATAGATATCCTTTCTACAACAAAATGAATGTCCCCTTGAGAAACATTAACATAAGATGGATGCTTAACTTCTAGATAGCTAAAATTTAGTGAAATTAATCACCAAGAGATCTATCCATGGCCAATGAAATAGAAGACTAACTTTTTTGAATTTTGATTGGTACAATTCTAGTCACTAGACTCGCTGCCTCAAAAGTAAGGGTGTACTGCTCTGATATTTACTCCCTTACAAAAGGGTATGAGGAATATTTTTTAAAGAGTTAAAATTATGGGATGTTTTCTCACCCCAACCTTAAGCTCATTATGTGAGCATGCTGCTTGATTTTATAATATCAGCTTTTTAGATTTCATTCAGATGAACTTGGTCTCGTTATAGAATAAACACAGTCTAAATCTGGAAACAAAAAGCTGAAGATTTATTTGATAGGTATCACAATTAGTGTAGGCTGATATCTTGCTTAAATTTTTTTTTTCATTTACATGTAAGTGGATGTGCAAGGAGTAGCCAGTGGATTTCTCAAATCTTTCCTTGAACTGATGTTTCTCTCATTTTATATTTGAAACCTCAGGAGTGCTACATCTTGATAGTATTATGTTACCATTGACCTTTCACAGTCTGAAATCCGTAGGCAATCTTTTTATATCATACAAATCTCCTAATACATACACACATGCATTTTTGTGTGTGTATGCATGTGGATGCAACACTGGCCTTTTCAATGCATCATTAATGTTCCTGACAGTGAAACCAGATTGTTAGCTTCATCCCAAAGTATTCTGCTAACGAGCATCTTCCCTGAGAGAGCACATTTCTTGCAGACTCCTTGCAGTCTTTTTCAGAGCACATGTTTTGAGACTTTCTGGTAATGAGCAGCTTCCACTCTGCACAATGATAAATGAATGCTCAAAACTAAGTGCATTAATATGCCTTAATTTTAAGGCAGTGAATAAGATTCATAGCCCACAATTTTTTTTAAGTTAATGGTTGATCTGCAGCCTCAAAAAGGACTTAAATACAGATTTCTATATCTCACTGCAACACTTAGTTTAGGTTTTCTGATTGGTACAGGGATTACATTGTCAGGTGCAAACAGGCAAGATTCCCATAAGATTCAGCTAAACAAGTCAGGAATGATGGTGCTTACCAGTACAGCAGAGAGAACAATTTGATCTAGACCCGCAGCAAGTGAGGCAGACTATGACCTGACTATGTGCATGAAGTTCTGGTGACAGAGAGACATTGAGGGGAGCTCATTATTCAATTCCTTCAGTTTTGTGAGTTAAAAGTCTGAAAGTTAATTATAAAATGTAATTCTTGACTAACAAGGAAGAGTAAATATTTTAACATATGGTGCCAGATGTAATTACAGGAAAAAAAAAAAAAAAAAAAAAAGGAAGAACAGAAAAGAAAAGCTTTCTACTAGTTCTCCAAATGTGTTATTATTTTCTTCTGGAGATTTAATTAATTTAGATAATAATAAAATTTGAATTTTTAAAAAAACACTCTTTATAGAGACTCCCTGTATAAGATGAAGCTGTCAGTCTTCTCAGGAGAGTGAGTAAAATGTTCTGATCTAGATTTATGAACTGCATAGTTCCACAGCTGGAAATTATGAAATGTATAACTTATTATTATCTAGGTTCTTGGAACAAATCCAAATGAGATATTTGCTCAAAGCTAAAATATCTTTTTCATACAATTTTTCTAACAAGCTTGGCAACAGAAACTTGATTTGAGTAAGTGCAAAACAAGAAACTTCTCCCAAAATACAGCCAGAGATTTTTTACAACTCTTAATGATTAATAAGGACTATGAATGGTAAAAGCCAAGACTTTATGATGTGATATATTTCTTCTATTACCTTAAAGTTTTTGTAGTATCCGTTTATCTCTGTTCTTCCCAAATAAAGTGGGTTTATATAATGAGATCCTTGCTTAGAGATGCTTCCTTCCCTTAACAGAGCAGGATGCATTGCCTGGTATTGCCAGACATGCCATCAAACTAGAACTGAACAAAAGTCAAGATAAAGGCTCACAATATGGGGAGATTGCTGGATTACAGAAATGAATGTAGTTCTGTGTCTCTGTTCTTTATAGTCCACGTAGCGGAGGAGCACTGGCAGAACATATGGCTCATGACCTAGTTACCTTCACTTGGAAGTAGGCTTTTCTTACTCAGAAAAACAGTTGTCTTCGCTGTCTTTTTGCTCCTCTGGGCAGTTGCGGGGAGGCTAGGTTGTGCTGCTCAGGATTTACTGTCTGCTCGTCTATCTGGCCGTCAACAAGTACGTCAGGGTTACCTTTCATCTAGCTGCCTCCGAGCAGTTCTTCATAACCCTCACCTAAAAGGGTGAGGCAATCAGAGAGAAAACAACATAGATGAAAGTTGAAGCACGGGTGGGAAACAAGGGGACTAGAAGCAATGTTAAGCTTGTTTCTGAGGAGTCTTAGAAGATAGAATGAGCTCAATGACATCCTTTGTCTCCCAGATAACCGAGGGGGAAGCTCAAAAGGTCTCTCGATTCCAAGGAAATTCTCTCTTGCCCAAAGACAAATTCCTTTGTGGCAGTGGGAGACTGAGATTATCGTTGTGATAAATTTCTTGCCATGGCAAGGACTCCATCTGTTGCCCAGTTAAATAAGCTGCTAACCTCTTTTCGAGACAAACAGAATGATCTAAAAGAACTGAGTGTGTTATCTCATCAAAAGCATCCCGTTATTTCACAACTGGCTATCTCCTCTGGAAATTCCTTAAGAAGTTTCAAGCTTGTTGCTATAACGACTATATAACCTTGCCAGTGAAACTAAAAACCTCTAATCAGTATTTCTTTAAGTCCACACTGCTTTACAAAATTTCTTCATCTTCATTCTATGCTTCCTTTCAGAGGTACTATATATAACATGTTCAGAGGTGAAGAGGGTATCCTACTCCCTTCCACTTATTTTGGATAGATTAAGGTCTTAAACTCAGGAGAGATTAAAACAATGGGTAATGTTTACCAGCTGAGGGCTACTGAGAATTGAGAACTATATACTGTTTGGTTTGTACGCATGTACTTGCACTGTTTTGTTTCCAGGGTGTTCGTGAAGAGAAATTGTTCTACAATATTGTTATTTCACACAGTAGCATTTGCATGGGTGAATTTGACAATGCCATCTTGCAGCTTTTTCCTGTATTGTTTGGATAATTGCATTGTCAAGAATTACTTATCATACATTTAGCACTTAATACCCATTTATTATGAGTTCATGTAACTGCTATTTAAAGAATAATACATGCTAACTCCTTTCTACACCATTTGATGCCACTTTGATTCTGTAATTGCTGGTTTCCTAGGATATTATGCCACAAAACCTGAAGAAATAATTGGTTGTTTCATTCCAGACAATACGCTTTGGAGTTGCATAGAGTTTAACTGGCAGATTTGTAACAGTGCAACAGAGACATAAAGGGAGGGAATGATAACCGTGGAGTAAGACTGCACAATGTAACTTGTGTAGCTACTGGTTTTATGCAGCAGTAGTTAACATAGTTCAAGGGAAAAGAATTCTTTATGCAAATGTTGTAAGTTTTATGCCTTTGGGGGATGCTATTTGCAAGAGTATGTATGTCAGCATTGCATGTCAGCACAGAGTGATGTGAAAAATAGGGGACTACCTAAAAAAATTCAGCACTTCCAATGCTCAGCTGTAACTATTTTCTTTCTGCAGAGTACACACTGAAATTTTCAGGAACAACTGCTGATTTTGTGGGAGATGGTTTTTATTAACACAAAAAAGCAAAATGAAGGAGTCCCTTAAATGTATATTTTAAAAAACACTATTTTAGCTGAACTTCTGCCACTCACTACTTATCAAGTGGTGATAAAATGCTAATATATGCTTCTTTTTCAATAGCTCAGTTATTTGTTTTACTGCAAATTCTGTTATTTGATTTTAAGATGTTGCTACTTTTATCTGTTTTTGCTTGGCATATGAGTTTAGCTGGTAACTAAGCTTATAATTAAGGTTATTCTCACTTTCCACAGTAAGAGCATATATTTTCTGCATACAATTTTGCCAGACTTTACCTAGCTGTGGTGAGATATCACGGCTTGCAGGTTTTCAGAGTGGGTTAGAGACTGGATAAAAGACAGTCATTTTGGTCAAATTTTCTTTGAAAAATGTCAGCATGGCTCCAATGGCAAGGACTGTCACTTTTTGAGCAGCTTTGCACACTTGCTTCCTTTAGGAAGGTATCAAAAACAATTTTTTATGTGTCTGACTGAACTGTTCCCAAGTCACTGCCTGGCTTATCCAATGTCATAGAGAAACTCTGTCTGGGATCTGGGATGGAGCCAACCTATAGTGAGTCCCACTCAAGGGCCTCAGCTACTGCAGATTTATTTAAGTACAGGAAGAAGAAACAGCTGTCTTTCATCCAGCACCTGGACAACAGAATATCACACAGAGTTTCATACTGTTACAACTAAGGTTTATACAAGAAATTCCCTTACTGTCCAGCATGTCTCTTGGGATATCTTGGGAAGTCATTCTTCACAAGTCTTTGAAAACTGTTAGGAGAAAGACTGGATTCAGTTTACTTCTTGAAGAACTTTCTATTAGCTTACTCTGCCTAAATTACACTAACTGGGCACTGATTTCCCTAAAGGCAGTGTCCAAAATGCAAACATCCTTGCCTGAGCTGTTCACCTTCAACTGTCTTCTTGGGCAACAGAGTTAGTACAGTCTGGACTGCAAGTCATCCCATCTTAGACCACTGAAATGTAATACAAAATTTCCTACCCTTTCCTCACAGTGACTACATAGAGAGCCTCAGCTGGCTAACTCTAGTATCGAAGTCCATCCCGTGCTGGTTGTGATGAATCCAGGGAGTGCTCCACATAAGTGACAAATACCTGAGTTTGTAGACTCAGGGTCTCACTAAGACTTAAAATAGAAATCAGACAAGCTCTTAATAAAGGCTGACATGAAAGGGAGGAAAGAAAGTACGTGATCTGTATTCAGACATGTTTTCCCCCATGGTAGAAGCAACAAAGTATTCATTATTTTAACGAGGAGTTGGTCCCCTAAGTATGTAAATATGAGATAAGTTCTGGATGCATATAACTGCTGCTCTCTTTTCTAACTGGCATGTCAGAGGTCTGCAGCAGGAGGTGGTGTATATATCACTCTATGTATTAACTTATTAATGATATTACTGGGTGGTCAGACCAGAGACTAACTCATCATTAGATCCATTTTCTGATGACAGCTAGACAAATCAAAACAAGTCATGTGGATTATAATTCAAGTTTCAGAACAGACTATTGAGCTTTATGGCCATCTAATTAAACCCAGCAGGGCTACCATCATCATAATTAAAATAAACTTTCTCCTTGTATTCAACAAAAAGTAAATGACACAAGCAAATACAAAAGGTGTTCTGTAACATGCATTGCAGTTTTCACATGACCTACCAGAGAAGTTTTTTTCTTCTGCCTCCTATAATGCATACATCACAGCAGGGATCTAACAGAGCGGAGCCTAGTCAAGTGAAACTGGATCAAACCTTCACTGACAACCACAGTCTGATATTTTGTTTCTTTTCTCTGCCTCTACTTTCTGGTTTTCAGAGAAAGGAGAAGGTAGGCAATCACAACGTCAAAGACTCTCTTTGTGCTGTGGCTATCAGAAACCAAGCAGGCAGTGCTGGAGACACAAGTCTGGACCAGACAGCTGCTGGCCTCTGGAACTAAGGTATAGGATATGCTTCTAAAGTCAAATGACTAACTCACAGAAAAGTGTTCATTATTAGTCATTGCATGAGCAGGCTGAAGAAACCAGTTGTTGTTGTTGTTGTTGTTGTCACCAGAAATGCTGACTCATCACAGCTACGGAAATGACTTCCAGTTGAGGAGTGTCTCTTCTAGAAGCCATAGCTCGGTTCTCACTCCAGCCTGCCTGGTTCCCTGCCAGCCTATGTGGGCTGCTAGGAAGACTGAGTTGGTGTGTGACACTGGAGCAACTCTATCATGCTAGTGGCCCTATCTTTAAGACTGAGCTTATGAAAATGTGAAAAGCCTCCTGGCTTCCAGGACACCAATTGGAAGGAAGCACTGGGTGTATTTTCTTTCTAGGTTGAAACAAAATCCTGCCTCTAAATCATAATCTAAATCTGCTCTCCTCTTTGTAAATAAAGTCCATATATAACTATTGCCACTTCTTGCTAATAAGGACTGCATTCAGATCTCTTGGTCTTTCTCAACTGAATCCCACTGAATTCTACTTCAGCAAGCTTAAATATTGTTAAATATTTTTTGCTTCCCTTTTTCTTCTATGCTGCTGACTTTTGATCAAAACACGATGTCACTTTGATGAAGGCATGGCAGTCTTAGTACAGCAAATTGTGTTTACAGGTGTAGTAAGAAAACTGAAGATACCATACATCGCAAATTACATGGTCTGTCATCTGCAATCCACATACTGAGGATAGCTCTAAAATTATTGAGAGAGATCTTGATTGCTTCTCTGACTCCTCCATATCAAACAACAGGATCAAAATGGCATGAAAGTGTCCCTTACACAGTACATCTGGCTGGAGCTGAGCTCCTGGGCTTTTCAGAGGGCAGCAGGAGGCTGACCCAACTGCAATCTTTTGCATAGGGCAAAGGCATAAATGTTCTGAGGCAGCTAAAGGGATGTGTGATTCTTTCTCCTCACAGTAATACCTGAGCTTGGGCATCATTGGGCATGGCTGCATTTACACAGCACCTGACTTAGCAGTTGTGGCTACATGCCCCACCTGAGGAATGTGTCTGCTTGCAAAATTAAGGCACACAATGCTGCAGGTATTGCAGCCCAAACTGTGGCAGGTACAGCAATCCCCAAGGACTGCTCACAATTTATATCAACCCTCTTACCTCAGCTGTGAGTTTGGTGCTTGAAAGCACAGAAGTGCAGCTATCCATCCTAACAGGATACCATGGAGGTGGTCCCAGCTGCAGCCAGAGCCAGCACTGCTAACAGGCTTTAAAAGGCAGCCGTGTCAGCCTCCAATTGATCTGCTACTTCTTAGCAGCCAAAGCAGAGGGCACAGTGCAGATGTGACATGACTGCAGCTGTTTCAAAGAGCAGGCAACCTGATGCTGCACTCTGAATGAAGCTTTGCATTCAGAAAAATTTTATCTGCAAATAGGAACTTGCAGCAGAAATAGCACATATCCTGGATGGGCCCTAAATTGCGGGCTGGTAATGGATTGTTGCAAGCAGTGCAGTAGATGGAGGACCAGTGGTAGACTGAGTCCTGCAAATGAAAAGACATTTGTTTAGTACTGACTTTCTGAGTTGTAAAGACAAGAATCTCAACATGGAAAGAATCTAAGAGCATAAAAAATACTAAACACCTTTCAAAAGTTTGATCAAAAACTTTAGACCATTTTCAAAATGGCTGGGTGGTGGGATGTTCTGATGATTTTAATAAACTGCTGCTGATGCAAACCAAGTTGAAAGCTGTGTCTGCACTTCAAGTATGTGAAATGCACCTGCGTAGCATGTATGTGGTCTGAATTTTAAAAGCACACGCTTGACCCAGCATCAGATGATAATGCTCTGTCAGGCAGCCGGCTATATATAACCCAGCCAAAATATAGCTGAATTCACCATTTTACAGCGTGCATTCAGCAATTTGCCTTTATAAATTGCTGATGGTAAAGTTTATTGGCTGTCTGAAGCTTCACGTTGTAAATGTGAAATTGGATCGTTAGTAGACATTCTTTCTACAAGCAGCATTTTCCATTTTTTCTAGAAGTGGCAGATTGCGAATGGTTTTAATGTTCACTTGTGTTTGTTTAACTTCTTGAAGTAGCTTGCACAGGAAAAATGCTTCTAGAAAACAAATAAGAACTTAAGGAGTTACAGGGATATATGCCATTTATGTTGAAGCAAGGTCACTGCTTACCAAAAAATCTCAGCTAAGTCTTCAATATTCTCCAGGCTTTTTCTAATAATACACCTGAAATATTTTCGTTTCAATAACTGCTGCCCTAAATGCAAGAAGTGACCCTGTGTGGTAAAACAGTAAGTTGCTGGTTAATTCTTTCATCCAACTGCATTAATTATAAATATGAGACAACACGAAAGAATAAGCCCACCGAACCAAAAGGGAAAGAGCAACTAGAAAGTGCTAGTCCATAGACACAGTATTTATTTGTGTTTAAACCAGTAATATTGGCTAACTTACACTAATTTTTTGGTTATTCGGGAGAGTCTAAATACCCTCCTTTCACAGTCTGATTTTTCAACAGCTTTTGCTCCTGTTTGAGTGAAATGAAGATTGAAACATCTGGAGTTTTACCTGCATACATTTAGTTTTATTTCTGTCACATTTGGGGTCTTAGAGCAGGCAGTCAGCCTGTCTGATTCCTTGTACAAGTGCATGTGGATCTCCAAGTGCTTGTGCACAGCTATTCTGAAGATGCCAGGCCATGCCTGTTCCCAGTCACTTCGATAAGTGCAAACTCACACAAACAGGCAATGGTGTGCATCAAACCTTGGAAATACAGCTCTTGATCTGCATTCTGCTTTTGCAAGAAATGTTCAAGCCAGGCCATACTGCTCTTCCAAACTGCCTGAGACTGTGCCAGAAACAAGAATTGAGAAAAATCACATTCCTTCAAGTCCCACTAAAATGAACTTTAAGGTGCTAGTGTTTTCAAAAGGCTTCATCTGTATTTGAGGAAATATTCCAGAACCATGCCCAGAAACTTATATCTAATATATAGTAGGGGCAACTGTACACAGCAGTCTTGCTTTTACATGAGTGAATGTGGGTGTACAACAGGTTGCCACCCACTAACATTATGGAGGAAGGCTCCAGCACTGAATAGGCTCTTTGCCTCTCCTCCCCAAACACATAGCTGCTCCAGCAGCTACCATGGTTGCAAAACAACTGAGTATTAGGCACAGAACATTTCAAAGTCCATATTTAAAAGCATCTTGTTGTGGGAATTCAGCATTTTCACAGCATTTTAACTTCACTGCACCTTTTTGAGTACCTATTATTAATGGCATGTTATCATTAGCTGTGTAAGTAACAGTTATCTTAATAACAGGGGAGAGGTATTCACAATCTGTTCAGTCTGGCCAGGTGACACTCCCACTTGATTTTTTTTTCATTTTTGAAGACAGCAGTAATATGGAATAGTCTATTAGGTATTTTTCATGTCAGTAGAATGAGACCGATGAATGTGTCAGACAGAGAAGACCACACTGATGTCTCCTTTTGTGATGTTGTCATAGGTCTTTTCATGATATTTCTATTGACACTGTACATTTTGATGTCCTGTTTTCTTGCCCTTTTTTTTCCTGGAAGATAAAAACCAAAAGCAGGTTGAGAAAATCAGAAGCTTTTGCAAATGCCTTGGGTTTTTTTTGAAGTTCTCCATGGGGCATCAGCTGTCTTTAAAGCAAAATGTTAGGTAGATGCCATATCCTAGTCTCATCAGATCTCTCCTCTTACATGTTAAAACAAGTTAATCCGGAATTTTGCTTTGTTTTTCTGCTGAGGTTATTATTAAACCATTAGTTTGCAACTGAAAGTTTCTCACCTTCTTGTACAAATTTTCACTCCATGTCCACCCACTGGGTAGCTGCTGCAGCATTGTTCCTAAAATCTAGTTGTGAACACAGGTTCATTAATGCAGTTACTGAACAACCGAAGATTTTTATTTAGATAAGGAAAAAAGACTCTTATTTGCATGGAAAAAATATCTGAAAAACATCATCGATTTTAAGTTGGAAGGACATATATAGAGGCAGTGGGAGTTGAGTCTATAAAAGCTGAAAATCTAAGCAGTAAGAATCAGTGAACTATCAAGAAATCAATTTTCAGAGCTGTTGGGAGCCTCAAAATATGGGCCCCAGGTGTGTAGCTAGTAGTGTGGGTTTGAAAGGAAAGGTGAGAAGGACAAGAAAGGGAGCCCTTCTTAGCCCTATCTGGCAACAGAACATGATTTTGTATCTCATCAGACCTATTTAAATCAAGGCTGAAGCTGTCACTGGAGTTCAATACTTGCAAAACATACTGTCTTAAGCCTGAAAACTTTTGTTGATTTCAAGCACTTTCTACCAGCATTGATTTGTTTTTTCCCTAAAATTAAAGATACGGATTCTTCTCCTGTGCATAAAGTTTGTAAAGCCTGGGAGAGGAGGAAGAGCCTTAGGGAGCTGTCTGGATTTCCGTCTGGGGATGCTGGCCGCAGTCCGGCTGCTGCTTTAGCTGTCAGAGGGCGGTGCAATGCTGCACCTCTGCGGCAGGGTCCTTTGGACAGCACGACCTGGGGAAGAGTCAGCATGTTGCTGCCATGCTTCCTCATGTCCCAGCCAGGGGGTACAGTGACAGCAGTGGTAGAAGTTTGATTTTTTCACAGTGGCAAGAGCACAAACACAGGAAAGTATTTCATTCAATGGGATCTTGAGCTTTCAAACTTTCTTCCTATTCCCTCCCTTGAGATATGCCCAGGGGCAGTGCATACAAGAAAAATGCAACACATGAGCTTAGAACACCATTTACTTCAGTTTGTCCTCATTGTGAAGCTGCTGACTGATTTAGCAGGAGAGGGCTGATACCAATGGTTGCCCCATAAATAATGAGTGTACTCTGTTGGCTTTGTTTCTGAGCAGACTGCACAGTCTCTTCCAGCCCAAGAAAATTGCTTCTCTTCCTCAATACCCAAAATTCAGATAGAGCTGGGAGATCGAAATATCTTTCTACAGAAACAGAGACTTGAGGCTCAACACTTACAAAACATGAGCACGGTTTTCTAAACTGCATCTCCTTGCCATATATGTGTATTGTATCTACATTGCAGCAAGTAATTAGATAATGCTTTGAACTCCTGAGCAGATATTCATATCGTAATTGCAAGTTGTTTCCTGTTCCCCCTTAACAAAGAAAAAAAAAGAAAAAAAAAAAGCTATTTCTTTTCATCCTTGGGCAAAAGAGCCAATTAGTAAACTCTAACCTCTTTAATTACAAGAAATAAGAACCCACTTCCAGGATAGACCCTGTAGGCACAAGGAAAGTTCTAGAAATCAAAGGACTGCCAGGCAGCCATTATTTAAATAAGAAAACCACATACTTCTGGAGAAGTGCAGGCTGAAAAGGCCAGCGGGACTCTACTGCCTTCTGCTTTTCAAGCACAATAAAATGGGACGCAAATAGTAATACAAAACACATTAAAAACCAAGGAAGGAGTCTTTGTTCTCTCTACTTTTTAAAATACTTTTTCTAAAAATTGAATGTAGAGTCTACAGGAAGCCTACAGCAGAGTTCATCCTCATTTTTCTTAATTTAATGGGGAAGAGCTTCTTTAGGCTGACCAAATATATCTGCCTGCATTCACCTCTTTTTTAAAATGTAAAAGCAAGGCTGGCATTTGGAAAAAAATGGAGACAGTACAAGTTAATGTATCAGTTCGGACTCTTCAGGTCATATTTGACCATCCTTTTAGAAAAAGGTCCCTCCACAATGGCTCAGCTCCTGCCGCAGGGCGTTGGTAGCTGCCAGAGGGCCAGGAGCACTCTGTCTCTCTCCTTGGAGGCACTATATGCTGGAGGTGCTGGCCGAGGGAAGGGAAGGGGTCTTTGGGCACAGCTTTTCCTGGGATCTTCCTAGGGCTGAAAGCTACTCTAAGGGCACCGTGAATTTCACAGCTTCCTTTCTGAAAACAAAAAACAGAGTGCCAAGGAATAATTGACTATTTACTTCTGATGTCTGACTGCTTGCTTTTTGGGAGCCTCATCAGATATAACTGAAGCCTTTGGGGCAGTAATGTGATTACATTCCAGCCTTTTTTAAGACTACTTTATATTGTCATTGCAAAGTAACTGTGCTGGGGTACAGCTAGTGCCCAGGAATGCTGAGACTTCAAGCTTATAGACTTTGAGCCTAGCAGCTAACAGGCACAAGCTTCAGATTCTTACAGATGGAAATGCAGTGTCACCTGATACTTGGAACCACGGAAAGGAGAAAACAGCACGTGGTTTGTAATGGTATTTAGAGGCTCTGAAATCAGCCTGTGGGACTCACAAGCAACATGAAAAAAAACACCGAATTTTAACCTGCACTACAGATACTTCCGAGAAAGCACAGTCAAGATATGTTACGTTTGTAAGAGATTTTAAGTCCTGAGTGTAGAAGGTTCTTGTGTACCTTGACAAATAAGTAGCAGAGTTATGTATCCAAACAGGCATTTTCACCTGCAAATGACTATCTTGTTGCTAGCTATTAACACATACAACTATAAGTTGGTCAGGCTGAAAAATAACTTGACTTTCATGAAGACCCACTGACTTTCTAATACTGAATTTTATCAGATTGTGAAATAAACTCATAGGAGAAATGGTAGGACTAGGTTAAAAGCAGAAACTTCAGTTTGTTCAGTTGGAGCCCCTGAGAACACACTACAGAAAATGACCTTGCATTGGTAAGAAATAGAGAAAGTGGCTTAAAATTTTGGAAATGCTCGCTTCTAAATGGTGCCTATGTCAAAAACCAAGAGACTCTATGATGCCTTCAGGCTTCAAAATGGAGTTACAGTTATTTGGTCTGTCATCTGTGGCAGTTTGTCTCAGACCTCATTTTACCCAGACTGGGCTGACTTGTGGGACGGCCTGGTTTTGTAGGGAACAAGTCATACTTCTTGTGATTTCAGAAATTTGCTGATGATTGGGTTTTCAACAGACTTCAAGAGATCTACTTCCAGAATCCTGTTGAAAATTCAGTTGTAAGTAGAACACCAGCTCTTCTGGCCTGCTATGAAATTCCCAGTGCCAGCAACTAGTCTCCATTTTCTGATGGGTTTCAGCATGGCAGAAATCCTCTTGTCACAGAGCTACCTCCAGCCCTCCCAGCTCAGGCCCCTTTGCAAAGCTGAGTGCAACCTGGTACTAAAAAAGATCTCACCATCAGAGCAAACCTTACTTAGACCACTATGAGTCAGGGACATTTATAGCAAGCCTAAGGCCAAACCAGCTGTTAGCTGTCCCAGGGGTCTAGGACCAATCAATATAAATTTATTTTTTCTCCAACTGTGCTGTGTGCAGGTGTGGCAAAGCTCTGTTCTTCGTGACTGTCTCCCATAAATTTCCTCTGATCTCTCAGCATCACTTTTTGTTCGTGATGAGTCAGATAGGAGGTATTTTTGTTCTATGGCATTTGCATTTTCTGTAACTGGTTCCTTTATGCATTCTGATCTTTCCTGCTCAGCAAGTGTGTCCAAACACGTTCATTCTGCAATGAGTAAAGGCACAGTTTACCAAATATCTACATAGGAGCTTCTCTTAGAAGGCATGTTACATGCCAGGAACTGATTGAAGAGTTTATTTGGTGAAGCTGAGAGACAGCCCTGTGCTGCACTTTCTATGAATATGTAAAGCCATAGGATGTAGGAGATTTGTTTCATGTTCAGCCCCTTTCTACTTGTGTCAGTTACACTGAGTATGTAGCAAAGCTTAATTTGATTGTACATACGTTTCTCCCCGTATTGAAGGAATACTTCTCAAGCCAAATGTTAATAACATTGGCAAACTAGTGTTCTGGAGCCGAAATACCTCTTTTATGTGCACCAGCATATATTGTTAATATAGATGTATACTTTCCAAGGAACAGCATAGCTGATGACGTGAAAAAATTTTGAAGTTCTTATAGCCAGTGCCTTACTGCTTTTTACTGGGGAGTGGGAAGGAAGTTGTAAACCCAACAGCATTCCCAAATTATTCATGAGGAACATATGACCTGCTTCTGAGAGGGTTTTCAAGGCAGCACATCTGCTTGAGCAGAGATCGGAAAACAGATGATCGTTTTCTCTAGATAGGTGAACAATAGTCCCATGTGGCAATTTCGACATTTATTTCTCTTGATATCTTTCCAGAGGTTTGTTGCACAACTGAGTGAAATTTACTCCAGTATCCTGATGGACTTACTCTGGATTTACACTGGCATTATCAAGGGATGAGTCTGGCCTTTAAGCCAGTGGTAAAAGGAAGGACTTGATCTGGGATGTTACTAGCTCCAGAGTAGCAGTTAAAATTGGATTTTATTTCCAGCAATGCAAACCTAGATTCAATCAATTAATAAAAATGAAGCAATTTTTAAATTTCTACTGGCTTCTCTGAAAACAGAATTTGGAAGTAAATGCAGCTTATCTGTCCCTTATACAAATCATCTGAAGCTCCTGGATTTTCCAGATTTGCTATGATAACCTTAAAAGTGATATATCATGAGATTTTTCCTTTCTTTCCCCTCTTTCCCCCCCTGCCCTCCTTGATAGAGTCCTTGATGGATACTGGTAGTGTAGATGAGAAACTAGAGAAATACAAATAATTGAAGCAGTGTCAAGGTGGTGAAATACAGTTAAGAGAAGCCAGATAATTTGTGTGTCTCTTGGAATATTATTTGCATTTTGTTCTTTGAGAGGAAGGCAATCTTTTTTTGTATGATACTCCTATATAAACCTGCAGCAGAATCCTCATCTCCATTTCTTAGCTATTTCTTGAACTAATTTAATCTCTCTTATTCAGCTTATACAAGTAAGATTTCTTCCTAAACAATATTGACATCTGAAAAATATTGGTTTCATTACTTTTTATAACAGAATTACACATGCTGTTGTGCATTTTTGAAGTCAAGCTGTAAATTAGGCAGAAGCAGTATCTGACATCCTTACAGGTGTTTTGATTCCACTATAGCTTTCAGATCTTTAAAATGCATTTCTCTATTTATTGGTCCTAACACCTCACTGTAATTTGGGAAAAAATATTATCATAAATCTCTGGTACAGGCTTTTACTTTTACAGAACAACTGTATTTTCAAGAATCAATTCCATACTATGGCTGTGAGGTTCATCTTCATTTGGTTCTCTCTATCTGCATTGTAGATATCACAAAAGTGACCGTAACTTTGAAGATTTAGTGTAGATTATCCAGTCCTCTTATTCTTTCAAGCGCTCAAATCTTTTTCAAAGAAGTTCCATTTGATCTTCAATCTTCCTTGTTTATAGCCCAGACGCAAATATTCCTGCCAGTAATTTTAGCTCAAGAGCATTGGCAGTAATTATGCTATTCTGGATTGCAGTCTGGGAGTGTTGACCTCACCTATAATGATAGCAGATAGCTTTCTGTACATTCTCATCCAAATAATGTAACATAATATTTTTTACACAGAACTAAATAAGAAGAAATGATTAATTTCCATAATGAATGAAGAGCTACAGATACTAGGATGCCAGAATATTTAAAATAATAATGTTCAAGGAAATAGAAAGATCCTAATTTTTTTGCATAGAGGAAACAAACTGTTGGACAGGTTAGTGTTATTTGCTTTTTGATTTGTTTTCTTCTAAGAAGTGGTGAAGGGTTACATGGTTTACTGAATCAGGGATTGTCTGATGTTTTAAAAACCTCATTAGTACAAGATTTTCTTCCTTCAATATTTGGAATAACACCTTAGGTCAGTAGTGACTAATTAAAACCCAGTGTTTGCATCTGTAAAATTCATTAGCAGTTTCAATCTGTTAAATATACACAGCCTTCAGCCTTCCTGGTGAAAACACTGGGTCCCTGTGAAATGGGAAGCATTATTATTGCCACTTTGCAGAAGGAGAACTGAGAAATATATGGGCAAAGACCAGAGGTCTCGTGGCTTGGCTTGTGCAAATATCTTGTTCAACGGGTCCCAAAGCAGCTCAGCAAAGAGTTGAGCTTTGGTCTTCTTTTCTTTGGTTAGTACTCCAACCATGGGGCCATCCTCCAACCTCGGAATAGATTTAGAATTAGAATAGTCCTCTATCCTCATCCCTGTGGGTGAGGATTTAGTTCTTTAAGTTTTTCCTGAGCACAAAAGTCACTGGATGAAGTAAAATCACAATGAATCTCCAAAATGGGTTGTTATTTCACCAGCAAGTGCAGCTCTCAGTGGCCTTTGAAAAGCAAGGTAACAAGCATCCTTAATGGCGACAAAATAACTATTATATTGCATAACTAATCATATTTTATTACTATTCTTCATGTTTATTGTGTAGATATTTTCTGATAATGAGGGCTACATTGGACTGTCTTTATTTTTCTTTGGAAGAAAAAGATGAGTGAAGACTTTCATTCCTTATGCCCCTTTTCAAATTTTAACCTCGGCATTGAAGGCATTATGTTGGTTACAATATAACCCAACTTCTCTGAGAAAATACTACTGTTGTGATAGTTATATTATATCTAGAATTGAATTCACTGCTCCATTTTCCTCTAGTCCTTCTGTTTAAGAGTCTGTACTTTTTTTTATTCCTAAATACTGTTCAGAAATTAATTTGTTACAAAAAGTTTGGGTGACATACTTAAATAGAAAATCCTCCCTGCTGCATTGGAAAAGCTAAAAAAATTAAATACGAAAAGAAGCTCTCCCGCTGCTGAGAGTAACAGAGCCTTGACAAATATAGCAAACAGAATTTTTTGAATCAGCAAGGAATTGAAAGATTATGCTGGAGTCATGTAGCCAATGAAGAAGCCTCTTCTACGCCCTGAAAGTGACAAAAAATAAGTAGCTTATGCACCCCTGCATTTAAAAGAAGACAAAATCAGTCTTTTTAGAGTCATAGCTATGAATTTTGCTACTTTAATCTGATAATTATCCATTGATATTTTTCAGGTTTTCTGATAAGCCACTGAGAGAAATTCAAGCAATACAATTTACAAAAACTGGAGGGTCTTTAAAAGAATAACAGAAATAAGAGGGAATTTTCTTCCAGCACTTCCTCATATCATAAGCAGTTCTCAAAATTTTCAGCCAGACACAAGTCACTATTGTGTGTATCCTCAAAACAATTATTTATAAGGAAGCTGTTGTGCAGCTGACTCTCTGACTGGGACTTGTTATTGACCTGTATTTCCTCAGCTAAACAAGGCTACAGGCAGCTCAGGGAGACATACTATGAATAGCTGAGAGTAGCTAGATATAAAAGCTTTACATCATTCAACCATGCTCCCTCTTTATAACATAAAGCAGTTTCACATGGAGTCTTGTTCTGTTTTTTCCACCCAGAAATTTATATTTAACTGAGAGGTCTCAGTGGCAAATCGAAGTGAAAGAGAACGTATTAACTGAGTTCATCTAGATAGCATTAGGGGTATGTCACTGACTAGTGGGATTGAAAGAGATTTTGCAAATGAGAGGGAAAAAAATGGGATAGAAAATCATCCTTTGGTAATCATGCCATTACAAGATTATTTAAATGTAATGTAATAATGTTAATTAATAATATAAATAAGCATTGATTAATATTTGAAAACCTCTACTTGACATGCAATTAACACAAATTACACAAGCAATTATATTGCGAGCCAAGTTATTTAGCGATTTTAAAGCTATTTACCCTCATGCTAGATTTCCCTCTGAATAATTAAGCCAAATTATTATAGACTGATTCATTAATGTTAACTTAATATTTGCTTGGTAATTCAATAACAATTAAAGCCAGAGTACCTCCAGGCTTAAGTAAATCAAGGCTAATAATAATAAGCATGGCATACTACATACCTTTAGATTTTAAGAGCCTCAGTGCAGCCTCCGTGTAGCTATAACAGAGTCACATCAGCCTGAGTTTTGGAATGAGATTTTTGTTTGCATTGTAAGTTATTGGCCCTTCACTTTTATTATGTCACATATATTTTTACAACTTTTGCTGTCTAGTCTGTTATTCTTGCTCAGGTTCTTGTCTTTGATCAGACTTTTAATCCCAGTGTGGGCATCACCTAATTTTGTGTGCTGAGGGTAGGGCACTGAAGTCAATAGGGTACTTGTAGGACCTCAATTCCATGTGAATTGCCATAAATCAAAGTTATATCGTGTGAAAATAAATGTGAGCAGATACCTTTGCAGATCCCAGACTGCAGCCTTTTCTAAACTCACAGCCTTTTACTCTGCTTTTATACAGCCTGTGATGGCGCATATCAAGACTAGAACCTTCAGGGTTTAGAGACACTTAAACGAATGCTGTGCAAGATAAGCCCCAGAGTGCCACAGACCATGGTGCAGAGAGCTCTGAGCTGGTGCTGATTCTGGCTCAATCTTATACACTGTATAGATAGCTCATCAAGGCATATCCCAAACTAATTACCTGTGGTAAGCCTTATCTCCCAAAGCACTGTACTGAAATAAGAGCTGTCTTAGCTTTCTCTGCTTTGCATTTGAGCACCCACTAAAGACCTGTCTTACCTTGACTGGATATCACTGAGAGTTAGGGGACCTCATCGCTTCGATTCAGGGGAGTCTTTAAATGTGGTTATCTCATCTTTGCTCAAGAGGGCAGTTGAGCTTGAGTATTTTCTAGATAAGGAGGTTTACTTTGGGGACCTTTAGGGATATTTAATCTTTAATAGATAAGATGGTGAAGAGAAGAACACGTAAAGCAAAGCTCATTGATTATTGACTTTCTTTTTCGCACTCTGAATTTTTTCATTACTCAATTGATTCACACTGAACTGCTAACAAATGTAAAACCTCAGGCAAATATAATTAAAGGAATTATATCACAAAAGGTTCAAGTTCTCACTGAAATTTTGAGTCAATTTAGCTGTTTGCTTTTTCAAAAACATTTTTTAACAGAGTCACTGAAGGAACATCTACCCCTATCATCTTTTTAAGAATAGGTGAGGTAAACTTCTGTCTGAAATGAGAAAAATACACCTGGGACCTTGGCTTAGAGTGAGGGATTTCCAAGCTGCTTTGTGGAGCAGAGATGCCAATAGCACCTGTTCCTCTGAGCTTTTATATCACCTATAATCTTTATAAGCTTCCACATAAGAGATGTAAAATGGTCTTGCCGTGGAAATAGCTTTGTCACACCTTTATCATCCTGATAAAGATTTAGCTCTGTTTCCATTTCTCTGCGAGTTGCTCTCTGAAGTTCCTATGTTCAGACATCTTGCTTCATATTCCATCAATACTTTCCATTATAAATTTACCATCATCTCACTTTCTTCTTTGACTCTCTCTTGAATATAGTACAGTAATCATTACAAAGGATGGATGTGGGCATATTTTACTAATCAAGTCTTCCTGCTGAGTCCATTGGCTTTATCTTGCTCCCCTTGAATTCTTGAATTACACTGCAAAATCAATAGGAATGCAACAGAGCCTGCATGAATAACTACACACTTCTTATCCAGTGTCAGCTTCACCATTTTTAAATAGCACTTAGCTCATATGATATGATCAATCCATAACCATCCATGCGCTTTACCAAGATAAGTTTCACTCTACTGGTATTTAAAAGTGGGAAAGTTGGCTCACGGAGGAAGAGTCACAGAGAAACTAGGAAGCAGCACTAGGAACAAAAATCCAACCTTTATATTTCCAGTCCTTTGACTCTGCTTGTGACTCTGCTTGTCTGCTATAGAAGCACTGGAGTTGTGTCCTACCGGGCACAAAGAGTGTCTAGAGCAGAGCGAGGAATGCTCATGGGGACCTGCAATGTGGTGAATTTAGAGTTGTTAGAAATCTGAAATTTGAACCAATATCAAACCACTTTTTCTCTAGTTCAAGAAACTTTTGAATGAATCCAGACCCGGTTTTAAACATCCACAGGTCTCATTTACGGTGAGCTTATGTTCATCTTTTGGCCACATTGTGAGTCATTAAAGGTTATTTGTCTGTTTTTTTTTGTTTTACAGTCCAAATATTTTTGTTCATTTATTTTGCAGCCAAGATGCTACATTTGCAGCATTCCCAGATAAAATGATTAAATGAGTATTCGGACTCCACAACTACGTAAAACAAGAAATCTTAACTCTAATCTCCCCCCAGCAGTGAAAAAAATCATGAACTGCTCTCAGCTAAAGCTCCTTTGTGCTTTGCATATACTTTTTGAATGTCTCTAGTACATCTTCCAGTGCCAGCAGTTTCAAAAGAGATTTTTGATTGTTCTGAAGGCTGGTAAGCAGAACTCATCTGTTCTCTACATCAGCGCAATCTTTGCTGCTCAGAGAAATGAAGAGCCTTCAGTGGGTCAAGGGCACCTTCAAAGGAAAGGCAAACAAGGCTTTAATTCTGCAATAAAGTGCAAGCTGTAACATTTGTAACCCAGCTCCCCATCACCATTTCTATTCTTGCACTATTTAAAAGCAAAACACTGTAAAATATTGAAAACATCCTTGTATGTCTTGTTGACTGCATTTGTTTCAGATACAAGTTGAAGCTAAGTAAAGACTTGGATGAACAGCACTAAAATGCAGCTATATTTAGGTCTCAGCATGTTAATGTTTCTATTTGTTGCTCAGCCCTAAGGAATCCTTCAGAGAGCTTTTATGGTATTTCTGTTGCTAAGGAAACCACTTGTCATGTATGTGTGTGTGTGTGTGTGCATAGAATGCCTGCGCAAATTCCATCTCGGCTTGCAGACACAGAAATTCATGTTGTGTTAAATAAGGCAAACACAACAAAGCAATATCCCTCTATGCAGTGTTCTGTATATAGGTAAACAAAAAGGGAGAAACTGTGCTTATAACATCTTGCCCATGACTCATGTCTGTCCCTCCAGATTTATGGCATCTTTCTTCAAGGGTTTTAGTTGGCTGTGCTCCTTGGTCACAGAAATGGGACAACATCTAGATCAGCTGAGTAAGAATTTTAAATCTATTGTGCGCACTGTCCTGTGGCGGCACAATTAGTGCCCCTCGCTCAATTATCTTTTGCCTGATAGCCTCATTCACAGTGAGAGAGTTAAGAAATCGTAGAAGGGCCAGAAATGAGATGACTGGGTTATTTTTTCCCCTCCCTCCAGGATCTGCTATACTAGAGAGTCACAATTCTGTGAAGTGACAGTCATGGGAAGTGACAACTGTTTGGAAGATTGAAGCATCTGTCTTACTTGGTCTGTGCCCCTTTGCACCAGGAGAGAACTGACATGACATGATCAGAACAGAAGTTTGGACTAAATCTTTCACAGTCTGTTAGGGCAGGCAGAGATAGCTGCTGGAGGATTTTCCTTAGTAGGATACCATAGAGTCAGCTTTGGGAGCAGGGAGGGGGCAGGAGAAGGAGGGAAGAGAGGGGAAAAATATTTGCATTTTTAAAAGCCTTTCCTCTCAGTGGTTTCTCAGCGAATGTAGGTCAGCTGTAGGATCCCTTTCCCACAGGGCCAATAAGAAGAGGTTGTTCTGGTCCTGTCTTTCCCTGGCCTGGTTTAGAATCTGTATATTTTTTCTAAAAAGACATCCAGCTGCTTTTAAACTGCGTGCTGTGGGTGAGAGGCTTACAGAGAGCTCTATATGGGGGAACTAGTGACTGCCTACAGCACTGCAGCTAGCTCCTTATTTCTTTTTGTATTTAGGCTTTGCACCTTCAGTTTTCGTCCTTTCTTCACTATCGATGTCAGTCTGTTGGTTAGACTTCAAATTAGGCACAGCGCAGACTCCCATGGAAATCTGTGAATCATGGAGGTTTTTGCTGACCTTTAGGATGTTACTCTTTAGGTCTGTCATGTTTCTTTTTCACTACTCTTGTTCGCAGTGTTTTATGCATTCTCATTAATTTTAGTGAGAGATTTGTTTTCAGAGTATCAGGTGCTATCTTACTTCCCTGCAGTCTTGTCCTCCTGAGAACTTACTGGAGTACATAAGGCTAAATTCCTAGACAAAAGCCTGTGATCATGTACAAAAAGAGTACCCATGATGACATATCTTATGATATCAACAGAGATCTTTTGTGCCTCCCAAGTCTGATTCAAAGTCTCATCTTGAAAGGCTCCTTTCCACATCCATTAGCCAATTCTATCTCCTTGTACATTATTAACAAAATGCATATGTAAGTGAAATCTAGAAGATAAAGCAATGGGATCGTTGCCACCTTCTGAATAAGTGAATTCTGCCTTCCACGTTTACATACCAGTTTTGCTATCCACTTTTAGATACTGACTACTTCCTGTGAAATGTGGTTCCTCTGAAATTAGGCTGGCAAAGCTGATTCTACAGGAAGATGGAAATTGCTTCAGGATGCGCAGCATGTCTTTGAAATTACATGTCTGTTCTGCAATATAGCTATCTCTACTAGTGAGTTTGGGGTTGTCAGTTTAGATCAGATGCTTTACTTTGCAGTATAATCAAGTACAAATAGATAAGGCTTTAAATCACCTTTGAGTTCCCTGAAACTTGGGGCGCTTCAGAGACCATTTGGTTCATGGCATAATTTTCAAAAGGCTTAGGTGCATCTGAGGCTACTCTACGTTATATGTGATACCTCCCTGTATCTATATAGGTGGTATTTAGGTAACATCTCATTGTGCTGTGCACCTCATGGTGCATCGGTAATCACAAACACTACAGCTTTGCCTCATATCTTGAAACGTGCTTATGGGAATAGGAAAAACAGACAAGGAAAAGAATCACTTCATCCTAGGGATCTTCAGGAGACCTAATAGTCTGACTTAATAGTTCTTTGCATCAGACAAAAAAATGCAGCCAAATGGTGCTGAAAAATCAAGTGATGCACAGTTCAGTTTCCACTGAAACCTTGAATTGCAAACTTGAAACTCTGAATGCAAGCTTGTACCCTAAGAAAGGGTACAACCATTTTGTGTCTGAAGAATAAATGACAAGGTTCTTCCCTGTGGTAACCTGTGGCAGAGCAAATTTGAAATGTCTGTTTTTTTTCCATGGCATAAAACTGACAAAGTCTCATCATATTGTACCTCAGCCATCTAAAATAGTCGTAGGGGCAGGAAAGCACACTAAAACACACTACTTGCTTAATTTTACATTCTTGTCTCTCTGCAAGGGTATGTTCTTGTCACATCTGCATTTAAAGGCAGATACAGTTTTACAACAGAAGCACATAGATCAATGCAAAATGGTTTGGGTGGTTGGAAATTTGCAAAAGAATTAATTTAAATTTTCATCAACTGCAATAAAAGTCTGCTTCATTTGCTGAAGAAACCTTTGTGCTTTATACTTTTAAGGGAGAATAACTGAACAGATGTCTGCTGCTGAAGCTAATGATAATCATACTTTCTGAGAGGATAAGCTTTCACTCGTTATATGTTGTTTATTCCTTAAATTACCTTAAGCTGAAAAAAAAATAGTTACTTAGCATCTTAAAAGTGTTAAAAGATAGAAAATGTTGTAATTGATTAATTTTACCTTTGCTCTCATGGCTTAGTAAAAACATCTTCCACAGCTGAAAAAAAACTCAAAAAGGCCACATTGGACTAGAGCTTCTTGTATAAATTTCTGAAAGTACTAGAAGAGAGTGTAAGTGAAATATGGGCACTGAAGAAGCACTTCTCTGATCAGATTTTGCTTATTTTTACAGGGAGGAAGGAGGGTGTCTTTTAAGCATTATTATCTGAGATTGGTAGTCAAAAAGGACACACGAGAAAAGTTCAGCAAAGAGGAAACAGGAGCTAAGGCAGTGATAAATTGATAGGGGTTGAAGGACTCATGAAGCAAAACCACATTGTGATTAGAATTTTTCATCTAAGTGATCAGACAAACAACTACATCAATAGTCTTAGAACTGGCAAGTCCTTTTGTGATAATGAGAAAAACTCAGGCAAATTTTATAAGTGTTTTTGTATGTAGCTTTCTAGGTAGGTTAAACTGGACACTTCTTTTTAACTTAGCCATTCTGCTATGAAGGCATCAATTACTATAAGAACTAGGAGGCAACCATTAAACTTTGCTATCCCGCCTTGCTCTTCCAGCCACTGCAATGTTTAAAGATGAAACTTCATGCTACCAGTGCAAAGAACACTGTAGGCTGTCTTTAATAAGAATATTGTAGGGGAACATAACAGAAATAAGTGACAATAATTATACATTTCCTTTTTTGTCTTTCAAAGGTCATGGTTAAAGTCACAGAAAGAAAGTTTTCTTGGTATCACAAAAGGAGAGAAAGGAATCACCTGAGAGTGATTATCATTTGAGAGAACAGTTATTCTCTTTCTCTCCTCTCATAAATGACTATGTGTGTGTTTTGGTATCTGTATAAACATACACATACAATTTAGTTACAAATGCAAAATCATTTATTTTCCGAAAAGATCCAGCTGTGATGTAGAACAGTGAAATACTGGAGAACTATAATCAGCAATCCTTGCTAGTATGTGTGTGTGTGGGGGGGGAAGGGTGGCATCTTTTAATGATGGTAAAAGAAGGACTTCTCTTCAGCTTACTTGTTCCTTTTAATGCAAGAAAACATAAAGATCAAATTATCTGGTGCCAGGACTATACCCTGTGTGGACTGCAGCTTCCAGGTTGGAGCCGTTACTTCCATATGAAGCAGACTGCAGTAGCAGAAGCAAAATGGATACTGAGAAATAGACATAAAGCACTGCTTTACACTACAAATCTTTATGCAAAAAATATGGTTGAGTTCATCACATCTAGTCGTGTATGGGACATAACTAGAAAAAAAAATGACATGAGGCAGACCAAAACTGATACTGCTTTACCTGAAGAACCTAGACTACAACCTGTTACACTTCAAGAACTGCTTGTGAGCTCTCCATGGGGGCGGGGACAGGACACACAGCTGAGGGAGAATCACTTCTGAATGGTCCACTTTTGACATTTTGGGTGTCCTCACTGCGGCTTTGAATGTTTGCTGGAATTACGGCCTCCTTTCTATTCACCATTTAGGAAATTTAGAATTCTGCCATTGATATTTAACTTCCAGATAAGTGGTATAAACATCCCTAAAGCATGTTTCATTAGGTAATAAACAAAGACAGTTTGGCATAGAAAAGATTCCTACATCTTGCTAAGATGTAAAATCTACATTAAATCTAACATTTTTGATTACATAATTGAACATACATACATACATAATATGATAATGTTCTTCACTATTCTTTGTATGCTATAAAGATGATATATAGCAATTTACATTTTAGAAAAATTTTTAAAATGAAAATCCTTTTAAATCAACCCTTGAAATTCTGATACGGGTTTTCAAAACTTTGTGACACAAAAGATATCAAAATGACATTTCAACATCTAGATTCTATTGTGAATTTCTGTTAAAACTTGTGATCTGAGCCAAAAAAAAAAAAAAAAAAAAAAAAAAAAAAAAAGGAGATCCTGTGAAGATGGGGTTTTTTGATTATTTCAAATATACATTTTAGGAAGGTTTTGTTTTTTTCAAACTTCTGAAATAATATTGCTGTTACAATTTCAAATATCGGTGATCTGTCTGAACTCTGCTATTCCTCAGGGTGAACTCTTGTTTGGACAGAATTCACAAGTTTATGTGCTTCATAGTAACAACATTGTATTCAGGCCAAGAGAGACATGCATTGCAGGAGTCAGGGAAGATCCATGGCTTTTGTTGGGATCCAGGGTTTTTCTTCAGGCTTCAATAAAATGTAGGTCATTTGCAGAAATCTCTTCTGAACACTGCTTATCCCAAAAGGTACAAATTTCTAACAAATCAAATGTTATGAGGTGTTTGAGCTTGGGATTTTGGTCATATGTTGTTATAGACAAAAGAATTCAAACTGCCTTTTCTTCTCCTCCTTTGTACTGGCAACTGGGCTACTAGTCAAACATTAAGACCTACACTGACGGATAATCTCTGTTTCCTGGAGACCCATAGCATGGGCTTGATGGTTTACTATATTGACAATAGGATAATTTTGAGAGCAGGAACTTAACTCATCTTCTAGACATACTCTTCTAAAAATAATTATAATTATAAAAATAATGATAAAATTCTATTAAAAAGATTAGTGTTGTGTCTATAATATAGTACCCAGTTTTCTTTGCATGTCACAGATACAAATCTAGATGAAACTTATTCGTTTATTAGCATTTTGACATCAGTTGACTGCAGGTCAGAGAGGTCTGACAGCAAAGGAGATTTAAACTGCTACCAGGAGCAGCTTAAATAAGCCAAAAACAAACAGTTCTTGAGTTCAGCACCAACAAACACTAGGCAATCCTTGTGAAATGAGGCAAGGGCAAAGAAGCGAAGAGCTCGCTCACAGGAATGTTTGAAGCCTTTGGCTGACTCTAAAGGAGATTTTCCGTCTCTTCAGTGCACTCATACTGGGTTTGGAGTTATAACTGCTGTAACTTGCCACTAGTTATGAAGTAGAAACTTCATAATTAGAATGGAAAAAGACGATTTGGATCCTCAGCAGAATCTTGAAAAGTCTTCGTTTTTCTCCCACCATTACAGTCTTTTTGTGATGCGTGGTCCCTCCATTTCCAGAATACCTCTAATAGAGCACAGGAAGAAGTCCTGAAAGTTCAACCTGATTTATCAGCCACATGTTGCAATAGATTGCACTGGACATGTTCCCACCTCATCTCAGAAAGGAAAAGAACTACTATGTCTACTTCATAATAATTATATATAGCACTTAGGCACTGTATGTCAAAGTTCTTCATAATGGAATTAGCAAAGATAACCTTATTATCCTGTTCCTCTACTTCTTCTTTAAGGACAGTACAAGAGAAATGTCTATTACATCCCACTTTCCAGGTCTGTTTTGTAGGAAGCTGAGGTCCCAAGCATGATCTCTTTCATTCTTGCATTCCTGCGTGTTATATTAGTTACACACTGATATTACACACTGACAGTACACCCTGAATATTCACTGAGTGGCAGGCAATTCAGGTAGAAAACAGTATTTTTGTCAAGCTTGTCCACACATGTCTTCTCAGTTTCCACTGTGTTAAACCTCTCAGGAGGATATGTAATAATGTTATCTGTCACATAGCCACATAGAGATCAGCTCTGATGACTATGCTTTGACAACGTCATCAACTAAGAAGTGACAGTGGTCAAGGAGAAATGAAAGTAGGGAGAGAAAAAATCTTTGGCATATTTTCTAATATTCATCCTTATGAACTTAGGTCCCTATCTAGAAATACACAGAGCAGGTTGTGGATTTTGAAGTGTTGAGATTTTTGAATGAAAAGTTTTCGTTTTCTTAGAAGATTGGGGGTATTGTGTGGTTTGTGTATGTATGTACATGTGAAGATAGAAGAGAATGTGGGTGTAGACTTGGGTAGCTGTAATTCTGCAGTCTTGAATGGCTTAAAACTCTGTGTTTCGATGCAACATGGCATTTTTGGTATTAATACTACTGTTCATTTCAGAGTTGGGCAGTGCCTGTGAGAAGAGGATGGGATGGGTAGGAAATTCCCACACTCTTTCTGGTTCATTCTTTCTTATTTTATTGTTTATCTTTCTCTAAGGGAAACTGTTAGAAATTAAGAGAAAGTATATCTTGTGCTTTGTGTATGTTCAGCAGGACATATTCAAACACCTGCAACATTTTAGAAGAAAACTTGATGAATTCATTCTTGAGGAGTGAAGGAAGTAGGTGGGAGGTGGTGCTTGTTGCCCATCACTACAGATAATGCAGTGCAACTTGCAAGTGTATTTTATGTGCTGTGTTCTTTAACAGAACACTTGCTTTTGGTGGCAGGACTAATGGGTGAAATGTGTGTGTTGGGACTTGCAGTGTGTAGAAGAAAACATCAAGAGGCGTGTGTACCACTTAAATCCAACTTGTCCAGCAATGACTTTTACTTGTTGGTCCAGTATTTAAATTTAAATTTTCAATTAATTTCTACTTATTTCCATAAGCAAACCGAATTCTTGTTAGTTTACTTGGTCTGTATAACTCCTCCGTTGTCTCTTCCTCCTGCATCACGTGGAGTAGTTTCATTAGCTGCTAAAGCCAAGGGTGCTCTGCTAATATGCAAAATTTTCTGTCCAGCAGGAGCATCATCTAGGTCTGAGGCTCGATCCCTGCCTGCCTTTGCTAGTAGCTGCCCTGGCAACTGTGCTGTTGCTCCAGTTATCTCTGGGCGGCTGTGGTGTCATTTGCCTTGCATGATTTAGAGAAGGTGGCACAAGGTTGCACATTAATTACACTTCAAACACAGCTTTGTCTGGCTCTGGATGTATATAGGAAACACTAGGGAAACTATTGAGTGAGGATAATGGAGAGAGTGACTAGGGTGTTTTTCTGCCCAGTCTGTGATATTGGCCACAGAGAGCAGAGATTTTCCTTTGGTGATAATCCTAGGACCTGTGGAAGGGAAATCTCTGCTCATCCCTGAAGTATCTCCTTCCAGACAGATGTTTTCCCCTTGAAAGACCATTCAGATTTCTTGGTGCATGTTGTGTTTGGATTTCTGCATGAGCAACTGCTCTTTGCTTGCTGCTTTTTCTGAGCAGCAAGGTAAATCAGCCAGGATTGAGCACAACACAGCTAGGATGCATCTGGTCCCAAAGCTGGTTTGTTTATAGCTTTGTATCTGTGCCTTACAGTGCAGCTAAGCAGTAAAATCAGATTCCTGAGGATAGGTTATTAAAGGTATTTACTGTCCTAAGTCATATGGGTTGTGATTTTAAGGAATATCTAGGTGCCTGCTTTTGAAAACAACAAGTTTTTGCAACCATTTAACCTTCATTTTGAATTTATCCATTTCTCCTCATCTTCCTTCTGGTGTGGTTCTTAGATGCTTCATTCAATGAGGAGTGAGATGTGGTCTAACTAGTCTTTGTACTGAACCTGACAGAAAGCTGCGAAGGAAGGGGAGCTTGTAATTTATATGGCTGGGACAGCAGCAATCATTTTACAGAACTTCCCATTTAAGGGAAGTGACTGAAAACAAGTATATTAAAATACTGTTTTATTTTATTTTTCTTCTAATGACAAAGACATTAGAATGTTATTTCTGGCTTATTTTGTATTTCTTTCCCTTGGTATGAGGTATATAGGAAATGTCACAGTTGGAAACTTAAATGGACTGTCAAAAATAAGCTCTCTGAGACATCATACTGCATTTGTGACACCTGGACTTGGTAACCCATAAGAACAATATATTTAATGTTAACATTGACATTATTCTGGAAAAACCAGCCTGTGTGGTAAAAACAATTTGGTTCCCCTCTTTCTATAACTGTGCCTAGTTTCCTTATATCATCTTCCATGGCCAAGTGATGAATTCATAGGCAAAAAATACTTAATTTTTTAGTGGTTTATGTCTATCACATACATAGTAAATAATTTGTTTGTAGATGCACAAACAAATGTTTTTGATTCAATCTTTTATCACAGAGTGTTCTCTGTGTTCAGCTGTTTATACAGCCACTTTCTTTCCATAATCTTTGGCATTTACTCCTGTTTCCTTTCAAAATGAGCTTGTGGAGTGTTTCTAGACTCTGGGAAAAAAACTAGACCTGAAAATGACAAAAATCTTTGCACTGATACATGTTGGTGAAAAATATCCCCCGTTCAAGACCTACAGGGCTGCATCCATAAAGACATTATAATCAACACAAAATTAGGTACTTCAAAGCCTGAGACTAAGCCCAGTGTCTAAGCAAACTCACAGAACTAGAACCAAAGACCGAGGGAAGAACCATTAATAGTAAATATTAACACGCTGTCAGACACAAGTGGAAGAAATAGTTCAATAGCAAAGTTTTTTAAGTGCTTTCCATATGAAGGTATTCTTTTTCACCAGCATACCTATCTCATGTCTAGAAAGTGCCTGCTGACATACATTCATAGTCTTTGCCCCTGTCACTATGTGTGCTCATCACTGCTTTATTGAACAGTTCTGATCAACTTTTTAGTTCAGCGAATTCTTTTAATATAGTGTGTTTGGTACTAAAACCTTCCTCAGGGAACCATGTAACCACAAAGGTAAGAGACACTAGGGACACTAAGTGCTCTGTACGTTTTCTGAGGTGTTTTATGAGATTTGTAGTTTTTGATATATTAAATATGGACTGATCCTCCATAGGAAAAGCAAAAAAGCATTCCACTCGGTAGCAGCCTTGCTTTTGCTACTCCTAGATGTTCGAACATTTCTGTGATAGTTCAGAAAGACACACAAAAAAACTTGAGTTCATACCACTTCAGAATAAATCTGTTCTTCCTCTTTATTGGAATCAATTATTCTCCATTTATTACATTACATTGGGTTCTGGAGCCACAGCTTGTGTTTTGACATTCTTGGGGTGATGAATGTTGCTTAGCGAGGATCAAGTATGTTCAGTGTACCGTAGAAAAAGAAAAGAAGGTGCAGTGCAATCAGAGGTGCTTACAGGACTGATATGAGATACAGTTTAGAAACAGAAGATACAACAGATGAAGAGCTGCCACCTCAGAAGAACACTTGTGTTGCTCCAAGCCCATCAGTAATCCCACAGAAGTCAATGCTTTGTTGGCTCAGAGATTCAGAAGGCTTCAGAGATAAATTTATTTTATGAAGATATTTGAACAAAGAGAGGAAGATCATTTAAAAAAAAGAATGCTCAAAGAGAGAAAATGAGAAGAACAGAAAAGTGATATAGGCTGGAGCAGGGCCAGTCCAGCAGCATCAGAGCAAGAAATTTAACTCTAGTATGGAAACATTCAAAGAGGAAAGAATAAAACACGCTTGAAATGAAAGGGAGGGAAGCAGCAGCACTTTGAACAGACTGGATGGACAGCAGAAAGGGTAAATTCCAAGGGGGAAGTAACAAAACAAACAAAAGTAAAGAAAATTCTTTGCTTTCAAAAGAACAACATTGTCACAACCATGCTGTGGAAAAGAAATATTTTAGACAAACTGTGACTTTCTCAATCAGTTTTAACTCAACTCTTAATCAGATATAATCACCATTGAAGATCCAGATGTTAAGATAGTATAAATTAGGCGTGTATTTCTGTCCTGAAAAAAAATTATATGGGAGTGGAATAGCTTGTATGTGAAGAACCAGCTGCTCTATAAAAGAATGAAAGAACAGACTGTATATATGAGATTAAAATAAATAGTGCTGTCTTGTGCTTCTGCTTCTTTTAGAACATCTACATGAGCTGAACAGTCGATGCTGCAAAATTGTCTTAACTGGCATAGACATTTGCCAGTTAAGTGAGTATCCCACTCCCAACCCTACATACATACTGTCTACTGGGAGTGCCTCATAATTCTTACTTGGATTGCTGTCTAAATGAGCAAAGTGAAAAGTAATGAACAAAATGACAGTGCACAGGGTACAATTAAGCCACCAGCAGAGAGTGTAGGAACTAATACAAAGCACAGAAAAAAAGGCATCACACGGGGAACATAATACAGAGAGTATCAGTGTAAACCTGTTCAACATGACTAGTCTGAGGGCTGTATGAAGCACGCCTGCCTTTATTTTTCACACCCCCTGGAGTCAGTGGAATGGCTTCCTAGCACTTTTTTGCCTGCACTGAGAGTCACCGAGGTGCCGTGCTGTGGAGCAAGTCTTGGACACAAGCAAGCTTCATGTCTGTGACAGATGGAAGTGATTTTCTTTGCCCTTCCCCATTCCACTAGGGATTTCCTATAAAACCAGGCAGCAAGCCCCAGGGCCTGCTCCATGTGTTGTCATCCCCCCTGGAGTGCTTTGATCCCACCTCAGTGACGGATAGATTTTGCTGCCTACAGTGTCAATTCATTCCTGATGAATGAAAGAAGAACCAGTCTTCCTTAGGATCACAGAATGCTAAATTCTGTAAAGCTTCCTGTGTTAAGTTACTCATTTGTCTTTTCTTTCTTTGTGGTATTAATTTTTGTTGAGACTTCATCACTAGCCTGCAAAGCACCTACCCTGTTTTATTATTATTATAAAAGGAACATTTTAGTTTTGTTGCAGTGAGACAGGAAATGCCTTGATCACGTCTAGGATGAAGAAAGGTTGTTGTTCTCCTCTGATATTCCTTTTACAAGAGATATATCTCTAACATGTGATAGGAAAACTGACACCTGGTCTTTGCCTGCAGACTTCAGTACCTCTATCTTAGAGATAATTTTCTTAAACTTATGAGTATCCACTGCCAAAGCAGACTGAACTTGCTCTTAACTCACAGACATCCAAGGAAGAGCAGAATCAGAGTGATCTTTTCAAACATTTGCCTCAGATGAGTCAGCTACCAAGTATGGTCATGGCTGATTACCAGTACTAAGTATAGGGAATTCATTCCTTCACACACCTCTGCCAGCCTCAAGGCTTAAAGAGATTTGAAAGAGAAGATGACTCTCCCAGTGCCAAATAATGACACTTAATTTATAAACAGCTGTGGGGCTGATGCATATTTAGTTGTTTGAACATACTGTTGTTTGAACATACTGCGACTGCTGTTTGTTCACAGAAATCACGAAATCAGAATCAGTAAGGTTAGAAGGGACCTACGGAGATCATCTAGTCCAGCCTCCCACAGATTTCCTGGTGCTGGCTTCACTGGGGCTTGAACCCTGGACCTTCTGCATTTAAACAGGTGTGATAACCACTACACTATCCCTCCACCTGTGGAAGGAAGCACGGAATTGCGGCTTAGGGGTGGTGGTTGCTTTACTGTTTTTTTTTTTCCAGTGTGGGAGCAAAATGAGTAACTCAAGTGCAGATTTAACATATAAGATATAATAAATGTTGTGCTGCTACTAAAAAGCCACCCAGAGGTAGTTCGAATCTGATTAAAGATTCCCCAGCAGACGAAAAGGGAAAACCAAATCTCATACTAATGAGATTAAAACAAATTTAGAAAGCAGAACTAAAGTGTCTATAAAGCAGTGCATTTTGACAACGGAGCCACCAGGAGTGAAATCACCAGGGAGGGAGTGTTGACAAGTGGGTATCATTCCCAAAAGAAACACTTTGTATATGAAAATCTGTCCACAGATCCTGAGAGTGGAGAACATCCTTCTAAAATGGTCACTGTTTTTTCTCCTCATAATTCTGTTCACCTAATTGAATAGGGGCACAACCTTTGGCAGGCCAAAAAGCCAAAGCCAAGCTGATGAAATCTTCTCCTCCTTGGAATCAATAGCAATTGCTCCCACCAGCTTCAGCTGCACCTGGGTTTAACCGTGTGGAATGAGACTCATATTATAAAACCTTAAAAAAAAATAGTTAGATAACCAGACTTTTTCATGTCAACCCTTATTTAACAGCATCCAGCTATTAAATGTGCTAATTACAAACCTACAAGCTAAACTAAGGCCCTTAGAAGTATGTGTCCCTCCGTTTTATTGACTATCTAAGGTAGACACCATGAGTTATACCCTCATTTATTCGTAGTTCACTATGCTCATTAATGTCTACTGAAGTTCTGTACCACTCATCCAGCACAGCCCCAGTCTCTCTGGGCGACAGCTATGACATGCCCTTGTGTGCAGAGCAGTGGGTGTTCACCTCCTCAGGCTGCACTGAGGTGCAAAGTGCTGATCCCTGCCTCCTCTGGCAAAAGAGTGTTGGCTGCGTGAAGTCCTTTGTGCAGTATTCAGTCTACCAGTAGGCTGTGCAGTGGATAAAACAGAAATTTCAGTTAGTAAAAATGTCCTGAACATGAGCAATGCCATTGGAGCATAGTATATAATGCAGGCCAGCACGATGGGTGAGGCAAGAAAAGCTTTAAAATTATGTATTTTCAGTTCTGTAGCTGGTGAAGCTTTTGATTTACAGAAACATTAAAATCAAGTAGAAATAAAGGTCCAGAAGTGTGCAGTGAGATTGTCACATGATAGAAAGCCTGACACAGATTCAGGTGGGAACATAGTCACCCAGCACCTCTTTGTGTGCACCTAGTGTTTTTGAGAACTCCACCTGGGACTAGTAGACACAATCAAAGACCTAGGGAGACTCATGGGTTTCTGGATTAGTAGCTTGGGGATATTTTGCAGCATCTAAAATTGTACCCAAATTGCTCCCCTACTGTACAAGTTAGGCAATTAATTTTGAAGGGGAAGTTATGATTACTAGAATGACCAAATTATGTTTTACTATGAAGAAAACAGCTGTAGTTTGCTGAGTACATTAACCTTGTTCCTTTTCATCAGTTGCCAAGAAATATTTTTTTCCACTAACCATATTTTTCTCATCAATTTGCCAGTTCTGGAGATTCATCTAATTTCAGAAAAAAGTAAGGACTCCAAGATCACTTGGTGTCAAAGTGTTGCTAAGATTTTTTCTCATCACATCACAAATATTACAGCAAGTAGCAAAGAAAGTGTTAGTAAAATAATCTGAAATAGGCCCTAGCAACAGACTCATTAGGTGTGAAGCACCCAACTCCCGGAGGAAGTCATTTGGGCATCTTTCTGCCTCTGACTAAATAATACTTGAAAAATGCATACCAATACCCTTGTACTTCTGCATGCATTGCACAGAGCTGATAATTAGCTTAGCACCAGTTTTTCTTCTGAAGGAGGAATAGTGGGTGTGAAACTGTAGGCAGAGAAATGTAAAGAGGGGAGAAACAAATCTTATATTTGAAAGAATAGAAATGGAGAAACAAAAAGAAAAAAATGAGCTAGTAAAGAGAAAAAAAGCATTTTACAAAACTGCAACAAGGAAAACTAATTAATGTAATATTACATTACCTATGGAGCTATCCTCTTTCTTTGGGTTCTGTGTCATTTTATCTTCTGGATAATAATCTAAAGATGTAGAACAGCTGAAAAGAAGAAGTGGAATGAGCTCAATAGCCAGAGATGCCAGTGAAATAAACCAAAAGTGGTAGAATTCTGTTTTTAGTGCTGACAATGTAGAAGCAGGATTTTATGCTTCATTCAACCACTGACTGTTGCTCGATGTTAGGTAAGCCTTTTAAGGCATGATGCTGAATGTTGGCTTTATGAGAATTGGCTGCTACTTGAAGTCACGCAAAGTCACACAACCAGGTGTTTTCTGTCCTTGTTCAGTAAGGCTTACATCCTTTGGGGTGACCATCAGTTTCACAGAGACCAGAATTTATGCTGTAGATATCCGCAGCCAGGAGCAGATATAGCACTTAGGTGAGGAACTAGCCATTCAGGTCAACTGCTGATTTCCTTGTATTTCTTCTGTACTTTGTGTTTACCATACATTACTCAGAACTAGTAGACTAAGACTCATAAAGTAATCAGAACTAGTTTTATGCCTTTTGCTCTCATTCCTCTGTGTGTTCCCTTTGAAAATGAGGATTATGTCACCTTGTTCTTCAGCAGTCATCTCAAGAAGAGCTACAGCACAGAATGCTCCAAGCCTACCTCCTGTCCGCAACTGGGTCTCAAAGATTGCCGTCAGAAATACCCATCAAGCTTGTAGTAACTCACCTGAACTTTCCTCCCGGCATTCTCAGTCACTCAGCACTGTGTTAATCCCATCCCATCCCATCCCATCCTATCCCATCCCATCCCATCCCAGCATGTGCTCAGAAATGTTGAGTCTTTTATATGCCACACAACATCATGGCTCATTCTTCCAGGTCCACATCATGAGGTCTGTAAGGTGCCTCAGGTATCCCTCAAAAGACAAAAGCAAATATGCATGTATTAACTGATTAAAATACTGGCCAGTTCAAGATGATGTGGCAGATTTTGTCCCTTTACTGACTGCTTTGTTTTTATTGGTAGAAAATCATTTCATTCTTAAGTAATTTGGATATGGGGCCATATAACTTTCATTTGGCAACTGATGAATCATGGACATTTTCTCCTGCAAAACTTACTGAATGATAATTTTCTCCTTCATTTCCTTTATGTGAAATGTAGATAAAGTGCTGCTAACACAGGAAAAGAAATGGTTTTAATGTCAACATTGATTACTGGGAATATCATCTGCCACTTGCCAGTTGGAGGGAGGTATTATATAAACTTACTATGCACAATTGCCTCATGTAACAACATGATATGTGGCTAATGAAAACAAATGTCAGCTCCTTGCCACAAAATATAAAGTAATACACACACATTTCCAGCTGGACAAACCACTATCAATGCATTAAACAGCTTTTTCAACTGAAATGATGTATCAGATAATTGAATGATCACAGCAGGCAGCTGTGAACTCTACCAAGAGCAGCTCCACTTGGCATGTTATCCTAATAGAACATAACCTCCAACTCAAATCAAGAGTATCAAATAGAAATATAATTATCTGTGAAATGTTGGAGATGTTGTTCATTAGTTGTACGTTTCATTACCTAAAGAGTGGAATAAGGTATGAAAAATGCCAGCTTTTCTGGGCTGAGAGAACCTTTTCTTTAATTTCCAGAAGGTTTTGGAACTGGTGTACCCGATGGAGTCAATGAAGAATCCTAAATGTTTTGTACTATGTACTCTGCATCTTACAAGGTTAAATCATTTATCCACGACAGAAATAAAGCAGGGATAATATAAACTAATAATGAACAATAATTCATAAATAATAGGTGAAAAACATAAATGCTATCTCTCCTGATAACGACAGAGCCCTCTCCAGAGGATAATTTGACTAGCATAGTCATTTAGTCTTTGGATATTCAGTTTCACTCAGACTGCGAATGTTGACACTGAGATTTGTAGTCTTCAGGACCAGAGGAGTGCGGGATCCTGGGGTGAAAGTAAACTGGGATAAGTTCTGCAGCTTCTATCTTACATGTATTATTGAGACATAACACCAGAATTTGCACAGGAGTTTGTCTGCATAGGAACTCGTTTGTTGCTGACTAACTAAACCTTGAAAATATCTCCGTACAATTATGCAGATTGGATGCAGGTCAAGTATGATTCTGAATCAGTTTTTCCACCCTTTGTGTACACTTCTATTCGATAAAAGACCTGACCAGAAGCAGGCTGAAATAAATATTCGATGTATTGAGTCTGGGACTGGGAATCAACTCAATGCATTTGATTTTCTCTTTTTCAAGTGTAAATACATGGATGGATTTTAAATGAGTCAACAAACTTGATCCAGTCTGACTTCCTAAGGGTGAAGATATTCAGTTGCCACAATCAACTGGACCTGTACGGAGTTCACTTGCTTGACTCATGCAAACAATCCTGCAAGGCAGTTTAAGCGAAGTGAGCAGCTTGGCTTAAAACAAAAGCCATTTAAGCTGAAGATACATAACAATAATGACTCTCTTAGTCAAGGTTTTTTGATTTTCAATAACAGAACACTTCAGTATATCAGTCTGTTGGCAGCAATTTTTGTCTTCTAATTGACAATTCAGCCAGTGTATGTTTGAGTGTGTAGATTCAGGGTGTATATATTAATCACAAATTTTCTTTGCTGTTGCATGCTGTCACTACCCCATCTTTGTCAGTGTTTAAAATAAAGTAAGATGCAGTTCTGCAGCTTTTCACAGGTCAGCAGTTGAGGGTAAGCTTCATATGGAGCTCAGGGACCCTGATTGTTGGTTCGTTGTTTTAAAAAGTCACCGCTACTTTTTGTTTATATCACATGCAATGATCGATATATATCACACTGCAAAAGCTAGCAACACTGATTCTGTTGAGCAGATAATAAGAAAGAACAAAAGTAACTTCAACAGAGCAGGAAATAAGAGGTTTTTTTCTTCAAACCACTGAAATTGTTAATACATTGAAATGCCTAATGATTCACTGAACTCTTTGATTTGAAAGGCAGAAAGTCTAAGAGATTTAAAATACTGTTCTTTCTGAGGAGCAATTACTTGTGATTTAATCAGCTATGCATTTCAAAAAAAAAAGATGTAGAAGCTATTTTACGTAGGAGAGCAAAATGACTCACTAAATGAACCTTCACCATAGGGAAAAAAATCCATATTACCATCAAAGTAGTGAACGTGATTCAAAGAAATATGCAATAAGACTTGACAGTGAAGATTTGAGGGCTGGAAAGTCACCCAAGTTCATTCTGCAGCCTTCAGCCAAAAGATTTAAGGCTTGATTTTTCTGTCATATATGAAGGGTATCTTGAAGTTTCTTGTCAATATGCAAGTTACATTAACCTCTCTGCTTTATCCCTTGGTGATTCTAGTACCAGCTCTCACAGCCCAGTGTATTGGCAATGGCTGCTCTCATCAGCTTCTGCAGTAGCTACCAATTAGAATAAAATTGAGCTGACAATTAACTACTGTGGCTAGAGAAGAAATCTGATCAAAGTAAATATGTATTACAGATAGGAAGTTAGGCAAATATGTGAAGCGGCTACATTATTTTTCTTCTTTTAGACAAAATTACCTATAACACAAAAATGTATGAGTTTTTGTGTGGTTTTTATCCAAAGGTATCCAGAGTCAGTGCATACAGATGTACAGTGGATTTTACATAGACCTCAGAAACTCTAAACAGCAATTGTTGAGCTTTACACCTTTGATGCCTTTCTCCATGACTACAAGCCCAGGAAGTGCTTCAGTACAAATAGTACCTGAATAGTAATAGATGTACTTACATTTGAAGAGAGCCTGAATGTGAAGTTCTCTTTAGCATACCACTGAAACTTACTTTTAAGGTTTTCAGTTCCTTTCCTGGATTGACCCAACAACTAAATGTTTCATATACACAACCTTAAGGGATGATGCCACAACATGATTTACAGCTGCATGAGACAACGTATTTTAAGAAAATACAATTTTAGGAGTTAGTGGCCATTAAACAGCCACACAATGTTTGTATTTACTGTAGTTCTTATCTCAGATAGAAGTTCGAATTCTCTCAGAGGAACTAGCAAGACAATTACATGTTCACAGAGCATATGCAGCTTTCTGTCCCAGATCCACATGCATTTGATTCAGCTGTGTGCACAAATAGCATGAGTTTGATAACAAATGATCAGAACTGGCAATTAGCATAGACAGCTCCCTAATTTGCACAGGAAGCCAGAATAGCTGTTTAAGCTAAGAAGGTACCTTGCTGCATACACTGATCACAGTTAGAACTATTTATGTCAGTGGGATTCCATTTCTGAGGAAACACTGTAGTCCCAAAAGATTTCTTAACATTCTAAAAAGGGAACAAATGGAAAATAAAATTTTTCTTTGATTCTCAGAATAAATCAGTTTTCCCTTTCAGAATGCATTGAGGAAATTTTTCACCGTCTAATATACAGCATCATATGAATCATCCCAGTAAGTAAGGGGAGGCATGTCCTTTAGTTCTCCTGCTATTCTGTTCCTCAAAGTGATCCGAGCCTGAAGTAGTTGTGTTTGGGGAATGAGTGTGGGAGGTCATACAGGACATGCTGGATACTTTCCATCTACCTCCTCATTTATTAATAATATCTGAAAATAATTAAGAAGAAAAGAATTATGCATATATTTCCAACAGTTCCAACATGTACTTTTAAACTGTGCATTAAACATTGCCCCTTACACACTGGCAGCTACTCACCTTGAGATGCTGCTTCAGAAAGGCAGTGGTAGCATCTGCCTTACCTGGTGCCATAAAGTAAAGACATGTCTGTGGTGATGTAGGGCATCATTTGCAGATGACAAAAACAGACAATTACTTGCCTTACTTACCTGGGAGCCATGTATCTTCAGGACTAAATGGGAAAGTGAAAAGTGCTCACTTGCTGAGGGACCTGCTGTGTGCTTTTAATGGGCATTGTGCCTCCACAGATTCACTCTTTACTTTTCAAAATGCCTTGGAGGCTACAATATTGAGGCTGGGACATGTGTTCCTACTTTAATGGTGCTTAAAATGGCACAAAGGAACAAAGTTTTCCGAGACAAAATCCATCGCCCAGGGGAACGCCTTTATGTTTCATCTTAAGCCCTTTCGGTATTCATGTCCTAGATATTAGAGAACGTTGCTATTTATTTAAGAGTTTTTCCTCTATTATTTCCTTACACCTCCACTGCTTTTTCAAGCCATTCCACCCCCAAAAATACCTTGTGTAGTGCAGGAAAGGGACTGAAACACACCTTTTATGGTGTGTGCACCAGGCACCCAATCGTAGGTGGCCAGTAGCAATTTCACAACAGATCTGGAGGAGACAGCTTCTGGACTGGGAAAAAAAAGGCTAAAGAAAGAGCAAAACACTGATTTTACTGTCCAGAGCTGTCTACTAACACTGAGCTCCACTTGAGTAACCTGTTATTACTCTCTACTGAGAGCAAGTAAATACTTATAGAGCATCTAGTTATAGTTACGACTCTCTCTGTTTCCAATTATATTTCTAAGTAATAGAGATAAGCATGAATATCAGCATTCAGCTCTGAAATTTCACAAAGACCAGTGGTTATGTTCTCAATTCCTTAACTCTAAAAGCCAGCTTAAAATTTTCATCCAAATCTAAATTTATTTGGATATCAGGCCTGTTCTGATTCAGGTTTTAGTTGGGTACTTCATTTTCTTAAACATAGCCTGAGACTAAGCCACATTCTGTCTAGTAGACGTCTTCCACGGCTGTTGTAGCTTTTATTAGTACCTTGAACTATCTATATTCATTATAGAATATATCAGTGCATCAGAAGACAAATTCAAACTGCAGGGCAATGACTAAGGTTCTGGGGGTGGGAGTGAAGTCATTTTCTTCTTTTTGATTGCCATGGTTTATTTGTTTCTTCATTTTTCATTGCTCTTTGATAAAATTTAGATATAATTTTTATTCTGGGTCTACCATTTTCTAACATTAATGGCATTTTCACTCATAGAAACATTCTTGTCCACAACACTCCCATCTCTAGTTTCTCCTCTCTTTGTTTCTGTCATTTTGCCAAAAAATGCATTAGTATGTACTTGTGATATGAAGACAACCCAAGGGTGCATTCTTGGGTGTTGTCTCTAATGTGCTAGTTCCTGAATTACACACTGGAGCAGAGAGACTAACTTTTAGAAAGACACTTAATCTATATATAAACAGATTGCTGACATGCATACATTTTTCTCAATGACATGTATATTTCTGTTAGTTCCAAGTAATTTCATAAAGTAAAATACAAAATACTTTTTTTTTACAGTTTTCAGTGATTAACCTACTGTGATGATTACAGTTATTTTTTGCTGCAATTGACTTCTCAAAACATGTGTCCAATGCTCAGTGGTCTGTATTAACCTTTCCCAGGGTGGATACTCACCTTAGATAATTGCAATACTCCAATACTCTTAAAAATTGCTGGTTTTGGACTTGTGGCCTCATTCTAGAGCAAGGTCTCAAAAATAGAGAGACTACATCAATCTGACCTGCCAGGATAGACCCAGCAGTGCACTAGAGGCTGGTAGAGGCAACAGGCTGAAACAATAAGAAATTTTTGTTACTAAGGGAAGACCTTGATGAAAGAGGATGAATGCAGTTCTAGCAGAGGTTCAGAAAACTTTTGTTTAGCTAAGGAAGATAGTCTGGAGAAGACTAAGGAAGATAGGTCTTGAGGGCTCTGCACCACTTTTTCATGTAACTTCCCTGCTAACTATCCCACTTTTGAATCACCGATGATTTTACTCCCCATTCAGCATGTTTGCCAGTGCAAGCATGCTGCAGCTCACAAGATAAAAAGTACTTTACTGGGTATCCTTGGATCCTAAGTGGCTTAGCGGAAGTGCTCATCATCTTGTGAGGTTAAACACTTTGACTTGCTCTAACATTCACCTGAACATCTGTAACAGACTCACTTTTACAAGGCCTGAAGACAGTTAGCAGTTGAGACAGTATGGGTATGGTATGCAGGTTGTGGGCATTAACAAGTGTCTATTTAGATAAAAATTAACATATTGAAAAGATAGTTTTCATTTTTATCAACAGTAGGCAATATTCATTATGTTCTCCTTTAATTAGATCTTACGGATTCTTTTCCTAGCTGAGGAAAAGAACAGTGCAAGAACAGAACATTCATTATATTCTCCACAGCTGAGGGAAGCATTTACGCTGTGCTTTTGCTAGCAGCAAAATGCTTTGGCCACCAGATGAATTTCTGTACCCTGTATGATTGCTCAGTCTAATTAACACTACATGCATGGCACACCTGCATTATCTATGCTACAGCTTTTCTGCACTGATGCTGTTATTGTTAAGCTGTTAAAATTTTATCCAAGCTCTGTGAGTCTTCTTGGAGACCACAGCACTCCTGCGTGTCTTGCTTCTCCATGAAGAAGAATGAGGAAGATACAGACTGGCTCAGAACTCTGTGACACAATCTATTTTTAGAGCACTCTTTTTCTGAGAAACTAGTTTTCCCATGGGAAATAAATCCTTGGGGGAAAAGTCGTTTCCACCTCATTTGTTAATCTAAAATATCTTTGCTTTTGGCTTCCTGCTGCACAGCACAGAACTGCTGCATCTAGTTAATTTTGCAGTTTCTCTAAACAACACTGAGATTTATTTAGAAGGAAATCAAATTTAGTCCCATAAGATCATAGCAACAGTTACATGAAAAAGAGCTACCCCCCCCCAATTTTGTTCTTAAAAAAACTTGGTCCCTGAAACCATCAAATTATATATGTGAAAGTTAATCAAAGCACGGCCCCAGGATACAGTAAAAGGAATGGTTGCAGGGGTAACCCCACAATGTCTGGCTTTCCAAAAAGCGGTTGGTATCTTCCACAGGAATGAAATATTACATCCAAGGAGTAGGCAGAGTTTTTAAGGGAAAGAGGGTTACTGTTAATATGAACTCTGCCACAATGAGACATTCATTGTCCTGATATTCCAGGCTGCTCCTAGAAGCCGTAAATACAAATTTATGGCTATATTGCTTTGTTTTGCTATTGTTTTCTTCAGTATCTTCCGTGTAACAATATACTTTCTAGGATCCTGATGCTGTCGCAACATACTTTCACTGTACTGGATCTCTAAGCATGATAGTGACTGTGAATGCAGCTATTTGTGCCTTTATTTAATATAACATTCAGGAGCTACATGGCCTCTGGTTATAAGGATAAGCCATCCCAGTAAGGCTGGAGATGTGTTTGATGTATATCACACAGGCTGTTGCCTCAGAAGTATGCCACATTACCAGTGCCATAGCAAAGAAACAATGTGAAAGAGAATCCAACCTCAAGATTGTACCATGTGACCCAATAGAAGGGTTTTTTTTCCAGATTGGAGTCATAAAACCCACGACAAAATACGTATTTTTGTGCCCTTATGTGTTCGTCTTCTTTCTAGTCCTAGTGTAATCCAGTGCTGCTAGGATCCTCTCAACCCCAGAGTGTAACTGCACAGGGCTTCCTGCATCTACTGCTTAGGAGCGGAGGACTGAGCTGTCTGGTCATTGCCTGCCTGAAATGGGTGGCTGCAGTCAGTGCTCAGCTGTGCTTCTCCAAAAACAGCCTGTTGTGAACAGCCCTACCGCAGCTCCCTGACAGCCCTGCTCCCTACTATCCTTTCCTATGCAGAAGGGAATTGGGAAAACGGGCAGGTAGCACCTTGGCATCATTCCTCTACTGCACTAGGAGGAAGAAATGAGCCAAGGAAACCAGGGGGCCAAACGCAACCAAGGCCATAATAATTATGTATTCCAGGAACAGAGCACTCCAAGGAAAGAAGTATGGCTCTCTGAAAAACAATTACTCTCTTCCCATTCTTCCCTGGAAATTATACTATTCTATATATCCTGTCCTATCCTGAGTGCGTGAAAGCTCAAGTTGGTTCAGACGTTTTCTCCAAGTATGTTCTGACTGAGTAAGAATTGGTAGCAATATAATATCAGTTTTTAAATAGTAATATAGCTCAAGTGATAGGATAAAGAAGGGTCGGTCTATTGTTAGCTCAGCCTGAGACATAATTCACAACTGGAATATTTTAAAACATTTCTGGAAGAAAAATTCCCTTGTTTCATCAAAGTTGCGTCTTAATGGATATGCAATTCATACCAACAGTCTTTCCAACAGAAAGTTTTCTGAGGTCAGTTCTAGGGAAAGAAATGGCTAAAATACATGGCCTAAAAAATGGCAGAGCAATTTTTGATACTATTTCATTTTTCTAGAAAAAAAAAAGTCATTTCTCCAACCTGCAAAAAGTATGCACTTAAGATCCAGAAAGCTATCATTAAATCCAACTCACTATCCTCTGCCTGCTCTAGTTCAGAGCTGTCATGGACTCACTGCATGACTGTGACCAAGCAACTCAAGATCAGATATACTTATTTCGCTGCCTCAATTTGTGAGTCTTTTTATTAACCAAAATCTAACTGATGCTGGGCATCTATTGCTCCAAATCACATCTTTGCATATGCTGCCACTACAGCCCTTCTTTGGTTGCAACATAGCATAGAATTATCCAACCATAGAATTATTTTCAGTTGTCTATAGCTCAGCTGCTGGCAACAGTTCTGTTGTGGAAACATATGTGAGCTAATGACTTACAGTATTTCCCCTCCGGATGGTTTCATGTGAAGCAAGCTTGGCTATACGCAGAGATCACAGCACAGAGACATCCTTTGGGCCCCTATCTGCAGAAAACAAGGATAATGATGAATAGTCTCCTGCTTTCAAGTACATGGAGATCTATGAAGGAAAACCATATAAGCATGTATATTGTTATCATTTATCAATGTTAGTATTCTTTCCCACAAAGGTGAGCTTTGATACAAGCGAATTTATTACAGCAACAGCCATTGATACAACCATTATCAATCTGCTTATTGTACTACTGAAAGCTATGGAAAATAATGAAAAAGGTGTTATCCCCATTACTTTAATTAGATTTTCAGCTTAAAATCACACTAGAATGACAGGAATGACTTTGGTTTTTTTAATTTGATTTGTTTCTTTTTCCAGCTTACTCTGTCTTTCTTTTTTGTCTGAAGTATGACTAATTTTTTAATAAATATGAATGTAGATTTTTATGTGCAATGGCTCATATCTGAAAGCCAGCCAAAGATGTCTTCTCAGTGCCCAATCTCTACTTGTTGTATTATGCATATGATTGTCTCAGGGAAAGCAAATCATCCATGAAGAGAAGCACTGCAGCAGTAGATATCTTAGGAGACTTTTACTGAATCACAGAACTTTTACGTGGAGGTTTACATTTCAACTAAGTACAAATCTAGTGATCAAAATTCTTCAGGGGCCAGTGTTAAATGTAGCTGCTGGTTTTACCCTTGTTAACAAAATGATCGATAACTGTAGGGGGAGTGGGAAGTGTTATGGCAGCAAAAAAAGGATTTAACCCTTAGCTGGGTTTCTTCTTGACTACAAAAAGTACAGTTTTTAACTAGTTTTCAAGTAGGTTGAGAAATCTTCCAGAAAACATCATGCTTAATGTGAAGCATCCTCAAGAATGGGTCCATTGCCATCTCTTTCCATTGATGTCTTTTGAACTAAGAAATCTCATGTGAAGAGTGTCCTACTGCAATGCTCAGCATCATGGTTCTGCCAAAGTAGTGAAGTTTCAAGTTTCATGGAATAAGAATACTAATAACTCTAAGGATCTGAGGCAGGGACGGGTGTCTGTATGACAGCATTGGTGTCTCTTTTGACAGGAAAATTCAGTTGGAGGGCAGCTGGGCTTTTTTGTTGCTTTTATCATGAAACCTCAGCTGTGTGGAGAGGCACAGGAAGCCAGGCCATGCAAAAAAAATGAGACAACCAAGAGTCTGTGAAAGGAAACGAAGCAGCTCTGCAGCTCATGCCAGCTCCAGCAGCTGCTCCATGCTGATACCTGTCCACGTAGCCATGCCATCAGGGTGGCAGTGTCATATGATCTCCTCTATGTTATCATGATATGCTGGTGACCTACTAGAAATTTTTTAAAAGTGGAAAATTCACAGTACATGAGAACATTTTCTCCTTAGAAAAATCTAACAGTCTTAGCAGAAGAGCACAGGAAGAGAGTGGCTTGCACCTGTAGTTTTATAATGGGTTTCACTACAGTTTCACTGTGTTGGGTTTGGTTTTGTTTTTGGGTTTTTTTTTTTTTTTTTTTTTTTTTTTTTTTTTGTGTGTGGTTAAAGCTTCAGGAACCAAAGAGCGATTTATGAGCTTCAGCAACTGCTTAAAAATCAAATCAAAAAATCAAAAAAAAAAAAAAAAAAAAAAAACACCCTCAGCTTGCTAAATAGGAAGAAAAATCTGAAGTGTTCTAATGGCTTAGAAACAAGAACACAAATAAGAAGAGACTCCAAAAGTATTACTTTTCCTGATGAAAAGCTCACCTGTTCTAAGACAGTCAAATATGAGGAGTCCAGATATATGCCTCTTTTCTTTAAAGCAGGAGGTTTCATGCCTTTGGAGCAGTTTCCCTCATTCTTAATAAAATTCTTGAAACAGAGAAAATAAAAAGGTATGAAAGCTTCTGCAAATTAAAAAAATTGAACAGGAAAAGTAAATAGGTTCAAGTTAAGCTTTCATTTTGATTTTGACACATCTTCATTTTTAAAATGTTTCATTACAAACAGCTTAGGTTTTTGAAATGAAAGTTGATTCAAAAACATAAATATTTCTTATTTAAGAAAATCTTAAAAGATTTGAACAATTTAAAGTTTTATTAAAATTAAGAGTTAAAAAATTGTTAAAACTGGTCCTTTCTTTTGATAAATATGAATAAAAATTTGGGCAAATCAACATTTTCTGACGAAATGTATTTTAGCAAAATACCCAGCTGAGTTTGATGGACATAGAAAAGATTATCAATTATGCCTTACTGAATATATTTAATTGCGTAAATATGGTATTTCACTGTCAATTTCTCCAAAATTAATATTAGGAATATTTGCAGTGAAAAACAGCTGAACTGAGGTATTAGTTCTCAGTAACAGAAATGATTATCTACCAGCTCTTTAAATAACGGAAGATTTTTCTGCTTTCAAAGTCAATGCACATGAAAAAACTATCAAGTGAACTGTTTGTGTAAATCCTGCAGTGGGAGATAAATACTTTGGCAAAAAAATTGTCAGCTGTAAATTATACAGCTTTTGCTTTCTTTTTTTCCCTACAATATTACATTTCCATAATTCTCTCTGACCCCATCATATTCTTCTACTTCCCTGTTTCTGCCTCTGCTGAACCGTCTTCACAGACCTGTTATTTATTGCCTTCCGCCTCTCATGCCCCATCCCAGTGCATGTAGTTGCTGTTGTTTTTCCTGTAATAGAGCTACATCATACTAGTTTCTTGCTCCCTTTTACAGACCTCTAGATCTAATACTTTAGTGTCCTCATCTGTTTCCATGCACAGTATGTAACTAGTACAAGATGAAGACTATTTCTTAAATGAGGTTGTGTTTAGGCGTGAGAAAAGGCATTCTCTGTCCCTACACAGAGCTGGTTCTGTGTTTCTCTGCAGGCCAGTGGGTGCCTGATGATCTTAGCCCCCCATACCTCTGACCCTGACTATTTCATCCTTTCGTTGAATTCATGAGCATTTCAGTCTGATTTCAGACACTAGTTGACACGATGATCCATCATTTAATTCCATGTTAGGAAGTCTTTTTCTCACTGAATTTGAATGCATACAGCATTAATAATAGAAATGACCCATTAAATCATCTACAGCAATCTTGTGCAGCTATCAGACATATGCAACATGATTTCCTTCTGACTTATCCTCTTGAAAAAATGAATCTCAGTGATTTCAGCATAATTAATTTTGATTAACACTCATTAATTTACCATGAGCCCCAGCCTACAGGCCTGTGTTTAGTTATTACAGAACACAGTCGCCATCAGCTCTCCCCTGAGTCAGAGAGGAGAGAGAAGATTCAAATTACCCTTGAAGATGAGTTGTGCCTGTCTGCTCCGTGTTCCCTAGGGTGAGCAGAAAAACTCTCGAATCTCCACCTCTGTGGGCTATATTAGTAGATAAGCTAGCTACTGATATATGGCAATGTCTAGAATATAGATAGAATGGGAATTAAGACATCCAGGTCATATGCGTAAACCTACATGGAGATGCCTAAATTTAGTTGTCTCCATTTTATGCAGAATATTGCCAGGACAGGAATGCACACTACAATCTCTCTATACACAACTCAGGCGAACTGGATCCTCGCTTCAGATGAAATACAAGGCGCTCCACAAAGCTTGTCTCTGCTTATACTTCGCAAGCTCTCTGAAGTTCATTTAATGATAACCAAGGTCCATATAGCTGTTCTCAAATGTGAAGAAATTGACTTGATTCAGCATTGCAGTTTGTTGTTTTCTCACTACTGTGCCCCAGGCTGTAGTGCAATCATTACTGCTGTACTAAATTTCAAGCCAGATATTATATCAACAAAAGACAAGGGGTATCATGCAGAAAAACATCAAGCTAAATTTAGTAAGAGTTCATTTTACCAACCAATGCACTGTAAATCTTTTCTTTCTTTTGTTTTGATGTTGTCACAAAAATGTAGAGTGCTGATAAAATCAAAATTGGCATCAAAGAGGAGAAAGGCAAGGCAAAACGTGATGCAACACAGAGGCAAATCCATTGATACTTTGCTGTTGTCTCGCAACAGCAATAATCTACTACAACCAACATGATAATTTACAGAGCAGAATGACTATGAAGTACTACAAACCTGATGGAAAGTCAAGTTCAATAAGGGGGAGAAATCTGCCAGGAAAGTCTGCCTGCCAGGCCTTGTAACGGGAAACACAGGAAGGTTTTTCAAGACTACACCTTGAAAACAGCAGCATGGCTAGCCCGTTTGTAGACACTGCCTCAAAGACACAGCAGGATGCTCCTCAGCATCCCCACCCAAGAAGTACTGTTGGTCATGCAAGGAATAACCTGATTGCTGCCACTGGCAAGCTGAACTATTGCCAGTTTTTAGAAGTGTGTTGCATGCTGTGGAGAAGGATTTATAGGTTGAACTAGAAATGTGCCCCATATCTTTTCTTCCTAGCATGCAATACAGCTTTGTTTATTTTCCTCAATTTTTCACGTCTTGACAAGCCCAGGACAGATAGACTTTTCAATTTGCACAGAGCAAGAATTTGTATCTGGGACACTGCGTCTGAAAAGATTAATGCCTTTTAATTTAACATAGAAGAACTACTCAGTTCTCATGGGATTCACAGATTAGCAGCAAATGACATTGTAACTCTCATTTTAAAAAGGCTATCTTAAAGCAACTATACCACCTCACTATGTCATTTTATATGATATAGTGATTTCAAACATTAAGCGCAACTCTGAAGGATTTTAGTAGCAAATTTTAAAAGGGATCAAGTAGTTTCATTTCAAGATTTTCCCTGTATTAACATATCTTAACTTTCTTATTTTGGTACAACCTGTAAAAATTCCAAGGCCATGCAGTTTGCAGCAATAGGTATTACTGGAGGATTTGATGCAGTTAAAAGAATAATAAAAGCTAATAGCTTCCTAGAAAAGAAGGAGCAAAATGTCAGCTATATTAACATGAAATACTACCAAGTATAAAAAGTATATTTCAGTGTCTTTATTTTATTATGTGAGAAAAAAATCTTTTCAATCCTAACATGACAAAACCTTGTGCATTTCCAGGTATTCAGAAAGAATGTTTTCCTCCTCAAAAATTAATTGTAGTGATAATAAGTTGGGAAAGCACTTTTCTTGAAACACCCTGTCCGTGTTTGATAGAGGGACTGGCTCCAGTAGAGGGGTTAAATGATATGCTTAAGGTTGGCTGACCAAGTTAATATAGATGGTAAGACAGAAATTCCTCGCATGCAGCTAGGCAACTACAGCTTTGTATAAAACAGCACAGATAGGCATAAAATATGTTGCAGATATAGGGACAAATCACTGTGCACAGTGAAAAGCTAATTGTCACCTCCTTTGCAAATGTAGCAGAAAAATCCCCCCGTCCCTATTTTGCTTAGGAAATTGTTTTCTGGCAAATGAATTGCATGCAAATGTGAGAGTGAGAAGGAAATATTTTGAAACAATTAAATATTATTCTTGTGCTTAGTATTTTCTGCTGCACAGGCCACTGTTCTATTAAACTCCGCGTTGAAATGCCGATCTGTTCTGGTGTGAGGCTTTCTCAGGGTTTTATGTCTCGACTCTGATCTTAGGAGATGAGGGCAGTGCAGTGCATGGGAGGTTTTGCTCCCATGCTCTGTCATCTTCCCTGCTTCACTCCACTCCTCCTGATTTTTCTATCCTTCATTACCCAGCAAGGCGGAAGAAGCAACATCAGAGGACTGCAAATAAATTTCTGGCTCCAGGTTCTGGTTCTTTCTGTTAACCCTAACGAAGGCTCTGCTATCATGAGCTGTTCTTTCGTAGCAAAGTCAAATTGCTTGGAGCTGTTTTTATCTTAGGCTGCAGAAGTTATTCCAGCCTCCATGGGCACAGTTCCAAGTTTCTATTCCTTCATTTTGTGTGAAAATTACCTGCACTACCATCTTGTCCCATTTGCCCATAGAGAAATGACATGCTGTATGAGAAATATCTACTTATTTCAGGAGTCAGAGAGCCTGCTTTATTAATGCAGGAACGTGTGCTGTATGGGATCTTTCTTCCTGCTGTGCTTAATTTCTGAATCCAAGGGTATTATTAAGAAGGAGGAGTAAAAAAGATTAGGTGTGCTTTCATCTATGTACCCAAATGGCATCAGTTCTCATTAGAAAGCAGCAAACATTTTCTGGAGAATCTCTCTTTATGGCTCCCCCAAAAATCTTTGATCAAAGGCCTCAGAAATAAATTGATTCTGTGAACATTCATCTATTTGACATGCAAATTGTGCATTTAAAAAAAAAGTCATTTTAAGCCTTATACTTGTCATCTCAGTATAACACTTCATTCTTCCTAATCCATTTGAAAAAGACTTGAATTTGACACAACACATTTGAATTTACTTAAATTTTACATTCAATTAGTACAGTAGCATGATAAGTTAATGACATCTCAATTAATGAAAAATACTTTATAGTTTAATTTCTCCAGAAATTAACTAGTTTCTAATTCTTAGCTGTATTTAATTAAATGACTGTATTTCTGAGCAACTCTCTTATTTGTTCTGACATATTTTTGAATATGTAGCAAGGAATATGTTTTAAATTATACTAGTTTATGCCTTTTATGTTTTTCACATACTTCACTCTCTCAAACTGCTCAGCTTTGCTGCTATCTATATCCAGGATACACCTCAACCACAAGTTATCCTACTTGAAAAAGCTGGAAGAGCCGAATGGAAAGACAAATACTTTCCAATGCAGGTAACATCAGCGTCCTGAATGTGTACACATTTACTGTATTAAGAAGGAGGAAAATGTCATCTACTTGCTAAAATATGAAGGGGAACCCACAGCTGACATGCAGCCCTCAGAAGAGGCAGTTCTCCGCTTTTCTCCCCGAGAAGGAAAGAAGCAGAGGGGCTGTCACGCCTGCCTGATGCTCTGGTTTCCAGCGCACACACTGAGGGTGAAGGACGGATGCATCCAAGTTTCTGCTGGAGAGGATGGTCCAATTTGCTCCTTTCAGCAGTCCAAGTAGGATCCATAGAGGCACTTTGGACCTGGCTCCTGCCCCCTGGAGCGGGTGTTAAAGTTGATTGGGAGCATTTTGCATCAGCTGCAAGGTCTTAACTGGATAAAAACAAAAGTCTTTCATGCACCGCTCCTGCAGCCTGGCCTGGGGCAGTCTGGGCCGTGTAAGCTGCTTCTTGAATTACCTCAGCATGCCATGGCTTAGCGCTGTCCAAGCAGGTAGGTAAGAAGTTTAAAGCCTTACACCGCTTGCAACACCCTCAGCTGCCCACTTAGCTGGCCACAATGCCTGGAATCACCACTGGATCCTTCTCCCAAGACAAGCAAAGAATGGGAAAAAACCTCCATATTCTTCACAGCTTAAACATGTAGGTCCTGGCAAACCAGCAAAATAAGCAAAACCCCTTGTCTCCATTCATATTTTGTTTTTACTGTAAAACAACAATTTCTTTAGGTATTTTCAAGCATTTTTCCATGAGGCATTTTCCAGTAAGAAAAAAACCAGCAATAAATTGGTCCTTGAAACTCACCCCGTTAAGCGGAAAGAGCCAGTTACAGCAAAGCTCTTGCTCAACTCAAAATTTTAAGTATAGATCTTAATATAGTCAAGCACATCATATCAGACCATTTTAAGATGTAAACTAACTGTAGTAAATCTGCAATAAAAGCTGCATGATCCAGAAACTGTCATAACCAGTCCAATATTAAAGAACAACTTCTTAATATCAGAGAGGATGAAGATGTCCATTTGAGGATGATTAAATTTGCATTTGAAGGCCACATTTTAAAAACTTTTAGATCAGTTCATAGAAATTTTTTTAGACCTTTCTTTTGAACTTTCAGAAAATCATGTGTTAACCATATCACATACTATAACTGAAAATAGTCTGAGGATATTAATAATGAACCATTAATTTATGATGTTCATACTGACTTTCTCATTCAGTCAGATGTATTCACTCTGTTCATTTTTGTTTCTTCAAGCTTCTGCTTAGGGAAGTCATTATCAAGTGAAATTAAATGGGAAAAGTTTGTAGTCTAAAATCCGATTATCTTGAAGAAAGACTATCAAAGTTGGCATTTGGAAGTGTTAAGAACATTATTGTTATTACCATGGGATTAGTGTCTTTCAATTAAAGAAATCCTCACAATGAAAAGAAAAGTGAAGGCTATCAAAAACATCACAAAAATAGGAAATAGAATTCAGTGACTGACAGCAAATTGACTTTTTGTTGTAAAGTGTTGCTGCAAATATTCCTAGACAGAAGAGCATTTAACTGGATCAAAATATTGTAGCTAGCTATTATTTTATTAAGAAGACACAAAATTTGGAGGAAATAACATATATATGGACTGCTATATGTGGTGTTGCCTTTGGTGAAATTCCATTCCTGAAACATGACACTCTAAAAAAGCCAAATAATAAAGATTACTATATATTGTATTCTAATATAGTATAAATTCTTTGCCATAAAGGACTATTCAATATTTAAAAATTATTGTTTGTTGACCATTTCTGACACTCTGCAGGCTACCTCTAATGTGAAAAACAAGTTCATACATCCTTTGCGTCAATCCATGTGTACAAAAGTGCAAAAAAGACCTATACTTCCACTGAGAAAGACAAGCCAGGGACCGCAAGTTGTGAAAGCCTGACTGAGTCAGACAGGAGCTGTAACATTAAGGTTCCCTATGCAAAGGGCTGATATCTGTTGAGACTGCGTTGGTACAGTAATTCCCATTTGCTTGACACTTGCATACACACATAGATCCATGCTTTTTGCTTCTTTTTGTGGAAAAAATAGGAAATAGAAATAGGCCAATAGCATGCCCTCACTAAATATGGCCAAGATCTAAAAACACAGTCAATGGCCCTCAGAGCCTCATTTTCTTGCTGTTAAAAATAATGGCCCTGATTTTCACGGAGTGTGTGGGCTGGAGTTTCTGCAGATCCTTTGGAGGGTATCTCCTTATAGTGATCCAGCCGTTAAGGCATAAAAATCCCCTGGTTGCATTTGAAAATCTCAGCCTGGACCTGCAGTGGGATTCTTTGTCTGACAAGTAAAAAAAAAGGTTGCATAGGACTGTATATGGTTCAGAATAAATATGACTAAGAGTATTTTCTGAAGCATACTTCAAAAAGATCTTGTGTTTTTTCTCCTATATTGTAAGAAAAATTCATCTTTAAGAGCACTGCAGTACACAGATCTCTAACATAGTTGTTGCCTATTTATGAGTGAAATTTGTTGGGTGAAGTATAATCACAGTTATATTTTAGTTACATTTTTAATGCTATGTATCCGTCTAAACAATCATCTGGTGATTATGACATATTATGTGAAAAGAATCTCATTTGTATCTGTGAAAACATAGTAGTAATTTTGGAGATTACTCCTGAAATTTCAGTGTACTATAACCCCCTTGTCTGTCTGAGAGTTCTACTAAAAATGAGGAGTAAAAGGAAAGGACGACAGTCTAGAATTGGAGAAACAGAAAGCAAAACTGCGTAGATGTGAAATGTCCTGTGTGCAACCAAATGATACGCCTGTGACCAAAACTGCTCAAATTTGGAATTCAGAACATGCACAGTGAGCTACTCATTCAATAATAGAAAATGCTGAGTTGCTTGTGAAAATTATCTAGTAATTTCAAGTAGTAAATACACCTGGGAACAAACCTATTTTTCGACAGAAAAAAGCAAAAAGACTTAATGAAGAAAGTTATCTGCCATTAGTTATTCACTGACTTCAGAGAAAATAACTCTTCACAGTTCATCATATTGTACAAAATTTAAATTTGCTTGAGTCAAATAGAGAGAGATACTGCACCCTGTTCAAGGAACATTTTAGAGAAGTTGCTAAGGGAGTACTTCCTTCGGGTGATTTTGAATGCTTGGTTATGATTCTGATTGAAACCTATTTTAATTGCAGTAACAGAATTCCCCCCAACCTTTGTTTTTTTCGGTGGAGGGGTATTGAATTGTACATAACGGCTCTAGACACATAATCATGGTCGTACCATTCACATGACAAACCCCAAACAGCTCTGCATTGTACACTTTGTCTTCTGAGAGCTATTAACCAGGACTTAGATTGGCAGACTTCTATGAGAATCTACCTAGAAGACAGATGGTCTCTCTCCAGGTGTACTTTAAAAAAATCCTTTGTAGTTCTCTTCCTATTTCTTTGAACAATGAAAAATTGCTTGACCTTCATTCTATTTCTTTTGTACAAATTATAGGGCTTAGGATTTGCTACGAAAATTCGTACTTAAAAGCTGTACAAAGACAACGTGTTGGATTTTTCTAAACATTTAGGTAAATGTTATACTTAGAAGAAAAATACCCAGGCAAAAGTCACTGACCTCTGAAAACAAAACATATTGTTAAAAATAACGCGATGTCCTTGCTAGCAAAGCAAGTGACCCAAGGCGGATTTATTCCAAAGCCTGCATACTTGGAGATTTTTGCTTATCAGGGCAGAAAGATAACCAGTGGTGGCTTTGAGCTACCGCTGACTGATTTAATCACAATGATCTGTACTATAACTGGAGTGGAATACTACAAACCAGAGTGCAAATGCAGAGTGAAAATTATCATTTTCAGTCACCTGTTTCCTCTTGGAAATAAGCCCATTTTCAACCATGGTGCTTAGCCTACTATGTAGTCATGATGAATAGTTGCTGTTAAAGAAACGATCCTGTTAATGGTTAGTCCGTTACCTTCCTGTAGATAATTACATATTGAGGGAGAAGGCTCTCTAATACGTGGAAAGACAGTGAAAATGGAACTACAATGTAATGGTAGTTGCAGTTGCAGTTTTTGCAGCAAAGTGGAGATGTGTTCAGTTTACTGTAATTCTGGAGGGTTTATTCTCTCTGTAAAGTTAGTTATCTGTGCTAAAGCAATGAAATGTCAGATCTACCTATGCCATTACACCATAATATTATTATCTATATTTTCATAACACATATCTGTCCTGCTCTGTGCATAGGCTGGGACCTGCTCTGCCAGATGCTATACAAACAAGGAATCGAAAGAAATCCCCTGCCCCAAACTTTCCAATATAGCAGTTAAAAAAAATAATGCTCTTTGCTCTTACCCTGATCTAGATGGGAACTGTCAAAAAATAAGATTGGAGAAGTAAATGGAGAACTTATTAAAACAATATAGTAGCATGAGATAAAGACTTCACTTCCTGTTACGTATCTGCATGTGTGGAAACCTTGAAGCTGTGTCTTCTGTAATGGGGGTTTACTTATATATATTCAGTCACTTTTATGTGATCATTCTTCCTGACACTCTTCATGTCTGCAGACTGCTCCTGGACCTCAACTGTTTTAAAATTTGCCTGCTAAATTCCAAAACACCAAGAACTGCTAGCCTGTCTCTGAACTGACTTCCTGATGCTCCCTGCGCTGTGCTTCTAGCAGCACAACACCTTAAAATCAGTGAGTTTTAATTCTTTATGTGATGCCACTGAAAGAGATGAACAGTTTTATGTTAAAATTACTCCTCTCCATTGACTAGTATGTACCTGCATGGGCATTAAATTACAATTTAATTAATCTTTCCTTGGTTCTTCAGTAGGGGTTGAATAAGGTACAAGTTTTGTTACTTAGCCACAAAATGAGGAATATTTATGTATTCCTCTTTGTCCCCATAAACATCAGGATCCATTGTGCCAACAGTGTCAAAAGACAATCTTTGCCTCGAAAAAAGGTACATCTCCGTGCACCTCCAATTTCCCTGAATAAACAGTGTTCTTCACAGAGAAATTTTAAGAATTCATTGTTCATTATCAGATACTTTAAAACTTCATGAGAGTGTCTCCGTTTGTGTGACGTTATTACTGCTACTGCTGCTTTGTATCTCACCTATTTAACTATAGACACAAAACGAGTGTTGTTGGTTTGGGGGGATTTTTTGTGCATGAACACCTGGTATACAAGAAAGCAACACCATGTTTTATTAATAGAATTGCCAACATACAAATAACTAGGAGGCACAGCACTCACTAAAATTAAATTACAGAACTTGACTGAACTATATATCATCATTTGAAACCAATTAATTCATTTTATATCCTGTCTTTGATTTTAATGTATGCAGTTGCAATTTCTGTGTATAAACCTTTCTCATGTTTTATAGATTCTGCAGATTCTTATTATTTTTTAATGTAGGAACCCATTGTATAAAGAATTTCTTTCTCTCTAATTCTTCTGGAATAATTATATTGTCTGCTAAAGAAATGAAGTGACAGTTTTGAATGTAAAGCTTGTAGAGTTTCTCAAATAATCTCTATGCTATGTTCTGAAAATATATACCTACTGGCAACTTTTGTCATATCCAGCCAAAGTTACAGCCTTGGTGTCATTTTATAGTCTATGGGACAGGCAAGAGTGGTGGAGAGACTTTCTTGCCAGTTATCATCAAGGCATCAAGGCGTACATCTCTAGTTTTCATCATGACTTGGCTCTTGCTATGTGAATGACACACACGGAATCACAATATAGCAATGATCAGAGATTACCCCAATGTTAGGGAAAATGAAGTGGAATAACTGGAAGATGAGGTGTATCACGGTACTCACAGATTGGTCTCAATAAGTCAGTGACTCAGGGAACTGGTTACATGAAGTCACAGCACAGACTTTTTCTGACAGCTAGTTATTGCCTTTACTCAAAGAAATGCCCAGTCTACCCGGGCTAGAGAGTGGTGGTTCTGCCCCTCGTTCTGCCACTCACACCGTTATGCTCATGGACTACTCTGACTGTTATTCATTCTAGGAGCAACTATATACAGGTTCTATAAAACAGAAGGTGGAAAATCCATAAAGAAGTCAAAAAATATGCACATATTACTGTGAAGAAATAAGAAGAGAGGTGTTATCAGAGCTCTAAGAGCTAGATGCTATTGGAAGAATTGCTAAATCCACTTCAAAGGGAAGAAAGGGGAATGTTCTTTTTCTTCCAGTAGGTGTACCAGACATAAATGCTTTGTACAAACATCATTTCTCTATCTTCTTTATCTTATGATCTAGGTTTGACTTTGACAGATGCTCAGATAAACACCTTTTCATCATTCTGGCTCACCAGTTTGCTTTCCTTCTGTTTATGGAACAGAAAGTTCAATTAGACTCCCACAGTAAACTAAACCATGGGAATTTATAGTGATCTGTTTGGCCCTCCCAGTTGAAGAAATAAAACTAGTGTTCTACAGGGACACATTTAATTTTACTGTCCAATAAAATGTAGACACATGCCCATGGGTAGCAGAGAAAGCCTATTACTCCCTACATTAGGACCGTGCTTTGGGAAGTGAATGGACAAGTATGGGCTGATTAGGTTTCTCCGAATTGCAGTCTGATGTCCAGTTTATTTCTCAGAGTGTACATCTGACTGTTACCTAACACTGAGTTTGTTGCAAAGCTATTACTGAACTTTCAGTAATATGCTTCTAGATACTGGGTTAAAATAGAAAAGAAAGAGCTAATACACTGGTGATTTGGTTCAGCACGTATATAAAAACTTTATCATCTTCAGAAAGCTCAGTGGAGCCAAATAAGAGGTGGTTTGATCACTGTCCAGACAAACCTGTGCAGTCTTGTTTTATTTCTCAAGCAGAAAACTATATCAAGAAAAGGCATAACAAGATCTGGTGGCTAAATGCCACCACTAAACAAATCTACATGAGAAACAAGGCTCATGTTTTAACACTGGAACAATTTATGTAATAGGCTATCTGTTAGCTGAAGCCTTTCTTAGAGGTATAATCTAGTTCAGCCACAAGAAGTAATACCTCCTGAAATCATCAAAAGACATGTTCATATTAAAATAAACACAAGGAAGGTTTTTTTTTCTCACTTAATATACAGCACTCACTGCCACAGGGTATGTGAAGGCCAGAAGTACATCCAGAGTCAAAGGGATAGCTCTGTGGGCAGCTGTCAGACATGATGGTCTGAAGCATAACAGGAATCCCTAAATCACTGATTTATTGATAATTATTCCTGATTTTGAAGAATTCACATTTTGGAGATGGGCAATTAAGTACAATAATTAATATAGACACTGGAAAGTGGAGGATAGGAGGCCTCTTATTTATTTGCATTATAAAACTTCCATTTTCAGGGATCCAAAAGAGGTTTTCAATCCCAGAGACAGTCAGAACAAGGCAAAAATTATTTACTTTGTTTTTATTTTAAGAAAATGAGAGACTATCCACAGAAAAAAAAGAAAACATTCATGAAATGAATTATCTACTCCATTCTCACCAGTTGTAATCCCCTGTCCAGACATCATTCTTACTCTTGTTTGTAATAATTTCTATCTCCTCAACAAGGTCAGAAAATGTAGAAACACATATAAAATGATGCCGCTCAATAAAAGTGTAATGCGACAGCTTTGATTAATGATTCAGTATAGCTTGTACTATGGCTACACATTTTAGTGAAAGTTGAGTTTATTTTAAAGTCCTGTACTTATTTCACCTAAGGCTTTGGAGAGGCTGATACCATTGGTCAGACTTTATAAAGGTGTAATTTGCACTACTGTAGCATGTTTTGATGGGTAATATAGCTTTCACAGCCCTGCCTGTGCTTTGGAATAGGCAACATGCATGAAATATATTCACAGATAGGTGAAATGCAGAGAGGTTAAGCAGGCTGAGAAAGCTCCTATCATGTAGCTGCTTTGCTTTCAATGGCTTTCAAGCCATTGTTTGATTTGAAGAACTGTCCAGCACATACCTTTAGTCGCAGAAACAGCTTTACCTGCACAACCACAGAGTTTGGCTTCATGCTATGGGTCTCCTGTCAATATTTCAGCTGACAGAACAGAGCTGAGCAGAGAGGAACAAAGTGATGCCATTAACACACCTGGAAAGGATCTGTGGAAAAATTACGGATCTATGGAGAATGTGAGTTGTGTCTCCCCTTGCCTCACTTTCTTATTTCACTTGCCAGCTTATACTATCTCTTCTAGAAAATCACAACAGTTGAAGGCAACTCGTTACTACTCACTCTCCCTCCTGTTTTTATACATATATTCAAAAACCAGTGCTTTAATTGCAGCATAAGAGCAAATTCAACGGCAGATTTCAATGGGAATTGCTCTTAGCTCTGTTTCAACAAGATTTCATATGCGTAACTTTACACATGCATCATTCAGTTGATTTCAGTAGGACTTGTAAAGCTTAAGTACCTTGTTGAATCAGCGCCTTTATGCATCAGTGACTACAGACTCAAGTACTGATATTCAAGTATCATCTGTGCTGAATTGCTAGCTTTCAGATGTCAGGAATCCCCCCTCCCAACCAGTAAATATCTCACACCCTTTACTGAGCTCTCAGTCATACCATGCTGCTACAAAAATTTCTTTAGAAATTTCTCTAGGCTTCAGCAAAAAATTCACCCTGGAGAATAATGTACATTTTGCATTCACAAAGAATGGAGTCTAGAACAGTCACTTAAGCAGCAGCCCAAAGTCCCTCCTCTGCATTTGTCCATTAAGTGGGATAGACAAGAGGTCTGGAATTGAGTGCCAGACTTTGAAAGTTTAAAGACTGGTCCTATCTTTGTACCCAAGTTTCCAATTGAGTCTGGAAGTTTCTGCTGTAAGGTATGCTATATGCCACAGTAATGCTAGTAGTTATTTGTAGACTGGTAATGCATCTCTTGAAGCATCCTCCCATTGCAACCTTTGGTTTTAGCTGTGGTCTTATTATGTGCAAAAGAGAAAATATATGGTTGCCTTTTTGAACTGTTAGTTCCCATCTCGAGGAACAAAGGTAGCAGCAGCAGGGGATTAAAGGGCTGATTTATAAATCAGTCAATTATTAGTTCTATCTTAAATAACAAAGTCAAGACATGCAAATCAAAGCTGTTTGTTAGCAATCTACAGGAAGGATTAAAATATAGTGATACTATTTAAATCCATTTTTGGATATGTTAATACTTTATTAGGATATGTAAATTTATATTAGACTGCAAATCTTTTTGGGGGGGTTATGCAAATTCATTTTAAGATATGTAAATTTAGTTCCTGACATAAATCAGTAGAACATCTTAAAAAGGTCTAATGTTAAAACTAATAATTTTAAAACTTTGTGGTTAACGGTGAGGCTGGATTTTACAACTCAAAGATAAAGATTATATAATTCAAAGTCCTACCTATGTGCCGATCTGTAAAACAAACTTTTTTAGCACTAAGAGAATACATTTGACACTAAACTGTTATATAGCAGTCATAAAAGTGATTATTCTGAAAATTTTCCGTCTACTATCCCTTTGCTGGATTGTTTTGAAAATTTTACTTAATAACAACCTTTATATATCAGCACTAAATAAAATTCTGAATCCCCCCTTTTCTCCATCCTCCTCCTCAGTAACATCTGGCTGTAAAACACAGGTTTGGATCTTATGCTATATATGCTCTCTGGTAACAACAGCTTAAAACTCTGGGATAGGATATAGCTGGATCTAACTAAGTTGAGCCTGCTACTCTATCGGAGTGTTTCTGAAGGTGGCTGACATTCACAACAGTAACACCAAAAGCCTTTACCTTTATGCATCTAAGAATTACCCCCGTAAGCACACCTAGCAGCTCCTCTGGACCCACTGAATCTCAGGCCAACTTTAACTTTATTCTCTTCTCAACCCTATGATTGCTAAAATTCTGAACAAACATCTCCCTTCTCCTCCTCCCTTCCAAAGTGAATGTCTTAAAAATGATGGGCTTTGGGATTCTTTTTATTTCTCATTTCATTTTCAGTGCTGTGAGGTTGGAGGTATTTTCCACTTTTCTCTCCACTAGAATGACTATTCTCTTACATCCCAAAGAGCAGGGATGTGGCTACTTATTGAAACCTGCACTGAAGTTTTAAGAAATGTACTCATAAAGCAAGGCTAAAGATGTGTTAATGCTTAACCTATCAAGTCATTTTAGAAAAAACACAGTCACGCTTTGTGACAGAAATAACTCTCACAGTATCAAAGATCCAAATACTATGAATTTTTTGAAAGTCTGAATTTAAAGTTCTTCCCTGGAGGCAGTGCTCTAATATTTCAAAGGTATAAAAAACATCATCTTAGATGATACATAAACATAAGTAAAAAAAATGTTGTAGTTCAGTTTGACACTCAAATCAATTACCCATCAGATAACCCTGATGGAAGTAAAAATCAGGAATTCATTTGATATCCTAGCCTTGCAAGGATATATGGCTTTTTTTCAAATTCTTTTTACCTCTTAGGACAGCAAAATTGTATGGGAAATTGTACAAGGAGAGATGCATGGAAAACTTCCATAACTTTCTTCTATCCATTCATAATGAACCTATCTAAATAACCTGTGTGTTTCCTCAGACTTTAATGTGTTGCTAATTACAACTAAAAGCAGGAAATGCCCCAAGACACACAGTAATTAAGTCATACTTTTGAACCTCCAGAAAGTTTTGTCTCCATTTTGATTCTGACTTTGGTAAAACATGATAGTTTTCTTTTCATTTGGGATTGCTTCTCTTAGCTCTAGGCTGTTATTCTGAAAATGCTAGTCTTCATGATAATCATAGGCATATTTCCAGCTATACAGTCACACAAAAAAGTTACTGGAATATTCAGTAAGGAGAAAGCAAAAGCCTCAAAAGTCTTCAGTTGTCACCAGCCTCTAAGGAGCCACAAGTCACAACCTGCAGCAAAAGAAATGCTTGTCAAAAAAAGGTGGGGGGAATCGTTAATTCTAGATGTTAAAAAGGTAATGAGTCATTTATATGAAGCTCTCTTGAGAATTCAACATGCCCAAATGGCAAAGGTGCTTGTTCAGCTTGTTAATCTAGGGTAAAGGCTAAGGTCAGCTCTGTGTACTAGGGCTTCAGTTCCTATAAACTGGCAGTGCTCTGACCACAGGGGAGCTGTTTTATTTAATGAGCTGAGAATCCAGTCTTCTCATTTTCAGCTGAGGCTGAAAAAAACGTGTGCAAGTTTTGACTGGTAGTTTTCCAATTCACAAAAAAGCCAGGATTTCTGGCTGTTACCACACACAGGCATTTGAGAAAGCACTCTCTCCCCTGTAATTTTGTAGAGGTTTAGCCCTGACACGGTCATCTCCATTGCGGAGCTACAGCCTCACCAGCACGCAGGTGAGCATGGTGCCACGGAGAGGCAGCGGGGCAGAAAGCGAGGTGGTCGGGGCTGGCTGCCGTTCAAAATGTCCCTTCACTGTCACTCTTCTAATGCAAAGCAGCACCACAACTGCTTACATTGGCAGCTTTCACATCAAATTAGCCACCCTTGTTCAGGATAAGCTCCTTTACTTTTTGCCAAAGAGAAAAAAAAAGGTACTAATATGGTAAAACAGTCTCCTTGGATTTGACCTGACTTAAGAGTTTGATCTCTTACTTGTCGCTTTCCCATCCAATTAGCCTCTTTCCAAAGATCGGGCTTTGAGCACTGATTTTGTGTCTGAGAATACCCAGGCTGGTTCATGCTCATCAGAAAAGTGACTGCCGCAGACTGTGAGGATTGCTGTATTTATTAAACCGGTCACATGTGACTTTAGTACAGTGATGGCTGCAAGGAAGGGAATCAGCTTCTGGTCGTCCAGGGTTTCCCCAGGATCAGAGCAAGACACTGGTTACTCTCTGAAGTCATTTTGTTCCAACATTAATTACGACTTTTTGAAAAGAAAGATCAGTCCTTACCTTCCATAATTATCTCCTCACAGACAGGAGAGGAAGGTGTTTAATTTGATGAAAAAGGTAGCAGCTAAGGAGTTGGGGGAAAAAACAAAATACTGTCAACAAGTGCCTCTCCTTAATATTGAAATAATGGAGGTCAAAATTAAAAAAAAAAAAAAAAAAAAAAAGAAGAAGAAGAAGAAGGGAGGAAGGACAAAAATTTGCTCTATGAATGTGTGAGTGTATGGATATACATAGGTGAAAATGCACATAAATAATGTTCATTTTTATTCAGTTTGACTGAAACTCATTACCATTTTGCTAATCCAACTTTTTGTGAGTAAAATCTGTGACAGAGAGGTAGTGAATGTTTGGCTTTCAAAAGCAGGGTGTTTTGATTTCAGTCAAGAGTTTGAAGTTGACATCAATTTATTTTTAAAGCAATAAACTGGGATTAGGTTTTCTAGACAGTTAATTTTTCAGATTTGTTTTCGTTGCTTCTTTAGCTCGAGCTGAGCTCATTTTCACATTCTTCTGCGGACAACTGCTTAGCACAGAAGTCAAAATGAACACAACAGTTTCATAATAAAACAGATAGATCATAAAACTAATGGATGTGCCTACATAATAAACTGATGGTAACAGCAGAGAAAGAAATGAGAGAAAAGGCAGTGCTGAAAATCTGGGCGGTAAGGAAAATGCTGTGCCTGGGCCGTTTCACAGGTGGGATCCAGTCAGTGCTATTGGACCCTCCTTTTCTCTAGCGCAGGGTTTACAGAGAAATACTAAGAGTGAAAAAAGTTCCTGAAGGCTAAAAAGCTGGTTTAAAACTTAGTTTAAATTAAAGGGGTTGTGGGCTGCTGCTGCCCTAGAAGAAAATATCTTTCATGATTTAGACTTAAAGTTTCTTGAACTCTAAATCTGAAACAGCACATTTAAAGGCAGGTGGGTGGATGGGTGTGGAGGTGGGAAAGTGAAAAGACAAAGGGAAGAAAGCAGGGGAGAGCTCTTGGGAATCTGTTCACGGAGAGCTCTCAGAAATTTTTGAAGTTGAGGAGATATTATGTTAATATAAGTTCTAATTGCTAGGCAATAAACAACACCCACTTGCTGACTAAATGTCAGGACCAAACTTATCTCTAAATCTGCTTTGAAACAATGTCAGTCAGCACTATTATCACAAACAGATTGAACCTTTTCTTTTAGTATTAAAATAAAAATAGTCTAGGATTATTAATTACCTAAAGTTATAGACCTCAGGTTAAAAAAAAAAAAAATACACACACACACACACACACACACACACACACACATAAAACCTGGGAGTAGCAGGCTAGAGCTGCAGTTAATTGTGACTGTTTGTGCACTACGCGGTAATAAAAACCCAGAATCACATCCATGCTCTGCAAACAGATCACAGCAGTGCAGAGAACGGGTGAGGCTGGGAGCGTGCACAGCCTCGAGCAATAAAAAGGTGAAGTCTACTTCCAGAGAAACTTAAAACCAGAAAGCAGAGGGGAGGATGTGAGGTACTTCTGCCAGCCCAGGCCCTTGTGAGGGCAGGAGCTTGTGGTTCAGCCCGCAGGCAGGAAAGCCACCTCAGATGCCCATCTGTGTGTGCCAAAGGGAGGGTTTGGCAAGCAGTGACTTCCTACACATTTTGTGCAGCTCAGCCATTGGTCGAAGCCTTGAGCATCTGGCAACTGCTAATAGCGCGAATGCCTTTCCTTTGCCTGTCAAATGCCAATATGTGAAACAAAATCATACATTGGCAGCAATGTTTGAAAGGAGTAGTTATTCCTATTATTAGCTCATATCAGGCTGAAAAGGTTTCCAAGGATTTAAAGTGACCAGCAGTGTCTTATCTGCAAGTGGCCAATTGTTTATACAGAAGAATACAGTTCATTCTAGCCAAAATGATCATAGTAACTTTGGAAAGCTATAAAGCAATAGCTTATGGGAAAACACCTTTGATGTATTCAACATTCACCGTCCTTTCACAAGAGACTATGGACACCGTTCAATACACATTATGGACCCTAACGCAGGGGATAATAAATCACAATTGAGACAACAAGGCAATTCTGAGTAGAAATGAGGTTAAGCACCCTTAGTTTTGAGTTAGAAATTACTTCATATTGTCCCTTCCATTGCATTTTGGCATTAAAAAAAGGATAGGCATTTTTAATCCCAATGTTTGATGAACTAATGTCTAACTTCTACCCTCATCTTTGCTTAAGGGGTTGTCAGCTTTCTGTAAGATGCAGTAAAACAGTCCTCCTTTGCTCTAGATAGCTGGTCTTCGATAGCAAAACGAAAGGAGTCTTGAACTCTCTGTTTAGAGTAAGATAAATGGATAGATGGATCAACAGATAATTAAAACTCCATCTAATTCTAATATTCAACAAAATTCTATGGAGTATTGACTTAGACCACTGTTTAATTGGAATGTCAGTGAAGGGCAGTGCTTAATCCTAGTATTAGTTTTGCCTGTTGAGTTTCTGTGTTTGTTGACATTCAGAAAATGGGTTTTGTGCTTTTGAAGAATATTCTTTCCATTCAAATACAACTCCTCTGAAAGGGAGGAGAAAGTACAAGGAACATAAGTTGATTTAAAACAGTCTGTTCAATATTTTCCCTTAAAACAGCAATCACAGTTCTTCAAATTAGACTCTCGAAGATGTTTTGATGCCTTCAGTAAAGTTCATGGAACTTACGTACCCAAGTACATCAAACCTCTGAGGTTCTGAATCCAAATATGTCAATATCTTTTCTTTACCTCACTGAATCTGAATGAGCACATGAATTAACATAGGCGTCATAAAGACACATGGCCACTCACTCTCAAGAAACAGCAACTTTAGCTTACTGAATCCATTAGTGTCTTTGTGCAGCTGAGTCACATCTGTCCAGAGGAGAAATAGAAATCTGATTTTGCAGGTAGGCTTATGAGCTTCAGGCTATTCATAGAGCGAAAGAATGACTTGACAGTGATGGAGCCATCTTTGGACTTGGAAAACCTGAGCTAATCTCTCTGCTCTACTTCATCCCTCTTGTACAATTTTGTGAAAGATATTGAAGATTTCCCTACCTCCTAGGAGCGTAAGGGCAATAAATATATTAAAAGCTGAGAAACACTAGTACTGCTGCAGTGGAGACCAGAAAAATATGTAAGTCATTGCCAATACAGAGAAAGAGCTCAAAAAGCTATTCCATATTGCACTCTCCATATGGACAACATCTCACACCAAGAATACTTTTCTGCAAGTTTTCTTAGCCTATTTTGGGAGCGAATTAAGTGAAACCTATGTACAGGATGACAGTAACCTTGTTGGAAGCTAATGTGAAAATTCGGCTTTAAATTCATGTCCTACCTTGCTATGTAACAGCTTTCTTGTAGATAAACTCTAAAAGAGAAAGAAATGTGCAATATCTATTAAGTAATTTATGTAATAACTAGTTTATCCATTATCCATCATTGAATTGGGAGTTACCTTTAGAAGCTTTTATCCTGTTAGGACAAACAAATAGGAATCGAGTGGTAAAAATAAAATTCACCATAAAAGGCAATCAGTTGACAGATGGAGGGAAAACACATTTGAAGGCAATGAATTTGAGAGTGACCATGGAAATGTATGTTTCTGTCTCATTTTGGACAGTGAAGCGTAATCTGTTAGGACTCCCACAGGACACTCAAGTATCATCTAGCAGAAAGGCTAAAATTAAGCCTGTGAAAAAAGTAGACAGTCAAAGAAAACAGATGCTAAACTGAGATCTGCAACATTCTGAGCCACCAATCCAGTAGAAAAAGAAATATAGCTTGTGAAAAGTCATACAGCTGCAGCAAGAACAACTGAGAAGCAATGACATTTATGTGTTCCCAGAACAGCAAAAGGTATAAGTACAAAAGTAGTTGTGAAGCTGTAAGCTAGAAATAGTAAAGGTTGTTAGAGACAGCATAATTACTTCCTTCAATTTCATTACCAGTTAAAGTTATTTTTCTGTTTATAAAAAAGTCTTACAAGATACTTGGTTTGTTATAATAAGACGTTTCTTGTATTTATAGTCCTCTCACTAGAAGATGAAGAGGTTGGTTTTCTCTAAGAAATGTATACAACCTTGAAGTTTTCAGGAAAATTATCTTTACATTATGCCTATCAGTGATGAATTTATGCACTTAAAACCATTAAGTGCCTAAAGACGCAGATAAAGGTTCCCTGATTGCTCCCACTGATTTCAGTACACTGCATGCTAACAAATATTAGCAGTATTAGCTGCCTCACAGCCTGTATAAATTCTTTTTGAGACACAAGAGACTCTCTTCTTATGGTGAAAGTAATTTTCATCGATATAACTTACAGCTTGTCTCGTCATAAGGGGGAAGATCCCCCATCTCCTGTTCAATTCTGGCTCTCAAAAGAGACAGGAGCAGCATGACAAAAGGAATATTGCTGGACTATCTATCAAACAACTTGGGAGCTGTTAATTACAGCAGGACCTACATGATGGAGCTTGAAAACTGGCAGGGAGCAGCTTTGACTCCATTAAATGAAGCACAAGTTTTATGCATGCAGCGACACAGTTCCTCTTGCAGACACAGCCCCAAGAGCTATGACCTTCACTTTTTATCAAGCTAGACATGGCAAAAACACTAAAAACTTCCTATCTGACACCTTTATGTCCCATGTTATTGATAAGTAACCACCAAGGTGCTTGGCTGGTAGAATATGCCGTGAAAGTTTTTACTCAAGGTGACCAAGAGCTAGCTGTAAACCAGAGTACTCAATTCTGTCTGTTCCTGCTTCAATCTACCTGATAACTATTTTTGCTTTATACCGCATGAAATGAACTGGTGACAAACAGTTCCCAGAGGCTGTGCAGCAGTCCCAGTTGCCCTCTAGAGCCAGTCCTGCTGGAGGCAATGAAAACTGATCAATATTGAAAAAATAAGATGAAGTGATGTCTACATTTGTTTGCAGTGAAGCCACTGTGGCACTTCACGGTGTGCTCAGTGTGGAAAACAGTGCAGAAACCCCCAAAATATAAAGTTTCCCATAGATTTGAGCTTAAGTTAGTAATAGTTCCTGCCTCTCAACAGTGAGCTCATGAGTCCTGGGACGAGGAGCAAAGCCACTTAGATTTGCTTGGGGTGCTTCTTGTTGACAGATCACTATGTCCATGATCCAAGGGACCATGTCCAATACCAGAGACCTGCTTTGTGATATTACTAGTAGTACTTACCAAATTAGGTGTCTGAGACTTGTTAGAAATATCCTCTTGCATCACTCTTCCTGATCTCACATTTGTCTCTGTAAGCAGCCAGCTACAACTTGACTCTAAATTATACCCTTCTCCCTTGATTGCCTTAAGCATAGCATCATAAGGACAGTTTGAAATCATGCTTTTCATCCTTTAAACTTTATTGTAATTAAATGGAAGGTTTCATATTCTTGTGCTGTTACTCTAGCACACTCTGAATTTAAAGAAAACAGTTGGAGGGAACAGAAGTGCGTGTCAGTGCTACATCTATCTGCACTGGAGCAATCAGTGTGCAGAGGGTTGGTAACTCCTCTTGCTTTCTGTGTTCTTGCTGTGCTGCAGTGCTATGCAAAGATATACTTTGTCTCATTTTCTGGATGTCAACTCTTTGCATCAATGCTATGCAGAGATAAATAGATGGTAGTGTCACATCAAATGCAACTCAAGATCTAGCAGTTCTCCAAACATTAATCTCTTCCCTTTTTGGATTGTTTATTACTGTTCTCTGGTCTTTCTTCAAATGCATGGTTTATTTACCAGCCTTCCCACAGATACATGAGCAAACACCTAAGGAAATTTTGCTGAAAATGGAATCAGATTTTGCCCCTTTCCACTTCATTGTCAACTCTGGTTTGATAATGGCTTTGAAGACAAAGCATAGCTCTTTGTGGTGTGGTGATCTATAACAGAGACAAGGAAGATTTATGAAGAGTGTTGAGATCTTTGCTTCTTGAGTGAACAAAGTGTCTCATATATAAACCAGTTTAGAAGGCTGAGATTTTGCCAGGGGGGGTTGCATCAAGTCCTATCTTGGAGGTCCAATCATCCCTGCTTCAGGCATTTCGTTGAATCCTTTCTTTAAAGTCTCCCTTCTGTTTGGTATTCATTGAAAAGGTGAGGGCTGGTGTCATTAGAGTAAATATGATATTTATTAAATTCATTAGGTGATGAATATGAAGGTACCAAGACATGGATCTTGTTTGCAATATCTATTGCTTTATTATAAAATAATAACAGTAGAGTCATTGAGGCATGTTTCAGCACTTGCTCTAGAACTCACAATAGCAAGCTGCTGTGGAAGCACGTAGCTTACTTAAGCTTAAAATAGGATGACACATTTTATGACTAAGAATAATATCATCAATCATAATAGTGAGGATTAAAATACAAGGACTCTCAGTCCTTATAGTCCAGGTCATTGGCTAGTCACTGAATGGGTAAAGGATTTTTTTTCCCCCTTTAGTGCATACTCTCAAAATTCTGGCTACTACACACAGCTGTAGTTTCTGGCTTTTGTTAGACAGGTAGTCCCAGCATTATGCCATAACAGTTCAAAGATTATCTTCATGTAAGCACTTATTGCCAGCTCATTTTTGCTTCCTTTTTCAGCTCCTCTGTGAAAAGGAGTAAGATATTTTGTGATGAGAAACCAAGATTTCAGAATATGAAGCTCCTGCAGAGTCTAGATTCAAAATAGCTTCCCAGCCCAACACACCAGACTTAGTTTGAGAGTGTGGAGGGCAAATAAAGCACAGAGGGTAGTTGGAACCACATAAGTTTGCAGGAGAAAATAAGCTCAGATATATTTAAGAGCCAGTAGGCTACTAGAAACTTAGAATCTTATTCAGGTCCCAGTTAAACCAGAAAAAGCCTGGTTTCAGCCCACTAATTCAGCAATGGCACCCTTTCAACTGAGCACAGAAGAAACAAGACTAGGTTTTCTAGAGCTATGTGAGCTGTTGTCCACGAACTGCTCTATACATCTTTTTCAATCACATTTCCCAATTCATATAACTGTGACTAGCGGTCCTTGGAACTAATTATTTCTTTTCCACCAACCTTTCCTGGAAGCATTATTAAGCATTTGCATTAATTTTTGCTTATTTTTTTGTTACTATCATTAATTAAGGCTTGGCACGGAGCTTATGTTAATTTAGTTGATTGCAGATTTTTGCATTTGCAGATTATCTAACTGTACTTGCATCATGGTGATTACTGGTTGGAAAACAGCTCTAACTGCTTTCCCACTGGCTCCACCTCTACTGCAGACAGGTACTCACTGTGATTTGTCCCTTAGGACACTGCTGGGGTGCACAGTTTCCCCCTCTTTGCCCTGGTGCCACACATCTGCCCAAGGATGTCAGGATGCAGGGTGGATGATGTGCATCCAGGTCCCCTGCCAGCATGCAGTAAGTTAAGGAAGGCAGTGTGTATGCTTACATTGCGGGGCATGCTGCAAAAAACGTCTGCCCACCTCATAAATACAACCTGCAAGTTTAAAAGCCTGAGGAGAGGGAAAAAGATTTGTACTCCCCCAAGAATCCAATTACAGACTCATTGCCTCTCCAAACACCCTTTCTCCGTGCTCACTTACTTGCAGGATCGTAATTCCTCTTTTCCTAAATTTGCACCATACAAAAAGGACTGCTTTAAGTCCATATTTTCCTGACTGCAGTGCTTTACTCAAGGTTTAGAAAAATAAATAATTATAAAAATCAGAAAGCAGCAGCTATATAACCCAAATTCAAATTCTGAAACATCTCAGCATGCTTTATTTTAACTTGCCTCTCTTTTCTCCATAAAACAAAGTCACAGTGTTTGGGGGGAGGGGGGAATCTTTTCAGTGTGCAATTTCAAAAAACCTGTAACGTGCTTCAGTTTCCTCCTATATTTCTCATCATCTCCACATTGTTTCCAGCCAGCTCAGGAAAGCTTTTAAATCAAGGCTTTAACTGCTCACATGTACCCCTCATTAACATTTTCTTCAGCAACCCATGCTTCTTTAAGAGGCCTTAGGAAGATTGTGCTAAAATTGTTTAGGCATATTAGAGAGTTGTTTTCTTCTTAAAATCTTGGACTGAAGAGAAAAAAAATTTTTTAATTGTAGGTTCTAATTATAAAATAAAAATTTGTAAAAATATAGAAAAGAAAAAGGTAGTAAGAAAATGATAAATACAATATTATGCTTACTGTTCTTTTAATCTCACTTTGCATTATGTCCTCTGTAGACTAGCTGCTACGCATAGAGCTAATGAAATGAGAAGAACTAATGAGAATGTGAAAATAGCTACTCTGAAACAACTAGGTTTTTAGCCTTAGAATAGAGAATTTAAGTGAACCAAAATCTCCCTACAGTAGGTCAGTTCCATACACTGCTGTAAATGCTTCTGGTTATGCAAGAAAAGCAATTTTCCTAGTTTCTGATGGCAGCTCCTAACTAAGAGAGCAGAAGCAATGGCTGGTTGTCACAACAGAAAGACTAAATAAGTTACCTTTTTTTTCCTCTTGAAGATGATTCCAATAACATGAAAAGAATTATGGTTTTGATCAGACCAAAACACTGAAATTTATCTTTTGATATGTGATATTTATTCACTGTATTCAAGAAATAAAGCACGCATGGTATATATGTGCATGCTCATATTTACCTGTAGACAAACTGAAACAATTGGAAAGAGCTTAGAGGAATGACTCAGGCTCATAACAGACAGTAACAGGAACTGACTGGATGACGATAATTTCTCATGCGTGCCCGTTTCAGTCTCGGGTTACTGTTACTGCATATTAGGCAATCAACCTAGGCAATCAATTCTGAAGCTAGAAAATTTTTTCTTAAGTGAGAGTTAACATAGAAATCATTTCTAGGCATTTTGAAACACTGAATCTGTCAGATAAAATGTCTCTTCTAAGTCCTCCTAGTTGCAGAAACAGCTTTATTTTCATATAATATCCAAGCGTTTAAAACATTAGATAAGCAAAGACAGACAAAGCAAGTAGCCCAACTGTATTTAAAGAACTATTGTTGTAAAAACAACTTTGTAATGCATTGGGGTATGCAGCTTTGATGTTTCCACTGACTTTTGGGGCTGAAATGATGCCTATTAACTTCAAAGAGTCTTCTGCTGAGGAGTGAAAAAGAGTAAGTGTTCCCAATGGATTACCTACGTTGAAAATGCCTTTAGGGGCTGGACATCTGGGCTACATGCACTAGGCAAAGTATCAGGGGATTCTGTCAGCATTCTCAGAGACACAGAGAGCTGAAGTTTTGCCTTATTTTGCATGTTCAGAATTTGGGAGTGACTGCATCAAGGTTCACAACTGTCTGTGTTCCGTCTACCCAACGCACTGATAACCTCCCCTGGACAAAGGAGGACATAATTTTATAGAAGGGTCATTTCTATCCAGTTCTAGTAATCCGTTTAAAGCAAATTAGCTGTGCAGTAGGCATCAGCAGGCTTAATTGTATGTATGTGTGCATATCCCAGCAAATACATACAAATATTTAGAAATTCTTTCTGACTGCTGGGGGTCCCTGTAAATTTTAGCTGTGCACATGCCATAGCCCCAAAACAGCTCAATCAGTTCTTCAAATAGACTCTCCATTGAATCAAACGATATTAACCTATGTCATAGAGTTTTCAGCCTAGCGTTTGGAAACACAATATTTAACATAATTAATTCTAGGTTTTGTAACAGTTGACTGTAATTCTAAGAAGATAGACTGCAGGAGATGGGACAGCCAGCCTTTGTATCAACAGATGACTAGAGTTAATGAAAATGAAGCAAGGCTCTCATCTTTCCTGATTATCGTTAGGACATAAGAAGATGATTCATGTAAAATCACTTTAAAATGCTATCCCCCCAAAACAGGCTTTTCCATGTGCTGGAACGGCACGTTGTTGCCCATGGCCACGGTCGCACGAATATAACCTCGCAGACATTTAAACAAATAACTGTGGGATTGCCTATGTTGGTTGAGCCCCATCAGGGTGCTACTTGGTCATTTTTGCTGGCACACACTATAGTGAGGCAGGAAGGAGAATTTCTTACCCAGAGCAGTTGCTTTAATGAAGTTATGACTCTACAGCAGCCTGTTGGAAAATAAAAGCTGTTTTCTTTTTAGGGGGTTATTGGCTGTAAACTTAGCCTTCCATGCTTACACCTTTTTCAGATAAAAAGCAAAACTTAATTTCTTTAAATTTGTTAGAGCCAGGTTAAAGGAGGAGGACAGAGGTTACAAAATTAGATGCTCTAAATTTGCAAATCGAGGCTTTGCAAGTCCCTGGACTTTCCAACATTAATTATGAACCTTAGGATTATTTCAGAAATCTTGAAAACCTCCAGGGAAATAACTTTCACATTTATTCATGTAAAATAAAAGCATTTACATTTTTACTACAGTTAAAAATGAGTGTCAGGTGTCTTTCCAGTAAAAGAAACTAGCTGAGGAAGAACAGATGCAGTAATAAAACAATAGATGAACCCTTGGAGTGATGTCCCGCCTGCATTGGCACTGACTGCACACGGTGGGCATGGTGAATGAATTCCCACCTCTGAAATCTTTATGTGGGTAGTCAAGAATGGGTAACCATGAAACCAATGGCCTCTTCCCGGCTTTTCTACCCATCAGCTGCTTGGAATTGTCCCAGTAATTCAAATTCTTGTTTCAGAATGAGCAACTACTTCAAGCACAGGTACTTGTTTTTCCTGCAAAAAGGGGAAGTCATACTAATGAATCAATTCCCAACAACATTTTGGAAGTTATCTTACCTTTTCTATAAATATCACTATCACCCAGAAAGTAATTAGAGCTGATAGAGTAATTCACAATGAATAAGTAATTTGGTATGTTTACATTTACTTTAGCATAGTCAAGATTTGTTTGTAAACCTCTTTGGATGTTCAGCATTTTAAATGGGACTTATTTTATTATATCCATTTTTTATGAATTTTTCAGTAGGTTTTACAGCCCCTATTCAAATCAAGAACCTATGCTAGCACTCTAACGTGCATTGTAAATGCCTCAGGATGCGGACCAGCTCCATTGTCTACACATCCTGGTCAGAGATGATATAGCAGAATGGAAACATTAATGTCCCCTTTGCTCAGAGGGAATTAAGGTGAAGAGAAACAAAAAAGTCATCTTTTTCTTCAAATTAACAGTGATTAGAAGTGTGTCAATATTTCCCTTCCTGAGCCTTTGTGAAACTCATGGTCTCTCAATGGCTCACTTAGAAAACAAAGCCTATGAAATCTAAATGCAAAGCCAGTTCTTCATCTCATTCAGTTACTGATACTCCAAGTTCAAAGTACAATTTTTATCAAAGACTGGTCCTCCAGTCTGTATTTCCTTGCACCTCTGAAAATACCCTGTTCAGAAGAGCAGTCTTGTCATTTTATTTACCTTTCTTTTCCTTCCGTGACAGAATTCATTTTAATCTCTGAAAAGAAGGATTGGATGGCTGATAAAAAGAAGACAAACCAAGAACTGAATTACACTCTAGCCTTTGGGGTCTGGGAAATGAATTCTCTGATTCAGATCTAGTTCTGATGCAATGTAAATACTCTATTCAATTATTTTCACCATGCCTAAACAGCCCAGGCACTATCTACAGGAACCTAGACAACCGAGACTTGTTCCTTCTTAAGTGTGCCTATCTGCTGGTTTTCTTGGTTAGATGGATGCAAAATAGGATTTCATAGCTTTGAGATATACTTGTTATTTGAGAAGTGAAGATAAAATGTAATAACAACATATCTATAAGGCACCTTGTGATGGCTCGGTGTAACTGACTTTTTCTATTATCTTACGTGACACTGCTAAGTAACTCCAAAATTCTCCAGTGCAAGCATACATTAGTTGAATGCAGTTCTTACTGTCAATGAATTTAAATGTATTAAATCCCAGCACCAACAACAAAGTATTACAAGCAAACAGAAAATAGATTGTTTACACCTCTTACTCAGTCCCTCACTGTCAGTACTCACAATGCCTTCTACTCCGAGGAAGCTTTGCATCCTCACCACAGACAAGAAAGTAGATTACTTTGTGCATCAGCATCAGATAACTTCATGGCGACACGGTTTTCTTAGAGCTTCTTTCCTAGAAAGAGGCTTAAAATTACTAATTAGTACAGCAAAGCTGATTATCTATATTCTAAAGAGAAAACTCATAGCTTGAATTACTGTTGATATATCAGCTGCAGCTTTAGCTATTAATTGCTGGCAGGTGCAAGTAGCAGTTACTAAATCCTGGCAAGCAGAGAGCATGAGGCTGTCATTCAAAGCCTAGGCTATAAAGCAGGTATTAAGAGTAGTCAAGGAGTATATGCAGACTATACAGACAGAGACTAAGCAAGAGGTGGGTATTTCTTGTTGCTCTTAAAAAGTACTAGGACTTCAGGGTCTAACTCTAAGTAACTGATAGAGGAGAGAAGTGAATCATCCACCAAAGTAAGAATAAGCAACGTGGCACTAGGAAAAGGGAGTGGAGCAATCAGGGTTATAGCTTGCAGTGAAGGAGTTTAATAACCAGTTTTCCCAAACTGGAATGAAAATGCCTCCAGGAACAGGCTACATTGTGAATGTTACCTGATCTCCCTGCAGGAAGTTACTTATTGTATTTTCATCTCGTGATTATTTCAATTTTTTTTTCTTCAAGGTAAGACTGTTTTCCCAGGCTATATATACAGGCACAGAATATTACAAGCATAGGTGTGTATCTTCTTTGTAAGAATGCAAAACTGTATTATACAAAAGTGTGCCTGGTACATTTGTGTAAGAACATCTGGGCATGGTGTTCTATCTTTATGGTAGATGGAAAGAGATAGGAATAACAGCTCTTACTGGGTGTTACAGGAGCAAACTCTAACTCTTCTTCCTCCATCCATTTAGGATGTAGTCATTATTCCTGCTTCTTGTTCCATGATTTTCCCTGGTGCATCATTACTATGGAAATACCATTAGTGAGGATATTGTTCAATCTCAGTCATTTAAAAGAAAAGAAGGAGAGAGAGATGATTACAACCTATACAAATCAACCTCAGGGAAGTCTTTGGGGGAAAACTGATATTGATGAGTAGTTTAGAAAGCTAATGTTGTCATTCAGAGCAAAATTTAAAACTAAAGATAACATATGAAGAAAGAATGAAGAAGACCTGATGGAGGCAGCTGAGGAAATCTTAAAGAGAGAAGGCAAATAAATTTGATTTAGAGGACTATCACCTTAGCGAAGCATGAAAAATGTTGCTTTCACCTTCCCTTCAAGGTTAAGCAAAACTCAAGTAATTAAAAAACACAGATGTTACTATGTTAATTCAGAAATAAACCCCACACTTAGGGCATTACAAAAATCTTTCTTTAATTTAAACAAAGTAAATCTCAGAATTCCTGTGTGAAGGGAAGGTGCTGTAAAAACCAGTGATACTCTATCTGTATTACTACTCTCTTAGAAACTGCTTGTTTCCAGTATTTCTGAAGGGAAATTAGAAGAATCAGCAGACAGCTGGTAAAAGACATTTGTTCGTTTGTTGGGAAGTTTGTAGGAATGCTGAAAGTTGCTGTCATGCTACTGGAAAGCACCCAGTCTTGATGAGATTTTATTAAAAAAAAAAAAAATCCAAACTCACTTTTAAAATACACCTGTAATTGGCATCTTTGAAACCACACACTATTACATCCAGTGGCTGCCCATATGCACATATCATAAAAACTCATGTACTGTGTCTTACCTCTTTCCCTTATGGACTGTTCTCATTGAACTCATCCACAAAGTCTCCAGCCTCTCTGCTTAGATACCCTCCATCCTGGTCACCTGCCAATGTGGTGCTGAGGAGAAAGGAAAGCTGAAGCAGGGGACAGAAATCAGTTCCAAAAATTTGACAATTGTGTTGCCAAAGAACAACCACTCCTATGCCTTTGTTAATTTTAAATGGTGCCCACATGTATGTGTGCATGTATATGCACAGAACATATGTATTGATTGTCTCCCGTTCCCAGGCTCTTGATTATCTCCTGGGCTTAATGGGACTGTCCAGAATATGTAAGGACAGGCAGGTTGCAAGTCCTTGCAGGAACTGGACCAAGGGCTGTAAGCTTTCTGCTAGATGGACCACCAGTTATGGGGTGTTTGTAAAGAACAGAATTCAAGAGATTGCGTCTTGACTGAAGAATAGGATATACTTTACCAGAAATATTGGTGATTCAAACAGAATAATAATTCTATCTCAAATCACCCTAGAGACAAATTTCACTCTTTCATTGAGAAAGAGAACTTAAGCAAAACTCATGAATTATTTAAGCAAAATATATATAGAAAATATGCATACCTGCATACATAATTCCTTGTAGTCTGATAGTAGTAGTTAGATGTTAACTGAGACCTTTAGCTATAAAACATAGAGATATTTTTATCATTTCCAGCATGAACTGGGAAAAACTTGTTATCCTTTTATATGATCAACAAGCGAATCTCCAAGAGGTTGTCTTAAAGGTGGAACAACTTATTCTACTAATGAGCTCTGTTTAGTCTGTTGAAAGCTTTTAACCTCTGCCTTAAATCCATAATTAAAACCTGGCAGTCACCTGACAAATTCCAAGGATTAAAACAGCAAATAGCTGGGAGGCTCCATCCTTCTTCAGAGACCAAGTTAATGAGCAGGCCACAGAGTAAAGCTCAGCTTGGATAATAGGAAGATTCTGTTTGTGTGATTCACTAATCCAATTTCTTCCAGTTTAAACAGAAAGTTAAATATTCCATTATGTTAAGACTGAGGACCTGAGGTCCCTCACTTAGGCAGAGGAAACAATGATTTGGGAGTGGATTACTGCAGAGACTGGTTTTTAGCCATCATTTCAGTATTAGCTTCAAAAGCACTACACAGGTATGACTGGAAAACGCGGCAATATTGCATGCTGTCAGTCAGGGCCTATCACTCGTTTATAGGCTTAATCTTGTTTGCAGGATGTGTGATCACCAAAGCAGTATATGTAAGAGCTTGTGTTTGTAAGTCTTATCTCCAGACAGATGAATAAACTGCATATAGTGATGTTGCTGTGCACATAATGCAGTGCAAATTACCTGCAAAGCAGCATGTAGGTAGGCCGCTGCCAGCATTAATATTTAGATCTCCGAGGCCAACACATAAAGTGCTTTGGCTTCCACTTCCCTCTTTTCTCTCATCACCTGATGACTAAAGTAGGGAATTTTCTAATTTTTATTATAAATATTTCTACTGCATATAGTTGCACTAGGCAGGATTTTTTTTTCCTGGGTTTATACTGTTAGGCAGGCAAGATTACAGATGTCAGTTTTATGTAGTTAGTTGACAAAGATGACAAATAAGGGAAAAGCTCAGAGTAATCTTGAGTGGTTTTAATAGCAAGATATTTCAATGTGAAGATGTAAGGGACAGACTAATACAGGAATGGTTCTTGCTTTTGGTGCTCCAGCTATTTAATTCCAAATTAAATTCTTTCAGCACAACATATTTTCAGAGCTCTGAAGCACTGAGTAGTTTGTAAAGGATTGGAAATGTGTGTGGTGTTTTTTCAGAGCCATTTGTAGTACATATTAAAAGCCATTAAATTATACACTCAACATTTTGAGTTGTTGAGTTGTTACCCCTCAGATGCTACATTTCATGTATCAGATAATCAGCATAAAAATGTAAGCCTGTATTTTCAATGTGCTCTCTTCATATGGTATTTTCTGCTACATCACCCTGCAATGACACATCCATGATTTTTTTTAAAAAAAAAGTTTGGCCTTGATATTTGTAACGGAAGTTAAAAAATCTCACTCATTTTCTGTAACATTGTTTACAAAATTAATTAGAGGTTTTTCACAATGTTCTCTTTCAAAATATAGCAGATGTAATGAAGTAGGAAGCCTGCCTCAACAGCTGCTGTGCTAGACATACTACCTGATAATATTTATGAAGTTCAGGGACTGTGTTTAAATCATGTCCAATAACGGGGCCAACAGGGAAAAAAAAAAAAAAAAAAAAAAAGCAATTATCAAAATTAATTCCTTGAAAATGAGGCCTGAAGAGTGGATGACCTCTGCTTCTCTTTAGAGACTCATAGTTTGAGGCTGGTAGCAAAAATGGACTGAAATAAGGAATTTTCATTTATGCTGCACAAAGCATTGACTTGTGCAGTGCTGTTTCCCTGTCCACATCTCCCCACTCCCCATCTACTACTTCCTGATCTACAGAAAAGTTCTCCTTTTTTGCCCTACATTAAGGAGTTTAGCTTTAGTCAGCCAGACTAAACCTGTGAGCAAAACCAGGATAAAAGCTGTGCCTGTAAGTGTCTGAGCCTGGTAGAGGTTTACGGGTGTCGGAGGGCGGATGAAACTCAGTGCCAGGTCCTTTCTAGCAGAGGCTGCGATGAAGAGCAGCCCCCTCATGAAAGGGCTGAACGCACATTTTTCTGTCTATGAAGTCTCTTTCTGTTGGTTTGAGCTTTGCCTTCAAGGAAGCAGGAGGTAGACACAAAGGGCTGCTCCAGCCTATCTCAAATAGCTTTTCCTCTTTTCTTTTCCTATGAGGGGCCTTTCTAATGATTTTAATGCCATCTAAAATAGTGCCAGATTGGCTATAAAACCCCTCCATGGCTAAAGAATAAAGGAATAGGAAATACTATTGAAATTAAAACCTCACTTATTGTTTTTTCAATCACTTGAAACAGAAAATACTTTGCTTCTTTTTCAGATCCTTTTAATAGAAGGTTTAAAATCTTTCTTAGGTGTTTCCCATGAGATTAAGCTAGGGAAAATCTCTGACTGAAATCTTGAATTCTGTTCAGCTATCCAACATTGCATGATGACCGTGTACTGGAAAACATCATCATGGTGAGCTGGGGTGCAAATCCTGATGGCAGAGAAGTTAGCGGGAACCTGTGCTCCAGGATCAAACTGAACAAGGTGAAAGATATTTTGGGGGGAGAGAGAAACCCCAGGCACTGCTCACACCTCTGGGAACATCCCAAACACTCCTCTCCCTCACCTCAACCATCCCAGAACCCGCCATGGACCCTACCTGTTTTCTATTTCTGATGACTTCATATTCTGTCCTGACAAAAAAGTGCTTTAACTTGAGAATGTTTTGCTAAAATAATCACAATGAAGGTTCAAGATTTCAGGTGGTAAGGAGAGGACAGCATATGTATAAAGATAAATGGGTCTTGGAAATATTTTAAAGGGAAAAATGCTGACTTTTTATCACTTGCACACAAAAGACAAACATGATTTGAACCTGTTTTTTACTCCTACAGCTCTAGGCAGAACCAGTACTGAATGTATTTATTGCACCCAGGTATAAAAAATTGTTTTGATTCTGTTGATACCATTTTACATCTAGTCTGAGCTGATAAATTAATTACAATAGCATAAATCCTCATTTGCATGCTTAATACAAGACTTTCAAAGAGGATTGAGAGAATGTGCATGTAATGAAAAGTTGCTCACAAAGTAATATTTTGTATCTTCCTAGATGAAGATCCTAAATCACATTATGACTTAAAATTTATATGACAAAATTTATATAAATGCCTGCCTGAGTTGCAAAGAAGTTATATCTTGGTCAGATTCTGTAATCCAGCTCCCAATACTAAATAAAACTTTATTTTCAACATTCAAAATAAATACATATGGATTCTTTATTTAGGTGTAGTGCTCATAATAAGGCATTCCTACAGGCTGCATATGTTAATTTTACAGTGTCTGTAACATGGCATTTGCATTGGAAATGTGCTTTCCAGCATCTATAATATGTAGGTTTCAGGCTAGATATGATTTTTCAATATACTGCAAGTCAGTGCGATAGCTCCTTTACTATCAACAAAAAAACAGCAGTATTACTATTTGGCCTCTCATATATTATTTTCATCTTACATCTTTTCATAAAGAAAGATTCCTAGCAAACATAAATATTATCAGGTAGTATGTCTAGCACAGCAACTGCTGAGGCAGGCTTCCTACTCCATTACACCTACTTTATTTTGAAAGAGAGCGTTGTGAAAAACTTCTAAATTCTGGTGACCTAATTCTTGAAACTTTTACATAGGTATGACTGCATGTAAGTCAGTGGTACCATTCCTGATTTATAAGAGTAACCAGGAAGCATTTGGCTTTATGACATGTAGGCAGACCAAAGCTGAACATTACATTCAATCACCCCAATGTCTTCTACATATTTTGGAATAAAAGATGTTGATGTCTTATCATCCAGATGATCTGAGTGGAATGGAATACTCAGGTGTGGACAAACTCCTAAAAAAAAATTCTTATTTTACCTATCTGCATTTTCTGAGCTAACAAAATCTATTTAACATGATGAATTTGAGAAATGTTCTTGACAGATGTAAAGATTTGCTGGATTAACATACTTTCAAAGAACTTGGATAAGGCTGAAGGACAAAATAAAGATATTTCTGTAGCAAATGGGCGGGGGGTCATAAATTATAGGATTTATTTACAGACTTTCCATAAACTGCTGATGTCAGTTCCTTTAGATACCATTTAAACATGTCTGCTTTTGTCAACTTGCTGGAAATCCCCTGTCAAATAGAGATATATGTCAAATGTACACAAATTATGAGTTCGATGCAAATCAGAGCAACTGAGGAGATTATCAGTGAGATATAACGTACATGACATCTTAAGATATCTACAGAAGAGAGACAACATCAGAGAGCATAGAAAAATAGGTCTGAAAGGATGCAAGGAGTTCATCTAGCCGTACCAAGGTAGCATGAATCATGTTAGTGGTTGATATTTTTACATTCTATACATATAGATACAAACATATCAGCCATGAATTGGTCTATTATACAATTACATAACATATATTTATAAAGATAAAATATAAATACACAAGACATAATTTTCTACCACATATTTTTAAAAGCCTGTCTCCCAGACAATCTTCACCATTTTTCCTTTTGGAAAGCTTATGTAATGTCTAACCTTCATCTTCCTTCCCATAATTTAAACCCACTACTTCTTGTATTGTCTGCAAAAGTTATGGAGTATTAGTTATTGCACTGCTCCTTGTCTCATATATTGTAAAAAAATTATAGGTAACAGGAATGGCGAAGCCTTCGTGACCGACCCCAAATCTGCTATGATGCCTTTTGATCTTTCCTCCTAAATCATGTTCTTTGTTCACTCTGTCTCCTTTATCCTGGACTCTCCCCAGCTGATGCTGACTTTTTTTTTTTTGAAATGCCCCAAACTAAACGCAGCGCCCTGCCTTTCCGGTACCAAGAAGGATCACTTTTGCCCAGATATCTCAGGGTGATGCTGAGCCTTTTGCACAGCCAGCTGATATCATTGACTCACATCCTGCCTGCCTGTGGAGCCTCGCACTGCTCCCTACTGAATTGCACCTTGTTTTTTGAGACTATCTGCACTTTAACACAGTCATTTTCAGTCCTTGCATGAATCTGCCATCCTCTCCAGCTTCTGCCCTTCTGCAAAGATTTCTTCATCCCATAGTTTAGGTCATTAATGAAAAGAATTACTAGCAGTGGCAGCCAGCACAAATCTGAATCCGAATCACAAAAAAGCTAAACTTGCACACTTTTTGTAAGAGCTACTTTAGTCGTTGTGCTTCTGGAAAGTAACTTCCCAGCAGTGTTACAGGGTGGCTCTCATTCACACGCTGTCAGTGGGAGGAGGCAGTTTAGTTAATGTCTACTAAAAGTGGATGTGATAATGAAATTTGACTAGACTGGTGCAATATAAGGACAAAAAGAACAATCAGGGATGGAATGAGCTCCGTTAGATCAACTTGTGGAAGGTTTGACTTTCTTGCCTATAGCTTTCAATGATAGTAATTATTTTGCATTTTTTTTGTACTGTTCAACTGCAAAAGGCAATACAATTTTCATCCAGGATACTTGGGAACAAGCATTTAACAGCATAATCCACTTAATACATGTTGGTCAAGAGGGCGTAATTATTGACAACCGGACCAAGGGTAAAATTCCCATTAGCAAGTTCCACACGTCAATGGATGACCACTCTGGTTGAATGAAAGCTGATAATGGTATTGTGTGCGCTCAGAGGACAACGTAGTTAAGCAAAGCTCTCTGACTCTAGGGTTAGGGTAGAGTTCTATGTGTTGAAACAACTGATAATTGCATTGACATAGCGGATACCCTATTTTTAGATGAATCAGTGAGGTCTTCCAGCCCTAAAGTTATTGCCCTAAATAATGACTGAGAGAGAAAGAACAAGAGGCAGCTGTCTTGTGTAAAATATAGCGCGTATGTGTTGCCAGGCTCTGGTGGTTTCTACCGTTCTATCATTGCTCTTACTGGTATGATTTCCAAGTCTTTAACTCTTCCAGCAGATTCTGGTAGTTCGTAAAAATAATTCTGTGAAAATAAATATTGAAATTAAATGTCAGTATACCACAAAAGGGTAGCACTTTTTGCACATTGGTAGCACTGATATTTGCCAATACTTATCTTTTTCTCTTCCTGTAACAGTTCACACAGTCTTTATTGACTGTTATGTGTGTCATATGGTGATATTTTGATAAACTGTAAATGATTACTATGTTCTCTTTATTTCCAAGAGATTACCAGCAGTACTGGGTTTGACTTAGCCAGCTCCCGTGAATGCTGTGCATGAGGCATCATTAAGGCTTAAAATAATACCTAATGTATAGATTAGAGCTTAGGTATGTTATATAAATCACAGCTAACAAAAATACTCTGCCACGTGTTTTTCTGCAGTAATTATACTGCCTGACCTGGATGCCTGCTTCTGCATGGAGCTGTCTTTCATACGTCCGATGTTAAAACAGGAAAAACAGCATTTCTGAAATAAAGGGCATGGAAACAAAACAAAAAGAACAAAACTAAATAAAAATTACCTAGTTGGTCAGAAGCTGTTTTGTTTTGTTTTGTTTTGTTTTTCCTGAGCCCAGGGCATAGCTTGGAACAATTCCAGTTTACGTGCATCCTCCAACAGATTTCACTGGGCAATTGGTGGCCGGGTCTGTAGGGTAAACTGCTTCATAAGTACTGGGATGAGGGGCAGATTTTGAGAGCAAGAGAAAGAAAGGCTTTTGCTTAAAATCCATGGCCATCTACCACTTTCTCTAGTTCTGACCTTTCTATTGGAGGGTGCCTTTCAGACCAGACATGCTGGGCCATTTCACACTGATGGGCAGGCACATGTGGGCTAAAAGGCAATGGAAATCTTATTGCAAGCCAAACTTGCTATGTCTTTCTCCAACATTGCATCTGATCTTAGATCCTGTGCTAGCTTTTAACATAGGTTCATTTTCATCAGTGCAAGATTTTTCAGAAGACCAGAAGTATGTGGCACTTGTGTAAAATTCTACCTAAGGAATTGTTTGACAAAACAATTTCCTTACCTCCTATGCTGCCCAGTTAAATGAATTTATCACTGATGATTCTGTAAAGATAAGGAAGCCCACTGCAAAGAAAAAAGAATAAGAATTACTCAAGTCTCCACATTTTACAATGAAATAATTCTTGATCCTTGGTATATCTAAAAAGCAATTTTTTTTTAAGATTTCAAATTCAGTAATTCCTTCTCAGTGACTTGGCTTTTTCCTTTTCCTCTTGCCTAACTCCTTCACAAACAAGCAAGCTCTGGCATCCAGTTATATTAAAAAAAAAAAAAAAAAAAAAAAGAAAGCACTCATTCAACATTTATTAAAACTGATAAAAATTCATTGCAGTGATTCTTCTTGATGTTCCTTACTCTTCCTAAATCATTGCACTGGAAAGAATACAAATTATTTAAAAGCCAGTCCAGATATTGAAGAGTATGAATAAGGAAAGAGGATGAATACATCTCCAAGAAAAAATAATCAGGGTACACTTCTCACTAGACCAGTTAATTGCTATAGAACTTTTTAACCAAAACAAATTCGAAGAAATATATTGGTGTCAGAGTTGGATCAGTTTTTATTTTGAAATAAATATTACAGGAATATAGGTAGCATCTACTAACTGTCATTGATTTAGTCTTTTTGTTTTGTAATTATTTGAGATTAAATCCCTGATTTACAGTGCTATGCTGTTAAGAGTACGATTTTCTTGATACTTTTAATGGAAGTTGTGCAACCTGCTGGAGAGCTGAGATGCTGAGGCACAAAAGCCATAAAACAAACTGGATAAATAAACACATATATAACCGATGTATGAAAATAGCTAGAATGAGTTTTCATCCAGGTGAATAAATCTGCAGCTGAGGAATGTTGGACTCGGTGCGCATGAGGATCTCTCCACTCAGCTGTCCAGGAGCCACAGGCAGAACTGCAAATTCAAGATAGTCACTGATAAGGTGGTGACCCAGGCCGTACACTTACGGCTTAACCCAGTCAAACACAAAGAGGTAACGATGCTCCATAGAAAAGCGTCCGACAGCTCTGGTCCTCCTAATAGCCTAAGAGAAGGAAAATTGCAGGCAAGGGAGAAAGACAGAAGTAGCCATCAGTGAGGGATTTCCCCTCTGCAGATAAGTATATGCCCGTCCGCAATAAGGATTTAGTGACAGTGCATATGTCCCAGTGTGGAGAGTTACAGGACAGAGTATTGCTTATCTTCTTTCTCTCTGTGGCTTGTGAATTAAGAAGGTGGCTTTTATGAGCTATTATCTCAGTGTAGGTACATGCAGTGGGCCAAATTCATTCCCTCTGTACATCCAGTAATTGATGGAGATACATCCACCTTTGAGAATTGCTGCAGCGTCTCTTAACAACAGGAAGAGCGTAAAGACACTTCAAAGCATTTTAGGCTCAGCAATAGATGTGAGATAATTTTCACTGATGGTATGGACTGCTGTGGAGAGAAAAACTTACCTACTTCTGTTCCATTCCCCTTCTCTTTCTTTTTCTCTTTCTCCCCATTATGTACACTCACATGTTCCAGAAAGAAGCATTTGTGCCTTTGCAAATTATAAAGTGTCACCTTCATACCACATTCATTGGTTTGTACTGGAGGAGTCTGGCTTTGTGGACAGGAGTGGGTGAGCAAGCAAAGTTGTGCCCACAGCTTACAAGAAAAGAATTGACCTGTTGTTCCCATCTTATGGATTCATTAGAAGACCCATCTTACCTCAAATGTGCTGTATCAGTCTTTGGCTTACTTTGACTGATTTGCTCCAGGAAGTCTGAATGGATGCAAGCTTTTCTCCAAGTCATCAGCAATCTTGGGAAAAAAAGGGAGAAAGGCTTACAGACCAGAAACTTTCACACTTGGAAAAAAAGTAACACTTTCAAGAAACTCCAGAAGAGCATCTGACTTTTAGCTAGACTTCTTAAGGCCCGTTACTTTGTATTTAAGACAAGAAAGAAGTCCCATCCAACCTCTGCATCTGTTAACTTACCCGGATCCAAAGTTCTTCAATGTTCTGGGACTATTTTTTTGGAAAGTAATGACAAAAACGAGGAGTGGAATAGATGAGCTTATAGTGTCATGCAGTGGCTAAGACAGACTGTAGGAATGAGCACATAAAGGACCTTATTGAGATGGTGTTATCCCTGCATATGGTTTCAGTGAGACCACAGCTGGGAGACAGTCTGTTGCCAGTGTCCACAGTTTTAAAAAGACATTGTCAATTTAGGAACATTTCTGAAAAAAGCTACTCATGATTTCCAATTCTGCCTTCAGTGAGAGGCTAAATAAGTGGAAAAAGGCAAGGGAGAGGTGACTTGATCATCATCTGGAACAGATCTTTGAAGGCAATTAGCACCTGGCACATACCCCTGTTGAACCACAAAGGAGCAACCCAGCTCTTTACCCAAGAACAGCTCCCCTGTTCCTGTCCAAAAAGGCTGTTTGGGACTAGGTTAGTCCTGCTCTGCCAGCCAGCCTGTTCCTAACCTCCTAGCGGTTGTGGTACCAAGATCTGCTTGTAGATGTAGATACTTCAACACTTACGTAAGATTAAGATACGTGATAGTAGGAGAGTAGACAGCAAGGAAGAGGAGGGTGAGATCCAACATCTGAAAGCTGTAACTAGGCAAATTAAAATAATATGTAAAGTAGAAGGTGTATATCACAAAGCAGATTAGACCTTGGAACTTGCCTAGCAAGTTCCCACAGAAATTAAGCTTGATTCAGCAAATACATCAGCGCATGTCTAAATTATGCAAGGAATCGTGGTGGTCTCTTCAGGTGCTAAAATCTCTGGGCAGTGAGAACTGTGCTTCAGAAAGGGGCATGTTCATAGGAAAATAATGGCCAGTTCTGTCCTCTTCAGTAGGTCTCAGGGTAGCTCACTTCACTCAACAGCTTTCCCCTGGTATCTCTTCAAATACTGTTCTGTATCTATCTGACACCTTTTCAACTGGGATGTCTGCACCATGGTGGAGATACTATGAGTGTGGCCTGTCGTCAGGGACTCCGTTTGCTGTCAGGGCAATGGGTGTTTGTCAGAGAAAGCAGCATTCTTCGAGACCTGCTGCTTCCTCCATGGAGTAAGAGTGGATGACAAAGCAGTGTTGGGGCAATTTAGCAGTTGATAACTGAACCTTTATCATTTTCAGGGAGCTCAGCAGGTATTGTCCAAGGTCCTCAACAAAAAAATGGAGTTAGTCCTGAGACTGGGACATTCATTTCTATTAAGAGAAACTTGAATGAAACAAAAGGGAGGCTGAAAGTTTTATCATGAGAATATCCTGAAAGGATACGGGTAGGGAGGATACAACCTATGAACCTGCAGCACACTTGAGACCAGCCTAAATTGTCCCTGAAGTGCAAAAGAGACATGCTTTATGTTTTAGACTGATTTTTCCCTCTATTTTCTTAAATAAACCACTTGCCTTTAGTGGTAATATTTGTTGTTTCCACTATGCCACTAAGCAAAAGAATAACCTCCATGGCAATATTTCACTGAACAGCTCCTAGCTAAGGCAAGGAATTGTGGAAAAGCACCCAAAGCTATTAATGCACAAGCGATGTTACTGCAGTTATACATAAAAATGAAGGATTATCTTAATTTCTTAGCAGCTTGTTTTGCAAATGTCTACAAAGACAAAGATTAAATTGGTTTGAATCTGAGGATATGCAAAGCTAACTTTCAGCAACTGTGTTCAGAGTGAGTTAGCTGATATCATTTAATTTCATCTCCATCTGCCTTCTGAGCAGTTTGGCATGTGTTTCTGAGTACCCATCTGGTCTGTGGGCTGGGTCAAATGATTGTACTCACAGACGTCATTTGGGATTCTTCTGGTTTGGGGCATTCATGAAAACCAGCGATTCATTGGCACATCACTGTTTAGTCATTCTGGACTCTTCCCACGTTGTGCTTGTCAGCTATGATATTTCTCTTGAACCTTTGTCCTGGGCTGGTTTGTGCAGTTGTTCTGTATGCTACTGAGAGCATACAGCCAAATCTCAGAATCATGGAACAGGGCTTCCGTAGGGTCTGAGCGGCCAAAAAAATACTGCCTCTCCAAATCTGATGCAAAGCACAGATCTGGTTTCTGGCTCCAAGAGCTCCAAGAATTCATTTAAAGACCTAAGCACACTGCTATAAAAAATATGTAACTAACATTACAGGACATGGATATCTGTCAGTGCGGACTTCCAGAGTCCCAAGGAATAGTTAACACATTTTAAAGGTAATGTGGAGTGGGACAAATTTAAACACAAGCTAGGAGAAAATCCTAGGTGAGAAAGGAGCTACACAGTCTGCTGGAATATGTGGCAGTGGCACGTGTGTGAAGAGTAGTAATCAGCTGAAATGCTGTCCCACAGATCTGAGCCTGGTGTTTGGCTGGGACCTCAAAATCTGCCAGGCAAGGCTTCTCGAAGTCGTGGTCACATCAGGATTTTTCTGGGATCTTCCATAAAGTCTCTGAGCACAGATTTATTGCTGCAGTGTTACAGATACTTTCTCTGAATTTCTCAGTATCCAGCCAGCTTGACCAACTAAAAAGCAAAAGGCTAAAATTGTGCAGTCTTCTCTTCCTAGTGATTTGTGTCTATTCTTTTCTCAGTGAAGCCAACTATTGTTCCCTTAAATCAGAAAATTCAGGTCCAGTGGCTAGTCCTAGAAATTGCTAGGACAGTGTCGGCTGAAAGCCCATCTTTTGGCATTTCATTCTGTACTGAAGCTGAAGACAAAAGCCTTGTTGTTCTTTCTGAAGCCCTAATTTATAGCCCCTAATATACAAGTAGTAATGAATATAAGATAACTTGCTATACTGTGATTCCTTCTTTTAAAGAAACCTGATCACAAAGGGCACTTCATAAATCTAAAATGTCAGTACTGCCCAGCAGATGCTGGGGCTTAGGGAGTACTGGTTCCACAGTGAGTGGTGTAATTATATAAACACAAAGCAAAAATCCTTGCTAAAAAAGCAGCTTGCTTTAACTCACTGGCTGATTAAACTAAAGTCCATGGGAAAGTGAGAACTGCAGAGATATCTTTTTTTCAAGGTCTTTATCGCAAATCAGCTTGAAATGACAAAGATGTTGCAAACATTTCTGTTGCAAAATCTCACAGCCTTGCATTCTTTTTGTCAACTACTACCTACAAAGCAGAAGATTTTTCATCCTCAGAACAAATGTGGTCATCCTATTCTTTGATAGAACCATAAATTTCACCTTATTTTGATGGAATGAAGAGAAATCAAGAAGGTGATAAATATTTTCCTTCCCCCATAATAATCAAGGCTTAATGGCTTCCTCTTTTGTTAAAAGAAAACATTGTGCCCATCTTCATCAAATCCTTTGTAAAGGAATGTCTAAGACCTTTTGTGTTGCAGCTTCTGCTTAGTAACTTCTCTGTCTCTCTCCTCAAGACAAATGGCACAAGCGAATGTACAACTGCAGCACAGTTTAGTCTCAGCACCGTCAGATCCTGTTAACTCTTCCGTTTAGACCCAACAGTCCTAAAAGAAAGTACAGCAGGCTGTACTCCCATTTGCGGTTCAAACCAAACAGCATCCTCAAAGCAGTGACCCATGCACAGCAATTCTCATGCCTGGTTTTCTCCTGCATTCAAGAAGCTAAATTTAGGATTCTTAGTAATGCATTTGGCTCAAAGCAGACCTCAGCTGCAAGGGTCTTTGCACTGGCTATTCTCTCGACATCCTTTACCTAATGAACTTGCAAAGCAGTGAAGCATGGCTGCTCCTAGCTGCTCTGGAGGCCCCTCTAGGCTTGCTCTACAGGGGTGACTTTGCGGTGGCAGCAAATGACTTCCTATTTGCATCCACTCTTGCAGGAAAATATATTCAGCTAACAGTCCATTGCAAACCTTTTTTGGTAGTCACATACGCAGTGCTGGTTTGGGGAGAATTTGCACTGTGAACTCCAGAGCAGTTGGACTGCAGTTTTTTCTCTCTCGATCTCTTTTTTCTTTCTCCCTCGTTTTCCCTGGCACTTTCTTTCGGAACACTGACTTTCCAGCTCCAGGCAAAACAGCCGCTGCTATTTTTCTCTAGATTTTCAAAGATCACCTCAAGTGAAACTTTGTGGCATTTTAAGAATAAGAGCGTTTATCTGTACTTCTATTTATATAAAGCTCCTTCATTAACCCCTAGATTTCTGTTTAGATTTAAAAACTAGATTGCAATGAGTGCGATATTACCCCCCTCTTGCTCCCGCCTCCTCCCCCAGCTCTGTAGCAAAATGAACTTGCTTAGTCACGTTTAAATCACACCATGGGAGATTACCACAGAAAGGGTTGTCAACCCTGTCTTTCAGAAGGGATATAGCAGCCTTCACGACGAATACTGAGATGGAAGAACTGTAACTTTCAACTTATAAATGCCTCTGATGTAATTAAAAATTATTTGAATAGTCTATAATTACTTTATGAATTTAACAAATTTATTTTTGTAAACAATTCCAGACAAGACCAATCCCTAAGTATAATGTTAAATATTATTCTTCTAGGCCATAGTTTTCATTTTTCAAAACCTGGACCTCTAAAGATGTGGACTGTAGCACAGCAGATTTTATCTTATTGCTTCCTTTCCTTATTTAATCTTTGCTGATGTTTTAAAAGTGGTCCATGGATTCCCAGGGGACTGTAAGCTGCCAGTTAAGAAACTTGTAATAAACTAAACACATTTCCCATTTAATTCTTCTCGCAACAGTTACTGTACCATTCCCAATCATTACAAGTATTAACATCACACTTGCCTATCAGAATTCTCCATTTGAATACAGCTAAAACACTCCAACTTGCAAAGGATCATCTCTTCTTCTATAACCAGCAAAGCTGCTATAACTTTCAGGGAAAAAATGTATAACATGAGCTTGTCATGGGTGACTGCTTCTCAGTTTATGGCTTCCTGCATGCTATAAATATAAGGTGCTTTTATTGTCTGTCAGTGCACTTCCACATGTGTAGACAGAACATGGGCATTTTGACTGCTTCTCTAGGTCAGGCTGTGTGAACGGTACTTACAGCTGTCCACAAGTGGTCTGCCTGCCAGCTTGCACCATTCTCTGACAGCTATTCCCTGCTCGACTTGCCCAGAGTTTCTCAGGCAGGTCTTAATTCTGAGCTCTTGGAGTCTTTGCAAGCCATGCCCTCCGTAAAATTCATCTCTGAGAGTTACTTTCAAGTCAAAGTCAAGCAGTAGTAGGCTAAAATGAGAGTAGAGCACTTGTTTTCTGGTTTGTTCTGACCAAACAGATTAGATTCAGCTATAATGTGTTTTTGTAAATACTATAGATGTGGTGGAGCCTATGAAAATATACTAACTTCCACTAGCACAATAAGAATAAATTAGAACAAATTAAAAGAGGAATAAACAGAAACATACCAGACTTCCCAATAATGTCTTCTGGCAAACATTTTTGTATTTGGGAACTCAGTAAAATTATATTCTCAGTACACATGGTCTTCAGAACAGGCCAAGTTCATTTAACGCAGCAAAATTCAATGAATTATTTTGATCCTCTGCACAGTGCTCTTATATAAAGATGTCATTCAATATGATGCAGAAAATTAATTAGAGCCACCCTAACAATTTTGCTTCTCTAAATTTGATAGTAATTCTTTGCAAAACATCTGTGCTCCCCTCCCAGCTAATTGCGAGCAAAGAGAAAAAAATATAACTATGATGTTGGATGCCTCCTCCCAGAGACCTATTTACACTTGCTAATGCAAACACAGCTTGCTGCAAAACTTGCCAACACTCTGGGCTTCTTGCACCATCCCTTTTCTGCTTGCTGGCCATTAGAGAGACGTTGTGATTGAAGCTGCCAGTCAAGTACATATTAAAACCCTGTATGCCTCGCTGAGTAAATTGCATTGTTGTGACACAAACTGCCAAAATGGTTAAGGCTTGTGCTCTTTCTTCAGCTCGTGAAAAAGATTCAAAAAGACCTGACTGTGTGAAGGATGGGTGGAATGTATGTCTTAATTTTACAAATTTCAAAATGATTTTGAAGCATGCAATTAGCCTTGTTATGTTACAGGCAGTTCGGCTTGTGCTGGGAGTGCTGTTCTTTCAAGTTTCAGATTTTCCTTAAACTATGGAGCTAACCAAAAACTAGCAACTCAGTGCACAATCTAGGATTGCTACATACTAAGGATTCACGACATCCTGTCTGCTGTAGAAGACTCAAATGAAGATACTGCTAGCATGAAGGCCAGTCATTTTACTTCAAGTGCTCTGACTGGGAGAGCAGATGTCACCAAAGCAGGGGAGTTTTTCTTCTTTTGTGTGGGTTTTAACTAGTTTATCTTCTTGTGCTGGACTTGAAAAAAAGTTCTACATGTAGAAACATGAAGTATAAATATTTCCCACTTTATGATAAAAAAGGAGGAAGGGCAGATAAGTGCAGTAACCTTTGCAAGGTCTGGAGTTTCTTCTCGTAGAATAAAATCTCTCTGACATGCTAATAGGCCTTTTTGTTTCAGTGGATGAGAGAATATCCTTTTTCAGGAAATCAATACATTGCCAACATGTGCATGACAATAAAGTTACTTGAATATTTGAGCAGGAAATAATGCTAATAAAAAAGGAAAAATTCAGCCAAAGTGAGTGCAATAGGGACCATAAAAGTCTCGGAGGGAGGGATCTGCGGACATCCTCATTGGCACTGGCCATTTCTGCAGAACTGATGACTGGTCGCGCTTACTATTTAAGCTGATCCCACTGAGCCCTTGGCAACTGCTCTACTGTTCTCCGCAGAGAATCGCTGGCATTTCTAAGCAAGTTTTATTCATTGCTGCTGAAAGGTACATAACTGCGAGTCTTTCTCATTGGCAGGTTTTTCTGACGTTTCTGCAAAAAACTAGTCAATTAAACACCCCAATATTTATCTGGGAGACATTCTGCACAGAAGCACACTTTCACTGGGAAAAGGCAACAGATTATTTAACAGATGTATAGAGGCAAAGCAAATGAATGAGCTCCTCAGAACCGTGACTGTGAGAGCCCGAGGCTCGATTCTGTTGGCTTTTTCATCATATTGGAATAGTTGTACAGAGGAGAGAATGGATTTGAGTTCCTCTGTTAGTTTCCTTTACTTTATAGTCAGACCACTAAATAGTGCCCTTTTCTTTTGATAACTCCATTAAAAGCCAAAGTTGTCTGTCACTGGAGCTCATATATCATGATTTCAGTTACTATTTCATACTGTTATGAGAAGTCTGGAATGAAATATTAGTGCAGACAGTCTTATACACAAGCTGTAGTGATGATAAAGATTATCTGCAATAATATTTTGTAACAACAAAACCTTATTATAAGTTACTTCATAAATAAAGTAAAAATTAAATGAAAGTCAGATTAATTCATCTGCATTTATCCCTGGAACTAAATGCCTGTGAAATGCTGTTAGCTAACCACACGTCTGAGGGGATTTAATTTCAGCAAAGTTAATAGTATTCCAAAAGAGAGACATTTGATTAAGAGCTATCATTAAAAATGAACACAGCAGCCCAGCACAAGCCCCGGTCCCAGAAGAGCGGGCATGTCTGGGAGCCACACTTGGGGAAGAGCAGCCAGATGAGGGTGGGATATTGGGACATCCTGGCTGTGGCCCAGCACTGGCTGGAGAAGGCAAGCCGTATTCATGGTGAGCACAAAGTTTGGGTCTACCTGGGTCCCACCCAGTCCCCTCTAACGGGAACAGCATCCTGTGGAAAGCTGTGCCCACGTGCAAGTCTGCAGAGTTTGCGCAGACTGTGGGGTCTCAGGGCTGCACCTCCCTTTGGGGTTTGGTCCCGCCACGTGAGCAAGGGCAGGCTCACACGGGCAGTGAGATACTTGAGGCACAAACTGGAGGAGATAGCTCAGATAGCTGGTGCATGAAGAATGGCACTGCTAGTGCTACAGACTCTCTTTATATCAATATTGATAATGCTGTATTTGTCAGCTCCTTGGCATTTGTTTTCATTTTGCTGTTATCATCCCCTAACTATGCGCCATCTATCAGCATTCTTCTAACAGAAACTGCCTCAGGGAAAAACAGAGATGAACAGCGATGAGAAATTACTCAAAATTAAACAGAAAGGAAAAAATTACATATATTTGGAATTACAATTATTTTAACCATCCTTTGCAATAACTAAAATATGTTCTTGCAGTGCAGTGCTTCTCTGCATTTACTTTTTAGACCTTCCATCATAGCGTGGGTGAGAAGCAGGAATGAAAATGAGATGAACTTAATTAAAAATGCTTAATTTACCTCAGTTCTTTTAGAGGGCAAACTGTTACCCTGATTGAAAAATTTAAATAGATAGCATACAATTTTCCTATTCCATTGAACAGGAATGCAGTTCTGAAATCATTATTTTTTTAGTTTGTTATTCTTTATTTTTAACCTTTCTTTTCTGTGCAACAATTTCTCTAGCCAGCTGTAACAAAGAGAAAACAGGCTTACAATCGAACCTATGAAACAGTGAAATCATTGTAAGTGAAGCAGCTTTATTCAGCTGTGAGATTTTCAGGTAGCACACGGAACTGGAAAACAAAAGAAACTTTCAGAAATGACATGTCCCAAAATCAAATTAATTTTCCCTTCCTGGGAGCCCCATTCTGTAATGTAAGCATGGGGTTTAATTGGGAAAGAGAATTGTATTCTGCAAACCCAGTGAGACAAAAATTCCTATTGAAGTAGAACTGTTCTACTTGGGAGTGTCAATGCAAATCTGGAATTATTCCACTGAAGTCATGAGAATTGTTTGAATGTCACAGCTGACGTGAGATGAGAATGAAGGTGATGATTAATGTCATGACTAAATTAAAATATTTATTATTATAATTAGGTATTATAAGCAATTCTAAAGAAAAATAAATGATACCAAAAATATTCAGTTCCATTTGTGTTCATTACAGCTCTTCTTTTTTGCCTGTATGGGAATTTATCTGGAATCAGAACAGCCTATTACCAACAATCACAGGTTTTTCTACTGCTTGTCTGACAAACGTCACCTAAGTAGAAAGAAGCAAATAGATTAAAATCTTAAGGTTCCTTGGTCTGAGATAAAATGAAAATATGAAGATTACATTTGTGGCAGAATCAGGTGTCTCTCAGCATTCAGAAATTTGATCCTGCAAATGCTTTCTCAGGCAAGGAGTCCCAGAAAACCCAGTGAACTGCTTCAATGAATAAAGGTACTCGTGCGAGTAACAGTTTGAGGATATTTAGTGTGTCATGTGATTTACACCACTAAGTACAAGTTGCTTTGCTGCCACTATGATTACTATTTCTATGTGTATGGTATTGTATTACTGTTCCTTTTTTCCTTTTTAATTATACTTGATTAGAGGAACTGCATCACAGCAGGAGACAGGCGGGATTGAATTTACTTAACCCCTGCGTACTTGCATTACAAGATTGCAAGCCACTGACAGTATTTGAAGGTCATGCTTCTGCTCTACTGCCTATTCCTTATTTTAGAGGGTAGAAACCTTGAGAAGGTGCCACATTGCTTCTTGGTGAGTTGTTGTGGAACAAGCTTAGAGGCAAAAATTAATTCTACTGCTACCTTAATTAGAACGGTTATAAATGTTATATATATGTCTGTGTGGGAGGTTTATATTTTAAGCTGCCTGCAGCTGTCAACTGTAACACAGGCTGCTGCTCGAAAGCAACCACCCAAGGTGTTATCCGTGCCTTACTCATAATGCCTGAGGTCCGGTCCTGACGATGATGTGCCAGCAGCCTCTCTGACTCCCCAGAGCAGGGCACAAATGTGTTCCTGTAGCTAAAGCAGGTGCATGGGAGCCACCTGCAAGAGAGGAAGCCAGGAGATGATGGGAAGGGGCACCCCAGCAACGTCATGTGACAGGGACTGCGTGAAGTCTGCCAGCCCAGCCCCTAGTATACCTCTCAATAGGCTTTTCCCCAACCTTAGCCCAAATACATGGTCTTTTTCAATTTCATCCTCTCCTCATAAATTATACAAGTGAAACCTAGGTTACTAAATAGTAGCTTGTCAGATAAGTTCTTTGCTCAAGGACTTCTGCAGTCAGAAACTTCCAGCACAATTATTTCACAGAAAAAAAGGGGTAAAAGTGATCTTTTCCCCCCTTTCCTCACCCTCAGTGACTTTCCTCAGATTGTACAGAAGTAGGTGTAATAACACTGAATAGAATTAGGCTAACATGCACCAGAGCAGGATTTTGTCATAATATTTTCTTCCAGACCTCCAACAATTATATTGGTTTTAATTTAATGGAAGAATGGCCCTCCATGGGCCATCTCAAGGGGTATACTGGGGCTTATATGTGTAAGTCATGGCAGAAGTATCATCTGTGCATACATTACGCCATAGATATTAAGGAGGTGTGCTTATGGCCATACATACCTATGTTTTGTATGTAATATTACCCATATAAGAAAGAGACAGAGGTATTTCAGTCCATTCTTCTCAGAAAGGGGCTAGCAGATTTCCATAATTCTCCAAAGTTCAGGCTAGTCATATACAATTCTTTTCCTTCCCTTTGAATTCTGTCTCTGTGGTATATTAAATATAACACAGCCTCACCAATTCACCAACAAATCAGGGGCAGGTAATGCCTCTGTCATTGTTCTGAGTCTTGGTACTCTCTGAGCACATATTTTTAGGGCTAACCATATATGTTATTACGTTTAAACTTCCATGATATATTTATTTTTCTCACGTGGCTGAAAAGTAGAGTAGCAGCTCCAAATCCTAAAGCTATGGAGGAAACAACTGTTAATTTTTAAACACATTCACTCCCTCAAGAAGTCCTGATCTAGTTAGCAAATGTTAATAAAGAGGACAGGATGTGGGACCTGATCTTACAAATAATGGAAACTCTTTGCGTCCTCCTTAGCTATACAGCATAATGAAAAAGCTATGTTTGTCAATTCTAAAACACTCTGTTGATACTTTTTCCCATGATCAAAAAAATTTATTGTTACTGTTTAAGAGATTCAAAAGTATTTCTCTGGGCTTATTTTGAGAAGCAGCTGGATCTCAAAGTTCTTGGATGCTTAGGGATCCCAGTGTAGGAATCATCAATAATGTTTCATTTACTCTAATTTCTCTCTTAAATATTGTGATTCTAAGCAGATTTGTATGTAGTACGTTGCATTGGATAACACTGAATACTGGTGTTTGTCTGACCAGCTTCTCTCTCAGCCTGCTTGAGTTTGGAGGCACTTCTGCTTGTTCTCATACTAGCGCTAAGTATTCTGACTATGACTCTGATGGAAGAAGAAGAGAAAATTTTAATTTGACACTCAGCTCCAGATCAGCATATCTGACTGCATCATCCCTGTGGAATAAATGAAAAGCTTATGCCAAAACACTACCGCACAGTAGTGAGGTTATTGAAGGTCTTCATGGCTCAAGCTAATCTCTTATCAAAAGTGCATGAGGCTTTCAGAAATGTTTTAAGTGCTACAAAGCATATGCGAGAGAGTCCATAATAGTGCCAATAAAAAATGGTCATACAAATGAGTTTATCAAAACAGAAGAAAACATTCCTTTCTTTTTGGCCCTTTGGGCTCTTTTCCCATTTTAAGAGTTTCTTCTTGCTGATATAATAAAGGCAGAATGATGGTGGTTTTAGGTTTTCTATAAGCTCATCCATTTAGAAACTCCTTTATTCGTAATTTAAATAAAATATTTGTCTAGAAGTCAGTTCATGCTCAATTGCTGTCTTCCCATGCCTCTATGGGAAAATCTTTCCTTCCTTTGTGCACATTCTTGATTTCTTTTTCTTGTTCAGAAAGGCTGCACTTATTTAAGAAGTCATTTGTGGCTACAGTAACAAAGCCACAGCAAACAGAAGGTTTTATCTCTACACACACATTTCTCAGAGAGGTAATGGCAAGAATAACGTGAGAGCAAGAAGCACTTACAGTGAGCAGTATTATTATGCACCAGAAACAAAGGTCCAGCCAGGTGTAAGAGGTCCACACTGTGTGTACTTTTATTGCGTCTGAACTTGGTGTCTTACCACAGCCAAGGGCCAAATCCTTTATTCTGGTCACAGTGCAAATGGAACAAAAAGATGGCCCCTTCTCTGAACAGATTATAGGCAGCTATGTTTGCACAAGGATGTGGAGAAGTTTATACTAATATGTGGGATACACAGTAATCTTAACACATAATTTGATTAGTTCTCTTTTTTTTAATAACCTGTTTCTGAAGGACTAAAAACAGTGCTGGAGCTTTGTGGAACTTGGTGAATTCTTCTGAAGCATGAAGGGCCATATGGGAGAGAGCAGAGAAGCGCTTGGCTGAAAATCTTGACATGTGGGCTAAAGACATGGACACTGCAGCCTGATGGGCAGCAGGGGCCAATTTCCATTTGAAATGGGAAACGAAAGATAAAGAGGGGATAAGAGACTTGAAAATGAAGGCGAGTTATGACTGATACCAGTTATGCATGACAGAATGTAGGAGAAGTAAAGCAACAATCATCAAAACCAATGAAAGGAATTCAAGGCCGTTTCATCCTTTTGGATGTCCACATATGGACACCTGCACTCCCCGATCACACCATGATCCCCACACCCGTAACACTGCACCACACACTTCCTCCCTGTGACCAATCCAGGGATGCTCATTCCCTGTGGATGATGCAGGTACCTGCAGCAATTGTTCTTACTCTGTTCATTGTTTGTAGCGCACAAGTCCTTAAAGCAGAAGCCATAAGCCTGAAGCATAAATTAAAGACTCCCAAAAGGAAAATGAAGTTCCAAAAAAATATTCATTTGTGTGAGAATCATGGCTGGCAAGTTACAGTGATGCTTAATTATGAAATTACCATAGCAACTTCATTGGTATCATAGAGTCACCTTGGTGATTCTTAAAAAAACCTCTCTATAACAGGAAGTGTTTTATTCCCATACCAAAAAGAATAATTTTTTTGTGGATAAGAGTCTTGATTAAAGTGTACATATTCTTAAAAGACAGATAATGAAACACTTAGAGTAGGTTTTTGCAAGGTTGTGGGACATGTATCGCTGGAGAAGTTTTAAGGACAGATTACACAATTTACTCTTTGAGATTACATATTTATGCTTTAACCTGCCACGATCTTTATTCTCCAGAGAGATGAACAAGAGGACCTCTTATTACATCCCTTTCATCCCTCTTTTCCATCTCTCTTTTTTCTTTAATTACTTTTGTGGAGAGTCTGATCCTGCATGTATGTACGAGACGTGTTCTTCGTATTATACTGGTTTTTCAGTCCATTCTTCTCAGGAAGGGGCTAGCAGATTTCTATAATTCTCCAAAGTTCAGGCTAGTCATATACAATAGTCATATACTGGTTTTGTCCAGCTTTGTGATCTCAGGCTCCCTTAGAAAAGGCTAAATTTTTAACTACTCAATTCCAGAGACATGCACAAGGGGAAATACATGTGTGTAGCTCAAAATGCACATATAGGTCAAAAAGTGAGCAACACTTTTCGTTATTCTATGTTATTGTTGAGAAATGTTATTCTCAAATTGATATTCTGAACAAATATGTTCGATTTTGAGAAGTTCTGCATTCAACTTTTCATGATGACCCGATTATTTATGTTTCAGTGTGATAGCTAATCAAAGGCATCAAGGGGTTGTGTTGTGCCATTTGTTTTGCCAGCTGCTGTTTGGGTGGTAATTCAGAACCTGATAAATTCTGTCTTCACTGATTCAGCATTTGGCTAAACACTGGATTTCTTGCATTTTTCCACTGTGGTTGATAGTATTTATTTTGGAATCTTTTGTTAGATTCTCCCACACACGAGAACCCTACCATTTAATTAACAGCTGACTTTTCTTTCACCTTGACAGAAAAACTGGCATAAGAGAAACAAGTCTCCTTGGAACAGTGTATCTGCTATTTAACATTGCATCAGCTCCAGTTCATAAGACAACACCTAATCGTATCTCTCTAGGGCTGTAGACATATGAAGGTATGGGCAGGTTTGATTCCTGGTTAATGTATGGGCCACACTCAAGAGAGAGGGTGGTTAAAGCAGCTCTTCAAAGCTGCCTGTGGGCAAGAGACTTGATTTTGTTCCCAGGTACCCATCTGTGCAATAAGGGTAACTCTTGCATTTTTTCCTGAAGTGATTGTTGTATCCTCCCCGGCTGCGAGCTCTACATATCATAATAACCTCTGTCACTGAGAAATAAGAACAGACTCTTATACTGAAAACCTTGGCCAAACCTGCTGCAGCTTTATCTGCCCTTATTATGAAATGAACTGCTTTCAGTTGACAAGCCAAATACTTAAGTTCAGTTGTTTCTTTTTACCCTTCTCTTCATGGAAATGCGTAACAAGCAGTTGACATGATATGGCTTTATTCTGTCTCTTAAACCTGTATAGGGCTATATTTCCCGGGGCCATCCTGCTCACGGCAGGGCTGTGCCGTGCCCCGCTGTTGCTCCCCTGCATGTAGACAGCATGTGAAGGCAACTTTCAGAGCTGAGGCCTAAAATAGACTTGTCTGCCTGCATCTGTCTGTGTGGCCACTGAATGCACGCTCCTCTCCTGCGTAATCAGAGGCTGCTTGCTGCCTACTGCTGTCTTGACTGAGCGTGGGTGTCATGATACATTTTCTACTTTTGCTCTAGGTTTTTCATTTTAGAGTTCCCCAGTTACTACCCTCTCAATCTTTCAGACCCAGTAAGATGCTAATTAATGATGAACTGTCAGTGACAAACCACCAGCATTTGTTTCCAATAGTCCCTCAGTTAGATTCACTTTCCAAAAGCAATTAGGACACTGGAAAATAAAATATATATTAAGCAATACAAACTCCTTTTTGGAGTGAGATTTCAAGAAGGAAATAATTTGTCGCTTGTTAAAAGAAGCTTCATTTTGTTTCATGTAACTACATATCTGGGAAGCCACTTCTCCCAGCCTGTTTACCTTCTGCCTTGCTAAAAAGATTTGAAGCAGGAGTTCAGCTTTAGAGGATATAAAAACCATGTTGTAAGGATGAGCTTGCCTGATCAAAGGAAAAAACTTAAATGGACTCTACTGTAAGCAATGTGATATTTACATTGAAACTAAAAACATAGCAGAATTGTAACCAAAGTCCAAGTGTTACTACCAGAGACTGTTCATGAAATGAAGTCCATCATCACAATTGGCTTTTCAGTTCCTGAAACATTTCCCTGTGATGGGCCCCTGAGGACATCTGTTATCCGTAGTATTGTTTCTTATGGCTTTCTGAAAAATATAGCGTGTGTCAGGGGAAAAACAAAGTGCAGAAGAAAAACTAATTCCCTGAATTATATGAAAAGGTAAAAGCTTGGAAGAAAAAAAAGTTCACTGCCATTAAAGTCTTATCATACACCAAAGTGAACAGAATAAACCTTTAAAATGCTATTTATAATGTTAATCCTACTTCACTCCATTCCCCATCATTAATAAATACAGTAGTATTGTAGTAATGAAATGAGAGGCCCAAATTAAGATCATCTTCTTCCTAATTCTTCTTTTGGTTTGATGGTTTCTTTATAGATTTGAATCTTTGCATTTCAGACTTCATTTGATTTATGGATTTTCAACCAAACAACTGCTTTTTAATTGTGTTTTTATTTGTTTTGATTTTTGATAGCAATATTAAATATAGTCTTTCAACCTTAATGCCAAGTTAATGAAGTATCTCACCTGGGACTATTTGATATTTTATACTGTCTTTGTTCAAAATAGAATTTCTTTTGAGTACTCTGTAATTTCCATGTCATCGTCTTGCTTCTGTTGTTTTCACTAGAGAGCCTCGTCTGCAAAATGTGGGAGGAAGAGGTGTGTTTTTGAAGCAAAACAGGGAAAGGGGAAGAGGAAGAGGGAGAGGGAGAGGGAGAGGGAGAGGGAGGAGAAAAAGAGAGGGAGGTAAGAGGGAAAAGAGAAGCCAAAGAAAAAAAGTAAAAAACACTTTTGAGGTCCATAATGAATGTGAACTTTTGGTGATGGTGGCTTAAAAGCAGAGATTTGGGAAATAGAAAAGGGATTTATACATGCAGCAAATACAGCAGTTTTGTGCTCTGTACAGCTAATGTATCAAAAATGAGCCTACTCATCAAAGATGGTCATTCATTAAGATATCCGAAAGTAAATATTCACAAGAAGCTGCTGTGTTAATTTCAGCTGAAAGCTGTCAAAATGAAGCACGCAGCAAATCATCTGCAAGGAAGAAGATGGACTGCAGAAGGTGTCATGAATATTTGAGCATTTGGTGAAGGCATCATTATTCTTCTTTGGGCACCAATACAGGGATTTATACCTTCTTTTCTCACAAAGGGATGAAATCTCTAACTGCACTACAGATTGAGAAAAGCAACATCTACTTGTGGTTACAACACCTACTCTAGTCCTAGTCAAAATTACTCAAATATTGACAAATATATAGACAATTAGTATTCATGTCTGCTCTGGGCATTGTATAGAAGTGTCTAAGCTAAGTACGCTAGTTTTGATAAGGAGAAAGCTAAGCTATTATGAAAATCAACACAGCAAATTAACCTTTAAAATCTTTTAGATCTAAACTACTTCAGATATCTTTAGCTAGCAAAGAAATATACTGTGCCAACATATCCTACAGTTAATAAACCCTTTCTTGCACTGGTATGTTTATTTGTGTGTGAATGTGTGCTGACACTCATAGCTAGTCACTCAATGAGAGGCCACAAAAAATACACCCCACAGCTTGAAAATTGAAAGAGCAGTATTATTCTTCATAATAAACAGATGAAGGGTATACCATAAAATGATACAGGTTTGCATAGTGTTAGAGTTGTTGCAAATAACAAATATATTCATAGTTTTATTTGTATTTTTTGGTAAATTCATCTTAAGTGGGAAAAAAGGACATGTTTATTAGAGAATTGTTTTCTACAGGGATTTCAGCCAGATCTTAAATGATAGTGTGCACCAAAGTTATTTTTTATGTGCAAAATTAGAGAGTTCAAATAGTTTGAAAATTCTCGTTCACCTCTCAGTCACCTCTCCTGAGATCTGTATTGAATAACAATGGAGTAAAAGTCATTGTGTTTGGTACTTTTTTAGCCACTACTTTGAGTGGGCAAGATGTGTATAATAACAGGAGAAATTTCACAGCTGACTAGCTGACAGGGACTATTTATGGATCAACCTCTGAAAGTTTTCAGATTTTAAAAAGTCAGAAGGTAAAATTTCCCAAGTGCATGTATGATTCTTTGCGTGTCTCTATCTTTGAAGGTCTCTAAAACATGAGTGGACTGTTCCTTTGCGTAATATTTCTAGTTACCGCTCAACTAAGAGCCTATATCCAGAGCATACGAAAATTTAAAAAATTGAAAGAAAGGGTCATTATAATGAACACCTATGTTGTTTGCTATGATTTGTGTGGTATGGTTCGTAAGCCCAGCGTCAAGGAGTGAGCTGACCTAAACAGCAATCAGTATAAAGGAGGAGGAATTAATTTCCAGGGATAAAAGGAAAGACAGAAGATAGCACATTCCTAGGAGGACATTGCTAAAGAAAGAGCTGGGGGGAAGTAAAAGAAACTTGCTTTATGGCAAGGGCCTGACAGTAAACTTCTAGGGGAGCTGTCTGGGCTGCACAAGTCTGGGTCATCTTGCCCCAGCACACAGAGCTTGTGCTGTGCAGATATGTCCATAGGTGGGGAATAAGGTGTACTAGATAGATCTCTCTCCAAAAACAGGATCCATCATAGTTTTGCATGCTATAGGAAAGCCTGCGAAAAGCCACATCCTCTCTGATTCAGGCCCTCCAAGCCAGAGCCATGATATTTTGACATCTTTTCAGTGTCTTCTAAAAATCATAATTAGAAATAAATGGTGTGAGTTGGTCCAATCCTGTGGACAGTACTACAGGGAAAAGAAATCGTGTGTTTCCTATGGTGACCTATGAGTGTTCCTACTCTGAAGAGTGGCCCCAAGCCAGCGGTCCTCCAGAGAACTCAGTCTTTCAGAGATATCACTCCCTTCCCTTCTTATTCTTGAAAAACTTTAGCTGAACTGAATCCGAAACTTCTTTTTGCTGCTGGAAGGTGTGAGCTGCTAAAAAACTGTATCAAGGCACTATATATAGAATAAGGCGTCTTCCAAGGGACAGGCTGTCACAAAGCTGCAAGCATCTGCCTCCTGCTTTGCCCTCTATTTCTGTGTGTGAACCTGAAGAATGAAGAGGGCATCAGGCATGTTTACCTCTCCGGACTGCTCGGGATGACATAGTCTTTCTGCTTGAGTGGTAAGAGGACATTTCGTAGATTACAAAAATTTAAGAACTAAAGCCCAGATGTACAGGATGGGGGCAGGGCGCTGCTTGCAGTGATGCAGGCAGAACAGGAAATGCAAAGTTATTGAACCTCACAGCTTTCTCAGAAATCCTTCAAAATGCTGTCACCAGATGGATGTGTATTTATTAAGCTACCTCATTCATTGTCAGCAGGAGCACATCCTCCAGCCACTACTGAATTATCTCGCTTGGCTGCAGAGAATCTTCATGCCATTGGGGGTAATACTGCAGGAAAACCCAAGGACATAAATATCATGTATTTGTTTTCACCTCTTTGAAACATCACTTCAAGTAGACAGCACACCATGCAACTGGGTGAAATCACTTCACCACCGTTAGTCATTTGTTGAACTTACCTACTATAAGGCAAATGTTCTTTTTTCCTCATGTGTGTTTTGCAAAGGGTAGATTTCCTTTCCCTTTTGTTTCAAGTATCCATTAAGGCTCTCTAGTTTTGATGTTTGAACTCATGGGCTCAAACTAAGTAAATTAACTGTTCATGACCCTATTTCTTTTAAATGTAAAATGAAAAGAAGGCATTATGCCACCAAAAAAAGAGGAAATTTGGCCTTTGTAGTTCAGGAACGACATCCAGACTGGGTGAATCTGGGATTAATTCTTGTGTGATCTGACATGAGTCATGAGCTCATTCTGTGCTTAAACCAGCGATTTTAAATTTGCTTTTATTTTCAGTCACCTTCTCCAGTAGTCATGAACCAGAAGGAGAAAGAGAACAACTGTATTAACAACTAGCTATGGTAGAGTGCTGTAAAGAGATCAAACAAGCTATGTTTTCCTGTGCTAATCTACAATTCAGCATCTGATCATTTTACAATTTCAGACATTACAATCATTTTAAATGACCAAATATACTGGTAGAACTCCCAGGTCCTCCCTGGCATGCATTCTTTTTCATTTAAAAAAAAATGCAGATTTTAAGGCCAGAAGTCACTGTTATGACCATCTAGGCTGAGTTCCTGCATAGCACAGAGTAAAAACATCTCCGGTAACTTCAGCGTTGGTCCATCATTTCTGATTCAGCTAAAGCATAGTTTTAGATACATGTTTTGTCTTGATGTAGAGACACATATGAAGAGAAATTCTCTGTATCCTTAGCTAAATTACTGCAATATTTTATTACTTTAAAATATTATTTAAAACATCCAATTATTGGTTATTTTCCTGATAGATTAAAAAGTCATTTACTGTAAGAATTATCTTCCCCAATAGACTGCATACTCATCAAGCCCCTTTTTGTCTTCATCTGGGTAACTGAAGTAGATTATGTCCTTAGTCTCTCACTACACGATGCATTTCCAGAACTCAGCAATTCCTTCTAAGGCCACTTCTGTATTTTTTCCCCTGCCCTACTGCATGCACCCCCATCCAGGCAAAAAAGCATTAGAGAAATTCAGCAGGTTACAAGAGCTGAAGTCCAGGGATGCAGAACAACATTTTTTTCCCGTGTCAATAAAGAGGCTTTGCCCAGAGAAGACATCACAGCTTTTAAGAGGCTTGTTCATGTCAAATGTGCTGTGGTTCGGTATTGTCCCACTGGAAGAGGTTCTACATGATAACCGTATTTGAATGGTTTCTAATGAAGACATCTCCTCCTTTTTCCCACAGTACAAAGGGAGGGTGACTCCATTCAGCCTATGCCATGAGCTAACATCACCTCCATTCTGTTATATCTAAGACCACTTCCTATTTTCGTTGTTTTCTCATTAGCTGAAAACAAAGAGGGAACAGTGTAGCACTCTCCTGAATCTGAAGGTGTCACAGGTTCATAGGTGCACAGGCAAAAGAGGAGTCATCAGCCTTTCTGTCCAGATTAGCTCTGTACAGCCCACACTTAAGAGCATCTCTGACCTTGCTGTTGTGAGTACCTTACCTATCACTGTTCTTGGGTAAGGCTTGCCATTTTGATCCTTTCACACAGTTTCATTAAAGATCGCTACCCTTTTGCTGTTTGGTGGCCCCTCATGAGAAACTATTAGAAGCCTCTGAACGCAGCAAGTGAATACGGCCTTACTTGGCAGCACGTATGTCTTTTGAGGAAAAAAATTTTACACTATATTTTAGCTAAATAATTATTCCATGATACTAGAGATTTTCTCATCAGCCTTTTGGCCATTGATAATACTCTTCATTTTTAGCTTTGTTACTCTTGACCCTTTCAGTCCAAAATCTTCACTATCTCAATTATGACCTTAGAAATATGAATTTCCAGTTCAAAAAAAACAGGCAAAAATCTCCCTTCCTGTAAAGACTGTGATCTACTACTGATTCAATTCTATATGATCAGGTTTTGCATTCTTATAGAAGAAAAAAATTGGGGAAAAAAATAGGTACCGAGAGTTAGAAATATGATTGCCTAGGGAAAACACTATCAGCAGTATCTGTGATAGAGGAGCTACTTATTGTGCAGGGTGGCTTTCACAAAATAAATGAGCACTGGGAACTGTTCTTCCAGCTTTTGTAAAAGTACCTGAAGATAAGGATTATTTGAAGCCTAGAGAGACCTCAGACATGGAGCTCATCAGAAGTTCAATTTAAGGAACTGAACTTAAGGAAGTTCAATTCAATAAGAGACATTCCTGGAATGTCTCTTATGCAGACAAATGACTGTCATAATCTATACTAATCCTACCTCTCTGCCTCTTTGGCTTTTCCTTTTCTTAAAATGTATCCCATCATAACATTCTCTCAATGTAATAGCCGATGAACACTTATTAGAGTTAAAATGAGAATGAACGCTGCTCAGTGCAACATACATCTCTCTTATCATAGCCCTGAAATCTCCAATTCTATTGTAAGTATGTGCTTCAAAAAATAATCCTATTATTTTTAAGAATTGTTATTGTATTCCATTAGATTGAAGAACAATTTCTTCCATCACTTCTCCTTTTCTACCCTCTTTAATGAAATCTCACAGGTTGCATGCCCCGAATTTTTCGTGGTGGTCTTGTCTGTTTTCTGCTGTTCATTTAACCTTTAGAGCCTTAAGTCTTTGCATCTTACTTACATATGAGATGCTGAAAAACCCAAACATCAACAGAGCTGAAATTTTAAAAGGTTCGCATTAACTTAAAGTTTAAGAAACAACTTTTAAATTAACGAAGGCATTTTCCTTTTTTTTTCTGTCCTTAATAAGACAATTTGCCTTTATTGACCAGCCAGAATGATCAAAGACAACAATATGAAAGACAACAATAAAAGACTGTTTCAAGAATGGAGCTAAACTAGCTAGTTTCAGTTTGAGCTGAAGAATAAAGTGCTGTTAAAAGATACTTTGCAATCACTAGACTGCTTACAACAGGTCATAGGCGCTGGCCTGAGTGTTATTGGCTTGACTTGTTTCCATTTGATTGATCGTCACAGCCCTGGAGCCTCAGGGATGTGTTAAATGGACATATGTATTCCAGGTTGGTTGGTTATTGTTGTTAATTTAACAACAATTATTACATATAATTTGGCAAAACTAATTTGTGTACGACACATGTATTCTGGCTCTGTTGTGAGATACATTATTTGTGATAGCCTGCAGGCATCTGATTTGAATTTTTCTTTTTTATCGTGTATCACTTTTTTTAATATTGCTCACTTTGTAAGTTTTAAAACTCACACCACTAACAAATACAATTATATATTCTCCCCTCCCTATGTTCAGAGCTTTAGTGACTATTGATTCAGACTAAATTTAATCAAAAAAAAAAAAAAAAAAAAAAAAGATAAGATAATCCCTGGTCCAATGCGAAAATGTGCAAAATATAGGATAGAGGGTGGGAAATAACAGAAGATTTAATTAAACCTTTGCAAGATTCAGGAAGCAAGTCTCAACTTCTTCAAGTATTTTTTATAATGAATGGTGTTAGCTGCTGTTCAAACTAGAAGATAACATTTGGTCCTTTATATATCTATATATATATAGATGTATAAAGCAAGAACTGGGATTGCTGCATCATGTAGCTATTTCCTTATAGCCTTTCAGACAGCTGAGCAAGACAGCTTCAAGAATATTTCAGTCTAATGCAAACCGTGGTTCTTTAGCAGTCACTTCAGATTTTCTTTTCCAGAAAAAGCAGCAGCAGCCACCAGTAAGATTAGCTGAAAGGACCAGGGGCAGAGTAGAGGCAGATTCCTGCCTGGAATAAGTTTCTAATAAAAGACAGATTTTATTTGGCTCTTAACCGTTAATGAATGTCTCTTGCTTTTTCGTGTTGTAGCTCCTCACATCCTTACCCTCTTTTCAGCCTTTCATCCTAAAAATGCTACATATCTTTTCACTTCCAGACCTAGTTCTGCTACAAACATTCACTAGCAATTTTGAAGATCACGGTATCATTAAGAACCCAGTCCTTATACTTTGAAGTAACTGTGCTTTCCGTTCTTGTCTTACCCAGTCTTAAGATGCTGGACAAGCCCATCCAGCGGGGTATCGGGATCCCACACAATCAAACCTGCTCACTGCAGTGAAGCTGGCCAGAAGATATGGGGCTGTTCTGTGAAAATGTCATCCTCACTGAAACAAAATGGGAGGCCTTTCAAGATTTTTGGTAGAAAACTGTGTGTGAGAAAGAAGAAACCACACACACACATTTTGTCTTCGAGCAACGTGCTGGATGGGACACTTGCTTTAGATGTGAAAACTACAGGTTCAGCACCTCCCCTTCAAATCATACAAAAACAAAAAAATCAAACACAAGCTCCCCTCTTCCTGTTCCCCCTCTCCATCCCCATTAACTTAAATGGGGATAAATAGTTATTTATCCAAACAGTCCTGGGAGGAAAAGCTGAGAAAGTGAGCCAGATTTACCTCTCCGTTAGGAGACTCGCCTAGGAGAGATGTAGGCTTGAGCATCTGCTCTAAGTTAGGCTATTCTGAAGCGTCTTTCTCATTTTGACTGGAAATATCTTGTCAAATCTTAAAAAAAGAAATTGAACTCTTCCTGGGGAAAGTTTGATGTGGCACAAAGTGTTTCAGGAAAACATGAAGGAGAAATACTCCAAGAGGAAGGGAACACAATTTTTTCTTTTCATTAATGAAAAGTGTGAGAACTGAAATGTATCTGCTATTCTGCTCCAATGCAGAAATATCTTTGTCTCTGCTTTCCCGATACAGATCCATCACTCTGCAAAAACAATGCTGTAAATTACTCCATGCTGATTTAATAAAGTGACCTGGCTTATAGCCCGGCAAAGCAGATGGCATCGTGGATTATGGGCTAATGCCCAGAGGGAGGCCCAATAAAGAAAGATCTTCAGAAAAGAACTCAAAAGAAGAAAAAGGGCTGTGCCCAGTATCTGTAATCATGTTTCTTTCCTGGCAGAACTGATAGAGTCATGATAGAAAATGATTCTCTCTCTCAAACAGCAAAACAGGAAATGCCATTGCAAAACGCTTACCACACTAGGTGAGTTTATTGCCCCAGTACTAGAGTCTAGAGTTCCCAAGGCCATTTTGGAGAGTGAAAAGTGCCCCTGTGAAGGAGGCAGTGTGCTCACAACTATGTGCTAAACACAGTAGGGTGAGAGAATCACACTTCGGACGCTGCATCAGAGACGTTGACGTAAGCTGCACAAGGAAAGCCTTTACAAGCATTTTACCTTTAAGTATCTTCAGGTTTGCTGGTTCTTTTCCCATCTATACAATGAGATACAAGGTGTTGTCACTGTTTCATGGTTTAGCTCACTTGTATAAGTAGCCCAGAGTTAAAATCATGTGAACATAGCAAGGAGGAATCTCATTGTCTGCTGCACAAATGCACCTCTTCTTTTTAATATGGAAGTACGTACCTTTTGCACTAAATTAAAAGAGGAAATAAGGGGAGAAAGAGAGCCAGGTTCCTCCCTGACACCATAAGCAAGTCTTATTTTTGCCATCCTAGAAAAGCAACAAAGGCCTAGAGGGTCTGTAACTACTCAAAGTGGGTCAGGACTTTGGTTCTACATCTCACGCAAAAATCAGGAAACACAGGCACTGAGCTGCTGTGACCTCTTAAGTGATTACAATCATAATCCATTGTGTACTTGTTTGTAACAGATCCATTTCTGTAAGCAGTTGAGTTTAATTGGGCCACAGCTGGTGTTGGCTAAGTATGTGGAAAGCAGGGGGTTGGGGGGAAAGGGTTTATTATCAACAGCTCTCTTTAAAGTGAGGTTTCACTGTTTGATGATATCTGCCGTATTTCTTTTATCTCATGAACATTTATACGTGGCTGCTGGTTTTAAAAACAGAGGTATAGCATGGGACTCATTAGGCCTTCATGGCAGTCCAGGAAAAAGCACCACTTCCCACCACACAGAGTGGTTCTTACAGGTCAACTTGATGACCCTTTGGTACAGATCGTAGTTCGACCCCTTTATATAAAGCCCTCCATGACATTGAACCACAGCTGTATAGATGCCCACTGGTCCTTTCATAGTGAATATCTCTCTTTCAGGCTGTTCTTATATAGCTAGAAAAACAGAACACCCAACTTTTTGGTGGTGGCTGAAGGGATGGAGTCTGTAGATTTTGCAATTAGCATCAGAACCATCTGCACCAACTTCAGTATCTCCTGGCTTCAGATCTGGAGAGAGATGATGCCACACAGACACGTTCTGTGGCCACACAGATCCCCATAACACATAACACCCTCTACAAACTCCACCTGTGAGCTCAAGGAAAAAAATACACCGAGAAGAGCCTAAAGTTTTCAAAGCAGTTTATTCAAGGCCTGCGAGATACTGCTGAAGACCTCAAAGATCTCTCCACTGTTTGAATTTAACATTCTTTGCCTGCTGCAGTTTGGCACAGGACATTAATTGAGAGAGGCATTGAGAACACTGAGCAAGAGAGTTTTTCCATTATATATAGCAAGAAAGAAGCCATGATGTAATTTTTAACTGCATCTCCAAGCTCCTTCTCTTCTCCTCTTTGCAATGTAATTATTTTCTCCTATCAACAGAAGTTGACCTTTATGCTTGGTTCTTGCCTTCCCTCCAGCTCGAATGCCTGTCGCTTTCAAGGTTCACAATTGCAACTTCTGACACCCATGAGGAGTCAGGGCATGCATGTGAATGGGCATGAAACAGCTATAAGGACATGTTCCCAGTTCTCCATTCATCTCCTCTGGCGAGAAAATTCTCAGCTGAACTCAAAGAAATGATGCAGTACTTTAGCAAACAAGCGGCTTTATGTCTGCTGTCTCACGGGGTGTGCATGAGGACACTAGGAGCAGGGAGAACTGCTAAGTAAGCAGAAAGAAAAGCCAGCATAGAGCATGGCCCCATCCCATAATGCACGGTGATGAATTCCTGTCTTCATGATACTGCTCCGCGGGTTTGGTAGGATGTCATTTCAGATCTGTGATGTACTTCAGCCATGCTTAGCCTGCAGATCAATCAGTCTGTGCATCCTCATCACCTTGTTGAACAGTGAGCCTAGACTATGGTTTATGGGCCGCAGTGAAGCTCACAGCTATGGCTCCCCCCTGCAGCAATTCACTTTACAGTGACTTCCTTGTCTTTTATGACTGGTCTGCTGAGAAAGACTGCAGAGAGCATTTTCAGACTTTCTTTCAGTGGTGGCAAATCCTTTGCAGTGTTGTTTTTTGGCTGCCAGTCTGATGGGCAATGCTTTCAGTGACAGTGGCAGCAAAGGTGGCACAACTCTGTATCTCAGAAACAGCCCAACGATGGATGTCAGCAAGCCAAAGGTATGGGGAAATAACTGCTGCTAAAGGTAGGCAATTGCCACAGCTCTGTCTGATGATTCATTTGTCAGATACGAAAGATTAATCTGCCAAGATACAGCAAAGCTTTTGCGCTGCTGATTTCTTACTCACACATAGATTCCAGCAGGACTGCTCATGTAAAAGCCTGACAGCCCTCTGTCTGTGTCTTAACACAGAATATTAGGTTGAAACCCAGCCATTTCTTCTTACTCCCTAGTAAAGCTGAATGATGAATATAAAACCTGTCAATGCACAAGGTCTGAATTACTAGTTCTCCTTTCCCTCTGCTGACAGTCCTCCTATGAGCTTTCTGTGGAAATTCTGACTAAATTAGATTAATTACTCTCCTCCTGCAAAGACATTCCATTTCAAAACCGCTAGCGACTGATCCTCCAATTGCTTCAGCTTGCCTTTTCCTCCCTGCCTTGTTCACTGAATTTGGTTAATGCTTCACTGAGCAACCACAGACCTACTTCTCCTCGGAGGTCAGCTCTTTACATCCCAACCAAGTGTCCTCTGAGTGCCTAGGAGCTAGTGGGAAAAACTCTCATTGACTGAAGGTTATAGCTTCTTTGTCCTGTACCTCCTCCACAGTGGTGTGTCATTTCATTCTATAAATGGAAGAAGTACAATGAATCCCAGATTTGGTCTCATGAGATGAAGAGCAAGACAGATAACTTCTCTTCAGCCAGGCCTGCAACCACACTTCTTTGCTTTCTTTCAAATGCACTCATTTTAATCTCTCAATTTCTCTGGCTTCTACAGCTCAAAAGCACTTCAGAAAAAGCACTGAAAATGGAAAGGGGATAAACCAAGGACACTTGTAACAGCTTTCATCTGAAGAATGTTTGTAAGGACCAGGACTGATTCAGGACACTCAGCATCATCTAAACATCAGCAACATGTGGCTATCTGACATCTTTATATACCCTTTGAATTCTCACATGACACATTCGATGAGGTACAGAAAGTTGTATAGCCATTTCAATACAGAGAAGCTGGAAATTTGAGGACTTTGTCCTTGCTTTAATTTCCTGACTGAGCAACAGAAGCAGAAAGAGCCCTCAGAGCCTGCTTCCCTGCTTCCCTGCTTCCCTGCTTCCCTGCTCCAACCACGAGGAACTTGGTGCTGATGAATCACCCAGCTTAGGAAGATATGATGAGCTATAAAAAAAGATATATAATGTTGGCAAAGTAATAATGAGTCCTGGGATAGTGTCAGGAAGTGTTTGAAGGGGTACAAAGGCAGAAAGAGGAAAACGCCCAAATCTGAGCCAAGAGAGGCAGAGAAGTTGCTTGCCAAACCGAGGACCCCGGCAAGCTCCCCAGACACCTGGCAGCAAACTGGGGCTGGGCTTGGTGAACTGCGAGCCCAGGAATCAGCCATGCGAGCATCTCAGAATGAACTATCAGCCTCTAGTCAGCTCTGCTGTACATGAAAGAACAAGGAAAATAATCTAAAGTATTCATGGTTTCAGCTAGTGTCTGATGCAGCTACCATTTAAAATAAAAACAATCGTGCTTCCAGTAAAAGTTTGTTATAGTACTAAACTGCTGTGGAAAATGGAGACAATTTTGAATTCACAACAGGCATAAATGCTCTGGTTTCCAGCACTCAGAATGTCACTGCACGCGTTTCATCTGCTGTTAAGACTGTGTGGTACATCACTGCCTATAAACTGAGGAAATAAACATAGTTCAAGGGCTTACACTGAAAGCAGTTCAATTATTAAAACATGGTAATGCTTTTATGCCACAAACAACCATTGATAATGTCTAAAACAGGCATCGTACTGATCGTCTATTGTACTGACGTACAATCGTCTATATTCAAGACTTCTAAAATAAATCTTATCTGAAACACGTAATAGTAGTGGTTTGTAAAACAACATAGCTGTGTTTGTGTATGTATGTGTGTGTGTATCCGTGAGTGTGTGTATCCTCATTTCCTTAAGTGTCACTGATCTACGTAAGGATACAATTTATTTGCTAACACTAATGAATATTTATAAGCAAAATTGCAAAGAATATTTCACAAAGGAAGAGTTGCTCATATGCTTATTAATTAAGAAAAGGAATAACATTGCCCTCTGAATGTTTTTTGACATGCTGAGGTAGGGGAAAGTCAATGCAGTGGGTTTCGTTCTGCCCTTGCATACAAAGCCAGTGGGTGGAAAAAGTGAGTCCTGCTGGGCCAAACAATTACTTAAATGATGTCATATCATATCCAATGTAAGTGAGTCAGATAATAGGCCAAATTCAGATCTCACTGAAGGCAGTAGGAGCAAGGGGAAAGCAGTGAGACTCGTATTAGTATTGCATTCAGTGGGTGTAACTAGGGAGGCAGAAGAAAAGAACTGACTCCCACTGTCTCTTTCACCTTAATTTATACCTTCCTGATACTTTATTTTTAGCATGCTTCAGGAGGTCATTTCATAATAGACCTAAAAAAAAAAAAAAAAAAAAAAAAAAAATTCTCAGCTATCCTGTAATTAAATTACACATTGGCTGCAGATGCTGGTCTCTCTTGTACCTCTGAAAAGAAGTGGCTTTAATGAAAATTAATGAATTTACATGGCTTAAAATTTGCAAGAGATGAAAATTAATCTTGATATTTTGAAGAAAATTCAAATGGTTATACACTCAACATGAAGCCACAGTGTAAGCCTAAGTAGGAATTTTGTTGTTTCTAGGTTCCTTTTAGCTTAGGTCAGGCTCCGCATTGCATTCAGCACTCAAACACGAATCAGGAGGTGATGTAGCAGAGGGAACAGCAGGCCAGGGGCTGGAGAAAAGTGAACTCTTCTTTAAATAACAGTGCTGTGTTTAGCCAGTTTAACCTAATCAAGAAACTCTCTGGGTAAATTATTTATAATAATTTATAATAATAGAAATAGAATAATAGAAATGAAAGCAGTATTAGGAGATCTCTAGATCTTTCTTTATGGATTTGAAAATATCAGTAAAGACATTCCTCTATGTTGTTTCTATAGTTCCAGTGCACACTAGAGTCCTCAGAGCCCTCTTGAATACTTTGGATGGTTCAATAGCAATGGGTAACACACCACACCATTTTAATTAAGCATGATGTGCACTGACCTTGAAATTGGATCAGAATGTCTATTTACAGACCATGTTGTAGCTAAACACAATCATTGATTTTCATTAGTAAGACTGGAAATACCAGTGAGCATCCCCATGTAATTTCAGTTAGTCACTGGAGATAGTGGGGCCCTTCAGGGAGCAAAAAATGTATTAATCCTAAATGGCAAAGGATTTTTTAATGTTTGTACTTAACTTTCCCTAGCATGGAAGGGGAAAAACCTTGGGCTCTTAGTGTTTTCCTCTAGAAAAAAACTAATAACAGTACTATATTTTGCACCTTTTGTCAGGAACCATCTCGAACCATTTCACTAGTGCTGAGATTCTTGGTGGCCCTGTGAGGCTCACAAAAGTCTTACCTTCAGTTTACAATTTGGAAAATTGAGGCACCAAGTAGTGAAGTAACTTGTCAAGATCAAATGCAGGGATTATCATGCTGAAGAATACTGAAGTGAGAAATCCTGGCTTTTAGTTCTTCTCTTTAACGTGATGTCAGACCTCAGATTTAATAGCTGAATATTCCTCTCTGCCACTGTAAATGCAATTTAAGGCCACTGATACCTATGAGAGTCATCAATTTAAATCTTGGGCAAACGAGATCAGAGCCAACCTTTAATCCCTTGGTTCTTTTATATATTACAGAGCAGATTTCTGCAGTTTGCTATCTTTTCTTAGTCTTATCTGGGATGTTATAACACCTGGCAAATACTATTCCCTTTTCAAATGGACATTAGTTATATGACTGAGTGATTTTATCTTTATTCATGTTACATGCTCTGCTACACTACTTTCAGGAAGAACAGAAGGTGGAAAATGGTTATTCTCCCTTATTTTGATTACATTTAACAATAAAAACTCTTACGAATAGAAAGACATAAGGAACTTATTTTTCTCCTAGTTAAGCCCTTCTTGCAGTAGTTGTACTGTCAGTGCCACTGCTCTTGACGTCTAGCAGGGTGAGGAATAAGGAAACCCAATGTGTACATAAAAAGGTTATTTATTCCAAAATGTGTTCCTGGACTCTTCTCCATATGCTTCTCAGTTTTTCTCTTGGTCTTCACCTTTGTTATAAGTGCACCTCAATAGCATTATAGCTTTATAACATGCATGCAAACACTTCAGTCAGGAAATTCAGTAATCTAATGAAAAGATTGTTGTAAATCAGACAGGCTTATGGACGGATCTGCATGGGTCAAGATGTTACAGACTGTAATAAAAAGGTAGAACTGCCCTGGTATCTTATTACCATGTGTGAAGTGTGAACAGTATTGTGCAAAAAACTTGTATATGAACAGACCTGGTTCTGGCATTTGCAACAAATTTTTCATGTGCGGCCAATTTCTTTAAGAAGAAAAATATCTTTTACTTGTTCATACCGACTAAGCTTTTCTATTGGAAACACTTAAAAATAAAGACAATTCACAGGGTGCTGAATAGGCTATACTTCTCCCAAAATGAGGTTTCCCCACATGTGAACTTGAGAGGACCAGCTGATTTTTAGTGGACCTGCATGCTCAGTATGCATCTATGTATAAAGAGAAAGAGCACTCAAGTCTAAAGTGGATAAATGTATCCTTTCCCCTCTTGAGGAATTACGTGGAGGAAGTCATTCGTGGTGGACTAAGGGGCCAAAGTAGAATCAATGTAGTTGACTCACTAGGGTGTGATCCTGACATAGGCTTTTGAAAAGTCTGTCCGCAATTGTTAGATTCAGATCTGCATATATTAAAAACAGGATGATGAGTCTAAGACCGCAGAAGCAAGGAATGAAATATTTCTTGAAATGGGCTCCATCAGCTGAGTAGAGGCTTGAACTCAGATATCTTCTAGGGGACGATCTGTAACTGGAACAGCACGTACTGCAGACGCAGGCATCCTGAGAAGATGAGCATTGGAAGAGAGAATCAATCCTTCTGTTCTATACTCAGTCCAAAGCAATTACCACAAAATCACTAAGAACATCAACAGAGTAGAAATTCAGCCATTCAGGTTTTCCTATGTACCATTGCCCTACAGCAGTTAAGATCAGTCTGAGGTCCGGTCTCCTTTGCTAGCCTCAGAGGTTAGAGATGTTGATTTGACAGCATGTTATTCTGCTGCTTACTGATCTGTAATTTCTTTTATATTCAGTATTTCTCACAATCTCTCTGACATTGTTCAAGAGGTGAAGGTCTTAATGATTCATCATCGCCCAGAGAGAGAGCTAGACAGAAACAACAAAATTGCTCTTATCTCTCCCTGGCTTGGTTCACTTTCTCCATACAGCTTCCATTTCCATTCAGTGTTTAAATAGCCAAAATCTGTATTGTTTATGAAACATTAGTACAAGAACTGGGCAATTTTAATGAAGAGTGGTTAACCAGGCAGATAAGTAGGTTCTAGGGGAAAGAAATTTTTCCTGAATACAAGTCAAGCTAAGCAAATAGTTTTATATGAAATAAAAATTTCACTTGGACATCTTCTGATCAAAATTATAAATTTTGTTTCAAAATGTCAGTTTTCGTATTTGGAAATTTAGCGATTTGTTTGCCAAGAAAAAGGAGTAATGAAATGTTTAATAACCTGAATATGCAGAAAAAAGATATTCTTCATGAATCAATCAATTCAAATTGTTTTGTCAAACAAAATATTTTGGGAAGATCTTTGTTTTTCAGAGTAACCTTCAGATTTTTATTTCTCTTCAAGAAATCAAGACTGTTCTCCTAAGAACTGAACTAAAAAATATATCCACTTCATTTAGCTCTAATTACTACTTTATCTTGGACTTCAGCTGTGAATTACTGGAGAACATATATCAGTTTTTAAGTAGAAGATGGTAAACTCTGCTGGCCTTGTCTCTAAGGTTACTGTTACATTTTAGCACATGATTCTACTAAGTTTAGAAAAGATGTTTCATTTAACAGACAAAACATCTGATAGTCTAGAGGAAGTAAGGCATGAGTAATCCAAAAAGTCACAAAGGTGAGAGAGCATCACAGAAAAAAAAAGTTCTTGTGCTTTCAGCATTCAAATGGAAAGAATAAAGGGAGAGAGAGACTTTCCATGCCAAACACTTCTGAAAGTCACAAAATGTATCTGCAATGCAGCATACTTCAAGTTAATCTGCTATGGAATAGAGCCTAACTTGCAGATTGTCCCATGCTGAACAGATAAGAGGTTAAGATGTCAGTGCCTTGTTGGCTAAGACTGATCTTGTAAAAGTGAAGAGAACTTCTAGGAAGAAAGGGAAATTATTCCTGTGCTCCAGACTGTTTTTTCTGTCCCACACTACCCAGTATGAAGTGTTGTTAGATGTCTTTGGATCTGACCTGGGCTATTAAAAGCTAGGCAGCTGACTGAACTCCCACTAGGGTTGCTGCAAATCAGGGACTGTGCAAACTCTTCTACAATAATATCATTTAAGTAACAAAGACCGTTTTCAATATATTGATTAAATAAACTTAGAAGCACAATATGTGAGGCTGACTAATATTTCTACCACGTGGAGAAACTGAGACACTGATTTATCTGCTCATTTGAGGAGCCTTCATTATTTAAATACCTCGTCTTTGCCTGAGCCTTGTGAGCGTCCAGAAACAACCTTGCCTAAATCCTTCTCATGCTCCCAGTCTGGTTGCACTACAGAGGGACAGCACTTTGTACAAAATGCAGTTACATGTATTTGTAAAACACAGCGAGAGGCTCTTTACTTCTGCTGTCTCTCCACTCTCCACAGCTATTTTTCAAAGCAAAGCAGTGAGCTGTGCTGTGGTGCTTCAAGGAGCAGGTGCAGGCAGATACACTCAGGACCGGTTTTAAGGCTCAATACTATGCCAGCAGACATACTGTTACACCTACGTTTTAAACATTTAACATTTTTTGTTAGCTCGCTCCCCAGTAGCTGAACCTGGGCCATGCAAGAGCAGCACTTTTTTTCTCTTTTCAGAGCGTGAAATTACCAGTGCTCTGGTCTTCTGCATCCCACACAATTATCTTTCCTGGCCTTTCCTGCTCTTGCCTAACAGTTCATCTTTGTAATTAAGCCCTGCTCTGGCTCCTAATTCCAGAAAGTAGAAGCCCTGAAGAAAAAAAAAACTGTTAGTTAAATGCAATTGATCCTAGATCCATGCTTAAGTGCATACAATAGCTCTGTCTATTAAACTGTCACAGTTACTGAGTAATTAATGACATCTTTGTAACAAAGACTATGAAACAACCTGTGAATTTCTGCATTTCTATCCTGTTTCATATTACTGCATGCATTACTGTCTTAAGGCATATCATCATCCTAGAAGATAAGCTGTTCGTATTATACAACTCATATATGATCATATTGTCTTAGTTAGCCAGAAGTAATAGTATATAAAGAACTACACTGTACATTCTTTAGGCAAGAGATACATTAACATTTTATATAGTTTTTCATCTCTCACCTTCCCACTGTAGTTCATTTGCTTCTCTCAGTTGTGTATTCTTGGGACAGGGAACCATACCTCTTCTCTATATTATTGTTGGCCTAGGGAGGATGTTCCCAGTTAGGGATTGTTGTTGCTGTTGTGGTGCACTTTTGGGCTGAGGTCCTGGTTTCCTAGGGTCCTCAGCAGCTAGTTGAGGCTACAGGCTGTAGCTTGCTTACACTGCAGGGAGGAGCGTCAGAGAAATGCAGGGAAAGCAGAACTCACCTCCCAGTCATTTGCTCTTTGACCGTATCTGATGAGCCCTTTTTATGTTAATAATACTAAGGATCTGAATAAAGAAAACTAATTAATATAGAGGTGAAACCTTGCTGTTAATGAGAGCATTCATTTACAGCTGAGAATCCTAGGCTTTACTACTGAATGGCTAATACATATACAGCTTCATTTCACCTATAAAAGTTTCCCTCAGTGCATCTGTTCAGCATCTGTGTGAGAGATGCTAGATTTGAGGATCATCAATGAGGAGGAAACAAAAAGAAAAGTTAAAAGGCCAAGCCAATGACACTTTAAAACCAAGTGCAGTCTGATTCCATGAAGTTCAAGCCAGTTTTCACTTTTCTCCTTGAAGAAGTGATGCTTTTGCTCTGCCTCCCCATGGCATGTTTCCAGCAGCTGCGTGTTTCCAGTTCCTCAGATGGTGCTGCAGTTGTGTCAGGACCAGGACAATTGCATAATCCATAAGATTGAATGTAGACTGTCTCACAGCAACAGCTGCCCAGCAATAATACGGTCTCTCTTAAAAGCCAGGAGAATAATCCAACCTTTATTGCCAATGGCGATACAGAAAAGCATGGTTCAGCCCCGCAAGCCTGGGTCACCAAGCCAGGAGGAAAAAACTTCAAGCAGTTCTCGAAAAATAAAAATTCCCTGTGAATATAGATGCAGAGACTACAGTTCTAGCCATCCATTCACACGGTTTCATTTATAAAAAACTTCAACGCTGAGTAGAGATTGACCTATGTGAACTGTATTAAAAATTTCTAAAGTTCAGCAGAAGACAAGAATCCAGACTGCAAAGCAATGCTCTTCATGCAGACTCTTCGGTGTGCTTTGGTGACTTGTGTGCCCCACAACCTTATGACTTCCAAGATTCAATTTCCTCCAACATATATTTGTATGAAAGAGTGATATGTTTAAAAACAATGGCTACCTTGAAACCAGTGCTGTCTCTGTGTGCCTCAGTTTTAGGAAAACATGAGATTATACGGGCACAGTTCACTCCAGTGGATATGTGAAGTATAGAGGCCTGATTTCAAAAACACAGAATACTTAGCTTCTCCCTCTGCAGCTTCAGCCAGTCATGTTAGAAGTAAAATTAGGGGTCACTGCTAGAGCCTTGGAATTCTTTAGAAAATAAGTAGGTTATTTAACTGCTGAAAATATAAAGTTGTGGCACCTGGTTTTGTAAATAGCCCCCAAACTGCATGTACAAGCTGTATTTAGAGTTCAGGCACACTCAAGTTTCAGTGGCCCAGTGAAGGCGTGGGGCTCAGCCGTGGAAATTGTTTTTATGTGCAGGCTTTTAATGCACAGATACAGTGAAACAATTTGACCTACATTTACCCATTTTTTTTTTTTCTCTCTAAATTAAGTCAAACTAGCTCACATTTGCCACAGGCTTAGAACATGCAAACAGATAATTCTGGGGTCAGCTGACGGGCGATAATTCATTAAACAGCTTTACTTTGACCCCTGTACTATGGCCAGTCCAGCTGAGACATAACCCTCAATGTTGCATCTGTTTGGGCAAACTAATTAATGTATTTCCTTGAAATACAGAGGGTGTTACTCAGCTGGTTTGTAGACAAACAGCTTTTGGCCTGTCCTCCTTGGATGATGCCAGGGATTCTTCTCCGGTTGGGGTGCATTTGCCCAGTGAAATCTATAGTCATTGGAGACCACAAGCCTTTTATTTTGCTGGGACATTTTAGGCAAGCCACTTGTGCTTAAACCAATTATACAAGCATTTTGTGCTGTGCTTTGCTCCCTTGCCACTGGCAAGAATGAAATTCACTGTACAGCAACCACACGCTCGTGTACATCATCCCTGCCTGCAACGGACACTTGAACTGGGAATCCTGAGCCCTCAGGGCAGCAGCCTTCCCAAGGCTATTTATCCATCTATGACGAGTCCAATACTGGCCTGAAGCTGCTCACAGAACAGCTCAAAAGTTTGAGTTATCTACCTTTTTGAGCACATTAGCCATGATCTTCCTGATTCCCTGATTAGCACCAGACATTTGTACCAGGAGAAATGTTAAGAGGAATATTCAGCACAACCAGATGGGATAGAACAAAAGGGAAAAAAATAGTGGCAGAGAAAGGTGAAATGACTTGCCCAAGATCAAACAGCTAGTCAGTAAGAGAGCTCAGACTGGAGCTTTTCTGCTAATTCACAGCACAAGTGCTCTCTCTTAATTTTCTCATGTACCTATGTTCATTTCATGAGGCAGACTTTAATCTTTAGCAAAATAAGCATGCAGGTGGTTAATTAAAAAACTGATGCTTCTGGCCTAACATTTTAGCATTTCTGTATTCCAAAATCTTCTTGTTGTAAGGTTAATTTTAAAAAAATAAGTAAAAACACTGAAAAACCTACAATTTGAATGAGATCAAAGATAATTTTGAAAGACTGTTTACTCAGCTTTTTGAATGTTTCTTAAGATCCTTAGAAAGAATAGTCTTTTATATGTGCATATTAAAGCCAGATAAGATGCTCCTTGAATCCAGTACACAAGCAGAAATTTAATAATAGACTGAAGGGAAACCTGCTTTCCAGTTCTTCCTTACTATTATGGAAGAGGTTAAATCAGTTATATTCAAGATTTGAAATTAATTCATTGTAACTATGTGATCACCATAATTAGGAATGCCATCTTCAGTGCTGTTATTTGAAGACTACTAGCATTCAAACAGGAACTTTTTAAATTAAATGTACCATAAAAAGATATGGCCTTAGTGGAACTCAGAAAGACACATTGCCATATACATTACATCCTTAAACATACCTGCAGCTGGCACTTCTCTTTGCCATCTTCTTTCCAATTTTGTCTTGTCAGATTTACGAATGCTAGTAATTAATGTGTTTGAAATCAGCTTTGCAGTCTGGACTTCTCTGTCACACTTTATAGCGGGCATGACCAGGCGACCTGTACCTACTATTTCCCCTATACCACTGTCACAAGCGCCCACCTGAGTCCCCTGCACTCATGCACCCACTGTTCTGCCTCAGTTTCTTTCCTCCCTCAGTATGTGGCTTTCCAGAGCTCTGCTCCCTCCAAACTCGGCTTTGTGCAGTTTGCTTTGCACAAACCTCAGCATTCCCAGGGCCTGTTTTGGGGTCACTTATGTGTAGTGCCATACATGAATATTGGCATTGGTCCTTGTTGACAGCATGTGTCTGCCATCTATTGGCATGTCTGGATGGATGGATGCAGCCAGACCAAGCTCCTCCAGTCTCATCCTGGTTTGCTTTGGTGTAAATCACCTCTAGTGATGAAGCTGTGCATCACTGTTAGGGAAGTCACATCCCCAGTCTGTGGCATTCCCAGATCACTGGATCCTTACTGTGTTCAGGAGGTTCATCCACTCCCACTAATTATTGGCAAAGGAACTTGAGAAAACATATTCTAATACCCACTTTTCTATTGCTAAAATGTATATTGAAATGATAAACCGCACTTTACATATTTAAAATACATTAATATATATCTATAATAAATACATACTTGACATGCATTATGTATACATGTATATATATGTGTGTATGCATATGTATAAAGGTTTACTTTCCTAACTTAGCTCAGGCACGCTCACTACCAGTCTCTTAATATGCCCTACTGGGAGGGATTTTAAGCTTATCCAAGTCAGAACACATTTGCTTGTGCATAGCACTAGGTTAATGAGCATGCATGACATCTCAGCCAAAACTCTTTTGCATCTAACAACTTGGAGCATGAACAAAAGACCCCAAGTCTCTCTGTACCTACCTGGTAAACTTGCTCTATGTTGAGGTCGACATCTTGTTTTGTGATCTCTTCTTGGTTTAATTTTGCCCAGAAAGCTTTTAGCAGTAGTACTATGTTGACGATTGGTTCTGTTATACGAGAATTTGTCATTAAAGAGGGTCTATTTTCAGCATTTTCATTTGACATTAATGTAATGCCAGTTTTAGTTAGCTGAAATACCACCAGTCCATGTTTCACTGCTGCAGAGTGTCTCAGTGGTTAGCTATTAGAGTCGCAGTGTATGCTGTGATTGACTGGAGTAATCCATCAGGGAAAAAAAATCGTGGAGCCTAACGCAAACAACAGGCTAAGTGCTTATATTACTTGGGAGTAAGGAATCACCTGTCAGTGAATTTAAAGTCTCAATACCCAATGCAGATGACACTTCCACCCCCATATCTTCAACTGCTATCTAATCTGAAGATAGAATGTGGTTTTCGTGGTTAAATTTGCAGCTTGGTTAAATTTGCATTATTTATACATGCACACAGAGCAATAAGCAACATATTGCAAAATTAAAGTGTTACTGTGACCATCTCTTGAGATGGACTTGCCTGTCCTCCCTCTGCTGGGATCTACTTTCCTACCCACCATATTCTGGAGCTGCATCTCCCTTCCTCCTCTCCAGCACTTCTCCACAGTACATGCTCTCGCAGATGCTTCTTCCCTAGAGCCTCCATGCACTGCAAATATCACCAAATATCCTTTTTCTTCCCCCCTAGTGCTGCTCCTTAAGCTACTCTCATAGTTTATATTCATCATCAGACCTGGTTTTAATGTGCATTTGCATTGCATATCTTTTCTGGACCTGTTTTCACCGGCTCCCAATATGGGGATTAGCATTGTCACCCACTGTAGCCAGTCCCCAGAGCAAAGCTTAGCTAGCAGCAGTGAAGCCCAGAAGATTGCCAGCAGCACGGGCTCAGAGTGTGGTATAGCTAACAGATGGTTCCTTTCCAGCCTGGAGTCAGAAGATATCATGAGGATGCATTACGCCTGTATCTGAAAACCTGCTGACTTCTGCAAGGCAAAGACTAGGAGGGCCAACACTACACTCCTTTTCCAGTTCTCGCCCACTTCAGACAATGTGGAGTTTTTGTGATGAGAGGGGAATAAGGAGAAATAGGAATTTCCTTAGATTCAGAGCGCTCCTGTAAACTTTTATCTTCTTCTGTCTGGTTTTACAGTAAATCTACCTTCTGCAGCATGTATCTTCTGAATATTGGTTGCAGTCAATATTCAAGAATTTTTTGTCCTGGTTCTTGTGTTGAAATTTAGTATGACCTTGGGAATCATTTTAGGCCAGATCCAGTAAGAAAATTTAAGTGTTTCCATGATAAATGTTAGGCACCATGGAGTTAATAGGCACATGGGATCCTTACATAGTGCATAGGTAGAGAGAATGTGTGGGTCAAAAACAACAGCCGTCATCCACCTAGAGCTGTCAACAGGGAAATGGGGGAAAGGGATGAATCTGAGATCATTTTCTTCTTTTCACAGAGCTGGCAGGGCTAATCAGCTAAAAGGTAGTTACCAGAGGAGGACGTGTTTATAGTAATCCTGTTCTATACAATAGCCCAGTGGCTAGAGCTGAAACTGAGGGAGTGCATGGGGTACATTCAATCTCTCCTCTGCCCCTGGGAATTTCTCCTCCCTGCAGATTTAGGATTGCTTGCCTCAGGAAAGTGCCCCAGCCACCAGGCAGAGCACTCCTGGGATCTTTCTTTGCTGCAGCGATTCTTAAACCCTTCACACTTCTGCCATGCAGCTGCCCCAAGACAAGTGGAAGACAGACTTTCCCCCACCGCTGCCTGCTCTCACACACCCTGCTCCGGGGTAACCCACTGCCTGGACAGTGCCAGGTTGGATTAACTCCCTTTGGGCAGAGGGGGAGCTGAGCCTCGGTCCTTTCTGTGGGCAGCATTCAAAGCAACTCAAAGATGGGACTCTATCCTCCTTCCAGCAACCGTGTCTCAAAGCAGATGACAAGAAGGCGGATGATGCTGAGCATCCTCAGCGTGCCCAGGGGATCTGCTCCTACTGGCAGCCAAGACAGAGAAGCACCGGGTTGCTCAAACTTGGTCAGATGTGTCAGATACTCAGTGCTGTCAAATCAGGGCATCTCGAGGCTGGTGCAAAGGCACTATTGTGAGCATCTAGGAAACTTTACAGTAATAAATAAGTAAAATATGGCACTTATGATATTCTTGTGCCTTAGGGTAAAAAATAGTTGAGAAGGTGATAGGTGCCTAAGAACTGTACAGTTCAAATGCCTGTCCTCTGTTTTTCTGTGCTTATTTGTCTCATCTGCTTAGATGAAAAGCTCTTTAGAGCCTTGTCTCTTCCCTGTGCTTACATAATGTTTACTGGTCTTCAGGCAGTGGTTTCCTTTAGAGAGTCTGCAAAAGGAGAAAGTCTTCTGTCCATAGTCTTAAATTTTCTCTGTAAACATCTACACTTCTAGAAATTTTGAAAGCTACCAACCCAATTTCTGGATCAATAGGCACTTCCAAAACAAAAAGATTATATTTTTTACTAGACGTTTTGGAAATACCCATATTTTAAATGATTTTACTTGCCTTGGCCCAGTGTTAGGCTGAATTAAACTATTCTATCCAGGTAGAATTTTCTGTGGAAAAACAACTTTGAAGACACTTTTGCATACTGTATTGCTAGTTCATCACACAGTGGAGAAATCAGTACATTCATCAAGAGCTGCATTTCAGAAGTGCGAGATGACTAGTAGGCCCTCCATTTTTGAGTCTTCTCATTCGAAATAGTAGATCCATTCAGACTAAGATGTCCTTATATGTCACATAGAAAAATCAGATCTAAAAATGAGAAGCTCGCAGGAAGGAGTTTAAAAGGAATTTAGAACAAATATATCCACAAGTAGGACAGGTAGATTCACTAAAAAAATAATCTTATTTCCTCAGCTAGGAATAAGTTTGACCACAAAAGGTAAAGTTCAAAGAAATTGCATTTAATTATGTCTTAAACCAAAATAATCCACTTTATCTTGAAGAAGCTGACCAGTTTACAGTTTACACATCATCTTCAGTATTCCTCCCATGCTCAGGTGAATCTAATGAATGCGTCATTTGTTTGAACAGCACAGCATGGATTTTGCTCATAGCTTCTCCACATACTTTCTGGGTAAAATGGAACAAATCAGCACTTGTTGACATTCTATTATTAAGAGAGATATAAAATAAGGATGAATGGAAAAGGAAAAAGGAGAGAAGGTATGAAGATTAGCACTGGTAACCAGTGATTTATTTCAGAAAGGCAATAAGGGCACATGTCCAAGTGGAAACTAAAAAGTATTAAAGTATTTTCTAGGTGAAACAGTTTCTAGATGTAATCTGTGTAAATGTAATCATCATTTATGAAAACCAAGCAAAAGAACAGGTCAGAGAACTTGACACTTTCACAGTCCCTGCCCTACTGATTCACTTAAAGTCTTTATTCTCAGCAGATTTCTAAGAAAATCACTCTCTCTACTGTGAGTATGTGCTAACTGTCCAAACACAAACAGCACCAAATGCTTAGCAGCAATTGTTGTGGAGCCTTCAGATGTATAAATCAAGGTCCAGTCCAGCCTCATTAAGCAAAATTGTATCCCAAAAGAATGAATTGAAATGAGCCAAGCGGCAGGGAGAAAAGCAATTTTCCAGCACTTAGAACTGTCTGACTTTGCTTTTTATAGTTGCATTTGAAAAGATTTTAGTCTCAGTGATATTTTGTTTACTTCCTTCCTGCATAAATCATCCAGGCATTTCATTGTCTGTTTGGATGCATTCTTCAGCAAGTTGTCAGACAAGTGTGGGTGCAAAATGATGGCCCAGGAGAGAGGTTATGCTTGGAAATGTCAAAGTCAGACACACAAGGAGATGGTGTTACTTGGCATTTCATTCATTAGAATTGCTATTCATGGAGATCTCTAAATCTCCAGCGTTAAACAAACATCTATTTAAGAGGTAGCAGTGGTCGATCTTAAACAGCTGACTTTTTTTCAAATGAGGTATTCATTATCACTATGGTGATTCCAATGATTCGTGTGATGTCCATGTAGCTCAGGAACATGCTGTGCTATCTTTAAAGCAGGGTTCAACTTCAGAAAAGATACTGTACAAAACCGCAATTTGGGAAGGAGATAGGTCATTCCCTCTCTGCCTTCTCTTTTTCTCCATTTAGGAAAACAACTTTCCACTGATTTCTTTAATGATTGCCCTCCAACTTCTTGTTTAACAGGCTCAGTGGGACCTAAAACATAGCTGATGTGCTACCTTAGCCAGTGATGAAAAGGACAAGGGTGAAAAATCAGAATTGTCACTCTGTTTTTATATACAGTTACATCATTTGTATTAATTTCATCCAGTATTCACTCAGGATTTAGGACCCAAGTGGGCAAAGGTGACTTTAACTCCCATTTATTCTTCCTTGGTCCTAGGCTAGCTTTGGGCCAGTCTGATCATCTTCAAGTAGCTATTTTTAGGGTCTGTTCTAGGCTCATGTCTTAAAGCAGATTTTATAATATGACAAACATTTTTAAGATCAATCAATATGAAGCTATGTATATCTTTGGCTAAAAAGAGCATATAAATCTAATAGTCCAATAAATGGCTTTCAGAAAATAATTTTCCTACCATCAGTAGATGGATATTTGAAGCAGAACTGGTAGGATTATAAGAATTGTTGATGAAATATGGATTTTTCTGCTTTGAAACTGCTTATTCTCCTGTGACTTGTGACAGAACCAGTGTGGTTAGACAGCAGACAAGAAAAGACAATGTTAGTCCATTAATGACAAATTACACAAGAACACAGGGAAGAATTTTTAATAAACTGTCAATAAGCTGTTATTGATTACATACAGGCACAACAATGAAGAATTAACTACAGTTATTCTGCAGCCAGCAGGCATATTTGCAAGCAGTTTTATCTTCTATGCTTTGTTTTGCATCTCATTCCCACAGACAGTAATTAATTCAATGTTGTTTCAGGAAAGCAGATATAATCAACATTATTGTACTTTTTCTCTCTGTACTGTAAAAGGTGTTAATGAAAGCACTGTGGAGGCACAGCTGGGCGTCTTAAAAAGCTGCTTTAAGTAGATATTCACAAAAATGGAAGTCATAGCTGTGTAGAAACTCCCAGACAGATCATTCCTGATGCCTCTCAAAACATAGACTAGGGTGAGCGCCACTTGCCACTTGAAAAACTAAATAAAGGGATATATTTTTACCACTCTGCACACACTGACTTCTCAAAGGCTGGAATTTCATTCATTTGTGTCACACAAAGAAAGCATGGTGGAGGTTAAATAAAAATGCTTCATAACATGCATAGCTTACTGTTCAATTCTGATCAGCATTCATTTTTGCCACCGAACTGAACATATTAAATGCCTGTTGTTAGTGCACCTGGCACATCACTACCTGATATTACAAAGATGTTCTGGTTTCAATTTGCAGCACTTGCAAAAGAGCTTTTCTGCCCACCTTCAGGCAGCAGTGTTAATGTGCTAGGCTCTTACTAGGAAGTTGTCACCTTGTCACCATCTTTGAGGATGGCAGCTTCTAGAGCATTTTGCTGAGGAGATGACCCCTTGCAGGTCTTACAGAAATCTTCTTCCACCTCAATAAAATCAGTATGTGCGAGAGAAAATCACTAAAATGTGGTCTCCCTGGCCAAGTTGCGTGGGCTTGTGCCTTGCATACCAGAAGTATGTTCCTGGGTCATACTTTTGGACTAACAAGGTGTTGAGACATGTTATTAACTTTAGGTGTTGAGACGAGGGTTGAGACAAGGAGAATGAACTGAAGGAAGTGGCTAGGTTCTTCTTCCTAAATAGAATAGCCTACTCTCGCTGATGGATACTGGGCTACTGGTCTCATTTCCTGTAGTTCCATATACTAATGCTTATATTTGGAAATGAGACATTCAGAATGAAACAGATACCAAAAATTTTAAATCACCATGAAGTGACTGGCTGCTCTGTCTCAATTCTTCAGCTAAGTAATGGCACCAGAAGGAAATTGTTTCACTTAATGATTTGTTTATTCTTTGATCATTCATGTACATCTGGCCAGTATTGTGACAGCTTTCAATTCTATATTGCAGTTTCCATCTTATTCCTGATAGATTTATTCATCTTTGCCAGTGTAAAAGAATACATTTGCAAAGCTGCTCTTTTTTTCAAGTTTGTCAGGTGTCAGTCCAGTACTAACAGTCTGATTCAAAAACGAGTAGAGTCAATTGACATTAGACCCTAATTAATACTGCTTAGCAGAGAAGCTAAAAATTTCAGTTGCTACTCTCAGCTTATCTGTTCCAGCCTAGAAACACCATTAGAAGCAACACTCTGAAAAATGGTTCTGCTTCCAAACTACTTCCTTGCTCTAAGCTATTCCAGGATGAGTTTTTGCAGATTAATCAGAATCAAAACTCACCACCTTAAGAGCAATGTAGTGCCTATACCTGAAGCTCAGAGCTCAGAGAGTGAAGTCAGGCACCATAACCAGTTTTTAGGTAAGCAGCTGCCTTCTCCTCACCTGTAAGAACTCAACAGGAGACATTCTTTCTGAGCTGATGCAGCATCAGCGGTGAGGCTGGCTGGTGAACTAGCCTGCACATCAAATCAACCAGCTGATGTCCTGGCAGTGGAGCCAGTTGTGATTAGCCCTCTGTGCAGCCTTTTGAGGATCTCTGCAGGAGCTCTTTGGCACCATTGTACCTCAAAAAAAGAGTCCAGCTTTCCTGCAGAAACATGGCAAGGCACAGGAATTGCTGTACCCTTCTACTGCTGTGCTAGTGAGATGCCACCAATCAACCAATCAGTAAGATCTTGCTCCTTCTCAAAGGTCCCCCTGGGTTCAGAGCCCTACTACCAATTACCCTTCCACTTGGAGTACTATCTGGTTGGGATATTTCATTTCTTATTTTCTTATTAGCATATATGTTCTCTGTAGTGGTTAATCTAGAAACAATTCTAACAGTCTCAAACAACAGAAGGTTTCTAGGGTTACACGTGAAAAATACGGACAGTTATTTTGACTGTCAGGAAAAAATAATAACATTTTAGATCATATCTTGATATTAAGATTCATCAAGATCTATGTCAAAGATCTCTTCCCTCAACACTATTATCCTGATTTTTGATGCATCACCAACCCTATTCTCACAATTTTTTCAGAGTTGTTCTCTGTCCTTCTGTCATTCATTTGGCTTCATCTTATCAAGCAAGTCTTGCTGGTTTTTTTTTCTTCCCAAGGATTTGTGTAGATTTTTACAGACTTTCTGAATGATAGGGGTTCTTACCTCCTAAAGTGTGGATCTCTCTGTTAATTCGTGTTGGCATTGCTATATATATATATGCATATTCACTACAGGTTACAAGCTCTTACATTGGAGAGTTATATACCTTATGTCCAGTAAGCCCAGCTGGGGTAAAATTACATGAAGCATAGCATTTGTACTTTATTTGCTGAGATAAAAATGGGAGAACTGTGGGATTTTCAATCCCAGAGGAGATCATAACCTGAGGCTTCATACCTGTGAGCCCAGAGAATGGATAAGAGGTGCACTCAGCCCTGCATTGTCACAGTTCTCTTTAAGAAATGAAGAAAACACCAAAACCCCAATAAACCCATCAGAAATACAAGCTCTCACTGCATATCAGGAATTGAATTTCTCCTGTAACACAAAATTCCAAATTTGAGAACTTTCTCAAAACAGCTAAAGCCATTATTTCAGCCTTGCCTACCTTGTACTATCCTATTGGTACCATAATGAAGAGAGAGCTTTGATTTTCCTTTGAGAACTGCTGGAGCTTGATATTAAGTCACTGAGTTTGTCTTATAAGACACTCACATCTTTATAGTCACTGTACCATACAGTTATGGGCTCTACATGACAACTCCTTTATACTGATTGGCTTCCAGAAAGCAGAGGGATTCCACTACTTGCTTTAAATGAAAAACTTCATTATAGATGAGGACTGTGTGGACTGACACACAAGCAAGCAGTTCTGACTCCATCCTTTTATACTATCAATTTCATTAGAGCATTTTAAGATTAACTGAAATGGATCATCATTTTCTACTTCTCATGGACTTCTGTCATGTTTGTTCCCATGACAAAAAGTTTATTAAAAAAAAAAAAAAAAAAAAAAAAGGTGTGGCAGATGTAGCTTGTCTGAGTTTGATAGCTCTTGAACATAAATGTATTGAAGAATCTACAGACAGGATTATTCTCAAGAATTGCCTCAGAAAACTGTCCTTCTCGTTCTGTAATGAATTCACATCCAGTAATCCTCAGATTCTTGTGGATTTACACTCTGTAAGGGATGCTGTTTCAGGATAAATCCCAAGCCGTTTGCCTGGCAAGGCAAACTGAAGGACTATGACATGCAGATGAGTTCTTGTCACACTCCAGAGAGGAAGTGTCAGGCAACCAGTGGTAAGTCAGCTATGTCTAATCTTAGGATAGATTACTGGCAGAAGCTGAGCCAACAGTCTATTCTGAAGAGTCAGTGGGGGAGGGTTTGGGATGGCCCTAAGATCAGCTGTAAATACTAATATAGCAATAGCCCAGAATATGTCAACCCATAAAGAAAGGTAATGCTTTAATGCCACATGCTTTTCAGTAATTTAATACCTGGCTTACGGAAAGAGATCTGCTTTTCAGGTCCTTCATGTTCACCAGCCAGTCCATTCGTGCTTTCTCACCTTCTCCTTGACCATACTTCATCTCTGACTATATAATTCTTATGAGCGAATATGTCCAATATCAAAATGGAAAGTACGTTCTGAGAAGTACATTCCTTAACTCCATGGTGCAATGACACCTGTCCACTGCACAGAGTCTCAAGTCTGTCATTTCAGTTTCTGGGCAAAATATAATGGAGTATGTGGAGCCATATAACTCAGGAGTCCTAACCTCTCAGAATTTGCTGTTGCTGTTGCTCTTGGAAATATGGGCCATTCAGATGAGTGTAAAAGCTGGCTGAACTCCAAGGTGCAAAATAAAGAGTTATTCAAAAAAACAGCTAAATCCAGGAGGATGGAAATAGATTCTTACTCCGAGCTTTTATTCCAAGGTACATGCTGCTAAGCACAATGCACTCTTTAGAAAGGCAGGAACCTGTGGCAAGCCACTTAGTGAACCATCCAATTCACCATATATATTTTTTCCAGTTTTATATTTCTATCATTTTTGTACTGTGCATCTGCATAGCTAGGCCCTTCTTTTTCCAGATGGCATCTTGCCTTTTCACTCTGGCTTCCATCTGGAAAAATTGCTTTGCATCTGCTTCCAAAATTACAGCCAGCTCTGCTCCAGTTATCAGTCAGTAACACAAAGCAGTGAGACAGTTCATGCTCTCTCAGGTGATGATCATTGCTATGGTCCCCCATCTTTCAAATGGATTAGCCTTCAAGCTGGAAGCTCTGCTATCTCCTTCCCTCAACAGAGTCATTCAAAGCAAACCACCAGTCTAGCTTTTCCGAAATTCATGGACTGGCACTAGGTGGAACAATGCACGAACAAGATATAAACTGGATCTGTGACACCAAAGATTACTGTTTTTCGTTCCAGACACCCAAAGTTAAACCCTAGCAGTTTAGAGTGGAAGCATCAGGCAATATTGCAAAGTGCTTCTGCACCAAAGGATTCTTCTCATCTATCTTTGCAAAGAGAAAGTTCAGACAAAACTAGTCATATAGTCAGAGGACAGAGAGACAGATAATGCACTTCACTCATCCTCAGATCAGATGAACCAATCAGATTAAAGTAGATGTCAAGCCTAGCTAAGATTAAATTAGATGAATTCCAAACGAACCTAGATTTTGATCATAACTCAAGGTAGGCCAAAGAAGTTCAAAATGGATTTTGACTTCTAAGATCCAGACATTAGAGTCCTTCTCTGACAGTGCTGGAGATATCAGATGCCATCAACATATGTTCATATCAACCAATTATTTTAGTGGAAGCACTACAACAGTTTTAAGAGCAAATTTTCTAAAATCTGTTAATAAGTTAATGAGAAGATAACTTCCATGGGACATATTAAAATGGTTGTGTCAACCTTGTCTTTGGAAAATCACAAGGAAAAGTGTCTCCTTTTTCCTGTTTTCAGTCATCCTTAAAGCTCCCCTCCCACTCTTCTGGCATGGATGATCACACATCTAGAGGAAATCTTCTCGCTGACATGTGTGGGCCTACTGTCTGCTAAACACACTAGTTGTGTTCAGTGTAAGGATAAACTTTGACTAATTAAGGTTTATAAACTATCAGCTACAGATGGTACCAGTTTTAATGTATCCTTGCATGAGTTTGCATATGCCTGGGAGAACTGGAGCCAAATATCACCACCAAACTTTCATTAACAATTTTCCAGGAGCTAAAGCAGGTTTTTCTCCTAATTGTTTCATATCCTCATGAATTTAAAAGCACGCATCCTCTATAATGTTAATTTTTTTCATTTCCTTTCCTACATATTTATGATTTCTGACTAACCCCAGTGCAAAAAAATTTATATTTACATACTGATTGAAAAATTAAATTTAGTTAGGCTATGCCAATTTAATTTTGACCTGTTTTGTATGTGCAGATGTTCAGTTATGGGTAGGTGCTCATCTATTCTTTATGCTCTTAAATTTCCCCGTGTTCTTTATTTTTGTAGTCACAAATGCAAAAATGTCATTTAATGTAGTCTTCTTCTCCAAGTTCATCTCAGCAGGAGTTCTACTCTTCACCTCCATCCTCACATCTCACATTGCTGATTAGTGTGGCTTTGGATCAGTATACAGATAGTAAATTAATCCAGTGAAGGCAGCTTGGATTGGAGAATCACATGATACAAGTAGCGAAAGGTACCCTGCAGAAGCACTTAATCTTTCTGCAGTTTTCCCCAAAAGTAAGATAGGAAACTCATATCATCCACAGGCAGGACAGAGAGGATCAGTTTAAGTGGTCATCTATGATCTTTGGCTGAATCAAATATCAGTATTAGCACAAACGTTGTATTCCTAATTCAGCATTCTTATTCCTGTCTACCACAGGAAGGAACAAGAGTGTATGAAAATGGGATCAAGAAAAGAATCAAGTAATAGCCTCAACAAAAGGAAACCTTTTGGGTCAGAATTAACTCTTTTTACCTTTGCAGTGGATTATTATCACTGTCCTACAGGGTATGTCATTTGATAGCATGCTGAATGATAATGGAATAGACTTTGTACTTTCCTCAAAAGTTTATCACATCTATATATATGATGGGAGGCATTTTTGTTCATGTGTTTAATGCAGTTGTAGTTGCTAATGTTCCTATTAACCTGGGCTCGTTCTGTCTGAATATTGGTGTCGCCAGTGGAAGCTTTCTAACAGATTATCAGCTGTTATCTCTTAGCTCTCAATTTATTTGTGAAGTGATTTTTGGTATCAGTATCTTACCAGATGATGCACTTTATTCCTCCTGCAAACCAAGATATACGTTGCCGTTAGCATTTAGGGAAAATGTTTGTACCAGATTAACCCTTAGGAACCAATAAATGAGAAATTGGGCCAAATTCCTCTGGGTTGTAAATATAGACACATAATTAAAATATTGATTCTTAAAAAATGACAGAAGAGGAATTCTGCAAATTCACCTTAACAAAATCTGTGAAGGGGAATTACAAGATATGCATCTGTCCATAGTCCCATATTTACATCAGCCACTCTTCAACGTAGCAATACCCCAGGGATTTCTGCTGTATATTGAATTCCTACCTTTGGTAGGTATAAAGCATGACACTGAGATACAGAATAGGACTTATCTCCTTCAGGCAGCTGGAGAGAAATAAAAAGCCTTTTTTATTTCTGTGCAAGTCTGTATAGAAAACAGCTACATTTGAAATGACAGAGTGATTGCATTTTAATGTCACAAATTCAGGATTAACCAGCACTGTAAAGGTGTCAGCCACAAAGTGCACCACAATTGTCACAGTCACTGAGCATTAATATGAATACAGAATTTGTTCTATTGCTACAAGTGTCTGTTTCATCAAAATAGTCAATCTTGAGCAAACTTTACCCAATATAATTAGCCCAATTATTCAGCTGCTTCATTCCATGCACTTGTGAACAAGGGTGAATTTATGAACATACCAATAGGACTCACATCCTATAGTCCCACATTAGCACCAGCCAGTGTATGTCTATACTACAGCTTATGTGCCAAAGAAATGTCTACGTGATTACGCAGATGCTCTTTTCCTTCAACTATCACCACCACGTAGGCTTATAATCCTACATGAGAGCCTTGGCCTAATCCATAGCCATGCCTCAGTGCTCTCACGAACTAGGACCCAAACATTCAACCCACCACCTTTTAGAAGGCTGCTGGTACCACTTGGCAGCATGCAGAATAGCAAACACATTGAAGCAGCTCTGTTTCTATGGTGGACAGGCATCTACTCTGGTTCTGTGCCATAGCAAAGTGCAGGAGGGACGTGTCCTCCAACCCTGCCCTCTGTCTTAATGATCTGCCCTGATCAGAAGTGTACCAACCACAGAAATTAACTGCAGTTCATCAGGCTGATGGGTCTGATTTGCTTCATGCCACCACAGCCACAAAAGGCCACCAAGGCTCTGAAGGAGGAGGAGAAAAAAGAATAACAACTGGCATGTTTTCAACCTGAATAAGATTGTTTTACTTTCGTATCCTCGCATCTTTGCAATTCAAGGGCACAGTATTATCACCTTCGGAAAGTTTTGCTGCTCTCCAATATAAGCTCAATGTGAACTTCAATACTTATAGAATGAGAATGGCCCATAAAGCAGGTTATTGGGATGTGAAGAATTTGTTACTTCACATAAGACTACTTTAAATTCAATGTGGATGGATATTGAGGAAGGTATTATAACATTTCTAAAGTAAAAAAAAAAAAATACAGATAGCTTCCGTAAGTACAAAGCTTTTAATACATTCTGAAACTCCCCAAATTGAAAAGTTTGAAATTGAGCTGACTTTGCAGAGGATTTAGGAAAAAGCCACTAATAAGCTGGTTTTCAACTAAAGCAAACAATATTTCTGAGTTAGCTTCCTTTTTATTTTTTAGGAAATACATCTTTCATATCAAAAATACAACCATCTTTGTAAGTGAAAAATACACAAAGGCAAAAAAGATCAGTTTGCCAGCTCCTAGTTAGGCAGTTTAAATTATCCATATGGAGAGTCTAAAATATCTGTATTTCTTTGATTCTTCCACTTATCATCCACAAAAAAAGATTTACTTATGATGACCCTTGAGTTTAACCTAGTACACTGTAATCCACTCCTTCCTAGATGTCTTAGTCCTGATCTATACCACATCCAAAGATCGACACAGAAGACTCACAGAGTAAACTGAGATCAAGCAACCGTTAAAAAATACCACACTAACCACGAGCCGTGGAAAAAGCAGAAACCTTAAAATCAATATTTTGACCTCAGAACTGCCGTGTTTCATTTACAGTGTTAATGAAGACACACAGCCAGAGAAATCACTAGCAGAGAAGACTATCAGCTCTGCAGGTTTCTTGTGGGCTCAAACTCAAACTCGTGTACTGCATTCCTAACCTCTGTACAAGAAAGAAATAAAATTCTGAGTTGCCCATCTTCCCTGTTCCCATCTCTTTCAGGCATCTCAATGCAATCACCAAGATTTAGAATGCCAAAGCTCTGGGATACTGGCACTGCTGCCAGGAAACTTCATGTCCAGCATCTCTCTGAGGGTAATCTCTTTAGTAGTCCTCCAAACCTGAAGTGAGAACAACCATCAACAGGATTGCAGAATGCCAACTACTGCCATTAAGCTTAACTAAAATGCTTCTCTAGTTTCCTTGTTAGCATCGCTGCTTCTTTGCAGGCCCTCACTACCACACTACTGACATCTGCCATTTTCTTTTTTCCAAAGCTGTTACTAAGGCAGGCAGAACTACCTGAAAAACAAAAATCTGTATCAAAGTACTCCTTGGGAACTAAGTAATTATAACTTCAAGGCATCTAAAGTTCAAAAACAAAGATTATGTTATCATCCCAGTGAAAGAGCCAGCTGTCTATGTTTGTGCAATTCTTCATTTCCTCGCAAGTCTAGAGAACCAATAGTGGCACTGTTTAGTCCCGCTCATTTCTGATGAGAAAGGAGCGCTGAAATGCCACCAGTGCAACTTCCTTCATGGCATTTGTCTCTTAACTATAAGCCTAACAGAGAACAGTAGAGTTTTAGATCATTTTTTGTCCAGGTAAACCCCACCTCAACTAAGCTAAATTGAAGAGGTGTTAGTTAAACCAGTACAATCTGAACACACTGTACCATGAAAAACCTTTCTTTTCCTTCATCCAGAGAATCAGGTGAAGCTTGTTCAAAGTAGCCCTTACAGCTGTATCTTTAAATCACAGAACAAATCATTTTTTTTCTACTGGATGTAACATTAATTTAAAAATCTCCTCCTAAAGCTATATCTTTCTGAACAAACGTATAATCTCAAAACATCTGGGAACAAACATGACTTCTCTGAGAAACAACAAAAAAATCTATACTACGTAAAAATGGTTCCACCTACTCCATTAAAACAACCTGGATTTCTGGGGTGCCTCATCATGTGCTGAGAACTGGTTGGAGAAGATTTAAAACAGCTTTGATATAAGTTGATCAAAAGGCTATTTTCACATAAATTCTCCAGTTTGAACAGATACTTTCTGTGAAAATACCCATTTAATGAAAGCAACAACAACAAAAAAAAACCTTTTCAATTGAAAAAAAATTTTTTACAGAATTTTAGTGAGCAACTCATAAATGTACATTTCTCAGTCATGAAAATCACATACATGTATGGTTTCTAGGGGGACGAGCTTTTTCTGAAGATCGTAAGTGCTATATTCACAATTACTGATAAACTGACTGATTAATTAAGAGCTAGAGAGACATTAATTCATCTAGTGCCTGATCTAATTCTCATTTATATCTCCCATTAGTAACATTAATGTGAATTGCAATAGGTTCCTCATCCATTTCAGTCTCTCCACCCATTATGCTTTAGGGAGAGCTGATTGAATGCTGCAAAGAGTGCATCTTGGCAAATATTAATTTGCACTTTGAAATGAATTCATTGTGACTGTTCTAGTTTGCCAGCTGGAATACCCATCAGAAGAGGGATTTTTAAGCAAAGATTGGACATCATTCAACACAAGTAGAATTAGGAGGGTATGATATTCCCCAAGAAAGCTTTCCTTCATTTTTATAAATCTGTTCAAAGAAGAAAAGTATGTTGTATGACTACTATGTCAGATAAAGAGAGTTGTGTTTTGCCACCTGCCATCATATACCAGGTAAAGTTTATAACTACTTTTATAGTACGTTACAAAGCAAGCACTATTCACGGAATCATATGATTAACACTGACAAACAGCAAAAACCCCCAGATCAGAGATGGTTTTCTGCTAGCAGTTTGCAGACAGAAAAAGGTGACATTCACTGGGTCACTTTATTGTTTCCAAGTCTCCTTAGACTGTGTTCAGCATGATGCAGAAAACCAGCTGCATATCAGGTATTATGCTGGAGCAAGGCAGAGCAATCTCTCTGAAACAATCCACCAGGCCAGTTTTCACTCTAGAGCATCTCCAAAGCTGACCTACCACATCAAAACACCCAAATCCTCTCTCTCTCTGTGAACCCAGGCTCACTGAATAAGTGGGAGGAGATTTCTAAGAGAAAATTTCTTCTGTATTCAATGCTCGGAGAACAGAAAGAAAAATTCCAAAACATCACGGTGTATCACCTGACAGCTTAACTACTCGTGAGACATTCCCTGTGACAGAGTAATTCGGATCTCAGTTTGCACGCTCGACTTGTTTCGCCCCCTTTTCTTTGGTTTATACCACAACAACATGCAAAGACCATTCTACTCTGTCTCTTTGTTTCAGTCTCCGAAATGTGTGTAAACAGTTTCACCTCTTCTGCATTATTCAACAACAGCACTGTATGAGCCAGATTCTCAGCTGACTTAAAGCAAACTTACCCCTAAAAATCAGTGGAATCATTTCAGTATTTCTCTAAGCCAGGACCAAAAATGAAGTATATCTAGGGCCACTGTGTTTGTAACTCAGTTTCCCAGTAGACCTAGGCAAAATGTGTGTGGGCACAGCAGGGTACCCTTAAGGATGAAAGGATGATTTTTTATTGCCAATTTTGGAAGCCAGGAAAACAGGCTTCTGAGAGGGACCACTCCAAGTTCAGCAAGTCTGCTGCTCTGCCTGCAGGCACGTGCTCTATTACTGTCTGACTATGCCTTACTCTACATGATCTTTTAGTTCTCCGCTGCATTTTTTTTTAACCAGAAACATGTGAACTAAGTGCTAAGCATTTTGCTGAGGTCTCCTGCACCTCCTGTAAAACATCTGTGCAGGAATGGCTGATGCTGCCTTGCTGCAGCCATGCTGCAGCCCTCCCTCATGCTCGCATGAAGACCCCATGCTAAGAGCACCGCACAGAGTCTGAGGGTTTGAACCACTGAGTGGGCTGATAAAAAGGGTGCGGTGATTAATTTTCATTGTTCTGTCCTATAGTGCCCAATTCTCTTGTATCATAGTGAAGTAAGCAGCTCAAGAGACTATTTCAACAAATCTTCCAGCACAAATCTCAGTTTGGGTGCATAACCCAGGGGACTGAGGACCAACATCAGTAATCAGCTGTTCAGGTGGCAAACACAGGGAAATGATAGAGCTGCCTGTTGCAAAGATGACAGTCACTCTAGGGAGGAGAAAGTAAACAGCTCAGGCAACAAACACGGTTCAACTTATTGACATATGAATCATGGGCAGAGCTTAAAAAATAAGAACATAAAACCCCATTTATGGGATTTAAAGATTCAGAATACCACGCTTTTAAATGCTTTTTCAACAGAGAAGCTACCAAATAGCTTAATGTTTCTTTTAAAATCTTCTATTTTTGCTTCTTGAATTTTGGACACCTCCAGACTCAGGAGAGCAAAGATGGAATTTACATGAAAATTAAAAGCATTTTACTTGTTTGATCCATGTCACTTTTAAAAAGTTACTTTTGTGAGGGTAGAAGATGCTGGACTGACAGCTCTGGAGACTGATATCTCTATTTATATCCACAGAGCGGTGAAAACAAGGGCAGGAGCAGGGCAAGTATTTGTCCGGATGTCCTCTTCTTTTTTTCCTTTCTCTTCCTTCTCACTTTTTTTGCCAGGAGCTCCTGGGGGAGCAGTAAGCATTTGCTTTGATGTAGAGATGGCCACAAAAGAGCTGATGACTGCTGCAAGCTGAGGGCCAACTAAGAGTCTCAGGCAGATGCCATCATCTGGTATGTTTGGGATCACATGCCACAAGAGTCATTGACCAACACCCACCAACATGAAGGGGCTGCAAAATGCAACAGAGAAGCTCAGGATTATTTTTCCAGGGTAATGCCCATCTGAACAGTCAGTTGTGATGGGCTGTTTCCAGGATAGAGGCAGGAAGGTGTAGGAATTAGGATATTGTAATTAAGTGGCCAGGACTCAAGAGCAAGGATGCAACAGCAGGACAACTATGAAGACATTAGCATGGGGCAGGAGTGGTGTCCAGTGCAGAGCAACTAGTTTGTCGTAAATTCATCTAAAGCCAAGGATTGAGGTGAAATGTTAGTGTAAGACTAATAGTTTCTCAAGACTGAACCAGCAAAGCCTGCAGAGACCAGTGATTTCATTTCTACAGGCACATATTTTGGAAGAAAAATTTACATGCTTGCAAGACAGTTACTGTGAAGCGTTGATTCAATTGTTAGCTCTATTTGAATATTTTAACATCTCATTTTGGAAAGACTGTTGTTTTATTTTTAAATCCCTTTTACATTTCAAGAGCAGACAAAGACATATCAAATTAAGACAAGGTTGTCCTCCATATTTTGTTTGCAGGTTGAAACAAGGAATAAACTGTAAACAACTAGGGTAGGGGGCTAACATAAATTGGTTGAAGAGTAGGTATAGAGACTTTTCATGCAAGAAGTCTGAAGGATCTTAAAAAGGAACTACCAATAAAAATGCTGAAATCAGCAACTGCATCAGAAATCTGATGCCTTATTCTGAAAGGCAGGACTATGATTATAAGAATTTTCAACAAATATTGCTTGCAAGGAAATTAATTGAAAATATGAAAAGAGATAAAATAATAAAAGTATTGAAAAATCACAATGAGTTATGAACAAAACAGAGTAGCTATTTACAGGAGAACTCTGCTTGTTCAATACAGTAAAATGACTTTGCTAATGAATAAAAGGAAAAAATAGACGATATGTTTTATCTGGAGTTTCCTTGAAGAAGGCTTGTCAAAAGATGCTGCTAATAACATAAAGCATAGATGCAAGGTGAATGTATTGTCATGGTTGAAAATTGCTGAAGAACCCTGTTCAAAAACCACTGAAGGGAAAGGAAGCTATTTAGCAAACTTGGGATCAGGCTCTAAGGAAGACAGAAAACCAAGATTAGGAATTTGTGTCTGTTGCATAATGTTGAAGCACCTTGAAAATCTGCAGGTTGAAATTTAAAGACGGAGGAGAATGATGAAAAGACACCGATTTAGCAGATCTCCAAATGTAGCTAGACGGGAGCCATGAAGTCATGTAAAATCCATGTATCTGTCCAGACATTTCAGCATACTCTTCCCTGCGCTGAATGCTTTGGCTGCATCATCTTCTAGCCACAGGCAGGGGCATTGCACCCTCCTTGAAAAATGTGTCCTTGACAGTGCTTTATCCTGATCGAGGACCAGAGGCAAAACTCTCATTGCTTCTTTGGGATTTACTTTTGGGTCTTTTCAGAGCAACCAGTCAGAAAAAAAAAATGCAAAATGGGCAATGTGGAATTCTTTCCATTCAAGCGTTGCAGCAGTGTTTGCACACAACAGCGAAGGGGCATAAGCAGTAGAGGGAGGGGGAAGTTTTGAACAAGCCCGGCAGCAATCAGCAACTGCATTAGCATGGGGGGAGCTTCCTTCTGGATACGCAGTAGAGGACACCAGTCTTGCTCCCTAAACAGATGGCTTCCTAAGCAGACAGGATAAGTAAAAGGTGATCTGCCCAAATGCACTTCCTCTCCAAAGATTTGAAAGAAAGATTTTTAAAGTTGTGCTGAAGGCAGCAGTGACTCTTACGCTTGGTGAGTAAGAAGTGTAAAGTTAGCATGAAATTGGAGCCAAAGAGGGGAACAGGAAACAGAGTATGAGTCAGAATAGCAATTGCGGGGGTGTATCAATATTTATAGCATGAATCCCCAGGCTTTAACTGACTCTGTCTGGTGGCACTAAATAGAATTTTTTAACACTAATCAGGAAATCTGTTTGACAACAATGGGGACCTGTTGATTCGAACCTTTCGCACTGCATAACTGCACCAGGCTCTGAAGATTATTTCCTGAAAACTCCGTGCTATTGCCTGTATACTCCCAAATAACAGCCTAACAGCCTCCTACAGGGCAAATCACTTTGCTTTTCAGCCTACAGTGACTGTTTTTCCTGGATTTTACCTAATTTTCTATCCTGCAATTAAGACAAAAGAAATAAATAATGAAATTTTCTAGATTAATACATCATTTATTTTGCAGATCCCTGTAGTTTTTTAAATCTCAATGCTGAAACAATCTGAGTTTGCTTGAATCTGTTGCTAAGCAATTGAAGCCGTCAAAGTTTAAATCTTAAATTACTATCCTTTTTTTTTCTGAAAATATGATGTATGTGAATAGCTCAGAATCAGAGCTGATATGTTCTAGTTCAACTCCCGAGGGCTCTCGCAGTCAAATTTCACCATGATGCATGTGACATAGGAATAAGCTCATTTTTAAAAGAGCCAAGTTCTCTTCTCATTAAACTATCCTTTCAAAGTAGCATTTGCCAAAGAGACTTTAGAGGGCATGAGAGGGGCTTTGAATTATGAAATGTATAAATGCATCAGCTAGCATGTTAAATGCTTATACTACAGCACTTAGCTTACGGGGAGGCACGTTTAAAAGTGGAGAAAACAGCGCTTAATGGAACAGACAGTTTCTCACGTCCAGCCATTATCTTGTCCTAGCCAATAATCTCACAAATGAACATCTTTTGCTTACAACAGCTAATGACATACTACGCTCCGGTTGTGTTCGGAGTTGTGCTTTGTTTCCTAAATAGTTATAATTCCGTTTACTACACACAGACATTTAATCACCCCTGGCTTAACTTTCAAAGCATGTTATCGTCACTCGTTCACTTAATCGCTTGTTTCAGACTGGATTTTCAGCAGGAAATTGTCCTCGGGCAGTATAATAGGTTGGGATAGCCGCTGACAGAAGCCCATTCGGGAATTATTGATTGCTGATATTTTCATACTGTGCATATTTTTATTTCAGATTGGTAGGGCTGTGGCATTCTGTGCTCTCTCATGTGGTCTGAAAAGATTTATACCAATAATAATGAATATTATTGGAAAAAGCAAAACAGCATAAACTGTACTCCGTGTCCTACTTCTGCTTTGATTTATGCTCTCAGTGGATGTTAAAATACAGTTCTTAATTGCAGAAATTCTTTTGGGAAATAAAATCAGAGTGGGCTTTGTTTTCCTTCTAATGCTATCTATGAATTCAGACAGATAGGTAAGAACCTTTAATGTCAGAAATAGAAAATATACCACGTTTGGTACACAGCTCGGTTCTTGCGTGATTTTGTAATGCTGCAGAATAATTGTTCAGCGTAAGACTACAGACCTGCTTCAGTAGAGAACATAAGTTTGAAAAGACTAGTGGAAAGCTTTGGGCTTTTTAACTGAGGTAACCCTACATATACAGATACATGGGACAGCTGCAGGCAGCTGACTTTTCTATTTTTCTAGCTGAAACTGTTCTGAAATAGGCTGAGAATCTGACCTTATGTGAGTCCACACATCTCAGCCTTATGTAGATACATCAGATCAAAAGAACAGGAAAACTGTCCAATTAATCAATCATGAATGTGTGCGCACTAGTGGTAGCTCCCAAAGTATTGCAAGGAAGTAACCAAATTTGAATGAAACTTTCCTACCAGTTACATTTTCCTTAGATTTACCAACAGCAAGGGACACAAAACTTCTTTTCTTACAGAAATTTACTCCTTCAGAGTTAGGACAAATACTCATGAAGTGACAGTCTGTTTTTTCTCCTTTCTGTCTATTCCCTGGCAATGCATAAGGGCCCCAAATCCTTTGGAAAGGCAAAAGATGAGGTAAAATATGGGTTCAGATGTTAGCCTCTCCCAGCCCATAGATCAACAGATTTTATATTTGTAGCTGATTGCAAAACAGGAGGAACTGAGAAATTCACAAAATACCCTATAAACAAAAGCTATAGGTCATCGACTTAAATCAATGAACTTTCGAATATTAATTCATGTGAAACTTTGGAGGAAAAAAATTAAATACATGAAGATTGTGTCTTTTTAACACAGATTTTCTCCCCTAGGCAAAGTGTGAAGATATGGCCTGGAACCCAGGAAAGAGCTGGTTTTTACTTCTGGAGCTGTGCTGGGCACATCAGCATATGGGGGCCAAGGTAAGCATCGTTCGGCGGATATTTCAGAAAGCTGTTAATTCTCTTGCCCTTCTGACGTGGCTGCCTCAGGCTCCATAGCAGACTTCAGCCCTTCCCTCCCGCCCTTCAGCTGCCAACATGCACAGCCATACCTGCGCAGGGCTGTATTTATTTCTGGAGATCACTGCCCCTGTTTATTAGCCTCCCACGGGAGAGAGGCAAATGTGCTCAGATGTGGCTTATGTGATCATGAAAATTGCACTGTTCCTTATGGACTGTCCAAAAGCGTGGTGAGAGTCACTCCAAAACACAGATACAGTTAAATATTTTTTTAAGGAATTGAGTCTTTAGTGTGAAACACTGGGCTGAAACCATCGGGTCAGACTGAGCAGCTGATAGCGATGCTGCCTGTCAGAACGACGAGGCATCGCTTCAGAAACCACTGCTGTCTAGGTATAGGCTGCCTACCTACTCACTGGGATAATGTTCCTCAATAGGACCCTTTAAAAAAAAATGAGGCTTTTCCGTGGAGGCTTTCTCATACTTTCCTGTCATAATAGTACACATAGTAAATGTGTTCTGTTGCCTCATTTTCTTTCCTTTTACTTTTTGTATGGTAGATTTACTAAAATATAAAATTTAACTATTCATATAGTAGGCTTTTCGATTAGCATATTTTGAAGCTAATCGTAATAGGGCTTAGCTCACTTAGTAGATGTGTCAGTAAAATGAATAATGAATTCAGTGACAGGGATGAACAGGAAAGGATGGAAAGGAAATAATGTAGAATTGTGGAAAGGATAATGCCTGTTACATGAGGAAAGACCTACAGAAGGGTAAATAGGAGACTGCTTCCTTCAAGGAATGTTTGTATAGAGAACACTCCTATAAATAATAAATATCTAAATTTAAAGCAAAAAGCTTCCAACAAATTAAATTTGAAAGCTTCCTCTAACTTTAATGGAAAAGTACTTTAGACCTTTGAATACATAATACATAAATGATCACTGAAAGTATTTAAATCCTGGGTTTAAAATTTACAATGGACATAACTGTTAAGATTTCAAATACTAGCCTTCTAGAAGTCCACAGTAAAAGATTAATAGAAATGTTCTTACTACATATTTTTCTATTGAAATTCTGAATGGGTTTTTTTTTCTGTCAAACAATAGTGTATGTAGAAATTAACCTAAACATATTTTTCAAGGAAAAAGCCATCTCTGAAATAAATAATTTCAAGAATTCAAGAATTCATTATTAAGGGTCTATTTTTTCAATCCAAAACTAATCTTTCTGTTGTTTTTCTTCCATCTGAAGCACATCTTTTATTTAATTAATGAATGAATGAATTTAGCCAGGCTGATGAGTTGGCAAACTGACAAGCTCAATTCAAAAAGCCAGTTCAACTTATTTTGGAGATGGCAGGACCAAGAGCAAACTGAGGCCTGACTGCCAATTTTAGGCCTATATAAACATAGATTTTGCATGGGTGTGATTACTCGATCCATTGCTCACTATGACCCTTACTTATCTGCTGGCCAGTGGCCCACACAGTCATTCCCTCCCTTCTATCAATTAAAATAAGTCAAGCAGCTTAAACCTATCCTGGATGTCTTGAAGCTCCTGTATTTCCTCTCAGTAATTTCGCTGGGCTTGAGGTACATCAAGAAATCCTGGACAAATGCTAAAAAATCCTTAAATTCTTCCCAGACAGAATTTGCAGGCAGAAAAAAGGTAGTGTTGTCCTGCCGTTGTTTCATTAAGCTCAGCACTGCAAAGCAAAAAAATGAAAAAAAGAAAAAAAAAATGAGGAGGAAATCAGATCCTCCCTATGTTTTTAAATACATGTGAATCATTTATTTTATTCAGAATATAGCTTGGATCCACTTACGAGACCAAGGAGATGCTATGATGACATTCTTGTGAAGTTTAATGGGATCTGAGCACCTAAGTCCCTGAGGCTCCTTTGACAACTGCAGTCAAAGCTGTTTCCCAGAGAGATGAATATTCTTTTAAAGCAGTTTCTTTTATCTAGTCTGTACGAAAGGAAAAACTTTCGTCTTTCCTTTCCTTGTGGTTGTTATAAATATTCAGTGATTTTTATGAGCCTCAATAGACCACAAATCAATTTCAAAGAACTCATTTACACATATTCACCTATTTTAGAAATCCTTGGAGTTTCTTTAAAAGAAAAATTATCTGAATTTCTGCATGTCTGTAACTAGTGAAAAGAAATGTTTTACAGCAAATAGTACTTGCACTGAGGAACAAAGAAGCAGAAGAAAGGATGAGGAGACTGAAGGAGTGATATATGTGCAAAGAAATGCTGTTATGGAGCTCTTGAGAAATACTTGTGTATCCCAACACAAAATGTCATTAAACTTATTTTTTTCCAAGAGCTGATTGTGTGAGATAAAGAGGGAATTAAGACTCCAGTGAGGTAAACTCTAGGCTGGTTGTTCTCCATCATATCTATCATATGTTGTCAGTGCAGGAAAAGGACGAGCAGAAATGGTAAAATAATCCTGAAATGTCAGGGTTTGTATTTCACATCCTCAGAAGTGAATTGGCTGGTGGGCATTTCAGTAAATGCTTTTTCAGACAACCGGACCCAATAGAAAGAAAGAGTTCTTTCAGAAACGGCAGGGCTATAACAGAACAGTTCCAGGACAAATAAGTCAGAAGAGCAGGAGATGAAATCAAAGCACCCAACACAGGGACACTTCCCATTAAGGGGTTAACGTCATCAGCATCCTTTACAGACCACTTGAGCAACAGCTCCAGTGTATTTCCAGGATATTCTGGTATCTTTCAGAGATCTGACTACCTTCCTTACCTGGTAAGGTGGTTTGCATGAAGACATACATTTCCCTCCTAAAACACAGGAAACCTAGGGTATATTTCAAGCTAAAAGGGAAAATTTCACCCCAGGTTTCCAGCCTACCATTTGCACAACCATTGTGAAGTGCATGCAAAAAGCAACTAAAACTATGTATGATATGTTAGGCTTAAATTTGAAACATATAGTTCATAGCTCTACTGCAAAACTTTTAGGGGTCCTCAAATTGGTTAGACTGAAAAATCACTTGTTTAGCTCAGCAAGAACTGCTCTAGAAACCTCTGTGCGAAGCTCCATGGGCTTTATTAGAGAGACAGTTCAATAGATGGGGAACTTCAGGGCTTAAATCTACATCTCTATCAATTCTCTTAATTTTGCCTCATGCTAGTTAAAAAGTCGAACATGCCACTTGAGCAATACCCACGGGGTAATCAATCACTGTGGGAGAAGATTTAAAACAATCTGGCCTCCCACAGTAGGTTCAAAGCTACCAGCACTGTTTATGGCACATGTTTTATGCATCTGTTATTCCATGGTGGGAAGCCATTCAACAGATGGTTTCATTTTCACTTACATTAGGTATATAGAGTTGTAAGCTTGTTTGTAACAAGTGCGAATCAAGTTTGAGCTATAAAAAAAGTGTATTTAAGACACCCAAATTTTCATGACAAGTTGTGATACTAATTTAATGAGATGTAAGTTTTCAAATGCACAAAGACCAGCACTGATGGAGACTCAGAAGCAACCATCCTTAAAGCCTAGGTCAGGGTTCTGCTACTCCTCAAGGTCTTTCTGGTTTACTACTGACTATAATAAAAGCAGGCTGGGGTGCTTTATGTTACACAGAGCTTTTCTGAGTCACAAATTTCAAGTTCTTCTGGAATTTTATGATTTTCAGAGCACAGTTCATCACCAGGGCCAGTTTGGAGATTTAACAGGAGTAGAAGTAAGGACTATTTACCTCTGACTAGAACTGGACAAAGAGCATTTGTTATATTTGTATTTATTTTTTAGTTGAAAAAATTATTTTCACCGAAAATAAACAAATCTGAACAAGCATTTTCCTTTGATGAAAATGCTTCACTAGGAATTCAAGAAGGAAGTGGTATAAACACCAAAATGTCATTATTATGGATTTATTAGTTTGGATTAGTATTGTATTTCATGTAAGATTTTCAGTGTCGGTTTATTATTATTTCATGACATATTTTACCAGTGACACTATAAAACATATAGTTAGACCAATATAAAAATGGAAAAATATGAATAATTCTAAACAGACTTGAAACATAATTCCTGAGCAAAATAATTACAAAATACACTTTTCATAATTTCTTATTTTTCCTCCAAATTTTTTCCTCTATTGTTTTCATTCCAAATCAGTGCAAAAACATACTTCAAAATATCATCATTTCTTGTATTGAGGAAATTTTGTGTTTTAGCTGGCCCTGTCCCCATGGTACTGTTTGCCCTTGTTCTTTCTCTGTCCCTTTATTATCTGAAGAGTGTTTCAGTCCTTAATTCTTCCTCAGGGAGAGATATAAGTAGATTGACAGCAGAAAGGAATTGAATGTGAGAATTTAAACAGATGAATGAGCTTTGGGGATAATCTTTATGTTTTTTTTCTCTAATGAGACATTAAATCCTTGCTCTCCACGATGGTAATACCACAGAAGCAGCAGTGCATGTTCTCCGCAGTCACACCACTCCGATTCTTTCTGTTTAGGCGATAAAACAGTTCATTCTCCACAACCTGCCCAGGCCGCCAGCAAAACATGACCACTGAGGGCAAAAATGAAACAACTGATCTGCTGAAATGACCATTAATCAGTGAGCTAGACAGAAATGGCTTTCAGATGGCATCAACCTGGTTTTAATGTCAGTTAATGACTTAGGGGAAAAGTCTTTGTATTGTACTGGTTTAATACGTGATAATGCTTTAGCTAGGTCATAAACAACAAAATGTACGAAGGTTAATAGCTTTTCCAAAAATTGAAATATAATTAATACTGAAAGATAGATATTCTTGGCATTCCTATAAACATCCAGTTCCTTTGGAATTCTTGTCAAAATCTCAATCTCAAAGACTGTTGCTCAAGTGAGTACGTTGTGAAATTGTTCCCCAATGTCAGCAGCTTCCTGTCTTCTTTACGTAGCATGATGCAGGAAGAAGTTTCACCTCTACTGTTCACTGATCAGTCATTACTTTATACCTTTCCATCATGCTTCGTTCTTTCCAAAACAAAGAATCTGCACTTTTTTTACAAGAGGTTTTCCATTCATTTTTTGATTTTTTTATTTGTTTCTGGATAGTTTCTAACTCTGCAATATTCTTAAGAACAAGAGTGACCATCCCAAGACAGACCAAATGTTCCTTTGGCCAATATTCATTCTCTTACAGTGAGCAAAAGTGGATGCCTAGGAAAGAATTAAGATCTAGTGATCACCAATACTACGTAGTGTATTCCAAAGTAATAATTTAATGACTATAAAGGTATTATACTAGTGCCACAATTCACTTGGAAATGATCACTTAGAGTGGTATGATAATGGTTTTTCCAAGCCTAAATTTTTTCAGAAATTTCAGATATAAATTCCAGGAATAGAGTTCTAACTATGATGAAATGTTAAAGATTTTAAGCAAGTAAATGATTTACACATAATAGGCAAGATGACAGAGCTGAGATGAAGCACAGATCCTGAATACAGCTCTCTCAGAAGTGAATGTAAAATAAATTCCATGTGGATTTGTGGTGGCTCTGGAAAAAAAATGAAACATTTCTGACAGTGATGGTGTCAGTATTTTTCTTATATTCTGTTTTCTCTTTTTCTTTTTTTGCCATCAGCAAATATCCCCCCAGGTAAAAATGACTTTCATTGCTTGAGGAAACAGGCAGGTAGATACTACTGGAAAGACCTTAAAAATGAGCAAATACAGGAACATAACACTACAAGAGTAGGAGGGGCTCTGAGTCATTGCGCCCAACTGCTACCATAGGTGTGAGCACCGTGTAGTCGCTCTCACGAGCGGCTCAGGTTGCCAGAGCGTGTGCAGAGCCATACACGTTCCTCTCCCTCACATGGTACAACCTCATTCCTAGAGTTAGATCCTTTCAATTTCCTGCTGAAATTCATCCACAACTGTAAGCAGGCCTGGCTGTCCTAAAAAGGACACTGCTCTCCTGTTCATTGCAGTTGACCTTTTCTGTAGCTTTCCCAGCTGGGCTTCCAAGTTGGTTTCCATACGTCAAGAGTTCTCTCCTTTGGGCAAATCATTCTGTAAGTTCCCCCCTCTTCTTCTTCTTCTCTCTCTCTCTCTCTCTCTTTTTTTTTTCTTTCTTTCTTTTTTTTTTTTTTTTGAGAAGTTGCCTGGAATGTTCAGTTCTGCTGAAAAAAGTTAGTGTCGTGTTGAGACATTTCCTGGGCTGCTTGCCTGGAAGGCTCTTATCAATATCACACTCTGTCCACAAGGAAGGAACAGAGCTGACAAACTCTAAGGAGGGAGAGGAGCCGGCAGCTGTGGCGGGGCAGGCGGAAGAAGGCTGCGGCAAGCACGCAAGGAAGGAGGAGTGCCTGCCGTTAGCCTCTGGCAGTTGGCCTGGAGGACTCCCGCCAGCTTCACCGCAAGGAAAGGCCTCCATGAAAATATGCTAAGCACTTAGGTGGCAAGGAGAGGGAGAAAGAAGAAGAAAGAGAGGAAGAAACTCATTCTGGTTTCTTCAAAGCAGAATCGGAGAGTCTCTCAGTATAGCTGCTGCAGAAGATAGCCTTTTTAGCTGCTGTTGTGAGTCAATGGTTCCATGTGATCTTTTTTGCCCTAGTTGGGATTTCCAATTTCCAGTCAAGTCTTGGTGTACCAATGCCCTCTTCGCCCCTCTTCACTTTTCACAGCTCTCAGTTTCCTCATTCATCCTGCATACTCTAATCTCATATTAAAGCACCTTTCTTCTCTATTGCCTACTGCCAAAGCACAGGTTATTTTTTTCTCCAAAGTGTAAATAGAAGAACAGAATACAAAGCATCATTTCTCCTACCTCAGCTTCTCTAACCACGGTCTAGAGTCTTGATCTGTCTGGGGTCCAGTGTGAGTGTACCCTCTTGTTTTATTGCTCATGGACATACTGCAACCAGTATTCGCTAGCACGGGCTACACTTCCCTATCATGGGTAGCAAATTTCTGCACTGCTGGACCACCCAGCAGTACAAACACGCTTTGGGTGAGGTAGCGACACAATAGCTTATTTCTGTTAAGTTGCCCAAAGCACAGAAAATCGCATTTTCCCAGGTTTAAAGCTGCGTGCTTTCTCTGTGTCTCTCAATCCTCTGTCTTTCTCTCTTTCCACAGGACTAGATTTCAAAAACGTTTTTGACTTGCCTTTTTTTTCTTGCCGAAAGAAACATTGTCACCAAGATAAGGGCTGCAGATTTCCATCTTCATGGCTATAAACTGAATACCGTGTTTCAGGATTGATCTGTTTTTAACTTGTGCTTTCTAGCAGATTGCTTTACCCATCTCCTCCAGGCATACATGCAGAGAAAAGAGCTGCCTTTAACAGTAGCACTCTGTCCCATGAGCAGCAGCACCTTTGCTGTGCTGCCGAGCTTTACCGCGAGACACAGTGGCTCCCTTGCTGTGGTCTTAGCCAGGCCAACTGTTTCTTGAGCACCAGAACTATTTCATCCTTGAAACAGGGTTGGCTGTACTCTGTATTCAAAATAAAATGTACAAAATCAACTTGTGTTGCAATATTGAAACAGGACAACATCACTCAGCACAGGGCAGCCTGGTTATTAACACAAGCAGTTGCAGTAACTGTATTGTCTTTCTTTATAAGTGGTGCCATAGGTATATAAGGTGAGATAAAGCAACACGAATGAGATTTCTCCGTAATTCATGTGAGTTACAAGGCAAGCAACAGTTTTTGCAAAGAAATGGTTGCACTCAATGTTTTTGCAAATACAGTCTTCCAGGGAGTTGCAGGTACTGGCTGTGTTTGGGCTCCCCCACGTTAGCTAGCATCCTCTACAGGGGATGTAGAGTATGTTCACCGAGGGAGAGCTCCTTCTGCACAAGGAAATTGTTAGGCAGAAGTGTCTGATTTCCCTCCACTCACACAGGTATAGAGACTTCTAGTGACACCTTGGCATAAATTAGAGGTGAATCCACTTTGCAATCTTGCCGTTCAGAGGATGACCAGGCATGGTAGACTAAAACCAAGAAAGTAGAAATCCAGAAATATGTAGCCAAGGTTCCTTGAGTCCATGGACCGATGCCTGAGGACTTACCCACACCAGAGTCATTGGCAGTAATGGCAATTTCATGCCTCCGTCACAGGTGTGCTGTTGGGGACCACCTCCAAACACTCAGCAGACATGAGATGCTCATGGGATGGCATCTTTCTACATCATGACTGATCTGTTAGTAGACAATCATTTCCCTGCAAAATGCCCTTCACAAGAAGCTTGTTGACATATTAATTCAGGCTTTCATTTGCATGTTAGCTTGCCCAGGAGAACGGTCTGAGCAGTAATATCCTGAGAGACATTGAAAGAAGAGCTCAGGAACTGCAGGCAGAATATGTGCCATTTTATTTAGTGGAAAAAATAGTATATGCAAACTTCATGAAAGTTGCTAGGATGCAACTTAGTTTTAACTTCTATGTGTGAGATCACAGGACTCAGTCCTACAGTATCACTTCATTTGCATCATTGGCATCATTGGTTATTGGCAGCCTTGAATATTTGATTGCAGACTCACACATTCATGCATACATACATGTATGCTACCAATAGGTTCTGATTTCTTTGTATCATCATAGTTTAAGCAAGATCATGCTGGATCCAGCACAGATCCTAGATCTTTAAAAAAAGTTCATGTAGCTGCAGTTTAGGAATGGTAAAGCGCCTACTATTAGCACACTGCTTTATTCAGTGGCAGACATATACCTTAGTGTCAGGCTGTGTTCGGTTTCTTTATACGAAGCAAATAAAAAAGCAAAGACCCGACTATCACTGTTTAGCAAAGATCCAGCAGATAGTATGGAGTTCTCCCTTTCTTCTGGCTGAATTTCAGTACAAGCAGTTAACTGCCTTCTGCCTCCAATTCTCCTTTAAAGTTAAGAGATACAGGATATTTTCCGCCTGCTTGTCCTCTAGCTGGTTTGCACTAGATGATGTACATTGTGAGCAGACTGCTATTTCCACCCAGAAGGGGCTGCACTGCACTGTGGATGAGGGATAAGATTTTAAATAGTTGCTTAGAAAATGGTGCTGAAAAGAGCAATAAAAAGGTAAGCTACAATTAAATTTGCCCTCCAGATATTTTCAGAGATCTAAGAAAAAATATTTTTTTCATATATGCTTGGTCAGCTAAAGTGGACAAAATTGAACTCGATACATTCAGAGGAATTAGCCCTGAAAGGGCTGTACATTGCCCAGACTTTAAAGATCTATGCTACTAAAGCACAGATACTACCTGTTCTTTGTCTAAACTGCATCTTCTTCAACAAATACTTTAATCAATCCTGGAATACCAGGTAAAAAAAAAATAAGAAATAAGGGGGATGCTGCGAGATGTAGTTCTGCGTCCTAGCTGAACCGAGCAGTCAGACAAATGCCCTGTTTCAAACTTGCAATGGGTTTGCTAAGATAACTAAAGCAAAGCCTGGGCATTAATTTCGTGGCAGATGAGTATGTGTAACAGAGGTCGGAGACGCATGCGGGTCTGAGCGGGAAGGTCCTGGAGTCCGTCAGCCACAGGGAGGGAGCGATCGTCTGTGGCAGCTGTATTTTCCGACAGGAATTTCCAGAGAAAATGTCATCACCAAGTGCCCCCGTTAGTGTGCTGAACACAACAGTAGAGCTCCCTTGTGGTAAAGGAAAATACGGGCATTGCAGGTCTTCAGCGCCGGGAAGGGAGGGAAGCTGCCTGGATGAGCAGAGGGGGATCAGCTGACAAAGCACCGCTGTGGCTGAGAAAAAGCCAAGCTGGTCTTTGCAGACCCCCTAGACTCACCTTCGTGTGACTGATAAATACTAATACATATTTGCAATACAAGCAAAACAAGCTGGATGGGGGAAATGCTGTTATTCTAGAAGGGACAAAAAGAAACCTTTAACAAGCCTTCAGATTACTTCTAAAATAAGAACAATTTCCATGTTTGGTATTTAGTTATTCTCCAAGGTGATAAAACTGTTTTTAATCTTATGTTGCTCTGAAGCTGCAGACCTTTTTCTCTATCTTTTTCAGGTATGTTTCTTTCTCTCTCTCTCTCTCTTTTCTTTCTTTCTTTTTTTCTCTTTTTTTCTTTTTTTTTTTTTTTTTTTTTTTTGATTGTATATTTAAACTTGGGAAGATTTTCTCTTTGCTTTATAGAGCTTTGAATTTGCACTCTGGATGAATAGCCACTCTGACACATGAACAGGTTAGAAAATGTCCTGTGAAAACACTGCTTGGAAAATACCACATTCTGACCGCAAATCTCACAAAATCAGCCCTAGTTTGAATTTTCAAGGACATTTAAAAATGCTCATATTTCAGGTATTTCACATTATGTTGCATGTATTCCACATACTTTCTAGGATATAGTTAACAAAATGATCCTGAATCTTTCAAATGAATTAACACTTTTCCTTCTTTTTGTGAAAGAGCCTCATTTTTACAAGACAAAAAGATTTATAAATCTCTCTTCTATTTCAGGAAAATATTCACACTAAATAAATGAATCCATGCTTTTAGGACCGGGCTGTAAAACCTCACATTTTCTGTGGGAAGGCAATTTCTTCATCCAAACTCAAAGCCTAAAACATAGAGAGGGGCAGCAACACAACTTCATACATTTGTTTTGCATGTAGGAGAAGAAAAAACACCAATTTCTGAGACCATTCTGAGCTCATCTAGCTGTACTTAATACATCCTTATTAAAGAGGGGCTTTGGTGGTAGGAGGGAGCAGACACAGAGGAACATGAAAATACCTCAGCTCCCATGGTACCAAGGATCAGGGCAGAACCCAGCAGACAACATCTATCATCCAAGGTTGCCTAAATTTGGTTTCCATCCATCTCAAGGCCAAGGGTATAAACTGGGTTGCCTCATTCAGAGCTGTGGCTATCCAGTCCCTACTCACCAGTATAACTTTTCCTAGTGGCTTTTAATAATTGAAAAACAGCAGGAGTTATGTAATGTGGCATATTCTCTTTGAAGCACTTAAAAATGGAGGAGAAAAATAAAGGAGAAGAAAAGGAAACATTTGCTTTAAAAGGATTTTGGTTGTGGGGAAATTTTTGAAAGGAGTTAGGTTCAAAGCATTTGCTTCCTCTTAACATCTGTTGTTCAGCACTAATAATGCTGTGAGTCTGCTTCGACCGAACACCACCGCAGAAAGGGAGAGCAGCCTGCCCCTTCGGCAGCGAGCATGGACCTCCACGCTGCGACGGCAAGAGCCGAGCCTGCCTGCCAGGGCTCGCTGGGGCGCACCGAGCACTGGGAGCAAGCGGGGCAGAGGCGTTCATTTTGTTTGAAGTCCTTGCAAACCCCGCTCCATCCCGTCTCGTACTATGGGAGGTCCAGTATGGCCAGGGAAAGAGAGCCACCTTCCCTACTGCACCCCAGTGCACTGGACATTGAATGATCCTGTCCCCTTCACAGCCACTAAATAGCAGGGGACACTTCTTCACTGTCCTGAGGATCTCCTTCCAACCCAGCCCCATGCTCATGGAGATGTGTTCAGCCTCCTGGAAGATGAAAGCACAAGAGCCTTGCTGCAGCTGGTCTGCGATGCTAAGCTGAAAATTTCCCCCGTAATATCAGATAATTGTCATTCCCTCAGGCCAAGAACGCAGGTTCATGATCTCCCTGCAAAACATGTCCCAGGGCAGTGCAGATCTGCCCCACACAAAAACCTCCCCCAACCCCACGGCAGAGCAAGCAGAGGGACAAGCCAGCCACCTTGTGTGCTGTGTGAGCCTCGAATCTTTTCTTTTCCTTCAGCAGCCTCCTCTATTAAAGTCTTTCCTAAATAATGTATGTAAGAGTTGCCATACTTGAATAACAAATCCACCCCCAGCCTCTTTTGTGTAGTGCAGTACTGGGTGTGAAGTCCTAGCTTGCAGAACAACCGTGCAGCAGGTTTCCGTTGCCAAGCTGCCCTAAGAGGTCCACTACTGGAGCTGGGTATTTCAAGCATGCATTGCTGAGCTCGCGCTGTGAATTTCCAGATGAAAAGCAGAAAGAGTCACAAGTTCTGCAGAGGTAAATTAGCACTAAAATCAGTGCAGGATTTGGAGGATCTGGAGTGAGGCAAGCATAGATCAAGTAATAAGACAACACAAGCACCTTAAAGAGTTTTACAGAACAGGTCAAATTATGCTGTAGAAGAGTCAGAACAAGAGTTATATCTGGGTCAGGATTTTATCTCAGCCCTCCTAAAGTGAGGACTGGAGCACTTAGAAATGTGCCTTCAGATGCAACTCCTCATATTCCCTCGGCAAACAGCCCTAGGCTGAAGTCTCCTGGTGCTCCACAGGCACCGGCTCAGCCGGCACGCTGGCTGCCACCCTCCCTGCGCAAATCCTCCAGTTCCTCTCCGCAATGAGCATCATCCAGCGCCTGTTTGCCTGACTCCTTCTGCCTGAAGAGGATGATTGAAAATCTGAGCTCCCTTTCTACCGTTCAGGCTTGTGTCAGCTCCCGTGAGTCACCTGGTGCAGTCTTGGTTCCCTTCGGGTTTGGGCCACTTTCTAATTTCTCTCCGCCGTACTGTAAAGAGGCACCATCCAGAGCCTACGTTTGAAAATGGATTTAATCCAGTCTTAATCCACTCTTCCCTTTCTTGGCTGTGCAGTATGATCTTATTCTCTGCTTCTTAAGCATAGAATTTGAGCCCTATCATATGTTTACTTAAATGAAGGGACAGCTCTTACATGTTATTCAGCCTTTCTTCTATTCCATTCTGCTTTCCAGGACAAAGCAGACTTCACTGCAAACGTCAGATTGTGCAGGAGAAAAATTGCTGCATTTGTTGAGTAGATTTTCCAGTAGACACCCTATTTAGCTTTTACAGCTCTCGGTCCTGTCTGAAGACAGTCGTCCATCAGACAGACCTGCCTCACAGGCTGTCATCACACTGAAAAAAAAGGCTTAAGAGGAGAGTTTCTGGGCAACAAATCAAGCTTGTGGCACTACCTGAGTTCCTCGTCTCCTGCCAGACTGTGTTAAATACATCTCAGAACAGAGATCCTGAACTGTTGTGTGGTAAAATATCCCTTTCCGTGATTATCTCAGCATTCAGCCACTGTCTCATTTAACCCCCAGGACAGATTACAGCATGTGAAGGGCAGAAGCATGTTACAGAAAATAGGATTCTAAACTTGAAATGAGTTTTAATGCTTGTTCTCAGGACTGCTTGTCTTCTTCTTTAGATGTTTACCACAGTCTACATATGCTAATATAAGATTTAGCTTTTAAATCTGGAAACAGCTATTTCTTAAAGAAATAAATAAACAACAAGCAATTCACTGGCACAGAATCCATTTTTCTTAGTTTTTGAAAAGCCCCTAGAGAGTCATGGACATTGCAATCCGAGTAAGAGAAAATAAACAGAATAATATGAAAGATCGTTCAAACTAAAATAAGGGATGCACAAAACATCTTGTTAAGAAAGTTTAAGGAACTTCAGCATATAAGTGTACAAACAAGGAAAGTGAAAACATAGACTGAAATTCTGAATACAATCCTGCCCATGCAACCTCTTTGCGGTAACTGAAAACATGTGTGACCCTTCATGTTATCTTCACCTGAAAGTTAGTGCAGAGAAGGAGATACTGCTCTGCGTTGGAGGCAAAATAACAAGCATTGACAGGCTGCTGGACAAGCACCCGTACCCCTCACAGGGTGAAATCCCACCTTCGGCATCCGTGCTGCCTGCGTGCCTGCCTGGTGCTCCTGCGAGCACCGCTCTGGCCTGGGCGGGAGCGGAGGACTAGCTGGGCGAAAGGAAGCTGCAGCAGCTTGGGCACAGAGACACCAGAGCCGGTCTCCAGCATCCTGGCTGGCACCTTCTCCTCTTTCTCACCCACTTGCTGTAAGAACATGGCTAAAAGGATAAGAGAAGATAAAAATCAGATGATGGATAATAAAATAGGGAAGGAAAATAGCGATTTTTCTGTGGGCAGTGGGACATACCTTCCACAGAGTTTGAATTTTCCCTTTTCCAGGAAAACTGGCAAGAATCTTTTGTGGTAGCAAGCTGGTATTTTGAACCCAAGGAAGAGCTTCGCTCACAGTTTCTCAGTATTCGTGCCCATGTTTAAATATCGTTAATTCCAGTGGATTGGTTTAGTATCAGGTGCTAGTTGTAACTGCAGCACTTTTAAAGCCAATTGAGCTATGACAATTTATATGTAATTCGCTGTGACTGCACAAAACATTGGTGAAAGATGGAGATGCAGTATGCACTAATAAATTATGCTTTTGGAACAAATATTTCAAAGGGGTACTTGCTTTTCCCGTTCATTTCTTCCTTCACTGGAGCTTGACATTAAACTGAAATTATTTCCTCTCATTTAGAGAGCAATATATCTGAACACAATAAAATGCACATCAGCTTTATTATTATCTAACAGAGAAAACAGTGGTTAACTGACAGCAGAATGAAGAGGGATAAAACAATGACATTATTAGTGGCTGCTTCGCAGATGGGGCAGTGCTTCGTAACCGAGAGTCCATTACAGGGGATTTCTCAGATGCTAAGAAGGTTAAATGGCTGAGCGACTTAGCCAAAAGCGATTGCTTTTCTGATCCCAGGTCACTCATGTTACAGAAACATTATCTTATTACTTTCAAAATCACTTTTTTTAATTACGATTTGACTCTTCTGTAAGGTACCATGCCGGCCCTCTGAAGCCTGTCAGCTCTACCCGACATGTGTAAAGTTATTGGCAGCTCCACGCGCCAGCACCGGGAGGACGGCAAGGCACAACCAAACTCGAGGCAGCGCCTGGCAGCGTATGGAGCAGGGAGAGGCTGCAGGTTTCATGCTTCACCCCTGTCACTCAGGAGCAGGGTGACCATTTTGGTAGCCATCACAGCCTTGCTTGGCTACCCGTGGCCATGGGGGTCTGGCCGGAATGGGACTTGGCCGTTCACTTCAGCCGATGGCAAACACTTTTCTTGGCAAAGTACGAGTTCCTCTATGGGTAAACAAACAGATCCTATCGCTCTGGCTAAGAGGAAATATTCCTCCTTTCATGGCGGTGAGGCCGGTGCGAGGGTGGCTGGTAGCAGAGGGAAATGCTGTGCATGCTGGAAAGGAGCGAGGGAATGTGGCGTGAAGGAACATGAAGGCTCGGCTCGTCCTCTCCTTCCTTTCCCTTCTCTCTGTTTGAGACTGCAGCTATTTCATTATCCTGTTTTCTTTTTTAAAAAATTGTTGTTTGTCCAAGCTTTCCAGTAGCTTTGGGGGAAAATAAGGAGGCCAATATTAGCCGTTAGTCCAGGCAGAGAGGAGCTAGTTATTAGCGGTGGGCCCAGGAGAACAGGCTTAGAGCAGATGAAGATATAAAACAGCCAGGTAACTCCCAGCCCTGGCATGCTGCTGAGTGCTAAGAACTAGGAGTTGTCAAGTGTGGGTAATTTTGTTAGGTTTTGCAGCTATACAACTATGCTATTGATGGCTTTAAGGGATATGTTTGAGATTGAAGTCCTTACTAGCTATGGAAGCAGAAAAATATCTTTTGGGTGTCTGAAGAAGAAATCCTGCATGGTAGGGACAGGCCTCTATGTGAGGTTTACGTGTGACATGTGGCAGCTGAGCAGATGCTCCAGGCTTTTGTTCCTCTCTCTCTCCAGAACTTTCACAGTGGAGAAATTGGCCAGGAAGAAAATGAGAACATCAGAAAAATAAAATAAATCCCTTTAGGAATGAGAGACAAAAGGACGAAGGTTCTGGACCTTCTGAGATGCTCCAGAAAATGAAAAGTGTATCCTGATGCATTTCTGGGTTCTCTCAAATTGACATCCTCAAGCTAAGCAACTCCTGTCTTTCTTTCTTCATATCAGTTCCATCATGAGTTCTGGAGACTTGAAATGGAAATGAATGTGGGTAAAGGAACTCCACATTTGTCTGTCTTTCAGTTCCGGTAATAAAAATTAGCCTTTGATCCTATAAGCATCCTGCAAGATGTACTATTCATTACTTTAGCATGCCAGTAAAACCAAATAATGAAACTGCCACATTCTTGCTGTCTCTCAATTCGTGTAATGCAAGAATTTTAATGGATCCTATTCCATTAGGCTCAGATAAATATCAGCAATTTAGTTGCTTTCCTAGAGCTTGGATTTGGAAGTTTGACTTGAGCCTTAAGAAAACAGAATCACTGTAAGGGATTTTTTTTCAGCCAGTTTAAAAAAAAAAATCTATGATGCCTAAAGGCATAAAAAGAATTTAAACAATTCTTCCTTCCTCCCCATCTTTTTGATACTTCAGAAAAGCCAAATCTAATTGGAATACAGAGCTGGAATATAGCTTGCTTTCATTTCAGACAACTTTGTACTGTCTTTATCAGCAAAACTACCCTTTAGAGAAACTAGAAACATACAGAGGATATATACATATATATATGTATATATATATATATATACTTTTTTTTTTTTTTTTGCTGTTAACACCACACATTATATAAATGAGCAATGTTTTGCAAGAGTACCAAATCCTGCAGAGTTGTAGCAGTTCCTGCTTCAAAGCTGGCATATGTGATGCCTGGAGCTAGACCACAGAAATTCTCTTTAAGGTGGGCTGGAGATACAACATGGATAGATTCCTAGTACAAGAGAAAATCGATGAGAATTCTAATAATGCCCAGTAACAGCCTTGTGGGGATTTTTGGGGCTGGTATTTTTCCCGTAGTCTTCTGTTTATGGAAGCATTCCTGAGCTAGGTTTGTGTGTCATGGCCCAGGGCAGCAACTCGGCTGTGTTGATCCTTGCTGCCAGTTCCACCCGATGGATGGGTGACCATCCCCTCTTCTCTTCAAATTTGCCAGATCCCTTTTGCCTCTCCCTCACCTTTTGCCTCACAGTGAATTGAAGATGCATGAAAAGCCAGCTGCTCGTTTTCCTTTTTACTTTTGTTGTTTAAGTCCTCTCAAAATGTGTCAGCTTTAATAGGAAAGACTTCTGATTTCATTTCCTGGATGGCAATGCTGGAATTACTCTGGGCACACAAACTCAGCTAAACTCACGCATGGCAGCAAACAATTAGCAATATCTTCCCTTTTGGACACTGTTGTTTCTTTTTAGTAAAAACTGAAAATGAATCCAAACCAAACCTCTCCATTTTTCACATTGCTTAAAAATAAACCCTTAACATTGGTGGGGGGCAATAACCCGACTTCATGGCTAATGCAGTGGGGCTAGCAGTAGAAGATCCTGGGTTCCCAACTCCCACCCTCACCTCTGTTTCCTACTTGGAAGTAACTTTTTCATTAAATGATATGGGTTGTATTCCTGTTCCCTACCGGGGTGCTTGCAGAGACCTGTCCAGCTGAAAGGAGCATTTCAGATTCTTACAGTCCAGAGTCAACAGATGAAGGTAGTTACAAAACCTAATTTATTAAATCTTACACCAGTCTGAATGACTGAGAATGTCTCCTAACTATCTTCATTGACCACACTGGGTAGGTCTGGCTGAGCATCAGTTGTTGCTCTCTCGAACTGGGACCTTGTGGCCGCAGTTGGAATTTGCCTTTGCCTTGTGTTTCACTGTCCCTCTGTGCAGAAGGACTGATAAGCCCTCACAGAGGAGCTGTAAAGATTCATTAACAGAACAAATTGTACCAGGTTGAAGAGCAGGTGGAAACAGAGGCTACAAGTCTGCCAACCCTGCTCGCTCTGAGTGATATTGTGCTTTGCTAATCACGCCATGCAAATCAGAAAGGAAATGTTACGGCAATGGCAGCTCTGCCTGAGAGCATTTCAGTTAGCCAGGTCAGGGAAAGAGGCGGTGGCAGATGGAGAAAAAAGCCTGATCATTCATGAAGCAACAGCATATGCGGTGAAAGCAGGAGCTGTACAAAGCGTGTTGCTCCGGAGCAAGTCTGGATTACACTGGCATCTGAATTTTGTGTTTGCAGGAGAAAACCCAGCCACAGCCCATGAGTGAATGCTCCAACAATTTGAGATGTTCCTGCCTGTATTTCTATAGTCTGAACTTCTTACTTAGTGGTGCAGCAAAGTGTCTTGAGGAGAAGTGCAGGAATAGGAGGACAAAACTGAATGCTCTTAAGATAGGAAGCCCTTTTAGAGCAATTCTGTTAAAGAGGCTTCAAGTATTTGAATTGTTGCTTTTAGGTGAAATACTACTGCTTACTCCCTTGCCACCTAGCACAGGACTGCTCCTTCCCATAGGACGTGTTAGTAAAGAAAGAGACGAGCACACAAAAAGAGAGTTTGGGGGTCACTCAAGAGCACCATTCACCAAGAGGTCACTGGTATAGCTGAACATCCTTCCCCAGACAGGAAACCTTTTGAGCCCTGATCTTGGGCTATTTCTAATCACATTTGAAAAATATCTTAATTCATTTCTTTTCAACTACTCATGCAATGAAGCGTATCTGCTGCAAGAGTATTTTTCATCTTTTCTAAGTGAGCTGGTTCCAGAAGCTCCGAAACTGCGGAAGTTGAGCATTTTTTTTCCCTGTTGGAATCATAAAATTCACAGTACAGCAGAAGGACAACCAGTGCCTGCCACCAGCAGAACTATGTGCCCTTTCTCTGAAGCATAGTAACCACTGAGCTTCTCATCACAACAACCATAAATTTTAATGTGGGAAAAGTAACTTCCTTTTTCTCATGTTCACTTACGCTGAGCTGACTTTATTGTTCTGACTGACACTTTAAATTTTTGTAGACTTGCCTGAGGCTTGTATCAATGTAGAAAAATCTTTATCCAAATGGTTGAAATTTGGGGAAGCAGTAAGCAACTGAAAATAGGATCTTCTAAGGGAAACATCAGACAGTGTTAAGGTAGTCTGGTATTTCATCAGAATCACATTGTGCTCATCAGCTGGTGAACCATGCTTGCGGAAGTCTAGTTTGTGTTCTTATATCTGCCAGCATAAATCTAAAGTAAATCCGATGGAATAAATTATATTACTGTGGATTTACTCAGCTGTAATAGATCAACATTTGTCCCTGAGTGACTCCAAAATTTTCCTATGTGCACAGTCTCTTCCCTGAGAATGTATACTTATGGGAAGGAATGTTTCTTGCGTTAGGCAGGAAATAGGGAAAGCAACCAATTGCATTTTGCTTCATGGGAGAATTTCAAGTACTTAAAGTGCACAACTGCTCTAAAACAGCCTCCTGTCTCAAACGCATGCAGACGTGTAACCATTCCCCCACATGAAAAATGGTGAGAAATCTCAAACTGTGAAATAGGACATCCTCAAAGCTCAAAGGGATTCATACCTTTGTATTTCTTCTCTGGAGACAGCATTGTCAGGTTAATCCAGAAGGAGATCAGTTGTCCAATTTCTTGCAAGCATATATACCCTGTTTTCTGCATGCTTCATCACATATCAGAAGTGAAGTAGCTGCTCATCTGGCGCTGTCTCTTTCCCTAAACTTGCTGATTAGAAAGTGCTCCTGGGCAGAGCTGAGATTGCTCGAGCATTGTTTCTAATCTTGTTGTTCCAAATTACACAGATACTCAAGTTAACTAGATGCAGTCTGTGCAGATCCCACAGGGCAGAGCTGCTCTGAACTCTCGCAGTGGAGTAAGAGAGAGACGATAAAGCTGTAGCGTGCTCTATCTCGACTGCGTCGCTGCGGGATCCAGCTCCCACCTGCTGCATGTGACAATGAACACAAAAAAATAGCAAAATTGTTTATAGCTTGGCATTTTCCCTTGAGTGGACTGAGGGGTTTTTTATTTATTTATTTAACTCATAGTTTTCTGGCGAATTTCACAATTTTATGGAACTGTATTTCAGGTGACTCCTCAATTCTTTGCAATGATTCTTCTTTCTAGGTGCTGGGTAACTTTTGCAATCAGAAAATTTCTAGTAAAGGAAATCATTCTCACCAGGGTGAGTTGATGAGGAACTGCAAGCTCAACTGAATAAGAAATGAGCCCCAAGCTGCCAATATATAAAAGCAGTATCATACCTGACCCAGAAACAGCTGGGAACTAGGTGTGGAATCATAATCAATTTTCTCCATGCAAGCACTCCCATAGCCCTGGTCCTGTTCCCTAGTTCACATGTAACAGCCAAGTGGAGATAGACATGCAATTTTGTGATTACCTTTGTGTTCACAGGGATGACAGAAAACCATTAGAGACATCCAAGAATCCACTATGCTTGTCTTTCACCTCACAGCTAGCTTTGCATTGATTAGGAGGGATGTTTGGATTTCATTTCAGGGCTTCACAGTATCAACTCTATTCTGCCCAGATCAGAATTCAGATTCATGAAGCCTGCATGTTTAATCCCAAATCTTTTCTGAAATTAGAGCAGTAGTCCAGAGAGTGACTATGATGAGATAAAAAAATATCTTCATTTATACTTCATGTTCTTCAGCTTTAGCTGAAGGTTGATGTCCATGTCTAGACATTCAGCTCTTCCTGCTGTGTTAAATCTTGTTTTTTATTAGAAAATTATTCCTTTTCTGGTTCTAGGCTCACAAAACAGAATTACTACTGGGCAGCTCAGATCAGAGAAAAGTCAGAGACTGGCCAGTTAAAAGTAAGATTTTATGGCAGTATGTTTTCTCTTTTAATAACAAAAATATTATTTGCTCAGTTCTTCTCCATCCTCCTTGAAAGGAAATACTTTACTGCAAGGCTCTGACTGCAGTTATCCATCACATGGGAGTCCAATAGTAGAGAACAGCACTTACAGCATGAAAAATGCATTCTCTGTGTATCAAACCAAAAAAAGCATGCCTCTTGGCAGCGTTCATGGCCTAATTTTTGGCTGCAGACTGAACAAAATCAAAGCTTCCAGTGAAATTTTACCTTCAGCTCCTGAGCTGCAGGCAGAGCGATAACACAGGGAAGCGATTCAGGCAGCCCTTGAGGATCCCGCCCGGCCGGTGTCCCCTCCATCCTGCTGGGCAGATGGTGCAATGGGCGACATTCACCCAGGGCTTGCTGTCCAGCTGCAGTCAGATTCGGATGACACATTTATTATGTGTTTTTAAAAATTCCAGTCTTCACTATTAGTTTCTCTGTCTGTGGGACTTGACTGGTGACCAGTTGCCTCCTGAAAACATAGAGTTTTCCTAAAGTAAAAACACTCCTGGCCAGCCTGGGATCTCTTCGCTCATGCAGACAAGCAGTTGCTGGCCCAGGCAGTCTGATTCCTGCTAGGGGAAAGGCTCACAGCAGCAATTCCTCACCACTGCCGGAAAGCTGCCCCTTGGCTCTGCTGGTCCAGAGCACCACCGAAACACAGAGCGACTGCTTTTGCAAAACCCACATTGTCATTTTTCACCTATAAGCTATCAGCTGCATGGGTGGAAATGTCTCCAGCTACTCGAAACGCAGCAGTCAGGATGAGCTGACCTTGCACTCAGAAGCTGCAAGTCAAGGAACTTTTGTAAGCAATTCATTTTTCTACAGGAGAGGCTATTTTCGGGAAGGAGGGACAAGTTGCAAAAGGGGAGCAGAGGTGGTTTGCTGCGCCAGCGTGGGGCACAGTGTGATGGTTGTGATAAGGGTGAACAAATCTAAGGGCAGATGTCTCCCAAATCCACCCACACCCAGGAAGTACTGTGATAAGAGCTAAGGCTCCTTTGAGAATGACAAAAAACAGTGACAAGAAAGCAACAGCAAACCTCCTTCTATACGTCCCCCCCCACCTCAGCTTCCAGCTGAGAAAGCCATGTGATAGATTTGAATGAACTGAAATTTAAAGTTTAAAATGACATTACACCCTGCATCTGCTGCAACAAACAGCAATTGCCTTCCCCGATATCTCAAGTAAGGGAGTGTATATTCATCATCGGATCATTAAATAACAATCATAGAAATCCTAATATCTAAGTACATCTTAGCACTACAAATATCTCCAAATCTGTCTGCAGTGTATTTAGGTCTGTATATCATGAGGCCTACTCGTTAGCTGATTTTTCCCGCACGGCTCCTTTTTTCGTGGGCAGTATATACTTGCTTGATAAGCCGTGCTGTAATTGTGCGCCGTTTTAGACTGCGAGCTGTAGCTCACGTATGCCTAGGAGAAAACTTCAAGACTGAGAAACTATTATGCAGTATTGCATGTCATTCTTTTACTTTCCTTAGAAAAAGAATGTAAGGAGGCTTTTGATTAAATTAACTGTTGAGACACTTGCAGTCTGTTTAGTTTGTGTGTGCTTGAGTTATGGATATAGCTAAATACCTATTTGCTGCTATCAAAGGAAGCAATAATAAAAAAAATGCTGAATTTCCCAGTTTCAGTCAGTCGAGCAGGGAGGGAGGAAAGACAATAATACGCACAAAATAAGGGAGTTCCTTGCCATAAATCAGACGTTCTGCCCGAGGAAGGGAAATCCTCACTTCAAAGCTCAGGAAGAGCTTCTCAGAAATGAAGCACTTGGTCTCTCTTCCTGACTTGATCCTCCTGCTCCACAGCTCCGTGTCTCCAGGTTTGTCCCGCTCTGCCCAGAACCACGCAGCATTTCTGTCACAGGGCACCCACAGGTGGGCCTGAGCGAGCTGGGCCCTTCTTTATCTACAAAATGTATCTTATTTTAAAAGATTACATAGAACACATAGGAAAGCAGTATTCAGGAATGATCTTCTGTCAGCCATGAGCAAGAGAAAGCCAAAAAATAAATACCAACAGATGCACAACTGTGAAGAGAAATTGCATCTTAAGGAAAAGGGCATTTTCTCCTCGGCCTTCTCAGCCCACACATCCCTCTCTGCAACCATTCAACAGCGCTGTAAACCCCAGAGGCTTTTACTGGTGACTATTTCCTTTATTTAATTTAAAGTGCAGCAAGCAAATAGGGCTGGAAAGGAATCACCAGTCATTTTGGAAAAGAAAGTGACTGAAATATTGAACGCTCCATTGATTGCAGCCTGTGGCATATAAAGTGTTTCTTTCATTGTCTTTTTTGCAGAGCAGCAATGCATGCGCACTGCAAAATAGTCCACAACATTATCTTTCGGCAGGGCCTTGGTCTGGTTCCTTGCTTGCATCGCTTTAGGTCGGCCCAGTTTCAGTGTGGTTACTCCTAGTTTACATCAAAGCCATGAGAGGTGGGAATCCTACCCTTGGTTGATGGGTTTTTTTTCCTAAGTGTCGAGATTGATAGCTATAGTTTATATTCCATTTGCTTTTATCATGCAGTCTGCTCTTTCCATAAATCAGATGTGTAAGATATGAGTGTATGTGTGTTAGAGCTGAATAAGACTGAAAATAAAACCAATTCCTGAAAATATTTTTTGATACAGGAAAATTCTCGGCCATGTTTGAGGAGCAGACTTTCGGGGGTTAAGCATGCTATAATTGTCAAATGATAGGAGCTCATCAGCTCTTTAGCTCTTTCTTGGAGATGACTGTGGCTGTGACTCTCCCCGTACAGCTTCAAGACGCGCAGCAGTCACAGCCGGGCTGTGTGCATGGAGAGCCCAAGAAATGCGCTTGCTGGAATGCTGTGTCTGCGTGTGCACGCGTACGGGGTCAGGGAGAGGACAGCAGTAAAGTTTAGATTAAGACCTAAAAAGCTTTCTTTGTATCTTGAAGAGCTAAGTTAAAGACAGGACCTTGCGCTGTTACGGTATTAGAAAATGTTCGCTGCGTCAGTTTAAATCATGTTCCTGCAGTTTGCTTTATCCAGGTAGATAGGGGAACAAGAGGCAGCATGGAGAAAACATGGGGGAATGATGAGGAGGGAGAAGGGAGGAAATTGTTCCTGCTGAAAGGCAGCAAGATGGACACAGGCAACAGGAATTGATGCTAATCATTACAGTGTAAAAAGCTTTCTTACTTGGAAAATGCTGGTGTTCTTTAAGCTGTATGCTTGCAAATTATTATGCTTGCTAGAAAATGAGTTCAGAATGTGGCAAATAAATCTGTAAAAATATGAAAATTGATTCACTTTAAGTACTACAAAATATATACTTGCTTGAAATGTGATTTTTTTTTCTCCAGAGTAATTGCCCGCTGTTTGAAAGCAGCCATTTTCAGGGGGCTCCTCTTCACTGTTGTCCCACTTATATTCGAATGGACTTTAATGGATCCAAGGATTTCAGGTTCAGGCATGATGTCAATAGGTTAAAGGAAGCTGCTGGAGCAGAGTCAGTTCAGCAGAAAACACAGAGTAGTATCAAAGTCTAATACAATTATAGAAGAGCACAGTAACCTGAAATTGGATGGTACAATTTACATCTTCAGAATCATTATACAAATAGTTATAAAATCCTTAGAAAACTAGAAAGTGAAAAAATAGATAACAGCATTTTTCAAAAGGCTTTTTCTTAAATTTAAAACACCTTTTAATGAACAATTTCAAAGCATACGCTGCTTTTACAGTTTTCTGAATATTTCCTCTTTCAGGTGCACACACTCACAAACACACACATCATAACCTGTTATCGATGTCTAATTGACTATGCTTTCTTAAATGGCGACTGCTACAGGAGCTCTTGTAAGTCTCCGTCTCCTTCCCATGTGTCACTACCGAAACACTCTCCTGGGCACAAGGTCATGTATGAAGGATTCCTAACATTAAAGATCTATCAGTCCTGACGGGTTTGTCCTTTCAGTGCAGACAATACAGTCTTGATTCATCTTCTGTAGCTTCTTTTTGTGGCAGAAATAGATACTTTACATTGATCTCTTTTTCATACACTCTTTGCATTTACTAATTAAGAATAAAATGCATGTGTATATATGTGTATATGTATGTGCACATACACATAAAAGTAAAATTGCTGGTTTTAACACAGAATTGCATTTAAGTGATTAGGAAAAGTAGCACTATCGGGAACTCCTTTATTTGTAAAGAAAGAGAATAAAAATCAACTTAGGAAAATGCCTTGGTGCCTGAATCCATAATTCTCCATCTCTAAAATTCAAACAAACTTTGCTACTTTAGTTCAGGTTAGTGAAATGTTTGAGTTCTCTGCTCACATCAATGGAAGGAGGATCGAGAAAGCAAATATTTCTTTCATTCTGTGTCTTCTTTCAGGATTTCAGAATGTTTCATTTTCTTAGAAAAAATGTGAAATTTATAGTAATTTAATCAGCTGAAAAGCAAAGAATGGGAGCAGGAGAAAAGTCTGGGAAAATCTAATTGTTCAATACAAGTCACATCAGAACATTTAATTTTATTTTCAGTTTTTAACTTTCTCTGTATTTTCACACTAAAGAGCTGATCTGAGTTAAAAAATCTAAAATTGCAAAATGAAAAGTTAAGTAAATTAAAGATTTTCATGTTGAAAATGTCAGAACATCCTCTACTGATTTGCAGGCAACTCTTTTTCATCCTTCTTTTTTTCACTAGTTAAAATAGCCCCCAGTTCCAGTTTTGTTGGATTGGAGCTATTCAACCAGGAAAAAAGGCCAACTAATTTTAAGCGGAGCTATGTAGATAACGATACAGAAGATGCGAGAGAAGCGAATGCATGAGCTATTTGGAGCAAAGCACAGTTCAAGTTGAAATTGGCTGCACAAGTCCCCTACCCCAGACACAGGGCAATGCCGAACGAGGCGCAGGGTGTCTCTGTGATTCCCGTGTTGCCTTCCTGAGTTAAGACAGCCAGATGTCTCATTTGAAGGGACAGGAAAAAAAAAGCAATGCAGTTGACTCCCATCACGTTGTTGCAGTATGAAACCTGGAGCCCGAGTTTGATACTGCTGCTCCACTTGACATGAAATAGTCACCGCACCCCTGCCAACGCCAGCCGCCATCTGGGACGCTGGCAGGCTGCGAGAAAACACCTTTGCCGGAGAACTGACCAAAATGTCCCTTCTTAAAAGGGGCAAGAACAGCCCGACAGAACCTAAAAGGGAAACATATCAAAATGGAAAAGCAATGGCCATCAGAATAGCAAAACCCTCTATTACTACCCACTAGTTTTTTTCCCAGAAATAGGATAAAAGCAGACATTGCAAAAAAAGTGCTTTTTTTTCACATTTCCTTCTGGCCATGAGCGTAAAGATCATCAACACATTACTAACTAAAGTAGACTTGATTTATGCATTTGGCCTCAAACCTGCGTTTGTAGACGCACGCTTCCAGGGGCGCTTTGAAAATGCTTCTGCCCGGCTGGGAGGAGCCGCGGATCTAGAAGTCCGCGTCTCTGGAGATCCAGTTCCGCTGGGCGGCAGGGCCGCTGCGGGACGGACGCCCCCAGGCGCACCCCGGTTTTGCGATGCCGTGACGCAGCCACCCTTTCGGCAGGGAAGCCTGGATTGCCGCCGCTCCGTTTGCTACGAGGTGATATAATACCTACCAGATCCAAGGCTCACTGCCAGAGTCCAGTTCTCTGCTCAGCCCTCCTCAACTGTAACATAACAGCGCAAGAACATTTGACATTATGTGCTTTAATCTTTTAAAAATTATAAAATAGATGCCATTGTTTTCCTTATAATTTAAGGTACGTTGTGCAGCCACACAAATGGTATGTCTAGGAACATATTCTAATACCATTATACTAAACAACCAAGTATTTACTGGAAGGACATGTTTCTTAAGACACAGATCACAAATGTTTTTTAAGAGTTCAGTCAGATTTAGGGGCTCAGTAATTCTCAAAACTATCAATCTGAAAGAATCCAGGACTGGCTCCCAATAACTATGTTACTAAAGCTGTACATCAGAAAAAGCATTTGCTCTTTCATCCATTAGCTTTTGTACGCTTTGTTGAGTCAGATATCCAAATCAGCATTAAATGTTTGTCAAGAGAATGGAGAAATGTATTCAGATTTAATCTAGTGATTATGGTTCACTTGTTGCAAATATCTCTTTCATCGAAGCCATTGGGCTAAATATTAACCTCTTCCACCTACAAGTAAACAAATACCTTCAGTCACGAGGAAGCAATGCAGAAAAAAGGTCACACGGGTCATTTGTGGGCACATCTGAAACGCAGCCTGCCAGGCTCGTGTCCTGGCAAGGGCGGCAGGAGCTGCCTGGCCCCCACGGGGCTGGCAGGTAACCAGCCCCGATCGTAGCGGTGACGCCTCGGCGTCCCGGTGCTGTGCTGTTCCCGAGTGGCTGTGGCTCTCCTTGGCTGCATAACACAACACATCGCAGGGAAAATGTTCCTGGGGAAGTATTTCATCAAAGTGGTTGTTATCCTCCTCCCCTGCCCCAAAAAAGTCGTTACCGCACACGAGCTCGTGCTGCTCTGATCTTCCAAAGCACCAGAGAGGCAGCTGCTGCCTGTCAACGCGGAGCAGTAAGTGCTCCTTGTGTTTCGCTGGTGGGGAAGGAGCCTTCCCAGGTCGCTGCGGCCAAACCTCTCTGCTGCCAGCAGCACTGGATTCCCACGCAGGTCTGGTTTCAGGTAGCCAAGGAGCAGGCGCAGAACAGGTAATACCAGCTTCAGAGGAGCAAATTCAGGCTGGACATGCATAAATAGAGAGGCTGTTACCAGGTACATGCTAGTGTGCCCCGCAGTCAGCTCTGAGACCGTTCTCCGAACGTTGCAACAGGTAAGAGCAGCGTTTCTGGGTACTAGCAGCGGGAAGGTGACTCTCGGCTGTGCTGCAGGGGGAAGGATTTTGATTTGAACTTTCTCCCAAGCAAGGAATTATCAAGGCCAACGAAGCCAAACAGAGTGATCGCATGGCTCTGGCAGTGGGGGGAAGAAAAACGAGAGGGGGTAGATAAAGAGGCTTGAGGTAGGAAGGCTGGGAAATCAGTAAGTAAGCGGGGTACGCCAGCGAGCGAGGATGAAGGCAAACTCTCACTGTTCTAAAATGTGTGCGAGGGGAAGGAGCCAGGAAAGAAAAAATAGTCTAAATAGAACAGGGAGAAAACAATAAAATAAACTCAGAGAAGTGAGTATCTCTCCTGCCCTGCCTCTAGGAGGGTGCCTCTCCCACTGAAGGGAAGGGCTCGGATCAGCCCGTGGAGCAAGACGTCTAACACCTCCCCAAGGACCTCACCAACCCGAAACTCGGGTCCATCTGTGAGGATGAAGGTCCTGGGATGGCCTCTTGTCACACTAAAGTGTAATGACCATTTTTTAGATTACAAATCATCCTCATATAAACCAGTATTAAAACAGTAGATTGCTTTATGTGAGCTCCTTAAATCATATTCTGCCATTATATCCGAGTGCTGCAAGTTTTGAGAATAAAAGCTCTGGAAGATAGATGCGTTTGACTAAGCAACCAGCAACCATAGAACTTTGTCTTTGGCTCATACATATATTTTTTAAGTAAAATAATTCCTCATAGTTACAGAAAATATCAGGCATCAGCATACTGCAAGGAAATTTTATCCAAGGAGCTAAGAAAGATCAGAGGTGGTCATGATTCCCTTTCTGCCCTCAGATCTGCCGCATTTACTGACCAAGGAAACTGTGTGCCAACTTCTTCCTGTTAGCACTGAACGAGGGTGAGCTGGACGTCGCTGCAGCTCATGCACCAAATTAAATCCCAATTGCTAAATCTGTCATGCTGTTAATGTTGAGGCAGAAGTGATCGATTCTTTTTTTTTTTCTCCTTAATTTCAAAATGAATCAGTTAACAAAGACAAAAAAATACAGGGCTGCTGTTAACAGAATGACACTGCTGAACTTCAGCTAAGGCCTCACCATCTTAGCACTCCTGAAATGAATCATTTTGTTCTGAAAAATAGAGACTAGCCATGGGACTGCACCAGGCTTCAAAAAGTATCACATAGCTTAGGGAAAACAAAGAGAAAAAAAAAACAGCAATAAAAACATCTATAAGCAAAGTTTACTGTTCTGTTACATCAGGGCACAATCACTGATTCTGAGAATGAGAGTCACCAGTAAATCTGGTTTTGTGCATTTTAAATAGTCACATTAAAGGCAACTGTGTTATCCCAAACTCTGTGATTACTGCTTTGAAATCCTGGTTCAGAGCAAGGGCTGAGAGCGCTGTCTGTACAGAGGACTTTCTCCTGCTTTTAATAAAAATTCCCATCTGTCTCACTGGTATGATCCCAAATATGTGCAAATGGAAAAACAAGAACACATCCTTGCCATTAACACAATCAATACCACTGCTAAAAAAGAGTGTGTATTTAATAAATGAAATGTAGATTGTTTTATTTGACCTTCTGTTCACAAAATAATTTTATTATATGTATGAAAGCAGCATACAAGCAATAAAATTATGAAAACATTCACAATACATACACAGACCTGATGCAGGATGTATATAGTTCGTTAGAATTTAAATTTTTTTTTCTCCTCAGTTCTCTTTTCCTGACAACACATTTTTTGATATACGTTATGAAAAGTTTTTCCAAAGGGCACTGGCTCCCATTCAGAAAACAAATAGCTTTCTTTGAATGTTGCTGAATATTAACACCTAATGTTCCTGTTGCTACGGTTCACTGATCGCTTTTGGCATTACAAAGGGAAAGCAGCAGGGAAGGACAATGGAAAAGTAGCAGTTTTTGAATTAAACATCAGCAACTTTTTTTGGAGCTCACAGGATGGTTTTGAGGTGAGGACTGCAGTTCCATCCATGTTTGAAAATGTCTTAATCCAAAATGGGAATGAGGCACTATTCCTTAATGAATGGACTATGGACATGTTAATTACTAAAATGTAACGTCCTCCTAGTTTCCAAAGCAAAGCACCGAGTACCTCACTTTTTATCTCTGACTGTGATACGGTAGTAGACAGACAGCATGATCTTTGACTCCTGGTGTTACTGCAGTAATACAGATGATAATGAAATTTGCCATGTTTACCACCATTATAATCAATTGTGTTTGTTCAGAAAAGATATCCAAGACTTGAAATAAGAAAAGTCTGAGAAAGCTGTTTATCTTACATAAATACAAAACATTATATACTAATAATATACTAATACTTTTCTTCTCAAATTGGATCCTTCTTAAGGTTGTAGTCATATTTATAGATCCACAAACTTGACATTCTAGCAAAGTCTTTGTAACATTAAACTTTTTAAAAATAAATAGCAGCAATTTCATTTATTTCTGTAAGGGAAGAGAATTCACAACTCAGTCAACCCTGGTCCTATCTTTTGAAAGAAATCTTACCCAAAAAAAAAAAGAAAAAAAAAGAATTCCACACAGCATCAGCTTTGTTGATTCCTTCATTTCTTGCTAAGCTTCTTAATTTCCCTTAATACTCCCCCACTGCCTCTCCAGACTAGTAGAGCTTTTAATAAAGTGCTGACTGGTCGACTGGTCAAAATGCAGTTATGACACTCCAAAAATATCCCATTATTTAGACATCTTAAATAACATAAATAAAGCTAGATCTGTTGTAACATATGAAAAATATCAATTTAAACAATAAATAAATAAAACCAGTATCAACATATTACCTCCGAAAGCTTTAAAAATATCCATTCGCATTATAAGGCTCAATTATTTTTCAGAAATAATTTTAAGAAGGCATCTACCTACCTTTACAATCCATCAGCCTTTAATTAGGACCTGTTAACATCCACTATCACAAAACACAATCTTTTAACTTCTAGTAAATATTAATCTTTAAATACTTAACATTTATCTTTTGCCTCATTTTAAGCTAGAAATTTGCTTCTCTACGTGTAGAGATGAAGCAATATTTTCTTTGTCACTGCACTCTATCCAAATTTGTGCATTTTCCTCAGTATGAAAAACACAGTTTAGTATCCTTTTTTCCCCCCATTTTCAGCATCCTTTGCTGTTTATTGTTTTAAATGTTAAGTTTGATTTGAATGCCAGGAAAATTAATTCTGGGCTTTGTGTAAATGTGTTTTTCTCCCTAGATCTTAGTTTCTTACTAAAAAAATCTCATATATCTTTTTCTAAAAGATTATTACAATATACATTATTAGATCTTGCTGGGTTAGCCTTACTGTTCAGGTTTTATGTTGCCCATTTTGTGTAATGGGATTGATTTTTTCCAAAGAAACATCAGCTTCATAATCCAAGATACCCGACAGTGCTGGAGACATTTTCTCCACAGTCTTAGATAGTTCACCTTCTTCTTCCTTTTTTAGAGGTTCTTCCTCTGGACAGATAATTGCATGTGGAATCAGATAAACCAGATTACACTCTTTGGGGCTGGATCCTTTGGGCTCCTGTTGGCTTGAAAAAACAACTGCTCCGTTATTGTTGATACTAACAGTTTCTATAGCATTGCTGGACATAGGGCAGAGCCTGTAGCATCCTAGCAGGGTTGAAAAAGCCTTACGGAAATCAGCATTGAAGGCATAAATTATAGGATTCAGGGATGAATTAGCCCATCCAAACCAGACAAAAACATCAAAGGTGGTGGAACTAATGCAGAAGGCTTCTGCTCCCTTGGACGGTTGGGTAGGCTCGCAGAAAGGAACCATGCAGTTCAATATGAAGAATGGCAACCAGCAGCACACAAACACTCCCATAATCACTGACAAAGTCTTTAAAACCTTTGTTTCCCTCTTGAAGGACATTTTGAAGTTGCTCTCTGGCTGCTGACAGTCCATACTGCTTCTATTGCCGCCTGTGTTCTGGCAATTCTTGGCATGCACAGCTGCTCTCTCCAAAGCTGAGATCCGTCTTATTTGCTTCTGAGCAATCCGATATATCCTTGTGTAAGTTACTATCATGATGGCCACAGGTATATAGAAGCTAATTAGAGAAGAAGAGATGGCATACATCCTGTTTAGGCTAGAATCACAGTTGTCCATGCTTATACCTTGTAAACTGGCATTTAGGTCCAAAAAGCTTGTGGTTGTAGCCTTGTGCCAGTTCAGCTGCACAGGGATGAAGGAAATCAGCACAGACAAGGTCCATGCCACACTGATGAGGATGAAGGCAGCCTTGGGGGTCATTTTCCTCTCATACCTAAATGGACTGGAGATGGCCCAGTATCTATCCACACTAATGACACAGAGATTTAAGATGGAAGCTGTTGAGCACATAATATCAAAGGCCACCCAGATGTTACAAAATGAACCAAAAGGCCAAAACCCAGCGATCTCAGCCACAGCTTTCCAAGGCATGACCAAAACTGCCACTAAAAGATCTGACACTGCCAAGGAGATGACAAAGAAGTTGGTCACCTTGGACCTTAGGTGACGAAATCTAATGACAGCTGCACAGACCAGTGTGTTTCCTAGGAGTGTGGAGAGGATCAGCAGCGAGAGGAAGCAGCCCGTGAGGATCCGAAAGGAAGAGTCTCTTTCCACAAGCAACCCTTCCCCATCCATAGTGGTGTCGTTCCAAGTCATAGTTTCTCCTGAGGGAAAATCATATCATGATTTTCATGACGGCAGCAACTGCTTTCCTCGCAGACATTAGAGACATCAGATGTCCATTAATTACTCATCACCAAACAAATCAAAGGTCCTTGCTTGCACCTTCACCCCTGGATGGACTTCATTCACTTTGAATCTCCCTGAATGATATTGAAAGCTCTCTAAAGTAGGAACTGAAATGCATAAACACAGTTAACTATACAGCCTATTTTTGGAGCAATCCCTTCAGAAACACCCTGCATCACCCCAGCATGAAGTAGCTTAATTCAGTACAGATCACCTGCAGATGTTTTGCTGCTCTCCTCTCCAAAAACACCCCAAAGACAGGAAAGCAATCACTTTTCCATGCTTGCATATATTCCCACTTAAATAAGCTATTGATTGAGTTTCCAGCATCCATTTTACTAGCCCTTCATATTTACTGAAGCGTACTATATGAGATGCTTTTTCTCTGGTTTGGTTTCCTAAATGTCTCATTGATGAAACACTCCATCCTTCCTGCTCAGCACATTCCTGTTATAAAAAGCATCAGTTCCCTGTGTATGAGCAGCATCAGGTAGCAATTCTTCACTTCGTTTTGAACTATTTAAGTTTTACACTTCCAGAGACAAAGAAAATAAACATACAGTGGGTGGTGTTTTAAAAACTTTCAGTAAGAAGTAGCTCAGGTTATTTAGCTTTATTTAAATGAGAAATTCTGTCTCCTACCTTTCACCTTTGATTCTCTGTTTGATCTGGGATGCAGGGCCGTCTCGCCTCCTTATTTAGTTTTGGAATTGCATAGCCAATCTTATATACAAAACCAACAGAAAACCACTGCATTGCATCAGGTGTGTGGGTTTTCTTTTTTCCCTGAAAGTGCCAACTGGCAGGGGAGAAGTAAAAACAAAAGTCGCTGGAGTTTGATCATCAGGAGTTAGTTTTCAAATGAGCAGCAGGTCTGCTTCCTCAGACCCTGCATGAAGAGCCCTGCCGGCTTGTGCCCAGCTGTTTCCAGCCCACGGCCCCTAGTGATCAGTCTGCAAACTTCGTCTGCCCGAGCAGTCCGCGCCACACTTTGTACATCCCGGGGAAGTGGCACATCAGGGCAAGTCATCCCAGGCAAAAGGCACGGTATTCCCAGCACTGGCAAGAGCGTGGAACGGTCCTCTTCTCTGTCTGTCACTGGAAGAAGGAAGAAGGGCAAGAGAAGGAGGAAGGACGTGAGTAACCTCCCCTCGGCCACAAAGCGAGGTGTGAAGCTGGTGGCCTCAGAGCAGGAGCGCGGTCGTGCTCCTCTGCCAGCAGGGAGAAGTTGCTTTAGCACTTTGCTGCTAGGTTGTAGCTCTCCATAACCACCGCGGCGTAATCCCTCCTACTGCTCAGCGGGGCTGCACTCCAGGCATCGGGTCCAGCGTTAGCGTGATCTTCCCTTTAACGAAAGCCCAAGTGGAGGAAGCTCTTCAAGGTCTCCTGCGCCCTGCCCCGGGCCGCGCATCCCCAGAGCCGGGGACTTCTGCTCCGTCTCGCCGAGAGGGGCCCGCGGCGGCGAAGGCTTCCTCCTGCCCGGGCAGGGCTCGGCAGCATCGCCTCTCCGGCACAGGTCTCTCAGCCTGGCGTCTCCGTCCTAAAGGATTAAGGCAGGGGAGAGAGAGGCACGGAGGCGCGCACCGGGCAGAAGGCACCCCCGTGCGCCTCCTCCAACACCTGCGGCTTGGCACGGTTCCCTCTCGGTTTCCTGCCCCCGATTTTTCTGGCTTCCCGGGCAATAACGCATCCAGCAGCCCGAGCGACAGACAGAAGCGGTCTGTAAGAACTGATGTCCCAGAGTTTAGCGCAGACAGGGCGACTTTAGGTGCTGCTGAGCTCTGCCTAGCCTCGGGGCACGCGGGGCGCTGCGCGATGCCTCCGCGCTCCGAGCCAGATGAGTTCAATTAACTGACGCAGAAAGTACGAACCGGCGCTTAACTTCGGGCTCGGGCTGCGGGCAGGCGCCGGCCAGCCGCGCCGAGGCACGAGGGCTCCGCCGACCCCTCCCGACGAGCAAGCACCCCGGGGGCTGGGAGCGCCCAGCCCGGCAAACCGGGCAGCGGGCGGAAAGCCCGGCAGCGGCGGTACTCACGGGTGCGGGGAGGGCCGGGCCGGGCCGGGCCGGGCCGGGGCTGGCGGCGGCGGGCTGCAGCCGGGGCAGCGCGCAGCTCCGCGCCGCCTCTCCGCCGCCTGGCGCAGCCCCCCGCGGCTCCCGGCGCAGCCGCGGCCGCCGGGCTCCCTCTCCTGGGCGGCCGCGGCCCCGCGCCCCGCCGCGCCGCCCCGCGGAGGCGGCAGCCGCCGGCCACCGCGCTCCGCCCCGCGGAGGCGGCAGCGGCCCCGGCCCCGGCCCCGCGGCCCCGGCGCGGCGGACAGGCCCCGAGGGGAGCTCGGCCGGCTCCCCCGCGGCAAGCCCCGGCGGGGCGCAGCCCCTCGGCGGCCGCCCTCGGTGCCCGGCTGCGCGGGCCGTGCGCGCCGCGCAGCGCCCCGGACGCTCCTCGGGAGCAGCCCGCCGACCAAGCACGGCCCCCTGCGGCCCTCTGCGACCGCAGCCGCCGCTTGCGGAGTCGAGCGTGGTTTCCCCAAAAACGCCGCGGCTGAGCCCCGTCCAGGCGCCCGGCCGCTCCTGCGGGCTCCGCGCTGCTGGGGAGCGGGCGCGGATATAACGAACCGAGCGGCCTTTTGGCCGCCACCGGAGAGGCTAATAACGAGGGGCAATCCTCAGCCACGCGGGCTCAAAACCCGAGTTCACGAAACCACCAAAGGGCATCACGTTCCCTGCGTGTAGACAGGAGAGAAACAGGGATAAAACGTAACATCCAGCTTCTCACGGGTGTCTCGGGGGCCGGGTCCCGGCCCAGCTGCTCGCAGCAGGTGCAGGGCAGAGGGAGGGCCGCAGCCCGGCTCTCCGGACCTGCGTCCCCTTTGGAGCCTCCGAGCTTGCACCCTCAGATGTCAGATCTTGAGTTTTGGTCAGCTGGTTTTATCCCACTACAAAAGATAACAGAATTCCATGAATTTCCTTACTGCCATGCAAAAATCTGTCATTCCTTTAAAACTATGTTTTCTTCTTTGTAAAAATCATTCACGCTCAGTAGCAAGCATTGAAGACACAATAGCAATGTCTCAAACCTCTTCTTTCTACAAAAAGGATTTTTTTACCTTAGCTACAATAGGCAATGAAAGAGGATGAACATACTGCTCTGCAAGCTAATCCCTTTGTATAATAATCAAAAATCAGAAAATGAAGCTATAAAACATAGTAGATAAAAGGAAGTTGAAATCTTCTGGAAGAACAAATAAACTCACTAAGCTGTCAAGATAAATTTCCTGGGGTTCGGCATTAGTGAAGTTGCTTTTATGCCATCTATAATTTCTCCTAATGTCAGTTAAAGCAGATACAGTGCTGAACTAACCTTGACTAGCTAACAAAAATATTTGTTCTGCCTTTGCCTCATTCTCTTTTTTTAATTGCTTCTTAGCAAGTTCTCATTCCTACTTCAGATTATTCTGTCCTTTAATCATCATTCCTTCCTGAAGGAGGGTGAAAATAGACATGAAAATGAATTCTGTGCTGTTTGGTAATAGAGATCTCAAATGAAACTCGTTGTGGATTTTCTTTTTATATTTTCAAGCTTTTTTCTTGTTTCCTCTCTTTTTCTTAAAGCATGACACCAGTAAGATTTACTGCACGATACTTCTGGAAATGTAGCACGCTCCCTCCTTTCAGTAGAAAACCTAGGGGGAGGCCAGGCTGCGGGGAGCAATTCCTGCATACGAAGCTGCCAAGCATATCTGATTTTATTTGTAAAAACTTTGAGAGGTTCCCCCAGACTCACCTCCCACTACAGCCATCCTTCAGTCCTAGATTATTCCAGGAGAAACTAGAGTAACTCCAGAGTACCCAAACAGCACAATCTTATGTTGAAAAGTTGAGACACAAATTGCAGAGTAGAGAGCAGTTTGCTGTCAACGATCTGCTTATTGGCTTGTCCAGTGAATTTTATTTATTTATTTATTTTGCTGAGGAATAGCCTTTCCTGGAGAAGAGAGGCTGAACCCTTTGTTGGGAAGAAGCCTGATGCTGTTCGTATGGCTGAGGGCTTAAATTTTTCACTTGAATCCAAGATAACAAATGTCTTTGAGCTTCCTACCCGCAGCAGCCTGTAAGAACCTAACTAACATTCATCATCTGATCACAAGATTCGTGTCTGTTCCCGAGTTTCCCTCCTGTCTCAGGCCTGTGCGTGTGTGATCAGCTCATGGATGAAGCAGGTCGTGCCTGGCTCAGCTGAGCCGCAGCGCTGCAGCACAGCCCCTTCGGCAGCTACGCAGGCTTCAAGCACTGCGGCTCCACGCAGGGCACCCTGCTGTACTCATTTGTCACTTCAGCTCATTTGTAAGCTTTTAAAACTTTCATGACTTAATAGTCGTACCCAGGTGAGGAACAAAAGCAAAATCTATTAAAGCACTATTATTATTTAGGTGAATTTAGTAGTGGGATTAGGCAGCAGATTGACATGACTCTCGGAGCCATTTACCCAAAGCAGAGGTTGAATTTCTCTTTTGCTGCTCTCTGGCTAATGTGCCTGCAGCCAGTGCCAAAAGGATCAGCTCTCTTCCAGCTCAGGACTTGCCCAAAATTGCCAGCAATAGGACAACTGTGAGCTGTCTCGTTGAGATTCAGAAACTAGTATAGAGCTTGTTTAATTTCCACTAGGTGCCCACAAAAAACAACCTTTTTTTTATGCTTTTCAATCACTACTGACTGATGCTAGAATCCAAGCAATGCCCAGGAAAGGAAGTGTTTTGGGTCCTTATTACCACCCTGCAAGATACCTGCTCCTCCCAGGAGATTCTTACTGGGGAAACTCCTATTTGGTCTTTGTAAAGATTTAAATATACAAATACTGAGTAGCACCTTGATCCAAATGATATTAATCCAAACACAAATTAGCTAGTGGAAGACCAAATCAGAGCAGAATAAAGTCCAAATCTTGCATTCGGGGTAAGTATGCTTTTATCTACAAAATAGCACACACACTAAAGCTGGAGAAAGGCAGCTTATTTTACAAAATATTATTTACAGTATGTGGATACAAATTGTGCTCACGTCACTCTAGGGACAACTTTTTGAGGCTGCATGCATGGAATTTATTAAACATGAAATCAGCCAAGGCATGTTAGCAGAAATAATGTTTAAAAGAGCTGTCAGGTTGCTAAATAATTGTTATATTAATAAGCCAAGATTACTTTAGTCTCAGTTTAATCTACCTGGAAAAATCAAGGGTTGCTGGAAATCAAACAGCTATGAACTCTTAAAGTTCAGTGAAGCACACTGGTTAAATTGATATTATCTTTTGGGGGCATTCCATGGGGGAAAATGCAGTAGTAAAGTAGATATATTACTCTGCAGCTAAAGATGCCCCATCTCCAAGGACCTCGAAATAATTCTTGAATGATGAAGATCCACCACCAAGGAGAAAGGATCAGTGAGAGAAGTGATTTCTAGTCCAGAAACACTGAGAGCAGAGAGGCCTAAATATTCAATATTTAGTATTCACAATATTTAATATTTGTGTGTGTATATGCCTGGCTGTAGGCACATCCAGCTACAATTCAGCCTTAGAGTGTGGGAAATTTAGTAACAGTATATTCAAAAAGCACATCAGTACCTTGTGAATGTTGACTTTGGAGCTATTTCGCATGGCAACTGGTGCACAAGGCATCCCTGGATATCAGGTCACTGGTAAAATACTTGAGGAGTCTGGACACTGGCAGGAAAAAGAGAAAGACTGGGAAAAAAACAAATAAAAACACTATTTATGAAAGTATGATTTATTCAAAGCAGCTGAGGCAGCAACAGAGCTGGTCACATACATAAAGTAGGGTGTAAGTGAGGATGGAGTTGGTCGGTGCCTCTGATTTACGGGATCCAGGGCTCAGCCACTGACTGCAGAGGGCTCACGGGTTAGGATGAGGGCACTGCTGCTCCTCAGGCATCTTCCCTCCTTGCTAAATGGATGCATGAATGTGAGACTGCAGTGCTAACTCTACCTGGGAGAGCCCTCCTCCATCCCCCATGGTGACAGGGAATTTAGTGAGGATTTTTGTTCTTGAGAAGATAAGGCAGCAGATTTTCAAAAAGCAGCCTCTTGGCTGCACAAGCTTTCAGGGTTGTGGAAAACCATAATTTAATTGTAAGTCAAAGAAAAGGTGTTCTTGTAAAGATGCTTCCCCAAGCAGTCTCCTGTTCAGAGTCAGTTCAGGCTCTGTTCTTTTTAGGGGCTTTCTCTCCTTGCATCTCTCTTTACATTTTCAAAGAAAACCCAAATCACAACAGCTGGTTCATTTTAGCTATAACCCTCAAAGCTTTATAATATTTTTTTTTTGGGGGGGGGAGAGGGGAGAAGTGGATGGCAGGAACAAAAGAGAAAAGGAATGAACTTGTAGCTCTGGATCAGAGCAGCAGGTGTCATCTAAGCAATCCTCCATCCTCCTGCCACCCAGGAGCCATGACTGATTCAAGATCTCTGTGAATAAGTAGGTTATTTAATCAGCAGGTCTTATGCAGTGACTTCTCTGCAAGGGGGGTTCCAGTTCCAGCCACTCATTCCCACAAGTCCAGAAAAGAAAAGTTTCCTATAATGAACAGTCAGCGCAACCCTCCTTCTCCCAGCTTAACACCCTTCCCCCCCCCCGCAGTCAAACTGAAGTCAGCTGCTGTTGGTTAGATCTCATATTGCTCTGCAAATTACTCGAACATGGAAACCTAAAATTTTCCACAGCTTCTCTTTCTGGGATTTCCATCTGCCAGCAGATAGAGGGTAGAAGATGAATTACTGCCCTGCCAACACTTCCCTCAAGAGTGGGTAGAAAGCCAAACTGCAGAGGATGAAGAGAATAAATTATTGCTACGAAGAGAGGAGAGCTCTGCAGAAAGAATAATGCTTCCCCAGACGTCCTCGTCCCTGCAGTACGGTAGAAAGGTGTCAGGAGATGCAGGGGAAAGCAACAAGAGCCCCCTTTAAAACCTAAACTAAAATAGAAAATACAAAATGTCTCAAATTTCCTGATTATTTCACTGACAAATGTAGACACTCAAGGTATTATTGAATTTTATATTCTAATCCATGCATATATAAAACCCGATCATGTTGATTGCTGAGGATCAGTACACATATAGCACATAGACTCAGATGTCCACACAGATAGAAGCTGGGCCCTTGGCTTTGTTTGTATATGCACAATCTTTCTTAAGTCTGTATAGTTTGCCTGAAATGTCCACTGGATGGACATTTTAGGCCCTCAGATAAATTGAAATTGATTATATGAGTCAAAGGAGAAGTCACTGAAAAATTACAACACTTTAAAAGTTAAAAATGACTTTGACATATTAATTAGTATCTCAGAGATGAAATAAATCCAGTGATGCAGAATGATTCATTAGAATGAAATTAATCTGAGAAATAATTAATCCTGAGTGGATGAATAAAAAGAATATACATAGATACATCAGGAGAAAAACTCTTTACAGATGAGTGTTACAGTGATTTCTAGCAACAGTGGATGAAAGTAGAGATAACATACTTTTCTTAGCAGATGGCTTGGTAGGTGGCACTTTTCACTCCTAAACTGCTTTTACAGATATATTCCTGAGCTGCATTCCAGCCAGCAGCACAAAATAGATCCCTCTCCCATATTCCAATCCAGCCCTTAAAGGATTGATTGATGGGTGGAGAGGGACTGCTTAACTTCTACTAGCAGATTTTTCTAGTACACGATGTGTGATGGTGAAGAATGTGTTTGGTCTCTGCCTGAGCCCAGGGCCTGTAAATGTTAGTAGAACAAGCGAGAAAAGTCAGGCTCTTTGCATTATATTTGGTTATTTTTAAGTTCACATTAATGCACATCCAGTATGGTCAGGCTCAACAGCCCTTCTACTAGGCAGACTACAAAATAGAATTCTTGGATTAAATACAAGTAAATAGAATTAAACAAAATACCCATCCAAAAAAAAAAAAAAAAGCTAACACTGCATAGAGTTGTTGCTAGCAGTGAAGACCAGCACAAACCTAGCATGCCCGCATGTCAGCAAGCAGCAGGAGCAGGTTGCTGCACGAGAGAAACCAGCCAGGAAATAACAACCCAGACCAAGGTCCCTTTTGTCTGCTGCATTCTTCCTGCCGTAACTTTCACTTGAACATTCGCTAAACCCAGGGATCTGAATGGATTGCCTCAAATTATGATATAATCCAAAAATCACTTTCATCTTAGCTCATCTGGACCTGGTTTTCCATTCCAGCCTTTGTGCTTGGCCCACCACATCAGGCAGGGCTGTTGCCTCACCCCAGTGCCAAACAAGTAACATCTTGCTCTTTGCAGCCTGCTCGATGCTCTTGGCTCTTTCTCTGCACCGTGTTGCCAAGAAAGTTGTTGCAGAGAGAGCAACTATCAGAGCAGTCGCTAGTAGGCAGTACTTTCAAAGGCTGGAAATACACCTGGACTTTCATCACCGATTTGTCAAAATCTGTCTCAGGGTCAGGGGCCTCCAACACCTGCAAACTGCCTTTGCTCCTTTTCTGCCAGTTTAAGCAGGGAGCATTGAGAGCTAGCGGTTTTTTACACATTAGAGTCTGGCTGCATCAACACGGACATTCAGACATTCAGTCTCTCCTTCAAAACTGAATGATGTCCCTCAAGCTAGTCCTCTCCGTTTAGGAGAGGTTCAAATTACAGATGTTTTCTAGGTAAAAATCAAATACTTGCATTTAGGGAAGACTGTCAGATCAGATCCTATCTAGCTTCTGATTTTTTTTCCCTCTCTGTTTACAGTGATTAATTGTCTCTTGTGCTTTTTCCAGCATCCCTTTCTAAGAACTTCCCCCCTGGACCCTAGCAATTCCAGGATCTACAACTTGCCCAGGATTTTTTCTTCGCTTTCTAGGATTTTTCTACATCTTTACAGGAATTTCCATTGCTTTCTAGGAATTTTCTGATGCTTGCTAGGAACATCCTCCCCAGCTTTCAGGGAATTTCCACCCAGTTTTCAGGGAATTTTATGTTGCTTTCTAGGAAATTTTCCCATTGTTTTCTATGAATTTCTTCCACCTTAGTGTGAATTTACATTTGCCTCCTAGGAATTTGCAGTTGCTTTCAGGAATTCCTTATTAATTCTAGAATCCTACCCTAGTTCCCTGCTTCCTAGGGACTGCCCGCTAGTTTCTTGGAATTCCCCTTGCTTTCTAGGGTTCTGCATTTCTTTTCAGAAACTTCCTGTATTTTATAGGAATTTCCCATAGTTTTCTACAAATTCCCTGTAGCATTCTAGGATACACACACACACACACACACACACACACACACGCTTTCTAGGAATACCCCATAGTTTTGTAGGAATTCCTCATTGTTTTCCAGGAATTTCCTATAGCTTTCAGGAATTTACCACAGCTTTCTAGGAATCCCTTATTGCTTTCTAGGAAATCTTTTCTGCTTTCTAGGCATTTACACTCAGCTTTCTAGGAAGTCTCTTATGTTTTCTATTTTTATCCTATTGCTTTCTAAAATTCCTTGTGCTTTCTTGGAATATCACACTGCTTTCTAGGAATTTCCTTCACCATTCTATGAGTTTTCCTTTGCTTTCTAGGAATTTCTCCTACCTTTCTTGGAATTTGCCACAGCTCTCCAGGAATTCTCTCACTCCCCTCCCCCAGCTTTCTAGGAATTTCCTATTGATTTCTAGGAATTTACTACCAGCTTGTGTGTGTCATCTTTGGCTGTTGTGTGTTCTTGCATGTCGCTCCTTGTTATCGGAAGTTGTCAAGTGTCACCCTATGTCGCTGCAGGAATAAACATTTAAGAGTGCATATTTTTAATTGCTATTTCCAAAAGCCATTGGAAAGACTCAGCAGGAGAAAGCATTAAGAGGCAGCAATATCTGGTCCCTAGAGGATGACTACATCTCCTCTTGTCCTACACTACATGCACAGCCATACACTGCTGCCATTCCAGATTGGTCTGCCTAGCTGAATGTCTTGTCAACAGTGGCTGGCACAGATGCTTCAGGGTATGAACAACTCCACAAAAGACATTTATAGAAAAAACACATCACAGAGGAAATAGCTTCCTAATCCCCTTCAAAGGCTGATTTATCCTTTTAAATGTAGCTTTATGTTCCTTCTAAATGCAGTGTGGCTTTTCATCTTCTTTTCAATGTTACCTGGTGTAACTATGCATGTTATCATCTAGCTAAATGGGAAAATCAGGCATGCATCAATTTCATTTGGCACAGTATAATACGATTTACTTAAAATCAGGTTCAGATATCATAAACAGAGTCAGAACCTGTAACTGGTTTTGTAACTAATCCTCCATCAGCTTAGATAAGGGTTTTGTTAAAATTTAGGCTGCCAGAAAGTGTTTTGTTGTTTGTTTGTTTGCCCAAATTCCCCTAGATAACAGTATACTCATTAACAGTGGAAGCTATGGGAAAACAGGGTGATGGTGGTTTTTTGATATGCTGACACAGACCTGATGACCTCCCTAGTTCATTAACAGAAACAATCTTTGAATTGTAAGTACTCCTTAAGCTGTACTGCTCTCCCTTCTAGCTTGGGGGTTGGATTTTCTACACAAAATTAACATACAGTAAGCCTGCAGATGACAAGAGGTGCGGTAGGTGGTTCACCTAGCCCAGTACTCTGTTCCTGACAGTAAAATACAGTACAAAGCCATCGTAGGCACCTCCCATCAAGTGAGTGATAATGAATGGCACCCAGGAATTTTGTTGGTTTCTCCTGGCAAATCTCTGACAACATCAACTCCATGCCAAGGCCAGTTCCTGACACCACGTTCAAGAGCTAGCAGCTGAACACACTCCAGTTCTTTGCATTAATACCTTCAGGGCAGTCACCACACGTCATTTCCCACCTGCTGCACAACTTCCTTTCTCATGGAGCAGAAAAGTTTTGACATATTCCAGGCTTGCCGTTAGTCTGTTTAACTGTGCTGTCTGTGACACAGGGTTGCTCAAAACTTTGTCCTGTAGTGCCACTTACTGGACATTTATGCTAGTAAATGCAATGTGCAGCAGCTCTTAGTTTTTGTCAGTTGATGCACCAATTTGAAATAATAAAAAACATAAAAGCAATAATGCCCAATATAAATATTATGAATGCAGTAAAGCTTGGGGAAAGTAAATACGGTAAAGTTCATTTCTTAGACAAGACAGTAGTTGTAGAAGAGCAGAAATCCTCATATTCTGGTTGGCATAGGGAAGAGTTTGCCCTATAATAATCTAGGAATTCTTCCACGTGAAAACAGGTAGTTGATTAAATTCATTGCTAGTTCAATAAAGACTACAGCCTGAATTTACCCCTGGAAGTTTGCAGGACTCTTGTTAATGGAGTCTTTAGGAAATAAGAAGACTGCAAGGAATGCTCCCACAGGAGCCAATGTAATGCTTATTTAATATATACAGCTGTAGTCTCTAGTACATGCTTTCTGTATATACTATTACTATTTGGACTGTGATATAGCCAGCAAGATTCCATACCCTTTATGGACACACGAGGGAACACATGCTTGAACTCACAGTTGGGGCACTAACTGAGCTCTGCGTGTATTCATTGTATGTGACTATATGTGCAGGAGTATTTTCAAGATTCTGAAGAATAAAGTTACACCACTAAGCTGCAGATGAATATGCTCAGTATCATGTTCTAGGATCATGCTCTCTTGAGTGTTTAAAGCAGAGAAGCGGCTGGAGTCCCTGGTAGCCCCTTCCAGCTCACCCACCTAACTCTCCTTCTTGTGGAGGGCGTAGACAGGAATGGCATAAGCCTGGCTCTCACCTCAGAGGGGAATCAGGATGAAGCCAAAACACACATCTGCGTCTTGCAGCTGGAAAATGCTGTTGAATTTTGCTTTTTTAAATGCAGCTTAAAATATTTGTAAAAGGAAGATTAGTGGGGATGAAGGAACACATGTAGTCATAGGTTAGCCATTCCTTGTGAATACCCATATTCACCCACTCGCCCAGTTCTGTAGTTCTTGGTCAGAGCTCTCTCAAGATTTACAGGGTTCACAGTTCCTCATCAATGAGAGGAATGACTAGTCCAGTGAAAGACAGGTTATATAGCCGCTCAGTGCCATCCACACTGAATCTAGAGAGCATGAGCACCTCTAGGAGTGAACGTGTCCATCATAACTAGCTTTCCATTTCACAAATCAGAGTATTTAAATATTAATACATTTTACATTCTGCCTGCAAGCAGAATTTCTGTTATGACAGTGCAGAAAAGACTGAGAGGGGTTTAATGCAGATTTACAAGTTAAGATCTTCGGTACATAACAAAATTAAGAGGCAGAAGACACGAATCCTTAGAATATGAACAACATACCACTGAATCAGTTATGCACATTGGCAATTATTTGTTTTAATGCACAATATCTAGCTGTACCCATTTTTTTATATTAGATGTCTTTCCTGTTCAGTCATTGAGATGTTTTTAGGAGCAAGTGTTAGGGCTGGATATCTTCAAAGGTGCATTCAGAATTTGATCTGTCAGTGGCCATAGAGCCTGGGACCTCTCGGGCAAGATTAAAAAGAGCAAAAGCAATAAAGTACATAAATTTTGTATGAAATTTGATGTGCAAAAAAAATGCAATGTATGGGTATCCATGCAAGCTTTTTCTTTTTCATTTTACAATCTCACCCTGGAATATCTGTATCTTCAACTATTGTATTTATATTCTACGATCTAAGCACTAGAGCCCCAGGTGGAAATGGATGTGTGAACATCTGAGACGTGATCGAGTGATACTAGGAATTCGCTGCCACAGTTTTCAGCAGGTACGAAATTGCATTTACAAAGCAAGAATTTCATGGAAAAACATGCTTTGGTTTATGCAGATATAAGATGAGACGTTTATTCCTAGTGTGCAAGTTAGGCCTCAAATCACTGACAGTGCAATAGGTGCACAGTGGTTTCCGATTCAGTTTGGGATGTCCTACAGCTGCTCCTACAGCCAGACCATCCACAGCTGGAAAACAGCACAACTCCAGAGGTAATCCCCAAAACATTAATTCCACTGTGGAAAAATAAAGTGTTTGCAAAATTTGCAACAGAAATTTTTAATTGAAAACCGCGAATTTTTTAGCTAAAAGCTGAAAACAAAATCCCACCTAACAAGATTACATTTCCAAAAAAAAAAAAAAAAAAAAAAGTATTAGGAAATCCAGCTTTTCACAGCTCAGTTTCAACAGCAAAAATTTCACCAGCTCTACCCCAAACACTACCAATAAATACATCTACGGGCCTCCACAAAGCGCTTAACCGCCGTGTCAGGACGCCAGTCCGCGCTCATCGCTGCGCAAGCCGGGCTGCAGAGAGGGCAGGGAAGTGCTGTTTTTTCTAAGAGGATTTCGCAAGAAGGCGCTATTTTATTACTCCCGGCTCCCTTTTAGGATTAGGGCCCGCGAGCACGTCACTCTCCGACGGGCCGCTTTACTGCGGCTTCTGCGAGCGTTTCCCTGCTGCTGGCAGGCAACATTCACCCACCCAAGCGACCTGCCGGGGTAGCTCGGGCCGCAGGCGGTGCCGGGGGCGGCGGCGCGGCGCCGGCCCGCTGCCTCGGGGCCGCTCCGCCCCGCGCGGCCCCGCCGGGCCCGGGGGCCCCCGCGGCGCCGGGGAGCCGCCGCCGCCGCCGCCGCCCGCCGTGGCTGCGCGGGGCGGGGCGGAGCGGCCCGCGCGGGGCGGAGCGGGGGGCGGCGCGGGGCGGCCCAGGGCGCCGCCGAGCCTCTTCCGGGGAGCGCGGAGCGGCCGCGGTGAGTAGCGGCCCCGGCGGCGGCGGCCTCGCGGCCTGCGCGCGCGCGCGGAGCCCCCGGTCCGGACCCTGGGTCACCCCCGTCCCTCCGCAGGGGCCCGGGCGTCGCCCCCAGACCGCTGCGTAAGGGCCCCGGCCCCGTGTCACCCGCTCTCCCCCTCCGCGGGGCCCGGGCGCCGCCCCCACGTCACCCCCCTGCAGCCCTGGGCCCTGTGTCGCCCCCTCTCCCCCTGCGCAGGGCCGCGGGCCCTGTGCCGGCCCCCATCCCCTCCATAGGGACACAGACCCCGTTTCAGCCCCGCTCCCCCTAGAGGCCCAGGCTCTATGTCGCCCCTGTCCCCTCTGTGTCACCCCCCCCGTCCCCTCCATGGTGCCCCGGGCCCTGTGTCACCCCCCGTCCCCTCCATGGTGCCCCGGGCCCTGTGTCGCCCCTGTCCCCTCTGTGTCACCCTCCTTCCCCTCCATGGTGCCCCAGGCCCTGTGTCGCCCCCGTCCCCTCCATGGTGCCCCGGGCCCTGTGTCGCCCCTGTCCCCTCTGTGTCACCCTCCTTCCCCTCCATGGTGCCCCGGGCCCTGTGTTGCCCCCGTCCCCTTTGTGTCACCCCCCGTCCCTTCCATGGTGCCCCGGGCCCTGTGTCGCCCCTGTCCCCTCTGTGTCACCCTCCTTCCCCTCCATGGTGCCCCGGGCCCTGTGTCGCCCCCGTCCCCTCTGTGTCACCCCCCGTCCCTTCCATGGTGCCCCGGGCCCTGTGTCGCCCCCGTCCCCTCTGTGTCACCCCCCGTCCCCTCCATGGTGCCCCGGGCCCTGTGTCGCCCCCGTCCCCTCTGTGTCACCCCCCGTCCCTTCCATGGTGCCCCGGGCCCTGTGTCGCCCCTGTCCCCTCTGTGTCACCCCCCGTCCCTTCCATGGTGCCCCGGGCCCTGTGTCGCCCCCGTCCTTCCCAGCCCCTGGGCGGTGGTGGTCACCCCCTTTCCGACGGTCTTCGCAGTTACCACGTGCGTGAGGCAGGTGACTGGGGCTGCCACAGCCTTTCCCCCCCTCCGCGGCTCTCCCGCCGTCTCCGAAACCCCCTCCCGAAACTGCACCCTGAGCAGGAACCGTCCTCGCAGCTCGGCGTGTGACCCGCGGGCGGTGGATCGCAGCACGCAGCGGTGCCGCAGGAAGCGAGGCTCTCTGTCCTGGGCCGTCGTCTTTTCCAGGAACGCACCTTGTAACTTGGAGGTCAGCCGTCCGCTAACCAGAGGTGTGTGTACGTGTGTGTGGGGGGGGGTTATTGTGCAGGTGGAATTTTTTTTATTTACTGAGTTATGAATAATTGAGGGTAATTATAATGGTGAGTATTGAGAGGGTAGGGGGCAGTGACAACTGACTTTGTACCAAAGCACAAGTGAAACATCTCCTCTTTGGAGCCTATCAGGAAAAGAGATATTAAATAGTGAAAAATACAGGAGGGAGCCATGAACGTGTTTGGATAGAGCCAGATAATCCTACTTAAGTTTACACTGGGCTTAAAAAATAAGGAGCAGAAAAAAATCTGTAGCAGTCAGGAATGAAATAAAATAAGAGCTTGAAATAACACTTTTTAGCAAAGAAACTTTTTTTAATGAAGAGGAGAGATAAATGCATAATGGGCGATATGTGTCTGTGTGATACACCTCATGAGATGAGAGCAGTGAGAGAAGAGATGGCAAATTGAAAGCACATGCTGCTGAGTTTGCTGCTGCAGCCGCTAGCATCTGGAGGTAGCTTTAATGCAGAATGATGAAATCTTTCTTTAAGTTACGCACCAAAGATGGCTGCTGTTTTGAGGAGATGGACCTAGCAGCAGGCACTATCCGTTTAACACAGACTATTGCTTTTGTTGCTAGGCTACAAACGGGACGTACGTTTATGAGCAAAAAAGTATCTTGTCGTGTTGCCACAATTTGCTTTAACTAGCATCTAGTTTGGTTTTATTAATGCAGTAGGGAAAAAAAGCATATTGCAGACAAGGATGTTTTTGATTTAAAGAGATATTTACTGATGGAAGACGATTTGGGGAAGAAAAACTTGGCAAGTGGCTTTGTTAACATTTGGTGCAAGTATGTTGCATCATACTTCCCCCAGTCATCAGCTGTGCTGTTTCTTTCAAATTGAGGTAGCAAACAGTGCAAATAGAGGGATACCATTGCTTAATGACCCTGATAAGTGTGGTATGTGCTGTTTTGCCATCACCTGAAAATGCTTTATTCCCTTAAAAAAAATCTATTAGTGCTTCTCATTTAAACTAATTGTACTGGCTTGGTTGATATTCCTGGAGAATGCATTGTGTACTTTTCTTTGGCAGAGCAATTGAAATATTGGTAATAGCTGTTTGTTTTCTCACTGTTGCCCTGCCAATGTGTTGTAGTTTTAAAGTAGAACAGGCCACCTTTTACAAGCAGAGCTGGAGTGGTGGGTATTTTTTCCAGAAAGGAAAAATCTGTTCTTTTTCAGGCAGAGAAGCCTCAAAAGAGCCAATGTTTTATTTAAGGAATAAAAAGGCCTAACAGGATTCTTAAATATTTCTCTGTCAAAGCACCATAGAAGATTCTTCAAAAGAAATGCATTCTGCAAAAACAGACGAGTGGCCATGGTCACTTCAGTTTATAAACAGAAGAAGAGAGAGGTGTTCCTATCACCTTTTTATAATAGCATTTTCCTCGACCTGCAGATTTTCAAGCCTACATCTCTTGCTTTCTAGAACAGGGCATTGACTATTGGACATCAGGCAGTTAGGGGACTGCTTTGAAGAATGGAGATCTGGGGGGCCTAAGTATGTCATGCCTTCTTTTCTCTCTCCTCTGTACATGACATTTTTTCAACAGCACACAGCTCTAGCTTTTGAACTCTTCTGTAACCTATTGGATTGTGATAAGGAAGAGGTACTGCTCTTAGCTTCTATTCTTACTAGGTTTTAAAAGAAAAAAAGTGGCTTCACCCTTCTGTTCCAAAAAGGGACCACTTAGCTGCTTCTCAAAGGTTTGGGGATCATGTTCTGACCTAAGTGCCTTTATTTCACCTGGAGTTAGGTATCTAAATCTTGAAAAGGCTAGCATATAAGTGAAACTTTCCTTTTCAGCATTTATTTAAGCTAGTTTACTGACTCTTGTATCCAGGCTGTTTTGAATTGTAGATTTAAACTCCTGATGTGTCCTAGTCCTATGCTTTGTAACAGAAGGTTTCAATTTCCATTTTGAAATTTGGGCACCAAAAAGTGGGGTGTTGCCAAGTTCGTTATCATATCTTCTTTCTTTTTTTTTTTCGTTGGGGGGGTGGGGCACCATCCATCTGTCCATCCATCCTCACAGCTCAATTTATGCCAACTTTCTCAAATTGCAGGCAGGAGAGGTATAAAGATGCTCTTTCACTAACGAAGCCTAATTCGGTAAGGGAAGATACAGGAGGCTATAAATTGGACTCCAGCCTTTATAAAAGCAAAAAAATAACAGAAAATTCTGTGTAGAAAGTAAAGCAGCAGTTAACTTTATCTGGTACCCAATCTAAGGATGCTTGCCAAAGGATCCCTGCTCGAGAGAATTCTGGCTTCTGTGTTTGTTTAGAAAAGCCTGCTTCTGGGGTGATTCTCGGGTTAGTTTCTCTCACAGAGAGCTGACAATGTCATACTCCCTGGCAACTCTAAAGTAGTTCCTATCCTTTAGCCATTGTCAGAAATGCCCTCTACTCCACAGAATACTGGCAGAAGCTCTCTCTGTCTCTGAGGAATGGACGTTTTGACACTGGGGATGCTTTCTGACTCACAACAGTGATTACAACTTTAAAAATGTGTATTTAGATCAGATACAGAATTTACAGCTATATCAGCAAGAAATCTCCCTATTGCTCTACTCCCAATTTCCCTTTACATTCTGTAGAAATTAATAATACATACCTGATGAAGTTTCTTACTTGTGGAATGAATTTTTTTTCAAGCCTTGGAATAAAACACAGAGTGCAAGTAACATGAAAATATAAACGGTTCCAGTGAGGACAGAAAAGCTGCTTTTCATCGTTCATACACTGCTGCATGAGGTGAGGTTGCCCAGAATTTCCCAAAAGAGTTGATCGTGCACCTATTTGGATTACTCAGTCATGCAGCAGTATCTAGGCCCCCAATCTGTGAGTCTTTTCAGTGCAGTATTAGTAGCAAGTATAGTTTAAAGCTTGTTAAAAACCTTATCTTTTGTTTGCAACCGCATTTCTTTTTGTTCATGTTAAAATAAATGATCAAGTATCTGTGTTGTTCAAAATCTAATATGTTGTTATCTGAAATACGGCATTGCTGAATTTTTGGCCGCTGCTTCAGTCTGAAAAGTGATTATATGGCATTCAGTTTCGTGTTTTAAAATGTGAACTTTGAAGAAGAACAGCTGAGTTGAATTTCTGATGACTCCTGAATCTGGATTTTGTAGAATTGTTAAGTGCTGTTGTTAACCTTTAAACAAAGTTTAAAGTCTTCTAGTATTGCTGATTCTGTGGCAAAGCTAAATGTAGCCTTTGTACAAAAATCCTTGATTAGACTTTGTGCTGTTTCTTTTGTATTTATTTTTAAAGGAGGCCGCTCACTGATTTGTAAGCTTCCCTCCCTAGTCAATGGTAGTGTTAAACATTAGAATATGAACTTGCAGATGATTCCATCTGATCAGAGAGAGGACAGCAAACTTGAATGTGTTCAATATTGGGATTATAAGCACAGTTAAAAATATCTTTCTGATTGAAAGTGAAGACTGCAAAAGGTATAAAAGAGTTCTTGATTAAAAATATTGTTGTAGAAGGTTATTAAAAATATGGAGCTGAGAGTGTATCTTTGGATAAAATAAGACCTTATTTTTAGTCCATGATATTTCAGATGGATGTAAAACCTCCTTATTCTGAAGAGTCTGTAACGGGTTCCCAGGCACGTGCTGCAATATTAGAAGTGAAGCACAACACAAAACACAAGCCAGTACTACGCTTTTTAGTTTGTTTTAACTTTCTAGACTGGCATTACTAGTGCTAGGAGAGGATGGGGGAGAGACATGAGGCGGCGCCCGCACATGCTCCCAGGCGTGGGAGCGCGTTCTCCCGTATTGACGAACGTGGGAGCGCAGCGTGGAGCAGCTCTGGCCCACAACAGCTCACGTTCTCCCACGTGGTTCTGGAGCACCATCGAGGATTTACTGCTGTCCACCGTGGGTAGTTTGGGCACAGCCACACAGTTCCGTGGGTTGAGAGAGTTTAATGATACAGATGTGCCAGAACACAGCCTGTTCTTAATTACTTGCTTAATCTACCAGTGAAGACTATTACTTCTTTAGTCTATTTAAACTATTACTTCAGAATTTGCAAGCATAGGGGGTTCGTTATAAACTTTGCTTAATCTGAGTGTTTAGTAATTTTTGTTGTTTGAAATGGTGAAGTTTTGCATTTTTTTTCCCTTGCTTACAGTGTATTTTCCATGGTAGATGTAACTTTGTAGCTGTGTTCTCATGTATTTTTTGTGGTTTTTATCCTTCTCAGCAGTGGTGATCCACTTAGGTTGTGAATATGACTTCAGTGACCTCTGCGTATGAATTGTTTTAGTAACTGATAAGTTTGTATAACTAGTGTTTTTTTCTCAAATCGTCTGTTAATGGAGCTGTTTGAAGAAGAAATTTATTTCAATATATGACTGGATAGTTTTGTTGCTTACTTTCTCACCTTAAAATTTATGGTGCAGTTGATTCAAGGTTTTGCTCTATTACAGGGGTAGTCTCCCCTCTGTTGATACTTATCAATTCACAGTAACTGTGAAAACAATAAATTCAGATACTAAAATGTAGGCAGTTTGTGTTTGATAGTTGACATTTGCCTTTGTCATCTGGCTGGAACTATAACACAGCAAATATATTTACCTTTGTTCTATAAGATCTGTGTATTTGCCTTCCAATCTCTTTGCAAACTTTCTATTTAGCTCAGGGTTCAGGTTAATTTATTGTAATTTGATATAACCTGAATGACTTCCCCCCCCCCCTTCCAATTCTATTATGGATGCTTAGGTAATGAGGACTCAGATCTTGGACACATGTAATGTAAATTGAAAATTGTGTCACTGAAAATAATGGAGTTACACTCTTGACAAAGTCATTTATTTAAAATAATAATTAGGTCTTAAATAGTTTTGTAGCAGATTTATAATTCAGAGTCCTGAGACTAGTAATCTTAGCAACCTTTCTGTTTCACTGCAAATTTTATGTGTCACCAAATTATGTTATTTCAGTGTCTGGACTTTTTGTACTTCTTTATATGGCATCTGTTCCTTCTCTGTGTGCATTGGTGGCCTGTCCCTGCCCACAATCTTTGATATTTTTTATTTTAAATTAATTTACAAAAACATTGTTCCTACTTACATCGTCAAGGTGCAAGTCAAATACAGCGTATCAATAAAATAATTTAGAAGAAAAGAATTTTTATTTTGTTTACCTAAATAGATGTCACCTAAAGTTTTTATCCTTTTTTTTTTTGTGCAAAGCCTAATCGTTTCTGGGTGGCCACCTGTCTTCCTGTTCCATGCAGAGTTGGAGCAGCTATAATATGCTTTACCTTTGTAAAGATTAAAGTCATTGCTTTCTCTTGTCATTGACATCTTCTTAAAAAAACACAGATTTCTAATCATACATGTTGGTCAGTGATGCCAAGCATGGTCTTTTGTTGTAGCTCATGACAAAGATCCTCCTTTAACATATGTTTTCTATGTTCCTGCTGGGTTGCTTTTTGTTGCTGCAGAACTACAGAGTCTTGGGGTAGATTTGCAAAAGGAAAGGGAAATTGAAGCATGTAGTGACATTCTTCTACTAGCTTAGTCTGGCTTGCGTGGGTAACGGCAGTGAGAAGCAGATGGGAACATGAGCTTCGCTTTGCGCTGGCGCAACAGAAGTATGTATGTGTTGTCTTTGGAACGTTTTTACTCCATTAGTATGTGTTAAGGCCACCTTGTCCTCTCTTAACTGCTACTGAGTAGATCATGTTAGCTCTTTCTACAGTCTTACATTTGATTTACTATGTAGATATGCAGAGAATGGGATTTTTTCCAATTTACAGCAAGTTATATCTCTCTTGCACCCATTTTCCTCATCTGCCAAGTGGCTCAGACAGCTTCAGAGTATACCTCATGCTTGTTAGTAGGTAAATACCGCCCACCCAAGAATCTGAGTTAAAACAAAAATACTTGTTAGTGACACCTTACACCACATACATTACTTGTCATCAAAATGATGATTTTCTCTCATTGAAACAGAAAAAATGCTGTGTTCACTTTATCTGTGCTTTTATAAATCCAGTTTACTCCAACATTTTGAATTACAAGTGTTACTTAGAAGATGACGCACTTTTTTCTTAACTGACTACTGAATATGCTGCAGAAATTTGTTTTAACAAAGTTAAAGTTCATACAGCTTGTATTATGCAGAGGACTGTCTTTCCTTGATTAGATGCCAAAATAGTCTTAGCTATGCTGAAGTAATTTTTAATTTTCTGAGCTTTAAGCCCCATAAATGCACAACTGTATGAGCTCAGCCCCCTTCATTGTAGTTCTTTTAGTATCTTCAAAGAGTCGTTAGGAAAATCTGTCATATGTTCGTAAGGTTGCAAATTGTTGTATTATGTAATCTTCCTTTGCTAAAACATGGATTTAGAGAAACGTTTCTTTTTTGGGGATTGTGCTCCTAATTTTTGTTTTGTTTTGCAATGCCAAAGATTTTAATTGGATTTTGTTAAATATTTCTTCTGCCACTGCACTTTATAACACCTCTTTAAGCATTTTTTTGAAGTACTTAATTTCTCCTGCCCTTTAAGACATGTTTAGCAAACACTAATTTGTTATTCAAATAAACGAAACTTTTCTTTATCATATTTTAGTACAGCTACTTGTTAACAAGATCCTCTACTTTCTTTGTATCTACCTCATTCTCAGATACTTGTATTATTAAAAATGTGTAATATATGAATTTTTGGAGAAACAAGCATAGAAATAAATATTTCGTAGATATCTGAGTTAAGTTCTCGCTTGTTACTTATATGAGTAGTAACCTCATTAAAACAATGTCTGACATCATCTGCTTTCTGGATTTACACTTGCTCATTTAAAGCTCACTTCTGCAAGGTGTTTAGAGTTTGTGTATCTGGCTTTTTATTGTAAGTATAACCAATTTTCATCTTGCAGGTGTAGAGTCTAAAAGATTACAGGTATGTTATGAAATGTGTGGAATTCCAGAATGCAAATTTTCATGTTTTCTTTACAGTTTTTAAAGATGACAGCAGATATACCATTAAATATTAATATTAAGGAGCCCCAATGGGATCAAAGCACTTTCATTGGACGAGCCAGTCACTTCTTTACCGTAACAGACCCCCGGAATATTTTGTTATCTGATGCCCAGCTAGAAAATGCAAGAAAAATTGTTCATGATTACAGGTATGGCAGTTGATCGTTGTTACTGCTGGCCCAAAAAAGTCCATGTTGGTGATAAGTAGCTGGTTATATATTTGAAAGGAAATATTTAAGACACTGTATTCATTGCACCACTGTTTTTTCTTATTACATTCTTGGAAACACTAGCATTATATGAATGGAGAAATTATGCCATCTGAGAACATCTACTATTATAATAATAATTCTATTATACTATAATGATACTTTTAAGTATTCTGAAATTTGTAAGTGTCTGATTTTGAAAATAATATGACAGCAGAGTTGCTGACATGTTATTCTGTTTGCGTCAAGTAGTTTTTTAAATAGTTGCAAGGTAAATTTTCAAAGTTTAATGTTAATGTCTTTGCAAAGCTTCTAGCTCTGCAGTTCTCACACAGTTTTGAATAAACAGAAATCTGGTGTTGGATGTATCAACTCAGCCAACATAATCACTGTTAGAAGTTCTAATTATTTTTATTTCAACAGTACATTTAAAAGCTAAGGATCTACAAGCTAACCAGAAGGCTAGCTTAATTTAGCATGAACATCCCCAAAACCTCTGTCACCATGCTTTTCATTGGAAGTTACATCATTTTATAACAGTTGTGGTTTTGCTGTTGTCTTGTTTTGTTTTTTAACTTGTCCCAAGACAAGGTATTGTGGCACCTGGCTTGACAGAAGATCAGTTGTGGAGAGCAAAATATATCTACGATTCAGCCTTTCATCCAGACACTGGTGAAAAGATGGTCTTGATTGGCCGAATGTCAGCTCAGGTACCAATGAATATGACCATCACAGGCTGTATGATGACTTTTTATAGGTAGGTAATGGTAATATTACACCATTGTAATAATATTTTCACCATTTGCTTACAAATTAGATGAGTGAAAACCAATGTTGCTGTCAACAGAACATTTTAGATCGATTATAAAAATCTGAAAATAATGTTACCTACGTTTCTGTTTTCCTTCTGCATTCCCTCACTTTCATACTGATTAGTAGCTTCCTCTAGAAGTAATTGTGAGACAAACCCTCTGCGAAGAAGAAACTAAGAAAGCCAAGTGGTCCCAAATCCCATCCTTTTAGGAGAACTGCATGGAGGACAGAGAGGAGGTGATACCTGGTAATTCTGACCTTGGAGGTCTGGCATGTAGGATGTTGTCTCCCAAGTAAATATTAAATATGCTTCAGTCTATTAGCCATTGGGTTCCTCCAGCACGTGTCAGACTTCTTTTTCCTCAAAAGTCTTTGATTCACTGGTGAAGTCCCTAGGAGAATTCAATGTCTTCTGTTAAGAGGCTTTATGTTAGAAATATTTTTGTGAAAAAAATGCTTTCTTAGAAAGAACTAAGGGAAGGTTCAGAAGAAATACCAATATAATTTTTGATGATAGAATTTTTAAAATGTCTTGATTCACACTCGAGAAAGGCATAGCAATTTTGAAAGCCATTTGTATATGCATATGTTTGTGTGTGTTTAAAAAAAGCACTGGCATTGTCAAGAATACAAATAAAGCCATCAATGCAAGTGCCCACAAACACTGCTATCTGCTAACAGGTTATTCTTATTTTTATGTATGTTTTGTTGTTATTGATAATAGATATAGAAGGTGTATGCATTTTCTTTGCATTATTGGTAAAATCACTTGAAACTGGATTACTTGTTAGTCTGGAAGACACTGTTTTCTTTGGATCAAACCCTCAGCAGTGCAAACAGAATTGTGCAGAAGTCCTTCGATGGTGCAGTGTTGTCTCCACCTTACTGCATGTCAGTGTGTCTTGGTTATTGCTGGTTACTGAAAAAAGCAAGTTCCTCATTATGCCTAGAAGGACTCTTAACGTGCAGTAAGGTAATGTGAGTCGTATCTGAACTTTATCGTAGGGGCCTAACGTCCTCTACATTGCAGTAGCGCAGGAAACAGGGAAAGGTGAGTTAGGTGAGTTGGTCATGCATGAGAAGAAAGGAAGAAGAACAGCAGTGATAGTGGGAATCCTGCTAGCTCATCACTGTTGCTTTCACATCTCATTCAGATATTGGAAACTAGAAGGAATAAGAAGACACTTTCAAATCTTCTGTATCTTTACTTTTTTTGAAATTTCAAGAGATAACGTATCTTCCCATTTCTGATTCAAAGTTGTTATTTTTGGTGGCCTGGTTCCCATGATTGAAATTCTATTGGAGCAGAAACTTCAGTGTTTTATCCTACTATGTGTAGAGTTTGTGGTCCTAGTCCTCAAAGAAACATCTAACCCCTAGTGTAGTCTTCCAGCCTCCAACTGTTTGTGTATCAGGAATTTTCTGATCCAGAGGTACTATGTTTGTATTTAATGGCCATTAATGTATTTCTTCCTCGTAAATTTATCCCATTACTCGGATGTGCTGCTAATTTGAGAACACAAGCATTCCTTCCTCTAAAAGACTGCTCCCTACGCTGTTAAAAATTGATTCATGTTTTTGTTACTTACGAATGTAACCATTCCTAAAATGTTTATGTCAACAGTTTAACAGGAACCACAGTAGCTTGTCAAATGGGGACTCTGAGAATTGTACAGAATATGCTTTTTTTTTCACCACCCCCCATCCATGCTCACCAGCTCATACCTGTGTGTCCTAAGGCATCTTTGTACTGGCAGTGACATAATTTGTGAGGACACCTTAGAGCTTTTATTTATTGATGACTTGTCATTTTGATCCATCATTAATACTGTACAGAACCAGAGTCGTTTTTATACACGCAGAAATTTTTCTTGAAGTCATTTTTCATTTTGGACTAAGTATCTTTTTCTTTGATTCTACAATGTGACTGAATATTTTAATGTCACAGAGATTTATTAAAACAGTGGTGTTAGCCTTTTGAAGACTGTTTGAGAAAGTAAACCCAGTCTCTTAAAATACAGCTATCAGTTCCTTGTGGAACTTCCAAAGAAAGCTACCAGATTATAAATAACCCTTCAAAATTATCCTAGCTATTAGAGAGTTTTATTTTCTTCCTGTGTGTTTTGTAGAGAGAGAAGTTTGAAATAATGCTTTAGTTGTTACAACAAACCTTTGTCCCAAGTGAACCTTGCTACTTATTTATGATACTTTTAAAATCTTTTTTTAAGAATAGCTTGTACTTTCATTAGTAAGACAGTATCTCACTGACTGACTTGTTTTGATCAGTTGAACAAGAATCTCTGCCTGATTATTTACACTGATTTTTTTTTTCTTGATTTGCTGTCTCTTCTCTTCTGCTGATTCAACTGTTTTTAAAAATAATTGTTTCTCGTTTTAAGAACGACACCAGCGGTGGTTTTCTGGCAGTGGATTAACCAGTCCTTCAACGCTATAGTAAATTACACGAACAGGAGTGGTGATGCCCCAATTACTGTCAGGTCAGACATAAACCAGATAGTTCTGATGGGTTTATAACTAGCTCTCCAATGTATTTGAACAGGGTTGGGCTTTAAAGTTTGAGGTGGTAGACAGATAAGTGTGGTAATCTATGTTTAATACCAACTTGATATGTTTAAAATAGAAGACTTGAGAATGATGGAGGTGAAATCTCCATTTCCCCCTTTATAGGTGAGCTTAAGTACCATGATCATAAGCATTTAACAACGTGGGATTTAAATTGATATTTTGTGTGGACCTTCAGGTGTTGTGTGCCACCTTTTCCTGTCTGTGTCCTGCAGTAAAGCACACAGTACACTGTCTGCTTATTTGCAGACTTCAACGAATTGGTCTGCACACTACTTGTCTCTATTTGAAGGTGAAGAAGGAGATAAAATAGATACAGAAAGCTAAAAATCATTAATAGGAGACTGGAGTTGCAGTGCTTAGCTGCTCATTTTTAAGGCAAGTTTGTTTGTTGACATACTGGTAAAAGCAGTGGGTTAGCAGATATACAGACACCTGCTAGTTGAGAAGTATGTAAAGTATGCTCTAGGGCAGACTGGGTTTACAGCAATAGCTAGTCTGCTTGCACAGGTTTTAACACAGTTGACTTTAATTATCATTGTGGATATGGCCTTAGAAATTTTAATTGGTTGCATAAGTTTAAGCAATTAGCAAATTAAATATAGAATTAAGTCCTTCAAGGTGTTGGCTCAAACAGTTAAAAATACTGAATAGGTAGCAGTGAAGAGTAGAACTTAACTGAATGTTAAAATGTTATTTTGCATATTACTTTTACTGGTAGTGAGAGAAGAGCACTTAACTTAGTATCCTATAGGTACAGAATCCACAGATCCACAGAAGGGTTTATTCTTTAAATTTGGGGATTTTTTTTAATACATATATAAAACATGATTATTTTTAAAAGTGACATAAATGTAACTGTTGTGTACATACTAACATTTTTTTACTTTTGTTTTAGCCAGCTGGGAACAGCCTATGTTTCTGCTACCACAGGTGCTGTTGCCACAGCTTTAGGACTTAATGCACTGACAAAGGTATTCCTGATGTTTTTTTCCCGTTCTTAATTAGACTTTGCTGTTCTATAAAATGCTAATTGCTCATTTCTCCTCCAGTGTATCTGTGCCACATTGTGCACAGCTTCCAGTACAGAGCTGTAATTGCCTTTGGCAGCTCCCTTCTTTAGATCCTAGGTATATTTTCCCCCATATAGGTGGCTTCAATAGTATTAGGAGTGGAAGCATATTGACAAGTTATCTGAGAGAGAGAGACTGCTTTAAGAGAGTAATTCAGATTATATAATCTATTAACTGGATGAATAGCTTCTGTTCAGTCAGTGCCCTTAGATGCAAAGCAGCTAGTGTGGACGTCTGCTGGCTGTAATCTTGCCAGTGGAGACAGCGATGTTAAGGTCTATTTAGTGTTGCCATTAGGCTGAGAAGCACACTCAAAAGATGACACTGCTCAACACTGATGCTACTAAATTAAGATTATTTTTGCCAATCTCATGCTAATGTTCGCTCTGATGGAAGTATTTATGACTTAAGTCTTGTTTGTGTGTTGTTTTGCTGTAGGCCCCACTGGTGAGTTTTCACGAAATTTTGAAGAAAATAAATTTAGTCTACCACTAGTACATGAAGCACACCTTCATTTGACCTTTGGGAAAAAATCGTTATGTAATTCTTTTTCCTGTATTCTTTATTTTTTCCTCTGTGCATTGCACAGCATGTCTCACCTCTTATAGGACGTTTTGTTCCTTTTGCTGCCGTTGCTGCTGCTAACTGCATTAATATTCCACTAATGAGACAAAGGTAAGAAAAAGAAAGATCACTCATTCTGAAAACTTGATAACATTATTTTTTTCTAGATCAGCAAGTCACTAAATAAAGCGTGTTATATATCTTCAGCTTTTTTCAGAACCTTGCAAAAACCTCACGCAATCTGATTGATTGATTGTGACACATTAAAATAGAACATTCTCATTCTCTTCAGATAAATATCCATTTATTTCTTCAGTCTTGAATCTCAGAAATCAAGTGCCTGTCCTTCAAGACTTGATCACATGTACTCTTTAAATATAGGCTCCTATTTGGAAAAATACAGTCACTTCCAAAATGGTTCTTCAAATCCCACATGCAGAAGTTAGTCATAGAAGTCAGGCCCTGCAGTTCTACTTAATCATCTGAGATTATGAAAATATAACCTTTCACAGAAGCAAAATTTCACATGTAATCTGATTTGACTAGAATTAAAAATAAAAGTGGGAAAAACAAATGGAAAGTATCCTCTTATGGAGAGGTTATGCGGGGGGGGGGGGCGGGGAAGGGAGTGTTTAAAGTTTATGTTCACAATAAAGTTCAATCTATTGTAGTATTTTATCCCTTATAAAAGGCAAAGAGAAGAATTAATGCAGTCCTCAGTATACCTGTCCTTCTGTCTGCTGCTTACTCTCCTAGAAGTTCTCCTCAATATGGGTTTAACACCAAATCCTGCACTTGACTAAAATATCTCAGAGAGCGTAATACAGTTGTAGAAAGGTAGTCTCTTTGATACTTACTTGCATGCTTTTGAATATGTTGTTCCTAGTTAAAGTGAAAACTCTGAATAGAATGTCACAGAGACTTTCACAAAGACTTACTTCTTAGTTCGGTGAAACTAATCTTCCTGTATTCCCTATGTTGTCTGTGTGAAAAAAACAGTCAACTTCTGAGAGCAATCCAGAAAATTCAGCTTTTCAGAAATGCTTTTTGAAGGAACCTGTCCCTTCTGTAGACTGCAGAGATAACAGATCTTCTTTCCTCCCCTTTGGAACACGTGATCAGGTTCAAGTGGTAGATTGCTGTTACAAATATTCAACCGTTCACTTTTTTCACAACTCCTTCTCTGCCTTTTGAAAACTTTTATGATAAAGAGCGTTAAAAACAAACGTGGAAAATAAGCCTGCACCCCTTGTCAATATCTTGGACATCATTTTTATAACTGACAAAATTTAAAGAGGAGAAAGATCAGCTGACAAAAACTAGATAAATGCATGACAGTCACAGGTTTTGTCTTTCAACAGGGAACTCAAATTTGGAATCCCTATCACAGATGGGAATGGAAACAGACTGGGTGAATCAACCAAAGCAGCTCAGCAGGCGATTACTCAGGTGGTTATATCAAGGATTCTTATGGCTGCTCCTGGCATGGGTAAGGATAACTTCCATCCATACAGGTCTTGGTTACCAGTTCCTGAAGAGAGGAGAGCTTAACTTCTACATAACTGGTTTTCTCAAAGACCAATTTATCTTACAGTTTTGCAGGCAGTATTAACATGTCTGTTAAGAAGTGCCACAGGGAAGTGTACACCACTTCTTACTGTAAAAACATCCATTGTGTGATACACTGAAGTGCAACAGAGGAGCTCCTGTGATGCTTTTACAGAAGAGTTATAGCTAACAAGGGATAGTAGCAAATTCTACAGGAGTGGAATTAGTTTATTGGAGAGTAGATGCTTTGACCAGTGCCAGTTTATTGAGCTCAGGTTTAGTTTAGTGTGCATTAAAGCTCCTCTTACTGAGAGAGTCTACCTCTGTAAAATACCGGTCTCATATCTTGAGTTGGCAGAATGAAATGGATGCTCAGCTAATAATAAATAGCTGTTAAAAATGTGTTGTAATGCACTAGATCATCTTAACAGAAAATTAAAACAAAATGCCTTTTTGTCCAAGGTTCATGGTTTTTTTTCCTCTCATTTGCAGCAATTCCTCCCTTTATAATGAATACATTGGAAAAGAGAGCTTTCTTAAAGGTTGGTCTTTGTTGATAATCTATATACATATATTCATATACTAAGTTAATGTTTTCATGTTATATTTAAAATACTATTTGAGTCTTCATATTTTCCTACCAAGTACTGTAGTTAGAAAAAGAATTTATGTGGTACTGAAAACCAAGTATTTTTCCTTCCTTCCTGTAGGAAAAGTTTGGAATTTGAATTTTCAGAAATAAACATCTGAAATACTTTAAACTGTGCCAATTAATTCTAATGAAGTATTTAGTTAGAGTGCTAAATACTAAAACGTTGAACAAAAATTTAGAGGCCTCCAACTCTGACCAGAGATTAATAATTAAGACCAAATCTGGGAGAACTTGAGTAATTCTTTCAAAAAATCAAATCTCAACCAAAACCAGACAAACAAGTTGAGGGAACTATGCCTCTGATTCAGGAAAACAATTACACGTGACCTGAATTTAAGTCACAGGGGCAACCCAATTGACCTGAAGGGGTAGCAAATACAGAGGTAGCAAACTTGTCTGAATCAGGGCCTTAACATTTTTTAAAAGTTTTTCAGAGCTGGGTGAAATCCAAGCCTTTAAAACTGCCAGTTCCTCATTTTCTCCACTGCACTGTTCCCTGTACACAAGATTTTGCCAGTTGAACTTGTTAAAACGCTTTCATATGTCTACTCAAATGTGGTCTTCCCTTAAACAGTCCCTGCACTTCCCAAACACTAAGATGCTGTAAAAGGGTAGGTGAAGCCTACATCATGTGGGCGAGATCTGGGAATACTGAACTGTAAGAGCAACACGGCTGTAGAACCTACCTTACAGCTGTGTGGTTGCTTTCTTTATGCCTTTTGTAGACAGAAATAGCAGGGTTCTATTTATCATATAGTAAAACATTTTTTTAAATGAATTTTTTTTTTAATTTTAGTAATTGTTCTTGAAGTGCACTATTCCTTCTAGTTAATAAACCTTTCTTGTTTCAAGACTTGAAATATGGTTTAGTACAAATATAGCAAAAATTTGTAATGCTTTTTTCCTAGATATTAGTATTAATAAGGAAGCATTACTTATCTGCTGTAGCAGCATTTTGAGTTTGGAGATGGTGATGATGATGATAAAAACTCTTTTGAAAGTGACCCTTTAAAATTACTGGAAAAGCAAGTGCAGGGTAGGCACTGAATAGGCATCTTTCAGTGAAGATGATATATTTCCTATATTTTCTATATATTCTAAAGTAGCATACTTTCATTTTCAAAAACCTGGTGTTAGTAAGTATATAAACTAAGCCAACATTACACACTGTATGTATATGAGATGGTGAAGAACAGTAATGAAATTAAATATTAGGTTTTCTAAATTGAGAAACAATTTTCACGTGGGCGACTGGGACCATTTAGTAGTAAAGGGAATTTCATCTTTGCCGGTTGGTATCACTGGTTTACTTTTTTTGCCTAACTGGACAAACTCTTATCTGCCCTTGAAACACGTCAGACAAGCTGGAACTAATAGCTCAGAAGGGTCTGACTCCTTTCTGTTGGAAAAAAAAGAGAAAGTGTAGTCTGAAAGCTTCCAGAGCCATTCTTGGAAAAGTGGTTGTGGGGGTTGCTTGGTTTTGTTTGTTTGTTTAAGATGAAACTTCTTAAAACTAAATATTTAAATTATATTTCATATTATTTCTGCTCCTGTTTCCTGTGCTGAATTAGTTCGCCTTGCTACATGCATCATTTGAAAATGCTTGTGTGTTAGTATACAAATGAGGCACTAGGAAGAGGTCCCAAGTATCTTCAAATTTTCAAAACTTTTTCTTGAAACGCTTTGCTTTTTTTTCTCCCCTTTGTTAATCGAAACCACTATTTCTCATGATGTAAGAACTGGAAGTGCAGCATATGAGCTTTAGAGTAAAAGCTTGTGCATGCTGCTTATACCTCCTAAAAGTGAGACTGCAGTTCATCCAAATATACTACCATTCTCTAGTATAAAAGCCCTCTACTTGGCTATTTCATAATTGCTGGTGTTTTGACACCTACTCTGTTGATACAGTGACTTTAAGTAGCTTGTGATATTTTGAGAGAATATATAATTAATTTGAGAATATATTAATCAGAACAGCAATATTTTCCAATATCAAAATATTTGTAAATTTAGAGCAAAGATGATTTTACGTGGGTTTGACATGGGAGAGATGTCACAAATGCTATCAACTCAATTGTCAAAGATATGACATTTGTGGAAGGTTTTCTCAGGGTTTGGAGAAAAATACAGATTATTTTTTGTGCAGTATAATCAATATAAAGGTGTTGTGAATTTTTCAGATCAGCAAAAAGAGATTTCTTCAGTGACTACTCAGTGGTCTTTGGTACCATCATGACCGTTTATGCTCACCTGTTCCTCCCCCTCAGCCTCAAAGACTGTGAGTTCAGGTGAAACACTGCTGTGCAGGTAGTCAGTGGTAACACTTGATGTAGATTAGTATTAAAACCATTAAGGAATGAGCTGCATTTTTAACAAGCAGCTTGTGCATGTTCTCTCGAGGTTTCAGAAGCACCATCCCATTTGCAGTACTCTGACACCACCCACACAGTGCTTTACTAACTCATTTCTCTTAGCCTTTGCTTTGCACATTGTCACTCCTGAAAACAGTTTCATATGCCTGCCAAAGCTTATTAACCAACACACAAGAAGGTCAGAAAAGAGTCAAGTGGTTGTTAAATAATGAAGAAAATAGAATGATGATCTGCAGTGAGATAGAAACAAATACTTCTGGACTGCACATCTCAGAGCTAGGATGTCATTCTCCGATGTTTGAAATAAGATGTAGGTAATGTAGCAATATTCATCCCCATGTCCTGACACAGTTTTGCATGAGGCCGTTTTGATTGGTGTGAGTTAAAACATTCTTTACAGTTACTGTTAGGAAAGGGTTCAAGAATGTTTTCAAAATACTAACACATACTTGCTGATTTAAAAAGAACCTAATTATTTCTTGCTTTGAAAGCTCTAAATGCACACAGACACGCACACGTGTGTATATATGTATGTTTTTTTTCCCTAGATTTCAGCAGTGGTTTTGGCATGCATTTTGTGTAATTAAGCAGTACAGTGGTTCTTGATTAAGATGTATAATGTCTGTATTCATTATCTCTATTGATTTACACTTGCCTAGCTATGTGCAGAATCAAGTTATTTCATCTGCTACAGTGAAAGGAGCCATAAACAACATTATTATGAGGCATAGGGTTTATAGATTTAGTTTAGTTACATATAACCTTTCTCCTAAAGAAATAAATTTTATTCCATATAAACTTTTAAAAATTCTAATTGACATTGAATTTTTAATTTATATTACCACTCTCACGCTTCATTTACTGTTTATCTGTATTTTGCATACCATATTGATATTCAAGTTGACTCCCCTAATTTGCTCTTATATCCTATAGAACAAGCTACCTGGATTCTGTTTAAACTGCAGCTAAAATATGTATTCAGAACTTTTACAAAACTGGAACAGAGTACTTTTTTAATCATCATTCTTAAATGTCTTATGCCTTAGATTCTTCCATGCATTCCTAATTTAGCTGTCATTCATTTACTCATCTTCTTGAAAACAGGCGCTTAGGTTGGGAAAACTGGCAGACTTTAAGATCTAACAATGAAAGAAGGCATTTAGGAAATCTTTGATTTTTGCTTGTCTTTTGCTTAATTGTCATTTGTGCATTTTCTTTATTTGCACTAACTGCTAGTGATTCCACAAAGTCATTTGGAAATGCCTTCTTCCTGGGTTAAACAGTAGACCACTAAAGCACACTAAATATGCTTCTCTATTTATCTCTTTGTGGGGCTGTACAGTCTGCATGTCGGACTGAATTTATCTCAAGTTGTTATGTAGGCAGCTACGATTCTTAATACTGAGCTCTTAGACTTTTTCCCACCATCTTTTTTTTTCCCACCATCTTTCTTAATTAGTGTAGTCCGGTAACATTCTTGAAAAAATAAAGTAACTTTATCTTCAGATCAGGCGCTTCGGTAAAAAATGTTCCACCAAATGAAATAAGCATTACTTAGGTTGTCTGTACTAGTAGACACCTTTGTCTTTCAGTTTAATGACCAACTCAGATAAAGGTTTGAAACCACTATCTAATAATAATACTGTAATAATACCCTCTAACACTCCTTTTAGTTATAAAACCATATTTTGGGCTTTTCTGTTAAATAGCTCACAGTGCAATACTTAGCATTCCTCTCCCTTAGTTCTCCCCTCAAATCGGAATCTTTCACAGTATGGAATTTGACTTGTTTTCCCAAATACGCATAATAGCTGCCAGTCCCACCACAGTCCTATGCCCCTCAACTTAAGCTATGATAAGCACAGTCTGCTTTCTGATCTTCTGGTGTAGGTCACATCATCTCTTGCCATGAACTCCCTCAACATAAAAAGTTTAAATCTTTTTCAGTAAACTTACCTCAGCTGAAAGTAGAGTCAAGATGAACATAGTAGAATGCTGGAACAGCAGAGGACTGCTGAATTTGCTCTTTGTGCTTCTTGCTATTGCTATCATCTTCCATTTGTTTTCTATTGTTGCAGGTTATTGCTGAATTGCAGGGTTTTTTTGCACTCATTTCTGGATTACAGATTGTCTATAAGAAAAAGAGGAACAATCTTCTACATCCTTTCCTCTTCACTCTCAGGCTCTGGAAGGAGCATCTTCCAGACTTGTTTTCCATGCCTTTCATACTACTTTTAGCACCAGCTTCATTCTACTGAGCCTTTTAAATATCCTTTTTCCTTTTCTCCTTTTAAATAGTGACCATCTCTTGTTCACCAGTCCCCCCTAACTTCTACAGCTTGAGAAGTGCTTCTTGCAGAAAAAAATCGTGTTTGTACTTACCCACTGTAAGATGTAATTTTGAGTCATTAGCAGTTTTGTTTTAAAATCAAATTCTTGTTATAGGAGCAGTTCATAGAATCATTGAATGGGTAAGGTTAGAAGGGACCTCTGGAGATCATCTAATCCAACCTCCCTGCTCAGCAGGGTCACCTAGAGCATGTTAGACAAGGTTGCAGCCAGGCGGGCCTTGAAGATCTCCCAGAGAAGGAGATTCCACAACCTCTCTGGGCAGCCCGGTCCAGTGCTCTGTCACCCTCACAGGGAAGAAATTCCCCCTCATGTTCAGGCGGAACTGCCTGTGCTTCAATTCCTGCCCATTGCCTCTTGTCCTGTCACACGGGACAACTGAAAAGAGTTTGTCCCCGTCCCCTTAACACCCTCCCTTCAGGGACTTACACGCATTGATAAGATCCCCCCTCAGTCTCCTCTTCCCCAGGCTGAAGAGGCCCAGCTCTCGCAGCCGTTCCTCAGAGGGCAGGTGCTCCAGCCCTCTGATCATCCTCGTAGCCCTACGCTGGACTCTCCAGTAGCTCCGTGTCTCTCTTGTAGTGGGGAGCCCAGAACTGGACGCAGTACTCGAGATGAGGCCTCCCCAGGGCTGAGTAGAGGGGCAGGATCACCTCCCTCAACCTGCTGGCAATACTCTTCCTGATGCACCCCAGGAGGCCACTGGCTTTCTTGGCTACAAGGGCACAGTGCTTGCTCACAGTCAAAAGTCAAGTTGTGTGTGTCCCACATATTGGAAGCGCATGGTTTATCATAACAACTATAGCCCATTGCAGCAGTCTCATTTAAACATGTCTGGTTTTATTTCATTAGTAATTAATTTAAACAAATTCTAACACAGAAGGGGGAGGGGGAGTACCTAAATCATTTAAAGACCTACAAGAAAACCGTTATATTCCTTGGCATATATTCCTTGAGTTCTGCAAAAGAAGAAATATTGAAGAATGTGCTGAAAAATAAGCATCCGTATCTTACAGGTTACTGTTTTGTTTTGCCACATTCTCCACCATTTTTCCTTTTCTGAAAGGAGGAGCTGTGTTCTGGCAAAAACAGAGTATGATGTGTAAGAACTTACCCCTGTAGATCACAAAGCAAATGGATAAAGGGCTAAGAGAGGCAGATCATCTCCTTTGTTTTTGGATGGCAGCTGCATTTGCTGTTGCACACAGAGCAGATCCCTAGTTGTGAATTAGAACCATTTGATGTCAGCAGAGATAGGAGCTGTAGCTAGAGCTACCTCTGCATAGGGATTCTTGGACCAAATTCACTGTGCCCTCAAGACCTTGCGCTGAATATTGCTCTAAACAGGCAACTCACAGAACAAGTGATACACACAGGTCAGAATCAGGCTGTGAGGAAAACCATCAACCACCTACAGCAGTTTCTAAGGGACACTTAGTCAGGGTACCTGTGTACAGTGATATCCCTGGGAATTTTCTATTACATTCAAAGGGATTGGGATGAGGCTGTCACATCAGAGCTCAGGTTTAAGGTATACCAGTAGCTGGTTTGCCTTCTGTGTGTCCAACAGTCTTTTAGATTTAATCTGTCTCCTAGGATGCAAGAAATTTCCTGGAAGGTGGGAAGGGGGAAGAAAAGATACCATACTCACCATGTATGTTATTTTAACAGAGATTTCCATGGATGAGTGCTCCCATTCAAGTTGGATTAGTTGGCTTCTGGTGAGTGATTTCTTTGAATCGTATCTGCTATTTTAAGAAGTACCTGTAGGGTGGTGGTGGTGGTTTTGTTTTGTTTTAAGGAAGAAGTGGAAACATTTGCACTTAATTTAAATTAAAAGCCTATGTAGATTAAGGCAATGAAAACAAAAAGCCACAGAAATCGTTTGTTCCTCCATGGAGTTGAAAAGTTAATTAGACTAGAGCAGTTAGTTGACTTCCATCTCTGTAACTGATAATGATATAAAAAAAAGCAAGCAGTTAGCAATGAAGAAACTGCCAGGAAAAGAAGAGTAGGGAGGAAAGAAAGGGAGTGGCAAAGAGAAGGTGTTTAGCAGCTTGATTTAAAAGGTGCTTTGGTTGTTCCTTCTATAAATAATTATTGGAATCTAATCTTGAAACATCTCATTAATTGAGGATTTGAATCTCTTGTCTAGTATTTTAAGTTGTGTACACCTATGCAAAGTGCTGTGAAAGGATATTGAATGAGAATTTTATACACATTTGTAAGCATTTACTACTGGATAGTAGATTATGAATTGAATTCATTTAAGTATAATGCAGTGGGAAATAAAGGTTACTCAGCACCTATTGTCCAAAAATAATAATAAAAAAACACGCAATGAATAAAACAAATAAGCTTTCTACCTAGAATATGCTTAAGGGTTTTGAATTTTCTTTTAGTATCTCAAATATTGTAAATTTATTTTTTATCTTCTTCAGTCTCGTGTTCGCAACACCCTTGTGCTGTGCACTGTTTCCTCAAAAAAGGTACGTATTCCTGTTTTGATATTCTTTCTTTCTTTAATGTTACACTACCAGATGCATGCAAGGTACTGCAGAAAGACAAATAAATGGTCATCTCCTTCTAGAGCATACAGTCTCAATTCCCATATAACAAATATGATAAACATGAGAAGTTTTCAGAAAAGTAGCAAGTATGTTATTCATCAGTAATACATAATAGCTGAATTGGGCTTGTTTGTTTATAAACTCTTAGTAGCTTCAGAGATGCATCTATGGTGGGATAGTGAGCAAGAGAAGCTTAGGGGAATAGTTTAGACATGCCATTTCAGACTGAAAAGGTTGGGACTTCCAGTGGCAGAGGAGGAATTTGAACTGATTATGTTAGGAATCACTGGAATGATTCATAAAAGAGGCTAACATAGCCCAAGCAACACACTGATGTCTAATAAGGTGCTGACATTGTTGAATGCTGTCAGATCCCATTTTACTTTCAATGGAGAACTCAGTGGTTATGGAGAACAGTGCTTGACTATGTGCTCTTATTTGAAACTTGATTAACTTTTTTTTCCCCAAGTAAGACTTTTCATCAACGCAACACTATCTCAGCACCGAAAACTGTCTTAGGAATGGTATTCTTTATACCTGAAACCATAATGAAACTTGGATGGTTATCTGCAATTAAAGTTAGCTTAAATTGACATTGCAGTACATAGTGTAAATGGGAGTATTAAACTCAACTGACCTGTCGCTATTGTATTACTAGTGGTTGCCAAAATTAGTACATCTACTTGACAAGGTGCCAAATGTAACTTAAGATAAATTAGGAGCTGAATCACTTTAAATAGTGGGTAATTGGAATAGCTTTTTACTTCTAGAAAACAGTATCTGATTTCCATCTGACACTGTTTCCCTGTCTAGCACAAGACAGAAAATTATGGTATAAAAATAGTGTCACTAGGCTACCTAGAGTTGACCTGGAAAACTCACATAGCAGTTGCAATGCAGTTCCTGATTTTAACCAGGCTCTCAAGTTCATGTTCATAGAAATTAAATTTGCATACTAATTTTACAAGAAAACTAAACTGTATACACTGTTTATATGACCTGGCAGCTAAATTCACTTTGGAAATGGCTTATTAAAATATATATTTTTTCATCTCAAAATCATGCATTAAGTTAAATAAGCATATACTGTATTTTCAAGAAAACAAACTCTTGGACAGGGAAGCTTCTAGTTCCAGGAGTGATCTTAAGTAAGTAGATTTCTAACCTCATGGCAGTAGCAGCTCAGCTGTTTCTTGAATCAATAGAACCTTACTGCCATTTGAGAGAGGTCATTCACCCTTGGCCTGTGAACATGACTTGTTCATAAGAAAACAAACACACTTTTTGACAGTACGGGACATTTAACCAGATGCATCATCTTTCTTAGTCTAAAATGCTTGTTATATATAACCATTTTACTGATTTTCTTTTGCTTAGTTCCATGTCCGTAGCACGCTTGGAGCCAGAACTGCAAGCCAAGATCCGAGAAAACAGCCCTGAATTAGAACGTGTATACTTTAATAAAGGATTATAATTCAAAGGAGGCAGAAAATCTTTCAGAGGATCTTGTGAACTGATGAGTTATGTGCCAACATAATTGAAGAGAACTCACTTAACACGTCCTGTTGTTAAACAACTTTGATCCATCTGCATTATTTTATATTTAAAGAACTTTCCTCATTATAGTGTTTAAGGTACAAAAGCTTATTTGTCCACTTTGGTTTTGATTTAAAGTTTAACCATACATATACACATGTTTACATAAGCTCTTAAGCAGCTACAATAATAAAAAACAAGCACACAAAGAAAAATAGATGCTATTATATTGGATTTGCCACCTGTTTCAGTAATAGTGGGGCAGAGATTCTTTTTTTGGAAAGTGTCATAGAGCAACTGAACGAAGTTGCCACCCTCTGCCAACAACAGGCCGGGCAGCTGAACGTGACAGAAGGTTGTGCAGGAAGGGCTTTTTACCAGGAGGTTGATTTGGTTGAAGGTTTTCCCTGTTGGCACAGAACCGTTTCTTTAAGGTAGATGTTGGAGGAGCCTGGAGCTTCTGCACAGTGTGGTACTGTTCAGCAATACAAGCTGCTTTCTTCCTCAGGTCTAGTTTTACCAGCATCATGTTGTTCTGCAGTTCTGCCAGTGTTTGGTCCTGAGAAGGGGAAGGCAGTATATTCAGAGTAGTGACAATTTCCCTAACTCCTATGAACTGAAGAGAATAGTGAACTTTGGCAAAGGTAGTTTAACTGCTGTGCTAAATAAGACTTCTTATAAGACATATAAGCTTCTGCTGTAGCAGTGTAGCCATTTAATGACAAACAGTAAAGCTAGGAAAAAGCTGAATCCATCCTGCTGCAAACATGCTGTTATAGCAACTATGAGGGAATGCAGTGGTTAAGGAAATGAAAACTCAACTCTCCTACTCTCAATTGCAGGCTGTCAGGTGACCAAACAGGAACAATCTGGGTCCAAGTTATTAATATGAAGTCTGACTCAGCCATTGAAGGAGTTAGCAATAGAGCCCCCTAAAACAGTAGACAGTACTTGTCTAGAGAATAAATTGTTTATATTTGCAGCTGCAAGAATCTAGGTTTATCTGATGCTTATGGCAAAGTGCCTTAGTCTAAATCCCCTGCAACCCACAACAAAACAGACACGTTACCTGTCTAGACAGAATGTCATCACAAGTACAGAGGGCTTCTCGAAGTTTCCCCGCACTTGTACTGTGGCAGCACGCCCTCTCTGCAGACTGGAGAGACTCCCCAAGCTTTTGCAATTCTGATCGCAGCAATCTGACATTCTACAGGAGGGAGAGATTGAATATAACATCTAGCTTTGACATTGCTCTGAAAACAACGTAACCCAGACATGCAGTACTGAGAGATCTTATCTGAGTGAGATCCAGTGGTTATCACTGATAGTAGCAGCTCCCACACATCTGATAAAGGTCTGTTTTCAACAAATCTCTTGCCTTTAACCATTCCTTTAAAAACCTGGAGACAGCAGCTCCAAACACTAAGACTGGCAGCCCCCTGCAAGAGTTCCTTTCTGTAACACAGTGGTGGAATTACCTTTTGTCCATCCTCCAACTTCTTGTCTACATCCATAGTAATGGGTTTGGCAGAGGGAGGTGGCTCCACTAATTTCTGGTACTTGCGCAACTCTAGGAGCAGACAAAAGCAGCAAGCTACAGTACGTTCATAAGGCTTACATTTTTTTCTCAAGTCAAGTCATTCCTTTGAGACAAACTGCCACAGACAAACTGAGAAAAGTTTTGGGTTTGTGCAGACATGGCTATTTCATCCCCCTTCAGTTAAACAACGGGACTTTCTAGATTCTTTGATCATCATCCTGTCTTCTCCCACAACTCAAAATAGTAGTTTCAAGATGTCTAAATCCAGTACACAGTACTATACTCCCTCACCCTGTGCAAGGAGACCTCAGACATTGTTCAGAACCACTGCAGCACCACCGCGTTACCTGCTGTTGCTGTATTCAACTCCATTTGACATTGTTCCAGTTTGGCTTTAGTTTCTTGCAGCTCCTGTTGCAGAGTGCATGAGGCAGCCACTCGCTTTGATCTACGCAGGCCTTGCTCTGAGTCCTTTTGCTTAGTATGCAGGTCCTCCAGTTTTTGTTTTGCCTCCTGCAGAGCAGCGTGGAGCTCCTCTATCTTCTCATCACGCTCCTAAGAAAGCAAGTTTGTTTAAAGAACCAACAAAGTTTTATTAACACAGCTTTTGCTGAGACTTCAGTAACTTTCAGTGTCTGTTTCTTCCAGATTTTCTTAAATCATGCACTTCACACACTAGACCCAGCACTTGATGTCCTTAAGTGAAGACATTTCCTGAGCCTAAACACCACTTTCTCCAGCCTCTGTCAACACAAGGCATCTTCAGAGGCCATTCAAATGCCATAGAATGAATAAATTTAGACTGGCCTGTACCCATCACCACAACTAAAAAGAGGAGAAATTCACAGAACTTGTGTTAATCTGAAAATTATGAAGTAAGTCAGTACAGAGTCAAGGGGTAGAGGGAAATTGTTGAGCAAATAAAGGAATCAGAATGGTGATACATTTGCTTGCAAACTAAGGGCTGAAAAACAGGAAGTTGGGTGAACTACATAAAGCAATAGCTAAGTAGTAAGAACTTCTGTGGCTCAAGCTATCAAGGAATACTACAGGACACAAAAGCAAACCCTTTGCCCTCAGTTTGCGCAACAAATCAGCCTCCTGGACTCAAATATCTTGCACCCCTTCCCAAACCCACTACCATTTTCTGATGTCATTCCATTGCCCTGAACAAACCTGGATCTCCTCCTGGTAATAGTCAGTCAGTGACTCCTTCAGGTTATTCAGTTTATCTTCATACAGTTCCTCCAGCAGCTCCTTCTGGGCATCCACATGTTGGCTACAGAGAGAGCAAATAGCTATAGGTATCAGATCTGGCAGTTCTTGGTCTCCCCTGCACTGCAGCTCAGCCTGATTCTGAGGGTGATCAGAATAAGCTGTACCTGCACCACTGCTCCTTCTGTTGCAGGTGCTCCAGCATCTCATTGCAGATCTCTTCACGGAGGCGCAGCTCTAGTTGCAGCTTCTCCTGCCGCTCTTGCACCAGCAGCTCTCGTGCAGCCTCCACTACACGCAGTAAGTCCTGCAGTAAGGACACAAAACTGCTTTGCCCACACTGCACAACAGAATTAAGGCCTAGAAAAAAAAAACTTGCTGATCTCATACCTCCAGGCTGGGTAGATCTAGGCTTAAGATGCTTTCAGTCACTTGTAATGAGAAGTTGCCAGTCTTGGTCTGAATTGCTGTCCAGTGAGACTGCCTAAACACTGCACTTCAGATGAAAATATTTCTAGAACAGTTTCCCTTCCTGTTCTGCTCAGGACTGCACTGGCCTTTGCTACCTTGACACATTACAACTCAAGTCTCTCTAGGTATATGGCTTCCCTCCATCTCTTGATCTTTCAGCTAGTCCAGCTGCTCATACTGAGTATCTAGAAAGCTGCTTATTTCCCCTCTCCCCAATGAATTTAAGTCATTTGTTTTGCTTTCCAATCTCTAGATTTGCCTTGAGATTATGGGTCCGCAGCTGAGCTCTTACTGTCCCTATTTCACAGATGGTAAAGTGTTCCCAAATTAAGCATATGCTTCAGATTTTGACCAGCTGCTGGATGTCTTCTTTGTGGATTCCCAGTTTCCTGATCTAAAGATTCCATATCCTTCTGAGATGCTGTGTCATCTTTATTTGTTGCTGAGCTCCAACTCCACCTCCCAGATCAAAGCTAACAGTCATGTTCATGCCTCTCTATTTGTAAAGTGTGTAAAACATACCACTACTCACCTCCTTCTCATACATGGCAATATCTGCTTCATCCTCACTGTCATCTTCTGGTACCACTTCATCCTTTGCCACTGCCTCTGGACCCTGGCTGATTCTTCTGCTGTGCTCTTTGATGATTGATTGGATGGATGGAAGTCCTATCTTTGTGGGAGGTGCCTGAACAAGCTGAAGGGAAAAAAGTTACCATTACTTCAAGGCAACAAAACCTGCAAATCATAGTCTTCAACCACAGAACTTGTGTGTGTGATTTAGCAGAATCTGAAGATACTGTGCAGGCAGTAATCCACTAGAGAAGTGTGAGGAGGATTTGCAAGCATCTCCCCTCCCTTGAGATGGAAAGGGCCCCATTCCCACAGAAGCAGGAATTATCCCAAGCATGCCATAATCCCGAGATGTACTCCTTACCTGGCTGGCAATGGCTGAAAACTTGGCTACGTACAAGGTCTCATCATATGTAGATGCACACTGGTTAATGTTGACAATCATGCAAGAGCGTCCACGTCCAGTGAAGAAACCCTGGAACACACGGGTTAGCTTGCTGTCCCGGAAGGGAACCACAGTCTGCTTCAATCTATGGGGAGAGACAAGAATGGGATGCACATGGGAAAGCACAACAGCTTCCCACACACTTTCCTATGGTGTCTTGGATACTTACTTGGACTGCTGGTTCTGGCGGAGGGCAGCAATGCAGCGACCCAGTGTATGCAGGGAGGTGTTGATGTTGTTTGCCTCTTTCATTCGGTCCCCACTTTTCTGGTCCTTGCAGCGCTCTGATCCCGCAAGGTCACACAGGGATAGCCTGAAGAAAACACAGGAGATACTACATGACCCTCTGGGTTTGCACGGTTCCACCGAGGTTTAGAAGTCAGACACCCTGTGATCATCTACCCCTGCTTACCATTCCAGCTTCCTTAGAGCATAGAAGCATCTTTGCAGTATAGGCTACTGCTAGATGGTAAGACCTACCTTAACTGTAGGGGTTACACAAGGTGGCACCAATAAGCTCAGTTGGTACTAAGTTTGAAGATCATCTGCCAGTCTTCAAGACAGCCACTTTCCAGATACTGAGACAACTGATTTCCACATAACTAGATCCCAGGAACAGTCAAACCAGTTCCAGAACAAGGATAAAGTTGCCCCCATTTGCCCTTATTCAGAGAGCCTGATAACTACCTCAAGTTGTACTTTGCAGCAGTCAAATTCCTCTCAAATTCCTTCACACTATCAATTCTAGGACTTAAATGGAAACATTTACTCCTTCCGGGTACTCAACTAGACCTACCTCAGGATGTTTCCCATACCCAGATCCATAACCACAGCAGAGGCAGGAAAGTCAAGTCCACAGGAAAAAAAAACAGTCCTAAAGGACATGAAACTCACTCGCTAATTTTGGGAACAATTTCACTGCCGCTTCCTTGCAAGTGCAGAATCCGAATAGAAAAGATACTGTGACTGTAAGAAGAAAGATGCAGATATTCAAAAAAGAGGAAGTATGACCCTCGGAATTGTATGACTAAGTCTAAACATGCTCTGTTCCCACCCCCAGACCTGCGACTGGAGTTCTGGTTCATGTGGGTACTAGCAAAACTCTGGTTTTTCCGACCCAGTTTCAGGAGCTTCCAGGCCTCATCAGCATCACGGACATTGATCCAATTTAGATCTGGAAAAGCAGGCATGCATTGGGCAAGTCAGTTAGGAGACTAGCAGAGAAATAATTGTCTCAGCCAAAATTTCATTGTTGCATTTCCTTGGCATTAAAAACCTCATTTCACCCTACCTAAACATCAGAAACTTGAAGGGCCAGAGAGAACATTACGCTCCCCAACACATCCCCGCTAAGCCAGCCACTTAGTCTGTAAGTCTCCCTCAAGTGTGATCCACCCAGGCACACCCCAGCAGACCACTAAACATATCTTTCAGGCAAATCTACCTTTCACATAGGGGTTGCCAGTCTGGTCTTCGCAGAGCCGCAATGTCTGCCTCTTGCGGTTCTGGCCTGGTAGAGCTGGTTCTAACAGGTCATAGATTAACTCATTGTAAATCTCAAAGAAGGAGACCCAGATGGAGAACTGTACATCTCCTGTGGTTGTGAGTGAAATACGATCCAGGTCAGCCCAGCGAGGGCCCAGTTCTGGAGAAGAGTAAGAGGAAAATGCATGATTGTAGCCTTTCACAGGTCCAACCTGCATGGTTTAACTAGAGGCTGGCGTATCTTTCCTCAGCAGGAACGCTGTCCCAGACCCAAACCTACTCTATATCCCTCCTCCTTCCAACCAGACCTCCTCCAAGGACTACACCCATTCAGTCACTCTAAGCTTCCCTTTAGCAGCATCCTCCCTTCTATATAAGGGCTTTTTATATGTTTGATCTCCACTCCAGAAGTATAGTATATCTTAAACAGGAGCCCTTCCTGCAATAAGTTACAGTACTGGTTACCTTGATGACTCTGTGCTTCTGGACAGATGTCCAGTTCAGCTAGTAGTCCTAGATTTGACAGTCTGGGCACAAATGCTCAGTGCAGCCCGTCACCTTCGGCACCCTGCTTTCCACTTATCCCCACAGCATGATACTCAGCTGCTCAGTAAGCTTATCTTCAAATGAAGTGGATGTCAGTTAAGTTTTCATTTCACAAGGCTTTGTTATTAAACCATAGCCAGGTCTTCATATACTAATAACACATGTACAATCAAAGCTCTTCAGCAGAGAGATCTTCATCATTCCCCCCAAAAATTCTTGAAACTGCAGAACCTTCACTCCCTTACACATCATATAAGCATTACTTCCTTCCTCCAGCCCCCAGTAAAAAGCAGCAGGTAGTACACAATAAGCTGTCAAATGTACCTTCTGTCTGGCTGAGGTCTGAATGGTTGGTAAATTGGCTAGATGAAGAGAGGCCAGCAACCCCACTGTCAAAACTGCCACTCGTGGTGGCCTGAAGCTGGGATTCTGTGCTATGACTTCTCTTCAGCGGTGTTAATAGCTCCTCCTGGAAGAAGTGAAGAACAAGAGCCTGTAGTACAACACAGTCACGTCTCTATTCTTAAGAAAAGTAACCTAGAAGGAGCACGTTTACCTCCCACAGACCCCCTCGCAGCAAGGTCTGTTTCTTGGTGTCTTCCTGCCGAACCTGCCTGCTGTCCAGCCACATCACCTCATTGGAGAGTGAAGGTTTCAGATCCATGGCTTGATACAGTCTGTCCCCTACACTATTGAAGATGACTGCTAAGGACCGAGGCAGAATCCCACCATCTTTGCTGGTACCTGAAGCAAGAGCAACCACAGCACACTGAGGACTCAGTGCACATGCACAAGCAGACAGGTCACTAAATGGCCTTAACAGGCCCCTAACATCTAGTATTCTTCTTACCCTGAATGGTGTGAGTTTTCCCTGAATTGGTGATTCCATAGGTGTAAACCAGCCAATTCTGCCCATTCAATACATCCTTTACCACCTGCTTCATTGTATCATCAAAGAACAACTTCTGCCCCACATCTGGCCCAAAAATCTGCAAACAAGACAATGAGGAAAATAGGAAAGATCAATGTGAGGCTAGCTATCTTTTGACTGCTGTTTGTTCAAGTGATACTACACACTACTACTGTCCCCTCCACTCCCCCCCCCACCATGAGTGTAGACCCAGCAATCACTCCAGTCTAAGCCCCTGCAAAAACAAGCTGATCACTTCAACAGCCTCTAGTGTATTTAGAGCTTCATGAACAAAAAGAAGAGTTTGGCATTTGGTACCCAAAAGGCTGGCAAGCTCAAAAAAAAAAAAAAAAAAAAAAGCTTCAGTAGAGGGTTGTAGAAGAGAACAACATAATTTACACAGTGCATTGGTCACTGATTATTAGCAACCCAGCTTTTCTAGCTGTAATGCTGATGTAGGCTCAGAAAAGTTCTGAAAGAATTGTTTGTCCCAGCTACTACCTGGCTGAAAGTGAATCTGTGCGCTGCTTGTCCCACTCCACGTTCTGTGCTCCGCATGGTAAAGGAATCCTTAGGAGCTTTTAGGAGAAGGGTCTCCGAGTTCTCAATGCAGACACAACCCTGAAAGACCAATTAAATCTCATCACCGCAATGGCTTACAAGAGGCCATAGGCACGGAGAGCAAAGAATGATAGCTCCTCCAAGCAGGCATAGGCAACTAGTTCAAAGTCTGCTTAGCTCAGTGTCTTACCTGATCTTCCCCTTTTTCCAGCTCTGTAGACTTTAGAGGTCGAACTCTGAGATACACCTTTACTTTCCCATTACTGTCTTCAGCCACAGCCTGAAAAACCAGCACAGGTTAGATATGCTAGCCAGAGAGATCACACAACCATCTGTGAGACTCAGCATGCTAATGGAAACCTCAGCACGGAACGCATGTGTGGCTACTTTGACCCAGTGCTCAGTAACTGATGAATGCTGAGGTCTGAAGAGCCCCAGGAACACCAGAAAACAAGCTTACTTAGCCATTTTGAGGCATCCTGACATTTTTTTCCTGAGTATCTAATGAACCAGAGCACCAGCTCAAAGACCCGACACGAAAACCAGCCTCCAGAGCACTCCTTACAACAGAAGCCACCCTCAAGGTGGCAGGATCTTCTCTGAAGGTGGTATTTTGTTCTAGTCTTCTCTGAAGGTCCTCTGCTGACACTGTATCGCAACACCGTTTTGCAGAGACACAGCAGTCACAAGTCAAGACAGTATCCTGTTTGTGGGAAAAGAGCTCCAACCTCACCTGCTGGGAGCCCCCGAGGTCTGGAGAAATGGCAGAGAACTCTGACAGCAGGTCCTTGCGCACATCAGCCACAAACCCTGACGCTGTGGATTCAAGAACAGGGGAGGCTGCAGCCTCGTCATCAGAGAACAGCCCTGGGGAGAGAAGTGCCTGGGCCATGGTGCCTCACACAACTCCTAGAGAAAAGGGGCACAGTGGAAATGGGGTGATGCTACAGCAGCCATCAGAAGTCCAAGCTTTGCTCTTCACAAACATGCACTACACACACAAGGTCACGCACCCCTCAGCTCACAGACACGCCCCTGCGCACACACAGACCACCCCCACAGAGAGACCACCCCACAAGACCCCACCTCCCGTGCACACACACACCAACCAGCACACAGGACCCTCCTCCACACACACACCCCACCGTGCAGGACCCTCAGCTCCACACACACACCCCACCACACAAGGAGCCGATCTCACTCCACACACACCTCCCATGGACCCCCAGCTCCACACACACCTCCCACCACGCAGGGCCCCTCTCTCCACACACACCCCCCACCACGCAGGGGCCCTCTCTCCACACACACCTCCCATGGACCCCCAGCTCCACACACACCTCCCACCATGCAGGGCCCCTCTCTCCACACATGCCCCCCACCACGCAGGGGCCCCCACTTCACACACACCTCCCACAGACGCCCTGCTCTACACAAACCTTCCATCATATAGGGCCCCTCTCTCCACACACATCTCCCACCACGCAAGGGCCCCCACACACACCTCCCACAAACCCTCCGCTCCACACACACCTCCCACCACGCAAGGGCCCCCTGCTCCACACACACCTCCCACCACGCAGGGACCCCCTGCTCCACACATAACCTTCCACCACGCAAGACCTCCCTCTCCACGCACATCTCCCACCACGCAGGTACCCCTCCACACACAGCTCTCACCACGCAGGACCTTCCCCTCCACCCGCCCACGCGGGACGCCCCCCCATGCACATACACACCACCCACGCAGGGCTCCTCTCCACACACACACACCCACTACGTGGAACACCCCTCGCCACGCACGCACCCCACCCACGCGGCACCCTCCCCTCCACGCACACGTACCACCATGCAGGCCCACCCTCCACTCACCTACGAACACCGCGGGGCAGGACCCTCCCTCCACAGCTGCATACGCGCACTCCCCACGAGGGATCTCGCTCGCGCGCTCCAGCGGCGCCGGGCCGGGCCGCCACGGCTCGCGCCCACCTCGCCTCCGCGCGGCGCCTTCTGTTAGGGGTTTCAAACCTCGCCGCCCGCCCGCTCCGCCAATGGGAGCGCGAGCCCGCGCGGCCGCCAATCACCGCCCGCCGTGCGCGCCGCAAGGGGCGGGGCCCGCCCGCGCGCCCGGCGGTGGCTGGGAGGGAGGGCGTGAGGCGTGCGCGCGCCTCCCGGCGGGCTTTGCGCGCGGCTCCGCCCTGCCTCCGCTGGGCCGGGCCGGGCGGGGAAGATGGCGGCGGGGACGGGCAGTGAGTGTGGGGCTTGCCGTGAGAGTTGGGGGGGCGGCGGCAGGATGGCGGCGGCGATCCGTGGCGGCGGGGCTGGGGCGGGGGGACGGGGGAGTCGGGGAACGGCCCGAGGAGGGTCGAGGCGTTGTGAAGGGAGGGGGCGGGGCCAACGAGCCCGGGAGAGGGGCGGGGCGAGGGGCCTGGGAGGGGCGGGGCCACGGCCGGGAGGGGCGGGGCCACGGCGGGGCCCGGGAGGGGCGGGGCCACGGCCGGGGCCACGGCCGGGCCGGGCCGGGGCCGCACGCAAACGCCGGCCGGTGGATTTTTCCCTTTTCCCGGCAGAGCACAAGCTGCTGAGCGCCGGCCCCACCGAGCCCTGGTCCATTCGCGAGAAGCTCTGCCTGGCCTCGTCCGTCATGCGGAGCGGGGACCAGAACTGGTAAGGGACTGAGCAGAGGCTGGTGCGGACCGCGGCGCCCCCCTTGCTGGTGCTGCCTGGCCGGGCACTGCTCCGTGTTGAGACTTACACACGCCGGAGGCTGCACAGAGCAAAGCGCAGATTCGCGTTGTGTTGGCTTATTGCCTTTCACTACACCGATTGGTTGTGCAATGGCTGGTCATGTTGTGCTTTCCATGTACTTTCTGCTCGAAATGGTGTGGATGTATTAGACACGTATCTTGAAAATCTTTGTTCTTGTTTTGTAGCTACTGCGTAAAAACAGAAGTGTGTTAATTGGAACAATGAAAAAATAACATGTTTATAAAGCGAGCTGCAGTCAAGAAACACATTTAGTAGCGTCCTGAGCATCACTTCTAGACTCATGGTTGTGTTTTGCTGCCCCTTTCCCTCACCAAAATAAAGTTTTAGTTGTGGAAATATAAAAGTGTCATCAGAAGCTAGAAACTTGCTTTTCAAAGCAAGGGAGGGGGTGTGTTTTTGAGAGCAGGCAAGTGTTTTTGAGTCCTAAAGCTATCCTTGAATAATTCCCAAACATAACTGTATCTAGGCAAGTTTACTGTCATTATGGGGACTACTCAGAGTGATGAATATTGAGACAGATCAGCACCTTTTTGCTGCATGTTGGCTGTGGTAGAAAGTAGGTTTAGAGTGGCTCACCATTTCTCTTCTGTAGGGTCTCAGTCAGCAGAGCTATCAAACCCTTTGCAGAGCCAGGCCGCCCACCTGATTGGTTTTCCCAAAAGGTAAGGTACTGACTTTTCAATCTTGCAAAAAATTAGTTCTCTATTGGCTATATAAGACAGCTGTCTAGGAGACTGTTGTTTTGGTTTGTTTTTTGTTTTTTAAAAAAACAGAAAAAAATAGAAAAACATTTTTAATCAATTTTATTTTTAAATCAGATTAAATGCTTTTTCCTGTTTCTGAAGTTAACTTTGAGCTTACAGTATAAGTTAGGAAAGGTTCAGAAAAAGACAAGAAGGATTATCAAGGGCATCCATGTAAGGGACAGCTAAGTAAGCTAGACTCCTTCAGTGTGAAAGAGAGATGTTTGTAAAATCAGAAGTGGCATGCTGATGATGAATAAGGATTAATTGCTCAATACATCATCCAATACAAGAGTTAAATACAACTAACAGGAGGCAGGTTCAAAGCAAACCCACATGGCACGTAAGTTGTAGAATTCCTTGCTGCTGGAATTCATGGTTGCCCTTGTCGTGTATTGTTTTTTGGTGTGTCCAGGTGTTGGGGCAAGCATCAGAGTGTGTTGTGGTGTAAGTACTAGAAAGAGATTCAGAGACTCGAGGAAGGAAGAGTCTTTTTTTTTTCCTTTCTTTCCTTTCTATGTTGCCTACTGTTTTCTTAGTTCTGATAAACTATGAAACTGGCCTTGTTATAATGCTGCCTTCTCCACTGAAACATTTTTGGTGCATGCTCACAGAGCAAAACATTACAACTACAGCTCCTAATTATGCTTACTTTCTTTGATTTGTAAATTGTTAGTTGGGAACCTCTCTTCTTTGTTTTAAAGGTCAGCCTGAGCAGTTGTAGAGTAGGGAGGGAATATGCTTCCTCATGTTGAGGTACATTAAATTGTAATCTTGGAGGAAACTATGGGGAGGATAGTCAGATATGTCCAGAAAGTGTTAGACCTCTGAAGAAGGAGGAGTAGGTGCCCTGAAGTCTTTGTTGACAGTGATTTGCTGTTAGTGACTTTTGGGTGTTATCTAACTTTCTTTGTTTCTTCTTAGCACTGTGCCTCCCAGTATTCAGAGCTCTTGGAGACTACTGAGACCCCTAAGTGAGTACAAAGTCTGAAGCGAGGGCCATCCACAGCAGTTCCAGAGAAACTTGTCAGTTCTTAGAGCAAAGCATTTCATAATAGTTTCCCAGGAGGAGTGTACAAGAATGAGGAAATTCAGTTTTGACACTGCCTTGAGCAGGCAATGTGATTAGGGTATGGCAGATGTTGAAAACTGGTTCAATGGGAAGAGCAGCTGGGAAGAAAGCCCAGGGTGTTCCTTGGAATATCCTTCCCGTATCTCTTTTATCTGGTCTTCTCTTTTGCAAGACTGATATGTTTCAGTAATACATCGTTCTAAAACTGGCTACTGTGTGCTTGTTAGTGTCTTTCACATACTCTTAACTATCATTACAGTGCCAGTACATGGCAAGGTATTTGGAGCCGTTTGGCCTCAGATACATTAATACAAGTTGTGGTGTGTGTTTGGGGAGATAATGCTGCAAACAGGAACATCTGTTTGCCTGGAATAAAACCCTAAATAATAGTCTTATTGATCAGAAGATCTTATATATAAAATTATAATTCAGAGTAAGGAAAAAAGAATAGGAAACTAGTAAAAGTGAGGTGATAAGTTATGATTTTCTTTCTTTTGCAGTGGTTTTGGATTGTTTTCTTACCAGTTTTATTGCAGCTTTGTGGTGTCAGATATTTCTAAGTTCAAGCATTTTGCATTGGGACTTGACACCAAATTAAATTAAAGGCAACATGTTTAAAAGTAGTTATTTATGATAGTGCTGAATAAAGTGGCAGTAGTGTTACAAAAACAAAGAGCCTAGTAGAGTTGTTGAAGAGAAGTAGATGTTTCATCACAGATAAGAATAAACTTGTCTGAAGTTGAATGATTGATTTGCAGGTTGAACATTTGAAATGGGATTTCATCTTTAATCTTCTGAAGTTTTTAATATTGGACACATTTAAGGATTAGAACTTACCAGAAGAGATTGTTTGAACATTGTGCCTTCCAATATTATATGAGATAAATTGAAAGAGGTTGATTTTGTGGCAGGAATGACAGACGAGCCATTTATGAAAGGAGAACTGGGATTTTCTGTGATTCGTGCATGAACTATTTTAATTTTCTCTTCTATAGGAGAAAACGTGGTGAAAAGGGAGAGGTTGTTGAAACTGTGGAAGATGTTATTGTGCGGAAACTGACTGCAGAACGAGTTGAAGAATTGAAGAAAATGATTAAAGAGACTCAGGAGAAATACAGGTATTTGGTAGAGGCATTAAGCTGTGGTGAAGCTGGGGGTCATGTCTTGAGGAAATGGCATAGGTGGAGAGATGCATGGGGTAAAAATATGGGAAACAAGAGCTGCTTAGGATTTATTGTTCAGTGATCAAGTAAGTAAGAAGATTTTCTGATTACAGGCAACTCAAGAAGGATGCAGAGCTGATCCAGGCTGGACACATGGATAATAGACTGGAGGAGCTGTGCAATGAGATTATGATGTGGGTTATTTAGTTATTTCCGTATTATGCTTCCCTGACACTTTGGCCTGGCAGACTTCTCTTGCTCAAGGCACTTAGGGCTGAGAGATATCGGATAGCTGGGGAGATGCTTTGGCTTCTAAGAATGGACTTAATTTGGATTGTGGGGCACCAGCTTATGGGGAGCATCTTTTGGAGTTCTCAGTAAAGAGCTTGGTGATGGCTTGCAATACCACGATTGCTTCCTCTGTTTTAATAGTCAGCTGGAAGTGAAACTTCCTGCAAAGTTTGTCATTCTCTGACTGGCCTCTGACTCCCCTTCCCTCCTCAGAGGAATTGAGTCTGAGCCCGCAAAGGCAGTTCATTATTGCCTAGAGATTATGGGGCAGAGATCTGTAAGCTGATTGTGCATGAAGAACTAAATGGCAGCAGGATGCTGTGTGACGGTAGGCTCTGGCTCTATATACAGAAAGAAAAAAATGGAGGAGGAGGAGGCAGAAGTGAAGAGGAAGGCTACAGATGCTGCTTATCAGGGTAAGTTGGGAATGTGCTCCCTTACTGCTCTTCACAGATAGATGTTAATGTTCTTAAGAACATTTGGGAAATCTTTAAGTCTTGTTAAGATCTGTTCAAGAGGAATTCCTTTACCCTAAGAACAGCAAACAAAGTTCGTATTCTTGTTCCAGCACTGTATTTGTAACAGGGAAAAATGCAAAGACTTCTGAGAAGAGAACAAGTTCTATTAAAAAAAAAAGAAAGAAAAAAGAAAAAGTGTATAAGAGGAAGAAGTATTAGCAAGAAGCTTTTTAATGTCAGGCTTTTCATCTCTTTAGTTTTCCTCTTGATCACTGTGTGACAATAAAGTGAAAAGAGGTTTGTTTTGATAATTTAATGCATTTTTATAGTGCTTAGTGCAGTTCGGTGAACCAGTGTGCCAGTAGTGGGAGGTGGAGAATACCCAACTGCTGGGGAAATTTGAAATTAAAGTGTATTATCCATTGCTAGTAGTATTTGAGAACTGAGCCTAGTGTGGTGCCAGAAGTTTCCATAATATAAATTGTTGTTTCCCTAAGGTCCTTTAGGACAAAGACAGAAGTAGCTCTCAGGGAGTGTCCAAAATGCAGTAATGAAATCTCACTTTTTTTTCCTCTTCTCTTCCAGCTCGTCAAGCCATTAAGAATCCGCCACGACGATTAACGGGTGTGATGGTTCGCTCCCCTGCAGGTTCAACCTCCCCAGGGGGAGACTATGCTCTGGGAGATCTGTCTCAGCCTGCTGTAGATGAGGCCAGCCCTGGGGTAAGGATACTTCCCATGGCGAGAGGCAAAGACCAGCTTGGGACATGGGTCTCTGCATCTGTCATGGAACAGGAGCCTGGGGAGAAGCCCTTGCCTTGTTTTGCAGACTTTTCTCTATGGTAGTTCTGTAGTGTGGTTGGTGTACAGTGCTGTTCGAGATACATGTTGTCTTCGATGTCTGTGATAATCAGGTTTTTAGATCAAAGGCTGTGTAGGGGCATCAGTGGGTTGGCCAGGGAGTCTTCTTTGTGCCTGGGAAATGGCAGTACAGGGCAGGGAAAGGATGAAAGCATTTGGCTGGAGTAGGTGTAGTGAGTGAATGGAGTAGGTGTCTGCAGTGTGCTGGATCAGCGCTCTTGGGGGAAGGAGCAAGTGGGTCTAGTCCATGTGATGGAGTGTGGCTTTGAACAGTGTGGTTTTTCTCTTTCTCAGGTCACTCCAGGGACATTGCCCAGCACCCCAGTTGCCTCCTTCATTGGAATCCCTGACACCCCTCCAGGCTCTGCTCCCCTGGATGCCCCCATGACCCCAGTCACTGATGATTCACCCCAGAAAAAGATGCTAGGACAAAAAGCAACTCCGCCTCCTTCCCCTCTGCTTTCAGAGCTGCTGAAGAAGGGCAGTCTCCTGCCCACAAGCCCCAGGCTGGTATGGAGCTCTCTGCTCATATATGCAAGCACACAAACAATCTGGTCCAGACTCTCCCACTGAAATGGGGGAGCTGCAAAGGCTTTTTAAAAACACAGTTTTTGCAAGAGTCCCAACAGAAATGAAATCTGAGAAATGTAGTGACCCTTGTGAGCCACAGAGGTGGGACTGTTTCCCAGTGTACTGTGGGTGCAGGGCTGTAGAGGTCAGTCAGCGCATAAGACTACCTAGCACCCTTTGGTTATAAGGAGCTGGAGTTGCAGACACTGCTAGAAGAAATCATTCTTCCTAGGGGATCATGTTAGTAGGCATCATCCTGGTCAGTCTCCATGGAGGTGTTCTTGGTGCTTTCTCCATTGGGCTCACATTTCTTGTTTACATCTTGGCAGGAACTTGAATTTTAGTATTCAAGACAGGTCTTAACATAGGAGTAGGGAGTCCTTTAATAGGGTTTATGACTGGTATTGAGGTGGACTCAATCATCTGCTAGTTTAGGTTGTAAAAAGTAATTTAAATCACTATGATGACAAGCAATTTTGGCCCCTTCTGGTATTAGTGACTTTGGAAATATTAGAAGGGCGACCATTGCTCTTTGTTCAGAGCCCTGTCTGAAAGTAGCAGCCATCAGCCTGCCTGTGATATGGCTCCCTGTGTCAGTGCTTGTGAAATGGAATAGATGTATTGCTGGTGGCCTTTTTTTTTTTTAATATAGTCAGGTTGGGAGTCTTTTCTACTTGTTAGCTTGTCTGAAGACTCCATGGGTTATATGTTTGCAGGGTGCAATGTAAGGTATGAGGAAGTGAGGAAAAGAGACTGGCTGTGGAAGACTTTGATTGGGTTTTCTTTGTATTGACAGTGCTGTTTTGCATCTGCTTCAAGGTCTATCATAGGTTTATTGTGTGACCTTGATCAAGTTACTTTTCCATCTTGGTGCTTCAGTTTCCCTCAACTCAGAAAAGGAATAATTCCCTGACATCTGAGGGGGTAGAGAGACTGAATCTCTTGGTATTTGCAAAGAATTATAAGATTCTTGACCAGAAGAGCTGAGGTAGAGCAAAATATGTATTTGGCCTGACTTCAAAGGAGGATTGCACAGCAACTGTATTTTAGCTGAAGAACAACAATTAGTTTCAAACTGTCTTGTTGTGCACTTGCATAAGAGGCCTCAGGCAGGGACTAGACTGGAAAAAAAGCACAGAAGACATGCTGAGACATCAAATGATGGACATATTTGTGGAGGTGCGTATCTGGCAGAGAGTCACCAGGAACTTCAGCTGTGTCCTCCTTTGGCAGGTTGGTGAAAACGAAATGGCAGTGGCTTCTGGTCACATGAACAGCTCAGGAGTCCTGCTGGAGGTAGGAAGCGTCCTTCCAGTGCTGCACAGTGGGGAAATGCAGTCAGCACCTGGTGCGGTCCCTGCATCTCCTGCTGCTTCAGGTAACTCACAGGGACTCTTCCTGTACAATTTTCCCTTTCAGATATACCTGAGGCTTTAGCAACTTTCCAGTTATGTGCCATAATTTCACAGACTGCATTAGGAATCCTAGTTGTAAAGAGATGAAAACATCCAGCCTGGCTGGTGTGGGAGCTTTGAGTTTTATTTTTATTTCTCTATCTTTCCCCTCACCTTTTTTTTAAGACAACTAATTTTTACAGAAAAAGGGTACCTTGAAAAATGGCTGAAACAATTAAACTTGATTTGACCCTGGTGCATTCAGTCTAGTTTCAGGTTTTAATACTGGCTAATAGTAGATACTTCAATGTGGAAAAAAAAGGCTTAGTTGAGAGTTGGAAAAAATTGGGTCTGGTGTCTGATTCTCATTTTGTCAAACTGCAGCTCCTTGTGAAGCTGGAGGATTCGCATATCTTAGCTCTGCTTTAGCTCAGAGGTGTGTTAAGGTTAGACTGCAATGGACTGTGGGCTCTAGGATAATTTCCATACAGGGGGGTGGAAAGGACAGTGCAGAAGTCTTTGCAATGAGCCTTTCTAAAGAAATATCCCTAAGGTAAAGTTTCTTTCCAGCCCATGTTAACCAGTGGTTTAGTCATACTACCTGTAACTGATGATTTATGCTGGAGTTCTGAATGGATAAGCTCACTTTCTTTATCCCTGTCTGTTCTTTAAGTCCTGCTTATTTGTTTGAGGTGATTAAGTAAATTCAGACCAGAAATTATGATTAAGATGAATGGCAGTCTTTTAACTAAGAGGAAGTCTCCAGGAAAGACCTGCAAAGAGATCCCCTCTGCTCCCTTTTGGCTCTTGTGATAACTGTTTGTCTTGGCTTACCCTGTGTGGCGCTCTTCGCACTGTTTTTGAGATTTCCCATAGTTTCATTGGGATGAGCCTTTGGAAGGGCATCTCTCTGCATGTGTAGCTTAGCCTCTCCAGCTCGTACATTAAACACAGTGTCCCATAGTCTGCATGGTTCTATCCCAGGTTACGCACACCAAGGAGTCATGCATTTTGGTGCAAGCTTTCCATATAGGTTTTGGGACCCTGTATAGGTACTTAGCATCCTGCCCCAGAGGAGGTCATCAGCCAGCAAAAAGGCGAGTGGGGCTTTGTGGAGTTCAGTGGTGGCTGCTTCTTGCTCATGTGCTTTTCCCTTCTACTTTCTGTTAGGTGCTCCTACGCTTTCCCGGCTTTTAGAAGCTGGTCCTGCACAGTTCACTTCACCTCTTGCTTCCTTCTCCGCTGTTGCCAGCGAACCTCCAGCTAAGCTCCTACCACCCCCAGTAGAGCCTGTGTCCCAGGCAACCATTGTCATGATGCCCACGCTGTCAGCACCGTCCGTTGTGCCACCAGCTGCAACTCCAGAAAGTGTAGCAACAGGTGCGTTCCTGGACTACACACTCAGCAGGGTCTCAGCTGGGGCTTTTGTCACCTTGGACTCACTGTTGTTTCTGAAGGGGTGTTTATGGCTGGGTTCTGGAGTAAACAGATGGTGCTCTTGGAGATGGAATTTGAACAGGATTTGCTGGGTGGGGGTGAGGGTGCTAATGGTATGTTGTCTGATTGTGATTCAAGGGCTGAATTCTCATTTTCTCTACTGTGTGAAAGCAAATACCACCCATATTTGTCTTTCATTTTTCTGTGCAATGCTATTGTGGGTGGACTTTGGATATATGTGATTGGTGCTTGTCTTGCCCACTGCAATATTCCCTTATGTGGGCATGACTTCACCAGATTGGTCTCTGATTGTCACTCTCATCCCTGTCCAGTGAGCCAGCCAGAAGCCTGTGTTTCCATGGAGGCAGTGTCTGATTCCCATACAGTGACAGTGTCCATGGACAGCAGTGAAATATCCATGATCATTGATTCCATCAAGAAAGAATGCCTGGGTTCTGCAGCTGGCAGCAGTGCAGGGCCTTCCAAAGATCACTGCATAGATGGGAAAGAAGACCTGGATTTAGCTGAGAAGATGGATATTGCAGTGTCCTATACTGGGGAAGAGCTGGACTTTGATACTGTTGGAAACATTATAGCCATCATTGAGGACAAGGTAACCAGGCAGAGTAGAGAGCCAGTGTGTTTTGTTCCACATCCAGTTAGATTAATCCCAAGTACTTGTTATTCACCTGTTTAGTCTGCTTATACAAGCAAGTAGTAACTATCTTAAGCACATTCTCCCTTTGTCCACGTGAATAGGGAATAACCCTATGACACCACTGTCTGCCATGTTTAGCTTCATACTGCATTTCAGAGTACAGAAAGAAATCTCTTCCTCAGATTGGGTGGGGTTTGGGCCATGGATCTGGCAGACAGAGGAGTGCTGCTTATGACATACTTCCCAGGACCAGTATTTCTGAAACTGAAAGCTCTCTGGGAGACAAGGTCTCAGACATAGTATGTAGGGGAGTAATGTGAGTCCTACTGCTGAAGGAAACTGGGTAGACACGGTACACTAGGAGTTTTCTTCCAAAGTTGGCTCATTACAATGTAACATTTTGAATTTATTTTTAAATCTTTCTTGTTGACCTTGGCCTGCACTGCTGTGTGTGTTTTGGGAATAAAGGTAGACGACCATCCTGAAGTCCTGGATGCAGCAGTTGTTGAAGCTGCTCTGTCTTCTTTCTGTGAAGATACTGATGACCCTCAGGCCCTGCCTGGCCCATGGGAACACCCAATTCATCAGGAGCATGAGAAACAGGCCCAGATACCCCAAGTGTCTGTGACTGTGAAGCAGGAAAGACTGGAATGTGAGGAGCCAGAAACAAAAGGAATTCGAGACCTAATGGGCATTGGAGAACTGGGATCAGAAATAAAGACAGAACCTGCAGAGCAGGAGCAGAATCAGCTGTGCCCTGATGAACCCATACCAGCAACTGCAAGAGCAACAGAAACACCAGAGCTTAGGAGTCAAGAGATAGAAGAGGATCAAAGAGCATCTGTGACAGCAGGAGAGAGTTCTGAAACTGAGATAGAGTCAGCCAAGGGAGAAGACCCAGTGTCCAATACAGTGAAGACAGAGGTATGTGAGCAGGGAGGCTGCCTGGAAATGGTGTGAGGAGAAAGGAGCAGTTGTGGCAGGTAGGAGAGACGTTTAGAGGAAGGATAATTGCTGTGTTTGTAGGTGACCCTTCAATAAGTGTGACTGTTTCCTTGGGGGTCATGCTGCTGATCTGTTCAATCTGCAGGAAAAGCTCTCCACTCTAGGCAGTGCCTTTATTTATCTCCCCCTGCCCATGCGCAGAATTGCTGTTGGGAAGGTACTCAGTGAACCTCATGGCCTTGAGTTAGGTTAGGGTGAGTGAGATGTGCCCACACCTTCACTGAAGTAAGCTGACACAAACATCTAGATTTGTGCATTTCTCTTCCCTCCAGACCCCACCTGATGATGATTCATCCCCTCCACAAGTCCCAAATGTGAGTGAAGACTCCTCACAGGCTGATGTTCAGCACAAATTTGAGCTGTCAGGTAACTTAATTCAGCTAGGAAATCTTTTATGTGCAACATTATTAGCTGGATAGATGTTAGTGATCTTGTTCAGTTTTTGGGGAGGAGGGAGAAAAGAAGATACATGCAGGAACAGTGGTAATTACTGCAGGATAGCAGGTATTGGTACAGGAGCTGAAGCAGCAAAGACTACTTTGGAGTATCATAACCTTGCTGCTTTTCTTTCTTTCTCAGAGTCAATGAAAGAAGAGGCCCAGGCCCTGTTTAGGAGTCAGATGAAGGTAATTCTGAATTGGTTGTAGTCATCTTGGGCTGTATAGTTACAACATCTTGCTGCTGCTGCTTCCTAGCTCCCATCTGCTAAAAAACAAAGCTTATGTTCAGCTTGCTGCACTGACAAGAGAGTGGGCTGTCTGAAGTTGGAGCTAAAGGGAAGATTGCTTCAGACCCTATAAAGCTGTGTGTGGATGTGTTTGTGTGTGTTTGTGTGTGTGTGTGTGTGTGTGTGTGTGTGTGTGTGTGTGTGTGTGTGTAGTGGAGCAACAGGCAAGACAGAGTGACTGAAATTTTGTGGAAACACCTTTACAGCAGCAATAGCAAGAAAATCACCTTTATTAGCTAAACCTAAGCCGTAGCTGCCTTGGAGGCTGTGAGTCATTGCTGTAGCAGGCTGTGCAGACTTATGTTCTGTGTCTATTTCAGGATGGGCAGGGTGAAGAGGACGATGAGGATGGTGCCAGTGAGGCTGCCAGTTTGGAGGAGCCCAAAGAAGAAGATCAGGGTGAGGGATATCTATCAGAGATGGATAACGAACCCCCTGTGAGTGAGAGCGATGATGGCTTCAGTGTCCATAATGCACCATTACAGTCTCACACGCTAGCTGACTCCATCCCCAGCAGCCCTGCCTCCTCGCAGTTGTGAGTATCACTGAAGCTCTCAGCTACACCAGTGGCAATCCCAGGCTGTTTTGTGGAGGGAACGTGGGATTCTCGTGTCTGTTTTGCTGACTAAGTGGGTTTGAAGAGGGAATTTGTTGATCTGTGTGGCATGAGGTTCTCCTTACTCATAGGCATAAGCCTGCAGACAGCACCGTAGTACCAGGTCCCACTGTTTCTTTCTTTGGCATGGATTAGTGTAGGTATGTCAAAGGCATTCTTTTCTTCTCAGCTCTGTGTGCAGTGAGGACCAGGAAGCAATACAGGCCCAGAAGATCTGGAAGAAAGCCATCATGCTAGTTTGGAGAGCAGCAGCTAATCACAGGTGAATTTGATGTTTTGAGAAGTAGAAGAAAAAAGTGACTAATCTCAGGCAATGTGCCACTCTCCTGTCTCTGAGGCTGTTCTGATTTGGTACTGGGAGATGGTGAATCATATTGCTCCTGACATGAGAGCGTGCAACAGATATTTAAGGATTGCTCCTTTACTGCCCAGAAGAGAGCACTCAGTGGACTCCTTCTCTCTGCAGGTATGCCAATGTCTTCCTACAGCCTGTGACTGACGATATAGCCCCAGGTTACCACAGTATTGTGCAGAGGTGAGAGACTTAGCAGTATTAAGTTGCATTCTAGCATCATTTGGTCAGGAACAGGTTTCCTCAAGAAAAAGGCTGTCTTCAGTGGCAGACAGGAGTCTTTATATAGCACTCTTTTTAGAGAGTTCATTACATTGGCTTAGACAGAACACCGTTTATCAGCAAGGTGGTATGTGACTGTGGTCTGCTTCTTCAGCTTTCTATCAAAGGTTAGAATTTAGTCTCTGAAATTCCACAGACTCATCTTCTTTAACTGGCTGTTCTACTGTCAAGGGTAATGTCTTCTTCTGGAAGAGTTACCAGAATCCCCTGCTAGCTCCAGAACTTTCTCCTGAACAGTTCAGTGGGTGTAGCTCTAGCTCCCTCATGTCTCCTTCAGCGATGCCTGGATCTCAAATGCGTCTCTCAAGGCATTGTCAGCATTCATGGTGATTGCTGTACAACTCATGTCTCCTGACCTGAGACATTCTCCTGGAACTCAGGAACTCAGCCTGTATGGAAGAGGAGTTGGGTCTAGTGCTACTAAATTGAGTAGATGGTCTAACTAGACATGCCACAGGCCAAGGTCTATTTGCAGAAGAGGGAGGGAAGAGCTGAATATTTTTTTGACTGCATTTCTTTCATAGGCCAATGGATTTATCTACCATTAAGAAGAACATTGAGAATGGGCTGATACGAACCACAGCTGAGTTCCAGCGTGATATTATGCTGATGTTTCAAAATGCAGTTATGTACAACAGCTCTGACCACGATGTGTATCACATGGCTGTGGAGATGCAGCGAGATGTCCTGGAGCAAATCCAGGTAAAATTCTGAGCCTAGACCAGTGCAGGGCAGAGCATGTGCCTTGGTTCATAGGTATGGGAAAGATTTCCAAATGTAAGCCCACACTTTACCTGCAATATCTTTGAATGAAGTAGTCCCATCCTCCCCTGCATCTTTCTTGTCCTTGTGTTAGCTCAAGTGGTGGTGGTGAACTAGGCTATGGAATCAGTGTAGGCTAAAACTAAGACAGACAAACGTTTCCCAGGTTCAACCCAGACCAATTTCAGCTGTAATCCCCTTCAAGAGGTATACACATGTTCAGGCCAGCGAGAACCATGGTGTGGTTCTGGAGCAGAAACAAGCAACAGGATTGGGGGACAACAGGGACAGGGTTGCTTCTTTTGGTAGCTATGCTGGTTTATGCTGCCTTTAAAATGTATGTAAAGCTATGTTCTGAGACTGTCTTCCTACTACGTGCCATTTAAAATTGCTGAAGTGGAATGTCCCAACTGGCAGGGCTAACAAGGTTTTAATTGGGTTTTTATAGTCCTTCAGAACTCGTGGCTTCTGAGGTGAAAGGAGCAATTTATTTTGAGGAACAAACAAGGAACTGAAACTGCCTCTGACCTAATCATTCCTAGCCCTGTGGTTTATGATACTAACTGACAAGCACTAACTGAGTTTGTTTTACCTGAGAAACTTAACTGAGAGTGTGGTTTTCATGCAGCAATTTCTGGCCACACAACTGATCATGCAAACATCGGAATCAGGGATCAGTGCAAAGAGCCTGCGTGGGCGAGACTCCACTCGCAAACAAGATGCTTCAGAAAAGGTGAGGATGCTGCACCCTACAGAAGGGTGGTCAATACCTTTGGGAGAATCCCAGGATCCTACATGAAGTTCCCATACCAAAGATGAGTAGAATATTTTTAAGGTTGCAGTAGCTCCAGCTTCTTCATGTGAAATCTTTCTTTAAATGTGTCCTTCAGTTAGATTTCAGCTAGGAGCTATACTTCATCCCAGAGGCAGGTTCCATGAGTTATCTCTGTAATCCCAATAGTTTTGTTCCCTGTTTTAAATAACTAGTTATCAGAACTGGAGGGAAGTGAGCAGAGTGTTGGAGGAGGCATGCTAGAGCAGAAAGGTGAAAGTGTGGAGATTTGGAAGACTAGCCTGTCTATATTCTTTGCTTCCTCATCAGAGATTTTTAGAGCTGGGGAATTACTGCAGTCTGGTCTGCTGTGTAAAGCACACCAGAGAACCTTTGACTTCTGCATTTGATCTGAACTAGTAATCAGTGTAGGGTTTTTCTTTCTGTTGTAAAGACATGCCCAGCCTTGATTCAGGTGTTTTCAGGTGCTCTTAGCTGGTGCACATAGCATTGTGACAGCAAGGACTGCCTGCTTAGCAGTGGTGTGACTGAATGCACAGTGCAAAGAGATTATTTGGTAGGCCAGAGCTTGCCATGGCTGAGGAGAGAAAATCCCTTTCCTAGCATTCTTACTCTCGCAGTATCCCTCTTTTGTCCATTTTTATGTTCCTGCTGCATAAGACTGCTGCCATGCGGGAAGGGGAGTGGGGCATACGTTTCTCTATGCTGATGTATGTGGGCTCATTGCTTCTATGTGGCGTGTGCATTTCTGTATCTGATATCTGATAAGTCCTTCTGTTTGGCCTTTTAACAGGACAGTGTCCCAATGGGCTCTCCTGCCTTCCTTCTCTCTCTCTTTGTAAGTATTGAAAGGCTGCAGCAGGCACTGTGGTACTGCTGGCAGTGTCCTCTGCTCCTTGCCTGGGTGATCACTGCACTGTCACAGCATCTTTAGCATTGCAGCAATGTGTGTTAACTTAGTGGTTGTACAACCATGGTTATTAGAGAAGAAACATCTCAGTCCCTTGTTCTCAGTGTGGGTGAATGGGAGGGGCTTGAGTCTTTGCTTCTGGTTTCGAGTATTCTTGTTTTGTCATCTGCTGTTGCTGTTTTCCACAACTACTCTCCTGCTTTCTTTCCATGCAAGTGGGAAGACAGGTCAAGTGCAGCACTATAGTTCTGACATCTCTCGTGCTTATACAGCTGCCCCTTTCTCACGTCCAAGAAAGTACAAAGGGTCTGGGGAAAGTGAGGAATCAGCTGTGTACTCTTTTCTCATTCATGGTCCAGAAAACAAATAAGATAACCTGCAGAAATGTCTTGATCTGTGCCTATGGTGATCTGGAAGTGTTTGGAAAGCTATTCCCTTCTGGGAAACCCCAAGTCTTTTGAGTGTGGGAAGGAGAGAGGGGAGGAAGATGGAGAGTTTTTTTTTTCTCGCATATATCTAAAGACAGAGGAGTACTCCGGGAGAGTCAGCATATCAGCCAGAGGGAGAGGGCAGCGGATCAAAGGAAGCTCTCAGCTCGCCTTCTACTCATGGAGAGCAGCTGTGCGGAGAAGCTAGGGAGCTAGTGCCAGGGTCTCTCAACTGGAGGATCACTTCCCATAGGGATCAGCAGCTGATAAGGTAGGTTAGTCAGCGGTTTCCTCTTCCCATCTTAAGAGCCAAGCTAGAATTTGTCACTTGTGAGAAAACCTGCACTGTGCAGGCTCTAAAAGCATCCATCTGGGTGAGAGCCTTGCTGCCCTTCTCTGTCCTGGCTGTCAGCAGTGCACAGAGATGCTGCAAATCCTAGCACCTGTGTTGTAGCCACAGTGATTTTTGTAGGTAGGTCTGCAGGCAGGTCTCCCCAGGCCTCCTTAGGACAGCTTCCCTTTCTCCTGCTTGGAAGGCAGGGAAAGGTGTTACAAGATGCACAGTTCCTTGCCTCCCGAGTACTGGAGGAAGCATATTGGATTTAGTGTTTCATAACTCTCTGCTAACACCAATCCTTTTGTTTGCCTGGTGACTAGGACGGAGGCACCAGAGGGCGTCGCTGTGCCATTGAGGCAGACATGAAGATGAAGAAATGATGCTGCAGACAGATGGAAAAACCCAGCACCTGGCATCCAGAGCTGGAATGCCAGCAAGACGCTGTTAAAACTGTCAGAAGAGGAAGAAAAGCTGTGTGTTCCTTTCTGGGACCTGCTCCTCCTCCTTGGCTCATCCCTCTGAAAGCAATATCTTGTCAGAATGTGTAACCCAAAGAAACTTCCCTGGAGGGGAAGACTGGCCCTGCTGCCTGTTCTAGGGCAGTAGTCTTGGGCTTCATCAGTGTTCTGGTGTTAGCTAGCAACTGGTGGCTTGTATGTACTGTAATGTGAAGTGTACAGATTTTTACTAGTGATGTGTAAATGTGTATGTATATTAAAGTCTGAGAACAAATCCATTGTACCGTGTGCAGTGTACTTAATATCACAGCGCTGCAGTGAGGAACCCTGCTTCTGTATCATTGTGCATACTTATCTTCCATATATGCATATATAACTAATTTCCAGTTATCTCTATTGCAAACAAGCACTGCAGAGCTTTGTCATCAGTTAATTATCAAAATGGTGTGTAGTTCTTGGAGCGAGGGGAAGATTTCCTGCTTGAGCGTGTAAGGATGTGGTACTGTTACGAAATACACCAGGAGATCTAATCACAAAAAAAAATAAATACTAGTCTTGTCAGAGCCTCACTTAAAGAGACTGAGGTATTGAATGTACCTTACATTCTTTTTCCAAGAGTACGGAAAGGGGTAAGCAAGTGAAAATTTCCTGTCATTCTAGCAACTGTAAACTTGCCAGTATCTGCTTTCAGCACTTACCTCCTCTGGTTGGACATTGGAGCTCTTGAACTGTTTCTCTCTATGGCAGACTACAATTCTTTTCCTCAGCAACCCAAGATGCTTAACTGAGTTTGAATTCCCTCTGGCAATCCTCAAGTGACCGACTTGTTTTCTGTTCATTTGACTTGTGAGCCAAAAATGGCATAGTTTCTGCTGCCCTGGCCTTCCAGGAAAAAGGGAAAAAAGTGATCTTTCCTGATGTTTCCAACAGCTGGATGTGGTCTACATGGTTTTCTTGCGCAGCATGCACAAGGTTCAGCTTTCTGACCCACCAATTGCAGGAGCCAGAGTCATTGCAATTAAGACCAGCAGAATTGTTACCTCATCTCGCAAGAACTCTTGCTTTTCCCAGGTTTCGTATTCCAGTTGGTTGGGCCCACTGTGTTGAGTCCAGGGCTGAGCTAAGGTATTTTTCCACTAACAGTCGCTCTAGATTTGGTGCTCAAAATACAGAATCCACTCCTTTGCTTGATTTGCCTACTGGTTAGTGCCCTTCACTATTGAAATTGGGCACAAATTTCTGGTCTCAGTTTCTAGATATTACAAATTGTTACGCTCATGGAACAAGTTACAGAGGTTTTTGCTTTCTGATATATTACAGAATAATTCAGGTTGGAAAGGACCTCTGAAGATCATCTAGTCCAACCTGCTTCTCAAAGCAGCACTAGCTTCAAAGGTAGATCATGTTGCTCAGAGCCTTGTCTAGTGAAGTTTTGAAAATCTCCAAGAATGGAAATTCCACAGCCTCACGAAGCAATTTGTTTTGGTGTTTACCCACCCTCATGGAGTAAATGTTTGCCTTATAGCCAGCTGAGTTTCCTTTGCCACAGCTTGTGATCATTGCCTCCTGTCCTTTCACTGTTCACCACTGAGAGGAGTCTGGCTCCGTCTTCTCTGTAACGCCTCTGCTCTGTTTGTCTGGGCTGAATAATTGAAGTTCCAGCATGTGGATGGACCTTCATCCATCCCACTAGTAACCTGCTTTCATTATGGAAAGAATTGCTGTTCACTCCTCTCTTGGTGTCTTCTTTTATTTTTCCTTCAAAAAGCTTTTCTTCTTGTCCCGTGACAATTTAGGAGCCTTTAATTACCTTATTTATGATCATTAAAAAAAAAAAAATCTAAGACAATTTTCCTTTACAGAACCGTGTAGCCTCTTACTCAATTCATCATCTCATGCTCTGCCTATTAATTCTGTTAATTCTGTCCCTTGTTGACATCTTAATTAGAAGCAGCCCTTCAGACCCATCCTAAGAAAAAGTCTCTGTTTTGGTTATTTATGATCTCCTCTGTGGCAACGGCTGATAATGATGATTAATTTAGTTTTTCCAACTGGCCCTATTTTCTCCTGAGATGTTAGCACTGATTGATTGTGTGTCATCCCCACTGATCATCTGGCAGGTGTTCTGCTTCTGATGTTTTTTGATGAGGTTTGTTGTTATCATTTGCTTTTATGTCTTCAGTTTTTCTTTGTTTTTTTGGGGGGGTCTACTTTACTGTGGATTTTGCATTTCATTTGCTAGAGCTCAGGGCTTTTATCATTTTCTTTCTTTTGACATGTAAATTCCCTTTAAAGACTGATTTAAAAAAAAAAAAACTTCTAACAGCTTCTTAGTTGCACAATGTCTAATCTCCACAAACTGAATTAAAACTTCCCCAACTTCCCCTTCAGATGATGATTCCTTGTTGGCAACTTATGTAAAGTCCATTAGGCAGGTCTTCATTAAAAGTAGACTTCTGTATTTCTCTATCCCTTAGGTTTCATATGAAATTGGTCTGCAACTATTTCACTCATCCTGCTCGCCATGCACTAATGCTACTCTTCCATTCTCTAGCACCTTGAGTATGCCAAGATTTAGTAAAACTGAGCGCAAGGCCAAAGACCTTAATCAGTGCTTATGCCCAAGTCACCTCAGCTTGCTGATTTTAAAATGCTTATCCTTCTCAGCTGCAGTACAGAGAGATGATCGCAAGTGATTGGATTACCCTAGCCTAAGGCTTTTCTGGTCTTTAGCTGTGCTGTGGTAGCTGGCTACGCTCGTGCACCCAGCTCTGCTGATCCTGCAGTAAATTGCTTTAGGCATGGTTACTCTTCAGATGAAATCACAGTTTGCCCAACTCCTTTAACTGGAAGCTGAGAGCAGGTAATATTATCTGTTACCTCATCAGGTTTCATCTGCTTCTGCTGAAGTTAACTTTGAAAGGGGTCTCAGAAGTATGGCCTTTCTGCTCCTAGCTCGGGTTATTAAGTTCTAATATAAGCAAATGAGTTCTCATTCCAAACGCAGTGGATTCTTAATTTCTTTCAGTTATGCCCTGCAGGCTGTGTTTGCAACTGCGCTAGCAGTCATGAGAATCTGAAAGGAAGTCAGTGAAAAATATGCTTGTTCAAAACCCTGGAAAAATTAGTTTGCACATAGTTAACTGAAAACGATAAAAAGGCAGCTGATGATTGCCTAGAATTCTGCACAGGTACAGTGTCCAGGCAGGTGAGTTCAGTGGCAAAACACAGATTTTCCTGATAGCCCTTTACTGCTGTTACTGTGACTCTGCAGCCGATCCCCAGACTCTGCAGGGGTCCTCATGGACTCATACCGTGGAAAAGACCTGGGCATAGACTAATGAACAAAGATGAAATGAATGGTTTCCACCTTCTCAAAAGAGTGCTAATTTTTATTTTCAAGCATGTATAGAACTGTCTCCCATCACTGTGTGACTCTTCATGGTTATAATTCTTCTAGTCAGACACACAGGAAACCACCATCCAATTAAACCACATCCATCACAATTAAGTTTTTGTAGTGTTTACAATAAGTTATTGTCAATACAACAAGTTCTTACCAAGCAGCAAAGGGAATTTCAGTGAGTTGTCCTTGGCGTCATTGATCGTTCGCAACAGCTACCAGAGCTCAGGAGCCCCAGCACTCGTGCTTGCTGCTGACAGCCTTCAGCACCTTAAACAAGCGGCATCAAAGTTGCATGCTCCAAACCCACCCAGCTTCCCCCCAAGGCATGGTAACCCACTGACCCCCAGGCACAGGGAGAGCACAGGAAGGGCACAATAACACCTGAGATTCAGTGTCCCAGGCGTGGGTTGGTGTTGTGGAGCTGCAGCCCTGCCACGTACCGCGAAGCACGGGCTCAGGCGCAGGCTGCCTGCCTCGCAGCGTTCTTCCCCATGCTTTGCATCTCTGAGGATGTCAGGAAATGAACTGGAGTTTGTAGTTGTGGAGCAGAGTACAAAGAAATTGCTGTATCTCTCTTTACGTTTGTTTGCAGATGGGCCATGCCTGGGTGTGTTGGGGGTCTGAGACCGAGTCTCTTAGCGAGTCCGAGAAGAACAGTGACTTCCAGTCTCTTCTCAGCTGGGATTCAAGCGTGGATCTAGAAGTGGGGAACTGGAGGAATACTGAACAGACAGCCATGGGGGAACTAGAGGAGAGCAGCCAAGAGGAAGACTGCAGGGAGTTCAGCGAGCCTCTCTGGGAGGAGGACAGTGAAGACTGCCAAAAGGTAGAGACACAGTGTGAACAGGACAGCCTTCTCCAGTTCCTCTCAGAGGTAAGTCTCTTTGGATTACAGGAGTGGGGGCTGCATGGCTCAGGCCCTCCTGAAATACTACTGTTTTCAGTGCCTCCACCATCCTGATGCATGGCAATATCCTGGTGGAGAAGCAAGTTCCAGAGCTCACTTGCTCCCTGTTCCAAGCCTAGCCCTTGTTCCTATTTAAAGCTGGCACTGCAGCCGGGCAGATGCTTTGCCAGAGCACAGCTCACCCTAGAGTACTGAAATGTCAGTGAATTGACACTGTAATAATAACGCAGGAGTGCATCAGAAGATTTTGCAGAGAGTCCTAAAAATGGAAAGCATTTGTGAGTGAAAGCAAAAATACCATTTGTGCTACTTTTTTCTTCCTTTTGCCTTCACAATTTGAAGCAATAAACCTCTGTGTTGCAGGTAACCCACTTAATGGAACCTCTCTGCATTAGCAGCACAGATTCAGCACAGAGTCACTGGGACTTTTGTGGCTCTGGGAAACAGGATAACGGGGAAGATGCAAGCTGCCAGGGAAAGACCATGGGGTCAGCAGTCTCAGAAGTAGAAGAAAGTCAGCTGCAGATCCTGGCAGAAGAAGATAAGAAAGAGCACTTCCCAGAAATAGAGGTATGGGAGAGGTGGTCTTAAGAGAGCCTCAGGTCCTGGATGAGAGACAGAGACCATGCAGGAAAACAGCTCTAGAGAAGCGGTGGGGAAGTCCCAGGATCCAAGTGGGGAGGAAGAGACAGAGTGAGGGGAATGCATAAGAAATACAGGCATGGAAGGATGCTTTTAATGTACCAATACGGATCTTTTTGAACAGGAAGATTGTTACAGATCAAACACTCAGATGTAGGAAGAGCTCATCGGCAGTAGAAAGATTCTTATTACCAGAAGAACTGGTAATACTTGGTTTGCTCTAACTGCTGTGTTGCGCAGCACACAGCTTGGCTGGTTGTAGGCCCACGTGAATGTGATAGCAATAACCATCTGCTCCTGGAGACTGTCATCTCTTGGAAGCAGGCATTGTCTAGCATGGGTTCATGCAGTTCCTTGTCCAACAGGCTCTAGGCTCTTACCAGCCTGCAAGATGTTCATCTGCTGAGACAGATGAACATAACAGTGGAAGAACAGTGCCATTTTTTCAGTGCCTACACGTGTTTGTTCTATTGAAACTTAGATATGAGAGATGGAAACATGGGAACCCTGAAGTCATTTCTACTTGTTCAGCCAGGACAGGATTACTCTTGGCAATTCACTAGAGGTCTGACTAGTAATCAAAGCCCTGTATAGTATATATCTACTTTATTTCTGAGGAGCCTGCTCCATGTTTCAGCTTTCCTGTGGAGGAAATCTCAGGTGTCCCTGTACAGTGTAATTCCATTTTTGGATTCCAAAAAATCCTCGCTTCATGCGTCTTTTACACTGTACTAGCAAATCACTATGTCAGCAGCACCATTCTACTTGCTTGGCTGAATCTGTTCTCTGTCACATTCAATGTGAAGAAAAAGCCTACAACATTCTAGAGCTTTGCCTGTGTCTCAAAGCAGTCTTACCTCAGCTCCCAAATGTCCTGTCTTCATCCATGACTCTCTCTAGGCAAGAGAACTGACACAGTCCTGGGTTCCAGTTAGCACCATAGTGCTTTGACCTAGTTAGAGGTGGTTATGATATGAGAGATCAGATCCAGGTGTTACTGAAGTACTTGGCAGCATGACAAAGCTGTGAAGAGCTTCGGTCAAACATCATCCTCCAGAAGAAGGCAGAGAGTGCTAGCTCCCATCTGAGGCTGGCTGCAGTAAAGGAACATGCAGCAGGCAGGCTGGCTTGTAGATAAAGGATTCCAGGTGATGGGCTGCCATTTCAGCTGTCTCTCTCTCTCTCTTTTTTTTTTTTTTTTTTGTTTTTTTTTTTTTTTTTTTTTTTTTGTTTTTTTCCTTCCCCCCCCCCCTTCTTCAGGACGAGGCCCAAGAGGCACCTGGGGAAGAAGCTGCAGGTGAGCTGCATCCTGAAGAGAAGATTAATCAGCCCTTACATCAAGATGATAGAGATAGCACATCTGCATCCTCCACCTTGGGATCTGTGAGTCCTGCCTCCACACAGCTGTAAGTAGTTCAGTTTGCCCTCTTGCAGGGGCAGCATAACAGAGCTGTTTTCTTAGTCTTGTGTGAGAGTAAGCTTGTGACCTAGGTCACCTTAAGGAAGGTGAGATATCCAAGGAGAAGAGAAGGGAAGGAGGTAATTGCTATCTGTATAGGATTACCAGTGTTTTGGGAGACAGTGTTAGAGAGACTTTAAGCAGTCCCCTTTAGGCAGATATATGCATGTCATGTGTAGGCTCTGCCACTTGTGTGATTATCTGGACTGTCTTTTAAAGGGGGGGGGGGGAAAGTGGATTCTTGGGATGAGAAACCAAACAAAAAACTCAACAGCTTGATCCTGCTCTTTATAGCTGTTCAGCTTAGCTATTGTTTCTACCTATTGGCCTGCATCTTTCTGTGTCTTGAGTAGTAAGTCCTGAATTCAGATGCAGCATGCTTCCACCATCTTGCTTTGCGATGCTTTGAGTAACTACACAAAAGGATCTGTGAGCTTTATCCAAGTGGATGTGTTGGGCATTAGCAGAGGAACTGTCCCCTCATTTGCCTCAAACAGGATGATCTGACAGTATATTCCCTCTGCAGGGTGCAGCTGAGCTGGGAGAACCCCCTGCAACGTTTGCTCTTCAAGAGGACTCTCCTGTCCATCTGGAAGATGATAGCCAGTCACAGGTGTGTGGGGGCAAGGTTTTGGGTTGGCCTGGCTCCTGTACGTGCTGTCCTGAGTTCTAGCTCCCTTGTCACCAGGCCCTGTCCTTCCCTTCAGGACAGCCATTGCAGGCTGGGCTGTCTCTCCCTGGCTGTCTCTGCAGCAAGGTCAGCTGCGTGCTGCAAGGCTGGAGAGGGGACTCTGCGTATTTACTTCCTCCATATAATGTGGCAGCTGCTGTGCACTGAAGAGCCGCATCGTTGCTTCCTGCTGCAGCCAGGTTCAGCAAGAGGTTCAGCCTCCTCCCATGCCTGGCTCTGCCAGCTGCTGAAGTTCTGGGTGTTGCTAATAGGCTCATGGCAAGCAGCGAGAGGCAAGCATAGGTCCTTGTTGCAACATTGTCTTCAGCCCTCTACTTGGAGATGTTCAGGGCTCATTCATTTTGCTTGCTCTATAGATACAGCGGCCCATTCCTGAAGGCAGTGTCAGACAAACAAGCCCCAGGATACAAGGATGTGGTGAAGCGGTGAGTTTGTGGAAGTCTTTTCCAGCTGATTTCTATTTTCTCTGCTTTCTCTGGTACCCAACACTAGAAGCAGGAAAGACTGAGTAAGGTCAGCCTCTAGTCTCTGTCCCATACCCACTACATGGTAGTGTTTTCTTCTGTCCTGCCTTGCCCTGACCTTGGAGACCAGTAGGGACGTTTCCTTCTGTTCTACAGAGCTTGGCTGTCAGCAGTGTCTCACACTGATTTATTTTAATAAAATTCCCTACCAGGTCTGAATCACCTGGAAGTCCACACTGACCCTGGTACTGAGATGGATTGTTCCTATCCTTTTCAGCCCCTCACTATTGCAGACACAGTCATTGCAGCTCTACATCCTGGCTGAGCAGGGGACTAGCTTCTGCAGCCCAACCCTCTCTTAGCCCAAGTGGTCGGGGAAAGATGCCCCAGTCAATACCCTCTCCTTGCCCATTGCTTTCTGTACAGATGTTTTACTTTCAGTGGAGAAGTGGACTTTAAGAATATTTCCCAGATAGATTAAGGGCATTTTTCAGAGCTGAATCATATTCTATTCTGGTCACAGTTGTCCTCTCTACAGCCATTCATTTTCTTATTCTGTCAAAATAGGAGAAGTCATATTTATTCTCCATCATGTTTCACTTGCCAGCACTGCTATTTTTGCTAGTGGCACCATTCGATTTTTAGGGGGTTTTAATAGATATCTATTTTAGTATCTTCTTTCTCCACTAAGGCCTGGGCTCGCTTCACAAAAACTAATTACTAGAATTGCTCTGCTTTCCTTCTCTGGAGCTCAACATCAAACTTCTTTCACAAGTAACTGCTAGTGGCTTGCCAAGTTGATTGGATGGCAAGTGTCACATTGGCTAAACTTATTTTTGTCTGACTTTAGAAGACAAACATTTCTCACTCTCCCCCTCTGTCATGAGCAATAAAATTGATTGAATATAGCTGCACACTGAAAAGAGAGTAAGTAAGTTCATGCAGAACTTGAAGAATGCCTGGCTCTGGCTTGTCTTTTGCAGACCCATGGATTTAACCAGCATAAAGAGAAACTTGTCGAAAGGCCACATTCACACGAGTGCCCAGTTCCAGCGTGACCTCATGCTCATGTTCCAGAACGCAGTGATGTACAACAGCTCAACCCACCACGTACACCGCATGGCTGTGGAAATGCAGCAGGAGGTCTTGGAGCAGCTGCAGATGCTGGGTGAAGCCCTCCTGTGCTCTGGGGACAGGCTGGGCTGGGGGAGAAGGTAACAAATCGTGTCTGAGGCCCGTTTCTTTCGGAGTAGCGTTGTCTCCCTAGCTCTGTGCCTGGCTGAGACCAGCTGGTGGCACAGCAGCCGTGGCCTTTGGCAGACCTAGTGACCCCTTCATGGTGCTTGACAGGTTGATGGGATAAAGAACAAAGCAGTTGCTAGAAGGTGAACTGGAAGTGAAACCTTCGTCCTTGGCTTGGGAGAAGCAGCACATCCCTGCATTGAGTAAAGAGGGGGAAAATAATCTTCGTTACCACCTCAGATCAGTCTGGGCCCACACCTATCAAAATGCCTCACTGCTGCAAACTTCAGTGCTGCAGAAGAGCCCTGTTGTTTAGGTGCCTTCACCATACGGTTTCGGCATTGCCGTGTTCAGGTTTGGATGTGGACTTGGTGTTTAATGTCCCCGTTCCGCCCCGGCGGGTGAGGACTGGTCACAGGCCTGTGGCATCCGCGTCCTCTACCATGCCCGTGCCGGGAGGCTGGGGCTGTTTGCCAGTAAAGGCAGATGTTGTGAAGAGAAACCGTGTTCCAGCCTGTGTTTGACCCCCACGGCCCCCACACACACACCCAGCCCTGCTGGGCACAACTGCCCCTGGGGAGAGGGACCCCCCACCCCGGCTATGGGGAAGGGGGGGGGGCAGGGCAAGGTATGCAGGGCTGGAGGGGGGTCCTGGAGGGGAGGGGGCCTGGGGGGGGTCCCGGGGAGGGGGGGCTTTCCAGGGAGGGGGTGTCCCTGGGGGGGGCTCGGGGGGGGGGGGGGGGGGGCCTGGCGTGAGGGACCCTGTGCGAGATGCGTGCGGGGGGGGGCGGGGAGGAGCCCGCTCGCCATTGGCCGGCGGGGTGGGCGGGCCGAGCAGGAGCGTTGGCGATTGGCCGTCGCGGGAGGCGGCCGCCGCCGCGCCGCGCGTGACCCCGGAAGGGGAAGCGGCGGCGGCGCGTGCGGCGCGGCCATGGCGCGGGAGAAGCAGCCCGAGGCGGCGGCGGAGGCGGAGTCCGCCCCGGAGCGCTCGTACCGGGAGCAGCTGGGCAACCTGAACCCCATCGCGCAGCCGCTCGCCTCCCGCAAGCTCACGCGCAAGCTCTACAAGTGCATCAAGAAAGGTCGGGCCGGGAGCGGCGGGCAGCGAGGCCGGGCCGGGAGCCGGGCAGGGCGGCGTGGCACAGCCCAGCTCACGGTCGTGTCTCTCTTGCAGCGGCCAAGCACAAGCAGATCCGTCGCGGCGTGAAGGAGGTGCAGAAGTTTATCAACAAGGGCGAGAAGGGGTAAGCGCTCCCCTGGCCCCACTCCCCCCCCGGCCCAGCCCGGCGCAGCAGCAGCTGACGTGGGTTTTCTCCTGCAGGATCATGGTGCTGGCCGGCGACACGCTGCCCATCGAGGTGTACTGCCACATCCCCATCATGTGCGAAGACAGGAGCCTCCCCTACGCGTACGTCCCCTCCAAATCGGTAAGGGGATGAGGCTGCCCAGCACTGGAGCAGCAAGCTGGCAGGCTGCAGCCCAAGCCGTGCTGCAACAGCCGCAGTCCATGGACAGGCAAAAATACGGCCCTTGGGTAAAGGAGTACCTTGGTAACGCCCCTGCACTGGCCCTTGTCCATATTCCAAGCAAGAGAGGAACAGAAGGTCACAGCTCAGACACAGGATGAATTTATTGTGGAACCACAGAATCTTTCCCCATCGTAGAGAAGCTCTGGTAGCAGCACTAGTGCTGGAGCACACCAGAGCAGAGCCTGGAGGAGCTTTCCCCACTTAGTTCTGAGCTGATGACCTGGAGGCTTCAGGAATGAGGCAGTAGCCAAGATTTTGTGTTTATTAGACAGCCTTTGTTTTTCTAGACTAGAGATTAGGAGGGTTGATGTTTTGGGGGTTTTACCCACTGCTCCCTGTACAGGTTGCTTTTCAGCCCCTGGCTTCCTGCTCACCTCATGGACAGAACAGGTGTGCAGAGGCGTTTCTAAGGTACAGCAGCCCTCCATCCTGCTCCCAGGAGGTAACGACAACCTGAGGGAGGCTTCTCCTACCAAGCACAAGCAAAGAGTGCTTGGACCTGAGGAGCTGGGAGAGCTGCTTGCACCATGGTGGCAGGATGGGCGCCCAGGGTGGGCCTGCAGCCTCACCCGCGGCCTCTGTCCCCTCAGGACCTGGGTGCTGCCGCTGGCTCGAAGCGCCCGACCTGTGTCATCATGATCAAGCCACACGAGGAGTACCAGGAGGCCTACGACGAGTGCCTGGAGGAGGTGGAGGCCCTTCCCCTCCCGCTGTGAGGGGCCGGACAGGACTGGCAGCACCCGAGGGTGCGCGGGGCGGCCGGCCGGGCCCCTGGCCCTGCCACAACCCGCAGGGCTGGGTGCCAGCCGAGGTGGTTGTGGGCGCGCTGCCGAGAGGGCGTCGCGGGGCGGGGCGGGGGGATGCTGTGGGGGCAAATAAAGGTGTGTGAGGGGGTTGTAGGAGGCGGGTCGCTGTGCTCTGCGCGGGGCGGGCCGTGCGCTGCCCGGGGCGCCGGGGGGCGCTGCCGCCGCGCCGCCAGGGGGCGCCCGCGGGCGGCGCTGCGAGGGGCGGGGCCGGAAGGCGCCATTCCCTGCACGGGGCGGGGCCTGCGGGATCTGCGCTGGGCCGGACCATTCCCGCGGCGGGGGTATGAGCTGGCTCGCAGCAGCGCACGGGGCGGGATAAACCATTCCCGGATGGGTGGGGAACGAGAGTCTTTTTTTTTTTTTTTTCCTAGCGGCTGGATTATACTACTCGGGGGGGGGGGGGGGGGCAGAATGGGTTAAACCATGCTGAGATGGGGGAGTGAGGCCTGTCTGCCTGGAGGGGCCTGGCTGGGTTAAACCATTCCTGGGCAGGGGCGTGGAGCCATGGCACCCGAGGCCACGCCGGCAGCGAGGCCACACCGGCAGCGGAGGGGCCTGGGGAGCCTGTCTGCCCGCTACCATGCCCTTCCCACACGGGAACCGCAGCTGGTCGTGCGCCGTGCGGTGACTCAGCCCTCTGCAATGCCCAAACTGGTTGGGCTGCCAGCCCTGGGCCTGCGCGCCCGCCTGGGCCGCCCCGACGCCAGGGCTCCCGGGCAGGTTCTGCTTGCTGCCTGCTTCTGGCGCTGCTGGGCTGGGCAACTGCTGCAGGGCTTGGGGCCGTGCCCAGCACCCTCCGCTCCACGTGTGGCTGAGAGCCCCCAGCCACCCTGCCCACCCAGCGCTCAGCCCCCAGCAGCAGCCCAAGGCCTCACGGAAAAAAAGCAAACAGCACTGGGAGAATCAGCTCCAGGTTTATTGCAGGAAAACGCGAGAGCTACGCCAGGCCTGGTGTTCAGCCGGCACCACGGGTACAGGCAGGGAGCAGGGCTCCTTCCAGCACCGGCTCGACCTGCCCTCGCCCCACGCCTCACCCACAAGGGGAGAGGTGAAGATGCCCCAGGCACTTCCTGGCTTGGGGATTCCATCATCCCCTACTCCATACACACCTGTCCTCCTCCTCTTCCCCCAAGGCCACCTCAGGGGCAAGACACAGCTCCCCTCCCTCCTGGCACAAGGCACTCGCCCTCCCCCCTCCCAGCCCCGAGGCGCTGCACTGGGATGCTGCGTGAACTCCCCTCTGCTGTGGAGCATCCCGGATACCCTCATGCACCAGTGTGGTGAAAAGCCCCAACAGAGATGCTGGGGGGCAGGCTCCCCCAACCTCAGTGGTACCAGGCTTTCCTCTTTGATGTCCCCAGCAGCCCCAACCCCAACCAGTCCAGGCATAGGGCACCTCAGCAGCGCAAGGGCCTGCTGTTGGGGCAGCCACTGTGAGCACCAGCTAAAAACCCCATGCAACAATGCAATGGGGCAAGCATGCAGCCTGGGTGGCACCAGGGACAGGGCTTGAGCCTCACCTTAGCAAGAAGTTAATTTATAGATTGTAGGGGAGAAGGGAGGCCGAGCAGGAGGAAGAGTGGATGTCTCATTGGGTGCTTGGTTTCTGCCCCCGTGGCAGAAGGGATCACAGGGCAAACATCCCTGCAGTCAGCGTGTAGGGCACATGCAAGACCCCCCCCCCCAACCTGGGTCAAATAGTCCCCTGCTCCGGAGATGCCCCTAGATGGGCCTGAAGCGCTGCAAGAAGGAAAAGCGCCCTTGTCGCAATCAGTCCTGCTCTCCAGGGCAGTGCCGACTGTCCAGTCCTTGTGCAGACCCTGAGATCATCCTAATGCAGCAGCAAGAGGTCTTCCCCCATCACAGTCCCACAGGCATCTCTCCACTCAGATCTTCGAGGACTCCACCCGCTCGATCCAAGGTGAGTCGGCTCCCATGTCCCTGGGCTCTGACCGCAGCTGCCGCAGCTCCCGCTCCAATGCCTGGCTCCGATGGTACATCTCCATGTAGCTGGCCTGGAGCTCCCGCTGGTACCTCAGCACCTTCTCCTTCTCTTCCTGCCAGGTTTTCCTCTCCAACTCAAAGTTCATGGCCTGCAGCTGGCCCTGGCGCCGCTCACGCAGCAGCTCTGCCCACAGCCACTCCACCTGCCTCTCCAAGGGCTCTGCACTGTCGCTGTGGATGCCCCGGCACTTGGAGTCATCAGTTTCACAGCCGGGGAAGTCCTGGCAAGGCGGCATGGGGTCGTCGCCCAGCGGCAGCAAGGCACCGGGCTCCGGGGCGCTCTGGAAAGAGTCTGCCAGTTGTGCCAGCTGGGAGTCTCTGGCCTGTACTTCAGCCTTGGCCTCCCGCAGCTGTGTTTTCAGGCTAAAGATCTCGCCCAGCTTTTGAGCCATCTCCTCCTGGGTGTCTCGGAGCTGCTGCTTGAGCAGGGAGATCTCAGCTGCCTTCTGGCACACCTGCAAGACACATGCGAGGAGTGAGGATCCCAGGGGAGCAGGATCTTCCCCATCTGCCAGATACCCCCAGAGGTGGCAGCAGCCCCAGCTGTCACCACAGCATCACTGTACTGTGAGACCAGGAGCACCATGCCTGGCTCATCCCTCCATCATGTGGCCATGAATGACAGCACTCCAGGGAACTGCTGCCCTGGTCCTGGCTCAGGAGCTGTCTAAGGCCACAGGGGAACATGATCTGGCCAAGTGGAGTGCTGCCCCCACAAGCAAGGCTGGCGGCAAGAGGGTGGCAAGGGGGAAGGGGACTCACCTCCCACTTGGTCTCCTCCAGCTTGGGGCTGACACGCTCACCCTGGGACTGCCGGGGCTCCTCACACTGGCACTGCTGCATGCTTAGCTCCTCCTGCAGCCGCTTCTTCTCCTGCTGTGCCTTGTAGAGCTGCAGCTGCAGCGCCCGCTGGCCACGCTGGGCCTGCTGTGTGACCTGCTGCAGTCTGGCCATGTACATTTGCTTCAGATCCTCCAGCTCATCCAGCCACAGCCGCTGCTTGTCCTCAAATACCTGCCAGCACAAGTGGACACTGACAGGGATCCGTATCCCTGGCCCTGTTTGGGCAGCCCCAGAGAATGATCCCAGAGGTCCCAAGGACTGACTGTTCCTCTTGGGATCCAGCACCCCCTCTGGGCCAGGTCCTTCCCAGCTCCAGCCCAGGAGCAACAGCAGCAGAGGTTCAGCAGTAGGAGCATCCTTCAGCAAGATCAGAACAGAAACCCACACCAGGAGCCATCACACTGGCTTCTCCTGTGCTTGGACACTCCCAGTCCATGTCCCACTACAGCAGCACATCACATCCTTCCCAGCCACATCCTTGTACCTGGGCACCACTGCCCCACATCCTTGCCCAGCTGAGGTACCACAGGAGAACCCAGCCCAGCCCCAGCTCCAGAACTCACCTGTGTGAAGGGGTCTTCAGTCTCACTAAGGCTCCTTTTGAGCTGCCGCAGCTCTCCTCCTGTCTCCTGCAGCCGGTCCTCCAGATGCTTCACTGCATCCTCCAGTGAGTAGGTGAACTCATAAGGCGGTGGGGGCTCCCCAGGGCTCTGCAGCCGGCTCAGCGTGGCCATGCTTTTGCAGGACACGGGTGCCTGCTCAGGGGCCAGGGGCTCCCTGGGGCTCCGTGAGACTCTGTCCAGGGAGCCCCCGATGTGGTTGATATGGCCCATGGAGGCACTGAACTGGCTCTGGGCAGGCTTGAGGCGGGAGCCGTACGAGGGGAAGCTCTGGATGGAGTTGTGGCTGGAGTCAGAGGCCTCATCCAGGCTGATGGCATGGAGCAGGTGGGTGCGGAGTGGGCCGTGCTGCGGGACGACCGCGCTGCTCTGCGACAGCAGCGTGTGCAGGCTCCCGTTGCTCTTTGATAGCTTCTGCCCCTTGGATGAGGACAGGCCCTGCGTGGAGACCAGGCCCTTCCCAGCCACTGCCTTGAAGGCTGAGGGCCTGATACGGCACTGAAAAAAACACGAGTGAGGTTAGGCTGGGTCCGGCACGCACCGACCGGCACTCGTAGGTGCCCAGAGCCCAGGGCTCCCAGCCCCCGGCCCTGCACCGAGGCGGGCGATGCCTACGGACATCCTCAATCCCTGCACCCAGCTCCGTTCCCACGTGGACCGTTCAGCTCCAACCCCTCCTCGCCCAGGGCTGCGAGTGTTGCAGGGCCCGGGGTGCGGCAGGGCTCACCTTGTCGAAGCGGCCCCTCTCGGGCAGCGAGCTCTTGGAGAACTCGCCTCCGCGGTGGTGGTCGCGGGAGCAGCGCTCGGGGGACCGGTTCTCGCGGTCGCTCTCGTAGTCCCGCTTGTAGCACGCGCCGGCCGCCTGGTGCTTCCGCTCGGACCGCGTCTCCTTTCTGGCCCCGTGCATGTAGCCAAAGAGCTCCCGCTGGCTCGGCCCCTTGCGGAGCAAGCCGTCGGGCTGCCGAAGCCCCCGCGAGCCCCCCAGCGGGGCCCGCAGCTCCAGGGGAGACAGGTCCTGCTTCTCCACCAGGCTGCCCACGCTGCCCATGCTGCCAGCGACGCTTAGGGGCTCGGAGGAGAGGTAGGTGCCGAGGAGGCGGGCGGCAGGCTCACAGGTCACCGGGCCCTGTGCTGTTGCCATGGAGAATTAGAGAAAAGCCTGGTACCAGCACTGCCGAAGGAGAGACAAAGTCAGTCACCAAGGCCCCCGAGGGGCACAGGGATGCCCACCCCTCGCTCCAGCCCCCGGCACTTCCCAGGGCCCGGAGACCAACTCTGAGCACGGGGAAGGGCCTTTCGGGCACCCCAGCTCGCCTGGACGCCCAAGGAGCCGCTCGCCGCCCGGGAGGGGAGGGGAGGGGAAGGGAGCGAGCAGGGCCCCGGCATCCCCCCCCCTCCCCGGCGGAGCAGCTCCTTCCCACACCCAGCTCCACCTCCCGCCCGCGGCATGGCCGGCGCCGCCGCCAAAACAGGCACCTGCCACCCAGCCAGGCGGGCGAGTTCGGGAGCCAGGAGCACCCGCCCCCCCCGGGTGGGGACCCTGCTCCACGAAACCCCACCGGTGCCAGGAAATCCCCGCTCACGGCTTATCCAGTGCCACCTCCCCAGCGCCTGTCCCAGGCAGCAGCCGGGGGCTGGCACGGTCCCTGGAGCTCCCTCAGCCACCCCAAGGCCCCACGCTCATCCCTGGTCCATCCCTGCCCAGCGGGACCGGGGACATCTCTGGAGAGCTCCCCAAAGCTGCCCTGGGGATGGCCCGGGACGTCCAGCTCGGCTTCCCGCCCGGGATGAGCTCTCGCACCGTTCGGAGCGAGCTCCCGCGCCCTCCCCGCCGCCCGGCTCCATCCTGGGTGCTCCCGCCCCAGGGCCTGGCCGGCGGAGGCGACGCCAGGCGCCCGCTCCCCCGGGAGCCAGCCCGCCTCCCCCGGCGGGGCCAGCTGGCCGGACGCAGCCGAGCGCGGCCAGGCCGGAGGCGGGAAGAGGACGGATGCAGGGCAGGACAATGCAGCTTCCTGCGCAGGTGGCCGGCCCCGCCGAGGGGGAGGAAGGTCAGGGTGGCGGAGGGGCCTTCGGCCTCCTCACCCCACCTGGCCGGGGAGCTGCATCCCCCCCCCCCCCGCTCTCCCTGCCAGTGCCAGCGAGGGGACAAGGGCAGTGTGTCTGCCACCGCCTGCCCCAGCAAGCCCTTCCCGCTCCCACTGCCCCACGCCGGCACCGCCGCGCTGCTGGTCCCAGCCCTTCGGGTGGCCCCGGCATGGGCTCCCAGGCCCAGGGTTACACCCAGGAAGCTGCCCTGGTTCTCAGCACCACATGCTGGATAAACAAACAACTCGCTTTTAATTGCTGCCACGCACAAACCTGTCTGACAGCTCCCGGCCTGCGCTGTCACCTGGCTCCCGGGGAGCCCAGCACCGGCCGCGGGAGCCGGCGGCAGCACCCCGCGGCGGGATGAGGGCGGCGGGGCTGTGCCCCCACCCCGGCGGGCGGATGGCAGCACCGCGGGGTGCCGCAGAGGAACGGGGCGCCCCGGCGGGAGGGTGACCCACGCCGGCGGGCTCGCAGCACCCGAGCCACGGCACCGGCACCCGGGGGAGCCGCCGTGAGCGGCTCGGCCAGGCCCTGGAGCGGCTCCTCCCGGCACCGGCGGCCGAGGAAGTAGGTCAGGCTGTGGGAGGCTCGGGAAGCGCTGGGGAGCCCGGCGACGTCCCGCCACCAGGAGGAAGGGTGTCTCCCGGGGCTGCGAGCACCGGTCCGGCCAGCCTGGCTGCTTCTTGGGGCTGCAGCCGGGCAAGGAGCCCGGCCCGAGAGGCCTGTCCGGCCCGGGACGTGCCCCCGCGCTACCCCGCCCGGGCGGGACGCGCCGCGCGGCCCCTTTCCTCGCCCTCCAGGCACGAAGGGACGCACCGGCAGCTCCGGCACGGCACGGCACGGCCCGGCCTGACCAGCGCCTCGGCGGCGGGACGGCGGCCCGGGCTGCCGGCAGCGGCGGGGCGCAGCCCCAGGCCTCCGCAGCGGGAGGGCCGGCGCTCCTGCCCCCCCGGCGCCCCCCGGCCCGAGCCTCTTCCGAGGGGGAGGCCGAGGCGGGGCCCCCGGGCATCGCGCCGCGCCGCGCCGGGATTTCCTGCCGCCGCGAGCGCCCAGCGCCGGGAAAGCGCCGGCGAAGCCGCGGCCCCCGAGCGCCCCCGCGCCCCACGGCCGGCGCGGCCCGGCACGGCCCGGCACGGCACGGCGCGGCGCGGCCGAGGACAAAGCGCTGCGGCCGGGGCGCGCCGCGCCCGTCGGGGCGGTCGGGCCGGGTCGGGCCGCGCCGGGCCGCAGCTCGCCGCGCCGCGCCGCGCCGGGCCGGGCCGGGCCGGGCCGCACTCACCATGCCGGCGGCGCTGCGGTCCCGCTCCGCTCCGCTCCTTCCCTCGCCGCGTTTGAACGCGCCCCTCGGCCGCGGCCGCGCGGGGAGCGGGCGGAGCCGGCACCGGCAAATCGCGGCGCGGGGGCGGGCGGCCCCGGGGCGGGGCGGCCCGGGCGGCGGAGGGGCTGCGCTCCCGGCCCTCCCCGCTTTGGCGAGCCCTCTGCAAGCCAGCGCCTGGGAAGGGCCCCGCGCAGGAGCGAGCGGCGCTGGCAGCACCAGCCCCCCAACGAGCAGCAGCAGTTTCAGCGGACAGCTGGTCCCCGGGGGCTGCGAGCCGGCAGGCAGCGGGGCTCTTGCAGGCCTCGACAACTGACCCTGTCTGCAGCACCCAGGCCCTGCTGCCTGGGGCCCTGTCGCCCCCACCCAGCCCCAAGCCAGGCTGCGGGAGCAGGAGAGAAACATCTTGCTCAGCTTCATCATGCCTGAGCCCTACCCGGCCCCAGGGGCAGGGAGAGTGGTCTCGGCCTCCGCCTGTCTTGCAGGACAGAAGCAGCCGCAGGACAAGCCCTCTGTCCCCGCGCCGCAGCACCCAGGGGTGGGCAGGAGCTGTCGCTGGAGCTGTCTGCCAGGTGCATCCTCCCCCCCCCACCCCCGCCGGTGCCTGCGGGGCCCGACGAGCCTGGCCGCGGGGCTGCCCGTTGTGTCACTCACCGCCCGTGCAGCAGCCGCGCACTGGGAGCCGGGGCTCTCGGCGCGGGGGACACACTGGCGTGCCCAGCCAGGGCTCTGCGACACCTGCAGCCGACGTGCTCGCGCGCCGGGGCCTCCCTCGCTGCCAGCTCCCCCGCCACACGCCAGAGTCCTCAGTCTGTGCTGCCAGCGCTCACCCACACACACACGCTGTCCCTGAGCCCCGCTCGCCGGGCTCGCACGCTCGTGTTGTCCTCGCTGCCGTGCCACGGTGCGCAGCCGCTGCCTCCATCTGCAATCCGCGTGTCCCCTGGGCTCCTTCCAGCCTCCCGGCACGCGCAGCCTCCTGCATGGCTGCGCACCACGGCATGCTCGCTGAAGCGGTGCTTGCTGCCCGTCCGCTCCCTGCCCTGGCCTCCGCACTAGTTGCATCCAGACCCATCTGTGCCCATCTGCCCTGCTTCCAGCCCACAGTTCCCCATGCAGAGCTGCGCGCCCTCGTCTCCCCAGGATGCCAGCTCCCACGGGGACCAGGGCTCAGCTGCGCTGGCTGCAGGGGGTGCTGAGCCCCAGCCCCGGGCCAAGGAGCTGCAGGTCCTGTGTGCAATTCCCCCAGGCAGGGAGGCCTCCGCCACCCCAGCACATGGGTCTGCAGGGGGTGGCTGTCCGTCCGCCTTGCTGGACAGCCTGTTCCTAGTGACAGAGCCCAGCTGCCGCCCTGGATGTCCTGGCTGCCGTGTGCAGGCTCGGCTGGGAGCCTTGTGCTGGGGCTGGGGCAGCGGAGGGCTCTCTGGGCTCCCTGCGGGTGCAGGCAGGCTGCAGCACGGCTCACAGACGCTGGGACTCAGCGGGGAGGTGCCGTGCAGGGCAGCACTTCGCTAAGCCCTGGTTTCCTCCAGCCCCACACTCTCCTAGTCATCATGATGCTATGGCCTTTGCATGGCCAGTGGCAAATCACTTTGGGAACCATCCCGGTGCAAAACAACAGCAAAAAACAACAGCCAGGTGCAGCAGTCCCCAGGCTGCCTCGCTAGCAGCAATTTGGGCATGAGAAGGGTGGTGCCAGAGGGGCAGCGCTGGGGCTACACGGGTGCTTTCTGCCTCTGAGTGTCTTGGGGCAGGATTCTAGTAGTGACACCTGCCCTGCTCGGGGGTTGCCAAGAGCCTGCAAAAGCCAGGAGGCCCCTGGCCCGGCTCTGCAGGGCTCCTGGGACATCAGCAGGTCCAAGGCAGGGCGTTACCCTTCTGCAGGCACATGACAGGGAAAAGCCTCAGCCCCCTCCCACTAGGCCATTGCTAATAAAAAAGTGCGTGGGGGGATTGGAGCTGAGCGACCTCCGAGCGAGCCTCAGATCTATAAAAGGAAGCCGGGTCTCCAGCAAGGCGCCTCTTCCACAAAAGCAACCAGCGGATGAGGGGGCTGTGAGCGGAGCTGAGAAATAGCTGCCAGGCAGCAGGAGAGGAGCCTTTAGCACTGAGCAAAGTGCGAGGTGCACATATGCTCTCTGTTTCTGCGCATCTATATCTTTGTGAAACAAACCTGCTGAAACTGTGTCATCTATTTTGAACTTTGCAGAGAAATACTTGGATCTGCCTCCGGCTGCTCTGGCTGGTGGTGTTCAGGCATCGGGTAAGAGGTAGGCATAAAGCATGCACAGGTGACCAATCCCAAAATCTGAGCAGTACGGAGAGGAGCGGGCCTCAGCAGCGGTGCTGCCACCAGAGCGGGGACAGGCGGGCCCCGAGCCCAGCTGACATCTCCTTAGGGCTGACCACAGTGAGGACCACATCTTGGGAACGCATCCAAAGGAGCGGTGCACCCATGTCTGAGCCAGCCTTCAACGTTCACGCAAGCAGCAGCACCAGGCCGGGTGGAAAGAGGGGATCAAGAGCCCAGTCGCGACAGCGATGAGGGTGGGCAAGCTGGCTTCCACACCACCAGGAAGGAGAGGCCCTTGGGCAATGCATCCCCCCACCGCCCCAGGACGAAGACAGGGCGCCGGATGGCACGAAGGAGCATGGCCCAATCCTCACTGCCCTGCACCGTGCGCCCCCTGCATCTCGACCCCTTCCTCGGGAGGCAACCCACTGGCTCCTCACCCAGCCCCAGAGCAGCAGAGGTCAGGCCATCAAACATCCCAGTCCTGCTCCCTACACATCCTCACACTCAGCTCTAGCACTTTTGGCTCCTTCAGCTCAAGGCTCCTCCTTGTAGACTCCTTCCCTGCTGCTTCGTCCCCAGGAAGCTACTCGGCTTCCCAGCACAGTAACAGCTTCTGTCTGGAGACGTCTTCGGCCACCTGGCAATGCAACAGCTCCAGGGAAGAACCAGGCTGGGAGATGAGGACAGAAGGAGGCCAGGAAATGAGAGGCTTGGTGCCAGCCCAGCCCAGCCGAATGGTGGCGACAGGGCAGCAGCTAAGCCTGAACCCTCCTCTGCTCTGCAGGGAGGAACGAGGAACGAACAGGGGCAGAAAGCCTGGGCTCCCTCAACTGCTGATACCGAGCAGTGATGCAGATCTGGGCCTCAGGGCATGGCTTGACCACGACCACCTCTGGCAATACAGCAACCACAGCACAGCCCCGGGAACACCTGGCAGCTGAAACAGGGCCACCCTCTCACACAGAGCCTGTTTCAAACCAGCTTGGCCTCACAACCAGAGCAGATGGCCTGTCCAAACAGAGGGCAGTCTGGGCCTAGGCAGAAATGGGTGTGCTGAAGCCAGGGAGGGGAAGGGAGCAGAAGGAACAAGTGGTGCACCATGTCCCAGGGCATTCACAACTCACAGGTGCCCTGATAGTTCTTTATTGTCCTCGGAGCTGGGTGGCAGCTCAGCCTTGTCCAGTGCAGGGAAACAGCCTCCTGCTCCCACCCCAGGAGGCAGCACCACTGTTCGCAGCAATGCCACGGAGTCCCACTCTCAGCCTGTTCTCTCGGTCCCATCAAGGATTGGTTCTCAGCCCTTTCGGTTCCTCTGCGTCTTGCCAGCACCTCTGTGCTTGCCTACTGCAACAATCCTGCCTGCGTCAAGCTGCTTGGCGGCAGCCCTGGCGTCTCAGCACAAGCACAGTGCATGTGACTGGCACACAGGGCAGGCTGCTCAGCCAAACGTGCACCAAGGAGTCTCGCTTGTGTCACAGTCCAGTAATATATTGAGAACAGTGCAGGGGGCTCCTGCCACGCTCAGAGCTGTCCGTGACTCAATTCGGTACCTCACATTGTTCAGACCTCCATCCCGATCCACCTTAAACTGCTCCTAAGGAAGAGAAAGAGCATTCAGCCCTCACTGGCTTCTAGTGGAGGAGAAAGTGCCCAGTGCCTGGGAAGAGAACACAAGAGCTGGCAGGAGAGGACATCAGCAAGGGAGGCTCAGAGCACAGGGTAACCATAAGCCACAACTGTCATGGTTTCCCCTGGGTTTCCTCTGACCACACAGAAGTTTCACCTGCTTCTGTGCAGCAATGCGCTTCTGGTCTCTCTTCCTCCAGGCTGGGTCATGCAGATGCTGGAAAGTCTCATATCCAGTTGTGATTCCAGAGGGACGGCGAACCTGGAAGGAGAGCAAAGTTTCTGCAAAGCTACTAGAAAACTTGCCCTGGCTCGCTGTATCTGCTGCTGGAGCAGGGTGTACAGAGAGGCTGCTTCCCATAGATACCAGCCTTGATCACTGCAGCAGGTCAGTTGGAGAGACAGTAAGGAGGGCGATTCCAACCTCAGAGGCCGCAGAGCACTCCTTACCTGGAGACCAGCTCCTCTGATGCGGCGATAGAACTCATCATCTTCCCGTCCCCAGCCCCAAAAGCGGTTGGACATGCCGTTGCACTGAAACGAGAGGGGCACCGTACCAGCCACAGCACGCACACCCACCCACCCCGGAGAGGCAGACACCAGCATCGTGACTCCTGGGCATGAGCACAGCCTCACCTCTCCCACCCCACTAGCTCAGACTGCAGGCTCCATCCCCAGAGCACTTAGACTCCTTTCTCCACTTCCCACATGTGGAGCACAATATGTGTGACCATGCACCAAGATAACCTCACACACCCTGCCCCCAAGCTGACTGGGACATCCCACCCACATGCTCACCATCTCGTAGTGCTGCTTGGTGAGCAGCAGGATGCCACCCACGTAGGTTTTATAGTGGTACAGCGGATGCAGCTCTGGGGACGCGACATGGAAGGGCCCTTCCTCCGGGAAGCCATAGTCCAGCTGCTCGTTGAGGGGCAAGAGATCAACGTCGTGCATCGCAATGTAGTCAGTGTCGTTGCCACTCTCCAGAAAGCCCACATTGATCAGAGATGCTCTGTTAAATCTGCCAAGGCACCAGGGACTCTCAGCGCCAAGCACGGCAGCTGCTGCCCCTTTGCGCCCATTCCCCGTGTCCCACAACACTAAAAAGTTCAGCCAGTCCCCAAAGAGTGACCGTCACCACCAGGCTTTTTGTGCACACACACAAGCGCAGTGTTCAACAGCTTCACAGCCCTGGTGCTTCAGCTGCCGACCCTGAAGCTACCCCTCTGCACAGAGCTACCCATGCAGCACACACTTCGCACAACGCAAGGGGGTCAAAGCAAGGAACCTGTTAGCTGGGTGCAAGAAGGCTAGGGGCAGATCAGGCACAGAGGAGTGCAAAATACAGGGACTCCGACTTGGCCTGTTGGGGTTCCACACCGGATGGAGTCCCAGCAGAACATCCTGTCTTGTTCAAGGTGGGCTGGGGAACTCCACAACACAGGCACAGCTCGTGGGCAGGCACAGAGCAGCGAACATGGGACCAGCTAAAGCTGTTATCAACATCGTTTCCAAACATCCCAAGGCACGTCTTTGAGTTTCAGTGTCCCCATACGTTTGCTGCTACGGCCCTATGACACTGGGAAGAAAAACAAAGTCTCCACAGAGGAGTAACTATCTTCTTGCTTAGGTTAGGCTGCAAAGAGAGAAGTAAGATACCACTTGTCCTTCTTTGAGCTTGTCTCCTAGAAAACTTTGCACCACTTTAATTGCTAAAAGCAGGCAAGCGTATTGAGGCTAAAGCCAGGCGAGCTGAACCAGACCCATCGCGCTCCAACCCCGGCTCCTCACTGGCTGGGCCAAGAACTCCCCAGCGCCGAAGGAGGCGAGCGGGAGACCCTGTCAGCTCTGGGCACAGACAGCTTTGGAGCCACCCGTTCCCTTCGGTTTGCGAGCTTCGCTCTGGGCACGGGACGCGCTGCCGTACCTGAAGTGGTCCACCTGGTTGAGCACGAAGATGCGGTGGCGGATCCTCTTCTTGCTGAGGAAGCGGTGCATGTAGGGCACGAAAGCCAGCAGCTCCTCGAAGCGCTCGCGGAAGGGGACGAGCAGGGCCAGGCGGTGGGGGCCCCAGGCCGGGTCGTCGGCCGGCGGCGCGGGGGGCTGCGGCGGGCAGGGCTGCCGGGGCGCCCTCCCGGTGCCGGTGCCGGTGCCGGTACCAGCCGCCTCGCCCGAGCAGCTGAGCTGGAGCCAGAGCAGCGAGACGAAGCCCAGGAGCAGCGCCGCGAAGAAGAGCTGGAAGATGGAGAACTTGCCGGGCAGGAGGCCCAGGATCGGCGGGGACCTGGCGCACAGGGGCACGTCAGGGCCCGGCCCCGGCGGCGCCCCGGCGGCGCCCCGGCGGCGCCCCGGCGGCGCCCCGGCCCCGCCCGCCGCCGCCGCCGCCCCGCGCTCACCCGCCGCCGCGCAGGCGGAGCGCGGCCCTGCGGCGGGCCGGGCCCATGGCGCCGCCGCCCCGCTCCGCTCCGCGCCGCTCCGCGCCGCCGGGACGCGCTGGCTGCGGCGCCGCCGCTCGCCCGGAAACGCCGCGCGGCCGCGCCGCGCCGCTCCGCTCCCTTCCGCCCGGCGGGGCGGGCCGGGCCGGGCCGGGGGCGGGCCGCGGCCGCCGGGACCCTCCGGCGATCACCGCCCTCGCTCCGGCCAGGCCCCCGCGGGCCGCGCCCGCGCCCCTCCCCGTGGGCAGGCGCCTTCCTCCCGTCACACCGGCAGCGCCATCGGCCCCGCCAGCCGGGACCCTCCAGGATCGCCCCTGCCCGGGACCCCCGTCCCCGCCCCCCAGCCACAGCCTGGGACCCTCCTGGATCCCCCCCATCACGGCCTGGGACCCTCCCGGGATCCCCCCCAATCATCACGGCCTGAGACCCTCCCGGGATCCCCCCCTCCCCAATGCTGCTGCACAGGACCCTCAGCAGATCCCCCCCACCCCCCAAGCAAGGCCCCTCCACAGTCCACCCTAACCCATCCCAGACCTCCCTGCCAGACATTTCCCCCCCCCCCCCCCCAAGTCACCTGGGCCTCTCTAGGGTCCCTCTAGGGAATTTCTCCCCCCTCCCAGCCAGCCAGGACCCCCAGGGGACAATTCACCCCTTCCCCACACCCAAGGAAGGGCCATAGGCCCTCAAAGATGCAGCGCCCAGCTTCTCTTCCCCCTTAGCAGCCTATCCCCTCCCAAAAGGCTGGACCCCCACCTCCTCTAACCCCAGAAAAAGAGACAAACACTAATGCCCCAGGTGATGTCAGTCCTTTAATGGCCCAGTCACAGCTCCAGCCCTACACCCCGCAGGGCCCCACACAGCCCATCTACAATGACGCCCACTGCTGCTCGCCCCGTCTCGACGCAGCGCAGCAGGTCCTGTCCCCTTGGAAAGGCAGCAGAGGAGATGGGCGCAGTCGTCTCCATGCTGCCTCCAGGCTCCCACCCTCCATCCTGGGAGCAAGGGACATTTCCACAGGAGATACAAGCCCCCGCCGGAGTTGCCCCCCTCAGTCCAGCCCGTTGAACGCCGAGCACCTGGCAGGAGTTACGGCAGAACGGACAGATAAGAAAATACTTCTGATATTTCTCAGAAACAGCTTTTAGAAACCAGTTTTTACAGCTCCCTCTAGAAAAAAAACAAAAAAAAAACAAAACAAAAAAAAAAACAAACACTTTGGGCACAGGCCACAGCCCAGTTCTTCCACTAGTAAAAACGCTTATTCCGCTCCTGGCGTTTCTGGAAGACCACAGCTCCCACCACAGCACACACAATGATGCCCAGCAGCGCACAGAGCAGGAGCAGGAACACCTTCCATCCAGTCAGAGGCCCACTTCGGAAATTTCCTGTTGGGTCATCCACGTTATCTGCATGAACGAGGAAAGTTAAATTGGCCAAACCTCGAGTTCTCCAGGATCGCACCCAGGGAGTCACAGCTCCAATGCCACTGGCATTGCTCCGCCTCACGCTGGCAGAGCAGCTCCTGGGAAAGCCAATGCTGCTACACTGAGAAGGAATAAGGATATCACAGTGCCCAAAATGATGGATCAAAGTTTTCTCTGCAAGGCACATTCTCTTCCACTGCAAAGGCAGCAATTACTGGTTGCCCGTGTGTGACACTGGCAGCCCTACTATCAAATGGAGCTTCCAACAGGCCTTAGAAGAATGCAGACCCGACACCTGAAAACTCCGCATTAGGATTCTGAAGCTTGGAGACTCACCTTTGGGTGACTTAAGGAGGCTGACACTAGGCTCAATCTTGGTCCAGTCAATGTTCTCATCTTCTGGAGGGTGATCCACCATGAGCTGGAATAGCTTCATCGAGATAATGTCATGATTGTCTAGGAAACAACCATCAGCACTAGAGACTGTCAGAGGTCTCGAGAGATGTCCATGCCCTCAGAGGACCCCTAGATCCTCTGCCAGGTCCAGGTCTCCTTCCCCTCTAGCCACCCTCATACCCCAGGTATCAAACTGTAGTTTGAGATGTTCCTCCACTTTCAGTTGCCTCCATTCCCAGACCATGGGTCCCACGGTCAACATGGTTTGAAGAGTCCAGTGGAAAATTCAGGGAAAACAGGCAATCTACTGCATCCATAGTGTTACATTCCAGGCATCAAATGGTATGTATTCCTGTGAGCAAAGCCCACTCACCAGACAAATCTCCAGTGCCAGCAGAAGCCCCAAAGAAGTAGCCAGTAGGCAGCCGGACCCCTGCAATGTCAATGCAGTTCTTCCATTCGTTCTTGTCTTCCACATCTGTCATCACCTATAAGATGCACAATAGGAACATCACATCAAAAAAAGCATACTGCCATCCTGCCCAGCCCACAGCTCTTCTGGAGCTAGAGGTGCAGGAAAAGCAGGCAGCCAAGCCTGGCCAGCTGTTCCCAAGTCACCTACTGACAGGGCAACACTCACCCTCAGAACTGCCCTGCCTAACGTATACAAGATACCTGCAGAAAGCACAGGGCTCCCTCCACAACTCACCGTAAGCCGACCTCTGGAGTAGCGAATTGCCAGAAACGTGTCATGGTTCTGGTTCCGAAGGTCAGCGGTACATCCTGCCAACTCCGTCCAGCGCCCATCCTTACTATGATCATAAGTCAGGGAGCCGTTATTCACCATTGCAGAGATGTACGGGAAGACACGCTGCAGACAAGAAAACATCAGTGCTTTCAGCCTGCAGGAGCCTTCAGGCTGTGGCCCAAGAAGAGTTGCCGTCTCCCTGCCTGGCCAGAAACCTCAGTAAGACCAGAAGCTCAGCAAGGCAACCCCACAGCAAGAGTCACAGCTTTGCCTACGCAGTCCAGTTCAAAGGGCAGAACAAATAAATTAAGGCTCCTTTTCTATGTGAAGCTGCTTCTAAACTGAGTGAGAAACTCTTTCTGTCTGAAGCACGGCTACGTAGCAGAAATAATCCCCATTTGGGGATGAAACTTTGCTGACTTTTATCTGGATGACCTGAACCAAGATCTTCTTAAGTATCCCATGGTTCTCTGTGCTTGACCAAAGCACCCTCAGAAAACAAAAAACCTAACAGTCATCTTCTGAGACCTGGGTCAAACACAATCCTCCCCTAGAATTCATCCCCAACCAAACTCTGTGGTTTGGATCCTCTTATTAACAGAACAGTCATTTGTGATCTTCCATATCCAGCCCCCTTATGGTCCAGGACATTACACAATATTGTATGACCATGGCATTAAGACCCCACCCCAAAAATATCTTGCAGAATAGGCTCAAGACCAGAAAGGGAAGCTAAAAAACAAAGCACAGCGATCTATGCAATCTCACATTAGCAGCATAACCATTGTTTAAGTTATGCCATCACTGGGTTGCAATAGGCCAACTGGAGGCAAGAATTAACCTCTCGTCGAGTACTGAGACAAGAGGGCAATGAGGCAATTTCCCAGGCGTCTCAGGGCTTAAGACAAGCATTGTGTTTTTGGTGCAATAGACTTCATTAACGGTTAGTCTTCTGACTGCACTATAACTAGATCCACACGTACCGGGCCGAACAGAAATAAAAGACCATCAGCACCAACACCTCCTAATGGAACTGAACTGCATTTCTGCCAAGGGGAATTCTGGAGCAAAAAGCCAGCACAGGAGTTTCTCTTTTAGCGACAGATAGGTTGAAAACAGAGAATAGGGCCAGGAACAATCTGGACTGATTAGCCAAAGTACACATAAGTTCAGGAAACAAGGCTTGCACTGAATAAACTACCAGGTGGATTTCTCTAACTTTACTTAGTAGGTGGTGCATAGTTAACATTGGCTCTGCACCAGCTCTCTAAACCAGCAGAAATAAGGTCTTGGAAATGCATCTGAATAGTCAACAACACCAGATGGAACAAGCACCTTACCTTCATTAATGCACATAAATCCTCTTTCCTTTATCAGCTCCCATAAAGGGAGGCACAGCCTCATATAAGGAGAGAGACTTCCTCGGTCCAAACATCAAGAACTCAGAGCGCAAAGCCACAAGGAAGCAGCTTCCACAGCATGGAACAAACTGCCTCAGCTACTCACCTCTGTTGCTTCATCGTTGGGATACGTATCCAGGAAAATAGCCAATCCATGAAAGTTATCCTTGCTGCCAAAGACAGGCCCTGGAACAGGGCAGAACATAGTAAATGGAAAGTTCTCAGAAAAAAATCATGCAAACATACTCCTGCCATCTCTCAGAGAGCCCAAAATTAAGTGAGCACAAGAATAATGCAATCCTTCACTCATGAACTGAAGCATTACTTTGTGAGATCTCAGCGCACTGACATCTCTTCCAACAATACAGCCCCGCCTCACCTCAGGGCGGGCTCTGTTCAGGCAGCAGCTGCATGAGAACCCGGGACACAACACTTGATGAACTGCTGCAAGCAGGTTTCACACAGCCACACTCTCCACAAAACTCACCAGGGAAAACACCAGATACCAGACACTAACAAAATTTCTATTAAAAACAGCTGCACAAATCATTCACTGCAAGGTAAGTCACTGTGCTCAGCTGCTACCAGGGCAACAGGCACAGGATACTCAAGGGTGTGAATCCTGATCTGACAAAAGTATATGGAAGGGAAACCAACATGAGTTCTAGAGAGAAATTTTTCAGGACAGTGGCAGCTCCTAAAGCTGTTCAAGGGCACATGTTAGCGCTGATGAGGCCGTGGCTTAGCGTGACCTGTCAGTGCAGCAACCCTCTCCCATCCCCTCCCTGCCGCTGTGCACTGCACCTGGCATCAGGCGCTCTCGTGTGTACCACAAGGCGAGACCATCCCCATGGAGGTTCTTCTTGCCAGCTCCGTGAATCCTGAAGTGGACATGAAGCTCCCAGTCCTTGAGGAAGCAGGGCTGCGGCAAGAGGTGGCAGGGCAGCGTCAGAGTTGGCCATCTCCCCCAGGGCCTAGGCCGGAGCCAGGCCGCCCCGCGCCCCGGCGGTCTCCCCTCCAGGCCCGCCCTGGGCTCTCACCACGCGGTTCCAGATGGAGCCGTCCCTGCTCCGCTCGTCGGGAGTGAGGCGGACGTACTGGCTGGTCACCATGGTGCTGCCCTGGAAGTCCCACAGCGGCATGGCGGCGGAGCCCGCGCCTGCAGCGGGCACAGAGAGCGCGGCTCAGCGAGCGGCGGCCCGGGACGCCCGGCCCGCCCGCCCTCCCGCCCGGCCCGGCGCTCACCTTGGTACGGCTTCATCAGCGAGTGCTCCCGCTTGAGGTGCTCGCTGTTGCCATCCGTGAGCTCGGCAGGCGCCAGGCGCGGCCCGGCCACCACCAACAGCAGCGGCAGAGCCGCCACCAGCAGCCGACCCGCACCTGCCGCCATCCTCCGCTTCCGTCTTCCGGCGCGCTGCGCCTCGCCGCTTCCGCCGCGGGGCCCAGCCCGGAAACGGCAGCCGGCGCCACCAATGAGCGGCGCTCTCATCAGCACCTTCCCGCCTCCCGCGGATATACGTCACCCCTAGCCGCCAATGACAGAAGGGCCCGTGACCAACGAGAAAAGGCTTCCCGCCACCAGTTGGGCGGGCAGGCGGGAGAAGCGGGGGGCGGGGAGCAGCAGAGCAGCTCCCGGCGTGCATTGCGCGGACGCGGCGGCGCGCGGCATGCCGGGAGCTGTAGTCTCACGGGGGCAAGGTCGCGCGGGAGCGTGCGCGGATCGTGTCGTTTCCCCCCCCCCCCCCCCCCGGCACGTGACCCGCTCGCGCGGCGCAGACGCGCGGCGCCGGCAGCCCGTCGCCATGGCAACGCCACATAACATGGCGGGCGGCGGCGGCCCCGGCCCCCGGGGCGGCAGCGGGGGAGGCAAAGGGCAGAGCTGCCCGGGCAGCGCCGCAGGCAGCACGGAGGCAGCACGGAGGTCGCAGTCAGCTTTATTGGAGCGCCGCCCGCCCGCCGGGCCGCGCTGCAGCGGGCCGCGCTGCGGGCGCGGGGCTGCCGGGCGCGGCAGCAGCTCCGCAGGGCCCCACCTACGTCCAGCCGCCCAGACACTCAGCCTTGGCTGGCCCGTTGGCTGTAGAATTGCGTCTTCCAGCTCTCGAGATGAGGATTTTTTGCCTGGGAAACAGAAGCCGCAGCTGGGATGCGCTTAGGGCAGTGCTGTAGGAAGGTAATCTTGCAGGCTGCTGTCTCTCAGTGGCTGCTGTCTCAGCAGCATGGCTGGGACTGGGGCTGTCACAGGGGAGTGAAAACCCTCCACCAGTGACTGTCCAGCCAGATCCTCTCCTCTTCTTTGTGCATATCCCAGATCTTGTGCACATGCAGTAGTTTCTCTGACGAGTGCAGGATACCGAACCAAGACCTTCTTGAGCCAGGTACTGTGGTGGGGGCAACAACACTTACACCCTACAAGAAAAGAAGGGAACAGATATGATTTAGTGCATGGCATGTGTGAGGGTGCAGTGGTGCCGTGCCTGGTGTATGGTATTTACAACACGGGCAGCGTGTGCACAGCAGCAGCATTTGCAGTGTCTGTGCAGTGTGTGGTAGCAGTGTTGATGGACAAGTCTTGACTGGATTTTCATTTTGGAGATGTGCAAGCCCTTGACAGGTGTGCAATGGGGCACATGCTTCCCTTCACAGTAGTGGTACTGCAGGAGGATTAGAGGGATATAAGGAGTCTGAGCAGCTGAAAAACGGGAGGCAGGGAGAGGAGGGAAGCTGACTGATCAATGAAAAACTGGGTGGGAAAACCCTTCCAAGCATGGTAGTTTGGGGGTCAAGGCCCAGGCAAGCCTTCAGGGGGAGCATAGGGGCAAGAGCTTGACCATGGCTAAGGAATGTGCAGTTTGGTCCAGTCCTGCACTTATCAGCTGTCATTTCTTCCGATTCATGATCTGGCTGGAAATCCAGTTCATCCCATCCTGGAAGGAAGAGAGACAGATGAGAGTGTAGCCCCAAGAGTATCCCATGCCCTTAGCTTCTTTCTCACCTCTGCAGAGCGCACAGGCCCTTGCCTTTCTACCTGCACTCCTTCCCCAGACAGGGCTGAGCAGGACTGGATCTGCCATTCCCGGTCCCGGTAGGTGTGGAGGCTCAGCCCTTCTGCGATTTCAGCTGCAGGTGCTGCAGTCACAAGGTCCTGCTTGTTGGCAAACACCAGAAGCGGGACTCCCATGAGAGATTCCTCCTCAGTGAGCTCTGCCAGCTCCTGTCAAGAGAGAACCATCTCCCAGGAGTGCTGCCCACTGCTGCCCCAGGAAGCCCTCCTCTGTGGAGCTGCCCAAGCTGCTTGCCATTGCCCTAGCTGGCCTGGGCTGCCTGCAGTGGGATGGAACAGCTCACTCCAGCAGAGTGCCTCATTGCCCCAGCTGGTACTGATAACACGCCCAAGGAAGCTGTGAGGTATGCCAGGTATCCCAAGGGAGAGATATGTGCCCCTGAAACTACATCTGCCTTGAAGAGAACCTGGGAGCTGCATTCAGTATTGCCAAAAGGTAAAACACTCCCAGCCCCAAGACCGTCTTGGACTTAGTGCCCCTAGGAAGCCCTGCTGTCAGCCCCATGTTGTCTGGCATACCCAAACCTCTGTTCCAGGCAGCATCTGATGTTGGTACAGCCTAGACTGGTACTCAGAGACTCATCTTCCCCTGCTTGGTTTCATTTCTAGGTTATGTAACTCTGAATTCACTGCTTGAGCTTCAAAGAGTAAATCTTTGCTTTATCATATTGTTAACCTGATGCTAGAGACATGGGAGAACAGGAGTAAGGCCAGTAAACAAGGGGTCGCTCTCACATGCCCTCACTGGGGAGAGGGAGGGTTGGAGGTTGTCTGTCAGTTGCCCCCCTGTCTGGTACCCCTGGGGTATCACACCCAGCTTGGCTAAAATTGAGGGAGCAGGCCAGGCACAGAACAAGGGCCTTGCAGTGGGGCAGATCTGCATGCCAATCCCCTGTAATGCTGAGTAGAGACCCTCACCACAAGCCCTTCCTGTATAGCACTACGGGCAGCTCACCCAGACAGGAGGGACCCCATAGCAGCACTGCTCCATGGTAATGTACAGCCCCCCCCCGCTTCAGTCCTTAGAGAGCAGTAGCACCCCAGTCTGGAGCCCAGGGTTCTGCAGCCACCCCCAGCCCAGCCCCAGGGCTCTGCTGCTCTGGGTCTGGCCCCTCATACCTGCCCCGTCTCCTCGAAGCGCTTCTGGTCTGCACTGTCAATGACATAAATCTGCCACGGGGACAAATGAGACAGTGAGCAGCGAGCTGCACGGCTCCTGCGCCTTCTGCACAGCTCTGCAGGGCTACAGGGCCCCCAGCGCAGAGCACGCAGCTCTCCTGTGCGTGGGACTGCCTGCAGCTGCCCCGCTCACCAGCAGGTCGGTGTTGCCCAGATACTTCCTCCAGTACGGACGGATGGAGCGCTGCCCCCCAATGTCCCAGACATTCAGCTTGAAGCCGTGTGAGTGGACGCTCTTTATATTGAACCCCTGCATAGGGAAGCAAACCCGAGCATCACACAAGGGGAAGGCGGCACCTGCCACCCACCCGCCGTCCGCCGTGTATTGCCCAGAGCAGCACCTACCTGGGTGGGTGTGATGGTGCTGACCTCCTCGGACGCCAGGCATTTCAGCAGCGTGGTCTTTCCAGCATTGTCCAGCCCCAGCAGGACAATACGGAGCTCCTGCTCCGGGGAGCTTTTCAGCTTCTGGATGACAGAGAGCAGCCCCTGGGGGCGAGGGATGCTGGGAGAGCCGTGTGGGGTGCCGGGGTGCTGCAGAGTGCCCTGGTTTCAGAAGGGAGAGCTGAGCATCCTGTTGGCCGTGGGTATCCTGTGTGTGCTGAGCCAGCTCCAGGAGGTGGATCCCAAAGTGTCCAAGCTTAGGATGGCCCCGTGGTGGTTCTGTCCAGCCTCAATCCCCATCCCCTTGGTGTGCTGACCCTACCCCGGGAGCCCTGCCAGTTCTCTTGGGCAGACTGGAGGGACAAGCCCAGGGTGATACCCTGGTCCTGCACTACCAACCTGCCTGGCAGTGGCATGGTGCAGCCAGGAGCTGGTGTCTGGGCACCAACTCCAGAGCAGGTGGGATCTGGATCTCACTTACCTTCTGCACCTCACCCATGGTCTGGAGTCACCACAACCTACAGCAGGCCTGGGGAACTGCCGGGACTTTTCCCCAGGGCCAGTTAGCAGCTGCGTGACTGGCACATGCCACATCCCCGCAGGAGGAAGAGGATTAAAGGTTCCAGAATTAGCTACTGTTTCTCCATTTACCCACAGCATTAAATAATGCCCTCAGCAAATCTCCCAGCCAGCTGTCACCCAGCCATCACCTCTTCCTGCTCACCACCCCCAGGATAAACTGGGCCCCACGGGGTGGGTCACTGGGGCACAGAGCATCCCTCTCCCCATGGCATCATGCTGCATCATGGCCTATGCACACTCAGGGTCATACTTGCTCATGACCAGCTGGCAGACTCAGCCAGCACGGGCGCCAGCATGGCAGGAAGATGTAAGACCCAACAATCAGAGTGTGTCTGTGGGATGGAGCAACACAGCCAGGGTGTAGGTGCTCCTGATACCGACACTGCAGCCTCCAAACGGGGCTGTGTCCCTTTACCCAGTGCACAGAGCTACTTGCTGGTGAGCTGGTTGACGCAGGCCACAGGCACCACCATTTCTCAGTGCACAGAGCTGGCACAACCTCCTGTACAAGGCATGTTGCCACCTTCAGCACATCCCCAGTTCCCATGTCCCACTCAGCTCAAGCAGGAAGAAGTGACACCAGTGCCCTGGGCCTGGCAGAGCACAGCAGTAGTGTGCACTTGGCCGAGACCCCAAAGCCTTGTTGAAATTATCATCAAGAGATGCTGTGAGCAGTGGATGGGGGCAGAAAGAGGGCAGCCAGGGCTGCCGGGCCTTTACCTTCCCTGCCAGCCCTGAGGGCCCCGACTGAGCGTGCTGGGAGACAGCAGGGCTGCAGCCGGGCGTCCTGGGGCCAAACAGGGCAAGCTTGCTGGGACTGGGCTCACCAGGCCCTACACCCCTGCCTGAGTGGCAGGAGGTAATGTTAAGGCATGTCTGGCCGGAGCTGCCCTAGGCCACGTCACCTTCTGCCTATGCTCCCTGCTCTCGTCGAAGAGAAACCACCAGGCTCTGCAGCAGGTCGAGGGCTGGGATGAAGATAGCTGGAGGTCAGAGATGGCACAGGACAAGGGTATGGAGGGACACAAAAGCCCTCACTTTTCCCTAGCAGCATACCCTAGCCCAGCCTGAGCAAGGGACTTGTCCATTTACCGTTTGGATTAATTATGCTAATTAAGCAATTTGTTTGATTCTTGCATCCTGCAGTTCAGTCCTTGGATCAGGTTTCCTCGCAGAGAGGTTATCCTTGTGGTGAGGACCGTGAGTCACGCACTCTTGGTGAGACATTTTTATTTATAACTCCTGCTGCAAAGCCAAGCCAAACAATGCAGTTATGCTCTGACAAAGGGAAGGGAAGCAGCACATTTGCCCCCCGTCTGCGTGGCTCATACATGCTGCAGCAGGGTGCAACAGGGGCAGTAAGAGGCCACAGCCAACCCCTGCTCCCCCCTGCCTGCAGACCATGTCAGGACCGCAGCATGCTAATGCTGCACTGCTTTTGTGCATATTCATGCTGGAAACACTTCATTCTTCTCTGCATAGATCTGCACCCAACTTAATGTTAGGGTTCTGTTTTTGATAGGTTAATCACCTACCTTATGTCCCAGTTATTAGCATTTGCATGAGTAGGTTGCCATGGTGCTCTGCGGTTTATCCTGTAACTGTTAGTTACATATATTTCCTAACAAATATCCTAAAATATCCTTGACTGGTTTGTGGTTGCTGATGAACGTGGAACCTCAACCTAGGAGATGGGCAAAACTGCTTAAGCATCAGTTTGGTGACTCGAAGTTACACGTCCACCGCTCCTCTCTGCCAAGCTCTGCCGGAGCCACAGCATCGCAAGCAGCTTTTCCTCGTGGAGCCTCGTCTGCCGCTGGCCTCCCAGCAAAGCCCTTCCTGCTGTCAGCGGTTCCAGGTGGCAGCCAACACGGCCCGGGGGGCACAGGGCCCCCAGGGGCTATGGGGCTGGCAGGGAGCTGCAAGCCCAGCCGGGTGCCAGGGCTGGCTCTGATCCCCTTCGGCAGCACGAGGCGAATGGTGGGGCACGCTGGGCTGTGCCAGTGCTCCCACCTGCCCAGCCGCCTTCCCTCCCACGTCCTGCCCTGCCCCAGGCATGGCTGATGCTGCTGCTGGTACCTGGGGTACCCTGCAAGTCCCCAGACTGCTGAGACCAGGCAGACTCAGTGCACAGAGCCAGGGGCCAAGGGCTCAGGTGGGGTCGGGCTGTGCAGTGCGACAGCTGGGGCCCCCAGTGCGCACCCCAAGGCCGCGCAGGTGCCAACGGCCAGGGGACTGGAGTGGGGCAGGAGGGAAGGGGACAGGGATGGGGATGGTGCCGAGGCCCGGCTGGTGCCAAAGTGAGGAGGGCAGGCTGGTGCTGGGGCAAGGGGCGTGCATGTTGCCACCTTCAGCACATCCCCAGTTTCCATGTCCCACTCAGCTCAAGCAGGATGAAGTGACACCGGTGCCCTGGGCCTGGCACAGCACAGCAGTGCAAGGGGAGCGCGGTGGTGCTGGGCGAGGGGAGCGCGGTGGTGCCGGGCGAGGGGTGTATGGTGGTGCCGGGCGAGGGGTGCGCGATGGCGCCGGGCGAGGGGAGCGCGGTGGCGGCGGTCAGGCCTGCCCGGCGGTGCCTGCGAGCTGAGCTGCGAGGGAGGGAGCCTCCTCTCCCAGCCCCATTTCGAGCTGTGGTTTTGGTTTCCATAGTGACACTTCCTGTGGCAGCGAAAAGAGGTAGTGGCAGAGCTGCGCGAGGCTGGCAGCGCTGCGCCCTCGCCCCGCGCGGCCGCCGGGGATGCTGCGGGGGCGCAGGCCGCGGCGCTAGCCCGCTCCGGCCCCGGCGCGCCAGGCATGCAGGGCAAGGCCAAGCTGCTGCTGGTCCAGAACGGCCGCATGGTGAGTGGCGCCCGTCCCGCGGGACCCCCGCCTTGCCTGGCCGCCGCGCCGGGGCGCCCCGGCGGGCGGTGCTGTGGGGCGCCCCACGCCGCGGGCATCCCCCGGGAGCTGCCCCAGGCCGGGCGGGCGCTGGCATTCGGGTGCCGGGCGAGCGAGGGCCGCGTGCAGCGGGGGTGGGGCTGGACGGTGCTGGGGCACGGGAGATGCCGCAGGAGCGGATGTAGGGTGTGCGGGGAGGGCTGGGCACAGGTCAGCGCGACGTGGGGCTGAGGTGGGGCCACAGAGCTTAGATCACCAGCAGGCAGGAGTATGTGGGGCTGCAGTAATGGGCAGGGATGTATGGGGCTAAGTAACAGACAAGGATGTATGGGACTGCAGTAATGGGCAGGGATAGGGATGTATGGGGCTCAGTAACAGTAAGGGATGTATGGGGCTGGGGTAATGATCAGGGATGTGTGGGGCTGGGTAACAGGCAAGGATGTGTGGGGGTAGGTAACGGTCAGAGATGTATGGGGCTAGGTAATGGGCAGGGATGTGTGGGGCTGGGATAACAGGCAAGGATGTATGGGGTGGGGGTAATGGGCAGGGATGTATGGGGCTGGGGTAACAGGCAGGGATGTACGGGGCTGTGGTAATGGGCAGGGATGTGTGGGGCTGGTAATGGGCAGGGATGTATGAGGCTGGGGTAACAGGCAGGGATATATGGGGCTGGAGTAACAGGCAGGGATGTGTGGGGCTGGGGTAACAGGCAGGCAGGAATGTATGGTCTGGATAACAGGAAGGTAGGCATGTATGGGACTGGAGTAGCAGGGGCAAGCAGAGACCTATGGGGTGAGGCAACAAGGCAGGCAGGGATATATGGGGCTGCAGTAATGGGCAGTCAGGGATGTATGGAGCTGGGGTGGCAGGGACAGGTGAGGACCTTTGGTAGTGGGGTAATGGGCAGGCAGGGAGACATGCAGCTGGATAACAGAGGTCAGCAGGGCAGGGATGTGTGGGGCTGTACAGCACAGACAGCACAGAAGTGTGTGGGGCGGAGTAAGAGGGATGGACTGGGAAGAGCAGGGAACAGGCAGGATAAGGGTGGGGGGACTGGGGAAATGAACAGGCAGGGTAGGGGTGTGTGGGGCTAGGGTAATGGGCCTGGCAGGGACGGATGGCGTTGGGGTAACAGGGGCAGGCAGGGCTGCGACTGTGGGGCTGGGCAGGAGTCAGGAAGGGCAGGGCAGGCGGGGGTGTGGGGCTGGCCAGCTGAGTCGAGGGCATGGCTTCAGTGTGTCATCAGGCAGTTGCAGGAAGGCGGGCGATGAGAGGCCGGGAGTGCTTTGCTGAGCTTTAGCTCCCCAAGTTGGGCTGTGTGTGCGTGCAAGCTCTGCCCATCTTCTCCGCTCACCGTGGGTCATGGGTACCGCATCCCTGGGGCAGATATCTGGGGCAAACCTTCCCCAGCAGGGGATGCTCCAGGGCACCTTGCCCTGCAACGTCCTGGACTGGGAGCTGTGGCCCAGCCATGGTCTCCGCTCTGGGACCTCTGCCCTTCAGTAGCCACAGGCATCAAGGAGGGAGGGAGCAGGCAGTTTGCCGGCTGAGGGCTGTGGTTCTCTTTCCTTCCCTTCCCTCCCCTCCTCCCCTCCTCTTCCTGTGCTGGGGAGGCTGCTTCTCTCCTCCCCAGGCAGCAGGAGGGTTACATCTGACAGCATCTGCCTTTTCCCAATCTCTGGCCTGACCCCGGGGCAGTAGGCACTCGGGAGGTGAGACAGAGGCTGCAAACACCCACTCCTGCTGGCTGTGCCCCAGAGGAGTCCAGTGCGCTGCCCCTGCTGCGGGCAGCTATCCCAGTGTAGCTAATGCCAGAGCGGTATTTGCTGGCAGCCCAGATCCCTTGCTCCTGAGTCTGAGCTGGGCTTGCTCCAACACTGCCGCCTGCCTGGACACTGCTCTGTTAGGGCTGGCAGACGCTGTTTGTTTTTTCTCACCTCTCCTCTCTCCATTCCTGCAGGGCCCAGCGGTATCGGATGGAGGTAAGGCTGCTCTTTGCTTTGGGATGAGGGTATGGCATCATCTTCAGGGGAGGGGGAGGCTCACAGCTAGCCTGGTGCCAAGGCCCAGCCTGTGTGGAGCTGGACAGAAGCCAGCAGAGAGCCAGGTCCTGTGTCAGCACAGGCCACACTGTGAATGGGTGCACATGCAGCCCCCACCAAGGCCTGTGCCAGGGACTTTCCCTTTCCCCCCATCATTCCTCCCATACAGCCCTGCTGTGCCTGTCCCTCCTTGCCAGCTGCTTGGCTGTGGCTCGTGGATGCTGGAAGCTGAGGTGCTTCCCAGGGGCAAGCAGAACGCAGGTACCAGCCAGCCTGCTGCTCTCCTAGGTGAGGCCGTCTGTCTGTCTGTCTCACTGTGCACTGGAGATCTTAACCAGCCCATGCACGTGTCTTGGCCCCACTGCAGGATCCTTTCAGCACACCATCTCACCAGGTGCTGGTCTTACAACACCGTGGCTAGCAGTTTCCACCCGTGTACACAACACAGCAGAGATTGCAAAGTTGTCAGAGTTGTGCCTTGTTTTGACCAGGACAGGAACTTGCCTGGAGAGCCAGGCAAGGCAAAAAATTGTCTCCTCCTCTCTGCTCAGGAGCATCCAAGACACTGCTCTACTCCTGCCCACTTTGCTGGGATAACCTTTTGTATAACCTTTCTTGTATACCTTTACCTTCTTTTGCAAATGATCCTCTGCTCCCAGATGCTCACCAGAAAAAGCAGTTCAAAAAGTGGTTGGCCCTGGGAATTTCCGTCTTTTTGATGGAGGGACTCCATTTGAATGCACAGTCATTTAGGGTTTCCCCAAGATTTCCTCCGTATTGAGAGCTGGGGTTGGCAATTTGCTTAGCCCACCTCCCACCGGATTTATTTCTCAGCAAGGGCAGAAGGAGTAGAGAAGGCAAGTTCAGGCACAAGTGTGGGGGCAATGCCAGAAAAGGTGCCTCCTCTCATTCTCTGAGCTTTCCTTCCATGTCATGTGCCCCTCATTTCCCCTTCCCTCCTGCTCTCCCTCCCGAGTGTGTGGTGCCTTCCCCACGCATGGGTTTTGTTCCTCTGGGAGATGAGTCACTTGTGGAGTCACTGTGACATCCCTGGGGAGGATGGCAGTGCTGGCGGGGGGGTGTTGTCATGCTGGAAGGTGCCAGCTGTGTCATTGTGGCTCTCTGCTCTTCTGAGGATACTGCTGTGATGCACGGAGCACAGCTCTTCTCTGCACACTCCTTTCTTGAGATCTCACAGGGATCTGATCCACCAGCTCATGTCTGGGATGAACTTGCTGCAGATACTGGGGCTGCTAGTGACATGGGGTGGGGTGGAGGGAGGAGGAGAGGAGGGATGCCCTGTTGGCTGGCTCACTCCAACTTAGCATCCACACAGGAGGGCTCCTGGGCAATTTCCAGACAGGCAGAACTGATCTTTTCTCTGTCTCAGAGTTAAATGCCTCCAGGGCCCGTGGCAGCAACCACAGTGTGAATAGCCTGCCAGGACCACAGACCACATGCAGCTCCACGCAGAAGTCCGTGGTCAGCTGGGCCGAATCCTTCGAGACACTGCTCCAAGATCGTGTGGCTGTCACCTACTTCACCGTGAGTGCCACAGCCCAGACCTCGGTCCTGATCTCATCTGCAGGAGCAGTTCTAGCAATTTGCAATTGAGCCAACACACACTCTTGGTGCCCTGGTGATATTGCTGTCCCTGGGACCCCAGCCCATGTCCTGTGTTGTGTCCAAACCTGGCCACCCCAGAGCTGGCTGTCCCTGCTGTCCTCCCCATTACCCTTCCCGTTTGTGGCTGTGAAGCCAAAGATCCTCACATACTTTGAATACCTTGCCTGGAGCCAGGCTTCCCTCAGGGCATGGCACCAGCATGCTCTGTACTCTCTGCTCTCTTCTCTGCCCACACTGGTTAACTGGCCTGTGAGGAAGCAGTGCCAGCCAGATCAGCAGCCTTCTCTGCCCCACAGGAGTTCCTCAAAAAGGAGTTCAGTGCTGAGAACGTCTACTTCTGGCAGGCATGCGAGCGCTTTCAGCAGATCCCGGCCAGCGACACACAGCAGGTACTGGCTGAGCCTGTATCACACAGCTGCTAGGAGGGATGCGAGCAGCCCCAGGTAGCAGAAGGGCATCCTCGCAGGAGTGGAGGTGGCAGTCATGCCATTATGTCCTTGGGTACTGTGTGCAGGGTGCCCTGCCTCACCAGGACCCTGCGAGGCCTGAGGTGGCATGGGACCCCAACAGATCCCTATTATGGGAGGTCAAGCAGCCTGGGATCTATTTTGGGAGTGACAAGGAGACAGATGCAATGTGCATATGGAAAGCCATAGGCAGGACAGACTGTCCCACAGAGCAGGAAACACTTCTCCACTCCTGATGCAAAAAGATGTTGGAGAGTGCTGCTGCAAGGACAAGGGCTGTGGAAAAGAGATCAAGGGAAAGAGAGTAGACAAGGACCCGGGGGGATACAGCCATGCGACTGTGTGAGGGACGGTTCCTACATCAGGTTGTGCCTTTGGGGAGAGACCAGCATGTTGTGCCCAGAGCCTGGCACTGTAGCAGGGAGGCCAGCTCTGATGGCTACCGTGAATCCCAGGTCCTGGGGCAGTCCCAGCTGTGATTTAGTCCTTCGGTGCTCAGGTAGCATTCAAACTTGATGGGGTGAGCCATGGGCTCCCTACATGGTAGCAGTGAGGAAAGGGCTCTTAGTCCTGGTCTGATCCCTGCTCCCCCAGCTGGCACGGGAGGCCCGGCGGATCTACGACGAGTTCCTCTCCAGCCACTCGGTGAGTCCCGTGAACATTGACAAGCAGGCCTGGATTGGGGAGGACATGCTGGCCACCCCATCCCCGGACATGTTTCGCATCCAGCAGCTCCAGGTGAGACGGCTGCCCTGACCCAGCTCCAGCCCCCTGTGGCTGAGCAGTGCCCCTGCTCTAACCCACGCACTGGATGGGGGCTCTGGGACAGCGCTCCCCTCCCCCCCTCCGAGCTCACCCACCTTCACTGCTGTTGCCAGAGGCTGGGAATTGCCATTTTATGGGGCACTAGACAGAAAGGGCTCGAGGTGAGCAAGTGTCTTGAGCACATTTGTTCCCCCTTTTGCAGATCTTTAACCTGATGAAGTTTGACAGCTACACGCGTTTTGTGAAATCCCCACTCTACCAGGCCTGTTTGAGGGCAGAGAGCCAGGGACAGCCCCTACCAGACCTGCGGCCCCACTCCCGGAGCAGTAGTCCCCCACCCGACCTCAGCAAGGTGAGTTGGGTGGGAAGGGGATGACCTGTCCCTTGGCCTTAAAAAATGGTGCTGGTCCCTTTCCCTGCTGGTAAGTGCAAGACAGCCCCAGGCTGAGGTTGGGTAAGTGGCGAAAGGGAAAGGGCAGCCGTGGATACCCCCACTGAAATCCAAGACACTCTTTGTGCCAGAAGTCAAAGCTGAAGCTGGGCAAATCCCTGCCACTGGGTGTGGAGGCAGCAGGCAGCAACACCAAAAGCAGCCCACGCCGGTCCTTCAGGAAGGGGGAGCGAAGGGAGCCCTCATGGGCAGGTAAGTGCTGCTCTGAGTTGGAGTGGCCATGACCACACCTGGCTGCCTGTCCGCAAAGGGTCCCTGCTGTCCTTGTGACTGCGTATCTATCTCTCCTAGAGGGGGGAGAAGGCAGTGGAAGTGCCATGCTATGGCGGGAGTCCCAGGGCTCTCTGAACTCCTCAGCCAGCCTGGACCTTGGCTTCCTGTCCTCTACCAGCACAACCACCAGTCCCTGGACAGAGGTGAATGTCATTGCACAGGCCCTGCAGCCTAATGCTGCCAGCTGGGCTCATCCTGCCTCTCCTCTCCTTACAGAGCCACCGGAAAAGCCTGGGAGGTACTGAGGCAGAGCCGCAGGCCAAGCCCATGAAGTACTGCTGTGTGTACCTGCCGGACGGCACGGCCTCTCTGGCCTCTGTGCGGCCTGGCCAGTCCATCCGCGACATGCTGGCTGGGATATGTGAGAAGCGTGGCTTCAGCCTTCCTGACATCAAGGTCTATCTGGTGGGGAATGAGCAGGTATGGTCCGCACAGAAAGGAGAGGGGGCTTCTGACAGCTGGGATGATGCTGTGCAGACCTTCTCTAGGCCGGGACTGAGCACTGCCCGTGGGCTATGTCCTGATAGCTTTGGTTCTTCCAGAAACCGCTGGTGCTGGACCAGGAGTGCTCTGTATTGGCAGACCAGGAGGTGAAGCTGGAGAACAGGATAAGTTTTGAGTGAGTATGAGCTTTGGGATGGGTGCTGTTGCCCATATGTGTCCAGTCTGCATCATGCACAGGACCCTGACGTCCCCACTGTGCCCCAGTCCCAACCCCCTGAGCAGGCCCAAACACCCTGGCTATGCCCCTCTGTGTCCTGCCTAGCTCATCTGTCCTGGCTCACCTCAGCCTGCTCCATGTGCTGCCTGCAGACAGCATCTTCTGCCTCTCTGCAGGCTGGTAATTTCCTCCCTCAATAAGACCATCCGCATCACAGCAAAGTCAACCAAGCGCATCCGGGAAGCACTGCAGCCTGTGCTGGGGAAATACGGGGTGAACGTGGAGCTGGTGCTGCTGCGGCGGGTGAGATCTCTCCCCATTCTGAGCACGGTCCCTGTGTCTTGCAGCTAAGATGCTATGTTGGGGTGCTGGTAGAGGTCCCTGTGCTTAGGGCTTGGGCCAGGGGCTGGCTGCTCTTCCTGGCCACAGTGGTGAGGACCAAGGTGGTAGGGAGCAGCGATCCATGTTAGAGGTGAGCTGCAATTTTGCAGAGTCTTTGAAATGGGCTGTGGCACCCAGCAGTGGTCTGGGAGGGACTGAGCCAGATGTGCTCTGTGCTGTACAGCACATAAACCCTGACCTGGTCAGAGGTCCCGTGGTCTTACAGGCCCCTAGACTAGCTACCTTTGCCAAGTGCCATACCACAATGAGCATGACGCTGGTTGACTCTTCCTGCTGCAGCAAGGCGAGCCTGGGGCCCTGGACCTGGAGAAGCTGGTTAGCACAGTGGCTGCTCAGAAACTTGTCCTGGAAACACCAGCAGGTAACATCTGGGTAGACACTGGAGCCTCCCTGTGGCCCTGGCTGGCCAAGAGCCATGTTCCCAGCCTGTTCTGCAAAATCCCATGAGGGACCAGGCTGCTTCCTGCTGGCCATGATTCCTGCTCCCTGGGATGGGTTCTGTGTTGTTGTGGGCTCTCCAGGACTGGGACACTGGCACAAGGTGTTTCTGGGCCTCACTGTTCTTTGTATTGCAGATGCAAAAGTGATGGATAGTGCTGAGGCTGCAGCTGCCCCCTCCCCACTCCAGAGCGAGGTGAGTCCAGAGCCGGTGCCCCACTGCCCTGGTCAGAAATGGGAGATTCCCCAGGCTGCTGTCCTTGTCCATGTGGACAGTGTGCTCTGCTGTGCCCCTTGCAAGTGCCATGGGGGTGCTGAGGCAGGAACCAGGCCTGGGGGAGCCCTGCTTTCTTGTCCCATCTCTAAACCATGGGCTGCTCATCACAGGAGGGAAGCCCGACAGGAACAGAGGCTGACACACTGTGGGAGATGCCCTCCTCCTTCTCCAGGCCCCGGTCATCAGCTGCTACAAACATGAACCGGCGCACGTACGACCTGGAAGGTGAGACCTGGTGCATCCTAAACCTGAGGGACTGGGGAAAAACATGGGCTGAGGGAAGAAGGGCTCCTGGTATGCCGAAGGTGGGCACGGGGTCCTGTGGGTGCTGTGGGAATGCAGGCTCCCGTGGAGCAGAGATGTGTACGTGAGATGTGTTCATGTCAGATGGAGAGGGCTGCTGAGGGATTGGGATGTGCAGGGCTTGTCTGAGTGACCTGCTCTTCCCCCAGGGCTGGTGGAGCTGCTGAATCGTGCCCAGAGCTGCAGGGCCAACGACCAGCGTGGGCTACTCTCCAAGGAGGACTTGGTCCTGCCTGATTTCCTCCAGCTCCCAGGGCAGAATGACAGAGCCTGTGAGGGGTCAGATCAGCCATGCAACCCTCATGCAGGCTCCAAAGGAGATGGCCAGCCTCAATCCACAGAGCCAACACCAGCTCAACCGCCAGCTGACTACGAGCCCCGCTGAGTCCTGCTGCACGTCTGCACCCAGCACGTGGTACCCCCAGGCCATGGCAGGGTCCAACACAGGGCCTGACCAGCCCCTGCCCTGCACTGCTGGCACTGCCTGGACCGCAGATTCGTCCACGTCCTGTCCCAAACTGTCGTGTCGTGTTGCCGTGAGTGGTTGAGCAGCTGCCATGCCTCTCAGTGGGGGTCACATCCTGGTGCACGTCAAGGGAGTCTTGTACATAGTTCCAACCCCATTACAAAGCACTTTGCAATGTCCCATGCACAGCTGGCACTGTTCTGCCCAGTGCTTCTGCCTCCTCTGCCTGGTGCAGAGATTCCCATGGGCAAATCCTACCCATGCCAGGGTGGCACAGCCCTATTGACTATCTAAAGGGTGTGAGGGATGGGGAGGATACAGATGGATAAGGTGGCAAGGCAGGGACCAGCCCTGTACCCCAGTGCAGTGGGCAGGCAGAGTCGGGAGAACGTGCAGAGCTAAGGGATGGGTCAGGCCACTGTCCCAGCAGGAATATGGGGAATATACCTTACTTGTTGAGGGCTTATTAGCCCTGTGGGCTTATCTTTTAAGGGATTGTGGCTACCTAGCTCCTTGGAGAGCATGTTGTGCTGGCCTGTGCCTGAAGGTCACCGCAGCACTGGACAGGTTGTTACCGTCTGTTTTGCATGAGTGTGACTTGGCCTGACTGCACCAGGCTCAACACAGTCCAGAGGCAGGACTCTGCCTCTGAACTTGCTGTACAGCAGATGGACAGTAGCAACAGCAATAGCACTGCTGTTGTAGAGCAGGGCGTCCAGGCACGGTTCCTGCCCTCTTGGCTGAGAGAATTGTCAGCTTGTTGTCTGCCAGGTTCACCAGGTTCATGCCCTGTGCAGACAGAGGCAGAGCCAACAATGTATCCCAAAGGACCCTGCCTCCTCCCTGCAGCGAGAACCTGCACAGGAGGGTACAGAAACGACTCACAGGCTGCAAATGCCTGCAGGTCCCCTGCCCTGGGCTCCTTGCTGGAGTCCTGGGCACTCAGCCCTTTGGAACAGGCCTTCATGGTGCTGTGAGATGGGGACTGGGTGCTGGAAGGTGCCAGATAAATGCAGCACCCTCTGAGTGCTGAGCACCTCAGACTGGCCTGCATGGTGCTCTGGGACAAACTGGATGCCTGGCCTCCCTGGTGGGACTTCCCTCCTGCCTCGTGGCTGTGCTGCACAGGCTGCAGCAGATGGTAACCTTGATCCCGGCTCTGCCAGACCTGGCCATGCCCTTCAAATCCCTCTCCTAGGCATCTCCATGTCCCCAGAGGTCCCTACCCCATGGGGACATCTGCCAAGTCTGTGGCAGAGACAGAGTCTCTCCACCAGCAGCGTGGGAGATCCCTCTATCATCCACGCATGCTGGGCCCTTTCTGGCCCCAGGCATGCCCTGCTGTGCCCGGGGTCACTGCCCTGCCATGACCACACTGCCAGAGGTAAGGGGGTGGCCCCAGGCCTCCCTGCCTCCGGTCCACCCCAGAGCCCACCCCAGGGCAGGTCCAGGGGCAGGGGGCACAGCTGTCCAAATCTGGCCCCACACTGCCCCATGGCTGGCTGCAGCCCTGTGGCCTGATTCAGAGCCATCGTGTGTCTCTGTGGTCCTGCTCAGTTCTGTCTGTGGTGTGAAACCGAGCGGAATAAAAAGAGCATTGCCTGGAAGAGCTTCCCTCTCCTTCCTTATCCTCTGAGGCCACAGTGAGCCCATTTGTGCCTAGGTCTCGGCCCTCAGAGCACCGGCTGCCTCAAGGCTGGTCCTTCACTGAAGGGAGCTATCTTCTGCCCAGGCCAGGACCGCCTTGAAGGCAGGAGTCCAGCAGGTTCTGCCTCACCATGTGGGACCCACCTCCCTCCAGCATTGAGAAGGAAGTGGAGGGGCCAAAATGCTGGCCTGGTCGCTATGTGGAGACTTTGGCAGCCCCTGGGAGGCAAGAGTTCTGCACTTGGTGGGTCCAATGGCAGCTCTCAGGGAGGCCATCTGGGGCTTTGGCTGGCTGTAACACCCCCCCCCCAACACCACAAAGCCCCACTGGGAGTGGGGTAGGGATGGAGCCCACTCAGGGCCCAGCATCCATGCCTGGAAGTTGGTGGTGGCTCCCTGGGCAGCTGGGGCCTCAGGCAGTGCCAGGAGCTTGTTTTTCTGGCAAAGCTGGTGCTGCAGGGAAACTGTGGGGCTGGTATGGCCAAGGACTTCAGCACCAACCCTGTCAATGAGTGACCGTGGGAGCTGCCCAGGCCCTACCAGGTTAATGATTGTGGGTGCAACTGGGCAGCAGCTACTGCAACAGGCAGTGCTGGTCAAAAGCCCTTTGGGGTACAGGGCAAATGCGGACAGCCACCTCCACTCCACCAGCAGAGCCTCCCACGCGGTGCAGCCTGGCACCGGCAGGGTACTACTACCAAACTCCGCATGCTGGTCTGGGCAGTCCAGCTAGCTGCTGTGAGAAGGCCTTGTGCTAGGCCAGAGGTGGCACTGCCTGCACCACAGGCCAGAAGGGACCCTCTCGACCACCCAGTGCCCCTAGAGAGGCAGGACATCTTCCATACATTGGCTTGTCCCAGGTGTTTGACTATATCAGCCGAGATGATAACCTGGTCAAGGCTCATTTATTAAGGCTCCAGGAGTGTCAGGGAGATCCCCAGGCTAGCTTATCCCTGAACAGCCCCTCAACATCTCCAGCACCCCACGATCCCTGAGATATGGCCCCTTGCCTCCACACAGGACACCTTCTTGCCTGTCCATGATGACAACCGCCCCAGCTCCGAGCTGCGGAGTTATGCCACGAGGCACGGTCCCGCCCAGGCAGGGACATGTTCTCATCCCTGCTGCTAGTGCTGGTGTGCTGTAAGCCCCCACGTGCATGCAGCATCTCTCTGCCATTTCTGGATACAGCATGGTGCAACTCATGGTCCATCCCTCACGCTCGGCACCCCATTCAGCCCACAGGCTCCCGAGGGGACCGGTGCGCCAGCCTCCGTGTCCGGCGCTGCATGCATCCCTCGGTCCCTGCAGTGCCCAGGGCATCCTGATCCCGTTTGGGGCCTGGAGGAGCTGGGCACCCATGTGCTATCAGCGTGACCCAGGACCAGGTCACGAAGCACTTTGTGCCCCAGTGAACAAGGGCCGCAGTGCGGCAGGAGCACCGACACGCTCATGGGTGCCAGTCTGCCCACTCCAGGCACGTGGCTCCAGGGCAGGACCCTGGGTCCAAGCTACCAGCTTCTCCCATTCCAGGCCCAGATGAGAGGGAAGTCACAGCCGCAATGCTCCGGCGGCACGGCCCCTCCGTGCCCGGCTCCCGGCGGGCATCTGCGGTGGAGGGGCCTTTGGCCCCTGGCTCTCCCCTTGCCTGCCAGGGCCACGGGCTGCCTGGGCGCCTCTTGGGCTGGTGGAAACTTGGCTGCAGATGCATAAACAGAGGGTAATGATAAACAGCCTCCAGGAGCGGATGATGCTGTCGCTGGCATCACTCCTCTCCTGCCCGTCCCGGCCTTACGTGTGCAGAAAAAAATGCAGTCTCTGCCCCAAGCAGCCTTCGCCACACCACGGGCCGCTCCGCGCCGAGCTGCTGGCATGGGCTGCCCTGGGCCATGTGCCACCTGTCCCTGCCAGGACAGCAGCCGGGGACAGTGCCGGCACCCATTCCGCCGCTGACGTAAGTCGCCACCAGCACCCTAGCGTGTCCACCTTCGTGACAAGGACGGACGGTGGGTGCTCCGGGCAGAGCCGGTGCTTCGCGACCGCTGCTCGGGCGGCTCCGAGCACAGCGATGGGTGCACGGCCCTCACCTCCCTGCTGCACCGGGGGCTGCACGGCGGGTCTTGCCTCTGTCCTGCCTCATCTGTGGCTTGGGAAGCCCAGCAGCTCCAAGGCCTCATCCTCCTCTTGGATGAAGCACCTGGTGCCTGTACCGGGGCCAGGCAAGAGCCGGGGCAGCTGCAGCTGCCTGCGGGGACCTGGCCCCCAGCATCGCCCCGGTGCAGGGCGGCCAGGAGCCATGATCATGCTGTGATTGCACGTGGGGAGCGGTTCCACCTCGGGCCGGGATGCGCGGGGCGCGTGCCCCATCCTGCCCCAGGGCCACGGCTGACGTGGGATGCCGCGGGGTTACCCATTAACTGCAGGAATTTCTGGGGAGGAGGTGAGCAGCGAGCGGAGGTGAGGGGCAACGCAGGGCTCCTTAGACTTTGCTCTTGGCATGCGTATAAAAGGCTGCGGTGCCCTGTGGGCCACTTTGCCGGAGGGACCCGTGGACATGGCGTGTGCCTGCGGCGCTGCCCTGAGTGCCCAGCCAGCCCCAGGTGAGCAGGGCCGTGGGGCAGGGGGGCCGGCCAGGCTGCGTGCGGCCCTGCGGGGGCAAGGGACAGTGCTCCTCAGTAGTGCCACCGCTGCGTGACCGCCCGTGGGGCCGGGGGCACTCAGGGCTCTGGGGGGGCTCATGGATGTGGCTCTGCTGTGAGACCCGTGGCTGCCTCTGCTCAGACTCTCCAGGGACGATGCTGCCTTACCGGAGGGAGAGTCCTGCCGTGCCCTGCTGCCCGGTGCGGGGAGGAAGGGTGCTGCACGGGCCCCAGTTCACCTACTGCCCCAGCCCTCAAGGTAGGTCTTCCCCAGCCTGGCTCCTCGCACCTCGGGGAGCAGCTCCACTTCCCCCGGCGTGGGACCGGGCAGTGCTCAGCTCCTTGCCCCTGGACCCGGTGCAACACCAGTGCTGGCATCCTGGGCGGGATGGGGACCCAGTGCCCCCCGAGGAGGTGGCTGTAACGCAGGGCCTGTCTCTCCCAGCTCTGCACAGGCTGCCCGGTGCCCATGCCTACCCGTTCGCTGTCGGTGCCGTGGCGCACCCTGACCACAGCTTCCTGTGCCCCGGCTCGCCGGGGCGGCTGGTGGAGGGCATGGAGCGGTACGAGCTGGACACGCTCCCCGCCAGGCCCTGGCAGGGGCCCCGGCTGCCCTTGGATGAGCTGCAGAAGCCAGGTAAGGGTGCTGGTGCCCACCCAGCACCGCCCGGCACGCACCCGGCAGAGAGGCACGTGGCTGGAGCTGGCACCTCAGCCGGGGCTGCAGAGCACCTGGAGAGCTGCTGGAGGCACCCTGAGGTGTCTCCGGGTGCTAGGGCTCTGGGGTGCCCGTGGACTCACGGTGTCAACTGCTGGCAATGAGTGAGCCCTACATGGGGCTGGAGAAAGGCTCAGCCCAGGAGCTGCCACCCACGGGTGTATGGCTGTCCCCAACAGCCCTGGTGCTGCTCCTCACACAGGCACCCCAACCAGCTCCATGGCATGGAGGGGCCGTGGGGGTCCTGCCCCCAGAGAAGGGCACCAGTGGGTGCTTCAGGCCAAGGGGCAGTGGGGGGGGAGAGCTCCATCACCAGTGGATGAGGGGACTGGCAGCAGTGCCAGGCACGGGGACACGGCATTCGCACCATGAGGGGCAGCTGGAGAAAAGTGTGGGCCTGCGGGAGCCCAAGGAGACGGGGCCCTACCGGGGCCGGCGTTTAACACTCTCTCTTGTCTTGTGCAGGGCTGGGGTGCTGGGAGAGGGTCCAGTCCATCTGTGTCTCCCTTCTCAAGGTGCCCCTGATGTTCGGCTTCCTGTACCTCTTCGTGTGCTCCCTGGACGTGCTCAGCTCTGCGTTCCAGCTGGCTGGAGGTAGGGCCATGGGGGCACCCAGGCGGCTGCTGGCACCCACCACATTGGCACCCTGTCATTCACACTCTTCTTGTAGGCAAGGTAGCCGGTGACATCTTCAAAGACAATGCCATCCTCTCCAACCCTGTAGCCGGGCTCGTGGTGGGCATCTTGGTGACTGTGCTGGTGCAGAGCTCCTCCACCTCCACCTCCATCATCGTCAGCATGGTCTCCTCAGGGCGTGAGTGCACCCTGTGGGGCACCCTGGGGCCTGAGGCACAGCCAAAGGCAGGGGGATGTGGTGGTGAGACGTGGTCCCCCACCAGCACCAGGCAACTGGAGCTAATGGGTCTTTCTGTCTCCAGTGCTGGAGGTGCGCTCTGCCATTCCCATCATCATGGGCTCCAACATTGGCACCTCTGTCACCAACACCATCGTGGCCCTCATGCAAGCTGGCGATCGCAGTGAATTCAAACGGTAAGAGCTGGCACAGGCAAGCGGGTCTTTTGGGGACAACACTGGTTTGGTGAGCAGGGAGCAAGACGGATGCCATGCCATCCTGGGGAGGCCCTGTGGCCGGATGCCGCTGCCCCCGCAGGGGCATGGGGCTGCCCCATGCCAACAGGCTCCTCCGCGGCAGGGCCTTCGCCGGCGCCACAGTGCACGACTGCTTCAACTGGCTGTCAGTGCTGGTCCTGCTGCCGCTAGAGGTGGCAAGCGGGTACCTGCACCATGTCACTCGCCTGGTCGTGGCCACCTTCAACATCCGCAGTGGGAAGGACGCCCCTGACCTGCTGAAGATCATCACGGAGCCCTTCACCAGGCTTATCATCCAGGTCTCCTTGGGCTCGCATCCCCAGGGCTGGTGTCTCTGTGCTGGTGGTGTCCCCTGTGTGCTCTGGGTGTCCCCAGGCTGGCAGTGACGTCCCCCAGCCCATCTGGGTATCTCTGGGCCGGGGGTGCTGCCAGCCCCTGAGGATCCTCTCTGACATGTGTGGTTGCAGCTGGACAAGACGGTGATCACAGGCATCGCAACAGGGGACGAGAGCATGCGCAACCGGAGCCTCATCCGCATGTGGTGTGGGCATGCACCCCTGCAGGTGAGGGGCTCACAGCTGCACCAGGGCCAAGCGTGGGGCCAGGAGCGGGCTAGTGGGATCGGGGAGCTGGGAGGGGGCTGGCTGGCTTGGCCAGATCCCCATGAAAGCACCCCACAGAGGGCAGCAGCCAGGCACCTGGCAGGCAGAAGCTGGCTGAAGGTGCCATAGGGCTGCAGCCTGCCCTCTCCCTGCAGACTCCCGCCATGGAGCTTGGGGCCCCCCCAAACTGTACAGCCCCTGGCCACTGTGGCACCAACGGCACTGAGAGCTTCCGCAACGTCACGGGGCAGAAATGTGAGTTGGTGCCAGGGGGCTGCATGTGGGACTGGGCATGGGCAAGGCTGAGGGGGCACTTGGCATGGGGCTGAGGGGCTGTGTGTGGGGCTAGGGGCACAGGGCACGGGGCTGAGTCTGGATATGAGGCAGAGCTGGGAGGTGATGGGGCTGGGGGTCCATGTGTGGGGCCCGTGGGCTCTGTGGTCAGGGCTAGGTTTGCAAGCAGGGCTGGGGCGGCTCCAGGTGCTGTGCCTTCACCCAGCCCTGCTGTGGGGCAGGTGGGCACCTCTTCACGGACACGCCACTGCCGGACCTGGCTGTGGGGCTGGTGCTGCTTGCTGGGTCCCTCATTGTGCTCTGCACCTGCCTTATCCTCCTGGTCAAACTTCTCAACTCCCTGCTCAAGGGGCAGGTGGCCAAAGCTGTCCAGAAGGTCATCAACACAGGTGAGAGGGATCGGGGATGCACAGGATGGGACCCCTGCTACCCCAGCGCTCCCTGCCTGCCCCACAGCTGCCTGCCATGACCCCCATCCCTACCTGCTCCACAGCCCTGCCAGCCCCATCCCTGCCTGCCCCCTTTGCCCATTCTGTTTGTGGCTGTCACATCCTCCCCATGTTCTGCCACATCCCTCTTCCCCATCCATCCCACCCACCAGCCTCCTGAAGTCCTGAGCCTGGCCCTGCACTCAGAGCCTGGCCCCTACATCTGCAGCCTAGACCCATAGCCCAGTGCTTGGCCCTGTATCCAGAGTCTGGACCCATACCTAGAGCCTAGCCCCAAACTGAAAGCCTGGCCCCACATCCCCCTCCCTAGCCCCGGCAGGAGCTCCGGTCTGCTCCCAGCTGACATGTCCATGCCCTTGTCTGTGCCCATGCCTGTGCCTGTGCTGTGGCAGACCTCCCACACCCGCTCAGCTGGCTCACTGGGTACTTCGCCATGGTGGTGGGCGCTGGGATGACCTTCGTGGTGCAGAGCAGCTCCGTCTTCACCTCAGCCATCACACCTCTGATTGGTGAGTCCTGGGTGAGCCTCATGCCCAGCCACATGCTGATGCCCCCCACAGATGGCCAGTGGTTGCTGGGTCACTTCCAGGGCTGTGCCAGAGGAGATATCTCTCCCTGGGAGCAAGGAATGCTGGTGAGGAGCGCTGAGGGTGCCCCTCTCTCCTGCAGGCCTGGGGGTGATCAGCATAGAGCGTGCCTACCCGCTAACCCTCGGCTCCAACATCGGCACCACCACCACTGCCATCCTGGCTGCCCTGGCCAGCCCTGGGGACAAGCTGGCCAGCTCCTTCCAGGTATGCGGAGCCCTGGGCTAGCAGGGTGACCCAGGGGTGCTCCTGTGCCCGGCCTGATGGGAATGCCATACCTGCAGATCGCCCTCTGCCACTTCTTCTTTAACATCTCCGGCATCCTGCTGTGGTACCCGCTGCCCTTCACTCGCCTCCCCATCCGCATGGCCAAGGCGCTGGGCGAGCGCACGGCCAAGTACCGCTGGTTCGCCGTGCTGTACCTCATCGTCTGCTTCCTCCTGCTGCCCTCGCTGGTCTTCGGCATCTCCATGGCGGGCTGGCGGGTGCTGGTGGGGGTGGGCGCACCCTTCCTCGGCCTCCTCTTCTTCGTGGGGCTGGTCAATGCCCTGCAGCGGCGCAGCCCCAGGCGCCTGCCCAAGTGGCTGCAGACCTGGGACTTCCTCCCAGCCTGGATGCACTCGCTGCAGCCCCTCGACAGCCTCATCACGCGGGCCACGCTGTGCTGCACCGACCGCTGCCGCAGCCCCGACGGCTGGGACGAGCACGACGGCGCCCTGGCCCCCGCCGGCCCCCACGACAAGGCCAGGCTGGGCCTCGACAACCCCGCGCTCTCCCACCCGGAGGAGGGTCCCAGCCCTGCCGCCCAGCTGGGGTCCCCTCGCCTGCCCCCGCACGGGGCCACCCGCCTCTAGGCAGCCCAGCTGCTGGGGCACGGCGCATCTCTGCCCTGCTGGGCCATCGGGGTCTAGTAAAGGGGGAGTGCTGATTCCTCGGTTCGTATCTCTTGGGCTCCTTTCTGCAAACCCAGCGTCTCCCTCCACCAGAGGCCTCAGCCCGCCAGCAAAAGGGGCTGCAATTAGCCCCCTCGGCTATTAGCAAGCGACGATCTGCGGGGACGAGACGTGTGGGCAGGGCGCCCTTGCACTCGGGTGTGCACAACACCGCTCGCGTTGCGGGGCACGGACACCCTCGGCATCCCTGCGCGCAGCCCACGCTGCTCTGGGTGCCCACCTGAGTCCCCATCTGTCTGTCCTGGGCCACCAGGCACTTGCCAAAGCAGCCAGGAGCCGCAGCGGGAGCGGTGGGTGCCAGACACCCACCGCCTGCCCCCGTCTCGGCGCAACACGGCTTGACCACCCCGTGCCACCCCTCCCCAGCGAGCACCGAGCCAACAAACCGCAGGCAGCACCTCCTCCCCGCTCTGTGCCGTGCCGCCCTGCGTCGCGGCGGCGGTGCCGGCGAGCCGGGCCGGTGCCGCACGGCGCCGCGAGGCTGGGGCTCGGCGGCAGGCTCGCTGGGCACGGCGATGCCCCCCGACGCCCGCGGCAGGAGCCCTCCTAGCACACCGAGCCCGGCCGGAGCCCTTTAAGCGCTGGCAATAACTGCTTCTCCCACTGCCCACAGATGCTTGGGCTCCTGCCAGCGATATCCGTCTGTCCCTCCCTCCCTCCTCCCCGTCCTCCCTCCTCCCCAGGGCTGGGAAGCGCCGGCAGCGGCCAGCAAGGCTGCCAGGGCAGCAGCTCCGTGGCTCCCGGCACCTCCGCCGCTCCGTGCGCCGGCGTTGCAGCCGGGGCTGGCGCGAAGGCAGCCGAGACGGGACGCTGGTTCAGCCTGGCGCTGAACCACCACGACCCCCGTGTTGCCGCTGGACAGGGTCAGTACGGGAGCCGCCGGCAGCCCGGACGCCTGGGACCCTTCGCCGCCGGCGCGGGGCGGGCGCTCGGCGATGCCGCGGCCGCGGGGATGCCGGGCCGGTGAGCGGGGCACGGCTGGCGCGGGGCAGCCCCACGGGGATTTGCCGGCGTGAGGGGCTGGGGCCGGGCCAGCATGGAGCCAGCCAGCGGCCTCCCCAACGCGTCCGATAACAGCAGCCGGGCGGCGAGCGCCCCGCACTCGCCCGCGGCCACGGCGCTCATCCTGCTGGCCGCCCTCGCCGTCCTCCTGGCCACGCTGGTGGGCAACGCGCTGGTGGTGGTGGCCGTGTCCACCAGCCGGGCCCTGCGGGCGCCCCAGAACCTCTTCCTGGTGTCCCTGGCCTCCGCGGACATCCTGGTGGCCGTCCTCATCCTGCCCTTCTCGCTGGCCAACGAGGTGATGGGCTACTGGTATTTCGGCAGCCTGTGGTGCAGCCTCTACCTGGCGCTGGACGTGCTGCTCTGCACCGCCTCCATCGGGCACCTCTGCGCCATCAGCCTCGACCGCTACTGGGCCGTCACCCGGGCCGCCCGGCTCAACCTGCGCCGCAGCCCCGGCCGCGTGCGGGGCATGATCGGGGCCGTGTGGGCCGCGGCCGCCCTGGTGGCCCTGCCGCCCCTCTTCAAGGCCCGGCCGCGGGCCCGGGAGTGCGCGCTCAGCGACGACACGTGGTACGTGCTGGCCTCCTGCGCGGCCTCCTTCTTCGCCCCCTGCCTCATCATGGTCACCGTCTACTGCCGCATCTACCAGGTCACCAAGCGGAGGCAGGCGGCCGTCCCCGCCGCCCGCCGCGGCCTGGCCCCGCCGCCCCGGCGCCCCGGGGAGCCGGGCGGCCCCGGCAGGAGGCTGTCGTGGGCGCCGGCCCCCGGCCGCCGGCGCTGGAGCCAGCACCAGAGCGTGTCGCTGTGCCGCCGGCGGCTGGTGCGGGTGCGGGAGCGCCGCTTCACCGTGGTGCTGGCCGTGGTGATGGGGGCCTTCGTGCTCTGCTGGTTCCCCTTCTTCTTCACCTACAGCCTGGAGGCCGTGTGCGGCGACAGCTGCCGCGTCTCCAAGCCCCTCTTCAGCTTCTTCTTCTGGATCGGCTACTGCAACAGCAGCCTCAACCCCCTCATCTACACCGTCTTCAACAGAGACTTCCGCACCGCCTTCCGGAGGCTCCTCGCCGCCCCGGCGCGGCGCGGCACGGCACGCAGGGCGTCCCCCGCGGGGCCGGGAGCCACCGGCCCCCGAGCCGCACTCCCGGCCCCGCGCGGGCTGGGGACCGCGGGGCGCATGGAGCGGGCGGAGGACTCTGCTGCTGAGCTTGCCTTCCAGTTATTTTCCAAAACGTAGGTTTGGGGAGGGGTGCAATAAATAAATAAAAAAAAAAGGCCAAAACGCACGGCCGGGGCTGGTGTCTGCCTGCGGGCTGCGCCCAGCGCTGCTGCTCTCCCACCTCGCGCCCGCCTGCCGCCGAGCACGTTTGGGTCCCGCGCATCCCCCCTTGGCACGGAGCACGGGGACAGGCCCCGCGGCTGCTGCCGGGGGGCAGGACCCGGGGCAACAACGTGCCCCGCGGGGCAGCGCCTGCCCAGCGTCCGCCGTGCCCGGCGCCCGGCCGCGCTCGCTGCACCGGGTCAGGCCGGCCCGGCCGCTCCGTGCGGACACGCAGGGGTCAGAGTCTGCTCGACTTCTCCAGCTTTGCAGCTCAAAATAGAAAATCTCAAAACATCAAACTTTCACTCGGCTAAAAACAGCTGCCAGCGTTTGGGAGCTGGATCCCAAGGAACGCGGGCCCCCAGCCAGCCTCGCCGGCCCCGGGGCCGCGGCTCGGCCACACGGGACACGCGGGGCCACGTCCTGCCTGGGGGCGCGTGGGGCGGTGCCGGTCCATAAGGGACGCGGGCGCACGCAGCAGCGCAGACCCTCGGGCCGCCCGTGGCCCCTCGCGGTGTCAGCACCAGGGCACGGCGACGCTGCCACGGCCCCGCTCCCGGCGGGGACTGTCCCGGGACGGGGTCCCAGCGGTTGGAGACGCGCTGGCACGACCTCCGGAAGGAGCTGCCCTATCGCTCTCGCCCTGCTTCCCCTCCCGCAGACAACCTTTTGCGTTTTCACAATTAAACAGCACTTTGCTGCTAAAAATACTCTGGGAGGCATGGGCATGTGATGGGGACGCAGCCGGGCCAGCTCAGCCGGGGGAGAGAGGGAGGAAAACAGCTTTCCGCAGGGAGCACCAGCCCCACGGTGCCCTGCCCTCAGCCTTGCCCAACGCCACAGAGGTGGCGGAGGGATCAGGAGGTCCCAGCCCTCCTTCCAGCAGGGGAAGGGCAGGAGCTCGTGGCACCGGGATGCTGCCAAGCAGGAGCAGGGGGCAAGCCGGAGTCGGGAGCACTGGGACCCCTGCTTGGGTCAGGAGACCCCACAGAGCCAGACTGGTCCCAGTTTGGGTGGGAGCTGCCATCCTGTGCTTCAAGCTGCTATCTGAATCACAAAATCCTGGAGAGGAGGGCTGGAAGGGATCTGAGAGCACCTGGACCCCTCCTTCGCCCCAGGCGCTATTCGGGCACTGCAGCTCTCCGGCGACCTCTCGCAGCGCTTCTCCGCTCTGACCGCCTGACAGTGGGGAAAACCTTCCTACTGAGCATCTCCTGCTGCATCTTAATCCAGCATCATGTCCTGTCTGTAGCAAGCAGGTCAGGCGGGTTATTTTCCTCTCTCAGCAGAGCTCCTTTCTACTCAAAGTTCATACAAAGTCTGTTTTATCCTCGGCCGTGCGACCCTTACTCCTGCTCAGCTTGTGAGCCGCTATGACGCAAGTATTACCCAAAAAATAATTTCCCTTGAAGCGCTGATTATTCCTGCCTAAATGCAGCACCTTGCACCGGTACGTATTGAACTGCATTCTGTATTCCCAGGCTGTTTCCACAATTTATCAAGACCATTTTGAATTCTTAGCTTGTTCTCTAGTAGGTTTATAGCCCTCTCCCCCCTTCCTCCGGACACCCGGCTGTGTGTCCTCTGCAGAATTAAAAAGCAGAGTCCTATTTCCACCATCTGGGGTGGTAACGGGCCTCTCAGGGGGTACTGGGACACCTCCGGACACATGTATCTGCTCTGACTACAACTACCATTCATCCATTTTGAGGACGGTGCTGTAAAATGCCATTTAGGAGGAAACTGGAGTAGTGACCAAAAGAATAAACATGCAAATACATGAAAATGCAATAACGTCACTGTATCTGAAGCTCAGAACAACTATGTGCCACATTTAAAAGGAAAACAGCTCTAAAAAAAAGAAAAAAAAACATCCAGTGTGATCTGATCTCTCAATGACAGACCGACATGGGAGATCATCTCAAAAGCACGGCAGAGCAAAATACGCTGTTCCTCACTATTTCTGCTGATAAGCAACCCAAGATGCAAAGTTGCCTCTCCAGCAGATGCAAGATTACACAGCAGACCACAGTCGTTACAGACTGCACAGGCATGGATGCTTCTAATAATTTGGGTTATTACAAGCTTAACAGACCTGAGAACATGAACCTTTTCCTTCCAGCTTGCTAGCAAGGCCATGGCTAAGTGATGCTCAGTGCAGAGGCAGCCTGGATCAGCCCCCACCAGCAGCTTTGCACTGAGACACCCACTGGGTAGACCCAGTGGGTAGCACCCACTATGCCCTGCTTGGTGCCCCAGCTGCCAGGAGGCATAGACAGCCCGTGGACACTGCCTAAACTTCACAGCTGGGCAGAGGGAGCTGAGGCAGCCTGCTGCTGCCAGAAGAGCTGCACGTGCACGTACACCAGAGCAATGAAGACCTCAGTGTTGTTCGGAGGTGGAGGTCACAGCCGCAGTAGGAAATCAGAGGATGGGGCAGATGCGAGATCACTGCAGGGCAGGCACAACTTGCTGAAGGCATGGTAGCGTAAATGGGAACAGTTGCAAGCACATTGGGAGCAGGGAGCCAGCCAGATAATCCGCAGGGCTGACAGACCATCGCAGCAGAGTAGGAGGGCTCAAGGAAGACAAAGCTCTGCAGAAAAGTTAAATGACGTATTTGCAACACTGTGAGTAAAATAGACATGAAGAGGCTCCTACACTGCAGCTTTCCTTTCAATGGGATGAAGCTGCTTCTAATTGAAGTACCAATAGAAAAGGCTTTTAGAGCAAATCAGTAGAAGGAACAAACCTCCAGGAGCAGTAGTACTCACTCAAGAGCCCTAAAGGAGCTCAAATACCAGAACGATGCAGAGCCAACCCCTCCGATTCACCCCGGGGGAGGAGGCTGGCAGCGCAACACCCACAGCCCCGACCCTAAGGGCGCTGGGGAGGTGACGCCGGGATCACAGTGAGGAAACCCCAACCCCCCCCCGCCCCGGCCGTCCGCAGAGCGGTAGGTAACAAGCAGGGAGAAAGACGGGAACAACGCCCGGCCCGCGCAGAGCAGCCGCCCCTAGCGCCGCTCCCACCCACCGCGCTGCACTGCCACCGCCGGCCCCCGGAACCCCTTTATATAGAGCCGCTCGGTCACGCCCCTTACGAAATCCCCCTATCACGGTGCCGTTCTGCACGGAGTGGCAGCTCCCAACCCAATCAGATGCGGCAGCAGGCGGGGCCGCATTTGCGGTGGGCGCCGTTGAGACTTGCCCAATCGTTTTCCGGAGCTGTGGCTACGCTCTCTGACTGACATTTCTCTCTCCAATCAGCACGCGCCTTCTCCTTCCCCAGACAGCGCTTCGCCAATGGCCGCCAAATGACGCGCGCCGCTCGCCCTCTCTGCCCCCGCCCCCCCACGCCTCCGCCCGCCGCGGGCCAACGGGAGGCCAGCGGCCAAGCGGAGGGGGCGGGGCTTCCTGGGGGAGGGGGCTGGGCCAATGCGAGCGCGGCGCGGGAGGAGCGGGGGCGGCCATTGGCGGGCGCGGGGGGGCGGCGGCGGCGGCGGCGGCGGCAGGCGGCGGCGCCGCCCGGGCCCATGGAGCTGGAGAACATCGTCGCCAACACCGTCCTCCTCAAGGCCCGCGAAGGTGAGCGGCGGCGCCGGGCCGCCCCCGCGGCGCGCCGGGGCCCGCAGGGAGGCGGCGGCGGCCCCGCTGCACGACGAGTCCCGCCGCGGCCCGGGGGGCGCCTACCGGCAGGCCGCCCCCGAGAGCCGCCGGGGCGCCGGGCCCGGTACCGCGTGTCCGCAGTGCCTGCCGGGAGGGCCGCGGCGCGGCTCACGGCGGTGCTGCGGGCACGGGAGGGTGGGGGGGCGGCTCTGGCCGCGGCAGCCCCGGAGCCGGTGCCCTGGCGCAGCTGCTGCTCCGCGCCGGGCAGCCCGCGCTGCCCTGCGCCGCCGGCCCGCGGCCGAGGCGAGAGGGATGCGAGGCGGCTGCCGGGCAGCCCGGCTCAGCGGCGCCCCTTGCTCCGGAGGGAGAGAGCAGCTCGGGGAGTCCCGGGTGGAGAAGCTGCTTTGGGGCTGATGGACCGCGCTCTGCCTGCGCCGTCCCACCGGAGGCTGGTCCCGACCGCGGGCAGCCGCGTGCCCCGGCCTCCGCCGCCTCCGCGCCCGCCGGGCCCCGCGCCCGCCCGGCGCGCGAGCTTCGCTGGCGGCCCCCAAGGCTCCTGCTGGTGCCGGGCCCTGCGGTGAGGTAGGAGGCAGCGGGAGGGTTGTCTGGAAGGTACGTGGGTGACAGCGGCGCGAGGAAGCCTCAGGACAGCGTACCAGGAGAACTGGGAAGTCTTTTATCACACAGGAGCCCGGTCTTTTGAGGAGAAGATCTAACTTCAGCCAGGCATCGGGGGGTTCGTTAGGTCACATAACGTGAGCGGGAGGTATGGTCTCTCCTGTCGCGGAGTAGAACTGCCTAGCCCATTTTGTGCAGCTGGGTAAACCAAGTAATTTTTGAGCCTGAAGAGCCCACTAAAATTTAGTTAGAGGGCTTCGAAGATTAGATTTGTGGAAGCAAAGAGGACTGAAATTAAATTTACACAGACAGAAACATTTTTGAACTACTTGAAAATCAGGCTTAGCATAGGTACTTCAGACACGGTGACCGCAGAATCGGTGTGTCTGTAAGCGGGGAATCTAATACTTGCCATTATGGTTTAGATGAAAGTAAATTCAGAGAGAACCAAACAGCGGCAGTTATGACTTCTAGGCCTGAGACGCTGCTTCACACGGAGGGACCAGGACACTGGCTTCTGTTGTTTGGTGCCTTCCGCAAAGCGGGGTTTGGTTAGCGGAGCAGAGAGGGGAGTTGGATGACTGCTGCCTTATTTCCGCGTTCCTCCAGCGCCTCTCTGCCTTTGTAGATAATGGTCACTTTGCCTGCGGTCAGGTGTGATCCACTCCCATGCTTGCATTGAACGTACGCAATAGGGGTGCCAGGGCAGAGCGGGCAGTGCGTGCCAGTGCCACAGATGGGAGATCTACCAGTTGTTCTCCCATGTACCAGGCAGTTTGTATCTTGTAAGAGCAGGGAGCAGCTGTGCTGCCTTTCCACAGCTCTCCCACCTATGGCTGCCTGGCTGTGCCGGCCTCTGAGGTGAGCTGCAGCATCCTGCACAACAGGGCAGGGCTGCTTTGCTGGCCAGGTCCAGAAGCAACACATGCTGTGCTCCAGCCCAGTCTTTTTGGAAGCCTTCTGGTCTGGTTTGGGAGTGCAGGGCAGAGGTTGCCCTGGACCTGCTGAGGAGGCTGCTAATAGCAGTCTTTAGCTGTTGCTGTAAGATGACCAGGCTCTACATTTCCTTTAAACTGTTCTAGGAGCTTAGGATGATCTGGACCAAGGAAGGTGAAAGATCCATCCCCTTTTGTCTCCCTTGCCCTGTAGCCTCTGCAGGAGGGAGAATAGACAAGTTTGGAGATATCACCTGAAACTCACTGTGGGAGCTTTGGGTGGAGACTGCCCTGGGTGGAGTCTGCCCTGTCCCCAAAGCGGGGACAGAGGTTTGCAGGCAGCACCAGCACAGGCAGCAGCCGGCACAGGATGCAAGTTCCCTGCTCGGCTGTTTGATGCCCCACCTGGAGGGTGGGGGAGAACTTTGCTGAAGAGCACTAGAGCCTCCTCTCAAAGCAAACAAGTCAAGGAGCTGCAAGGTGCAGATCCTCCTCAGTGTGTTGTAGGGCCTAACTGCCTTTCCTTAAATGCTCATGGGGATGGGGATGGCTTGTCCTCCTGTGTCTTCACTTACTAATTGTCCCTATCTGTTTTGTTGCTGCAAGCTGTTGCTGACAAGAAGGTGTCGGTGGTGCTGGTTTCTTCCACCCCTGCTTACCCTTGAGTCACTTCCTTCCTGAGTTTGTACAATCATGCAGCCCAGCTGCTGGTGTGGGGCAGATGTAATAGCGCTACCCAGAGTGTACCAGGTCAGACGTGAGGCCCGTGCTGCAGAAAGGCTGGCTGTGATGGCCCTGTCCCACAGGCCTGTCCAAGGCTTCATGTGGTGGTGGGTGCAGGATGCCAGGAGAGCGGCTGCAGGGACTGTCCTGGGTTAGGGGCAGTCTTGTGTATGAAGTGGAGGAACGTGTTATAAAACTGTTTCCCAAGAGCTGATAATGATGTTCAACACTCCCTGATTTCAGAAAGCCATGCCTTTGGCCCAACTCAGCCGAGTTGTTCAGTGCACTTGATAGTTGTTTGTTGGGACTGAGCAGGAGGGAAGAAAATCCCTGGAGGTTTGCTGATCTCAGCAATCAGGCATACAAGTATTTTAGTACTTAGTGCTTGCTGTAATGTAAATTTTTCCATCTATCTAGAAGCTTTCCCACCCTGTCCTACAGCAGTGGGCATTTACTCCAACTGAAGCCAGAATGATATCTGGCTCTTGGATCTTGCTTTTCTGAGGCTAGCTTATCTCTGGAGAGAGGTGGGAGTGTCACCACTTCACAGGTGGGAAACCTGTGATGAGCCCCAGGCAATGCAGTGAGTTGTCTGTGGAGCAGGGATTAGGGCAGGAATTCCTGTCTCCCAGCTTCATGTTCTTTAAGAGCTCCTCCCTAAAGTAAGCAATCAGTCTGGAATGAGTAGGTGGCATGAACATCTTAACTACAGCAGAAAACTCAGAGAAGAGTTTCACACTGAGCAAGGCTTGGTTTCGAAAGGTGATTAGAACATAGAATAACCTGTGGCTTTAGGCACTCCTGCCTCTGTGCCTTGATTTTCCCATCTTAAATATAAGTAACTGAAATGAAGCATTACTGATCATGACTTTGTGCTGCCTTTGGAGAGCCAGAATAGTTAGTCCATCTATTTCCTCCAGCAGTCAGGCTGATGCTCTGGTACTTGTTCTGTCAGCCAGAAGGCAGTGATACCTACGACCTGTGTCGTGTTTTCCTGCTGCCTGAACTTGCTTGTGTAAATGGCCAGAAGGGTGTCACCTCTCTTGGCTCCTAGTGCTGTGAGATTGGACTATAATTGCATCTCCTTCATTCATAACTCATAATACCAATTTTGTATCTTTTGCAGGTGGTGGTGGAAACCGGAAGGGCAAGAGTAAGAAATGGCGTCAGATGCTGCAGTTCCCCCATATCAGCCTCTGTGAGGATCTTCGACAAACTCTTGGTGAGACATGCCTTTTGGTGGGAGCTGAGCAATGCCCTGGCTGTGCTGTGGAGTGGTGCGTTTCGATGAGCACGTGCAGCTGATGGGGCTGTTCATGCCTTCTGCTCCCAAATCTGGATGCACTTAAATGCGACTGAGTCATGCAGAGGTCAAGAACGTGTAAAGGGGCACGCACTGGCCAAAGCCCACCCAGGCTCACGCAGTCAGGGGTGCGGGGAAGAAAGGATGGACGTGTAAATCACAGCTGCATGGTGCTAAGCTGGACAGTACCTGTTGATGTATTCACAAGCCTTCTAGACTGCGGTGGGTTTCACTAGAGATAAGCACCTTTCTCTGTGGAAGCAGACCTGCTCAGTGTTACGGAGCTTTGGAGCATAGCTCAGGGGTGCCTTTGCATTAATAACAGAGGTTCTGCTCTCTGTCCTTTGGACTCTCTGGCTGGGACTCAGTCCTGGACTATAAACCTTAGCTTCTAACAGTAATGTAGCAGCTTTACTCCAGGCAAAACTGTATTCTTGCTGTACAGCACAGATGAGAATTGTGCAGTCGGGCAGGGCTTGATATGTCATTTTAGTATTGCACTTTGTACTGTTCATGGTTTTAATGTTGTTTGTGCAGCAGGCTTGGTCCTGATATCATGCAAAATTGTGTTGAGACATGGCTTTGGTTCTTGAACAGGGAGCACTGGGGAGCAGGAAAGCTGTGCAATAAACCTGTGACATCTTTTGGGGAAAGGGAAAGCTTCTTTAAGCTGTCAGTCTGGATTCAGCTGCCAGCTAGAGTGGTGGCACACTGGTTAGCCTTGCTTCAGAGCAGGTGTCACTGAGCTGGTTCAGTCTGGGAGGTTTCTGCAGCTACAGCCCCAATTCTACTCTGTCCAAGAACCTGGTAGCCCCAAGGAGGAGGATCTGGCTCCATTTCAGGGCACACTGGGCTATAGCAGTTGGACTAACTCCACTTCCATCATCTACAGTGTACCTCCAAGCTTGCAGTAGTCCAGGTTTGCTGCCCAGTGTATGCCATTCACCAGCAGTCTTGGGTGAGCTTTAAAGCTGAGTGTAGCAAATCGGATACTCTAGCCCTGGTTTTGCTGAAAACTGCATCTCTGGAGCAAGTCCTGACCCTGAATGCATTTCTGGCATGGGCTTTCCTTGTAGTTCACATCTTGGCCATCCCAACCTCTTTCTTCTTTTCTGACTGTTGTGTGCCTTCAGCAGAGCTTTCCTTCCGCTGAGGCCTCTCATCTGAGTGCAGCTGCCCTTCCTGTGGGTGTCTTGATATGTTTTCCAGCACTGAAGTTCATCTTTGTTATGCTGCCCGTTTGCCAGTGGTGAGTGCTGGTGCTCTGTCTATCTTTGTTGTCCCAGTGTCCAGGACAGTGCTGTTGTGTTGCTTTGGGAGGCAAAAGCCTCCCAGCCTTTGGCTGTCACAGCCTGTGCCCCAACTTCCCCTTGAGGAGGCACAAGAGACTTGCTTCTGCCCCTGTGGTGGCTGCCTGTCTCGGTTCCCCATGGGAGAGACGGCCCCATTCCTCATGCATTTGTCACCCTTTGCTGTCTTTGTTTTGCTTCACAGCCTTCTAGAAAGACATTTACTTGCTATTCCAGAAGTTTGGCAGGATCACCAGCATGGTGGAGCTAGCGGCCTGCTTTGCGTGCTCTGACCACAGAGAGCAACCTCGTGTGTGCCTGAGCAGCTGCAAGGGCAACTGAAAACTTCTGATCTTGCTGGCTGCAAACCCTGGTCTTCCCCAGCTAAACGGAACTCCTTTCCCTGTAGACAAGGAAACAGCCCGGGCAGAGCTATACGGTGGCCCCCTCCCCCACCGCAAGCCAAGCCGTCTCTGCTCTTGTACAGCCGCCAGGAAGCCACAGCTTCCTTGGGAGAAACTGCTGTGCAGGGCGGGGAAGGCCTGCAGTACCCAGAGCTGGAGAGAGCGAAGGGCCCGGGGCAGGGCCCGGGGCAGGATGAAGCACAGATGAGTGGTGATAAGGGCACTAGGCACTGGATCGATGCTGCAGCAGGGAAGACAGAGGTCAGATTTCAAGAAGAGCTTTCTAACAGCACAGGGAGCTCTGATGTAATTTGGCAGGAGAGGGAGAGGAAGCAGGTAAGAGCCCCAGCACTGGGATCTTTACAGACGGATGAGACAGACTTCTCTGGGATTTGGTTTGGGTAGCAGAGTAAGTGTCCTGCTGTGTCACACTTACGGGGAGCATGGAAGAGTCCCTAAGAGCAAAGGAATGGCTGTACATCCATATTCCAGACAGCCTGCAACTCTCCATGGCAATGACTGTGATACAAATCTGCTCTGGCTCAAGACCAGCTGATATTTTACTGGTGACCTGGAAGGGGAAGAAGGCCTACTAATATTAAGGAAAAAAAAACATTTTAAAGAGAGGCTGGAGAAATAATAGATGATTAACCTTTCATTGAACTGGAAATGCTCTAGATAGTCAAAGATGTTTGGGCCTGGCATGCCAGAATGTAGAGGACCCTGGGGAGAAGGGCATGAGGAATCATCAGAGGAAACAGCTCCGGAGGGCAGTAGGAGCTGACATATAAAAAGGCAGTTCTCCAGTGAAGCATAGGTGGTCTAACTGCTGTGTGCAGCATTAGCAGGAAATGCTGTGGAAATACTGCTCTCCATTTCGGTACTGTTTCCAGCAGGACCTTGGTAAATTTGAGAGCTTTGTAGGAGCCATCAGAGCAACTCTTGCCTGGGAGATCTGCCTCGGAACAAACTTGATGTGTTTCTCTTGTCCCAAAGTAAAGTTGTATGTCAGTAACAGTCATTTCATCTCTGTGAGTAGAGGATTGAGAATAGGGTTTCCAGCTGAGCAGGAGATACCAAGATGTCTTCCTAGAAACAAAAAGGGGAAACTGTACAGAAAAGCTGTTAAAACTTCTTTCAAGGAAGAAAACTCTTCCATGAAGTGACAAAAAAGCTCAGTCGTGCCAGCCTCTTGTCCCTGTTGGGTGTATTTTGCTGTCCTGGGAGTCTCAGGCTGCCAGGGCTTGTGTGAGCAGCCAGCTGACTAGTCACGAGCCTCTCCACAGCTGCCTGTGGCCAGGGCGGTGGGCTGCGGCTGCTACTTTGGAACTGGCAGTGCATGATCTTCTCCTCCGCATTTGCAGAGCGGGACTACCACAGCCTGTGTGAGAAGCAGCCCATCGGGCGCATGCTCTTTCGGCAGTTCTGCGAGACACGGCCTGAGCTGTCACGCTGCGTCAAGTTCCTGGATGCTGTGGTAAGAGCAAAGCCTGTCGGGCTTCTCTCTCGGGGAGGTAGGGATGTTCTTGGTGTTCTGGGCACAGACTGCTGGGCCCTGGGCATCGGAGCTGTTGCCAGGTACTTTAAAACCTGTAGAGTTTTCCTGAAGGAAGAACCTGTGAGCTGCAGTTTCTCCAGGATAGGGCTGGGCCTTTGCTTAGGGAGCTGTTTGCTGGAGATCTGGTTATCCAGGAAAGCACAGGATCTTGGTACCTTGGGCAGGGTGTTGCTGCTGTGCAGCTGTTGCCTGGTAGCAAGGCTTGATTACTGACTGGGCCTGCTTCTGACAGTGTTTGCTCTATGCAGGCAGGGTACGAAGTGGCTCCAGATGAGAAGCGCAAGGAATGTGGGCAACACCTGATTGAAAAGCATTTGAAGCCAAAGGTGAGTGAGAGGACTATTTGCTGCTTGCAACTGCAGGAAAACAGTTGGAAAGCCAACAGTTGTCATTACCCATGTCCTGCTTCAGTGAATATGTTGGGCAGAGTGATGAGTACAGTGCCTCCTGTCACCCCGCAAGTGACTGTGCTGTGCTCACCTATGGGTTCCTCTTTCTTGGCTGGGCCCTCAGGCTCTGCTCCCTGTGTCTGACTTCATCCTTTTGTCCCCAGAGCGAGGACCATGTGCCTGAAGTCCCCTCTCAGTTGGTGAGTGCCTGTTGTGAGAGGCTGGAGCAGGAACCTTCCAAGGAGCTCTTCAAAGAATCCACTAAGTAAGTTGGAGGGCTGAGGCCTGCCCACAGGTTGCACCATGGTCTGGTGACAGCCCTGCAGCTAACTCACCTCATCCATCATTGTCCCTTCCTCAGGGTAGTGAGGGCTGGTGCTAAGGCTGAGACTGCTCAGGCTGCAGCCTGGGGAGTTTCAGGCTAGCAGTTTGTGGCAATCCACGCAAGTTTGGCCAGCCCAGATTCAGGGAGCTCCTGTGGGCTCTGGATGCCACGTGTTGCAGCAGAAACCTTTGTCCCTCTTCACAATCTGCCATGGGTCTGAGTTGCCATTTGGGAAGACCTCATTTTGGCCAGCCTCAGCATCTGGCTGTGCTCTTTCAGGTGCTGGGTCTGGGTCTCATAGTCACCCGTAAGGCAGTGCTGGTTGGTGCAGTCCAAGTGCCAGCTGTCCTCTCCCACTGTCCACAGATGTGGCTAGGGATGTAGCCTAGTTGTGACTAGGTTATGGTAGCTGTTGCTGCAGGAATCTGAGGTCACCTCTGTTCCTTGGACTCATTGCAGAAACACTAACTGAGGTCTTGGATCTGGGTGTGAAGAGGAAGCTGTTAGGCAAACCGGCTTACAGCCCCCACCCCTCTCTGAGCAGTAGCTTGAGCACATTGCCTAATCAGGTGCAGGGCTGTGGCAATGGATTTGCTGCATTCTTCTGGGGAACGTTAGCTCTGTGTGTGGTAACTAGTGTCACTGTCTGAATGCAAAGTCTCCCGGCTGGGCCCTGCCTTCTCTTGGCAAGCTCTGAAAGGGGAAGGACCCATCCGCTTCTTCTTGATGCATGTCTCCAGTCTAGACGCTGTGTCTGAGGCTCTTTACTCTGCTGGGCAGCCCTGGCACTGGTCTCGAAGGCAGTCAGCTCTCTCTAGCAAGATCTCCTGTGGCCTTTTGTGCCGGATATTCATCTGAAACTGAACAGCTCAGCGCCCTGTGCTGAATATTGCTAGCAGCTTGAAGCAGCTGATTACAGCCTTGCATGTGCATTTGCAATGCAAGCAGAGGGGCAATTGCAAAGAGCCTCATCGTCCCCTTTGTCCCGCAGCCAGGGCTGATGCAGAGGCCATAATTAGCAATGCCAGCCCAGTCCCAGGGTGCTGTTTTTGTCACTGAGGTTCCTCCAGCACCCCTTCTCTTTGCATCCAGGCTTCTGTGTGCTAGCGCAGAGGGTGGGCTTTCTGGGCCAGGGCTTTGCAGGATATGTGGGTGATTCAGTGCAGCACCAGGCTGGGTGAGGGGATGGCAAGGTGATCAGGCTCTTGTTGGGGCTACTTACCTCCTCTTTGCTCGGACCATTGGCCTGTTCTGTGGCTGGAAACAGCTCTGAGCAGCCTTGCTTTCTCTCTGCTCTCTCCTAGGCTTATCCACGATTACCTGAGCGTGGCTCCCTTTGCTGACTACCTCGACAGCTTGTACTTCAACCGCTTCCTACAGTGGAAATGGCTGGAACGGTAATGTTCCCTGGCACCCCTGAGAGACCTGAACCCTGCAGCTCAGTGGCTCCCTTGAGGGGTCTCTACAGCTCCTTCCTGTGCTGTGTCCTAGCTGGAACTCAAGGTGTGGCCTTTGCCTGCTCTTGCTCTCCTTCAGGGCCCTTTTCTGGCACAAACAATCTTTTCTAACTACCCAACTTGCCTGCCTTGCAGGGGAGTGAGATCTGTTCAAGCAGAGGTTCTGGGGTGAGCCACAGTCCCTCAGACCAGGGCATGGGGGTGGTTAGGGCTTCAGCCCTTGCTGTCTTCCTCCAATGTTCGCATCTCACTCCAGTTTCCTTTGCCTCACAGGCAGCCAGTGACCAAAAACACTTTCCGCCAGTACCGTGTGCTGGGCAAGGGTGGCTTTGGAGAGGTGAGTGAGCAGCATTTCCTCTGCATTCAGGCCACTTGGCAGCTGCCTTTGCCCACTTGGAGGTGGGGGCCTGAGCCTGCCGACCCAGGTTGGAGGCAGGTGCTGTGGCTGGTTGGGCTGGGGGTATTTCACTGGAATATTCTCCTGGGCTCTGTGTAATCCTCACTGCACTCTGGGCATTGCATTATCTGTTAGCTCCCCTCTGATGGGTAGGAGATCCCGTCTTGTCAGACACAGGATGTTTGGGAGGTGGTTGGTGGGTAGCATGTGCTTTGGGGTGCACACTAGTGCCTGGGTAGGTCAGGTCTGTAGTATCTTGGCAGGGAAAACGGCAATTCAGAAAACTGTCATTCTTTCAGGCTTCTTTCTGTTTCTGGAGTGGCCTCTTGTCTTCCCAGGCACTTCCTGGGTGTTTGCTAATGGATCTGTTCAGAGTGAAGTTATGACAAGGGCATATTTGCCTTCCTATGCCTCTTTCTGAGAGCAGGACATAGACCCTAGCCCTGCATGCGGCAGTGGGAGGGTGCTGAGCCTTGTCCCTCCTCCAGGTTTGTGCCTGCCAAGTGCGTGCCACAGGGAAGATGTATGCCTGCAAGAAGCTGGAGAAGAAACGGATCAAAAAGCGGAAGGGAGAGGCCATGGCCCTGAATGAAAAGCAGATCCTGGAAAAAGTGAACAGTAGGTTTGTAGTAAGTACATAGGAGTTGCTCTCACTTTGCACTGTGGGGCTGCGGTGGTTGATTTCTCCTGCAATCAGCCAGCCCAGCACCTCTGTGCTCCTCACCCTGTGTGAAGAGGCAGGAGTAGGCCCTGCTCAAGAGATGGGGTCTTGGTGGCTGCTGAACTTCACTTCCCTCCCATGAGGCTGGGATCTGGCAGGACCTCCTGTTGCCTCCACAAGGTGACCTAAATGCTCCAGTAGGCAGGTTGCAGGGCTCCCATAGGCAGGACTGCGCTGTGACGTGGACAGTCTGACACCTCCCATTATGGAGGAGTCATCAGATGCTGCCCTGGGATTGCCGTTGGGCGCTGCTTGCCCCCAGAGGGGAGCAGCTTTGACTCAGAAGAGCAGCATCCTCCCCATCTAAGGAAAGCTGGGGGTGTGCAGGGGCTGCTGGGCACTTCCGGGTCCTCCCTGCATTTGAACTGTTCCCCCTCTGCTGTCAAAGGCGCTATCGTCAGCCCCACTGTGTCTGGTAGGGGATGGGGGATTTTAGGCACCTCCATCCTGCTGTGACTGGCTTCTGGGGTGACAAGGTGCCCGTCAGAATGTGGGCACCTCCCCTTTGCAGCTGTGTCTTCTAACAGCCTTTCTGCCCTGAATTGCAGGTGAGCTTAGCCTATGCATATGAAACTAAAGATGCTCTCTGCCTAGTGCTGACCCTCATGAATGGAGGGGACCTCAAGTTCCATATCTACCACATGGGAGAGGCTGGCTTTGAGGAGCCCCGGGCAGCATTCTATGCTGCCGAAATCTGCTGCGGCCTCGAGGACTTGCACCAGGAGAGGATAGTGTACAGGTGTGTGCTGCCTGTCCCCTGCTGGGAGGCCTTGTACCAGCTGCAGAAACGAGAGGGTTCCTGCAGCTCTTATCAGCCCAGATGGGTCTGTCTGCTCAAGAAAATAAGTTCAGACTTGAAACCAGCACAGAGCTGGGTGAGTAGAGACCAGGAATGGAAAGCTGATCTCATGGGAGAGACAGGAGAGCTTGGCTTCTTATACTGGTAAATGAGCACCAAGAACAGGATGTGATCATGCTGTGAATGCCTCAGAGTGCTCACTTGGGTGCTTAACTCTACAGACAGCACTGACACGAGAACAAAAGAGGGTAAGCTGCTGTGGTATACTCAGGCTGGGAGCTGAGCAGGAGGATGAACAAGCTGACTATACTCATTGAGCTGTGTGGTACAGTGTTCGGGATAGTGTGACTGGACGCAGAGCCAGAAAGTCCCCCAGCAAAGAAGGAAGCAGCAGTGCACTCACCGCTTCCTTCTCCTGGAGTGTTATGTCACTGTCATGACCTGCCCCTGTGCCTAGGAGGGGGGAGTTTGCAAGGCTAACCCTGGGAGGAGGTTATCTGTGTGCCTGGGGCAGGGGCCTTACACCCCTCTGCTGCTTACCTGTGACTTTGATATGTTGCTGCTTCCTGTGTCCTTGATTTGACAACAGGCTTCTTGCTAATTGAGTCTCTTCCTCCTTAGGGACCTGAAGCCAGAGAACATATTGCTAGATGACCATGGTAAGTGCAGGGTGAAGAGACAGTCTGGGCCTGGGTCTTTCTCCCTTCCTGTGCTTGAACCAGAGTTGCCCTGTGTTCCTGGCCCTGTCCTGATTACTTGTCCTTTCCTTTGTGCAGGTCACATCCGTATTTCGGATTTGGGGCTAGCTGTACACGTGCCAGAGGGCCAAACAATCAAGGGCCGGGTGGGGACAGTTGGCTACATGGGTGAGTGGCCTCGGTATAGTCAGAAAGTGTGCTCTGACTGCACACATGCTCTCCCTGCCCTCACATGCCCTTCTCCCCTGTTCCTATGCAGCTCCAGAGGTAGTGAAGAATGAACGCTACACATTCAGCCCAGACTGGTGGGCTCTGGGTTGCCTGGTGTACGAGATGATCGAGGGACAGTCCCCCTTCCAGCAGCGCAAGAAGAAGATCAAGCGGGAGGAGGTGGAGCGGTTGGTGAAGGATGTGCAGGAGGAGTACTCAGAGAAGTTCTCACCCTGCGCCCGCTCCCTCTGTACCATGGTACGAGTGGGCATCCCTGTCCTTTTGCACCCACCACCCCTTTGCACATAGTAGCCAAGTGTCAGGGCTGCTCACCGTGGAGGTGTTGGTGGCAGCCAGATTCCCTTGCTCTGGCTCTGATAAGACAGCACTGGAAGGCTCAGGGTGCCCTAATTCCTCATGGTTCTGGCTGGCTAGTGAGCTCATGCTGTCCTTAGAGACGTACCACAAGAGCCAAGTTGACCTCTAGGCTGCTCCTCCTGCAGATGACCCTGCCTGCAGTGCTGATTCCCTTTGTGTTGCAGCTTTTGTGCAAAGACCCTCTGGAGCGCCTGGGGTGCCGAGGAGCTGGGGCCAGGGAAGTGAAGGAGCACCCTCTCTTCAAGCACCTCAACTTCCGGAGGTTGGAAGCAGGCATGCTGGAACCCCCCTTCAAACCGGATGTAAGTGCCTGTCCAGGAAGAGTGGTCCACATCCCAGCCTCTTCAGTCATTGATGCTGTCAAGGGAAGCAGAAGTCCTGGGGTGGCTCACCTGAAGAGAGGGGTTCCTCCCCCTGCCCTCCTGTGCAGGATTGTTTCTGGAGCTACTGCTCTGGCTGCTGGCAGGAAGGATGCTGGTTTCAAGTGGATCTGGCCAATTCTTCCAGACTGGCAGAATAGGGTTGCAAGCTCTGGACTGCAGGGAGAGTTGGCCCTGGCTTGGCCAGGAGCCACAATTGTTGGAGTGGGTTGCCATCACTGTGGAACATGGCATTAGGGAAGTGTTTGTGTTCTTCAGCCCCAGGCCATCTACTGCAAGGATGTTCTGGACATCGAGCAGTTCTCCACGGTGAAGGGCGTTGAGCTGGAGCCCACAGACAATGACTTCTACCAGAAGTTTGCTACGGGAAGTGTGCCCATTCCTTGGCAGAACGAGGTAGGTGGGGACTGATGTGATGGGGAGCCCCTTTTCGCAGGGCAGGTCTTCACTCCTTCTTGTGCTCACCACGCTGGCTGAGCAGTCCTGCAGGGTGCAGGCTCTGTGCTGTCCTTGTTGCTCTTGCACTCTGCCGGGCTCTCGATGCTGGGCTTGGCAAGCAAGTGTCTGGCAGCTGCTGCAGCCATCTTTTCCCTTTTCCAGATGATTGAGACAGAGTGTTTTAAGGAGCTGAATGTCTTTAGCACAGATGGCACAGTGCCTCCGGACCTGGATTGGAAAGGGCAGCCTTCTCCGCAGCCCAAAAAGGGCTTACTTCAGCGTTTCTTCAGCAGACAGGTAAGTGTTAGCCCACCATTTCCTCCACAGCAAGCCCTGTAGCAGCACTGATCTTGCTGCCCACCGGTGCCAGGCCGATCTGGCAGGGAGATGGGCACAAGGGAGCAGCAGGCACAGCATCTCCCTGTGCCATGTAGCCTGACCCCAGAGCTCTCAGGGGACCTGTGCAAGGCTGTAGGGAGCTCCACTGCCTTCTCTGTACCCCTGCTGTGTCCTGCCGATGAGGTAGGCCTGCTGCAGGGAGCCAGCCCTCACCTGGCTGGCACTCCCTTGCTGCACACGAGAGGTCTAGGACCAGGTGTCCCAGCTAAAACATGCAGCAGTCATACAGGTGAAGGGATGTTGCTGAAGGCACTAAAATGGCAAGTCCTCTCCCTTCCTACACAAATGCGTCCTTCCCTGAGGAAGACCTTGCTCTTGGTATGGGGCTTGTAGGCTCTCTGGAGCAGTTCTGTCAGATCTGGATGAGGCGTAGTACTTCTGGAGCAGTGCTTTTGAGGAATGAGGAAAATGGGAATATCTTGAGCACTGCTACTGGTTTTCTTGCCTGCGTGTCTCCTCTGGGCCAGAACAGCCTTTGCCTTTCCAGGACTGGCGAAATCTGGGCTGTTGTCCTTCAACAGCTGCTTGCAGCTGTGGGACTTGAGCATGGTTGGCGCTGGCCTGTTCTGGACCCACTTTCAACCACCCAGTTCTGACTCCTCCTTCTCTGCCTAGCTGCAAGTTGTGCTTCACTGGTTTGTGGGAGCCTTATGTCCTGACCTAGCTGGAGCCAGCTGTGGACTGGGGTACCCTGCTCTCTGCTCTTCCCTAGGCAGGCAGAACCTGCCCAAAGATGGACTGCCTGTAGCAGGGGCTGAGCTGTGATTTGCCACATGTTTTCTCTTTCCAGAGGTGAGCAGTCTCCCTCCTGGCTGCTCTGCTCAGGGAAATACCTGGTGGCCCGTGGACATGGCAAGATCTGGGAGAGAGGAGTTGTCCTTCAGTGCCTAACCCCTTTCCCCAGCACAGCACGTGCTGCTTGTGTTCTAACTGCCCCCTGAGCCACTAATCCTGCTTCCCTGCTCTTGCTGCCTTCCCCGCTGCAGGGGAGCCTTGCCCCCAGCCTGAGCCGAAGCTGCCCCCACATTGCCACTGCTGGGAGCTCTGCTCCCAGGGGGCCACAGGAAGCTCAGGGTTGTCTTTCCTCCCTTGTTCAGGTATCCAGGACACACAGAAGGGTTGAGAAACTGTAAAGGGTTTGTCACTGCCTTGTGCCCTGACTCCAGCAAGAGGGCTTCAGTTGCCTTTCTGGCCTGATGAGCCCTGCCTAAGGCAGATTATATCTGCTGGTACTGAGCTGTGCCCTGGGGAGGCTATAGTCTGGGGAACCCATCTTCCCCCCAGCTTCTGAGCTAGTCAGCTGTGTGCTCACGTGTATGTCTGCCAGGAGCCGATCTCCAAAATGCAGCTGCGCTGTTCCTCTGCAGACTTGGGGTCCCCTCTAGCTCGATGGCTCTGTGTAGCTCTCCTGCACACAGCCTGGGGAGCTTGGCCCTTCCCTGCCAGAAAGCAGCTGTAGGCTGGATTGTGTGACCATGCTCACCCTCTGCTTGCTGTGCTCCTCTCTCCCTCTTCCCTCTCGTTGCCCTTCTGACTTCAGGACTGTTGTGGAAACTGCAGCGACAGTGAGGAAGAGCCCACCCGGCTGTAGAGCACAGCTTGTTCTCCAGCCCCTGGGACCCTCTTGCCTCTCCGGGTGCCCCACAGAACAACAGGCCAGCCTGCAGGACAAGGTAGCAGTGGCCCCACAACGTGGATTTGTTTACAGCTTTGCACATCTATATTTGAAGACTGTGAGGATGGCTTCAGGGCTGGCAGCAGCACATACCGTCTGCCTCAGGCCAAGGAGCTTCTAACTGTTGGGAAGTCATCATCCCTAAGACAGACATGGATGCTCCTGAATCTGCCACTTGGGATTGTGCTGCTGCCTGCTGGCTGCTGCTCCCCTCTTGGGCTAGGGGTGGGAGGGAGGGATGGTGCTGACGTGGGCAGAGGCCAGGCTGGAGCAGCTCTGTTGACACATTCCACGGTGCTGAAGTGGCACTGCAGGTTTGGTGTATATTTATATACATTGGTCTGTACATATCACATGTTGGTTTTTAATCTATAGGTGGGGGCCTGCACTGCCCCCACCCTGTCACAGGCACAAATGTCCTCCTATGGGGGGAGTGACAGTCCCAGCTTTATACCAGGGAGTCCTGGGCAGAGGCCTTCTGTGCCTTCAGGTGTCTAAAGCATCTTTCCTGGACCTTTCTGGCCATGCTGAGGCGTCCCTGGCTCCAGAGGAGTCCATTGCTCAGCTTTGAGGCACAGGAAACTGCTGTGCCAAAGCGTCTATCATCGCATCCTGGCAGCAGAGCGTCACTGCTTCAGCCTGCTTCCCTGTCTGCTGGAGCCTGCTTCCTCCTGCCTTGTCTTGCACATGCTGCCAGCTAGCTCCTGGGAGCTGATCCTGGCCCTGTCTTCAGGCCGTTGGCAAGCTGCCCACAGAACAGCAGGATGTAGCTGCTCCCACAGCAGAAGGTAACTGCTGCTGGGTCTGAAAGGTTGATCTGATGCCCTGCATGGTGCAGGAGGTCCCCAGCACAGTCCCACCAGCTCTGGACCAGCCATCTGTGCTTGTTGTGGGAAGCTGGTGGGCACAGGCAGCCCCTGAGCCCAGCCTGTTGGTGGTGGCTGCCATACAGTGGCTCAAGTGCATCCGTGCAGCGGGCACACAGTCAGACCTCGGACACGTAAGAGTCCCCACTCTTGGGGGGCAAAGCTGTGGTAAAGGAAATGTCCCCTGCTGGGACCATGGTCTCTGCCATTACCCAAGAGTGAGCTAGGCTGGGACCAGCCCAGCTGCTGCACCAGCTTAGCTTAGTGCCCATCCTGAGGGGAGTCCTCCAGCGTGTGGCCCCCGGGGCCGCTGGTGGCACAGCTCCTGTGCTGTAGGGCTGTGCAGAAGGGAGAGGGGCCTGAGCCTGCGCTGGAGCCCCCCATGTCTCTGGGGAGCAGCGTTGCTTGATCCTGCTCTCCCATCCGTCCGTTCTGCTTGTCTGGTCCTGTGCACACTTGGTCCTAGCTGTGTCCCTAGCAATAACTGGTCTGTTCTGTGTGTGTGCGTGTGTGTGTGTGCGCGTGCATGTGTGCACGCTTGTGCGTGTGCACGCGCTGCTGCCTCGTACTCGTTCTGAGCCAGGCCCCATGGGTGGGCTGAGCACCTACTTGGACCTGTGGTATTTGCTTGCCTTGCACTAAAGTCTGAGAGTATTTAAATTTTTAACCTTTTGTTAAGTGTAAGATTTGCTGTGTCTTGTGTTACTGTCACACAGAGGTGAGCTGAGCGAGCAGCACGCAGCGCGTTGTGCTTGTTCCACTTCCTTGCCTGATGCTGGCCTGGCAGGGCCGCAGCGAGGTGGCCCTCGGTGGCTTCTCCCAGGCGAACTGGACCAGTGCAGGGCAGCGACAGGTACAAAGCTTCATGCCAGTGCCCAGCTGCTGTCCTAGCATGTGCTCATGTCTGCCGTGCTCCCCTGCTCCGGGCACGACCCTGAGCTCCCCGCTCTGCCCTTAGCACGGCCCCTCTCCTGGGGGAGCTGTACACCTCTGGGCGTGCTCAGAGGCTGGGGGCAGAGCCCCGTCCCTCTCCTGGGCCCTGCACCCTGCTCCCATGGGCCTCAGCCGTGGATGAGGGCTGTGTACGGTCCTTATGCTGGCACCAGGCGCTGCTTCCTTGGCCCAGTGGGCAGGCTGGGGCGGCTGCAGGCGCTGCCGGGGCGGGATGGAGCCCCGGGCCGGTGGCGGTGCCTGCGGGAGCATCCCCAGCCTCGTGCGCAGCGCGGGGCGGCCAGGCGCACAGCTGCACAGGGATGAGAATAGCAAGTGCGGTTCGGTAGCTAGGGAACAGTTGCTATGGGAGCGGGCCGAGGAGGAGTTCTCACACTCAGAGGGGGCATCTTGGGGTAAAATCCAGGAATTTTCTGCAGCCGTGGAAATAAAGGAAGGCACAGCGGGGGGATGGGGACTGCCTGGGGAAGGCCGATTCCGCGATTCCACGTGCCGGCCAAGGCTGGTCACGCTGCCCTTCCAGCACTGGACTGCAGCAGCCCGGTGCGGAGCAGGGGCAGGTCTCCCACCCCAGTCGCAGGCGCTCTGCGGGGCAGTCCGGGGGTGGCAGGCAGCCCGGGGCCGAGCCACGAGGACAGCCGGGGAGGCCCAGAGCTGCACGGCCTCGCAGCACTTCGCTGCACATGGCCCTGTCCTGCGGCCGTCGGCCCCCCCAGGTCCCCACTGGTGGGAGCAGCACAGGGTGAAGGGCGCTGGTGCACAGCCTGGGACGGTCCCCAGCGAGCCGCACTGGAGGGATGCTGCGGCACCCGGGTCCCCGAGCGAGCTCTGCCTTGACACCAAGGTCCTGGGCTTCGGGTGCCCCCGCCCTGCAGCGAGCCGGGGGGGCTGTGGAGGCAGCGCTGGCACACAGATTTCGGGGGGGGGGTAAAGAAGGATGCTCTGAGCTGTTTCCTGGACAACAGCTCCTCCTCCAGCCCACCATGTGGCTCGGGGAGTGCTCCCCCGCCTGCCTCCCGCTGCCGTGGGGAAGGCAGCTCCCAGCCCCGGGCCCGGCACTGGCGGGGCCCGAGGCCTGGCTCCCACCGCCCCCGCTGCGCCAGGGGCGCCCCGTCCCCCCCGCCTGCCCACCCGCCCGTGCCCTGGCCTGACCGCAGCACCAGCCCCCCCCCCCCCCGCCGCCCCCCAGGGAGCACCCCGGCCCCCCCTGCATGGCCGCGGCCTCCCGCGCACCACGGGTGCCGGCCGGGCGCCCCTGCCAGTGGCGAGGCCGCGCGCCGAGATCCTCTCGCAGGAGGTGAGCCCCGGCCAGGTGAGTCGGGGCCCCGAGCGCCGCGGGGAGCAGGGTGCCGGGGCACGGCCGCAGCCGGGCCAGCAGCGGGAGCGTCCGGCTTTCCCAGGTCCCCCTCTCCGGCAAGGGAGGAAGTCTTTCCGGCCAGGCCTGGCGCAGAACAATATGCCGTGTGCGAGGCGGCGGCGGCGGGCTCCCGTCGCCCTGCCCACGGCGAGGAAGCAGCGGCGGCGGCGGGTCACGGCCCGCCCGGGGCACCCCCGCAGGATGTGGCAGCTCTGCCACCGAAACGGCCTCCAGCCCTGGCACGGCGCCGGGCACAGCCGTCCTGCCGGCTGCACTCCCGGCTGAGCCAAGAGCGCCGAGGGCACGGCGGGAGGAGAGTGCGTGCCAGGGACGGCCCGAGGGCGCCCGCCGCTCCCCAAGGGACCGGGCACAACCCCCGGGGCCACCCCTGCCCCTCGGGCTGCGGTGGCCACTGCCCGGCGCGGGGGGTGACACGGGCACATGTCTGCCCGCAGCGCGCCGACGCATCCCCGCGGCGGCCCTCGACGTCTCGGTACCCGCCGAGGGGCGGCCAGGCCACACACAGGCTGCCCGCCCTCCCACCGCCACCACCCCCGCGCGGTGCGGGCGGCAGAGGAGCGGGGCTGTCGCCGGCAGCCCGGGGAGGGGGGCGGCACGGCCGTCGCCGCGCCGTGCGGAGCCTGCGGCTGTCACCAGGGGTGGATCACTTGGCTGTCACCCCCCCACCCCCGGGTCCGTGGACATCATCCCGGGGGTAATGCGGCTGCCACCGAGGGGGTCCTGCGGCCGTGTCCCCCCCCCCCCCCCCCCCCGGGCGCTGCGACCGTCCCCCCCCCCCGGGGAAGCCACCGCCGCCGCCCAGCGCCGCGGCGCGGTGCCACCTCCCGGCCCGGGCTCCGCCGCGCCCGGCGCCCCGCTCGGACCACGCCGCTGCCCCCCCCCCCCCCCGCTCCGCGGTAGGGCCGGGCCGCGGGGGGGATGCGGCGGGGAGGGGGGGGGGTCCCGGACGCCTGGGTCCCTCCCCGCGCCGAGGGCGGGGCGGAGCGGCGGGGCGGGAGCCCGGGCGGGGCGGCGCGGCGGCGGCGGCGCGGGAGCGCTCACCGGAGACAAAGGCAGCGCCGGGAGGCGGCGGCGGCGCCGCGCACCGGGCGCGCACCGGGCCCCGCTTCCCCCCACGCCGCCGCCGCCGCCCATGGAGCCGCCGCCCGCCGCCGCCTGAGCCACGTGCGCCGCCGCCGGTAACGGGAGCCGCGGAGGGCGCGGGCGCGGCGCTGCCGCCGCCTGTTGCGCGGCGGGGAGGGCGCGGGGCCGGGGCCGGGGCCGGGGCGGGGGCGCGCGGGCCCGCCGCGGCCGGGAAGCGGGGGCCGGGGCGGGGGGCGGTGCGCGGCGCCTCCCGGGGCGCGCGCCCGGCCCCGGCCCCGACGGGCGCGCGCTCCCGACGGCGCGGGGCGGGGGTGGGTGGGGGGCGCCGCGCCCGGCACGGCACGGCACGGCACGGCACGGCACGGCGAGCGGGGGGGGGGGGGTTCCCCCAGCCCCCGCCGATGGGGCCCGGGCGCGGCGGCCGGCGGGGCGCCCGCGGGCCTGGCTGCGGGGCCCGGCCGGCTCCGTGCCCGCCCTCCGCGGAGCGGCGGGGCCGCCCGCCCGCTCCGCACCCCCGCGCTCGGCGTGGGCGTCCCCGGGCGCCCCGGTCCCGAACATCCCCGGTCCCTCAGCGTCCCCGCCCGGCCGGCCCGGCCTGCGAGCTAAGCCGCATCCCGAGCCACGGCCGCTTCCTGTGCGGCGAAGCCTCCCGGCGCGCTGGCTCCGGGGCTGGCCGCGGGCAGCCGGGCTCGGTGCCGGCGGCCGCGCTCAGCCCGCCCGGCCGGGCAGCCGGGGCCGCCCCGGGCCGGGGCCCCGCGCCCCGCCGGCCCCCGCTCCGGCTCCGCTTTTGTCTGCGCGGCGCAGCAGCCCCCTGCTGTCAGCCGCTGCCCTGACCGGGCGGCGGGGCCGGGGCTTCCCGGCGGCCTCCTTCCGCCGGCGGCTCCGCCTGGCCTGGGTCCGCCGCGGGGCTGCCCGCGGCGCCCCTCCCGCTCCCCCCCACCCCCGCCCCGGGCGGCCGGCGGGGTCCCGCGGGCCCTGCCCTCCGTTACCGCGCCCGGGAGCGCCGCGCTCCCCGTTTTCCTCTGCATCGCTGCAACGATCTGGACTCGTGCTCAGGCGCAACCAGACCCGGGCAGCGCCCGCGGGCGCCGCTGCTGCCCGTTTGCTGGGGGGGGGGGGCGGTGCACGGGCCGGACCAGCGTGGGGGGGGGGCGGCCGTGGGGAGGGAAGGGGGTGGCGGGGGGGCCACGCGCGTGGGGCGAGTCGCTATGGGAACGGGCTGCCACGCTCACGCGCGCTCGCTCTGTGTGTCTGCGTGTCCGTCTGTCTCCTCGCAGGGCACCCTTCCCGGCGGCGCCGTCACAGCGATGGGCAGGAGCCGGCCCGGGGGCTCCCCGCACGCCGCACGCTGCCCGGCCCGGCCCAGCGCTCGGGGTGCCGCGTCCCGCCGCCGCCCCCCCGCCTGAGCCCCGGCCCCCCACCACCGCCGCCAGCCCCGCTCCCGTCGGCTCCATGGCGCCGGCCGCCCGCGCCGCGGGGGGCTCCTGAAGGGGAGTCCCGGCTCGGCGCGCGGGGGACGGAGCCCGCGGAGACGCCGCCTCGGAGCAGCCGCCGCGTGCGGCATGGGGAGGCCTTTGGCGGCCCCGCGAGCATCGCTGCCGCCCTGGCCCTGCTGAGCCCCTGAGCGCCCCCCCCCCCCCCACGCACAGCCCCCCCCCCACGCAGGGCGGCGAGAGGCAGGGGCCTCCCCCGCGGGCCCGCAGCCAAGATGGTGATGTCCCAGGGCACCTACACTTTCCTCACCTGCTTCGCCGGCTTCTGGCTCATCTGGGGCCTCATCGTGCTGCTGTGCTGCTTCTGCAGCTACCTGCGGCGGCGCATGAAGCGGCAGCAGGAGGAGCGCCTGCGGGAGCAGAGCCTGCGCACGCTGGAGCTGGAGCCCCTGCACTACGAGGGCTACGCCGGCAGCCCCCCCGGCATCGCCATCCCCCACCGGCTCCGCGTCGAGCCCCACCACCCCCACATTCCTCCCCCGCGGCCCTGGAGCTGCCGGCACGGTAAGAAATTGGGGCTCGGTGGCTGGGATACTGGGGGTGGCGGGGCCGCAGGGCGATGCTGGGTGCCCTGCCAGGAGCCAGCCCTCATTTGGCGCTGCCAGCCTGCACAGGAGCTGCTTGCAGCCCCCTCCACCAGCTTGCAGCATCCCCATGAGCACGCTGTGGCATGAAGCATTTGCAGCCCCCCCCCCCGGGTTTGCAGCATCCCTGCGAGCATGCAATAGCATGAAGCATTAGCGTGAAGCATTTGCAGCCCCTTGGCTTGCAGCATCCCCATGAGCAAGCTCTAGGAAAAGCTGTTTGCAGCCTCCCCCCCCCCCAATAACGTGTGCTAGGAAAGGCTGCCTGCAGGCTCAGGAAGCCTGGTGCAGCCTTGTGCCACCTCCCCTTATGCCTGCTGGGGGGCGGGGCGGAGGTGACACCACCAGCAGGAGGACAGACATCCCAGGACGGACACGGACGGACGGACAGACAGACAGACAGCGGGGCCTTAAGGCCATGCTGACGGGCCGTGGCGGGGCGGGGGGGGGGCCCGTTGCCTTGCAGAGTCGGACCTGTCGAAGCCGCCGTGCTACGAGGAGGCGCTGCTGATGGCGGAGCCGCCCCCGCCGTACAGCGAGGTGCTCATGGACACGCGGGGGCTCTACCGCAAGATCAACGCCCCCTTCCTGAGCCACGAGCGGCTGGAGAAGCAGGAGCAGCCCCCCAGCTACAAGCCCCTCTTCCTGGACACGGGCTACGGCTCGGCGCTGCACCTGCCCCGCGCCGCCAGCCCGGGGCCGGCCTGCCCGGACCTCTACCTGCAGGCCGAGTGCTCCCAGCGCATGTTCCCCAGCTGGACGGACTCGGAGCTCAGCAGCAGGGACGCCTACGAGCCGGGGCCCTGGCACCTCCCCGTCTCCATGCCCCTCTTCGGCAGGACTACGGCCGTGTAGGGGGGGGAGCCGCGGCGGGCGGCCCCCCCCCACCCACCCCCCCCCAGCTCCGGGGCCGGGCCCCCACCGGCCGGGGGCGGCGGGCTTCAGCCTCCCGCTTTTCCCGGGAATGCCAAATCCAGCCACCTCTCCCCCCGACACCCACCCCGGCGAGCCGGGACGGGCCCGGCGCCCCGGCCCGCGCCGCCGCCAGCGCGAGAGGGGCTGGTTCCCCACCTGGCCCCCTGCCGCGCGGCTGGGGGGCTCGGAGCTGGGCCCGGACTCTGCTCTGTTTCTTATCTTGTTTGTTACGGTTTGAGAATAAAAGTTTGTGGACGCGGCTGGCCTCCCGCCCGGGCTGGCGTCGCGGCCCCCCCGGGCCTCCCCCGAGCCCTCATGCAGGCGGCAGCCCCCTCGGGAGTCGCTTTATTTATTAAGGTACATGAGCACACCGCCGTTACAGAACTTGTGCTTTCCAAAAAACAGTTACCGGAGGTGGGGAAGGGGCCAAGCGAGGGGCCAAGCGGGGTTTTTTTGGGGTGGGGGGGGCACCAAGGGGATGGGACGGGGGCCAGCGGGCATGCCCTGTGCCCAGGCGAGGGCACGCGCGCCAGGCGGCCCCTGGGCGAAGAAGAGGACGGAGGGAGCCCCGGGGCCGGCCGGCGCGGTCGGGAGGGGGACGGAGGGGGGGATGTCAGCAGAGAGGGGTTTTTGGGGGGGGGGGGGCGGGGGCGCAGCCGGCCACAGCCTTGCCTCGGTAGGGTCACTTTATTGCCATATTCATTTATTGTTATTATTATTATTATTCCTCTTTTGAACTCGTGCAAATTACTGGGTGGCGGGGGGCTCCGGAGGGGGGAGCCAGCGGGCAAGGAGAGAGCAAGGAGCCTGTCCTGTGCCCAGGCGTGGGGCGGCACTGCTCCCCTCCCCCCCCCCCCCCCCGGACGGGGAGCCGGGGCGGCGCGGTGGGTTGGGGGGGCTGCTAACGGGACTGGGAGGGGGAGAGAGCGGGGGGGGGGGGCTGGCGGACTGACACGTCTCCTACCGACAACTTAAAAAAGAGAGAAGGGGGAGCTGTAAAAGGTGCCCCGGGGCAGGGGTGCTGGGGGGCAGCCCCCCCCCCCCCCCCGGCTCCCAGCCAGAGGCCTCAGCCCGCGGGGCTGCAGCGGGCAGGGGGCCGGGGCCGGGCCCCCGGCTGCGGCCGCCCCGCGCCGTGCCGCGCCGCCCCGCGCCGGCGGGTGCTGGCTCCGCGCGCCGGGAGCAGCGGGGGCCCGGCCTTACACGCCGCCCCCGAAGCTCTCCTCCTCCTCCGGCAGCGGGTCTGCGTCCCAGCATGTGATGTCGATCTCTGCAGGAGAGACCGGGGCGGGGGGGGGGGGGGGTCAGGGCAGTGTGGGGCACTCCAGCCTTTGGGGGCGGGGGGAGAGACCCCCCCCCCAAGACCTCCTCACTCACCTGGGGGCTTGTTGTAGAAGATGGGCTGGGGGGCTTTGGCCGACAGCTCCTCGGGCTGGGGCACCTCCTCATCCTGCGACTGGCTGAAGTAGCCCTCGCTGGCCTGCCAGAGGGACGAGGGCACGGCCCTGAGGTTCATCCCCATCCCCTTCCCCTTCTCCATCCCCTTCCCCTTCCCCTTCTCCATCCCCTTCCCCTTCTCCATCCCCTCCCTCTTCTCCATCCCCTTCCCCTTCTCCATCCCCTTCCCCTTCCCCTTCTCCATCCCCTTCCCCTTCTCCATCCCCTCCCTCTTCTCCATCCCCTTCCCCTTCTCCATCCCCTTCCCCTTCCCCTTCTCCATCCCCTCCCTCTTCTCCATCCCCTTCCCCTTCTCCATCCCCTTCCCCGGCCCCATCCCCTTCCCCTTCTCCATCCCCTTGCCCTTCCCTATCCCCATCCCCTTCCCCTTCCCCATCCCCTTCCCTTCCCCCTCCCCTTCTCCATCCCCATCCCCTTCCCTATCCCCATCACCTTCCCTGTCCCCATCCCCACCCCCTTCTCCTTCTCCATCCCCAGCCCCTTCTCCCTCTCCATCCCCATTGCGCCTGTGCACGGCGCGGCGCTGAGCCCGGCACTGCTCACCTGCTCCCCGCGGCCCGGCGTGCTGTCCTTGAGGGCCATCTCCCCGTTGGTCATCAGGGGGGTCTCGGGGCCCGGGTGGCCCAGGGCGGCTTCCTGCAGGGCGTGCTGGTAGCTGAGCGTCATGGGGTGGGGGCCCTCCAGCGCGATCATGCTGCCCGGCTCCTCCTCCTGCTCCTGCTCCTGCTCCGCGTCGCAGAAGGTGGCCGGCGGCTCCGGCAGCTCCTCCAGGCTCAGCAAGCCGCCGTCGTCAGCCAGCGAGACCTCGGGGGCGGCCGGGGGGCCCTGTGGGGTGGGGGCGGCGGGCAGGGGCCAGCCGGCGCCGGGGGCCGCCCCGTCGCTCTGCCACAGGTCGATGAGGCTCTCGGTGGCGGCGGGCGTCCCCGCGGGCTGGGGCTCGGCCGCCGCGGGCGCCGGCTCGGCGGGCTCCAGGCTCACCAGGTCGCCCAGGGTGTCAGCCCCTGCTGTCCACGCCGGCCTGGGGCCGAGGTCGTCCCCGGGGGGCTCCGCAGCCTTGTCCTCGCCCCCCGGGAAGGCCCAGTGCTGCTCGGCAGTGGCTGGCGCTGCCTCCTGGGCGCCAGGGCTGGGGGAGTCTGCGGGGGGACAGCAGGGTCAGCGGGGACGCCCCCTCCCCCGTCAGCGCTGGGGATGCCGGGGACGGGCTGCAGCCGGGGGGCATCCTGTGAGCTGGGGGGTGCTGCGAGGACCAGCCAGGGACAGAGGGCACGGGGTGGGGGGGCCTTGGGGGACAGGTGGGACGTGCGCAGGGCAGGAAAAGCCCTTGGAGATACAGAGGGGACGCTGGTACCTGCTGGGGGGGGGGAGCTGAGACATGTGGGGGTGCAGAGGGACTGGGAGGGGGGATGCAGAGGGGAAAGGGGGGGATGCACCAGCAGATGCATTGGGGTTGCACCAGCAACCAGAAGGGACAGTGGGGAGCCACCAGCGGATGGTGGGGATGCACTGGGGGAGGGGGCTGCACTCGGGGGTGCACTTGCAGGTGCAGCAGGGATGCTGGGGATGCACTGGAGATGGCAGGGACACTCTCCGGGCTGCGGAAGGGATGGCGGAGATGCAATGGGGAAGGCGGTGGGGGTGGCAGAGCTGCACCAGGCGATGCAGGGAGGGCGGCGAGGATGCAGCAGGGACGGCGAGGATGCAGAGGGGACGGCGGGGATGCACTGGAGACGGCGGGGATGCACCAGAGGATGCAGAAAGGATGGTGGGGATGCAACGGGGAATGCGGCGGCGATGTCTGGGGCAGAAACCAAGCAATGCAGGAAGGACGGTGGGGATGCACCAGGGACGGCGGGGATGCACCGGCGAGGATGCACTGGGAGCAACAGGGATGCAACGGGGACGGCGGGGGTGCACTGGTGGGGATGCACTGGGAGCAACGGGGATGCACTGGGGACGGCGGGGATGCACCGGGGACGGCGGGGATGCACTGGCGGGGATGCACTGGGAGCAACGGGGATGCACTGGTGGGGATGCATCGGGGACGGTGGGGATGCATCGGGGACGGTGGGGATGCACCGGGGACAGCGCACATGCACTGTGGGCTGTACAGGGGGGACAGACAGCAGGGACCTGCCGGGGCACAGGCACGGGCACGGTGGGCACAGGCAGGGCCAGCCCCGCGCCCACCTTCGGGCGCTGCCGGCGTCTCTTCGCCCAGGGCACGGGCACCCTGCTCGCCCCGCGGCGTGGAGGCCGGGCTGGACTCGCAGGGGCTGCAGCCCACCGCCGAGGCCTTGCGGTAGGCGTCCGACTGGCTGCCTGCGGACAGGAGACACGGCGTCGGGGGGGGGGACGGCAGCGGGGACGGCAGCGGCACGGGGGGACGGTGGCGCGGGGGGACGGCGGCGGGGGGGCGGCGGCGGAGGGGGGGACGGCAGTGGGGACCCGGTGGCGGTGGTGGCGGGGGGGGCGGTGTTGGGGTGGGGGACGGCGGCGGAGGGGGGGGATGGCGGCGGGGACCCGGTGGGGGGGGGCTGCGGGGGGGGGATGCCGGCGGGGACCCAGACCCCTCGCGCCGACCGCGCTCCCAGCCTGGCCCACGAGCAGACGGACGTGTGCTGCCACGGCACTGCCCCGCTCCCACAGCAGCGACGGGGCAGGGGTGGCCCCTGGCAGCCCCACAGCCAGAGCCCCCCATGCCGGGGGGACGGGCAGCCCCGTGCCCGGGTCCCTGCCCTCGCACCGCCCTCCCTGCACGTCACCCTGGCACCACTGCTCCCCTCCGCAGGCACCGCTCTGCGCCCTGCCGGGGGGCACAGCCCCACATGGCCTGGGCATGGCCCCCTGTCCCTCCTCTGCCCCGTGGGCACAGCCCCACATGGCCTGGGCATGGCCCGAATGTCCACCTCTGCCCCACAAGCCCAGCCCCAGGCAGTCCCAGGCACAACCTGCCCGAGCCCCGCCTGCCCCATGGGCACAGCCTGCCCCATCTCCGTCCACACCAGGGGCACAGTCTGCCCCTTGCGCCTCCTATGCCATGGGCACAGCCTGCCCCATGTCTGCCTGCCTCATGGGCACAGCCTGCCCCATCTCCATCTGCCCCACAGGCACAGTCCGCCCCATCTCTGTCCTCCCCAGGGTAACAGCCTGTCCCATCCCCATCTGCCCCATGGGCACAGCCTGCCCTGTGCCCATCCTATGCTATGGTACAGCCTGCCCCATTTCCCTCTGCCCCATGGGCACAGCCTGCCCTATCTCCTTCTGCCCCACTGACACAGCCTGCCCCATCTCTGCCCACGCCAGGGTAACAGCCTGCCCCACCCCCATCTGCCCCACGGGCACAGCCTGCCCCGTGCCACCTCTGCCACAGCCTGCCCCGCTTCTGTCTGCCCCCTGGGCAGAGCCTGCTCCCTGCTCGCCTGCCCCACGGGCACAGCCTGCCCCGTGCCCCTGCCCATGGATTGCAGGGTGCCCCGGGGCGCGGGCGCAGCCCCCCACCCGCCCCCCGCCGTGCTGCCGCAGTGGGGCAGGGGCAGGGGCGGCTCGGCCATGGGCGTCCCTGCGCGCCCGCTGCGGCGGGACCGGCCAGCACCCGCGTCGCGGCCCGGGGCCCTGCGCACCCACGGTCCCCCAGCTACCTACATGGAAAGAAAGAGGAGAGATTTGGGGTGCGGTGGCAGGAGATATAGGGGAAGGGGGTCCGCGGGGGGGAGGAGGAGGAGGAAGAGGAAGAAGGTGGCCCACTGTCAGCTGTCTTTATGAAAGGACAGTGCAGACGACCTGCCGAGAGAAAGACAGACAGACGGACAGACGGAGAGAGAGAGAGAGAGAGAGAGAGAGAGCAAAGAGATGGATCAGTCCCTGCTCAGTTTGGCCCTGGCGAGGCCTGGGATGCAGAGGGTGGGGAGAGGACGGAGGGACAGACGGAGGGGCAGACAGAGGGGCAGACAGAGGGGCGGACGGAGGGGCGGACGGAGGGGAGGACGGCAGCACCAGCAGCAGGATGGGGCGGACGGAGCGGCGGACGGAGGGGAGGACGGAGGGGAGGACGGAGGGGCGGAAGACAGCGCTGGGGCGGACAGAGGGGCGGATGGAGCGGCGGACAGAGGGGCGGACGGCAGCGCCGGCAGCGGGACAGGGAGGAGGCCGGGACACGGCCACGGCGCAGCCTCGCGATGTGAACCCACAGCACAGCCCCACGGCACAGTTCCCAGCACGGCCCCACAGCTCGAGCATCTGCACAGCCCCACGGCACAGCACCCTGCACAGCCCCACAGCATGAGCCTCTGCACAGCCCCACGGCACAGCGCCCTGCACAGCCCCACGGCTCGAGCCTCTGCACAGCCCCACGGCACAGCGCCCTGCCTGGCCCCATGGCACAGCACCCAGCACAGCCCCATGGCACAGAGCCCTGCAGAGCCCCATGGCACAAGCCTCTGCACAGCCCCATGGCACAGCACCCACCATGGCCCCACACCAGGAGCCTCTGCACAGCCCCACGGCACAGCACCCACCATGGCCCCACACCAGGAGCCTCTGCACAGCCCCACGGCACAGCACCCACCATGGCCCCACACCAGGAGCCTCTGCACAGCCCCACGGCACAGCACCCACCATGGCCCCACACCAGGAGCCTCTGCACAGCCCCACAGCACAGCACCCAGAGCATGGCCCCACAGCAGGAGCCTCTGCACAGCCCCACGGCACAGCACCCAGAGCATGGCCCCACACCAGGAGCCTCGGCACAGCCCCACAGCACAGCACCCAGCATGGCCCCACAGCACAGCACCCAGCACAGCACAGCCCCACAACCAGAGGCTCCCACCAGACAAACAGCCTGTGTCCAAGAGCTACAAGTGGGGACTTAGGGCTGGACCCCACAGTGTGGGGCAGACCAGCCTCCCTGTGGGGCACCCTCCCAACGATCCCCTCCCCAAAGCCTGCCCTCCACAGGGACAGCCCCACTTCTACAGCCAGAGACCTACTGGCATCGCCCAGGCCCCACAAAGGGCCCCCCCTGCCCCACACATGCATGCACTCCAGCGGTGCATGGCGGGTGCATCATGGGGCATGGGGGGGTGCCCCACATCTGCCCCACGCTCACCCAGCCAGGGACATGGCTGGTGCCCCATGCCTGCCCTGCGCCAGAGCTCCTGCACCAGCCCCGCGTGCACTCAGCCAAGGGCACGCCGGCTGCCCCACTGCTGCACCCCCGCCCCGGCAGCTCTGCCCCCCAGGTGCCATTTTGACCCTTTTTGACTCAGCTGCCCCAGTGGGATGTTTCCTCCCCAAACCCTCGCTCCGGCCCCGGCCTGCTCCCCGCGGCTCGCAGCCGGACAAGGACCCCCACCAGAAGGCAGGGTTCAGCCCCTCACCCCGGGGGGCTGCGCGGGGGTGACGCCCCCGTCCCCAGCGGGGCCAGCGCGCGGGAGAGGCCGCGGCGGGGCAGAGCCGGCCTCGACGGCCGCGGCGAGGGGGCACCCCGCCAGCGGGTGCCTTTCTGCGGTCGCCCAGAACCGCTGCCCGAGGCGGCGGCGGCGGCGGGGGCAGACGTCCCGCCCGGCGCCCTCGCAGCCCCGGTGCCCACGGGCGCAGCGAGCCCGGCGGCGCCGCCCGCCCCCGCGGCCCCTCACCTGTCCTGTGGCTGCCCGGCGAGACGGCCTCGCCGCTGCCCGATGCCACCCTCTCCTGCTGCTTGAAGAAGTCCCGGGGGTTGTCGGGCCGCTGGGCGATGATGGCAGCGGCCTCCTGCGGGGACGCAGGCGGGTTGAGCCCCCCGGGGCCGGGCGGCCGGTGCCAGGTGCCCGGCCGTGGAGCGGAGGGCGCCCCGGGCACAGCCGCCGCGCTCACCTCCACCTCCGACTCCGATTTCCTGAGCTGCTGCCTGTCGTCCTCCTCTTGCTGCTCCCCCTGCGGAGAGACGCGGCCCCCGGTGACGCCGCCGGTGCCGCCGCCGGCGGGCTGCGGCTCCGGCCCCGCTCGCCCCGCGGCACTTACGAAGATGGACTGCTCCTTCAGGCGCTGCCTGGCCTCCTCCGCCTCCATGCTCTGCTGCTTCCGCCTGCGCCGGGGGCACGGGGAGAGGGGCTGAGCCCCGGTGCTCTCGGCACCCGCGGCCCCCGGCGCGCGCGGCGCGTGCCACCTGCCCGTCCTCGCGCGCCCCGAACGCGCCCGTGCAAACGCGCGGCCTCGCACACGAAAATCCGCGTGCGCGCGGCCGTGCACGCCGCCGGCGCACGCGTGTGCACGCCCGTGCACGCCGCCGGCGCTCCCCGCCGCGCCGTGCCTGTGCTCCTCGATCTGCTCCTCGCGCTCCCGGTAGCGCCTCTCCCGCTCCTCCTGCTCCAGCCGCTCCTGCTCCATGCGCTCCTGCTCGAACCGCAGCCGTGCGTCCAGCGCCTTTTTCCGCTCCTCCTCCTTGCGCAGTTCCTCCTCTTTCTGCGGGGAAGGGCCGGAGCAGCCCGTCAGCCCGCGCTCGGCTCGCCCCAGCCCCGGGGGCGCCGGGCCACTCCGGGGGCGCCCCTACCTTGGCCTGTTCCCAGAACTGCTCCCGGTTGATCCGCTTCATCTCCACGGTGGCATCGGTTTTCTGGTAGGTGGTGCCCTGGGACGGAGCAGAGTCAGGGGGGGACGGAGGGGGCGTCCCGCGGGACGGGGATGCGCTCGGTGCGGGGATGCGGGGGCCGTACCACGGGCTCGGCGTTCTCGTCCTCCCGCAGGCGCAGGCGGTGCAGCACGGGGCTGGAGACGCGGGCCAGCCCGTTGGAGAGCCGCTGCCCGATGGCCCCCGGGTCGATGTCCTCCACGCTGCTGGCGTTGACGATCACATCCACGCCCTGCCGGGGGAGGACAGGGTGGGGGGACACCAGCAGTCAGAGACCCCCCACCAGGGCGAAACGCTCGGGGGCCACCCCCGCGCCGGCCCCCCTGCCCGGCCCCACCTGGAAAAACTCGGCGATCTTGGCCACGTGGCTGGCGCAGGCGCACTTGCGGGCGTCGGGCACGTCCTCGCCCACCTGCGACGGAGGGGGTGAGCCGTCACCGCGGGGGCCCGGGGCAGCCCCCCGCCGGCACCCCGGGCCGGCTGCGAGGGCGCCCAGGCGCACGCGTGCGTCCCCCCACGCTATGCCCAACCCCACCGCCGCCACGCACCCAGTTGACGAGGACGTATTTGGGGAGCACGGCCTGGGGGTCCTTGACGCTGCAGAAGCCGTACATCACCTTCTGGATCTCAAAGTGGCCCGAGAGCTCCAGCAAGCCGCCGCCTGGCGCAGCAGGGAGGGCGGTCAGCCCGCGGGGTGGTCCCCCCCCCGGCGGCAGCGGTGGCATGGAGCCGAGCCACCCCGGGGGCCACGGGCGCACGCCGGGGACGGGGGACACCTTACCTCCCGACGCCGCCAGCTTCAAGTCATCGGAGTCATCCTCGTACGTGTAGAGGGCCCTGGGGAGACAGGCCGGGTGAGCGGCCGCCCGGCCAGCGGAGCTGCCGGCACCGGGCACGCGGGGCGCTGGAGAGGCGCTGCTGGGTCCTGCCCGCGCCTGGGGGTCCCATGGGGCAGGGACGCCGGGACGGGCCGTGAGGAGGAGGAGGAGGAGGAGGAGGAGGATTTGGGTGAGGGAGCAGCCAATTGCCGCAGAGGCCGCCACGGTGCCGGTGCCGGGGCGCTTCGCTGCCGGCCGGGCGCCCCGGCAGGGCGGCTCACGTGCCCGGCTGTGTGAGCCGCCGGCCCGCCGGGCACCGGGCAGGGGGAGGATGCTGGAGCACCAGCAGCAGCAAATCAATGTGCCGCCAGGGTGTGATGGAGCCGTCATGGAGACCGTTCCTTGGATACCATCCCCTCGCCTGCCGCCGCGGGAAACTCCTGCTCGGCTCCCGCGGGAGCCCCCCGTGGCGGTGGGGCCGCCCCCCCCCGGGGGGGAGAGGGGAGGAAGGAGGCCGGAGGGGTCCGGGCTTCGTGGGCGAGGGGATGGGAATTGCAGCTTCTCCAGGCAACCGGCATCCTCGGTCGCCACAGCAACCCCAGGCCCCCCCCCCCCCCCGCCCAGCTGGGACCAGCGCCTGCTGCCGAGGTGATTAGCGGAGGGAAGCGGGGGAGGCGGCAGCGGGGACCTGCCGGGGCCTGGCACGCTCCCAAGCCGGGGCGCTGCCATCACGCGCTGCTCCCGGAAAGCTGGGGCCACCCGTGCGGGACCCCCTCCCCGCCACCCACCCCGTGCGCCGCCCTGGATCGCATTCGGCTGGCAGCGCCCGCTGCAACGGCGGTGGCAACGTCCCCCGCGGCAGCTGGGAGCGGGGCGGCCCCGATTCGGGACCAGCTCTGCCCATGGGGACCCACTCGACTCCAGCCTGGGCCTCGGCCGGATCCTGGGAGCCGGGACACGATGGGGATGAAGCATCAGGGCTAAATATGGAAAATCGGCACTGGTAAACGGGGGGAAACGCACCTGCCCTCGCCGCACGGCCCCCAGAGCGCCCCGCGCCCGGGCCCAGCCCTGCTCTCGCAGCCAGTTGCAGATAATTGCACCAACAGGATTGACTTTAATCTCCACATCCGAATCCAGCTAATCGGCAGCCTGAGCCGGCGCCGTCTCCCCGTGCCCGAGCCGGCGCGAAGCGCGGTACGTGCCGCAGCCGTGGCCCCCGACGCGGGGCAGCCGTGCCTTGGGGGAGCCCAGGGCGGCAGGCGTGAGCCAGGGGCTCGCAGACGGCAGCACGACCGGCTGGCGAAGGGGAGGAAAGGGCAGGCGGCGCCGGGAGCAGCAGCATCCTGGGAAGCCGGAGCAGACCCTGTCCACGGCCCCGAGGGCACCCGGAGGCCCTGGGCACCAGCCCTGCCGGGCCGCAGCGGGCGCAGGCTGCAGCGTGCATCGAGGATCCCTTCCCACATGCTTTATCCATCCCGCCAGCCCGCGCCTCCACCCCGGCTCCAGGGCAATGGGCGAGAGCAGGGCGGGCGCCCCGTGTAGCCCGGGGAGCGCAGACGGTTCGGGATGATCCCCCATCGCACAGCCAGCGGGAGACAGATGGGGACGGGACGGGAGCCCCGCCGCCCCTGCGTGCACCCCGCCGCATGGCCGGAGGGTGCGGGGAGCAGCAGGGGGCCGACCCAGCCTGCGGGTGCCCACGCGCCTCCCGGGGCGCCTGCAGCCCGCCTGCCCCCGCGCCGGGGGGGAAGCGGCAGCCCCCAGCCCGCCTGCCCCAGCCTGGGCACATGTGTTTCCAATGTGGCTCCGAGCTCCAGGGAGTCGGCGTGCTCCGAAAGCAGCACCAAATTCCTTTCCTATCGAGTAATGAGCCCCAGCAGCCTCCGCGAGGCCGGGCAGGGGGAGGGGACGCTTGGACCCTCCAGGACTCGGCTCCGGGCGGTGAGTGGGGGGGGAATCCCAGACTAAACATCCTCTCTCCCCTGCGCGGCCAGCCGAGGGGATCCCGGCCCGGCGAGAGCACGGCTTCCCCCAGCGCCAGCCCCTCTGCTGCAGAGAATCCCCGCCCCCACCCCCAGCCCAGGGACCATCCCCATCGCCCCCGGCTGTCCCTGTCGCCCCCGGCCAAGGCGCAGCCCCCCCCTCACTGCTCCGCATCCTCACCCCCCCCCCGAGCAGCACGGAGGCCCTGGGCCTTGCAGCAGGGATGCTGCTGCCTCCAGCCCCCGGCAGCCGGGTGCCCATTGCAGCCTGCACCACGGGGCCCGCAGGGCCAGGGGGGCTGGGGAGGATGGGGCAAGCCCAGCCCGAAGGAGGGAGGCCAGCTGCTGCTCGTGCCCCGGCCGGGGTCCCGCGTTGGAGGGGGGGGAGGGAGCCCGGCCCTGGCACGCTCCTTCCCGGGAGCCGTTTCTGCTGCTCTCAGCAGCTTTGGCAGGGAGGGATCCTTTGCAGCGGATGCCGGGAACTGAGACGTACCCAGGGCTGACAGCTGCCTCCTGGCCCGCAACGCGCACGGCACTCACTCAGGGCGCCCTCGGGCCACCGGCGGGGCCAAAGGGCTCCCCAGGGCGCTGGGGCCGGCGGGCAGCGCTGCCCTGCCCTGCCCCGCACGCTGCTGCTGCCGCCCCCGCAGTCCAGGGGGCACCCGGGCCACCCTGGCGAGCAGGGCCCCCAGCGGGCACCCGATGAGGAGAGCGAGCACACAGCACGCACCCCCGGTGGGGAGCAGCGTGCACCCCGGCGGGCAGCGGGTGCAGGGCACGCTCCCCAGGCAGAGCACGGCACGTGCCATGGCCCCCGGCCCGCAGCGCCCGGCGCAGCCCCGCACCCCTCGCCCGGCCCAGATTGCCGCACCTCCAGGGGCATCTGCAGCATCCCCCACCCCGGGGCAGAGGGGAGCAAGCGGAGGGCCCTGGGGACCAGAGGGACACAGCCATGGCCACCTGGGTGGGGCCGGGAGACGCATCCAGCGCTGCCTGCGGACCTGGAGACAACGGGGCCGGAGCTGTGGTGGGGAGATGCTCCCTGTGGGATCCCGTGCTGGGCCACAGCAGGAGCCAGGGCAGAGGGGCCTGGCAGTGGCCGGGACCCCGAAACACCCGCAGCACGGGGGCACCCATCCACACCCACCACCGCGACTCCAGGCAGGCACCCACGGGTGGGAGGGCACGGGTGCCCTGCCCAGGGGAGCCGCCAGCGTGCAGCGGCGGTGCTGCGGGGGGGGGGGGGGGGGGGGCTGGTCCCTGCTGTGCCCTGCCCAGCACGGCCCCTCCTGGCACTGGGGCACCCGAGCCCCCCAGCCGCGCCGCGGAGCTGCGGGGGACGAAGCGGGACCCCGAGCCCCGGCCTGCCTCTGCCAGCAGGCCTTGCTCCCGCCGGGGCGGCGGCGGCAGGGCCGGGGGCACCCTCCTGTCCCGGCCGGGCGCCCCTCACCGCGGCTGCGGCCCCACACAATGGCGAGGGAGCGCGGCCCCCCGCCGCCTCCCGGGGCCGGGCCCAGCCCCGCGGGCGCGGCGGCTCCCGGTGCCCTCCCCGCCGCGCACTGGCCTCCTGCTCCTCGCGGTGCCCGCTGCGTGTTGGTGGGGGGAAAGGGGGGCTCCAGCCGGGGCCGCCCCCCGGGGGCTCCTCCCGGGGGTGCCCGCCGTGCCGTGCCGTGCCGTGCCGTGCCGCCCCCACCCCCCGGGGCTGCCGGGCGCGGCGGGCCCGGCGCTCGCACGTGCCGGCACGGAGCAGACAAAGCGGGGCCGCGCCCCGGCGGCGGGCAGGTGCGGCCCGGGGCGGCGGGCCGGGGGCGGCGGGCCGGGCACACCCCCCGCGCGCCGCCCCGCCCGCCTTTGTGTGCCGGGCGGCCCCGGGGCGGCGGCAGGTGCGGGCGGCGGCGGCGGCGGGGCCCGCGCGCCCGGGGCGGCGGCGGCGGCGGCGCGCCCGGGGCCCCGGCGCACAAAGGGCCCCGGCGGCGGGGACAAAGGGGCGGCGGCGGCGGCGGGCGCGCGCTCACCAGTCGGTGGGGCTGTCCTCGCCGATCACGTCCTGGTAGGAGGCGAGCAGCTCCAGGCGGTGCGCCGCGAAGCCGACGCCAGCCATGGCGGGGCCGGGATGCTGCCGGGGGACCGGAGGGACCGGCCGCCTGCCCGCCTCCGAGACACTGCCGCAGCGGCCGGGCGGAGGGGCGAGCGGCGGGGAGGCTCCGCCCGCCGCCGCGCCCGGTCCTAGCGCCGCGATCGGCGCCCCCCCCCCCCCCCCCGCCCCTCCGCCCGCCCCGGCCCGGCCCGGCCCCGGCCCCCGCCCTGGGCCCGGCCCGGCCCCGCCGCCCCCCCGGGCTGCCCCGGTTCCCTGCAGCCCCGGGACGCGGCAGCCCCGGGACGCGGCAGCCCGGGCTGTCCTCCCCGCTGGGGCCCCGGGGCCGCTGGGCGCCAGGCTGCTCTCCGGCTCGGGGAGCCCGCGCCTGGGCTCGCCCCCGTGCACCCGGCTGTGCCCTTGCTGCCGCTTTGCTGCCAGGCTGCTTGCTCCATCCCTGCTGGTCCCAGCTGCTGCCTGCCACATCCCGAGCAGCTCTGGTCCCCTCCGGACCGTGCCAGTGGGACTGCACGCAACTGCTCCCTCTCCATGAGCTTTTGCCTCTGTGCACCCACTGAGCCGCTCTCGGGCTAACCCCACTCACGAGTCCCCCGCAGGGTCCCAGCCTGGGGCAGGCCGGGTGCTCCAGGCCCTGCAGGGCCCTTGGCACCAGCTCCGTTTGCTCCCAGCAGGACCTGCAGGCCCCCAGGAGGGGCCCCATGGGGCTGGGGCAGACATGAGGCTTCCTCTGGAGCAAACCTCCGCTCCCTGGGGACGGGGGCTCGGGCCTGAGCCCTGCCTGGGCTCCAGGGGTCTCCTGCAGCCGCGCTCCTGCAGGAGCCTGCCTGGGGCTCCTCGGGAGCATGAGTGTAGGCGTCCCTGGAGCAGCATCTGCCTGCCAGGGAAGCTGGAGAAACCCTGCTCTGTCCTGCATCCCTGACCCCAGCAATGCCCCCCCCCCCCCAGACGTGAAATGGGGCAGCAGCTGGGCTGAAGGGATCTTTAGACCGCAGCTGTGTTGGGCCTGATCCCTGCAGGTCGGGCCTGATGCCGGCACGGCCCTTCCAAACCAGGCCCTCGCGAGCAGCCTGGGGAAGAGCCCCCGAGCTCAGCCGGCTGCCGGCCGGGCACCGCAGGCCCTGCCTGAGCTGGCGGCTCCGCGCCCGCACCCGCCTCGCCCCGCGCTTCCGAGCCGGCCAGCGCCACCCGCAGAGGCTGCGAGCGTTTGGTCTGGGAGCAGCTGTCGAACAGCTGCCAGCAGCCAGCGAGGGGCCGGTGGCCGGGGCTCGGGCAGGCGCCTCGCAAGCGGCCCAGCTGGCCCTGGGGGCGGAGGTGGCGGGAGCCTGCGGGGGCCGGCGGCGCCCTGCGCCCCCATGGCTTTGTTCTCGGAGTGGCATGGCCGTGGCCCCTCCCTGGCTCCACCTCCGCAGCCCACCTGAGACCCCCGCTCGGCGTGCAGAGCTGCTCTCTGCACAGCACAGAGCAACACCTTGGCTCCTCGGGGCTGTCAGCCAGCACAGGCCATCAGTAGGGACCAGAGGCAACAGGAGGGTCCCAGAAAGTGCGGGGGCAGAGAAAACACACGGGCAGAGGCGCCGGTGGGTTCAGGCCTTGCACGGCACCCAGCACCCAGGGGAGCTGCTCTGCAGCCACGTAGCCATCACCTGCCTCAGGGGGAGGCAGGCTGGCTCCGGCTCTGCGGCTAGCTTGCCCGGCTCTGCCCTGGCCCCGCTCCAAGGCTGGGCACCCTGCGGCTGAGCTGGCACAACCTGTTCCCAGGACACGCTACCCTGGCAGCCTGGGCTCTGCCGCGCATGGCTGCCTCCCCTCCTGCCCCATGCCTGCCCTCAGCCCCGTGTTTCCGTCCCCGCCGTCCCCTCGGGCTGAGCCCCCGCCAAGCGCCAGCCCCGTGGCTGCCTGCGCGGGCTGGCTGCAGCCGCCCCACCTTCCCCTGCCCGCTGCTCCTGATCTCGGGGCCGTGCCCAGGCGCTCCTGCCCTGCCCTTCACCTTCAGGCACCGCGCTTCTGGACCTGCCAAGCGAGCGCTGGCTTTCTGTCCCTTTTTGCAGCCTGGCTTATTGCTCCTCACCCTCCTCACCCCTCTCCTGCCCTGGGGGAGCCGTAGCCTGCACGCAGCATCCCGCTGAGCCCGTGCTGGCGATTCCCACGCTGCCTGGTCCCAGGTTGGTTTTCTGTCCTCCCTTTGCGCAGCCAAAATCCTGGCTGACGGCTTTAAAGCAGATTGCACACGGAGGGCCCCGCGGGCAGCACCAGCCAGGCACTTTTAGCCGATGCACTGCTTTTACCTTCCCGGCACCGCTCCGCCTGCACGTGGCTCGACGCAGCTGAGCGGGGTTCACCCGCTGTCTGCCTGGGCAGCGCCGCCAGGGCTGCTCGGCCTTTGCCGCTCTCCAGTGAGCTTTGCCAGGCTGTGGCTGTTGCTGTGCCAGCTCAAACCTGCCTCAGTTATTCCTGCTCTTCCCCTTCAGTCTCTGACGGGCTTTCCCGTTTCTCCAGGCGGCAACATGGAGACGGAGCATTGCGCCTCGCCACGGCCTCTGGCCAGCTCTCAGCCGGGCTGGGGAGCTGCTGGCTTCCCGCAGCCCGACCCTGCCCCGGCAGAACCTTCCAGCAGATTAGCAAGATGCAATTTTCCTTACAATTGCTCATCCCATGAAGAGCTGCAGATATTAATGACCGTTACAGCTGCCAGATAGGAGCGGCAAGAGCAGCTCATCCGCACGCTCACTGCCCCTGGAGCCTGCTCCAAGTGGAGGTGCCAGACCTGCCTCTCACCCATCCTTCAGGACAACAGCTGTATTTACTGAGGGAACGCTTGGCCGCTTTGCACCAAAGCATGTCCAGAACCAACGCGTTTGTCCCACTTGGGCCCAGTGACTTATTGCCGCCAGCACAGGCCTTGGTACTAGGGCACAGCGGCAGCAGGACGGGCAGGATGACGCCAGGTAAGTGTGTAAGCCCCTGTGGGGCCAGAGCTGAGCTCAGCTTCAGCTTTGACGCCCCCCTTTTCCCCCTCAGCTTAGGCCTACTGCAGCTTTGCCCCCGTTAGCATCCCTGCTCCGAGGAGCGGTCGCTGCGTGCTAAAAACGGGGAGGGATGGGATGGCCTAGGGGACACGGGGTCTGTCCAGCACAATCCTGGCTGACATAGGCAGAGGGGAAATCAGACTTTCCCAAGAAAGCTTCAGGGAGCTGAGTCAGGCCCAGGGGCCCGGCTCCAGCTGGGAGAGGGGCGAGGGCTGCGTGTGACCTTCCCAGCTGCGCTGCACCTCCCTCGGCAAAGCCACAGGCCCCAAGACAGCCAGCGTTTGCAGAGAAGTGTTTATTAAAGGCACTAAAAGCACCGTGGCTACATCAGACACAGCCTGACCGGAGAGTGTGGGTTTGGGAGAGGCATTTACAGTTCAGGGACAGTGGTGGCACACGCTCTTTGGTAGGAAGCCGTTTCCGAGCCTCGGAGGAGCCTGTGAGCTGGACATCAGCGCAAACGCTCCCAGCCCGCGGCCGAGGCGGGCTTGGCAGGCAGCCCGGTGCCCCGGGCCACGGCAAGGCAGGGGAGGCAGCCGCAGGCCAGCCCCGCTGCAGCCGGCTCCCCCGCCCAGCCTCGGTGGGGCGGGCGGGCAGGAGGCAGCTTGGTGCGGGGACACCACAGCGGCAGGCGCGAGGCACAGACCCCACCACCACCGCGCTGCCGCCAGGGCTGGCTGGGGTAGGAAGCCACCGCAGCGGTTTGCAACGTGGCCACGGTTCGGCTGTGGGTTTGCTGCAGGCAGGGCCCCCGCAGGGAGAGCGCTGGTTCTCCAGCCCCACAGACCAAAGCAGGTAAGGTGGGAACAGCTTGGCACCGCTGCTGGGGGGCTGGTCCTCACCCGCTCAGGGAGGCGCGGGGAGCAGCCCTGCCCCAGCGCTCAGCTGCCGAGGCAGCAGGGCCCCATCCAAGTGAGGGAGCAGCCCTGCGGCAGCCTGCCCCAACTCCAGCCTCAGCACGGCCGCGGCAACCACGCTGAGCGGCTCGGGGGCAGGAAACCCAAGCAGCGTTCCCTTCCCCTGGCTCCTAGGGCCAGCCAGAGGGTGCAGAACAAGCAGCTCAGCCAGAAGAGGCTCAGGGCCCCACGCTGCCTAAGGGCTGGAGCAGGACCAGGAGCCGCCAGGGAAGAGGCAGGAGCAAGGGGAAGGGGCGAGTTCCCAGCCTGGCTCCCTGGGGGCAGGGGAGGGGGGAAGAGGAGCATGCAGGGCCAGGGGCATGTGTGGGCACAGCCGGAGTCTCGCCCCTCACACGTGGGAGAAAGCATGGCTCTTGCACAGCGGCTTGTCCTTCTTGGAGTAGAATGTCTTCCCTTCCAGGTTGGTCTGGCAGATCTGGGGAGGAGAGAGCGCACGCAGTCAGGGGGGCTGAGCCAGCACCCGGTCTCCCCTCCTGCGGCTCAGCCCCTGCTGCCCTGACCATGGCTCAGCACCAGCATCATACAGACACCAAGGAGTAGCAGGCCCAGAGCTGCTGCATGGGGTTTGGAGCCACCGGCACAGATCAAAGTGGGGAAACCTCACTGCAGCAGAGACCCCGGGCTGCTGGCAGCCCCCACGGGCTGCACAAGTGCAGAAGGGAGCCAAGGCCCCTCGCTAGCCTCCTGCCAGCACCGAGGGAGGGTGGCAGGCAGGTATGTGGCTCACCGCACAGACGAAGCAAGTGTCGTGCCAGCTGAACCCCAATGCCTCCAGGAACCGGTCCCCAGCATCGATCTTGAAGTCGCAGCCACGACACTTGGTGCCAAACATCTTCTCGTAGTCTACAAGGGGAGGCAGAGCCCAAGTTAGTGGTCCCCAGCACTACAACCCCTCGTCCCAGGGGAGCAGGGCTGCAGCACAGCCTGGCTCCCACAGGCACAGTCTGGGGAAATCTCGCTCCCAGCCCAAGCGAGGACGAGCCCCAACGTGCCGGCCCCACGGCGTGATGCAGCCAGCGCAGGGGGAGAGGCTGCTGCACCGTGCAGGGTGTCCCCAGCTGCCCCAGCCGCCCCCAGGGCACGGGAAGGAGGCGAGCCTGGTCTCCCGGCGTGCAGCTCGCCTTTGATGTACATCCTCCATCCTCACCATGGCAACGCGGCAGCAGCGGCACCAGCCGGCAGCGGGAGGACTGGGACCGGGCCGGAGGGCTGGCAGCTGCGGGAGGGCCCCTGCCCTCCCCGGGGACAGTCCTGCCGTGCAGGGCCGCTCACCCCCCACCCAGTGATGCCCAGCAGCTGCAGGGGCAGTGCACACAGGGCCCCAGCCCCTACCTCTCTCGCAGTAGGGCTGTCCCTCCTCCATGTAGAAGGCACGGTTGCGGATGGGCGTCTTGCAGGCTGCGCAGGTGAAGCACTGCACGTGCCAGGTCATCTTCAGTGCATGCATGACCTCCTGGAAGGGAGCTGCTCTCAGCTGGGGCTGGACCCCCTGTGCCACACAGGACCCCCATGCAGGGGAGAAAGGAGCAGGGGAGCCCCAGGACAGAGCCAGGGACGTGGAGACAACCAGGATGCCAAAATAGCACAGGGCAGACAAGGGCTAAGCCACACTCACCCCAGTGATCTTCTTCTTGCACTTGGCACAGCTCGGCGCATAGCGCGTGTCATAGCACTTGGGGCAGAAGATGGAGCCCTTTTCCTCAAAGAAGCCGCCCTCATCCAGCACCTTCCTGCACTGGCAGCAGGTGAACTCCTCTGGGTGGTAATAGTGTCCCAGGGCCACCAGGTAGCGTCCCCTGCAGCAGAACAGAGCCACGTCAGCCACGCTACGGCCTGGCACCCCCGTGGGATGGTGCGGCCAGGGCCACCGGCCAGGAGAGGCCGTGTCTCACCTGATGACCTTGTTGCACTTGTAGCAGAGCGGCGTGCGGCCGAGGCCCTCGGGCGCCTGCTGGGCCGCCTGCACGATGGAGCTGCGGTTCTGCATGGGGGTCGGTGTGGCCGGCTGGCTGTGCTTGCTCAGCACCGTGCTCGTCTTGTCTGGGGCATAACGCTCAGCAAAGGACGGGTCCACAGCCCAGGGTGGGCGGCTGGCAGGGCCAGAGGTGACCGTGGGGGTCCTGGGGGCTGTGCACACACAGAGATCTCCAGGATGCTGCTTTCAATCCCTCCACAGCCGCCTCCCAGCACCCTCAGCCCATAACGGGGCAAGAATCATCCCCCAGCACCAGCTCTTCCCTCGTCTCCCTCCAGACCCAAAAGACCAGGAGGAAATTTTCTGCTTACCCAGTCCCGGCTCCGTCTTCATCGCTGCTCCTGGGGACAGGTCCGGCACAGAGACCTGGCTACAGAACACCCAGTTAATCCAGCCTGCCGTGCCGGCTCCCGCAGCCTGGGCTGGCTGCCCAGGGGGCTGTGCGGACCAGCAGGGCCCCCTCCCCACCACGAGCCCCCGCACCAGCCCGCTAGCTGGTTTGGTGGGGGGGAACTGAGCCAAATACCACCATCCCCGCAGAGATGCGGCACCGCCAGGGTCTCTGGCACCCAGCTCAGCGCTCCGCAGTGCTCCAGGCTGACCAGGGGATGACACAGGCGGCTGCTGCCACCCGCTCAGACATGACGGCCCCAAACACCCCTCCCAGCCTCGCTGCGACTTAGAGGAGCTTCGATCAGGGCTGGCACGGGGAGCCCTGGGGCCCAGTGTCAGCACAGCCAGGGAAAGTCAGGGCCCTGCACCCCGGCCAGGCAGGAGCAGCTGGTCCGGGGGGGGGGGCAGGCTGTGCCCCCACGGCACGCTGCCAGCGCTGGGCTCGCGAGCAGCCAGCAGCAGCAGCAAGGAGCGCTGGCGGGCAAGCAGCGCCCGGAGGGGGCCCGGCCCCGGCCGAGCCGCGGGCAGCAGCGCTCACCCGAGAGAAGGGAGAGCCAGGAGGCAGCCCGGGGGCTCCGTGCCCCGCCAGGGCAGAGACGAAAAGGAGCCGGCTACCAGAACAGGAGCCTTTATTTGCCGCAGAGCAAACCTGGCAGACCCAGAGCCCCAGCACCACGGCGGGGCCGAGGCAGCGGGCAGCGCGGAGGCGCCGCAAACAGGGGCTTTGCCCATTCCCTGCCCCGGCCGCGCGAGGCAGGGCGCAGCCGCCCCCCACCCCTGCTCCCCTCCCCGCGTCCCCCGGGGACGCCAGCAACGCTCGCTCTGGCTCTGCCCGGCTTCCCAGCCTCTCCGCAGCTCCCAGGGCTGCGGGGTCTCGCCGCCAGGGTCCAACTACTGCCAACAAGTCTCCAGCACCTGGAGCAGAGCTTTTGCCAGCGCCTCCAGGCTCCCCCCTGCCCCGCTTTGCCCAGGACGCCCCGGCGCAGCTCGGCCACCCCAGCTCAGCACCCAGAGGGTCCTGGCCAGGACACCCGGCACAGGCGGGGACGCCCTGCCACGGGGACGCCCCGGCTGGCAGCGAGGCGGCCAGGCAGACCCGAGGCGGCCAGGCAGACCCGGCCCCTCACGCCTTGACGTTCAGAGCAGTGGCTGAGCGCTGGTGGTGCCAGTCGCGAAGGCGAGCGTAGCGCGGGCTCTGCAGCTCAGTGAAGAACTTTGCTCTGGAGAGAAGGACAGAGAGGGAAAGGGAGGAAGGAGGAGGCAGGGAAAGAAAAGAAGTTACAGCGACGAGAAGAAAGAGGTTTGCTGGAGTCCCAACAAGCAGCTAGCGCGAGGGCGAGCCAGCCGGGCGGGCCGAGCCTCGGGCACCCTGCAGCAGGGGTCCCAGAGCCCGTGCCTCGGCCTCTGCCGCCGCAGCCCAGGAGCTCATGCTGCTGCCCTGGCACACACACCGCTTACCTGGACTTGCTAACAAGCTCATCATCAGGATCTTCCACTGAGAGCAGCAGGAGAGAAAGGAGGAAAGAGTCAGTCTGCTGCACCCACGGCCCTCGGCCGAGCAGGAAGAGAAGGAAAATCTGCCATCTCCCCCCTCGCCTCTCCTGCCCCAAACGCCCCGCGGCTGCACACCCCTGCCAGGCCACGGGGTGAAGGACGGGCTCCACGCGAGCGGCACCACCGCGTGCCCGCACGAGGCCTGCGGCACTCCACGGCCAGCCCAAGGCAGCTCCCCGCCAGCCGCCTGCTTCCCAGAAAGGGCAAGACAGTGCCGAAACCAAGGCCCGGGTGCCATGGTGCACCACGCAGCCCGTGCCGGGCTCCAGCCGCCTGGGCAAAGCCCGTGGGAGCCAGCGAACACCTGGGCCCCTGCAGGAACTTACTGCAGTCTGTGCCCGTGAGCCGGGCCAGGATGCGGAAGGTGCGGGACTGGGAGGTCCCGGTGCGGGGCCGCCAGTCCTCCGTGTCCTCTATCAGCCTCAATTTGCTGGGGTCACAGGGCAGGAGGCCCGTGGGGCTCAGCGGCTGCGGGGGGTGCCTGCGAGCGACAGAGGGCAGGGCACTGAGCCCCCGCGCTGCGGCACGGGGCCACGCTCCCAAAGGGGCCCCCGGGCACACGGCCACGGCTCGAGCACGCTCCGCTATGCTGCCAGCGCCCCAGCCCGAGCCTCGGCGGGGGGGTCCCTGCGGTGGCGGCTCCCTGGGGGCTGCCCCACACCTCCTCCGGCGAACAACGGCGGCACAGCAGCGAACGCTTGACAGACGGCACATCGCACCCCCCCCTCCCCGGCCTTACTTCTCCTCCGCATGGGAAGGGCTGAGGCCATTAAGGAAGTCTTCACAGGGCTGTTTCCATCTCGGACCATTTGGCACTGGCCCCAAGGGCCACGAGGAGAGAGGACAGGGCAAGCATAAGCTGAGGTAAAAATCAGACTGAGGGGAGCAGCGCAAGAGCCCAGGAAGCACCTCGGGTGCCAAGCCCGGAGCCCCCCGCCTGCCCGGCCCTGGGCAGGGTGCACGGCGCAGCCAGGTGCCCAAGCTGCGGAGAGCCAGGCCGAGGCGGCAGGACCCCAGCTCGGGGAGGGAAGGGGGCCACGCGCAACGATGCTCCGGGGCAGGCACAGGCAGCACTCGCGCTGCTCGGCCCCAGCACTGCGGGCCAAGGACAGCTCACGGCCAGGAGTGACCGGTGCAGCCAGTCGGGTGTGCTGCCAGCCTGGGAGATGCAGAGCCCCTGGGCTTAACCTTGCCCCTGGAGAACAGGGCATTAACAGGGCACTAACAGGGCAAGAGGCATGCAGGAAGGCTAGAGAGAACAGGCAAAAGGCTTACTGACTTGTCAAGGCTCTGCACCTGCAGGAGAGAGAGGGGGAAAGAGAAAGGGAGGAGAGAAAGAAAGAAAAGGAAAGTGAAATTAGACCCACAGCACCCAAGATGTTTCCAGAGCTCATCTACCGCCTGCACCAGTCCCCTTGCCCCCAGAGACCCATGCCCGGCTTGCCCAGGGCTGGGAGCACACTGAGCCACAGGGGCAGTCACCAACAGACCAGACTGCACTTCCCTCAGCCCCCCAGAAACAGGCTTGGGTGTACGGGGTAGCCAAGGCCCCAGTCTGGCAGGGCCACATCATTAGTTCACCTAGTTTCAGGGTGCCACAGCTGCCCTGTCCAGAGGGCAGGGACCGGCAGCCTGCTGGACACGCAGCGGCCTGGTAGGCAACGTGCAGAGACAGGAGCGTCTTCCCAGGGCTCCATCCAAGCCTGCAGCCAGCAGGGCACAGCCAGTGCTGCACTGGGTTTGAGGGCTCCCCCTTCCCCAGCCCATCCCCGCAGCCTCAGGGCTAGCAGGGTTGCAAGAGCGTCCACAAAACAGCCAAATCTTCCCCTTCCCCTTGCCGTGGGGCTGTTGCAGACATCAGCGAGTGCCCTGGATGAACCCAGACGCTGCCAGGCTGTGCCCCACAGGGCTTCTCACTGCCCAGGGCAGGAGGACACGTCCCCCAGGGAGGAACAGACACGTGCGTGTGCAATGAGTCCCCACACGTGGCAGTCCTGTCGTGCAGTCACAGCACCAGCCATCAGGAAACCTGAGCAGGCAGCACGGGCACCGTCGCCCGCTCCCACCCGTGGGTGCCTGGCATGCAGGGCGCAGCGGGGCCAGGCAGCGGGCAAGGCAGGGCTGCCCTGGGCTGCCCCCAGCCCATCCTCGGGAGCAGGACGGACAGCAACGTACCCGTTGTGCTGGGGGGTGCAGGTGGGCGCCAGGGGCACGTACGTCACGGGTTTCGTCACCAGCCCGGGCCGTGGGTTCGGAGGCGAGCTGGCCCCAAAGGGCCGAGCTGTTTTGTTGAGGGCGGTGCTGGGAGCGAAGTTATATTTCGGGGGCTCAGAGCAGGGGAGTGAATCCTGAGCGAGACACAAAACACACGGACACGGGCTCACACGTCAAGCAGCATGCAAGGGGCAGCCCCGGGCCAGGCAGTGCGGTGGGCAGCCAGGTGAGGAAGCCAGACCCGCCCTCGCCTGCAGGTCCCTGCACGGACACACATCCAGGCACACAAACACGGACAGCACACGTGCCTCGGGCACCAGGCTCTGCTAGGCCAGGTCCCTTCTCCACGTTCAGACCGCGGCCATCGGGCTCAGCAGCGCGGCTGCCAGCTTGGCCCGACGGTCGCTGAAAAATTAGTAAGTGCCCTGTGGAGGGCCACGCATGCACACACGCTGCTCACGCATCATCCCGCGGGAAGCGGGGGGGAGAAGGCCTGCAGCTGGCCTCTGCCAGGAGCCACCAGCCCTGTCCCTGCCTCCCTGGGCAGCCGCAGGAGGCAGCGCGCTCTGCCCCAGGGCGCTCCCTGGCACCGGGAAGTGCGGGGCCCCACGGCAGCACCTGCCCGGCCTCCTCCCCTGCCGCGGGCCCCTCCGCACCCCTGCCTGCACCCGCGACCAGGGCAGGCACGGAGACACGGCAGCTGGGGGCTGGGGGCACTGCTGGGCTGGTCCTGCCCCCTCAGTTTCCTGGTGGTCCCGGGGGTTGCAGCTGCTCTTCCAGAAGGGAGTTTTCCAGCCCTCGGGACGTGCCCTGATCCCCTAGAAGCCTGCAGGCCCCAGGAGCAAAGTCTATTCCCTCTATCTGAGCTCACATTTCCCCTCCCCCTGCACAGGACCGAGCTGCTGCCAGCAGCATCGGGAGCAACACGTACCTTCTGCTGCTTCCCCAGGGCACTCTGCACTCTGCAAGAGAGGAAACAGCAAGGCAGGTGATGGAACAGGCCCAGCATCCGCCAGAGCCTGGCCAACGACACCGGAGGGACGGGGCACCGGCCTGCCCTCGAGGATGCGCGGCCGGCTGCCGCTGCCTCACGGCTCAGGGGCGACGGGCCCGAGCCAGCACCCCTGCGGCCAGGCCAGGCCCGCGTCCAGCCGAGCGGGGAAGCCCGAGCCCAGGGCCGGAGCCTGCTCCGCGCCGCGGAGCCGCCGGGCTCAGGGCGGCCGCGCCGGGCCGAGGGCCCTGGCTCTGCTCGTGGCGCCCCAGGGCCGCCGCAGACCCTACCTGCTCAGGGTGAGGCAGAGCCTGTCCCCGCAGGCGCGGATCCTGTTCTGGGCCTCGATGTGGGTCATGGAGCTGGTGAGCTCCCCGTCGATGCTCAGCACCCAGTCGCCCACTCCCACGCCAGCCTGGGCCGCCTTCCCGCCCGGAGTCAGCTGCAAAACAGAGGAGTCAGGGAGAGCCGGGGCGGGCAGCGGGGACGCGAGAGCGGGGCTCTGCCGCCGGCCGAGCACCGGGCACCCCAGCACGTCCGCCCCGCGGCGCCGCCGCCGCCCCGGGGTCCCCGCGGTGGGAAGCGAGACCCCCTGCCTCGCCCGGCCGGGCCGCGGCCGCCCAGACGTTACCTCACGCCGCGGCGGCGCAGCACCAGCCGCCCCGGGGCAGGGAGCCGCCCGCCCCCGCTTCCTCCAGCCCTCTCCCGGCTCCAGGCGGCCCGGCCGCGGGCAGGGCGGGGGGAGCAGCGCCGGGCTCGGCACTAGCCTGACAGCGAGCCAGGCCCTGCCCGAGGAGGGGGCGGCCGGGAGCGCGGCCGCCGGCTTCCCCCGCCCGGCCCGGCAGCGTCCTCCCGGCCCCGCGCCTCGCCTCGCCTCGGCTGCCCTCTCCTCCCGCCGGCACGCTCGGCCCGGGCGTCCGGCGCCGAAGGCCAGCCGGGCCCGGGGGCAGGAGCTCGCCGCCGCAAGCACGGCTCCCGGGCACTGACAGACAGACAGACAGACGTGGGCAAGCTGCAGCCATTGCTGCTCCTCCAGCACGGAACAACTTGGACCAGGCCCAAGTATTTCCTCAAGTCCCGTTCGACATGAACATAAAAGGAGCGAGCCAGATTCCCAGCGCCGTCAGAGGGCTGGAAAATCCCCGCCGCCGAGCATCGGGCTCTCGCCGCCCATGCGCGGAGCCCAGCCCGCCCCGCTGGCAGCGCACCCCTTCCCCAGGTGAGCCGGAGCACCGGTCCTCCGCGCGGAAGCCAGTCCCGCTCCCACGCTGGATAAACCCTGGCGTGGCTCTGCCGGCATCCTGCTGCCATCCCCAGCGGGGCAGCCCCTCCGGCGCCCCGAGCGGCCCGGCACCCGCCCCCGCGCCGGGCAGGACGGTGCCCTCCGGCCCTCAGCAGCAGGGCCGGCTCCCGGCCGCTCGGGGGCCTGGCAAGCTCCGGCTTGCTGCCCCGGAGGCTGGGGAAGGAGCCGAGCTGCGTGGGCTCGGAGGCAGGAGCCGGGAGAGGTTTTCACATGGCTGCTCGGGCAGGGGAGAGCTCGACAGGCTGCGTCACGCAGCCGCACCCAGCCCGCGCCGGCCGAGGGCAGGCGCCGGCCCCGCCGCGCTCCCCCGGCCCGGCCCGCCAGGAAGCCCCTCGTGCAGGCGCTGGCCAGGCCGGGAGCTGCCGGCCTCCCGCTTCCTGCGACGCGGGGCCGAGTGCCCTGCCCGGCCCCGCTAACTGAGGTTTCCTTCCTCCCCTCCCCACCCAGCCTGGCTTTTGTTCTGCGAGCCCGGGCCACCCCATGCCCGGCGGAGCGCCCACCGGCCGCCGAGCCCCTCGGCGCCCTGAAGCGGCTCGGCCAGCAGCCTCCCCGGTCCACCCCGCGCTGCTCTGCCCTCACTCGTCCTCCACGATGCCTCCCGCCGCGGAGCAGGGCACCGCTGCGGCCCTACGTCCCCCAGGAACGCCCTCGCTGATCCCCGCAGCGCAGCTGCCCGGCTCCGGGCTGGGCTTTCTCGGGGAGCTGCTTCCAGCCCCGGAGCGGGCAGCACGCCCCGGGCCCGGCCCGGCCCGGCCCGGCCCTGCCCAGGAAGGCAGCGTCTCCGCAGCACCGGCCTGCGCGCACATCGGGCCGCCGCTGCGCGAGGCCCCTGCCCCGGGCCCTCGGAGGCTCCTCCATCTGATCAGAGCCTTTGTTAGGCGCTGGCTCGCGGCCAAGAGAAACATTTTTTAGGGAATAAACTCGCTGGAGCCTTCTCAGTGCGGAGCCCTCAGCTCGGCGAGGATCGGCAGGCCTCGGGGGAACGGCGCCGGTGACTCCGGCCACGCATGGTGCGCCCAGGGCCCGCGCACCTTGCCGGGGCGCTGCGGGGACCCGCACGCTCCGGCACAGCTGCGGGGCGCCCGGCTCGTGCCAAGGAGCGGGTGCTCGTGCAGCGCTCGGCGCCCGCGAGCGAAGCCTTCGCTCGGGAAGCAGCCTCCCGTGCCAGCTGCCGCAGCGTCAGCAGCACGGGCGACGCAGACACATTCCAGGGCTTATAAGGCAATTGCGCAGCTGGAGCCGCCCGCTAGCACACACATGGGGACTGGTCCCCCCAGTGAGAGGGGCACGCGAGTGGCCCGGGACCAGACCTGGGCAAGCATGGCTCGCACCAAGGGCCTTGGCCACGAGCAGCCAGCAGCACACGTTCAGCGCTGGAGAAACGGGCCGGTGCTGCAGCTGGAGGTGGCCATCCCAGAGCAGGCAGCAGCACGGGCTTCCTCCTCTCCCTGCCCGCTCCCGGGCCAGCACGAGCTCGGACTCACACCGGGGCTGGAAGTTGAGCAGCGGGAGGGAAGACATAAGGACTGACCCCGCCGCGCAAGCCCAGACCCCAGGGTGCCGAGCCCAGCGTCGCGGTCCGGACCAGGCGGCCAGCCGCGCGGCTCGGACGCTGGAAGAGCGGCTCCCCTCCCCCAGCTGCCGGACAGGCTCCGGAAGAGGCCTCCCCTGCCTCCCCAAGCAGCCAGAGCGACTCTGCTGAGGCTTTGCAGTACTTCAAATTTCTGCTGCGCTTCTTGCCCGGAACACCCCCGGCACACATGTCCCCTGCCACACTGGGGCTGATAAGGCGACAGGGTGGTTCAGTAGAGGTTAGGTAGAGTGAGATCATGGCAGGACTCAGCACTTCAAGGGTCCTGGCTTATCCACATCCCCATACAGCTGCTGCCTCAGTCACCTGGACCTAGCAGCCACACTCTTCCCCCCCCCCCCCACAGAGGCAGAAGAAGGATGGGCATTACCGAGGCTCAGCTTCTCTTACCCTGGAGATGGAGAGCGGCATGCTGAAATCCTTCCCTCCCTGCAGTCTGAACCCCCAGGGCGCAGGCCCATCCAGAATCACCTTGTAGGATTCCACTTCACCCATCTCTGCAAGGAAAGAGGGTGCAATCTCGGTGTTATGGTGCATGGGAACAACGCAGGGTGAGCAACTGAGCAGGGGCCCAGCACCCAGCAGGATGGGGCAGGAGGAGACAGGTCATATTTCCAGGACCGGTTCCGCCCCGACGATCCCACACTGCGGTTAGAGACGCACCCCAAAGCCCTCAGCATCTCCTATGGCTGAGGGGCCCAGGCTAACGCTGACTAGCACTGAGGAGCTGGATGCAGCCCAACTGCCGCGCTCAGCGCACTCAGGGACTCTGCTCTCCCCGCTCCAAACCTGGGGTGTGCTCTCCCACGCAGCAGCACCCCGGAAGCTCACACCGCTGAAAGCCAAAACTGTTTCAGACCATGGAGAAGTGACAGCAGGTGTGGAAGGATGGAAACCAGAAGCATTTTCACTGGGTGAATTAGCATCAGCAGCGCAGTAGCTGCGCGATGCCAACCAAGCGGACTGGCAGCGCAGCCAGGCTCGTGCTCCAGCAGCTGGCTGAACAGATGCTACCTGGGAGCAAGCCCATCTCCGCACGCGGAGCCGGGGCTCTGGCGAGGAGGGAATCCCCGCGCCAGCCTGCGTGCCAGCGGGACGGCGCTGACAGCTGTCAGCCAGCCAAGGCACGGGTGGCACAGGGTCAGCCCCAGGCTCCCGGCCCCACGGCACCCGAGGGGAGCCCTCCGGCGCCTCGGGAGGTCCCTCTGAGACCCTGCCTCCTGCCCCTGCAAGGAAGGGGCGAATGTCGCACCCCGAGGGCCGGGGACCCCGGGCTCGCAGCCGGGAGGCAGCGGGGCCGGGGGGCCAGCGCGCCCCGCTCTCCCCGCGCCCGTGCGGGCTATATAAGGCTTGTAAGATGACACCAGCGTGCTCCGTGCTCGGGAAGGCTGGGTGAAGGCTGCGTGTCAGACATTCCCCAGCACCGAGCAGCCGCACAACCCGGGGCAAGGCGCTGCTGCGTCCTTCCCTTCGGGGCCGGGACCGCGGCGGCCCATCGCGAGGCGGCCAGCAGCGCCCCACGCCCCAGTCCGGGCGCCTCGGGGTCTCTGGCAGCCGTGGGTCAGGGTGCCGGTGGGGGGGCAGAGGAGTGTTTCAGAGGGATGGGGTGGGACCTCCACGCAGCCCCTCTGCGAGGGTTTACAGCCCTGGTGGGGCCCACAGCCACGTCCTGTGGGGCTGGTGCAAGGCACCTTGGGGGTCGTGGGGCACCCGCTCCTGACAAGCAGCCCGGCTGGGCCCCCAACCCTGCCCCCACATGAACCCTCCCGCTGCCCAGCCCTACCCCACATGGGCTCCCCCCAGCTCCCCAGCCCTGCCCCACACAGGCCCCCCACATCTCCCCAGCCCTACCCCACGCACCTGCCCCCAGTGCCCTCTCTGCTCCCCAGCCCTGCCCCACACATGCCCCTACTTGGCCCCATAGGGGCCGCCACACGGATGAGCCGCCACACGGATGAGCCGCCCCCCCGCCTCGGGCCCCGTCGCCCGCCCCCCTCGCAGTCCCGGTCCCAGCCTGCGCTCACCTGCGGCCGGGCCAGGCAGGGCCGGGCCGCCCCAGTGGAGCGGGGCCGAGCGGAGCGGGCGGGCGCGGGGCTCGAACTCGGGGCACCGCCCCCGCCCGCCCCGGACCGCCTTTAAGTACGGCCGAAGGGGCGGGGGGGCGGTGCCGGCGGCCAGCTCGACCAATCAGCGCGCGCGCCCGCCCGCCGCGCCGGGGCGGGCACGGCGGCGCCCCCTGGCGGCTCGGCGCGGGCGCCCCCTCCCGCCCGCGAGAGGCTCGGAGCCGAGTCCGGCGCAGGCTCTTTATTCCCCGCAGCGCCGAGCGCGGCGCGCCCCGGCTCAGAGCCAGTCCCGCGGGCCGGGGGCAGCGGTCTCCCTGCTCAGCAGCCGGACGAGCTTGGCTTTGAGGTTGTTCTGGGGCTTAGGCCCGGGGCGCCCCGGGGGCTCCTCCTGGGCACAGTGCCCTGCCGGGCCCCAGCGCTGCTCCGGGGGGCCGGGGGGCTGCGGGCTGCCCCACGCCGGGGCTGCTGCCACTGCTGCCTGGTTGTCATAGATGGGGCCTGCCTCGCTGCTGTGGCCTTCGGGGGCCTGCCGGCACCCCAGCTCCCAGTGCCCTTCTTCCTGCTCCTCTTCCTCCTCCTCAGCGGGCCCCGGCTCTCCCGCAAAGATGTTCTCGTAGAGGTGCTCGGCAGGCGGCTTCCCCACAGCCCAGGGATGGCCGGGGCCCGGCTGCCCTGGCCCGAAGAGAGGCTGCTGGCCCCTGGCAATGGAGGCGTACACGATGGGGCCAGTGCCGTCGGACTCCGTGGGCGAGAAGCGGAGGAGGCCCAGGGGCGCCTGGGAGCCGGGCTGCAGCCTCCCCGCAGGCAGCCCGGCTGGCGGCTCCTCTGCGCTGGGCCCCCGGGGCTGGGACTCAGTGCCCGGGGCGGGGAGCCGGGTCTCCGAGGCGTCCTTGCCCTGCTGCTGGCAGGCAATGGCAGCGGCCACCACCCGGCAGAGCTCCGGGGCCCGTGGGGTGCTAAAGGTGAAGGTGCCCTCACCGGAGTCGCTGCGGCGGCCGGCCTCAAAGGAGAAGACTGTCTGCAGGGCCAGAGAGCAGGGTGAGGGACTGGCACCCACCTCATCTGCCCTGGGAAGCTGGGGAGCAGGGCAGGACCTACCTGGTCCTGGCCAAACTTGCGGAGGAAGGGGTAGGGCCAGGTGAACAAGGGTTGGCGGGACTGTGGGTCCTTCAGCGTGAGGCTCTGGGGAAGGGCTGCAAGCAGGTAGTGCCCATGCAGGCCGCAGCGAGTGGCCGCGTCCGTCCTGAGCACCAGCACCAGGAACTCAGTCACTGCGGGAGCAGAACAGTGCCGGGGTCAGTCCTGCCGCTCTGAGCTGCTGCGCGCCCCAGCATCCCGACTGTGCGGACCCCTCCGTCATCCCAGCCCATGGAACGTACGGTCCTGCCACGAGGAGTAGAGGGAGTTCTCCTCCATGTGGACGTCTGGGCTGGGCTGCGTCCTGGCACTGCTTTGTGGCCCCTCCTTTGCACCCTGCAACAGCGGGATGTGAGTGTGGCCCCCTGGGCACCCTCAGCTCGGCCCCGGGGCCGCTCTGAGCACGCCACGGTGGTGCAGCGCTCACATGAAGATGGGACCGTGTGAGCACCGCTGTAGCACCTCTCTGCTGTGCACATGCAGTGGAAACTCTCCCAGTAGGGGCTTGCCTTCAAAGGACCCCAAATTAGTCCGCTTGAAGGGGCTCATCCCTGCCCCCATACCCTGGTAACACCCTCCATCCTGTGGTGATGTCCCCCCCCCACCTACCCCAAGCAGCCCCCCCAGCTCACCTGGACTACAGGCAGGGCAAGAGGGGTCCTGGCTGTGCTGCCTGCCCACCCTGCTGCTTGCGGACCCACTCACCCCAAATTCGCGGTACCTGGAAAGCCAGCTGGCAGAGCTGAGAGATCCATTCGTCCCGCTGCTCGGCTGCCAGCACATAGCTCTTCTCCGTGGTGTTGAGGTAGAAGGCAGCGGTGGCTTTGGGACAGCTGTCGGTACCGAGGGGCCCCACGGAGACACAGTCCGAGAGGCGGATCACCCGGCGGGCGCACCTCCGCAGGGAGGACTTCTCCAGCACTGTGCCATCATCCCGCACATCAAACTCCTCCATCCGAGCCACACCGGAAGGGCTGGCAGCAAAGAGCTGCGCTCGCATCTTCCTCCAGGACTTCTAGGGTGTGGAAAGGGCACAGATGAGGGGCAAAAAGGGTCAGCAAACCGCTGCCTCCTGCATCCTTGCCAGTGCTGCCCTCCTTACCACACCATGGTAAGGGCTCCAGCCTGTGCTTGGCGATGCCCTTCCCGCACCCTCGGCGAGGCCAGGGACACCGCACATGCTGGGGAGGACGTGGCGAGCAGGGGCCTTCACAGCTCCCCCAGCACCTTCAAGGCTGGCTGGTCCCAAAGCCAGGGCTGCTGGCCACCAGCTTGGTGGGGTGGCCAGCCTGGCCCTCCGGCGAGCTTGCCTTCGCTCACCAGGTGAGTTACGCCTGCCCCCGGCCGGAAAGGGAACCCAGGGGTCCTGCTCTCCCGTTCCCTGCTGCAAGCACTAGCCCGCTGCTGCTGCAGCTGAGCCTCTTCGGCTGTTTTCAGGACAAACTTTAATGCAAATTAAAGCCGTTTTGAGCTGCTCAGGCTCTTGCAGGCAGCCTCACATCTACCAACCACAGCTAGTCCCTGCAGCTAGCTTCCTCCCAGGGGAGGCTCTGCGGTACCCAGCACCTTCCCAGTCTGTCATGGGATAGAGGAGGCGCTCCCCCCCCATGTGCCTTAAGAGTGCAACGGGGCCTCCGCCCCAGCGGATGCGGCCAAACCCAGAGCCCAAAATACCCGCCACTGTAAGCCCACCTACATCCCATATGGCTGGGCATTAGCCTCTGCTCACATGGGGGTCTGCCCACCTCAGCTCTGGGACTCTTGAGAGTATTGAAGGCACAGCGATGGCCCAGCACGTCCACCGAGCACAGGGAGAGCTGTCCGCACCCCGCAGGCCGTAGGAAGGGGCACGGCCACCCTGCTGAGGCAGCAGGGATGCTGCTGGGCATGGCCAGCGAGCCGGTGGGACCTGCCATACAAGCATCATCTCACAGCTCCACGGGGCCGGCTCGATTCTACCAGGGTACCATAAAGTACCCAGATTTTGACACTCAGGGCCCATCCCCAAGGGCCCAGCACACAGAGCAGCTGGGCAGCAGGTCCAGCCCTGTGGCTGGCTTTTCCCACAGCACTGCCCCCCAGGGCCAGGCCCTTCAAAGGCTCAGTGCACAGGGACTTCCTACGCGTGGTCCCACCACCCCCACGGGCTGTGAGGGGCTCCCACCCCTGCTGCCCCACTTGCGCACACGCACCGGAGCTGTGCCTCATTAACACGAGTTTATTGTTTCACTGCGAACTGTGTGGCGATCAAGCGAGGAGACAGACCCTGTACATGGGGGTCAGTGTGAGCAGAGGGCTGCTCGGGCGAGTCCCCTCAGCCATGGGGGAGCCACCTTGCCCTGCTGTTACACCTGCAGAGCCCGAGACCCTCTTGGGCTCTGGCTCCATCTCTTCCCTTCCTAGGCTGGAGAAAGCCCAGATCCCCCATCCAGTGAAGGCCTCCTCCAGAGCCTAGTGTCAAGGCAAAATAGGGCACGACAGTGCTCTGCATGCCACCCCAAATCCACCCTCCACCTTTTACCTTTCCAAATTTGCTGTGCTGCACATAGAGGATCCCATCCTTCACAGGTCTCTCCATGGGCACAGCACTGCCCTGGCAGCCGGTGCAAGAATCTGGGACTCAGACTACCATCAGCAGAGAAATGTGACTGCCGCAGCTGAAGCAACTGCATGGGGCAGACTTCCTTTTCTCAGCAACTTCCCCTTTTTTGGTGTGTGGGATGAGGGGCAGGCTGGGCCACCAGAGGCGTCCATCCTCCCTCCCCCCCACACGAGGGCAATGGGGTAGAACGCATGCAGCAAGAGCACAGGAAGCTCCTAGGGCACTGCCTGACATGAGCGCAGCATGCTCTGCCCAACCCTGGCTGCATCAGGGCACAGTTGCAAGGTAACAGAGAAACTGCCCTGGCCACAGAACAGCAGAAAGAGGCAGCCACCAGCTGAGGGTGCACAACATGAACAGGGGGAAACAGTTCCAGAGGAATCCAGAGGCTTGCAGGGGAGCAACGTAAGACCCCAGGTATGCCACCACGGAGATGAGTGGAGAGAGCAGGCAGCTGGCCACACAGCTGGCCACACAGGCACCACTACCTGCTTGCCTAACGCTTGATATCAACACACCATTTATGTAATGGGCTGTTGCAGCACAGTTCATCACATTTCCTCCTAGAGCAGGAGCTTCAGCAGGCTGAACTGGCAACAGTCCTAGTGGCCAAATGCCTGGAAAAGAGACCAAAGCAGCGCAGGACAGGCCTGCAGTCCAGGACTGGTCTGGGCTTTGGGAATTGAGGGCAGCTGGGACAGCACAGTTTGCCCAAAGAAAGACGAAGTGCAGCCCTCTCTCCCAGCCTTGGTGGAGGCAGCACTGGGCAGCAAGTCCCCAGGCTAGAAGTCCATGGAGCTGTGGGCCAGGTAGTCCTTGCGGCCAATGTTGCTGACTTGCTTCGTCTGCATTGCCTCCAGCTTGGGGCAGTCAGTGATGCGATGGCCCAGGCCACCACAGAAGGCACAGCCCCGTTCACCTGCAATGGGAGCAGCGAGGTCAGGGAGAAACACACCGCACCAGAAGAGCAGTCCCCACCCCAGGGGCTATGCCTGCAGTTCCCACACTGCAAGCAGCACCGGGCCATCCAAGCAGCCAGGCAATGACAGTCTCGAGGCAGGCACCCAGAGAGCAGTGAGGCAGGAACTGCCCTGGGAGCCTGGAGCGATGGGAGACTTGCTGCCCCCTTCTCACCTCCAATGTCCAGCATGGTCTCATCCCCACAGTGCAGCACCTGGAGCACAGGAGGCACCTTCTGCTTCGCCTCCAAGAGCAGAGCCTTCAGATCCATGAGCACTGACTCATCTGCGGGCAGAGACACAGATCAGATGCAGCCCAAGCAGAGGCCCAGCACAGGAGTGCCCTGAAGGATGGCCTGCAGGTCCTCGAGGCCAGTTGGTGGCAAGGGAGCACTGTCTCCTGTCACCATCTCCCCTCCACAAACACTAATGACTACACCCCGCTTGCTTGGGAAAACCACAACTGCAAAGGCAAAGGCAGCTCTCAGGGAAACAAGTGACTTTGTCCCATCGCCTCATATACCTGCAGCCCAGTGCACAGGCCCTCTAGGCAGGCCCCAGCCCAGCCCCACACATTTTCTTACCACAGGCCTTGTTGATGAAGGTAGTAGCAATGCCGGTGTTGCCTGAACGGCCTGTACGCCCAATGCGGTGAACTGCAGCGAAAAAGACAGGTTCAGGCCTGCGTAACTGCAGCCCAGGCAATGCAGCAGCAAGAGACAGCCCCGCTCCAGGTGCTGCAAGGACAAGCATGCAGTCCTGCTGGCCTGCACCCACCCAGGGCCCACTCCCCACCGTAATTCTCAATCTCCTCTGGCATGTCATAGTTGATCACATGCTGGATAGCTGGGAAGTCCAGGCCCTTGGAAGCTACATCAGTGGCAACAAGGACATCTTTCTTCCCATCCCGGAAGGCCTCAATGGCTTTTGTCCGCTCCTCCTGATCTGCAATGGACCAGCACAGAAAATCAGCAAGGGCACAGCTCCCAGTCCTATTGAGTCTTATGGTCTCAGGGCCAAGCATCACTCACAGTCAAGCATCATTCACAGCTCAAGCTCCCCCACTTTGAGAGAATATACACATCCTTTCCCTAAATAGGGATGGACACGCAGGTCCATCACTAGCAGCGTCCTTGACCTCCCTTGCCTCATCCACTGAGGCAGAGAAAGATGCCTAGCTCCGTGCACAGAGATGCAGCTTAGCCCTGTGTGCCTCACTACATTACAAACTCAGCCAGCCCTGCAGCAGGGGCCTGGCATGAGAAGTCTCAGCTGCTCCCAGGCTCTGCCTTTTAGGCTAAGGCAATGTGCACAGGACCCTGTGCTCTCCGTGGGCTTAGCTCTCCCTCAGATGATCACGGTGCCACTCAGCACTGTGGCAACACACAGCTCAGCCGATACAAGCAGGTTGGCAAGGTGAACTCACCCGTCCCGATAGACAGAGCAGAGCGCAAAAGGAACAGCCCCAGAGACAAAGCCAACCTAGTCAATCAGGCACATGCATCTGTGCACAAAGACCCGAAATGCATTTGAGATATTTAGAGATAGCCATGTGGGAGCTGCGCTGTGTTCGTGCCGCCTGTGCTAGTGAAGGACGCCCTCACAGGAGGGAACCATCTCATATGACCACAGCTGCTTCCACCTTGGCTATTGCCCTGCTTCCCACCCAGAAGGGCATGACATTCCCAGGTGCTCCTGACATTGCCATGGTCCTTCCTCAAACCATTGTGAACTGCTACATGTTGGGACCTGCTGTACTCAGGGTACCACAATGGTAGGAGTAAGGTGAGACAGGACAACATCTGTCTGCGCAGGCCCAGGCGACACCTCCCGACACGCTCACAGACCTTTCCCTCCATGGATGGCCACAGCTTCCACACCCTTGAGCAGCAGGTACTCATGGATCGCATCAACATCCGCCTTCTTCTCCGCAAAGATCAGTACCTGCCACAGCACAGGCATCATGGAAAGAGAATAGCCCTTCTGCTTGCCTGTACTGCTAAAACCAGCACAACTTCTAGAGAAACCTCCTCCCTCTCGATGAACAGACAAAGCACATGATAGCTCTGGGCCTAAGAGCATACCTAGAGTATGGTTCACTTGAATACCTGTCCCCATATGTGGCACTGCCTTGAATTTTGCCCTGCAACATCAACACCACATCCCCACTGCCAGCTCAGGGATATGTAGCAGATGTAGCAGTCTGCTACATCCATGCGCCTGGGCTGAGGTGCACCCACACAGACCCAGACATGCTGCCAGAGCAGCAGGAGCACATTACTCACAGGTGGCGGGGTCTTCTGCAAGCACTCGAGTAGGTACACCATCTTGGCCTCCTCCTTCACATATTCCACTTCCTAGGAACAAGCACAGGGACAGGTCAGGGAGACAGAGCGACAACTATTGGCAGGTGTTGCATGACTTGCCGTGGAGGGTTGCCAAGGAGGGCCAAGAAGCCCAGCTCTCTGACAAGGAGAAGTATCAAGTGCCCTTGTAAACTGCACCGGCTTCCCTCTCAGACATAGGGGAGGAGCACCCAACTACCTCACCTGCACAACGTCCAGGCTGGCAGCACCTGCTCGCCCAACGTTGATAGTGATGGGCTTCACCAGGGCGCTCTTGGCAAAGTTCTGAATCTTCTTGGGCATTGTGGCACTGAAGAGAAGGGTCTGCCGCTGGCCCTGCACAGGGAACATAGCACAAGCAAGGATTTAGCTCTCATTCAAATGGGCAGATGCAGGGACCGAGCCCCAGGGTAGGATGCTTGTATCATGCCAGCTGAGTACCTTGAAGTAGGAGAAGATGGTACGGATGTCCCCCTCAAAGCCCATATCAATCATTCTGTCAGCCTCATCCAAGGCCAAGTACCGGCAGATGTCCAAGCTCACCATCTTCTTCTGCAGCAAGTCCATGAGGCGGCCAGGGGTTGCCACCATCATGTGTACACCACTGTGAGACAAAAGAAGGCCACAGTCAGACACTCAGGTTCCTGCCCCACATAGCAACATGCAGGGAAAGGTTCAAGATGCAACTGTTCAGTACCAACACTCCTCGCTCGAGAGCTCGTGCTGTGGGCCGGCAGGCCAGTAACATCCCCCCAAGCCCTCACCTCCACCCACCAGGCCAGCCTGGATGTCAGTTCTTAGTTCCCTGACAGAAAAAAAGAGCACAACTCCAGCACCCAACACTAAGTCTTACTGTTTGATTGTCTCCATTTGCTCCTTGACAGACATGCCCCCAATGCAGAGGGCACAGCGCAGCGGGGGCAGCCCGTCCTCCTGCAGCAGGCGGCAGTAGTATTCTATAATGCCGTGGGTCTGCCGGGCCAGCTCCCGCTGCAGACAGAAAACTATTAATCCCCACACTCTGTTTATCCCCTTGCAGTTGCATTTGTTCCCACTGAGCATCAGTAAAAGCTTCCTGCCATGCTTCACTGCACTCTTGCAGGAAGGTGCCTCAACACACTCACAGAGGGACAGATGATGAGTCCATAGGGGCCCTCTCGCTTGGAAAATGGCAGTCTCTTCTCCTGTTCCAGGCAGAACATGATAACAGGAAGCGTGAACACCAAGGTCTTCCCAGAGCCAGTGAACGCAATGCCAATCATATCCCTTCCCGAGAGGCTGTCAAAGATACAGGGCTGAGTGTGAGTGGGGAACATCACAGAACAGCTCAGATCTGCGGGGCAGGCTGTGTGCAGGGTGAAGGGAGTTTCACCTATCAACAGGAAAATCACCTAACTGACACCGCCAGGAGGCTGTAGGGAACAGAACACTCGCCACACTGGGACAGAGTACTCACATCGTGGGGATGCCTTGAATCTGTATGGGTGTTGGCTGCTGGATTCCTTTCTTCTTCAGGCCCCTTAGGATAGCTGTCAGAAAACAACAGACATGCATGTTCAGAGACTGAAGTTTTCCCCTGCTTTCCTCCTAGCTCATTTCTCAAAAGCAGCTCTTCCGCTACTGATAAATACACCCCAGGCCAGCAGCTAGACAGCTTAGGAAACATGACTACCATCCTGAATGTAAGCTGTGATCTCATTAATGCAGTATTAAAGATCTGCCAGCTTTGCTCACCATGGTCAGTGTCCCATGAGGACTCTGCTCCCCTGCCCTTCCAGCCACACTCCCGTTCCTAGCCCACCTGCTGGAAACTTCATCTCCTTGAAGCTCTTGATGGGAGGGGGGATGCCCTCTCCCTCCACGAGAATGTGGTACTTCTTGCGCACACGATCGTGTCGTGCCTCTGACATGCCCAGGATGTAACGAGGCGCTCTCCAGCTGTGGAGGCAACAGAAAAAGGTCACGGTGAAGAACAAGCCTGGCGCTCCACAGTCAGTGACCCCAGCCAACGTCCCGGGGAACTTTAAGCCTGGGTCTGATGCTCTACTAGGGAAAGCAGGTAACCCCACGAAGCTTCATGGTGCGAGCACGCAGAAGATCCAAGCTTGTCCCACACATTTAAAATTTCTCCGGAAAGCAAGCAAGCAGTCCCAAGCCAACAACTGAAAACAGTCCAAAGATGATGGTTGTAATATGCCAAAATCTTTTGGACGCATCTCACTTCACCAGTTGCCTGCTACTGCAGGGCCTTGAGCAGTGTTGGCTCCTTGGGCTCTCAGGCTCCTTCTCTAGCTTAGCGTTCTCCAAAAACTGAAAATCTAGCTCAAGCCTTTGAGCTTAACATAGATGTACCCTAGTAAAGCTTACCATCTTACCGTACATAAAATAACATCTACAATGACCTGATAGTCTTTGATCTTACATACTGTGGTAAGATGCCAACTAGTGCAGCACCACAAGAATCAGTGGTCACAGAGCAGCCATCAGTCTAGCAGGTTGCATGACTTATAGTTCTCCTCAGCTGCAAGGAAGTGAAGTTTTCAGGAAGACAACATCTGTATTGTAAAACATACCTGGTTTTAATAGGATCATCATATGTGATGCCCTTCGCCATCTCCTTCACTGACATCAAAGCTGCAAGAACAAACCCAATAAGATCAGTACAAACTATCCATCTCCAGGCACATAGCACTCCAGCAAAGAAGTACTCGGGGCAAAGGTTTGGGGGACCATGCTCAGAGACAACTGAAAAACAGCAGTACCCCAGAGAGCACTTCTGGGCACAGAAATACTAGGTACTGCAAGCCTGGTGTGTCTGTGCACCTAGGAACCAGCAATGACAAAGTCTTAAAATTAAGTTAAACAGTCAAATACATACTGAGGGATTCTGCTGTGGTTTTCTTTCCTATCCTTGCACGTAAACATTGCCAAGCATTGCAAGGCAACTGACGGACTCCCTGCTGCAGTGACAGCTCTAGAAACCAGTGTGAGGGACACAGAGCTCCCACAACTCACCTCGGCCCTCTGCCACGCTCTCCAGGATCTTCTCTTCCTCTTTCAGCTGCTTCTCCTTGGCTGACTCCTTCCGAGCTGTGGAATAATCAGAGAAACAGTGAGAAGGTTTCAGGGCCCCAGAGCCACCTGGCCCTGCTGCCAGTTGTCTCCCTACCTTCCGCCTTCTCTTTGAGGTGCTGGTGCTGATCCAAGAGGCTGATGTTGGACTGAGGCCCCAGAGGGATATCATCCTCATCACCCCGCTGCTCGCTCCCACTGTCCCTCTGCTCCTCTTCCGACACCACCTTCCGCCGCATCTGCAGCAGCTTCTGCAGCTGGAAGAAAAAGACGTGGGCAGGCGGTGGGAGGGGGCCCACACCGCGACGGCAATGCATGGTCTCCCCTCGGCCGGCCGCCGCCGCGGAGCCCCCCGGAGCCCCGTTACCATCTGCTGCTTGCGCTGCTTGACGGGCACGTAGGGCACATAGTCGTCGTCGTCCTCCCCGGACAGGCCCGACGCCTCCGACGCCTCCTCCCGTTGTCTCTGTGGGGACACGCGAGGTGAGGCCTGGCCGGTGCGCAGCCCGGAAGGGCGCAGGCGGCGCGGCCCGGCGCGGAGCGGGCCCGGCGCGGAGCGGGCCCGGCGCGGAGCGGAGCGGCCCGGCCCTACCTTCCTGTCGGCAGAGGCCTCCATGGCGCCGTCTCCACGCAACGGCCGCGCCGCCCCGGACGCAAATGCCGCGCGGCGGAAGTGCCGGCCGCAGGGCGGGTACTGTCGCTTAGCAACGTCCCCGCGCGCGACGGGAGCCGGAGGTGGAAATAACCGCCCGACGGGCCGCCTCGAAGGCCAAACTTCGCCGGAGTGCGCGAACCGCACTCCTCCCCCCTCCCCCCCGAGCGCGGGAACAAACGACCAAACAGCTGGGTTTAAATAAAATAAAAAATTAAAAAGTTCTTTATTGAGTCCAGCAACGGTCATTGCCCGCAGCGCAGGGAGCAGGGCACCTGCGGGGCGGTGGGGGGGGGGGCAGGACGGCAGGGCCCGGGCGGAGGGGCCGAGCCCCGGGGGCCCCGCGGCCGAGGGCAGCACCGGCGCCGCGGCGGCGGCAAGCCCCGCAGCAGCGAGCCAGGGGGCCCCCGGTGGGGCAGGGCGGGGGGCACAGTGAGGAGAGCAGAGCGGCCGTGGGCGGCGGGGGGCTGCCCCGCACCTCACTGGGCCGCGCTCGAAGTGGTTTTCTTCAGGGTGAAGTTGGTCCAGTTCACGGCCACCTTCTGCCGCGTCTGCTTGGCAGAATCCAGACAGAACCTGCCCGGCGAGAGAAGAGAGCCCCGTGAGCCGGGGCCTCCCCCACAGGAGTCCCCACCGCACCACCACCTCCGCCCCCAGCCCCACGCGCCCCCAGGCAGGGCCCACGCCCAGCCCGTCCCATCTCCTGCAGGCCTTGCAGGAGGCTCTCGCGGCCAGGTGCTCCCTCACCTCTTGAAATACTCCACTTCTCTGTCAGTCTCGTCCATCTCTACCCCGTCTAGGTCCTTGGGCAGGAACACGTCATCTGGCAAAGCAGAGGAGCCGAGTCAGCACAACGCTGGGGGGCCCTCAGGCAGCGGAGGGGGGCACGGCGCTGCCGCAGGAGGGGAACCCCTGCGCCAGGACGGGAAGGGGATGGCGGCTGGCACGGAAAGGACCAACCCGTTACAGCCCAGCCAGCGAGGAAAGGATGCAATGCCACACAGGGACCGCGGCACAGGGCAGAGCTCCCAGGACTCACCAATAGAGGTACTGGATTTCTCCACCTTGTTCCGGCTTTTCCTGCTCTTGCCCTTGGGCTGTGGGGAGCCCCCCAGGGTGGTGGGGTGAGGCGGCTGGCGGTCCCCAGCAGCCGGGGGAGGCGGCTGTGCCAGCTCCGGCAGCTCCGCTCTGCCCTCGCCCCTCTGGCCTTTCCAGTCGCCGCTTCTCTCCTTCTCTGGCCTAGTGCCGCTGCAGCCCCAGGGCTGCCCCTTGCCGCTCTCCCCCGGCTCGGCACAGCCGCCTGCCCGCTGCAGCTCTGGGGCGCTGAGCTTTGAAGGGTGCTTGGTTCCCAGCACCTGTCCCTTCGTACCAGGGCTCTCCAGCCTGGCCTGGCCACCAGACACTGCGGCGCCATCCCCCTTCTTCACCTGCCCACTCTGCCGCTTGTTCTTCCGCTGACGCCCCCCTGCAGGCACCTGCTCCTGCAGCTCCGGCCCCCTGGGCTGCGGTCCCTCCTTGGGCTCTGGGCTTGGCCCACCACCATCCGCAGCAGAGTCTGTGGCCTTGGACTGCACCCAGATCATCCGAGAGAGACTGGGCACAGCACTAAGGCGCTTCACCACACCATTCTCAGCTGCTGGGGCTGGCAATGGCTCCCCAGACCCCTCGCCCCATCGGGGGCCCAGTTCACCCCGCAGCAGTGGGTGGCTCTTGGCAGAGCCCAGGCTGAGTGGGGCAAGGGCCAGGTCTATGTCCTGCAGGTCAGAGGAGCCATTGAGGTGAGAGAGCAGGTTCTTCTGCTCCAGGACAGCTGCCTTCTTGGGAAAGTCGTTGACATCCAGGTTGAGGTCATAAACACTGAAGCTAGCCCGGATAGAGTCCTTGATGGTGTTCTTGATCTCCTGCAGCCGGCTGCTGAGGAAGCTGTTCACCCGCTCCAGCTCCAGCTCCGGCCACTCTAACAGCTTCTCCTCGGCTGGCTCCCTAGCCTGGCTGGCTGCAGGGGTGCGCTCAGCCCGCTTCTGGGCCTCTGCCTCCAGCTGGGCTTTCTCCTTCTCCTGCAACAGGTGCCACAAGGATCAAATGGCTTGGACCATTCAGTGACACATGCAGGCCACAGCACTAGCTATGCACTGGTCTTGCCAGGCAGCAACCCCAAACACCTGTGCTCAGCCCGACTGAGCTGTGTCCTCCATGGCCCCCAGAACTATCACACATCCTCCACGAGCACCACAACAGCCACCACCTTGCACACTAGACACCAGTATGGACATGAGGCACCAGCAAACAGCGTACACAAGCTGTCACAGCACCATCCCTCTCCACTGCACACACACACAGTGTTTGTCAGGGCCACGGCATGGAGCAGGTGGAGCCTGGACGGGGTGCACAGCCCCCTGTGTGAACAGAGGCACCAGCAGTCCCTGGGGAGTCAGGCACCAGCTGTCACTTCAGGGGCAGCAAAGGACACAGTTTCAGAAATCAAATGGACGGAAGTGAGAGAAGTGAATTCTTGAAAGGAGCCCCCGGTCTTGCCTTGACCTCCCAAAAAGGGGTATTCAGGCCTCTCCCTTACAGTCTGCCCCCCTGCACAGCCAGGCAGGGCACAAGCCAGTGCTTCCCTCTGCCCATCCTCACCTTCTTCTTCTGCTTGTGCCGTGCCCGCTTGGCCGCCTTGGCACTGTTCAGGGGTTTGGGCTCTGTGCTGTTGATGTAGTCTAGCAGCTCATCCACATTGCGGTGATCCACAGCAGGCTCTCCCAAGCTGCTGCTGTGCCCTAGTTTCTGTGGCAACTCCTCTTTCCTCTTGGTCAGGCGCGAACGTAGCTTCTCCCGGATCTCAGCATAGTTGCGGCTGGTAGGAGCGGCCGGGGGCTGCAGGACGTCAGAACTGTCATGCTCAGCAGGCACACAAAGCCAGGGCAACGCATAGGCAGCCCCAGTTCCCATGCGTCTTCTTCACTGAGCTACTCTACTGCTCCCTTCCCCAAAGTCTCAACAAGACAAAGTCACCGCAGCCCAGCTGAACTACTTTTCCCCAGTGAAGGCAGAGGGTTTGGCTGGCCATGCCAAGGAAAGCCCTAGGGCTGGACAGGCAGGAAGCTACGGGTCAGGAGCAAGGGGACCACTGGGCTGAGGCAGGATGGAAATGAATGGGTGGGTGCACATGCTGCCAGAGAAGGGTCACGGCCAGAGCTGCAAGCAGGGCCGTTCTCATCTTCACACCCTCTGCACACAGAAGCTAACGCTTCCCACCACAGAGCAGAGCACAAAGACCGGGGTGGCTGCAGGCCGGAGCGTCACTCACCGCATTGTGGCCGAAGAACTCACAGTAGCAGCAGTCACAGAACTTCCCGTCTTTCTGATTCGTAGAGGAGGAGGTGCAGGAACTGCGCTCTGAGCTGCTATCCTCATCCTCCCCGAGCCCCTCGTCTGCCTCACAAGGCTGTGGCGGGTGGCAGCTGGTACCGTTTGGGAATTTGTGCCCTTTGCAAGAGGGGTCCCTGAGGAAAATAGGCAAGAGGTAAGCAGGAGCTGGTGGTCTCACAATCACCCCACACTGCGTGTGCAGGATCACCCTCCCAGGGCCTGTGCCAGAGCAGAAGGATTTCCAGGGCAGACAACCCCATCCCTTGCATCCTCCTCCAGAGGAGGAGCCCATGGCAGAAGAAGTCAGTAGCTCGTCGCCCCCCAGGATCTCTGGCACGCGGGAGGCTGACGCCAGAGCTCCAGAAAGCAGTGTCCCCCTGCGAGGCCACAAGCTGATTCCAGGGCAGGGAGGGTACTCACTGGGGGCAGCAGGTAGCACAGGTGAGAAACGCTGGAACTGCATGCAGCTGCCAGACATCCCCACGTGCTGGCAGGCCTGACTCCCACAGGCACAGACCACCCAGCTCAGAGACAGGGAGGCCAGGGCACAGCCCACAACGCCATTCCTCTAGCTCCAGCTGGGGACAGGGCTGGCCCTCCGCAGGGAGCGCTAATCAGCAGAGAGGGACCACTGCCTTTGACTCAGCGTGCTCTCTTCCAAGGCACAGGCAGCCCAAAGAGGGCCAGGGGAGTAGGCGAGCAGAACCACAAGTCCACAGGCTTCATCTTCTTGAGGACCTTGGCTCAGTGCCACAGCTGCTCGACGGGTCTCATTGACAAAAGTCCTGTTGGCCAACAGCAGGTTGACCAGGCGGTTCCTTTGGGTCTTTTAGCTGGAGGAGGAGCAAGCACAGTCTCTTCTGCACCACAGTACTAAAGGACAACCGCAGGGAGAAGACACGTGGGGAGAAAGAGCTTAAGCCTCAGAGACCAGGGGACTACGGCAGTGGATTCGGCCTGCAAATGCAGAGGTCCTCTGCACCACCGCTCCACGGCAATCAATCCCTTGGCAGGGGAAAGCACATTTGGGGACAGGGGTGGGAGAAAGGGTGTGTTGCCCAGCAAGGAGAGGCTGGAAGCATGCAGGGCTGGTCCACTCACCTGTTCGTGCTGGGCAGCTGGTGGGAGGCAGGAGGAGGGATGAGCGAAGTACTACAGTGCCCGTTGCAAGGATGAGTGCAACCCGAAAGCGGAGGTGGCATCTTCAGCAGCGGCACATTGGCAGGGGGCAGGTGAGGGCTCTTACATGAACCCGGGCTGTGAGAGACAGTGCCAGCAGGAGGACCCTCAGATGCTGGCTTTAGGGCTGCTGCCTGCACGCTGGGCGCAGGGAAGAGCGAAGCCTGTGGGGAGGTGCCCAGCGGGACACGAGGCGGGGAGCCAAAGGGCCCCGGATGGGCAGGCGTCTGCTTGGAGGGGATCAGCGCTGGTGGCTGGGAGGGGAGGCCGGTGGGACTGTTGGGAGGAGCAGTGAGGTCCGAGTGCTGATGATGCTCTGAGGAGTGGAAGGCCTCACCTGCAGACAGGCAGGAGCAGAGACGATCAGATACCCCCTGCCCTGCGTGGGACAAGGTCACACTCAAGAGCCATCCCCACGGCTCCTTGCCACCTCAAGCCCAGAAGCACACAGGTCTCTTGGTATGAGATCCAGGCTGGCCTGAAGAAGGCCCAAACACTTCACTGGGGCTGACAGATGCCCACAATGCTACTCCTCAGCCAGGAGACCATGCTCAGGGGCCGCTCCTGAGAGAGTAAGACAAACTCAACACTTTTGCACAGGCTGCTTCTCTGTGGGGCTCTCCCTTCTTCCCCCCAGGCAGCAGAGCACCTGGGCTAGAAGCCACTCCTGCTTGCAAGGGGCCTCAATGTCCCACTGTCCCCCAGCACTGGATTTGGTTCTGCCTTGCACACTGGTGAGCAAGGGGAAAGGTGCAGAGGCAGGAGGGGAGCACGGAGCAGGAGGCCAGCCCTGGTCCTGTGTGCACACACCTGGCGGGGTGGCCCTCCGGCACATGCTTTTGAACTGCTTCGGCAGTGCCTTGCAGAAGTCGAGTGAGGTAGGCAGAGGCGAGCCTGGGGCAGTGCCGCTGGATGTGGGGGATGCTGCATGGCTGTACGGACAAGCCTTGAGCCCAGGCGCCACGGCAGGAGCCTGGCTGATGCACTCTGGAGAGAGAGCAAGGCCAGGATGCTTGTCACCTGAAAGGAAAGCAGAGCTAGGGCCTGCTTCACCTCAACGTCTGCTAGTCACAGAAGAGAACAAAAAGCTCCATGGCCTCACGCAGACACATCTGTCCTCCAGTGCGGCACCTCTGCTTACAGCCACCCCACTCTACCTCGCCCATAGCTCAGCATGCTGACATTGTGCTGGGCTGACTCTCCTGGGGAAGAGGGCAAACGCTGCAGGACCCCACAGGCTCTGAAGCCTCTGCCGTGGCAGAGGATGGCACCCAGGCCTCCTGCTGGTGCCAGCATTCAAAGGTACAGCCTGGCTGTCCACCCCTGCCCACCAGCCAGATGCCTGCAAGGAAACAGGCTAAGCCAAGGCCCAGACAGAAAGCACTGCTCAACCCCACAGCTGGCTTCAACTCACCTAGTGCAGCCGAGGGGGCCCCGAGGGGGCTGCCCTGCACAGCCCCATTGCTGTGCTGCGAGTTCCAGAGGCCCGAGAGCTTGTGAGCAGACAAGAAAGAGCTGGGGTCCCAGTCCCCTGAGTTCCCGTGGCACGAGGAGGAAGAGGAGGAGGAGGAAGAGGAAGAGGAGTGGGAGCCACCCCCACAAGACTGCGACTTGCAGGATGTGTGGGATAACGAGACCTGGCAAGAAAAACACAGTGTGAAGCTGCAGCAGGCTGGGAGGGGAGGTGGGAGGCCTCAATGCCCTGGCACCAAGACCCCTCCGCTGGTCTCGTGCAGGATCTTCCACAATGCGGCACAGCACACAAGAACTGCACCTCTCGCTGTCTCATTGAAAACAAACAACCTGTCCAGCCCCCAGTGATGCCCCCATTCCCGGCGACCCAAGGCAGCACAGCCAGGCCTATGCCAAAGGCCATGTCCCTGTTCTGGACCCGCTCAAACCAAGCTGGACCAGGGTTAAATAAAGCGAAGCAGGAAACAGCTGCTCTTCCCTTGAGCTCCACATGCGGACAGGCACTGCCCATTCCTCCTGCGCAAGAGCCATTCTGGGGAGCCTCAGCATAACAGCACAGCCTAGGAGGGACGCAGCACGAAGGCCAGCGGAGCAGGGCAGGCACAGAACCAGTGGCACCGTTGGCCGTGCCACACAGGCAGCTCCAACGCAACGCAAGTTGCCAGCCAAGCCCCCATCCCACTCTCTCCACCACACACCGTGCAGCCAGGTCCCTCCCACAGGAGCTGGCACCAGCCCTGAAGAGGGTGGCATGGCTGCAGGGATCAGCGACGCAGAGATGCCCAAGGCATTCGGGTCCGAGCAGGGAGGAAACGTAGGCACCCAGTTAATGCCATAAGACGAGCAATACCACACTGCCACGGTCCAGAGAGCCACGAGGCTGACCTTTCCAACCACGCCTCCGAAACCACTTACTGCCAGGGCCTGCTCCTGCACTGCTCGCCGCTCTTCCTCCTCCACACTCTTCCGGCAGCTCTGGCAGATCCACAGCGGCATTTCTCCCAGAAGGTTTTGCACGAGTGTTGGCACAAAGTCTGGCGGCAGCCTCTCACCGGGGGAAACGAGCCCATTGTGCGACGGGCCTCCCCAGTCCTTGCGTTCCCGATGGCACAGCAGGCAGCACGTCTGCACTGACTGGTTGGCGGTGGGCAGCACCTGCAGCAGGATGCACAAGCCACAAGTCACCCCAAGGCATAACTGCTCTCACGGCAGGGCAAATCCTGCTGCAGGGCACCAGGTCAACGAAGCACAGGGCAGCAAAGTAAGGCTTTTGCCCGAGGATGCTGACATCAAACCAGAGGGTTTCTGGCAGGCTACATATGGGACTATGCTTTCTCCTACTAGGACAGAGTAGTCTCAGGACTCTCCAGCTGATGCCAGCCCGAGATGTGCCAGCTGCCAGCATTTTCATCCCCCATAAAGACTACGATATGCTAAACAGCTAGTCCCACCAACAGCCAGCAGCACGTCAGGCTGTGAGGGCACCAGCAGGTCCCACTTGTATCTCCAGTAAAACAAGACCAAGGGGAATACCAGGGCCACGCAGGACCTGCAGAAGTCACCACACAGGGACAGAGAGGGTGGGCCCAGCAGCCACAACCGCCCTTCCCAGCCCCCCGCAGGCCCCCCGCCTCGCTACCCGAGCGCTTCGGGCCCCGCCGCCCGTCTCTTTGTTCTGCGCAGCCGGCGGCGCAGATGCACCGGGGTGGCGTGCAGCCCCCGGCGCTCTTTGCATTCTCCCGGCACAAGGCGGCCGGGTCGGGGCTTCCCGCCCGGCACTGCGGCAGAAGCCCGTCCGCAGCCGGCGGGCTCGCCGGAGGCCTGACAGCCGTGCCGAGCGGAGCGCCGCCGCGGGGGCCCCCATTGTGCGCCGCCGCGGCGGGCCCCGCGACAAAGAGCCGCGCGTCGAGCCGCTGCTGCGAAGCAGATGGCGTCGCCGAGGCTCAAGGTGAAGCAAAGGTCAGAGGCCAAGGAGACCGGAGCAAGGGAAGCTGCTCCCCTTCCCAGCCAGGCTGCTGCGGGCACGGGGGCGGCTCCCGGGCCACCCCGCGTCTCACTGGGGGCGGATGCGGCCACCGCTGCAAGCGCGCACGGACAGCGCTCGCCAGGCCACCGCGCACATCCACACGAACCCAGGGCTCGTCCCCCGGGGTCCCTCCCTGCATCCCGGCGCAGACAGCGGCGGCCAGGCTCTCTGCGCGACGCCAGGCGGCAAGGCGCGCCGGCGCCAGCCCACATCCCGTCCAGCCGACGCTCGAGTCACCTGCCATCCCGCAGGCCCTGTGAGAGAGCTGGGCCCTCCTCCAAGCAGGAGTTGTGGAAATACCTCGAAGTGCAGCAAGCCACCCAGACGCAAGAGTGTGTCCCCAAGCCCCGGCTCTGCCCTCCAGCAAGCACACGGGCCCCTCGGGCAGACCAGCAAGATCTGTGCACACTCCTGCGCGCGCAGAGCAAGCGGCACGCAGGCCCTGGGGCTGGCAGAGCCCTTGTGCTTCCACACGCTGCTGAGCACTGCTGGCCACGTCCGCGGAGCGGCCAGCAGCACGCAGCCGCGGCGGACAGGCGTACTGAAGGCTGATTCAACCTCCCAAGCGAGAGCTGAGATCAGTCTTCTGAAGCTGCTGTGAGAGGGCTCCAGCTCGCACTGCGCTGGGAGATGCACGCACGCGGGGCGGCCCCGCGCACCCCGGCAGCCAGCGCTCCCACGGCCGCCCAGGGCAGCCAGGCCGCGCTCCTCCGCGGCGCCCCCGCCACGTCTCCGCCGCCGGCCCGCCGGCCCCGACGTGCGGCGGGACCAGGCGCTCTCCCGCCGGAGCGCGGCCCGGGGCTTCGGGCGCCGCCGCCGAGCCGAGCGCCTCGCACCTGCCGGCGGCGGCTCCGGCGGATGCTGCAGCTGCCGGCGCCGCCCCGCGCAGCCCGGCACCGGCCGCGCCCGCGCCGCCGCCCCGCGCAGCCCCCGCGCTCCCGGGCGACGCCGCGCCCGTCTCCGGCGCGGCCCGGGGCGCCGAGCGCCGCCGCCGCCGGCCCCCCGCGCCGCCCGGGCCTGGCGCGTACCTGAGCGGCGGCTCTGCCCGGCTCCGCGCTGCAGCCCGCCGCCACCTCCGGCGGCGCGGGCGGCTCCGGCGGGGGGGGCGCGGCGGCGGCGGCGGCGCCCCCCGCCCGCTCCCGGCGCGGCCCCGGGCCGCCCGCCGCCGCCGCCGCCTTGTTCCGCCTGCGAGTCATGGCGAGCGCGGCCCGCCGCCCGCCGCAGACAGGACAACAGCCAATATGGCGGCGCGGCCCGTCCGGCCCCTGCCCGGGGGGGCGGCCCGGCGCGGGGAAGCCGCCGCCGCCATCGCCCGAGCGGGCAGCGCCGCCACCACGGCGCCGCCTGACGGCCGGAGGCGGCGCCGCCGCAGCGCTACACACCGCCCCCCCCCGGCGTGCGGGGCGGTGCGGGGCGGAGTGGAGCGGGGCCGGACAGGGCGGGGCGGAGACGTGCGGAGCGCTGCGGGACGGGGCGGGACAGGGCGGTGCGGGACGGTGCGGTGCGCTGCGGGACGGGGCGGGACGGGGCGGTGCGGGACGGGGCGGTGCGGGTGGTTTGCGTGCCGTCCCGCCCGCGCTCCGCGCAGCCTGCGCTCCGGACTGGCCGCAGCCGAGCCGCTGCCTGCCGGGGGCGCGGAGGGCTCTGCCCGTGACCGGGCCCGATGAGGCTTTCGGCCGCCTAAGCCACCGCTGCGCACAGCACCCGGTGGCCGCGAGCAGCCGCCCCTCGGAGGGTCCCGCTCGGCGGGGGCCCAGCCAGGCCGCGGGGCCGCCCCCGGGGCCCCCTCCCGTCAGCCCGGGATAGCTAGGCCCGCTCTGGGGTGTCCCCGTCCCCGCTGCAGCACGGCGGGGGGCTGCGAGGGCAGTGGGGCACCGGGAGGGGGAGCCGAGACTCCGAGCGGGGGAATCCCGCCCGCCCCGGCGGGGATCCGCCCTCGCCCGCCACCTCGCCGCGAAACCGGTCCGTCGGGTGACGGCGGCCTCGCGGCAGCCCGGCACCGGGCGGGGGATCCCGCCGCGGGCGGGACGGTCCGCCCGGGGGCCCGCGCGGTCTCTGGCCCAGGGGCGGGCAGACACCGCCCCGGTCCGCCTCTGGGCGGTGCCCGGTGCCGGACCGCCCCGTCGGTGAGCGGCGGGCGCGGGGAGCCGGGCGGCAGCGAGAGCTCCCGGTCGCGCCATGCTGCCCGCCGCCCTCCGGAGATGGCTGCACCGGCCCAAGGTGAGAGCGGGAGAGGCCACTCCGGGGAGGCCTCCTGCCCCCCCGGGGCTGCCCCCCGGGGGGCGCGGCGGCCACCTGCTCCGGCGCCCCGCTGGGCACCGGGAGCTCCTGGGATCCGTGTGGAAACCCCAGGCAGAGCCTGGGTGCCGGGGTGGTGCCAGGCACCTGCCGGGCCACCGGGCACTGGGGAAGGGTGCTGGCTGGAGCATAGCCCCGGGCTGCCCCGGGGGTCAGTGGGGTGCTCCAGGAGGGGAGCACCCCTTGGTGGGGGGCACTGGGGCCAGTCAAGAGCACCCTGCCAAGAGCCAGGGCCAGGGCTGACTGGGTTTGGGTGGGGGCAGCAGTGCCCATCAGGTGCCTCGCAGTGATGCCAGAAGCCGCCAGGGCCGGGTGGGTGCTGGGTGCCTGGCAGGGCTGGCAGGGCCCAGCCGTCCCCGGGCCCCCGCCAGCCCTGGGCGTGTTGTGAGGAGGAAGTGGTGCCAGCCGAGTAGCGAGCCTGGCCCATGACTCAAGGTGCGGCGGAGGCTGTGCCATGGGCCACTGGACAGGATTGGGCAGCTCAGCGCCCGTCCCAGCACCGCCCGGGCCTGAGCCCGGCACCATGGGTGAGTGAGGAATCTGCCAGGCGCAGGCGCTGCGGGAGTCTCCCTCCGTGGGGTCTGCGCCCCGGGGCACTGTGCATCCCTCGAGCCTCGGGTTACGCTGCCCTTTTCCCAGCCCGCTTGGCCTGGAGAAAGTGCGGGGAAGAAACTGGGCAATGAGCTCATTTCCTGGTGTCCTGCTCCCCGTCAGGTGAAGAGGCTTCCCGCAGCCCTTTCGCCCGATCCGGTGTTTACAGCCACACACAGATCCGTGCCCACGCTCCCGGGATGCAAGCGAGCTTGTTAATCCTGCTCTGCCCTTGGGGAAACTGAGGCACGGGTGGGGAAGGCGGCACTCCCCAGGCCATGGCGGGAGTCTGCGCGAGGGCTCGGCCCCCAGCCCACGTGCCTGGCCGGCCGGCCGCGGCGGCACGGCACGGCTCGGCTGAGCAGCCGGTCGGGAGGCGCCGCGCGGGGCGGGAGCTGCCTGGCCGCTCGCCTGCCGGGTCCCGCATACCTGCCCTGGGCGTGTGTGCGCAGCCTCGCGCCCGCCCCGTGCAGGGGGTGTGCGGGCCCCGCGTGGCGCCGGGGGGCCACCCCACGGCACAACGCTGCCCTGCTGGGGGGATTGGCCAGTGGCGTAGCCCTCGGGGACCCTCCGTGCGCCTGTTGCACAAGAGCAAACTCCAGGCTGCATCTCGCCCTCCGGCCATTTCAGCTCAGCCCTGCCTTTACGCAGCCCTGGAGCCCACAGCTAGGGGTGGCTCCGGACACCCTGCCCCGGGACCCAGAGCTGTTGGGTCCTTGAGGTGCTCGGGGTGCCTGGGAGGACGGGAGCTTCCCAGGAGGGCTGGTTTGCTGCAAGGGCTCCACCACTTCTGGTAGCCTGCTCCAGGGCAGTGATGTCCGCGGAGAAGGAGAGCGGGAGCAGAGCCCTTTCCCTGCCGCCCCCAGCACGGGCTGCTGGCGGGGAGGACGTCTGCCAGCTCTGCGCGCCCTCGGGCGCCGGCGTGGATAACGCTCCCGCCGCTCTCCCCGCAGCGGTCAGACCCCCGGCTGCTCTCGCAGTTCTTCTACGCCGACGAGAAGGTGTCGCAGGTGGTGATGGAGATCAACGGGCTGGATGCCGAGATGGACCCTCAGCAGTACTTGGTGCTCCTGAACCAGCTGCACCTCAGCCAGGTAGGACGGGCCGGCCCGGGCTGCCTCGCTGCCGGCCGCTGGCGCGGCCCTGGCTCCCCCGGCGGCCGCGGGTGACGTCCCCGCTCTCGCCCAGGCTCACCTGCTGGCCGTCATCGAGCGGATCATGGAGGAGTGCATCCCCACGCAGAGGCACAGCCGCGACTACCTGGTCAAGTTCCCCGAGGAGCTCTCGGTGGACAACCTGGGCAACCACATGCTGTTTGCCGCCGAGGTGAGCCCTGGGCGAGCGGAGCCCCGCGGCCTGGGCTGCCTGTCCCACGGGCCGGCGGGGGCCACGGGGGGCCGGAGGGGACCGTGTCCCCCAGGCTGATGGCTGACGGTGACCGTCCAGCACTGCACCTACCCCACCGCGGAGACCCCGGCGGGGTCCTGGGCCGCGCTGCCCCAGGGCCGCGACTCCTGACGGCCCGCTGCTCTTGGCAGTGTCTCCTGGCAGGCACCTTCATCGAGGTGGAGGAGGCGGACAGCGCCCAGCTGCTGCCCCGGGCCAGGAACCTGCTGTGCAGCCTGGAGCTGGTGCGCGCGGTGCTGCGGGAGCAGAGCCTCAGCCAGCCCGGCAGCTACTCGGAGCCCGTGCGGGCTGTGCTGATCCAGTTCGACAGGCTTTTTGCGGAGTTTGAGCTGAGGTGGGTGCCGTGGCGGGGAGACGGGTGCTGCGCCCACCGCGGGGACCTGCCGCGCGGGCAGGATGGGCTGCACCGCCACGTCCCTCACAGCCGCCGCGTCTCGCCCAGCTACGTGTCCTCGCTGGTGGCAGTGAAATCGCCCGAGGAGATCTACCGGCAACAGGAGATCATCGTGCTCTTCTGCGAGACGGTGGAGAGGTGAGGGGCACGCCGGCGCCGGGGCGCAGGGCAGCTGGGCGGCCCAGGGCCCCCCGCCGGTGGGGAGCCCTCGGCCCCGCTCCAAGGCTGTCCCCACTCCGGCAGAGCCCTGCGCCTGGGCTACCTCACCCAGGAGATGATCGATGGCTACGAGCCACTGCTGATGTTCACCATCCCTCGCCTGGCCATCATCAGGTGCGTGCAGCCCCTCCGGTGACGGGGGTTCCCGGGGGGAGTGGGTCTGGGTGCTGGGTTGTCCCGGGAGCTTCCCTCGCCGTGGGGCAGCCCCTCATCCCAGGCAGCGGCACAGAGAGGGGAGCAGCACCCCCGGGCACGGGCTGACTGGGTGCTCTCGCCCTTGCAGCGGGCTCCTCATCTACCCCGAGGGGCCCCTCAACCTGGAGCAGAGCCCTGAGCAGATGTCCCGGGTTTTCAGCCCCTTCTACGACCTCCTGAAGAAAATCAGGTAAGCGGGCGCGGAGGCTGGGGGGGCGCCTGCGGGGGGGGCCGTGGCCTGGGGGCTCGCCCCTCACGCCGTGCCCTCGCTGCAGGGACCTGCTGCGGGTGCTCTCCGCGGAGGAGCTCGCCTTGCTCGAGAGGAGCCTGTGCACCGCTGAACTGGAGGATCCCCGCGGTCCGGCCGCGGCACCGGCTTGGGGGGCGGCAGCTGCCCCGAAAGCGGACGCCCCCGCTGCCTGGGCTCTCCTGGAGGCTCCCCACTCCGATCCGGCGGGGGCAGCGGGCGCGGACAGGCACACGGGGCTCGCCGCAGGGACGGCGCCGCCGCGGCGGCGAACCGCTGCCTCCTCTCCGAGCAGCCGCCGGGCCGCCGGGAGCAGCCCGCGGCCGCGGCCCGGTGCCCGCTGCTCGGAGCTGCGCTCCCGCTACAGCAGCACCAGGGACATGCTGCACACCCTCTTCGTGTGCGTCTCGGGTGAGCGCTCGCCCCCGCGCCGCCGCGCCGCCCCGCGCCCCCGCGCCCGGCGCTGAGCCCGGCGCTGTGCCCCGCAGGGGTGGCTGACCAGCTCCAGACCAACTTCGCCAGCGACCTGCGGAGCATCTTGAAGACGGTCTTCAAAATCGTCGCCTCGCAGCCGCAGCCGGCGGGGGAGGCGGGCGCCAGCCGTGAGTCGCCCCGAGCGCGCGGGGCCAGCGGGGGGGGGCCGGGCACGGGGACGAGCTGCCGCCCGGACGCTGCGCCTCCCGCGTCCGCCGGGCACGGGGAGAGGGGGCCGGCGCCGGCCGCGGGGCTGAGGCCAGTGCCGGGCTGCGCTGCTGAAGGCGCCGCTGTGCCCTGCAGAGGAAGAGGAGGGAGAGGCGTGCGCCGCCGCCCCGTCCCGCCTGGCCGACTGCCCTCTCTGCTCCAGCACCGCCGAGGCGCCCGGGCTTCGTGGGGCGGGTAAGAGGCTGGCCCGACCGTCCTGCCCCCCTCCTCAGGGGGCTCTGCTTGCCCCGAGCAGCTCCGGAGGGCAGGCTGGGGGGGGGGAGGGGGCTGCCGTGTGCTGGCCCGGAGCCCCTTGACCGGTGCTTTGGCCTCACCAGGCGCCCGCAGCCCGCCCCAGTGGGTGCCGGACAGCAGCTGCAGCCAGTGCTCAGCCTGCAGCCAGCCCTTCACCCTGCTGCGCCGGAGGCACCACTGCCGCAGCTGCGGCAAGGTACCGCGGGGGCCGGCGGGGAGCGCGGCCGCGGCGGGCTTGGTGCCGCGGGGGCCGGCGGGGAGCACGGCCGCGGCGGGCTCGGTGCCGCGAGGGCGCCCGCTCACCCGGCGCTCTCCCCGCAGATCTTCTGCTCCCGCTGCTCACCGCACGCGGCCGCCCTCCCGCAGTACGGGCAGCCGCGGCCGGTGCGCGTCTGCGCTCACTGCTACGCCGCGCACCTCGCGCCCGGCCGCCGGTGAGGGCGCGAGGCGCTCGGCCCCAGAGCCACGGCCGGGCGCCGGGGAGCCAGAGGAGCCGCACTCCCGCGCGGACAGCGTCTGCATCTGGATGACGCTGCGGAACGGGGCAGAAAAGGCTGTTCTGGGGGGGGTGCAACGCCGGCGCGGGTCGGCGGGAGCGCCCGGCTCCGCAGCCGTGCCCCGCTGCCGGAGAGCCGCGGCGCGCTGCCTGCCCCCGGCGCGGAAATGTGCTTCGTTGCGTTTTTCAGGTGAACTTTGGCTGCTGTTCAGAGCAGGGCCGAATCTTAACCGGGGCTCGTCCTGAGAACGCGCAAACACAGCCCTCACATGACAGCGGGTGCCCGCGGGGCCGCCCGGGACCCGCTCCGCCAGGAGGCCCGTGTCGCTCGTGGGGCCCCACCTCGGCAAGCTGGATTTTAATAAACACGTTGAACCGCTCCGCTCTGCCTGTCCCGGGCTGTGCCACGCGGCAGCTTGGCCACGGGGTCCTGGGGGGGTGGGGGGGGGGCTGCCCCATGTCGGGGCACCTCTGGGTGCACGGGGGGCCCCTTGCAACTGCAGGGCAGCCGGGGTACAGCGGGGGGAGCACGGGCCCATAGTGCACACGTGTTCCAGGCCTGCTCCTGCAGCCAGCCGCGCAGGCACATGTACGCACATACATGCGTGTGTGTATATGTGTGCAGACATGCATGCACATATACATGCTCGTGCACCAACTGACATACATACTCACGCGCACGTGCACACGCGCGTGCACGTGCATTCACGCGGACACACAGATGTGCGCAGAAACACAGACAAAAGCATCCACCGGCGACATCTGTGCGCAGCGCGGCTGTGTGCGCGCGCCCGCGCCCGCGCGTGCTCACCCGCGGCGGGGGCGGGGCCGCATGTGCCGGGGGCGGGGCCTCCGCGCGCCCCGCCCCCTCCCGCCGATTCAAATTTGAAGCACGCGCTTTCCCGCCCGAAGTTGTTTCCAAAGCGCGCCGACGTCACGGGCGCGGGCGGCGCCGCAGCCAATGGGCGCGCGGCTCGCGGCCGCCCGGCGCCGCCGCCGCCGCCGAGCCGCCCCGACGGGGCGCCCCCGCCGCCGCCCGCCATGGAGCCGGCCCTCAGCAGCATCCAGGTGCTCCTGCAGGCGGCCGAGTTCCTGGAGCGACGGGAGCGCGGCGCGGCCGCTGCCGCCGGCACCAGTGTCGCCCGCCCCGCGTCGTGCCTGGCCGAGGCCGAGCACGGCTACGCCTCGCTGTGCCCCGCGCGGCGCCTGCCGCGGCCCCGCAAGGCCGTGGGCAGCTTCAGGTGAGCGGCGGGGCGGCGGCAGCGGCGGGGGGAGGCGGCCGGCCGTGCCTGGCCTCACCGTAGGTGCTCTCTTGCAGGTCGGTGCACAACGCGCTGGAGAAGCACAGGTACCGCCGGACCGGGGCCTGCTGCAGGAGGGAGGGAGGGAGGGAAGCACGGAGGGGGCGGCAGGCTGCGCCCCCCGATGTGACCACCACCCTCTCCCTGCTGCAGGAGAGCCCAGCTCCGGCGCTGCCTGGAGCAACTGAAGCAGCAGGTGCCGGTGGGCACGGAGCATGCCCGCTCCACCACGCTGAGCCTCCTGCACCATGCACGGCTCCACATCCAGGTAAGCATGGCCTGCTAGATGGGGCGGTCCTGGCCCACTGGATGGGACAGCCCTGCTCACAGCCCTCTGGTTCCCTGCAGAGGCTTGAGGAGCAGGAGCTGAGAGCTCGGAGGGTGAAGGACCGGCTGCGCTGTGAACAACAGAGCCTGCAGCAGAGGCTGGAGCAATTGCTCTCACCCCCCGGCAGCGAGCGGACAAGGACGGACAGCCTGGACTCGTCCCGGCTCTCCGAGCACTCTGGCTCCGAAGGAGGTCAGTGAGGGGATGGTGTGCCTGGCTACCTCGGGCTGGGCAGGGAAGAAGGGGTTACCTCCAGGCCCTGACCCGGCTTGTCCCTCTGCTCAGAGGAGGTAGAGATCGATGTGGATGGAGCCATGTTTGGTGGAGACTTACTGGCCAGCTTCAGCACCGGGAGGGACCACAGCTACTCCAGCTCCTGTGGGCCCTGGTCCTGACAGCACCTGGCACTAGCAGAGCCCTGCGGTTCCCCGGGGTTATTGCAGAAACGCTCTGGAACTGCCTTTGCCTGCTCCACCTCCCGCCTCCCGGCCCACCGCAGGGCCTGCCTCTGCCGGAAACGCAGCCTCGTTGTGGCTGCCTGGAGAAGGGGCTGAGGATGGGGATGGGCACCTAGCTCCCACGGCTGGGCTTTTGAGCTGAAGCGGCTGCAGTGCTAGGCACCTGGGGCCAGGACCCCTCTGCACACAGCAATGCATTTCAAAAGGGGGGGGGGGGAACAGGCACCGGAATACAGCCTGACTGTAACTGGGACAGTCCGCCCCTGCCCCATCTGCTCCAAGGCAGGCCGGAGCCCAAGTCTGTCTGCAGCGGGTGCCGGACAGCCCTGCTGCCCCTCAAGAGCCCGGCAAGGGTAAAGAGTGCATTAAGCAACTTGCCCTCATGCTCCCAGAACTGCCTTGCCCCCTGCAACCTTGTATATACCCGACACTATTCTAGTAAATGCACTTGGCTAAGCCTGTGTCTGTGTCTTGCCTGCATGCCCAACACTTTGCTATCGTGCGTGGCAGCTGTGCTGGACTCGCTGCCTGCATCCCCCAAAGCAGAGGGTATCACAGGGCTCTGTTCCACATAGGCCAGCCCTAGGCAAAATTAGAGGTGGAAGTAGATTCTTTAATGATAATTACATCTTACAAAGGATCTAACAGCAGCTGATTGTCAGACTTGTACAGTTTGTTTAAAAAATATAAAATTTAAGAGGCTCCTATCTGTTCTGGTGTGGGCTTGATTCTTGCCTGTGCCGAGCTGCTCACACATACTGCTTCTTCTTGGTGGCTGCCTTACTGGCCAAGTCCTTGGCTTTTTCTGTAGCAGCTATAGCTGTCTCCTTGGCTTTCTCGGTCGCTTCCTTGGCAGTCTCCACCAGTGTTTTGGATGGAGCTTCTCCTGTAATACGGAAGTTGTTAACCCAGCAGTCCCTGCCCTGCCCTGGCACCAGAGAGCTGCTGGAGTTCTAGACAAGCTAGCAAGCTAGACAAGCCTGAACTTTGTTGCCTCTTGGGACAGAGGATGTTTCCCCACGTAGTGGGGGAAGGGGAATTATTCCTGACAGCCGCTCCGTGCGCTCCGTGCTTCAGGGCACGTCACAAAGGAGAACTGCAGGCACGTGACCGCTGTATTACTTCCCCCCTCCTTCCCACAGGCCACCACTGCCAAGCTTCACAACAGCTCTCTGAAGAGACTGGGACTGTAAATGCTACCTGGCTGCTCTGCTCAGGAAGAGCAGGCTGTGCCAAGACATGGAGGCAAAGACAAGGGACTAGGATTTCTCAGTCAGTTTAGTTCAAACCAAAACCCATGGACTGAGGTGTACAGGGGTGGCCTGTTACCACAAAAACTTGGTCTGAACAGCTAAGGCTTACCCTCAAGTACTCACCTTGCATTCTTGCTAGCACGTATTCAAATCCCTTAGTGCTCTTGGTCACGTTGCTTTTGAACCTGGCCAGACCAAACTCCTGCAACAGAAGAATCTGTGAGGTTGCAAGCCCAGACCATAATTCATATAGAGGTGCTGTCTCTGGAGCTGTGGCCTAGCTCAATCAGTCCCAAACATCTGGTGGCTCGCAGATGCTATGCTGCCTCTCCATCAGAGGAGCCACTGCAGTAATGGTTCTGGGCTCCGTGAGCTCACGCAGACTGAGGGAGCAATGGGAAAGAGGAGAAAAATGGCATGGAGCAGGGGTACAGTAGCGGAGAAACACCGCACTGCTTAAGCAATGGGCTGTCTGCAGCACTCACCTGGACAGCCCGCGAGACGCCGAACAGGCTGGAGGAAACCCAGGCTTCTCGCTTGACCTCAGTCCAGTTGCTGTTCTCTGGGTTCACCTGATAAACACACCGCTCCTCCACCACCTGCACAAAGCACAGCCCTGACCGTGAGCGCAGCCCAGGGCCTGCGCTCCCATGCGCTCCCCCGCCCGCCCACGAGTACTCACCATGAGACGTGCGTGGTTGATGTTCCAGGTGAACGTGGTCATGGTTCGGTTCTTGGGGTCCACGATAGAGTCCTCCAAGATGTAGACGGAGTGGGCCACGTTGGCGGGGAAGAAGCGCTCCGCCCAGCGGGGCATCCTGTTGGTCTTGGTCAGGAGCCGCCGGGAGAGCAGCTTCTGGTCCGGCGTCACTTCCCGGTGCACGATGTCTTCGGTCAGGACATGTTTGCTAAGACAGGGATTGGGGGGGGGGGGAATGTCAGGCCCTGCTCCCGGCACCACCAGGCCCCGGGGGTGGGGGAGGCAGCAGTGGCCCTGGGAAGGGGGGGCTGGAGGAGCCCATCGGCCCCGCGGGACCGAGGGGGAGCCGGGGTGGGGCAGCAGAGAGACCCGGGGGGCGCCGGAGGGGCAGGGGGCAGCGGCGGGCCCCTCGGCAGCCCAGCCCCCGCACCCGCACCCCCACCGCCGGAGCGGGCCCCGGGGCAGGGCGCGCGCGGAGGGTCGCGGCCGCGGGAGGCGCCGGTGCCCGGCAGGGCGCGGTAGGCCCCGCTAGGCCCGGCGGCGCCGCGCACCTGTAGGGGTTGGGGTAGCGCTGCCAGAAGGCGGCGAAGACCTGGTCCCAGGGCCCCTTGAGGACGCTCAGGCTGGCGCAGTACTTCCCCATGGGCCGCCGCCGCTCAGGCCCGCGCCGCCGCCGCCGCCGCGCCCGCTCCGGCCCGCGCCCGCTGGGCGGCCGCCATGCGGCGAGAGCGAGCGCGAGAGAGAGCCTGCGGCGCCACGTCCGCCCCGCCCCGCGCCGCGCCGCGCCGCGCAGGCCCCGCCCCGCCGCCAGGCCCCGCCCCGCCTTCCAGGCCCCGCCCCCGCCGCCAGGCCCCGCCCCGCCTTCCAGGCCCCTCCCCGCCCTCCAGGCCCCGCCCCCTCGGCTCGCTTCCGCCGCCGCCGGCGCCCCGCCCCGGCGCGGCCCGGCCCGGCCCCGGCGCGGCGCGAGGATGAGCGGGCGGCGCGTGGACGCCAAGGTGGTGCTGCTGGGCCAGGAGAGCGTGGGCAAGAGCAGCCTGGTGGAGCGCTACGTGCACCGCCGCTTCCGCCCCGGGCCCTACCAGAACGTGAGTCCCTCCTCCCCGGCTCGGCCCGGCCCGGCTCGGCTCGGCTCGGCCCGGGCCTGGCCCTGGCCCTGCCTGTGTCCGTGCCCCTCCCGCGGCCCGCTCTGGGCCTGCTCCTGCCCCGTATGAGTCGCTCCTGCTACTTAGCCCGGCCCAGGCCCCAGCCCCCACGGTGTGCACCCCCCCCTCGGCCCGGTGCAAGCCCGGTCCAGGCGCTGCTGTGTCCCCGGTCCAGGCCTCGGCTCATGCTGCCCCGAGGGCCAGGCCGGCTGCCCCCGCAGGGCCGGGCCCCACAGTGCTGCCGCTTCTCTTGCAGACGATCGGGGCCGCCTTCGTGGCCAAGGTGATGCCCGTGGGGGACCAGACCGTGACCTTGGGGATCTGGGTGAGTGCGGGGACGCGGGCTGTCCGCAGGGCCGCGGGCTGTGCCAGCCGCAGGCCTCGATGCCGTGCCCGAGCGCCTCCCTGACGCAGGGCTCTCCGAGACAAAAGTGGCGGTGGGGGCCGCTGGGCCCGGACAGGGCCCCTGCTCACTGCTTCCCTGTCGACCCCCAGGACACAGCCGGCTCCGAGAGGTACGAGGCCATGAGCCGGATTTACTACCGCGGCGCGCGAGCGGCCATCGTGTGCTACGGTAAGGGCGCAGCGTCGGCGGGAGCCCGGGGCTGCTGCAGGCAGGCACCGGGCCCTCTGTTCCTCCCAGCGCAAAGAGGAAGGAGCTGGAGGCCACGAGGGCTTCGCCGGTGCGAGTGCGCCTGCGGGAACGCCAGCCTGCTAAAGGGGCGAAGCAGCGGCGCTGGGCGCAGCGCGGGGAAGCTGCGCCTGCAGCAGCCTGGCTGCGGGTGCGCCACGTTGCAGGTGCGGATGCTGCCCCTCAAGCCCAGGTGCTGGTGGCTCAGGCTCTTCCCTGCTGGGGACAGAGGGTGGGATGGTGCAGAGGGTCTTGGGGCAGGGCAGGGCCTGACTTTTTTCTTCCAGATCTTACTGACAGCAGCAGTTTCCAGCGAGCCAAATTCTGGGTGAACGAGCTGCAGAACTTTGAGGAGGTAAATTACAGAGAAGAGTTTGTGCTGCTGGGCTGGGAAAGACCCTCTGGATGTGCTGAGGACAAGCAGGAATTGGGGGTTCAGTTTCCTGCATGAAACTGTTTCTGTATGAGAGCAGGGCAGCTTGCTGGGCTGCCGTGAGTCTCACTGCGTTCGTCCGCAGCCTCAGGAGCGCTGTGGGAGGACTGGGGGTTGCAGTGTGTCTGTTCTTGCTTACCTCCAGCTGCAGGCATGTGGCTGCCTGGCAGCTTTGGGAAAGGGAGGAAATGTTGCTGGCAATGCCTGAGCTCACAGGCACATCTAACCTAGCCCTTCTCTACCTGCTGTAGAACTGCCGGATCTATCTGTGTGGCACCAAAAGCGACCTGCTGGAAGAGGACAGGAGGAAGCGGGGAGTTGACTTCCATGACGTGCAGGACTATGCGGATGGTACGTCTCTGCTGGGTGGCTGGGCACGAGCAGCTGCTGTTCACTCCCTGCTCCCTAGGCCCTTGAGTCACCGCAGTGCTACGTTGTTCCAGTGGAGCTGTGAAGCTCGCTGGCCAGGCAATGTCTGGCCTTCCCGTATTTCTCTAGGGCCAAGCAGGGCTGGAGGTGAGCTGGAAGACATGGTGTCCATGAGGGTTGTGAGGTGTGAGGGGCTGCCAGTGCACAGTCCAGCAGCAGATCCAGCAGCTCTGTGCCTCTGGGTGAATGGCAGGAGCAGCTTGTGGCACACCCTGGCCTAGGCTCCCTGCATAACAAGCCTCCGGGTTTTCCAAGAAACTCCCTGAGCACAGCATGTCCTGACGGTGCATACACAGACCAGTGGGAGAGGGCTCTGGAAGTGGTGCCAAGCCAGCTGGGGAGAGGGGGATGGCAGGAACTGCTTGTTGAACCTTGCCCTGGGCTCCAGCCAACTTGCCATCTCTGAGACAGCAGCCACAACTGCTGCTGCAGGGGAAGGGAGGCTCAGAGGAGAGCTGAACTCGTGGGCCCACTTCTTGCACCCGTGGATATTAACCTGTGCCCGTTCTTTCAGAGATCAAGGCAGAGCTGTTTGAAACCTCCAGTAAGACGGGCGAGAGCGTTGGTGAGTATCCTTCTCTCTGCAGAGCTGTGATCACTGCTCGCCTGAGCAGCACTGGAGGGCAGCTCCAGGTGTGTTTGGGCTCAGTGCAGGCAGGTGGCCCCACTAGTTGCCAAGGGGGCAGAGCACCCCGATGAGCTGCTCTTGGGGGGCTATCAGAGATGGCAGGAGTAGTCAGGGGTGAGGAGGCTTCTGCCCTTGCCTGAGGAGGAAGTAGCTGCCCCGAGGTAGGAGAGCAAAGCCAGGGTGCTTGACTCCAGCCCCCTGGCCCCGTGCCCAGGCAGAGTGTCACCGGGTCCCGGCCCTCATCCACCTCCTGCCGGGAGCATCCTGGCAGCTGCCCAGCTGCAGTGTGTGGGAAGACACTGATGTGCTCTCTCCCGTCACAGATGAACTGTTCCAGAAGGTGGCTGAGGACTTTGTACACTTCACCGCCTTCCAGGTGATGACAGGTGAGTGTGTCAGGACGGGTCATTCCCCTTGGAGCACCCTCTGCAGGTGCTGGGCCTGGGGCAGGGCGTAGATGAAAAGCACCATGGGGGTCTCGCAGGGTCGTTCCTTGCCCTGGCCCTGCTGATGCCTGAGGAGCAGGAGGCCCCAGACCGTCGCACTGCTCTGTGGGGGTGTTTAGAGCAGCAACGTGGTTTCAGGTTCCTGCTAGTCTCACCCACACCCTTGGTGAAGTTGCTGCAGCTCCATGCCGGGCTTTTTGCGGCAGAGCTTTAGAGGAAGTTCCCCGTCTGTGGTGTCCCTGTGTCAGTCTGTTGCACAGGACAGGCTCTGCACAGCATGTCCATACTGAGACTGAGCCACAAAGAGGCCTTAGGGAAACAGGTAGCCAGAAAGACACCCCCCGCCAACAGCTGCATTACCTGCTTCCAGCACTTCGTGTTGGGCCTGTCCTCATGTGTCTGCTTAGGCTCAGCTCACCTCTGCCTTCAGCCCTGGAACGTCCTATAGCAATGAATCCTGCAGTTTCACTGTGGGTTGTATTAAAATTGCTTGTGCCTGGGATAAATCTCTGAGGGATCTTCTGGCTTTCCACAGGGCAGGCTTGGGGGTGACAGGGGCTGGCCTCTGCTTGGCATCATGGTGCAGTACGTGTCAACACCCTGTCTTACCCCACTGCTCTCTTTCAGAGGAGAAAGGAGTTGACCTGGGCCAGAAGAGTGGTACCTACTTGTACAGCTGCTGCCACCACTGAGACCTTCTGCCAAAAGGGAATTGCTGCTGTGGGCTTGGCAGTCCATGCTCTCCAGACTTTTCCTATTTTTTACCTGCTGTATTTTAGCTGTATGGGCTGCCTGGCCACGTAGAAACGGAGCACAGCCCCGTGGACTGCTCTCGTCTCCCTGGACTTGGCGTGCAGAGCAGCGCCAGCTGTAGCGGGCTGCTGCACGGTGCTGGGACACTGCTGCTGTGTGAGGAGCTGCAGACTGTGACGCCTCGGGATGCTTGCAGAGACATCTCCCTGCAGAGGGTTTATCTGCTACCCAGTGTTTGATAAAGCTGCTTCCCTGAGTCACAGCTCTGGCCCAGTGCAGCTGTTAATTTATTCTCTTGGAGATATTGCCTGATACTTTACAGATTATTTAAGCATCTTCTTTTGAGGTATACAATGTAAATAAAACGCATTGTGGTCTGAGAATGGGCTTACAGTTGAGACATCACCATGTGCCTCAACTAGGGCAGGCAAAAGGATTCAGCATGTGGAGGTGTGTGGGGGAAACTCATCTCCTGAAGGCTGGTGCCTGGGGGAAGATCCCATGCCCTCAGCAATGCCTGAGCTACCCCCCTTGCCCAGCGGAGCTGATCGTCACCTCAATGCGCTATTCCCTAAGGCCTGTTGAACTTGCTGCGCCGGCTCTGCAGGCCGCCATGGGTAACCCAGTGGGAACAGGCATTAACCCAGCCTCCTGCAAGGCCCTTTAGCCTGGACCAGAACAGCCAGCCTGGAGCTCTCCCTCTGGCCAGATCTCTGCTTGAGCTAGGACCAGTATTGGGTGGCTCCGTGCATCAACACTGAAGAACGCCAAACCCAGACTTGCAGTTGAGTCTGCCCCGTCTGAAAGGGTCCCTGGAAAAACGGGCTGGGTTGTGCCGTGTCCTGTGCGCTACCGTGTGCCCACTGTGCTGGTCCTGTTCCTAGGACCCCCTCCCAGCAGCCAGCCCACAAGCAGCTGCGTGCAGGCTCCAGGCTTCCCTCCTGGCCCAGCTGCCTGAAGGCTGCACCTCAACTACTCTGGGTCAACCTGATCTGGCTCTGGAGGAGGATTTCCTACTCCTCTGAGAGAGGCCAAGTGATTCTCTCCAAACAGGAAGGCTCCACGCTTTGTCCTTCCGAAGGGCTCTGAGACAGGAGCACATCAGTGAGCACAGCAGCGGTTACACAGCCGCCCTTTGAGCCTTGTTACACCCCGGCCTTGCCCCAGCCTTGCTGAGCGGCGCGTGGGTTTTAGATGCTCATTTCTCCACCAGGGTCGCGCAGAGGCTGCCCTTCGGTGAGCACACAGCACCTCTCGCCCGCCTCCAGCGAGCCCTGGCGCGGACTCGGCGTCAACCGCATCGGCGCCAACCTGCCCCGCCGCCCGGGCGAATCCCGCGGAAGCGCTGCGATCAAACTGACCTTCGCTCGCCGGGCCCCGCTCCTCGGCCGGGCCCGCCGCGTCCCCGGCTCCTGCAGCTCTCTCCCGTCCCCACCCCGGAGACCCGCCTGCGCGCGGCGGCGGCAGCAGCGGGCAGCGCGGGAGGGAGGAAGCAGCCGCGTTCCCGCCCGAGCCGGCGCTCGGCCCCGACCCGCACCGCCCGGCGCGGGGTACGGCTGGGCGCCAGGCCGCACGGCCCCTCCGTGTGCGCGTGCGTGCGCTCGCCCCCACGCAGCAAGACAAAACACAAGAGGACATCGAGAGTAAAGTTAAACTTTACTTTACAGTAATTTTTCTTCTATATACAAAGAATTACAGTACATGTTCTGGGAGCACCTGGGCAGGGCAACCCTCTTCTCATTATAAGTTTCACATACACAGCCGACAGTCTAAGGGGAGCAAAATGAAAGTAATCAATGGTCCAAGACTCTCCCCTCTCCCTCTTCTAAAAATAATATACATGCTGGAAATATGTAGGTTTCTCTCACCCGCTCTGGCATTCTCCGCTTGGAACCGACGGACAAGACCTGGACAGCGCTGAGTAGCTGCGCGTCTCCCGGGAGCACCCACGCCTGGCACGGCCCCCAGACACCACCGCGGCGCGCGCGTGCAGCTCTGGCCAGCCCCCCGGCGGGCACCCGTGCTTCAGTCAACTTTCCTTCAGCAAAGCCTGAAAAATGGGACCCTGCAAGAAGTTCCCCTCCGCCACCTCCCGGCGGGCGGCAGAGCTTGGGCAAAGAGCTCTCGGCCCCCAGTGCTGCCCCACTAGCATCACGCGCACGGGTGGGCTCAGCTAACCCCTAACCAGGGTTGGCTCCTACCAAGCCTCCCAGCTAATGCTTCGTCGCTGGTACAACTGCACCCCGTGTTGCTCCTATCCGCCCCGGAAAGGCGGGGGGAGCAGGCGGCCGGGGGACCCCCTTCCCCAGCCGCCCGCTTGCACGCCCAGGGACACGGCGCTCTTCCGCGGCCGGGCTGCACACCGCTTGCAGAGGGACGTCTCCCGTTGGGCTTGCCGCCGGCAGGCCCGTTGGGATGGGGCCGCCTTCCCCGGGAGCCCACCGCCGAGCCGCGCGCAGGGGCACGGCCAGAGCACCGCCAAGCGGGCTGCGCAGGAGGAGGGCTGCGCGAGACTTCAAAACCGCGTGTGCTTTCCAACATGTTCTGTCTGAAGCCAGCAGACTGGCGGAGCGGTCAGTGGAGCGCCACGTGCAAGCACGGCTGGGACTACTCTTCCAAAACGTTTCTACCACCCTACCGAGGAGCCCAGCCGAGGCGGTAGAGCGTGCCGCCAGCGCCGCTGCTGCCCGCGCACCCCCGCGCCGGCACGAACTGCGGCCGACAGAACAAACTCACTCCCACCCGTGCTAGCCTTAGCTCCAGCCTTGCTTCACCTTGAGCCTCCTGGTGCTGCTGCTTTTCCTTTCAGTAAGTTCCCAGTGTCTAAAAAAAAATACACAAAACCCAGTTCCTTGAAGTCAACAACTAGGAAACATCAGAAAAAAACAAAAACTGAAACCAGCTCAGTACCAAACAGACACAAAGAACATGCAGTTAGCAGATACCTGGTTTGCTTCATGTGGCTCCATTTGCTCTCTGCACTAATGGAGCCCACCGGCACGCTGGTTTGAGTCTCAAAACCATCACAAATCAAAGGAATTGAGTCCCTCCAGGCTTAAGAGACATGCCTTGCCCTGTTTCCATCACACACACCAAAGCCCAAGCCCCAGCTACCAGGGGACAGGATTCAGCTGACAAAAACTCCAGCCCAAGGGCTAGGAGCTGTGAGTTCAGCCCTACTGTGCTAAGCTGCCAAACATTTTACAATAGCACCACAATTGCCCAAGTGCTTAGCAGCCAAGGGCAAACTGATTAAAACTTTACTTTGAAATAGGACATAGCATCATCAGTTTCTCGAGATTTCCCTCGGAGGTAGATTCAGTGCTGTAGGGACTGTCCATCACTGCCGCTTCTCTAGCCCAAGTTCATGCACGCTGTCCTGCTGCCGTGCTTGGAGAGCACCCGCACCTGACTTCACTTTAGGAGACCCTGAAGCACAAACGTGCATCTTCCACCCCCTGTTAACCAAGGGCACTGCCATCCTGTCATCACCACATAGGCAAGTCTCCGGCTGACGCCAGGCAAGCGGCAGAGCGGTCTCCGAACTACAGCGGCCCGTCTCCCAGGGCCTGGGAACCCAGAGCACCCATCAGCAAGGCCCTGCTCATGCAAGAGAGCCTCGGTCGCAAATGCCTCCACGGGGGTGTCACCATCACATGGAGCACCTACTGTGGATAAAGCTCGGGGCGATCAAACCACATCACGAGAACTCACTGAATCCAGGCGGCCGCCTCTGTAGCTTCCTTTTAGAGTAGCTGCACCACTTTGACACCTTGCTTAAACACTCACTCGCTGGCAAAGGCTGAAAGACTCATCAGTAATTTAGGGCAAAGCACATTACAAGCAGGTTACAATTACAGTTATTCCAAACACCAAGCAAAATCAGAAGTTAAGGCTGAAATTAAAAATAAAAATAAACCGAAGGTGTTGAAGGTCTGAGGTCTCTCAAACTCTCCTCTACCCTGTAGTGATGCTGGGTACCACATCCAAGTACAAGCAACATACATCAACTGCGTGCTCAGGATAAACCAGCTGGCAAGATGCATTAGGGTTAGGCCTCATTTTTCTTCTTTTTTTTTAATTAAACAGTTAAAGCTTTTCTAACACCCTAACTCTGCATCTTCTCACCTTAATATGTTGCTGATCTTTAGATTTAACCATATATCTGATCTCTTAAATTTTAATACTGCTCCCTCCTTCAAAGCAAGGCCTGAGCCTGGGGGGGGGGAGGGGGGTTAAAACGCATGCTCCCACAGTAGTATCTGGATAGTTTGTGCACGGAAATGAATCTGTCTTTTGGGGTTTTTTTTTTTTTTTTTTTTTTTGTTTGTTTTTTAATAGGAAAAGTTTTAACTTGAGAACAGTAACAAAGAATGCTACCATGAGCTAGCTAGTATCTGAAGATACACAGTACGGGATTATCCCTTGCAATGGTCACTTTCATGCTACGTTCACCAGAGTCCTGGCTGGCAGGGACGAGGACGAGCGAGCTCCGCTGGAGTAAACGGGTTGAGCCAAGCAAGGCGGTAGCCAGTGCGCTGCTCCTCTCCTGCACACACACCCCGTACACTCCCGTGGTTCTTCCTCCTCCACAACTCTCCTCCCGCCTCTGCGAGCAGATCGTGGCCCCGTGAAGTCCATAACTGTGCCATTATCCCTCAGAAGAGCTCCTCCATCAGCAAAGGTGAATGCAGACTACTTTACCCAATGGGCAAACCGGCTGTTGAAGTGGGCACCACAGTGCCCCAGTCGGTGGGACTGTGACTGCAGCCCACCAAGGCACCACTGCTGTTCACTGCTCTGAGCCCGGCCGTCCCGCCGGCACGCAGGGAGCACTGGCAGGCACAGTTGCCCATCAAACATGGCAGCAAAACTTTCAGCCCCTATCAGAGCCGTGGGAAGTCACGGATGTTTTTGTAAGTGGACTGTTACCAGAAAGTTTCCATGAGCCTCCTCAAGATGTTATGGAAAGGGGACATAGCTCTAAGCAGAACTGACAATTACTCTCCACGTAAAAACTCTCCATGGCGGCATATTAACCCAAGAGTCACCTCTCCTCCACCTTGTGTGCAGCGACATCTCATCTGAGACCACTTGTGACCAGATGAGATCCCTTCAACTATCCCAAAACATGCCCTGGCCTCAGCCATGGAGCTCCAGCCCGACAGCAAGCGCAGCTGCCCTGCCGCGGCGGCAGCGCCGTGGCGGCCGTCTCCTACGGTGCAGGACCTCCTGCATGCCGTGTCACAGTCTGAGAGCAGCAGCTTCCCTCCTACGCTAACGTTCTGCCAGGGCAGTGTGTTACCTGCTGCTTCCTTACATGTTAAAAACATCCAGTGATTCAAATTGGCAAAACTCTGAAAGGCAGCAATGAACTTCAGAAACGGAACCGAGGAAGCGCCAGGACACACCTCTCCCTCGCCTCCGCCAAGGAAGTGCCACCAGCTCCCACAAACAGTAAGCGCCCTCTCAAGTGCTGAGGGAGCTCACACTTACTTCTTAAGGGTTCTCTTGCCCAACGCTGTCTGCCACCCTGAGATCATGTTGTTCAGCTCCAGCTGAAAGACAGGCTGGTGAAAGCAGAGCACATCTCTTAGTCTCGCCTAGAGGGACCTATCTCCGTGCCTTTTCAGGCCTTGCTCATTTTGCTGAGTGACCCAGCAGAGTCAGTCATTCCTAAAAGCATAAATTCTCCCTATGCGAGCCCTGGGCACTTCTATAAAACCCTCCTGATTTGACTAAACTTCACCCAGGGGACTGCAGGGGCTGGGAGGGAACAACAGCTTGCTTGCTTCCTCTTTTAACGACATTTCCAAATGCCAGGTCACATTTTACTGAGCAGCCTCCCAGCTACGCTGAAGTCAATTTTCCAACACGTAGCTGGAAGGTAGCAAGCTGGAAAACTGGTTCCTCATGGAAAAGGCATGAAGGGAGACAAGAAGAGAGGTGAGGTAAAGTCAGATGCAAGGAATAAGGCTGTGGGTTTGAAACGCCATGCAACAGTTCAATCTATTTTCACTGTTAAAAACAAGTTTTTAGATAACAGCTTGCTGTATGAAAGGCTTCTGTTGCTGTGAACCTCACCCTATTATTTGAACATACGATTTATAGAAGTGATTTTTCAAACCTGCACTTATGAGAATTCATTGAGAACTTCTCCATTATACAGATTTAAAATAGCCTGCACCAAAAATATTCACAGTTTATTTTTCATGAAACAAATAACTAGTTAACACATGACAATGCAAAGCGGAGTTGGACAGAGCAGTGCAGATACCTTTCTGGTTACAGTTGTAGCTGGCTGGGTGGCTGGCACGGAGGTAACCCTACTTACACAATCTACATGACTAAGTCCAGCTCATGGGAAGGCCTATAAGTGTAAATTCAAGATTTATTTTCCTTCTCACACATGATAAATACTTAATATACTGAACCTCATTACCATTTTTTTTATTTTGTTTAAAAAAAGTTAATAAATGCCCTTAGTATATCTTCTCTCTCAATGGCTCTGAGGAGTTGTCCTGATTCCCTTTGTGCAGGAGTCACGCAGAAACACAAGCTGCTTGCATTTCCCCAGTTTCAGCAGCAAGCAGGAACTGACCTGCCAGTCTTCCCGGAAAAACAACATTAAACAGTAAGTTTTCATAAGCCATAAAGCTTTTCAAAGTCGCTAGCTATTCTACAAAAGATCTGAAATGATTCGGACTAGAGAAGGGATGCACCACAGCATTGGTAATGTCCCCTTGTGCCCAGCACACCTGGCCTTTACAGCAGGACACTGCCTTGGGTGCACACAGCAGGAAAGGAGAATGGATCAGGATTTGTCTTGGTACAAGTGTCTGTCTCCCTTCGTAGAACACTGCAAAGCTAATGACCATCCGGCTCCAGGAGCAGCAAGCACTTGCAAGCCAAATGCTAGCAACGACCTGCTCCCAAGTCAGGAGGAAAGGGTCAGCCTGGAGCTAAACTCTCCCTTCGAGGGGAGATTTGCAGATCTGCCTGGACCTAGAAGGATACGGTGGAGCTGTACAAAAGGTGAGTGGCTGGCACAGAGCGATCCGAGGCTGCGGGACCTGCATCAGTGGAGCTCAGGCAAATCACAGAGGTAATGTGTTGTGAGAGTGGGAGAGTGTGCTGGCTTCCTGATGGCAGGATACTGAACCTGATCAAACCCGGGCAGTACCGCCTGGGGACATCTGCCCTCCTCCTTTCTGCGAGGGCAGCAGTGGCTGGTGTCACAAGGTGCCACTCCTTCGGTCCCTAGGATTCCACCTCTTGCCCCAAGAGCATCACAGCAAAGCAAACTTCTGCCTCAACACTCAAGTAATCAACTGCTTTCAGCAGGCCTAGTCTGGACACCAGCCTGACAACCACCAGGTACAAAACGTCTTAACTGGAAAAGGGAGAAGAGGAAAAAAGAATGCCAGCCAGCTGCTAGAGCCCACTGTGTTCCAGTGTGAGAACTACTACTCAGTTGGAAGGACACGCGCGCACACACGCACACACACACACACCAATATAGTCCAGTTAATTCAAGTCTCCTTTGGTTGTAGATGTGTTAAGCCAGAAGCTACCCAAGGGGAAGGTGTTGAGATGGGTCCCGATACAGATACCGCGTTCTTGCCTCTGTGCTACAGAGCGAACGACACAGGCTTCACTTGCAGCACTGCAGTGCATCACTCTGCTGGAAAGACCAGACACGATGCAAACACATGTCCTGAACATGTCTGAGACAAGCGAAGAAAAGACTGCTTAGTTTGCTGGCTCATGGAAATGACAGAATTCAAGAAGAGACTAGATGGAAATTTCAAATGGAGCACCGACACCCTGCAGGGGTGGTGCACAGCACCTTGGGGAAATCCACTCTGCTCTACTCTGCTATTGCTGCTTTATAGGTCACAATGTTTTCAAGTGCAGGAAACACTCTGCGTGTTTCTTTGCTAAAGGATTAAGACACAAGAATGGAAAAACTGCCAGGTAGCCTCTTCCAACATCTCTCTTTCTTCTGACCTCCTTCAGATTTCCTGTTTCTTGGGCCTGGACAGTCATAGTCATGTATAAAGGAGCCTTAATGGATATTGCCTACTGCTGAAGTAAACTGCACAGACCGGGTGCAGTGGGCTCCTCTCCTAACTCAGCTGGAGACAATACCTGTCCTTCAGCGAACCACGCACGCAGCACATCCCAGTGAGCGCATGGACAAACCTTGCAAAGCAAAACCCTGCAGGGACAGAGAACTGGGCAGACAACAGATAACCCCCCTTCCCTGCTTCTACAGAGTCTAGCAAGGGAATACATCTGATTGCTCACCACCTGATCCCCGAAACTTCTCCAGTCCCAGGGCAGCCACCTGATCCCTGAAACATCTCCAGTCCCAGGGCAGCCTAACTGATCTGCTTCCTCTAAACACAGTAAGAAGAAAGGGCCCCCTAGGTGCACTTGGGAACCCATCTATGAATCAGACCTGGAGCTTGAACATGCTGGATCAGTAATGTGACCATTCCAATGGAATTTGAGATTTATCCAGAGTGGACTCTTTATTTCAGCTTTACCATTTGTAAAAGGAAGAGGAAAAGGTCACGGATATTCTCTCCCCTTGGCTGGGCCACACTCAGACTTAAGTGAATGTCCTTGCTCATGTCATGAGAGAATATGGATAGGATGTGCATGGGTTAGGGGCTGGGCTCAGGGAAGTGAATAAAAATTAGAAAAAAAAAAGACAACAAAGAATATCCCCCTCCCTAAACATTAAAAGACTGAAACCTGCCTCCCATATTCACCAACCTCACTTTGGCTCTGAGTCAGCCAATTCATGACAGACAGTATCCTGGTTATGGGCTAGCGCTGTGTTTTGTTCAGGTAAAGGGTCCTGCCCCCGAGGAGTCTGTACTTTTCCAGCCAGCCAAGAAATCTGGTCAATTGTCTGAACGTTCCTGACAAGCCACGGCGTCTGCTCTGGGGGCACTGGTGCTTCCCTGGCAGGCCGAGGGGTCTGCTCAAATGCACGCAATCTCTCTGATGTCCAAGGGGTTTGCTCTGTGGGGGCTGAAGCCACTTCCCAGCCAGGCTGAAGAGTCGGCTCTGGTAGTTTCTCTGCTGTCCGAGGAGACTGCTCTGCAGGTGTCAGGGCTTTTGCAGCGGGCCAGTGGGTTTGCTCATGTGTCTGTAATTTCTCTGTAGGCCAAGGTACCTGTCCGACATGTGTTGCTGCTTTCCCAGCAGACCAAGAGATTTGATCACCAGGTAACATGGTCCTCTCTTTCTGCTGGGGATTCACCTCTATAGCAGAAGCTCCTCTCTCTTTCGGCTGAGCGTTCTGGTCGACAGGCCGCAGTGCCTTCTCGGAAAGCAACAGCCTTGGAGCTGACGCAGCTGGAGGCTTATCCAAAACTTGAGGCCGAGGAGCTACAGCCGCAGTCAGCTTGTCTGATGCCTGAGGCCATGGGGCTGTAAGAGTGAGAGACCTCTCCAACAGCTGAGGCCGGGCCACTCCAGAGCCAAGAGCCTTCTCCGGAGGCAGGACCCGCAGTGCCCCAGAGTCGGAAGCCTTCTCTGGAGGCAGGGCCCGCAGTACCCCGGGGGTGAGAGCTTTCTGCCCAAGTGGAAGCCGCAGCGTCCCTGAGCTGAGAGCCTTCTCCACTGGCAGCACGTGCGGTGACCTGGAGCCAGGGGCCTTCTCCAGAGGCAGGGGCCATGGTACACCTAAGTTGGGTGCCTTCTCTGTGGGTAGGATCCGTGACATCCCCAACACAGGAGCCTTCTCCAAAGGTAGGGGACGTGGCAACCCAGAGCTGGGAGTCTTCTCCGTGGTTGGGAGTCGCACAGCTCCAGAGAAGGAAGCCTTTTCCGGAAGCAGGGGCCGTGGCACTCCAGATCCAGGAACCTTCTCCGTGGGCAGGATCCGTGAGATAGGGGAGCTGGGAACTTTTTCAATGGGCAGAGGCCACAGCATCCCAGGGCCAGGAGCCTTCTCTGATGCTGGGACACGTGGCATCACAGAGCTGGGAGCCTTCTCTATGGACTGAGGCTGTGGACTCTGGGCAGAAGCTTTATTCAACAGCTGAGGCTGATCAGCCACAGGAGGCTCATCCACTGCCTGGGACTGCAGGGTCCCTGCTGTGGTGAGAAGTCTGTCTGACAGTTGAGGATGCAGGCATTTTGCTGGAAACTCATCCAGCAGCTGAGACTGCTGGGTTCTGGTGCCAATGAGAGACTTGTCTGAGAACCCCAAAACCCCAGCAGTGGCAGGAGGCTTGTCCGATAGCTGAAGCTGCAGGTCACCAGCAGTAACAAGTGACTCGTCTGATGACTGTGGAGTTCCTGGAGGAGATTTGCTCGGCAGATGAGGCTGTGAGGAGTCACTAGGAGACTCATCCAGCGGCCACAGCACTGCGTTAGTGGGAGGTTTGTCGGGCTGCTGAGATCTGAGCGCTACAACGATGGGCTGCTTCTCTGACTGCAGCCTTAGGGACAGGGCAGCCTGGGGCCTATCCGATGGCTGCAAACGGAGCGACAGGGTGGTAGGAGGTTTGTCCGAAGGCTGCAGCCGGAGCGAAAGGGTAGTGGGGGGTTTGTTGGATGGCTTCAGTCTCAGTGACAAGGTAGTGGGGGGTTTATTTGATGGTGGCAGTCTCAGTGCCAGAGTAGCAGGTGGTTTGTCTGGTGGAGGCAGCCTCAGGGCTAGGGTGGTGGGGGGCTTGTTTGATGGCTGCAACCTCAGGGCTAGGGTTGTGGGGGGTTTGTCTGACGGTGGCAGCCTCAGCGCTAGGGTAGCAGGGGGTTTGTCCGATGTCTGCAGTCTGAAGGCCACTGACTGAGGTAGCCTGTCCAAAGACTGAACACTCAGATCTGTATCTGCAGACGGCTGCTCTGGTGGCTGGGTGTCATCGCCATTAGCCAGTGCTCCTATGGGAGGCACATACTCACGAATTTCTCCTGGCTCTAGCGGGTTGGGCCCACAGGGATCATGCTCTGTGCAGCATAAACGTCCATCCAGCTTGGAGATGAAGAGCATGCCTTCTCGGTGCTGCTTGCAGAAGGATCTGGGGCACATCTCACAGAAGGAAGCTGCTTCCTTGCCACACAAATCACACTGATGCCATGGGCACTCCCATTTTCCTGCAGTACAAACACAAGAGAAAAGACATAACTTAGGTGAGGTACAAGGGAATATACAAGGCCTGTGGCAGAGAGAGTTCAAGGGACAGTGGGAAAACCCCTGTAACACTCGAATATAATTCTACTGCTGGTTCTCCTTAATTTCTGCCATAGCTCTTGGGTTTGAAGGTGAGTTAACAGTAATCTGCAGTCCTTAGAAGCAACAAGGGAAATCACCATTATGACAAACATAAGCCATGCCAGGTGAGACCAAAGGCCACCCAAGTTCAGGGTGACACTAATCAGTATGGGCACCTACACAAGAGCAGACACCTCCAGCTTGCACCTCATTGGGGCTCTAATTTCCAGGGGAAAAAAAGCAAAAACAAGCAAAAAAACCCAGTAATATCTGTATACAAGACACTCAAAGGACTTTTTGAAGTAATTTCGTCCAAATTTTTTTTAAATCTTGGCCATCCAGATTACAGACTACTGCAAGTTTTGTTTCATATTCAGCCCTCCACGCTGAATGATTTGTAGATGTTCCAGGTTCATCTAATTCTTTATTAATTCTGGAGTCAACTTCCTCCCTTCCTGTTTATCAGAAAGTAGCCATCAGAGGACAGCGGATATAAGGAAATTAGTTTCTCTCGTCTCCTTCCCCAAGGCATCTTCCTTAACCTCTGTGTATGCCCATGATAAATAATGTTTTTTAATACAAAGCCAAACTGTGCCCTGAGGAGTTCACTGTCCACGGTGAATCTGTTCACTGCCAGTATCAAAACCGTCACAGAGGAAAAGAAAATAAACATGACAGTTCATAGAGCTTTTTCTTTTTTTTTCCACATGAAGATGGATCTTACTGATTCAGCCCCCTGCTTCCCACCAGCCAAGGCTGCTGCCATTTCACCAAGCTTCTAACTAGTTCACGGATGCCAGCTTTACAGCCCCAAGGAGAACGAGATCATCTGCAGTCAAGGTACATGATGAGCTGAGTCTCTGACCATCACGCTATCAAGTAAGGCCTCTGCAGCCTCCTGGTCCTCCCTGCTCCCAGGGCCAGGCAGTGCCATGTCCTGCTGCCACGAGCAGCTCCTGGCTGAGCAGTCCTCCCCGAAAGGCTGGAGTAGAGCCACGGACCTGTCTGCCCTCAAGAGGCAGCCAGAAGCAAGGGCAGAGGACAGCTAGCAGCACGGCAGCAATGTAGTGCCAGGGCTGGAGCACTCCCCACGCTCCCCAAACCAAGCCCACATATCTGTGGTTTTGGCTACTAGCTCTTTCCAAGAAAGGCAGGAAGAGATAGAGATTCCTGTGCTGCACCGAGCAGCTGTGGTCATTTCTTGATGCACTTGTGCAACATCAGCTTTCCATTCTTCCCTGCCTCGCATGCTGCTTTTCCTCCTGGGCTGGAGACAACATGCACCATGCTTTTCTATTCCTTTGAAGCTGATCCAAGACTTCTGTTCCGGTTTCAAAAAAACACACATAGCTTCTCTGTATCTTTTCCAATTTTTCAACATCATTTTCAGAGCATGGAAGCTTCAAACTAGATACGGTTTTCCCATTTCAGCCTTGCAGTGCTGCAGTATAGATATTACTGCTTCCCCTTGCTCCCACGCCAACCCCTGCACCAAGCCTTTTCCCACTGCCCGGACTGGTGAGCCTTCCTGACATGTTGTTATTAAATTAAAGAACAGCCACTTTCAACAGTCACTTTGGTCACTGGAGAGACTCTGGAACTATTATTATAAAGGTCATTTGTAACGACTGAAAATAAAGTAAGACCAAAACTGCCAGCATGTTTCATCAAGGATAGACTGCATCAAACCACTCTTAACGGCCCCTGACAGGATAAAAGGCCTAACGAATAAGGAGCCTCTCCAGAGGCAGCCCAGGGCAGAGCAGCTCTCAGAAGTACGATCACACAATTAGTAGCATGCAAACTAGCAGGAAATTCCTACTATTCAGCAGCAATGCCATGATAGAAGAAGCTTTTGAAGTAAAATGTGATAAACTTTTAACATTCTGCATGATATTATAAGTTGCAGGTTATGAAAATAACAGCCTGCATTAAAAAAGAAAAAAAAGGTAAAATGGCTGTAACTGGCTCAAAACTATTCTCAAAAAGCAGCTATTAATGATCATCTGGCATTAGTAAGGCCTTGGTGGCAATACTGTTAAACATTCTTATTACTGCACTTTAGAAAATATGTTGGCAAATGGGACAAGAGTAGAGCAAGAATTATAATTTTAGAAAGTAAGAGCTGCAAGGACAGGTTGTGTTTGTTTAATCTGGAAAAGGACTAAGGAGATAATACAAGTCTTTCAGTACATAAAATAATTGTATCAGAGAGACAGCAATCCACTGTTTTTTAACTCTATTTAGAACGTTAGGCTGTTTAACAGAAAAAACGTCTCAAATGTAAAGCAGGGGAACAGGGGAGATGCTGGCTTCCACTCTACTGGAGATTTGAAAGCATGGAAAAATATTTACCAGGATGTTTCAAGGTCCTGTCTTAGCACAGAATCTGGTGTGGAAAGGCAATAACTCGAGACTTCCTCACCCTGTTCGATTATGTTTCCACAGGAATTGCCTACACTTGTCATCAGCTCTCACATGGCTCTGCTACAGCGTTTCTTCAACGAGCAGAGCAATGCAAGCTATTCCGTACAAACATCCTATTCTCCCTAATGTTTAAACACACTGATAATTTCTGCCATCTGTAAAATGTATTACTAGCACTTTTTATACTTTGCCAAATTACAGCTCATGATGTTGAATGCCCAGTTCTGGTTCCTTATGGAGCTCCAACAGGAACACTTCATTGTAAAAGAAACTGTCAGAGTCCTTGCAGATACCTCTCAGTTACACACTTCTTAACCTTCCTCTGAGGTGATCAAAAAATACTGTACAGGGCTGCACAGAGAGTTTCTAATGACAACGCTGTACAGTACTAACTGAAAAGACATACAAACCCCTAAACCTAATTACATCAATGCAGTTGCCTTTATTAACCAAATTTATATCTTAACAAAACACTAAATTAGGTTTGACGAGTTATTCTGGTTAAAAACTTAGTTATCCAGTACTGTTTACATTCTTACCCTTTTAATCTTTGGCCTTGGTCTCATATCAGCTTTTCCATCCTCTTGGCCTGGCAGAAATCAGGCTAACTGGCCTACCAAGGTTCAGGTCAGACTTTTTTCATTTCTGAATACTAATTAAATCAAAATACTCAATGGTCCCTGGGATTTCTTTACTAACCAAGAAGTCCTGCAACAACAGAGGAAACAGTCCTCTCAAGCAGGTCCTCTAAGACTTCTAAAAGTAACCTAAAAGTTTTCCTCTAATAGATATTACTTTACATCTCTCAAGCTGCTAATGAAATGGAAACTGTTCAATTGTTCTCATACAGTGAGTACATGAACTTTTTCTGCACACGAACTAAAACTACTTTTTGAATACTTTTGCCTTATATGTTAAATTTCTGCCCACATTTCACCGCAAAGGAGGGTATGCTTTGATTCTGTTCTCTTCCTTAATATGAAATCATGGCTTTTTAGATATCTAACGCATTCTTCTTTAATTCCCATTTTTCATTAGTGCTTTTCCTCACAATTCATTGCACTAACTTCTGTTCAGCTTTGGAGAAACAGCCAATTCGAGCAATCAGTACCTCTCCTGTCCTTGGGATTGTCCTCTGCTAGGCCCAGAGAATGGGGTCAGCTCACAAGCAGTATTTCTTAGGTGACAACAAGCTCCCCATTCAGCAATAAATTCACGCTCTGCAGTCATAGTAGGGTGCAAACTAGGGCTGTGTTGTGTGAGGCGCAAGCGTGCTCAAGTGATAAAGCTCTCTGGTTTTTAGACATGGCAGAGGGAGTGCAACGCAGCGAGCAGCGCTGGGAAGACCATAAGCCAGCGTTCTCACTGGAGGCCGACACACACTCCGCTCCTCCCGGAGCTGAGCTGAGCGGAGTCGCACAGTGCACTGACCTGCAGGCCTCTTGGTCAGGTTGAGGCAGTCGGCATGGTACACTTTGGGGCAGCCCGGCTTCTTACAAGAAACTAGCTGCCCTCCATCCCCACAGCTGAAACACTCGTCCTCTCGCTCCTTCATGACCTCCGCCTGTGACCTGCGCTTCATCTGTGGCCGTCTCTTTAGCTTCTTGGACTTTTCCTCAGTGAGACTGGGTTGGCTCTGCAGGGGAGACAACATCAGTTAATACAGGTCTCTGCCCCTTCCACCTATTCCCTTCCTGCTACAGTGGACTACAACCACAGATCCCACAATTAAAAGCCGCTGCCAGTCATACCTGAAACATCTACAGATGCTTTGTAGTATTTGGCAACTATGTTCTTATAGCAAATTGAACTTATTTTTGTGGAAACAGTCTGGCAGCTCTGCACCCAAAGCCTGGCTAAATGCATGAAACAGGCAAATAGCAACAACAGAACAAGCAGCCGAGGGCTGCCTGGCGGCGCTGAGCTCGTGCCCCTTTGCAGACAGCCTCTGAGGAACTCTCCAGGTTCTCCAAGCAGTTGGGTCTCCTTGTATCCATAACTCACAGAAACCTTTGTTCCAGGCCGTTCCTGGACATTTTGATATTCTCACCCCTCTCCTTATTTTCAGCCTGAATTTATTTGCAATCAGGTTAGACCTATTTGTTCTTGTGTCAGTATTGTTCTTTTCCTGAAGAAGTTTGCCTCTCTCCCTGAAGTAACCATCAGGATACGCTTACAGGCAGCGGTCAGGGTCCTTCTCACAAACCAAACTCTTTTACGGTCTTCATCTCCCCAATCTTCCTCATGGCTTTTCTCTGCCTGTATTGAGCTCATCTCTCTCAAACACAAGTTACAGAGTTACATACGCTACTTCAGACGATGTCTCATAGGGCTATGTACAGCAACACTAACGCTTCTCTAACTGAACTGGAGATACCTCTCTCCAAGCACCCCGACTGCATTTGCCTTTTTCACAGCTGCATCACAACAGCAGATCACAGTCATGCTGTGACATAACAGGACAAGAGCTCCTTCTCCACCATTATTTCTCACTGATGACCTTCTTATTGCGGATCTGTTTGGGCTATAACCCTTCAGGTGTGTTTTCTGGCACAAAGAATCACTGAATTTAATCCCATTTCTAGAACTCAGTTATTCCTTTGCAATTGCCCAATCTTCTCCTGCACTGATGACACCTGATGTTTGGGTCATCAGTACACTTAAATTAGCAGACTTCCAACATCTATGTCAGAGACATTAATGAAATAATCAGGACTGCTCTCAAACAGTTATTTCCCTGGCCTAACAATTCCTCTTTCAGTGCTCGAACTGCTACCCCTTTTTGGTTTGAGCTCCGTGGCAAGGGCCTAATTCCAGTAATAATGATCCTCTTCAGGCTGTCTCCCACTGTATCAAACACCCTTCTCAAGTCCAGAAAGATGATACCTTTCTGTGCCCCATCAGTGTTATCAAAGAACTATTAGTGTTGTTTACCCAAATTAGTCTTTGATAGACACAAGCTAAATTTTATGCCATTTTCCAAGCATCTTTTGTCCAAGTACACGTTCTACACGCTGCACGCAGAATATCTCTGTATACTGAGATTAGACCCACAAGTTGATTTTTTTGCATGCCTTTATTCTCCATAAATATTAGGCACTCTTTTTGTCATTCTCCAATCAAGAAAAAAATAAAAACATTTAAAAACCTTTGTCACTAGACCTACAATTTCAGAATTCTGCATTGCTAATTGTCCAGCTGCCCTGCCATGAATGTATTACATTTCATGTTTGCTTCCCTTCCTATGTGAATATTTCTACTTTCATACCTGCATTCCCATTGAAAATAGGGATAAGTCAGGCCTTTTTTTTTTTTTTTTTTTATCATATTGAAACTACAGACAAAGAAATCATTCAATTTGAAGGCCACACCTAAACTATCCCTACCTTTTACCTATTCTCTCCTGCTTTTCAGTCACATAAAATAGAACAAGAAAAATCTTTCACAAATAATTTGAATGTCTTAAACAAGCTCCTAAGCTAAATTTCAGTATAATCTAGCTATAATCTCAGAAGTTCTGTTTTGCTGTATCTTCAGGGATGAATACTTCTTTTTGGGAGGGGAAGATACTGTTTCTTGGATATTTTTTCTCTTAGCCCATCTCATCGAGATGGAGTGAATTGCCTGAGTCATTACAATGGAAGATTAATGCCAACGTAATGGCACTTTTCTCTGATTTCCATCATGTAGCCTGCACTTTCAGGACCAAAATGACAGTGGAGCTACATATAACCCAGAGGTAGTGCAAAATAAACTGAACTTTAAATGACAACAAAAAAGAAAAATAACTACATCAGATGTGTAATTCACCTCATCCATTGTCCTTTGAAGACATCATTTTTTTAAAATCAGAAATTCATTTTTTTCTGAAGACCAAAGGCCTAGCTCTCAGGGAAATAAGCAAAGCCTTCTCTGTATTTTCATGGGGCTTAACACCTGTGCTGCTAGAATTCTTAATCCTTAACTGCAGGTAAACTGCCAGCATCTACATGCCAAAGCAGAGGGTTTACAGAGTACTTTGGCGCATCTCTTGAAACAAACCAACAGCTGAGACATACATTTAGCTGATGACAGCTAAGAACTCAGCCAAGTGCTTCTGTAATTTCCTTTTCGCAGTACGAACTAGCTCACACAAGCAAGGTAATTGAAATCAATTCCTGTTACCACACCATTACAGTTACAAAACTGAGCTCTCAAAAGTTCTTAAGTTCTAAAAAGTAGTGGTTCTTCTAGAGTAGATACGGCAAATTTCCTCTTCTGTCTGATGTGTATACTTTCACTGTTTAAGTAAAAGAAACAAAAAACAGGAACTTTCCCATTGAAGGAAAGATGGTGATGTAGAAGTCTTCTGGCTCTGAGGCATTTCTAACTCCAATCAAAAGGAATATGGCGGTTTGCTGGCCTTCCAAGTATGCTCACAATTTATGCAGGCCTTTACTTAGGGAAATGGGCTGAGCTAAGGTTGCTTCATTATCTGATAGAAGTCTTCCACATGCTTGTCCTTTCCCTCTTTAACAAGATGGAAATTGCCACAACAATTAGAATAAAACTCTGAAAAATCTTCCATTTATTTTTTGTCATAAAATATGCTTCCTGTGATTATTTATAGAAATTCCAACTATAGTAATTGAGGTCTAAGATCTGCACCTCTGAGACTGAAAGACTGGATATTTATCTCCATTCAAGCACTGTTCTCATGGCCCTGTGAAAACGGATTACCCTTCCTGAAATCTCTGTAGCAAATGCACCACTTCTATGTGAAGAGATCATTTGGAAGAATTTAAAAGAGGCATCATACCTTTGGCCGTACTCCCAGGAAGCCACTGCAATTTGGGGCACCACATTTGCAAACTGTCTTTCCATTTCCTAAACACTCCAGGTTGTAGTTAAAAGTCAGCTCAGTTCCTAAACACAAAAGCAAATCAAAAATAGAAGACGAGTTCTAACAAACTATGTAGCAGAAGGTCTTACAACTACTACTGAAGTACATTTGAAATATGATGACACAAACGACTGACAAAAACTATGCAGTGATATCAGCTATAATTCTTCCTGTAGATCTGCATGGATTGAGAACTCAGTTCAACTCCCTCCTCCTACCACATCCTAGGGCTGCAAAGGGCATTCAGTCCCATGCTGTGGCACACAGTTCCATTTCTTGGTTCTGTAAGTTATACCTATGAACCTCCATTTATACCATGGATGTATGTGTTTCACTATGTCAGTGCTGGTGTTTTGTCTCATGAAGGCCTATGTGAAAATAGAAAAATTAAGTATGTTCCCAGTGAGCCACAACCCTTCCCGTTTCCTTACGGACCCCCCTCGCCCCCCAGCTCCATTCCAGGTACTGACAGGTGGGGCTCCTTACCAGCTTTGATATTTACAAGCGCGAAGAGACCAACCCGAGTGTCACCATTCACACACCATTTCTGAGTCTCACAGTTTGGCTGGCAGCAGTGGTTCATGAACCGAGCGTAATTGCCCTTTGGTCCAGCATCAATGATTCGATCCTAGAATTGCAAAGGAGAAGAAAATCATGTTTAATAAGTGATATTTCCAGCTCAAGCCATTCCAGCACAGGTACTGGTGTGCCAAGAAAGCATTTTATAATAGTAAAAAGTATGCAGAGATATCTGGTAACACCTGCAAAGCACCTGGGAATGTACACTTTAACCAAGTTTAAGTGGCAGGTACCCCTCTGTGTTCCTTGGACAACCAAGATACCCAACCGGTTTCTGCACTCTGGATGTCTCTAGACAGGGCTGGCAGATCATACGGCAGTAGAGTGTTCTGTGGGACATCTTCCTCTTCAAAAAGATTAGGCAAGATGTTACTGTTGCTTTCTGGGAACTTAGCTGTTCTTGTAATATCAGCACTGGATAAACACCACATCTACACATACCCAAGGCAGCACTTGCACTTCCATACCTTAACTTCTGCTTAAAAGCAAAATCAGCTTCTATTTCTTATATTTTAATGAACAGCAGGGAATTAGAAATGCAATGCACGAGGTGAAAACATCCCTGTACAGTGTTAGATTTGTTAGACCACGTCAGAGAGGGGAGAGGAATTGCAAATGGGACTGATTTTGTCACTATGAGTTGCTGACTCGAGAGATACTAATACTCATTTTTGTTTCTGCTCCCACTCATCAACCAAACAAGTAGAGAGCACTCAGAGGACGGAGCCAGCTTCCTAGCACAGAAAGCTTATGCTATAAGACACAATACACAGAAATTCACTATGAGCCGGGCAATATTTCGTCATGAATGATTTATTTTGTGAATGTCAGCTTGGAAAAGCCTCTTTCCCCTTCTCATTTACCCTATCAGCACTAGGTGTGTAGATGAGAGGTTGGCTTTTGTCCTGACAACACTGTTTTCTCATCCACATCTGCAGCACAGAGCACATACCATATTTCTAGCTGCTGGAAAGTCTTTAGCTAATTTGTGCAACAGCACAGTTCTTAGGTATTGGATATCTGGGAGAGAAGGCCCCACAATGCTTAAACTCAGAAAAAAGCAACTGCACCAAAGGCTTCCAGATGAGAATATTATCTGGCCAATGTCAACTTCCAACAAGAAGGAAAAAAGAGAGCAGTCACATTGTTATCCTGTTCCACATTCTGCATTATTTCTTTCCTATGCCTGCTTTAATGGTTTTCTTCAGATCTTTCCAAGCCTGAGTGACAAAGTATGGAAAGCAGTTGACAAAACTAACTTTAAAAGCCAGGAACTTACACTAGCAACCAGGCCTCCAGGTCTCACTGAGAACCTCTCTGTGGTTGAAGCAAACTCCCTTTCTCTCTCTTTTGACATACAAGGCCCAGGTCCTGAACTCAAATGAGGGTCCCCTTGTGTCTGGTGCTGTACATATGAGGGCTGCTGTCTTCTCCAGCATTCCCAGCCCAGTCTTGGACTATGAAAGGTTCAGCTGCTGGGAAGGATCCTGAGGATCCTTGTTACACACTGAAGCATGACTCACGATCCTCAGACAATTGTCCCTAGAAAACTCTCCTACTTCTGTATAAACTCCAATGAAGTTGGTTCAGACTTTGCTCCTAACCCTAATATCCAACCTGAACCTTCTCCACTGCACAGCAAATCTATGCTTTTAGTAGTCATCTTAGTGGAAATGTATACTAGTTCATCAGCACTCTTAGCACCTTTATAGTTACTGGAAGACTGCTATCATGCAGCCCTTGAAATATCATTTCACTTCTGCCTAGGATCATGGCAAGAGAAACTCCCTACACATACCTTATCCAGTGTCAACATGTAGAAATTGGTGATGTCATGTTCCTGAGCATAGCGGATTCGGGCTCGGCACTCTTCTTCATCGATTAGCTCCCCAACATACTCATTAACAAATTCACCCTGCAAGAGAGAAGACAACAGGCTGATGATACAACAAATTCCCTCCAGGAGAGAGGAACATCCATCTCTGTGCTAAAACTTAGTTCCTATTTCCTCTGTAGAAACTTTTTTGTAATAACCTTCCTCTGTGCTTTGCAGTCAGTTTGACCTACAACCTTCACTATGAGCTCCAAATTACATAGCCATTTCACATACTCAGCAAATAACATGAAGTAAACTAAACATAGCAACAACAGCCATCATATTATTCTTTGTGCTATGGAAAGAATGAACATTCAGGGACAGCATAAAGGAAACCACAGATAACTGGGTTTTTGCTGCAAAACTCAAAATACTACCTAACTGCATTCCAGTTGAAAGCAACATCCACTTTGAGACCTGCAACAATAATGCACTTAGGGCAGGCATCCTCTCCTGCAAATCCGTGGAGTTCACCTGTAGCGAAGTACTACAGAGACTGTACTTCAGCCATCAAAGCAAACCACAGCTCTGCTCCACTGAAGCCAAGAGGTGCCTTCATTAAATAATGGAGTTTCGCGGTTTCCACAATGACAGTTTAAAGCAAAGCAAAACAGGCACATGGAGTGGCAAAGAAATCTTTCAAATTATGTCACAGCAGGCAGTGAAGCCTAAGCAGGACAGACTCTTGCACTTTTCCTACTGCTACCAAGCACCCCCCTCCCACAGTATGTTCTCCATACTCCTCCTCCTTCAGACGTTCTTTTTCTACTATGCTATCTAACTGTCCTCTGCCTCAGTTCATCATTTCTTTGCTTTAAGGTTGTTATAATACTCTTCTTCATTCAGCACAGATGTGTAGCCACAGAATAACTACTCCCTGGATTGGAGGGGGGAAAAAAAAAAAGTTTCAGCTGTCTAGAGATACCCATTTCAGCAGTAATTATAGTCATCTCCAAAACATTCCCCCTTTGTAACAGCCAAGCCCCAGTCTTGGTAACAGGATTCTCCTGTTAGAAGAGCCTAGCTATTCAAGAATGAGGAAGGGGAAAAAAATAGAGCTCCTTGTCTGAAACTCCAAAGCACTGTCTTCAGGCCAGTGTTCTAGCGTATTCATAATGTTCACTACTTTAGTGTCTATCCATACAAGCATATAAATCAAGCAATCATGAGTGTTACCCTGTTACATTAACGTACAAACCATGTACTTAGCTAAGCCAGAACATTCTTGTCAGGACTGGAAAAGTTAAATTCATCCATTTATTTTATAAATGACATTCTAAAGCAAGAAAGTATTTTTCAAATCATGGAAGATATTTGAACGTATCTATTAAAACCGACACTGTGGCAAGAGGGAATTAAATGTAGAAACAGAGTACTTACTTTTCTAATGTCCGTTTTGGCTTGTAAGCCCCAGCCTCGTGCCAGTGTGCGGAAAATTTGTACCTCGGGATACTGTCGTTTGGAAAAGCACTGGTTCTGACAGCGCTCGCCAGCAGGGCAGACCATGGGATGGCATTCATAGAGCAACATGCGATTGATGCACTCTGAGTCTAGGCCACACGGGTTTTCATCCGTTGGTTTGCAGTTGCAACGTGGTATCTCCGACAGGTCTGCAGTGAAGATCTGCACCTTACCCACCGGCCGGTTTACCTTGAATGCACACGAAGGATGTTAGCTACTTAGGAACAACATCATGATAGTCACTGTTACAGTTAACCCCTGCCTACGAGCTTACAGGCTGCAGCAGAAGTTAGTTCAGCAAGGTGTAGAAGGACACAAATATATAGGCACATATGTACTTCTGGGCACGTTATTTCAGGATGCGTACAGGTAGAGGAAAGAGCTACGGAGGAGGTATGTCCCCCATTAGCACCACCTGGTGCAGTGCATATTCTTTATCCCCGGAGGGGAGAGAGGCTGCAAAGTGTCCCCCTCCCAGCACCACCGTGACTACATCCAGCCCTGTCTCATCCCTTGTGGCCCAGTGCTCAGGCTGGTTATACACTACATGTGTGACTGACACCAACCATTCACTGTGTGAAACAGCACCTTCTCCAGTCCCTGGGAGTCGGATCTTTCTCCTTAGCTTTTCCTTATAGCCATCTGTCACCTTCAAGCCGTTTTGTGCTCTCAGTTGTCACTATAAGAACCAGATACTTGCATACCCGTGACAGCGTGCAGAGGGCCTATCTACACACCAGGACAAAAGCAGTTACCTCCCTACCCAACTTTCCTGTAGGTGTAAATGAAAGAAAAATCAGACAAGGCTGGGGCTGGAAGGCTCAAACAGGAGCTCAGAGTTAAGCCAAGGAGCTCTCTAAAAACCGCTCCTGAAGGAAGCAGAGTGCAGCACCAGATGGAGAAGCGACTGGCTTGTCTGTGGCACGAGCAGGGTCCTTTGGTTTTGGTTAAAGGCAGCGAAAGCTGAAAAGCAGGCAACAGAGAGTCAGGACTTTGGAGAGAGACACTGAAGAAAAGCTCCTTGCTGTATTTTGCATGTGCGAGCAATACCATCAGGTCCTTTCCTCTCCATGAAGGAGGGGATCATTTAACAAAACTATTCCAGCCCGGACACAATTTCTCAAGTCCCACCCTCAGAGCAAGTTTCTGCACTGGCAGCCTGCCACAGGCTGGCCTAGGCCTTATCTTCTTTGTTTAAAAGCAAATCAATCAGACATCTCAGGTTAATCTCTTTAACACATGCAGTCTCCTCCTCCTATTACTGTCCCCACCTGTGACCTTCCTTGTCACTCTGTGTTCCTTTCCTCTGTTGCTTCTCATCTCTTACTTAAACTGTTAGCTCATCACTTCAACAGAGTGATGAGATACTCACAAAATTAGGACTGTTCAGCACTGGGCAGACAGAGGCACCACTGCTGACTCTGGCACTGCCACTCCAAACTGTAATGCTGTCTAAGCAAGATCACTCTCTCAGCATGAAAGTCCCTAATCTCAGACATTGCCACTACAAAAACAGTTCCTAAACAGGGAGATGCTTGGACAAGCCATGACCCTAATCCTGGTGTTATGAAGGATCCCAGGTATACTTTGCAACAGTTTCCTGTGTTGCAAACTCCCCAGGTTATACCTGAGGTGCTGATCTCCTGAGATGGCCAGATAGGGGAGTGGACACAGCTACCTTCTGCCAATCCACCCTAAAGCCTTGCCTAACTCATCATAAGCTCCTGCAAATGGTTTCCTTTGCTCTCACAGAGACAAACAGTTTGTACTTAGACCTCAGAAGAACAACTGTCATGGCTAATGACCATGACTGTTACTATTTGTATTAAAAGACTATCCAAAATGCTCCAAACTGCTTCCGCAATTTCTTTGTGTTGCAGACAGAGACAGACTTAAAAATATCTTTAATGAGAAACAGGATTTCCACCAGTGGAACTGCCTGGCCCATGCTGTTGGCACAGTGCCACAGCATTCAGTTGTATTTTTCGCATTGTAAAGTAAGTCATGTAGGATCTACCTGCCTGCCTAGAAATCTTAGTTTGAAACAAAAAAGGCCAGTTATCAGTTGAGCTTTCATATTTTGCCACACAAAAAGGGAAGGAGTAGAAGGAGGCAAAGAAAAAAGGAACACAGTTGCCAAGTCACTGGGTTTCTGATCATTCTACATCCAAACTGGACCCACACCTCAAGTGCACGAACCTGCTCAGCCCTACCTCTCCCTCTCAGTCATCTCCACCCTGTAGTACTCTCTTTCCTTACGGCTCCAAATCTATCTCCAAACACAGCCCTAAATCTGAACAGTTCCCCAAAACTCAGCAGAATGGTTGATAATCCAACACATACATCTGCTTTGTGGTTCAGTTCAGTCAGTAATTGTTACAGAAAACCCTGAAACAACAGGAGATGAAATAAGATACTACCAAACTCCAGTGTGGGTTACCATATTCCCCATCGCTCTCTTCCACTGTACCTCAACCCATCTGCTTTCCCACACCATGTGGGAAGCTCACAGTACATGGGCACACTGCACATTTTACTAGTGCTCTCCATTAAGTGCCCAAGGAAGAGACACTTCTTTCACATCACACAACTGACATGAAACAGAGATGTCCAGATCTGTTCCAGTAAATCAGAATACCTCTGTTACTGGTGTCCAGCTTCCACACAGCTCTGCTGATACATAAATCCTTTCTGTGGAGCATGTCTGAAGATGCCAGTGGGACCAAAGTAACCTTCAAATGCAGCCAGATGTGCAAACAGTAGAAACGTTTCTGTATACCTGTAAATCACCTGCACTGACAGCTCAACACTTCTCTTCTGCACCTGTCCCCCGACATCTGCCCTCACCTTAATGTGTTTGTAGGGAGGAGGTTTCTTGTCATTCTTCTTGTCTTCCTGAAGCTGTCTCAGTTCTTTCTGTGCCTTCAACTCTTCAAATCTTACTGCAGCTTCCTGAAGAGCTAAGTGAAAGAACAGGGTGTGTTATGAAGAACTCTTGCTGCTCGCATGGCAGCAGGCTGTGAGTGTCCACCTCATGCAAAATGCTCAGGCACTTGCACTCTCCTGAGTGGGCAGCCTTTGTTTCTGTGATCTTGAGCATGATTTCTGCAAATTGCCCAACAGTGTCTAAGCTGAACTCTCACAGGAAAGGTTCACCAGCAATCATGAACTGACAGCTCCACTGACAACAGAGCTGCACAGCATTCAGAAGGCCAGCTCTCACACCCTACAACTAAACCTCCCCAGTAGAGAGCTGCATGTTGCTCTGGAGGGAAACAAAGAGGTTCACTAGAGGGATATGAAGAAAAGGCCAACATGGTAGGGCACTCACAGGAGTTACAGTAAGGGACTTGCCTGTAGGTGATGAAGCATCCAAACCATCAGCTAGCTTTGCCTGCTTTTAAGAAGTGTCAGGAAGCTGTATTCAGAACTCTTAATTACATTTTTATATACAGGTAATGAATGTATTAGACACAGGAAAGTAGACAGAGCAGCAGCTTGCCCAGACTTAGAGCAGCTGTGGCAAATCTAGAGAAGAGTTCAAGATCCGTGCATCCTGCATGAACTCAGACCTATGAAAATTCTGGATGGATTGAATGATAGTAAGAAGCAGTTTATTCTGCAAATTTTGTTTACCTTTAGCTCTAAAAGATCATGATCTCTCCCATAAGAACACTACTTCTCCAAATGGAAAAGAAGAGAAACAGAACACAAAGCCATTATGTACCTGCATGGATCAAGATGAGTTACCTTTCTTGTATATGCCATCCACACCTTTCCCCATCTTGTCTTTGCTGCTGACATCACCTTCCATGTAAGGGAACACACGGGCCTGGTGGGTCCACAGGTAATCATTGGAGCCAAAGAACAGCACAGGGAACTCGCCAATATCATGTTTCATTTTTTGAATGTTGACAGGGATTGTCCTTGGATGACAAATCTCAGCTGGCCACCACCTACAGAGGGAAGAGCAGATGAAATCTTGGACTTCCTCACTTGCAATGGACTCAGATGCATGCTACTGGGTTGAGAGGCATGAGAAAAGAACTGTGTGAGGGCAATCACCAAGGTTAGTGGGGAAAATAGAGGCTACAGGAAGAAGAAAGTATGCACTTTACCAGCAGCTGCATGCATGGAAATAAGTCAGAGGCTGATGCATTGTATCCTACAAAGGGATGTCCTCATCTCAGACACCATGAGCACTACATGGAAAAGGAATGGGGACAGGCCTGTTCTGCCTTTACCTACCTGTAACGCCCAACTTTCACCCAAACTACTTCCTTGTAGTGTGGCTTTTTGCCTGCCTTGCAATCATTGCAATACCAGCTTCCCTCTGGCATCTCAATGTTTAGACACTCACGGTGAAATGCAGCTGGGCATGACTCGCAGCATAAAAGGCTGCCCCCTACAAAGAAAAGGAGGAAGGATTTATCAGAGTCACTGTGTAGAAGCACTGGCCTCTACACTTCTAGACAGAATCAAACAGCTGGCAAAAAGGTATAATGCCCTTCTGCAAACCCTTTTCAACAGCTCATGCCATACTCTTGTTGCAGAAAGAACCTCTTTAAGGATCCCAGAAAAGTCCTAGTCTGAAGTTAGATTTCAATGGGGATGGATAGGAAGACAACTTGTTCTCTTCCATTTTCACTGGCACACTTTGCACAGGCAAAGCTTCTGCTACAACAAGCAATTCTGACAATGTTTCTGTTACTGTTTTTCATTTACAGTGGGACTTAACTCAGTGACAGCAGACCCAGCGCAGACTGTCTCACCTTCTGAGCAGACAAAGCACCAGCTGACGTTGACGTGCTCGTGGTTGCGACAGCCCCTCCGCGCAGTGAAGTGATTGGGGCAGATGATGCTGTTGGAGGCAAGGACCACAGACCCAGCAGCAAGGCAGAAGTCGTTGGAGTGGTATGCAACTGGACACCGTACACAGCGCATCAGGCGACCTGGCACCAGAATGTGTCAGAAACATAGTGAACCTCTAAAGGAGGTCAAGTTTCCTCTCAAAACTAGTCTCTATTGATATACAAGTATCAAACAAACAACTGTAGGTGATTTTTAGAAATGGAAACTGACCTTTAATTTTTATAGACAATCCATGACATACTAGATTCCTATCAAATTATTTAATGTAACAAAACCTATGATTTAGAAGTGAAAGATATCTTGCCTGCAGGACAGAAACAGTTGAAGAGCCCACAGACTAGGACTGCTTCCCATCATACACCAATCATTAGCAAATTAGTTCAGACAGTAATTAGAGTGTTCCAAGTAGCTGAACATCAGGAAAACAGTCTGTGAGGCTTTTGAAAACCTCAGCACTCACTTCACTACTTTACTACCAAATTCTAGAACAGAGAACTTAGAAACTGCTAAAGATCTAATTTATTCAAAAATATTCAGCGCTTCTGATCAATTCCTCACAGGAAAGTATTAATAGGGAGAAGAGATCAGAGGAAAGGGGTAAATTTGACCAGTGAGAATAGCCAGAGAAACACAAGGCAAGCGTTCAGTGGAGAACGAGTCAGCTGTGGGCTTGAGGTCCTGGTGACTTCTATTACACTAAGTATCAGTATGTGGAAAAAAAGGATAGACATAGCAGAGCTCAAGAATAAAAACACAGCTATTATTATTGTCACCGGTCTTAAAATATCAAGGATTTAAAGGCAGGGAGTTTTAGAAGCAAATATGCAAGACACATAAAAAGTTTTAAAGTTTAATCATGAGGGAAAAAAGGTCTAAGTATTGCTATGAACAGTTCAAACAAACATTTGCCTGAGCAGCTTAACCCAAGGGTGTCACTACAACACGAATTTGCATTAAAAGACAAAAAAAAAAAAAAAAAAAAAAAAAAAAAAAAAAAAAACACACAATACTAAAATGAGCACTATGCTCTTTTTTGTACCATTGCCTTGACAGCCAGTGCTGCTAAGCAGGCATCGACTGCAGCACTAGCACAGTGAAAAGCAAGTAGGAGAAACATGAGAGAGTCCGTACAGCTCCAGAGACTTATTCAAAAACCCAGAAAGGAATGTGGCATCGCTGGACGTGCAGGCAGACAAGTATCTGGACAGGCAAGAACATTTGAGTTGCTACCTCTGACCATCAGGAGTGCTGATGAGCAGCAACCTCACATACAGCCACCTCCCCCCTAATCCCTGGAGAGAGGCTGCTCCCTGGCAAATGCCACAGCAAGCAGTGTGGCAAGGACATAAAATCATTACAAACAACTAGTGGACCACGTACGAAAATTCTGGATGGATTGAATGATAGTAAGTAGTAGTTTATTCTGCAGATTTAGTTTACCTTTAGCACACGGACAGTGGACACAAAACAAAAAGAAAAGGGTTCTGACTGCCTCCCAGGACCACCCTAGAGGTTTATAGTACCTTTAGATGCAGAGATGTTTGCTGGGTTAGCAGCATGACAAGTCATACATATGTGCAGAGAACATCGGAAACCCTTGTTCTGCATGACCGTGGGCGGATACTTCCGTATGCACTCCTCATGGTAATATTTCCCACAGAGGGGCAGCAAGCACCGCTTTACATCTTCCCCGCTACTCTTGCACACAAAACAGGTATGGACTCCTGGAGAAAGAGCAGTAGACATAACACCAGTCATAGAGCAGAACTAAATGAAAACCTGCCACCTTCGCCAAGTTACATATTAGCACTGTATGACTTCCCAAGCCACGGTATATATCCCAAAGCACAGCTCTTTGCAGCAGGCTGGTTTTGCACGTAATACAACACCAAATGGAAACAAAGATCATAATAATTGTGATCACAGGCTGAAGCTGGGGAAAGGGGCAAAGAAAAAAAAAACAACTCCACTTAGATATTTCCTACTTTCCAGCTTGCCTTGGACTCATCTTCCCTCCCACTCTTCTCTCCCTAACACCAGATATAAATATTCTCCTACTCTTTCCCAGCAGGCTCTGGACATTCCCACCTTCCTAACCTACCTGCTTGAAGAATATTTTTCAATAGTGAGACTAGTTAATTGGAAAGAGACCATCAAATATTAAGTCAATAAGCAGAGAACTGAGAGGCAGTTAACGGCCCTACTGCAGGCATAAACACTGCAATGAAGAAAGTGCCAGGTAAGCACACAATAAGCACCTTGTCCTTCTGCACTCACAGAGGCTGCCGTACCTGTGGAACACTCATTGCAGATGAATTTGCCCTTTGGCATCTCAGAGAGCCCAAGGCACTGCAGGTGGAAAGCACCACAGCACTGCGCCTCACACAGCAGCAATTCCCCCGGCTTCTCGCAGATCTACAGGGAAGGAAGCACACCATCAGCTCTAAGCAATCCCCTTCTCCAACTAGTCACAGACAGCAGCAGCAACCTGTGCATTGGCTAGGACTGCGAGCAGAGATCCCACAGAAAACATCTGAGCTCTCCTTGCTCCAGTAAGTTTGGGTGGTTTCCACACCACCACTGCCACTTGCTATCCAGTCCCTGCTACCACTAAAAAATTATGTATTTATCATGTTTTCCTTTCTTACATCCTTAACTTTTAGCAGGATGAGACACGTTCACACCGGAAAGGCTCAGTTCAGAACAAGGGACGTTACCAGCTAAAGAACAGTCAAAGCCTCCAGAACTGCAAAGCCCTCGCTCAGAGCACAAAAAGCTGGTTAATTGTTTAAGCACTGCCTTAAGGCTACCGGTTAGCTGGGGCACTTGTGCGTACCAGAATTCACATGAGAAAATCTGAGGATGGTAAAAGTTTCAAAGACATTCCTTCAAGGACACTACCTGACACACGTTTTCCTTGAGAGCTGCACCTCCTCCACGCTCCCCCTGTATCTTTTTGGACGAAGGCACTCCATGGTCATTCTCAGACCCCTCTTCATTACCCTCTTTGGGGCTTGCAGCAGTCCCATGAACTGATGTCTCCCCCTTAAAAAAAAAAAAAAAAAAAAAAAAAAAAAAAAAAAAAAAAATCCAGAATTGGAGCTGTCAGTATTTCCTGTCCTGACTTATAAACTGCAAATTTAGCTATCAAACACATACATGTTTGGCAGTCAGCCTGTATACTGCGCTACAGCCTTTATTACCCACCCTGGAGAGAACACCCCTATACAACTTCACCAAAAGTTTTAAGGAAGGAAAGAGCTCTTAGCTCATTAAATCACTTAAAAATATATATACATACATTTAATACAATTATTTTGCTATGTATATTCCCTCTCTGAAAATGGAAAGTCATGACTGTGGAAGAGAGATATTACCCTGCACAGAAACAAACTAGGCAGGCTGGAAGAGCCTGAAAATCATGCCCTCCACCCATCACCAGAGAAGTGTCCCACATCATGATGCCTGCTTGCACTAAAATGCAAATCAGAACCTTCAAACAATCTTTACTGCAGGTTTTACCCAGCAAATGAGCTAATTATCTTCGACTCCTCTCAGCTTGTACTACCCCTGTACAATACACCTACACAGGTACCCGAGATCCACAGTACTACGAATTAGCAGGCCTACCCTAACATGAACAACGAAGCAGGGCGTTTACACTATGCATCCTGCCTGAGGTGACAAGTCTACAGTAAGCACTTGACCTGGGCGACTGTGATAGCACTGACTGTAACACTTAACAGAGAGTGAGCATCCTGCAGAAAGACAGATACACGTTGCATGATGGAGGCTCAGTCACACTCACATGGGCCAACTTGGCAGATCCTGCCAAAAAAGGCCACAGCATTTCCCAAGGTGGAAGGACACCCTCTCACATGCATATGGGACCTGCCCAGGGACCTGCCCTGTTTAAGGAAAGGAGAGCAGCATCTGTGCTAGACACTGGCTGGCACCACAAGATACTGCTGTTCTGCAGCTGGCATGTGGCAGAACATACTTCACTTTCATCAGGACAGACAATTTGAGCTAGGAAACATGACCACTCCAACTTCTAAGGTTTAGGTGCAATCTAGGCAATACTTCTGTAGTCTTTTATGAGCCCCATATGAGCCCCAGCTGCTACTCTATAGTCTGTAAGCCTTACAGGACTTTCACTGCTGCATCAACATATTGCTTAGGAACTAGCTAAGTGCTTTGAGCAAGAACATTTTAGAGAAGTCCGTTATTCTTTTTAATAACCCAGTCCACTGCACAGATAGCCAAGCCACCACTTCCTCCTTGGGTCACAAAGCTATATCCAGTGTATATTCAGACATATACCGTACACCTTAAAGAGCCTGTCAGGAATTCAAACTCCTGTCTGGAGTAGCAGTCATCAGTCTCAATATGCTTGAGGCTGCCCAGTACTGGGTATCCAAACAACAATCGGGTGAGGGAGCCTGACACCAGTTTCTGTACAGGAGAATACCAGTCAGAATTGTTGTGCCACTAACGCTAGGATGCATGTGAATACAGCTTGCAAGCTGAACTAGATAAACTCTGGACACACGATTAGCCTGGGCAAAGCAAATTTTGGGAAAGCTTTATGTCCTTAAGCGGGAAGAACTTGGAGTTGGTACCCTGGTCAGATAATGTTGCTTCCTTTGATTGTTTTTCATTCCTTGGATACAACAGTATGCTTTCATTTTGGGATATTTTAAAACCATATGGGTTCTGTGGAGCAGCAAAGCACAGATGCACTGATGTATATTAAAACACACAATACAAAGATGAATGGTACAAACTTCCTTTATTGAGCACAAAAAAGCAAATTCCCAGCTACAAACTACTGCCAACCCAATATACTATACAGTGTACAACCTCACAGACTATTATCACAAACACGCTGGAAGACCAGCAGCAATATAGCCTGTGGGAACGCTGAGAAAGAGCATTTAAGCTGCTGCCACCCTAACACACAGAGCCCTGGTGGAGGGACAAGAAAGGTCTCTACCACACCAGTATAAAGACCAGCTAACACTACTGTTGCTGCTTTTGCCTCTGTACTCAATAGTATCTTCTAAAGAGCTGCTTATGACACCTCTGTTCCTGCAGCCTTACTTCTGCCAGCAAGGACATAGTCTGTCACAAGACAGCCCTCTGGCCCAAACGCTGGGTTTGGTGCCCTAAAATTCATGTGGTTACTTCTGCCTCGAGTTTGCATGCATTGACAGCCCTCTCTTCCACATCAGCCTGCAGCTCCAGGAGCAGCACTGGAGACCAGTGCTCCACGCACTGGGTGCAGCTCAGGTCCTCCTATTCCTACATTCGTGCTCCCTCTTCTGCTCAGCTCAGCAGTGACCTTGAGGTTGCAGGGGTCACTGTAATGAAGAACAAGAGCAGGGTTAATCAGCTACAGATACTGGCTAACAACATCAGCTACTGCTTCTGCTCACTCTGGGGCCCCAGGGGTTGCAGACACAATAGTGAGCTCATCTCCCCTCACAGTCACTGAGAATCCACTTCAGGGGGTACAGGGTGCTGATAAATGGGTGCCATTCCTGTGATTACTGACACTTGAACCTTTGCTACAGCAGGAAGCTAGAGAGTCTTGGAAGGAGGGAGAGGAAGAGATTCAGACCTGCTATAGACAGGGATATGAGGGATTTTTAAGTGGTTCATCTTTCTATCCTTCTGGCTCACGGCTGCTAGAACTACTTGTTTTGAACCCTGATGGCCATGTTTCATGTGTTAATGGAATGGCAGAATAAAAATCTATCTGCAGATATTTAACACTAACCAGCAACTCTGTCTTCAGAGCTGGTAGCATTTTCTGGTAGCAAAAAATGCTAACAGCCAGCCCACACTGTTATGGGGTATGTGGGCATAGTATGGCACAGCATGCTCTAGCCTGGATCTTTTCAGTCTAAATCCATCCTATTTAGTTCTACAAGTATCTGGCCAATCTGCAAGTTTCACACACCAAAAACCTAAGTCTTATTTTAATCAAGGCTTCCTACAGCCACACAGGAAAGGGAATGTTAGAGCCAAGAAAGACAGGCAAGGCCAAATATTTGTGCTTTAAGGACGGGGAGAAGGGAATTGCCATCCAAGGCCATGACTCAACCAAAAAAACCTGTCACACTTCCCCATTCTCTCCCCTACCCAATGTGTGAGCACTGCAAAACTACATACCTCCTATAGAGGGCAGATCTCTCATCTTGAGTCTTCTTCCAGAGCTATTTCTGCTGCTGCATCTGGGAACATCCTCCAGAGCCTGGCCTGCTCTTTGGCACAGCCTGACCTTGGCTCACAACCTTGACAACCATTCCAACAGCATTTTCCATCCCCTTCTCTCAGTCTCTTGCTGCCCTGATGTTGTGAACTTGCACTCCTGGCTCCATCGACAGGCAAGGACAGAAAAAGCTGCCTAGTTCAGCCAGGTGGACAAGCTTTCCTCTGCCATCTTTTCCTCTGAAAGCAGCTGGATCCAAGACTTCACTGTGCTGTATCACCAGACCATCTATTTCTTCCAGCACCATTCAGCAGAAAGGGGGGCTCCTTGCCTGGTGTGTGGATAGCCACTTAGAGACCAGCGTGGTCTGAATTCCAAGTGAAAATGTAATTGCATCTCCACAGCACCCCAATACTCACCAGCACCCATGCACCCATCTAAGCAAAGTGGCTCAAGAGACTCATAATCACAGCAAAATTGATGCTGGTAAAAGGTGCCAAGCATTGACATCACCTAACTTCAGGTACTCAACACAGATGTCTAAGGCTGGAGACAGTTAAGACTCCCTGGGCTTCCTCTGCAGTGAACGGCGAAGAGTGAGAGATTCAGAGCTTTGGCCTAGCTACCCTGGTGCTCTGAACTGCTCCCTCATTTCTTCCCTATAGAAGAAACATGGATAATTTGCTTACTCTGAACTAAGCCAGCATCTTGTGAGTGTCTTAACAGCAGACAGTGTTAACAACCCCCCAAACATTGGCAAAGATATGGGTACAGGATTCTTGAAACATGATTCCAGGTGAGCACACTTTAGAAACAAGAAAATTACCTGTGCACTAAAAACAGCACAGGAAGGATTACCCAGCCTAGGGTTATTACCCCAAACTTTATCACCCCCATCAGAAATGTCCTTCTCAAAAAGTAGTAGCAGCATACAGCAGGGTGGCTGGCACTGCTCAGGTAAGTGGTCTGCTGCTTGTGCTCTGCTGGAAGCTGTATAACAGTAACAAATATAACAGTATATGTCTACAATTGGCTCCTGAAATACATACTGACTATCCTGACAGAACAGCCTGCTGCTCAACCTGGGCCACTGGAAGAGAGGTGATGGTGGGAGGCCCAGAGGTGTCCCGCCTCTCCCAGGAAAAGTCTTGCTTCCCCTACACTTGATGATACCTGGCTCATTCCTAAAAGGCAAAATGCGCTTGTCAGAGATATTTGTATGCCGGCTCTGCTGGGATGTAGTAGAAGGGAATTGTCCCACTTACCCCTTTCTGTTGGATGGCAGAATGTAATGAGGGGCTCCTGTAAGCAATCACATATGTCTCCCCCCAGTCCCCTCCAACATGGATCTTCAGCTCACCCTAGCATGCCAAGGGCTTGCACTTCATATTGTTACGTAAAATGGCAAGATTCCCACCACCAGCAGACAAGAGCTTTTACAGCAGGAAGACCTTCTGAGGTGCAAAGCAAAATGCCAGGCAAAACCTGGTTTTGTCAGATCAGAACAGCCTTTCTCCTAGAGAATTAGTTGAGTAGCAGCTTATAAACTGAGCCCGAGTTAAAAGCAGTCACTATCAAATAGCTACTAAATCAAGGTGGTACCTTCAGCTTCAACCCCAGGCTCATGCCACTACATCAGTGGGACAAAGTCCCAACTGAAACACTAACCTCACATTCAGCCAATCAAAGACTACCTAGCCTTGTTTCTGCACAGCGCCCTGAGAAGTAGCAGACAGTTTACAGAGATCACAGCATGTAGGAAGACTCAACAGTACCTCAGAGTGTGGGGCCTCCCCCAGCCCTTCCTCATTTCTCTCCTTCTTGGAGTGCATTGCAACAGAGGGATGGCGCTGTCTCTTCCGCTTCCGCTGCTTCTCCAAGAGCTTTTCAGGAGCTGGGATGTGACAGAAATACCACTCAAAAAAAAATGCAGAGATAACTCTCTTGCTACAGGCACCACCAGCAAATTTTACACTCCTGCTGACAGTTTCAGCCTAAGTCCTATTGCCTGGGCGGTTGCAAAGCCTGAGGCAAGATTAGCCTCTGGGCAGTCTGCCCTCTGTCCTGCAGCCATCAGAAGACCTGGATAATGTTGATTCATACTGGTCTAAGCTTCTTCTGCTGAGCTGCCAAAAAACATCATTCTGACTTATTCTGAGATTGTTCCCCAGCAAGAAAGGTACTAACGCAAAGTTTAAATTACTAATCAAATGCTGATTTGATGCCTCCTCCTAACACACTGCAACAAAAACTCTCCTCACATCAATACCAGTGCGATGCCAATGCAGGGAAAAGGAAACAAAACAAACAAAAAAAGGCAAAAAAAAAAAAAAAAAAAAAAGATACAATACAATTGCACAATTCTTCATGGGACAGAGCAGCTGCTGTTGACCCTGGTCACAACATACAGTCAGGCAAGACACTGCATTGGTATAAGACTCATGGTGATGGGTTTCCTTCAGGCACCCAGACTAAGGATGAAGTGAACATCTTCCTGGAGAATTTTTAATCCTGCATTTCTACTTTCCACAGGGGAGTCAGACATAACAGCACCTTTGATAAACAATCTCAGTACCTATATCTTCTGCCACTGCCTCAGCTGAGGCAAGTACCCTCTGAGAGCCTAGGACACATACGATGTTGCATACATGCTCAAGTCACACGTACTAATCCAAACAGTATCAACAGTTTACCCACATGGTCCTATCTTCACTTACCTTCTCCCAGGTCAGAGAAGTGGGCTGGAGAGTATAGCTCAGAGCTGTCACTTTCTGAAGGGCCAGTGCCCTACAAAAACACAACACAGACACAGTTCACCAGTGGGAATCAGATACAAATCAGAGATGCACTTTCCTCAACCATTCAGCATTTTTACAAACAACTGCAACAAGTAACACTTCAAATCATAAATTCATCAATGATTAAAGATAGTACAAGAAAACATTTGGTTTCTGCATTTGATACATCCCACATGGAAAAGTCAACAGTCTCTGGGAAGGGAAGAATACCGAATCTGCTGTGTCTCATGCTGGCCAGCATCACCTACTGTTTCCTGAGCTCTCCTGGAAAGGCTGCTAATACCCTGCAAGTTATTGGGGGGGGGGGGGGGAAAGAGGGGTTGTAACAGATTCTCTCTCCCACTTTTACATCTCTATGGAGCCTATGACTGAAACACACTGGCCTCTGCGTAACTGCAACCATAACTGTGCCAAACAGGGAGAAAACAAGGAAAGCAAGATTGCTCTTAACAAACCTTAGAAACACTGATGAGTCTTGTACAGGTGCAACACTTGAAATAACTCTTTACAATTGTTTTTTCAAACCATATCACTGAATGAATATTGAGTATTTAGCAGATAAAAGACTCATTTTTAAATAAAAATATGAACCAAGCACTGCATACCGCATATACAATGTAACACAAGCCTGCATAGTGCTACAAGCCCTACACTTGTATACCATCTACCAGCCCCTTGGTGAGGGAAACAAAAGAAACGCTACTCAGAGGAAATCTGACAGAAAAGGACAAAGCCCTCGGTTCAAGCTCAGGCTACAGTGCAGCATAATAGGGATTCCCTGTGACAGAAAACCTCTGCCCAGAACATCTTTGCTTACACCTCCCCAGCCAGCATTCAGACAGATCCTTTTCCCATACAAATCAATAAAGAGAGAAGGTTTTACAGCCAGAACTTCCCAACCCACGTTACAAGTGGGAAGGGATGGGAAACGCCTTTGTATCCAAGAGACTCCTTCATCATAACACAGCAACCAACACCTTTGGGAAAGGTAGACCTTCCCTCCTGGACCACAGCCACAAAAACCCCCAAAACCACAGCCCCTTGCTTTGCACGCCTCGTTCAGGAGAGTGTGCTATCTAAGCTCATTTTCTACCTAGTTTTCAAAATCCTGGAAAGGAAGTACCTTCTTTGGGGGAGTCCACTCCTCCTTCTTTGGCATAAAGGCAGTGTCCAAATCATTAGATTCCAGAAGCTTTTTAGTGGGCTTCCTTTGACGTTTGCTTTCGAAGTTTCCTGCAATAAAAGTCTTTTTGTTAGATAAATGAGGAATTTCTTCAATCACATTAATATCATTAAACAAATAACAACAGTTCAGAACTCTCAACCTGCTTCACCTTGTTTTATGGACTACAAGCTCTTTGAGTAGAGATGCCAATTATCTGCATCTGTACAACTTTCACAAAAACGGATCTCTGTCTGCTGTGACCTTCAGGCATATTTCAATATTTAATATTTAAACAAAAAAATCTATCTACAGAAAACAAGACAGTGAAGTTAATGCAGATAACACATTCAGGCAGCGCAATTCAGATTATAATTTCTGAATCACTTTGATCTAGCATAAGCCAGTCCTGCCACAGATGTAACTGTGCCTCCTCCTGTTCCCATTCCCTCACCACTCATACCAGTATTCATGCTATGTATGGTGAAGCAAGCTGAAGGCCCTGATCTCAGTTAACTGCCTGCAGAGGAGAGAAAAAAAAAAAAAGAAAAAAAAAAAGAAAGAAAAGAAAAAGAAAAGAAAAAGAAGAAAAGTTTCAACCTGCATCAGTTTCCAGATCCTGCTCAAGCTTTTTTGCTGGCACTCAGAAGGTAACAGGCAACCAGATCATAGACTAGCCACTGATTTAGGCAACACTGTAAACTTGAAATGACCAGGAAATTACCGTGCTGTGAAGCTCAAGTCAATCCACAGAAACAGCCTATTCATACCCTGTTCATCTGCTTCCTTTCTCATCCTTGGTTATGCCCTTCCTATGACACATACCTCTACTTGCACTGCTTCTGCAGATGCCTAATGGAAGAACATCATCATTCTCAAGGTAAGCCTCCTTTGCCCACAGTTTGGGCTCTCCATTTCCTTTAGCAAGAGATTTTTCTTAGAAGTGAGAAGAGCTGTGTGCCCTCTGCTTAACGGCTGCCTGCTCCCATTGCTGCACTCTGTACTGTTCCCCAATATCCCTAACCTTATGTTCGCATCCCCATTTTTTACTCCTTTAATCCTTTCCAACTTCCTATTTCCTTCTGATGCCCACAAGTTCCCACAAAAAGAAGAGGGTAACTGATTTCTCTTGTGTCTGTATCTTTTTGTCCGCCCCATTTCCTGCTTGGTTCATTTTTACAGTAGACCTACAGAACAGATACGGCATTGCTTACAAGTTATCGTAGCTGTAACGACAAGGCTTTTACCCTAGACATATCTCTAAACACTACCAGAAAACATACTGTTAGGTGTATTCTGATACTGAGTCTACTGAAAATGAAAAAGTCTATCAGATCACAATTTCTCTTCATATACAGTGCCTTGCTGAATGCTAGTGTCCTGGCCTGCAGCCACATGCAGCTGCTGGTGCAAATCTCTGATTTCTTCAGATACTAAGAACCTTTTAAAAAAAAAATAAAGTTCAGGAGGGGGTTCTGTGCTACAGTTCCCCGAGCTCACTATGAGACCAAGAGGTCAGCCCATTACCTATGCAAAAGATCATACTTTGCACATCAACTGCAGCACAGCAACGCTCATCCAAAACATTTTAACAACAAGACTCCTTCAAGCTAAAAATAATGCAACTGTTTGCAAGTACAAGGCAAGCAAAGATGACAAGGATTCAGAAAACAAGTCACAGCTATCTTCATCTGGAAGGCACTCCGTGCCTTCTAGTATATACTATCTTCAAAAGGAAGACATCATACACTACAAAATGCTAAAATCAGAAATGAATCAGCTCACTGGGCCACCCACTTCACCTGTCCTCTCCCTTTCAAGCACCAGTAAAGGTCACTGAATGCAGCAAAGCAAAAAAAAAAAAAAAAACAGATCAATAGTTACTAACCTTTTTCACTCTGATTGAAGCAACAATTCCCACTGAACTTGTGATATGTTCACTTATGTGAACATAATCACATGACCCCAACTTACCTGTTTTCAGGAATCTCTCCTCTGCTTCTGGAGAAGCAGAAACTTCAGAAACATCTGAGGAAGACAGCACCAGCTCTGGCATGTCTGAATGTCCTTCTAAAAGTTGGTCAGTGGGATCAGTGCAATGGGATCCTAGTTCTGATAGGGAGCACTCTGCTTCAAGGATTGGAGGGGACTCTTTGGTTGAAGATGGAGTTGAAACCAAAGGGCTCTGCCCTCGCTGGGCATCGCTTCCAGGACTGTGTTGTACAGGAAGCACTCCTTCAAATTCAGACTTCATCACAGAATTCACCTAACATAGCGAAATGTGAAGATGAAAGCATTTATCCTGCACAGCACTGCACACACCAAGAAAACTCAGCAAGTAAGGACGTAAACCAGAGCACTAGAGTAACAGCCGTGAGGAGCTTATTTGCCTTAACCTACCTTCTGTAATTGCTCCTGGCTCTTCTTTGATTTTTTCTTGGGTGCAAATATGTGATCATATTCTTCTGCATATTCTAGAAGTCGTTTACTTGGCTTTCTAAGGCGTTTCCTCTCTGAATGTACTAAGGAAAAAGGAAAGCAGCTTCAAAACTTACATTTCTAAGAAGATCCCAAGATAAAATTCACCTTATGATCTGTAGATGATAGCTACTCCTGCCTTTTCTTCCAGAGGCTACATGTGGAGCCCTCTTTCTATCTCTTGGATACAGCCTTATAATCTTTGAGCTTCATATCTTCCATAATCCTGACATAGCAGGTGGCATTTTTAAGAATCTCAGAGACTTCAAGCAGGAATTCAGCAGGAAAGAATTAGAAAGAAAGAAAAAGGAAAGAAAAAAGAAAGAAGAGAAAAAAAATAGCTATCCAACTGACTGAAAGCTCCAAAGAATTTCAACCATCTCCTTAGACAGATGATGTCTAACCTTCTTCCAATCGGTTTACCCAAACCTAAGTCTATTTAACAACTCAGACTCTTCATATTATTATTCCTGTTAACCCAAACTCCTTTGGTTTTAGCGTAGGGGCAAAGGAAAAACATTGCTTTCCCTAATACTGTTCAGTTACTAGTTTCACTAGTAATACATTTGCTAGAGAGTAAATAGAAGAAGCTAGGCTTCACATCTTCTACGCTACAGTCCTGCAAGAGCCTACAACTCCCACTGTGCTGCTGCAAGCCTGGGAAGCCCTTTGCTTCCTAACAGATTCTACAATGAAACCAGGATGACAAGGGAGTGAACAGATCAGTCCGCGCAGGCTGGAGGCTCTTCAGGTCAGATGTCTTCTGTAAATTTGAACAGCACTGCACCTTCACAAGGGAAAAATCTGATAATAGGTATTTCCCCAATACAAATATAACCACCCATGCTATACTACCTCACATACCTTGACACATGTTGAGCTTCAAAAAGAATCTGACACTCTAGGCCAGCTTTGCTTAGCAGGTTGGAGAAGCAAGATGATACAAGTTTATTTCTTTCTGTCACTTTCTGGAGTGTCTGTGACCAAATGAGTCTTTTTCACCCTGATTAGTTTTTAGAATTATTAAACAGTATTCTCAAAAAATCACCCTGCAGTCTCTGCAATGTTGGAACAAATAGTAAATATTTTCTTCTTTAATTCTCTTCATGTGTAGGAAGTGACTTTTTTTCTTTAAATGGAAACATTTTAGAACAAAGGATTCCAGAGCAATATTTAAGAACAGGGACGCTGGACAAGATTGCTACACTTTATTGTGGCTTTGTGGTTAAACAAGCATTAAAATGTCAAACTTGGCCAAAAGAGAAGAAAGGAACAATTTTTTCAAAAACAGGTATTCTCAGCTACTATTAAAGCTCTGTGCAGGTGTCTGGATGTCTGGAAACATATTTCAGTATATAACCAGTTTATAGTATGAGTATCTTCACTAGGCAACTACTCAGAGCCTCAAAGCCATGCAGCAGAGCGCACAGCACTGTGCCAAAAAGGGTGGCTTAACCACATTTTTTTCCAAAGTGAATCCTGTACAAAAATCCCAAATGCAGTCTGATTGGCAATGACAAATCAAATACCTTAAGAAATACCTATTATTATAAAAATGTTCTAAGTCAGGAAATTCCAGTCTTCATTTCTGCCTTATTTACTCTAAAACATACAAATGTTTGTAGCAAAAATATGGCAAACATTGCATTCAGAACAGTGTAATTTCCACTAAACACAAACTACAATTCCTCGTCTTAGCTGAATGGCAATCTTTTATGCTCCCTTTCACTGATATTCTGCCTGCTGCGGATAAGGATTAACCATGTCTTCTCAAAGCACTAGTAAACTAATTCTCTTAAGCTGCAGTGAGTCAAATTTCCAACATCACACGGTCTACTCTCTATAGAATTGGCCTTGTCTGATACAAGAGAAGGAAGACTAATTTCCATGAAGGGACTTTTCACAGCACTGGAGGTTTACTCAGTACCCATATTGCGCTGCTGATCTTAGAGCATTCCAGAGAGCTCCTTATTCAGGGATGTTCTGGTACCTTCTTACTGCACATTTGCAAATACAGGTGTCAGATGGGCTTCAAAGCCCATGTGCTTTAGAGGGCACAAAGTTAGGTTACACTACAGTTGCTGATCTGAAGGGAACCCTTGAAGGGTCCCTGTGTTGCATTCCCACAGGCAGCACCTGGACAGCTCTGCTCTCCAAATGTCACCTCACCCTGGGAACCAACTGTCTTGCTCTTCTGTTTTTTTTTTTTTTTCCTTTTCTCTCAACAGCATTACCCCTTATCAACTACTGAACTCTAGACCTCTCTGTAGACTTGCATCTCCATCTCACACAGCAACAGTGAGATTCTTCAATCACAAAAAGCATCAGGAAGCCATGAGAATCCAGCTGCTTCTACAGCTAGCCAGGAACTCACTTCCTTGGTCAGGCTGTGACACTCCTCTATGGTAGACCCTATCTACACAGCACAAGCCCAGGACAAAGAATATATTTGCTACTTGCTTTGTGAAGATGTGTGTACTTAAGTTCTCAAAAAACATACAGCCACAGTCAGAGGAGTTAATGAATGATTAAGCTTGTCGTGATTTCAGAACAGAACTTTTACCCAGTGCATTACACTCTATGGGCTCATTTTTGTGCCTGTTGTGACTTGCCTTTACCAGTTCCTATGATCACTGAATCCGGCGCTCTGTCTTCTCTACATTGAAACAGAGGTGTGCAGGCAATCTCCAGCAACCTCTTGCTAATGACAAAGTATACACACGCATGCAGACAACATAGAGCAGAAGTGACAAAAAGGGTTCAAAAATTGTCAGTTATGCTAATTTACAATATTATTTGTGAACAGATTAAAGCCATTTAGTTTGGTGAAATCATTGCAAAAATTTCATTTTGATCTTTTCATTATCTTCATGGAAGAGGCACAGTTGTCTGACCTTGTGGCCATCAGCAGCTTCCTTCTTCCTAGGTCAGCTTCTTTTGGATGAGGCTGCCTTACTTCTGCCTACCATCTTCCAGACCAGCCTCAGTCCCAGACTCCATGGCAACTTTCCCCTCTCCTCTATTCTCTCCTTTTCCCTCAGACAGCCCCATATGAGCTGTAAATTAGGAAGGCTGTGGGGTTGAGCTGTAAATTAGGAAATCTGTGGGGTTATCAGCAGCTAATAAACTTCCACTCTAAAACAAACAAACAGGAGTCCAGCACAAGTCTTGAAGAAATCCTACTGAACAGACCAAACATGGTTTCTAAGTCAAACTGCATGGTTGGGGGGTGGGGAGGTGGGGGGAGCCACAGAACCTCCGAGGGGCAGTTTCCCATAAGTTTCTAGAGCTGATCTATCCAGCTAAGAACAAGCACATGGCTAGGAACCATGGTATGAAGGTATAAATATAAAAAAAAAAAAAAAAAAGGAAAAAAGTCCCAGACTCATTCGGATGATTAATTTACCTTTCATTGTGGAGATGAATAAATTCCCATAATCTAACCCCCACCTCCTTTGTTCTCTGTCCTTACAGAGAACCCCCAAAACAACATATTGCACTTTCTTCAGCTCACAGATATATGTATCTCCATTTTGTCAAATAGCCCCAAATTCCGTAACTTATGTTTTAAATGAAAGATTATAAAATGTATAAAAATATACACACTCTGGTGCAAGTTCAGCTCCCTTACCTTGTGCAGAGAATTCAGACTGGGGAGCAAAGTTGCCAAGCTCTGTTTCTGAGTCCATCACACTGTTGTTTGGCTTACCACATACATTCAAACGTTTCTCAACTAAGTCTAAATGATTCTCATAGTCCTGATCTGTTAGGTCTCGCTCAAGCACCTTCGAATGAGAGGAATGCCTACGTCCCAAGCACTCATTTCCCTTCAGCAAAAAGCCACGAGAATTCAGGCCAAAGGCACTCTCCAAGTTTCCTTGTTCCCTAGATCTACTGATGTGCTTATTGGATCTAGCACTGCTTTGGTTAAAACGCTGCCATCGCTTTTTGGGTGCTACGTGATTCATATCATTAGACTCATCACCAAGAGAGCTCTCACTATTTGCCTCTGAATCCAAGTCTGGACTCTCCCCATTTTCAGCAGAAATGGAGCTTTCAATATTTCTACAAGGTTCAGGTCTCCTTCCAATACGATCTAAATTGTCATCAGATAAACAGGTAGAATCTTCATCAGTTGAATGTTCTGTTAAATCAACAGACTCTTTCCTCTCAGTATCTTCTGCTTCCTTACCTAGAGGCCTGGTAATCAAACCATGAACATGGAATGCATGTTCTCCTGAATCTCTGGATAACCGACTTAATAACTTACTTGGCCCTCCTGGTTTTAAGTCCTTTCTGTTTGAAATTGTTTTATCTCCAAGTTTTGATGGCTGCTTAGATTTTGAACAGTTGCGTTTGGATACGCAATTTGTGCCATTTGTCCCAGAAACAGCAGTATTCGTGGGCTCCCTTTTGCTAGTACCAATCCCTGTTAACTTGGTTGTAGGATTGCGTGAAAGTGAGAAGTTGCTTATACTGGAGTTTGGATTTACTGTTTCCTGGACGCAATCCCCATTTTTTTCTAGTTTATATGGGGGGCCTACAACAGGCAAGGACTTCAGACCGCTCGCAGAATTGCTTCCAGAGCCATCAGTCGTACTGGTATTTCGATATGGGACCATATTCTGAGTAGCCATCAGTTGCTGCTCTTTTGTCTTACTATCATGCATATCCTTCAACATCATTAACAACGTGCTGAATTTGTAATCTGGCTCAATAGGCAAACGACTGTGACCAGAGGTGGAAGAGAAAAGTAAAGGTACTGTGGCCTTTGGAGTACCAGAGTCACTAGCATCATCATTCATGGACCGATAAGACAGTTCCTTCAACTCTGACAAGACATGTTTCACCACAGCCGTTTCTATTTCAGCAGAATCCCTGGCTTTCTCATGCATGTTGTTTAACAGTTTCTGACCATCAACTTTTCCACTTTTAGGAAGAGAATCTTTATGAAGGCCAGAGAAACCTTTGGTATCAGGAGAGCAGCAATTCATGCTACGGTCCTCTTCTGAGAGAGAAGGTTCCAAGCCAGTAACTTTTTCTTTATGTTTACATTTTATACTCCTGATCCGGGGCAGTTTCAGGCTCTTTTGTTTTAAGATTGCTTGTTTTGGAACAGCAGCCCAGGAGCTGTCCTTGGAAACATTTTGGGGAGTGGCGTGCTTGTTCACTAGGGAAAGATTGTCATTTCTTACATCTGAAGAACACTCAAGAGCCATCAGTGACATCTCAGCATCAGAGGAGCCTCCTTCAAGTTCCCCATCCGCAAATTCAGCATCAAGTCTGCTGGCTACTGAACCTCCTAGGGATTTACGATCTCTGTGTGACTTCTTCCTGGCCCTTCTGTTGCTCTTCTGGGACAGATACATGGAAAGCTTAATGTTTCCACTTGACGTCATAGGAAATTCCTTCTCCATTTTATCTGAAGAATCACTAATTTCAAGAGTGCTGGAGGCTCTCTCCGAACTTTGGTCCATAGTATCTACATCACTGTTTCCATCATCAGAGAGGGAAGAGGATGCATCCGATTCAGTTAGCTTTTTCTCAATACCAGTATCAGATGCAGAATAGTGTATTTGTAATTTGGAACTGCACAGAATGCCCAGGGAGCTCTTCTCTCTCTCCAAAGATGCACTGGAAAACAAATCACCCTGGAGTGTATTTTTCAGAGTATCACTTTTACGAGTCTCATACTCTGGTTTCAAAGTTGCCTTTTCAAAACGTCTTTCTCCAAAGGAGGAAAGCAAATGGTTTTCCCTGGGGCCACTAGATGCCGTTAGGCTGTTTGCAATGCGACGAAGTTCATGAGATGCATGCTTATCCGGTAGTTCCCCGACAATCACACTTCTAACTATGCTCTCTGTCTTGTCTTTGATTTCTCCCCTAGATGCTTCCCCTCTTCTGCCACTCTTTTTTACTCTAGTCCTTTTTCTACTGTCAGAGCTTTTTTTCATGTGTGGCTTAATGTGCAACTTTCCTTTTTCACTGGCTGGGTGTCTGGAGTCAAACACAAAGGATTTAAAACAACCATTCAGCTGCCTGTCCCTTTCTGCTCCAGGGCCATTGGCATAGTATTCCAACTGCGCTTCCTTCTCGCTGTCCAGCTCACTGGAGTTCTGGCTGCACTTTTGATCCTCTGGCCCCCCAAGAAGAATGTCTTCTGCCTGTCCAACACTGACTTCCCATTTAGCCATAAATCTCTGAGGAACCTTAAGGTTGGAGGAGACAAAAAAGAAAAAAAAAAAAGAAAAGAGAAAAAATTTGAGAAGGTAACCAACAGGATAAAAAGGAGAGACAAATGGACAGAGCACAGAACAGAGCAATGGTCCTGCATTTCTTGTCTACGGGACAATAACATGTATTCCCATAGACAGTGCTTAGAGGTTACAGAAAATACTTCTCCTGGACAACTACCTGGCACTCCAAATGAAACTAATAAAAATCCATGTACGTTCCCAAAACGGTAAAAAGGTCCCTTCAAGCACAGGTCTCCGAGGGATCGAATGTCCTGGCACCCCAGCACATCCTGAATGTGACAGTCTGTAAGGGGAATGCGTATGGATCCCTGGCACAGAGGTGTAAAGCAACAGCCAACAGGCCTCTCAAGGCAGCAACATTTTCTCAAAATATTTGAACTGACATTTTTGCTTTGCTCTCTCTTGATTCTTCCTACTTCACTTGAATTTGGAGCACAATTCTATCTGCCCTCTCCATCAGCCCTAGGTACCCAATCCTAGGTACAAACGTGAGATCCAGACACACACAACCAAAATACACACAAACAAATTCAACATTTCTATTACTTAGAAGTCTTCCAGCTTTACCCCTTTATCTTTAGCATAAAACAGAAGGCACTCTGCATATTGGAGAGGAATTTGTGCTGACATCTGAAACAACAAGAACTTTGTTTCTTATTTGTGCATGTTATTCTTGGCTGCACAATAGTAAATCAAAGGCTTCACAAGTGCTCCTAAAATCAAAATCAATTCCAAGGCAGAAGGAACAACTCAAATTTCTGACACTTTTTCTAAAAAAAAAAAAAAAAAAAAAAAAAAAAACTCATCTCAGTAGATAACTAAAAGGTACGAAGCCTGGTAGCAAAGCAGCCAAATATTATTAGCTTGCATCAGATCTTAAACTCTGGGGATGCAAGCCTGGATATTTATGCAAGTAACAAACATCCAATTCCTTCTGCTGCATCACAGCAGCACTACAATTTATATATAGGATGAGACTTTAGCCCATGAAGTATTTTAACTTATAGGACCAGAAAAGTTACTTGGAAGCATGTAACTAGCAGCTAGGAAGCTGGAAATACAAGAGGAAGAACATTCTCTTGGAAAAGGGAAACCCAAAGAAAGTATTACATACCAGGAGCTCAAAATCTGCAAGAGCACTCTATTTAATCTGATACTTTTCATTAACATTGGTTAAGTACTTAACCGCTAATAAATTTGTTATTAAAATAAAGACTAAAAAACAGAGACACCATTGCTGCTCTTACAGCAATGTAGTAGCCTCTGTACTTCTCTTCAGCAATTCTAAAAAGTGAACTCCAGTCTCCTTCCTAAGGATGTAGTGAACAGACTTTGTGTCACATTACATTACACTGGCCACAACTGCTAGGGACTGTTGTGTTTGGAAAAGAGGCAAATGAAGATGATGTGATGAGCCACAGTACTTATTCGTACAGGCTCACTGACAAGGTATTTTCCAAGTCAAATTATAAATACTTACAGGTTTTTATAAAAAGAATTACTGAAGCAGGGTTAAAAACCCCACCGCTTTATCTCACTCAGCGATCTAGTAAAGTGTGCAACTCCACCTCTACTTCAGATCAGCCAAAAGAGGCTGCAAGAGAGCAGAGGAAGTTATTTTTAAAAAGCACTGTAATTAGCATCAGGAGAGGGCTATGCAGCTGAACAAATCCCATGATGACAGAGAGACCTGAACTCCTCTACCTCTCAGAGCTTTGTAGGGCAACAAAAGCAAGAGGCCACACCTCTACATAAGAGCCTAGGAACTCCTGGCAGCTTATAAACTATGCTTGTTATAAAGACGCAAAGAATCAGTTTGCTGGCTGTGTTGCTAAAAATCACCAACACAAAAGAAAGCTGTCAAAGTGCAATTCCAGATACAAAGAAATACTTTTACTGTGCAGATTCAAAGAACCAAAAACACACCAGAGAAAACAGATCTTTTACCTTATGTTTGTAGCCTTTTTCTTTTTGCTTTCCTCTTCTCCGAAGAATAGGCAGCTCTTCAAACTGATGTCTTCCTTCAAAGAGGACAATAGCTTTTCCAGCAACCCAAGTTTTCTCTGAAGGTTCTCCTAAGGCATCCACATAGTACTCTCGGTATGGTCTCCGATTGGAAACTATTTCAAGAAATTAAACAGTATTAACCCCTTGCATAAAACAGAATAAAGATAAAGCAAAAGAAACAGAGAAAGCAGTAGCAATTTGTTAGTCAATTCTTAACAACTTTGCTTAATAGCATTTCCATATGAATGCCAGTTCTGGGGATTTCTAGTTAGAATTCAGGGAGATCCCTTTGATTTCCACTTTCTACATTATTTATTGCTACTCTGAATTTTTTCCTTACAAACAACTAATCAACAGGTCTCAGATGACCTGTCCCCCTAGAGCAGAGATTAGAGTTTGGCTGCAAAAAAATGGCAAAAGTATCCAAATATCTTTTTCCTTGAGAGAGATAACATACTAGGCAGGACATTTCGTTTTGCTCCTCCCTGATTAATGATTAAACAGTCCAGTCCACTTGTCCGTTGGGAAAAGGCAAGAGCATGCTGGCAACACCCAGAAATAACATCCTTCTGGATATGATTTACTCACAAAGGTTTTACCTCCCCCACAACAACATATCCCATCTTGTTCCACATTCTATTGTCAGACAAATTCTCATTCTGAATATAGAACATTAACAGCAGTATTTAAGCAAGCACATCTCTGAGAAGAAATACCACTACAAGGAGTAAGTGCAATGTGACAAAATGCCAATTATCTAATGAATATTTCCATAGTTTGGTCACTAAGGTGCAAAGAAAGAGAAGAAATTCCAGCATAATGGCACAATCACAACCATGGAGATTTAAATGATGCTTTCTGTGTAAGAACACTGGATAAATGTGGTACAATTATGAACTGAATCACTAACTAGGTATGTTGATGAAAGAGGACAGGTTAAGGGTATTAGAACAGAGCTAACTAAGCTGGAACAAGGGATATAAGCTTTTTCCCTGTATTTCCCTACAACACCTGCTTAATGTTCTGCTGGAGATACCTTCACCTTCTGAACATGTAGCTCAAGTTTCACAGCCCATTTGGTTTGCGATGTCTCTTTTAAGAATGCCAACACAGTGCCAGTTACCCTGGTGTTCAGCAATGCAGACATTTAGATTCTGGCCAAGACCATTAAGAAAGAGGATGACATTAGCAACTGGGGCAACATCAAACCACGGACAAAGATGAGACTTCATCCATTCCATTTACAACACAGGGACAGAGCTACTGAGCCTCAATTTCTCAGCTGCAAAAATCTTTTAAGTTATGTCATTCAAGAGCTTGCTGAGAAGAGGTAAATTGCTTTAAATAAAACACCACGCCACAGACCAAGAAGAGAAAAGCTTTGTACACAAGTGATGAGTTTGAAGAACCTGCCTTGTTTTGAATGGCCTGTTCCCATGACAACGGGAGAAGCAGCTAAGGTAACAGGACTGTGCTTCCTACAGTACATACAGAGCTCGGGCAGCTCTTTTTGACCAAAATCACGAGAGTTCAGATTCAGATGGTCTTCCATTTCTGGCTCAGGGAGGCAAAATAACCAGATCAAATAAAACCACAACTGGAAAATACAATCTTCCCCAGATATCTACTCGTTTGAACAGGGATAAAGCATGATAGGAGAGTTTACCACGTGAGAGATCAGACCTTGCTGGAATTTGTTAACAGCATGTTTCCTCCCTGCAGAATTCCCATATTAGAAATCATCATATAAGGGCTGAGACAGAATTACTGGACAATTATATACACTAAATCCAACACAAAATTTCATTGGCAGGGGGACAGAGGGAATGGAAACATGCCTGGCATATCTTCAGGCAACATCTTTGTTATATGCTCTTTGTGAGTTCAGAAAAGACTATTTTAAACTGCACATTCAGTATTATCTAGAATCAGGATGAATGCCTCCCAAAGGAAGAAAAGGGAGGTGAAGAAATAGCATGTAAGACTGCAGCAACTGTCTTGAGGCAACATGTGCGATGCGAGAAAAGCTACTTCATGTGTCTAGAGGAATAGCAAAGAGCTCTGAGCTGGTGGTCACCGAAACCTGCTCACTCTCAGCACTTAATTCTTAGGCCAGCAAGAGTCACAAAAATTGCAGACAAATACGTCAGTGAGCAGCAACCTTACGAGCTTACAGACTCATCAATGACAGATGGTACTATTGCAATGAGTTTCCAGTTACCCACAGAACAAAGAAAGAAGAAATTAGGAAAAAATACACATGTAATGAGCCTTTCCATCTGTAGCAGTGTCCCCATGGCAGCTAATATGATCCTAAAAGCAGCCTGAGGCCCTCCAAGTAGAAGGCAATTTCCAAACAACCACTACCCCTCTGTTCTCTTGATCACTCATCTACGCTTCTCTGCCTTAGCCTTACAGCACCCTCTTCCCTCCCAGTTCTCCCTTCTTTTTTCCATGTTCATGCACAGAGCTCTGTCTTATTTCCTTCTGCCTCTTCCCCTTACACTCAGCTGCTCCTAGTATCTCTAACACACTATGCCCTGAACTTTCACATATGTGGCTCCATCTCCAGGTTTTTTTGATATTTCCCCATAAACATCTCCCCGCTCCCTCGTGTCAAACAAGGAAAAAAAAATCACTTCCTCCCACACATTCACATGGTATCTTCAGGCATTCAGCAGCTACTCTAGTCTACCCCACTTCACAGCCTCTCCTGCATCCCATTCTTCTCCAAGTCTGCCTCACTCTCCACATCCTCACACACTCCAGGCTACCTAGCTCTGCTTGCCCGCCCTTTTCACTCATTGCATCTCTTGGTCTCCTTTTCTCTGATTCATCCCCCTTTTCTCTGCCTTCTCTCTATATCACTTTCTCAACAGGCTGCTCTTTCTTCTGCATTGCCCTGCACTCAACCTAGCTTGTGATCCTTCTTATATCCTGGGAATCAGAGCCAACATGTCCAGCTATCTGTACCACATCATTCTCACTTCCATCAGCTTCAGTCCCTTTTTCTTCCTGATACCTTCCAGGTCCATGTCTACTTCACAGATCCCACAGCCTTCTGCAATAGAGTCTATTTCTTTAGACCTATCAAGGGCTGGGAATGTTTGTTTAATCAATTAAAAAAGTGTAGCACCTTGCCATACACAGCTCCTCCACTTTGTGGTCTGAGTAGATACAATACCTTTCATTTTTGAGTGACAGTCCAGCACTGGGTCATGACAAATTGTGCATGGCCACCATGGGCGTCTGTTGAACTTGGCCCAAACAAGATCCCCAACTTCATACTTCACTGGAGTAGGTTTCTTCTTGGCTCGGATCTTTGGGGAAAAACCAGAACACAAGAAATCACTAAAGCTCCAGATGCTTTTGAAGCAATTTGCCTCCCTCCCCTGTGTACAGATTACATCTGGCCACCAGAGACAGTTACATTAAAAGGCTAGCCCTGATTTTACTTAGTTGCCCCTACACCTTCAAAGAACATGATCATTTTTCCCATCCTTCTGAAAGAGAAAAATAATAAACTAGGGCTTTATATTTTATTATTATTCTTTAGTAAAGAATGTGACCTTTGGTAAGTGACTCAACTCAAACTTCATACAGTCGACCAGGTAAATATTCCAGATCATAACTGGCACTGAATACTTCACTAACACAGATTCATTCATTTCAAAGGTTGCAGTGTACAGAAAAAGTAGTAAGAGAAAATAAAATATTCTTCACTGGAAGAAGGTGATAAGAACAACTCAGAAAATGTCTACCAATAGCAAAAAGAAAGGTTTATATTTACAAGTTAATAGCTGCTCTGCTTCTCAGATATGTTCAGGAAAAAGTTCATAATAAAATATTCAGAATCAAAGGCAGGCACACTCAGAAAAACTATGCATCTTCTATGAGTAGAACTGCCCCTGCTCTGTCCCAAAATCTATGTAGAGGGAATAGGGGAGAAGCCACCCTGCAGTCTTTTTCCCCCTTCACAAGGCAGATAGGACACAAGGACTTGCCCATTTCCAAAAACGGCTTACAAATACTAGCTTGGCAGCAAACACCCAAGCCCGCTCTGGCTAAGAGGACCAGGAGCAGTCAGGAGAACTCCAAAACCTTCCAACACACAGAATCCTAATGCTGTTTAATGCCATTTCTCCCTTACGAGAGAGGAACTGAGAGCAGGTCCGGTTTTGTTTGCTAAGTATGCAGACCTCTTTGGTTGGACACAGTGCTACCCGTGGGATCTTTGCCAAAATAAGGATTCATGAGCTTAAATGTATTGTGACAAATTGAGCTGAGACACAGTACAATAGGTTTTCACATGACACAGATACCCCGCAGCCCGGCACAGGGTATCCTGCCTGTTTACCAGCACCTACCAGTGACCTGTTCCCAGGTGGTTTCAGCAGTTTAAGAGTTCTAAGAAGTGCTGCAGGTATTATTCCTCCCAAAAGGTATCAGCAGCATGGTCCCCATTAAAGCTGTCATGGCACAAATACACACCATCTCACATCACATTTTTACTCTGCTTACTAGTCTTTGAGGCATGCCTCTTACAATTCAGTTTAACATCCTAGTGACTGAAACGCAACAGATCTCTAATAAGACATATACTCCACTTCAGGTCAAGTTTTATGAGTTTTCCTCATGTGGTTAAAGAGAACACAAAAGGATAAACTCCTGTTATATGAAGAAAAGCAGGTAATTACGTTACAGACTACATTGCTGAAATTCTCTTCACTCAGCCACCAAGAGCCATGCAATAACCTATCCCTGAGCAAGAGTCCAGAAACAGGCAACACGAATGAGCGCCTGGAGCACCGGGCAGGGGATCACAAGGACTTAGCCGCACGGCGGCCACGCCATTTCTCCTCCGCACCTCTGCCGCGCCGCACGCAAGCTGCCCAGAGCGAAGAACACATCCGGGAGCTCGGGAAACAGAGAGGTGCTGCCCTGGCTGGCACTTAGAAAACATAGAGGTACATACAGACGCAAAACCAATTTTCTTTTCGTCTGTTGCTATCTTGCGTGTTCTTGCTGCAAAGAGTTTGAGGCATAAGTAACATTAGCCCTTTTTTTTAAGCCAAGCAAAACTTAAGGGGCACCTATATAACATAACTATACAAAAGCACTGCATAGTACACACATCATCTACGTGCACACACCTTCCTGAAAAAACTGTAACCTGAGCACAGTCAGCTGGACCAAACAGTAAAAGTATGCTGGAGATTTGCCAAAGTTATTCACAATGATTCACTTGAGTGACACCCACAACCCCTGCCTAGAGGCAAGTCTGCGTTTAAATCAATTCTTTGCTGTCTCCCTCTAATACCATACACAGATGCTTAATGAAAATATGGCTTTCAAGAAATTATTCAGGCAAGGCTTAAATAGTTAAATCTGTTTCCAAGCATTCAGCAAGCTTTCCAACAGCTCAGTTCACAGTTATTTTAATTCTTTACCAGTTTTGCTTTCTCATTTTCCTAGCACTAGAAGTCAGATGTTGACCTCATCATTAAGCATCATAAAAGCCCCCTGAGCGTGCTCACCCAGGGGAAACACCCAAGTGCACAATGAAGAACACTGTGCCAGGACACGCTGACACAGGATGCTGTCTTGCACTGTTTTCTTTCCACATCCCCCTGGATTCCCACCACACTGCCAGAAATGCCTTTATGTTTTCAGGAACCAAGTTTATTCTAGGGAGTTTTTAAATCTGTAACATTAAAAAAAAAAAAAAAACAAACAAACAAAAACACAAAACACACCCACAGGTGCTTATGAAGTGGTTATCGTCACTTCCAGGTACAGTTTGTCTCTTCCTTTAAATTCTGCAGTGTGATGCCACAGTTACAACCCCCAAAGCATGTATTTCTTGAGTCAGAATACAACATTTAATTCCCTAGTATAATTAGGATTTCCTATGCCAAGATCAAACTGTTAATATACCCTGATGGCCCAGATTCCAGTCCTGCAGTAATGCCATTTATCATCTCCTTTCCATGAGCTAAGGGAAGTCTCAAATTTAAACACAACATCAAAATACTGAATTTCAGTATATAATCCTTCAGATTACAGTTCAGATATAATCCTTACCAGGGTAATCAGTCTTTATCTACAGAGCATTTAAAAGTTCAAGTGTTTAAATAATAACAAAACTAACTCCTCACTAACAAGGTACTGCAGACGAGGTGGGTACCGTGCTGTAACTCCCGTGGAGATGTACTGAATAACTCAAACTAGGTATGAGACTGGTTTAGCGAGGATGGAAAGGACAGAGCCGTGTGCTGTTTGCAGGCGCCATCACAGTTTCTGTACTGTTCAATATTTTCCTGAAGGGAGTCAGTACTGTCTACTCTTATCAACTGTTTGGCATTAATTCGCAGTTTGGATGGGACAAGCTATAGACTAAACTCTAGATTACAAGTAATATTTCAGAGCACTTTGTTCTAATTTTGGAAAGAGCAGGAACATACCTTTTGGGTGTTAATTAAACCCTCTCCAAAGAATAATCCCCCAAAAAACACTAATCACTGAGGATGGGGTCACAAGCTGATGTTCAGCAACACAGTGGCACAAATGCTTCTACCTTGAGAAGCCACCTCCTGAAAGCGTGTTATGCAAAACATACCAATCTTTGTAATTCACTAAGTAATAAAGCTGAGCATCCACTTACAATACCTCATGGGAAAACAGGCTTTCTAATAGACATGACAGTACAAGTAATATCTCTGCACTCCTGCAATTCCCGCTGTAATGCAACTATAAAACAAGTATCAAGCAAAGAACGATTACATTTAGAAATGATTTTATTTTGGCATACATACTGTAGTCCCAGACTCTGTTTCTCACCAGTAGTCTTCCCTTTAAAATAGCCAGGTTAAGCAGTGACGAAACCAGTAATTATCCAGGAACCACTCTTTGTTGTGTCATTTTAAGCTGTTGTTCAATTCATTAATCTTGCTGTAAGCAGTGGCACAAAGCACAAGCCCACACATATGTTGCTATCTACAGGATGCAACTTCTTGCACTGCTGGTCAACCTTGGCTTAACCACCAGTGTCTCTGTCTACATGATCTCCAGCACAGCAGGGCAAGGTTACAGGCATCCCTGCTGTTCAGAACAGCACAACTAGGGGAAGTGATCATATTGGCAAAGCCACAGCAACCCCAAACTAGGTACAAAGAGGCAAAAGAATACATTGCTGTAGATCAAGATCCTAAGTAACATGCACCCAAACAGTCTAGTCCAAGTGCTAAGCTGCATCCATCACAGACAGCACTACACATTACTTAAATTCAGGCCCATTTCAGAAAGTCGTCCCAGAAAAGTTTGGCCAAATTAACCCTTATGGTTTAATCCTGGATGAATAATGTTATTTTTTACAATTAATCCTGGATGAATAATGTTATTTTTTACAATTAAATGAAACAAGGACAGAACATGCTTTTAGAAAAAGAGCCTGGGACAGCAAAGGGAAAAAAATGGGGAAAGATAGTGCCAAGCCTATTAAAGGCAAGAGGTGGACAGAATCAAAGTCAAGAATGGAGAAGGTACACCCAAACCATAGTTAAACAATACTGTATAAACAGTGCCACTAGCAGTGTTTTCAGCTGAGCATGCAAACAACGTAAAACCACTTATTTCTTTAAGGTGCAGCAGATACCTTCCGAGGGCCCTATAGCACAGGCAGGGCCTATCTGAGGACAGATCTTACCGCACTAGTAGCTGCCAGGTAACACACACACCTGGTACATAAGCTGATGCATGTATCAGTGCCAGGGGGAGAAGGCAGCCACAACTCTGCCCCATAAGCTTCCGGTGCTCTCTTTCAAACCTTCTCTGCAGTTCATTCCTGGGGCATTGCCTCTCGTACAGCCCATCTACCCCAGGAATGTTTACTAAGGAACTGTTCTCAACACCTGCTTCATACCATATAGAGCTGGAAGCCCTGGTGAGGATCAGTTTAGTGCCTTTTTGTTTTTAACTTAAAAAAAAAAAAAAACAGTGATCATCAGTCTTTGCCTGAATGGGATGAGATGAGATCCTCTTAATTCCTACCAGCCACCTGCGTGCCCCTGATGACCTAACATTGCTAAACCTGCTTAAGAACAGCAACTCTTTTTAACAGCAAAAAAATCTAAACAAGAACAAACTTCAGACATAGATGATATCTGAAGGCACTTGGACCATTAGACTCGACCAGTCTGTTAAAATTAGTATCTACGAACACAATCAAATGAGGCAGTTGGCATCACTGGTATGCCATGCCTAGAACATGATGCTCCCACAGGCCTATCATCTCACCATTAGGCAGAAGGTTGCTCATCTTCTGCCCTCACTACTGAGGGCAAGCAACAGGGGCAAACTCTCTCTACTAAAAGTACTCCCAGAATCAGCCTCAAAAGGCATAGCTAGCATGATCCCACAATTTTTCACGTGATGTTGCTTCCTTCCATGCACACTCAGGCCTATATTCTTTCTTCCCTACTCTTACATCATAAGTTAACTTACATTTTAGGACTAAACAGAGCAAAATCTCAGTCCGTTTTGCTCAGGCTTGTCCTTCTGTCCTGAGTCTGTACAGCTCCTAACATCGTGGGTCCAGACCCTTTAACTCAGACCATAGAAACCAAGCAGCTATGCTGTAACACACATAAGTGACTGCGTCTGAAAGTCAACAGTAGTTAAAAATAAGACTTGTACCACATTCCTGCTCTGAGTCTTCTTTCCTCTCCCCTCATCCGTAACTGCTTGCTCATGATTCCACTATTCACTACCTCAGTCAGTTCCAGCACTCGTGCACTGAGAATTGAATGAATACAGAGAGGACGAGAGAAGACAGGAAAAAATAATCTTTGCTTGTAAAATATTATATGAAAAGATAAAAAGGAGACGAGCTTAAGAACACCACTGAAGCAAAGTCAAGAGTTTAAATTAATAACTGCCTTTGATGAAAGCTCCAAAAAATAAACTCTCGTTAGCAAAGATTATTGTTTCAAATAAGCCTATCTAAAATCAAAATAGAATTTGTCAAGAAACAAGAAGTGTAAAGAAATTAAATTATATCCACTTCACAGCTTAAGTATCTGAAACCAAGCAAAAAGAGGTTATCAATTAAAGTTTCCTCTGCACAGAGTAGCAATATAAAGCATATGAGCTCGAAAGTTTTCATGTACGATGCTGAACCTGCACTAGTACAGGTAGAGCAGCAGCCCTCTGCTCGCTGGTAGAATTCCTGCAGGAATAAATCCCCACACAGGAAATGGAGTAACCCCAACTGGAGTAAGCATTAAAAAAAAAAAAAAAGAAAAAAAGAAAAGAAAGAGAACCACACCTACACACCACATTGTATGGCTTAACTACCGAAATCATCACCACCCTCATCAAAATAATCACACTAGCACTTAACTTCTTTAAGCTTCAATTCAAACACAGAAATTACAAAAGCCTCCTGAAAACCCACCAACAGATCCTAGATGACTCAAGACAACAGGACATATCCTTTATCTTCACTGCTCAGGGACAGATGATCAGGGAACGTCTGTCAAGGCCAAAGGGAGTTGTGGAGGAGACATCTGCTAACAAGGGTCACCAACCAAGACCCCAGCTCTTCTGGGGCAGCTGCCAGAACAGGGTATTCTCTAGCTGGCTTGCACTATCAAAATGGTTAGATATTTTTCTCCTGTTCATACTGTATTAGTCTTCTTTCTGCTTCAGTATAGCAGTTAAAAGTAAACAGACATTTGACCTACATCAATGTTTGAAAAAGTGTAATACCTCTTATCTGAGACTCTCATCACAAAGAAGTGTTAAACGCTCACTAATTAAATATTCACTAGCTAAAAATAAAGCAGAGATTTCAATACAAGTTTCTGTTAGTTACATGCCTACAGAGATTTGTTGTCTTTGACCAGCTTTTAATACCCCTTTCCAGGTGGTGGCAGCCTACAAGTATCTATGTAGGCTCTATGTATGTATAAGCTACCATGAAATGTTATAAAATGAGCTGATTGCTTTATATTTGGTAATTCATACATCCAAATGTTTAAATTTAGGAGTTAAAAATGCACATATTTTAAATAAAGAACAAACTAACGTGAGAACACCAGGTTTCAGACACAAAGACAACTGGTTGAAAGCACCTCTATTTTACCACTCTCTCAACTGTGATCATTTACCCTGTGAATTTGACAGAACAGCAGAGTGACATAAAGCTTTCGTACTTTAGTGTAATAATAAACAGAAACACAAGATTAGAGAAAGAAAGGGGGAAGAAGTGGGAGAGACAGGGTCCGCGCTTCTCCCCCAGGTTGCCAGCGGACAAAAGTCCTGAGACTGATACTGATCACAAACATGCAGAAGATTTCAAACCACCATCAAGCATCCTGAGATAGAGAGAAACCATTCCTGGGAACCCTCACACTGAGTTATCTGCATACATTTTAATGCTAAACTAAACTCTCCGAGTCTAGCTCCCTTAATCAACATCAATTGTCTCAAGAAAGGCAGGAAATGTAGACATTACCAGAACTTTGCTAAGTCTTACAAAGGAGACATATCATCAGATATTTTCTTATGTCAGAAAACTAATGAAAAAGCAAACTGAAATCCAGTCATCAAACCTGACCCCTCTTTAGCCTTCCTTTTGTGTTCCTTTATTGTGGAAAATAACTTCTTTACAAGTAAGACATCTGATAAATGCAACTTTAGTTTTAGAAACAAAGTTTCAAAATCTGAATTAAGATTGTGTAAAACTAAGCTTGGCTATTCCAATTAGTATGTGTACGTTGTACATCTTCCACCTTAAGTAGTAACCAAAACGAAGTGGTACTACAGAACAGCACTCAAAATCACAATTTTTTAGCTGTTCAAGGTTCTAAAGCAGTATTCACTCTTTTGTGTTGCATACGAGTTACATTAAAGCGTAACTACACTAACACTTTCTGTTATTTAATTTCATAGGCTTCTTTAAAAAGAATACATAAGTGGGGCTTGCCAGTTTCAGTCTCTGCAGAAATTATGATTTGCCCACAGGAGGAGGTTGTATGATCCCACTTGGTCATTCAAATTGCAAAGATGCCACTGTAAGCAAAACTTTAACCTCCTCAAAACTATAAAGCATTCAGCACGCAATTTTTTTTTCAGTCAAATCGTTTTTCCAAACCAAGAAGAGACAATTAGTGTTAAGCTCGCATAGAATTAAGTTTTAAATTAAGATGAAAATGTCAGCTGCTTTTGCTTAACCCTTACTAAAGGAATATCAGAATTTTTGAATGCTAGCAGTACAATAAGCTTAAGAGTTTTTTTTTTGTTGTTGTTTTTTTTTTTAAATTTCTTGATACTAACAGTTAGAGCTATGCCCTGAGGAAGGTTCAGGCTTCAGTCATCTGTTTCTAGAAACTTACGCTCAGGAGAGGCTTCCTGAACTTCATGTTGTGGAACTGGCTTCCCAAACGCACTCGTGAGCACACCAAGAGCGGAGAGCTGACTAGAATTAAGAATCTGATTCATTCCGCTGCTGCTGTTCAGAAACCCGGGCAGCTGCGGCACTATCCAGAACAGCAAGTCGCCTGAACAGGTGCTTGGGAAAACCAACAACAAGCTAACATAACGGCAAGCATGGGAACTGCTGAAGGGGAGATAACCACCGTGCTCCTAGCTCTTCTCGCATTAGGCAACAGGCAGGTTTCTGTCTTTTCGCTAGACTCGGAATGAAGGAGCGTTAGTACATGCTCTTTAAAGTTGAAAGGGACGTGGAAGCTCAAGTAGGCTTCACAGCCAGAGCCCAATTGGACACTCAGCACTGTGGGCCCTACAGGAGCTGAAAAGAAGCTAGCTAAAATTTTCTATAGGTGTTGTCCAAAGATATCACTGGGCAAGGAATTCTCCATCCAGCTTTTCCAAATATCCCCCATATAAATAAATAAATAAACAAACAAATGAAAAACCAAAGAAGTGTCCCCAAAACAAAAACCCCAAATCTTCTGCCTGCTGTATAACATAAGAGTTGCTCTCTCCAACTCAACACTTCTGGTTTGATTTAGAAAAACAAATTTGCATGTGCAACAATGAAAATATCAGTCCTTGATATAGTATTTTTAATGAATTTAATAGAAGTTATACCATTATTTTGTTACCAACTAAAACTCGATTCATCTTCTGAAGACCAGAACATTATCTATATCCACTCTCAAACAGCATTCGTAAGTGTTGGAAGCCATATGTAACCTACCATATGTAACTTACAGAACAAGTTCCCTATCAAGAATTAATACAAACAAAGCTCTGCTTAGCAACCACCAGACCGCCTAATACCATCAACACTCCACCCCTTCAAACCTTGCAGAGGATGGAAAGGGACATGGAAGCAGTCTCCAGAATTGGAGGCTTGCTGCCTTCCCTGTGCTTTTGGCACTGGAAGCGCTCCCACCAATGCTTCTTTCCCACACACACGTCTCAAAAAGCAGCATACACTTCACCTGCAGTCTTGCTCCTTCGCACAGAGTAATTTATCACTGCGGAAGCAGCAGACGGATGCACTAGCTGCCTACCAGCCCATTCATTTGTGAATCACACCATTCTGTCACTGCTGAGGCCAAAGCTGAATGGTTCAACATGGTGAGCAGGAGATCTCGGCACAAAATTGCTCTTGAAACTGTGCTACAAACTGAAGTGAAGGCTTTACGGCCAGGATCAGGCCACCTCTGCAACTACTGGGAATGAGCAGTGACATGCAAGGACTTTCCCATCTCTCTCCTCACCTTTTGTTTTGCCATTCTTCCAAAGACACGTGAGGCAAATCTTGATATAATCATAATGGCAATTAAATAAAGCCTACATGTAAATTTAATGAATACTTTTCCATGCTTCAAGAAAAAGACAAAGCTCACTGCTGAAATCACTCCTAGCTTCATCCATGCTTTTGGAAACACAAGAGATTGACAGAGCCCAAGTGCATCTTGATCTCTGTCGAGCACTTCAGAATCACTACCAAAAATGTTCCTGTGAGTAGCCACACTAAAACCGGTTTCCTAATTTGATGAAAACAAAATAGAACAGAGAACTTTAGCTGGTGACTGCAAAGGGATATGTGTCTGCCACAGCCTCCCTCTAATACATGGCAACATCTTCCACTCTTCTGGAAACCGGTCAGAAACACCTGCTTAGACCAGCCAAATCCACCACTGTGCTCCTGCACAGGTCTGAGCCAGCAGGAAGCACAACTCTCCCCCTTCCTACCTGCCCCTGGCAGCACCACCGCACAGTTCACATGCCAAATCCCTTCAGCGCTACAATTCATCTTCCCTTCTGCAACTGCGTGGTGGAAGGAGCCTGTCACATTCCTGAGGGACCCCAAACATACCCCCATAGCCTGCGCACATCATTAATGACACTTCTGCTGCTGCCCTGTTCCTGCACAGCCAAACCTTGCGAACTTCGCAAGGAAACCCCTAAAATCCCCCGGCACCTCTGCAAGCTTAAGCATCTCCCAACCTGAAAGCACAAGCCCTGCTACAGCTTTCTGATCTTCCTGCAGACTAAACCCATTAATCGCTCTTTACAGCCCTTACCACGGAGCAGTGGTAAGGCAACACCTGTGACAGTTCACAGTCCTGTAACATAGCACACCAAATAACCCTAAAATCCTCTGTGCCAGAGCCAAGACAGTTCTTTGATGCAATTATGCCTTGCAGTTTGGCGCACCAGATTGAACTTAACTGATAACATGGCACTAACATCAACATACACAAAAGTAACATTTAAACTTCCAGTAAATACTTCAAAGCACACTGCAACTTCTAGCAAACATTCTCGCAACATATTGACAGCAGCAAATCCCATATGCTTTATGGCACATCTGCCTGCTATAGTTTGCTTTTAAAAAATGACCCAAAGGATAAATGCAACATTATAGCCATATGGCACCTTTTACATTTTACTCAACACAAATATCACATAGGTCAGACATCACAATAACATTTGCAACACATCCTTTAACTCGGTGGTCTGCAAATGCATACACAGAAAAAAAAATACTCTGATGCCATGAAAATATATATTAAAAAATAAGGCTTTTGTTGATAGGTCTAAATTCAGTATACAACAGTCTGCACCTGGGAAGTGTTTAGGGGTCCGCAAATCAATAGAGGTTGAAAACTGCTGCTCTAATTCAAAGCAGACTCTCTTACAGACCTTTTCCACCCATTAACTTGGAAATCCTGGCAATGCCTTAACTATCATAAAGGATTTAACTCCCATTTTACTAAGCTAAGACTGCACTGCACAGCACAGATGGCTCCATGCAGACAGAACAAAACATATGTCATTTTTTCTAGCATTAAAAGTGACGTTAACTTAAAAGTTTATTTTTTAAAAAAGCTTCTAGGACAAGCCTCCTCTTGCTAGGATTTTGTGTTTCTTTCTTCAGGCAATATTATCCCATGTGCCCTTCTAAATGCGACAGCAAATAACCGTAGGAAAAAAAGAAACAATAAAAATGACTATATATAACAAGTTATCAATCACAGCAAAGAAAAACAAAGTGTGTTCTGACGCACTACAATGAAAGTTACCTGTAACTCTCAATACTTAATCACTGAGTTAAGAGTGTCTTTTTAAGGAATACAATCAAAAATAGTAACTCAGAAAATACTACTTTTCCTCTTGGGCCTCAAGTAGTTACGAATAATAAAGTTTACACCTCTCCAATGAACTAATGAGCTCTACGGTAAACATGAGGAAATTAAAAAAAAAATCACAGAACTTCTGCTTATGCAATCCACTGTCATAAAAGAAAACCACACATTTTAATCCCACTTCTGGAAATAGCATGCAATGAGTTCAAAAAGAAGCTACTACACTGCAAGAGGAAATCAACAGATCCATGAATTCACGCAGAACAAACATCCTATCCAACAATCAAAATCTAATGTCATAGAATCAAACTGAGCCATTACCAAAAATATTTAGCAAGGGCTTAGAAGAAGCTGTAACAGCAGAACCAGAACCATCATGTCCTCAAACCTTAAATTTGTTAGAAAAAGTCAAAGTTCTGACATGCATTTTTCTAAAAGAAATCACCAATAAGTGTTGATAAAAATCACTAGCAGAGTTTGAGTGGCTAAGCCAAAGCAGCATGCATTCTAAGAAAGCCTCCGTAAAAGCTGATTTTGCTGTTATTGCTGGTTGTTTTTTCTGTAGTAGCAAGTGATACACTAAATAGCCTAAATGAACTATAGGCTAAATCTTACTGACTAGACAGCTGAGTGAAGTCTACACTTTTCTGCTAGCAATCTTAACACAGCTTAAAGTCATAAATACTTGACTAAGCGCAACACAGTGAAAAGCAGAGTATATTAATCAGGACATAGTTTGAACAAAGTCTCTGACCCAAGCTTTAAAATATATTTAAATTTAGAAAGTAGAATTGACATGGAGGCTTTGCCATTTTATTCAATAAAACGTTACCTTCAAGACTATCCAATTTGAAAAAAAAAAAAAAAAAAAAAAAAAAAAAAAAAAAAAAAACACCCTTTGATTTTGCTATTTACACATGAAGACATGTTCAGCTTCAAGCAGCTGCATGGCCCCCATAGGAACTAAAGGCATTGATCACATAAGCTTCACACTGCACTACAGGTAGTCAGAAAATCCATACGCACTAGACAAACCACATTATTTTCTGTAACATCACACATGCAAACAGGTATTTCACACCTTATCAGAAATACCAGACTAAAGAACAAACCTTAATGAAACAAGAAGAGTAAAAGCAATCACGGCCAAATGCTAGAATAAAGACTTCCAAGATTCAGTTCACTGAGCAGGAAAGCTCTAACTCCTGCAGATTATTCGTAAAACTGCATTCACTGAAAAGCAAACTGTTCCTGACATCTACAGTACACAGTCCTACCACAGCAGGATCTTTAACAGCCATCTACTCACATCACCATTAACAGGTAAGGCAGTGCTATCGTTTACCTCATAAAAGCACTGAAGCCACCAAAGACTTCTGAAATTTATGGTCAAACAGCAACAGAACCAAGGACAGTGCTCCAAAATATGCTCCTTCTGGTCGCCCACCATGTCTGAAGTCTTTTGCATGCAAGTTGATCTGCTCAGAACAGGAATGCACTTTTATATGGCAGAACTAGTCACTTCAGACACAGGAGACCCAGTGGATGTCAACTGATTTTGCAGCCAGACTGAGATCCAGCTTCACGCTCCTTTCTGAAAAGGATTAAGGTCTTCCAAAGGGGATAAATATCAGTAGTAAAAAAGGTTCTGTGAAAGACCAGAAGCACAAGGACAGCAGTATCCTGAGAGCCTCTGCTCTATTAGGTGTACATACATCGAGCATATGCCTGCATGAAGTACAGACAGCCAAACTGAATTCCATTTCCCCACTGGGAAGGAGATGTCAACTGACCAAGGAAATTTATGTTCCCTGCTCAAACTACTGCCATGCCTATTATATCTCAGGAATATGACATTACCAGTAATTACTCCTATCGTAAAGCAACACTCAGTCTTAAACATTGTAGCAGAAGATCCTTTCAGAAACCTTTACAGGACTACCTAGTATCAAAAGGCATTAGTTCCTATATTTTATTTTTAGTAAAGAGAGAAATGACACAAGACAAACCAGCCAATATATGATGAACCACCAAAACTCCTGTATACAGGCAGCCTAATGCTTTCTTTATTATAAAAGTCATTTCCCACATCTGCAAGGTGCAACAGAACTCTGAATTTTATCACAGATTGACTCTAGGCTTAAAGAGGTGATTTTTACTAGGTTTTAGTACTTAAACGTGCTCTGTGTGTTGAACACAACAATGTTGGTAAAACAAAAACCAAAAAGCTCTGCACATGCACCCTACTCATTTCATACATCCAACCATTGGAAGCAGTCACCTTCAGTTACAACAAAAAGGGAAAAACACAACTTTGGATTTCCCTGTATCTTGTTTCCTCACTTCCAGGTCAAGAACATCACAATCCTATAGAGTGGAGTTGGGCAACAAAGAAACAATATAAGAATGAAAAGCAACATTGAGCCAGTGTCTTGCTCTGAGCTCTGCACATCCTGCAACCTGAAGTCATCCAGATGCTGTGGAAAAAACAGCTTGTGAACACATAACCCAAGACTGTACATTGCATAAGGTACATGCACTTAGTGGCACAGACCTCCTTAAACCCAAGACCTCTTCGCATTCAAGTGCTCAGCCCAGCAAACTCAATAATCCTAAGGTATTTTGCGTACAGCAATTATAATCAACAAACTGGCAAAGTGAAAGCAAAGTAAAATGACACCAAAAATTACACAGAAAAGCAAAACTTAAACATGATAATTCTGTCAGAAACAAATTCACCTGTTTCAGTACTTTAGCAATTGAGTTCAAGCAACTTCTTCTCTAATCACAAGTTACGTGGCTACACCTTCACCAGCACTGCAGAATCTGGGCCTAATTCCCCACAAAACTCTCCAAAATGCTGTCAAAGGATCTTTACAATTTACAAAGGCTAGAAGCGTGCTAAGAGAAGCTCACACCAAGATAATATGCAATAAACAGAAAACTCCAGAAACAACTAGCCATTTCTTTTTAAATCTGCTATAATCCAACATCAACCACATGTTCAGAATGAAGTAACACCTCAGATGCCAGCAGTCACTGCATGGTCACTTCTGGGGCAGTAACAGTAGTCCCAAGAACTGCTGTTATAATTTGTTTCTCTCCAACACAAAATCTGGCAGCAGCTGCTGTAAGAAGAGTTTCAGTCGATCCTGAACTAACAGAAATTCAGTATTTGAAAAAAGAAAGAAAAAAGAAAAAAAAAGGTTCAGAACATGCACATCCCTGTTTACACCTGAATACTAACTGAGCAACCCCTCCCCAGTTTGGTGCAACCGGGAGTGCTAACAGATGCCAGAGCTATTAACAAATCACCATACAAAACAATACCTGCCTGCTACCTCAGCTCACCCAAGGCATCACTTAAATGCTGGACTTTGCATCCCAATAAAGGCTCTAAATCAAATCCTGTTCATTCTGCTGCAAGCACCCTTGACATTTTGGAAAGCAGTCTTTTCAAAGCAAGTTCTCAATGATCCAGTGAAAAACCTAAAATTTGCAAGGGTTAGAGGGGCAGCTGAACCAGGCATAAAGATGAGGTCTGAGATACATGCATGCTTTTCTCTTGGTAAAACAGGAAGTTTAAGAAGCAGTGGGCATACTCAAAGCTGTGAATAAAGCCTCATGAATAAAAGCTTAGAGAAAGGCCTTCTGTGAGGTGGAGCTCCATCCTCGGGCGGGGGTAAAGGCAATTATCTGAAGGAATGGCCCAACTATGACAAGCCACCTTAAAAACAGCAATGCAGAGTTCCTGGGGGGGTTGTTTGTTTGTTAATTTTAGCAGGCTCTCCAGTAAAGTTGATTGCTTACTCAAATATAAAATGGGACAAAAATTAAATGCCTGCACAAATACGGGATCTGAAGAGCAAGTCTGGTTATTTCTAGTTACTATGTCATGTTTAGCAATTAACAGATCCTATGTATTCCGTTGTTGTCTGGCACAGAGTAAAATTTCTCCCTATCCCACAAGCAGCAGGGTTATAATGAAGCAACAGCCAACCTTTTCCAATTCTGCAAACAGACTCCAAACAGAAAAAAAATTCTTACTTACTAAAGGAAAAATGCAAGACTCAAGGAGAGAAGGATGCTAGGCTGTCCAAAAACATGCTTTTCTTAATTATTTTTTCCTAAGCAGAGCTGTATTTTTAAATCACCAGAACAATGTAATTAGATTAATTTCATACTATAGTAAGCAGAATTGCTTTTTTAAAAAAACTGAAAAGTCAACCCTTTGTTGCATATTCAAACAATAGGCTCAATAACTACAAAAAGTTTTCCTGCTGTACAAGCTAGTGTTCTGCAGTGCATGTAAAACCACTGATAGTAGAGGCAAGAGTTGTGAAAGTACCTCTGCTAGCTTCTGTTTACAAAGTGAGACCCTCCCACAACCGCATCACTGAGCACATGTCTGCTGAGAGGTCCCTGCTTTACTCTGCAAAACAAACCTAAGTATACACAAACCTCAGAGCAACGCAACCTCTCCCACCACCCCAAAAAAAGGATAAAAGGAGAGGTCTCCGCAGGGACACGGACTCTTCCTATGGAACACTCAAAAGCAGCCATGACCAAGACCAAGAGCAGAGCCTGACACAGCATCACAAACAAATTAAGCTGCCTGGAACATCCTTCTGAAGTCACCCTTCCTGCGGGCATTTGTGACAACTGCTGCCCCATCTCTCAGGGCATGCAGCAGAAACCTTACCAGTTCCCACAAAGGTTGATTTATTCTGCCCAAAGAACACAGATGAAAACAAGTAATTTCTCCTCAAATACTATGTGCACAAGTAGCATCTGTCTGGCTTCAATACCTATGCTGAAATTAAAAAGAGTAAGAAGCTTTCAGAGGTCAGTGTCAACACCTTGGTCAGTTTTCACACCCCACATCAAGTATTACTGAAAACCTAGGCACAAAGCATCATTGATCAAGCAACTTCAAGTTTACAAAAACATATTAAAAGTACTCAAAGAAAATATTTAAGGACTGCATCAACTTTCATCTACATAAAACACAGATAAAATCTCCACTAAGGAAAGCTGAAGCCAATCCAAGTACTACGTTCACGTTCAGAACACATAACTAAACCAGAAACGTTACACACATTTAAGTACGTTCAGAACTTTTTAAAAGTTTAATCAGCTTTTTTTGTTAAAAAGCGTATGAGAAAATCCACTCACAGAATGTATTTGCGAGTGTGGAGTGAAATCAAAAAGGAAAAATTCAGTCTGGGTAATGGTCAAGATTTCCTAATAGTGAGACCTATCAGGCCACGACACAGTCCCTCCCTGGCCATCAGAAAGTCTGATGCCTTGGGTGACTTACAGCTCGACCAAACAAAGAGAGCCTTAAAACAGGGCATGCTAAAAGACAAGAAGGCTCTGCTTCCGCCCTTCTTGTTAAAAATCAGGCATAAAAAATTTTTTTTAAATCTCGTAATGGGAAGAAACTCCACCAGAACTTTGCAGCCATCCTGCTTCTGTGATGGAGTAACTGGATGTCTCTTCCCTTAAAGTAGGGGGAGAAAAAGAGAGTGGGAGGGGGAATTAAAGCGCTGTAACAAACCTACAGGTCTCATCCGCTAATGACAGTTCGCGGTCCAGGTCTAACACGCGGACGCAGAGGCCCCCCCGGCCCGGCGCCGCCGGCAGCCGCCGCCGCGCGGCCCCCCGCAGCCCCGCCGGCGCGGGCCGCCGCGGCTCCTCCGCGGAGAGCCCGCCGTGAAGTCACCCGAGTGTCAAAACTGTCCCTTCAGCAAGATGGCTGCCAGCCGCCGGCAGCGCAAAGATGTCAGCTGCCGAGCGGCCGCCGCGCCGGGCCGGGCCGCGCCGCGCCGGGCCGCGCCGCCTCCGCGCAAAATGGCAGCGGCGGCCGCGGCGGCTTTGTGAGCCGCGGGGCACCGGCGCCGCGCCCGGCCCGGCCCCGCCCGCTGTCCCGGGTCATGCCCGCGGCCTCCCCCCGCCGCCGCCGCCCGCTCCCGGCGCTGCTTACAGGCTGCAGGGCGGCGGTGGCCGAAGGCTCCGGCTTCTCGGCCGCGCTGCCCAGCGCGCCGGGGCTGCCCCGGGGCTCGGGCGGCGCTCGCTGCGCGCACGGCGGCGGCGGCAGCAGCAGCTCCCGCGCCGCCGCATCCCGGCAGCCGGGCGGCCCCGCGGGGCGGCCCGCGCCGCCGTGGCCGGGCTCCGCCACGCCACCGCGCTCCCGCGAGCCGGCCGCGGCCAGCTCGGCCTCCTCCTCCGCGTCCTCCTCCTCGTCCTCGTCGTCGTCCTCCTCCTCTTCCTCCTCCTCCTCCGGCGTCTCGGCACCCTCCTCCTCCTCCTCCTCCTCCTCGCCGTCCCGCAGGAGCAGAGGGAAGGCCAGGCCCCCGCGGGGCACGTCGCCCGCCAGGCCGGGGCAGTCCGCGCCGCCCGCCGGCTCCTGCGCGGCGGGGGCGCGCAGCGGCGGCGAGCCGGGGTCGGGCAGGGCCTCAGCGCCGTCGGCGGCGCCGCCGAGGTACTCGGCGTTGATCATGGAGGCCAGGTCCTGCAGCCGGCGCAGCGGGATGTAGCAGGACGAGGGGTCCTGGCCGTAGACGGGCTTGGCGGCCGCGGCGGCCAGCTGCATGGCGGGCGGCTCGGGGCCGCGGCCCTCGCCGAAGGGGCCGCCCTTGGCCTCGGCGGCCGCCAGCGAGGTGCCGAAGGGGACGAGGCAGCTCCGGCGGCTCACTTCGCAGGCCTGCTCCATGCCGGGCCGCGGGCATCAACCTGCGGGGGCACAGCACAATGGGGTCAGCGGCCGCCGCTCAAAATGGCAGCCGCGCCCGCCGGGCCCGCTCCGCTCCGCCGGCCCCGCGCGGGCCGCCTGCCACCGCCGCCGCGGCCCCGCCGCCGCGCTAGGCCCCGGCCGCGGCCCCGCCGCCGCGGCCCGGCCCGGCCTCGCCGCTCGCGGGGCGCCGCGCCCGCGGGGCCCCTCACCTGCGGCCGCCGCGGCCGGCTCGCCGCCTGCCCCCGGTGCGGGCCGAGAAGGAGACGCGCCGACCCGGCCCGGCCAGGCCCCGCCAGCGCTCCTCCGCCGCCTCCCTCCCTCCCTCCCCCGCATGCGCGCGCCCGCCGCCGCCGCCATCCCGCCGGCGCGCGCCCCCGCCGCGCGCCCCGCGCCTGCGCGCGCGCCCCCCGCGCCCGCTCTCGGGGTTCGGCGGCGGCCAATCAGCGCGCGCCCGCGCGCGCCCGCGCACCCCCCCTCCGGGCGCCCCCTCCCCCCCCGCACGCGCCTCGAGCCCGGCGGGGGGGGGAGGGCTGGGGGGGCCGCTCAGTGCTGCCCCCCCCCGGCGCGCCCGCTGCCAACGGCCGGCGCGCGGCCTGCCCCGCCGCGGCCCGGCTCCCCCACCTGCGGCCCGGCCCGGCCCGGCACGGCTCGGCCCGGCACGGCCCGCGCGCACATGGCGGGCCCGCCGCTGCCCCGCACCGTCGGGCCTGCCGCCCCCGCCTCCATCTTAGGCGGCGGCGGCGCTGGGCACCGGGCGGCCGGAGGGCAGCGCCAGCCCCGCCGCGACGCCACGGGACGGGACGGCCCGGCCGCGCCTCACCTGCGGGCCCCGGCGCGCAGGGCGGCCGCCGCCCCCCTCCCCGTCCCCGTGCCCGTCCCCGGGGCCGCCGGGCGGGTCGCGGGCCTGCGAGCGGCTGTGGCTGCGGAGCGGGCGCGAACAAAATGGAGGCGGCCGGGCCCTGAGCCCCGCCGGGGCACCCGGTGGGCAGCGGCTCCAGCCCGCCGGCCGCGGGGAGCCCGCCCCTCCTCAGCCCGGGCTGGGCCGCCGGCGCGGCGGGGGGGCGCGGGCCGCGGCCCTCCCCCGCCGGGCTCGGGTTACCCGGTCACCCGCTGCCATTGTCCGCGGCGGCCAGGCCCGGCGGTCCCGCACCGCGCCGCACCGCGCCGCGCACCCCCCTCACGCACCGCCGGCCCGGCCCGGCCCGGCCCGGCCGCCTCCGCGGGGCCGCCGGCGAGCGAGCGGCGCCGGGCGCCCGCGGCCTGCCCGTCCTCGCTTGGCTCCGCCGCTGCGGGCAGCGCGGGCCGCCGGCGAGCGCCCCCCCGCCGCCGCCGCCGCCCGCACGGCGGGGCGGCCATGAGCGAGGCCCCCCCGGCCGGCGCTGCGCGGGGCGCGGCGCGGCGGCCCCGCCGCTACCTCCAGGTGGGGGCCGGGGTCTCCGCGACGAGGAGCGCGGCGCGGGGTCCGGGCTGCCGCGCCGCGCCGCCGCCGCACCGGCTCCGCAGGCGCGCGGGGCGGGGGCGGCCGCGCCGGGGGCAGCGGCCGGGGCAGTAAGTGGATGTGGCACCGGGGCGGTGCTGCCCGGCGCCGGCGGGGGGGAGGGCACGGCACGGCACGGCCGGCGCCCCCCGGGGTGCCGGGCTGGGTGCGGCCGCGGGGCTCGGCCGCGCTCGCCCGCTCCCCCCGCACGGCGCTGCCCTTTGTTTCCCCCCCCGGGAGCCGCTGCTGTGTTTGCGCCGCGTTTCCTTCCCCTGCAGGGCGGCCGCGGCCGCGCCGAGCCGGGCTGCGCGGCCCCGGGGCGCCGCCGGTGCAGCCGCTCGGCACGCTCGGGCACGGCGGCGCGGGCGCCGGGGCCTCGGACCCAGCCCGCCCGCCGCGAAAATAGCGTCCCGGAGCGGCTGCGGGTTGGCACGTCGACGCAGCGGGCAGGATCCGGCCTGCAGGCCGCCGCCGCGCCGCGGCTCTTCCCTTCCCGAGCGCGTTGCTCAGCCGGGCTGGCGGCTTTCCCCACACATCCCACCGCTCCAGCAGGTGCTGTGGGCTTGTGGGTTTCTCCACACCCTCCTCGTGCCCTTGGCCTGGCTCCGCCACGCTCCCCTGCCCTCGCTGCTAGGCGCTGCCGCCCTCGCAGAGCATCCTGCCCCCTTCCTGCCCCGTCTGGTGGGGGGCACTCGTTTGTCCCTGGCGTCTGCCCCAAAGGTGTCATGCCGTCACTGTGCAAGGTCCCCGACCTGTTGTCCCCCCATCCCGTCCCGTCCCGTCCCGTCGGCATGTGTCACCCTTCAGTGAAACTGCCTTGTTTGGTTTCGTGCGCACCGCTCGCCTCTCCAGCACACCCACAGAGGGTGGAGTGACTTGGCAGGAAGCGCCACAGTCGGAGGTTTTCCTCACGACTTGTTTATAACCGAGAGGTCCCCAGCCCGGGGTTTGGGCCAGGCCGGTGACCCAACCTGCCCATGGGCAGTCTCGCCCCGTGCCGCTGCCGACAGCGTGCTACAGCGACACGTGGGAGCTGGAAGCGTGCCGTGCGCGGTGCTGTGCAAGCGGAGCGCAGCCGGCCCTCGCCCCAGACGCCTCGCCGGCCTCGACGCGGTGGGGCAGCACCCCACTGGGGCTCGAGGGCTGCCAGGTGGCCCGGTTTGCACCATTTCCCAAACCCACTTGGGAACGTATCTCCAGCACAGCCTGTCTCCCCTCACGGTGATGCTGCGTGCCCCAGCTCGGCTGAGGCGATGGCTCGGCAGCCAACTTTCTCTTCCTGTTTGGAGTAACCTGCCACATGCATTTCCGTCACATGGCCAAAATAAAGCTAATGATTTTATTTGTAAACACCCCAGGGGCATGCAGGGCTCTGCACAGGATGAGTGCCTTTGGAGGAGCTGTTTCCCCATGTTCATTCCCTGATGCTTCGGTTGGACAAAAAAACCCAGAGCAAATGGGAGCTGACACGGTGCTGTGGAGCGTTTTAAGACAGTGTTCCCAACATACAGGAGCTGCCTCCGTGCTCCAAACCGTCACCAGTTTTTCCTCGTCCTGCTGATTTTCCTCCCGTGATGTTTCCTGAGGAGCGAGATTCAGGGCCGCCTGCGGAGAGCCTGAGCCCGGGGAGGTGCCGGCCACGCGGCAGGGCCCGTTCTCACCTAGGTGTCTGCCCCACCCCGCCGAAGCCCGAGCCCGCCGCCGCCTTCCCCCGCGCCGGCGAGGCGGCGCGCTGCTCGGCCCCGCAGTGCGGCGATGCCGGTGGGAACAGGGGTGTTGTGTACCGTCCGCCCGGCGGCCCCGAGCACCCCCCTGCCCTGCCGCCCACGCCGCACATCCCTGCCGACGGTCGGTCCCCGGGCGGCGGGGCGGCCGGTCCGCGAGCCGGGCGCAGGGCCGGGGCGGCTGCGGGCTTGGCGGGCAGCACCCAGACCTGCTGCAGCCCCGCAGCTCGCCCTGCCCTCAGATGCACTTTTTGCTTCTGCTGTGTCACCTTTTCCTGCACTGCATCCAGAGCCCGGCAGGAAGGGGAACTTCCCCAGCTCCTCTCTTCCGGCACAGGAGCAGGCAAATGGCACCGCTCGCCTGCACGCTCCTTGCCCGGATGTGCGGCGCAGGGGGGGCGCGAGGGCAGCCGCCGGCGCCGGCCGCGCAGGGCTTTGTCTGCGGGCTCGGGGAGGGAGCGGAGGCGCCCGGCAGATGCGTGGCGCGGGGGCATCCCTCGGCGCCGGACGCAGTTTGCGAGCTCCCCACCCCGCGGCTCGTCTCGCCCCCTTCCCCAGCCCTGCTTCCCGGCTCCTGCTTTGCAGGCGATGCGCGGCGGGAGCTGCGGGCGCTGGCGCGGCGCTGCGGGCTCCCTCTGGAGGCCCCGGTCCCGCGGCGGGGCGGTGCGGCGCGGTCGCCCCGCGGGCCCCGAGGCCCAGCCCTGACCCCCGCCGCGGCCCGTCTCTGCTGCGCAGCCGGCGGCTCTCGCTCGCTCTTCTCGGGGAAGGGGGGCACGGGGAGGGGACCCCGGCGCTCGCGGCATCCGCGGCGGAGCCGGCCCGCGGGCCGGGCGGGCTGCAGTGCCTGCGGAGCGGCCTCCGGGGAGAAGGCGGCCCGGCCGCCGCTGTCCAATCCCCGGCAGACACTTGGAGAGCGGCTGGAGCAAGTGCGCAGAGCCCCGGGCAGGGGCTGGCGGGGGCCTGCGGGGGGCGGCGCGGCCCCGAGCCCGGGCCCTGGTGCACAAAGGGCCGGTGAGGGCGGCTGGGAGCCGGGGCCCCCAGGGCTGGCGCGTGGCCGGCGAGCGCGGGCGAAAGGGTTAAGGAGCTCTGGCGGGCATGGGGGAGGGCTGCCCAGGCTGGGGGAGAGGAAGGAAGCAGAGGAGGAGAGGAGCATCCTGCCCAGAGGACTTACCAGGGGCCCCTTTCCCCCCCGGGGAAGCAGCTCACGAGGCTGGAGACCGAGGCTTGAAACCGCTCTGGATGGCGCCCCGAAGAGCCCCGGGGAGCCAGCTGGGCGCAGCCCCTCTCCATGCCCGTGGGCACGCTGTGTGGGCAGACGGGGCTGCCCGCGCCCCGGCCTTGCAGGCCCTGTGGCCGTCCTGCCCTGCCAGCTCCCCCCTCCTGGGCGCCTGCTGCAGCCCCGGTGCTCGCCAACACACGGAAGAAGGGGACCCCCGAGCTGGCGCACCGGGCACCGGCAGGGCACGGGGGGACGGGAGCCCTGGGGCTGGCACGCTGAGGACCAGCAGGCCATGGCGGGGACAGGAGCCCCGGGGGACGGCCAGATGCTGGGGACTCTCCTGCTCTCTCCAGTCCCCAGGGCGCGCTCCCATCCCCCAGCTCCCGGAGGAGATGTTTGCCCACCCCCAGGGCCATTGCACCGGGCGCCAGCCTGCCTGGCATCGCCTTGCGGAGAGCTGTGCCCCTTCCCCCAGCGCCCCGCATGGCTCGCGGCACCCGGCGGTCCCTGCAGGCATCTCCCCCACCTTCCCAGCCCGGGGATGCCTACGGCGTCTCTGCGCCGGCGCAGCGCGGCTGAGCCCTCTCTGAGCCTGGCTGGGCTTTGCTCCCGCCGTTCGAGACCCAGCCGGGTTTGCCTGGCTCCTGCACCCACGCCGGCAGCCTTCCCGTGCCGGTAGGGCCGGGTCTGGGCCAGGGCGTGACATGGCTCTGCAGTCTGAACCCCCCCCGTGCCGGCCCCGTGTCCCAGGGGGCCCGGGCCGAGCCAAGCGGGAGAGCTGCCCGTCTGGTCCCATTTCTGCACCGCTCCGTGCGGAGCTGCTCCTAGCCGCCAGGAGATGGGGCTCGCAGCCCGGCTTCCCCCTGCTGCCCCGCACGGCGCTGGGAATGGCGGGGGAGCGCAGAGGGCCGCAGGGCCCTGGTAGGGCCGAGGGGGCTTGCAGCTCCGTGGCCCTCCCGCGCTGGGACCCCGGCTTGGGCTGCCCCGGAGCCCGGCTGGAGCGTAGAGCCGTAGGCAGGGGGAAGCTCTGCCCTGTGCAGGGAGAGTCGTGCGTGTGTGTGCATGTACACACATGGATGTGTGCGTGTGCATGGGGGGTGTGGGGGGGGCTGTGTGCAAGAGGGGGTGCATGTGTGTGTGTGTGCACATGTAGGTGCATGGGGATGTGTGGGAGTGTGTACAAGTGTGCACGGGGATGTGTGCGTGAGTGCATGACTGTGTGATGGAGTGCATACTTGTGTGTAGGGGTGTTGCATGGGGGGTGTATGTATGCACAGAGGTGTGTGTGTGTGTGTGTGTGTGCACACTGTTGGGGTGGGTGCATGAACAGGGATGTATGTGCGCACATGGTGGCGGGCTTAGGGGTGCAGGGGTGTGTGCGTGTGTGCATGCATGGGGTGCGTAGAAACTTGATGTTGACGGTTTTGTGTGTGTTTGTGTGCACAAGGGTGTGCACAAATGGTGTGTGTGTGTGTGTGTGCATGCAGGAGCACGTGTGGGCACTGGGGTGCTGTGCGCATGGGGGGCGGGGGCGTTGTGGGTGCTTCGGGGAGGTGTATGGGCTGTGTGCAGGGGGTGTGTGTGCACGTGCACGTGTCCAGGGACTGCGTGCGTTCAGATGGCTCCAGATGGCCGGACCCCTTCCTCCCCGCACGCGGGAAGCAGCACGGGGTGCTCATGCGCGCAGGTCCCCACGGGCCCCAGTTCACTGCCCTCTGGCCCCTGGGGCCCTTCCTTCCCCCCGCCCGGGCACCGGCAGCGTGCGTGGGGCAGAGGACACGGGCACGGGATGCGGGATGGAGGAGACAGGGCATGGGACTTGGGGCATGCGGCACAGGCCGCGGCACAAGGGACACCGATTATGGGACACAAGGCACAGGACACGGGCCATCGGGTTTGGGCACAGCAGGGGCAGGCAGAGGGGCAGCGGCAGCCCCGGGGCAGAGGCCCTCTGCGTCTCCCGAAAGCCAGATTCTCTTTGGAGATAAAATCCCATCGCCTTTGTTGGGGGGAGAAAAGACAACAGCAGCTCCCGGGCCTGCTGCATCTGAGTCGTTAAACGAAGGCGTCTCGGAGCACGGGGGCCTGGAGCCACGTCCCCAAAGCAGGAACGAGGAACTGGCCCCTGCTCGGCATCTCCCCCAGCTCCCGGCTGCCTCCCGGCCCGGCTCGGCGGGTGCTGCTGTGGAGGGACCCAGGCGTCCGGGGGGACGAGCGGTGCCAGGGCCGGCGGCGGGGGGAGGCCTGTGGGAACGCGGCCTCAGGAAACCAGCGGGATTTACCGGGCTGCACGCTAAATCCCCCTCACAAAAGGGGCCTGTTCGCGGGGACAGGATGCTGGTGGCTCAGCCACACTTGTTTGGCCAGCAGAGCCTGGCGGATTAAGGACAATTGGTTCAGCCCTGACGGAAAATACCAGGAATGTTAAACAATAAAACCGCCTCCAGTTGTTCCGGGGCTGCGGGCTGCCTCCCCGGCCCGGCCGCGGCCCGAGCTGCCCCGTGCCCGGCCGGTCCCGCCGGGGCGCGCGGCAGAGCCGGCGGCGGGCGCCGCGGGCGGCACGTGCCGGTGCTCCCGCCCGCCGGTGCTGCGTCCCCGTCGGGGCGTCCCTCGGCCTGGCGTTAACGCCTGACGGGCCCAGCCTCTTCCCCAGCCCTCGCAATCCGCCGCGGCTCCGTTTTCCAGGGAAGCCGTGAAAACCGGAATGCCGGGAAAGCGCGCGGGGAGCGGGTGCCGCCCGCCTCCGGCGCCCCCGGCCCGGCGATCCCAGCCCAGCACCGGGCCGGCGGCGCGGGCTCGGCCCCCGGCCCGGGGCGGTGGGCTCCCCTCGCGGCCCCGGCCGGGGCGCCGGCCCCCGCGGGCTGCCTGGGCAGGGTGCCCTCCGGTGCGTGACTGCCCCATTCAGGGCCATGATAAATGCATTGGTTCTGGCGCGTTAGCAGACAGCTGGGATCCTTCGCCGGGGCACGGGGGCTGCCGGGACATGGCAGGTTTCACACCTGCTGGTGGTCCGTCTGCCTCCGCCGGCCCCGTGGGAGCCGGGGGAGGCTCCGCCGCGGGCCAGAGGGCCCCTCTGCGAGCAGGGCCGGCGGCAGGGAGGCTGCAGGGCGCTGGTCTCCCTCCCTCCGGCGGTGCTGCGCGAGCGGGCGCCGCTGCGGGCAGCGACGGGGGTGCGGAGAGGAGGGCGCCCGCGGCGGCTCCGCAGCAAAGCTGGCCCGGGGCTTGCACGCACAGGGCTCCCCGCGGACGGCCCGGGAGCTTGCCGAGGCGGCTGAGCCGGACCCCGGCGCAGGAGCCAGCCACGAGCCCCTGTCCCTTGGGAGCCAGGGCCCAGGCCTGGCACTGGTGCCCTCGCAGCAGAGCCGTCCGGGCAGGAGCCGGAGGTGCTGGCTGCAGCCGCCCGGGGCCCGTCCTGCCCTCGCTGCTCCCCAGGGGCGGGTTTGCGGCACGGTGCACCCAGGGCTGCTCTGGCGAGAGCCGGATCCCGGGCCGGGTGCCCCCTCCCTTCCCAGGAGCCCCGAACGCAGCTGGGAGCAGGAGAAGGAAACAGGATCCGGGGGGCTAACAGCCCGGCAAAGCCCAGCCCTGCCGGAGCGGAGGAGACGAGGTGAAACTCTAGACCCAGGAGCAGCCTGGCGGGAGGGGGCGAGACAGCTGCAGCCCCCGCCTGCCCACGCTCCCGCAGCGCCGGCTGGGGAGCGGGGCTGGGCGCCGTGGGGCAGGCGAAGAGCGGGGCCTGGGGGCTGCGGCGCCCCAACCCACGCTGCTCCCAGGAGCGCCGGGGTTACAGCAAGGCAGCGCCGAGCCCGTACCTCACTTTTATCTGGTGTCCGGGGGCCGGCCCGGAGCGGGGGTGCAGGGGGTCCCCCGCGTGCGGGGCCCGGCCCGGGAGCGCTTTCCCAGCCTGGGAGCCAGCAGCAGTTGGTGGATCAGTTTCAGGGCGATGCTGGTAGCGGAGTTCACGGTGGCTTAGTGCAACGGCGGCTAATGGGGAACAGATGCACCAGCGCTTTGTGCCGGAGCGCTGCGCGGAGCGCCGGGGGGCACCGCGGCGGAGCCGCTGCTTCCTGCACCTGTGGCACTGCCCCCGTGCCCCCGGGAGCGCGGCCACCCCCCTGGGCAGCACCGGCCGGCGGCAGCGGCCTCCCGGCCCCTGCTCACCCTCGCCCGGCCCTTCGCCCCTCGGGAGCAGCCCAGAAACTGCACCAGGGTCTATTCCAAAAAAATAATTTATCAGGTCGATATTTCATGTACATAAATATTAATCTCTATGGCTATGTACAGAGGCAGGCGGGAGCCAGGCAGGCAGCGGGGCTCCCGCCGAGAGACACTTCCATCGAAACGTCCGGCCAAAGCCACGCCGGACAAAGCCCGGCTCCCCGGGGGACGCCGCGGCTGCCCCGGGGCAGCGCCCGGCCCACGGAGGCGCTGGCTCATGCAATGCCAGCCTGGGTTTGCAGGTCTTGGCCTGGACTGAAGGCACCGTGCAGACACGGGGGCCAGGTAGGCAAGAGCCCAGCCCCCCCCGGGCCCCGGAGAGAGGGAGCCCCTGCCCCAGCGCCGCGGCTCGGGGCCCTGCGCACGCACCGCGGGCAACAGCCCTGCGCCCGCTTCACGCCCGGACCCGCTGCCCCCGAGAGCGGCGGCACCCTCGGCGTCTCCCGGCCCTGCCCGCCCCTACGTCCTCGCGCTGGGGTAGGCGAAGAGGCAGGGAGCGACCGGCAGCGGGTCGTGGGTGAAGACAGAGTCGTCCGAGGAGCAGGTGCTGGCGGTGTCCTCGCAGGAGGGCGAGTACTGCTCGAAGGGCATGGAGAGGTCCAGGTACTGCAGGGGGGAGACGGGGCCGTCAGCGCCCGGGGCCACCTGCCCCACAGCCCGCAGGGACCACGCGGCGCGTCCCCTCCGCAACTCACCTCCTCGGAGACGGCCGCCAGGATCTTGTCCAGCCCCTCCACCAGCTGCTTGAAGGTGGGGCGCTGGGAGGGCACGGCGTGCCAGCACTCCCTCATCAGCATGTACCTGGGGAGCGAGGGCGCGTTAGCGGGGCGGCACCGCAGCCCCTGCCCGTCCCGTCCCCCCCCCCCTACTGGCCTGGCCCCTACTCACAGCTCGTGGGTGCAGTTGGATGGCCGGTCCATGCGGTGCCCTTCCTTCAGCAGCTTGAAGAGCTCTTCTACGGGGATGCCAGGGTACGGGGAGCCCCCCAGGGTGAAGATCTCCCACATCAGGATTCCGAAGGACCACCTGGGATCACAGGCAGCAAGGGGGGTGGTAAATCAGCCACATCCTTGACCCCTTTGCACAGGCAGGGCCCTCACTGCCCCCACAGCACCCTGATCTGCCATGGTGGAAGGGGACAGGAGAAGGTGGCAGGTCCAGACACCTGCAGAGCCAGGCATCATCACTGGGATGAAATGGGAGACGTGCCCTGCCGTTGTTATCCCTATGGGGTACCTCCTGCCTATTTATGGGGGCTTTCCAGTGTGGGTATAGCCCCATGGAGCTGCCTCATCCCACACCCTATAGCAGCCCTCTATTCCCGGGACTCACACATCACTCTGGTGTGTGTAGACACGGTCAAACAGGGCCTCCGGTGCCATCCACTTCACAGGCAGGCGGCCCTACAAGAACAAACCCTCTGCTTAGCCATGGCTACGGGCCCCCGTACCCGTCTCTTCCCCTCTCCCAGTTCCTGCCACACTCACATTGCTGGTTTTCTTGTAGTAGTCGATGTCATGGACATCTCTGGCCAAGCCAAAGTCAGCAATTTTCATCACGCTCTCCGCGGTGACGAGCACGTTGCGGGCAGCCAAGTCACGGTGGATGCACTGCCAGGCAGGAACCATCACCCGCAGGACGTGAGAGAGCAGCTCTGGTTCAGCATGTCCCCTCTGCACATCCTGACTGCCACACACTTCCTATCCAACCCACGGTCCCCCCAGTCCCCTCCACACTCCCGTCAGGGTCACCGCCACATGGGGCTGGTTGCAGCGACAGGCGCATATGGGGAAGAGAACCAGGAGGCAGGACAGGTCTTTTGTCCTGCACAGATGGTTCTGGGGAGAGCTCCAAGATGCTGCCCTGAGCTTTGCTGAATGTGGCTGAGAGCTTCTGGACAGCATGGAGGAGGTGGCTGGGTTCCCCTTCTCTGTTCAGAGAGAGGACAGTGGGTTTAGCAGAGACGTGAAACACACAGCTCCTCCATCAGCTCTGTGTCCACCAGGAGGTTTTTTCAGACACAGGCACCCCGATGGGCTGTGCCAGCCGTACCCGTTTGGACTCCAGGTATTCCATGCCACGGGCCACCTGGTAGACGCAAGAGACCAGGTCCTTGAAGGAGAGCTGCTCCTCAGGCATCGTGGTGATGTCAAAAGTATAGTCAGGTGTTGGGGGCCGCCGGGCCCGGAGGTACTCACGCAGGTTGCCCTTCGCAGCAAACTCCACAATCACGTACAGTGGCCCTGGAAAGGGTGTCCACACCGCTCAGCCCTGGTGCCCCATCCAGGTCCCCTCCAACCCCTCCCTGCCCACCCAAAAGTCTCCCCTCCTCTGCTCACAACCTGCCCCTTTCAGCTCCATGCCTGCCTTCCCCATTCCCCCAAGTCCTGCCTGCACAGCCCCGCTCACCATCCTGTGTGCAGACTCCCAGAAGGTTGATGATGTTTTTGTGCTTGTCCATGAGCTTCATCATCTCCATCTCAGATATGAGGTCGGCCAGGTCCTTGTCGGTGGCGTTGTCTGGGGAGGGAGGGTTGGGTCACTGTGCTAGCTGGGGTGGCACCGCAGCCTGGCCCCACGCCTGCCACCGCCACAACGTCGGTGCCTGGGACGCCGCACGGAAATGGTTACCTTTGAGCATCTTGACAGCCACAGTGACGGCTCGGTCCGGCTGGTCCCTGTCGATGCCGTACGCCTCTGCCCGCACCACCTGGCCAAAGCAGCCTTCTCCCAGAGGCTTGCCCAGCACCAGCCTGGCAGGGTGAGATGGATCTGTGAGCACCCTGCCCTGCTGCCCACCCCACAGCACTATCCAACACTGTGGGGCAGAGCCAATGTGGCAGAGAGGGGCAGCCCCAGGCCGGAGGGAGTCCCAGTGTTGGCACCAGCTGTGGCTATTGCAGTTCTTTAAGTAGAGCCTTGAGGTACTGTTGGGCTTGCAATGGGGAGCCCCTGGTGATGGGGAGCCCTGACCCACAAGTCTGGTAGATTGATGGGGAATCAGGGCAGCCAGAAGACTTCCCTGCCCAGCACCCACAAGCTGCTTGTCCCAAGGATGGCTGCAGAGAGCAGCCTCGGGACACAGACCTCCCTCTCCCCTGTGCTGTGTGGCACCGTACTTGTCTCGGGGGAACTCCCACTTGGAGTCCAGGGGCAGGTCCAGCTCCATGACCCCAGCCAGCATCGGGGCACAGCTGGAGGAGAGACGAGTGACGCGCATCAGGGATGTACTGGACTTCCCAGAGGAGCTGGAGTCCAGGGAGAACTGCAGAGAGAATACAGGAGACCTCAGCCATCCAGCCTGTGCTCTGGGGCCAAACAGGGCTCCCAGCTGAGGACAGCAGGGACATGCAAGGATCCAGTTGTGCCAGAGACACTCTCACTCAGAGCAACGAGATGAGGGAGTTCCCAGTGGCTGGGGGCAGGAAGAGGCAGTGGGGAGTGCTGGCAGTGGGGAAGGTGGGATGGGCGCAGGTGGCACTAGCAGAGACCGGCCCTACACCTTCCCAGGACTGCTGCTCGCCACGTACCTGTCGGATGAGTGGGAATTTGGAGAGCTTGTGGACAGCCATGGGCTCCAGAGGCTGCTTGCTCGGCTGGGTCTGCATCCGGCACAGCACCACGATGATGACAGCCATGGCCACAGCCAGTGAGCCCGATGTGTAGATGATGATGTCTGTGTACTTGGCCTCGGGGGCCTCGGCTTCCCGCTCCAGGTCCTCTTCTGAAGAGAGTGAACGAGTTGGCCGGAGCCATGGTCCTTGCATGCCCAGACCCCTGCTCCACAGACAGGCCTCCCGCTCCCACACCGGCCTCGTGCTGCTGCCCTGGGAGCCCCTGCCCTCACCTGGGAGCACGGTGAGCCAGGCTGACTGGTAGGAGAGACCGATGGAATTCCCGGCCAGGCAGGTGTATTCGCCTGCATCCTCCATGGAGACGTTGCGCAGGTACAACACCTCCACCTCCGAGCTGTTGATGTCTGCGGTCTGCCAGGGAAGGGGACAGAGCATGAGCTCCTCTCCTCCAAGGCAGGCTCTGTGCAAACCCTTCATCATCACTTCAGCATGGGCATCTGGGGTCTGGGCACTTCTAGTCCCGATCTCCCAAGGCTGGGCATTACCTTGAGCACTTGCACGTAGGGGACGCCATCGGGACCGTAGCTGCTGCCGTTCACCTCAATGTGCTTCAACCACTGGATATGGGGCTGGGCATCACTGTAGACTTTGCAGAAGAACTCCACATCGCTGCCCACCAGGGCCGTGGTGTTGGCAGGCAGCCCAGCCTGCAAGATGGGCCTGTGTGGGGACCTCTCTGCACAGAGGAAAGCAGGGCAGTGTCACCCACACTGCACGTGACGCTTGGGGCAGGGCCTTACTTGGCCTCCCTCTCTGCCCTCTGTGAACCCCAGGTGAGCCCTTCCCAGGACCTGGCAGTGAACCTGCCTGGTCTCGCATCCCCATGTCTCTTGGGTGCTCAGGACTCTCTAGGGACACGTGGGCTGCTCAAGCAGTGGGGTATGAATAGACTCCTCTGCCTCCTTCCCTGTGGGCCTGTGCCCCTCTCCCAGAGCCCTGCATGAGCAGAGACCCAGCACCAGCACTGCTCAGGAGAGCACTCACCCAGTACATCCAGGAGGTAGCTGTAGCGGATGCTGCCAAACCTGTTCTCCACCAGGCAGGTGTAGTTGCCACGGTCAGAGGGCACCACGCTCTCCATGACCAGGCTCCAGTGCTGGTGCCGAAGCTGCCGGGATGGAGGCAACATGGTGAGGGGTGATGGGGAGGGTGAGGGGAACAAAACTGCTGCTGAGCCAGGCCCTGAGGCAGACAGATGCTGCAGGGGGAACCTGCGCCCTTACCCGGATGCCTCCGATGCGGTGCTCGCCCCGAAACTCACGCCCGTTCTTGAACCAGCGAATGCTGGGGCTGGGGCTGCCCGAGGCTGGGCAGCGAAACTTGACCGTGTTCCCTGCGGGCACCGCGTACAGCTTCTTGTCCATCCGGTGTGGGTGTGTCCAGTAGGGCGCTGGGGAAACACGTGGTTAATGCACAGTAGGATGGGGTGCATGTCCCAGCTCAGGGGCCAAGGCGCAGCCCAGAGCCTGGCTGAGCTGCTGCCAACCCCTCATGCTGTGAGCCGGGTGCAGCAATGCACAAGGCAAGGTCCTGCCCCACATGGCCTTCTCCAGGGCAGGTCAGACCCTAGATGTGGCCCAGCCTGGCCAGCACTGACCTCTGTGCATGTAGACAGGCTCCTCATTCCGGTCTCCGTGGGGCCCACCATCCCCATCACTGTCTTCATCATCATCACCTGATGCCAATGAGTCTGCAAGGGAGGATGGGTTGAGATCTGCAGGATTACATGGCACGTGGGGTGCTCTCCTCCCCATGGCTGTACCAGGCAGTGGGCTGGGTGCTGCCTGGGCTCTTACCCACAACAGAGATGGTGAAGTTGCGCAGAATCTCCCCAGTCGCTCGTGCCCGGCACACGTAGAGCCCTGAGTCCTCATAAGCAACCTCCGAGATCTCCAACAGGCTCTGCTGGAGATGGATGCGACCTCCTGGGATAAGAGGCCTCGACTCCTTGTACCAGACCACACTGGCTCTGCTGTGGTTGGCATCGCAGTACAGCTTCAACACATTGCCCAGGTCCAGCAGAAGATGTTCCTCTTCCGACTCCAGTAAAGGGCTCTCGAACATCTCTGCCAGCCCAGGAGAAACGCGCTGAGCACCAGACCCTAAGCTCACCCATCTCACATGTCCCCACCAGCAGGACCCTTGGCACACACCCACTCCAGTGCAGAGAGCACACGGTGCAAAACGGCCCAGCGCCTGGCTCCACCGCCCCATCCAGGCTGTGGCCATGGGCGAGGGCTGGACTCTGCCCTTGGGCGTGGGATGAGGCTTCCCTGGCCGCCTGCCTGGCACTGTGGTGCGCCTGACCGAGGCCACACAAGCCACAGCCCTTCTGGAGGGGCTGCTCCCTGTGCCGCAGGGTGCCCAGACCTGTTCTCCCCATGGAGGACGGGCGCCCCTCAGCACTGGCCAGGGGCAGGAGCTCCCCCACTCCTCCGTACCCCTGGCCTTGCCCCAGACAGCAGCAGGGGCACTTGGCATCAAGCCCTCCCAGCCACCCTAGGTCTGCTGCTCCCCAGCAGCCTTTCCTGCAGGGTCTGGCCAGCAGGAACAGCACAGCCCTGGCCCGGGGGAGACGTTAGGAGCCGAGTGCCTGCAAAGCAGACCCAGAGCCAGGGACTCACAGCACTGAGTGCAGAAGCCGTGTCCGCAGACCCTCCTCGGCAGGACAGCATGTCACATGCAGCACGGCCGCGTGCCCCAAGCACAGCCGGGAACCCAGCCCTGGCTTTGCCCAGCTAATGGCCATCTCGTGTGAACGGGGTAGAAACAACCCAACGGCCAGCTCAGCAAACACTGACTGCAACCTCACTGCCTGTACGCGGAAATCTTGGGGACCAAACTAATACGCAAGAGCTGCAAAAAGCAGGACCAGTGGCCCAGCCTGGCCCCCAAGACATGAGCCCTGCCCGTCCACAGCCCCCCCACAGAGCCAGCAGAAGCCGAGCCTTGTCCTGGGCCCAGCCTCTGTGGGTCCTGCAGACGCATGCCCACGTGCTCCCCAGCCATCTGCTCTGCCACCAGAGACAAGACGCGGGGCAGCCAGGCCTCTGCTCCTCTGTGCACGTGTGCTTCTCCGGTACACATTCAAGCCCACCGCAAGAGGCTCGGGCTGCCTGCACCTCCCGGGCAATCAGTTGCTAATTAATAACATGCAACTGCCACAGCGAGAGCTTTCACACCATCCCGCCTCGCGGCACTCATCCACGGAGCGAACCCAAGCCCCCAGCAACGCAGGGAGGCCCACCCCCAGCAAACAGCCTGTCCCGAGCCAGCAGACTCCTACTCCAGAGAGCCTCCAGCCGAGGGCTCCCCGCCTCCCAAGCCAAGTACCCAGCCCCGCGGGTGCCCCCCGTATCCCCAGCCCCTGCTGCCCAGCCGCACACTCACACACGTGCACGGAGCTGTGCGGCTCCGCGTGCCCAGGGCAAGCAGAGCAGGTGCTGAGGACACCGGCGTCCCCATCCCCAGGGACTTGCTGCCCAGCTTGCACGTCCCCTCTCTCCAAGCCCCGCATTGTGCCCCCGGCAGCCGTACCTGGCTCCAGCGTCCTGCCCCGGGGAGCAGCCGGCCGAGCCCCCGCAGCCGCCAGCAGGAGCCCCGGCAGGATGTGCAGCAGGCGCCACATCTTCCAGGCCCTGCCGGCGCAGCGGCTCACGCTCTGCAAGACAGGCAGGAGCTCGGTGACCAGAGCCAGCAGCAGCACCAGCGCCGTGCCCTGGAGCGGGCAGCCAGCTCCCCCCCCCCCCCCCCCCGGGGCTCAGCCAGATGGGACATGTGGGGGGGGGGGGAAGCCACCTCTTCGTCCTAGCCCTGCCTGAGGTGCCATGGGGGACATGCAGTGGGGCAGCTGGGTGACACAAGTCCCCACAGCATGTCCTCATAGCAGTGGGGGGAGCCCCAAGTGGGAGAAAGCCCCCTCCAACCCTCAAACCTTGATGGCTGGGTGGGGGGACATCAGCAGTGGGACCCCGGTTGGACACAGGGATTTGACCCCTGCAAGCCAGCAGCGGGGATCGGGGCCCTGACCCCCATCTAGCCAGGGTGCTGGGGACAAGTCTACCTGGCCAAGGGGGACCCGCAGCTGCAAGGATCGGAGTGCCCGAGGTGTGTGGGGGGGGTCAGGGACAGCCCCGAGGGCAGAGGGTCCCGGGATCAGGGTTGTGGGGTGGAGGGTGCTGGGGCCCACATCAAGGGGGGCGATTACAAGTCCCAGGAAGGGGAGAACCCCGAGGGCAGAGGGGCAGGGATGGGGGGGGAGGACCCCGGGGCCAGCACAGCCTTGAGGTGAGGGATCAGGGGCACCATGGACGGGAGGGGGGTCCCCGGATTCAGAGCCGGGGGGGGAGGGCGCAGGGCCCCGCGGGCGGGGGTGGTCCGGGCCAGCCCCGAGGGCAGAGAGGGCCGGGATCCCGAGCGCAGCGGAGGCCCAGGGGAAAGGGGTCGCGGGCGTCGTTACCGGCGGTGAGGGGCTCCCTCGGCGGAGCCGCCCGCACGCCGCGGGGAGGGCCCGGGCAAAGTCCGCCGCCGCCGCCGCTCACGTCGGGGCGCGGGGCCGGCTCAGCGCCGCGGCGGCCCAAAGCGCGGCCCCATGGCGGGCGCAGCGGCTGCCGAGGGCCGCAACCCGCCGCCGCCGCCTGCCCGTCCGCCGCCGCCGCCCTCGGTGCGCGCCGTCCCGGCTCTGCCGCCGCGGCCGCGGGCGCGGGCACTTTGTAGGGACGCGCTCGGGTTACAGCGGCGCCGCGTGCGGCCCTCGCCGGGGGCGGCCCGCCCGCGCCGCCCGCCCTCCCCCGCGCCGGGCCCGCCGCGCCGCGCCGCCCTGCCCGCCCGGCCCGCCCGGCCCGGTCCGGTCCGGCCCGGCCCCGCGGGCTCGCCGCTGCCCGGCCCCGCGGCGGCTGGGGCGAGGGCCCGGGGCTGGGGGGTGGGGGGGGGCTGAGGGGGCCGGGGCAGCCCCACGGGGCTGAGGTGAGAGCCCGCGGGGCTGAAGCAAGGTCGCTTGGAGCCGAGGCGGCCCAGCGGGGCCGAGACGCGCTGCTGTGGGGCAGGGGCAGGCCGGGCGCGCTCCGGGGGGGCTGTGGGCAGCGCTGGGGCCGGGCGGCACGGTGAGGGAGGCCGTGGAGGGGGGAGGCAGCGGCTCGGGCCCCTGCGCGCCCACCCGTGGGAGCCGGGCGGCTGCCTGCGGGGCGCTCACGGCTGCAGCACCCCGGGGAGGGGACCGGCAGCGGGCTGAGCCCGGCTCGCTGGCCTGCACCGGGGGACGGGAAAACATCATTCCCTGCCGGGCGGGCAGCGGAGGCCTGTGCCAGGGAGCAGGATGCGGCGCCCCGCTGCCGCTGTCACCCCCAGACCGGACGCTCCAGCCGGGCGCCATGGCTGGGCCGGCGGGGAGAGGCAGTGGTGGGGAGATGCTGAGGGCACCTTCCGATACGCGTTTTCCCCAGTATTTGCATTTCCCCACTCATCTCAGCCCCCTGCCACCCCCAGGCACCACATGCCTCGCCCCGGCCAGGGCTGGCTTTGCCCCCTGGCCCCGGTGCCCCCAGGCTCCCTCCTGGGGATGCCTTAGCCAGGCCCCTGCCTGCCCCTCGGGCTGGGGCCGAGGCTCCCCCGCCCTGCGCAGGCCCCCAGGGCCTGTGTGCTAATAGCTCTTCCAATAGCCCCAGCCCTGCCCAGCACCTTTTCATTTGCAAACCCAGGCGCTGCCGAGCTGGGGGAGGGCAGGCGCCAGGGCCGACGCCAGCCCCACGGGGGCCCAGGGTCTCCCTTCAGCACCCTCCCCAGGTGCCCTGACCCACGAGCAGGGAGCCTGCGCGGTTGCCGTCCCTGGGCAGGATGCAGTCCCCGCAGGCGGGATGCCAGCCCCCTGCACCTGCACAGCGTGAGCACGGGGGCACCCCGGAGAGCCAGTGTCCCCAGCGCTGCTGGGGAGCTGGGCAGGATGTGCACCAGGCAAGGCCCAGCCTGGGCTCCCGCCTTCCCGGCTGTGCTGGGAAGCTTTTGGACGGGAAACCGGGAAACACGATGGCCTTCCCCCTCCCGGTGCACTGCTTCCTCGTGCATGTCGGGCACAGGTGGGTCTCGCATAGCTCACGGGGAGGCAAGGCCACCTCCGCCCCCTTTGCTCCCGCTGCTCCGACTGCCGGGCAGCAGGGATGCGTCTGCTCTCCGCCGCCGGCCAGCGGAGCGAGCCAGGTGCTCGAAATGCCCGGGGCACCGTGGAAGCTGCCCTGTGGCGCGGGGACACGTCCCTGCCGGGGCAGCTCCGCGCAGCGCGTTGCCCGGTGCCCGCCTCCGCTCCACGCTAGGAAGCAGCCTGCTCGCTAATTCTGCTGCAATTAGTTGCAGCGTTATCGCTGCCGGTGCCATAAAGTGGCCATGACCCTCATTAGGAGCCCGTAACAGACTGTTGTAAAACACGCCAAGGCTGCGCGCCGGGGCTGGAGGGGCCCTAATCCGACCGATAAACACATCGCCTCATTCTCCTGCGGCCGCAGCCTGTGCTGTGCCCAGGACCCGCGGCCCTGGCGCCGCCAGCGCAGGACCCCCGAGCGTGGCGAGGGGGCCTCGGCCCCTCCAGGCACCCTGGCCATGGGGGGCCCTCAACACCCAGCCAGGACGCAGCCCCGGAGCTCCCTCTTTGCGCGCGGGTTGGCTCGGAGCGGCCGCCGTGCCTCGCTGCGTTGCTCTCCGCTTCTCTGTGCGCCTGCTTTCCTGCAAGATGTGCCCCGAGCCGGGGCGAGACATGCCAGCGCCACGCGCCGCGCTGCCGGGGCTGCCGGCCTGCCCGTGCTTGGCGCGGCTTGTGTGAGCGGGGACAGGGTTGTTGCTGGCTGGGACCACCACCCTGCAGGGCCAGGCCAGTAGGGTCAGGCAATGCTTTTCCTATGCTGCTTCGTCACGCAAAAATGGCAACTTCCAGCACGAAAAATTCGCATTGCAATGGTGGCTTGGCCTGTCGGTGCTAGGAGCGCTGGCGGCAACCGCTGCCCGGCACACACGTCCCCTTCTTGGGGCGCTGGGCTGGGGCCCAGAGCGCCGGTGCACAGAGCAGTCCCTGGGGCCGGGAGCCCCCAAGGCCGCGGCAGCTGCTTGGCGCGGTCGACATTCCTGCCGGCGCGTGAAGCGGCCGAGAACATCAATTTCACGGAGCAGCAGCAGCAGCCTCTGCAGAGCTTGCAGTGTGCCGGAAGCACAGAAAAATGTTGGGTTCAGCCTGATTCGAACCGAAACCAAATCAAAACCAGAAAGAACTCGGAAAGCCCCTGCAAACAAGAGGCAGCAGTTGCAGCTGGCCCTGCTCTGCTCTCCTCCTTGGAGAGAGGAAGAGCTGGGCAGGTCCTGGGTGCGCAGAGGGGCTGGAGGGCAGCAAATCCCCCCCGGCTGCTTGGGGGAAGGTGTGCAAAGCGCAGGGTGTGCAAGCATGGGAAGGGGGCACATCCCGGCACTGAGAGCGCCGGAGGAGCGCGGGGATGCAGGGGAGGGCAGAGCGCGTGGTCACGCGGCGCAGCGCCCGCGGGAGCCGCAGCCGGGGCAGCTGCCCTGCCCCAGGGTGCCGGGGCATTGCCGTGCCCGGCCCTGATCCCGCGCGCTGGGGCTGCAGGAGGGATGTGAGCTGGCCCCAGCGGCTGGTGCCTGCGGCTGGAGCAGGGCATCCGCCAAGGGGCTCTGCGTGGGGAGCGGGGGCACAACGCATCCCCAGCCCCAGAGCTCCCTCCTGCCCGAGGCTGGGCATCCCCCGGGGGCAGGAGGTGCTGCGTGCGGGCTTGGGGCAGCGCAGCGCTGCGCCGTGGGGCTGTGCCGCAGCGGGCTGGGAGCCCGGCCCCTCCCTGCCGTGGGGCTGAGCTGGGCCAGGGGGCTCAGGCTGCCTCGCTTGATTTATAACAGCAACTGACGGCAAACAAAAAGCCCTTCACGGCAGCGCAGCCCACCGCCTGCTGCCCGCCTCCGGCAGCGCCGCCGCGGCCTCCGCCGCGCCAGCAGCACAACAAGGGCGGATTGTGCCAGCGCCGGCTCCCCTGCGCCGCCCCTGCTGCCCCTGATCCGGCAGCCGCCCCTGCTGCCCCCAGCGCCGCTCTGGCCCGGCCCGGCCGGCCGGCAGCCGCAGCGCTGCGGAGAGGGCCCGTCCCTGCGGAGCCGCAGCGGGCAGGAGCCCGCGGAGGGGCAGTGAGTGGTGCGGCCCCGCGCGCGGGGGGCAGCAAGGTGGCAGGCAGGGCGCAGACGGGGACCCGCCGCGGCGGCTCCGGGCGGGGTGGCATCGCTGCCGCTCTGCCGCCGCACCCCCGGCCTTGCCCCCGAGGTGGCACGTCTTACTGCTCCTGCCCGCCGCTCGGAGTCTAGTGCCGCCACCTGCGTCTCCCCCAGCACCCTCGCCGTGCCCGGAGGCACCCGCTCTGCCCCACGCCTGCCTGCGGGGCGGCAACCCGCAGCGACCCCCACGCCACGCCAGGCCCACGGCCCTGCTCGGGCGCGCAGAGCCCAGCGACAGCGAGCGCGCGGGGCTGGGCGCAGGCACGCCAGGGCTCCATCCTCCCGCCCCTGCCCGTTCCCCCTGGCAGTAAATCATCCCCGCTCCCCTCATGAAAGGCCCGTGTATGCGCTGCCGGCGCACGGAGCCTGCCTGGTGCCAACAATATTGCTCTTGGAAGGCAGCCGGGGCTGCGGGAACACAGCCGCCCCTTGTGCCTGGCCCCAGCGCTCGCCGCCGTTCCTGCTGCGGTCGCACCTGCGGCCAGCTTGAGCGCGCGCGGCCCCGTGGCTCCCGGGGGGGCCGGAGCCCGGGGGGCTCTTTCCTCCTGGAAGTTTCTCTTGGCCTCTCCTGAACGGCTGTTGTTTGGGGCAGAAGCTCCCCTGGCTGCTAGCACCCCAGGCCCATACGTGCACAGGGTCAGGATGCTGAGGCCGAGCAAACTCACTCCATATGCTGAGGCCACCAGAGCCCCGCGGTGCCGAGGGAACAGGCCAGCCCCACGGCTGCGCGCAGGGGGCCCCGCAGCGAGCGGGGGGATCGTCCTAGCGCAAAGGCTCCTGGCTCCCTGCAGCCCTGCCAGCCTTGACGTGCCGGCAGCTTTACAGCCCCGGCCGCGATCTGCAGCCCTCTTATCGGCGGGGCCCGGCGGGCCCGGGCAGGGGCTGCGCCGGGCGCCTCGCAGGGGGCAGCTGGCCGCCCCCAGGCCGAGCAGGACCGCTCCGGAGAGGCCAGGAGCCAGGCCCTGCTCCAGCCTCGCTGGTAGCCGCCCTCCTGCCACAGGTGCTGACCGTACGCGGGGCCCTTTGCTGGTACAGGCCCAGAGGTGCTGGCGGTTCCGGCCGGGCGCCTCGCGTGGGCTGCACGCGGGGGGCCCGGGTGTCCAGGGGCTCCCTGGGACGCGCGCACGCGCACCAGGTCCCGGCTCCGCAGCCTGCTTGGCAGAGCAGTGGCCGCACGGCGAGGGCAGGAGCTCAGCCTTGGGCCAAGCCTGGCCCCGTCCCTTTGCCTACCCCAGCGAGAGCCCGCTCCAGACTGCGGCTTGAGCCCGGGGCAGCGCTCCCTGCGGGGCTCAGGCGCGCCTGGCGATCCTTATCTCCCACAGGGAGAGACTGATGGAGCAACTCAGCCCGGTTAAGTTTTAACCAGGCAGAACTCGGCAAACATGAACCTGCTGCTGTCTTTGGGGAGCTCAGAGTGCACGGTCGCGTGCAGGAGCTCCAGGGCAAGCGATGCCATGACCCTGGGCTTTGGCCAAGCCCCGAGCCTGGCACAGGAGCACCCGCAGAGACGGGCACATCCTTCCAAGACGGGGCAGGAGCAGCTCTCCAGTCCCCGTGAGGAGCTCGGTGGGGTCAGGGCTGGCCTTGCAGCACCGAGCCTGTCAGCACGGAGCAAGTGCTGAGGTTGCCCCCACTGCATGCCTGCTGCCCCTGCCTGGCACAGCAGTGCCCACGAGCACTGAGTGAACCAGGCTCCAGGAAAGGGGTGCACGCGGCCTCAGATGGGTGCCGCTCCCCTTTGGGCAGCCGCACACCCTGTGTGCTGGACCGCCCAGCCATGGTGCTGGCTGGAGCCCCCTCCCTAGTGCCCATCTATGGGCTCAACAAGCAGGGCCTGGCAAAGCCTCCGGGATGCGGCATGGAGCTAGAGCCTCGCCTGCTACCTCTACTCCCTGTAAGACAGCCGTGGCATCTCCTGGAAGCAGTGTGGCTACAGCAGGGGGGTGCAAAGCAGGGTCAGGGCCACCCTGATATTCCCAGCCCCTAATTGCAAGCAGGCGCCTGGCCCTATCTCTACATCTGCACCTGATTTACTTGCGAGAGAGAGCGAGGCCAAAGGGGATGGGAAGGGTTAGGGCTGCACCTAGGGCCACGTTCCCTCCTGTGAGGAGGGAACCGGGGGCCTAGCCCCACGGCGCTGTCTCCTCGCAGCACCAGCGCTGTGCCGGAGGATGAGCTGGCTCCTCAGACTGGCAGGCTCCAAGGAGCTGGCTCTGGCATGGGCAGGGGACGGCAGCGCTTCCGCAGAGGGATGTGGCTACTTGGTGGCTCCGTGCCCTGCGCGGTGCCTGCCAGTCCGGAAAGCGCTGGGGCTCGGCCTGTCGCAGGCAGCCAGAGCCTCGGCCCAGCAAGGTGCCGCCTGCAGAGGCCCCGGGCAGGGAGGCTGAGCAGGGCTGGGCAGCAGCACGGGGCAGCGCACCGGCACAGGCTCTGCAGCGCTGCCTCTCCAGCAGAAGAGAGCCACACTCAGGCTGCTGCCCTCCCCAATGCATGCTCACTCCAGCCCCACTGCAAGGCTAGAGTCTGTCTCATCATGCTCCAGGGCACCCACAGGCGCTGCACCACACTGCTCTGCTCAGCAGAGGGGCAGAGCCACAGGCCTGGCCGGTCAAGCAGGCACAGTGGGGTGCTGCACGGGCACCAGGGCTCCCATCAGAGCAGCCCACCAGCTGGAGAAGCCACCAGGACAGCACGCACCCAGCAGAGCTGGGATGCCAGGGACTTCGGCACCCAGGCTGGTGCACGTTCAGAGCACAGGGACGGCATGTCTCCGAGCACCCCGGGCCACCCATCGCAGCACAAGGTGGGACCATCAGGGCTGCCATCTGGCGGTGACTGCTACCACAAGACTGCTGCCAGCTGTCCCTCTGCTGGGTAGCGGGACATGCTAAGGGCACAGGCTGCCCAGGAGCCTCTTCCACCTAGGGCCCCTGCCTTGGGGAGCAGCTGCACCCAGTTAAGGGCTGGGAGCTGCAGGAAACACTATATCCCTGCTCTGATCAAGTAGAAGGGCTCAGCGAGGGACAGCCTGGGAGCAGCAGCAGGCACACGGCCCTGGCAGACATGCCACACAGCAGGACTCCCAGCACACACCTGCACTACTCGCAGGGGGCCGGGCAGCACCACCCTCTGTACCAGCACAAGGCCCGGCCCTGCTCCCCAGGACTCTGGTGCTTTGCGCTCTGCCACGGCCCTGGCTGCCAAGGAACGGTGCACTGGAGGCCACGGCACGGAAGCGAGCTGCCCTGTATTACAGCATTTGTCACGCAGGAATGGCTCTGGGCAGTCAGGATCAGCGAAGCAGCATCCCCTCAAAGCAGGGGTACACTGCTCTGCCCAGCACCTGTGGACACTGCACAGCACAAGACAAGCTATTTTGAGACAGCCTCAGATCCAGCACGTTGTATCAAGCAGGAGAGCAAGCAAACAGGGTCTACTCCAATGAGGCAAGGCGCAAACAGAGACAGAAGCAGCACAGCCTTGCCATCACACTGCTCCTGAAAACAGCACACGGCCTCTTACAACAGCCACTGACATTTTTCCAGCATGAGCCACACAACAGCTTGCAGAAGTGCCAGCAGTCTAAGTCCAGACTGTCTCATTTTCCCCTTGGTTATGGTGGCATGCCCAAGGCCACTCTGACATGCCACAGGAGCATGGAGGAAGGTACTTAACCAGCTTTGCCTGGGCCTCAGCATGCCTTGGGATGACAGCAGTGGCTTGAAAAAGGTGGTTAGAACACAAGCCTCCCTCCCATCCCAAGTATTTCAAAGGTGTCTGCATCCTGTTCTTTGCTTTGAAGGACAGCAAAAAACCCAGGACAGGCTGTACCAGAGACAAAGCACCCAAAGTAGTAATAAACACTCTATTTGGAGAGCTTCACCTTAGGGAAACAGCAGATACATAAACATTGGGTACAGGAGAAGGCAAAACTGTCAGTACACAGACAGTGGAGTGACACACCAGACTGGGCAGTGCTGGAAGTGGATCCCTCTTGGTGTCAATGCATAGCACATCTAGCAGGCACCTGCCCTCATACAGCGAGACGAGAGCTAAGCAGCAGAGTTCGGAGTTGGAGGCCATCCAGTGCTACCAGGCACACAATGCTTCCTTCAGTTCATTGCAATTTTCTGCTCGTTGATCAACTTGCAAGGCTTAAAAGTACCCCCTCTTTAGCAGGCGACTAAGGTCAGACCTCAGCAGTAGTGCAAGACTGGAAAACATTAGGAAGGCAAATCCAGACCAGCAGGAGCCTGTCCTAAGGGAAGGTGGCAGATTCTGTGCAGAGTGAAGGAAAAAAAAATATGCACACTCCAGAGCAGGGGGGGGAAGGCACTCACTCCAAGCACAGAGATTAACATCCAGCTCTCTCTTCCCCGATTAACCTGATCGGAGCACATGTTAGTTTTTGGAAGTGCCTCTACAAAGACTGGCTCTCAGCCTCGTGAGGGCATCAGCTGCACACCCTGGAACACAACATTTGGAGTAAAGGGCCCCAGTCTGCCCTTCCAGCAGCTGCTGAAACCACGTGATGGGACACAGCAGCTCTGCTCAGCCCACCCCAACAGCACAGCGCATCTGCGGCCATTACCCACACACTCGTCAGCCCCAAGAGGCTGGGGCTGGCCAGGCAAGTCCCGGGAGGAGCCACATCTCTGTCCTTCTGGCCCACAGAAGAAAAGCAGCAGCAGATTAGCCACAGATTAGTCACCTCCATGGAAGCACTGAGGCTGGGACAAAACCCTGGGGTGTCTGACTTGGAGCACTGGCACTGAACGTAAAGCTAGTCTTATGCACATGGCTTCTGTGGCAGGCTAGCAGAGCAAGCTAAGGCAATGCCTTAACTTAAGCATCAAACATGTACAGAACTCATCCAGAAGAGTCTCAGGAGCATGCCCTTCCTTCTAGGGCTTTTTCTAACAGATCTAGTGCTTTAGCACCACAAAGAGACCATAAAGACTTAACTTCCATGTCTGAAGCATAGAACAGCTTTTTTTCCAGGGCAATACAAGTCTGTAAGAACTTTGTGGACAACAGTTGGACAAATAGCATCTAGCAAAGGACTAATAAAAGCAGGTTTCCAAAGGATTTGTAGTTTTTTTGGTTGTCTGACAATTCAACTGATTTATACCATTTTTTTGCTGTGTCCAGATTTATTCTTTCCTTTTTTTTCCTTAAAGCCCTCCTTTCCCAGACTATTTTGGTGGCAAAATGGAAAGTTCTGCACTCCAATGCAGACCCTGATAAATTTTGAGTTAGAAATAAGTTCATCTTCCTCTACCTCTCTTTACTGGCTGCAGTTAGATCTTAGAGATCTCCATCACTGACAAGTTTGGCTAGGGTTGATTTAAGTTACAAGGGATTCAAAGACACACATGGTGAATGATCACATACACCTGTTTCCATAGGAAACCAGGCTAAACAGTTCCTTCCTTCCACATGGAAATCCTCAGGGTAGAGGACTGAGCTGTTTGGACAGCCAGGAACTCTAACTCCTCTTTCAGCCCTCCACTCCTACTACTAGCAGCTTGTACAACAGAAATTGTAACTACTTGTTAAGCAGACCTAGACAACAGAACTCCAGCACTAACAGCTGCAGTACTATGAAAGGCTGTAACAGCAAGCAGTTGCTCAAGAAATCTTGCACACAAACCTGACTAGAGGAGGCACAAAGATACCATACGGCTATTTCCTATTTTATGTCTGTAAAAAGCCTGGCAGCCTGCACAGTGTCCCATCCACACTGCATAAGCACTGCTTGCTAGGGCCTGGGAGCTCTCCTCCAGCAACAGACACCTTTGAGCATGGGATGCTGGCCTTCCAGGTGCAAGAATCCATTATTTGCTCTGGTGAGGGAGGAGGTGGCCTTCACCAGTCTGTTGCCAAACCCTCCTTATTCCAGATACACACTTCCTCTCACACGCACCCACCTTTACAGGAAGCAATTCCACAATGAAAACTACTCTAAGGGAGTGAAGTATTTGCTGTCTAGCAAGTCTTTTCCAGCTGGATTCTTTTTTTTCCTGACAGATTCAGCTCCTGTTCTGCTCAACGGGTTCACACAGTATGTATGAGGGCAGGGCTTTGCTTATCCAGAGGGATAATGAAACCATTGTGGGCTGGCAAAGGATGTGTGTTCTTGGGCCACCAACAACTCCAAGAACAGTGCTGCAACTTGCTCTAGAAGTCTTGGCTGAAATAACTGTAGCCTCCTGGGGCAGTTGACTCTTCCCGAACATACTGCTGTGGTGGAAATGATCCTACAATCGGCACTGCTCCTGGCATCCTGGACATCCAAGGGAGCAATAAGAGAATGGAGAAAGGAGAATGTCAGAACTGCTTTGAAATCTGTCAGCTGCAAACATTGCTCAGCAAGCACTGCTATCAGTGGAGTAATGGCCTACTATAGCCAAGTTACAGATCTGCCAGAAAAGCACCTAAGCGCGTTCTTATCCTCTGTGAGGGTGCATGCACGTGTGTGCAAACACATGTGGCTACCTTTAGTCTGGCAGAATTAGCTATTGCACAGCTAATGGCTGTTAAGAGTTTCCATTACAAAGCAAGCATCCTTGCTCTCCTTTCAGACTGTAGGAGCTGGTCTGGAACACGTTGTCAGAGCTAACTCCAGAAGCAGCTTTTTGAAAGGGAACTGTGTAGGTCCAGAAACTGGAACATTTATGCCCTTAATGGGAACAGTATGGATGTGTGTTGGGATCATCATCAATGTTATCTTTCTAGAATGGGATGAATTCAGGCTGGATACTTGCTATTCACTGCTCCTGCTGTGTTCTTCCAAGATCAGAAACTTTTGTGGGATGTCAGATGGAGCATATGTGTTCTTATCAAGTACTCCACAGGGCTAGGATGCGTAGGGGCCATTAATTCCACATGTAAGCAACAGAAGGTTCCATTTTTTGCCCCCTCCCCTCTCTGGGAAATTCAGCTAGGAATCTCTCTGCACTTCAGGCAATGTTTTCTAATGCATTGCTCTTTCTTCCAAGAAAAACTACAACCAACTTGAGTTCATTACAGACCATCTCTCAGTTAAGGCTCTGGAATTAAGATTCCAACTTTGACAGTGTCCAGAACAAGTATTTTTAGTATCATGTATCATCTCCCCAGCAGCCTAAAATGTTCAGGTCGATAATATTCCCAGGAGATCCTGCTATTTAACTCACTAACCATGAAAGTGAGTTCAGCAATACAGTCTCAGTTTCCAGAGTGTGCTGACTACATCCCAGATTGTAAGACAAGCAACTCATAGAGAGACTGAAATGGCAAGCAGACCTCCACTAAGCCAGCCCTGAATCAAATTAAAATCTTGGTTGCTATAGAAACAGTGTTTAATGGGTGTCAGGCTGGATGCATTCACTTCAGAGGTCCACACTGATCTCAGCCATCAAGAATCAAAAGCAACTGAAGGGCACTTCTACTTAAGCAGCACCCCACTCTGTCTGCAGAGGGAGCTGTGGAAGAAGCTGAGCCAGTGTAAAGCACCACAAGTGTGAATCTGCTTCAGAACAAACAGCACAAGCTTTCACAAAACTGTATTGTTCTGCTTGCAAGTCAGCTTGAAATACGCATTCAAAACTGTATTTTGCATTACAGTTAAGCCATTGATTTGAACAGCAAGGCTAGAAACACACTTAAACAAGAAAGTTACTTACTGATTCTTGTGTTTGAAGCCACTGATGTGAGCTTGGTACTGCTCTATGGAGTTCAGTACTATGTTACATGTGTTGCAGGGGTACCCCTTCCCAGCTGAAACAGACATCAATGTTAACACACACAGCTAGCCAACAACTTGGTGCCTGAGGTAGAAACAAGTGAGATAATCAATCACTTGATGTGTTAGTTAACTGTTAAACAAAGAAATAGCAAATTGAAATTCCAACCAGGCAATGAGGTCACAGAATCCAACCACCACATCAGCTGCTTAAGACATTGGTCAGTCACTGAGGAGTGATGTGAGGGAATCACTAAGACAAAAAAGTTTTGTCACACAGATTTGTTCATCTATTAAATTAATACAGATTTCCTAAGAATAGTTCACACTATCAAGTTTAGTAAAATCTTAGCATTAGGAAACCAAATCTGACATTATACTATACCTGCAATTCCCCTTCTCTCCCAAATTTTCACTTCTCCTGATCTTTATATTTCATAATAGAATGTAAGGGAGATACTTAAACTTGTAAGTTTGAAGTGTTTAAATAAAAAAAGAAAAAAAAACTCAGAGGAGATTATACACGATGTCAAGTTCCACAGTGCAACATTCTGTTAAGCCTTGTTGAAGTGCAAATTGAGAATACTAAACTGTATCCTCAAGCAGTTCTGCTACAGTCAGTGTACGAGTTAACTGCAAAAAAAAAAAAAAAAGTTTCCAACAATAGTTATACTAGACAGATCAGCGGTCTTGTGTAACATTACAACTCTAACTGGAATGAAAGTTCTGGAGGTCACAGATACCAAACAAGTACGCATGGTAGTACAGCTCACTACAGGAGCCTATAAGACTGAAAACTCCTGGCAGTTGTCCTCAAGACATTAATTACCCTTGAATTCAAGCTCTCTGGGGAAGGGCTCTGCCTTAGAGTCTCATATAAAGAAAATATTTGCTTAAAGTGAAAGAAATTTCAGACATTCACCCGAGGGGTGCAGAGCAATGTAATCTTTGAGAAGCACAACACAATGCAGCAGATTTCTCCTCTTGTTGCTTTACTGCAGAGAGATTTCAGGCACTAGTGGGCCATTTAACTCTCAAAATAGAGAGCTGGACACAGGCATGAAAGGGCAGACAACCCATTACAGTCATGACATCCAACCTCCTACATGACAGAGGTCAAGATCTCTGTTGCAATTCTGGCAAGCAGGTGTGTGTACTAAGTCCTTTTAACTGCACTCCTGCACCCCAAGCTGATGGTTCCTGAGGAACTTGAAGCAGACAATACCTGGGTGTTCCATGAACAAAGGAACATCTCCACTTGCTGCCAGTCAGATCCCTACCTAGACAGATTTAGGGATGGGACATCTCAGAAAAAGATACTAGCACCCTCACAGAGATTAAATAAATAATTAAATAAATCAGAATCTGAGCTAGATTTTATATTAAAAAAACCAAATGGATGATGGATGATGCTGGGATGAAATCTGATGGCAGGCCAGGTTAGTATGGATGACAGCATACAGAGAGGGGCAAAATGAGCAGGAGAGCCCTTTGAGCCACCCATCATTTCAGGACAGCCCAAGCTCTGAAACCTTGCCTGGAATAGCTGAAGTGCCAGGGGGAGGTGGATGTAGATACTCTAGTTCTAGAAGCGCTTCATAGAAGACATCAATCACACAGAACTACCCAATTACCCAGTCTGCCTGGGCTGGGACTCCTGCCACTGTCAAATCCTGAATCACAATAAAAGTGGAGCTATTGATCAGGCCCCACTAATTAGATAACAAACAGATAGATAACACTAAATATCAAGCACCTTTTTCCACTTCCCACACGACTATGTGAAGTGGGAGAAAATACTGCTTGGATAATTAAGCCTCATTTCCCATAAGTGCTACCAATATCTAAAGGTGGCTTACAAAGAATTAAGATAACTAATCTGCTTAGGGGGGCTTTTATGACAGAGAAAGAAGCCTTTGAAGAGGACTTCATATTTTTTTTTTTTTTTTTTTTTTTAATCTCAAGCATCCAGCAACTACTAGATTTCCTGGTCCAACAGAGGGCTGCTCGGAAGAACACGGAAGTTTACTGTGGGCTCCTACACTTTCACTGGACTCTGAGAGCTTTCATCACTTAGAAGTACTCATAAGCAGCAGATCATAAACCAAGCAAAGAGTTTTAACTGTCTGCCTAAAGTTCCTCCTTAATAGCTCCATTTTTCACATTCCTGCCAGCTTTGGACAGGGCTACATTAGTTCATCAGATGGAAGTGACCACACAGAGGCAAAAAGGCAGAAATCTGTCTTTCATGTGCTTTGAAGCAGCAGCTGCAGTTAAACCTATTTCTCCAATCTTTGACTGGTCCCCTTTGAAGTTTTTTCTTTTTTTTTGAGGGGGGGGCGTCAAATGCCACTTTTATCTTTTCATTTTGGACACAGTTCACCTAACTAGAAGCAGTACTGGTCAAAATACCTGGGTTACTCCCACAGAGAGAATAAAATGGACATACTTGATTGGACAGCACTGCAGAATACAACCCAAAGCCTGTCGCAAGTAGCTGCAATCTCAACCTCTCTCTTCCTGCCAAGGGTTTACAACATTAATCAAATCAATTTTACAGTGAATAAACACTATCCCCCATCGCAAGAAATTCTCCCTTCTTCCCTCCTCATGGGCTGCCTGGTCCAGAGACCCATCAGACACATACTGTTACTCTCCTACCCTGCTCTTCAGCAATGTATTAACCTGCCTACTAAGAACTCACCCATGAAGGACGATGCCGATGCATCAGCAGTTCGGCCATAGTGCGCCATCAGCTTGTGTTTGGTCTCTTGCTTTCTATGCTTCTTGCCTACATAATGCTGTTTTGCCATGAGGGGGTTATTGAAAGTAGCGTGACAGAGGCTACAGAACTTGTCTGGGTCAGTAATGTCCTTGTTCTCTTCATTAGAAGACACAGTAGAGGCAGGAAGGGTGGCAGGATGTTTCTGGGAGGGCACCACTTCTGTAGGGTGAATTGAAACTGTTGATCAGTTACAGAACTTAAATGTAAAAAGCAGTCATTTCACCTCCCCCAAATCCATTAAAAAAGAAAAACAAAAACAATCTTAGACAGAGAATGCAAGACCTCTAAATAAACTCAGATTGTGTCTACCTCTTACCTTAATATTACAGAATCAGAAGTGTGCAGTAAGACAATTTAGACTAGGTCAGAAGTACTTCTAGGGTTTAAAGAGAAGGGAAAAAAAAAAGATTTGCTTATTTCTCCTTAATAGAGTTAAAATAAGTATGGCTTTATGCAAAAAACATGACATAGATTTTCTTTGCCTGGATGATAACGACAGAAGGGAGACAACAGGAGGCAGTTAGAATACATCCCTTCTACTGGAAAAAGCAAGCAGGTTTCTGGAAACACTGTAACTGTAGGACCTGATCCTGAATCAAAGTCAAGAGCCTTGCTTGGGAAATAGCACGAACAGGACTAGGTCACATGAACTGAGTTCACACAGAGAGCCAAGCACTCCTATATGATGGAGACACCCGTTATGTCCTCTAATTAAGTGGTACTTGAACACCAGACAAACTTTCTAAGCACCCAAGAACTCTTTTCAGACTGAAGGGTAGGTATGCTCCAAACTGTTCACGCTTACTGCAGCTTGGTGCTAACACAAGCCGTCCTCCTCAGGTGCACCCAGAGGCCACATTTTTCTTCTGTCCTACACCACCCAGGACTCTTGGATGTTCCTGCTTGCTCCCTGCCCTTGCACACATCAGACCTTTCCATCTGCCAGCAAAGGGGTGGGAGACGCAGGCACCTGTTACTGGGTCAGACTCAGGGTCTGCCTGGACAGCACCCATCTTGACAGCGGTCAACAGCAGATGCCATGGGAAGAGCACACGGTCAAGACAAGCACATACTGACACTTTCCAGCCATACTCTCCCAGTTTCTAGCCATCCGCAGCTCAGAAATCAGAGGCTACATCTTTGTCTTGAATGGCCCTAGTGAATTTGTCTTTTACAAGTTCCCCCAATCATTTCAGTCCCTGCAAGTTTTCAGCAGGCACCATATCCTCATAAAGTTTATACACAGGGTACAATGCCACTTCTCAACTTAGAATCTTTACAGTAATTTTTAGCTTGGACAGGCTCCCTTTGTACAACGCAAAGACTCTGCGAACAGACGTACCTTCTACTTTGGGGGACTGCTGCTTCACGTTCTTGGCATGAGTCTTGCCTAAGTAGTGAGAAGTTGCCACAGCTGGAGAGGAAAAGGTCATATTACAGATGGGACAACACTTGTTCCTGTCTTCTCCATTGCTGCTCTCCTGCTTGTTCTCCTGTTTACAAGACGAAATACCAAGGTTTAGGTATCAAAGAAAACAAGAGAACTAGAGACATTTAAGTGTTAAGTTGAGCAGATTTGACTGAACAGATGATCCATGATGATTTCCGTGATGCAGCATCATACTCGTTAGTGAAAACCCTTAGCTAGAGGGGCAGTCCTGGCCTACAAGGGTTAAGGATAAGGCTAAGTGAGTGGCTGCCAGAATTGGAACAGCTAGCCTTCTACTCTCTGCAAGGTGTGAGCCGAGCGGCACAGACACCACTATCAACTGGGTCATCTGCAATATGATGCTAGCTGAGCAGGCAACAGCAGTCATTTCTAAGCTTAATGTTATGTGCAAAGGAATCTTTTTTTTCATCTCCCCCTCCCCTCTGCTACAAATGCTTGAGGGTTAGGGATTAAAGCTGAAGCAATCATAAAAGCAGAATCTGTCTCCCAAATGAGTCACGGGGCAGACAGATGGCTGAGTGGAATGTGTTCCCTTTACTTACCGGTAGCTCTTAACTACCAGTTAAAGAAACCCAAGTAATAAGGGACCACCCCAAAAAGTGAATTCCAGTAGCTCATCACTCCACAATGTGCTCTCACTGAAAGCAAAAAGTCATCCCTATACACTTGTCTTGTCATTTCAAATAATTCCTAGGAAGGCTTGCAATAAAAGGAAATGTGCAGTTGCTTATATACAAAAGAGAAAAGGAATTGTACTCACTGACATATGGCTTAATAACAAAACTGCCACCGAGTTACTCAATTCTGGCAATACCTTTTCTGAAAGCACATTCTTCATTTACTTTCAAGTGCCTCCAGATGATATAACAATCAACTTCCTGAATTTTAATTAAAAAAGTACTTTTACCTGCTTAGCATCCAGCTTCATTTTCTTCCCATGCGCAAGCTCCTCTTCACCATGGATAGACAAGTATCTCCTCACTTTGTTTGCGTGTTTCTTACTCTGAAGAAAGCACAAAAAACACCCCGGTGTTTAACACTTTGCCATATGCTTTCTTTAACTACAGACAGATCAAGAAGGTTCAGTCACAGCCTGTGATCTAACCTGGTAATGCGCAAGCTTCTGGGACTCTGAGATGAGCAGAGCGCTACACACTTTACACTGGGCGTCTGTGAAAATGTGACTGTTCTCTCTGATCATGCGATCGACTGCAAAGAACACAACAGGGGAGTCAACTTTCCCGAAAGCCACTCGCCGCCTCAAAGGGGGGAGGCGGCAGCAGCGCCCAGCACCGCCGGCGAGCGCGGGCGGCCCGCGGGAGCGGCGCTGGCGGCGGGCCCGAGGGCGCGAGGGGGCTCGCGGCCGGTCCCCGGCACTACCGCGGCGGAGGCGCCGCCGGGTCGGGCCGCACCGTGGGGCGGCCCCACGCCGCGGCCCGCCCGCCCGCGCTGGGGCGGCAGCGACGGCGGCGCCGCCGGCCCCGCTCACCTGCCTCCTTGCCCACCGGCAGCGCCGCCGCGTCCCCGTTGCTACCCGCCCCGTCCGCCATCTTAGCCGCGCGCCGCCGCCGCCGGCCCCGCCCCGCCGCTCTCGCGAGGGCTCCGCGCGCTCCCTCGTGCCTAGCAACGGCGGGGGAGGGCGGAGCCAGGCGGCGACGTCTCGCGAGAAAGGACGGCGGCCGGCTTCCCGCGAGAGCCCCGCCGGCCGACGCCGCGCGCCGTCACGTGCCCGCGCTGGAGGCGGCAGCGGCCATGTTACTTGCGGGCACATCTGCCCTGCCCGGGTGGCGAAAGCGGCTGCGGCGCGGAGCCTCCGCCGGGCCGGGCCGGGCCGGGCCAGCCCCGGGTTACAGCCCGGCCGGGCGGCCGTCCCGGCCTCTGTGAGCAGCCTTCTTGGGCTGTTCACCTCTGGTCTCGTACTGGCTTCTTTGTCTTTAACTGGCTCTTTAACACACTAGTTCTCGTTGTGTTTTCTGCAAAAGAAAAATGTAATCAAGAAGGTGCCTTTAAATTCCGTAATGAAATCTGAGCGATACCAAGAGATTTAAACCGCTTTGCTCGTGAATTTTTTCTCGTGAACCCATGAATTTGATCAGGAAAGATGCTTATTTACAAAGTCATTCACAGCTTAGGTTGCCCTGATCTGGGCATTCTCCTCCTAAGGTAGAACAAGCACTCCCCGCGAGGCAAGCCCTGCAAGCGGGAGCATTTCCGCTAGCGACCCCCGCTCTAAGCCCCTCGCGGGCGGCCGCCCGTTTCTGCTCCTCGCGGCCCTCGTCCCGCCTGCGCCGCCGCCTCAGAGCCGACGCCAACGGCCGCCGCCCGCACCCGACATGGCGCCGCCCGACTCGCCGCCGGCCACGTGACGCGCGCCGAAGCAGCCGCCGCCATCTTGGGAGAGGGCAGTGAGGCCTTCGCCGCCAACTTGAGTGCGGGCAAGAGACCCGCTGACCGGGACCGGCGAGGCGGCGCGGGCCGCGGCGGGGAGGCAGCAGCCCGCGCGGCGGGGCGGCGCGGCGGGGGCGGGGTGCCGGCCCGCGGGAGGCCCGGGCCCGGTGAGTACCTGTGCCCGCCGGGGCCTGCCGCGCCGCTCCGGGCCCGCTGCCCCGGGGCTCGCGCGGGCCCCGATCCGCCGCGGCGGGGGGAGGGCCCGGCCCCGGCCGCCCGCGCCCTCCCGCGGGGTCCCTGGGGCCGGGGGCTCCGCCCCTCCCGGCCCGGCCCCCGGGCTCCACCCAGGCCACCCGGCGCTGCCCCCCGGGGCTGTCCCCGGTGCCTTCCGCGGGGGAAGAGGGGGACGCCGGCGATGCTCCCCCCCCCGGGCCTCTCCCTCTGTTCCTTCCCCTGGGACTGCCCCCCCGGGGCTGTCCGCCGGCCCCCTTCCCTGGGGGGAACAGCAGTACCGGCCCCCTAGACCCCCTGGTGCTATCTCCCGGCCCTCTGCCCTGGGGAGCCCATTACTGACATCCCTTGGGCTCTCCCCGTGCCCTCCCCGGGAGACCTGCCCCCCAGGGCCGGCTCCCTGCCTCCCCTGTTCCCTCCTGCCAGGCTGACCCAGGACTGCCTCCTTCCTCTGGTCCTGGGGCGACCCCCGCGCTCCCTTTCCCTTAGCCTGCCCCATCCCTGGCCGCTCCTGTTCCTCCTGAGCTCACGCACCATCCAGTCTACGACCCCGCACTCATGCTTCATCCCTGAGGCGACACTCTTCGAGTAGCCTTCATCCCATCCTCGTCAGCACATCGGTGCCCGTGCCGCAAGAGGATGAAAGGACCTTGGGCGTGTGGATGGGTGCTGTGCGAAGGGTCGTTCTCTCCCCATGTGCGGCCCGTCCTTGGTGGAAAGCTGCCGTGTGCGGGACTTGCTGGGCTTGGTTAGAAGGGAGCTAAGCGGTGAGCAACTCCTGCGGTGCTCAGACGCATTTGCAGATGTGCAGCACTTGGATATACTTGGCCTCTGCAGTCTTTTTACCCCTTCTCATGAAGGGCCAGGTCTATAAACGGATAATTCCTGTAAACAATTTTTTTTTTCCCTCCAGGGTGTTACGAACTGTAATGTCCTGATGGTCACAGAGCATCATCAGCTGGTCCCTGCATGGCAGGGGAAAGCAAAGGGTCCAAGAATGGTATTTCCAGGGATGCGTGTGGTGCTGACCTGTGCGAGCAGGGAGCTGCTTCGCAGCGCTGCCCGAGAGCATCGTGTCTCTTGTTTCTGAGGTGGGGGGAGTTGTTTACAAAGCGACAGCCTGTGTCTCAAACGGCTCAGAAACTCATCCGGGGATGAGAGTCATTCATTTTTGGCTTCATTTTCAAGCATTTTTCAAGCTGTCACAGCTTGGCGTGTCTGTAGCATAGTGTCAAGATTTAGAATTATTCTGTCGGTAATTGCTTTCTGATTCATCAAAATGATAGATGAGAGGGAAAATGACAAATAATCACAAGTTAGGGATCTTCAAGGATATCCCTAAAAATGCCACTGGAAGAATGTGGTGCACATGAGTTCCCTTGTCAGGAGGTCACCTTTGCTGTCAGAACATTTACGAAGAAATTCTGTTGAATTCAAAGCTGAGAAAAGTGGATAACTGGAAAACTAGCCCATGAGCTGCATTGCAAAGTTTTTTTCTTTTTTCTTTTTTTTTTCTTTAGGTAGTTCAGTCTTTGGCCTGTTTCACTGAACCTGAAACCAGATATTTTCACCTTAGATAACTGTCCTTTCCAAGAGTGCTAAAAGCAAAATACAGCTTCTGTACTTAACTTCCCTACCTGAAGAAAGGGGATGTGCTCTAACACTTGTTTTTTTCCCTCAGCTATATCAGTTTGTCTAATAAAAGCTATTACTGCTCTCCTACTCATACCCACAGACTAGCACAGTTACATGTGCTTTCATACTTGTCTTGTTCCCTTAGCTACATTTGCAGAGACTCTCTTTGCCACAAGTCCTTTAGTTTTCAGAAGCATAGTGGGAGTTGTGTGGTTACATCTCTTACATCTTTTTTATTTTCTTTAAATGTTGGAGGTAGGTGACTCATCATAACTCCAGCTGATACTTCTCAATGATTTCTTATTTAGCACAGTGTATCAGGCAGAAGATGTATCGCACAGTCAGAGGAGAGCTGGTGATACTGGCATGGATTAAAAAAAAAGACTGTGAGGCAGTTGCTTGTTGCTGTTTGCTTTTGTTTGAGTGGCAAAGGTTTACAGACCGTCTCTCCAAATATAGAGTAACCCTGCACAGACTCGCGTATTGGAGGCCTGGGCCTCCCCAGTACTCATCCTCATCATCGTGCCAAAAAGCCTGTCTGCTAAGTGTTTTTCTTCTGAACAGAGTGTTCCCCACCTAGACAGAGTCGTCTGGTGGTGGCAGTTCTTGGAAGCTTCATTCATCTCTTAGGGCAGAGGGCAAAGAAGCTGTTTGGAGCAAAAGATAAGAAATGGAGAAAGTGTATCAAGGCTATTCCAACAAGAGCTGAGTTCAGCTCAGCTGGAGCAGAACAACTTTGTTTTGCAAGAGCCAATGCTTTTCCACAAGCTGCCCTTGTTTTTATTTCCCCTTTCCAAACAGACAGATATTTGTGGACTCTGCAGTGATAGTTGCAATCACTTATGAAGCTACGCATGCAATTTGTGCAATATTCTATCTTCACAGTGCTCAGCAAACCTCTGGTACAAATAATTTTTCACCAAGATAATAATCTTTTTCCTCTAGACATGTGTGTACATGTATTTACAGGGAAAGGGGAGCAGAGAGGTTAAGGCAGTTTGCGAAGGCTGCAGATAATGTAGGGGGGGATGCATAATATAGTCCTCTCTCAGTCTTACTTTGCTGCCTCCTGTAGATGGGGAGTGCATTGGTGTTTGTGGTACTAGTGTGGATTTTGAACTTCTTGCCTATTAGCATTTTTATACATAGCTGCTGTTTTTCTGCAGTTCTGTGGTGTTAGAGGAGAAGATCTAGCTCTGTACTGGGTAATGTAGGGTCCTTGTTGCATCTTCTCTTGTATTCTTATTTTAGATTTAAGCAGTACATTTGAGCTATTTCAATGTTCTTGAAGGAAGGCAGAATGATTCTGTGGAAGGACACTGGTCTGGGAACCAGCCAGCTTGAACTGCATCCCCAGCTCTGCCATTGTCTGGTGTGTAATGACGGGCTTGTTGCTTAACCGCTCTGCACATGTTTACTTCTGACTTAAACAAAGCTGATAATGTTCAGTCTGCTTTGTAAGGCTTTTAGCTTACGGTCCAAGAAGCACTGAATGTTTTTTAAGTCATTTGTTCAACTGAAAGGCTAACATAGAAGGAAAATAGTGGTTTAACTTCGTGTGCCATCCTGCTGCTCTCATTCACCGAGATCTCTTCCTGGTCCTCTTGTCTGAGTCCTTTTTGATCAAAGCAGCTAACGCGTGCTGTGCAGCTCTCTCCAACAGTCTATAGGCTGGCAAGGAACGGAGCTGCTGAAGTACTAGCTTGTATTGCGTGGGCACCTGCCCTCAATTGTGCTGTTCATAGAGCACTCAGGCTTGCACTAATAACGCTCAGCAGGTTCCTCCCTGCTTGTCAAGTGCCCTCTTTAATACGAATGGTTCAGGCATGTCTATGCCGAGGACTTACGGAGTCTGCTTCTCATTGAGAAATCTAAGCCATGAGATAAATCTGTGGTCTTATTTCCAGCATAGTTACTGCCATTGCCTGTGTTTTCCATTCCTGTAGTGCTTGTGCAGCCTTCCATGGAGCTGCTGTTCTGAGGGCAAAAGAGCTTCCTCTGAGAGACACGCCTTTCCCCCGTGTCTTATTGAATATAAAAGCTGGCAAATGGTTGTGCTGCTGTGATGTCTTGTTCTTGCTTGCAAATTTCAGCTTGATTCACTGCCACATCCCGGTTTATTCTGCATCAGGACAGTGAAAGTGTGGCACCAAGGAAGGGGAGCTTGGGGCCATGACAGAGGGCAGGACACCTGCTGTGAAATTAAGGTTTGGAAAAGTTTGCTGATGAGCTTTAACAGGAGAAGTTGAGAGGAGATTGCCTCATTGCTTTGGAGCAAGGGCATTTGGAGTGACTTGTCTGCACTGCTGTTCCCCTGAAACTCCTTTCTAACAATCCGCTATAATAAAGTATTCTTAACTAGATGAGTGGTGACTCGTATGTGTGGCTCCCAGTACCACTAGATCCACCATGCTTTATAATAAGGTTCTAATGCCTGGAGTATTTTGCCTAAAAATAGCTAGAAAGGATGGCTGTTAGGGGAAATCTAAACCAGAAGAAAACAAATGGTTTTTAATTTTTCCTTCTATTTCAGATTGAAAGATGCCGAGGAAGAAGAAACCCACAGAGGGTCTTGACTCTCGAGGTCAGGATGGAGAAGAAGAGGAGGAAGAGAAGAGGGGCACAGTCAATGCCAAGAAGAAGCGCAGTTTTGTGGACGCATTTATTGTTATATCTGACAGCGATGGAGAGGTCAGTGACCAGAATGTGGAGTCCAGAATCTGTGCGGGGCCTTGCTGTTCTGAGAGAGTGTCTGAGCATCCCACACTGTATGTGTTGGGGTCAGACTTTGCTCTGCGTGTATTGTGCTGTTCCTCTTCTTATATATGAGATGAATCAAATCCTATTTGACTAGGAAATAAATGATGTGCTCGGTGAGGGTGAGTTATGAGTCTGGGATTTGATAACCAAATCCTCTCAGTACTGAATTTGAAACGTAATTTAAAAGTAACCTTTCCTCAATCCCTTTACAAATCTTTTTTTCATAATTTTTATTTGATTGATTTCCAGCTAAACCACAGAAACATGATTCTGTATTATGTGCAAATAGATAAGAAAATGATTCCAGAACACAGGCTTGCAAGTAGTTCAGAACACAGCTGGTGTCTGATAAACTCATCCTGAATTATGGAGATCTGAGTTTTTAATGCACTTCCATAGTATGTAAAGGTGAACTGCAGTGTCAGTTTGCTTGGCCAAGATCTAAGGGCCTGGATCATTTATCCCTAGCATTATCTTATATCTTAGAGCCTTACTCTAAAAGATTGCAGTGTCTGTAACTGTTGAGCTAGTCTTGAGGTGCTACTGTTTTGGGGAAATCCAGAGACCCGGGAATCTGGCTTCAGCTCAGGTGAGGTACATGAGAGGAAATTACTAGAATCAGTTCTTTATGTATGGCTGTTAAGGCTTTGCTCTGTCTTGCCTGTGATTTGGGATCCTAAGCTGCTTTTTGTAATTCTACCATTTTCAAAAGCATTTCAGTTCACTCTCAAGCTGTAGATCTTAAATCAAGTCCCCTTCGCTCCCACATCTGGAGCATGAGTCTCTACAATAAGGCGATTATCATGTGAGAAGGGGAAAAGCACTAGAAATAAACAGTAAAAAGCTGTAGGGCAAATGATATTAGATGTTTTTTCTTCACATTGTCTGAGTTCTTTCCCATTGGGAAATTCCCTGAAAGAAATGGAACATATGGCAGTAATAGTTCATTGGGGTTAAACCCTTAGCTCTGCAATATGCTAAGTTAACTTTAGATCTCTGCTGCATCACTGGCCTTTATTGTGAAACCTATAAGGAAAAAAGAAATCAGCAGCTATAAGAGATGCTGCAGTACATAAAAGATCAGGACCTGTTATTGTCTACAATTATTCATCTCAATGTGCACATATCTGAAAAAGAGGAAACAAACGTCTCTTAAAACACATCTATAAAAAGGTTAGGCTCCCTGACTGTTCTATAAGTTTGTCTATAAACAATAAATTCTGATGGCATAATCGGTCATATTACAGAAAAGAATATGCTCAGAGAGGCCGTTAAAGAGCCAGTTAGGTTCTGTTTAAGTGACAACAGTTCAGTCAGTTGAATAAGTGGATTTATTCAGTTCGCTCTCTTTCTTTCCGTGAGTCATCAGCTTCCAGATCCAGAGCCACAGTCTCTTACAGTGTTGTTTTTGTAAAGTAAAAATAAAAAACTTGATTTACATAGGATCTCAAAAAATAACTGTCTGGCCTCCGTAACTGTCTCAGCTTTTTCAAGTGCATCAAGTTGAATTTCAATCTCAAACCTTGTAACTGCTGTTCTTGCTCTAGTAAGACCTTGTTATGCGTTCAAGAAGAGGTGTGTGAATCTCAGATCAATAACAATTTTAGAGAACAATACATTCTCAATTAATCTTGCATCTGTTAGGACATGGTTCCTTATGAATCAAAAGCTACAAGGACAATTTGGGCATCATTGATTCAATAGCTTTCTTCCTTGGCAGTCTCTTGGCAGGTATCTATAGAACAAGTCCCTAGTTCTGCTTCCAGACCAGCAGATCTTGTAGCAGCTGCACCTGGAAAGCCTCCAGCTTCTCACTTTTGATGATCTTTGGCAGACTGCCTCTCCCAGGAATTTTTCAGTCATGCTGGATTATCAAGCTCATCCATGTTATTTTGCCAAGTTTTCTTTCTTTACTCATGTCTGTGCTGTGGCATCTGTGGAGCTGCATCAGGAGGAAGTTTTCTGGACATGGGGCTTTCTGATCTCTGTTATATCTAATCTTGGATTCAGGGAACACATCTCTTTTTTTGGGTAGGGTCAGACAAATTAAGAACAGTCTTTCTGGCTCTGTGGAAACAAGAGGAGACGACCTTTGCTGTGTGCAGACAGGGTCTCTGAAAACACAGATGTGATGAATGAATAAAATGGTTGCTGTTTGAATCTTGCAGGGAATGCCAGAAGAAAGGTAAGTCATTCACTTGCCCTCAAATACACAATATTCCAAGTAGTGCCAAGGAAAACTTTCTTCAAACAACTACTGGCTTGTCTCCTGATACTCCTGCTTGAATTAAGGTGCTGATAAAGACACTTTGGCCGCCAAGATTGTCTAAAGCCATGTCTGAAACGTGATTTTCACCCAGCAGGAAGTCTGGTCAAGCAAGAACATTGAGCATGGCTAGAGGCCAAATAGTTGTGCTAAAATATTTGACTGATCTGCAGCTTTCAATGCAGTTCATACTAAAAGACTGCTAATCTGCTGGGAGAACTTGCAGAAGAGTCACACAAAGGTTATTTAACCCATTTCTCTTAGAAATGTTTCTTGGGAAGCAAGAGGGTGCCTTCTTCCACTTGAAGTCTCACAGGCTCCTTCTGCCAGATTTTCTGTTCATCAGTTCTGCCAGCCTTTTGGGGACATGATGAGACTCTAGGGTTACTGTGCTATCCACTTCTGCGTGGTATCCAGGGCCTGTCTTCTTTTAGGTGTGGAACATCTCTTTGCTTGAGTATTCCTGTATTTGGAGATATTTAGTGTCTGGGTAAATAGCATTATGTTTACAGATGTTTCGGATAAGACCATATTGGTCTTGGTAGAAAGAGGAAAGCATTTTGGGGCACTGGCTATAATAATTGGCCCTGTTCTATTCTCCGTCAGATGTGACAGCAGGCGTTTCGTCTTGGAACCAAAGCCTGATGGCCCGCTCTCCAGTGGAGGTCTTGCTATAGAGACAACAGTGCTGAAAGCGTCACAGCTAGGATAGCAGTGCCCACCTTATCCTGCTGCCCATCTTCTGGTGAACTAGAACCATATGAGAGTATCACGCAGCACCCCGCTGTCCCTGTTGGCTGCCCATCTCTGCTGTAGTACCAAAGGAGTCAGCGCCTCTGGTCTCCAGGGAAAACCGCAGTCTCGGCTATGCTCTTGAGGAGGCTTCTCCGCTCTGCTGCCTTCTCTCATTGGAAGTCAGAGTGGGTCTGAACCAGCCTCCTGACAGCCCAGTAAAAGCGCTTTCTTTCCACACAGGCCTTCATCCTGTGTGTCTGAAACTACAAGTCTGGCATGAGCTCTGTTGTGTCTCATTGTTCAAGTCTCTACTTCCAGGAGGTTTGTTCTAATGAGCTGAAAGACAGAGCAGAGCTGAAACAAATTCTGAACTGAAGTCAGAGACTAATAAAGTAGGGTGTGATATTAATTTCAGCAGCAGCCTTGTCTAGAGCCAAAATGTGGCACTTCCAACATCTAATTGGCTTTTAAAAATAATTTAGTCTCGTTTTCATCTGCGTATTTCCCATGCAGAATGTGTGTTGTTTGGCTGTGCCCTATTGTTAGATGGTCCCAACTGCTGTTGAACAGTAAAATTAACCAGACCTTTTGACTTTGCAGTCTGTACTATTAGCTATGGAGACATTCTTTTGTAGTCTTTCCTGTCCTGAGTCAGTAGGAGCTGATTTTTTGCCAGTTATAATGTGGCTTCAAAGGAGCTACATGTGGGAGAGTGGCCACTAGATTCCGTTTATGGGCTTTTAGAAGTGAGCGGAGCTGTACATTTTCTGCCGACAGAGTTAAATCCTCCAAGTATGTGCCAAATGTTTTCTAAAGTGGGAGTTTGCTTTTCTGCTGTCTGTTGCAACCCAGCAGGTTAAAAAAGGAATAAGAATAGTGGCCATTTCCTCTAAATGTGTAAAGAACTTTGCAAACCTGTCTTTTTTTTTGATCTCTGTACGATGTTGACAGTGAAATTGCTCATAAAAGAGCATCATAAATTAAACTGCGGAGCGTGACACAGAGAAAGAAAATTTGGATTTCTTCTGACCATTATGCTTTAAATTGATGACAGTGGAGGAGAGACACTATCTAGGCTGGCACTGAGCAGAGGTGCGCAGTTCCCACCTCACCTCAGCTATAATAATTGGTTTCCCCTGGAAGCTGTGTGCTGGAGATGACCTTGTAACTAAGAGCATTGGTTGCAGTATGGGAATATTTTAATTGATTAAGATTATTTTTGGACTAGTGATCTTATTAGAAAGGCAGTTGGTTGAGTGGCCCCCTGAGTTCCTATTATCCTTGTAGACAGATGAGCATTAAAAGGTTGGGTCAGATAGAGCGAGCTCTGTTATCTTCTCTGAATTTTCTTGGCCCATTCTGTTACTACCATCCATGCCTGCATTTATGCAGAGCACTCTGGGGCCTGCAGGGCTGTCTCCCAGCAGAGATACAAACAGCCATAAATCCTAATTAAAAGATATGTTTTATTTTCTGGTTTTAGAAATAAAGAAGATTTAAGAATTCTTGGAATTGAGATGTGTGTGTATATTTTGGCCCATCAGGATTAATTGGATTTGCTTCAGCAGTTTCCTGTACTGTAGCTGTTCAGTAGAACACTGTTAAGCAATTTAAACATCTTTCTCAAATGTATGAGGTTCATACAACACATGTCCTGCAATAATTTGCTCCTGGAGCTGTTGTAAATGTCGACATTCTTCAGGACCCAGCATGGGGAGTAGAGGTATGTACTCCACTGAGCAAGGAATCCAGGCAGTTCTCCTGGGACCCAGGCTTGCCATTAGCCAAAAGCCCCGGCGGAGTTTGAGCCCCATACTGTCTTGTACTGCATATTGTAAATGTGTGTTTCTGTACACAGACCAAATGTTAGTAGCCACGGAAAGTTTGGTGTGCTCATAAATCACATCAGTGCCCTGGAAGAGAGCTGCAGATGAGTGTCGGGGTTGACCTTCCAGCGAGTGCAAGAGTGGTGAGGGGAAGATTGATGCCTAGAGAGAACTGGGGATTTACAGAGCCTGCTAGGATTAAATTGCCCTGTCTTAAGCAGGAATAGCACTGTTTAGCACTGTTGGGCAGCGGTTAGTGGGAGAGCTTTTGCATAACATCCTCCAGTGTGTAATTCTAACATAATCTGGATGTGATCCCACAGACTCTTCTCCACTTCCTTATGTATGAGCCACCCACAAGGTCAGCATGGGGGATGCCAGTGCAAACCATGGCAGGGCAATTTGCAGGTTTGCAAGTGCTAAGCAATTTGGTCTAGGAGAACCAATGGCATTATGGAAAACTGTGGAGGGGGCAAGGTGCCCTGGGAGAGAGGGGATTTTAACTGCTGAGCTCGAGCTAGACATGCTCTATCCTCTAACAAGAGACAATCTCGCTGTGAAGATGTCTTTTTGGAGATGAAGGGGAACCTCTTAGAAATGGGGTACCAAAACCATGTTGGTTGGAGAAGGGAAGGAATAGATCAAAGGAAAAACCCCTTAAGAGTGAGCATGAGTGTGTGGGGGGAGAATAACTTGCTAAGCATGATTGCTTCCTTATTGTGAGCGGATTCTTAAATCAGTAGAAGAGAGGAGTGAAGTATGCATTAGGGGATGTAAAAGGTGTAATGTATTAGGGTTTCAGAAAAGCACTTAACAGTATGTCTTGCAAAATCTTAGTTGGATAAATAATTCAATTTGGTCTCGATAGTAACATTCCTGGATTGAAATCCTGCTAAAAGACTGTCAGCAAAGGCTTGTGATGAACAACAGAGAGGCTGGTTCTGCGGAGATCTAAGGCTGAGGCCAAGAAGATCAATATTAAGGCTGTGTGTGTTTTAACATCCTCATTAATGATCTGTAAGAGGGAGCAAGTGGTATATATACATTAATAAAGTCTACAGATAGCACTTGAATACTCTTGAACAAAATTCAGCATAGAGATGCAGTCCAAAGGACTGCGTAGATTAAGACACATGGGCAGCGAACAGAAAAAATAGATTACATTTGTAAATATGCTATGTAACAATTTGCATTAAAATAGTCCAAACCACATGCACCACCTTGAAGGCTGCCTTCTGGCGCAGAGAGGCTGGAGGCGCTGTAAGGCACGAGCATGTAGCTGGTTTGCCACGGGTCTTGTGGAACTGCAGAAACCTCAAGTGCAAGTGCAGACAGAGTCATATGAAGTGCCTTCCTAGCCAGGCGTGGGTGTCTTTCCCTGAAACACTGTTTTTGATTCTAATTCTACCTGATTTAGAGAGACAAATTGGAAGGAGTCCAGTGCTAGCCTTTGGTAATGTGTACGCCCTCGCTTAAGCCATTAGGACAGCAACTTGCATAAATGTGTGCCAATTAAGCCTGTGACCAATTAAGCCTGTGACCATTCCTGTTGAAGTCAGTGTGCTTAAAGTAACATGGTCTTAGATTGTTTTTGTGAGTAATATTCTAGGAGGCCACATAACCACAAATATCTGCAGTATTTAAACATCAAAAATTAAACAATTGTGGCAATACTCAGGGCACTACAATGAGGGTGTAGCACCAGAAGTTAGTTCAGCTGGCCCTCCTGCCCTCAAGATGCATTAGCCTGGATCTCTGAAGAATGACTAGGAAAATTCTAGTTTTGGTCCCCTAAAACGGTGTGGGCAGAGTACTAGAAGCGGTATGGCAGGAAACAGTTCTGGCTTACAGGTGTGAGATGTTTTGTTACCAAAGGGTGTTGTTTTTCTGTTTTGATTGCTTACAAATATCAATGTTTTAGCAAGGCCAGACAAATCCTTTCTAAAATCATGGGCAGCAGGTGCAGTGCATGGTGGTGACTGGCATGAAGTCTATTGTCTCTCCTACTTCTATGTTTATGTCACTCTGTAACTCTTGTTGCTCGTTATGCTTATCACACAGCTTTTAATAGTTACAGAATGTGCTTGAATTATGTTTGAAATTCAAATTTCACACAAATGGAGGCTTGTTCTTGAACCAGTGTTTGTATTAGAGTGGCGGGGGGAAGAGTGCTGGTAGTATTTTTTACATATTGTGTGCACTCACAATTTTTTTTTTCATTGCAGCAGGAGTCAAAGGAAGAGAGTGGATTGCAAAAGAAAAGAACAAAACAGCAACTGGATAGGACGAAGTTTGCTGCTAAAAGAAAAATTGCACGTAGGTCTCAAGCGTGGGGTTGGGAAAGCAGACTGCTGCTGAGCAGCTTCCACTGTTTGTGCTAGACACAAGCACAGGGCAGCCAGAAGTGCCAGCAGTGTTGGGCATCATCAGGAAGGGTGTTAAGAGCAAGAGATTTGTCACGTGTCAGTTTGCTGCTATATAAAATGTGGGTGTACCCGCATCACACATTGTGCACACTTCAGGTCTCTGCATCTCAAGGACATAGTGGAGTTACAGGATATCCAGAGAAGAGCAGGTAAAATCATTAAGGGGATGGAGTAGCAGCATTATGAGGAGAGACTGAAAAGCCTGGGACTCTTCGTTTAGGAGAGGAGAAGACAGAGAGGGTAGAATCAAAGTTCACATCAGGAAGGCAGTACATAAGTTGAACACAGAGCTGTTGTTTACCAGCTCCTACAAAGTCAGAATCAGGATGCACTCAGTGGAAATAGCAGTAGATAGGTTTAAAATAGATAAAAGAAGATAAATCTGTACCCAGCATATAGTGAACTCCTGGAACTTTTTACCTCAAGAGGTTGTAGAGGGGTCAGTATCAGCAGTTTTCATGATGGATTAAACGCATCTGTGGACAACAGGTCTATAAACAGATGCTAAAGGGACTAGGCTGGCATATTCCCTCTAACATCCATCATACAGCAGTTCTGAAAGCTGTGGGTCTACAAGTGGAAGGGACCACTGAAAGGGCCAGCTTGTGTGTACTCCCTATATAGCATCATTTTTTGCTACAGTTCCTCAGCCAAATGGACCGTTGGTCTGACTCAGTGGATCAGCTCTTGTGTTCTTATGCTTTATAAAGCAGCAGTTCATCTAGCACGCTAAATTCAGAATATTTTAAAATTAGAGGACGTTTACTGCAAAACCCAAAGCAATCGTTGAACAAAATGGAGCACTCCAGTGCTCCACAAGCAGCAGCAGTTGGGCATGTCTGTCCTCAGAGAGCCTGTGTGAATTAAATTGTTTTTAATAGAGGCCTAAGGCCATAGCATGAAACAGCCTGGCTCTTTGTGGGAGTTGAAATCCACTGTGCACATCCTGTGTCGAACAAATAAGATAACAAAGTCAGAACAGGGGAAGAGTGCTTTTGTTTGCTTGGTTTGTTTGTTTCGTTTTTTTCAGATAAATAAAATAATACCCCTAAAAGTCCCTGGGGGTACCGTTAAAATGTGACCAAAGATATGGTGCTAAGAATGCCATGTTGTGCAGTTGGATGTCCTCATTGCATCTTTGATTGTGACTGGTTTAAGCAGCTGGTGTTGTGAGAAAGATGTTCTGGGCGCCCCAAGAAAATCTGCACGAGACACTGCCAGCTCTCTAGCTGTTGTATAACAGGGGAATTTTGCTGCATTTTTAGATGCTGAAATTCTTGATAATAGCTTTTCTCTTCCTAGGGCAAATGCTGCCCTTTTTTTCTGTGGTTTCTCTGTGTCCTTGAAGCAGTAAGTTGGGGGTATCTGGCCAGCAGTTGGTTCTTACTGTGTTGAAATGTTCCATCTCGCTCGCACCTTGCCCCCAGGCTTGGAGCAGCGTACAGGTAGGAGAGGGACGGGGATTTTTTTTTTTTTAATTGGCTGTTCCTGTTGTGGGACAGACTACTCGGAGTCACCTCCTTTCCCTAATGGGGATATCGACTGCAGCGGGATCCTGCTTGGATGGGCCGCTCTTCTCACCCATTCTGCCCCCCTTGCTGCCAAGGAGCGCTCCAGCACGCAGCCTGCTCCGGGGGCTGGGTCGTGGTGCCAGGCTGGGGTGTGCAGCCCTGCTCCGGGAACTCTGACGTTCGTGGCAGATGACGTTCGAGGCGGATGAACGATAAAGTTCATCAGAACCTGCGCCGGAACGAAAGGTTGTCGGTATATTTAGATGCGAGATAATGTTCTCTAATGTTAGAGAGTGGTCACCTGTTTATTAAGCACATGTGATGGGTCCGCTCACTCGTTTATTGGAAACTATAATTAGACTTTTGGTGTTTGCTTTTAGGCAAATTAAGATTTGAAATAGTAATTATTTTTCTCAGTGTCTTTAAATATATTCCTTGAATTGCAAGGCAAATTGGTCTTTTGTAAAGATTTGGTGCTCCTGGGTAGAGGAAGTTCTTTCTCCTCAAAACTGGAAAATTGCAGATATTTGCAGACTGTGGTTATAAAGCATATCCTCCCATTTTTGCTTTGTTGTGGTTTTATTCATTTTAACCTAAAGCCATAACTAAAATATATCTGTGACGTTTCATCCTGACAGGATAAATGGAAATACAAAAACCTAAAGAAGTCTCTCTCTCTTTTTCCGGATGAAGTCAGTGCTTTAAAGCACATTTGAATGTTTTTACTGTAATTGCACTTTGGATATGTGGAAATACTGAGATCCTGCATTTCCATTATTTTTGAGTAAATCTCATATTAGTAAGTGTTAAAACTACAACTAGTGGGGTTTTGCATCTAATTCACTTTGCAAAACGTCAAAATGGAACATAAATCGCTTAGCAAATTGCCATATTAGCATTTAAAAAGACTCTGAAATGGTTTAATTTGTTTAGGGCTGTAATGCCTTCAAAACAGTTTTTTCCTGACCCCTCCTTCCCGTCTGTGTATTTCTTGGATGGGACTAGTCCCAGAAGATGTTCTGTGCTGGATTTTTTATTGCATTGAGATAGATGTATCATTAATGGATTTTGAAATGTGAAATACAGAATTCCCGGCTTGGAATAATAGTGCTATCCCCACTTCCCACACCAGACAGCGGAGATATCCTTCTAGGAAGAGTTAAGATGTGAGTGAGCATAACTGAGTCTTTTCTGTCTGGAAGGAGAAGAGTTGTTTCGCTGAAAGCCTGAGTAACCTACTGCCCAGCTGGACACCCCTGAAACACGGCTTGCCCTGTAAGCGTGCTTTCTGTGCTAGCTCCTCAGAGTTCTCAGATTTGCACACATCAGTCAAAGGCTAACACAATACTCAGAATTTCTAAACATCGTAAATTATGGCCGATATAATCACCATCAAGTTTAGTAAAACGTGAGTCTCTGCACGTGCTGCAGAGAAATGATGAGATGTGAAGCACGGAGTACTGCCAGCTAGTCAGCTCCGAGCCCCTCAGCTTAAAGCAGGTCATCTCTCGGAAGGTGCGAGACCAGAGCTGCTCAGTGCTCTTCCCACTGTAATTCTAGGTAGATTTAAACTCAAGATTTCCCCATTGCCAGAGCACCTACTCAGTTGGAATGTGAAATAAGTACATTTTGTTTGTCGCTGGTTTCTTTGCCAGAGGCAGCATTTGTCTGGCACATTCCCTGTCCCCAGAGGGGAAATTGCTGTGCCAGGGAGGGAGAAGAAAACAAAATGTACACTAGTAACTCGCCAGAAAATGTTTCTTTATATTAAGCTTCATGAATGTTGATAGCCTGAATCAGTGAACACTTAGACCCCTGCTTTAATTTAAGCACATGGGAAGTCTTGTTGTGTTGGAGGGGGAATGATCACATGCACCACTTTTCTTGCACATGTCAAAGTTTGCAGGATCTGGCCTAATTTTCCCTGCTGTGATGGTCTGGGCAGGGAAACAAATTGGCACATAACTCACTGAATGCTTGGGAGGTGCTGGGTATAATGGAAGTGCTGAGTATTACTGCTGTTTTGGGGGGACAGGGAGCCTTCCTCATGTACCAGATTGTAGTGTGTTTTCCATTAAAAGGACTTCTTTTTTTTCTCTAGTCCCTTCTGGCTGTTAACATTAGAGAGTGACTTTGTCCAAGGACAAAAGATCCCCATGAGTCCTGAGTGCACTGCAGTCTGCCTTCACTTCAACCTCTTTCTTAATTTTTAAAGAAATTTCCCAGAAAAATAAAAAAGTAAGTGCTGATCTGGTAGGACATGTGAGGGAATCTACTGCTGGTATTCAGAACAGTGAAAAAATGCTCAAATCCTGCCTCAGTGGGGAAAAAAGCAACCTGACATTAGCAGCAAGCTGGGGGAAGGGCAAACGAAAGCCTGCTGCTGTGTGGATGCCTCAATGCAGTCATGCTGTAATGCACAGTCTTTGCTAAGACCAATGCAATACCAGGCTTCTTCGAGGGAGGCTGTGCTGCTGTATTTTGGTGGCAGCTGGTAGGAAGAAGATGGGTTAGAAAATGGGAGCCTGTAACTTCTGAATGCAGCTTTATCCAGGGAAACTTCTGCCTTGAAACTGGCTGCAGTGAAGGCATGTTTTGTGTTTGGGCAGCCTTTTTGTTTAGTTCCTGTCTTTTAAAGCTCATCTAACCCATCACAAAGCAAGCCTTTTGGTTCATGCATGAGATGGCATGTGCACGATTATGCCTGAAGGAGTGAGGGGGTTTTGAAGGAAATCTGTCAGTTTGTTGAGAGTGTGAAGATGTATTTTTCAGCTCCTGAGAGAGCTGTTCAGTTGTTTTCCAAGTTGCACTCTGTTCTGCAGGCATTGTATATTTTAAGAATAGTGAAAATGTTGGATTGAATCTAAGTAAATATGTGTTTTCCAAAGTAACTAACTGTTTTGTTTCTAAATAGCCATCTTCAACTTCTAGATTGCTCTGAGTGAGGAATCTTTTCAGGAAGAAATTTTCTGCTGAAATAGTACTTACAACTCTAAGAAGCCTTTTCCCATGCATGACTGGCTTAGTGATACAGTGAGGTAGTGATGTGAGCAGAAAGGGGATGTATGCATGTGAAAGATCCTTCATGGTACCACCAAGCAAGTAATATTATCCTCTGTAAAGTTTACACCTGCAGCTTGGTGTGATAACATGGAGGTCTTTTGCTCTTGGTTAGGTCTCTGAGGTATTGCAAGTGTATTCATGTCAGAAGGCAATGGGACATGCTATTTGGCTAGTAATTAAATATATTAGAAAAGGTCTGCTCTTTATCCTGCCTTGCTTCTGAGTCTATCCTTTGTAAAAATGTGCATGCTTTGGAAATCCACCTTTTTCTCTTCTGTCTTTGAACATGCTGTCTGTAGCTATAGAGTATATTGTTGGATGAGGGTGGTAACATGTCCCATGGTAGTTAATACACTTAAGGGTTTAGAGTTTAGATTGCTATAGAAACGCTAACTGAATTTCCTGATTTGTGTTCAGTGATTCAGCTCTGCACACGTGTGCTATTTTCGTTTAGAGTTGCCTGCTCCTGCTTGGTTGTACCTTTTAAGGAATGCTGAAAGTTGTTTATTTTGCTCTGTGCTCATCCTGAGGAGGTAGGGCTCTTTGGGCATCTCTCTCAAGATGTTAGATAAATGTTGGGTGTTTACGTACACCTACAGCTGTGACTTGACATTATCCTTTATTTCTTCTGTAGAGATGACTGAAGAGGAACAGTTCGCTCTGGCCCTGAAAATGAGTGAGCAAGAAGCCAGACAAGTGAACTGTCAGGAAGAGGAAGAGGAGGAGCTCTTGAGGAAGGCCATTGCTGAGAGCCTTAATGTAAGTGTGCTTCTGTGAAGCTTACTAGGGTTCTTCAGAAACTTTGCTTTCTGTGCGTGCTTTGCCATATTGCACAGAAGATTTTACTGCGGTCTAGCTATTTCTGGCACAGGCTGGAGATAGAACAGTCAAACAGAAGTTGTTTTTTATCATTCCTAATGAGACATGTGAAGTCTAACCTAGGCTCTCCTCTGATTTAGGGTACATAGTTTTGATCTGTGAGGGGACAGTGTCCAGGTTCCCGCAGTCCAAGTTGCAGCTGCCTTTATGCTGGGAGTGTCCTTGCTATGCTCTGCTGATAGAGAATCAACCTTCTGTTTTTCAGAGCTGTCAGCCCTCAGATTCCTCTGACGCAACCCCTGAGTTGCCTGCAGAAGCAGTGAGCAAATCAGGCCAAAACCACCCCACTGAGCAAGAAGGCTCTGAGATCCTGGGAGGTCTGGCGCTCTGCCCTGACACCCCTCGCTCCGAGTGCAGCTCCCACTCGCAGAGTGCGAGATCTGATGGGAATGGACAGATGGATGTCGCCCGGAGTCCCCTTGTAGTGTTGAGGAGGTTAAGCCAGGAAATCGTTGAAAGCTCACTAGTATCCAGCATAATCGTGTCTCAGGGGAAGGGCCAGCCTTTAACAAGGTCAAGTGAAAAGTATTCATCACCAGCAAAAAGTGATTCTAGTAACATGTTACCCAGCACTCTTGGAGAAGACCTCATCTCTTTGAGTCCCACCTTTGGCAGGATTGCCTCAGGCTCCTGGCAACTGACACCTCGAAGATTGTTCACAAGCCCCTGCAGCCCTTCAAAAGCAGCAAGCCAGGAAGCAAAAGAGCAACCCCTGCCTGGCATTGGGCTGTCTGTGGGAGAAGCTGGTGCTGGGAGCTCAGCCACACTCCGGAAGACCTGGCCCATGGAGCAGGGTGACAGTCTCGGGAGGAGCTGTGGAGGGGCAAGCACCAAACACACCTGGCAACCTGGGTACAGCACCAAAGTGTGTGTTTCCACAGAGCAAGCAGAACAGAAGGAGGTGCCTGACAGTGCCCCAGAGCTTTGCATGCTCAATACGCCAGAAGAGAGCAGAAGCAAGGAGGAGGCAAGAGACACAGTGCACTATTACTGGGGCATTCCATTCTGCCCCAAAGGAGTGGACCCCAACCAGTACACCAAAGTCATCTTGTGTCAGCTGGAGGTTTACCAGAAGAGCCTGAAGCAGGCTCAGAGGCAGCTATTGCATAAGAAGGAGTTTGGTAACCCCGTTGTGCCCAGCTCTTCTTCCCTGAGCCAAAATGAGCTTGGGAAAGGAGATCAGATAAGTAGGGAAAATGGGGTTGCTGATGATACGGAAGATGGAGACTCAGAAGTGCAGAAGGAGTCTGACAGCATCACCTGGCTCCTCCCGTCAAAGAGGAGGGAGGCAGAGGAGAGTCCAGGGCAGAACATGGAAGAGGAGAAGAACTCTGCCTCTGATGATGAACCAACCACAAGCTACTGCCAGGTAAGAGCTTGACCACAGATCAGTTTGAGCAGGGACGAGTCATGCCTTACTTCCATTTTAGGGTTCAGTTCCTTCTGCAGAGCAAGCACTGCTGATGAACATTCCTCTTAAATTTGGGGACTTCCTCTGCTAGCCATGCAGTTCACTGTGAAAGGGAGAGGAAAAATCTATAGACTGAGATTCAGCTCACGAGTGGTAGCGCCAGCCTGGCAGTTGTCCATTAATGCACCACTGAGATGACAACTTCCAAGCATCTACATGATCAACTTTGTGTTTGAATGTGTTTCAGCCTCTTATTCCTCTGGTTGTAGCTGAGAGGCTCTGCATGCTTGCACATGTGTTCTGCCTGCCCAGAGGTGATCTGTCTTCACAGCAGCCCTCACTGTCCTTGTTCTGGTGGTTGGGCACCTTCTCTCCGTGCTTGCTTGTTGGGTTTGGTAGACGCTAGGTGTCAGCCTCTGTCTCTGTCAGGGCTCTCTTGTTAGAGCAGAAGGCAGCTTTCTGTCACTGCTAAGTTTAAACAGATTGCTAGTCAGATGAAGTATTTATTACTGCTGTATTTTAGGTTTGTGTCAGCCTTTTCCAACCCTCATTTTTCATAATGACTTCACTACCAGATCGTTGTATAACTTTATTTTCTCTGTGACTGAAGCCTCAGCTCCGTTGTTCCTGTTTTCAAGTGTATTTGATCATTTACCCTGGTGTTAGAAAGATTCTTAACTTGTTTTGTGATATTTATATTCTGTCTTGTAATATTGAACACTTAGGAAAAACGTCATGTCTGCATTTTCGGGTTGCAGAAAAAGTACAGAGCAGCCTGTGCTGAAATGTGACTTTTCCTGACAGTGCTTGGGTTGGGTTTAGCAGGTACACATTTAAACAAGCCTTAGAGGTGACCTGCAGAGAAAAGGAATGGACTTGTGCCTTTTTTCATTTCTTTAGGATAGACTCAAAAGACCTCTAAGTTTTTTAATGTAAACTGCTTTATTTTCTCTGTATCTTTTCCTTCAAAAATTGCGGTTTCTTTATTCTGGAAGATTGGGATGACTGCAGATCTATGGAGGTGTAAGCTAAAGCCCTAGGAAAGCTGCAGCAGCTGAGAGGGGCGTGAACTTTTAATCATTACTGAAAAATGTGGGGTATTTTTTGTTGTTATCCGTTTAGCACTAATACTTAATTAATTCTTGGGGAGAAAAGAGGTTTTAGTGGTGCTGAGTGGGAACTTGCATATACTCATCCTGACCACAGGAGCTCCCTAGAAGAGCCACAGAATTGTAGATTTAACCTTTCTGATATTTTAAGATGAAAAAACAAGGAAGTGGGGGAAAGAAAACTTAACATTTCAACCCAGGCAAAATTCTGAGTCTTTTATTTACTTGAGAGAAAACAAATTCTAAATTTCCCTTTATCTGCCTTATCACTTTTAGCTTAAGAAGTTGCGCCTTTCTCCTTTTGCCTCTCTTTGCAGTCACCTGCTGAGGCCAGTGCAGGTGATTTACTTTAAAGATCGATATGTTTGATGTTCGCTTGTGCCTCATCTCAATTTCCTTTCTCTATCAAATACAATTCCACTGGCAGTGACAAAAGAGGACCCAGAGCAGCCCTGTCCCTGGTGTACTGCACTGCTTGGATACCACTGGTGCCTGCACTGCCCCAGGGCTTCCTGGCTGCCATGAGGGCTGCTCTGCTGGTGGGAATCGTGGGAGACTTTAGACTATGCTAAGGCTAGAAAACATCCCTGGGAACTCAAAGCTGTTCTCTGACTCACAGCATCCATCGTTTAAAGCAGCGGCTATTTTCTCAGCAGTTCTTGAAAAAACTTCTTGCCTTGAGTTGCGGCAGTGAAAGGAGGGTGCGTGATGATGTGCTTGAGGGAGCCCATCGGTACATCTGCTTTGGACCATCTCATTTGCAGCGGGCAGTGACCTCCCATCCAGGCAGTGGTCAGTTGCTGCGACTGCATCCTGCAACCAAGTGGTGTTGGTACAGAGAAAATCACTGCTGTCAGAGAGCTCATAGTTTGTGAACCTGTACTAACAAACTTCAAGGCCAATAGAATACTTTTATTCATACTCTTTCAAATAAGGTTAGGAGACTCCTAGCCTTTAAAAGATTTAGAGAAATGGACCAAATTCTGGAGATTTAGAATCTGTGATCTGAACTGGTGCCATATCCTCAAATATATACATTAGGGATAACAGAAACATGGCGACACAGTATTTGTGACTGGAGCAGAGATATTAAAAGATATGCACTGTTCAGGAGAGAGAGAAATAAAAATAAAGGAGAAGGTGTAGTATTTTATGTTAATGATGAGTTACACTGCAAAGAAATAAATAATATCTTAGATAAAAACAGAACCTTTTTGGGTTAGAGTCACTTTAGGGGACTCTGGCCAGAGGCTTTGCCTGAGGATTATTAGGGAACTACATCAGCTATCCAGGACTGGAGTTGATCTAAGTCAGAATCTATGGTGAAAATCAAACTCAGAGAGTTTAATATACTCAAGGAAAGGGGGAGAAAACTCCCTTAGATTTCTTTGAGAAATGGCATGAGAAATTGCAGGTCTGACAGCAAGAACTGCTAACAAACTGTTGTAATTCTATCTGATTAGAGAATGGCAAGCGTAATATGTACACTGAAGAAGAAGAAAGGGATCTGGCTAATGACTGGCAGGTTAGCTTGACCTCAGCAGTGCATAAGGCTTTTGAACAATTTTTAAAGGAAAGAATAAGTAAAGTCATAGAGGTAAACGAAATGGGATAAGACACACATGGATTTACCAGCTGTAGATTGTGCAGGTTAATCTGTTTCCTTGCTTTGATGGGACAGCTGATTTCCTAGGCAAGAAAAACGCAACAGAGCTTATCTATATGAAATTCAGAAAAGTACTTCTTCTGGTCAAACATCAGCTGTAATGGTTGATCAGGTCAGCCAAGCTCAAGATTTTAAACAGGAATAGATGGGGGCTGCTGGGATGTTTGAGGGAAGGCAAGAGGATGGTAACAAGCTTGGGTTGTTTAGCTCAGCAGAAATGGAGATAGAAAAGGGCTGTGATTGCTACCTACAAATACATCGGGGTAGATACCATGGACCGCAGAGACCATGGAAATTGAAGGACAAGGCTGGCATGAGAATGATGGGCAGAGACTCTCTGAGCATACCTCTGGGCAGTAAAGTAGCAAAAGGTGCTGCCAGCCATTATTGCAGAAGCTTGCTGACACACCAGAAGGAGTAATGGAGGCAAAAAGCTGACTACTTCAAGATGGATACTTAACTATTTTGGAAAAAATATATGACGTAGTGGGTTCAATACCATGGACAGAACCTGATGGCCCAGCAGATCCCTTTTGACCCTGTTAGCTGTGTACATTGTTTTATATAATATCAGAATTTTTCCTTTTCAGGCCTCCCAGGTGCTGGCTACAGAGGATGTGCCTGAAGATGGGGAACCAATGCAAATTACACAGAGGTGAGGAGGGTCATTTCAGAGTGTGAGGCCTGTGGCCTGGATCCTTCCACTCTCCCTGAAGCGATTTGAGGCAGGGTCTCGCTGGGGCTCTCTGGAGCCCTGGGAGCTGCAGAGCTTGGCAGCTGATCTTGCTGCAAAGGTTGCCTATAGTTGGTGTTAGTATATAGCACTGGAAATATGTGGCATTGGGACATTGTGGGAGAGACAGGTGAGGCACAACAAGAGAGAGGGATCAGGTACTACTGGTACTTTATAAGACATGCAAGCTGGATACTAGCACAAGTAAAAGGACTTGATCCTTACCCTCTGGAGCTGTGTCTGGTTTGGCGAAAAAATGAAGCTGTAGAGTGGGGTAGGTGAACTGAAGGTGAGTTATAGTGGTGGGATTGCATGATCTGTCTGTAAAGGCACATACGCAGCATGGTGGATGAATTACTGGATGTGTGCATGTGTATTTTTATATTCTTGCTGTACTGCAGAAGAAGCAAGAAGGGAGGAGGAAGCCAGACGGCACTGCCTATCAGCCAAAGATAGAGTGCAGTGCTCCAGAAAAGCCACTTCAGCATATGACAGGTGTGGGACAAGTCAACATGATTTTCTTCAGATTTAAGCCTACTCTTCTTTTTCCTTTTTTTTTCCTCTGGGATGCAGTTCTGCAGTGAGGACTGTGGGAAAAGCAGGGCAAATTCAAGGAGGAAGTTACAAGAGAGGGCAGATATGTCAGGTTTTTTATTTGATAAGTTTTATAATTCAAGCTTATTTTGGAGCAAAACTGCCAGCTTTTCTCCAGTCTAACGATATTTGGTCTGAACGTTTGATATTACTGTGCAGGGTTGGAAAATCCCTCTTGCTTGCACCTTTCTAACAGGCTTAAAGCTTGCCTTGGGGAGCAAAGGAGCCGACTGCGGTTACTGCAGAAGCTGACGCGTCTGTGACAGCTGAGTTTTTAGCTTGTACATTTGTGTGGAAGGCACTAAGATATGAACTCAGGAGCTCTGGCCTCCTTTGTGTTTAAGGCAGAAGAGATCAGGGTTGAATATGAGAAGAGCAGGATCTCTGTTGTGTAGCTGATGGGGTTAGAGGCTTTTCTGGTTTGGCTGTTTGCTAAGATGCACTGTTTCGCTGCTGAAATGTTCCTACCCTTTGCCAGTCAAGAGCTCCTGGCTGCCCTCAGCCCTAGGGCTGAGTCTCACCGTGCTGTGCTGTACCCTTGTTTAGCGGCTGGCATGACTGTAGTAGGACAAAAGATGTCTGCAGTCTTCTCAGTTTTGTGCACATTAAGTGTTACCATCTGGCTCCTGGTAGTTTGCCAGAGCAGCCTTGGGTAAAACTCAGGTACCCTGGTCAGCTGGCCTCAGCACCACTTAATGGAAAAACACTGCTCTAAGTTGAATCTTGAGATATTGAAACAGTTTTGGAAGCAGCAGTAGTGAAAAGAAGCTGCTTTGCTTTCTGTGGGCCACTCTGCCTGATTGTTTTATGCTTTGTGCAGTGTCTGGTAGATTGGGGTTTTAATAAATGATTATAGGCTTTGTTACCAGGAGATAGCTGGTGTAGCAAGCAATGTGGTTTGACTTCAAATTGATTAGCCCATTTTATAAATGTCATAGCAAGTTGTTTTGTGTGAGTTCTTTTGAAGTGAGCCCTGATGTTAGACACAGAGTAAAACATGCTCAGCCTGGATTCATAACAAATGCTATGAGATGCTTTATTTAGAGAGAGAAACCACTTGTGATTTCCTATCAGAATTTTGTTATTTATCATAAATCAGCAGTGGCTGTTCTCTTCTCTCTAAGGCCTATGGTTGAGCTTAATAAATCTTCTGTTTGTCAGTATGGGGATTCATATTTTTAAAGTGTATTCTTGCATACTTGATCAGACTAATCAGAAAGCCATGCAAAGCGCTGAGGGTGTCAGCATGGGTGCCAGACTTACTCAGCAATGCCTGCCTGTTTCAGAAAGACATTGTGCTCTGTGGGGTAGAAATATGGAGGAATAATACGAAGGTCAAAAAGAGAGGAGTTGTACACAATGCTGCACGAAGGAACCACTACACCAGTGTTGGCAGGACTTTGCACCAAGGAAGCTTTGTGTTGTGTTGCATTGGTGCTACTTCTGGCTGCCATACAGTGGAAAGAAAGAATATTAGTATGAAGAGGGAAGGAGAGCAGTATACAGTGTGAAGCAAATCTGTGTCTTTCCTCTCTAAGAAAAGCCTTGACACAGGTGAGGAAATGTTTGTACCTGCAAAACTCCCTAACTTAAGAATAGGCAAATCAAGAGTCCCACAGACACAAGCAAGTAATTTTGCTCCTCTCACATGAAATAGTGACCCTTGTGTCTTTTCATCGAGGGCTTCTAGAAGAAAAATAGTTCCTTTTGGGTTTATGCTGGGATAAAATTTTAAACCTATGTATTTCTCTGTTCTCCTGGTCATTGAAAATTAAAGAGTTGTACGCCTTTCTAAACTGTGAGAGACATGCAGTGCATACTATAATGCCTATTTGATGTGAGATTTACGTTGTGTATTTATATTTTGACAGCATCTCTGTATTGACCCCACTTGACAGTAGAAGGAGTCCAGATATTGCTACAGAAAACTCTACTGAAGAAGAGGCCACTGTTTGCCCAGGTAAAAGGCACTTAGAAATGTTCTGAATATTGCATTGAAAATAACACACTGATAAAATTCAGAGAAAAGAAGAGAATTGTTAAGTTATTTGAGCAAAACAAGATCTCCTTCCCAGCTGTGTTTATCAGGACTGAAATTAACTTACTTTGTTTAATTCCATGGTTTTGGGGCCCATTTCTTTTAAGGCAGTATTACAGCTCTGTGAACAGAGATTGCTAGGGACCTGCTGCTGAAGAGATGCCAGAATGCACATCAGGGCAGAGTGCTCATTCAAAATGAGGTGTCACAAGTGGTCTCTTTAAAACCCTCAAGAATTTTTCAGGTCCTTTTGTGTAAAACTATGTAAAGCATGAGAGCTGAAATGATTTTTACCTTATATTAATGAACAAACCTATTTGGGACCATGAATTTTACTTCTCTGGTCTTTTCTATCATGTTTGATTCTTCACCTGATTTTCCAGGTAAGGGTTTTAAGTGAGAAACCTAATGAAGACTGCTCTTGTTCATGAGCAGCTGTAGAAGGAGAGGTCATGATGGTGCTTGGAGGCATTTTTTGTTGCTAAGGAAAACGTGGAGGTTTGAAAAAGGTGCAACTGTGTGACAGACCACAGAATGGGAGCTCTGTTTTGCTCCTTGGGTGTGAGGGAGAGCTCCGTTCTTGCATTGTCTCTATCCCAGCAAGTGTCCCACGCGTTCCCTGTGTCTAGTCTCACTCCCCATGAAGCTGCAAAGCTACAGTGGCTTTGTCCTCACACCATTGTGCTGTGACTTTTAACCCCAAATCCGGCTGTGTTGTTGCACGTTGTCTGTTAACATTTGTGTCAAGTCTAAAAAATATTCAGAAGCTGTGAAAACACTGTTAAGAAATGGGCTAAGTTACACCAACAAGTGAGGAAAAAGTTTGGGGGCTGCAAACCTTCACTGACATGGCAGTGTTTTTTGCAGAGACCCAGGGGAGTCCATCAGAAGATACTGAGCCAGAGAGAGAACTCTGCTCGAACAGCAAAGATGCGCCTATGCAAGTAAGAGAGTGTGAAGCTGAGGAAGTGTCCTGTTTCCAGTCCTGCTTTCTAGGTCTTTTGCTCAGCTGGGCTATGTTAGTATTTCCCCTTGGGTGGTTGAAAGCATGGGTTTCTGCTGCTAGGATCCTCATAATCACTTCTCTTTTCGCTTTTCTATCAGTCGCTTCGTAACTCCAGTCCTCTTTGGCCAAGGATTGACTGCAGCTGCTTCTGGAGCTGGAGAGCTTATATCAGCTCTAGCTTGTTATTTTATGTCATGTCCATTTTTGGGCTGGGTGATATCCTCAGTCTGGACAGCAGCGCTGTTGCTAGTCCAGGGTTAGAAGCATAGTGCTGTGGTGGTCAGTGTTGCAGGGGATTCCAGGAGCTCTGGTGGGATTCCTGGTAAATCTTAGTTGCATCGTGTTGTGACATATTTTTTCCCTGCTACAGTCCTTTGAGCTTCAGTGTCTTTTATTTTTCACAGACCGTCTCTGAGAGTCTGAGAGGAGAGATTCACTCAGAGAGACTGAGTTGAGATAAAGATGACATTGAAATGTTGAGAGTTGGTGATGGTTTATAGTCCAGGGAGAGTGAGCTGAGCCCAGGAATCTGGATTTTTATGCAGTAGTAGTTAATAGCAGTAGTAAGTCAGTGGCAGGGCCATCCTTTCTGGTGCAGGTGTGCGCTGTTGTGTGGCTTCTTTTCCTGTGTTGGCACACCTGTGCAGCAATTGCTGTGCAGCTGTCACGGTACTGACATCTGACTACAGTTCCTGCTTCTGATAAAACTCCCTTTGTCTATTAATTTAGAGAGCTGTATCAAAGGGGTTGCCAAGTACCACTCTGGCAGGGTACATGAATACAGAATCGTACAGCTCTTGACAAGAGGATTCGTTTGTGGAAGGCTCATTCTGGGAGTCTGCAGCTTGTACAGGTGTCTGCAGCTCCGATGTCTCATTGTCACAGGCCTCATAATAAGCCAGATCCTGCTCTCATGTGCCTTTCATTCTGCAGGTATTTCAAAGCACCCTTCAGTCAATTAGACGCTGCAGCAGGGAGAGGCAGTCATCCTTCTGTGCAGGGCCCTGCCATTAAAACGCGTTCATGACCCATTCAATTATGGCCAGAACATTGGCCTGTCCCTCATGCTTTGTAGATGATGCCTTTGGGTCTTAAGTTTCTGTCTAGACAGCTACAGGGCACAATACGGTCAATCCAGTGTCCAGGAGTGATGTAGTTGTGCTTCCTAGGGATTGTTCAACAGCGTTATTATTGGTAACAGGTACTAGTCCTGAGCCTGCAGCCTTCCAGGAAGACTGCTGAAATAACTATCGTATAGATCAACAATTAGTGTGAAGCAGGCATTGACCAGCAGGACTGACTTCTTCTGGCAGACACTGAGCCAGGATGGGGGAGTCTTGTTTTTGAGCTCAGCCCCTAGCATTGCTCTTGGCTGGCTGTTGGCTGCAAGCACTATGTCTTGTAGGCAGTTTTGTCTGCTGAAGAGCAGAGGCAACAATTCCTGCCTCTGGCAGGGGTGACTGGTTCTGCAGTTGAGGTTTCTTAGATTGTTCCTGCAAGGTTTGGTACAAGCAGTTTTAGGACTATGGTGCCTTTTGTTACAGAATGTTGCATTTACATTTAAAATTAGTAATTTACCAAAGAATGCAGGTGTGTAGTGTGTGCAGAATTGGTGATCTCCTAAGAGTGTTTTAAAAATGGCAGCTAGAAGGAGCAGTGCCTGCTGCTTTTCCCATCACATATTTCTGTGTTGTCTGACTGGAGTAACGCAGGTTTGATCTGATCATTCATTTCTGACATGTCTTGTTTTGTATGACTCCTCTTTGTGACACCCCACAGTGAGGACTTCACAAGATGTAGTGACACTGGGATGTGAGAGCAGAGTATGAGAGCAAATGTTCTAAGTGATATACTTCAACAGCCTATGTTCAGGTGGAGAAATTCTCATAGCAACTCTTCCATAGTGCAGAGAGTTTCCCTGGAAATGAGTGTGCTGTCTGTCCTTGGCAGTCGCTACCCTATCAGCCAGCTACTAGGAGGAATGTTTTTCTGAGTTGGATTCTCAGTTCAAGGACCAGTTCTGCAATCTTTTTCTTAGTGCCTCTGAGTCAGTAAAGTGCTCTTTTCCCCCTTAGGACATAAAAATGAGGATGGGTGCTCAGGATCAAACCCTCATTTGAGAAAGCAGGTGATAAACCAGGTAATACGACAATCTGCTCCAGCGGCACTGAGCATCTTGGCTGACCCCAATTACTGCTTCCCTGAAATTACACTGTTGGAAGGAAGCAGACAGCAGTTTAACTGCATACTGCATACATGTCACTGCTTAGAACCAAGGACAGAAAACTCTCCTCTATTAATTTCCTAGAGGTTTCTTCTACATGGTTAATATTTAAATAAGTTTTTTAATCATTCTAAAAAATAAATTCTTTCTTAAATCTATAAGTATCTTTTAGGAAGCTTGACTAGGCAGAGCTCTAGTTAAAAGTGAGATGCTGGTGGTCTGCTGTGTCTTGGGTGACTTAATAGTGTGGGGAGCCATTTGCATTTCAGAGGGTGAATAGTGGTGCACCTCTACAGCTGTGTAACCAGTGCGAAAGGAGAGTATCAGTGATAGTGGAACCCAGAGAACAAAGATGGGCTGTGACATTTTGCCCTCACAACACTGGTGAAAAGCCATCCCTAGTAATTTTGTGACACAAGGATTCTAACTATATTGCCTCACTCCTTGATCTATGTCCCTTCTGATGACTGCCCTAGCTGCATCCTCTAGAGAGGAGGAGCTCCCCAGTGATCTTGCCATACTCACTAAGTGCACAGCAGCCTCCTTTCATCCTGGAAGGAGATCTGTTCCCAGACATTGTAGCCTCTGTAGCATGGATCATGTCCAGAGACTGATGAGCACAAGTCAGGTGTTGAACTCTTGCTTTGCCCCATGAATTTTCCATCAGTTTCGCTTCTGAGCTTTGTTGATTAATGGAGGCTTTGCTGTTTTTCTGCGGTAGTACAGGTGATGTTTGCCTTAAATGTTGTGCACGGCTGTGCAGGGAAGTTTCACCGTGATTCTGCAGAACATGTTGCCTTTGGAGAAAGAATTAGATAGTACTGCACAGTTTACTCAGCCAGTGGTGTTATTTCTGACCTATATGTGGTGAAGGGAGAATAAAACTTTCCAAGAAAAGCTGAGTCTATGGGAGGGTGATTAGCTCCCAAACAACACAGAGCTCAACAGCTAGCAAAAAGAGAGGAGCAGCACACTGACCTGTCTGGCTGATTTTTTTTTCCCTCTTCCTCCTCCTCAGGCTGGTGGAGATGAAAATGCTGGCAGGACTGTGTCTGAGTGCAGCCCTGCAGCTGCTGACCATGTGTCGTGCCCACTGTGTGACCAAGGCTTTCCAGCCTCGGAGATCGAGCTGCATGCCATGTACTGCAACGGCCTCATGGGAGAGGAGGCTTGCGAGGACACTCCAGGTCTGCCAAGCACTGGTTTTGTGTATTTGCTCTCTGTGCTTGTCCCCCTTTCCTATTGCTTGCAGCCTTGTTTTGTAATCCTGTCCCTGTCAGGATATTTTGTGTGTGGCATGTAGAGAGATTTGTTCTCTCTGCTTTTTTTTCCAGCTCCACCCTGGCTGGGGAGTTACTGGAGGCTCCTGTCTTTCCAGCACCTACTGTACAGTTAGCTCTTCTGTCTGAATGGCTTCATAATTGATCGTACTATTAGTCCCTTGGAAAGTGTATAAGCTGAATATTACCTCAGGATCTGGCCCTGGCTGCTTCACTCAAAAGGCACATCTTTTGTGTGTTTTGTGAGGACCTGCAGAGAATTTGCCAGTGGTAGAAAATAATAGTCTCTAGAGGCACGCAAGTGAGAGTGTCCTTCGGGGCTCTCAGGAAGGGAGCATCTTCTGTACGGCTCCGAGCACAGTCTGCGCTGTACAATGAATCTGACATTTGTATCTGTAAAAATGTTTTTTTCAGCAGTGAGAAACTGTAGAAAAGTTTCCCTCTTGTTCCTCTAAAATTATAAAGTGATAACTATTGACCTGGGAGCTCAGATCTTTCTCCTGCATGTGAAGACTGAAGCATAGAAGTGTGGTCAGAATGCTGATATTAATCTGTCTTTGCAGTTCTCTCTATGTCAGTTTTTCATAACCAACCTTTGTAGAGCTTAAGTGAACAAATACACCAGCTGGTTATCAACATATTCAATAAGTTATGTTTTAGCTTCTGCTTGATATGTAAAGTCTGTGTTAGCATAATGTCAGGTAATATCAAAGTAGTAGCTTGTAATAAGATTAAGTTTTCAGGTTATGCATATATAATTTTCAGTTACATATTGAGTTATTAAGTATAACCTTAATCTATGATGTCTAAGCAATTTGAGCAAATCAGAGCTGGGACAAGAACTGTAACTTCTGTGTTTCTCTAGCAAAAGGAACTTTCACCATGTAATCTTAATGCAGAGTTGATGTATGTAGTTTTAAAATACAGGGTCCCTGTTATATAAATCTGTGGAGATATGACGTGGGTCCTGTCAAGACAGAAAGACCCAGAGTAGCAGCTGATACTGCTTGGTGCTGAATTTTGGTGGGAAGTTGTCTCTGCAGGCACAAACTAATTCTGCAAAAGGGAATGGCTCATGCAGATCATGAATTATCACAGTTCCCCGCCCATCTTCGACACTCATAAAGGTCTTATCTGTGCTACAAAATGAAGCAGAATTTTTAATATACCTTTTAGCAGGAATGTCTTTTGTCTTGTGGTAATCAAGTCCCCAGTGTGCCTGGATTGAGAGTATATCCACTGATCCTAGGGAATCCTGACTGTGATCTGGAAAATACTTTGAATTTTTTGTCAGTGCAAGGGAGCCTGTTCTTTCCTTTGGTGTTGTATTTCAGCAGGACAGAGTTCAAGGCTGGCCTTTTCACTCTGCTTCCAGACTGGTCTCCTTGGGGATGTTTGTACAGGTAGCTATTTTGGAATTGCTACTCTGCTACTCTGGCTTGTTCAGAACAATCCCTCTGTATGAAAACTAGCCTAGTCACACAGAAGTGATTTTGTTTTGCAATAATGGCTCTAAGAAAAGCAGTGGTTCTGGGGCAAGATCACTGTAGTTTGGATTTTTGATTTTCAGTTATTCTAGCATTTTCCCAGTAGACACCAGGTTTTACTAGCCATGACAGTCTCTGATGGCGGTGTTTTTTGGGCTAAAAGTCTTCATAGGACTGTGGGCTACTTGAATTTAGAGCAAGACATGGTATCTGGTTGGGGTTCAGCTTGTAGTGCACCTCAGTCCGGTTTCCCGAGCCTGCACAAAAATGAAAACCATACTGGAAGGTCTCAGCTGGTGAGCTAATCAGAGGCATTTGGGGTGCATAGGGAAGGATAATGTTTAGCTCTGAGCTGAGGGAAGACTGAAGCCTGAAACATGTCTTATGGAGGTACAAAGGGACTCTGTTCCCAGGCTGATATTGTGGCATCTTCCACTAGCACAAAATCCATACGTAAAGCTAATGCAAGGGGAGAGGGAAGGTAGGCGCTGGTAGGATCTTCTGAAGCAAAGAACAGAAGCAATAACCCCAAGAACACAGCAAAAACCTTGTGTGAAAGAAAATCAAAGTTTTGCCCCCCCCAAGCTCTGTTCTGATCTATTTAGAAAAGGCAATTTCAGTTTCCCTTTACTGCACTGGGTCAGGGGTTCTGATCTGTCTTAGGAGTTATTAATTGGATTTACTCCTGATATCTTTAATACTGCAGATTGCTGTAATCTTCAGTGTTTTCTGTTTTAAAACTACAGAAGAATTCTTTTGATTTTGCTCCTCTTCTTCTCTCTTCTAATCATCCACCAAAGCCTTCCAATGTTTTGTATAAGGAGGCCAGGTCACGCGGGCTGATATCTAAGGACAGGTTTTCAAACTATTTAGCTGGGCAAGATGAGCTACAGTTGCTTCCCTTATGTATGTACATGGTTGCCTTGGCAGAGTGCCTGGATCACCACATACCTGGACTGTGTGAAAATCTGGTCATGAATTTCTATTTTCTTGTCATCTGAGTAAATGACATGGAAGTGCCTGCTGTTGCTTTAGCTTTTGCACCAGGTTGGGAAGGCTTTGAGCCCTAGTTGCCAGCTCTGTGAATGTTGCTAATTCCCGGAGAATGAATGAACCCCTTGGAAATGTCGTGCCAGCTACTTCTTCCTTTGTGCAGTCATTTGAAGGGCTTGCTTGTGAGAGGGGCTCTCCGATGAAGTCGTCAGATCCATCGCCTTCTGCTGCTGCCAATATAAGAATCTGTTGGTCTCAGTCTGGAAGCGAGTCTTGGCTGTTACTGAGCATATTGAATAGGCTTGAGCTTTGGGACATACTCTGTTCCTGTGGCCCTCCATCTATGCACTCACAACTACTCAATTCCCAAGTGAGCCCAAGAAAAAGAGGATTTGATACATCCCTTCCTCCCAAAGCCTTGAATGCAACCTGAAGCAGCTGTCAGTCTTCAGAGTGGCAGAAGCAGCAGCGATGGTACTGTTAAAAAGCTCCTGACATCAATAGAAATGGCACTGTTACAGCAGGAAGAGTAACAGAACGGGTGCAGAGAAAAGCTTCATCACTTTTGAAAAAGGACAAGATGCTGGAGAGCCTGCCATTAATAGGCTCTTGCACAAAAATAGTACGGCTGGTAGTAAGAATAGAGAGCTGGGTGCATGGAGGAGAAACCTGGTGCAGTAAACAGCAGATGCCTAGTGTGGCAAGGCAACGAGCTTAGTACGATGTGGCCTTGTAGCTTGGCCTGCTGGCTGGCCTCCCGCGTTAGCCCTAGGAGGTAAGCCTAGGGCTTACCATGCCAGCAGCAGGGCTGTGCTGGGAAGGGCTTGATCCTGTTCCCTTGGGTGAGAGCTGGAGCTGAGCTGGCCAGGGATGACTTGTCAACCTGAAGAAATGCAGAGCTGGTGAAAAGGTTGTTTTCAGGCTACAGAATGTGTCTGATATAGCAAAGAGCATTACATCTGGGAGAGTTACAAGGCTCCCATCACACAGCTGGTCAGGGTGCTCAGTTGCAGGGGGATTTTCCCTTTTTTTTCCTCCAGGTGCTCTGCTGAAACCCCTTCCTTCAGGCTACTGCTGTGTTTTGGCAGGGGTTGTGCCTTGCCAGTGCATGTGAAAATGTGAAGCAGGAGCAGGCTGACTATGCTGTGCTTCACCAAGCCTATCGCACTGTTGGCCCTGTTCTCTCTCCTGTGCTCCTGCTTTCAGCAGCACAGCTGGAGGTCTTCCCTTGGGCATCTGTAAAGCTGATCCCAGAGATCACTAATGGGCCCATTATGCCAAATGTATTCACTGCTTTTGGAAAAAAATAGAACTGATTAACACCTGAGCTAGTACACGAGGCTCCCAGGCTCCCGAAACAGTGTTAAAAGAATATTAACAAGCGCACACTGATTTGGAGAGCAGCTTTCACCACGCTGTCAGATGCACATGTTAGTTGGGTTGTTGTGGGGCTGGATGGCTTGGGGGTTAGCCGTGGTTGTCGGTCTTCCTGATCAGGCTGCCACTTCAAATCTGGGCCAGGCTAAGTTGAACAGAGATGCCTGCTTTGGTGCCTGTGAGAAAAAAGCTGTTGGTCTCAGTCATCACCTGATGACAATATCCACATCCTAGGAAGTGCTCAAGCTTGACCAAACTTCAGTGTGGATGTCTTCCTTCAGCCCCAAGGATTCCCAAGGGGCTCACAGCACATTTCTTGGTTGTGGCTGCAGATCAGTGGCTGGTAATGAAAAGGCCTTATTGTATCAGTATCAGGGATAAAACCTGGGGCTTGCAGGGTTGCCTAACACTCTGGAAATGGAGTTTTGCTAAAGCTCTGAAGGATTCCCCCTGCTCTGTGCAGGATTCCCTCCTTCTTTTCTGCAGAATTTGTGCCAATAATACAGGCCTATATACATTAGATTCAGGCCTTTCTTTTAATGAGAATATTGAGTATAGGAAACAATGTTACCAGGCTGTAAAACAGCTTCATGCATCCTCCCTTAGCCAGATTGCTGAGAGTGCTTACTGCAACATCTGTTTTGGAGCTGGAATCTTGAATGTCCCTGGTGAAGCAAGCTAAGATATCTGATATGCTCCCTGAGGATCTTTGCTGGTGGCATGTCAACAGGAGTATGCTGAGAGGAATTCAACTGAAAGAGACAACATTTAGACATGCTCCCTGCAGATGCCTGGAGAGCAGGTTTGGAGAGACTGCCTAGGATTGCTGAGGAAACAGAAAATGTTGGCTCCTGTCATCAGCATGCTAGTCAGGCCAGGATTTCGCTAGTTACGTACGCTTATCGAGCAGGCCCTTCCCTGCTGCTGTTAGAGAGAAGCGTCAGTGATGCCTAACTTTGGTAGAGCCATCCGGAGACCTCACAGAGCTTCATGCAGACAATTGTAAAGATCATCCCCCCTTCATGCTGAGGGAGGGAAAAAGCAGTGACTGTTTGGGCTGTTTGCTGAAACCTTCCTTTCCCAGCATGAGCTGTGTGTCTCCACAGTGAGACCAGCTCTTCCTACCACATCAGCAGAAGGGCTGATGCCTCTTCACCGCCCCCACCTCAGCTCTCTTTCCTCTGCAACTCTGCAGTTGCCAAACTCATTCCCCTGCAGTAGACATGAGTGCTCAGTTTGGCAGTGAACAGTACTATGATGCTAGAGCAGCTGTGTAACTCTTCTGCCAGGCTGTTGCTCTGCTGCACATCAGCTTTAAAATTACTGTAAATTACATCTATTTGATAAAGCTCTTCCAGTGGTCAAGACAAGTTACAGTGTGAAATGGGTAACTGGTCTGCAGGTGCAGGGAAGGTAACTCTTTCAGTATTCCCTCCAAAAAAAAGGAGGCTTGGCCAGCTACGTCTTCTGCAGGAGAGAAAACCCTGCCTATCCCGGTCCCTGTTTCTTTGCCTTTTCTGTCATTAATTCTGCTGCAGACCTGAGTAGAAGAGGTTGAAATATATTCTATTTGGATGTTGTGCAACCCTTTCTGCTTTGTCTCTAGTACTTACCCGACGTCAGAGAGAAGCAAGAAATAAAGCAGTCAGCGGTGAAAGTGGCCCAGCGTCCTTAGACATTGACAAGTAAGTAGGTATGCTTGCTCCTCTGAGATTGTTTCCTGTGCTCCAGTTCTAGCTTGTCTGTGCGTGTCTTTATACTTGCATAAATGCTGGGAGTTGGCCTTCTAGCAATATTTTCCTAAGAAATTGCCTTCCCTTAGTCCATTTTGTTGCAGTACTGGATATTTTTATACCAAAGCAAGAGGAATTTGCTGTTTTCAGATTGTATATTTTTGCACTAAGTTCCTTTCGGCCAAATCCATGGTGAGCTGGGATGTGCAGTCTCTGGCCGTTTTTGGGGGAGCTGTAGTTAGAATGGTGCTAACTCAGCGAGTTTCTAATGGGAGATTTGAGCTCGGTAACCCCAGGAAAAGGAGAGGCTTGGACAGGGAAGCTGTCAACATGGCACCTGTAGTGATATTCTTAATTAAATTAGACTTTCAGAATAGCAGTGGCTTTGTTTAATCTCTTCCCATGCAGCCCCTCCTCCTCCCACCCACACAAAGCATCATAAGAGAGGATCTGACAGTAAAATCCCTGCTATGGAAGCAATTTTGCTGTTACAAACAGTGGATGGCAACATCACTAATGGAATTAGGCTAATTATAGAGAGGACAGCTTCTGTTTAGACACATTATCTGGGTAATCAGCACTGACTGGAAAGAAAATACAGGAAAAGTACTGCAGAGTTTTGCTCGATGGGGGCTCTCCATAAGCATTTTAGAGCCTGGGGTGAGTTTTACTAGGTGAGTGCTGCTTACCAAACTGAACAAATACTGCTGGGGCTGGTCCCTGAGGGCTTGTCTCTTCATAAAGACGGTCCATCCCCGAGTAACTCCCATGTGGATGCTCTTCTCCTGAAGAGCCGGTGCCCTCTTCTGCATGGTACCATCCATGCTGAGAGCTGGTGTGGAGGCAACTATTGCTATATAAATCCATGCCTGACTTTCATCTCCCTTCACCCAGGGTAATTTTCTTCCCAGGCATATTCAATCCATCCTACATGAGCCTGGGCATCTTCTGCACACATGAGGGGGTTTGAGGATCGTGGCTGCAAGAGAGGGTGTCTGTGCCAGTCGCCCAGCAGGAGTTTGTGCTCCACATTCCTCTCCCAACATAGCTTGATGTAAAATGGAGACAGTACAGAGAAAGACTTGATTTACTAGTCAGACAAATTCATCCAGCCCTGGTAAAATGTCTCTCTGATTTAACACACTTGGTTTGCTTTTCAGGCAGAATTTAACTCCCCTTTGCAAAGCCCTTGCACTTCATTTCTGCAGATTTTGACAGGGTGCTTTATGTCTGGGGAGAAGTCAGTGGTGTTTGAGATAGTTAGATGAGCAGATTTGATTACTGTCCTGCTGCTGCAGCAGCAGGATACAGAGGTACAGGCAGGGAAAACTGTTAATCACTCAGTCTTTGTCATTGGTGCTGGCCTGACCTCACTGAGCAAGTCCTGATTTGGTGACATGTCTCCTCTGTGGCATGGCCTGGAGGAGGAAACTCGCTGCTGGTGGCTGGTAGCCCGGTGCAGGGTGAATCCTAATGCAGTGCTCTGTCCTTTCCTGCCTGGCAGGTGTGAGAAGTGCTACCTCTGTAAGTCACTGGTGCCACTGCTGCAGTATCAGAGGCATGTGGACAGCTGCCTTCAGGCTGCTAGGCAAGCTCAGGGAACCAGGAGGCTGCGAAGTGCCAAGGTGAGGGGCAACCCTGCAGACTGTCTCCTTTGCTTTGCGCTGGATTTGGGGGTGGGTTGCCAGCAGGACCATTGGATGACGGGATGAGCTGACCTGGCATAGGATTGCCTGCCTGTGTGGGTAGCCATGGCCAGAGAACTTGTTGCCCTCCCTTTCACAGCATTTTGCAAGAGCATGGATCAGTCCCAGGGGGTGAGCTAATCCAGCGGAGCTGCCAGTAACCTCTCCAGCAGGCAGGGAGCCAGGGCTGTCCTGCTGCCAAACAGTGCACCTCAGTCCTGCAGGCTTCTTTGGCTGAATATAGATGGAGCAGAGGGCAGTGTCAGGATGACAAGCGTATCTGACTCTGTCCACAAGCCCCTGCCCGCTGGGGAGAGCTTTAGAGCCAAAGCAGGGAGAACCACTGAGTGCCAGGAGCAAACCGAAGCATCCCAGGAGAAACATGAGGAAGTGAGCACGGTGGCTGGTGTGCTGGGTATGTGGGGGACATACATGCCTTGCTAGGGGAGGTGGGAGGCAGCGAGCATGGTTAGCAGCTGGCACACAGTTGCTTACCACGTGTTGGCCCCCACCATGGTTTCTCCTGCTCATGGCTGTCCTGGAGGAGCTCAGAGAAAGGCCCTTTCAGACCTCCTTGCTGGTTCCTGTGGGCAAAGCCCTAATGCAGCAGCTTTGCCTGCGCTCAGAAATGTGATTCTCAGCATGCAGATGCAACATGATGTCTTAGTTTCGTATAATCCCTTAAATCCATCACAGGCCTCAGCCCTTGGGGATTCAGATGCAAATGATGAGATTTCTGGTTGATGATTTTTGGCTGGGATACAGCCAAGTGCTATGTGGTTCAGAGTACTGCAGGGCACGGCTGCTCCTGCCTGTGACCAGCTCCATGGGACTGTTTGACTCGGCCCCTGCCCCATTTAGCCAGCTGGCATCCTGGAGGTCCTGTGTGCAGGCATGGGCACAGAGCACCGAGAAAGGTGCTGGAGCCAGGCTGCTCTTTGGGACAGCTTGGTAAGGCTCTGCATTTCCTCTGGCTCTGCCTTGTGTTCAGGTGGCAGCTCACCCATGGAGAGCAAGTCATGCTTGGGCATGGGCTGGGCCATTGGAAAGCTTCCTGGTGGCACTGTTGGGCATGCAGATTCCTGCCTAGGTCCCTTTTGGGATGATTTTCAGCTCCAACCTTGCAGCAGGGCTGTCAGTGACTTCTAGAGCAGTTCTGAGGAACAAAGGGCAGCCAGGAGAGGAGACCTTGCTGGTCAAGCAAAGCTTGGAGCAGCTAGGCAAAGTGTTCTTCCCTTAGCCTGTGTGACCAGTGTGGCCACATCTTTCTAGGGGCTAAGAGAGAGGGCACAAGATGCATGTTCTTCATCTGATTGTGCCACGGAGGAGTCCTTTCACTCCAGCACAAAGATCTCTTTAAGACAGAGTGGCATGGAGCCTGCACTTGGAGTCACAGTGCCTGGGTGATGTGCCTGAGGTGTGGCAGAGCCTCTTGTGCTCAGATCTCTGTGTTACAGCCCCATGCTGACTTGCTGGGCTTGGGGATGGCTTTCTGCACTCTGGCCTCCCTTCTGATCAGGCTCTGCTTTATTAACTGCTGTCAGCTGCCTCTGCTTGAGCACTGGTCAGGCTGGGTCTGGTGCAGTGCCATTCGTATTAGCTGCTAGCCTTGCTCAGCTGTATGCTCTGGAAATGTAGCCACCCCTGCTTGTGCCTAGCCTGACCCTGTGTGCTGGGGGAACGCACAACCAAAGGGCCACCTTGGGCATGGGCATCGGGAAGGGACGCATTCCTCTGCGGCAGTGCTGTGATAGCTGTTCTCCTCTCCCTTGGCAGGACACTGGAAGGCATGAGGGGCGACTCCTCAGCATGCTGGAGCTCTCGGAGAGCAAATCTGCAGGTGGGAAACTGCTTTCTGTGCCTGCCTGGGCAGGTCAGGGCTGCTGAACCTTTCCTTTCCCAGCTGTCTCCTTTCGAGTCCTTCAGCTGCAGCTGCAGCTGCAGGTTCTGGCTTGGCCTGGGCTGTGGGCAGCATGTTCCCCTTGAAGGAGCCTGTTCTTCTTGAGCAGAGGTGGCGGCTGTGGGCTTAGCTGGCCTTTTCCATCCCCGCGGAAGGCCCAAGGCTGCCACAAGACCTGGGACAGAAGACTGGCATGCTGAAGGACATGTCAGTGCTGGCATAGCCCAGGTGTGCGTTGCTGGAGAACTGTCACGCCGTCTTGGTGGCTCCTGGACCGAGGAGACAGTGACTGGCCTGCTGAGCATGCTGCAGGCTCTGAGGACCATGCTAGGGCTCCTGTGGCTGGACATGTCCCTGTCTGTTCCTACTGGCAGGGCACTGGGCAGACCAGAATCCTGCTCCGATGCCCAGAGCCCCGGCAGGCTGCAGCATGCTCTAAGCCTCTGTGACAAGAAACGTCCATCCCTTCACCTGCTACCTGGAGGTGGCAGAGCGCTGCCTTCCCAGCCTGGATGTGGGTGGTTTTCCCCTCCGTGGGTCTGAGGAGAGCTGATAACTGAAGGTGGAGTTCATGGCATCCCCCTCCTCTCACCAGTGCTCTTACTTGGCTGCATGTGCTTTCATTCCAGGTGCTGATGCGGGGACCTCCCTCTCTGGACTAAGAGACCAACAGTCACCTCCTGCTTTCTCGTCCCAAGCTGAGGACGAGGCTGAGGATAGCTCGAGCTCCCTTTTGCACGTTCCTTTCAGCGTTTCCCCTGCAAAATCACGCATCTCCGTTTCAAAAGCCGCAGACTGCTTGGTGGACTTGGAGCCACACCTGGCTCTTCGCTTGGGCAGTCGGCAACAGACCAAAGCCTGCCGGCGGAGAAAGAGGAAATTCTGAGACGAGCAGTGCAGAGGCCTCCCAGGGTAGCTTCGTGAGCTGCAGGAGCACTTGGCCAGCGAGGATCTGCGCAGTGCCGAACCTGTGCTTCACCTGCAGCCTTTTTCTCCCACCCCCGTTTTATATGTTTTATATGATCTGTGCAGGGAGCGCTGGGTGGAGAAGTGACTGTGTGTTTTATAGATGCCTGTGCAGCTTTGCTCTCCCGTTAAAGAAATGGAAATATATTTATGTATGTTTTTATGAAACTGCAGCAACACGGAGGAGCTGTGCTGTCTTTCTCTGGGGAGTGGGGAGGCACTAGAGGGAGGAGAGGAGGAATAGCAGACGATGCCTCTAAAATCATACTTCCTGAGGCCTGTCTTTGGGCTCCTGGGAGCTGTGAGGCAGTGTGAGCACAAGGCTGTCCCTGCCTGGGTGGTATGTGGCCAGTGCAGGGTGCTGCAGTGCCTGTTCTGGGAGCGCTCCAAGGTGACAGTGTGCAGCAAGCAGCAATGCAGACAACTGTGGCTGCTGCTGGCCTGGATCAAGAGGTTGGTGCTGCTGGGGGCTGAGTCAGGAGCTGTGGACCCTGGCCAGCCATGCTGGTGCCAGATGTGAGCTCAGCTGGCAGCTGGTGTAATCCAGCTGCTGTGGGCTCCTTTGTCCTCTCCGGCATTGGTTTGTGCACATGCCAGCATCCCTACGCGCCCCTGGCAGGGGGAAGCCTGTCTGTGTCCCCTACGATGGTGCTTTGATGTGAGCTTTTGCCACCAGCTGCTCCCTTTCTGCTCTGGGGAGCTGAGGGAGCCGCATGCGAACAACTTTCCTTCCTGGAAGGCTCGGGCTTGTCTGCTGTTGCAGGTAGCTTCAGATGGCGTGTTGGTGCCAGCTGAGAGCCACAGCCCGGAGAAGCAGAGACCAGGCAGGCGGTGCCAGAGCCATGACCCCGGTGTCCTCACCGCATCTGCTAGGTGTTGAGTGTGCTGTTGTGTCAAGCCAGGCAAGATCCTGGTCTGGTCTTCTTGGCAGAGAGAGGGCAACTCTGTTCATGGCTCAGGGGTGTGGAGTACTCGGTGCGGGCTGAGACCTGCCGGTGCCCGGAGCCCCTCGGGCAGGGGGGCGACGCGGCCTCCCTCCAGGCGCTGCGTTGCAGGGACCCTGCTGCAGCCACGTGGCTTCCCGGGCCAGCCTGCCGCTTACCCGGGGAGCAGCCTCGCCTCCTGCCGTGGAGCCCCTCAGTGGGGGGGGGGGGGGGCGGCCGCTCATTAATGTGCCTGCGTAATTAATGGGACAAGTTGACGCTGAGCTAATTAAAATTTGGGCTCAGATTTAAAAGCGTTAATTGGAAACGCAGCCGAATGCAAATTGGCCTGGAAATAGGCCACGCCGGCTTGGGGTCGGGTCCCTGCGCCGGCGGGGCGAAGCTGGGGCGAAGCCGGGCCCGGGTGGTGCCCCGGGGATGGGCGTGGGGCGCCCGGGGGGGCATCCTGAGCAGCAACGGGCCGCCCCATTGGTCACCGCCGGGGCCCGCGGCACGGCGTCCTGGCCAATGGCGTGGCAGGACATCCCTGGGGGCTCCGCATCTGTTACCACGGCAACGGCGTTGGTGCTGGCAACGGTCCCCGGGCGCTGGGCCCAGCACCCTGCCATCCACCGGCCCCCCGCCACCGGGCCTGGTCCCCCGCCCCCGGCCGCAGGAGCCATGTCCCACCCTGCTCCCCACGGCCCTGGGGGCGGCGGCCAGCCCCCGTCCGGCCAGCGTGGCGGGGAGGCGAGGGCCTCCCGGGGCCGCGGCCCGGCCACCCTCACCACCAACGTCATCCTCCTGCTCCCGCGGGGCCTGGTGGTGGTCCACGACGAGAGGAGCTGGGTGCCCCCGGCCCGCTCCTTGAACCGGTGAGGGGTCGGGTCCACGGGGCCTGCAGCCGAGGGGCCCGTGGGGCTGAGGCGTGAGGTGCTCCTGCAGCTGGGTGCTGCCCCCGGCGCTGGCGTGGCCTTAGGTGGGCAAAGCCAGGCGCCTCGTGAGGGGAAGCTGCTGTTAGCGCCGGGGAGAGGGCGCGAGCAGGGCGCGAGCAGCTCCCCTCGTGCTTGTGCACCTCCCCTCCCTGGAGGCAGAGCAGCCTCCGGCCCCCTCCTCGCAGGGGGGAGACGTGGGCAGCCCCCTTCTCCCGCAGCGCTGGGCCGTGACGGTGCCAGCAGCTCCTGGGTTAGGCTCGTGGGGGAAGGAGGTCAGGAAGCGACAGCGCTCCTGGCCCTGCAGAGCAGGGGGGAGGTGGTGGGGCAGGGCCAGGCGCCAGCGCCCCACGTGCAGAGCTGTCTAGGCGAGTGCCCCAGCCCTTGGCCTGTGTCCTGCTGGCTGGAGCTCAGCTGGGTGACGGGCCACCTCCCACCACCCAGGCCCCAGGAGAACCTACAGCTGGGCCGCTGCGAAGAGGCTCCTGCCCTCACGCCGGTAAGGCGGCTCCCTGCCGCGGCGCCTGGGGCAAGGTGAACCCCGCACCGGCCCTAACGAACCGCCCCCAGGTGCAACAAGCCCTGCTGGAGCTGACCGCCTCGCTGGAGACGCTGCAGGGGGTGAAGGGCCGCATGCTGGAGGCCATGGCCAAGGGGCTGAGCCGGCAGACACACGCGCAGGCCACCGTGCGGATGCTGCCCACCTACATCTGCTCCACGCCTGACGGCACCGGTAAAGCAGCCCGGCAGGGGAGACGAGTTGCTCTGCCCCCCGCAGCCGTGCGCTCGCCTCTGGGGACGGGGCCACCAGAGACTGGTGCAATGGGAGCCCCCGCCTCGTGCTAGCTCCTGCTCGTTATGATGCCAAAAGCCGCCCCAGCACGGGCTCCCCTGGACCCCGCTGCCATGGGGCAGAGCCTTGCCATAGGCAGAGGCCAGGAGCTGGTTCTCCAGCCCCTGCAGCGGTCCCAGGTTGGGAATCGCTGCCTTCCTGGGGGCGAGCGGCTCCGACTGGGACGCGTAAGGAGGAGATCTGGGGCTGAGGGGGATTTGATGCCACCTCTGCTCCCCGGCAGAAAAGGGCGACTTCCTGGTGGTGGAGCTGCGCCGGAGCCACGTGCGGACCCTGTGGGTGACCCTGCCGGGTGATGGGAACCAGAGCCCCCAGCTGAAGGACCAGCTCTTCAACATGCCGGAGGACATCACGCAGGGCAAGGGGGAAGCGGTACGGGGAGGGCTGCGGGGACGGTGGCTGCGGCTGCACCAGAGCTTGGGGCTGGTGCTGGGGCACCACAAAGGGCCAGCGGCAGTAACCGCCGACCGTGCCTTCGCAGCTCTTCGACTTCATGGCGCAGTGCCTGTGCCAGTTCCTGGACAGCGTCTGCCCCGGCGCCCCCCAGCAACGCCTCCCCTTGGGCTTCGTCTTCCCTTTCAGCTGCAGGCAGACGCGGCTGGACCAGGCGAGTGAGGCACCCCCGGGGCCGCCCGCCGAGGGCTGGCTCCCCCCCAGCACTCTCACAGTGGGGCGTGAAGCCAGCCCGGCACTGGGGACCAACGGCTCAGCCGTGCTTCCCCAGGGCGAGCTCATCGCCTGGTCCAAGGGCTTCTGCTGCAGCGAGGTGGAGGGGCAGGACGTCGTGCAGCTGCTGCAGGCAGCCATCAACAAGCAGGAGGTGGGGAGCTGGGCCAGGGGCATGGCCAGGCGCTGCCCCCCGCCGAGGGGCTGACGTGGCTCTCACTCTGCTTCCGGCCAGCACTACCCCGTGGACGTTGTCGCCCTGATGAACAACACGGTGGGCACCATGATGAGCTGCAGCATGGATGGGATGTCCTGTGAAGTTGGCCTGGTCATTGGTGAGCTGCAGACACCCCACAGGCTGGCTTGGTGTGTGCTGGGGGGCCCCACGCAAGTGCTCACCTCCCTCTGCCTGGCTCCCTGCAGACGTGGGCACCAACAGTTGCTTCATGGCCGAAGGGCGGCACGTGGAGATGGCAGAGGAGACCAGCGGACGGATGTGTGTCAACACCGAGTGGGGCTCCTTCGGGGATGACGGTGCCCTGAGCGACGTGCTGACCCCCTACGACCAGTGTGTGGACCAGGAGTCCACCAGGCCTGGGGAGAAGAGGTGCAACACCCTCCTCAGAAAGTGCAGGCTCCCTGGGTGCTCGCCTAGCCCTGAGGCTCACAAAAATGAGCAAACGGCCTCTGCAATGCTCTCGGGTGCTCTCACAGGGCCAGGAGGGTGCTGGGGCAATGCTGGCCATGAGCGAGGGTGGTCATGCTGGGGAAGTGGGGACTATGGGTGCTGACACCCATGGGGGACTTTGCACAGATTTGAGAAGCTCATCGGCAGTATGTACTTGGGGGAGATTGTCCGGCACGTGCTGGCCAAGCTGGCTGCAGAGGGAGCGCTTTTCAGCGGAGGTGGTGCCACCATCCTGGGGACCAAGGATGCCTTCAAGACCCAGCAGGTTCTGGAGATCATCGAGTGAGTGTCTCGGGGGTGGGGGCTGCTGCGGGTGCACAACGAGGTGACAGGTTCATGGCAGCCAGCCAGGAGCAGGAGCCAGCACCATGCTCTGTGTTGCAGCGACGAGGCAGGCCTGGCCACAGCACGGGCCACCCTGCAGGCGCTGGGGCTGGCACCAAGCGAGCAGGACTGCTGCCACGTGCAGCAGGTCTGCCGGGCGGTGGTGACCCGTGCCGCGGGGCTCTGTGCCGCGGGGCTGGCTGCCATCCTCAGCTACATGTGCCAGAGCCGGGAGCTGGAACGGCTGAAAGCCAACGTGGGGGTGGACGGCGCCGTGTATCGGGGGCATGCCAGGTGAGGTGGCACGCGGGACCCTCCCACTGCAGAGCTGGTGGCCACCCCATCCCCATCAGGATGCAAGGAGCCCAACCCTCGCTGTCCTCCTGTTCCCGCAGGTTTGGGGAGATTCTGCAGCGTGTCACCAAGCTGCTGGCTCCGGAGTGCCTGGCCACGCTGGTGCCCTCAGCGGACGGGGCTGGGCGGGGGGCCGCCGTGGTGACGGCGGTGGCACTCCGCCTGGCAGCCCAGCGCCGCGAGGTGGACCAGCTGCTGGCCCCGCTGCGGCTTGGCCCCGCCGACCTGCAGCGCGTCCAGGCACTGATGCGGCGTGAGATGGAGCTGGGCCTGGACCGTGAGACCAACGCTCAGTCTTCTGTCCGAATGCTGCCCACCTACGTCCGCGGTACACCGGATGGCACCGGTGAGGGCCGGGGCGGGGGCACGGGAACCAGGATGGCAGTGGGGCGCTGCGGTCCCATTGACACCCCACACTGGCTCCCCACAGAGAGAGGTGATTTCCTGGCGCTGGACCTGGGGGGCACCAACTTCCGTGTGCTGGTGGTGCACGTGACGCAGGATGGCGTCAGCATGGCCAGCGAGATCTACGCCATCCCGCTGCCCGTGATGCAGGGCACCGGCGAGGCGGTGAGGCACCTGGTGGGGCTGGCTGGGCTGCTCCCGGCCCCGCTGGCGATGCACAACAAGCACCCCATGGATGGCGGGGGACGGGGTGGGGCAGGGGTCGCACCTCACCCCATCGCAGGGGAGCAGGGTGCCACTGGTGCTGCAGGAGCTGGGTGAGCACCTTGCCACTGCGTGGCTGCTGGCCTCGTGTCCGGGCCTGGCTCACAGCGTCTGCTCTCCCCCAACAGCTCTTCGACCACATCATTGACTGCATCATGGACTTCCAGAAGAAGCAGGGCCTGACGGGGCAGGTCCTGCCGCTCGGCTTCACCTTCTCCTTCCCCTGCCAGCAGCTGGGCCTGGACAAGGTGAGGGGGCCACTTCAGCCTCACATCGGCCAGGGAGGCCCCGGGCCTCACTGTGGTGGCCTGGCTCCTGCTCCCATCTCTCTTCCAGGCAGTGCTGCTGAGCTGGACCAAAGGCTTCAGCGCCTCGGGCTGCGTGGGGAAGGACGTGGTGCAGATGCTGCGGGAGGCTGCCCAGCGCAAACAGGTAGGACCAGCCAGCGCAGGGCTGCCATGCACGGGGATGGGGACCTGGCACCTTCTCCCTCCCCACCCCTGCTGAGCCCCAGGGCCACCCAGTGTGGTGCCATTCCCAGGAGCTGGGTGCCCCTAAGCCACACGCATTCCCCACCACTCGCTTTGCAGCACTGTGGGCTGGATGTGGTGGCTGTCGTGAACGACACCGTGGGCACTATGATGTCTTGCGGCTATGACGACCCCAGCTGCGAGATCGGCCTCATCGTGGGTGAGCGCTACCCCTGCGCCTGCACGTGGACTGGAGGGGCATCACATCCCCACTGTTGCCCCCCTGCCCTCTGGGCACGGCCGTGCCGAGCGAAGGCTGATGGCAGCGTTGTGCCCGCAGGCACAGGGACCAACGCCTGCTACATGGAGGAGATGCAGAACGTAGGCACTGCTGAGGGGGAGCAGGGCCGCATGTGCATCAACATGGAATGGGGGGCCTTCGGGGACAACGGCTGCCTGGACGACATCTTCACCGACTTCGACCGGCTGGTGGACGAGAAAACCATCAACCCGGGCAAGCAGAGGTGGGTGAGGGCCCTCATGCGGAGGTCTCCCCAGGGTGGGGGGGGCTGGCTGTGCCTGGCTCAGGCTGTCTGCCGGCAGGTTTGAGAAGCTCATCAGCGGCATGTACCTGGGTGAGATCGTGCGCTACATCTTGCTGGCGCTGGTGGAGAAACACATCCTGTTCCGGGGCAAGCCCTCGCCCAAGCTCCAGACCAGGGACATCTTCCAGACCAAGTTCCTTTCCACCATCGAGATGTGAGTGCTGGAGCTGTGGACGGGGCAGGGGGGAGGCTTGTCGCAGGCTGGTGGCACTAACGGGGGCCCGCGTTGCGCCGGCAGCGATGGGCTGGCCCTGCGGCAGGTGTGTGGGGTCCTGCGGGACCTGGAGCTCGACGCCAGCTTCGAGGACAGCGTGCTGGTGCGGGAGGTGTGCCAGGCCGTGTCCCTGCGGGCAGCCCAGCTCTGCGCCGCCGGCCTGGCTGCCGTGGTGGAGAAGATGCGGGAGAGCCGGGGCCTGGCCCAGTTGGCGGTGACGGTGGGGGTGGACGGCACCCTCTACAAGATGCACCCGTGGTGAGCGGGGCGGGCAGCGGCAGGCGCCCGCGGGAGCTCAGCCGGCCGCCCTGGGGCCGCTCACCCTCCTCTGCCGCCCCCGCAGCTTCTCCCAGCACCTCCAGCGGACGCTGCGAGACCTGGCACCCAACTGCACCGTCACCTTCCTGCAGTCGGAGGACGGCTCGGGCAAAGGGGCGGCGCTGGTGGCCGCCGTGCACTGCCGGGCGGCCCGCGCGCAGGGACCGCCGTAGCCGCCACCTTCCCCCCCAATAAAGCGCTTTGCCTGGGCGCAGCGCACGGCCGGGCAGAGCCCCACGTAGCAATATATATATCGAATTTATTTACATTCACGTCCGCCGGCCCCCGCCACCCCCTGGCCCCCGCCCGCCCGCGGCACCGCTATGTACATAAGGCCAAGTGTAAATACTTGAATGCACTTAATACAGAATTAAAAAAACGGTCTTTACACAACACGGCACGGGGCCCGGGGCCGCCCGGCCCCACACGGAGACAGCACGACGGTACCGCACGCCCCACGCACACCCAGCGCCCGCCCCACGGCCCCCCGCCCCGGCCCCGGCCCCGTTGCCACCGCCGCCACTCCTCTTTGGCTCTGGGCCTGCCCCGCGGCCGGCCGCGGTCTCCCGGAGAGGGGCTGCACGGGGGGCGGGGGGCCGGGCCCGGCCCCCCCCACCCTCAGCACTCGGCCTCGGACACGGAGAAGAGGCCGCCGTCCTGCTTGCCCACCTCGGCCACGGCGGCCGCCAGCTGCGAGAGGTTGCCGTTGGGGAAGTGCCGGGCTTCCCACAGGTTGAGGATCATGGCCGTGGGGCTGGGCTTGGAGGCGAAGAAGCTGAGATGGCTGCGGGGCAGGAGGGAACGGCGTTAGGGGGCCGGTGGCGGCCGCCCGGCCGGTGGGGGCAGAAGCCCTGGCTGCGTCCCCCCGCCCCGGCGCTGGTGCCGGCCCCGCCAGCAGTTACCTGTCAAGGTTGAGTTTCTGGGCCAGCGTCCGCCAGTCGGCCCCGCGGGCGCATGGCGTGTCCAGGCTGCTGATGATCTTCTGGCGGATGAGGAAGGGGATCTTGAAGGCACTGGGGCCCACCAGGGCCGGGGAGCCCACCTCGCCATCGGGGACCAGCCAGTCGGAGAACCTCGTGTCCTGGGGGAGCGCCGTGGGGGTGAGCCCAGCGTGGGGCCCACCGGTCCCAGCGCCCAGGCTCATAGCCCTGCCCTTGGCGATATTGAAGTTGATGGTGAAGCTTGACTCACCTTGGCGATGTTGAAGTTGATGGTGAAGCTCTGCCCGTCGCCCTCCACCTGCCAGATCCAGATCTTGCAGGCCAGCTCGCAGGTGCTGGGGCTGAGGCGCTCCAGGGTGAAGGTGCAGTGCAGGTAGGGCTGCAGCCCGCTCCAGATGTGGTAGAAGGGGATCTCCTGCGGCGAGGACACGTGCGCTAACGGCAGCAGGGTCCTCCCACCATGGACACAGGCTCCTGCGCCAGGGAGCAGGACCGTGGGGCACCGGAGCTGAGGGCCAGCTGGGCTCCTTACCTGGTAGCTAGCCAGGAGCTTGCTCTTCCAGAGGGAGCTGGGCATGTCGTGGATGGAGAGCCGCAGGTTGTGGTAGCTGTCCTTGAAGTGCAGCACCCGGGGGGCTCCGATCAGCTGCCCCCCCATCTGCTTCTCCAGCTGGATCACCTCCTACCAGCATGGGTGCAGGTGACCCAGGCACCCTGAGCCCGGGGCGCGAGCCCTGCACCCGGGTCTGCACTGGGAACCAGCCCCGTGGCACCCTGAGCCCGAGCCGTGACCGCAGCCCCGAGGCACCCAGAGGCCAGGGCACAAGGCAGCCACGTCGCAGCCGGGGCTGGAGGCGGGCAGCCCGCGCGGCGGTACCTTGAGCACATCCTGGGTGTCGCTGAGGCAGTACACCCGGATGTTGTACTCCAGCGAGGGGCAGGCGGCCGGCGCGAACAGGACCAGCTTGAGGCGCTTGGAGGCCGCCATGCTGAGGGACTCCCCGACCAGGGCGAAGCGCCCCAGCTGCTCCGTGAAGATGTAGCAGGCCTGCGCCTCGAGCTGGCAGTAGTACAGCTCCGAGCACGGCTCCACGCCCAGCTGCAGCACGTCCTGCGGCACGCAGCGAGAGATGCAGCCCCAGCCCGGGCACGGCGACCCGGCCGGCTCCGCTTGCACCCTGCGAACCCTCGGTTGGGGGGGGGGGGGAATGGCATCACCCCAGCAGGCACCTACCTCCCACGTGCCCTCGCACGATTGCTTCTTGAGCCGGATGCTCCAGTTCTCAGCGCTGGCCTCCACGCAGTGGCCCATGGCCAGGATGGCGGGCCGGGTGAGGAGGACGCCCGGGGGGCCGCAGCTGACGATGGGGCTCAGCAGTGTCTGGCAGCCGGCGAGGGGCAGTCTGCGGCGGCAGGAGAGCGGTGAGCGGGACCGGCACGGTGCGGGCCCCGCCGCCGGCACCGCGCCAGCCCCGGCCGTGGCACCTACCTCACCTCCTCCTGCTTGTGCAGCGTCAGGTAGACCTCGTAGATCTTGCCGCGCGGGATGGCATCGGGCGGGATGAGCAAGCTGATCCCTGCGGGCGCGGGCAGCGGGCTGAGCCCCGCGGCGACGCGCAGCCCCATGCACCCCGCGTCGCCCTGCCCGCCCCGTCGTACCTGTGTTGGGGATCATGAGCCGCCCCCCCAAGAAATTGAAGGTGCCGTAGGCCATGTTGGTGGTGCCGCGGGGCAGGGAGCGGAAGTAGCTCTGGGTGGAGAGACGGGCCACGAAGTCGGCGCCTTCGGCCACGGGCGAGCTGTGATGCAGCGTGTGCCGCCCGGCGCCCAGCGGGCTCAGCAGGTGCCCGTTGGGCAGCTGGAGCTTGGCGGGGCCGTCCTGGCGCGGGCACAGCGAGCCCTGGTAGGTCATGGTGGTGCTGCTGAGGTCGGGCTGGATGGTGAGCAGGTTGTCTGCGGGCACAGAGCGGGCCGTGGTGCCAGAGCCCTCGGACGGGGCACCACAGGGCCAGGAGAGCCCTCACCTTGGGGACCCGGGAGCACAGAGCCCCTGCCCAGGGTCAGGGATGTCCCAGGGGCATGGCCACCCCTAGGGGCCCATGGGGCACCAAGCCCCTACCTGGGCCACGGACCCCATGAGGTACTGAGCCCCTGCTTGAGGCCATGGACCCTCTGCAGCCAGCCCCCAACCCACAGCCAGGAACCCTATAGGGCACAGAACCCCTGCCCAGTGCCAGGCATCCCATGGGGCCCAAAGCCCTGACCCAGGACAGGCATCCTATGGGGCCCAAAGCCCTGACCTGGGACACGCATCCTATGGGGCACAGAGGCTCTGTTCAGGATCCTCTACGGCAGAGTCCCCTACCCAGGGCCAGGGACCCCAGAAAGCAGAGCCCACACCCAGGGTGAAGGACCCTACAGGACGCTTCCCAGGGCCAGGGACCCCATGGGGCAGAAAGCCCCGACCCAGGGTCAGGCACCCTGTAGGACCAGAGACCCCCTACTCATGGGCCCTTTATGTCAGAGCCCCCTCCCCAAGGCCCGGGACCCCACAGGGCAGGGTCCATACCCAGGCCAAGGCGCACAGAGCCCTGAGCCGTGGCCGGGGACGCCGCGGGGCGCAGCCGGCCGGGAGAGCCCCGCCGGCACGGGGGCGGCGGCGCAGCCCTCGCTCACCCGCCTTGCTGGGCTTGATGCTGACGGGCTGGAAGCCGGCGGTGAGGATGGAGGAGTCGGCCACGTCGGAGTCCAGGCCCTCCTTCTTGCGGCAGTACACCAGCACCCCCACGAGCAGCAGCAGCACCAGGCACACGGCCACGGCGACCAGCCCCACGTACAGCGCCACGTCCTCGGCGCCCGAGGCGGCTGCCGGCGGCAGGGCGTGAGAGCCACACGCGCCCCTCCGCCGTGGCCGAAACGGCCCGGCGAACCACCCCCTCCCCCCCAAAGCCACCCCCCCCCCCCCGCCCCACGGCGCGGCGGCACTCACCGTGGCTGCAGAGCTCGGAGGTGCAGTTGCGGGTGTCGAGCTCGGCGCCGCGGCACTGCCGGCCGCCGTTGCGCGGGGCGGGCTCCGAGCACTCGCGGCTCCGCCAGCGCGTGCACTCGGCGCCGCACGCCGACCACTTGCTCCACTCCGACCACGCGCCGTCCACTGCGGGCGCGGGGGGCGGTCAGCGCCGGGCCGGGCCCCCCCTGCCCCACCGCCCCCCCGGCGTGCCGAGGGCCGGAGGGCGACGCGGCGGGGAGGGCTGCGCCCCGCGGCGCGGCGCCCGGCGGGTACCTGGGCACAGGGTGGTGCAGGCGCTTTTCTGCACGTTTTGGCCCTCGCAGAAAGCGCCGCCGTTGAGGGGCGTGGGGTTGGTGCACGTCCGGCTCCGCTTCTGCCAGCCCCGTCCGCAGCTGGTGCTGCAGGCCGACCACTGCGCCCACGTCGACCAGCCGCCGTTCACTGGGGCGGGAGGGGAGCCGTGAGCGGCGCCGTCCCCGCGGGGCGGGCGGCGCCGGGGCGGGACGCCGGCTCCCCCCCTACCGTAGACGGTGACGGCCGCGGAGGCGCTGCGGCGGCGGGCCACGATGTTTTTGGCCACGCAGGTGTAGTTGGCGGTGTCGGCCAGGCGGGCCTGCCGCACCACCAGGCTGTGCTCCGGCGTCACGTAGACGTTGGCGTCCAGCGCCGGGTCCACCAGCTCCTCGTTGCGGAGCCACTCCACCTGCGGGGGCGCGGGGAACGTCACCGGGACCCCCCACACCCCCCGTACCCCCGCGGGCGACCCCCCCCACCCCCCGTCGGGGCGCCCCCGCGGCTCACCTCGGCGGGGGGGACACCCTCGGGGGGCCGGCACGGCAGCACGATGCCCTGCTCGATGGAGACCTCCCTGGCGGCGGGCTCCTGCTCGAAGTTCTTGCGGAGATCTGGGGAGGCAGCGGGTGAGCGGGGCCGGCCGCGGGCGTCCCCGCGCGGCGCCGCCCGCCTCCGCCCGCCGCGCTCACAGGCGATGCGCACGAAGGCCTTCTGGCTCTTGGTGGTGCCGGAGGAGCTCCAGGCCACGCACTGGCACCAGTACTCCTCCAGGCCGAAGACCTTCTCCACTTGCTGGCGGGAGATGTCGATGCGGACCTCCATCACGGGCAGCCCTGGAGCCGGGAAGGGGCCCGTCAGCGCCAGCCGCGGCGGCGCGCGGGGGAAGAGCCCCGCTGGCGGCGCGCGGGGCGCAGCGGGAGCGCGGCCGGCCGGGAGAGGGACCGCGCGGGGCCGGGCGGCGGGCGCGGCGGCGCTCACCGGTGCCGCGGTCGGTGCTGTGCTGCGTGACGTGGTCGCCCTGGTGCACCCACTCCCCGTTGCACTTGAAGTAGATCTGGGTGGCGGGGCTGGCCCGGCAGGCCAGGCTCACCGGCTTGTTCTTCACGATGTAGACGTCCGCGGGCTCCAGCAGGAAGCGGGGCAGCAGGTCCGGCGCCGCGCCGGGCGCGGGGGCGGCCGCCGTCGCGCTCGGCTGAGCACCTGCCGGGACACGGGCGGCTCGGCCACGTCCGCGGGCACGCGCCCGGTGCCCCCCACCCGCCCGGCGCCCCCGGCCCCGCTGCCCCGGCAGCGCCGATCCCTCGCGTCCGCGCTCAGCGCTGATGGAAGGGAAACGCAGCGCGACCAGCGAGGGACGTCGCTGCCCCCGCCGCGGCCCGGCACCCCCGTCCCTCCGGGGGCACGAGGACCGGCCGCCCCCGCGGCGTCCCGGGGCCGCGGCCGTGCCGGAGCCGGGCCCGGGCGGTCCGGCGCCTGCTGCGCGACGCGTTAGCGGAACGGGGCCCTAAATAAGCATTTGATTAGCAAACGATAAAATAGCGACTGTGTCACTGAATGAAGCTGTAATTGCTGCTGCTAATAGGCTGGTTAGGATTTAATAAGCAATTAAACGGAATGCAACGCGCAGTAATTAAGTGTCTTCGTTTGGCAACCACGCACCCCCCCCCCGCCCCGAGCCAACCCCGCGATGGCCCCCCCCCCCCGACTCCGTGGTGCCTGCAGCCCCCCCGGGCAGCCCCCGGGCGCGGGGGCACGGTGCCGGGGGGCCGGGCCCGCTGCTCCCCGCCGGCGGCCAGCCCCCGTGGGCCGGGGCGCCCGCGAGCCCGGCTGCGACCCGCCGGGCCGGCCGGCGGGCACCCGGCGCGCTGCGGCAGCTAATTTACGCGGGGAAGATAAACGGCCGCCATAACGCGCCGGTTATTACCCCATCAGCACTTTTACAACGTCGCCGGCAATTAATTTAATTAAAACCCCTGTCCGGGATGTAACGGCGGTTCATATTTCACTGCTTTAACCACCCCTCCCAGGCGCAGCCCGGGGCGCCGGCGCGGCCAGGCGCTGCGGTCGCCCACGCGCGCAGGGCCCGCCGCGGCGCGGACGCCCGGCGCAGGGCCCGGCGCAGCGCCCGCCGCCCGCGCCCGCCCCCGGCACGCTGCTGCCGGCAGCCTGCGGACCGGCACAGACGCAGTCCGTCGCCCAAGGCTTTATTTATTCGCTAGCCGGGCTGCCTCTGCACGGCAGCAAAACAGCCTGTGCCCGGGCCGCCGGGGGCCGGCACGCCGCGCCAGCGGCACGGCGGCTCTCCGGAGACCTGCCCGTTGATCACACGTGGAACGAGTGCGGCCGGCTCCGAGCTGCACGTTTAGCCATCGCGGCTGAGCGCAGGGGTGCGGGGAAGCCCGGGGCTGCGAGAGCCACGGACCCGGCGAGCCAGGACCCGCCGCGGGTGCAGCCCGGCACCAAGCAACCTGGGCACCCTGAGCCACCCACCGAAGCGCAGCACCGTGCACCTCGGCCTCAGCCGCCCGCCGGGGCAGGCCACGGCAGCAAACGAGTCTGGGGTGCGCGCCCTGCAGTGTGGGTGCCCCACGCACCGCGGCCACCCCACGTGCAGCATGTGACCCGTGCACACGCACCCCGTGCACCACGAGCACCCCTAGCACAGCTGGCACCCTGTGCACCCCACAAACTATGCACACGCCGTGCACCACGAGCACCCCTTGCACGGCTGGCACCCCATGCACCACGGGCACCCCACAAACTATGCACACCCCGTGCACCACGAGCACCCCTTGCATGGCTGGCACCCTGTGCACCCCACAAACTATGCACACCCTGTGCACCACGAGCACCCCTTGCACGGCTGGCGCCCGTGCACCACAGGCACCCCACAAACTATGCACACCCTGTGCACCACGAGCACCCCTTGCATGGCTGGCACCCTGTGCACCCCACAAACTATGCACACCCTGTGCACCACGAGCACCCCTTGCACGGCTGGCGCCCGTGCACCACAGGCACCCCACAAACTATGCACACCCTGTGCACCACGAGCACCCCTTGCATGGCTGGCACCCTGTGCACCCCACAAACTATGCACACCCTGTGCACCACGAGCACCCCTTGCACGGCTGGCGCCCGTGCACCACAGGCACCCCACAAACTATGCACACCCTGTGCACCACGAGCACCCCTTGCATGGCTGGCACCCTGTGCACCCCACAAACTATGCACACCCCGTGCACCACGAGCACCCCTTGCACGGCTGGCGCCCGTGCACCACAGGCACCCCACAAACCATGCACACCCCGTGCACCACGAGCACCCCTTGCACGGCTGGCATCCCGTGCACCACGGGCACCCCACAAACCATGCACACCCCATGCACCACAAGCACCCCTTGCACGGCTGGCGCCCCGTGCACCATGGTTGTCCTGTGCACCGTGGACACTCGACGCCTGGCGGGTATCCAACACCCTGCAGGAATGCACGGCGCTGCGGGTATCCCAAACGCTGCTGGCACTTGCGCACCGCAGGCACCTCTCGCGCCCCATGCGTCGTGGGTGCCCAGCGTGCTGTGGGCACCCCAAACTCTGGTGTGCCACACGCTGTGGGCGCCCCATGCACCCCAGCACTGCAGGCACCCCTATATGCCGTGGCCACCCCCCCCCGCTGCGGGCGCCCCGCACCCCACGAGCACCCCACGCACCGCGCTGTGCCGGGCCCACACTGCTCAGCTCAGCCTCGCCGCTCACCTGCCGCTGCGTTGCCATGGAAACAGGCGAGATGCTTATGTCACCTTGGCAAACGGAGGAGCCCAACTTCGGGGAGGAGGGGGGCGGGGGGGGGACGGCGGGGCGCCGGGTGCCGCTCACCCCCCAGGCCCCCGGCACTGTGGCGGGGGGCACGGTCCCCACAGCCGCTGTCTCGGCAGCGGAACGGGCCATCGGCAGCGCGGCTCACTACCAGCGCCGATAAATCACCGCCAGTAAACCCAGTGCGTTAAACAGAGCTTTATTATCAATTATCCCCCGGCCGCGGGGGCTAACGAGCGTGCTGGCAGGCCCAACGAGGGGGCAGCGTGCTGGGGGGCTGGCAGGAGCGCAGGGCCCAGCCTGGTGCCCGAGGGGCTCCTCCTGCACCCCGGCCCCCGCGCCGAGCGTCCGCGGCGGTGCCGAGCCGCAGCGCCGGTGCCAGCGGGGCCCCCGCAGCCTGTTGCGGCCGCGCGCGGAGACGCCGGGAAGGTCAGCGCGCTCTTGGCGAGGAGACGCTGCCCGGCCCGCCGTGCGCCCGCAGCGGGGCCCCGCACCCCTCGCCGGCAGCAGCCGCGTGCCGCCGGCTCGCTCCATCCCCGTCCCCGTCCCCGTCCCAGCAAGGACGTGCCGGGCAGCAGGAGGCCGCAGGGGAGGGCGGCTGCACCAGCCCCCTTGAACGGGTGAGGGTCCTGGCAGCACCCGGCCCGCACGAGGGTGCCCGAGCACGCGCAGGGCCGGCGCGGGGGCCGCGCTCGCAGGGCGCGCTGCGCTTGGCGTCCTACGGCGCACGGCCTCGGCTCGCCGGGGGCACGGCCCTGCCAAGGCCGCGCTCCGCTCCGGCCGAGCCACGTGCCCCGCTGCAGGCCCGGCCCCCGGCACAGAGCGGCACGCCAGCGCGCTCCCGCTCGGGCGCAGCTGCACCACGAGCGCGGAGCAAGCAGCTGTTTGCAGCTGGAGAGCTGCTCTCCGACGCCTCGGATCCGTCCCGAGAGCTGCCGCGCGGCCGGGCGCTGCGCGGAGACCGGCCGTCCTCGGCGGCGGGCAGCGGGCAGCGGGAGGGCACCGAGCTCGTCCCTCTGCCCCCGGCCGCGCTCCCAGCACCGCAGCCCGGGGCAGCCAGCGGCACCCTGCCCCGCGCTGGGGCCCCGCGCCGCGGGCTGCGCCCCGCTCCGGGGACCTCCCCGAGCCGCTGCAGGCTTTCCAGGCGGCAAATTAAGTCCCCAGCTGGAGCCCCATAAATCGTGGCCTGCGCCAGGCCTGGCACTCCATTAAAATGAAAGATTTTATCGTGCTTTAGAAGCACCCGGCCCGCACCCCGACAGCAGGTAATTAAAGCAATAATTGCTGCTGATTGGGCTGGCCTGAACGAGGGAACCAGGCACCGCGGGTCGGAGGGCGTCGATCCCACCGTGCCCGGCACCCAGGGGGAGCCTGTGGGTCCCGGCCGTGCCTGCCAGCACCGACCGCGCCACACGGCGCGGGCCAGGGCGATGCCGGGGCCGGGAGCAGCACGAGCAGCAGGAGGGCTCCGGCGCCGGCACTTTGTTCTCGGCACGGCACGGAGGAGGGAACTGGCACAATTCGCTTCATCAAAAATTCTTTTGAGCCTTTGAGCACAGAAACATCCCGCTGGGAAGGCTGGCCCGGAGGAGCCGCGCGAGCCGCCGGCGACTCCCGGCTTGCTCCCCGCGCTGCCCGGCTCCAGAGCCCCCCGAGACACCCCAGCCCAGGCGCAAGCTCCTGCCGGCCCCTGCCCAGGGCCTGTGGCATCGCCCTGGCACTGCCCAGCTGCTCACCCTGCTCCAAAGCTCACCTGGATCAAATGCACCCCCTGCATCGGGCTTGGCCACCTGCCCGGCGCACCAAGGTCCCCAGCACCCCAGGGTGCACGAGGGCCCTCCTGGGCCTGTTGCCACAGGCAGCAGCGGGTGCCGAAGCCGCACTCGGCAGCACTGTGCGGGCAGGCGTGGAGGTGCCGGCGCGCAGTGGCAGCCCCACCGGGCAGGGAGCCAGCGGAGTAGACGGCAGCGCCGGGGCACGCCGCCTGGCCCCCGGCCGGTCCAGCACGTGGCGAGCCCCGGGCACGCGGAGCCGGCGCGGTGACGGGGCTGCCGACGCATCCCCCGTGCTCCGGGGCGGGCGGCCGCGCGCGAGGGGCACGTGCCCGGGGTGCCGCAGCCCTGCCTGCACTCCCTGCCTGCCCCCATGTCCCTGAAAACCAGCCGGCGGCTGGGCCCAGGCGTCCTGCCCCACGGACATAGGCCACCGTGGGGCCGGCAGGGCCAGAAGGTGCCGTCTCCCGGCGAGCGCGTGGCAGCGTCTGGGCGCTGATTAAGCCCGCGATTGTTATGAATGAATTAGCCGGGCGGGCTTGCATCGCAATGGAGCTGCCTAATTACGGATTTTAGCTGGTAATGCTCTCCCCATTACATGCAATTAGCATGTGCGAGCCGCGTCACCGCTCCCGCACGCGGCACCCCTGCACCGCCCCAGCGCCCGCTCCGGGGGCTGCCCGGCCCGGCCCGTGCCCAAGCCCGGAGCTGGGCTGCCCTCCCCCATGCTTTGGGGGGCAATGGGGTGCCAAGTCCCTGCCAGCCTGCCCAGGCAACCCCCGGAGCCAGGCTTCTCTCAGCCCCATGGCATGCTGCCCCACGGCTCTGCCCGCAGCTGGACCCAATGCAGAGCCCCCACAGTGCCCCGTCCCCAGGCTGCTGGCAGGGGCCGAGCCAAGCCGTGCCGGCCCGACGCGGCACCAGAGCACGGGGCAGGGGGTCCTGAACCAGCCCCGCTTCGACGGGGACCCGGAGGGCTCCTCCAGCCCAGCCTGGCACGGGGACAGCGTGGCGAGGCCGCTCAGCACCGTGTGCCACGGCTGCAGCCGAGCGGATTTTGTGGCTCTCCTTTAATTGACAGCAAAGACCAAACGCTCCGACTCAGCTGCGTCCCCGCTGGGAGCAGCGTCAAGGTCACCCTTGGCCCCGGGTCCCCGGGCCGGAGCGGGGAGGGGGGCCGGTGGGAGGCCAGGAAAGCCCCCGGCAGGCTGGGCTGCCAGGCCCGGCCCTGTCGCCTCTCCCCATGCTGCTGTGGGTCCGTGCCCCACAGGAGGCACACGGCTGTGACCGGCATGTCCCCCGGCAGCATGGGCTGTCCGGGAGGGTCCTGGGGAACCAAGCCCCACGCGCCCTGGCTCCTGCAGCTGCCTGGGGGGCGAGGACGAGCCGGCCTCTGCCCTATACCCCCAGGGATGCTCGCGGCAGCACCCGGCAGCACCAGGGGGTCCCGGGCACCAGGGGCACCCAGGCCAGCCCAAGATGGGGAAGGGGTCCCAGTGCACCCGGTCTGAAGCCAGCGACACCCCTCGGGAACCGGCACCAGCCCGCGGGTGGCACCGAGCCCTGCCGGCCCTCCAGATGGGACCCGCGGGCTGCAAGGTGCCCGCAGTGCCGGGAAGAGGCGGCTCCACGGAGAGGGTGCCCAGCGCCGGGCGGCACCGCCAGCGCCACCGTCCCCTCCCGCAAGCACCTGTCAGGCTCCGCAAGGTTTGATTTAGTGCCAGCCCCACGCGGCACCGAGCCAGAACAAACAGCCCTGGGCAGGCTGCGTCTGCCGCGCTCGGGCCGACAGCCGTCACGGCGGCTTCCCGGCCGCGTGGCGCGCACTGGCCCTGCCCGGGCGCCCTGCCCTCCTGCCCGCCCGCTGCGGGCGCCGAGCGGCGTGCAGCTGCCTGGGTCCGGGCTGCGGGTGCTGCAGGGTGCCGGGGCTGCCCGTGGAGCCCGGTGCGGGAGGCAGCCAGGCGAGCCCGCGGTGCTGCGCAGCTCAGCGCCCGGCACGGCACAGCCCAGCCCGGCCCCGCGCTGCCCCCAGCCCTGCGGCCCTAGGGGTGCTGATGTGATCAGTGCAGGACTTCAGCTCCAGGGAAGAGGCACCCTTGCCCGCCCAGCAGCCCTGGCACCTCCGGCAACTTTGCCCCGCACCGCTGCCTGCGGGCAAGCACTAGCCCAGGCATCCGCTCACCCTCGCCCCTGCGGGCACCAGGACCCCATCCGGCAGCCTGCAGCGGGCGCACCGCTCTGCCGCTGCAGGGCAAGGGGCCCCTGTGGGACCCCTCATCCCCCGCTTGCGCCTCCGTTTCCCCAGGGAACGGGCGGCCTGCCAGCGTGGACACGGGGCCGGGGGTGAGCGTGGGGTGGCCCGGTGCACCCGCCGCTCTGCTGCGGCCACCACGGATGCAGCGCTATGTGCCCAGCTGGCCATTCGGCACTTGGAGCACCCTCCCTGCGGGGTCCCCAACACCCCGGGGGGCTGCACCCGGGAAGAGGCAGCGTGCTGCCCACCACGTCAGCTCTGCGGTGCCCCTCTGCAGCCGGGGCCACGCTCAGAGCAGCAGCGGGCGCCGGGCACCGGCAGCGCCAGGCCGGGCAAGGTGGGGGCGAGCAGCACCGGGGCCGCAGCCCCGCCACGACTCTGTGTCCCCTCGCCCTGCTAAAGCCAGGCTGGGGCGGGAGGGCAGGGGGGCTGGCACGCCGGGGGCCCGGCAGAGAGCACGTCCGGCTCCGGCGCAGCTCCCATCCCCCAGCGCCGTCCTTTGTCTGCAGCCACCACTTCCAGGCTAACGTGACACCTGCCAAGGAGCTGCCAGCCCCGCGGCGGGCCCCCACCCCGCTGCCCCAGAGCCCCCAGGGGTGAGCAGCAGGAGTCCGGCCCTGCCGGCTCACCCCTGCCGCCATGCTCTGCCCCACGGCTGCGGACACACGGGGGGCAGCCAGCCTCCCCACATGTCCCCATGCCATGGCCAGCCGGGGACGTGCCTCCCCCAGGTCCTGCCAGGTATCCACAGAGGCAGGGACCCCATGTGTGGGGCAGGGACCCCCTCCTCGAGGCACCCATGCCCAGAGCCAGCAGGAACCCAGGTGCCCAGGGCGGGGAGAGGAGCCGTGCGGGGTGGGGGGGGGGCGGGCAGCGAGCACCGGGCCCAGCAGGCAGCGTCTGGGCAGCGTGGGGGAGCGCCAGGCAGGCACGCGTGTGCGGCACGGCGTGGGTGCGAGGAGGGGGCGGTGGCAGTGCCGCGGCCAGCTTTGGCACAGGGTGCACACTCCCTGCCTGGGATGGCACCCCAGGGACCCTGCTCAGCACACCGTGCGCCAGACAGCACTCAGCACCCTGAGCAAGGCACCCAGCACCTCTGCCCAAGAGGGCACCCAGCAGCCCTGCCCAGGAGGACACCCAATACGCCATGGCCAGGAGGGCGCCCTGTTCCCAGGAGGGCACTCAGCACCTCTGCAGCTGGGAGAGTGCACCCAGCACCCTGCCTGGGAAAGATCCCAGCACTCTATTCCCCAGAGGACACTCAGCACCTCTGCAGCCCGGAGGACGCACTGGCTGGAGAGGGCACCCAACACCTCTGCAACCAAGTGGGTGCCCAGTACCCTCTCCTTAAGCACCCAGCACCTCTGCAACTGAGCGAGTATCCAGCACTCTCTGGCTAGTCAGACACCCAGCACCTCTACAGCCGAGTGGATGCCCAGCACCTCTGCAACCGAGTGAGCATCCAGCACCCTCTGGCTAGGCGGACACGCAGCACGTCTGCAACTGAGTGGGTGCCCAGCACCTCTGCAACCGAGTGAGCATCCAGCACCCTCTGGCTAGGCGGACACGCAGCACGTCTGCAACTGAGTGGGTGCCCAGCACCTCTGCAACCGAGTGAGCGCCCAGCACCCTCTGGCTAGGCAGGCACGCAGCACGTCTGCAACCGAGTGGGTGCCCAGCACCTCTGCAACCGCGTGGGCGCCCAGCACCCTCTGGCTCGGCCGGCGCGCAGCCGGGGACGCGCTCGCGGTGACCTTGCCCGGCGCCCGCCGGGGAGCCGCCGCCCGCCGCCCCCCGCGGGGCACCGCGGCCCCCCGCGCGGAGCCCGCTGCCCGCGGCGCGGTGACTCACCGGCGGCGGCGGCGAGCAGGGCGGCAGCGAGCAGGGCGGCGGCGGCGGCGGCGGGGGCCCGGCGGCGGCGCGGCCGCGCACCCATGGCGCGCCCCGCGGAGCGCTGCGCTGCGCTGCGCGGCGCGGCGCGGCGCGAGGGAGCGGAGCAGGGCGGGCCGCGCTGCGCTGCGCGGCGCCCTCAGCGGGCCATGGCGGCCCGGCCCGGCCCGGCCCGGCCCGGCCCCGCCGCTGCCTGCCGCCCGCGCCGCGCCGCGCCGCTCCGCGCCGCTCCGCTCGGGCGCCGCCAATGCGGGCGGCCGGCGCGCTGGGTCCGCCCGCCGAAGGGACGGCGCAACAGCTGGGCGCGCCCCCGCCGCCGCGCGGGCACGGCGCGCCCCCGCCCCCGGCGCGCCCCCCGGCGCGGCCCCCCCCTCCCGGCACTCGCCCCCCCCCCCAGCATGGCAGCAGCCCCGGTGCCGTCTCCGCTGGGCATCGCCTCCCCCCCGGCGCAGCCCCCTCCGCCCCCCAGCGCGGCACCGGTGGGGCACGGCCCCCCCGCGCTGAGCACGGCGCCTCCCGGTCCGCACCCCCGGGCACGGCTCCCGGCTGGCACGGCCCCTTTCCCCCCCCCCCCCGCCCTCCAGCGCTGCGCTCTGGGGCACAGCCCCCCCGGCGTGCCCCTGCCCCAGCGCCGCGCCCCCCCCCAGGCGCAGCGCCCCGGTTTGCATCCCTGCACCAGCGCGGCACCTCGCTTGCGGGGGGCAGCAGGAACCGAGGCTGCACCCTGCTGTCCTCCGCGCTGAGCCCCATGGATGCCTCCATCCCCATGCCACATGATGCCCAGGGGGTGCCCCACACCCAGCCTGGCACCCCCCAGCCCTACGTGCGCTGGAAGGGGGTCAGGGAGGCGTCTCCGGGTGAAGAGGGCCCGGCCCTGCACCCACTGCGGCTCTGAAGAAGCCCGAGCTGTCCCCACGCACCGGGGGCACACGAGCATGCCAGCCCCGGTGCCACGGAGGCACGGTGCTGGGGCGGCGGGATGGGGGGACGCGGCAGGCGAGGGGTGGCGAGGCTGGGCCTCGGCCGGGCGCCCGGCGGGAGCCGGAGCACCGTGCAGAGCAGGCGTCGTTCGCGGCTCTCCCCGAACGGCGAACGAGATGCTCCGACGCCTTCCGGAGCTCCAGCGGGAGCGAAGCCAGCGCAGCTCTGCCGCGAGGCTGCGGCGTTGCCCCCGGCGGTGCCCGGCGGGGCCGAGCCCAGCGCCGAGCTGTCCCCAGCCTGTCCCCCGCCTGCCCTGTGCCGGGGCTCTCGGGGTGTCCCGCTACCCCCGTGCGCAGGGAGGCTGGCGGCGACGCTGGGCCCGGCCCTCGCCACGCGCCCGGGCAGCGCCGCAGCAAGCGCGGCACGGGGTGTCACCACACCGCGAGTGCCGGTGCCTCCCGCGCGGGCACCGCCGGGGGGAACGGCTGGCGGGGCTGGCGAGGGGGTGCGCGGCACGGGGCCGGTGCGGGCAGCAGCCCTGCAGCCGACGTAAGCACCCTGCTTCGGGCTGGCTCACTGCGAACGGCATTTGCGTGGAGACAGGATGTTTTTTGCTCCTCTCGGCTCCATCTGCTCCTGCTGGAGTCACCGCCGCCGCCGCACGTGAGCTCACCAGGGGCTGCCACGGGAATGGCGGCGGAGCGGCGGGCAGGGCTCCCCCCGCAGCGCCGGGCACCCCAGCCCGCCCGGGGTGCCGGGAGCGGTGCGGGGAGGGGACGCGGCGGCGGCGGTCCCCCGGTGCGGCACCAGCCCCTTCCACTCCCCGCGCTGCGCCCCCGGCTTCCCGCACCAGTGCGGCTTCCCGCTCCGGCTTGGGCTCCCCCGGGCACCCCGCCTCGCCCGGCCGTCGTGCCGCGCGCCGCTGTCGCCATCCATCGTGCCGGGCTGCCGCGGCGGGGCCCGGCGGGTCGCCTCCCGGCCACGCGGGTGCCCCCGGCCGTCCCCGCTTCCCCGCAGCCTGGCGCTGGCAGGGCCGTCGCCGGGGAAGCGGCTGAGCGCGCCGACGAGTTAATAGACGCTAATTGATACAGATTGGGGAGATCGCTTCCAATTCCGCTCGCTCTCCCGCTCGCCGAGGGGGCGGAAGAGCCTGCTCCGGCTCCGGCTCCGCGGCCGCCTGCGTGCCGGCGCAGCGGGGACGGCTCCGGGGGCGGCCGCGGCCGGGGCGCTGGCAGGGTCCCGCCACGGTGGCACGTCCTCCCCGGGGAGGGGGGAGCACCCCCGACGCGCTGGCCCCCGCCGGGCGCGGAAGAGGGAGCGTTGCTCTGAGCTGCCGTGGGGCTGGCCAGCACCAAGCTTTGGTAAAGTCCCATCAAATATTCAAATAGGTATTTGAGCTCATGTATAATGGATCGCCCTCACGCTTCCTCCCCATCCATTTGCGGTATTTAAGGAAGTGGAGTATTAAACATCATTGTATTAGCAAAACTGCTGCCTGCTTAATTGAGTTGCAAAGGGAGAAGGTGCTGACGAGGAAGCAGCGCGCGCGATGCACAGCCCAGCCTGGCCGCCGGCGCGCCGTGCCACGCCACACCGCGCCACGCCACGCCACGCTGCACCACGCCACGTCACGCCACACCGCGCCACGCCGCGCCGTGGGGCCGGCACGCAGCAGGCCCATCGCCGGCCTCGTCCCGCGCGGGGAGGCGACGGCCGTGGGCTGGGCGCGCCGGCGGGGCTCGCGGCCGCCGCTCCTGCTGGGGCGCTCGGAAGCAGAGCCGGGCGCCGGAGAACCAACCCAGCCCTGGAACAGACAGATTATGAAAATGGGGAGTAAATAAATATGGATGTTGAAGACCTAATTCTGATAAGAGGATTTTCAAAATTAGCCATTTGCGAGAGTAGATTAAGTACGTGTAATGCTGGGGGTGGGACGCGCTCTGTTAAGATACACAGCAGCCCCCGGCTGGGCCCAGCCCTCTCCTCGCAGCCTCCGGCACCCGCCGAAGCGCGCGATGCTTTTCCAGAGGCCTAATTTGCTGCTGGCGCGCTGGTAAACAGGCCGGCTGCGAGGGAGCCAGGCCGGCCCCGGTGCCGGCCCTCGAGCCCTTCCCGGCACAGAGGGGTGCAGCCGGGTGCGCTGCCAAGGGAGGCAGCAACGGGCCGTGGGGCACCCGTGGGTGCCCCGGCGCTGGGCAGCAGCAGACGGCTCCTGGAGGCTCTTTGCATCCTCTGTCTCGGATTTTCTATCCAGGCGGCCAAGCAGAAATCTCATTACGGCCCAGCAGAAAGGCAGCGTCCCCGAGCGTGGCTCGGAGCTGGCGGGGCTGGGGCGGCCGCGGCGGGGAGCAGCCAGCGGCCCGGAGCTCGGGCAGCTGCCGGGGCGGTGAAGGGGCCGCGCGGGGGCCGTGCTCCCGGCAGTGCCCCCCAGCGCCGCTGCAGCGGCCCCCTCACCCCCCTGCACCCCTCCCCCCCGCAGTGCCCGGCACCGCTGCAGCGCTCTGCGCCTCCCCTCCACCGTGCTGCCCGCGGGCCCCGGCGCCAGGCCCGACACACAGCTGAGGGGCTGCGGGCTGCGTGTGGGGCTGGGGGCCGTGCGCTCGGGCAGGGGAGGGCCCGGTGCAGCCTGCGCTCCCGCAGCAGCAGCGGCAAAAGGCAATTAATTAGCAGGGTGGCGGGAGAGCAGCCGGCAGAGCTGCTCTGGGATCGATGGGTGCATCGACCGGCTGGGAAGCACCAGCCTTCCCATAGAGAGCCACGGGGCAGGGCGGGGGGGGCAGGGGGCCCTCCCCAATTCCTGCATCCAGCCGTTGGGTCGCTGCCGGCGGATGGGGTCTAACCCCCGAGCATCGCCAGCCTCTGGCCGGGGGACACGGGGGTGCCCAGGGTCACCGCAGGGCACGGCGCGAGGAGGGGAAGCGCAGGCACGCGCGGCGCTGCCCGCCACGTGCCCTGCACCCCGGCAGCCCCAGGCTGGCGGCTGCTCCCCCCAAGCCGGGAGAGCGGCAGGTCCCCGCGCCGCGGGGAGGCGGCAGCGCTAATGGAGCCCCCCCTTGTAGGCTGTTCAGATGCATCTGTGTCAAGGGGAGACGGGGGCTGGTCCCTTCGAGCTGGTGGCAGCCGTGGCACGGGCTGCAGAGCCGAGCTCGGTGCCAGCTGCACTGTGCCCCCAGGCAGCGCCCACCCGGGGGTGCCTGACGAGGTTGGGGGTGCGCTGCTGCCACGGGGGCTGCGCTGGAGGCTCAGGGCCATGTGGGCAGAGCACCCGGGGGAGGAAAAGGCCCCCCAGGCACATGCCAGCCAGCTGGGGTGTGCTGAGGCCACGGCATGAGGCCACCGGAGCAAACCTCGACGAACCCCTGGCCAGAGGGGCGCAGGGCAGGGGCAGCTCTGCCAGCAGCGGGGCACCGTTTGCAGCCCTCCAGAGCAGCCCACTGCAGCGATTCCTGCAGGTCCCTGTCCTGGTCTCTGTCCCTATCCCACCTGCCTGCTACCCCCTTTCTCCTCCCCCCCACCTCTCTGCCAAGCCGGCAAGTGCCAGCCTGTCCCTGCGGGGAAGGAGAGTGCTCATCCATGTTGCAGGAGCGTGGCTGCCGGCGTCACGCAGATGAGAAGTGACAGCGAGGGACCCTTCTCAGGTGCAGGTTCCCTGCAGCACGGGGCACAGAGACACTGTCCCCATCTCTCCCCCCTCCCCAGCCTTCCTCCACCCCTGGCAGCTGAGATGGCCTTGCAGGCATTTAACCCCTTCCCACCACGCAAACCCTGCACCGGTGCTGCTGCTGCCTGCCTAGCCCGTGCTGCAGGGAGCCCGAGGCTGGGAGCAGGACACCTGGGTCCAGCCCTGCTGCTGCTCCCCGGTCTGCCCCGTCACCCTCTCCAGGGTGTCCACCCTGCCACCTGCTCCCCCAGCCCCGGCCGCTTTGCTTTCCCGGGGCAGTAACACAGAGAAGCAGTGGCCTCGTCTTGCTTTGCCGGCGGTGTAGGAGAGGAGCCGGCGGTGGACCTGAACACGGTGTCCCAGTAGCTGGACCCCATTAATCCCGGGACACAGAGTGGGGGCTGTGGGGAGAGCAGGCTGTGTGGGGAGCCCGAGGGGTCCGTGGGCCCCTCACCTCCCACGTCTCCCGCGCTGGCTGCTGTCTCCGGGGAGTTGTCATGGGAACGGCACGCCGCGGGTACCCCTCGCCATGGAGACAGGACGCGGCTGCTGGTCCCGGGGCCGGAGGTGCCCGGTGCATCCACATCCCATCCGCTGGGGCCTGTGGTATCCCCACGGCACCCGGGCGGATGGAGGGGACAGCGGGGTGGGCACAGGCGGTGCTGCAGGGAACGGGGGGCCGGAGAGGCGCCGGCACCGCCGCTGGCATGGCCCACCATCACAGCCCGCCGTCACGGCGCGGGCACCGGCTGGGCACAGCCCCAGTGCCGGCAGCCGCTCCGCCTGCCCACTCCCCGGTGAGCCAGCGCTGCCTGTTCTACCCCGGCCCACGCGCCCCGCGGCGGAGCCAGCAGTTTCTTTTCCCGTCTCTTTTGGGGATTTTAACCCTGCAGCACCCAGGCCCGTGGCTGCAGCAGGATGGGTGCCCAGCACCCAGGGAGCCCCGTGGGGACTGGGGGCAGAGGCAGGACCTGTCCTCGCTGGCGCCTGGGCTAGCAGCCCGCTGCTCGGCTGCATGGCCGCTGCTGGCGAGGGCACCTGCGCTGGCCACCCAGGCACGGCGTCCTCGCCCCGCAGCTCTGCCCCCCTGGACCTCACAGCTCCTGTGCCCCCACCTGCAGCCCCCACTGCAGGGGAGCAGCAAGTCTCCTGCCATTCCCCTTTCCCTGTTGATTAGTATTAATTTTTAATCATAATTTTTGACAGGGCTGCCAGCTGGGATGGCTGCCCGGCGTGAGATGGGCCAGGGCAGCGCTGGCACTGCCGTGCTCACCAGGCAGCTCCTGGCCACCGCTGTGCCTGCCAGGGGCCCTGGGTGCCCCCCACCTCGCAGCCCCCTGCACCCCCCATGCAGGGCCAAGGATGCAAGGCGTTGCGTTCCCAAAGGGGGGGGCACCCAGCGGGCACCCTTCAGCCCCTGGCCCGGCTCGGCTGCAGGAGCCCATAAAGTTGCCAGAGATAAATGGCTCCTATTACTTTTCCAATCAAATGAAATCCCTGCTACGGCTTCCCGTGCACGGCAATAAACAGCGCCAGCGCACAGCAGCGTGTGCCACCCTCCTTGCCAAGGTAACCTTGCCACCCTGGCACGGTGCAGCCCGAGGGCATGGCCCCCTAGCCTCCGAGGGCACTGCACCCACCTGCACCCACCGCTCCCAAGGGCATGGACCGCTGGGCACCCGTGGCTCTGCAGTATGCAGTCCCTGCTGGCAGGGAGACCCAGAGGGCAAACCGCCACGTTGCCACGAGCCTGGGGGCATTTGGCTTGTGGACACACACCACCCTGTGCCCGCAGTGCACAGCACCCCACACTACTTACTTTGCAGCCCCTCCACCCAGCACCCGCTCCACATACAGCGCACCTGGCACTGCCCCTGGTCCCAGCTCCGCACACCCCACGGCACACGTGCCCCAGCTCCCCTTGTGCCTGTGCGACTCCCCTCTGCTGGGCTGAGCCTGGGAGATCCCAGGCCATCTCGCTGCCGCATCAGAGGGGAAACCGAGGCACGCGCTGCCCTGAATGCCGAGGGACACAGCTGTGCTGGAGGGTGTGCACAGAGCAGAGGATCCCCTCCGACACTGGCCTGCTGCAGCGCACCCAGCCTGCCAGCCCTTGGGTGCCACGTGTGCACACTCACGTACACACGAGCACGCCAGCCGGCAAGGCAGGGATGCTCACGTGGCCTGTCCCATCCTGGTTGCCGAGCCAGGCGCAGCCCCTGCCAAGGGGGCTCCAGCACCCTGGGGTGCTGCCGTGTGAGTCCCTGCTTGATCCATCCCTATTAGCCTGCACCCCCTGCCAGCACCAGGAATAGCAATCAGCAGCAGGCCCTGAACCTGCTAACGAGGAGCTTGTCTCCTGCGGGCGGCAGGGCTTGCAACCTTACTGCCCCAGGGAAAGGGGGGGGGAGGGCACAGGGTGCCCTGGCAGACAGGGCAGCGGGTGTCGTGGATGCTCAGCCCCACAACAAGGCAGGGGGAGCCCACGCTGGGCAGTGGGGCAGGTTCAGGCTGCAGGGGGGCAGGCAGCCCCCCCCCGTGCGCTGCTCCTGCTGGGGGGGGGGGCCACAAACAAGGGGCAATTGCAGGTGCATTAAGCGAAGGGGAGAGGGGGGCTCAGCACCTGCAAGCCTTCCTCCGCCTCATCCCAGGCGGCCAAGCGCCCGGCTCCCGGGGCTGGGCGCCGCGCCGCGGGCCCCGCCGCGCCGGAGGCGGCCAAGGCCGGGCGAGCGGCACCACCGCGCGGCGAGGCGCTGCCGGTGCAGCCGAGCCCCGGCCCGCCGCCCTGGCACCCCCGGGGGGCTCCGAGGCCAGGGCTCAGCCCGCTCCAGCGAAGCCCCCCGGGGCTGCCCGGCGCATGGAGCATCGCCCAGTGCAAAGGCGGCCAGCCAGGGCCACAGGGCCCTGCGGCCCCCAGCAGGGGCACGGCTCTGACGTTGCCCCCTTGCAGGGGGGCCCAGCCCCGAGCAGGAGCACGGGCCACGTGTGGCAATGGGGAGCCAAGGGGCACGCGGCCCCCACCTGCTTGGCAGGGCCCCACATGCACGCGGGGGGCTCCGAGTTCAAGAGTTGCAGATCTGCTGGATGTGCTGCCCCAAGACATGGCACAAGCCCTGGGGGTTCACAGAGTGGGTGGGGAGCCTGGGGCCCCCCAGGGGGTCCAGAGCAAGGACCACCAGGAGGGACAGCAAGGGAGAAGGACCACGGAAGGGAGGGTGCAGAAGTAGCTGCAGCTAAGGGGAACATCAAACTCACAGGGCTCGATGTGCCGGGGTCAGGAGCCTCTCGCACTGCAGGTCGGGCAGCAGTAAACCCTGCCCTGGCTGTGCCACCTCACCACACCCACGCCACGGGAGGAGGCAGCTCAAGCTCAGCAGCACGCAGGGCTCTCAGGAGGCCTGGGCACTCGTGAGAATGCACGCAGCATCCCCAGGAGAGGCCCCGCTGGGGCACCCCTCAGCAGAGGGCTGGTCTTCCAGCACGAGGCCTAGGTCCCACTGCAGCAAAGGTGGTTTGGGTTCAGGGAGAGGTGGGGACTGGCTCCCAGGGCCACCTGGGCTGAGCCAACCAAGGGAGCCGCACAGAGGGTTCCCCTCTCACGCCTCGGCTCGCAGGGCGCCAGGCCGTAACCACACCTAGGCCAAGGGAGGATGGAGCCAGCATCCTCCCAAGGGCTATCCTGGGGCTCCCCCAGACCACAGGGTGCCCCCACAGGCCCAGGGGGAAGGGCCCCCACCAGGTCCCAGGGTTGCAGGTAGCTGTGCTGCAGGGATGCTCAGCACCAGGGCAGGCACCCAAGTCCAGAGCTGCACTCCCAGCCCTGCTCCCGCAGCAGGGCAGGTGCAGGGTTCGGCAGCTCGTGGTCGCTCTTACAAGACTCTCCCACCCCACCCCACCACCTCCCCTAAAGCAGGGCCAGCCCTCCCCCCCGTGCACCAGCATGCCCAGGACCCTGGTACAGCCCAGGACACAGCGACTGCCTCCAGCTGCAGCGTTTTCATTGTGGGGTTTCACAGGTCCCCCCTCGCAGGGGACATGGCCCCCAGCTCCCCCCACAGTCACACCACAAACTTGTTCTTGGTGAGGGAGCCGCTCTTGGTGGCCGTGTCCGCGTGGGCCTGGTATCCAATAACCACCTTGTGCGACAGGCCCAGGTGCTCCTTGTAGACACGCCTGGAGGAGAGAGGAGGCTGTAGGGGCCAGGCAAGGGCACTTCCCTCCCCCCCCCCCCAAAAAAAAAAAAAAAAAAAAAAACTTCCTGCTGGCAAACATGGCACCCAGACCACCAGCCCCAGTCAGCCACTGGCGATAACGGAGAACAAGCTCAGGACAAAAGGTGAAGAAATGACCCACTGTTCTGGAGTCCATCCCTCAGAGGGGGACGGCTCACACTGGGACCTCATTCCCCTCCAAACCCAACAAGGAGCTGGGTGACCTTTGCAGGGAAGGAGCCATGAGGGCCACATTACCCAATGTGGGTGACCCCTTCTCGGTTCTCTGCCTCCCGGGTCCAGATGGCGATCTTGTCCCCCTTGGCGCGGATGTTGATGACGGCCCCGCACACCTCGTCGCTGTACTCATCAAACATCTCCCCAATGAGACACAGCAGCTGCCCAGAGAAGAAGGGAGGCTCAGGACAGTGTCTGCCACCCATGGGGCTGAGGCTCAGAGCTGCCACAAGGGAAAGGCCACTGCCTTGTCCCCACAGAGTAGCACAAGAGGCCAGAACAGGGCGCACACTCACCGTCTCCAACCAGAAGCGGTCCAGCTCTGTGTGCCTCTGCTGCTTGGCCAGCGTGATGAGCCAGCGCCCGCCACGCTTGTTACGGTTGTCCTCCCACATGGGCTCGATCCCATCCTGGGCATGGGTAAGACAGCCGTCAGGCATGCCAAGCACGTGACCAGAGCTGGCTCGGGGTGCAGGGAGCCCTGCCACACTTAGCCAGGCTTCCCCTCCTGCACCATGGCCAGGGTGCCCCAGTGAGCCCATGCCACCTCTGCAGGGACCTGTGAATGTATTCCCAGCTAGAAGGGCAACATGGGGACAGGGGTGGTGAGGGACTGTGCAGCAGGGAGGGACTGCAACCAGGAGAGGAAGGGCTGCACAACGCAGTGTGTCCCACCTTGAAGAGGGAGTAGTCGCAGCCCGACGTGAGCTTGCTGGCGAGCTGGATGTGACTGTATAGGCTGCACCAGGTCAGAGAGGAGACACAAGAGCAGGTGAGAATGGGCGTTTTGGAGACCCCCAGCACCAGGCTCTGTAGCACGGCATCATGCTGCATGGCACAGAGACTCCAGCACCCCTTCCTGCCACCCTCAGGGGCACATCACCCGCCCAGCAGGGCACTCACGCCCAGAAGTCCTCCACAGTGCTGAACTTGGTGACAAGGCGCAGGTTCGCCTGCCACATCTTGCTCTTGTCATTCTTGAAGAACCACAGTGCCCACCTGGAGAGGGAAGGAGGTCAGTGATGCCAGAGCCCCCCTAGCCGTGGGACCCCAGGGCTCCCCTCCTGTGCCAGGAGATGCTCCCTGTGGCTAAGCCTCAGCCACTCACCCCAGGACCCCGTACCTGTTCTGCAGTGGATGCTTGCCCAGGCTTTCTGCCAGGAGCAGCTCCTGCTGCTGAGCCCGCCGCCGCCTCTGCTCCTCTTGCCTTCTCTGGGGAAGGAGAGGTAGCCCCTAGGAGCCCCATGGCCACTCCACCAGGGCCTCTCCCACATCAGTAGCTAGGGTACAGGGATGCTGGGACCCTCCCAGGGGCCTGCCAGCCTCCCCCAAACAGGCATTGCAGCCAGGAGCTCCAGGGACACAACCCAAAAGGCAGGAACCCACCTGCTCCCCAGTAGCCATCATGCCTAGCATAGGCTCCCCAGCTGCCCCCAGTTCTTAAGGGCCCACAGCCGGGTGGGGTGAGCAGCCGGCCCCACCGCACCTGCTGCCAGGCAGGAGGGGAGCATGCTGGGAAGGGGCATTGGCCCTGCTCCTCTGGTGGTGGGGGCAAGGCAGGAATAGGGGTCTGGGGCAGGACAGGGAGGGATGGGGTCAGCGCAAAGACGAACAGGATAAGATGACAGGGATGACATGGAGATAGCATGGGATGGGTTTGAGAGAGGATGGTGAGGAATGGGGTAGAGTGGGATGGTACGGAGACAGGGTGGGATAGCATTAGAATGGGATGGGGACAGGGTGGGATGGGGAGGATGGGGAGGACGGGATCATGACCTGAATGGGACCAGATCAAGACGCAACAGGATGCAGAGGGGATGGGATCATAATGAGGTGAGTATAAGGTGGGATGGGATGGGATCAAGATGGGATAGGGATGGGATTAGGACATGGTGGGATACAATGTAGATAAATGGGTTGGGAACAAGGTGGGATGGGACTAGGAGTGATAGGGATGGAGGATCAAGATGGCTTGGGGATGGGATAGGATCAGGAAGGGATAGGGATGGGACTAGGACCAAGAAGGGATGTGGATGGATGAGTTGGGGACAAGGTGGGATGGGACAAGGAGTGATGGGGATCGAGGATCAGGGTGGGATAGGGGAGGGATGGAGATGAGATGTGAAGCAGAGGACATTTAATGGGGAAGAGATGGGATCAGGATGGGATGGGATAAGGACAGGATTGGATGGGATGGGGACAGGGATGGGATCAGGATGGATGCAATGGGGAAGAGATCGGATATGGGGAGGGGGTGAAATCAGGATAGGATGCAATGGGATGGGGACAGGGGTGGGATGGGGAAGGCGGGGGGGATCAGGACGGGAGGTGGTGGGGAGGGAGTGGGATCAGGGCGGCATGCGAAGGGATGGGGCACGGCCGGGGGGGCAGAGCAGCGCCCGCGGGAGGCAGCCCGCGGTGGCCGCGCTCCCCTCCGGGCCGGGAAGTCGCGTCACGCCGCGGGGGGCCGGAGCCGCCGCCGGTGCCGCCGCCGGTGCCGCTGCCGCGCGGGGCTGGGGGCGGGCGCGGCGCGGCGCGGTCCCCCCCGCGCAGCGCAGCGCGGCGCAGCGCGGCGCAGCGCAGCGCGCCCCGCGCTCCGGCACAGCCGCACTGAGCCCGCCCCGCCGCAGCCCGGCCCGGCCCGGCCCGGCCCGCGCGGAGCCCCGCCCGTCCCCGCCGCCGCCGCCGAGCCAGGTCGGGAGCGCGGCCGCGGCGCGGGGCCGGGGCCGGGCCGGGGGCCGGGGCAGGGGATGCGCGGGGTCGGGCTGGGCCGGGCGGCGGGGGGGCCGGGCCGGGCCGAGCCGGGCCGGGGGTGAAGCCGTGCGGCCTGTCCCCGCAGAGCCGCCATGGAGGTGTTCATGAAGGGCTTGTCCAAGGCCAAGGAGGGGGTGGTCGCCGCCGCCGAGAAGACCAAGCAGGGGGTGGCCGAGGCAGCCGAGAAGACCAAGGAGGGGGTCCTCTATGTCGGTAAGGGCCTGCCCCCCGCCTGCCCTTGCCTGTCCCTGCCTGTGCCCTTGCCTGTCCCTGCCTGTGCCCATCCCCTGCTGCCCTCGCTGGTCCTGCCCCCCCCCCACTACATTCCCATGCTTGCTCCCTGCCCTCGCCCCCTGTGCCCACCCCCTGTGCACAGAGTGGGATGGGGACCTGTGGGCAGGGCAGGGTCTGGGGCTTGTTGCAGGGCTAGGACCCCCTCCAACTTCCCCCCCCAGCTCCCAGGGCTCTGACTCGGTGAGCCCCACAGCTCCTTGCTGAGGATGTTCTGGGGACTTGAGCGCAGAGGGACTGGAGGCCAAGCCCTGCTTTCAGTGGTTTCCCCACAGCTCAGTGGTCACTGTGCTGAGAGGTATCTGTCTTGAGGAGGCTGGGGGCATGTTTGTGCCAGCCCCCTTGGAGAGGCCTGTCCCTGGACCACATGTGCCATGCACCCATGCACCCTGCCCAGGCACCCAGAGCTCTGCAAGCCTCTCCCCTGCACCAGGACTGGCAGCTGGGGTTGCTCCCCATGTGCTGCCCCAACTGGGCTGGCCTGGCCCTGCCGTTCATAACCATTTCCTAGAAGACATCACTGGGAGGGAAGAGGTGGCTCCCCAGCGGGCTGCGCAGGCCGGCTTTGGGCTGGCTGGGGAAAGCACTGGTGCCTGCCCATGGCTTGTAGCCAGAGGGAGGGAGCAGGAGGGCTGGCTGCTCCAGGCCGGCTCCATCCCACTGTGCCCTGCCTGGCTGGAGGGCACGTGGGCTCTGCCAGAGGGCTCGGGCCCTGGAGCCATTCCTGTGTCACTGCTCTGCGAGCCTGGGGCCCAGCCTGGCAGCCCTGCAGGGCTGGGGGCAGGAGCGGTGCCCAGGGGCTCGTCCTGCCCAGGGGCTTGTGCCTGGGACAGGGGTCCAGCAGCTCAAGGAGCACCCCAAGACTCCTGCCCTGCAGGAGCTGCCCCTGCCTTGCCCTCGTTCACCAGTGCCCTGCTCCCATCCTGCCAGGCATCCTGAACTGTGCAGGCAGCGTCTCTGAGCTGGAAAGGATGGCAGGGCCGGTGCAGGCAGTGGCAGGACCTGGTTCCCGGGCTGCTCTGACTGCAGCGCCGCCCGCGCTGTGCTGGCATCGATTCGGGGTATTGATCCCGGCTCCTGGAGCAGGCCTTGCTCAGCGGCGCAGCCGGCGCGTGCTCTGCCCGTCTGCGCTCTGGCGTGAAACCAGGCCCCCGGGGCATCTGCCTTGGCACGCGGTTGTGCCGCGAGCTGCCACGCGGCGTGGCTCCGAGGCTCGCGGGGCTGGTCTCCTGCCCCAGAGCTGGTTCTTCCTTGCGGCCCCCTGTGCTGTGCCCGTGGGGTTTCCCACGGCCCCGAAGCTGCGGCACAGCAGCCCCGTGCCCTGGCATGCTGCGGCGCCTCCCCGAGCCCCTCTAACTTGCTCCTTGGGAGCTGCGCTGCCCCAGCCCGGGTCTGCCAGGCCTGGGCACCTGAGCAGCAGCATCCGGATGAGCCTCGCATGGAGCCAGGTGGGTGCTCAGCATCCCTGGCTGCCCTGCACAGCGCAGGGGCTGGTGCCCTGTGTGGCGGTGGGCAGGATGCCGCCCCCGGCATGGCACAGCGCGGGCACGGCTGCTGCAGCCCCTCTAACCCCTCTCTTTCTCTCTTTCTACCCCCAGGGAGCAAAACCCAAGGCGTGGTGCAAGGCGTCACCTCAGGTACCGCTGCCCTGCTGCTCTCCGGGGTGGGCGGCTGCGCTAACGAGATCAGAGGCTAATTGAGGGGCCGTGATGTCACCCGGCTAAAGCCTCTTACATAACCAGGCCCGCAACAGAGGATTTGTGCCTGCTGCTCGCACTCTGTGCCCAGCTGCAGAGCCACATCCCAGCCCCCTCCCGCAGAGGAGGAGGAGGAGGAGGAGGAGGAGGAGGCAGCAATGGCCTCATCCTGCCCCGCTCCTCCCCAGGCCCCCCCGCCCATGCCATGGCGCAGTGGGGGGCCCCTTGCTCTCCCCGGTGCGCGACACTGATGCTGGTCCCCGGCCCTTGCAGTGGCTGAGAAGGCGAAGGAGCAGGCGTCCCAGCTGGGCGAAGCGGCTTTCTCCGGCGCCGGCAACATCGCGGCTGCCACGGGGCTGGTCAAGAGGGAGGAATTCCCCGCGGACCTGAAGGTGAGCAGCCCCCGCGGGGGACCGGCGCTTCGCTGCGCCCGCGCAGGGCGGCTGGCGCGTGCCCAGGCCTGGCGGGGATCCCTCCCGCCGCTGTCCCCGCGCCCGCGCCGGGGGCCGGAGCGCCGCCGCGGAGGCGTGCACGGGTGCGTGCGTGTGTGCGCGGCTGCGTGCGCGGGCGTGCGGCGGCGCACGGCGGCTGCGGGGCCCGCGGCGGCGCGGCGCTCCGGCGGGCTGCGAGGTGGCCTGACGGCTGCGGGGAGGGGCGGCGGGTTTGCATCTCGCCGCCCCGATGAGCCCGATGAGCCCGGCGCTTCCAGCTTAGCCCAAAATAGCAACAGCTGAAGAAACGAGGCCACGGCAGCCGCTGCCACCGCGCGGCGGCTGGGACGGGGGGGGCATTGGCGGCCCCCCCCTTCCCTCCTGCCAGCCGCTCTGCCAGCCCCAGGGAGGGCTCACGTGGCGCCACCCTCCCGCCGGGGTGCAGGGGGCTCCCGCGGTCTGCCGGCCCCCGGAGCTCGCGGTTTCGGCCGGGGGCCGAGGCTGGGAGCAGCGCGAGGACGCAGGTGCCCGGGCTCCCCTACCGCGGGCACCTCGCGGCACTTGGCACCCTGCCGGCTCCCCGCTGCTGCGTCCCCCCCCGCGCCGCCCCACCGGTGCCCCCCGCGCACACCTCGCAGCGTTGCCAGCCTCTGCCGGCTCCCCCCGGTCCGGCAGGCGCAGGGCGGGCGGGTGACACACAGGCGACGTGGGAGGCCGCGTGGGTGGCACTGACCGCCCGTTCCCCCGCAGCCGGAGGAGGTGGCCCAGGAGGCTGTTGAGGAGCCGCTGGTTGAGCCGCTGCTGGAGCCAGAGGGCGAGAGCTACGAGGAGCCCCCGCAGGTGAGGGGACGGGGTGGCATGGGGGGCCGCGAGGTGGGCTGGCGTGGGGCTGGCTGCATGCAGCCGCCCGGGAGCCTGTGGCCTGCAGCCCCAAGGCCGTGGGGCCATGGGGTGGGCAGGCGTGGGGCTGGCTGCACACAGCTGCCTGGGAGCCTGCAGCCCCGCAGCCCCGAGGTGGTGGGGCCGTGGGGTGGGCAGGCGTGGGGCTGGCTGCACGCAGCCACCCAGGAGCCTGCAGCCCCGCAGCCCTGAGGCCGTGGGGCCATGGGGTGGGCAGGCGTGGGGCTGGAGCCGTGCCCTGCCTCCTGGGCTCTCTTGCAAACTTTCTTTTCCCGCCCTGCAGGAAGAATACCAGGAATACGAGCCAGAGGCATAATGGACCCCCGTCCTCGCCTCTTCCACCAGCAGCACAACGAACCGCCGGTGGCTCTCTGCTCCTCCCCAGCCGGCCCCGGCTGGAGCCCGGGTGCCGGGGAGGGTCAGCGGCGCCGCTGCCCCGTTCGCTCACGAGTTCTTCCTCCAGTTCCGTTCCAAGGGACCGTGTCTGTGTCTCCGTGTCGTGTCTAGCCGTGAGAAACCCGTTGTGCCCAAGCCCCGGAGCCCCGGTGCGTGCCCGAGCCGTGGGCGCTGCCCGCAGGGGCTGGCGTGCGTGCGTGCGTGGGTGCGTGTGTCCGTGAAGCCCGGGCTTGTCGCCCTGGGTCCCTCCCAGCGCCATAAGCCCCGGCGGTGTCCTGCAGCGTCTGTGTCTGTATGGAGCATGTTGACCCGCTCGCGGGCTGCTGTACATTTGGCTTGCACGCGTGTCCCTGTGGTTCTGCTCTAGTAATCGTGGAACGACTTTATTTTTTTTTCTTCATTTTTTTTTATATCTACCTATCTGTCTATGGGTGGACGGGTCTTTTGCCTTTGTGAGCCCTTGGCACCTGGGCCCGCTCCTCCAGCGTGCTGGGCGGTGGCGGTGCCCGCACCCCCCCGGGTCCCGTAGTGCCGACGCTGTGTTGTGACGTGGCATGGATATCCCCCACCCCGTCGCTCGATGTGCAATAAGAGCGCAGCCGCCTGCGACACGGCTGCCCCCCTGTCCGTGAATAAAGCCAACTCTCATCTGTAGCCCCCTGGTCCTGGTTGCGGGGTCCCTGGGGGGAGCCGTGGCCTGGTGCATTTGGGGGAGGGGAAGTGGGGGCTGCGGCAGAAGAACCACCTCTCCTCAGGCAGATGAGGGACTGGGCAGGACTGGTCCTCGTGGAGACGAAACGTCGTCCTGGATGCTCCTGGCTCCCTCCCGGGAGCCGTGCGGTGCTGCAGGCCCTGGCTGCAGGCGTTGGCTGAGGTCCGGGGTGCAGGTGCTGTCCCCACACCACCTGCCTGCTCTCTGGGCTGCAGTGCTGTGCGTCCCCGGGAGAAGGCAAAGGCACCCTTCGGGGCTCAGGACCCAGAGCCTGGAGGAGGCAGGACGTTGTCCTGGACCCCAGCCCTGGTTCCCTCCCCGCTCTGGTCCTTGGTTCTACAAGTTGTGCTAGAAAATGGGGCCCACGGCCGCGGCTCGGGCAGGGATGAAGGATGGGGCTGGGCCTACCCCCATGCACCTCAGGTTACATCCCCTACCTGCGCCGGCTCGCCAGCCTTGTCGGCAAAGAGCCAAGCTGCAGCAGTCAACGTGGACACACAACGGGCTTGCTGACATCTGCAAATCCCGGCCGTGGCTCTGCTGCTGTGTCGGTGCCGGTCACAGCAGTGCCAGCAGCGCCCGTCACGTGCCCCTGTGTCAACCGGGCCAAGCCGGGCTCCCCCAGACGGTGGCAGGCTAGGATGGAGCAGGGCTAGGGAGAGCAAATCCTTCAAGAGCCTGCATGAAAGACATGAGCAGCGGCTGACTCTGCAGTTGGTGCCGGGAGCCGGGCTGCCATCGCCTGGCGCTGCTGGGCCATGTCCCCAGGGCCAGGTCGGGACACCCCCGCTGCGGTTCTCCAGCAACAGCCTCCTACGACCCTTGCAGCACGCATGGGCTGTCCCTTACCCGAGAGCAAATTGTGCTTTTTTTATCCCCTGGTTCGCACGAGCACAGGGCCTGGCCTGTCACCTCTGGGCACCGCCACAGCCGGCCCAAGCCCTCGGTGTGCCTCCCCAGGGACTCCTCGCAGTGCCCAGTGTCACACAGCAGTCCCTGCTGGGATGGTGGGGCTGCACCTCCCCACTGCGCATCTCCCTGCCATCCCTCCGTCCCTGCCCCAAGGGGGTGACAGCATGCAGGCTCTGCGTGTACTGCACACTCAGCTCCTGGCATCAGGGCAGCAGAGGGGAGCATCTGGGAACGTGAAACAAGTGAGCCAGAATAGCCCTTGGGTGATAGGCACTTACACGACATGGGCCTGGAGCTCAAGGTCAGGACCGTGGAGATTCCCCGAGCCTTGTGCAAGCACTGCTCAGGTGGTGCAGGAGGTGGCAGCTGGGCTCCCGTTCATGCCTGAAGCTGCAGTGGCCGCAGTGAACATGGTTCAAGTTCTTCAGCCCCTCAAAGAAGGATATGGTCACACAAGCTCCATTCACATACACATCCTGCCAAGGGCGAGTGCGTGCCTGCTCCAGGCTTGCTGCTTAGGGCGAGCCAAGCCCAACGACTGATGTGGGAATCCCTCCCCATCTGCCATGCCTCCCTCCCCATACCTTGTGGCTCTGCTCACAGGCAGAGCTCTGAGGGTCCTGGGATGAACAAATCCTGGTGCCATGGTAGCTCTCTACTGCCTCTGAGCAGAGATGCCAGCTGCTCTGACAGCCCACGCGAGGCAGCACCATTTACTGTTGGCCCACCAGCATCCACGCAACATCCTCGTGCTGGCTGGGAGCCCCATGATCTACCACTGCTGCAGCCAGACCAGGCCTGAAGCAGGAGGGTGCAGGAGGAAAAGCACCAAGCCGACTCCGCAAGGCCTGGGGCAAGGCAGGGAAACAGGCCAGCCCATACAGCAACTCTGCAGATCCCAGAGCCCGGTGGAGCTAGGCTGGATCTTCGTCAGTGCAGCTCAGAAAGGCATTTGGCCTCACTGTCCCACAAACCTGCCATCTCCTTTTGCATTTGGGGATGGACGTACCAAGATGACGAGGATGCTCCTTCGCAGGAATAGTGCGTGTAATGGGGCCATAGCCAGCTTCTGCAGTGACCTGAGAGCACAAGCAGCACGGAGGTGACATGGGACAAATGAAATGAAAGAACAAGCTAGAGACAGGCAGCTTTCCCTGCTGCTGGGATCCCCTCCACCAGGCCATTTCTAGTGGCATGGGCCTGAGCCATGGGTGGAGCCATGGGAGCTGTTCAAGTTCAGGATCAGCAAAACCTCAGAGCAGCTTTTCTGCACAGGACAGTTAAAAGTTTGTGCTGCAAAAGACCTTCGCTGTGACAGAGTCCCAGGTGCCAGCATGCCCTGTCCCTTCGGAGGAAAATGGTATCTGCAGCAGGTCCCAGCTTGGCTCACTCTGATCTGCCTATGATTGCAGAGGATGGAGAATGTGACCCCTGGGTACCTTAAGACACAACATATCCCCTGCCCCATAGTGAGGGTCTGATAGAGGAAGGAAGACCGAGTATGTCAGAGGAGCCAGCCAAGCTCATTAGAAAGCTCGTTGCTCCCTGTTAAAAGAGGGCAAGGCTACAGGCCTGTAAGCATAGAGCTAGGGATAGGGATAGGGTTAGGGTTAGGAGCGAGAGAAAGCGTAGAGGTCCCCATGGAGTGGGGCTGCAAAGGGCATGCCAGCGGAAATGTGGGGCTGCACCAAGACTGACTGGAGGGCAACTTTCTTGTCAGGGTCAGCAACAGGGGTTGGTGGGCTCCAGTTGAGGCCTCACCTGAGTCTAGGGTTAGGGATAGGAGAGAGAGAAAGCCATTTAGAGTTACATTACAGTTAGGCTTTAGGCTTCCCCCAAACCCCAGAATTATGTGACCGACTGTTGGTTCACACACCATCACTCTAGCACAGAGGGCAAAGTGTCCGTGTGGTGATGTGATACCTCCCATGGGTAGAAGCACCCAGATGAAGCTAAGGCTGGGTGCTGTCACTTGCACACTGCAACATGTCGAAGGGCCTACAGGACATGTGTGGCATGGTATGGTGTGTTCCTTCATGCACACTGAGGGTGTGTTTTCCCTCATGAGCTGTTTTTAATAGCAGCAGAGGCAAGGATGTCACAGGGAAGCTCCAAGATGTTGCCATCATTGGACTTTGCTTGTGGGAAGCCAACTACTGTGCCATGGCCCTGGAGTGAGGACAGCCATGTGCTGGGCCAGTCTGGCGGTGTTCAGCACTGCTCTCGGAGCTGGGCTCTGCAGGAAATGGGGGGCAGCACCCCTTCGTGGATGTTTTAGAGAAAGTCACCCACCCTCAGCTGCTAGGTACATGGGTTGGTCTCAGCTTATTTGCTCATAGTCTTCCAGCTCCTTGTGTTCAGTCCTACTGAGACTGCAAATAGCCCCACTGGTGTCCCCAGTGCAGAGGCAGTGGGCTCCATGCTGGTGCAGGCATCCCATGCCATTGTGCCCCACTGCTCCAAAACCCTACAGGAATGCAGAGCACAAGGCTCCTTCCAAGAGGGAGAGGGAGGCCACAGGGGCAAACACATCAAATTGCCCCACTGCTCTGTATCAGGCCATGATTCTGGAGCCTGAGCTAAGAAACAGAAGTAGGAATCGCCTAATCTAGTCCCTGGTGAATGCTTTGGCTGGATGGAGGCTGGGACCTGGGAGGACTGAGACCTTCTTAGGCAGTTATAGCACTGTGAGAAGCAGGCCCCATGGGACAAGGGCTCCCAGCTCTGCCCTGCTCTACCACCTCCAGAGCAGCTGGAAAGGGTGTCCCACGTATGGCACATTGTTCAGGCTCTAAGAGCTGGTCTCACTTAGCAAGCAGCTCCCGTGAGAAACACAGTCCTTTTGGTGGGCAACACACAGCATCCAGGTACAACCTGAGCAACACTCCTGCACCTCATGTGGGTGCGACCAGCTACAGAGGTACCAGCAGAGGGTAGGGCTTGCTGGTAGCTTGGTTCTTCTCATAGGAGCAGATATTTGCAGTGTATGCCCTAAAGGGTTTGCTGGCTTGCTACAGCTCCTAAAAGCAAGTTCCTGAGACTGCAAGAACATCTCCCAAACAAAGCAAAATTACAAACGTAAATAAGTAAGGACTTCATCCTTCTCATTCTCTGCAATGTCAGCAAAGCAGAGGAACTTCAGAAAAGGGAAAGGATGAGCAAGGGCAGGGTGATTCCAGGGAACTCTGTGGGCACCAGCTCTGGGTGCAAGCTTAGCGCAAAGCCTCCTTCCCCATCGCAGAGAGCTGTGCTGGGGAGCAAGTGGTTGGAGGAAAGCATCACACTGCCAGGCAGCCCACCTGCAGAGTGCCAGGAGCAGACATCAGCCACCCAGCTCCTGGCTTGTTTCTCCCTCCAAAGAGAGGGAAATGCAGGGAACGCTGCCGGCCAGCTGCGGCAATACCTGTGGTGGCTCAGCATTTATCAGGGCAGCAGCTATCAGGGCGGAGAGCAGGAGCTCCTGGAGATACAGCAGGGGGAAGCACTTCACCGCAGTTGGGAGCAGGCCCCAGGCTGCAGGCAGGGAAGCCCTGCCTCGGAGGAGGAGGAGCGGGGAAAGGCAGGGCCAGCAGCCTGGCTGTCCCCGTCAGCTCCCAGCCCTTCAGGTGTGGCAGAGAGTGACCAGAGCGAGGCAGGACCCACAGGGCACCTGGACGAGACAGGGGCTGCACTCTCAGGCAGGACCTTTGCAGCGGGTAACGTCCGAGCTCGCCTGCGGCTGGGTTGGGGGGTGATAGAAACGCGAAGCTCTCCCTGGTGTCAGCTCGTTCCACCCAGCCTGGCAGAGCTCCCTGCATCCTGCCACCTCTCCACTCCGCCCTACTGCAGACAGGGGCCAGCGGCAGCTTCTGCTTTATGAGCGTTTTTAGACTCGATGGCTAGAGAGAAGCCTTGGAAATGCCCGAGCAGCTGAGCAATCCTGCACCCCAGCCTGTGCGTGCAGCAGGTCTGAAAAATACCCCTAAGGTGCACTAGCTGCCACTGTGCATCCCTCTGCACCAAATCCCACAGAAGCCCTGTCTGTACCAACACTGCCTGCTGCCCGGGCATGGGCTGATGTGGAAGCTCTCCTGGAAAGCAGAGGCAGAAAGCTCCCACGGAAGCATCATCCCCAGAGCTACAGCTGGGCTGGGCACTTCCCTGCAGCACAAAGGTCTTTCCAGGCAGCCCGGGTGCAGACCAAGGTGTTCACGCAGTGTGTGCTGCTGATGTAGTCCTCAGTGCCATGCAGGACCCCACGCCTGGGATGTGGGGGCACCCATGGATCCCTTCTGGCTAACGCGCTTTCCTGTCACACAGGCCCTGTGGGACCAGGCAGCAAGAGCAACAGTTGAAGCCTCACCAGGTGCAAGGTGTCTGAGCTTACCTGGTACCCCAGCGTGCGGGTGGAGGTGTCAGCTATCCAGCAGGTCACTCGCTCCCTGGTACTGACATCTGGGGCCAGCCCATCAATCCCACACCTTGTGGAGGTGGAGAATCCATCAGAATCTGTTTTTGCAATTCAGTTGCTTTGCCCAAACCAGTGATACGCATGGGGCAAAGTGATTTCCACAAGCTGGTCATGTTCTAGGACACACCAGTAAGTCTTCTGTCTGCAGCATGGTGCTGACCACAAACCAGGATCTCCCCAGCTTGCCTCAGGCATTAACACCATTGGCTTTTGCAGGGTCTTTGCGATGTCCTTTCCCAGCCTTTCAAGCCAGCAACAAGTGCAGAAGCCCTCGTCCCGGGACTAGCATCCTCTGACTCTCTGCTGCAAATCCCTTCTTGGCCATCGCTATAGTTCAGTGCCTTATTATTTTTTCCCACTCATGTGCCTGTGCAAGAACATCAAAATGCAGTTGTTATCACAGCCCCCCCTCAAGAAAAAACCCAGAGCCAAGGCAAGCCCCCCGGCAGCAGCAGACACAGCCCACCGCGACGATGTCTCCGAGCCTGCAGCGTGGTGCGCTGCACCCCAGGCGTTAATCCCAGTGGCTGAGGACCTTTGCTGCCTCGCAAAGGGGGCCGTGCCCACTCTCACCCCCTCCGGACCCCCGCGCGGGCAGTGCCGCCAGCAGCTGGAGTGTGTCCCCCCCCACCAGATGCGCTCAGCGTGCGTCTGGTGGGTGCACTGAGCTGTAAATCAGTGCTCACCATCACCACCCCGCCCCGGAGCTGCTTTTCACAGGCGCTGGATGAGTGTTACTCATTACAAACGTCTTCTCCCTGCTTGTCGGAGCGCGTCACCGCGACACACGCAGTGGGGAAGGGCTGTGCCTGGGCTGCAGGCCTGCAGCGGGAAGGGGATGGAGAGGCCAGCACGCGTTTCCTCCGATCGGTCTTCACACCCTCATTGGTACCACGGCAAGGAACATCTGAAGGAGCCGTGGCAGCCCAGCCAGACGTCCCCACCCGCTCACTGGGGTGCGAAGGTGACCAGCCAAGCCACGAACCTGCTGGCGAACCCAGCCAAGGGGACTGCTGAGGCCCTGGGATGGCCAGGGGCTGGCAGCCAGGCCCCCGGCATGGGCTGCCCAGCCGCACGTGGCTCCCTCCGCGTGAGAAGCGGCCTGTGAAGAGCAGCACCGAAGCCAGGACAGGATACGGCCCCAGCGCCTGTTGCAAATGCCACCAGCCGGAGTTGACTCCATGACAACCCAGGAGCAGACTATTTAAGAAGCATGATGCTTGACGCTCCCTGATTAACGCGGACCGCCCAGGCTCCCAGCGGCGCGCTTCAGCCACCGCCAGCCCGGCCCTCGCGCAGCAGTGCCCAGAGGAGCGCTCCACGCTTCCCGAGCACCTCTGGTTTCCACAGCCTCCAACAGGATCCTCTGACGCACTGTATCACGGCCCCATCCCAAGTCCAAGTCACTGACCGCTTTGCATTCCTCGCACACTTAGCTGCTACAGCACGTTCACAGGTCGTTAATGCAGCCAGGGCTTCCGCTTTCTCGGCACCGGTTGAGCTGCTGGAACCAGCCCTTGGGAAAAGAGAAAGATGAAATGAAGAGTACCTGCCTTGTCGCCACAAACGGCACAGGGGAAATGTAGGAAGGGCTTTGATTCTTCTGAAGTAGCAGCAGCTGGTTGCAACAGGTGATCAAAAATGATTCAGCTAGACCCGCTCCTTCGGATAACCACAGTTTCCTACAAACCAGCCATCCACAGAGGCAGGCCTGTGCTTTGGAGAGCACCTCTGAGCTGCGCAGCCGTGGCATGGTTAACATCTCTGGCTGGCGGTGAGGAGATGGGGAGCTGAGCCCTCTCGGGCTCGTAGCAGCAGTAACCACCTGGAGGCGTGTTAAACCCTCCGGGAGGACGTGGCTTTGGGGTGCCCACAGGGATGGCCACTTGCCACGCAGCTCTTACGCTCCACGGGAAGCTGGGGGAGCTGGGCTGCACCCAAGGGCAGCCAGCTGCGCCCGAGTCCTGCGGCTGGGTGCAGCTAAGGAAGGTGTCCCCGAGCCGTCCCTCGCCCAGGCGCGGAGGGGGCCGTGCGGGCACCGCAGGGGTGCCAGCGGCCGTGGAGGGCTGAGCCCTCGCACCCCTGGGGGGGGGGATAGCAGCTCCGTGGGAGACGACGGGCAGGACGCCAGCGCCGGGCTGCGTGTGCATGCGTGCTCACGCGTGCACGTGCGCGCTCACGCGCGCGTGCAGCCCCTGTGGCGGCGGGCTGCGTGCCTGCCGGTGTGGGCGCAGCCGGGCGCGTTCACGTGGCTCTGCCCGTGCGCGCGTGGGAGGTGGGGACGCGGCGCGCAGGGAGGGGGCTGCCACGCTACCTGCACCGGCAGCCCCCTCCGGGGAGGGGTAATGCGCTTTTCAGGCGGCTGACTCCTCCGGCACCACCGCGCGCGGGAGTGCGTTGCCAAGGCGATGGGGACCATCTTACTCATCCTCCTCGCTATTGTTATCCTGCCAGCCCGCGAGGTGCCCGGGTGGGGAGCGGAGGAGGAGGAGGGGGGCCAGCCGGGCAGGAAGGCTGCCCGGCGCGGGAGGGGAAGGGGCCCCGCGCGGGCAGCGGGGCCACCCCGGGAGGCCGTGGAAAGATGCTTGGACGTGAGGTGCCGAAGGGGAGAGGAGAGTGGGGCTGCTGCGGGGAAGAGCAGCTCCTGGCAGGGCTGAGAGCAGGGAGTGGGGCGAGCAGGACGGCATGGGGGCCTGCGCCCCATTGCAGGGTGACAGGGAGGGGGGGTCCGTTCTCCCTGCTCCTCCCGGGGCTCGGCGTCCAGGCTCGGGTCTGCCCCCACGCAGGGCGGCGCGCAACGCGAACCCCTCGCCAGGCCCTGCACCATGCCCTGCGGGCGCTGCCCCTCGCTTGGGCTCCTAGCCCCACAGCGAGGCCGCCTGGGCCCAGGAGGTGCTGGCAGAGCCTGCGCAGGGTGCGGGGCACATCCCCGGGGAGGGGAGCAGGGGTGGGAGCAGCGGGTGGTCGTAGCCGTGGCCGGGGCGAGCATGCCACGCGCGCCAGGGAGGTGCCGGGCCGGTTGTGAGTACGGTGCATTTGCACCCTGTGCAACACGGGGCTGCCGGCGCGACGGCCCGAGCACGGGGCTGGCTGCTCGGGGTCTCGCCGAGGGGCTTGCGGCGGGGATCTGCAGAAGGGGGATGTTGGCGGCCCGTGCCAGCGCCTGCCTCTGCCTGCTGCTCCCCACGGCTCCCCGACACGCAGCAGCGATGGGGGCTGCGGGCAGGCGCCCAGTGCCCCCGACACACAAACACGCGGCGGTGCGTGTGTGCCCCGCCAGCGGTCACGCGTGCACACGCCACAGCCAGGCCGCGGCAGTGCGTGTCCGCGTGTGCCCGCCGCAGCACGCCTGCACACGCATGCGCCCCACAGCCGGGGTGCCTGGTCCGGCGTGGGGGGGAGCAGGCTCGCTGCAGCCCTCGGGGGCCGCGTGGTGGGGCGAGGGCCTGCCCCGCTCTGCCCCGGGGGAGGTGTCACTCCGCTATTTATTTTGATATCCTTCCTCCCTATTTTTAGCATTCGGGGTTTTGTTCCAGCCTCGCTGTTTACTGGAAGGAGCATTTCCACCGCCAACCTCCCCCGTTTCCAGGCAACCAGGTGTGCCAGGCCTGCCGAGCTCCGGCACCAGCGCCGCCGGCACGCTGCCCTATAGATCTATGGGGTGCAGCATGTGCACGGTGCAGGAGGGGGAACACCGGTCTCGGGGTCAGCGTGAACCCCCGTGGCGCCAGGCTCCCGCCCGGGGCTCGCCGGGGAGCAGCGCTCTCCCCGGGCTCTGCCGAGCCCAACGCAGCGAGGCGAGCGGGTGCCCGCCGCGGCGGCGGTCCGCAGCGCCCCAGGGTTCCCGGACGGAGGGGCACCCTGGCCCTCGGCCTCGGGAGGCGCGCCGCTGTCCCCGCAGCGAGGTGCCGGGGGGCGGGGGGGGGGACGGCTGAGGAGATCCCCCGGCGCAGGGGGTGCGGGGCTGCCGGCGAGGCGAGGCGAGGCGAGGCGAGCGGAGCTGCGGGGAGGCGAGCGGGCCGCCTTCCCCCCGCAGCGCGAGCAGCAGCGCGTGGGAAGGAGTTAGACAAAGCCCGAGCCCGGGAGCAGAGGCAGCGCAGCCAGGGAGGGAGATGGGGAAGCTGGGGGGGGGGGAGTTCTCTCCTTCCCGTCCTCCCCCGAGGGTGAGGAGTGCGAAGGAGCGATCCTTCCTCCCCTCCACGGCCGCTAGCGCTGCAGCCTTCCCCAGGGCTGGGCAGGCTGTGGGGTGCAGGCTCCCCCCTGAGGGGCTGGGGGGGGAGCAGGGCCGTGTAGGTGACCCCGGGGTGATGCCCAGAAGGAGGGCGCAGGGCAGAAAGCGGTCACCTCCATCAGCTCCTTCGCAAGGTAGGAGGGGAAAGGGGCCTCACGCTCCTGAGCTGCCCCGGCCAGGGCACAGGACCCATCGCCCGGGCCCCCGCCAGCGGGGCCCTGTGCCCCACTGCGCCAGGGTGTACTGGGGGCAAGCTCCCCAGGGGTGACAAGGTGGCTGTGCTGGGGCACGCGCAGCCCCAACTGTGTCAACACAGTGGCTGAGTTGGGTGGTCTCAGGGTGGGTTTGGTTGATGGGATGGCAGTGATGGGGGCTGGCCAGGGTGCCCGTGTGGGCCAGGGTGCCAGGGTGCCAGGGGTGACCGCCCAGCGTGATGGGGGGCAGTGCCGGGATCCCTGCCGGGGGGCCGGGGGATCCCTACGGGGGTGCTGGGGGTCAGACCGGGAGTGCCCGCTCTGAGCTGGGGTGGGGGCTGGGGTGCTCGCCGAGGGGCTCTGTGTGCCCGTCGCCGCCGTCCGGGCACCCTCGCGCTCCCCACGGCCACCGTGCCGTGCCGTGCCGTGCCGTGCCGTGCCGTGCCACGCCAGAGTCCCGCCGCAGGCGGCAGCCGGGGGAGCGGCCCGGGGCGCGGCGCCGCCCCCGCCGCCGCCCCACGCATGCTCGCCGCCGCCCAGCCCGCCGCGCCGGAGCGGAGCCGAGCGGAGCGGGACGCGCCGCCGCCGCCGCAGGTAACCGCGGTCCCGGGGCCGCCGCCGCCGCCGGGCCGGGCGCCGCTCGCTCGCTCGCTCGCCGTCGGGGCCCGGGGGCGGCAGCGGCCCCCCCGCTCCGCCGGGGTCTCCCGGGGCGCCGCCGCCGCGGCGCTTTGTTCGGGCGCGCGGGGCCGCGGAGCGCGGCGTGTGCGCGCACCCGCGCTCGGGCCACGCACACGCGCGTGTCCGTGCCCGCCGGCGAGCGCACACGCGTGTGAGCGCGGCGCGGCTGCCGGCTTCGCCGCCGCGGCCCGGCGGGCTCCCGGGGGCCGTCGGGGCGCCGGGAGCGCTGGGTGCTGCGGCGGGGCGCCGGCGGGCCCCGGGGGCGGAGGCTGCTGGCGGCAGGGTGCGGGGCAGCCCGTGGGGAGCCGGCGCTGGGGTGCTGCTGCCTTGGAGGGCCCTGGGCACGGCGGGGGGGGGGTCAGTGCCCGCCGGCCCCCCGCTCTGGGGAGGGCTGGTCCCGCTCCCGCAGCCTTCGGCCGCTCGCCCTGTGCTGTTTCTGAGCCCGTTTCGCTTGGCTGTGCCTTCTCCGGGTGCCCGGGGGTCCGGGAGTCAGCTGGCAGCGCCCGTGCCTGGAGGCGTCGGGCACTCCTGGGCGATGGGCCGTGTGCTGGGCACTGGCTGGACTCGTGGTCTCTTTGGGGAGATCGCGGCCTCCCCGGAGACCCTTGCGTTAGGGGGCTGAAGGGGCTTTGGGGCCAGCTGTGCAACACCGGCCTCGGCGTGCGGCCTGTGCCATCGGGTCGGCGCGGGCACGGCGAGCGGGGCGCAGGCATTAGCCCGGTGCGCAGCCATGCAGGTGTGTCTCAGGCAGCCCGAGCAAGGCAGCCTCAGCCCTGCGCTGCGCGGACACAGCCCTGGCGCAGGGCACGGAGGAAAGGCGCCTCTGCGGTGTCCCGCTGCCTGTGCGTGCCCCTTCCCTCCCCGAGCACCGTTCGCCCTGAGCAGAGGTTGGGAGGCAGCGCGTTGGCAGCTGCTTTGAGCACAGTGCTGCTGCCGGAGCATGGTGCTCCCCAGCGCTGCCCCACGGCGCCCACTGCTCGCTGGGGCCGGGATTTGGGGGCAGAGCGATCTTGCCCTGCTTGGACTTGTGCTGGGCAGGGGCTGGCCGGAGGCGCCCCAGCCTGTGCTGAGGTGCCTGTGGGCATCCAGGTCTGCGCAGAGCAGCTGAGAGATGCGCGAGCCGTGTCCGTGTGGGGCCGGCTGCAGGCCTTGAGCTGGGGGGTTGCCGTGGCCTGGCGGGAGGCGTCCCTCGAGGTGCCGGGGCAGCAGGCGGAAAGGGAGCGTGGCCGGCCCGGGAGGGGAACCGACTGCCATGCTCCCCCCCTTCCCCCGGCACGGCTCCAGCTGCCGCGGGGAATTGCCTTCGGTGGAGCGGGGCTGTGCCGAGCGCTCGCGCTCCCATGGGGTGCTGCCGAGGAGCAGGCACGGCTCCCCCAGCCGGCGGCGTGGGACCGGGGCTCCGGCTGCCTTCCCACATCTGCCCCCCGCGTGCTCCGCGGCCCCGCTGCGCCGTGGGGCCCCAGCTTGGCGCCTCCCCTCGCTGCCCCATCCAAGGGGGCCCGGCTGGTCCCAGGAAGGGCAGAGCAGTGCCTGGCCCGGTGCCTTGCTGCCTGGGCTGCGCCGGAGCAGCTCGCCGGCGCGGGGGGTGGCGTGCCGAGCCCCTGTGCCCGGGCTGCGGGGGAACGGTCCCGAGCTGCTGCTCTCTCCGCAGGGGTGCCGGCGCCACGTCCCCGCGGCTGGGGAAGCCACAGCGACGCCTGAGTCGCGCTCGTCCTTCACCCCAGCTCGGAGCAAGGCTGGCTTTTGCGGTAGGCAGCCGCCGCGGTTCCTCCCAGCGCGGCGAGGGCTGCCCGCGCAGACGCCGCCGGGGGCTGGCGGGGTCCCCGAGGCGCCTGCGTGACCCCCGAAAGAAAAGAGCCGACGACCGATCGCTCACCTTCCCGTCTCCCTCTTGCAGCCCCGCCAGGAGCCGCGGCAGGACTGGCATGGGAGAGGCCTTCCCCGGGCATGGGCAGCGCTGAGGAGCCCCGGAGCCTGCAGCTGCTGGGCCGGGCTGCCGCCGCCGCCGAGGAGGGCTGCCGGGCCGGCGCCGGCGCCCCAGGCTGCCCGCCGGCGGGCGCCCGCTGCGCCGCGGGGGGCTGCGCCATGAGGAACTGCTGCGCCGCCGAGCCGGAGGCCCGGGGCACCGCGGAGGGCCCGGCGGAGAGGGCGCCGGCGGGACCGCTCCTGCCGGACGCAGGCGCGGGGAGCTGCGGGGCAGAGCGTGGCGGCGGCGGCGGCGCGGCCCCCGCCTGCGCTCCCAGCGGGCAGGCGGAGAAGGCGGCCCCCGAGCCCTGCCTCAAGGCGCCCGGCAAGGACGCGGGCAGCGCGCCGGCTCCTGCCAAGCACGTGGCGTTTCGGGAGCCCGACGGAGGAGCGGAGCCACCCGCCTGCACCCCGATGCGCGGCCAGGAGCAGTCCCGGGGCGAGGGGCCCCCGGCAGGCGGCACGGCCGCGGCCGCGCTGCCAGATCCCCCCGGCGCCCCAGGGAGCGAGGAAGGAGCCCTGGCCCAGGGCAGAGCGGAGGAGCCGGACGCGGAGGGCGGCCAGCAGCCCCAGACAGCGAAGCTGCTGTGCGAGAGCTACTCGTTCGAGGTGACCGCACCCCAGGACGCCGGGATGCAGGACATGGGGACGCAGGTGGACAACCGAGCGTCCCTGGTGTCGGTGGCCTTGAGCCCCATGAGCCCCCCGGACGGGGCCGGCGCATTCACCTTCCCCAAGAGAGAGCCGGGCTCCTCTGCCCTGCGGCCGGTGCCCTCCAAGAAGGACGCAGAGATGCAGGTGTCCATGCCCGTGGAGACCCGCTCGGTGGCCACGGGGCCCATGACGCCAGTGGCGAAGTCCCCGCAGACCTCATACCCGGAGGTGCACGTGAAGGGGGCAGTGGAGGAGGCTCCGGAGCCCATCCGGGAGGTGAGCTGGGACGAGAAGGGGATGACATGGGAGGTGTACGGGGCCTCCATGGAGGTGGAGGTGCTGGGCATGGCCATCCAGAAGCACCTGGAGAAGCAGATTGAGGAACACGGGCGGCAGCTGGTGGTGACCCCGCAGAGCACCCGGGCCAGCTCCGTCAAGGGGGCCCCCCACAAAGGCGAGGCGAAGAGGCAGCCCAGCATCTTTCGGGCCCTGCTGCAGAATGTCCGGCGGCCGCGGTGCTGCTCCCGCGCTGGCCCCGCCATGGAGTGAGCCGCTGTCCATGCTGCTGGGAGAAGGGCACCACGGGGTTTCTCGGGCAACGTGGAGCGTCCAGAGACACAGGAGCCTCCCTGACCGGGTGCTGCTGCCCTGCTTGGGTTGCCCGCTGGTGGGCCGGCAGCCCCCGGTGTCTGCTCGGTGGGCTTTGCCGCCCCGAGATGCCTATGTCCAGCGTGCAAACCTCCCGGGACTGGTGCTGGAGCGCTGCACCCTGCGACGAGGCGTCTCCACCGCCACGAGGGTGGCAGCACCCCAGGGTCCCCCTCAGCCCAGCCCCTGTGGCTGCACAGCGGGGTCTGACTGCCTCGGGCACGAGACTGGAGCCGCCCTGGGAGCCAGCCCTGCTCTCTCCTCGGCACTGTGCTCAGGGACGGAGCTGGGTGGCATTCCCTGGAGCATGAGGAAGCACCCAGCTCCTTCCTGCCGGAGGAGAGCAGCTCCTGGGACACGTCTCCTGCCTCCGGCACGGGTCCAGCAATGGCTGAGGGTGAGGAACGAGCAGATGGCTGCTGTCCCCTTGCAGCTTAGGCCTCGCTCACACCTTGGGCAGGAGCTTTGCTCCCCATTCGGGGAGGATGCTCGTGCCCTGGGTGCTGCCAGCTGTGCTGCACCTGCACGTGACCTGGCTGCACCCTGGCTTCTCCTGGGTGCTTCAGCCCCCTCGGACCTGTGGCCATGCACACGCAGGTCCCCAGGGCGCAGCCGTCACGTCCAGCCCCGTTGCAGCCCCATCCTCGCTGCCCAGGCGTTGCGCCCGGCTGTCGCGTGGTCCCTGAGCCGCGGGTGCCCGGCAGCCGGAGGATGTGGCCCTGCAGCGCCGCGCGGGACACGGAGCAGCCTGTGCGTCCCTCTGAAACAGGTTCAGGAGGGACCATGGAGCCAACCCTGACTGCAACAGAGAGCTCGCGTGCTTGGGGCTGTTGCCACTCGTCTCTGTCATCGTGGCACGAGGCAAACGGGAGCATGCCAGGGCTGTCCCCACGGCCCCCTTCCCGGGGACCTGTCTGCACGTCCCAGCTGTGTGCAGTGCCCGGGGCAGGTCCTCGCCTCGGCTGGCGGTGGGGATGAAGCCTGCGCCACCGGCCGCGTGTCGGAGGCACTGCATGGAGGTGTGGGTCCATCCTGCTGTCCGGGCCAGGGTGTTGCAGCTGGGAGCCCCGTCGCCCAAGGAGGTGGCACCGTGCTGTGACCGTGTGCTCCTCTGCGAGTCCGTCCTGCCCAGCTCGCTGCTCTCCTGGGACAGTAGCTGGGCCGTGCTGGCTGCAAAATGCTGCCAATTTTTACAGCTGGGGTTTTGCAGGTAAGGGGGGGCGGGGGGGAGCTTTTGTTGACCTGTGTTTGCATTTTTTGAGCTTTTTAAGAGACACTTTCAGCTATGCGCGTCCTGCCTGGAGCCACCTCCTCCCCAGTGACCTCCTTGGAAACATTTTTCCGCCGTTCCCTGTGCCCTGCCAGGCAGGCATGGTGCAGGGAGCCCAGGGCTGGCCGCGGAGCGGGCGAGCGTCTCTGCTCCGGGTGCCGTCCCCATATTCCTGCCAAGAACATGATCCGGCCCCCTCCTGCCTCCCTGCAGCCCGTCCTGCGTGGAGGCCGGTCCCAGGGAGCTGGAGCACACGTGCGGGGCCGCGAGGGAGACCCTTGTGCCCTCGCCAGACCCAGCACCCCCGGCCCGAGCCACGTCTCACCCTGGGGAGGGCCAGGGAAGGCTCCCTCAAGCAGCAGCCTGCAGCCAGGGCCGCCGCGGCCCCCGGGCACGGGGCAGCGGTGCCCGCTGCGCGTTGCCGTGCCCCGCGGGAGCCAGGCCCTCTTCGTGCCTCATGGCTCTGGGGAAAAGGCCGGGAGCGCAGCACCCTGGGGCTGTCCTCCCGCTCCGGGCCCTGCAGTGCCAAGCCCTGGCGCACGGGCATGGTGAATTCACCACCCACGTTCTTCTTTTTCCTCTTCTTTTCTTTTTCTGGTGGTGGTGGGGGGAGGAGGGTGGTGACGGGGTGACTTAACTTGTCCATTTGGATGTTGGGTAATAAAACCTTGCACAAAACATCTGCCCGGGGCTGCCTGCACCTCTGACACCTGGGGCTGACTGGGGCGATGGGAGAGCGGGGCAGCTCTGGCAAGGGGCCTGGTGGCACGGAGCAGTGTGGGGCCTGGGGGTGGCAGCAAACCTCTCCCCAGGGGAAGCATCAGAAGAGATGGCAAAACTCATCGCGCAGCTAAAGGTTGTCCTGTGGGGTGCTGGCTGGGCCCCGCGCCAGCTGGCCACCCCCCAGCACCACTGGGCTGATGGCCACTGTGGTGGGCTCAGGTGGGACAGGTCTTATTTTATTTTTTATTATTGGCATCTGAGGACATTGTCTCCAAAGCAGCCGCCCGAGTCCGGCTCTGGCCCAGCTGCCACCCGCGCGCCCGCTCACAAGTCCGTGGTGGTGAAGGCGTTGTTGATGAAGGCTACTTTGCTGGGCTCCTTCAGGTGTAGGGCGGCCACCAGTGCCTCGTCACTGGCAGTGTTCATGTGCCACGCTTTGCCCTTCTGTGGGAGGAGAGTGCAGTTGGAGGAGTAGACAGGGACAAGGACACTTACCCCAGGAGCTGGGGGGTTGTCAAGGGGTTGGAGAGAAGAGGACACAAGGGGTCTGCAGGCCCCTGTGCCACTGCAGAAAGGATCAGGGCTGGGCAGAGTGCTCGGAGAGCAGGACTCCCTGCCACATAGCAGCTGCTCTTTGCACACTCACCTTGGGGGTATCATCCCCAGGTGCATTTACTGTGTTTTCATCCAGTGAATTCATGCTGGGAAGAGTGGAGGGCACAGGTTAAAATAGGGCTCAGGCTGAGCCAGGATGCAGGGTGATGGCTCCATGGGCTTTGGGACCTGCCCGGAGAGCTCACCTGGCCACAGAGCAGGAGTCTTCATGGAAGCCCAGGTCATGGGCGGGGTCAAAGGAGAGGTTGAGCACAGGATTTGCCCTGGTGAAGGATGGGTGGCAGGTGAGTGACAGGCCCCACAGCACTGTGAGGGCAGCTGTACCCCCCCCCCCCAGGCAGTGAGTGCTGCTCCTGGGTGTTGCTGGCTGCAGCCCCTGGCTGCAGGGAGGCACCCAGGCTCTCCTGCTGTAGAGAGTCCACACTCACCCCTCGGCATTGTACTGGTTCGTCCCAGGGATGCCTGGTCCCTGCTGCACCATGGCAGGTGTGAGTGTTGTGGCTGCCTTCAGAGCCTTCATTGCATTCAGCTTCCTCTTGAAGCTGCGAAGTCCGAGGACAAGGTGAGTGAGAAAGGCAAGCGTGGAGCCAGAGCACTGGGATGTGGGCAGGAGCGGGGTGAGGGCTGGGCTGGGCTGGGGTCTGTAGGGGTAGCCAGCAAGAACGAGGGCAGTGGTGAAGCTAGGGGAAGCAGGATGGGGTGCAGGCTGTGCACTACCTCCTGGTGGTGAGAACCAAGGCCAGAGTCATGACGAGGATGAAGAGGAGCAGGAATGCTGCCAGCCCTGCGATGACGCCAGTCAGCTCCTTCTCCTTGTCAGGCTTCGTCACCTCACCAGGGCCCTAGCACGGAGCGAAGGTGAGAGAGCACAGCCCCGGGCGGCAGGCCCTGTGGCCCAGCCCCGGGCTGGCACCCTCTGCCCATGCCCCCTGCCACACTCACAATGACGGCCAGGCCAAGGTTCACTAGCTGTGTCAAGACCTGGGAGTTGCTCTGTAGGAGCCTGCCGAGGACAAGCAGAGAGGTGAGGCGGTGGGGTCAGGCTGGGTGAGTGGGTGCTGCCCCCTCCCCAGGCACTCACACGCTCAGCTGGTTGACCTCCAATGCAGTGCCATTGCTGTAGACAAAGTATGCCTCCATCACGGACTTGGCTTGAGCTCTGCAATAGTGAGGGGCACAGGGTGAGTAGGGTGCCGGAGGACCAACCCCCACCCTTAGGTGGCTCCGCAACGTCCCCTCTTCGCCACCCCCTCCTTCCAGACTTGCAGGCCCAGGTGACCCCCTCAGGCCGACTTACCGGTAGGCACGAGAGGTACGGGCATCCTCCTGGGTTCGGATGGCCACCACATAGACCTGTGCCTTGGTTGCCACAGTCAGCGCCCTGGAAGCAGTGGGAACACAGGGAACCTGGGCTTGCTGCTGGGCAGCGTCTTGCTGCTCTGCTTGCAGGCACAGGGAGCCTCCAGAACCCCTGCAGCCCCTGACTCCAGCAGGGATTCCCTCCCCACTTACCCCCATCTCCTTTGCTCCCAGTGAGGCTGGAAGAGACCAGGGTTGTGGGTCCCAGCCCCATAGCACAGCCTGCAGTGCCTTCAAGGGGCTAGGTGAGAAGGGAGCTGCCCTGCAGGCTAAGGGGCATTGCCTATGTCCCCACTGCTGCATGGGGTACCTGACATCCCCGCTGCGCACAGCACATCCTCCCCACTGCAGACCAGGTGCCCCTTACAGTTTGATATTGTCCAAGTTACTCTGGACTTCATCCACCGCGATCACGAACTGGAGGCGAACTAGGTAGCTATTATCCACCGTGAAGATCTGCGTGGGGAGAGAGCAGGGGTGAGCAGGGCTGGTCAGGGTGCAGGGCATCTCAGGGCAGGGGCACAGGGGTGACACTCACATCCAGCACAGTCTGTGTTGCGTGCACTGGTACCTCTCCATCCTTGGCCTCCACCGTCACCTGGTACTGTCCCTTCAGTGATCCATCGAGGTTGCTGGCCACCCTGGGAGGACAGGGACATCAGCAATCCCACTGGGCTGCATGGGACATTTCCAGGGACTGCTGTTCCCTGAGCTCCATCCCATGACTATACCCAAGACAGGACTCTCGGCCCTTGGCCAGCCTGTGCTAGCCTTGCTTGTGTCCCTGCCTTGGCAGCAGGCAGGAGCTGGACTGCACAGGGTCAGAACCAGCTCCACGCTCCCTACTCCACCCCAGCCCAGACCCTTGGCATTACTGAAGGCTCCCGACGTAGGTGTCCTGCTCAGCCGTGGTCACCACCTTGAAGAGGTTCTCGAAGGGCCGGCTGATGCCGTTGTCCTGCACGAACACCACACTGAGGATGGAAAAGGTGATAGTTCCTCTGGGCCCCGAGTCAGCGTCCTTGGCCTGTGGGCACAGAGCATGGCAAGAGCACAGGTAAGAACGGTCCACTGCCTGCCCAGGGCAGGGATGGATGAGCCCAAATCCACAGATGGACAGCTGCACACACATAGCTCCTCACCTTCACTACAGCTACTTGTAGGTCCACAGGAGAGACATCAGGGACAACCACTGTCAGGGACAGATAGACGGTAAGACTATGCTGGTGTACAGCCAGGCTTGTTGCAGACCCCACGCCCCGTGCACCCCAGGGCTCAGACATGGCAGGCAGAGCTCCAAGCATCCCAGTGTGGCCTTTGGCCCCAGGGAGACAGCCACAGCTCTTGTGAAAAGCATTAACTAATCCCACCCTAGAGCCCACGTATGTCCTAGCCATGCCCTGGTCCCCCACTTCCAGCAGTGGCTGGAAGTGCACAGGAGGGAAACAGCTTTGGGGGAAGGACCCTGCTGCCAGGCAGCAGGGCAGAGTGCCTTGTGCTGACGTGCAGAGATGAGCGCGCACACGCATATGTACACAGGAGCACAGGGCGCACAGCGCCCATGGGGCCCAGCTGCTCACCGAACGTCTCGGAGGAGGGCAGGAAAACCGGTGCGTTGTCATTCACATCAGTGATGAGGATCCTTAGCGTTTCTGCAGAGGCCCCAAAAGCAGAGCATTCCTGCAGTGATCTCCTCCACACCTCCCTCCACAGACAGGAGCCCCTTCCTCCTGGCAGGCTCAGGCCCCTGCCACAATGCCAAGGATGCCCTCCCTCTACCCCCCAAACTGCCCAGCTGCCGTCCTACTCCTCACAGCTCCTCCTGTCCCACCTCCCTCTGTGCCCTGGCTGTGCTGGGAAGAGATGGGTGTGGGTGCTGTACCATTCTGGCTGTAGCGGTTGCCCTTCTCAGTGTTAATGTCTTCGGCCCGCAGCGTGAGCACCACCACATCGCACAGCTCGTAGTCAATGTCTGAGCTGTTCACCAGCACTGAGCCGTTGGGTGCCAGCACAAACCAGTCCCAGCACACCTCCCCAGCACTGCTCAACCCCTTGAAGCAGGTGACCGCCAGCTTTTCAAAGACCAGTGAGTGGTTAGTGTCTGGGTCGGAGCCAACCACAGTGCAGACCAGGCCCTCCTGCGTGCCGTTCTCGCTCACGCTCACGTCGTGCAGAGAGGTTGGCAGGATGGTGGGGGGCTCATCATTGACATCCAGAACGTAGACCACCACTGAGGCATTGGCAGTGTCCCCTACACTGTCCGCTGCTGTGTTTTCTGCCAGCACTACCAGGGAGAAGAACTTCTGCTGCAAGCTGTCATAATCCAGAGACACATCAGGATCAAGGGACAGTTGCCCGCTGTAGTGCCCCGGCCCCAGGCGGGACGAACGGATTAGGAAGTTGTTGGAGCCGCTGCCACTCTGAAGCAGGAAGGAAATGCGGGAATTGATGTCTGTCCGGTCAGCATCTGTGGCCTCCACGTTGCCAACAAAGGACTCTGCAGACAGAGACAGACTCGTTCAGTGTCTAGCAGGCACCAACCCCAGGCCTCCGTATGTCCCACAGGCATGGCCACATGGCTCCTACCTGCAGATCCTTCAAAGACTGAGTACTCATAGGACTGGTTGAGGAACACGGGTGCATTGTCATTCACGTCCTGCAGGAGATAAAGGCCATGGGCACAGCTGCTCTTGGAGACAGAGGGTCCCACAGCAGGCTAAGGGACAGAAGTGCAGATCCCTGCCTCCCTGCAGGCAGGAGGCACAAAAGCCCTTTCCTGTCTCCCTGTCTCAACCATTCCTTCCACCCTCACAGAGAGCTTGGGGACATAGTGCCATTGGCATGGCCAGGGACCTCACATGCCTTCTCTTGACTGTGCATCAGCCTGGTCACAGCCACCAGCCCACTGCCTCCCTGCCAGTGCCTAGGACTCACCCCCACAGTGATGGTGACATTGACAGAGGTGTTGAGCTGCGGCGTGCCTAGGTCATGCACCTCCACTGTCACCACCATTCGCCCACGGTCATCGTCCAAAGCCTCGCGGTCCAGTGGCCCCTTGTTGTGCATCTCACCTGTGACTGCATCAATGGTGAAGTTGGCACTGAATGGTCCTGGCAAGATCTCGAAGTGCAACTCACTGTTAGGGGTGCCAGGCTCATCATTGTCCAAGGCCTGAAAGGAGACAACCAGGAAGGTTGGGGGCAGGAACAGAGCTGTCTACCACCTCCAGGACAGGTCCTGTCTCCTCTCCAACAGTTACCAGGTCATCCCCTCCACCTCTGGCCACACATACCTGGATCTGCACGCTGACGTTCTGTCCTTCATTCACAGAGATGAAGTAGGAGCCGGTGACGATGGGGGGGTTGTCATTGGCATCCAGCACAGTGATCTCCAGCAGCGTGGAGCCCGTCAGGTTGCCCCCATCCTTGGCCTGGAGGTTGGCATAATAGAAGGAGCGAGTCTCCCGGTCCAGCCAGCTCCCGTTGTACACTAGCACGGCCCCACTCGTGGCGTTCACTGTGAAGACTTCCCGGCTGCAGCACACGTAGACTCGTTACTGGGGCTCAGGATTGGAAGCAGCCACCGCCCCCTCACAGGACTGATGCCTGGTTGTGGCTGGCTGTGCCCCTACGTACACACTCTCTGGGAAGAGCTGGTAGGTGATCTGCCCCAGGATACCACTATCTGGATCATAGGCCTAAAACAGAGAGAGGGAAATACCAGGTGAATTTGTATCAGCCACCAGGGCAGTGATAAATCCAGGACAACAGAGGGGATCTGCTGCTGGGAGCTGGCACCCCAAAACCAGACACTGGTTTGGACCTGTACTCTGTGTGCCTGCTGGCACCGTATCTTTCATATGTGCATAAGGAAACTGGTGCCCTTGTGCCAACTCAGCTCTGCCTGTGCCAGTGAGCTGCACCAGCAGGCACAGCTTGGGGGATGTGAACTGTGCCCATTCCCTGCCCAGAACCTGACCGTGATGCCTGGAGAGATGACAGTGCCAGCAACACTGTTCTCCACCACGTTCAGGTTGTAGACACTCTGGGGGAACTCCGGGATGTGGTCATTGCTGTCAATGAGGTTGATGGTCACAGTGGCCGTGGAGCAGCAGTCTGTAGGGTTCCCTGTGTCATTAGCAACGATCTGCAGCACAGAGAAGAGATGGCGTCATGTCCCCAAGGGCAGAAAAGAGACCCATTACACTTCATTACCCCGTGGTGAGCCAGCCCTGCAAGCCCCACCTGCACCACCATGACATGGCTTATTTCATAGTCCACAGATAGTGGGTCTTGCACTAGGATCTGCACTTCCCCCGTGCCCACAATCTTCTTGGGAGAGACAAAGAAGGCGCTGGCATTCGGACCTTGCAGGTACAACTCAAAACTGCTGTTGACACCCTGCCAGGGAAAGACATGCAGGAGTGAGGGCAGCTGGCCGAGCACCCCAGAGCCCCTGTTGCCAGCTCAGCCCTGAGGACGGGCTCCCAACCTTGTCAGGGTCATGTGTGACGATGCTGAGGCCAGACACAGCCAGGTTGGAGGAGGAGTGCTCCACAATGCTGCCCGTGAAGTTGCTCTGGGCATTGGCAGAGAAGTTGCAGCTGGAGAGAGAACAGAGGTAGAACTGGGGCTTGTTGTCATTGACGTCAGCCACTGTGACTGTCACCTGGGTGCTGATCTTGGCCACATTGCCATAGATATCCAAGTTCTTCTCCCATGCCTGCGGAGGAGGGGAGAGAGGGTCAGATGGGTCCAGGGGAAGGAAGAGGACAGAGCTCTCCTGGCTGCCTCCTACTCACCATGACTTCCAGCAGCAGCTCTTCATTTGGCAGCTGCTCTCGGTCCAGAGGGGCAGTCACAGTGATGGTGCCCGTCGTGGCATTGATAGCAAAGGGGACGCTGGCATCTAGGGCAAGGGGGACAATGGGAAGCAGCTGCAGCCATTGGGAAACACAGGCCTGACCCTCTCTCCGCCAGCAGGGCAGGTCGGTGGCTCCCATGAGCCGCCAGCCCCCATGGTGCCCCTTACCACTTGGCTGCCCGCCCGTGCCCATCCCGTCCTGTTCTATCCCTCACTCACCGGTGATGCTGTAGGAGATTTCATCCTTCACCCCTGTGTCTCTGTCCGTGGCGGTAACGGTCAGCACGCTGGTGCCCTGCAGAGACACAGCAGTGAGCGCAGGGCCCAGTCTGCCTCCCCCTCCTCCCATGCCCAGCAGCTCAGACACCCTCACGTGTTAGAGCCCCCAAGAACGGGCTGCAGCAGGGACAGGGGACAGGCAGGCTCCTTACCAGAGGGCAGTTCTCCGGCACAGAGCCGGAGTAGGGCTCATTGAGGAAGTACGGGTCGAGGTTGGGCAGGTCACGAATGGTCACAGACAAGTAAGTCACGCTTTGCTGAAAGGTCAGCACCCCATGGAGCAGCCCTCCGCCATCCTGGGGAGCAGAGTGCCCGTCAGCCTCGCGGCATCTTTCCTTGTCAGCCCCACGCCCCTGGCTCAGACAGCTCCCACCTTGGCGAGGATCTTGATCTGGTAGAAGGTGTTCAGGGCATAGTCCAGCGAGCCATTGAGCACCACATTCCCGTTGGGCAGGATGTAGAAGAGCCAATGGTTCTTCATGTTGTCTGGGATCACCTGGTTGTGGAATGGCACCCTGTGTTACCAAGGCATGGAGCAGGGGTGTCCCAGCAGAGATGGGGCACAACCCCCACTCTTCTGCTAGGCTTGGCCCACAGAGAGCCCAGAGGCTGTGGGAACACTCACTGCCTGTGCTGTTCCCAGCTTGCAACCCCATTTGGTAGGAGCTAGCATGTTGCACCCATGGCTCAGAGGGCACAGAGACAGCATTCCTGAACCAACATGCACCCCTGCTCCCCCAAGCCTGTGGGGCTGCGCCTGGCCAGGTCCCCCAGTAACTCTGCCCTATGGCTGTGGCTCACAGGTGGCTTTCGGGTATGGTGTGCCCAGATGCATGATGCACTACTGCTCTCTAGTGGGCATGGACCCTCTCGATGCCTGGGAGCAGACAAGCTCAATGAGGAGAGATGCCAGGGCTTGCCAGGGCCCACCTGGTCAAGGCAAGCCAAGTTCTTCACACTGGGGCAGAAAGCTTGCCGGAGAAGAGGCCAACGGCTCCCTGGGGCCCCAAGCATCCCCCCAGCCCCCTACACCACAGTATACCAGAGCCCCTAGCCAGGGCAATGTCCGGGGCACCCCGGGGCTCACCTCCTCGATGCTATAGCTGATTTTGGAGGCATTCCCGGTGTCGCTGTCAGTGGCTGACACAGTGTAGATGATGCTGCCAGCTGTCGCGTTCTGGAGACATGGGGCGAGTGGTGGTGGCATTGCCCAGGAGGGCAGGGAAGGTGGTGCTGAGCCCGACCCCATCAGCCCTGTCCTGGGGTGCCCCGGCCCTGCAGGGCTGGGGGGCTGCCCGGGGCTGTGGGCTGCACAGGGCTGAGCTGCTGTCCTCGCTCCTGCCGGGCAGGGGGCCGGATCCAGGTCCCCCCACTGCCCTCTATGGGGTTCCCTAGGAGCAGGGACTGCAACCCAGCCTGTGGGCCCTCCGGGAGGGTCAGGCTCAGACCCAGAGCCCGTCTGCACCCCGAACCGGCCTCACCCCAGCCTGGGTGGAGAGGTGGCTCAGGCACTCCCCGATCACTAACTCCTCGCGAGGGCAGAGTCCCTGCCCTCCGCCAGCACCCGGGACTGGCGTGGAGGCACCCGCCCGGGAACAGCCCTGGCACGCGCTGCTCCAAGGTCGGGCCCTCCCTGGTGTGCAGCCACCCTGCTCCCAGGCGTGTGATCACCCCGCTCCCAGCACGCTCGGGGACCGGGGCCAGAACCGCCGCCTGCCCCGCTCCCCGCGCGGAGCTACCTCGGCGACGGTGGTTTCGTACGGCAGGTCCTGGAAGACCGGGGCGTTGTCGTTACGGTCCTCCACGATGACCGTGAGTTTTCTGGAGACCTACCAGGACCAGCGGGCATCGCTGACTGCACAGGGCTTGTGCAGGGAGATGAGGTGCCCGGGAGAGCTGGGTGCCGCTCTGGCGCCCCACATCCCCGCAGCGCGGAGCGGCCCCAGCACCCTTCACCGCTGATCCCTGTCCACACTGAGACCCCCCTTGTCCCCGGCTCCTGCTGCAGCCCCCACCCCACTGCGAGCCCGGCACTCACTGCGTCGTTCTGCCCGTCGGACACTGTGATGGTGAGCGTGAGCCTGGCCTGGGACTGCGGGGAGACACGGGGACTCAGTCAGAGCCAGGCAGGCCCTGACCCTCCCACCCACCGCCCCTGCGCGTGCTGCTCCCCCCGGCCAGCTCTCCCTCCTTGAGCTGGGGTTTGGGGCCAGGGAGCTGATGGAAACGTCTCTTGCTCCCTGCCCTAGCCCCGGGCTCCCCAACGCGCACCCCTGTCCGCAGCCTCCCACAGCACTCCCCGGAGCCCACCAGTGTCTAAGACAGCTCATGGCTCAGGGCCAGGGTCTCTGTCCTCACCTCGCGGTCCAGGAGGTTCTTGAGCAGCACTTTGCCTGTCTGGGCAACGACAGAGAAGTAGAAGGCCTCCGGCCCGCTGATGCTGTAGGTGAGCGGGTCCCCGTCCACATCCGAAGCCTGCAACTGGAAGGCCTCCTGGCCTGGGGACAAGGGTAGCGTCAACATCCACCCAACACCACCACTCCTGGGTGCAGGGGGACAGCCAGGTGCTCCTCCACACCCCAGGGCCTCTCCTCACCCGAGCAGGTCTGAGGCTGCCCCACTCACCGATCTCCAAGTCCTCCGGTACATACACGATGCTCATATTGAAGAAGGGGGCTGTGTTGCCTGAAACTGCAGCAAGGACATGTGCTGAGCACAGTCCTGAGCTGGCCTCTGCCCCGGCCCCTGCACCCCAGAGCCCAGCAGAGCCTGCTCAGCTCCAGCACTCCGCTCCTGGAGGTGCACTGAGTCCCGGAGCGGTGGGACTCAAAGCACTGCTGTTTCTCACCCTCCCTCCTTGTGTCCTTCCCCCATCTCTCAGGTCCAGGCCATCCCTGCTCCCTGGGGCAGGAGGATGGACACCTGTTTTGGGGGTCCCCACTGTCCTCAAGGAAATGAGGACAACAGCCAGGGGCCTCAAGCACCTTCAGCGCTTCCCACTCGCCTTTGCCAGCCGTGGAGCAAAGTCCTCACCTGCCACCAGGAGGAAGGGGAACAGCACCAGCAGACGCCATGCCATCCTGCCAGGGAGCCTGTGAGCACAGCACGGGGGGCCCTACGCCTCGGAGCCAGCAGCCGGCCTCTCCCGACGGCTGCCCTGGCCCCTTCCCCGGGAGCAGCCCTCTGGCAGGAGGGGCTGTGTTTGGGGTAGTCCCCTCCGCCAAGCCGAGTGGGGCCAAGTGGGCTGGGGAGCTGGGCTCCGTCCTGTTCAAGTCAGTGTAGGGGGCAAGCTGCACCTCTTCGCAGCCCACCGTGGGCCATGGGGCCACTGGTAGCCCCCGGGCATGGAGACAGCCCATCCTGTAAGCCCCCGAGGGCTTGGTTTGCTGGGCCCAGCTGATCCACCAGGAAGCTGCCAGTGGAGAGCCCACACTGCTGTCCCCCAGGCGCTCCCAGCCCCATGGCGCTGGCATGCCAGAGCCGCCTGTGCCTCCGAGTTGAAGCATGCCCAGGATGGGACTTCTGCTCTCCTGGGGTGCCAGCTCCCACAGGAGCCCGGGCACAGGCTCCCTGGGCCATGGTGTGGAGGGGACAGAGCCGGCATTGGGGTGCAGCAGACCAGGCGGGTGTTTGGGGCCCATGAAACCCTCCCCTGGGCACAGCTGGGGGCTCCATCGTCCCAGGCTCGATGGGGCCGTCCCGGGCAGCGCTGGGAGCCCAGGCGCAAGCTGCGCCGCCGCCACGGCTGCCCCCCTCCTTAGGCCAGGGCCCGTAGCTCTTCCCTGTGCCCGGACACCCACCACCTCCCATCACCACTGGAGCATGGGGGCTAAGGCTGGCATCCCTTACCTGCGGCCGGGTCCGCGGGGATGCTGCTGGGCGGCTGCCTGAGCCCCCACCCCGACACTGCGGGGGACCTTTGCCTCCTGCAGCAGACAGGTTCATCAATCATTAACTGCAATTAGGGGGTGAGAAATCCATCTCTCGCCTTCCTCCTTCCTCGAGCTCATCCCCCGCCTTCCGGGCCCTATGCTTGCTCCCCTGCTGCAGCCCCATGCAGCCCCACGCCAGGTGCTGTCCCCATGGCTCCCGCAGGTGCCAGGAGCCCACAGGGACCCCGGGCTGCCCGGGCCGGAGGAGGCTGCCCTCCGAAAAGGGCCGAGGGCGCTGGGGACGGTCAGCCACCCTGGGTCGGGGACACCCGGCACCCGCTGGGGCTGGGGGTGGGCACCGACCCTGCAGAGCGGCTGCCCGGGTGGCAGCCTGAGGCTCTGTGCCCCCTCCCGGCGGCTGCACCCCCCCTCCCCGGGGCGGCGGGGGGCTCAGCCCAGCCTCCCTGACCTACTTGGGGCCGGCTGGGGACAAGGGCGCATTGTGCAGCTCCGCTCAGGCAGAAGAGGGCCGGGAGGCGGGCGAGCCGGCCCGGCCAGCCCCGGCCCCGAGGGCCCGCGGCGCCCTGCCCTGGGCTTACCTGGCCCCTTCGCCCCCACTCGTGGGGGGGACAGGGCGTCGGGCAGCTCTGCCGGGTGAAGCTGGGAGGCACCGGGAGGCTTCCCCCCCCAGGACACCCAGCCCCACAGGTCCTTGACCCCCACTCCGAGGTGAGGGAAAGCAGTGCTCACCCAAAATACACCCCACCCCAAACCGCCCGAGACTGTCCCGGGACACTCCCCCAGCCCCGCCCGCCGAGGCGGGCGGGCTGCGCTGCCGCTCGGAGCATTACGGTGCACAGCGGCCCGCGGCTCGACGCGGCGCCTCGCGGTTTCGGCGGCGCCGCTCTTGGGAGCAGTAGGGCGGGGGGGGGGGGGGCGGACGCGCCCATTCGGGCGGCCGGGGGGGGGGGGGGTCTGGCGGCGGCGCGGCCCGTTCCATCGGCGCGGCGGGCGCGGGGGCACCATGAGGCGGGGCTGAGGCCGGGCCGAGGCCGGAGCGGGAGCGGCACCGGGACGGACAGCGAGCCCGGCGGCCGCGCCATGCGAGCGGGCTGAGCCGCGGGCAGGGCCGGGGGAGGCACCGAGCGGCCTTCGTGCGCCGGGCAGAGCGGGCGAGCGGCGGGGGCGGCGCCTCCGGTAGGTGCGGGAGCGGCGGCGCCGCGGCCCGAGCCCGGGCGAGGGGGTGGTCGCGCGGGGCAGGCGGGCCCGGTGCAGCGGGGAAAAGGGCCGGGGGGGCCGTGCACCGGTGCGGCGGGCAGGGCCCGGTGCGGCGGGAGAGGGGGCTGCCGGGGCCCGGTGCAGCGGTGCGAGGGGGCGGGGCAGGCAGGGCCCGGTGCGGTGGGGCAGGGGCAGGGGCAGGGGCAGGGCCCGGTGCGGTGGGGCAGGCAGGGCCCGGTGCGGTGGGGCAGGGGCAGGGCCCGGTGCGGTGGGGCAGGCAGGGCCCGGGGCATGGTGGCGGATGCACGGGCAGGGCCTGATGCAAGGGGAAACGGGGTAAGCGAGGGCCATGGGGCAGGGGTGGGTGCCGGGCCCAGTGCACGGGAGAGGTGGTTGCGTGGGGCAGCAGGACCTCATGCACTGGGGCCGGATGTGTGGGGCAGGTGAGCAGGGCCTAGAGCCCCCGGGGGGCAGGCGCAAGCCGGTGGATGTGCTGAGGTGGTTGCCGTCCCCCGGTGGAAAAAGCCCTCGGCTCTCCGGGAGCCGTGCAGGGAGAGCAAGGCTGTGCCGAGCGCCCGGGCTCTGCTCGGGGCAGCCAGGAGGTGCTGGAGCTGAGGTGGGCTGCGCCGGGCGCTTGCATCCCTTTGGGGCTTAGCTAGCAGAGCGAGGGCTGCCCCAAGCTGGCCCCCTTGCAGCACGGCTGCGGTCTTGTCCCTTCTCCGGCGGCCACACTGGTTCTGCGCCGGCGTGTCTCCGGCTGCACGCGAGTTGGTGGCTTGCATCGAGGCTAGGTTTTGTGTCACTGACTCGAAGGGCACTTTTTATAGGACGAGATAAAAGCGCTCCGTCTGCCGCTCTCGTTCCCAGCGCGGCGCTGCCTGACCTGAAATCTGTCGTCTCCCACCCCGCTTGGGGTGAACGCTGTGTTGCGCGAGGAGGGACGGAAGGGGAAGTGGCGAAACTCTTGAGAAAGTCGTAAATGGCGAAGCTGCTTGGAAGTCAATAAACCCCAAGTGGCGGTGCCTGCCCCTGGACCTGGCAGGGGATGCGTGGCACGCTTTGTTGCCGACCCTGTTGCATCTACCACGATCGCAGGCGGGGCATGTGTGGCAGGCTGGGCTCACGAGCAGAGGTTGTGTGGCAACGGGGGTATCGAGAGCTTGGGATGTGCTAAACCTACCGCCCGAGTTCTGCAGGGCTGGAGGATCTCTGGGTTTGGGGCTACGCGCCAGCGCTTGCTTTCTCAGGCGGAAGTTCAGCCGGTTGAACTCTGTTGGCAGCCTGTGCCAAGGTGGGTGCTGTCTCTGCTGTCGGGCCAGCATGCCTTCCTGCAAGTGCATCTTGGTTTTGTTCTGGCATCTCGGATGCAGACTGCGCCCCCAAAGCCCTGCATCAGCCCCTTGCCTCTCAGACAGCCGGCTGAGCGGGTCTTGCGTGCGCATCTGTGGCTCCGGAGCTTCACCTCACTCCTCGCTGTCCTGTGTCCCTGCCTCGTTCAGCCTCTCGTCCCGCCTTCCCTGTGCCACCTGCACCCGTTTCGGCTCCTTCGCTGGCTCTCGAGGACCTGAGCCCCCTAGAACGTGCCGCTGCCACGCGTAGCGGTGACGCCGCGCCCCGGGGAGATGCGCAGGCCGGAGGCTGCCGAGGCCGGATCCTGCCCGGTGCCCGGCCGTGCGGGCTGTCGGATGGGAGCAGGCTGCCGTCTGATGTCACTGCAGTGCATGGTGGGTAATTATGCACGTTGCAATGAAAATAATAAGGCCGGCTCCATAGCGGCGTCTAAAAATACTGCTAATGCGGAGTGCCTGCCGGGTGCCTTTGTTTGTCACCTTTGGGTGGTTGCTTTGAAGCTGGCCAGGCTGCAGGAGCTGTGCTCTGCATCGGCAAGTCTCTTGGGCTGTGGGATTTGGTTTAGCAGGTGCCCTGCAGCCCGTCTCCATCCCTCTGCTCGGGCGGCAGTGTCGGCAGGGCTGGGGCAGGTGTTGGCATGGGAGCTGGGAGCGGCCTGGGTGAATTTGGGAGGCTCACGTGTGGCTCCCTTCTGCACAGAGCCATGCTGCACCAGGAGTCACAGCCAGGCTGTGGGGCTTTGGCCTTCCCAGCCTTGCTTGGAGCTGGTGGCTGTTTGTGTGTCCCAGGGACCTACCCTGACGTCCCCTCGTGGAGATGTGATCACAACCGTTCTAGCCTACCCTCGGGCAGACTGGCAGAGGTCAGGGTTAGGGCCCATGCAGCATGGTGTGTCTATCACCACCAGCCTTGTGCAGCTGGGTCAGAGCACCTCGTGGCCGTGGCTGCTGGACTGTCCCTTTGGAGCTGTCTCTCTGGTCTGTCCTGGCAGTAGCAGGACAGGAACTGCTGGGTCTCTCGCTGCTTTCTGTCTGAACAAAGGTCTAAGAGAGGGATGTGTGTTTGGAGTGAAGTGGTGTGATGAGTGGCACCTGGGCACTGGCCTTGGGCCAGAGCTGCCTGGAGTGACGCAACTGTGGTTTGCTTGAGGCCACCTCTGGTGCATGCCATCCCAGTCCTGTGGTCTGGGCACTCTGCGGGGATGAGGAAGGGACAGTGCCCTCCGCCAGGCACAGGCTGGCTGCAGCCGCTAATGCCAGCGTGGGGTGCAGAGCAGGAGCTGGGTGCTGATCTCCACTCCGTGGGCAGGCAGGCGCCCTGCCGTCTGGTATCTGTGCAGCTCTCGCCGCTGCTGTGGTCCCTCCATCTGCTGTCAGGAGCTGGTAGCTCCCCGCTGCAATGAAGGGAGAGGTTTGCAGGGGTGGTGAAAGCCATCTGGAGCCTCGGCTGCTCCAGTGACCGGCCTGGCACGCTCGCACGGGGAAGGCAGTGCACGGCAGGGCAGAAGCGGAGGGCTGGGCAGGGCAGGAAATGGTGAGCCTGTGTGCTCAAGTCTCAGAGCTGAGCCTCTTCCGCCCTGCACGCAGGGAGGTCACAGCAGCAGCTGGCTCTGGCTGGGGCTCCCCTCCTGCAGCCCTGGGCCGCTCCTCTTGGCTCCTGGTTGGTGCTTGTGATGGGCTCTGGCTCCAGACGTTGTTCGTGAGAGCTCGGCCTGGTCCCCCTTTGCCTAGACGTGAGCAGAGAGGCGTCGCCCCGCTGTGCCCTCGACCTGCGGTGCGGGGCTGCCGTGTCCTTAGGGTTGTGCTGCATTATAGAAATGCTGTGCTGCGCTCTCCCTACACCCCAGTGCTGGAGGAGCATTGCCATTGCCTCCGCTCTTGCCAGGCACCAAATCTGACTTCTGAAGCAGTGCATGGAAGTGACGTTCCCTTGAGCAGTGAAACATGCCGCCCCTACCTGACACGCTGTACGGCTCCCGTTTAGTGAGCGCAGAACAAAGAACGGGGAAAGGAGACTTTGCAAATCCCCATTGATTTGCACAGTGGAAGCTGCTCGCTGTGTGTTTTGTGTCTGCCTGCCTGGGACCAGAGCTCTGTGCAGAGGAATTGATCAAGCTGTAAAATCCAGAGCCAGCTAATGAAATAGGGACTATAGATTTTTATTTTAAATGGAAGAGAGTTTAGGGGAGATTTAATTATCCCTGTTTTATGGACCTGTTAGAAGAATGAAATAACAGCCAGCAGGTAGGGCTTTGGCTTGCAGCACTTCTTCCAGGTGTGCAAAGAGTCGGTGAAATCCTGCCACCCTGGGGCAGTGGTGTGGACAGAAGTGAAGTAGCTTGGAGTGGAGCAGGATGTGGCAAAGTCCTGCTCGTCCTGTCAGAAGTCCCTGCTTCCCCAGGGTGCTCATTGCTGGTCTGGGGTGGGAATATCTGCAAGGGGAGAAGCACACTGAGGTGGCACAGGGGCTGGAGACACATCATAGCACAGTGGGCTGAGTTGGCCCAGCACAGACTCCCGGCTGAATGAGGGCTGGTGAAGAACAGCTTTCCCTGTCCCTGCAGATTGGCATGGACCTTTCCTCGCGTTGGTGGACTTCAGCAAGTGTGGGAGCTCTGAGCTTGCTGGGTTGTCAGCTCCTCAAGTGCGGCCCTACCTGGGTGTTTTCTCAGGGCTGTGGACACTGAGCTCCCGCTGAAGCCTGTGTACCTGTGCAAAGCGTGTGGGGTTTGTAAATGAGAGCTGCAGAGCGCTGGGATTTGCTGGGCTTAGATGTGTGTCCGACACAAGCTGTAATACTGTCACTACAGCCACTCCTACTGTGTGCATCCACTTCACGGTCACATGAGCTTGGCCGCGGGGCATGGCTGGGGAGGTGGTAGCTGGGCAGCCAGCGGTAAGCAGCGCAGCACTAGTTTTTGGCAGAAAAGCAGGAAGCTTTTTGATGGTTTTGATTTCTCATCTCTGAATTGAAAAGCTGGTGCACAGCATTTTCCCTTGCATCTCTTGGCTCCCTGCTCAGAGCAAGCCAGAGCAACTTGGTTTGCCACCTGTCCTGTGCGAAGTGGATGGCTGGCCAAGGCATTTGCATACCCCAGGAGGTGCTCCAGCAGGCAGGCTCAATGGTTGGGGTGCCTATTTGATGTGTGAAGCTTTTAGAGGCTGCTGAAATGTCCTAGAAAGCAGATGATGCTGGGGAGCACTCCTGAAGGCCCCGTGATATTGGCCTGGCAGGAGCTCAGCAGTGCCAGGCCCTGAGCTGTGCACCCACTGAGCTGAGTGGGGACATGCTGTCGCTTCTTAGCACAAGCTGGTTCTGGAGGGGAGCAATGTGCATCTGTGGCATGTGCTCACAAAGGTTTTGGGAGAAGCAAGCTTGCAAAATTCTTGGGCAATGTCACCCCAGGTGTTTTTCTTTTCCTTCATCCTTGCACCCACAGGTCCTCAGTCTCCTGTGGCCAGGGTGGGTGTCCTTTACTGGAAGAGGGGAGCTGCTCTCTGGCAGCGCGCAGCAGAGGAGAGCAGACTGCGAGACCGTGTGCACAGAGGGCGGGGGGGGGGCCAGGACTGCCAGGCAGGAGGGATTCATCCGCTCCTGCGCCCCCGCTGCTGCCATCTCAGCACTCAGCTGCCATCTGCCATATTTGTGCCCTCTTCTCTGCCGAGGCAGATGTGCGGTATGGGATATCTGGGTTTTCCAGAGTGCGGTAGTTTGGGAGGACTCCATGCTTTTCAGTGTGTGTAACAGGCCAAGGTGAGCCGTGTCCCCAGCAAGCAATACTTGTGACAGGCTTTGGGTCAGAGGAATCCTATTTGCCAGCTGCATTCTGGTCCCTGGAGATCTGGCCTCACTGGCAGTGGAGCTGTAGCTCTGGGCTTTCCTTGGCTACCCTGGAAAACGGGACAAGGGTTTTCAGCCCAACTGTGTAGAGCAGAGGACTAGCCTGCAATGCTGTGTGCTAGCTTCCTCTTGGGTAACCCTGCATCGCAGTGACCATGGGCTCCAGCACCCCTCCCTGCCACCCACTGGAAGGGAGGGTTGGTGCTCTGATCCTTCCTTCCCGTGACCAGGCAGCCCTGAGCCATGATCCTGTCCAGCAGGTCATCTTTCCCCTGTTGTTCTGATGGGGCTCACTGTCTGTGTTTGCTCTTTGATCCAAGTGTCTTAGTTGCTTTTTTCTCTGGGCCTGCACTTTGGGAAAGTGTTGAACAATAAAAAATCCACCGGCAAAAGCGGTAGCAGAGGTCGGCCAGCTCCTGTGCCCCAGGCTGCTCTGTTGTCACTGCACAGTCGCGCTTTGTGCGCAGGGGCTGTCAGCTTGGAAATCACGCTTTTTCTCTTAAAAACCATCCCCAGGCACTGGCAAGGGGTGATTGTATTGGGGAGATATTGTAGCAAGCTGCTTTTGCACTTAAGGCAGTGGTCAGTGCCTGTTTCAGTGCATCCTGTAAGCAGCCTCTTGGCAATCCTTAAACCGAGGACAAAGCGGGGTAAACCATTTCTGAAAATCATAAATTTCTCTGAGCTCTTTTCTGAAGATGATTATTGCAGGTTGTCAGCGTCCCTGCAGGCTTCTCAAAACACAAAACACCTAACCCAACTTCCTGATTGTCAGTTGTGTTTTCAAGAGATGCTTCGTTTTGCTGAATGGTAACGAAATTGTTCTTTGCCATCCGCCAGCTTCTGGCTCTGCCTGTATCCTTTTGCTGGAGCCACGAAACCAGACACTGCCGCTCTTCTTTGCTTCCTGTGCGACGGCAGAAGGGCTGCCACGAGCACGGGAGGGGAGGCAGAGGGGTCCAGTCTGGGCCCAGCCGGCAGAGCAGCAGGGAAGGTGTCTGGAGCCCAGCTCCTTCTGCCCTTGGCCGCTTGCTTGGCAGACGCTATTAATACTGTCCGCAGCATGTAGAGAGCGGGCTGGACTAGAAGGATACACGTGGAGAGGTGGCAGGTGAGCTGGGGACTCCCAGAGACCTAGTATGGGGATAGGCATGGGGTTGGATCCCTGCTCCTTGGGGTGGCTCTGCCAAAGGATGGGTCCCTCTATTTTAAAGGGGAGCTGTCTGAAAGGAGAACAAAAAGGTGAGAGGAAAAGGAGGAAGCAGTCTTTAACTGCTCTGCCTCGCAGTAGGGGAGGGCTGGGAGGACTGTCCAGGCAGTAGGTCGGAGACAAACATGGCAGCATTAGCTTTTTTTTATCTTCTTTTTTTTCTCTCCCCCCACCTATGAGTAACTGAGCTGTGGAACTTGCTGCTGCAGGACACCAAAAAAGACAGAGGTGTGCATGGGTTCAAAGTGCTTGCCTCCATGGGAGGAGAGTCCACCAAGGGCTGCCCAATACCTGCTGCGGAAGGTCCTCTAGACTGTGAGGACACGTATCTGTGGAAGTGGCTGCTGAATGGTGGGCTGGATTGCCCTGCGAGGCGACTCGGGATGCCTGCCTTTTAGCCCGCTGCTGGGAGGGAAGGGCAGTAGAAGACACTTCCCATTGCTTGACGCTGCTGAGCTGCAGAGGTACCTGCCCTGGATCTGACTGCTGCACCAGCAACATTCTAGACACAATATCCAGGTCATGAAGGTGTTTTGGGGGCAAATGAAGAAAGGTGGGGTTATCTCTGTGGATTATTTACCCTGCCCTGAGAAAATGAAGACATGTGCAAACTTGCTGTCTATTTGCAAGCCTTCTCCCCTTCGCTTTGAACCTGCTGGATCGTTTCAGTCAAGACTGACAGTGCGGTAGCTGTCTCAGAGGTATTTGCTTACTACGGGTTCTGGCTCATAAGGAGAAAGATGCTGTTAGTGCTCCCTCTGCAGTGCAGCTCAATCTTGCTAGCAGACATCAGAGAATCCACGTGGGAGAGATCGACAGGAAACCAGGCTTTATCAGTTCCGCTGCCTGTGCAGCTACTTGTTCCTCATGTCAGCATCTCCATGTGTGTGTGGCTGGAGGCGTTTGACAGGAGTGCTGTCATTCTGGGGGTGTGAGTGGGTGGCATGTGATCACAGCAGAGGCGTCCTGCCTCGCTTGCCAGCAAAGTTAACTTCACTGAGTTGCACAGAGCGGGGAGGGAGCTCCTTCCCTCTGCCTCTCCCCAGAGGAGAAGCACTTGACCCTGTGGCATTTGTGACAGACCTGGGGTCGGATGGGGACACTCCTTCTGGCCCCTCTGCAGCCTGGGAAGTTCTGGGCACCAGCCTCTTCCCTCTTGTTTGCCAGGCCTTGGGGAGGGCAGAGGAGGATCTGGGACTTCTCCCTCCCCCTGAGGGAGAGGCCGGGGAATGTGGATGCAAGTTGTTGGCATGCTGGGGGAGAGCATGGGGGAGAGCATATCTCAAGGGGCAGATGTGCTCACACTGTTCAAATCACCCCAGCTAATCCTGTGACAGACCTGACCTATATATGGGGCAAGGGAGGCGGCACATGTCTGCATCAGCAGATGGTGTCTTAAAGAGCCTGGGCTCCTGGAGGCTTGAATTCTGCTGACCTCTGGCTCTAGCGAGGGAGAGGGTGCGCTGCCTGTTCACTGCAAAGCAGCCGAGTTCAGCCTGCAGAGTCCTCTGGGACGAGAGCTGGGCATGTGCAGCCCCCGCAGGAAGGGAGCTTTCTAAGGCTGCTGCGTAGCATGAAGGACCTGGCTTGCTTGAGATGTCACAGGTCTTGTTGGCCAAGGTGAGGGTCAGGCTCTCTGGAGGAGGGCAACTGGACTCCATGTCCCTTGACCTGGCCCAAAAGCACTGGCCAAAGGTACTGTCAGTGGCCGGCCGTGCTGTAGCGTTGGAGGGGCAACTGGCTCCTTGCCTGGCTCCTCCAGGCGTACACCACATGGAAACACTGTCACACTGACGGTCATCAGCAGCCAGCCTCTGTGTGATGGCAGAGCTCGTGGACCCGGGGCAGTGTGATGTGTTGGTGGCTGCGTGTGTAGCTGGGTTCCCAGAGACAGCGTGGGGCGGGTGTTGGCTGAGCCACTTCCACGTGCTCTAAGGCTGCAGCAGCTGGACGTGCAGTGCCCCCATCTTTGCAGGAGCTGGCTGGGAAGGCATGGCCTGGCCAGCGTGGCTGCACGTGTGGCCACACAGAGCACAACTGGACCTGGCGCTGCCACAGGAACTGCCCGGCCTCACTGGGCAGGCAGTGTGAACAGCACCTCACTGGGGAGCCATGCTTCATTGATTGCTCCTCCTGCTGCTGTCCTGAGGACATCGATAGCTGCTGGCAGTGGGGGAGCTGGTGATGAGCTGTGGGTCAGGAGGGAGTGTCTACACACACATCCGTCATTTGTGGTCTCTGCTGGCAGCTGGGGCCTTGCTTGTGCTTGTGCTTTGCCTGGGATCAGGCCATACTCCAGGAGCCTTGTGAAGGTGTGGGGCTGCCTCAGCCTGCAGCCAACAGCAAGCTCGAAGTGCAGAGGGCCGCTTTCCTCCTCATCCCTCCAGTCCCTGGGTCTTGACCTGGAGCGGTAGAGTGGACCCTGTAGGGTGATCGTTCATGTCTGGGCTGCTGATTCAGTCATGTCTGGCCCCTCCTAGGCTGCCTGTCTGAGCACACGGGTCTGACTCTGTCAGAGGTCTGTGGCATGTCTGGCTGTGCCCCTTCCCTGTCCCTGGCATGTCCCCTGCTCCGGGGATCAACAGCGGTTGGCTGTGGGCTGTTGGCAGCAGTGGCAGAGGCAGTAGCGAGGCGGTTTGCCCAGGGGGACTCTGCAGTGCCCCGGAGGAAGCCTTGAGGCTGATGTGGCTCATCAGTGTTCCTGGGTGTCGGAACTCGGGATGAGGAACAGCAAAGCGGCCTTGAGAGGAGCCCGGAGGGAGTGGGGTTGCAGGGCTAGGATAGGACAGACCTGAATCTGTCTGGTCATCCCAATGATGAGCTACTGGGTTGTTAAAATAGTCACTGATCTGAGGTTTTCTAAAGGGGTGATGTTACAAATTAATTAGCTCCCTTTGGTTGTTAGCTCTTTAAAGCTTAGCTGTCAGGGGAGGGCTGTTTTATAGCCATTACATCAGGGCTGTCGGCTGGCTCAGACTCCTTCCTTCGAATTTCTGACTGTATACTGTAACTCGGGGAAGTTTTGGCTTGGATGCAGCATCTGGCTTTCAGCAAAGCTTTTGCCCTGCGCTCTCCTGAGTGCAGGGGTTTGACTTGCGCTGAAGGATGCTCACAGAGGCGTGCGGGGAGCCGCTGGTACAGCTTCTCGGCGCTAGCTGCCGACCATGTGATTTGCTCCGCTTACCTGCTGGTGCATCTCCTGGAGATGCTCCTAGGAGTTCTTGCTCCCTATTTAATTCAGGATAGAAAACAGGAGGCTTTTCTGAAGCAGAAGGGGCTTGCCTGGTGTCTAGAAATTCAAACTTGGTGGAGATACCCTCAGAGTGGAGATTTGTGTGCCTGACAGGCTGTCTGCACAGGTGGCAGCTGGACGCCACATTAAACAGGAGAGGAGAAAGTTCTGTGTCCTCTGCTGTCCCAGGTCGGCCGGGAGTTGTTTGTTGCGTTTAGCTCCCCCCTTTCCGTGGCTTTCCCATGCAACTTCGAGCGGTAACATGGCAGCGAAGCCCCGAGTTGGCAGGGAGCACGCGGGGACACGGAGGCAGCCCCTCGGCGTCCTCGCGCCTCGTCGGAGCGCCCGGCAGAGCGGCGGCGCTCGCGGCATCGCCAGCCTCCAGCCCAGCCGAGACGGGGGCTTGGCCGGGAGCCCCCGGGAGGACGCCGGCCCGTGAGTAAAGCAGCGAGGGCAGCCGCCGGCGAGGTGCCGCGCGCGGGGCGGCTGCTGGCGGCCGGTCCCCCCGCCATCCCCGCCGCGCCGGGGCAGAGCCCCCGACAGCGCCTCGGCCGGGCCGTGGGGGTGGGGGGGGAAGGGGGCACCACCGCGGCCTGGGCCCCGTTGCTAACCCTCCCCCCCGCCCCCGCGTCGCGCGCGGAGACCGTTGCTAGGACACCGCCCCCCCCACCCGCGGAGGGGGCACGTCGCTGCCCCGCGTGGCATCCCGACCCCGCGCCTCCAAGATGGCTGCGGAGCGTGACACGCCTGGTCACGTGGCCCGCGCGCGCCGCCCCCCCCCCCCCCCCGTCGCCGCGCGCGCTCGCCCCCCCCCACCCCACCCGCGCGCGCCCCCGGGGCCTCCGAGTGTTGTGGCTGGGCCCGGTGCGCCCCGCCGCCGCCGCCGGTTCTTAAAGGGCCAGGCACCCCCGCCCGCCGCGGGCGGCGCGCAGCCCCGGGCGGCCGCGGCAGCCGCGCGCCGCCCGCCCCGCGCAGCCGAAAACAAAGAGGCACCGGAAACAGCGGCGGCGGGGAGGGGGCCGGCCCGGGCGGGGGGCGGGCAGGGAGGGAGGGCCGGCGGCGGCGGGGCGGGGGGGGGGCAGGCCCGGGCCCGGCGTCGGCGAACAAAGAGCGGCGGGAGGGGGCGGGGGCAGCCGCAGCGGCACCGGGAGCGGCGGCCGAGGCCATCGGCGCAGGTAGGTGCGGAAGGGCGGGGGGAGCGGGCCCGGGGCGGGGGCGGCGCCGCCCCCCGGCCCCCCGCGGCGCACCTGCCCGCGGCGGCGGCGGCGGCCCGGGGCGGCGGGGCCCGGCGGCCGCCTTTGTTATTGCTTTTGTTTGGCGCCGAGCACATGGCCCCGCAGCGGCCGCTCTTAAAGCCACAGCTCCGCGCGGGGGCCGCGCGGCCGGGCCGGGGGCCGCCGCCGGGGCAGCGGGCTGCCCGCCGCGGGGCTGCCGGGGCGGCGCCGCCGGGGCGCTGCGGCCGTCGGGGCGCTGCACTCCTTGGGGGGCCCCGTTGGGGCGCTGCAGGCTGTCGGGGCGCTGCAGGCTGGGGTGCCCCGTCGGGGCGCTGCACTCTTTGGGGTGCCCCGTCGGGGCACTGCACTCTTTGGGGTGCCCCGTTGGGGTGCTGCAGCCGTCGGGGCACTGCACTCTTTGGGGTGCCCCTTTGGGGCATTGCAGCCGTCGGGGCACTGCAGGCCGGGGTACTCCATCGGGGTGCTGTATTCCTTGGTGTGCCCCTTTGGGGTGCTGCAGCTGTCGGGGCGCTGCAGGCTGAGATACCCCGTCGGGGTGCTGCAGTCCTTGGGGTGCCCCGTCGGGGCGCTGCAGCTGAGGTGCTCCATCGGGGCGCTGCAGTCCTTGGGGTGCCCCGTCGGGGCGCTGCAGCTGTCGGGGTGCTGCAGTCCTTGGGGTGCCCCGTCGGGGTGCTGCAGCTGTCGGGGCACTGCAGGCTGGGGTACCCCGTTGGGGCACTGCACTCTTTGGGGTGCCCCTCGGGGTGCTGCAGGCCATGGCAGGGTGCCGGAGGTCTCAGGGCCCTTTGCCTGGGGCGCGGGTCGGGACCTCACAAAGCGGCCCAGGCTCTCCTGGCCGGCGGGGCTGGGGGGCGACCCTGCCCTGGGGAAGCGGGCGCGGGAAGCCGTGGCGCCAAGGGGCTGGAGCAGCCCGCGGTGCTGGGGCCGGGCCGGCGGCGGGTGGCCCGGGGCTGGAGGCAGCGGGGCAGCGGCGGAGGGCGATGCCGGGGGTGCCCCAGGCCGCCGCGGCGGCCGGCCCTGCCCGAGCAGATGGCATCGGGCGCGAGAGCTGGCGCGTTGCTAACTTTGTTCTTGGCGGAGCAGCGGTGCCCGGGCAGGCGCCGCGGCTCTGCTGCCCGCCGGAGGGGCGTGCGCAGCCGGGCCCTGGGCGCTATGGCACGCGGGGCCTGGCCTGCAGCGGCTCCCGCGGAGGCACGGCGGGGTCCCGTGTGGCCTTGTGTCCTCGCCGGCCCCGAGGGCCGTGGGGGGCGGCGGGACGGGAGGCGCATGTGCCTCGTGTTGTTGCTGCCAGTTGTGGTGGGATGAATGAGCTCGCGCGGAGGGGGGGGGAGCTGCACACTGCCACAACCCCCTGGCCGTGCCCGGCGTCCCGTCCCGGTGAGCCCGGTGGTGGCAGCAGTGTCCTCGTGGTGCGGTTGTGCCGCGCTTGCCTGTGTTGCTGGGGGTGGTGGGAGCGCAGGCAGCTCCCCTGCTCCAGCGAGGCCCGGAGCCAGGAGCGCCCCGGCTGGCAGGGCTGCGCGGCTCTCACGTCCCGCTGCCGAGGCGCTCCGTGTCCCTAAGCCCATCGCTGCTGTGTCTGGTCTGGAAGGTGGCCCAGTGGGTCGTGCAGGGCCCTGGCACTGTGTGTGGTTCTGGAATGATAATGTGAAACTGCGAGGAATAACATCTTAGCATTGGAAAAGCTCGGGGGGAGGGATGTTACACCAGCCTCGCTGGGCTGCTGCTGCAGCCACACGCCTTCGGTGGCGGGGGGACCCCAGCACCTCTTACCTGGGGCAGAGTCTTGGGGGTGGAATAAAAGCCACTGGGGCAACACCCACTGGTGTCCTTCGAGCGTGGCTGGTCCCCAGGTGGGAGCCATGGAGGAGCTCTTGGGGCTCCAGCCTGTGGCTTCCTTTTTCCTTTTTTTAATTTATCAAAAGACAGAGAGAGAAATTTGTGAACTTTGGAAATGGTATCGTAGGCTGCAGTGGGATTGAGACCCGCGTGTTGCAGGAGACTTCCCTGGTGGTGGGGCTTGCCCCGATGACTCCCCTGATGCGGCTGGTGACGCCTGTCACCCAGAAGTGACGTTGCAGCTCTCATGGGGGTGGCTGCTCCCTGCTGGGGAGACCCCCCCAGTCCCCCCCCAGCTCTCACCTTGGGGCAGAGCAGTGCTCTGGCCACTTTGTCCTGCCTGGATCATCCTTGGGGACATGGGGGTCAGGGGAAAAACCCGATTAGGGCCAAGGGACCGGAGCAGCCCTATGGACAGACCTCTCCTGTACGGCGCTGAGCCCCCAGCTTCCTTAGGGGTGGGAGGCCACGCGTGTGCCGTGGGAGGAGGTGTTTCACTGCGTGGCTTTGGCGTGGGGATGTGAGCCGGGGTGGGTGCTCACGCTGGGCCCAGGGCAGCATTTCCTCCATGGGAGCGTAGCGCAGAGCCACGAAGGAAAGCTGCTTGCCCTTGGCACCGGCCCGGGCCTCGACAGTGCCCTGCTTCAGCCGCAGTCCCTGCGTGCCTGCCGTGCTGTGGTTTGGTGGCCCTGGCTCGCTTCTCCCTCGCCGGGGGGAGGAGGGGGGAGACACGTAGTTGCACCCCGCTTGCAGCAGGGAGTCAGCGTGCGCAGGCTGGGCAATTCGGTCAGGGCTGCGAGCCCTGCTGCCCTCCGCACAGCCTGGCCAGCCCCTGCGTGCTCAGCGCCCGGCAGCAGGGAAGAGGTGCGAGTCCAGAGTAGGATGTGCAGGAGTCCAGCAAGACAGCACAGCCCTTAGAGCAGCTCTGCACCCTGCGCTGGCCAAAGACGTGCTGGAAACCCCTCCAGGCCCTTGTCCTCAGCTCCCCAGCAGCCAGGATGCAGCCTGGGACACCACCGCAGCTACAAGGCCCTTCGCAGCTTGCTTTTATCTATGCCAAAAACAAGTGCTTCTCTCTCATTCAGTGTCTGTGTCTTGCATGGGGGGTAGCTCTAGCCGCACAAGGAGGGACTGTAACTGGGCATGTGGAATGGAGCTGGCTCTCCATGGGTCTGTGCATCCTGCCAGGGCTGCCTCCAGCCCCAGGAGATGTGGAGACCTCAGGTCTAGTTGCCAGGGGCTGCAAGATCTCAACCACAGTGTGACCACTGCTGCAGGCAGGGCAAGGTAGGGAAGGGAAGGGTCTGGCTCTGGGAGAAGCAGGCTGAGCCATGCTGGGGGTTGCTCAGAGCCACTTGTGTGCTGCTGGGTTGTAAGGGAAGGAAAAGCCTCTTTGCCCCAGGGGACCTGGGTTAAGCTGTTCCCTCCCCCCAGGTGCCTTGCAGTGGGGGCTGCTTTGCAGCCAAGCTGGGGTCAAGTTTCCCTGGAGCATCTGGCCATGTGCACCCTCCCCCAGCCAGCTAGGCTAGGGGTGCAGAGCAGAAGTCAGCTTGGCCATGCAGCCTTGGACCACGGTGCTGCTAGAGCTCAAGTTGCTCACCCTGCCTTGCGAACAGCTATCGCCCTGGGCTTCCTGGCTGGGGTGGCCGTGAGGCACCAAAGCAGCAGTGTCCTCCCGCTGACTCCCCCAAGGCAGTTCTCCCTGTGGGTGAAGCAGGGCCTGGCTGGATGCAGGCAGTGGGTGCATGGCGAGTGAGTATGCAGGAGGAGAGGACCAGCTGTGCCCTCCTAGTGGCCTGGTCTAAGGGGGTGCAAGCTGTCCCCAGCCTTCCCCGGGGCATGGGGTCACTGTGAGACTCTGTCCCCACCTCATGTGGTGGGATGTTCAGGCTGGGCTCACCACCCACCATGCTGGCTAGTGCCCTGCTGGGGTGCGGACGGGCAGAGTGGACATTGGAGACTCTTCACCCACAGGGACAGGAGCTGCACAGCCTCTTCCTGCCGTGGGCCCTCATGTTTTTGCAGGCAGAGCGCGGGTCTGTGTGTGTCTGCAGGGGTGAATTGCCCCTGGGGCAGAGAGACCTCTGCCCCATGCCTGCCTCCCTCGGGGATGCCTCTCTCAGCCCCCTGCCACGTCAGCTGGAGCCTGAGCTTGCCTCTGCCTGCTCTGACTGTCCGGGGCAGGCTTGGGGCTGGCCCCGAGGGGGTGTGCGGGCTGTTGTGCTGCAAGGGGGAACCGGTCCCAGAAGATGTAACACGCACCCCCCCCCCCATTAGTGCAACTGCCCCATTGCTGCCGGGAAGGGAGCCTCTGGGCCAGGGCTGCTGGTGCCCTGGGGGACACAGCCCCATGGGATGAGTGGAAGAAAAACCACCTCTGAGAGCAGGGTGCCTGTGGCAGGGCAAGGGGCTATGGGCAGGGGTGAGGGGTCCGTGCCAGGCCCCAGTGTGATGGGGTGGGTGCTGGCTGCTGCCTCCAACCCTACCAGTGCTGGCCATGATCCACCAACGTGGCCTGGGGCAGGAGCAAGGCACCTTGTCCTGCTCCTACAGAGAGCCTCACTGCAGGCAGGGGGTAGGGTGGGGGTCCGGCAGGGCTGTGGCCCCCCTGTGCAATGGGACAGGTGTCCCCTGTGCCAGAGCTGAGGCTACCTGGTGGTGTGGGAGCTGCAGGCATGGAGAAGACCTGTCCCATGTTTGTGGGGATGGCGCAGGGGAGGTGGGGTGCTGAAGGCATTGCGTAGAGAGGGGTTAGGGGTTGCCAAAAATCCCCAGTCTGCAGGGCTGCGATGGGTTCCACGTGCACGAAGCAGCGCTGCCTGTTCCGGCAGCTTGCTGCACGGCGGAGGCTGGTGCAATGGCAGCGGCTAAGAGCCGAACTTTTAGGAAATGTGGCTTCTCCTTGGTGCCGGGGTGCCTGGGTCCTGGCCCCAGGCCTTCACACGCATGCATGTACGCGCACATCCGCCTGGTGCAGCCACCCATGGCCCCGGTGGCTTTGCAGTCCCCGAGCCGCCTGGCTGCGAGGGCCGCCTTTGCCTGCGGCACGCGAGCGCAGCCGGCTCCCCGCGCAGGCAGAGCGGCCGCCGGCTGCCCCGGGCCGGCCTGGCCTCCCTGCGGAGGCCGGCTCACCGAGGCCGGCTGCCAGGGCTGCTTGGAGCAGCGGAGCCGGCTGCCTGGCTCGACGCGAGCCTCCTGCAGCCGCTGGGCCATGGGCACGTTTCCCCGAAGGGGTTGGCAGAGGAGCAGGAAGGCTCTTGGCAATGCCTGGTGCAAAAGTGCCGCGGGGTCTGAGTGTGTGCTGCCTGCTCGTGAAAACATTGTCCGAATGTTGATCCTGGAGTTTAAATGCCCGCCTGGACCTGGACCCACCCTGGGAAGGGCCTAGGGTTGCTGCTTTGGCAGCAGCATCTCTTTTTAGAGCATCCTCCTGCACCAGGCAGCTAGATCCTTCCCTGCGTGCTGGGGCTGGGCATGGAGAGGGTGGCCAAACTTACGGTGTGGAGGAAGCACAGGCCAGAGCCTGGTGAGCTCCAAACCCCTGCATGTCCTTGGGCACTGCTGCCACCTTGGGTGGCTCCAAGCCTCCTCTCCCCTCTTCCAAAGCAGGTGGTGGAGGAGAGGGCTGTGGATGTGGTACCAGCATCCAACCATGGGCCAGGTGTGAGGAGCAGGGCAGATGTGGGTCTCCTGAGCCCAGCAGGCCTTGGCCTGGCTGCGGCCCTGTGCCACCTGTGGGGTTCGGCTGCCATGACCTGCTGTCCTTCTCACAGGGTCCAAGGCGCTGGTGTTTTGCCCTGTCTGGAGCCTGAGGTCCCGTGTGCCCATCCGCCTCCCGACGTCACCAATGCGACCATGGGAACTGGCAGTGAATAGGCGGCCTCCCTCTGCCCCTTTTAACCAACGCCGTTTCTCAGGGGGACCCTGCAGCAGCCCTGACCACCTCCGGCGAAGGTACGGGACGCAGGGCCACCCGGAGCCCGGCCAGCCACAGTGCCCGTGCGTGGGGATGGGGCACTGGCTCTGAGGGACAAAGCCGTGCAGCTCCCGGAGGGTTCGGGGGGGATCACAGCAGGAAAGCACATCTCCCTGCCCCAGCTGACCGTTCCCCAGGGGAGCAGGGGGTGCAGAGGGCCCTTTTTTTGCTGAGGACACGAGGTGGCATGTGCAAGACGAGCCGAGGAGCTGGCTCAGGAGCTGGCCAGCCAGACGAGGAGCCCAGCTGGGCACGGTGCCCTGCAGCGCCTGCTGTCCTGAGCATCTTGCACGGGGAGCACCTCACCCTCGGAGCCGGGTGGGCGCTGACCCCCCCCCTGCAGCCACTCTGCCCGGGGCTGGGGGGTCACTCCTGCTCTGTTTCTCTCCCGCGGTGGCCCCACAGCCCCCCTGCCAGGCGTCAGTGGGGACGACGCGACCGACCTCTGGCAACCCTGCTGGGCCAGGATGAGACCCAGCTGCACCCTGCCTTCCCCCAGCAGCCGCACATCCCTGTAGATGAGCCCCGCGCCTACGCTCTCCCCAGCACACCGCCACGAATGCTTCATCCGGCCGCACACCCGCCCCACCAGAACCCATTCATGGTGGATCTGCATGACCAGGTGGGTGCTGCGGAGCGGGCGGCCGCGAGCTCCCGGTGCTAAAGGTGATGCTGTGGTCAGCCCCCTTTCCCAGTGGGGGCCCCTGGCTGCGTGGCCAGGCACGGCTCCAGGGCACTGGTCCCAAGACATGTCCCTGGTCATTTGCTGCTGGGAGTGCTGGGTGGCGGCCAGGGTGGTCCCTGCACCCAAGGACAGGGCATGATTCCTCCCAGGGTCATTCAAGCTGGTGCTGCCAAGTGTCATCTGCAGTGGCAGTGCTGGGTTGTATGTAGCCCATGCCAGCTTACCCGCTGGAAGCAAACTGGGGCCAGCATCAAACACAACCTGGACTCAGCCCTGCTCCTCTGGCCGTGTTGGGGAGATGCCGGACCCTTTGCTGGGCGGTGTCCCAGCGCTGGGTGCTCAGCACCCTGCTGCCACCCTGCAAGGATGGGGGAGCTCAGCTGGCGCCTAGCCGGCCAGTATGAGCAGCCCTCTCTGACTGCACCCTCGGGTGCCTTGCCGCCAGGTGCACCAGGGACCTGTCCCTCTCTCCTACACGGTTACCACCGTCACGACGCAAGGCTTCCCCATCCACGCCGGCCAGCACATCCCTGGGTGCAGCACCCAGCAGCTCCCAGCATGCTCAGTGATGTTCAGTGGACAGCACTACCCGCTCTGCTGCCTCCCGCCCCCGGTGAGTGGCGGCCGGGGACGCCCGCGGGGGACGCGTGGGTCCCCAGTACCTGAGCCCGCTGGAGCACCAGGGCTGGGGTGAGGGTTCCTGGGGGGGGGCAGGGCTGTTCGAGCCCCCGGGAGGGCGCAGAGGTGTGTGGCCGTGGCCGTGCCCCCGGCAGGCGTCTGACCCGCGTTGCTCTCTCTCCGGCCCCCAGCTGATCCAGGCATGCGCCATGCAGCAGCTCCCTGTCTCCTACCAGACGTTCCCCCCCATCATCTCCAGCGACCATTACATCCTGCACCCGCCGCCGCCGCCAGTGCCCCCCCACCAGCCGCCCCACATGGCCCCCCTGGGGCAGTTCGTACCTCTCCAAGCCCAGCACCCGCGCATGGTGAGTGGGGGAGCAGGAGGGCAGGGGCAGGAGGACGGGGCACGGCGGGGGAGACGTTTGCGCCGTGCACCCACAGTGGGGCCGGGCCACGGGCTGGGGGGAGCCCTGAGATGGGGACGACCATGCGGGTCTTGTCTCTCTGCAGCCCCTGTCGGTCACAACTGGGGGTGATGGGGCCCGGGGGTGCCTCGTCCTGCTAGTGCCGGGGGGGGTGGGACCCCCGTGCCAGCCTAACTGTCCCCCCCGGCAGCCTCTGCAGAGGATAGACAATGACGTGGACCTGCGAGGGGAGCAGCACCCCATCGCGGGCTTCACGTACCCCCCGTCCCACCACGCTCCCGCGCTGTCCCCCTCCGTGCCGCTGCATTACCTCCCCCACGACCCGCTGCACCAAGAGCTGCCGTTCGGCGTGGTAAGTCCCCAGCGGCGCCGCGGCCAGGGGCTGGGGGGGTGGGGGGTGGGGTCCCTGCTGCTGCAGGGCTCTGACCGCCCCGTCTCTCCCCACAGCCATACCCCCACATGATGCCCCGGCGGCTGAACACCCAGCGGTACCGGCTGCAGCAGGCGCTGCCCCCGCCGCCGCCCCCGCCGCCGCCGCCCCCGTATTACCCGAGCTTCCTGCCCTATTTCCTGTGAGTACCTGGGGAGGGATGTGTGGGGCGGGGAGGGGGGCACAGCAGCGTGGCCCCCCCGCCGGGGACGCCAAGGTGGATGGTGGGGTCTCTGGCCCCACGCCGACTGCCCCGTCCTGCCCCCGCAGCTCCATGCTTCCCGTGTCACCGACGGCCGTGGGGCCCACGATCAGCCTGGACCTGGACGTGGATGACGTGGAGATGGAGAACTACGAGGTGCGTGGGCGGCACCTCCCCACGGCGGGACGGGGCGCGCGGGGAGCTGGGAGAGTCCGGGAGGGCGGCTGGGGTTCTGGGGAGCCGAGCCGAGCCGAGCCGAGCCGAGCCGAGCCGTCCTCTGCGTCTCTCCGCAGGCGCTGCTGAACCTGGCCGAGCGGCTGGGGGAGGCCAAGCCGCGGGGACTCACCAAAGCAGACATCGAGCACCTCCCGTCCTACCGCTTCAACCCCGAGAGCCACCAGTCCGAGCAGACCTTGTGAGTGCCGCTATGGGGGGGGCCGGGGCGGGGGGCGCCGGGGGCCGCCGCGGGCCCCGCTGACCGCTGCCTCCCCCAGGTGCGTCGTGTGCTTCAGCGACTTCGAGGCGCGGCAGCTCCTCCGCGTCCTGCCCTGCAACCACGAGTTTCACGCCAAGTGTGTCGACAAATGGTTAAAGGTACCGCTGGGGGCGGCCCTCGGGGCTGCGGGCCGCTGCGGGACGGGGGTTTTTTGTTTTGGGGGGGTGAGGAGGCCGCCCGGAGCGCCCCGCTCACGGCCGCCGTGTCTGCTCCCCGCCGCAGGCGAACCGCACGTGCCCCATCTGCCGGGCAGACGCGTCGGAGGTGCAGCGGGAGGCGGACTGAGGCTGGCAGGCGCTGTGCCGCACAACTCGCTAGAGGAAGAGGACGTCGGGCCAGGGGCGGGGGGGCCGCTTGCCCGCTGCCAGGGCCTGACCGTGCGCTTGCCCCCCTCCCCAAAGCCTCTCCTCGGATGTGGTGAGAATTGAGCAATCCGGGATCCCGGCCAGTCCTCCTCCTCCCCGCCGTGGCACGGACTCGGCCGGACGCCTGCCCGCGGCGCCCCCGGGGCCCCGAATCGTGCTGTGCTGGTGGCGGGAGGCGCGTGGCCGTGTCCTCCGCACTCCAAAGACGCTGTTGTTGCTCCATCACTTTCCAGGTCTTTGTACTGTTAGGGACTTTTTTTTCCCTTTTTTTTTTTTTTTTAATGCTGTTAGACTTTTTTTTTTTTTTTCCGTTTCCTTTTCTTTTCCGTTGCGTTTTTGGTTTCGTGGCCGTCGGGCCCAGCGGCGCGCGGCTCCTCCCCTCGGCGTTGCTCACAGAGGAAGCGGGGAGGAAGGAGGAGGAGGAGGAGGAGGAGGAGGAGGAGGAGGAAGCATCAGCGCGGGTTTGATGCCGGCGGCGGCGGGCACCCGCGGCTGGACTGGCCCCTGGGGCGCAGCCACAGCAGTTGGTCGGCGGAGCGCGGCCCAGGCGGGACACCAGCAACCCAAGGCATTACCGGGGCACGAACGCGTCCGTCCCTCGCTCCCGCCCGGAGCCTGGCGCGGCCCCTCTCCCCGTCTCGCCTGCTCCGGGTAGCCCAGGAGGGTGATGGCGGCTTCGTTTCTTTCCCAGGCGGGAGGATGACGCTCCCGCGGCCCCGGCCCCTTTCCCCGCTCCCTCCTGCCCAGCGAGAGCTAGCGCAGCTCCCGGGGCCGAGGACACGTCCCGAGAGGCGGTCGGGCCCGGAGGGCCGCGGCGAGGCCCCACGGCCCGTCCCCCAGGTCCCCGCGGCGCCGGGCTCCCCGCGGCACCTCCAGGCTGCCCCCCGCGGGGCTCGATCCCGCCGCCGCCGGTGGAAGCGGCCCCGCGCGCGAGCCGGAGACCCCGTCCTGCTGGCTGGACGGTGGCGGAGGGGGGGGGTGTCCCCTCTCCGACCCCCCCTCCGAAGTTGGGGCTTCTTTTAATCCGTACCCTCGTGGTGTATCTTCCCCTCGGGTCTCGAGCGGCCCGTTCAGCGCTAACCCCTTGCCCTGTCCCGGCCGGTGCCGAGCGCGGGGCCCCCGGCAGCGCCGCCGCTCGGCCCGTGGGTGCAGGCGTGCGTGGGGCGGGCTGGCGGCGCGGTGTGCCGCCCTGCGCGCCGCCCCGCCGGCCGAGGCAAGGCAGAAGCCGCCGACCCGCCACCCGGTTCCAGAAACTCTTATCGCCGAAGTTGTTTTGCATGATTAATTAACGAGGAGGAGGAGGAGGGAGGGGGGAGGGCGGGAAGGAAAGACGAGCCCTCCCTTGACGGTGTGTGTTGCTGACGCGTGGGAGACTCCGAGAGGACGCCAACCCTATGTAAATGTTCACAAATATGCATGCATGTATGACCAGCTTGGAACGTGGTATTGGCTACGTCTAGCCAGCTGTGGGGTGAGGGGGGTGGGGTGAGGGGTTTTTGTGCTCAGCTGATACTGCCATGCACTGTACTGCACATGTCCGCAACGCCACAGCAGGACCGTGAGACTTTCAGGGCCGTCCCCGCGGGGTCTGCGCCCCTCCGGGCCGGAGGCGGCGGCTGGGGGCGCCCGCGGCGGCGGGCGGCGTGTGCAAGGGGCTGGGCCGGGCGCGGCAGGGCTCCGCGGCCCGGCTGCTCCCCGCGGGGCGGGGGCAGGTGGCGGCGGCCGGCGGGCGGTGGCCCAGCCGCCATGCTGGGTGCGAGGCTCTGCACGTGCGTGGGCGGGCTGGTGCCACCCCGCTGCTGCCCCATTGGTCCAGAGGGGGGGTGCCAATCACAGGGCCTCTGAGGTGCGCCTGCTGCCGATTGGTGGAGAGCTGAGCACCCTCTCTGCCAATCGGTGTGCCTCTTCCCATGTGCTGGTTGGCTGGCGCCAGTCACTGCCCAGCCAATCGGGCGTGGGGGATGGCAAGTGCCATGTTTTTATTGGGTGGCTCCCCCTTGCCTCCCTTTCCCAGCCAATCCGGCGGGTGCCCTCCATACAAAATGGCTGGCACGGCGGCGCCATGGGCTCCGGTGCGGCCATGGCGCTGCTGGCCCTGCGTACCGCGGGCGCTGGCACCGCTGGGCTCGGTGCCCTCGGGCAGGACCCCGGCCCCCTCCCCGTCCCTCGCTCAGTGACAGATTACCAAAGGAGTCCCCGTGCCGCGCGGCGGCCCAGCCCGCAGCCGGCCTCGCGCCCCCGGAGACGCCCCCTCCTCCCCTCCCGCCCTCGCGGTGCCCAGGGAGCCAGGAAAGCCTTACGGTCCTTTGACGGCGACTCGAAAGCTCACAGCTCGTGTGCTGCAGAATTTATTCCAATGAGCAGCTAAAGTATCATTTAAAAAATACTAAAAAATACAAAAAAAAATACTAAAAAAACAATTATTTAGGGTGTTTGTGATTGCTGACTGCGCTGTAGATACCACTGTTTACCAATGATTTCCTGTGGTGGGATAGTGGACTGTTTACTGTTCTATTATACCAGTCCCCGGGCCCTCCAGTGGGAACACCGCGGCCCCCCGTGGGTCCCTGGAAGGTGCTAGGACGTGTGTTCTGTGTTAGAAAGTTTTTATATATATATATATATATATATATAAATATATATATATAATTTTTTTTGCTCTGTTACTTGCACATTTTACAGTTACCTCATTTTTCCCATGTATGTATTTGAAAAAAGGCTAATATATAGAAAAAAGGTTCTTAAAGCTCTAAAAGTGTTTGTTTTTTTTTCCATTCCATTGGAATCATATTGGTTTTGTAGCATTTAACATAACTAGTATGTTGTATTATATATATGTGTATTATACTGATTGAAATTTTTAACAGATTTGTACTTTTTTTAAAATGAAAGTTGCTAGTTCTGCTTGACCAAGTAGTGCAATCATTATTTTTTTTAATGTTGTGGCTGATTTTGAGAGGGATATTCACTAATAAATGTATGACGTATACCAACGCGCTAGGCCCAGCTCTGTCTCTGCGGGGGCTCGGTGCGGGGCCGGGGCAGCTGGCGTGGGGCCGGCTGGCAGCAGCCAGGTGCTCGCACGACAGCGTCTGATTCGGGGTATCCTTTGGGGCATCTGGGGCCATGCTGCTGGGAGGCCCTGCGGGCACCCAGGGCGAGGTAGGTGCTGGTGCGTCCGGCCGGCGTTGCAAGCCCCGGTGGCACTCTGTGCAGGAAGCAGGACACCCAGGACTGTGCCCACCTGCTCCCTGTGGGCATCCCCTGCTGCTGCTGCAGGCAGCACGCCACACAGGCCCCAAGAGTTGCCAGATGGCCAGATTTAGCTCTGCGTACCCTCCTCCCGCAAAGCGGGGCCAGGAGGGCTGCAACCCAGAGCTGGCTCAGCCCCAACTCCATCTTACCACATCGCTCAGTGCTGAATGCATCATTTCTTACCCCACCATATCCTCCAGTTTCAGCATCCAACCCCCAGCCTGGTCTTAGGTGATTACAGTACTTTAGGGGCAGAAGAGAAAGCATCAGGACAGCAAACATGGCCAGACCTTGCCAAGAGCTAACTGGGCTCCTAGCCCTGGGGATGGCTGGAAGGATCTGTGATCCAGCGGCACCACACTGCCCTGCACTTCTGCCTAGCGGTCCTTTACAGTGCAGCTTGTGTTGAGATGGAAACTTGTCCTCGATGTGATCAGGGACACAGGTGGCTCCAACACCCAGGGAGGGAGGATCCACATCTCCCACAGCCCACCCCTGCCCCCAGCCAGGGGTGAGCCAGTCCCTGCACTTGCCTAGGCTAGGCAGGAAAAACCAATACAGCCAGGCTGCCCCAAAAGGCACCTTCAGCAGCTACAGGCAGGGCATTTCAAGCAGTAGTACCCCAACACACCCTACAGTCTATGCCAACCCAGGAACCCCAACTTCTGTCTCCCCCCAAGGATTGTGGCAAGCTGGTACCCAGTTGCTCTGGCCCTGGTAGTCAGATTCAGACTCAGCTAGGGCAGCAAAAGGCCCAAGGAGGAGAAACTCTTAACTCCCCCCACATACCTGGGGGGATAGAGGGCAGCAGTTCTGATTCCCCATGGCCACAAGGAAGCCATTGTTCTTTCAGTGCAGAGGTTTCCTATATCATCCTCCCAAAAGGCCCTGTCTAGCCCTGGAGCTACTATGAGAAGGAGGAAGTGTCAGGAAATGGAAGCAAAGGACTAATGACTACAGCTTTCTCTTTCCAGGAGCCTGTGCAGGAAGGGAACTTCCCTTCTCTCCTTTGCATTTCACAGAAGCAAATGAAGTGCACTGAGTAAAACAACCCTAATTCTCTATCCAGAAAGAGATGACTAACAGATTGATGAGGTGAGCTGCTTTGGCCAGGAGCTGAAATTGCAGGACTAACTCTGAACCGGACCCTGGGATACAGGGGCTTAAGAGGCACAAGGAACCCCTTTCTGGAGGGTCATACAGCCACCCTTCTCCACAGCGCAGTCACATCCCAGGCACTCTCTTCCTACCTTTTTTCCAGCTGTAGTTTTGTCAGGGAGGGTTGGCTGAGGTGTAGTTGCCCACTAGACTAGTCATCTACTTTGTACCCAAACTCACCTGCTAAAGTCAGTATCATGGGCACAGCAGCACCACCAAGGATTCCTCCCCACTCCTATTTGCATATGCTTCTGTTTATCTTACTCCTACAGCTCTCTGCTGGCACACAGTAACCGATTAGAAGAGCCAGCCCCAAAGCAGGCCATAGGTTAACTGTATCCAGCACCACATTGTGAGCAACGACTTGCTGTAGAGTAACAGCAGCCGGAACCCTATCGCCAGTGCTCCATTTCAGCAGGACAGCACCACTGCATGTGGCATAGCCAGAAAGCATTTGCACAGACATGCTAGAGGCAGAGTTTATTACACTATGCAGGCTAAGAACCCTGGGCAAGATCCCACATGGGTAAGAATTGAACCAGCTCTTTATCAAAAAAATTAATGCTATAAGTCAACCCCATTCTCCTTTGGTCATTACAAAGCAAGAGAAATATTAAAAGAAAAGTATTTATACAGAGGAAAGCTGAAGAGATTCTGTCCAGCCCTCCCCCCTGCCCCACTCCCAGCACATTCAGGTGCCCAGTCTTCTGGCTGGCTCTCAGGAGCAGCAGAGTATCAAATCTTCACAAGATGTCAGGTTGTTGGAGTTTTATTATTATTGTCAATAAAAGCAATATTTACTGAGAGCTGCCATTCCTGTTCCTCCCCAGGGAGGGTGGAGGGGCAACACCAGCTCCCCTCCCTCTCTGCCCTCCCACTATAGGGATGGCTGTGTGAGAATGTGCACACACTTCCTCTCACCAGTGCACACACATAGCACGGCTGGCACAGGCCACGTGGTCTCTGATCCCTCGTTTGTATGCAGTCTTTTAAAAAAAATATTGTATTATAATAATATGAATTTCTCTTTCCATTTTTGTATTCTGGAAAAGTGTCAATCGTCCGTAAGGTCCTGCACAAAGAGGACTTCCGTGTGGCTGAGTCCGGCCTCCTGCAGCGTGGGTGGGTTGGGCCACTCCTCTGTAGGGAGGCAGGGCAAGACGCGGCGAGGGAAGTTGGCCTCAATCTGGAACTTTTCAGGGCTCTCTTTCAAGGAGAACAAGAAGTCATGTATCACCTGGGAAGAAAGCACAGAAATAGCTACCAGCTGGGGGAGCAGTGACACAGCTAGATTACATCCAGGGTATCCTGGGGGGGGTGGGTGGGTTACAGAATTTGCACCATCACTGCATTACAGATACGAGACAACCATTTTCTTAGTATGCATGAAATGGGACTTGTGACAGAATATTTGGATAGTCCATGTACTGTTTTTGGCTTTCCCATACCTTTATTTAATAGGAAGCAACAGAAATACTCAGCTTTTTGTGAAGATAACAAATTTCCTTCATATTTCTTTTTCCTTCCGTCTTTCTCTTCTCTTGTGTTGGTAGAATTAAACGCAAAAAAGAACACCCCCTCCTTACAAAGAACAAGTCTGCCTGCTAAGGCTCTAGGCCAAAGTCACTATTTGGCCAAGCCTAATGGAGTCAAAGCTTTCCTGAGCCACCTAGAGAATCTCCTACGTATTTTCTACTCTGTTTAGGAAGCCTGTTAGCTCTGCCCCAAACTCACCGTCAATGACTGTGTGAAGTGGAATCGTCGCTCCACTCTGGAATCGTTAGGCAGCTTGAAAATGATCTTAACGCTCTCGGGGTCATCGGGATGCGGCTCAGGAGGAAGGCATTCAGACTTCCGCTCCTTCTCCTCCTGCAGCGTCTGTAAATTAACAAGGGAGTGGGAGTAATGGGTATGCACTGAACTGGTATTTATGCTTATCCCATGCAGCATAGATGCTCCAGGAGGCTTGGAGGAAGACAAGCAAGCCCCAAACAGGACTAGCAACTCCAGTCTGACCACAAAACCCTACTGCAAGCACTACTCCTACATGCCATGAGCATCCAACAGAATGTAGCAGCTTCTCTGGAAGTCCGGGTCCCAGTTTGCTCTCACCTGTCGTCGTCTTTCCTCTGCTAGTTTTTGCTGCTGCACTTCCTCCTCCTTCTTCTTCTTCCTCTCCCGTTCCTCCTTCTTCTTGCGCTCCTTTTCCTGGTCTGCACGCAAGGATGCCAGATATGCCTCATCCTGCTGCTGCCTCAGAACCTGGGTTTGGTTCCTTTCTTCTCTGCAAAAGCGAGCAGGAGGTGGTCAGGGCTAGCAGAGCCAGAAGTTAAAGCAAGGAGACTGCAGACCTGAGGGTGCAGGTAGAGCCTCAAACATGTAAGAGCATGGACATTAAGTAGCACCTTGTTTAGAGTGCAGAGTACTGCGTATTCATAAAAGGCAGGCTGATTCTCTACTGTCTCTAGCCTACACATTATTTCTTTAAGTTGAGGTTGAATGAAAACAGCCTGAACACAAAAGATTTTTCACCCAGGGCAGCTTGACTGAGTGGACAAATACCACATAGGCAGTGCTTAGAATTTGTCTCACACTTGAGACTCTTCATGGTTTTATCTCCTTCTGATAATTCCTTGTGCATTTTAGAAACCATAAACATCAAAAACACATTACTGCCCCCCTCCCCAAGACTGCAGGACAGAAAAGACGACTCCCCAAGACTGCAGGACAGAAAAGAAGATGGAAGGCTAGAAGCATCCTGCTTTGGACACAGCCTGCAAATCCCCGCAACATTATCAGTAACTGGAGCTTGCGTTAGCAAGGCACCAACAGCAATGCAGCAGCATGTCAAAATTCAGCACAGACAACCTTGAGCAGCACGACTCACTAACTGGCCTCAGACATCAGCTCTCCTCCTGTCTGCAACGCCTATGTTCCCCACTTAGCTCCTACTGGCTGACTATGCCCAAACTTTGCTTGCAAAGCTCCAGCACAGTAAGGGTTTGCTCCAACTGTGGAAGCTAAAGTAGAGCCATCGATCCTCATCTTTCCGTATCAGGCACGTACGGGCAACACAACTTGCCAACATTAAGGTGTCCTGAATTTCTGGACCAGAACACAACATTGCTTACAGCAATACTACCCCTGTAAAGATGAGCTGCCATGAGCTGCATCACAGAGCAGGAGATAGTTGACCCACCTGCCTACATACGGTGTGTCTGGAGAGAGGAGAGGAACAGAGCAGAGCCTACCTCCACAAAGTCAGCATTACTGGAGCTCAGGTCCCAGCATACCTTTCCAGGCGCTCTGACAGCAGGTAAGTCTGGTTGGCATCCATGATGAATGTCAGTTGATTAATGAGGTCATCAGCCTGGATGAGGCCTTCTAGTCGCCCAACTACTGTCATTCTGCGATCTTTCAGCATAATCACAGCCAGGAACGGGTATGTGTTTTCTCGCAGAGCCTGGGAGACTGGGAGATTGGCACAAACATTATCACAACCAGAAGGGTCACCGAGAACAGAACAAATACTGTCCCATCACTAAGGGCCTAGAAAAAGCAATTACACAGCCACTGTCTCCTTCAAGACAGAAAAGGTCTCAGGCTCCATGATGTTAGACTAAAGCCTATAAACTCACAAGGAAAGAGAGTAGCTTGGAACATAGCAACTGAAGGAAAACAAGCTTTAAAATAACTGCAAAGCTTCTTTAATTAAAGCAGAAAGTAGATTGCTTTAGATGTCTATTCAGAATGGAACAAGAAGCCATGGGTTTGAACTGCAGAAAAGGAAACATGGGCTAAATGCAGGAAAACATTTGCTAACGTTAAGAATGGCTGGACTCTGGAATACACTATCACAGGGAAGATGATGGAATCTCCATGCTGGACACTTCAGAACAAGTTAGACTGACTCTGTCTTGAGGCAGGGAATGGAGCAGATCAGGGGCTTTTAAGTTACTGTTCAGCTATGACTAATGGTGTGCAAACCCTCCTTGTAGGTAACCGCCTCCTCCTTAAAACACGCACAGCATGTCACAGAGCTTGGAGCTGTCATCACCAGCTGATCCTTCCAAACTAAATCTGAGTATCCCACAGACTAGATGAAAGGCCAAGATCTCTTCCAGCCCAGCTCTCTAGGCCATGACTCCAAAGTATTGTAGCAATTTCAAACTGCAGTGAGTAAAAATGTCTGCTGAGAAAGCCATTCTTGCAATATGTCAAAAGCTGGCAGCTGAACTATGAGGCCAGGAATAATCCAGATTTAACACCAGAACTCCAAACCTCCATTGCTATAAACCAGGAAAGGTCAAAAAACAAGCACAGAAGACAAACAGAACTTTGGAAAAAGTCTCCATCTGTAGCAAAACCCTATTGTAAATACTGGAAGGCCAGGTCTTCCAAGGAGACAGAAAGGCTAGGTGTGGAGTAAAGGTGACTGAGAAGAGGGAAGCATGCACCTAACAAGTTGCTTCTAGCCTCAGGCATAATACAAACCACTGTTAAGGGCACTGTTAGCTTTATACTTGTTTCTGCACTCAATTGAATTCTTGGTACACACCCACCAACTCCCATTAACAAACCACTGAAAGTAGCTTGAATGACTGCAAACAGTAAGCCATAGCACTGTCCAGAAATTAATGGAACAGTTGAGTTTAAGCACATGAATATTTCCCTTGGATCCAGAACCAGCCCTCTGAGATATCATATAAAACCAGGATGTTTTCCCACACAATCCTGCAATCTCATCTGCTCTCACAGAAGCCAAAACATTCCAAACAAATTAAGGAGCATCTTGCCTGTTTCAGAAACAGGAATCAAGGTGATGGGTAAGATGGGACAGACTCACCTCTGTATCCCTCTGGTTTATTGGTTGAGCAAGCCCAAAAGAGCATCCTAGTGTTTATGAGGGTGATCACCTCAGGTACGCACAGCGTATTGCTAGAGGATAACAAGAGAGTGTGTGAATGCAATTACATTTAAAATAAAAACAACAACTGTTTGGGAAGCTTTTCCTCACACCTACCGGCAGAATTCATCAGTATCTTGGTGGTCATCTCCATGAAGATAAACCAACAGGAAGCGCAGCTCCCGCTTAGCGTCATTCAGTGCCTTGGGCATAAAAGCAAAGGAGGTAAAGTTACAGGGTCTTTAGACAAAGGGAAAGTGGCACTCAAGATTTGAATGAAGCAGCTCAATGGCATTTACCCAGGACATCACTCTGTTCTAATGAAGTGGCAATGGAGGAGAAGCCTACCAGACCTTTCAACTAAACCTTCATTCAGGGGGGTCTTAATAATGATCTCAAATACTCCTTTCAGACTGTGGCTTTGGAGAATGCTGAATTCTGATCAAAGCCAGGTACACAACTACACAGCTGGATTCCCACAACAACCTCACTCGACTCAGCTAGTAGCATGAGCCCTCCTCCATTCCTCAGACTTGCAGCAGGTAAGACTACCCTGTACAGGATGTAGTCTTCAGATCACAACAAATGAAGGAAAAAAAAAAAGTCAACTCAATGCCACTGGTCTGGACAAAACACATTTTTCATCTACAATCACTGGATTCCACCCACCCAAGAACATTTCTTAACAAGACCACAGGATAAGTATACAATAGGCTCCCTGTTTAACTAGCACTGAGTTTTGGTAGCCTAATCATTCAGTGGTTATTTAGGTCTGGATTCCAGGCAAGACAGTTGTGGAGGCGGCAAGCTTCACCACTGTGGAGCACAGGACAGATACAGACTCCACATTCTTCTCTGGCATTCAAGGAGTAGTGCTGATCCAACTGTCTGCTAGGATGCACTGCAAGAGGCCTTTCTCTTAGCTAGGCTGAAAGAAGCTGCAGAAGAGGCAGTACCTATTGGGATGTCCCTCTTTTACAGAAAGCATCGTCCACCCAGATCTAGCATTATGGGAGCCTCACCTCCCTTAATTTCCTCAGTGATTCCCACTTTAAATTTTGAGGTCCTGAACCAAATTCTGGAGCTGCATTATAATACAAGCCCAGGCAATCAATTCATATTTGGTGAACAGAAGAACAGACTTTGGCATACCACATCAGTTTATAAAAACAAAGGCTGGATTACAAAGAATAGCTGCTGGGTACAGAGCCATACAGATGGTCAAGGAACAGTCAGAGCAGTTTTGCTTTCCAACTTTGTAGGCTTGGAATGTCATCAAGCCTGGCAGACATTGGTTTTCTAATGCACTTGTTCGCTAGAGCTCCATTACTCTGCTACAGAGTTTGGAGACAAATGCTGGGCTTTTAGATGAGAAGTGGTTTTGCCATGTAGGCCCTGATACCATCTGGCAGAATTCCCACTTTCCATCTTGCCAATATCTATGCACCAACATGTGACACTGACCTGGCTGTAAGTTCCCTGGTAGAAGACAGGGTGTATCCTCCCATATTTTTCCTCAAACATATGAATAAACGAAATAATGTCACCCACTGGGTCAGTGACCCGACTACGAGGATCAGGGCGTATAAAACGCAGAGCAAACCTAGGAAGGAAGCAAAGGACACTGGAAATTCAGCTTACTAGACTTTGTGAAGAACATGTTTTCTTTTCATAGTCACTGGCATTCATAAGAAAAAAGTCACAGCTGAGTCCCTTGAACTTTTATAATTACAACCTAAACTACCACCTGCTCCAAACTGGAATCACTGCAACAGAAAAACCCAGTCACATATCTCATGTCAGACCTCAACAAGTACCTGCATTCTCTGAATACTACTGTATGATTAACAGTTCCAGCTTCTGGGGCACCAGACACAGGCCACACCAGCAATGAGGTTTGAAGAAATTAGTCAAAGACCAGCTGTTAAAAGTCAGAGTTCTGTCCAGATTAAAATTGATAACTGCATTTCTGCTTTCACACAATGCTATGTGTAAAGAGCTGCAGGAAGGGGACACTACATTAGGAATCAAATAAGAGAAAAGAAACAGCTGTTAAAACACTGAAAAAGCTATCATTGTAAGTCAGGTATCAGCCTTGGTTTGGGTTTAGATGTGCATTAAAAGGGCTATAGTGAGCTTTTGAAAAGCCTTTAAGAAGGAAAAAGGTAACAGGAACTGCCAAGATAATGCAGATGGCAGGACTGCTGGAGATTTACCACCTTTCAACTTTCCCTTTTCTCTCTGTGAATTATATAAGGAGGCAAGATGAACTAGCCCTTTGGGGCAATAAAAGTGGAAGATGCAAAGACACCAAAAACAGGGAAAAAGCAGATGCATTTACAGTTTGAGTATTGCCAAGTAATATATTACACATTTTCCTTCTGTTTCATCTTGTGTATTCTAAAGTAGAAACTAAAACAGGTTAACACAGAGCCTAGCCCAATGGCACAAGATTCTGACCAGGTTGTGTTTCTGCAAGAATATTCAGAATTCATACTGCTTTCTGCATCCCCTTTGTCTGGCATTCACAAACTGTAAAGCCACAGTTAAATATTTACAGAGCCATAAGACATTTTTCTCTGCAATAAGGTTCATTTCTTACTAAACAGTGTATGAACTTTACAAGGCAACACAAAGCCACGCAAGCAAATATAGGGAGACATATGTTATTAGACTTAATAAAAAGATTCGAGTGACAGAAGTACAGCCAACTCTAAGCTAGACTGTGCCTTCATGCAATCAATACGTAAAACAGTGTGCATGTGCACACACACACAAAATACTTACCTAAATATATCAAGTAACGTGTAATAGGTAAATCGGAATGGAAGCATTATCAAGTAGTAACCCCATCCTAACAGACCCTGCAATTATAAACAAAGAATTAGAATAGTCTCCACCCCAGAAACAAACCTGCTGAAGCAAGTACATTCACCAGCAAATACATATATGAAAGCAATTAGTCCTCTAACCCACCACCACAAAAAACCTCAGCAACATTTTATGTCTTCGGACAAGTCAAATCAAATCTAAGTGACTGATGTGGTTCACTCCAGGAATTCAACATGACATTTTTGAGAACTGGTGTCAGTAACTACTTCAAAGAGCAATGCTTTTGTTCTCTGCTCTAATTTTCTTAGCTGTACAATGGGATTAATAGCACCAAGTCTTACAAGGACTTGTGCAAATTTGTGAACTGTTAATGCAAGTAGCTTATCTTGTACTGAAGTTAACATAGATTATGTTGGCATACACAAATAACAGCTCTTTAGAGGTTTTAACAAGAAGGACTACTACTCTGCAATAAGGAGGGGAAAAATCCTTTGTTCCAGCTGAACTGATCAACAGCTCTTACTGCACCACAGCAAGATGACATATGACAAAAAAAAATTAGTCACATATTGTGAATTGCACCAGGGAGAAAATATCCAAAATAATAATAGAGGCTGAAAGAAGAGTTCTACATTTTGTTTTCAAAAAGATAAAATGTTTAGAAAGAAGGTAACAGCATACAAAGGAAACAGTTCCTTTCCCTGCTGGCATGTTTTGTTATTCAAGAAATCATCCAAGAAACGCAACAAAATCCACCGTAAGATAACTTGCCCTTGGCTGTGGCCTTGAGACAACATAACTGTAGATCCTGTGGTCAGCTGTATTGACTTGCAGTGGCCGAGACGGAGGTGGATTAAAGACGCTCGGGACACCCTCTTGCTCATTCAGTCGGTCCTGTACAGCTGCCTACGATGCAAGAAAGAGCAAAGGAATGCTTCAGACATTTAAGGATGGCAGAAAACATCTCTGCTGTACTTTCAACACTGACAGTAGGTATTAGCTGTCCATAGAACCAAAGCATCAGATAAGCACAACTCATTACAATGAACTGTAAACATCAATGCTCACTGCTATACGGAAAAGATCTTTTTCAAGGCACTCTGAAGGTATACGCCATGAACTTAATGTGTCATCCAAGCAAATGTTCACAGCCTTATTCTGCTGTGCATTTCTGAAATCAGCTCTCTATCAAAACCAAGATATTTTTATAAGAAACTGCTAGTGTAAATACACAGACTAACAGATTAAATCTTACTGTACAGAACCTCCCCACTCCCCCTACACAGTTTAATCCAGGTATTTGGGAACAGCCAAAAAGCTACTTTTAAACGATACCTCTATGTTCCAGTTGTGCTGCTCCAGTGTGTGACGACATTGGTCCATGGACTCTATGCCAGTCAAGTCCTAAAGAAGTAGATAATAGCAAGTGAGTGCCAGGAAGTGCTGTTTTTTTTTTTTTTTTTTTTTTTTTTTTTTTTTTTTTTTTTACAGTTCCTTGCAACACTTAGCACAGTCAAGAGTTACTGCAATACAGTTTTAAGAAGCAGGACTCCTTTTTACAGCTCTCTGGTTTCAGTTCAGAACAGAGCAGCTGGAGCTACTGTACCTGAGTCAATCCAAATCCATTAACACATAGGAAAGTGGCTGAATTCGAACAGGCTGCCTTTGCACTCTTCCAGCATTAGTGAATCCTCAGTGCATGAGGCCTGTAACTAGAGTTGCATTCAGCCCAGTCAAGAAGGCTATCCAGGTGATACTGCCTACAACTTTCATTCTGGAAAGCTATGGCAAGCAAATACACTCAAATGTCACCTCAAAGCATCCCCTTAAACAGCACATGCAAAGCATTTCTGAAGTCTTACAAAGACAGTTACTTCATTCAGTACAAGTACAGAGATTAAAAACAAAAACAAGCCAAACACTACTGAAGGTAGCGTTTTCCAGCTTCACAAAAGATGCTGTAGTAAGAAGTCCAATCCAAATCAGACAGCCCCTTCAACAGAAAAAATAATCCAAATCCACACATAGACATCAAAGTCTGTGCTCTCAAGTCAATGTTTGGGAAAGCATGTTTAACCCTCTACAGTCAGAACTTCCACACAAATGAGCAAAAAGAATATATTATTATTACAAGATGCCAAGTCATCATGTCTTAAACAGTGATGAATCTTTGCTGAAACGAACACCCCTGTCACCATGCCAAAGAAATACATCTCTCTCAACACCACTGATTGTAAGATCTTTCAGCAGACATTTCAGGATTGTATATTGCACCCACCACCACAAAGCCTAAGCATGCACTTTTATAAGCATAAAGCCACAAATGTGCTGCTACTAACCTTTTAAAAACAGCTACTTGAACCAGTGAAAGTTATGTTCATTACAGGTGACACCATTAACACCAGTAACTTTGAAGGAAATGCAATGAATGCCAGGCCTAGTTTTAGTTAAAATAAAGGAGTAAAAAGTTACTTCCACTGAGAAAAATAAAGCCAAGAAAACAGTTGTATCCATTTTTTTTAATATAAGATGGCAGAAGGAATGATAGGACTCATTTAACTGTCATATGCAGTATAACAGATGAAAAAATACGCCCATGATACAAGAACATTGGCAAGATATGACAATTTCTCCAGCAAGGTCATTTGTGACAAGGCAACTCCAGATACAAGGCTTCTTGTTCTGACCTGATGGAGATCTCAAGACACCTCCTAGGTCATGAATTGGTCTCTAGCTGGGTGGTTTAATAGAAGAGGAGGATTCACCTCCCTCACTTGCTCAGGGACCAGAACTGAGAAATTAAGTACATGCTTTCCTCAAGCCATGCGTGCATACACAGTTGGGTTGCTACATGTTACAACAGGTGAAGCCTGCTGAGCTGCAGAAGTTATGTTAACCAAACTACCCAAGAGCCTTGCCTATTCTTCCACTGCCAGTTCTATAGTCTCCTTTATGCAGGTTTTGAAGTTCTGAGCCTTGCAGGAGCTCAGTGAAAACCTAGGAAACTTTGCTCCCCACATCTGCCATCTAGTACAGCACTGTTTTTCTGCAGGAGGCACCTTGTGATGATTAGAACACAGCACTAACTTAATATCAGTCCTTTTGGGCAGCCTCTACTACACCTTTTGCTCCAGTCTATTGTTAGCACTCCCATTTGATTTTGCTTGCAGTCTCCCCCAGTTTCTTGACTAATTTAAAAGGCTGTCAGGCTGTCCTGACAAGTTTTGACTGACAAGTGTTGGCTGACCATTTCAGAATGCACTGAATTGCAGTTTTAATTTCTGTACTGAAAAATGGTAGAACATCTATTCCACTCCTTCACCTCACCTTCCTGTCCAGATGTTCCACATGCTATCTCCACTCTGCACTCACACGTGGACAAGCACCTTATTCAAGATCTGGGTTCAAGTGATGATTCTGCTACTTTTGAGTACTTCTTGGTTTCTTTCTTATAAAATCTCTTCTGATTTCTACCCAATCTGCTCTCCAATACCTCTCCCCAATCTGCTGCACAGAGTTGGACGCTTCAAAGCGTTAGTGAGATTAACCTGGTGATTATAGCCATTTAATAGGAAGATTCAGTTGCTGCACAATGGTGCATAAATATTTATTAAAAAGTAAGCCTGTAGCACGCATTGCATTGGAACACTCTACTTCAGATGAATTTCATAGAAAAAATGAAGCTTAGTGAATTTAGCTTTTGCTGCCAGAATACTTTAGCTTAGCCAGTTTCATTATTAGCATTTAGCTTACAGATCTTACAAGATTTGTTGGAGCAAAATTTTTGTAGTCTGATTTTTTAAATCCTGAACCTCTACAGAAAACCCGTAACTGTCCTCCTAAAAGGATATCTTTTAAAAAGGCATCTACGATTTGTTTAATCATTTAATTTTACAATGGAGTCTTACATCTTTGAAATACCTGCATTGCAAGTCTTCTGATCGCTGTTCCTTAACATCCCAGAAACTCTGCTAGTGTTTGCAAATTTAAACAATTCAAATACTCATTCACACCTTTGTCTCTAAAGATAAGAACTATTGCTAGGCACTATTAACAGGGCTTTATGACTGAACAGTCTCTCCTTTTTTAAATTATGCAAAATGCAGTAGCAGTTTTATGTCAGAAAGAAGCTAAAGTAACAGTGGTATATAACTATCAACAAGCATTTAATGAGCATTGAATCTCTGCAGTATTTTCAAGATCTACTGACCTTCACAGAGACAAACTACAAATCAGCTAACTTCACTGTTTCAATGGTCATTACACAATGACAGGTACAGCACTGGTCAGATCTCACACACTTCTACAATGGCACTTTTCAGTGTAGGTAGATTTATACTTTCCTTAACATCTCGATACAGTTGCTCTCAATAACAGAAACAGTAATAAAGCCACCCAGATGCCAGAGAAACACTACAGTTCCCAGATGTTCTGAAAGACACTTATTTTCAGAATAACTTGCAGTCATTAAGGAGCGGAACAGCTCAACTGATAGTTGAAGATAGTTCAACTGCCAGTTTACACGATACTTCCTGGTAAACACTGATACTGTTCATTAACATTCAACAACTACTTATATCATTATTTCAGCACCTCCTATGGCTACTACTTCATCTTAGTCACAGAACCAGGCTAGAAAATTGAAGCAACATGTAATTTCCACCTTCCAAGTTGCAGCATTTCTGATGAATCTTGTGGCCATTCTGTCAACTGCATTATTCAAACAAGACAAATTAGCATATTCTTAATTTCCTCTAATAGAATAAACAGCATCTTCAAATCCAATCACCAACTACTAGCTTCCTGCTCGCTTTCAGCCACCAGTTACACACCTCAGAGACCACATCTTACATTGACACAGTAAATAAAAAGATAAAGCCCACTGTAGATAAAAATAAAACTAATTCCAGTAAACTAGCATGCTCTTAAATGGAAACCTCCAAATAAATGCAGATCTAAACTGAATAATAATCTTTAGAAAACAAAATAGTAAGCACACAGAAGCCAGAAATATTCAACACTGCCTTCTCAAACACCATTCTTACGAAGTGGAGCATCCTCCCAAAACATATTGAAGCTGGTTTTAGGTAATTATCTCACCTCTGAGAGGCTGCTTAAAATGCTGAAGTCTTAATACTGAAGTAGTGGAAAGTGCAATTCCACATTTCAAAGGCCAAAGGAACATGCTCAAGTAGAGAAAGTCTGTAAACTGAACTTATGAAATTGTTCCCTCTCCAGATAATTCATGCATTGAAAAATAGCATAAAAGATGCAAAGCCACATGCTAACTGGTGCTGTTCTTAATTCCAAACCCACTGCCAAATTCCAGAGAATTATGTTTCCAGGAGTAAAGAACATCTGACTTCAGGAAGGGAGGAGTTGGGGGAGGGGATCCCCCACTACCACTAGAGTTTCTCCAAGCATTAAAACAAATGCATTTACAATATTTTGATCAATATGCAATGCACTACATAGAAAAGCTGCTTAGAGTGTCTTATTTCCTCCAGCCTCTTTCAGCTAGAGATGTTTTCTGCCTTGAGTGTTCCATTTTCCCCTGCTGAAGTTAGAAATGGTTATCAGGAGTGCTAACTTTTTCCCTCCTTTACAAACATTAAATTGCTTTAGATTAGCATATAACAACTACGATAGATACCAGCTCAAATATAACAGGCACAGATCAATGATAAGCTCATACAAAAGCTGCTTTGCTGTTTCTTCTGTCTCTCAAATAGAATCACATCTCCACAGCTTTCTTAAGCTATTCACATCCAGTTTCTCCCTACAGATGTCAAGCAGCCAAGTCTTGACAGATGAAAAATTTAAATGCTTTTACCCACTTAGATTAGCCAGCAGCAAATCGGAGTCTGAAAGCATGCAGGAGTGCTTTTTGTTGCATTTGTTTCTTATTTATCCCAATTATCTCCCCATATTTGTATGTCCCGGTCTCCTGATTAACCTATCACACCAGTGGTAGATAGCAGTGCTATTCCAGCCCTTTGCGCAGGAAAAAAAAAATGCCACTTTCACAGTTTTGTCAGCAGAGCTGTTCTTATGAGCACTCCCAAACATGCCAGGCAAACACCAACAGGATTAATGCCCAGTATGTATTTAAACTCTACAGAAACCCAGCTAACTTGGGCCAGGAACAGGATAATAGGCATTTACAACTCTACTTGAGAAGCAGCCACTTCCAGCAGAGGTAGGATAAACAGTCAAAGACTATGGTATCTTCAATCAGAACAGCTATTTACTGGGTAAATGCCAGTCTACAGCTCTAGCTCCATCTTTTTCTGCTTCCTTCTCCATTTAACTAAAATGCTATTGAGGACTTTCTGCTATGTTGGTTATCCACACTCCCTTCCTAATATATTTCCCTGCTTTATTTACACTGTAGTGGTATGCTTTTTGTGGAAGCATAATGCTTTGTAGCTGCAGAATACTGCAAAAATTAATTATGATTGTGCATCACAATGAAAGCCTAAAGCAACCTTTTAAAACATAGAGAAAGTGCCCCCTGCCAAGAGGCTGCGAATCCCTGAAACCTCTGCAGTTTTCTGTGTGCTTTGCAACAACAGCAGTGTATAAATGACTTTAGCAAGACATAAGTCTTCTCCAAACAGCACATGCTATGTAAAAGAATCCAGAGTTTCTCAGACAGCTAAAGGAAACAAAAACTGTTCCAGATGGACCAATTTACCCCCTCATTCCAGAGCAACAAGCAGAACTGCATACCTGAGCACCTTTCAGCCAGGTTTAACGATAACACAGGAAACGGACATCACCAGTGAGGTCAGTCCTCAGCACAATCCTGGTGAAAAGCTAATCTTGTGTAGCCTAGGCCATAGATGAATGAGAGGTTCCTGGCACTGAAGCCTTCTACATTACATCTTCCATATCAGGCTCTGGTCAACAGCTGTCTTTTAACTGCAAAGCTTATTCCTAGGAGCTTCTCCCTCTGGTCCCTCCCCCCGTTTCAAACCAGAGCTCACAAGAAAGCTGTGCTAATGCACCGAGCTCCCCTTCTGAATCCTTCTCCCTCCCCTCTCAGACACTTCCAGCACCCTAACCTGCTACTCACAGCAGCACCAGGTACCCTTAGGAAATAGACGCAATTCCTAACAGTTCCACTGCTGCCCACAGGGCTTTGAAAATAGCAGCAGTGAAACCAGTGAGTGCAGCTGGTCCTATCTGTCCAGATTCAACATAAGTATTGTAATATCTTACATTGAGGAAAATAGATCCCAAAGTTGATTTTTGCATATACATTAACAATGACATGTGGCACGAATCAGTCTCTTAAACCTCACACACTTACCAGGGAAATGGTGGCAATGGGAAAGCAATTGTTAATGCTATTCACAAACATCTGACTAAGTGAAAACTGTCCAATCAGCTTAAATTATAGTACAGATTCAGATGGGGGTATCAGCAAAAAGTTAACCATGGAGAAGCACTGTAGTACTTTACTTCAGGAGGTTGTTGAATCCCCTTGTTTAGAGGTGTCAAATAGAAAGGCTAGGCAAATATCTGTCTGGAATGACCAGGAATATCTGCTCCTATTTCAGCAGTGGGAGGCAGGACTGGATGATTTTGAAATCCCTTTAAGCACTGTAATTCTACAGTTATGTTGCACTGAAAAAAGCAAAGCATATTCCTAAGATGAACTGAACATGAAGGAATAAATTAGACAAAACATCCTTGAGACTACATTTGTTGGAGGAAAAAAAAGTGATAAAGAAAATGCATGCACTTCCCTGCTATTCAGAAACAAACACAAGACACCTGATCACAATTTTCATTGGTCAGTAACAGTTTAATTACTTTCCACTGAGCAGCTTGAAGTATTTCAACTCTGACTGCAACACAATTTTCTCCCCTTTCCCCCTCCCCCCAAAAAGCAAATTTTCTTATAGTTATTTGACTGCTGCACAGCCCCATGGACTTGGCAAACCAAAGGTTAAGTCACTCAGCCTGTGTTATGCACCAGATAGTGAGATTAAATCAATACGGTCTCCAGTGGCCTTCCCCCAGTAGCCATCTATTATCCAATCATGAGGGTGAGGAAAAATTTCGTAAGAAATCACATTCTATAGAAACTCACTGGCCAGTCCTCTTCACACACCAGGAAGGGTTTTGCATTCACCAGTACTAACGGGGGAATTTTTCAGACTAGATAATTAAAATGGCCAGAACACGCAGAGACGTTTTCTCCGTACGGAGGTAACGGGGTTTATTCACCAGTCACCTCCTGCCTTCCAAATCAGGATGACAGACCCCACTCTTCGTGAAGCGCACAGAGCGCCGGCCGACCCTCAGTGCGGCGGCCCGCGAGAGCGCGAGCAGCCCCAGCCCCACGCCGCAGGGGCTCCCCACCCGCCGGGAGGTGGCCCGCTCGCCCAGCGCGGCGGACACCCCTGCCCCGGCCCGAGCCAGGCCCGTGGGGCTCTCCTTCTCCGCCCCGCTCCCCGACGGGCCCGCTCCGGGCGGGGCTCGCCGCGGCTCTGCAGGCTCCCCCCGACCCCCCCCTCCCGGCCGGGGGCAGGTCAGCACGCTGGCCCGGCCGCTCCGCGCTCGCACGCCGTCCCGCTGCTCCCTCTGGCGCAGCCCGGTGCCCTCCCGGCGCGGCACCTGGAACTGCAGCAGCTTCTCGGTCTGCTCCGCCGTCAGCTCCCGCTCCTCAGGTGCCGCCATTTTCCTGCTGCCTCTGACCCGCCGCTCCGTCACTCTCCGGAACTGACGTCGCCCACCAGCGCTTCCGCCCCGGCTCTAGGGGCGCGCGCGCCCGCGCGCGCGCGACTGGCAACCCAACAGCCGTTTCTCGGCCACAGCCGGAAATACTCGGCCGCGTTCCGGAGATGGCCGAAGCGCTCTCGGAGATCTCCGGAAATGCCCGATCCCCATCCGAAGGGCTCGCAGGCCCGACTCGCTCGGGTGCTCCCGATTGGCACACGAGGAGTTCCGAAGAGTTCCGAAAGCCGCTCGGGCATTTCCGGAGATGGCCGAGGAGGGGCTGCCTCAGGCCTGCTGCTCTGTGGCCGTGCGAGCCGCGCTCGGCCAAGGCTGGCGGCCGCGGGTTGACGCCTGCCGCCCGGGGTGGGAAGGGGGGAGCCGTGGCGGAGCTCGTAGGCCGGAGCGCTGGCTTGTCGGCCAGTCACCGAGCTGGTCCTTCAGCCACCGGCTCGCTTTGGTGCAAGCACCTGCAGCTCTCCGAGGACACCCGTCCACAAGCAGTGTCCCACCCAACATGGCGGGCCGGGGGCGAGGGGGGGTCCCAACCAAGATGGCAGGTGCGGGGCGGCCGGCAGCGGGGCCCACGCTGAAACGAGAAGGGCGAAAACCGAGCGTGTGGCGATGCAGCCGCTGCAGGCAGGCCGGGGGGGGCTCCTGGCCCTGCAGGAGGGCGCGAGTCCCGGGGCAGAAGACAGGGAGCGGCCCGGAGCCGCCCCGGGCCCAAGTCCTCCTCCCCCCCAAGGCGGCCCCCCACCTCGGCAGGGCACCGCCGGGGCCGCGGCCGCGGCCGGGGCGGGCGGGCCGGGTGCCGGGTGCGCGGCCCCGCCGGGCCCGCCCCGCCGCTGATGTCAGCCGCCGGCCCCGCCGCCGCCGCAGTGACAGCTCCGCCTGGGCCGCGCCGCGCCTGCAGCCGCAGCCGGAGCCGGGTGGGGGGGCGCCATGGCCGACGACTTCGGCTTCTTCTCCTCGTCCGAGGCCGCCGCCGCCGAGGAGGACCCGGCCGCCGCCTTCCTGGCCCAGCAGGAGAGCGAGATCGCGGGCATCGAGAACGACGAGGGCTTCGGGCCGACCGACGGCGAAGCGGCCGCGGCCTCGGCCCCGCCGGAACCGGGTGAGCGCCGCGCCGGGCCGGGCCGGGCCGGCACGGCCGGGGGCCGCGGGGTGCTCCGGGCTGCGGCCCCGGTCGCCCTGCTCTGGCCGCAATCCCCATGGGCTTGAAGGAGGATCCGCCCCTGGGCTGCTTCCCCTGGGCCCGGAGAGGGTTTCCCCCCCCGGGCTGCACCCCTCGTGGGTGTGAGGGAAGATCTGTCCCTGGACTGGGGGATCTGAAGTACAGTGGGGAGGTGTGGGGCCGCCCTCCGATCTGCACCCCCACGGGCAGAGCGGGGTCATCCCTAGGCTGTACCCCTGCTGCTTGCTGAATTGGGCTCACTCGTGGGGTGCGTGGTACCCTCGGTGGGTGATGGGGACCCGTGTGTGCTGGATTCATGTTGCACCCCCAGGGGCAGGCAGTGGGGTCCCCCCTATGGACCACCTCTGCATCCCAGTAATGACTCCCCAGGGGCTGGGGGGGGGGGGGCGCATGGCTTCCCAGAGCTTGAGGTTCCCTGCTCTTGAACCTCAGGATGTGGGGTGACCCTTGAGGTGGGCTTGCCTGCTGTGGGGCGATTCTTTCTTTGTGTCGGGCTCGATTCCCCAGGCTGGACACCCCTCTTCTGCCTTCTTATGTCTCAGTCCCCCTGGCTGGGGCAGGGTGAGGGGGATCCAGGTGGGACTGGGGGACAGCGAGCTGTCCAGGTGGGGCTGGGCAGCTGGTCCCACTGGCCCAGAGACCAGAGAGTACCAAAGCGGTGCAAAATGGAAGGTATTTCCAGTAGAAACGTTAGTGCCTCAGCTTCTGGAAGTAGAATGTGCCAGTTGTGATCTGATGCCTCCATTTGGGCCCCACTGCTGCCACAGTCCTCTTGGCTCTTTCACCTGGCAGGCCTGCAGGGCCCTCTGGTGCTGCCCACGGGGTGGCCATTCACCTCCCCAGAAGCAGGGCCGTGGAGTTGCGTCTGGGACCCAGAAAGGTGCTGGCAGCTGTGGCAGCAAATGCAGTCAGACAGGCTGAAGCTGGGTGTAGCTGAAGCTGTAGGGCCAACGCTGTAGGGAGGGCACTTGCTGGGCTGCTCCAGAAGTGCGCTCTGGCTGTGTGCCTGCCCATGCCCCTGGCTGGCCTGGACATCCCTGTCGAGAGCTCAGGGCCTGGAGTCTGCCTTCTGCAAAGCCTCTTCTCTGCAGTGCAGTGGAGAGCCCCTATGGGGCTAATCCTGTGGCCCTGGTGTGCAGCTCTCGGGGTGTTCTCTGGTGCTGGGAGGGAGGTGATGATGTACTGGAGCCATGGGCATCAGCAGTGCCTCGTTCCTAGCCCAAATGTTGTAGCTAGTCTTGTGCGTGTTGCTCAGGCAGGCTCTTGAGGACCTTGATGTGCACGCCTGCGCTCCTCCCTGCTCACAGAGTGCACTGCAGTGTCTCTGTGGGCTCTGTTCCTGGCATGTTTGCCTTCCTGTCGCAGGCCCTGTTTCTGCTGGGACTTAGCCGATGGCTGCGGGGCCACCAGTCGGTGTCCGTAGGCAACCTCTGCCTGGCCATTTGCAGGTTGGGATTTACTCAGGTTGTCTTTCTACAGTCAAAGTACCTGCCTGTATCCAGCCCCGTGCCTTGAACAATCACCCTAATCTCCAGATAAGATAAAACACCAGTGAAAACACCATAAAGACATAAATGCCCAGGGAGACTTGTCTAGAAGGGAGAGAGGTGCTGGCTGAATCCCACCAGGGACAGGAGACCACTGGACTCAGCTCTGAGCACCCTTGAGGGTGGAAGGAGACCCCAGGTACCATAGCAGCAGGCCAGGGAGGATTTGCTGGGTTAGTGGCTCTGCCACTAGTGCAGACAGTGCACTTCCCCTTCCCCTTGCTGTCCTCAGCAGGCAGCGTGGGGTGAGGAGCCTGGGATGGGCAGGGTGGGCTGTGCTGTCAGAGCTGGGCTCTGCTCTGTTTGGGAAAGGCAGGGATTTGGGATCCTGTTAGGTACAGGTGGAGCCAATTAGGCTGGGAACATGTCCTCCTCTGGACACGGAGACCTTGCTGGTCTCTGCTTGAGCTCTAGCATGTAGCTTAGCTGGTGTCCATTGCTCTGACCAGCCTGGGGGTCTTCAGTCTCTGGCCCATGTATGGAAGGCTGTTGTGGATGGGTGTGCTGGACTGGAAACAGCAAAGTCATATCCCTCATGAACTGACTTGCTGCCGGTTCATGAACACCGGCCCCTGTGGGGTCACCTGCAGCTGCCGTAACTGTTTTTCTCTTCCTTCCTTTCTAGCTGGTTTCCAGAATGGAGGAGCCACTGTCAATGGAGATGTCTTTCAGGTGAGAGCTCAGCCCCTTTCCCTGGCCCATGGTGCTAAGGGGAATTAGGTGGGTATGGGGCCAGCCATCCAGTGCCCCACATAGGATTGTTCAGACTTTGCTATCCAACCCAGATCAACTGTAGCACTCCTGGGAAAGTCTGGGTCTCACGTGAGGGAGTTCTGGCTGCTCTATTCTCACCTCTGTGTGAAAGAAAAGATCTGGTCCCCTCTGCTGTGCCCCAAAATCGGGAATTAGAGACTTTGGGATGGGCAGAACCAGCCTGATCCTCTTCTGACTTTGCCCCAACTTGCCCCAAATCTGTTTGCAGGTGGGCTGTGCCTTGAAGGAATGCCTGGATCCTAAAAGTAGATGACAAACCTGGAGAAATCCTCCATTCCCCACAAAAGCCTCCTCTCTCCAGCTTGACTAGCTCCTGGAGGCCTCTGGGACAGTCAGGCGTATCTCTTGGTAGAGTCCAGAGCCAAGACGGAGTTGTTGTGGGGAACCCTCCTTGCTGGCACATGGCAGTGGTCTTGCTGCAGAGCCCTGGCAACATCTGTCATTAAACCCACTTGCTCCATGGCTAAGGGTGTTTCTGGGGGCCTCCTGACTGGGTCTCAGCTCCTTGTGGGAGCTTTAAGTCCAGCTATGGTGGCTACAGGAGAAGCGGTGCCAGGAGCTGACAAGCTTTTCACCCCACTCAGTGCGAAACGCTATGGCATGTGCGTTGCCTGTGCTTAGTTTACAGGATGATAATCGCATCAGAGACGGGACAAACTTAATTAGATTTGGAGATCTTGGAGGAGAGTTGTAATCCCATCAGTGAGCTTAGCGTAGGGCTGGGCATCCTGACCAGCAGCAGGGGTTAGGAGAGGTGCTGATATGGGCAGAGCAGGAGGCTGGGCTTGGGCGGGGGAGAGTTACAGAGAGCAGCACCTCGCTCCGAGGAGCCTGTCAGTCTCCAGGCACAGAGTGGCATCTCCCTGGGGCCCTGCTGCTCGGCTGGGCTCTTCCAGTCTGCGGTGGCCAAACTGCCAGACCTGCGATGATGCCCCTTCTTGGGGCCGCTGCAGTGCTGCCCGCGCGCGGGCTGTGGAAGTCCGGCGCTGTGACCTCACAGTGAGGCCGGGGGGCCGCGGGCGCGATGCCACGAAGCTGCCAGGCCGTTGTGTGCCCAGGGCGCGCGGCGGAGCCGGGCGGCATGTTGGCAGCGAGCAGCCAGCCGAGGAGAAGGCAGCTGGTGAGTCCTGCCGTCTGGCGGGGCCTGGGCCCCGGGGCTGAGAGCGGGGACGGCAGACTGAGCGGTGCTGCGGGCACACTGTGCTGGACGCCCGGGGCTGCTGTGTGGAGGGCTGTCACCGTTCCCACCACCCGTTTCAGCCTGCCTCAGTGCTCGGACCGCAGAGCCCTGTCCTGCGGTGCCAGCCCTTTGAGGTGGCTGAACTGGGCTGCAGGAGAAGCTGATGCTGACAGTGAGGCAATTATGTCCTGCAGGAGTCCAATGGCCCCACAGATGCTTATGCAGCCATAGCCAAGGCTGACCGGCTGACCCAGGAGCCTGAGAGCATCCGCAAATGGAGAGAGGAACAGAAGAAGCGGCTGGAGGAGCTAGGTGAGATGCAAAGCCATGTGGCCACCCTCATGGCACCTTGTGATGTGGCAGTTGGGGCCTTTGGGGACCCTCAACTGGCAGCCAACTTGCTGCCCCCCAGAGAGTTGTTTGGTGCCCCCCACCATATGGATATCCCTTCCAACAATCTGCTGCCCTTAGAGACAGCAATGCATTTGAGACAGTGCTTGGGGTAGAGGGATAGTGCACTGGTTATCACATCTGCTTTACATGCTGAAGGGAATCTTTGGGAGGTTGGGTTAGATGATCTCCAGAGGTCCCTTCCAACATTAATGATTCTGTGATCTTGGCAGAAATATACTTTAGTGGGGAATGGAGACAGGCCTGGGCTGGAGATCTGCAGCTGTCCTCCCTGCTGAGGAGGTGCCCAGCAGAAACAGAAGGGTGCCCATCTGTCTGATGAAATCTTTCTGTCTGGCCCTGGTGTTAGATGCGGCATCAAAAGTGACTGAACAGGAATGGCGCGAGAAGGCCAAGAGGGACCTGGAAGAGTGGAACCTGCGTCAGAATGAGCAGATGGAGAAGAACCGCGCAAACAACAGGTATGTGGGAGTCAGCGCGGCCGGTAGGGCTGAGGCCACTGGGGGTTTGGAGGGAGCTGCTGAGCAGCTTGGGATGTCTGGGGGTCCCCTGTCCCCACAGTGGAACCCAGCCCTGCGAAGAGGTAGCTCTGCCAGGCAGGGGAAGAAGCCCCAGTGCTTTGAGTGGCTCCAGTAGCTGTGCCAAGCTGCCCTGGGCCCAGCTGAACGTTGGACTACTGCTAGGCCTTACGCTGGGGCAAGGTTGGGGCACTGTTCCTGTGCAGCCCTATCATCGGTGGCAGGTTTTTCCGGTGCTCTGTTTACCATGATGAGTCGACTGCGCTCTGTGGAGGACGCTAACCCCCTCTCTGTTTCTCTCTCTCTAACCCTCTGCCTGCCTGTCTGCTCTGCGCTCTCTCTCTATCTGCGCCTCGGGGGCTAGGATCGCTGACAAAGCCTTTTACCAGCAGCCGGACGCCGATGTGATTGGCTATGTGTATGTGCCTCCTACAGACCATATCCTGCCCCACAAGGTCCAGGGGTCCTGGCCCCGGCACTTTGGCTCTCAGCCAAGGGAAGGAGCGATGCTGGGAGGTACTGGGCTCCCATGAGGGCCCTGGTGGGAGGGCAGTACTGCTGAGCGTCTCCGAATGCTGCAGTCTTAGAAGGCAAGTGGAGCTCTTGAAAATGCCCCTGTGGGGCCTGGTTGAAGAGGCAAAGCCATGGGGTTTTGTGCCTCTAGGGGGACAGCCCCAGGGGCAGAGGAGTCTTGGGAGCAGGCAGGGACCTGGATGAATGCTGTCTTGGGTGAGTGCAGCCTGCAGCAGCCTTGAGCACCTTGGGGGCCTCCGGATCCTGGAGGAAGCTGAGCTCATGGCCTGGAGCGATGGGACTGGGAATTAAGACATAGGGGTTCCCAGGCAGAGGGAAGGGTCTCTTTGGAAAGGGTTCTGCCAGTGACAACCCTCAACATCTCTGCAGGGCCTCGGAGGAAGCGTTCCTGAAGGAGTCCAAGGAGGAAGCCCCAGGCTCTGAGTGGGAGAAGGTGGCCCAGCTCTGTGATTTCAACCCCAAGAGCAGCAAGCAGAGCAAGGATGTCTCGCGGATGCGCTCAGTGCTCATCTCCCTCAAACAGACACCCCTGTCCCGCTAGCTGCTGCCTGGCACAGCCAAGAGCACGGCCAGGCTCGTCGGGACCGGTGGCTTTACGGGGTCAGCCCGCGAGGGGTCCTTGCCCTGCCCGCCCCCCTGTTCCCTGGCGTGCACCTCGGCTGTGCTCGAGTCTCCAGTTGTAACTCTCCCCATGGTTTTCCTTTGCTTAAAAGGTGCATTGGTCTCTTTTTACACTTATTTATTACTGTGGCATTTCCCTGGGAAGCAACACTAAGTGGCAGAGCTGAGTTAGTGGGGGGGGCCTACAGCCTGCACTCTGTGGGGAGGTCATGTCCAGGGCCTGGCTCAGAGAGATGGGGAGTCGCTGGGGTTCCTGTGCTCCCCACCTCACACCCAGAGCAGTGCTCAGAGGCTGGGAACAAACCTGCCTGCTTCCTGCCCCACGCCATCCTGGTGCTGGGCTACCTGAAGCATGACAGTCCTGTGTCTGGGCCTGGGTCCTGGTTCTGAAGCAGCAATCCCTAGGGGGAAGCTGGGCTCCAGCCTGCCTTTGCTGTGGGGTTTGGAGCAGAGCTGGCTACAGGGCTGAAATGGTGGAAGAACAGCGCTGATTTTTGGCTCCACACTGCAAGGTCCCACTGGGAGTGTGACAGCAGCGTGATGCTACTGGGACAGTGGGAGTGAGGAAGGTAAGTATGGGCACCAGGGTGGGTGCCAGCACTCAGCACAGCAGTGCTCTCCCCAGCGTGGAGAGCTCTCTGTGCACCCAGAGGGCTAAGAGGCTCACAGCAGCAATTGCAACGTTGGGAGCCCCATCCTTGCTATGGGTCTGCTGCTGGCAGTTAGCACTGTAGTGCAGGCCTTGGGGAAGGAGCCAAGAGGGCGAGTGTGCAAGGTGTTTTCTGTCCAAAGGCTGCTGATGTTGGGAAGATGCTTGGGGGCCATCAGGTGTGCTCTGCTCCTTCCTCCACTATCTGGAGGGGAGTGGGAGGCTGTGTGGCTGCAGGGAAGCAGGTAGGAAAGTCCACTTGTGGTAAAAGGTCAAGCCTCCAGCCCTCTAACTCAGGAGGCCCAGAGCAAGATTGGGCAGTTCTGCCCTGCCTCCCCCCCCTGACACACACCAGATTTACACACCTAAGGCAGCGAGCAGAGATGCTTCGCTCCTGCTCCCCCCCTACTAAGGCAGCTTCTCTAGCCCAAGGACCTGCTTTCCCTTCCCTGCTTGGCTCTGTCTTCTCCAGTTCTGAGGCCCAGCCTTGGGAATCTGTAGAATCAGTGCTGTGCTGAATAGCAAAAGCGGGGTGGGCAGATGCACTTCCACCCTGCTGCAGAGCAGTCCTGAGCTAGGGCTCTACTGCCCAGCTCACTGTGGGTTTGGGGAGGGCTGTAACCAGCCCCTTGAGGAAGCAGTAACCCAGAGGAAAAAACCCATAAACAATTTGTCTCAGCCTCACTGCAGAGCCCTGCTCAGCCTGTAAAGCAAGTACATGGAGGTCTCCAGCTCTACCAGGCAAGGTCATCAGCCCTGCTCCTGCAGCCTTCACAGCCCAGATCTGCGAGGCAGAGCCTGTGTGGCTCAGCAGTGCCCCTGGCGCTGCCTGCCTGGTTTGGAGGATGCCACAGTCCCTGGCAGTGGGCTGGAAAGGGAAATAAGGTCTGGTGAAAGCAACTTGATGCTTTATACCGGGATTGTGCCCCTTTGTCATTAAGGTTGATCACTTGTACTCCAACCCTTTTGCTCTGGCATATGTATGCAGCTCTGCTATGGCATGGGATGGATAGTCAGCAAGATGATGTAGGGATTCCAGCTGCCTTTCACTACAGAGCAGCTGGAAGCACCTCCAGCTGCTTTCCAGGGGCAAAGAGCCTCTCCCTGCCTTCTGGCCCAGCAGGAGATCCCAGTTCAGCTGCAAAAAACCTGGGATTCCCATGGGCTCAGAGCACAGCTCCTCCAGACCTCACAGGCAGCCAGACCCCTGGACCCCCCTGACTGTGGCTGTTCCTTTGCAGAGAGGGTCCCAGCTGCCGCACTCTCTCCATGCCAGGTAGGGACAGCCAGCTCTCAGGAAGCAGTGCCCACAGCTGTTCTACATCCCCCCAGCTTTGGTATATGTGACTGTTCAAAACACCTATTACAATAAACTGACATTTCCAAACTGACATTATGGGTCACTGCTTTCTTTGTGCTTCAGCAACGCATACCTGTGTGTTTAAAAGAACCTGCATCTACAAAACCTTCTGCAGGAAGGACAGAGCTGTAGGAGAACCGCATCCTGTAGGAAAAAATTGGAGCAAGGGGCAAGGCCATGGGATTTGCTCTAGGATCATACACAAGCAGTAGCAGCAGGACTGGAGGGCAGTAGTTCTCCTCTGCCTACAGAACTGGTACGTCAATACTCATCAAGACCTGCCAAGTGGAACTGGGCAAGCTGCTCCTGAGCCTCCTCCAGTCATCTTCCAAGCAGCTGCTGTTCCACAGGCCCCATCCTGCAAGGGAATGAGTGGCTTCAGGCTGAGAGAGCTGTCAAGGGATTAAGCTCCCAGACAGCTGCATATCAGCAGTTTTACACACACCCTATCCATAGTGGGCCAGAGCTGGAAGTGCCAGTGATGTAGCCAAAACTAGAATTTCTTCTGGGAAAGATGTACTGAACAGTGAATGAAGGAAGAGGAGCAGTTCCAAAGAGCAGCTTGGACATGTTCCCCAGAGCAGGCAGAGCCCCAGGCTCCTCCAATGCTGAGGTGGAACTCACCCAGCAATTTCTGCTCAGCTTTGATGATGGATCATCACAGCGGGTGAGAAGAGCTCCAATCCATTCAAGTCTTCCCCCTCAAGCAATGCCCTCTTTTCCTTGTCAAGGCCCACTGGCACCACAGCACCCGACATGAGACAAGCCAGTGTGCGACTGCAGATGAAGGCAAGCTTACGTTGCACTCTGACTTCCAGAGCAGCTTGCAATGACAGAGCTGGATTACAGCTGTCCGCCTAGCAATTTGCTAAAATTATCAAAGGCCAGAGAGAGTTTGGGCACATGTACTGACAGGCAGACACCCAAACAGCAAACTCTTCTGCATAGATCGAGGAAATACTCCGGGCATATTGGTAGTTGGAGGCATCACATCATACTCAGGGACATATGTGCTCTGCTCTCTGCCTTTCCCCCTCACAGACATATGCTCTGCCTAGCAGCAGGTCACAAAACCTAATCATAGCAGACCAGCAACTAAATCTGATGGCCCCCATTTCCTTCCTGCACTGCACCTCGGACAGAAAAGTAGAGCCCTGCTACTCTCCTCACCCACAAAAGATCCTTGATATGATCCAAATGATTTAGACGCAGACTGTGGGACTTGAGCCAGCAGTGAAGATATTTGTTGTGACACAGGAAACCTGAGTCCCTTTGGGAATAGGATACTTGCACAGCAGTCAGTTCAAGTTCATGAGAAGCAGCAAGTTCTGCAGGAACTTGCTTCCCGGTAAACAGCTGAAATACCAGCATGTTCCAGAGAACGTAGTCAGACCCCATGTTGGGGATCCGAGTTCCCAAGTTGTTTTCACAGGGAGTTGTGTCTTGTGCCCTACTTGCAACACCACAGCTTTAAGGCAGCAATGCCTTTTCCCATTCCTTCCCATACTGTTTACACTTCTGCCTTCTCACTGCTCTGCAATTCCGTATCAGTCAGAATCTCACTGCAATTCACTTTATTATCCACATGTTGCAACTGAATGGATTATATACGCTCTCCAAACAACTCATCCACTGCATATGAACTTTGTCCTCCTAGGATCAAGCCACTAATAGGGCTATTCCTTCCTACCCAACCCTTCTCAAACGTTTGTGCACCACTTGATTAAACCCAAGTATCACTACAGACCATTATCCACCAAGTTACAAAAGAAACAATTTTTAACAGACAGTGATGGCAACAAATCTTAGAGAGACACAGTCTGCCAGCATTCTAGGAAAATGAGTTCTTAAGGAACCAAAAAAATGCCATGGCCCAGATTTCAGGTTAATAACAGAGGTGTATTAGCTGCATTTCCAACACATGGGAACACAGACCGTGTTTGACACTAGCTTAACCACCACAGTTGTCTGTCAGCGAGCTCATATGAGAACCGCTCCACAGCCAGAATCCATCCTGCCCGCTGGGGGCAGGAGCTGGCAGGCGCTCACTCATGGCTGCAGCTTATCGCCTGCCTGGCATCACTTCCTAGATTTCATTGCCGTGACCACCATGCCTCCCAAGAGGGCTGCAAAGGTGAAGCCCTGGGCCAGGATACGTGCCCTCATCATCAGCTGAGACCGGCGGACGTTGCCTCTCTTGAAGTTGATCAGTCCATAGGTCAGGACGCCCACAGTGCAGAGGCAGCCTGCCAAGAAAGAAGGGCAGAGGGACAGCATGAGCAGGGCAGGGGCTCCGAGGGCGGATCGCACCTCGGTCCCTGCTCCCTGCGCTGGAGCTTTGCTGCCTCCAGCACCCCCCTGCCCAGGCCCGCAGCCCCCTTGCTAGCGGGGTTTGGGCTCTGTCTCGCTCCCCCCACCCCACCCCCCGCGCCTCCCCCAGGCCTCCCCTCACCACAGCTCCCGTTACCCCCGGCCCTCTCCCTGCGCCGCCCCCAGGCCTCCCCTCACCACAGCTCCCGTTGCCCCCGGCCCTGCCCCTCGCCTCCCCCAGGCCTCCCCTCACCACAGCTCCCGTTGCCCCCGGCCCTGCCCCTCGCCGCCCCCAGGCCTCCCCTCACCACAGCTCCCGTTGCCCCCGGCCCTGCCCCTCGCCTCCCCCAGGCCTCCCCTCACCGCCGCCCCCTCACCGAGCGGCACCAGGGGGTTCTCGCGGGTCTTGCGCAGGAACTTGTCGCCGAAGCCCTCCTCGCGGAACACGGGCAGCGGGCTCGGCTCCAGCGGCGGAGGGGGCCCCGCCGCCATGGCCGCGGCCGCGGCCCGCCGGGAAGGTGACTGCCCGCGCCCTCCCCGGCCGCCGTAGCCCGGAAGCGGCGAGCCCTCGCTGCCGCCAAAGGGAAGCCCGCTCCCGGCAGGCTGCGCGCTCGGCCCCGCCTGCCTGCCGCGGGGCATGCCGGGCTTTGTAGTCTTAGGCGAGGAGGCCCCCGCGGGCGGCACGCGGCGAGCGGACTACGCTTCCCGTGGTGCCCCGCGGCGGCGGCGGCGGCGGCCCGGCGCGCGGCGGCGGCGGCGGCGGCGGCGGCGCGCGTGGCCGCCATGCCGAAGGCCAAGGGGAAGAGCCGGCGGCAGAAGTTCGCCTACAACCTCAACCGCAAGCGGCTCTACCGCAGCGCGCGCCGCCGCGCCGCGCCCCGCATCGAGTGGTGAGGGCCGCGCGCGCCGCGGGAGAGGGGGGCGCGCGCCCACGGGGGGTGGGTGGGGGAGAGAGACACGTCTCCGTGGCGTGGCGTGGCGTGACAGGGCCCGTGGGGTGGGGGTGGGGGGCGGGAAGAGCCCGCGGGGGCGGCCTGGGGGACCCGCGCCCACACTAGGGCGGGGGAGGCACCCACGGGGGACGCGCGCGCGCGTGGGGGGCCGACGGGCGCGCGGTGTGGCGGCGGGGTGGGGCTGGTTTCTCCACGCGGGTTGGGGGGCGCGCGGGCCGCGGCTGAGCCCTGCCTCCGTCCCCAGCTCCCATGTACGCCATGCCTGGGACCCCGCCAAGTCGGTGGCGCAGAACCTGGCCGACATGGGCCTGGCCGAGGACCCCAACAAGGCCGTGCCCATCCCGAGGGAGAAGCTGCCGGTGAGCGGGGCCCGGGCGGGCGGGCGCGAGGGAGGGCGCCGCGGGGAGCAGCGTGCGGGGCAGGCAGCTCTGAGGTCGCCAAGGACTCTGCTGCCAAGATCTGGGCACGAGGGCGAAAGAATGTTCTGGAGAAAGAGAGTGGGCTTTAAAATCAGATCTGCCGGGACTTGCCTGATAGGGGTGGGATTGGGAACGCTGCAGCCAGCTTGCTTTAGATAACAGAGAAACCCACTATGTATAAAACAGCGTGAGCACGGCCTTCCTTCACCCATAAGTGAGGATTCCAACCTACAAGTGGCCTCAGGAAGTGTCACTCCTGTGAGAAAGAACACAAGTGACCCTGTTTGTTGTGAACACTTGTCTCTGTTTACATGCCCTATCCCAATGCATGGGGAGGGGCTGTGTAGAGCTTGCTCGTGACAGGCAGTGCTCTGCTGTGTCACGCAGACTTGCCTATAGGCTAGCGGGCTTTCGCTTAACGATGCAAAAAAAAATATTTCCATGTAGGCCAGCTGAAATTCCCTAGTCTGCAGGGCCATTATGGAGGTAGTTAAGAGTTTTAGGAGTAGGGCACAGAGGCCCAGCCATCATCAAGATGGACTTTTCTCAAATTGCTTCATCTCTTGTTCAATGCAGGAGACGGAGATGGAAATCAGTGGACAAGACAAAGGGAAGAAGATGGTGCGAAAGCCTTATGTGTTGAATGGTTAGTGCTGCTTGTATCCTGCTCAGGGAACACAGCGTCGCCATACGCAGCCATGGCGGGTTTGCTGCTGCAGCTCGCTGTTGTCATTGCATTTGGGGCTCTGTTTCCAAATCCCTGTAAGTCATTTTGTTTCTCATCTTTGTGCTGCAGGACTGTCCTTAGCTGTTGTGCTGTGCCGCTGGCAAGGCAGGCTATTATTTCTTGTGTGTTCTTTGCTTTGCTTTAGAGGTTTTAAGTCTCGTGGGCTTGTAAAGGAGTACGCACCTGGCAGCCATGAGCTTAGGAAGTTCCCAGCCAAGACTGAAGCTGAGCCAGAAGCCAACACAGTAGTTCCGCCTTTCCAGTGTGCAGTCTCTCTCATGACTTTCCTTTCCCTCTTGTTTTACCTTTTTCTTAAGGTTTTTGTCTGCAGCCCTAAGAGGGCTCTTGTTAGTCTGAGACTTGCTGATTTTGGACACCGGTGTGACAAGAAGCTGTGGCTGTACTACCCCAAATGTTTTACTGGTGGCTGCCTGGCATCGAACAATCACATGCTGCAGCCCAGGAAGCAAAAGATTTGTACCTTCTGCAGAGTATGAGCTGGGCAGGAGCTGCAGCACAGAGCTGGATGCCTGCAGCGTACACAAAGGGTAGTTCTCTCATGCCTTCTCTTGCACTATCATGCTGGCAAGCAGTCCAGTGTCTGCAAGCAGCGGAGCTGCACTGCAGGAGCCAGCTCCTCTTTCTCCAGTGCTGACAATCAATCTTTGGGTCAATCTTTAGAGGCAGTTGGCATTCTTTGAGGTGCTGCTTGGGCCCCTTTCGTGTCTGCCTGCCTCACAGTGTCTCTCCTCTGCCTAGAGATGGAATATGAGGCCAGTCTCCCTGAGAAGAAATCAAACACACTCTCACGAGACCTCATTGACTACGTGCGGTACATGATACAGAACCATGGCGAGAACTACAAGGTAGGAGCTCGCTGCCCCGGAGCAAGAAGGACCTGGAGCTTCTCACTGCTGGCTTCTGCAGAGAGGGAAGTGCTAAAGGGTCTTTGTCCTGGAACCTATTTCCCAGCCTGGCTGGTGGTTAAGGGGAGCCAGCACTTTGAACTGCAGCCAGATCCTTGTCTGACTCAGGTGCCAAATCCCAGTCAGCCTGGGTGGATCTGCCTTTTGAGAGTGGTTCTGATGACTGGGCAGGTGTGGTGTTTGCTCATGTGGCCACTCCTCTAAGTTATTCTCCTTTTCTCTGTCGCAGGAAATGGCTCGAGATGAGAAGAACTACTACCAGGACACTCCCAAGCAGATCAAGAGAAAGATCAATGTGTACAAGAACTTCTATCCTGAGGAGTACAAGGTTTTTGTTGCATCACTGAAGCAGGAAAAGATGGATGTGCAGTGACTGATCTTGTTCTCAGGTTTGCCTGCAATTGCAGGCTTGGCGCTATCACTTTCTGAGCCAAGAGCGGACAGGCACTGTATCTCCAGGTGATGGTCACTCACAGGCTGTGGCTGCTGGACAGGGATTCAGTGCCTGCAACTTGAACTATACAAAGCCTCTGGGGATGGAAGAAGGACCTTCGTGAGACAGAGACAGTTATGGCCAGGCATGAGAGACTCTTGGCTTGCGGTCTTGGGGCTGAGTGTGCTGTGCCACTCCCCACTACTTTTACCTTGTTACAATAAATAGCTTTTTCAAAATGGTATGAATATGCCTGGCCCAGGGCTTCCGTTCCTGCTCTCACCTGGAGCAGTCCCTGCTTCAAGGAGTTTCTCGTGCTCACCTGTGGGACTGGGCATGTGTGTCACTGATAGGTCCCTCTGCAGCCTTGGGTCTGGGGAGCTTGTAGGTGTGGGGGGATCGCCTGGGGCTTTGCCTTTGCAAGTGGCAGGGGCAAGAGAGAGGCCATATGCGGCTTCCTCTGGGAGTGACCTCCCTGCCTCCAGCTCTAGGAGCCTGGGCTGGGGAGGGGGGAGCTTCCCTTCTGAGGAGCTGGAGGACAAAACAGTGTGATCAATCTTTTATTGAAAGAAGGGGTCACTGTACGAAAGATTTGACAGCAGAGAACAGCCAGCACATGCCCCTTCTTGATGTGTTATCCAGCTTCCCCCATCCATTTTCCAGGACCCAGTGTACTGTGGCCTAACCAACAGCTTTTCCACGTGCAGGCAGATCTCGTGCAGTCCCTGAGCCTGGCTCCTTCCCCTTCTGTGGGGCAACAGAGAAGGAGGGAGACCAGAGGGCGGGTAAATTCCTGCTGGGTGAGATTCCTACCAAACAACACCTTGTCCCTGCTCCGGGTGAGAGGTAGTGCAGGGCTGCCAGATTCCAATTCCTGCTTTTGCCTCATTAGCAGAGCTTTAAGTACAAAGCCTGGAGAAGTGCTGAGAGCTGGGCCTCCTGCTCCGGGTGAGCGGCAGACCGAGTTGGTTATTCCCACTGGTGTGCCTGATGCTGGCAGCGCTGTGACGCAGGGCTGTGACACAGAGCTGTGTAAGCAGTTACTCAGCATGTTTCTCAGGTCCACATAACCTTTATCGGTTTGGGAAAGCTGCCAAGAGAGTTCCTCTGTTGGGACTGCTGCTCTGAACAGCTCCGGGAGCTGAGGGGTAGCGCTCTTCCCTAGAGCCTGGGTAAAATGGACCAGCTGCTCCCCCCAGCCATGCACCATATGTCACAGGCTATCATCTCTCCCCATCCCTCTTGCGAGTAAGGGTCTGCCTCAGCCTGCTCTCACGTGGCTCGTGGCACGTGGCTCCAGGGACCAAGCTGGCACAAGAGACTGAGTATCACAAGCAGTACTGCCCAGGCAACTGGTACTGTCCCAGTGGGGTGAGGGAATTGCTCCCTTCTGTGCTGGTTCCCCTCCCCCCAAACTGATCTCAGCACATAGCCAGGGGGTAATTAAGCATGCACCCACCATAGGCTGGTATGCAAATATGACTACGAGTCAATCATCCTACCCCATAAATGGGAGGCAGCCCAGAGCCCCTTGAGCTCTCCTGCACCGCAGAAGCTCCTCTTGAGCAGAGACGCCTCTCAAGGTTACTCCTCGAGGTCGACAGATTCCGTACTCACGGCGGATCCTTGGTAAGTGACTAAGTACACTGAAACTTTGCAAACATTGTTAAGCTTCATCTCTGATTGATTGTGCACGTCATCCTTTAGACATAAACTGTTGACCAAGTCTGGTACTAAGACTGGATCCGGCCGCACCTGCACTCCTGCGAGGAGGAGTTTGGAAAGCAAGGGAGTCCACTCAGAAGCTCATGACTCAACAGGAGGGTCTCCTTGACAATTTTGTCTGACTCTTCCCTCCATGAAGTAAATAACCGAGTGGACCTTGCCATCGAACTTTGTTAAATCACTACCTTATCTCAATAAAACATATCGCTGCTTCTCTCTTCCGAGTGAAGTGTATCACCCATCTGTGACACCCTTCATAAAAGCCTCCCTGTGGGCTCTGCTGTTCTGCTCTGTGCCCTCTCCGTCACCCTGGGGAAGCCGGTCTGTGCTGACAGTTGAGGAGCCTGGTTCGCTTGTTTAGCCCCGTTCATTTAACATCTTGCCTGGCTGCTGTGAAGGCACAAGGCCATGCCCTGTGCTGCACCGTGCCTGCTAATCTGGAGGTAAAAGCTGGGCTGGTGCCTCTGTCCCTTTGCCCTCAGTTGGGCAAGGCGACTGCCCTCTCCCCGTGGCAGAGACCAGAGCCCGCTGCTCATGTTCCCTGAGGGCAGCTGGCATCTCAACTCTATCCCAAACCTCTCAGGGCACAGCAAACACATCGCAGGGCCAGCAGCCAGCTGATAACGTGAAGAAGCCCCCCAGCTGCTCCAGTCCTGCCGTCTCTGTCCTAGCACTGCAGTCCCAGAAAGGGGAGCTCTTCCAGCGTCGGAGTCTGAGTGGGCACCTCGAGGACTCAGGGCTGGGAGAGCAGGGTGATCAGCAGGCTCTTGACGCGGAGGACGCTGGTGGCGGTGCTGAGGCTGGCCCAGGTCGCGCTGGTGGGCAGAAGGAAGAACTCCCGCTGGCCGCTGAGGCTGTGCAGGGCCAGCTCGTCGTGCAGCTCCGCCGCACTCAGGGCATCGCTCTTGTCCTGCAACGGGAGGAGGACACGGTTCAGGAGAGCCACCCAGCCGGATGGCCCTGCTCGCCTGCGGCCGCTCCTGCAGGCTGGGACCAGCCCAGCGGCGCGCCAGGCCAGCTCCTGGCCGACGGGAACTTTGTCCTGCCTGTGCAGCCCTGGCAGGGCCCGCGCATCGGCAGGGCCTCTTTCCTCTTGCGTTTGAGTCACTTCAGTGCAAAATAACAGGAAGCAGCACTGGGCACGCGCTTGGACGTCTGCCTGGAAAATGTATTTCCCTTGTGGGTCTTTGTGCACCGCTGTGTGGCAGGGTGCTTTCCTGAAGCTCGTTAGCTGAGGCAAGAGGAGCGGCTCAGGCACTGGTAATGGCAGCCTCACCTTGTGATAAAGGCTGGAGGAGACACGCTCCGAGAATCTGGATGTTGGGCGAGTTGGTGGACATTGGCTGTCAGGCTTTTCCCTCCAGGTCCTGGGAGGGACAATTCCCCTGCAAACAGCGCAGGCAGGAGCCGGGGGTCAGCGGCAGGGAGCGGACACCCACCTGCTTGTTGGCCAGCACGACCAGGGGCAGCCGGGGCTCCTCAGCCAGCAGCGCGTGCAGCTCCTGGCGCGCCGTGAGGAGGCGCGACCTGTCCACCGAGTCCACCACGAACACCAGCACGTGCGCCTGGCTCAGGTAGTGCGGCCAGTAAGACCGCAGGTTCTCGCAGCCACCCACTGCGGAGAGAGAGGCACGGTCAGACGCGGAGCGAGCCGGGCTGCGCTGAGTCCCCGCAGCGCCCCGGCAAACAGGGGCTCTCGCGGGGACAGAGAGCAGCCCTGGTGTGCTGCACCCTCAGCCGGGTGCGGTAGGCGGGGAGGGGAGGGCCAGGCTAAGTCCTGGGGGGGCAGTGGGGGAGTCAGGCCAGCCTCACCCTCCAGCAGGTCCATCTCCAGCCCCTCGGCGTACAGCCGGGCAGAGTTGAAGCCCTGCGTGGGCGCGATGCGCTCCTTGGCCGTCTCGCTGCAGATGTAGTGCAGGACGCTGCTCTTCCCTGCTCCGTCCAGCCCCAGGACCAGCACCTGCCTCCAGTCCAGCTGCAGCAGAGGACAGCACGAGGCTGGGCAGGGGCCAGCCCCATATTCTGGAGCCCCCAGCCCTGTGCTCAGGCAGTGGGTGGTTCAAAGACCAGCCTGCAGCAAGGGGTCCTGCCAGCCCCCACAGGTATCCATACCCTGCACCCCTTTTCCCAGACTAACAGGCTTCCGGGGGGATCCCAGGGGTTTCCAGACCCTGAGCTCTCTTCCTCACCTAGACAGGCTCAGGGAGGATCCTGGCACGATCCCAGGGATACCCGCAGCCTGCACCCCCTTCTCCACCCAATGGGCTCCAGGGGCGATTCAGACCTGTGCCCCCTTCCCCAGCACGATAGGCTCCAAGAGGGCTCTGGGGGGATCCTGGGGGAGATCCAGACTCTAAGCCACCTTCCCCGGCCTGGTGGGCTCTAGGGGGCACCAGGCGGCGATCCTGACTCTGTACTTCCTTCCTTCGGGCTGCGGAAGGGGGTCCTCGAGGGGACCCAGACCCTGCACCCCCATGATCCCAGGGACAGCAGCCCGACCGCCTGCTCCGCTTGATGGGAAAAGGGCTCCCGGGGGGGATCTCGTCCCTGCCCCTTCCCACCCCGCTGGGACTGGGAGGCTCCTGGCGAGGGCAGCTCGGGGCCCGGGGCGGCCAGCAGGCTCTCCCGCTCCTACCGTGCCGTCGGGCGGGTTTCGGCTCTGCTGCTCCCGCAGCTCCTGCAGCTCCCGCTCCCACCAGCCGGCCCAGCCGGTGCCGGTGCCGGTGCCGCGGAAGTAGATCTTCCAGGCGATGAAGAGGAGGGAGCCCAAGGCGGCCACGGCGGCCCCCAGGGCCAGCGCCAGGTGCCGGAAGGCACCGGGCGGAGCCATGCGGTGCCGGCGGCGGCAGCCCGGCGCGCTCGGGGCGCCCCGCACCGCCCTCCGCGCCGCGCCGCGCCGCGCCGCCGGGGCCGCCCGCGCCGGCTTCCCGCGGCGCGCCGAGAGGGGCCGGCGGGGGCGGGCGGGAGGCGTTGCGGACGCCCGGAGCCCCGGTGCCGGGGCGAGCCGGGCTGCGCGGCGTGGCCGGGGGAGAGCGTGGGAGCGGCGTGACGGCGCGGACACGGCCCCCCGGGCAGCCCCGCCTGGAGGCTGGATCGGGATCAGCCCCGCGTGTTCTGCGGGCAGGGCCGGTGGGAAGCGGGATGCTCTGCAGGGGAGCAGCCGCGTGGGTGCAGCGATTTCCAGCCTGGTTCCAGCCCACGCGGTTTGCAAGGGAGACAGAGGAGCAGGTGGACCCCGCTGCCCGTGGGGCGGACACCCGCGCTCAGCGCCTTGTTCGCAGACCGGGGCCGCACCGGGCCCCGAGCAACCCGCAACTCTGGAGCTCTGCGGGGCCCCCTCAAGTCAGTCGTCCACGGTTTTGCCCCGCAAACGCCCCGCTCCGGCCGGGTCTGCTGCCTTCCCGCTCCTTCGGCGGCATCGTGCCCCCCCCCCGCCTCCCCGCCCCCGGTGCCCCCCAAGCACCCGCCTCCCCACACTTCTCCCAGGCCCCGCCGGGCGCCCCCGCTCCCCGGAGCCTCCTTGCCCCCTCCCCGCCCGCCCCGCCGGGCCCCGCTCGCACTACAGCCCCCAGCATGCCCCGCGCGCCAGGTCTCGCGAGACCTCGGCCGCCCGCCGGGCCCGCCCGCGGGGGCGGCGCTTCCCCGGCGCCCGGCGGCAGCGGCGCCCCCGGCCCCGCGCGCTCCGCCATGGCGCCGCCGCGGCCGCGCCCGGCCCCCCCCTCCGCCTCCTCCTCCTCCACCGCCGCCGCCGCCGCCCGCCGCCCCGCCTGCTAGCCCCGGCGGCGCCCTCCGCGGCGGCGGCGGCCCGAGCCGCCATGAGCGCGCGGCAGCCGGACGCCCCCGGTAAGGCCTCCCCCGAGCCCCGGTCCCCGCGGCGGCGGCGGGCGGGCCGCGGCCCGGCGCTGAGCGCTGCCCCCTCTGTTCGCAGCGCTGGAGCCGGGCAAGATGTCGCTGCCGCTCGGCGTGCCGCGGCGGGCCTTCAGCTACGACGACGCCCTGGAGGACACGGCGCCCATGACGCCGCCGCCCGCCGACCTGGGCGCCAACGTCCTCTGGAAGCAGCCGGTGATCCCCGAGCGCAAGTACCAGGAGCTGGCGAAGGTGCGCGGCGCGCCGCCGGGCCCCGGGCGCCCCCGGCCCCGCTCCTGGCCCCCCCCCCCCCGGCCGTTCCTGGGTTAAAAAGCCGCAAGTCGCAAGCAGACGCGATTAAACCGTTTCCAGCAACTGTGGGGGCGCTTTGGGGGCGAGGCTGGCGCTTTTAGGTTAGATTTTCTAAGTGTGAAGGGAAGCGGGATCTTGAACAGAAGTTAAATAACTGCGTCCCCTTGGGCTTAAACTCTGCTTTTCAGCTCGTTCTGTTGCGATAGCTCTCTTGAGGAAAAAACAGCTGAAACGGGGCTTTGGCACACCAAGGAGGCTCTCCAGTCTGGGAACAGTAATTCCAGCGTTACGAGGAGGAAGTCCACGTTTCGCTTCAGAGATCTCATTTTCTAGCAGTCACTGCTTTGCTCTTTGTTACGAAGTCTCATGATCCATAGCAGAGACAAGTTTGTCAGATACACTTTCAGTAACAAGCTGGAAATATAAGAAGTGAAAGAAAATAAAATCTAAGCACCAGCCTCTGAGCTATGTGGCTCTGTCATTTTGCAGATATTTTGTAGTTCTGAGCTGTCTGTGAAAGGGTATTGCACAGTTGACCTGGAAGTCCAGTTTTTGTTGTGAGTATGGAAACAGAGGTGTTCTCGTTCCTTTGCTATTGACCTTTTAGTACTTAAACTAATAACCTGTTGGCTCTGAGCCCAGTGTAGTTTCAAAAGTTAGAAGTTGCTTATTCATTGCTAAGACTTACCACGTTCTATATCTAAATGTTCCTGGGCCCTAGCTGGAACAGCACAAGAATTTTTCCTTGGGATAAAGGCTAGTTGCTGGTGCAGCTTGGTCTTGTATTTTTTTTGAGTAGTTAAAGATGCGGCCTTTGAGGTACCTTCTCATCTTAAACTGTGGCCTGCTTCCTTTGCACAGATTGAGGAGGGGGATGCTCACATGAACACTCCAGTCATAACGCCTTCATCTTCCACTGAAAGTGTGAACAAGGTACCTGTGGTGAAGGCCAAGGCCACTCATATCATCATGAACTCTCTCTTCACAAGTAAGCACTCTTGTTTTTGAATCATGTGATGCCCAAGGGGATGTGGGCATGGGAGCATACTCCAGCTTGGTAATGTCTCAGGGGGGACTATCAGAGTTCCTGGGCATTTTGATTTTAGAGTAGTTTTGCTCTTGGATTCTGTAATTTTTTGGAGGACACTTCCTGAAGGAAGTGAAGAACTAGGTAAAAAGCCTCACTTACTGCCTCTATATTTTCAGGTGTGGGAGCTGGCTGTTGAGGGAGGAGTGCAGTGACTTATATGTTGATAGGGCATTGCAGTCCAGACCAGCTTTTTGCTGAAATACAGGGGCTGGTGCTGCTGCTACCATGTATTTGCTTATTCGCTTGCTGTTACTGACTGATAAGCAAAGCTCTGAATTAAACCAAAGTGATGTGGAGAGCTGGCGTATTTAGCTGACAGAGCACTTGCTGGCATTTATATTAGTTAATAGCAGCAGCTGTCTTAGTAACACTTGCTTTTAAAACAACCCATAAAGTAATGAGGTGTCAAAATTATATTGGGTCAGTTATGTGGGCAGAGAGCACTTGTTTGTCTTGGTTCAAAGATAACCAACATACTTGAAAATAATATCTAGAAATACAGACCTCCTGCTGGAAAGCTGCTTCTGTTCCAGTCTAATGTAGTATTATAATCTAGTTAAAAACATGATGGCCTAGAAGGTTCTTGTGCAGTAAGAAGTCAGGAGTACCAATCTGTACTTCGTAGGAATATCTTCAGGCTGTTTTGAAATAAATAGGCAAACATAATATATAAGCCTTCTGCATTTGTGGTACTTACAGAGATGGTGCATTATGTATAATTTTAGGTTGGGAAGTGTTATCCTTACAAAAGGAGACATTATGCTTTTTCAGTAACGTTTTTTGTCCACCCTGAAGTCCTCCTAACTTTGTTCTTGTTTCCACTAGGGAGTGAACATCCCATGCTGTTATCACTTAAGGTCACTTAAAATATCCAGTTTATTGGGGTCTTTGACATTTAAGGAAGCTTTAGTCAGGAGTAATGCAGCTTCCTGGATCAGATGGGTTTAATTACAGGATTCCTGGATCAGATGGGTGTATTTGTGATGCATCCTGTGATTTGGGAGCCATCATTGCTCTTCTGATTTAGCCATATGACTCAGGATACTTTTCAAGTCAAAATAGCTCTGTAGTTTCGTCTTGCTGCCTCTCAACTCATCACAATGTGTAGGTATGAATGCTGAAAACTGTCTGGGTCTTCTGTTTGGTTATTTGAGCTGCCTTTGTGTTTGCTGGAAATGCATGTGATGGTGTTTCTGTGTGAATACGTGTTCTTGTCCATTCTAGAGCAGACTCAGGAGAGCATTCACCGCTTTGAGCAGCAGGCAGGGCTGACAGATGCTGGCTACACTCCCCACAAAGGCCTCACTACAGAGGAGACAAAGTATCATCGAGTGGCTGAGGCAGTCCATGTAAGGCATACCACTTGTATTTTGCTTTTGTTTTTTTTACAGGCTGTATACTGGCTTAGTACTACTCTGGTGATGTAACTTCTGGAACTTATTGGCAGGGCTATCCCCAACTTGCTTACTCTCACTGCTTTCAGCTTTTTGTAGAAGGATTGCCCATGTTTATTTTCCTGTTAGCCTTTACAGTTTTGAAACAAATGACTTTCTCTGAAAACTGCCATGTCCCACAGTCACTTCAGACTGTTAAAATCTTCTTTCCAAGTGGGGACATCTCCATACAAAATCTAGTTTCTTGCTGTACTGTTGAATAGTGTCCAGCAATTAACTGTTGCAGCTGTTTGTCCCAGCACTATCTCTAAAGGGTTAACTTACAGAACATACTAGTTTTCTGGGGTTTGGTGGCATCAGGTCTCTCTCTGGGGCTGTTTGTTTCCATTGTGATTTTTCGGTTAAGACTTGGAAGAGACTTGCTAGCTCAAAATCTTTCTTTCAAAAGAATATAATTTGAAGTTGTTCCAGTGCAGTTTCTCTTTTCTTTCATGTGATAACGTAACTACTTTGAAAGGAAGGAGGTATTTGTGAAGTGAATGACGCGCTCTCCAGCTTTCACTGTGCAGAACAATGCAAATATATGGGGGTGGGGAAGGGAGAAGGTCTTTGTCTTATTTAAATAAGACTTATTTTATATATATATATACTATTACATATATAATAGTATATATTATATATTATAAGACTTTATATATATATAAAGACTTATTTAAAATAAGTCTTTGATGTATTCTAAAATCAGCTTGTTTGAACTGTGGAAGGGTTTGTTAGTCTCATCCCTGAAGCAGGTAACTTTTAGAACTTTAAAGGTCCCGTTGACTTTTTTCAGCTGAAGCTTGTTTTGATAATCTTGAACTTCTCTCATCTCTTTCCATGCTACTTTCCCGCAGCTTTTTAAGAAGCAAAGTACAGAAGGTTGCTTTTTGTAAGAGGTTTTCAGTGGTAGATAAGAGTAATGAGTAGACTGAACTTAGAACTATCTTCATGGTTGCCTGAGTGGTGCCAACTCTCATTTGACTCTTGTAATGAAACCAGCTCTTCCTGGTGCACTTGAGCAGTGGTGCTAGTCTCGCTACTTTCTAGCCAGAAGCAAACTAGAGTGATAGCACTCGTAAACCATGGATTTCCAATGTAGAAGTTAGAAATGAGCCCAATTTCATTTTCCAACTGCTGACAAAAGTCTTAGATCAACATATTTCTGATGAACTCACAGTGGCCCACAGTAATTTTGCTGTTAGTTTATTAATTGAATTCTCTGAGTGTACTCCTGCAAGGTCAAAGTTACAATAACAATGCTGTGAGCGAATTGCATTAGTATGGCTTGGATAGTCACAGGAAACAGTGAGCAAGTGCCTATGTAGTTGTTGTTTGAATTGTAACTGCCCTTCAAGTGTCTTCTTCAAAGTTCAACTTGTACTGTCTGAATGGCTTGCAATAGCCTGTTTTATGTACACCTAGTTCCTGATTTTTTTTTGTGACAAGGTATACCCTTGAAACGTAGTTCGTCTGAAAGTCTTCTAGAGTAGTGTTTTCATTTTGTCGTCGGTGGATTACTTCTCAGAATCCATTGAGTCTTGCACTTGTTAAGTCTGATCTCATCTTCATTAGAATTTGTGGTAATAAACTGAAGTTGAAAGCTCTGTTGCTCTGAAAAGTGCTGCAAACAGTTGTTGTGGCAGATAGACTTGTAACCAGCTAACTGAGTTGCTCGCAACAGAGTGAGTTCTGCTACACTGCAGGCAAACTGCCTGTGAATGCAGGTATTGAAGCAGTGCACTGCTGGTGGGCAGCAGCTCCGCACTGCAGAGTGAACAGTATTAGTTTACTACTACTAGCCTGGAGGATATGTTTTGAGAGCATAGGGGAATTCCGGAATGTTTATATCTGACCTGGAAGGGAGCTCAAGAGCTGTATGTGAGTGTTGTAACACTGAGTTTAAGCTTTAGGTGAAATAAGTCTTAAAGCCTTTATCATCTGGGGCATAAATAATTGCCCAGTTTTGACAGAACATCTTACTGGCTATTTGTTCCTTACATCTTGTATTAAAGGTCTGTTGCCTCTGTGTTTCTTTTGCCCCTTCTAACAGAAGTTAAAAATGCAGAGTGGAGAGATGACAAAAGAAGAAAAACAGACTTGGTCTGCTCAGTCCACTCCAAGCAGCACTCCCCACTCCTCTCCCAAGCACAAAACCAGGTATTCTTGTTCCTGGCAGACTACTGTCTTGTTTGGTTTCATGCAGGTTGAGGTGGGAGTTACTTGGATAAGCTCTTGCCAATGGGGCACTAAGGGGTGAAATTCAGAGCTTGCTATCAGTCCATACTTGGATAGAATTGATCATGTTGAAAGCTTGTGGAACTTGAGTATAGCTTCATGCCGGGTGGTAAGAAGCTTATTAAAAGATCTTTTAAATTGCCTCTGATAACTTCAGGGATAGTTTCTGGCATAATGGGACCACCTGAAGTATTTATTCTTTCCATGGCATGCATCTTAATGATTTTTCCCTAGGGGTTGGTTTAGTCAGGGAGCCTCCGCTTCTATCACTGGCCCAGACTTTGTTGCCTTGGAAGCTGGTGGGGACAGATTGCCATCTGAAAAATGGAGCTTTTTTGGACCCAAAGCTATCCAGAAATCCACCAATGATCCAGGTATGTCCTTTAAGATCTCTTAAACCTCAAGAGTTTGGGGAGAACTGTCAAGCAGCAAACTCAGTGGCTACTTCTGGAGCCTTACTTTATACTTCCCTTTTTATTTTTGGGACCACCTTGTGAACATGTACCATTCATATCATTTTGGTACCTAAATGTAAAGCTGATTTCAAAACAAAACAAGAAAAAAACAAACTCAAAACAAACAGACAAACAAAAACCTCAACCAAGGGCTGGAAGATGTCAGTCACCTGTGTTAAGCTGCAGTGAAGACCAGGGTGTGAAGCTGACAGCTTGTTGCTCAGCTGTTTTCTCTGTGTGATGGAATTTGAACTAGAAGTGTCAGTCCTTGATGTGGAATAGGTTTGACATAAGGTTGCTGGGACTGGCATAGCTTTTCTGCAGTGCTGAGTGTCAGTGATACTGTGCCCAGCATTGGCAGCAGTGGAAGGGAGCTTGCCTAGTTTCTCTAGCTCTTACTTGCTGTATTTTTTTTTTCCCTCCCTCCATCAGGAGGATTTACCATCCAATCCTATAAGGGTGCCCAGAAACCATCCCCCATGGAGCTGATGCGTGCCCAGGCCACTAGGATGCCAGAGGATCCAGTGACCTTCAAGCCACCCAAAATGGACATTCCAGTCACAGAAGGCAGGAAACAATCTCCACGTTCTCATAATATCAAACCTCGGGATCTGAATGTGCTCACTCCAACGGGGTTCTAAGGAGGATGCTTCTGGTGTCCTAGTGGATTAAAGGGTATCTTAGGCTATGCTTCCCTGTCTCATTGTGCTGCAGTAAAATAGGAAAGTCTCTCTTCCAGCTCTTCATCTCAGTAAAGGAAACAGCTGTCACTGTTCCTCTAAAGCCAACCCTGAATCAGTCTTTGAAAAACCCCTGCACTAGTACTAAACTGATGTAAACCATCTTTTCTGCTGTATCTGCACCAATTCTGTCTGCTAGGCTGCACTGGGAGACAAAATTCCCAGTACAGTATACTACAGTAAAACCTTGAACTGCGTTTTGTGGGAGAGAAAAGCCTTGTAGTGGGCAAGTAGACTGGCTTGTCTACCTGTTGTCTAGTTATCCTGTTCTGTACAGTGCTGAAGTGTTCTCAAGAGGACCATCGTTCTGACTGGCGCACACACACACAACACCAGCAGAAAATGAGACAAACACAAGCCAGGAATAAAATGGACCATTAAATGGCTGAAATAACTTGCTCTGGGAATGTGGTAGGTGAACTTTAAACATCGAGTTCCCTTATTTTTCCAGTGTCACCTTGTGATAGTTCAACACCTAGTGCTTATTTATTTGTTCTTGGATTTTTTTTTTAAGGGAAAGCAGACAGTGACCCATTATTACTAGAAAGTCAAAGAGTAGAACCTAGCAGGTTTGGTAGTAAATGGGAAGAACAAGTGCTTCTCTTCTAACTCCTAATGTTCCTCTGAAAAATGGTGGAATTGACCAGAGTTGTTGTGGTTTGGACCAAGTAAACTTCCTCTTTCCTTTCTGGATTCCTGCAAAACAACACTGTCCTGCCTCTGTATAGAACAGACTGAACAGTAGTTTTGACACTCTGTATGCTGCTTGATTGTTTCTTAGCATCTTGTAGGAATCATGTGTAGAAGTGTATTAGACGCACCAGTGGCACTTCTGAAATAGGATCTTTTGTTTATCAGTGTTAGATGCAATTTGCCAGCCTGGGGCAGAAGTGAGGGGCAGATTAAGGCTAAACTTTCCTCCAAGCTCTACTGATAGAGCTATATATTTTTTTGGCCTAGACTTGCAGACAGTTGCTGGGACAGCTGCCACCTACTATTTCTTTCCTGAAAATTGGGAAAGAAATTCTTACATACCATTTAATCCTTTGAGTAGTGTAGGGCGGGATAGGTATAATCTCCGTGGCGAGCAGGTCTCCTCTGTTTCTTGATCCTATGATCCCATGTATTACACTGCTCCTTCAGCCAGCTGCAGGCATTCTGTAGCAGTGAGGGGGTAGTCTTGCATCTGGCATTAGAAGCTTTTATGTTACAAGCACATTACTATTCGTAACCACTGAACTCTGGGTTGCTGCCTGCTCAAAAAAAGCATTTCTGCCTGGGGTGAGTAGCCAAGGTACTTGGATAGCTGGTATCCCCCTCTGAAGAAGTGTATTTTGTGGCTCTGCTTCATCTCAGTTTTCAACAGCAGTGCCAGCAGTGTATTGTGTTGAAACACCCAACTAAACAGTTGTCACTGTCCCTAATCATTCACACCTTTGCAATCGGAGAATCTCTGGTTTGACATTAATTTATTTGTGGTCTGTATTCATATCTATGTCTAATTTTCTTTGTTACAAGAAAATAAAATTCTTTGTGAATGGAGATCCTTGGTGTTTGTCAGCACTGGAAAAGCACCTGTGCAGGAAACATGGGGCTGTTGAATCTCTACCAAGCCTCTTGCTGCTGGCTAGTCAGTGGAGTTAAGGTTGTGCTTAACAATGCAGTGGTGGCACTATCGCTGAGGTATAATTTGCTGCATGAAATTCCCTTTTGACAGGGAGAATAGGTTTAAAGCCAGACTTGGTCCTGTCTTCTCTCATGCCTTGGGTTGATGAAACTATATCTGCAAGCTTTGTACTTTCTCAGGCTGTTCAAATAGTGATTTTTTTCTTCCTGTTCCTGAGGTTGCTTCTTGTGCAGTTGGTGTATTGCGGAGGTGGGCACAGATGTGGGAAGCAGGCTAGTATTCACCTAGAGATGTCACATTCCATGTGGAGTAGTTCCCTCTTTGCTTTGCCTTCCTTGATGATGTTGTGACATTTATATTTGCCAAGATATCCCTTGCAGAGCTGATAAACAGGGGCTGTGCACACAGCTCTCCTAGAGTGGGGCTGACCAACCTGAACACTGAAGTTCCTCATGTTCCCAAAGCATCTGCGGAGCTAAAAATGGTGAAAGCGAGCCTGAAGCACACAGGTACTCTGGAGCTGTCTCTGCTGCTGCAGGCCTTGGTTACAAGCTATTGCTGTAGCCCTTTGGAAGGGTTTGGGTTAGAGGGTGGCTTCTTGGTGTTATATCCTAATGCACAACTCAAGCATCCTTCCTGGATCCTTCTATAATACTTAAGTAAATGATTAAAGATTTAGCTGAAAAAAAGATTCAAATGAGCATACCGTGGAGGGAGAGCAGGTTTCTGTAGCAAGGAGCACTTGGAGTGTGTGCTGTCAGTAATGCTTCTGAACTATTACTCCACAAATACTCCTCCCTTCTCCTGCTATGGCTTATCCCTGAGTTAGACAGAGGGGAGATTATGTACAGTCTCCCTAAAGAACAAGGAGCAAATGCTCTAGGCACAAGTCATGTCTGGCTGTAACATTCTTCCAAGCTGTTCAGGGCTCTTTGAAGCCAGGCCTGGCCGCAGACCAAGTGGCAGGTCCTCAGCGTGTACTGAAATAAGGACTACAGCATTCCTGGCCACAGCTGCACTGCTGGATCTCCCTGAACTCTGGTCTCCTCATAGGGCTTAATTCCAGCATCTGTAGAGTAGCTGCAAAATGGCTGTGCTGGGCCATGGATTACCTACACCAGGTGCAGATGGGGTGGTGGGCAGGTACAGAGTCTTTCCTGTGCTTGCAAGGGGATGAATCTATGTTACTGCTGAACTATTCCAAGAGCCCTTCCATGGAAATACTTAACTGCTGTCTGACCTCAACTGTGAGTCTTGGCATCTGAGTTGGGTGGCAGTGGATTTGAATTTAGAGATTTGTGGTTCATTCTGCCTGCTGGATTGAATGTGGTGCCTGTTCCTTCAGCACAAGACCTGCAGGATAGTATTCTTCATGACAACATGCATACTTGTCTACACTGCAGATGTTTGAGTGAACTCTGCAAAAGTGCAGCCTTTTCAGCTGATGCTGCTACCCTGAATTTCCTCTTGACCTGCCTAATGAACTTGGACACAACCATGTAGATGTATTTGATTTAGAATGGGAAAGGTCATCCCTTGCATGAGGATTGACCAGCATGAGTTGAGGATGTCTGCACTGTGAACACCCTCACTGCCCGGCACACCTGTGTTTCTCTGAAAAGACTATTAACTCTTCCTCAATACTGGGCAGGTCCTAATGTTTTGCTTGCTGTGCAAACTGTTGTCAGAGTTTATGGCTGCTTTAGTCTAGTGCCATCCATGGGTACAGCTGCAAAAGTCAGAACTGAGCGCTTCCTTTGGACAGGGCTGGCACCAAGATAGAAGAGTCTCAGCAAATACGAAAATAATTTATTGTTTTAAAAGTGTACAAAGTGCCTTGTAAAACTGTAGGACAAGATACAAGTTTGAAAGGAAGCTCCAAGACAGGGCAAATCACAGAATTTTCCATACAAATGTATAAACAAAACCATGTGGTGGATGACAGTTGAGGTTGCTGCATAAAACAGAGGCTTAGGCATAGCTTGTGAAGAAAACAGGAGGCACTTTGTGCCCTCTGCCACAGTACTTGTCTCCATCACGTAGCGGTGACAACAAGGAGCAACTCTCGGAGCATGCACACTTTCTCCTCAATCTGCAGGGGAAAGGGCTCCCCTAAGACCTGCTGTAGTCGGCTGAGGAAGTCCTCTATGTTCAGGTGAATGTCCAGCTGGGTGATGTCATCATCATCCTGGAGCTTGGGCTTGGCTTTCTTAATGATTAAGTCCATTCGCTCACTAAGTGCGCTCCGTAAGTGCCCTACAAGAGGAAATGCTGGTTTCAAGAGGCAATACACAAAGGGGTAGTGTTTGACTTGTTCAGAGGCAGCAGCATGCTCCAGGCAGTGCTCTCTGTGGTGAAAAGCAATCAGGGACATTGTGCAGACCCTTTTCTGGTTAGCCTTGATACTTCTGTACAAGACTAGCTGTATGGAAGAAGGAACTGTCACCTCTTGGAGCTGTCTGGCACATGGAGAGGCCAAGAAATGGGGAGGGGACTGTAGCATAGTTTTCTTCTATACTAGTGCCAGACTGGACAACTGTCTAATTGGAGAGGAGAGTCTAAAGAGCTGCTCAACTAGAGTGATCTTCTGAGGGCTTCAGGGAGCAAGGGAGGAATAGGACTTTCTGCCCACATGTGTATGGGTTCCTCTACATTCCTCCATGAGAACCTTATCCTGGGTCTCAAGCAGCTGAAGTTGGGAGGAGACTTTCCAATAAAACTGAATTTTAGGGACTGCCATTTGACTGTGCTACTCTCCTGGGGTCAGAAATACTGCTTCTTCCAGCGCTACTGTAGATGCTGCCCCCTTCCCAGTCTAGTAAAGTGCTCAATGTGTCCTGGCTTTATTACCCCTTTGCCTTCTGCTTTGCCTCTTATGTGAACCTGTTCTTCACTCTGTGGGCTGCTTGGACAAGAGCTGGTGCATAGCACCCCATTGCCTATTTCCCAATGCTGTGGTTATTCCTTTAGGAAATTAGCCCTTTAGGAGCTAAACTTGGTAAAACAGCTTGTGCTTTCGTCTTGATGTGGCCCTGCAACATCATTCCTTAACCCTGGCTACTGGGAATAGTTACTGACAATGATTGAGATACATCACCTTTCTGAGACTCAGTGTCTGTGAGTTCATTCAAGTGTGATGTGAAGAGAGGAGGAAGTATGTTTTGGGCTGTCCTGCTGCTGCCTCTTAATTAGATAATGTGCATTAAGGTCAGAACAGGCTGCTTACCCAACACTACGTTTTGATAACTCAGCAGCAGCAAACTCAAGTACTGCAGCATCTCATCCCATCTTTCCCATGTTGCTGCTGCTTCCTATGAGAGGAGGGAGTATTTGGTTATTAGAAGAGGTTTTCTCCTGAGGGAAAAAAAATATAAGAGAGATGATGGACTAGATACCTGGTATTGCAGCAGCACAGAGGAGTGGCTCAAGAAATACAGGATCTTGGCCAGAGACAAGGGCATGTTTGTGGGTACTTCGCAGCTGTGCTGGAACATCAGCTCTAGCACTTTGCAGCGCAGAAGCTGGCTGTCCATGGTGTTCAGGAAGGCTTCCCTGCAAGACAAAAGGTTTTACCATGGGGGAGACAACACAGCCTCACCAGGAACAACTGTTCCCACATGTTTTGTGTCTCGCTGGTGCTGCTCCTGCGCAGACATGGGGTGACTACGGGGTGCTGCCCAGCAGTGTAGTGGAAGTAAAACCACCAGATGTGATACAAAGACCTTCACTATACAGCTGGGCCGCAGATGTGTTTGTTGTTAGGTTTGACCTGTGACAGCTTGAGGTCGGTATGGTTTGTGAAACAAGCTTAGTTGCCTTGCTTCACCCTGCCCAACAGCCTGCGCAGATGTTATCCACTCCTGCTGACTTGCAGGAAGCACACCCAAGCAAGTATGAAGTGGGGTCAGCTGCCAGCTGAGTCTAGTGGATCTGTTCTGGGATAAGCAACAGCTTGGTTAGATTCAGTTTTGCTTGATTAGACTCAGCATGTGCTCAGAGTTGTGCTAAAGGATCTGAAAAGTTTGTGTGCTGGGAGGCTGCCTGCACCGGTTGGCAAGCATGAGTTTGAAATGTCTGTGGATCTAGTGGTCTAATGCTGTGTACAGCCAGTTGGGGTCTGGTGCCTTGGCTTCAGATACTGCATTTCTTACAGGAAAAAAAACAAAAGCATATCAAGGCAAAGCTGTAGGAACTGCGTCACACTGCTGATGAGCTGCTTGGTTGTCCCTGGGAGTCAGCGACTTGTTTACTAGTGACTGTGCTGATACTGAGTCCTGCTTTTTAAACTCTTTGCAGTTGTAAAGTCCTTCAACTTTAATGGGTAGGAGAATCAACAGTTCTCAGCAAAGCACTAGCTGGTGAGGTACATTCAGTTATCAGTGTTATATCCCTGTGGGATCTCTCTATCAGCCATGAACAGTCATGCTTTCACTGACTGGGTCATAAACGAGTCTGTCTCTATACCCTGTAGTATTTTTGTGCATCCATTGGGATGTAAACCAGCAATAAGACTTGCCCACAAAGGCTGATGCTGTCTTACACTTGTTTGTCTTACCTTTGGCTCCTCACAGGAATGTTCAGTATAAAAGGGAATATCACATCTGCGATTTTACAGGAGCTGCAGTTGGGAGATCTGTCCACTTCCACTGCAATGGACAACATCCGTTGGAGCAGGAGCATCACCCTAGGTTAGGCAGACAGTCAATACTGGGAGATGCTATCCCTCCTTGGCTTGCAAGTAAAGCAGTGGGCGGTGGCATCTATGCATGCCTTGCAGTGAGGGACCTAGGGGGAACTAGCAGGTTAGATTCGGTGAGCTTTGTATAAAGCCCCATTGTGTCTCTTAGTGATGTTTAAATCTGATGCTCATGGAAGAAAAGTTGATCATCGGATGGGTCCCAAATAAATCCCTGTGGTGTTGATGGGGCAACATGGGGCAGCCTGTGCTGTCCCTTGTGTCAGCTGAGGGCTCTGACCTTACAGTACGTGTAAGAGGACAAAGGTCACTGAGCCAGTTTCTGGCCAGGTGAGCAAATCTCTCACTCACCAAATCTATGTCTGTCCTGGAGGAAAACTTCACATGCCTTCAGGCAGATAACCTGGTCACAGATGCAACGTGGCTTCCCTGACTGCAGACCCTGGCTTTTCCCTGTTTTGGGCCCCATGAGCTTACAGGAGGGAGTCAGGACTTCTGGGGCTTACTTCTGGGAGAAGAAAGCTGGTGGAGCCACCTCTGTCTGGTCAGTGCAGTCCAGCTGTGGTGCAGATGAGCTGCATTCAGCCCTTTCTTCTGACAAAGAATATGTCGTTTCTTGTGGCTGTGGCTGCTCTCGGGGCTGGGAGAACCCGACTCCTGTAACTGCTGCAACCAACCATTCGATCACCTCCCTGGGACAGAAGCAGGAATGTTAGTGGGGATGGGCCTGGCTTTGCTGTATTGTCATCTCTAGCTTCACTCAGAGCTCCAGGAAAGACCTTGAGGATGCAGGATGTGCCCCACCCATTTGCATAGGCTGAGGAATAGCTCTGTTGAGCAGCATAAGATTTATATGCTTGTCAACAGGAGTGACTCCTCCTCAGTCCGGAACTGAGTGATGCAAATCTGATCTAATTCCTGGGAAAATGCCTGCTAGGCTGTGGCTGGAGATGTTTTGTGTCGTCTCCACTGTTTTGCTGCCCTAAACCTCCTCCTGTTCTTTACACCTGTGCCCTTATCTTTTTTCTGTCTCCCATGCTTGTTTCCTGGAAAGCAAGAACTGAAATCTCGACGCAGATGCCCCGAGCCTCTGCCTCTCAGCATCTGGTTAGAAGGTTTAGAGGGGGGAGGAGGTGTCCTTACTTGACATTGCTGAAACACATGTCACAGGAAAGCACGTTCTTGGCAATTGACTTCTGCAGGAGTTGCAGCCTTAGGTTCTGCTGGAAGTCATCCTCCAGGGTCTGCACAACGTACTCCAGGAACAGGAGTCGGCCAGGAGGCTTCTCCTGAGGGGAGATGCAGATGGTTTGAGCCTGGAAAAGCAGGAGGGCTGAGGAGAACCAGGGAATTTGGCTCTCTTGGGAATGGACTGATTTACATGACTGAGGAGTAACACATTTGTTCTCCAGAAGGGGCTGCCTGGCCTGGGTGCTCGACTGGACCTGCTCTACCATAGCACTAGGCCTGTTGCCCTTGCAAGTCCCTCTAGTCCCTATGTTGTCTTCTGATTAGACATCCTGCCTACAGCTGTGCAGCAGTTTATGCAGCACCAGGAATAAAAACAGGAAACACACCTGGCACAGACTGCTGTCAGTAACTGCAATAAAACTAAATGTTGGACTGGCCCATTCTGCAGCAGAGCAAGGGCACGTGAGGTCCTGTGGCAACACTTAGCCCTGAAAACTGTGTCCTGGGTGATCCCTGCTCAACGGTGACACATGCAGTCAGGAACTGCCAAGTACCTGGTCTTCCATGATGTATTTCAGTAGTGTCCAGTCCCATCCCACTGTGGCAGTGTTGGCTGGATGAAGCCTGCAAGGACAGCGCCGCTCATTTATGCTGAACTGCCTGGAGGCAAGGAACCCCTGCCCCAGCCCTCCCTCGCCAGCCCACTCGCCCCGAGGCCTCTGCTGCCTTCTCTAGCACCAGCTCCTCTTTGGCCCGGCCCTCTCCCTTCCTTCTGCCTTGTTCACATTCATTCTTCGGATTCGCCTGACTGGAGGTGTGCTCCGCAGAAAGCACCAGCACTCCTGGGCCTGTAGCCTTGGGAAATGTTGTGCCTCGCTGCAGGAACCCCAAGGGCTGTAGGTGAACTGCCCCTGCCACCTCCAGCCCGGGGCCCCTGCTGCAGCCCAGGCGAGGCATTCCTGCCACGTCACTGCAGCAAACAGTGAGATCTGCTCTTCAGGAACAAAGCAAACAATCCTCTGCCCCAGAGGACTCCCTGGTTTCACAAGCAATTCCTGAGCTATGCTGGCTTGCTACAAAATAATTAAAACACTGTCATGAAATAGCTGGAGCTGCTTTCCCTATTGTCGCTACATCCCCTGCCTCTCCCACCCTCATCCTTCCTCCATTTGGGACTTTAGAGGCTCCTATTTGGGCCAATACTGGTGCTGACATCCCCCTCCCCAGCCCCCAGTCTGAGGCTGTGTTTGGCTGTTTTGGTAACCTCTGTGAATAGAAGGCAGAGGCAGAAGAAGGATCATCCTGTATTATAGGGGAAATCGCTTCCTGCTCTGTGGGTAAGGAATGCAGAGAATAACCTTTACACTGGGCAGACCCAAGGGAGCATCTACCCAGCCCCAGAACACAGTAGCAGAGGGAAAACATACATTTGGATTTTCATCAGCAGCATGTAGGTGTCCTTCAGAATCTCCCCTCGGTGGGAGTTCAACAGGATTTGTCTGATCAGGTAGGATACGATGTCTTTAGGAGGGCAGTGCTGGCAGGAGACGAACTCGCTCAGGAAATGCAATGTGCCCTCAAGGAAGTTCTCCTCGATGGTGGTGTGCACCATGCTCATCTTCCCGCTGGGGATGAGCTCAGGTTTCCGCTGTGTGCAAGGCAAGGCAACGGGTGAAAGCCGGCCCCCCCGGCCTGTGTGGCTCTGCACCCACATGCCCTCAACATGCACTGTAATGGCACGTGATTTGCGCAGTGCTGGGCAGTGCCCTGCTCCAGGGCTGCCTCACTGCATTAATGCCTTCACAGATAAGTCACAACTGCCCTGCAGCTGAGATGTGCGGCCCACTGTTAAGGGAACCACAGTAACAAGAGATCCCAGCTGTTCAACAAAACTTCCCCCAAAGGAGATGCAGAGCAGGGGCTGCCCCTGCTTCCTCCTCTGCCTCTCACCCACTGCGGGACCCATTGCTGAGCAGAGTCCAACTGCGTCTGGCAGTGGCTGCTCTGAACCTCATTTACCTGTAGTGCTTCCCTGTCAGGTGCTATGTCTTGGAGGAAGAGGTGACGGACTCCTGTTCTCCTGAAATACTGCAGTTTGTTCAGCCAGGCCTTGCTGTCAGCCTTGGTCCTGGCTGGAACCACTCGCTGCATTGCTACACGCGGTGGCACATCCTTTGCTTCCAACATAGGCCTTTTGGCTCCTGCTGGGGATGTAGTGATGCTAGCTGGAGCAGGTCTCAGGCTTGGGGGGAGCTCCTTTTGCTGGCAAATGGGGGGAGTCTCTTCCTCTGCACCAGAGGCTTTCCAGCTACAGCTGCTATCCTGGCTGGAGGGGGACAGCGAGAGCTGGTCTGAGTCCAGCTGCATGCTGGCCAGGGAGCCCAAGTCACTGTTAAAAGTGGTGGTGCTGCAGTTCTGCCCAGAGCTGCACGAAGAGCCTTGGCAGCTGGAGGTGGGAGAGAAGCTGCCTCTGCTCCCAGCGCTTTCTGCTGCGTCCATGGCAAAGAGGGGCTCTGCGGGGGCCCTGTGGGAGGGCACTTCAGGCTTGGGCTCCACCGATGCCTCCTTTTCTTGCTTGGTGGGGAGGCAGAGCCTAGGTGGGAAGGCGTGCGCTGCCTCGGAAGCAGGTGCTTGCCCAGGGTCCTGGCCAGCACAGCCTGCGGCAGCGGGAGGGCTGCATGGGTCCTCCTCCTCCTCCGTCAGGTCGATGATGGTGAGGCTGGTGCATGGCACTGGCTCTGCACTCGTCTCCTCGCAGGTCAGGTCGATGATCTCCTGTGGGGACAGAGGGGGTCAGCACTGTCTGCAATAGAGGCACTTGGGTGCCTTGGGCCACCCCTGCCAGGAGTCTCCAGTGTGTTGGTACTGTCCTGGGGCTGTGTCTTGGCCCATGAGAGAGGAAATGGAGGGGAAGGGGCTGGTCTTCCCCAGTGTAGGAAGAGAAACCAGGAGCAAAAACCCCGCTGCCTGGCTGATGTGGGTTGTGGGGTGTCAGCCTCCCCCAGCAGCACGCTCAGTGCTCTCTTCCCTGCTGCTGCCAGTGACAACCTCCGCTCGCCCGAGGGTGCCTTATGGCTGCGTCCCCTACTTCAAAAACAAAATAAAATAAAAACAATCCCCATCCCGGAAAAGCCTGGTGTGCAGCATGGGGCCCGGCTGTGCTCAGCCTGCAGAGGCCCTGCCAAGCCTTGGGAGCAGGGTGAAGATCCCCTACAGTCTCCTCTTTGGGGCCTGGCCAGCTCCAGCTCTAGTGGGATTTTCCAGTGCCAGGAACGGCCCTTGCTGCTGCGTTTGAGTGCAGAGCAGGCAGAGTTTGGGTTGTTCCCTCCTGCCCCCGTAAAGCCGCAGGGTAGATGGGAAGCAGCCGGAGAGGGTGTGGGCATTAGCCACCCCCTCCTTGCTCCTGGGACAGGCTGGCCAGCCCTGGTTCCCCCAGCCCACCCGTAGTGGGAAGCTTTGCCTCCACACCTTCGTCGTGGGGCCACACAGTGCCGGGGTGGAGAGCTCTGCCCCTCAGTGGATCTGAACCTCAGCGTCCCCTGCGCTCTCCCCATAACACTCGCTATCCCAGTCCCACGGGAGGGGGCTGCAGCTGCGTGACAGAACAAGGAAGACTTTGGCGGTCGGTCCATGTAAGATCTGTCCCAAGTGTGGGACAACGGTGACATCCGGTGCCCCAGCAGGTCCCTCCCCGGCAGCAAGCATTTCTGCAGGAGCCAAAGCAGCTGGGCCCAGCTCCTCAGCAGGGCACAGCACCGCAGCTCCCCCAGGGCCACGACAGAGCATGTGCTGGAGATGTCTGCAAGCCCCACCAGCATCCCCCTGCAGTGCAGCCTCACCCGCTACACAGACACGAGTGGAAGGGAATAGAGCTACCTTCACGTCCATGACACCAGACCAGATCTAGAGCAGCACAGAGACTTTGGGGGCTTCCCATCCAGGAGTCGCCGGGCGACGCAGCCTCTTTAACCCCAAGCTCCAAGGATGTGCATCTACAAGGGGCCGCAGGAGCAGGCAGGGAGAACGCATCTGTGTCCACACCAGCGTCAGGCAGGACACAGCACGTCTCAGAAGGTGCATGGGATCATTACATGCCCAGGAGGGATCAGGGTCTTTTTGCTCTTGGAAAAAAATCACAGTGTCTCAAAACAGGAAAATGTTTTGAGAACATCTTCAAGAAAATCCATTTAAATCCATTTTTTTCCCCCTGACTCAGACCCGCTGCCTTTCCCCAGAGGGGAGCTGCATTTACAGCGGGGCGGTGACCTGCCCTGCTCGTTCAGGAAAAACAGCGGGGCCGAACAAGCGTGGAGATTGCCCAAGCTGCAGCCCGCGGCGTCCTGCGGCCCCGTCGCCCCTCCGGAACTGCTGGGCGTTTGAAAGCTGCATCAGAACCGGAGCCAACGGCTTCCAGCGCAGGGCCGCCGGGCCAGCCTCCCTCCCCGGCAGGGACGGCGGATGGGGGAGACGGCCTCCCCCGCCACACCGCCGCCACGCAGACCCGTCCTTCGCCCCGCCGGCAGGGCCGCGCCGGTGAGCCGGAGCCCCGGAGGCCAGAGCTCGGCCCGGTTCGCGCGGCCCAGCCACCGCCCGGGGCTGGGTGCCGGGGGCGGGCAGCTGGGGGAGGCTGAGGCGGGATGAGGGGAGGCCGAGGCGGGATGAGGGGAGGCCGGGCCGGCTGGGGACCTCGAGCGGGGAGCCCGGGCGCTGTGGCTGCGGGGGACCGCGTGGGCCGGGCTGCCTGGGGCTCCTCGGCCAGGCCGCATGCTGCATGGAGGATGCGATGGGGCAGTCTCGCTCGCGGGCGATGCGGCTGCAGCATCGCTGCTCGGGGGCACACGGCTGCCCGGGGCGTGCGGCCACAGTGGGGCGGGACACGGTAAAGGGAGGCCGGGCCCCTCCTGGGGGGCTGTGGCCGGGGGCCGGGACCCCCAAGCTGAGGGGGACGGGGCCCCTCCTGGGGGTCGTGGCTGAGGGGGCTGGGGCCCTCCTAGAGGCCGGGCCGGGAGGGCTGGCCGCCCTCGGGGACGTGGGTGTGGGGACCCCCGGGGGGCGCGGCGCAGCCCCGGGGCAGCCCAAGGCCGGTGTCCGCTCGGCCCCGCGGCTGCCCCGGCTCGGCTCGGGGCAGGGCACGCGCCTCGACGCTTTCTGTCCCCGCGCGGCACCCATCCCCGCCGCCCCGCCAGCCCCGGCGGAAGCGCCGCCATGTTTGTGAGGGGCAAGCGGCGCCCGGCCGGGAGGAGGCGGCGCCGGCCGGGGGGGGGAGGCGGCGCCCGCCGCCGCCGCCCGCTGGCTCCCCGCGGGCCGCTGACTCACCGCGGGGGGCGGCGGGGGGCGCCGCGGCACCTTGCGGCGGCCGGGCGGCGAGGGGCAGCCCTCGGAGCCCGAGTCGCTTATGAGGACGACGCTGTCGGCCATGTCCGCTGCGGGCGGCGGCGGCTCCGCCCCCAGCGGGGCGGGGCGGGGCGGTGGCGCCCGGCGGGGCGGGGCGCGCGGGCCGGGCGGAAGTTGCGTCACGCGCGGCGGCGGCGGCGGCGGCGGCGCGGCGGGGCCATGGCGGCGTCGCCCTACGTGCTGGCCATGCAGGAGCTGTTCCGCGCCAACACGCGGAGCCGCGAGTTCCCGGCGCACGGCGCCAAGGTGCACTCGGTGGCCTGGAGCTGCTGCGGACGCCGCCTCGCCTCCGGCTCCTTCGACAAGACCGCCAGCGTCTTCGTACTCGAGAAGGACCGGCTGGTGAGCGGGCCGCGCCGCGGCGCCGGGCGGGGGCGGGCCGGGCCGGGCCGCCGGGCGGGAGCGGCCCGCGGGGCGGGAGCGCGGCGCCCTCCCTTCCTCCCCGCGGCCCACCGCCGCCCTCTGCCTCCAGGTGAAGGAGAACAACTACCGCGGCCACGGGGACAGCGTGGATCAGCTCTGCTGGCACCCCAGCAACCCCGACCTCTTCGTCACGGCGTCCGGCGACAAAACCATCCGCATCTGGGACGTCCGCACCACCAAGTGCATCGCCACCGTCAACACCAAAGGTGGGCCCCGGCGGGACCTCGACGCCGTGGCAGAGCTTTCCGGCCTCCTCCCTGCGGGTGGTGGATCTGGGGCATCTTTGCTGATGGCTTTTGTCTTTGCCTTGTGCTCATCTAGCTCCAGCAGGCGCGTGGAGCAGCAGGGAACACAAGGGTGACTTACAAACCTCTGATACGTGATGCTGGTTGTTAAAACGTCGTGGTGTGCTTGCCTCTGGAGTCTGTGGGTGCAAGGAAGGGCATGTTTACAGAGAGCCGTGGTGGAACTAAAAGCTTACATGGATTCAGAAAGCAATTAATAGGCTGATTAACACAGATACCATCTCTGGCTGAGGAAGGATCCAATTTCAATTTGATATGTCTAGGAACAGCACTGTAAGATGGTATAGCTGCAACTTACCCCATTCTTACACTCGTTCATATGTGTTTGTTTTTGGCCAATGCTGCTTCTGGATCTTGAAGATCACTTGGTCATTTCTGTGGTCACAACTTGATTGAACTGGAAAGAGCAGTGATGCAATCATTAGTTTGAAGTTGTGGTTCTGTTAAGTTTAGTTTTCATTAACTCTGTGTATATGTTAACCAGCTACTAAGTGGGATTTGTGTGTTGAACAGCAGATTGTCCCAGATTTGGGAGCAGTTCAGAGTTAGTGGAGCAGACTGTGGGCTTGGGTCAGGAGAAAAAGAGCCACTTGTCTGCTTAACTCATTGTGGTCCTGTGGGCTGCTGTATGGAAATGGGACCTGCTGCCCTTTCTTTTCTCTAGGGGAGAACATAAACATCTGCTGGAGCCCTGATGGGCAGACCATTGCAGTAGGGAACAAGGATGACGTTGTCACCTTCATTGATGCCAAGACGCATCGTTCCAAAGCTGAAGAGCAGTTCAAGTTTGAGGTGAATGAGATCTCCTGGAACAATGATAACAACATGTTCTTCCTCACTAATGGGAATGGCTGCATCAATATCCTCAGGTAGGTGCCCGTGGCAGCAGGCAGGAAGGGTAGGTGGACTGGCTGCCTCGATGCATCCCTGTGAGCTGAGGGAGGCGTTACTCTGCAAGTCTCTTTGCTGCTTGCAGGGCTGAGGTTCTGCACCGCAGCATTTCTCAGACCTGAGATGGACTGAAAGTGCCTGGAGCTGAGGTTGCCTCAGTTCTGGGCTGGGCTTCTTGGAGAGTGACCCAGATGCTTTGCCTCATTAATCTAGCACTTAAGGTTTCCAGTTTGCTTTGCTCACCATCCCAGTACACCTTATGCCTCATCTGCTTGTAGACAAGCCCTCTGCTCCTTTCACTTCTTCCTGCTCTTTCCCTTCACCTCCACAGCTACCCAGAGCTGAAGCCCATTCAGTCCATTAACGCCCATCCTTCAAATTGCATCTGCATCAAGTTTGATCCCATGGGGAAGTACTTTGCTACAGGCAGTGCTGATGCGCTAGTCAGTCTCTGGGATGTGGACGAGTTGGTGTGTGTGAGGTGCTTCTCGAGGTAGGTAGTTCTGCCCTAATCCTTTTTCCTTCCCCTCTCCAATGACCCCGGGGGAGATTGCTCACTGTCTGCTCGGTGCTGCTGTTGCAGGCTTGACTGGCCTGTGCGAACGCTGAGTTTTAGCCATGATGGGAAGATGCTGGCATCAGCATCGGAAGATCACTTCATTGACATTGCAGAAGTGGAGACAGGTAATGGTTCCTCACTGGGGAAACAGCAAGGAGGAAATCAGACAGAAAAGCATTGGTGGGGCTGGGAGGGCACTGGGAGGAGGAGTCTGCTTGCAAAGAGCATAGCTGGGCATAGCAGAGTGCCATGAGGGGGAGCCTCTGTGTAGTTGGCCTGTTTTAGAGAGATACTGTGTCTATGTCTTGTGTTCGGGTGATTAAAGCACTAAAGCAGCACTGATACTTCCCCTGCCCCACACGGGAGGGAGGAGGTGGGTACTTGGCTCTGGAATGTGCTATGGGACAGTGTGCAGTGGAGGGCCAGAAGCTCTCCAGCCTGATGTGGCCCCTCTTCTGTGCAGGAGAGAAGCTTTGGGAGGTGCAGTGCGAGTCCCCCACCTTCACAGTGGCCTGGCACCCGAAGAGGCCCCTGCTGGCCTTCGCCTGTGACGACAAAGATGGCAAATATGACAGCAGCCGGGAGGCAGGCACTGTCAAGCTCTTCGGGCTGCCCAACGACTCCTAATGGAACTGCAGCAGGCGGCGGGGTAGACCACCAGGAGAGGCAACAATTCCCTGCTGTCGGGGATCGGAGAGTGCTTAATTAACGTAGGACAGGGGAAGGAGATCGGTCCTTTCCTTACCTGCTTGGCAGTATGGTGGTCCTTGGCTCAAGCTCTGCATCCTGCTCTAAGGATCATTTGTAAAAAGTGCCCGTGTGCTGATGAGGATGGTGGGGGACGCTGGCAGAGCTCCCCTCCTGGTCTCGGGGCAGTCTCCTGCGCTGTCTCAGGGGAGCGGAGGGCCCATTGCAAAGGCAAGTGGCCAGAGAAGGTCTGTCACCGAAGGCCCTTGCTGAGGGGCCTCTCCTGGGTTGGCGCTCAGCTCTAGGGCAGCTGAGTGCAGGCTGCTGTGGTCAGACTTCCTAGCAGGGATAGGTTACATGACCATCCCCTTCTCTCTTCCCCTGGGGCGCCCTGGCGAGGGCAGCTCTGGGAGCACAGCTAACTGTAGCTGCAGCTTACCCCTTCCCCTGCAGACATCTCTTGTACCTTCCTGCACTGGAGCAGCGGAAGGGCAACGTGATGGGGCTGTGAGTTGGAGGATGCTGTCTAGGGGGTGCGGGGTGGGAGAATGACTTTTTTTTTAATGTGTGGTTGCTTTTCTAATTTTGATAAATTCCCTTGTGTAACAAAGGTGCCTGTGGCTGTCGCGTGGGCGCAGGTCTGTTGACGTGGGGTGGCCAGACGGTGGGGAAGGAGGAGGGCCGCTGGACTGCTCTGCTGTGAGCTCCTGCCCCTTCCCCGGCTCCCGTGCTTTCGCACAGGCGGGCTTTGCTCCGCGGAGAGGAGCTCTCGGCAGGGCCGCGGCAGAGGGGTCTGTGGTGACGGGCTGTCCGCCTTGTCCCCGCGGGCTGCCCCTCTCCCCAGCTCGGCGGGTGCTGTGACCCCACCAGGGGGCGCTGCGCCCCACACTGGGGAGGGGGTGCGGGGATGGGGATGGGGACCGGGACGAACCCCCCGGCTCTGGCTCTGCCGGGCCTCGCAGCGTCCTGCGTGGCCTGGCACGAGCAGCGCTGCCGTTCCGCTAGCAGATGCCCGCTTTACCTGTGCCCCAGCCCTGTGCCGTGGGGCAGAGCCCTATCTCGTGCCCTCTCCAGGCCCGGGCAGGCTGTGCTGTCCCAGGGAGCACATCGCCCGCTCCCATGGGCGCTATCGAAGCCCGTAGCTCTCGTGGGTGCTCCAGGGCTTGAGCGTGGGCTGGGCTGGTGCAGTATCCCGCGGCTTAGCTGCCCTATGCCCTCCGGACAGGGCACAGGCTCGAGCAGAGCCTGGCTGCTGTCAGCCACAGGCAGTTCCCTCTGGTGCAGCCGGGCACGAGCGGTGCCGCTGCCCTGGCTCCGCTCCCTGCTCTGCTCCCCTGTGCCCTTCCAGAGCAGGTTGGCTGGCCTGAGGCGACAAGGAGCGCGTGGGACCGCTGTGGGCTGGCATGCCGTGGGGAGTGGGTGCTCTAGTGCCTCCCCCAGCCCCTCTCCCCATGGTGAGCACTAGGGCTTATGTCTGGCCCCAGCAGGCTGGGTCCAGGGAGCAGGGCACCAGAGAGGAGGTGCTGGTGCAGCCCGGCTGCGATGGAGACCTTGCCTGCAAGATCTCTATCATTTCCTAGCATAATATTTTCTTCTGACAGAGACTTTTCCAGGTGACTGCTCTGCTGATGCCGCCTGGGTAACAGCTGAGCTTTTTGCTGTTAAACGATGGCAAATCAGTCAGAGCAGAGGCCGTTCAGAACAAATCTTCAGAGCTGAGGGGGTTGTGGATCTTCTACCCCCTCAAAAAAAGAGGAGTCCTTTTACCCCACAGGTGTCCTCAGTCATTCTGTGGGGGGAGCCCCACGGTCAGTGGGGAAGGGGCAAAAGCTGCCTTGCTGTACCCATGGGTCTTTTGGCACTGGGGCACCCCAGAACCAGCTGCCTTTGACCTTGTCCCCTGCCCTAGCCCCAGCGAGGGTTCCTCTGGGGTGCATACGGGGGTGCAGGAGGCACTTGGGTTAACAGCAGAGCTCCAAGAGCCCTGTGGGGCCTTGCCCCTTGTCTGTGGCCAGCCATGGGGCCCGGCTTGGGTGCTGTCACTGTGGCCTGTGGCCTCTAGCACTGTGATGAGCTGCCAGGTCTCAGCCCGAGATGCTGCAGGGTGGGGCAGATGGTGCAGGGCCCCAGGGAAGCAATGGCTGAGCGAAGGCCGGAGCAATGTACAAATCCCTTTATTTTATTAGTTTGTCAAAGACTAGTTCGAGCAGGATGGTCACGGCATGTCTGCGGGGCCCCGCGCCGCGCCACCCCCTGCCTCCTGGGGAGGGCCAGGGTGAGCGGCTGCGGGGCTGTGGCGGAGGAAGCACAGGGGCGAGGGAGCACGGTGGGGCAAGGGACAGTTCGGAGGCGATGGCGTGCCCCCCGTGTCCCCCTGTTGGGGTGCGGGGACGTGCCCGGGCCACCCTGCCCGGGGGGTCCGTTCCCAGGCCCGGGAGAACCGTGCGTCCAGCGTCTGGGGGAGGCAGCCGGGTGCTCCCAGCCTGTCGGCTGCCTGCAGGCAGCCGGGGACTGGCTCGGCAGCCCTCGGCTCTGCGCTGGGTTTATTGCAGCCCGTGGGCACGGGGCAGAGCGGGGTCCCCACCCGGGCCGGGGCCCCGGCAGGGCAGCGCAGGGCGCTCGGCTCAGCGCTGCGGGGGGCCCCGGGGACAGCGGGGCGCGGGGTGGAGGCGTGAGCAGCGAACACGAGGACGCATGGAGCAACGGGGCGCACCCTGGCACGGAGACACTAATGCGAGAACAGGGGCCAGCGGGGCCGAGACACGGACGAGCGAGCGGTGGGGACAGCGGGGACAGGGCAGGGGGGACGAGGCAGGGGGGTCCCTGCCCCGCACGCGCCTTTGTACACGGTTGGCGGAGCGCGGCGCCAGCTCCTCCCGGTGCTGAAGTATTGCAGTCTAACTGATATGGCTTTAACTATGGGGCCAGAGATGCGGGGAGGGGGTCCCCTCCAACCCCCCGATGCTGGGACACACTGGGCAGCCCTGGGGGACCCCCGTGCCCAGGGAGCGGGGGCTGGGGAGCTGCGGGCAGGGCGCCTGGCTTTGTGCTTTGGGGGCGGCCCAGGGCAGGATGGGGCTGGGGGTGGCAGTGCTGGGGACGCGGGCAGGCGAGCGGAGCCGCCGCGGCCTGCCGGCGCCCCCCCCCCGGGGTGCGTGGGAGGGCGGGGTGGAGGCGGTGTAGGGAGAAGGACGGGGCTGGGATGCAGGGAGCCACCGCAGGGTCTGGGGTGCCCCCAGCCTGCTGTGAGGTTGTGTCAGTGCATTTGGTCCCGGTTCGCCGTGTCCAGCCAGGGACGCTCCCCTTTGGCACAGCGTGGCTGGGGGGACCCTGCCTGGACGAGATGGGGGTGCCTTTGGGGTCTGGTCAAGGAGAGGGTGGTGCAGAGGGGGTGCAGGGACCCCCCACTAGGGCCAGAGGAAACGATGGAGGAGTTGGGGCGGGGGGGGGGAAGGGCGCCCGTGCCCCAGCACCCCATGGCGGGGTTGGTGGTGCTGTTACTTCTTGAACATATCCTGCAGCGGGCCGGGCAGGTACTTGAGCACGGTGTCCAGGATACTCTCTTCCTCCTCTTCCTCCTCGTCCCCACAGCCTGCCGGGATTGCCTTCTTGGGGCGCGTCAGGCTGCCCTCACATGGCTGCTCCAGCGCCGCTTTCTCCTCAGCCTCCTTTTCCTCCTTCTTCTTCAGCCCGTACTGCGACGACACAGGCCCTCAGCAGCGCAGGCAGTGGGCACTGCCTGTGCCGCACCCCGAGCCCATCACTGCTGCCTCAGGCCACCGGCCTCCCCAGCTAGCCAGTCCCAGCCATGCCAGCTCCCGGTCCCGGCCCCCTCCCGGCCAGAGTCGGGTGCCGCGAGCGGGGATGGGTGCGTGGGTGCTGTGGGCCCACCTTGTCGCGGATCTGCTGCCGGACCTTCTCCCGCTCGGCCTCCATGCGGGCGTGCTTGGCTTTCCGCTCCTCCTCCTGCTGGCGCAGCGCTTCCTGCCTCTCCTCCTCTTTCTTCTGCGCGTCGGGGTCCTTCTCCTCCTCGCCCCCCAGCATCTTCCCCATATCCTTGGTGGCCCCTGCGCAGCAGAGGCCGATCAGCCGGGGCCTGAGGATGCTGCAGCCCGGAGCTGCAGCCAAAGCCCCCGCGTGCCGCAGCCGGGAGGGCGCGCGGCCACCCTGCATCGTCCCCGGGTGCTGCGCGTGCCGGAGCCAGCGGCAGCCCGGCTGCGGAGGCGCCGGAGCCACGGGCTGCCTGCACTGCCCTAGTTCAGCGTCAGCTGGGGGAGATGCCGGCAGCTCCTTTGGAGCTGGCACCCAGGGGACCTGCCGGGGAATCCCACTCAGCACAGGAAACCCGGGATTCCCCAGCCAGGCGCTGCTGGAGCTCGGAGCCGGGAAGCCTGCGGGGGCCCCGGCAGCCGCTCCTCTCTGCTGAGCACGGCTCTCCTTGTGGGTCCGGCCCCCCCCTGCCCCGCGGGTCTCTCCCCGGCACCGGGGGGGGGGGCTGGCTGGGGCTTTGCTCTGGGCCGTGCTCCCCGCCAGCGCCGTGCCACGGCCCCGCTGCCGGGGGGGGCGGCCGCGGGCGCGCGGGCGCGCACTCACCGCCCAGCGCCTGCTTCATGACGAAGTCCATGCTGCCGGTGCGCGAGTGCGGCTAGGCCAGGGCCGAGCGCTCATCCACCGCCGTCCGCCGGGCTCGCCGACCGGGGGCCACCTGGGCAGGGAGAGAGGGACAAGGCTGGGCGCGCCGAGCCCGCCCCGGCGGCGGTGGAAACCAGCCTCACCTGCACCGTGCCCCGCCGAGGCCGCGGGCTCCTGGGCGAGACCCGTCCGTCCCCGGCAGACCCTGGGCAGCGCCTCGTCCCCTGCCCGTGTCCTTGCCGGGCTTGGGGCGAGCGGAGGGAGCCGAGGCGTGTGCTGCGCAGCAGTGTGGAGACGGGGCTGTAGGTAGCCTGTGGCGTGTGTGTGTGTCTGTGTGTGTGTGTGTGTGTGTGTGTCCCCATGTCCCTGTGTCTGTCTGTTCATCCTGCGAAGCACTGGGGCTGCAGTCAGGTGTTTGGGACCGGACTAAAGAGTGCACAGGGGCACTGCATTTGCAGGATAGAGCGTGTGTGTGTGTGTGTGAGTGTGTGTGCAGGGTGGGTGCAATCTGTTTGCACACTCCGTGTGTGCTGGTTTGTGGGTTTGCAGGCTACATGCGTGTGCACAGTGCAGGTCCAGGCTTGCGACTGTTTGCATGCGCTGTGTGTGTGCATGTGTGTCTGTGCATGCTCTGCAGGGTTGCAGACTGCGTTTGTGTGCACGGTGCGTGTGCTGTATGTATTTGCACACTGTGTGTGTGGTTCACAGGCTATGTTTTGGGGGGGGTGTGCATGCATGTACAGGGTGGTTGCAGGCTGCCTTGGCACACACTGTGTGTTTGTGTGATGTGTGCAGGTTTGGAGACTATGGATGTGTGTCTGTGCGTGTGCGTATGCGGGTTCGCAGACTGTTTTTGCCCTGTGTGTGTGTTTGGGGGTGTGTGTGTGAAGGCTGTTTGCACACTGTGTGTGTGTGTGCGCGTGCATGTGCATGTGTGGCTTTGCAGACTAATGTGCTCTGTGTGCGTGTGCAGGTTTGCAGGCTGCGTGTGGGGGTGTTGCAGGTTGTGTGTGAGGTGCCCTGCGTGTGTGTGTGTGGGGGGGGTTGCAGACTGTGCGCTCTGCGTGGTTGCAGGCTCTGTGTGTGTGTGTGTGTGTGTGTGTGTGTGTGTGCATGCACGCTGTGGGTGCCGCATCCCTGGCGGGGCCCTGTGCGCCCCCGGGGCTCCCTGGGCACCTGCCGGAGCGGGGCCGGGGCCGGGGCCGGGGCTGAGCTCTGCGGGGAAGTTTGTTGCCCCCGCCGCGGCCCCGCTCCGCCTGGCCCCGCGCTGAGGGGGGCCGGGGGGGGGGGGCGCGGGCGCACGGCGGGCAACGGCGCGCGGGGACACAGGGGACGCGGGGACACCGGGGGGTCGCAGGGACACGGAGGACACGCGGGACGGGGGGGGGGGCAGCGAGCAGTGCAGGGACACGGGGGGACGTACAGGGCGGGGGCGGGGGGAGCGAGCCTGGCGGATGCGGAGGGACACGGGGGGGGGGGGGGGGACAAGGACACCGTGGCCGCAGCGGGCGCGGGGAGCCGGAGGGGACGCGGAGGGGGGGGGGGACGCGGGGGGCCCCGGGACGCGGTGACGGGACCCCCCCCCCGGGGCCGCGCCGGGCCCGCAGCGGCGGCGCTGTCCGTTCAGCACCGGCGCGGCGCGGCGCGGCGCGGCACTCACCGGCTCCGCCGCTCGCTCTGACCGCGGCCGCCCGCTCCGCTCCGCGCCGCGCCGCGCCGCCCCGCTCCGCCCCGCGCCGCCGCCGCCGCCGCCGCCCCGCCCCGCCGCCCGCCCCCGGCACGCGCGCGCGGGCCCGCCCGGGGCGACCCCGCCGCCCCCCCGCGCCCGCAGAGCCCCGGCCGGCCGCGGCCGCCTCCCGCCCGGTTAATGATTCACCTCGACGGCAATTAGAGACGAGGCACCGACCGGCCCCGGCAGCGCGGGGCTCCGCGGCCCGACCTGCGCCCGTGTCCCCGGAGCCCCTCCCGGCCGCTGGGCGCCGGGCCCGGCCCGGGCCGGAGCCGGGCCCCCCCCCGCGCCCGGCCGGGCTGCTCGCACCGCCGCGGGGGTGCAGCGCCGGCCGCGGGAGCTATCGCAGCGCCTGGCGAACGGCCTCGGCCCCGGCTCCGCTGGCTGCCGTTTAGAGGCTACAGCCTTGCATTTTCGGTGCTGCCCCTCCGGGGGGGGGGGGGGGTGTGGGGGCCTCCGCCGAGCCCGCGGCGATGCCTATTATTTAATCCCAAAGCTCTGGGAGCACCAGCCTGTTGGGAGACTCTAGCTCCAGCTGGGAAAGGTGCCAGAGGGGCCTGGGTGGGGGGCTGTGTTGGAGACCCCTGTGCACGGGGTGGAAGCTGTGGGGAGCTAAGGGGAGTGGGACTGACCTCAGCCGCATGCACAGACCCCCCCCCCCAGCTCCGTGCAGGGCCGGCAGCAGGAGCGGTGCGGGGCCGGCAGGGCGCCCGGGAGCCGTGACACGCGTGGGCAAGCCCCCGAGCTCAGCAGGGGACACGGCTCAAGCAGAACCTCGCGTGCGCTCTCCAGCGCCAGCTCCTGCCCAAATTCACAGCCGCTGCCAAGGATGAGTCTTGGCACAGGGAAAAGCGCAGTGAGGACACTCAGCCCCTCTTCATGCCTCCCCAAATAACCCCCCCCCCGGGCACAACCCATCTCCATCAGGCCTGAGCCCTCCGGGGCTCAGCTTCCTTCCACCTTGCTATGTACCAACAACTAAATTTTCCACTTCTATGAAAAAAATTATTCCTGCCCGTGCCCCCAGCCGGGCTCCTAACGCCCTTGTCGGGCCCTTGGGGCCCGGTCGCCTGGGTGCCGTGCGGGCTCGTCCCGTCCGAGCATCCGTCCGTCCTGCGGCAGCCCCGCTCCGGGCGCTGACGTCAGCGCTCCCGGCAGCCGGGCGGTGGGCGGGCGGCACCGTTCCTATTGTATTAAAAATAATACAGCGGAGCGCAAATTCATTACAGATAAGTGTGACAGCCAGGAGGAATTAACGAGCCCGTCGCTCAGCGCCTGACAAACGCCTCCTTTTGTTCCTGGGATGGGTCCTCCAGTCTTTCAATCTTTGGAGATGCCTTGGCTCATTAAGCGCATCCTCCCCCAGTAGCTTCCAGCGTGCCCGGGGTCTGGTCCCCGTATGAGCTGCGGCGAGGCCAGGAGGGCCATGCCGCGTGCTGGAGCCCAGCGGCGGAGCGTGGCCAGCCCTCGTGGGGGGCCTGGTGGCCGGCGCGTGCTCGGGAGCGCTGTCCCCAAGCGCGGGACCCCACGGCGGGGTGCCCGGGCGGGAGGTGGGCGACGCAGCCCCGCCGCGCGCGCGGCCCCCGCTCCTGCTGCTGCGAGAAGCACGAGGCTCAGGCGAGCCGCGGCCAACCGCCCCGGCGCTCCAGCTGTCGGTGCCGGCAAAGCAACCGCAGCAGGCGGGCTGGCAGGCGCCCAGCTCTGCCCCGTGGGACAGCTGGGGGGGGGGTCCGACCCAGCCCCGGGCGCCCACCTTTGCCTCCGCTCCGCCTCTCCCTGAACTCCCTGCAGAGGCTCCCGGGACGAGGAGCGCAGCGCAGGAGGGGCCGTCCCAGAGCCGAGCTCTGTTGCTGGCTCCGGCGTGCTTGGAAGATGGTCCCAAGGCCTGGCACGGGCACGGCTCGGTGTGCCAGGGCTGGCCTGGCTCTGCTCTGCGGCCCGGCAGCAGCAGTCCCGGGGCGGCGTGACTCACGGGTGCCTGCGTGGAGCCGGGAAGGGAGAGGAGGGGGGGGCAGCACCGTGGCCAGATGGAGGAGGAAGTGCCCAGCGCTGCCAAGTCCTGCAGGTTGCCTCCGTGCCGGCTCGGGATGGAGCCGGCGCCGGCGCCAAGGCCCTGGCAGCGCTTCGCTCTGCTCCCGCTGGTGCGCGGGGAACGGGCACGGGGCTGGCTGCGGCTGCAGCATCACCCGGCACACCGGCCAGGGGCGGGGGGGCAGTTCTCCACAGCAGTGATGCCCCAAGCTGCGCCGCCAGCCCTGCACCCCGCTATTGCCCTCACATGCTGCACCCCGTGTAGGGACCCTGCAAGGTCCCAGCACCCATGGGCAAAGCTGCCAGGTGGAGCCAGGCTGGGCTCAGCCTGTGGGAACCTCGTGCCTGAGCGCCTGCACCCATCCCTGCTGCACCACAGCTGCCCGGGCCTGCTGCTGCCCATTAGCACAGGACAATTATTTTATTTATTCCTCCCCTCCTCTAACCTTTGCAGAAAATAATTATTGGCCCTCCTCATCTCCCCAAGGGATTAAAAGTGGTTAACTTCATTTCCAAAGGCTTTGTTATGTTGGTTTTCCCTCGGCTGCTGCACAAGGCGATTTCCACAGTGCCACTTAGGCGGCTTTTATCAGGTTGTCTTCTGGAGGTAATTGGGTTTTTCAGGAGCCTGTTTAAAATTCGTAACCCAGCCTCTTAAACAAAACAAAAACAGCAGCGAGGAGAAGGGGAAGAGGCAGCACAAAATACGCAGCAGCTGCAGCCTCCAAAGAGCATCCCTCCCGGGGCCGGCCCCCGGCAGCGGTGGCGACGGGGCCGGGAGGCGAGCCGCAGCCGGACCCCCCCCCCCACGCACCGCAGCCGGGCACGGCCAGGTCACGGCGGAGCCGCACGGAAGCTGCCAGCCCCGGCCACCGCTGCCGGCCCTCCCGCGGGCGGCACCGCGCGAGGCTAGGGGGCAGCCGGGGGGTCCCTGCTGCGGTGGCACTGCGGACGCCTTCCCAGCCCGCGCGACGCGGGGACGCTGAAAGCGCCCCTGGGACGCGCCAGCTTGTGGGACCAGCAACGGGCCAAATCCACCCCCGCCCCCCAGCAACTCCTGCAGCATCACTGAGAGGGAATAACCTTGCCCTGCCCTCCCCGCGCCGGGCGAAACGCCGTCCCCGATACGAGCCAGCGCTTCATTTTAAAAATCAGCGACCAGCAGCTCCTGGGGATCAGCACTGCGGGGCCGGCGGGCTGAGTCACCCGCACAGCCTGGCCGCGCTCCCCTCGGCCCCTGGCATTGATTTCTGGTCGGGCTCTGCTCGGGCGAGCAGCTCTGCGAGCAAGTGCCATTTCCCTGGCTTGCGGAGGAGCTGGGAAGCGGAGGAGGAGGGGGGGGCCTTGCTCTCCTGGCCTGGCGCTGCCCCGACGCACAGGCATCACGGGTACGTGTACGGACCGTGCGTAACACACGTGCACCCTCCTTCCTGGGGCAAAGCAGCAGGATCAGGCCCTGGGGGAACATGCCGGTGTCTGCCTAGCAGCGGGCTTCGCTCGCAGGAGCGCGGAGCCTCCCGGCCGGCCGGCCCCGTGCCGCGACAGCGAAGCGCAACCACAGGGGCCCTGTGCCGACGGCTGCGGCTTTTCCTGCTCCTCCGCATCGCTGTTGCAACGGCGTGGCAGCACCGCTGTCGCGGACCCGTCTGCACCGCTATCGTGGACCCGTCGGCATTGCTACTGCGGGGCCCCCGGGCATTGCTAGCACGGACCCGCCTGTGCCCCACTCGCCAGGCTCCGGCGCCCCGGGGCGGGTGGCCGCGCTGAGCACCCACAGCCCCTCTGCCTGTCCCCAGGGCCCGCGGCGGGCGCTGGCGGCTCCGGCGCTGCCCGGCTCCCTGCTGCCGGGGCACAGCGTGGGCCAGGTTGTAGGTGGCGCGGAGACGCCGTGCCAGATGGTCGGCGGGGCCGGATCGTGGCACTGCATGCAATTAGGGATGCGCGCGTGCCCCGGGGGGTGGAGGGCGGGGTGGGGGGCTGTTTGCAAGAGCTGCTTGTAAAGTGGTGCCTGAGCGGGCGCCCGGCTCGTCCCGAGCTGCAGTTCGGCTTTGCCACCTCTGCCCCGTGCCCTGCGACGGGGAGCCCTGCCTGCGCGGCCTGCGCTGGGGCCTGGCCGCCGCTGCGGGGGCCGTGCAGGGCCCGGGGCGGCCGCGTGCCCGCTGCGCCCCGGGCGGCGGCGGCGGCGGCAGGGGAGCCTGGCGGCCGAGCGCTGCGGAGGCGGCTGCCCGGCCGCGTGCCTCGCGCTGCCTCCGCGCCACGCATCGTTAAACAGAGCCGCTGCGGCCCCGCGCCGCTCCTCCCGGCCCGGCTGCCCACGGGGCGGCTCGCGGGAGCAGCGGCTCCTCTCCGCAGGCTCGGGCGGAAGATTTAGGCTCGCTGCAGGTACGGCTCATTCCCCTGCGGGGTTTACGACCCCGCCGGTTATTCCTGCAGCCTCTTCCCCCCCTCCACCCAACGCGGGATGAGTTCCAGCTCCCCATAAAAAGCCACCGTGCACCGAGCCGTGGTGCTATCACCTACGCTGCTTTCTGCTGCCCACACAGCAGGTACTTATAGCATTTACATCCCCAGCGCCGTGTACAGAGGCGCGCTCGCGCGGAGCGCACCCCGTCAGCACCGAAGGCAGGCGCGCCCGCCCGCCCGCGCAGCTCCGCGGGGAGCCCCCGCGCCCCGGCGCTGCCGCCCCATCCTCGCCGTGGCCCCCGCGACTGCTCTTGGGCAAGCAGCCGGCCCACGCGCATCCCGCTCGAGGTGCCCACGGCCATGGTGGGGGGCCCACGCGCGCACCAGCCACAGTCGGGACGGTGCTGGGAGCGGATGCCCGAGGGCCCCCACAGCCCCTTTCACGGGCTTGATGTTGCGATGGGAATTGGGTGCCTGGAGACCGAGGTGGGGATGGACAGTGCATGGGGGACACCAGTAACAGCTGACCCTGCTCCCAGCCTCCCAGCCCAGCCTGGGAAGAGCCCCATCTCCCCAGGGGAGCACAGCCTGCCGGAGAGGGGGTGCATGAGCCAAGATGCCCCAAACTCTGGATGATGAAGCCGGCTGAAGACCACGATGCCGGCACCTCTGCAAGAGCTGCTGGGGCTCCGGCCAGAAGACGACTCGGGTCTGTTTTCCATGGGGTTTGGCACAGACCCTTCCCACCTGGGGGCCTGCAGAGGTAAAAATCCTGGCGTGGCCCCACGCTCAGGCCGGACTGTGCCCCAAATCTGCCCAGAGGAGCACATCTGAACCACTGCCCGGCTCCCGCAGCACCCCCCCAGCGTGGCTCCCCCGGCGCCGCGACCCCCCGGGCGTCCCCCGGCGGCGCGGGGAGCCCCGGCCCGGCGCTGCCTACCTTGGTGCGTGCAGCGCCGAGCGTCCGCTGGCTTCAGCGCCTAAGGCAGCGGGGTGAGAGCCTGGCGGGGCGGCTGGGCATCTCAGGGAGCGTGGGTCCCTGCGGGAGACAGGCCGGCGGCAGGGTTAGTGCCCGCGCAGCCGCTGCCCGAGCCTGGCTGCTCCGCAGCACGCCGCGCTGGGTCCACCTTGGGGCCCCGGGACAAGGCGGAGAGGGACGAAGCGGAGCGAGAGCAGCCAAGCTGGCCGGGGCGCGCGGGGCCACGACGACCGTCCACGGGTTTATCCGGCCTGCGCGAGAATAGGTGAAGGAGCAGCTAATTGCATTGACTTAACAAGATGCTAAAGAGACACGGACCACGGAGGGCTGCTGCCCTCTCCCCCCCTGCCCCAGGAGGGGTCCGTGCTGCCCCCGCCGGCGCCCCGGGCCCGGAGCGAGGCGCTGCCAAAGCCCGCACAGATGGGAGCCCGGCGGGGCCGGCACGGCAGCCTCCGGGAGGAGGCCGGGGACAACGGCACCTCGGCTGCTGGCCGAGGTCTCCCGGCCGTCTCCGCACGCACACGGCAGTTTGGATGCTTTCATTAAATATTTACAGGGCTCTCAACTCTTGGAGGGTTTTAAAATTTCATATTAACTCTGCATTGCTCAGCTTTCAAGTGATGAATTTCTTTTTTAGAGAACATAATTGCAAGTTAAAACAAACAGGTAAACAAAAGCCCTTGCAAAGTCTTTGCAAGTCAAGAAAGCCTTTTCCTTCTTTCCAACTTCAGCTGAACTTCAGGAAGCTTCTTTTTATGGCTTTTTTCCTTGTCCCTTTCCCGAATGCCCTGGAAATACTCCTGACAAGCTCGGGGAGACGTGGGGGATGCTACCTGGGCTCTTCGAAGACCCCTGGGCTCTGCAAGCTGGCTCTGGGCAGGTATTATACTGGTGGCTGATGCCAAGGCTGATCCAGAGCTGCCTTCTCGTCCTGGGAGCATCACTTGTCCCGGGAATCTCCCGGCCATTCCCACCACCACCTTCCCCGTGTGAGCAGCCCCCGGGGCCAGCGCTGGCCTTTAGCTACTCTAAAAACCTGAAAGGGGCCCGTGAACAGCCCCTCCGGGAGCGCGGCTGCTGCAGGGGTGCTTCCTGGGCGAAGGAGGAGCCTGGGGAAGCCACAAATCCATCCTAACTTGCGACAAACTCTTTGCCACCACCGCGGGGAAGGAGGGAGGGCTTGGCAAACTGGAGATAAACAAATGACCCAGGGGAGCCAGGGCAAAACACAATTAAACAGCGACACTGGAGGCGCACGGGCTCTAATGGATGGTGGCTGCATTTTTAAAAGCTTTAGAAAGCTGGGAAGAGCTGTCCCGGTCCCGGAGGCAGGAGACAACATTAGCCCGGCTGGTGCAGTGCTGGATTTGGGGAGGGAGCAGCCTGTGCCCTGGTGCTGAGCTTTTGCAAGGATGAATCACGGTGCTGGCAGCCAGCCCCTGGCACCATGCGCGGCCCCGTGGCGCCGGCGTGGGGACGGGCCCCAGGAGCCCCCATCCCGCAGGGGATGGGCAGCCGATCGCAGCCCAGGCGGCTGCTGCGGGCACCCTGCGGTCTGCTGGGGCTCGGGACCACGGGGAGGGACAGAGGGCCACAGCAGGACCCCCGTTGAGCCCCCAAGAGGTGGCTGTTTCCCTGGGAAATACATCAAAAAGCTCAGCCTAAAACGGGCTCAATAGCAGCATGAAGGTGACCTTTGCCGGGGACGCCTGCTGCCTGCTTCGGGATGCGGGAAGCTGCGAGAGCGGTGTAGGATGGGCTGCAGCGGCACGGCGAGGATGCGTGGCTGGGGGGGCCGATTCCTACCCACAGCCTGGCGCCGTGGGGGGGGAGCTGGGCTGGGCAGGACCTTGCCCCGCTCTGCCGGAGACTTCCTAGGGTGTAAACCTGCCCTTTGCCTTCCCTGAAAGGCTGGAGCGTGGGAAGAGCAGGAGGGATGCCCTGCCTGGGTGCACCCGCAATGTGAGAAGATGCAGAGGGTCCTCGAGATGCTGCTCTGGGTCCTGCCGTGAGCGTAGCATCGGCACGACATTATTTTTTTCTGGGCCAGATGGAAGTGTTTTTCCCGGCCGTTGCGACGGGCAGGGCCGGCTGTTAGCCCAAAGAGGCGCCTCACCCGGCCGGTTCATGGGGATAACTGCTCCCGCTCACGCCAGCGATCTGTCTGTCCTGGCAACCAGCTGCCAAAAGCAGAGACCACGTAAAGAGCACCCGAAAGAGCAGAGCGGGCTGGCCTGTGCCAGGACGTGCCCCAGCTCTGGCACCCCGCTCTCTGGGAAGGCAGCACCCACCAGCAGGGTGATCTTATCCAGCTGAAGGATCTGGATGCAGTGTCCAGGGAAAGGTTAATGCCTGAGATGAGTCCACGAACGAATGCACAGCTTTCTTCCACTTTGGCAACTCCTGCTTGTGCCCCCCTATTTTTTCAGCTGACTTTGTCCAGCTGGTGAAATTCCTGTATTTCAGTCAGCTAGGTTGGCCGGCTGGGGAAGGGAGGGAGCAGCGTGCATGGGGCAGGAGGCTCTGGACCACATCTCAGCATGCTTCTGAAGGCCTGTTATGCGCCATCCTGTCTATCTGTGCTGGGACACGAAAGGCTCGGGGTGTCACGCCGTGCCCAGCAGCCCCAGAGCACCGCAGCCTCCACGCTTTGTCCTGCAGCCAGGCTAGAGCTCTGGGCTCGGCAGCGAGGGGACGTGCCAGCCAAGGCAAGGAGCCGCTCAGACACATTAGCCTAAGAGCTTTGGGGCCACCAGCACCCACGGCGGACAAGAGCCGAGGTCTGGGCCCTGTCGAGGGCTCCCAGGCAGCGAGCGGCAGGGCAGCGGGTCAGGACGGATCTGCAGCTGCCTTCCCGGGTGCGGAGCCGCGGCCCTGCTCTCCCGCGGGGTGCGGCAGCCTGCAGGGAAAGGCTAACCTGCGCGGATATTTCACAGCTGCGACGTACCAGGCCGGGGCTCGCTCCCGAGCTGCGCACACCACCAGAGCGGGCGGCGGGGCCAGGCCAGCCCAGGGTGCTCAACGGAGAGGCATCAGCAGCAGCGACTCAGCACTGCTGGGAAAAGCAAACCTCCGTGGAGCCGTCGCGCCAGCCTCCCGATCGCTTCCCGCCGGTCCCAGGCTGGGACCTGCGGTGCTGCTCAGAGCGTTTTTTCCCTCGAAAGCTCATGCTGCCAGCCCAGCCGGGACAGGCCCTGGGCGCTGTCATTTGACTAAGATGAATGATGTTTCTGAGCATTTTGCGAGTATTTCACCAGAAAGCTGCAGGAAACAGCTGAGGAGGGGAAAGACCTGGGCCGACTGGCTGCATACAAGAGCACCAGGCACCTGCGGGACAGAACAGCATGGAAAAGGCAACCGGGCACGTCCCAGTGGGGCACCAGCTGGACCAGCAGAACGCCAGAGCGCCCGTGGCGGGAGAGGCGCGCTGCCCAGGCCTCCGCGGTCGGGAGCGCCCCACGGAGCTGGCGAAGGCGGGGGGAAAGCTCCCGGGACGCGGGCGGAAGGAGCGCTCACGCGAGAGCGCCCGCGGGAGCGCCGCTTGTTTACCCTGGCTGAGCAGGCCTGATTGCTCTCTATAAATACACCAGGCGAGTAAACACCAGGGAGGGAGAAGGCGCGTTTAAACTCGAGGATGATGCTGGCATAAGAACAAATGGGAAGGTCTGGCCAGGAATAAACCCAGGCTGCAGACAAGGAGATGGATCCTCCGGCCGTTAGCGCGGTCCTGCTCTGGAGCCGTGCTGCGTGCCGCGGCACGGCCAGGACTTGCTGCCTCCGGAGAGCCCGGCTGGGGAGCCCCGGAGCTGCACAAGCCCTGCCGAGGGGAGCTCCTGGCTGTCAGGAGAGCGCGCGATGCCCAAGCACTGAAGCTCCTCGCCGGGGCGAAAGCCAGCGGCTGCGGTGACTGCGCCCACCCGCGAGCCACCCGCTGGGCCTCCTGGCCTGCGCTTCGAGAGCTGGTGCGCGCGCAGGGACGTCGGTGCCCAGCTGCGAGCTGCAGCTCCCGGCGGCACCAGCTCTTCCGTGGACGGCTTCTCCCCAGACAGACACTTTGCACCTGACCTCAGCTGGAACTTCGCAGCTCTGGTGCTAAAATCGTGATTGGAAATGCAATGAGGCTTCCCTCCTTTCCCAGATAAGGCAGGACGGGGCCTGGCTCACTCCGCCTGGCAGCAGGCTGCTACAGAAACACGGGGAAGAGCTAAGGTGCGAACCGCAATCATCCTCCAGCTCTGCGAGGTGTTAATAGCTCTGTCTAGTTGGGGTCATTTCAATACTAATGTTATCGCGCAAGGCAATCGAAGAAACAAACACTCAGCCCACAGCCAAGGGAGGCATCGAGACATTTTTCTGTGTCGGTTCATCGCAGCTGAGCTCTCCCCGGTTTCCCCAGGAACACGCAGTGCTGATATGCCAGCAGCGGAGCCACCAGCTGCGGCCCTGGGTAGAGCGCCCTGTTTCTCCTGGCCATGCTGGAGCTCGTGCAAGGGCCCCTCGGGCTTGTCCCAGGGCCCTGCAGCCTCAGCGGGGGACAAGGGCCGGTCCTGCAGCACAAACACCTCTCTGATCCCTCAGCATTGATCCAGCCATTGCTTTCATCCGTTTGCCAGTCCCGGGACCTCCACCTGACTCGGATTGCTCAGGCTCCTTCACCGACCTCAGCCAGCGGCTGCCACCACCTCCAGAGTCCAGCTAGGTGCACAAAGCAGCTCAGCTCTTTCATGAGCAAAGGTCCAAGCCCTGCTTTGCCGCTGTGAGTCACCACGCTGACTGCCTCGGGCAGCGGCTGCTGGTCATGCTCGTGCCATGTGGGTGGCTTTGCTACGGCGGTGTGCCGCCAGGCCTGGCTCAAAGCAGGCCACCTGCCCCATGGGCTGCAGGCACGGCAGCGAGAGGGGCTGGAGCCCCTCAACGGGACCCGAGAGACCACAAAGGCCCAGTGCAGTGGGGAGAGGGGCTAGAGCCCGGGGGATTAGAGGACCATGGAGAGATGGGACGGTGGGGATGGTCCACGAGTGGCCTGGCATCGCTAAAGATGGATGGATGGATGGTTGAGGGAGGCAGGGCAATGGGAAGGAGCGGGAAGAGCACGGCAGGGTACCTGGCTCCTCAGCGCAGAGGGCTGCGAGGGGGCCACCGCCGAGTGCAAGCTGGGGCTGGTGGGGGGCCCAGGCTGCCTCCTCCCCGCCCAGGAGAACCCCCCCACCAAGCGATGGCCAAGTAGCGAGAGGGGAGCCCCAGGGCAGAGCCCGGGAGGGACGCAGCCATCCCCGGCCTCCGACCTGCCGGGGGCAGCCGGGGAGGCAGCGCTCAGCGCTGCAGCCGCCCCTGCAGCCCGCAGCCCGCATGCCGCAGCCCGCAGCCCCGCGGCCGCCGCCCCGTTACATAAGGCGGCAGCCCCGGGAGGCACGGCGGGCCGGTGCCCGCGCCCGTGCCCGTGCCCGCCCGCCGGGCCCGGCCCCCCCGGGCTCTGCGGCACGGCGAGCCCGCCCCCGGCCCGGCTCGGCCCGGCCCCGCACCCACCTGGCTCGGCTTGGCGCGGCGCGGCTCGGCGCGGCTCGGCTCGGCGCGGCTCCGCTCCGCTCCGCCCGTCCGCCCCCGGCGCAGGGAAGCAGCCGCCGCCGGAAGGGAGGCGGGAGCCGTAACGGCGGGGGGGCCCCGGTGCTGGCTCCCCCTCCGCCGCACGGCCTCCGGGCGGGGCCGGCCCCGCGCCCGCCCCTGGCCCGGCCCGGCCCGGCCCGGCCCGGCCCGCCGTCCCCCTCCCGCCCCGGTGCCTGCCCCGCTCGCTACCTGGCAATTACCCCCCTGCACCTGGCGGGTGTTGTGATCCCCCCCCCCTGCCCCGGGGCCCGGCCATTCCTCCTGGCCGGTACCTGGCCCCGTCCCCCAGGACCCCACTGCCCCCCCAGGGCAGCTGCCATCACCCCAGAGGAGGGCTCTCAAGACAGGGCATGTCTGGGTGTCCCAGGGTGCCAGCAGTGCCCCCCCCAAGCTAAAGACTCCCCTCTGCTTGTTAAATGCCCATTTCCAGCAAAGCCCCTGCCCAGGGTCTCAGAGGGATGTGGGGCATCCTGAGGATGGAGAGTCAGGAGCCAGGCCAGGCACGCTGCCCTCGAGTCCCCAGGGCTCGACAACAAACCAGCATGGGCTGGGGAGAGATCCTGCCCGGCTGGGCTCTGCAGCGGGGTCACCACGTCCCCAGCACGGAGGAGGCCTCCGGTGTGAGGCTGGCACCCCTGCTCCGCAGACAGCTCCCCCGGGCAGCGACGAGCAGTCCGAGCCTCTGCTGCACCCTAGGAAGCAGCACCTGCGCGGATGAGGCCGGCCTTTGGCTGTGGGGTCGTGCAGGGGCCTCCTGGAGACGCTGGGTCCTCTCTGGCCCGAGGGTGTGCCTGATGCCCCATCCTAGCAGATGAATTGCTGCAGGCCTTCCAAAAAACGAAGGCCAGCGGAGCTGGGGTGGTTTGGCCAGGGCTAAGGAGAGTTGAGCACGGGGAGGGTCAGGAGACATGGCCTGCGACGGGCTGTAGAGCTCGAGAAGAGGGGACGTGGCCGGGCTGGCTGTGCGTGGGCTGCGGGCGAAGGGACTGGTTGATCTCCCAGATCACTGAGCTGAGTCCAGAGCTTGACCCGCAGAAAGAGGGAGCGAAGTGGAGAGCAAGAAGAACCTGTCCGTGGAGGACTGCAAGAAGAAGCCAGCGCTCTGTTTCAGGGCCTGGCTCTTCCCTGCTGCGGGGCATGGCAATCCCAGAGGATCTGCCGAGATCCCCCGTGGCCTGGCTGGCAGCGGCTCTCCCTGCTCCTGCCCCAGCCCCTCTCCTAGGGACACCCCCTCGCTGGCTCCCCAGGCCCACGACACCTCGCTGGCGGGCGGGCGGGTGAAACAGCCTTTTGCCCGGGTTTTGCTTCAGGTTTGTGGCTGCGTAGAGGGGCTGAGCCCCGGGGTTGCGCCGGTGGTTCTGCTTTCCGGGGAGAGCTCCTCGCTTTGTTGCAGCCTTGGCAGTAGGTTCAGGCACCGGTGTCTCCGGTCTCCTCGGAGAAACGCGCTCCCGCCTCTCCATCCTGAAATGAAGGTACAGGACGGATGCGCCGTACCGGGCGAGGAGGGCCCGGCAGCGCCGCCGCTCGCCTGACCCCCGCCCCGGGGGGTCCCGCGGGCGCCCCAGGGCGCGGGCTGGCGGGGTGGGCAGCCGTGCCGCCTCGCGTGCCGCCAGCACGTCGCGCCCAGCTCGTCGCACCGCTCCTGCCCTCCTTGCAGGGCTGGTGCAGGGTGGAGAGGCTGATGAATAAATCAATCCCCCTCGGTGCTGAGGCAGCAAAACTTGGATGAGAATAGAGGAAGAGCGCTTGGGCCGTGGGCCTGGCGGCGGGTGTGCATATCGCTTGTGAATTCCCCCCGTGTAGCTGCCGCATGCAGAACAGCCTGCAGCCAAGTGGGCAGCTCTGATTGCCTTATCACCATGTTTTATTTATTAAAACGCTCAATATTCAGCCTTGCTCTCTCTGTCCCACATTCCTTCTGGTTGCTCCTGCCTGGAAATGGGAGCAGCGATTTGGCGAAGGGGTGCGGGGCGCCCCCAGTTCCCCCGGCGTTCAGGGGGGCCCAGCCCCATCGCTCCCCCACGGCAGGCTCCTGCGACATGTCCGCGTTACAAGTGGCTCGGCCCCTGCCAGTGCTGTGCCGAGGGGGCCGTGTCTCCCTCTCCGCAAGCGGAAGGCCGGGGCTGGGTGAGTGTGACCTTGGCAAGACTGGAGAAAAGCGCTTTTAAGGTTCAGCCGAGCTGCGGCGTCCCAGGCCCCGGGCCGGCGGCAGGCGCGCGGGAGGAAGCCGCTGCGCCGCTGCCGACGATAGCGCTGCCCGAACCGCGGCGATGCTCGCCCTCCGCAGCCCTGTCCTGCCCCGGCTCCCTCCGCTCCGTTTCCCTGTCACCCCCGGCTTGCAGGGACCCCGGGGACGCCGGCGGCCACCCGCTCGCTGCCAGCCGGCTGCGCTGGAGCGGAGGAGCCGCCGGGCACGCTCCAGCTGCCTTGCCTCTAATAAATAAGCCCCAGTAATGAGTTGGCTCTGGTGGATGGGCAGGTAGTGGCAATAATCCCCCAATTAAGTGGACGAGGCAGCCAGTTAAGTGCAGAAAAACCACAAATAAATAATAAGGAGAATAATTTAGGAGCAGGGAGGAGCTGGTGCCTGGGTCCCTTGGCCTTTCCCCGGGCACCAGGCAGCGCCAGCAGCACCCTGGGAAGTGTAGTTCCGACTTCTCTTCCAGGAGCCTCTTCTGGAGGCTCGGGAGCCGCTGCCGTTCGCCCCGGCGCTCCGCGGAGCAGGACGCCCCCGTGCCGGCTGCTGCTCAGCCCCGCTCGGCGGGCTGCAGCCCGGGCAGGAGTCGTCCTGGCCAGGGTGGCCCGGCACCGGCTTCCTCCCCGGAGCCCCGGGCGGATGGAGAAAGCGCAGCACGGGGAAGTGCCTCTCCCGGCGCTGTCGATCGCGGCAGCAGGCCGCCCGCGCCTCGCTGCTGAACTCGGAGCGGCGATCGATAGTCGTTTTTCTTCCTCGCCTTCGCCCCGCTAACGGGAGCCACTGGCCCTCTCGTTTCTCTCCGCTCCCCGGGGCCGGGGGCAGAGCGAGCGCGGCGCCGGCGCGGGTCCGCAGCCGGGGCGGCCGGCTCCTTCCCCGCGGCGGGCGCTTTCCCGCCCGCCTCCGCAGGTTTCCCCCTCCGCGGCGGCCGAGGGCGGTCACGCCGGGGCACGACGCTCTCAGCTCCGCGGCTGCTGCCCTCGCCGCCGCAGAGCCTGCCGGGGCGCGGGGAGCGGGGGCGACGTGCCGGCCTCGCGCGGGGCAGCAGAGGGAAGCGGGAGCCCCGGACAGCGATCTGCACGCCGCCTGCAGCTCCGGCACGGGGATCCCGGCGGCTGTCCGGCAAGGATGGGGCCGGCCCGCGCACCGACGCCGCCCAAATGCCCCACCTTGGCTGCCAGGGCTTCTGCGAGCGCGGGAGGATGCTGGTCCTCGCTGCCGAGCTCTGGGGAAAAATATTTGCGGGGTCCCAGTGCCCGCGGCCCCCGTCCGTCTGTGCTCCCACCCGGCCTGTCCCTAGCGCTGCTCCTCGGCAGGGCCCGGGACCGGAGACGTTTCGCGGTGGAGGCGCAGCAGCAGCCGCAGGGCCGAGCTGCCTCCCCTCCGGCTGCAGCCTTTCCCGCGTCCTGCCGCCGGCTCCCCTTCGCTGCACCCTGCGGGAGTAAGGAAACCCCGGGACAGCCGGGGGGACTTGCGTTCCCCCTCGGCAGCGTGGCACGCCGCGCGGCAGGCAGCACCGGCGAGCCGGACTCCTCCAGAGGAAGGAAGAGGGGGGAGGAAAGAAAAAAAAAGAGAGGAGACAAATCAAAGACAGCAGCCCTTTGATTCCTCTTGCTTTTCATCCGCGGGCTCGGCGAGCCGGGCGGTGCTGCCTGCGCCGGGGGCTCCGCGCCAGCGGCGGGATGCGGCGCGGGAGAGGGCCGGGCGCCGGGGCTGCCCCTGCCCTCGCCGCGCCGGGCCGGGCTGGGGCGACGAGCGGGGCGCTGGGGCGAGCGCCCGCGGGGGGCTGCGTGCTCCTGGCGCGGGCAGAGCCTCGCCGGGCCCCCGGCCGCCATGCTCCCATTGGCCAGGATGGGGCGCAGGGACGCTGCCCTCCGTGGCGGACTGCAGAAGGTCGATGTGTTTTTGAAGCCAAACCTGAGTTTTTGCCCTCAAACAGCGCGGGAGCCTGCTCCGAATGCTAAGCAGCTCCTTGGAGGGAGGTTTCAAAGCACAAAGGGAGGCGAGGACGGGGAGCGGAGCCTCCCGCCCCCTCCGCCAGCCCCCGGGACTGCGCCAGCCCTTTCGGAAAGTAACTACAGAGAAAAAACTTTGGAGAGAAACCCCACCGGCGCCAGGCCCCGCGCGCGGGTACTGGGGGCTGCAGGAGGCCGTGGTGTCGCCCGGCGCGCTCTCCTGCTTGCCTCTGCCCGGCTGATGGAAGCGGCTTTCGCCTCCTTTCACCTGGAAAATCACCAGCAAAAATCACGTAGCGACTCCCCGGGCAGGAGGAGGGGTGGAGAGCGGCTGACCGCCCGCTCCCGGCAGCTCCGTCTCCTCGCTGCTCTCCGAGAGCAAATTGCCGCGGCTCCGGGCAGCGGGGGCGAGCCGGGGCCTGGCGGGGCCCCGCCGCCGGGGACGCGAGGCTCGGCCGGGCAGACGGCGCCGAGCCGCCTCGGCTGCTCGTCCCCGCGGTGTCCCGCCAGCCGGGCCGGCTCCCTGCGGGAAGAAGTGCCGCGCCGCGCTGTGCCGAAGCAGCCCGGCACCTTCCTTCGGCGACGGACGCCGGTGCCGGGGCAGAGCGGACGAGGGCCGCGCGTCGCGGGGACTCGGTGCAGCCCTTCCCCGGCATGGCAGGGAGCCGCGGCCACCGCGCCCCGGCGGTGGAAGCGCCTCCGGCTGGGTGCCGGGAGGATCATGCCGTGCCAGCCCGGCGGGGACCCAGCACGGGCTCCTCGGGCGCTGCTGCAATCGTTCCAGGAGCAAAGCGCGTCCCCAGCGGCCCAGGACACTTTAGACATCAATGAAAGAGGAAATTCCCAGCAGATTGGACGGGGGATGCGGGAGAGTGGCTACCCGAGAGGACTGCGGCGGGGTCAGCGGAGATGCGCCGACACGCCGGCGTGCAGGAGCATTGCAGAGAAAATCCTCCTGCTGCGAGCCTGGATTTTGCCCTTACCAGCTGCAGGCTGGGGGCTGCTCCGGGAGCAGCCGGGGAAGCATCCCGACTCGCCGCGTCTCCCGGCGCCGAGGCCAGGCTGAGCAGTCGGCTCAGAAGCGGCCCGCGAGCCCGCCCGGGGACACGGCAGCCCTGGCGCAAACCCCGGAACGGCCCTGCCGCGGTCATGGCGAGGACGCTCGGCTTATCTTTTTCTCCTCCAAAAGCCTCTGAAAGCACCAAACCCAAAGCCAAGTGCAGCCCAGCCTCGGCGCATCCTAGGGACCTCACACCGGTCTCGCGCAGGAAGCCCCCGTGGAGGGTGAGGCTTCTGCACCCCGCTGCTAAGAGGTGTCCACATGGCTCTGCCTGGAAAGGGGGAGGGTGGGGAGCTGCCCCCGAGCCTCTGCTCCCTAAATCCCCCCGGATCGGGGGTTCGCTCCTTGCCTGCCTACTTCCCGCTCTGATGTTCACCCAAGCATCCCAGCCCCAAAAGCCAGGACTGTTTGTTTGCAGTTTCCTAGGAGAGAAATCATGTTAAAAAAATTAATTACACACCTGAAAACAAAATCTGGCTGCTCAAGTGCACATCAGGGAGAAATGCTGTGTTCCAAATTAGACAATTTACAGCTTGGCTAAGTAATGAAGAAACCCATCGTGGCATGAAAACGGCGGGGGCGAGTGACCTGGGGGATGCGGGGGGAGCTCCCCTCTGCCGCGCCGCCGCGAGCGGGACAGCCCGGCCGGCCGGGCCCCGCTTCCCCGGGGAAACCCGGATCTGCGGGTGCTTGGCCACGTGGGTGCGAGTCAGCGGAGCGGCTCTGGCTTCAGCGCGGTGACCGCGGCAGGGGTCCCCACCTGGGGGTCTGCTGGGGTAAGTTTTAGCTATTTTAGGGCCATGAGTTCCCGCAGGAGCATGCTCAGCCCCAGGGTCCCTACGGGAACGGTGGAGACAGGGAATGGGACAGACAAGGTGGGTGACAGAGGGAAGGGACCGCAGGGACGAAGGGGTTGTGGGATGGTCCCCCAGCACCCTGGCCTGCTCTTGGGTGATGGGAGACTCTGCAGGGAGCAGCCAAAGCAGACGAGGTGCCCGGCTCGGGTGCTGAGCCTGGGTGTGCGGAGTGGCCCCCGTGCCACTGCATGTCCCACTGGGCAGAGTGGTTGCTGACCGTGCCACCGCTGCCTTCCCTGCCCTCGGCGCCAGGGATGGGGAGCCCGGGGTGCAGGGGCACCTGTGTGGCACTGTGCGGCATCCGCCCTGGGCCCTGCAGTGTACTACGGGGCACCCGCGCTGCACCACGGGGCACCGGCATTGCACTGTGGGGCACCTGCAGTGCACCTGCACTGCACCAAAGGGCACCTGCATTGCACCGTGGGGCACCCGCACTGCACCTGCACTGCACCAAAGGGCACCCACGCTGCACCGTGGGGCACCCGTGCTGCACCTGCATTGCAGCAAAGGGCACCCACGCTGCACGCAGGGGCACCCACACTGCACCGCACCATGCTGGGGGGGACCCTGCCGCTGGGTGCCGCAGGGCGAGGGGGTCGCAGGGGGCTCCGCGGCGAGCGGAGGAGCGGGGCACCCGGGGAGCCACCGACCCCCGCGCCGCCTCCTCCCTGCCCGCCTCCCTCGCAGCCAGCGCTGGCCTCTGCAGTCGGCCGCCGCGCTGTGTGGGAGTGCTGGCAGCACGCTGCCGAGGAACGGGCAGCTCTCCAAGCTTTCCAGAGAGAAGAAAATCGTTTCTTTGCCTTATTTTTCCCTTCACAGCGTCCCAGCCGGTTCTGCGAGTGCAGCAATTTAAAGGGGCTCTGCTGGGCCCCGGGGCGAGCGGCAGGCGGGACGGTTTCTGTGGCCGGATCCATGCCCCGGGGCTGAGCTCTCCTCTGTGCACGGGCCGGGGGGGCTGCAGGTGCATCCTGGCTCGCTGGGAGAGCCGGACTGCTTGGAGGGCAGGATCCCCCTAAGCTCCGCAGGCTGCTGCAGCGCGGCTCTGCGCGGGGCCGGGACCGGCCTCCCGTCTCCCTTCTCCGCTCAGCTCCCACCTCTGCTCCGAGTCGCATCGGAAACCAGCCAGCTAATGATGCGAGCTGTGGAGCAGATGGGGGACCTGATGCTCCGCTCCTCGGCAGCGGATTAAGCATGCAAATGGATGTGTAGCGACGCCGTGTCTCTTGGCCTGTGTCCTTCCACCCCCACCGCGTGTATGGCACTTCAACTCGTGGCCCCCCAGCCCCCCTGCCCATGGCACCCCGGAGCCACGCGAAGTCGGCCGAGCGCGGGCCGGGGCCAGAGCGTGCCGTCCTCAGGGCGCCGGCGCCTCCGGCTCCGTCCGCGTGCAGAACAGCGCCCGGAGCCGGCAAAACTCTTCGCTCTCCTCAGATCGTAAATCCCCCTGAGTCCCTGCAAGGCAGCGGCGGCCGCTTAGGTAGATAAGCTGCATTTGCTGCCTTGCTTCCTCGGCCCCTTTCTCGCGCTCCTCTTGCGGCATCAGCCGGCGCCGCTGGCTCGTGCCCCTGGGGCAGGGGGAGGCTGTCACGCGGGGAGGAGGACCCAGGCGTCCCGGCACCCACCCTAGCCCGGAGACAGCACCATCTCCGCGTGGCAAACGCTGGTGCAGGAGCCGCCGTGGACGGTCCCGGTTCACCGGGGAGAGGAGGAAGGAGGGGAGCGGCAGAGAAAAGGCTCGAGCCCTGCGGTGCCCGCGGCGAGAGCCGTGCCGGGGTGCCGCAGCCCTGCGAAAAGGTGCCAAGGCCCCGGCTGCCGAGGCGGGAGCGAAGCTCCCTCCACCTGCGGCAGCGTTCCTCTCCGGCAGTCTCTGCCTCCAAAGCACGGCACGCTGCAACGCTGTTATCTCCCGTGCCCCAGAGCAGGGAACAGATTAATATTCATCGCCAGGGAGCGGAGCATATGGAATATGAATAATGCTAATTGTGTCTGTATAGATTTAGCGTAAGAAGCTTCTGTGCATTAAGGGGGGGGGGCAGAATTAGTGCTTCTCCAAAAGGTTTCAGGCTCATTTGTGTCAAAGGAACGCCCGCCTGCCTGCGGATCTCGACACGGGGGAGAGAATAAAACTTCTGTCCCACCCCCGAGTGCAGCAGAGGGTCAGGCGGCGCGGGGCCCGGTGGCGGCTGGTCCTGCTGGTGCCGGCCCGCGAGAGCCTCCGGCTCGCCGTGCCCCAGCGCTCGGGATGCTCCGTGGGGAAGCAGCTCGAAGCCTGGCGGAGGCATCCTGCTCCTCTCGCCGCCTTCCCGCTCCCGCCCCACTTGCACGTCCCTGCCCAGGTGCGGGAGCCGGCGGCCGCGGGGCGGCACGGCCAGGAGGTGGCTAGTGAGCCGCTGGTGGCAAGAAAACGTGGTGCCTTCAGCATCCACCCTGGTCGCTGCCGCCCGGGGCGATGTTTTGTCCCTTGCTTTTATCGAGCTGGTTCATGGCAACCTGACAGCTTTAATAAGGTCGGGAGGGAAAGGCGAATTTGCTCTGCTGGAGGGCGAAGGCAGCTGCAGAGGGGAGGGCTGGATGCAGTGTGCTGCGGGGCCAGAGCCCTCGTCTCCTCGCAGGGCTCGGCTCCTCCATCCCAGTCTCCCTCTTGGCAGTTGAGACCTGGCCAAGGAAGTTTTGCAGCCCCAGGAGAGCACGAAACCGCCCCCCCCACCCCGGGGCCCTGCTGGTCCCAGAGATGCATGGTGGCTGCAGGGGCGAGGAGCAGGGCTGCCCCACTTCATGCATCTCCCAGGCTTTCCCAGGCCACCAGCTGCAATCGTCACAGGCTTGACCATCAGCGGCTTTCTCCCTTTGCCGGTGCATCACTGAGGATGTGGGATTCCTCTCCTGCACTTTGATCTTTCCAATTTTTAGCTCATTCTGGCTGCTTTAGAGGCACTAATCCCTCTGCAGGCATCAGAGAGAATCCACCTACACTTCATGCAGCCATCACTTAAGTCTTATTGTGTAAACAAAATCTCAAACATGAAATCCCTAATCCTTAACAGTTGAGGCTCCGATACCTGCTCCCTGTGTCCTGCCTGACTGAGGGTGGGAGAGGGGGAAAGTCACCGCAACATTTACCCATATCCTCGACCTGAGCCCGGATTAACCATCCACTCCTGCTTTTAACCTTGGGCTTTTTCTTTCCCTTTCAATGGTCCCTGCCGGCAAGCCGCCCCCGGCTCCCTCCCCGTTCAGTTGCATTTACTCAGCTTAGGGGATCAAACTGGGTGACATTTGGAATTGGGATATTTAAAATGCAAATCTCCCCTCAATAGATAGTGGAATTTGCTCCCTCTTACGAAGGGAACCTCAGGGGAGAGCTTGGCACTGTGGACGGCCCGTGCTGAATGCAAAATCCAGCCGGAGGGGGAGGGAACGCCCTGCCTCCCGCGCCGACCGCGCTCTTCCCCTGGTCCCAGCACTCCTGGGCAAACACGGGCGCGATAATCACCTCTGCCGCCAGGGAAGGGCGGACGGCAACTGAATTTCCCCCCAGCCACAGCTGGGAGCGGGAGGTAAGAGCTGCGGGCTCAGCCGGGAAACCTGCACTATTTCTGGGTTACAGACAGGGAGGGAGAAATCGCGGCGGTGGCCGCTTGTGTAATCCCAGAATTGATGTTTTCTTCCTCTGCGATCGGGGTGCTGCTGATATATTATTGTCTCTCTCTCTCTCTCTCTCTCTCCCTCCCAGCTCTGAAATTAAAGCTTTCACCACTTTCCTCGCTGCAGAGGAGCAAGCGTGCGTCTGAGAGGGAGATTTACACTTTGCTTTCCCTTTTGGAAACAGAGCGTGATTTTCCAGCTGCTGCAGACGCTGGGCCTGTCCTGACGCATTGGGACGGGCTGCCGGGAAGGGGGGCAAGGAGCGTCGTCCCGCGCCGCCCCCCCCTCCCCGGGCTGCTGCCGGGCAAGCCGCGCCGGTTCGCGCCCCCAGAAACCCAGTGTGCCCGCCGCCCCCTCCCCGGCCCCCCCCCCCGCCCCCCCGCTGCCGGGCCCCTCGCTCAGCGCAGCGATGCTTTCACCGCCGGGGGGAAACCGAAAAGGAGGGAAAGGTTCGGGCGAAGCGCGTTATCTCGGGAGCTTTTCCTGAGCTCCCACAAAGATGTTAGAGGGCAGGCTGCGGGCTCCCTGCAAGCAACGATGCACCAAGGAATAGCTGGAGCCTCATAAATACGCTCGAGGAGAGGAGGAAAAGGGATTTGAATTTCAACTTTGATGCATAATGTGCTTTCCCTAGAAAAACAGCCTTCTTGGCAGGGACCAGACAACTTCCCTCTAAATCTCCTGGAGGAGTGTTGCCAGTTGCAGAGATAAAACCTCAATGAAACACAATTAGCTTCCGCTCGGATTAGCCCAAGTCGCCTTGTGCACCCCGCCGGCCCAGCCCGGCAGCAGGACGGGGGACGGCTCGGTGCCGGCCGGCGCGGCGCCGCTGAGCGAGCCCGCGCGCGCCGTCGCCGTGCGGCCGGGAGAAGCCTCCCTTCACGGCTAACGGGAGCTGACGTGTGATGAATCCACGAAATCCGGAGCGCTGCAGGGCAGCCCCTGCAATCGCGCCGAGGACAGGGGCTCGTCACGGCTGGTTTGCCGTGGTTCGCCGCGTTTCTGGCGGCTGGTGGGAGCCCGAGCCCAGAAGCAGATACGCAGCCGGGAGAGAGGGGGCAGAGGGGCGCCTGCCTGCATAGCGAGTGGCCAAGAGATTTTTTTTTTGGGGGGGGGGGTGGGAATATCTTCAGTATTGATATTTTTTAGGCTCAGAAGTTGGGATATTTGCTAGGCTTAGGGTATTGAAGCTTAAGCATCCTCCATGGCCAGGATGCCTGCCCCACTTTGCTCCTCGCTCCCGAGCACCTTGCTGACCCTGGACATGTGTCTGCCTTGCTCTGGGTGACTTTTTGGACCTGCAGCAAACGACCTTTGGGCAATGGGGGCCCCCGGCCATGCGGAGCGGCTCCGCCGGGCCGGCCTGCCCGAGACAGATAGCAGAGGAGGTGGGAAAACTGCCTCGGACCCACGGCCGGCGCTGCCGCGGAGGGGCCCGCGTGGGCTGCCGGGACTGCACGCTCCATCTGAGCCCAGCGGCAAGGGAGGCTGACAGGGCTCTAAGAGGAAACCAGCCCATTAATTAAGAGCTTAATTACCAAGTAATGACTGGTGGACTTAGCTCAACCTTGAAGCAGGCCAAGCGAGCGAAGGCAGCCGGGAGCCTCGGGGAGAGGATGGAGGGGGCCGTGGGAACGCTTTGCCTTTAGACACGGCCGGAGCCGCACACGCTGCCCGGAGCTCCCGCCGGACCCCTGCGAATTTGGGGCTGGTGAATGAGGACGGACGACCCGACCCACAGCCAGGAGCCAGTGCAGCCCTGGGGATGGGGATGCGGAGCCAGCAGGAGAAAAGCGGTGGGGGGAACGGGTTGTCTCTCCGGTAATGTGACCCATCCTGGGCGAAAGGAGGCCTGTGCGGTGGGCATTTCTCTCGGTTGGGGAGGGAGGGGAGTCTGTGAGCTGGAAAAGGAGCAGGATTTCTTTGGCTTGGCTTGTTTTGCTGCAGAAAGGCAGTTTCAGCTCCAAGGGTAGAGGAAATGAAACAGAAAAATGCCTCCCATTAAGCAAAAAGGATCGCGAGCCCTGCGTAATAGTGCTGTCTGCGGGGGCTTTTTGCTCTGGATTTGCATCCAGTGCGGCCTCATGCCAGTGCCTAAAGGGAGCGTTAGCACAGCGAGATCCACTGCCTGCTGCCGCAGCGGGGAACAGCTCCAGCCCGCTGTCCCGGCGGGGGAGAGCCGCATCCAGCCCCGGCCCCGGCCCCGGCCCCCGCCGCGGCCCTGGGCTACTGCGGCGGATGGGCAGCCCCCGCCTGCTGAGTGCACGGGGAGGGCGACCGGCGGCCAGGCAGATCCCTGCTGAGCCGCAGGTCTTGTGAGGAAGACCTCTGGCTGGCGAGGAGGAAGGCTGGCCGCATTCACAGCACGGGGAGAGGAGCCTGTGGCTCAGCCCCAGGCTCTCTCCGGAGCGATTTCTCCTCCTGCGCCCATCACTCTTGCTCTGTGCAGAGCGGAGGACAGGATCGCGCCAGACCTGGGGTCTTCTCCTTTCCCAATCTCAACCCCGGGGTGATGTCCTCAGACCTGGTGCCTGCCTGTCTGCCAGCCCCACGTCACTGCGCAGGTGGGAGCCTGGCTGGGGAGCGTGCAGCTGGCTCGGGGCAGCTGTGCAAACACCGCTGGGGAGGTGACAGGCTGGCAGCACCCCGGTCGGCCCTGCCGGGGAGCTGGGTGCCCAGGGTGGGAATCTGGGCTGTTACGCTCAGCTGTCAAAACGAGGGCAGCCCTGATGCTGTTCCGACACCCAAGGAGCCTCCTGAGGGTGCTCGTCTGGCTGGGGGCAGGAATATATCCTGGAAAGGGTGCTGACAGCGCTCCCGGAGCTGCGGGTAGACTGAGGGTTTGGGGGGCCTGGGAGATGCAGGAGGGGCACAGGGTGTGGGGGCTCGGCTGCGCCTGGCCCGCGTGCCGATGGCAGAGGGGCAGCTGCAGCGCCGGCGCAGGGGGTTGCAGCGCCGCAGCCCCGACTGCAGCGGGCAGGAGCGCCGCGTCGCGCGCCGCCGGGGCCCCGGCGAGCCCGGGCGGGCTGTGCGGGGGCCGCGCGTGTGCGTGCACGAGGGGCGAGCGTGCGGCGCCGGGAAGGCGTGCGGCTGCCGTACCGCGGGTTTGCTGGGGGGTGGGGGGGAGGATCCGAGAAGCGAGGGCATCTGTTTGAGCAGAGCTGCCTCCGGCACCCGCCTCGCCGGCGAACGGTGTTTGATTTGGTGCTGGAGCCTTAACGAAAGCGGCGCCTGCCGCAGGCGTCGGCAAGGGAGAAGCTGCCCGAGGCCCGCGCTGGGGAAGAAGGGAAAAGACAAGGAGGACGCAGCACCGCCCGCGGCTCCCTGGGGCCCGCGGGCCCCGAGAGGCGGCGCACGGGCGCGTCGGCGCCGCGCTGCAGCCGCGCACCGCCGGCGCCCAGGGCGCACCGGCAGCGCCGGGGGCCGCCGGGGACCCGCGCCCCGGACTGGGGCCACGTTTCTGTCCTGCTTGTGCCCTCTAGTGGCTTCGTCCCCGCTCCGGTGCCACGGCCACCGGCGGTGCCACGGCCACCACGCTCCCACGGCGCCGGGCAGCCCGCCGGGGCGTCCCGGCACCCCGCGCCGTCGCCTCCCGCCCCGTCGGCCCCGGGGCGGGGGGGGGGGGGGGGGGGAGGAAGCGCTTTGAAACGATTTGGCTGGGATATGTAATCCACAGGTTTGGCGGCAAAGACCCAAAGCCTTTCTGCAGGCTTGGAAAGCTCTTTGGTGACTGGCACCAAAATGCATTTTATTCAAGAAAAAGCAAATCTTGGGATTTCTTAAGCAAAGTTTCTGATCTTTTGACTGCTTGGGGCTGTTTCCTACTTTTATGTCTCCTCTGTGTTTAATCACATGATAGCCTGAAAAAAAAAAAAAAAAAAAAAAAACCACAACTCAACATATTTTCTCTCATTCTGCTGATGTTTCTGTTTAAAAGAAAGAAAATGTTCCTCTGCCTCCGGCCCACAGCAGCCGCCGCTCTGCCGCTGCGCTGCTCGGGCAAGGGGATGCAGGGTCCCCGTGGCTGTTCCTGCATCCCACGCGTCTCCCACGCCATCCCATCGGCTCCCCCACCCCGGCAGGGGGATGTTTCCTATCTGAACAACCAGCGGCTGTTCAGGAGCTTCCTACGGGGTTTCTCTTCGCTCCCGGAATTTCTGCTCGGAGCGAGAATTAAATTCCCTTTTGTTGCTGTTCTGGGAGGGGGGGGGAATAAACCCAGGTGCTCCGCGGAGGAACAGGCTGCCCGTGGTGCCTGGCCGGTGCCGCTGGCTCCAACGACCAGGATCAGCCCGTCGCTGGGAAAGCTGCTGCCGTCGGAGCTCCCCGGGGCGGAATCGGCCGAAGGGAGCGAGGCCGGGATCAGCCTGCACGGCCGCGACAGTGGCAGCAGTGACGTGGCGCAGCGGCCTCGTCCCACCTGCGCCGCCGCCGAGCTGGTCGGGCTGCGGTGGCTGCCTGCTGCGGGGAAGCAGGCCTGTGCACGCGCCGTGCCGTGCCGTGCCGTGCCGTGCCGTGCCGCGCCAGGCTTCTGCGTAGCCCGGCAAGGACCCCGGTCAGCAGTGCAGGCAGCTACTGGCACAGCTGCTCTGCGTTTTGGCTTTCTCCCCCTTCCAGCCTTGTTAGTATTGAAATTAAAAGCAAGTGTTTCCGAATTGGTAGCTGTTCTCCAAGACCCTAATTAGCAAATCTCTTCATCCCCCCAGGGCTGCAATCTAATAATCAAAAAAACCCCAAACAAGCCCCAAACCTTGTTTGATGGATCGGGAATGCTACTGGAACAGTTGGGAGCGGCTCTTCCTGCTTAGTATGGTAATTAAACACTTCAATTGCAATTATTTTTGCAATTAGATAAGTCTCTAATTGTTATCATAAGTGGCAGGGGTTTGGGTATTTGCTTCTCCATTCTTCCTCCCCAAGCCGGTGCGAGGGCGGATGCCGCGGGTGTTTTGAGGCTTGCTCCCTCCGGGTTTGCCCGGAGAGGCTGAGCCCTCCGGGTGCCCGGCTGCAGGGTCGCGCTTCCCAGGCACGTGAGAGCACTGGGCAGTGTGGCGGGCTGCAAGGCTCCCCGCAGCCCTCCTCGCCGCGGGGAAGCCATCAGCTCTTTGCAATCACTGATTGCTCCGGCGATGGCCAAATGCATGCGGGTAAAAAGTGGTAAGTGCTGCCTTCGTGCTGGTGTTGGACACGTCTGCCACTCTGGGAGGTGGCAGCGTGGTCCCGCGCGGTGTGTTGGATGGGAGCCCCGGGGATGCTGAGCCCGGGGTGTTCCGGATGAGCCCCTGGGCTTTGCCCCTGCCAGTGTCCGGGCTGTGCCGCGGCGGCTCGGCCGCTGCCCAGGTGACCCCGCCGGGCTGGAGCAGGGCCGGGGGCGAGGGGTGCAGCCCGGCACGCCTGTCCCTGGCAGCAAGCAGGGGGAGCTCCGAGCCTGCACTGCTGCCGCGCCGCTGCCGGCCCTGCCCAGGCCGGAGGGCACCCAGGGGCCGGAGGGCGCCCGGAGTTGCGGGCATAGGCACCCGGGAGCAGCCTGTCCCACTGCCCGGCACTTCCTGGAGTCCTGCCACCCCGGCGGCCTCGGTGGCGGCCGAGCTGGCGTCCCGCGTGCCTTGGGTCCCTGGGCCTGGCCACGGTGCAGGGCGCTGCTCCGGCAGCTCCGATCCCCTGGGGAGCCCTGAGACTCCAGGTGAGTGTCCCAGAGCAGGGGTGGCCGGGGATGTGCCTGAGACCGTGCACTTGCCTTGCACTTTTCTCCTCCTAGGACAGAGCCTGGGCAGCTCAGCCTGCACGAAGCAGGATAGCCTGGGGGCTCAGCGCCCGGCAACCCTGACGGGATCCTGTAAAGAGGGATCTGCTGGTGCTCCGCATCCCCAGAAATGCCACAGGGTGCAGAAACAGAATCCCTGCCTAGCGGCGAGGTGGATCAGGCTTATTCCAGGAGGAAAACTCTTGTCCCACAGCACGAAGCAGGGGTCTCCTTCCTTCTCCCGCAGCCCCCTCCTCCCCTCTGGCTCTGGGGTCCCACGGGGAGGTAATATTGCAAGGCAAGGTGTCCCAGGGGGCTATGGGGAAGGCTGCAGCCCATGCCCCCTGGCACAGGCGGGGGGACACATTGTATGTTCCCAGGCACTGTCCCAGTGGGACCCAGGCATCCCAGAGCCTGCACACCCATCCCCAGCTGGAGAGACACTGTGGTGGCCCTGGGCTACCAACCCTGCGCTGTGGCTGTAGCTGGCAGAGGAAGGACCATGCCAAGACAGGGGCGCAAGGGCCCCGGGACGGTGCCGCCTGCCTCCTCCGCCGGAGCGGCTGTGCTCGCTGCAGCTCGCGTCCCGGCGCGGGGCCACTGCGGGTCTCCACCCAGCTCGCGGGGCCGCTGGCGACTGGCCATGGAGAGGCTCCCATGGAGGGCTGGGGATCGCGCTGCGGCATGGGAGGCTCTTCCCAGGATGGAGCATGTCTAAACAAATGAATCACTTTATTTTTCTTATAGACTAAATAGTTTTTAAATAGCATTTACTATTTCTGCCCAGGCTCAGTGCACCAACACCCTATTTTTGCAGCCTTCCCTGCCAGGGCAAAGGCAGGGCGCAGGGCCCCGACCTGGGCGAGCAGCTCGGTGCCTTCGCACAGCGTGGCACTCGGGGTGCCTGTGTCCTCGCAGGGGTGCGGAGCAGCTTCAGGGAATGGGGCTTCCCCAGCGTGGGCCCCGTGGGGCTGCGCAGCGGGCACCCAGCACTGCTCGTGGGGCTGCCGCCGTGCCCTGCCTCCGGCCTCATCATCTGCCCCAGTGCCAGGGCCCCCATAAAGCCCTCGGACAGGGCGCTGGGGAGGGCAGCGACATGCAAGGGGTCCTTCTCCCTGGTCTGTCCTTGCCCCAAGCCCTCTCCCTCCCAGCCTGCCCTGCTCGGCTTTTCCCACCCAGCACTGCCGGGGGGTGCACGCTGGCTCTGCAGCGCAGCTCCTCGGGTGCCGCTCTGGGGCTGCGGCACTGGAGGGGTCGCAGGGCGGCGGGGGAGGCTCTTCTGTGGCTCTGCCGACGGCTCTTCCAGCACACGACCCTCCCGGGAGGAAACCCGCGTGGGCCTTCCCGGCCGTGCTCCGGGACGGGGCAGAGGCTGTGTGCCGGGAGCGGGATCCTGGAGGAGGAGAGAGGCAGTTCAAAGGGTTTGCAGAAGCTGGGCGGCCCCCTTCAGCCCCTCTCCCGCTCCCCCGCACCGGAGGCGCCGCGTGGAGACCCGCGGTGCCGGGGCAGGACCGTGCCGGTGGAGCCCGGAGGATGCTCCCGGCAGAGCCCGGTTGCGCGGCTCTGCCGTTGGGTTAGAGCTCAACCAGCTCGTGCAGCCGTGAACCCCTCGGCTGACTGTTTTGTGGCTTTCCCGGCCCGCTCTTCCTCTCCGTGTGGGCCAGCCGCCGGCGGGTGAGTTGTCACCTCCAGGAGCAGCCCTGCGGGGAGTCCCAGGGCCGCTTCCCCCCGCGGCCCCTCTGCCCGGCTCCGTGCACGGGCGCCGCAGGAAGGGGCTGGGGCGCGCTCGGCGCTGCGGCGGGCCCGGTCGGATCGGCGCCCCGCGCGGGGGCAGCGGGGGCGGGGGGGGGGGGTTGGGGCCTGTTTCCGCTCCCACCCCCACGGTGTGCAGAGGAAATTGGTGGTGGTGGCAGGACCTCACATCTGCAAACCTCTCCCCTCAACTGACTTTGCTTCAGCCTGATTACATCAGCGACCTCTCTTTGGTGGGGAAGGCTGGTATTTTGCCTCTGCTTCATGGAAACTAGCTGCATTTGGAAGATCTGTGCAGCATGAAGAAGGAAAGCGTGAAGTAGCAGAGCTGGATTTCCCCCCCCCCCCTCTTTTGGGCAATGACGGGAGCAGAGATGACTCTGCCTTGTGCTGCCGGCGGGGGGGGGGGGGGCACAGCACCGTCTCTCACCTCCAGGAGGTTCGTGACTGTGGGTGCCCCCAGGCTTGGCGTTTTGCACCTCTCCCACGGTGCAGGGGTCGGGCCGGGGGGACCTCGGCGCTCTGCCCTGGCACTGCGCGTGGCCCCGCTCAGGTCCCGGCCCTGGCTGAGCCTCGTGTTCTCCTTTCCCCTCCCCATCTCCAGGGTGATCCACAGGGATCCCCTCGGAGAGGTGCAGACCGCTGCTCCCTGCCATGCTGGGACCTGGCCCTGGGTGTGTGTGTGGGGGGGAGGGGGGGCAAGTGCCCTGCTCAGGCACCGGCTCTTCTTCCCCCCCTAGAAAACTGCACTCGTGCTCCCAAATTCTCATGCTGGGGGGCAGGTGGATGGATGAAGGCTGTGACCCTCAGCTCCATCACCTGGGGAAGGAGCCCCCATCCACAGCGCCGTGGGTCCTGGGGGCTGCCCTTCCCCAGCCGGCGCTGCGGGGAGCGGCGCTTAGCGGGCGTGGGGACGAGGGTACCTCGTTCCTCCCCGGGGCACGGTCGATAGGCGAGAGCCCACGTTATCGGCAGAGCGCGCGAAGGTCGGGGCGACCTTGCCCACCTCTCCCAGCGAAACGTTGCGGTGAGCGGCTCTCCGGGGAGAGCGACCGCGTCCCGCGGCCCCGCACTGCCGGGGGGAGCGCGGCGCTGCCGAGGCCGGCGACGCCGAATGCGGCATCAGCCCCCTGCCCCGGGAGCCCCGCCAGGTTGGCCGCGAAAGCTGCCGGCTCTTTCCGCAGAGCCGGTGTCGGCTTGCATGAGGATGAGCCGCGCTAGCAGCGCGCGGAGGCAGCTCCCCGGCGGCGACCCGCGGCAGCGGGAGCGGAGGGAGCAAAGCGGGGCAGCGCGGCAAAGCCGGGCTGAGGAAGCCGCCTGCTGAGTGCTGCCCCGGCTCGCGCGCTGGCGGAGCGGGGCTGGCGCGCAACGCCCGCCGGGCCCCCCCTGGCTCCGGGGCTGAGTTTGGGAGAGGAAAGCGGCTGCGCCTCTGATGGCGTCGCCCTCTGGACCAAGCACCCATCCGGGCCGGGATGGGATGGTGTCGGGCGCCCGTGCAGGGACATCTGCCCCCTCCCACGCCGGTCCCAGTAGCTCAGCCCCATACTCACCCCGTGGCCCCTGCCTCTGCCTTGGAGTTTCTCCTGGGGAAAATCTTTGTCCTTGCAGGATTTTGGAAGAGGAGCCAAAGGCCGGGAGACGCGTGTCCTCGGGCAGCGGGCTGGCTGGGGCTCACAGGAAAGCGCCCGCGCTGGAAAGGGTTGTGTTGCATATAAAGACATAACAGGAGAGAGAGAGAGAGAGAGCCCGTGTCAGCGGGTCAGTGCCAGCAGGGCAGGGAGCAGCCGCCCGGCTCCCGTTTCGCTCCGTGGCTCTCCCACGCGCCCCGCCGTCTGCGGTGCGGGCTGGGGCAGGCGCGGCGCCGCTGGGAGCGTGGCCGTTTCCGACGGGAACGCGGCCGCGGCGGGGTCCCGAGCGCCTCTGAGCCCGGCCCCATGCCTGCGGGAGGGCGACCCGGAGCCGCGCGCTCGGCCCCGGCTGCTGCGGCTGCGCGGTTTTCTACCCGGTGGGCACCCAGTTCATGCTGAACGCTCCTTTTTTTTTTTTTTTCCCCAGGCTTTTAACCTGTCCGGCCCTCCGTGAGTGGTCTCACAGCCTAAAGCCGTGCCCAGTGCTCAGCACGGCCCTGCTCAGAGTCGTGCCTCCCTGCAGCTGAGTGGTTCCCAAGGTTAACCGGGTGTTGTGCCAGCGGCTGCTGCTTCCCATTGCTGCTTCGTGACTGGTTCCCTGGTTCTGCAGGCCTTTTCTCTACGCCTCGTAACCGGGGAGAAGAAGCTGGGAGAGGTACCGATCGCTTCTGCCTGCGCTTGGGGTGAAACTGGCTGCCGACCCTTTCCTGCTCAGATAAATCCCGGGACCGCCTTCTCCTGGTTGATCCAGCTGATCCGCCATCCTAGCGGCAGAGGAAGTGGCTCGCTGGTTTAAAATCTGGCTCCAGAGAGAAGGGCTGGAAGGGGCCCCAGGCTATCCGTGGTACCATTTCTGTGCAGGCCAGCAGGCAAACACGTGGCATAGAGAAAGTAGGAGCAACAGCAGATCATTCGTAGTGCAGGCAGACTGTTATCTGGCTGCAAGCAGAAACCACAGTGGTGATGCTGTGTAGGAGGGGAAAGTGAGCGCTAGATTTAAAAAGGTCAAGAAAAGTCCCCGTGCCTACGCCTTGCCCCATCACATGTGCACATACAGGCGCAGTGCTGGCTGATGCCTGCCCTCCTCCCTCCGCTCGAGGTGGGTGGAAGCTGCTCCAGGTTTCCCACCGCTCTCATTCAAATGCACCTGAGTGATGGGAAAGGGCTAAATCTGTCCCCTGGATGAAGTCGAGCGCCCTGACTTGGCCCCGTGGCTGCCCCAGCCCTGTCTGAGCTCCAGCGCGGGAGGAGCCGTCCTCTACCCTCCCCTGGGCTTCTGGCCATCACCTCTGGGCAGGACCCTCTGGGCAGCGGCCCAGCTCTGCCTCCAGGGACCGGCTCCTGTTTGCTCCTGTGAGATAAAGTTTGTCAATAAATAAAATCCTGCCTGGCCCTGCCGGAGGGACAGAGCAGGTCTCCTTCCACCAGTATCAGCTTTTAGCACAGTTTGCCTCAGTTTGCTTGCCGGCCTGACTCTGCGCTTCCTTCTGATGGCCGGCGAAGGCAGCGGGACGGGGCGGCGGCGGGAGCTGCCCCCGGCAGCCAGCGAGGCAGGAGCAGTCCCAGCAGACGGTAACTCCTCTTGCAGGTTGCTTCACTGCTTTCCCTTCACTTTTAGCTCTCCCTGCAGCTCAGCGGGATCCTCACCAGGGAGCTCACTTGGGAGAGTGCCTCGAGGCCAGTTGTGTGGACGTTACCTCTTGCTGCTGCAATCGCGGCGCCTGGGAAGCTGCTGCCCCGGCCGTGGGAAGCAGCCGACGCTGTCTGGAGGTGGCCACCTCGGCCACCTCCACCACCTCCAGTGAGGCACCGCTCTGCAGGGACTGGGCTCAGCCCCATCCTGCCCGCAGCTGCGGCTCCGTCAGCAGCTCTGGCCTCGACCCAGGGAACAGAAACCTCTTCTGCTTCCCCTTTCCCTCCTGCCCCGCTCGTTATTTTCGCTTTGCGATAAGGCAGCACTTCCCAAAGGTATCAACAGTTTACTTCTTCTATTCTCTCTTTCGATTGCCACAGGGAAGTCCTGAGAGCCTGTGCCCTGCTGTCAGCTCTCCCCAGCTGTGTGCAGGGTCCCACCGCACGAGCTCTCCCAGCAGCCGCCTTGTCCGGGAGTTGCGCTTTAGCGCGAGGAAACAGCACAGCTCTTTCTCTGTCACAGTATGTTTGCAGAAGTATCTGTGTCTCGCCAGACACGTGCTAGGTATACGTCTGCAACTATGTTTGCCAAATGTTGCACACTTGCTTATTTTCCTGGATACTCTAAAGGACACCCCAGGATCTTGCAATCTTATATTCTTTGCATTCAACCCACCCCCACACGTCTCCTGGGGCAGAGCTTTGCCCTGTCTAAGCTGCCCTCTCCCTTGGGCACATCTGAGCATCCAGGGGAAGCCTGGTGCAGACCAAGCCTTTTGGATGGCTCTGCTCTCCGATCCGTCTCTTCACTCTTTCCTTTCCACAGCTTGAGACTGAGCTTTGGGGGAGAAGCAAGGGCATGCACCACAGGAGAGCATGAGCTCGGCATCTCCACTGGCACGCTGGAAACCAGGAGCAAAAGGACACCTTATCTACGGGATGGAAAGTTTCTGCACTGTTTATCAGGCATTGCAAAAGGTTAGATTAAAGGCTTGGGAATGGCAGTAGCTTGCACCATGGCAGAAAGCAGCCTCAACCACTCTCCTCTGTTCAGGTGGGCAAATGCCTTTGGGCAAGGGGGTGTAAGGGCTGGCCCTGCTCTTCAGGGATGCAGATGCCCAGGGAGAGGATTGTGCCGCAGCCTGGCATGTAGCTCACCTGCCCCAGCTTGGTGGGCTGCCCAGCCCACTCCCACATCCCCCTGCCAGGGTACGCTTACCTACATCCCAGGTCCCACTGCCTCGGTACCCTCATTCATGGGCTGCTGCCCTGGGACACCCCAGGAGGGTCCCAACCCTGTGATGAGCTTGGGGTGATGCTGAGGGAACTTTTGGCTCTAATTTGCATGGCTATTTGTATTTCTAAAAACACTCACCAGCCTAATTTTGACTATTTCTGCTCATTTGCAGAGATGGAAATGGAACTTGCTGTTGGCCAAATTCACTGCTGATGCAAAGCAGCAGCCAAAATACGGAGGCTCTGTAATGAGGGTGCACATCTTACCTGAAACACACTGAACCGATCAGGGTGACTGCAGGCACGTTGACTCTCCGCACCCCTAGTGATAACAGCATGTTTCCCCTGCCGTGCCGGGAGCTGACCTTTCCCAAGTGCCCCACAGCTCTGGTGTGCAGCCAGGATTTGCTGGCCACCTGCCATCAGAGAGCAGGACACGGCCAACATTGAAGAGCAGCCATGACTAATGGCTGCACCTGCACTTCGTACAGCAGCATCTGAAGGCAAAGCTGTCCCCATCACACAGCAAAGCCAGGGACATTTTGTGCTTCCCTGAGGTGATGGTGATGGCCTGGGTCAGTCGGAAAGCCCAGCCTGCCTTGCCATGTGCCAGCAGCTCCCTTTGCAAAACTTGCATAGCCAGACTGGTGCTATCTACACAGAAGGATGCAAGCTGGGGCCCTGCTGGTGCTGATGAACTGCTGAGTGGTTGTACAGAGCAAGAGCTGCCTGGCCAAGGATTTCCTGCTGGAGGAACCTGCTCATTTCTTAACAGTAAAGTCTTCAAAAAGAGCAAGAAGGAGGACCCAGGCAACTATAGGCTGGTCAGCCTCACCTCCATCCCTGGAAAAGTGATGGAACAGCTCATTCTGGATGTCATCTCCAGACATATGGAGGAAAAAAAGGTGATCAGGAGTAGCCAGCATGGATTCACCAAGGGGAAATCCTGCTTAACCAATCTGATAGCTTTCTGTGATGGAATGACTGGCTGGGGAGATGAGGACAGAGCAGTGGATGTTGTGTACCTTGACTTCAGCAAGGCTTTTGACACTGTCTCCTATAACATCCTCCTAGATAAGCTCAGGAAGCGTGGGTTAGACAAGTGGACAGTGAGGTGGACTGAGAACTGGCTGAAAGGCAGAGCTCAGAGGATCGTCATCAGTGGCGTGGAGTCTAGTTGGAGGCCTGTGGCTAGTGGCGTCCCCCAGGGCTCAGTACTGGGGCCCATCCTGTTCAATTTCTTCATCAATGACCTGGATGAGGGGACAGAGTGCCTCCTCAGCAAGTTTGCTGATGATGCCAAGCTGGGAGGAGTGGCTGATACACCAGAGGGCTGTGCTGCCATTCAGAGAGACCTGGACAGGCTGGAGAGCTGGGCGGAGAGGAACCTCCTGAGGTTCCACAAGGGCAAGTGCAGGGTCCTGCACCTAGGGAAAAGTAACCGTAGGCACCAGGACAAGCTGGGGGCTGACCTTGTGGAGAGCAGCTGTACAGAGAAGGACCTGGGAGTGCTGGTGGGTGACAAATTGGCCAGCAATGTGCCCTAGTGGCCAAGAAAGCCAATGGTCTCCTGGGGTGCATCAGGAAGAGTGTTGCCAGCAGGTCGAGGGAGGTGATCCTGCCCCTTTACTCAGCCCTGATGAGGCCTCATCTTGAGTACTGCATCTAGTTCTGGGCTCTCCAGTACAAGAGAGACATGGAGCTACAGGAGAGAGTCCAGCGTAGGGCTACGAAGATAATCAGAGGGCTGGAGCATCTGCCCTCTGAAGAACGGCTGCGAGAGCTGGGCCTCTTCAGCCTGGGGAAGAGAAGACTGAGGGGGGATCTTATCAATGTGTACAAGTACCTGAAGGGAGGGTGTCAAGGGGACGGGGACAAACTCTTTTCAGTTGTCCCATGTGACAGGACAAGAGGCAATGGGCAGAAATTGAATCACAGGAAGTTCTGCCTGAACATGAGGGGGGAATTTCTTCCCTGTGAGAGTGACGGAGCATTGGACCAGGTAGCCCAGAGAGGTTGTGGAGTCTCCTTCTCTGGAGATCTTCAAGGCCTGCCTGGCTGCAACCCTGTGTAACATGCTCTAGGTGACCCTGCTGAGCAGGGAGGTTGGACTAGACGATCTCCAGAGGTCCCTTCCAACCTTACTGATTCTATGATTCTAAGATAGAAAAGTCCATATATAAAGAAAAGTCCAGATATAAAAGGAATGTCCAGACGATGGGGGAATCCCCACCTCTGCCTTCCTCTGTGAGGACAGACATACCACCAAACCCACGCCTGTGAGAAAGCTCTTACCTCTCAAGTGCTCTGTCAGCCAGCAAGATCCCCTTCCCATTCCTCATCTCCAGTCTCAGAGGCTTGTCCTCCTGTCTGCCCAGGTCCTGCTGGCAGCACCTACCCCTGGGCTGGACCTTGCGGAGTGGAGGCAGGCAGGAGTCCCTGGTGTCCCTCATCTTCCAGCAGTGCAGCAAGTGCTGGTACGCCACCCGGAAATCCCTATTGAGAGTGCCATAGAGGATGGGGTTCAGGGCTGAGTTGGCATAGCCCAGCCAGAGAACGATGGACATGGGTGTGCCTTCCACACTGCTGTCCCCCCATATCCCCCGGTAAGTGAATACTGTGAAATAGGGGAACCAGCACACAATGAACGCTCCCAAAACGACTGCAAGAGTCACTGTGGCTTTGTGCTCTTTCACAATGGGAGGCATGGAGGTGTTGCTGCTGCAGCACCAAGTATGGTTTATCCTCTTGGCCTGCTCCCTTGCTATCTTGAATATTCGGTAATAGGTGATGCACATGATGACCAAAGGGATATAGAAGGTGAGCAAGGCATCCACAAGCCCGTATAGTGGGTTCACCTCCAGCTTGCACTCCTTGCTGCAGTTGGAGGCTGTGTTTTGCACTGCTGTCCCATTAGTATTCCAGCCCAGGTGGATTGGTAGGAAGGAGACCATCAGCGAAACCACCCAAATAACAACCAACCCTACCATCACCCGGGAGGGAGTGACCAATTGGCTGTAGCGGAGTGGGGTGGTGACAGCAAAGTAGCGGTCCAGGCTGATCATGAAGAGGTTGAGGATGGAAGCTGTGCACAGCATGACATCCAGACTGAGGTAGATGTTGCACAAAGCACTGCCAAAGGGCCACTCGTGGGTGAGTTCATACAAGGCGGAGAATGGCAGCACCAGGAGGCTCAGCAGCAGGTCAGTGATGGCTAAGGAGACGATGATACAGTTCGTCAGGCTGCGGAGCCGGCGATCAAAGGTAACAGCCAGGCAGACAACAATGTTACCGCAGAGAGTGAACACAATGAGGATGATGAGGAAGGACCCGATTAGCACCTGCAGGTGGAAGTCGATGGGTTCTGGAGGGCTTGTGAGGTTGTAGCATGGATCCATAGTGCAGTGGCATGGATGGAGATGTCCTGCTCTCTCTGGTGACTTGGAATAAGCCTCTACCAAGCAGCTTTGGAGTGCTTTTCCAACCTACCTTGTGTCTACAATGACCCTGGAGAACATTGCAGAGTCACTTCACATCCTCAACCTTGTATGCTTGGAATGACATAGTCTAGGGAAAGACCTAGGCCTGCATATTGCTTGTGCTCATTGGCCACACCTAGGAGCTTAGTGCTGGAGCTGATCCTCTGCAGCTGCTGTTGATGGCTCTCAGCTGCTCCCTTTTCCTTTCCTCAGAGAGAAGAGTGGAGTCAGGTCCTGTGTGGTCTCATTCCTCTGTTGCTCCTTTTGGCCTTTTTTTTGGAAAAAGTAAGAAGGAGACTGGACTACAAGCCTTCCCTGCTGGCAGTACTGCAACTGGGACAGAGGTTTGCTGCCTCCCAAGGAGAACCTGGAAAGACAAGGCAAGTCAGAGCTTTAGTAGGTGGAGGTCCTTTGAGCAGCCCCCTTTGGTCCCTCCTGGCTGCAGATGCATCTCCTGTTTGCTGGGTGCTCAGCCCATTTAGACCTGAATTGGAAAGTCCTTTGGGAGCCAGGAACACCGGTCCCTGCCTACCTCCCCTCTCCAGCCCCTGAGGGTGACTACATAATTTACAGGCAGGATGTCTAAAGGCACTGGGTTCCTACAGGCTTGTGGTAAAAAGCGTACGGGGAGGGCATGAGAAAAGAGTCTTTCCCGAGGACTTCTAAAGTTCAGCTGTGCTTGTTAAAGTAAGCACTTGCTTGTGAACTTTTGCCTTAGTAACTGAGTTCTGGACAGTCCTCTGGCAGCCTATGCCTTGTGTTGGTCCCTCGTGTTAGCACTGCTTTGGCTCGTGCACCCTGAGAGAGGAATTGTTGCTTTGCTCTACTTGAGTTCCTAAAAGGAAATAGGAGCCACTTTGCCAGTAATGAAATATCTCAGGGAGGAGATGGCTAGACACATCCCTTGTGGACTTATTTTTAATATCTATTTTCTGTCTGGACATAAATAATCAAAAGTTGTATTTTGCAAGACAGAAACAAGCTGGCAAACACCTCTAAATAGTGAAAGGGCTTTTAGCAACTGATAATGGTGGGTCTTCAGGACCATGTTGCTGCTGGATTCAAAGGGCTCTGGGCTCCTGCATGACTGCAATTAGCACCTGAGTCTGGAAGGCTCCCAAAGGGAAACTGAGGCACACAAATGACCAGTGAGAGAGGGCATCAGAGAAAACCGCAGGAGGCAGGACTGGTTGGCCCTGGCTCCTGCCACAGAGCTCCTAGAGTGCCCCCTCCCCTGCACTGCTCCTGGGCTAGGTGACCAGGGCTTGCCTGCCTCTGCAGCCACGTTTGCTCTGGGCATTGGTGCAGGAGGCCTGCTGCCCCGGATCCCTGCGGTGGGGAAGCGAAGCCCTCCCTGGGGAAAGGCTGTGGGCGAGGGAAGAGCTGAGTCTCAGCAGGGCGCAACAGGCGGCTGACGCACGTACAAGAAACTCCAGCCCTAGGAGAGGACAAAGGTGACGTTTTAAAGTTAAAAATTGCTCTGCGAGAAAAAAATGGTGACACAGATCAGGTTGAAATACTCTTTAGGTGATTTGTGTTCAGGCTTGAAGGTACATGGGCCGAGCAAGGCAGTATACGTGAGAGACTCCGACCACTGAGATTAGAGAGGGTACCTGCAGCCCTGCTCTTTCCCAGGGAACTGGAGACGAATGAGAAGTGATGAACTAGCCCCTGGGAGCCAGCCTGGCGAGTGGAGCAAACTCACTGTCAGATGGGGGTCCTCTGAGTCTGGGTGCTGGGATTCAGCCTGCCCGGAGATGGATGCGATGCCTTCAGCCGCAGCAGGCGTGTGCAGAGCGGTTCCTCGCCTCCCTCTGCAGCACGGGCTCTTGCCATGGAAAGCTCTTTGTTCGCGCACAAAAGGAGCGCGGAGCAAGCTGAGCGCTGCCTGCCTGCTGATGGCAGTGATGAGAACAGGTTGTTCCTAGAGAAGGGTATTTCCAAGTGAAAGGGATGTTTTTTTCATTGCTCCCAATGGGCTGGAAACAGTAGAATAAATTACAGGGGGAGTAGCACACTCAGAAAATGCTGTGGGTGGATCTCAGCCTCCTACGTGGTTGCTTCACCACACATCAACAACCTGCTCCTCCACCAGCTCTTGCAGTGCACGTGGGCTCTCCTGGGTGCTCTGCTGGTGGGTCACAGCAGTCTGGTCACATTGGCATGCTTGGCACCAGCCATAGATTGTGGGAATCTGCTGCTTTCCTGCGACTCCGACACCGTGGAGGATCCTGGTTACACTGCCTGTGCCCAGAGGTGCTGGATGAGCACATTGCAGCACAGCCTTCTCCTTTCCCACCAGTGCAGGGCTTGGTCTTCATGCCCCCTTGTGCGGACTTGTATTTCACACCCCTTTGTGCAGGCTGTGCCATCCGTGGCCCCAGGGCCTGCACTGTGTTCCTTGCCAGAGGCAGGTTAGTTTATTATTGCTTTTCTAATTAATTCCGTTCAAGAAACAGGTGCTTTCACTTTTCTTTCCTCAAAACCCTTGGGAATTTGCACTTCCACAGGATGGGGCAGGACTTGCCACTGGCCAGGTGGCTGTGGGATGCTGTGCAGCAACCTCCTGCTCAATCCTGGCAGGGTGCTTGCAAAAGCAAGACTCTCCTCATGGCATGGGTTAAGCAGATGATCCCATGCCCCCTGGCCAAAGAATTGCATGGAAACATTTTCCCCAAATGATTGCTAGATTTGAAGGGCTGGAAACTTCGAATGTCCATGTGCCTGGGCATGGCTTTGTGGGAACAGCATGCCAGAGGGCTGGCTGAGGAGCCCCTGCTCCACAGGGTTGGCCTGCTGCTATTGGAGGCCTGGCATAGTGCAGTGCCCTGAAAAGCACACCAAGTTCAGGGCTCCTGCCTGCCCCTCCCAGAGCATCGCTGTTCTGGTGTCTGCACATCTGCCGCCTGTTTTCCGCTCATTTAACTCATGGCCATCTTTCACGCAGTGCAGCTTCAGCTCCCGTTGTATTCAGCAGAATGGGTTTGTTTCCTCCCTGACCTGTGCATCGAGCAGCTGTTCTAGCAAAAGACTAAAAAAACCATACCCTTGCAGCTCTGTCTCCTAAGGTAGCTTTTGCATTCACCTGCCTGGACCTGCTCCTGATCAAAATCACATGGAGGGGACCAGAGTATGGCAGTGCTCCTGGGAAGTCCTTCCAGTGCCTGTTCCAGTGAGGTTAGTACTCTGATGGATGCTCCCTCTGCTGTGAAAACTTGTCTGATGCGCCCTAAGATTGCGTTTCTTTTCTTACAGCTGTCTTGGGGTTGCCTAAAATGCAGATATTTCTCCTGTGCTGTTTTCAACTGCTGAATCCCAACTTTGAGTAGCAGCTTTTAATATTAATCCCTAAGCATACAAACCTCTACCAAACCATTTTATTTCTGTCAATCTTCAGATCCTCTGGTTCTCCTCCTATGGTATTTTTAGTCCCTCGTTCAGTTTAAAACTTCTTCCAAATTTCTCACCAATGAATTTTCTTAGAAGACTCCTGTTTTTTTTGCGCCTGGATTGCTAATGAAAGCCATTAAATGAAATTCATCTCAAGACTAATCTTTGAGGAACTCCATTAAAAGCTTTCTCCAGAACATTAATGATCTTTCCACTGTAATGTAATGTCATCTCCCCATTACGTGGTTCTTTAACCTCCTTTCAATTCTTGTAGTAATTCCTGCTTTCTCCTGCCTGAAAAGATATTTTCTGCACTGTTGAAGACCGTGTACTTTGATCCACCGTGTTCCTGTTTAAAATGTCAATGATGCCCTTTAGGGAGGGGGCTGTGATTCATACGTGGTAAATTTCTGTTGTATTTTATCCTCTTTTAGTCCTGTTCTCCTGTCTGTCTTTCATCATCCTCTCCTCGAGCATCGTTTGTTCCAGCACTTTGCGCGCTTTTGCCGCAGGCCTAATGGGAGGTAACGCCCGTTTCTGCAGCGCAGGTAACCCGCTTGCTCGTCTCCGTTTATGTGCTTCCACTTCTGGCACAATAGGTTTATTTAAAGTCTGTGAAGAACCTCGGTACAGCTGCACACTGAGAGGTGCAAGCGCAGAAAGGAGCGCTCGGGGAGCGCTGGACGCCGCAGCCTGCCTTTGGGAAGTGTTTCTGGCAGCCTGAAAGCACGCGGACGGCGACGGCCAGCGGACTCCGGACAAGCCCTGCGTTAAGTGCTTCAGCTCTGTTCCAGGGACTGGATGGCTCTGCTCTCTGGCAGACTCTCTGCCTCCTGCTGTAGTGTGCTTTTGAGCAAAGTGCTGGCACGAGTTAATTAGCAACAAAGCAAATTCCCCGCAGCACTCGCAGCAAAGTGTCGGTGGCTTTTTCTAAAATGATGTTCGAGTGCTTCCAGAGATTAAACATCTGTGCGCAGTGCTCCAGGCCAAGCTGTGTCGCGGGGAGGAGGGGAGGGATTGCTCTGGTCTGAGGGAGGATGTCTGAGGTCTGATGACAGGAGTGGGAAGGGACATCAGGGACCTCTGCAAACGGGCTGTTTCCACCCCGTTGCCAGAGCCATGAGCCTGTCTCGCAAGTGGAGAAGACCAGACTTGCCACGATTGAGGTCTGAGGACTATGTGAGAAGGAACAAGTGTGAGAGCAGCATGGAAACTAGCTTACCCCACTGCCTGAGGAGGGCTTTGCTGAGGCTGTGGGATGGTTTCTGGTTTACCTCTGAGCAGCCTTTTTGGAAGGGACGCTCCTTCCCGCGCTGCCTGTCCGGCTCCGCATCCCCTGGCATCCCCGTGCTCCACCTTCCCTGTGGCGAACACCGCTGCTGAACTCTGCTGCCTTTCCTCCCCCTCTTCTCCGCGGGCGCGTGCCTCCCCGCAGCAGCGCTGTCCAGCCGCAGAGCGCCCATCCCCGCGCCCTCGGGAGAGGGGACGCGGCTCGCCCCGCGGTGTTAGAGGCGGTCAGCGAGTCCGAGCCCCCTGCACAGCCCGGGGGCTGTGGGGGGACACAGGGTCCCACATCCATGTGCAATTCCCTGGCGTTTTTGCCCCGGCCCCTGGGGTTTCCCCTGCAGCCCTGTGCGCTCTGTGCCCTGCTCCCAGCCTGACCCTGTCCCCCCTCGCAAGCCACAGCCCGGGGAAAGGCAGGAACAAAACTCCCTGACTTGCCCGGTAGCCTCCTGATGAAGGTGCATCGGCCGGCTCCGAGCGGCTCCTTCGGAGCGCTGGTGCGGGGGATGTCAGGCTCTGAACAACGCCCGGCGGCGACTGCTGCCCGTGGGGTGAGCAGAGGGGCCGGGGGAGCAGGACACAGTCCCCTCCCCAGCGAGGGCTGTCTGCCCTCCGCGTGCCCCGGGGCGGGGGAAGGTCCCAGCTAGTCTGGGGGTCCTGCAGGTACGAGAGACTTCAGGGTGCCCGAACACACAGCGAGCAAAAATGATGCGTGGAAACTAGCAGAGAGCAGCCAGCGTCTGAAAAGTTTCCTCTGCAAAAGTTTCGTTAGAAAGGTAAAACTGAAAATGCAGGCACGGGGCTGAGGGTGCTGCTGGGGCAGCAGAAGTCACTGCTCGAGTCCCTGGATTCGCCTTCCTGCCCTAAACCAGCCTCCTGGCTGGCGGCACAGCCGGCACCCACCGCTCGCACCCTTGCGCGTGGCTCGGAGACGGCCGTGAGAGCCAGCGCTGGGCGAGACGGGGCTGTGGGTTACCCAGCCCTGGCCAGGGCCACCTGCGCCCCGCAGCCCCCCACCAGCTGCTGCAGCGCCGAGGGAAGAGAAGCAGCCCGGGCAGCTCTGGGCAGAAGTTGCCTTGGCAGCAAAACCTCGTGGAGAGGGGAGCTGCTTCGCTCCCGCTGCCTTCGCCCCCACCCCTCCTCGTCCCTCTGGTGCTCCCGGCTCCATCGGTTCCCACCACGTCCGCAAACTGCACTCTGCTCCGGCCAGGGTGGGAGAGACGCGGCGCGAGGGGCTTCCGAACGAAAGCTTTGCTCTGACCCGGGGTGGCCGAGCGCAGGGTGCTCAGCGCGTCCCCAGCTGCCCCCAACCTGAGATCTCACCTACGCAGTGATTTAACAGTTTAACAACCAGCAGAAAAACAAAACAAAACAAAAGCTTTACCTAGGAAGGGTCCCTGCGGCCGTGTGGAGCTGATGGGAGCTCTTCTCGGCAGTGCTTCCTCCAAGTTTTGGCTCGGGCGCCCGGCTCAGCTGAGGAAGCGTGAGCGTGTGCGCGGCGAGTGGCGGCTGCCTGCCTGCCTCCCTCCCTGCGCTCAGCAATATCCAGGCAGCGTGGTGACTGCAACGTGAGTCAGACTCAAGTGGGTGGGATCAGAGCTGTGAACTCTGGCATGGATGTTATCATCCGGCAAATTTGAAACGCTGAGAAGGAGCTGCGCCCCAGGCACGTGGCACGGGGGACCGCGCAGAGCTGCACCAGGCAGAGAGAGAGGCTGAGGGCACCTTCCGCCTCCCGCTGCGGCTTCCTCCTGAGTGTGAAAGCTTTGGGGTCCTCGCTGCTTGCTCACCACGTGGAAAGACCTGAGTGAGTCTCCACAGCAGGCACACGCTCGCCTGCTAGCAGGAGGTCTGAAGCTGTGACTTGCTCTCTAAGATGGCTCAGACAACACGGAGAGGATCAAGGCACTCTGGCTGCACTGGGAAGAGATAAAGAAAAGGGGAGTTATCTGCAAAGTGTGAGCTGGGAACTGGAGACCAGCTGGCAGGGTGCAAATTTGGTCCTTTTGCAGGCTCTCAAGGCAGTTCATGCCCTTGGAGCAGGAGAGACCTCGCTGCAGGGCCAGCGCTGGCGGTGCGGGCATACGCCAGGAAGCAAAGGCTCCGTGTGCTCCATGCCAGCGTCAGGGCCCATCCGGGGCTGAGCATCTCTCCTGCGAGGCTGCACTGGCCTCTGGCGGAAATTGCCCTCTGCATGTGTGATGGCAGGGAGGAACCGGGCCAAACGACAAACAGGCAATGGCAACCTTTCATGTCGCTCAGATCTATTATCTGTGGGTTTCAATGCACTGTGCAAATATCAGCTGCCAGGACAGCTGTGCAAGAAGCTGTTTCCCCTTTAGGACCTCCCTCTAGAGCAGAGCCTGTCCCCAGTCGAAAGCAGAGCTCTGTCAAAGCGCGTCCCCACCAGCGGGGACCCTGGGCTCCCCGAGCTGCAGTGAGATGGAGCCTCCTGCTAGGTCAGCCCAGCTGAGACCCCTCAACACCCTGCGTGGAAACTGCGAGCATCCCACAGCCCTCCTCTCAGTCAAGCAGGGGTGGTGACACTGGCACATAGAGCAAAGCGGCTTTGGTCTGTTTATCTGCATGTACCAAAGCAGAGATCTGTCTTTAATAGACTTAGGATCTGCTGAAGCTTGAGAGTCTTCCTGCTGCTCTGCTGCCCTCCGTGCATGGGAGGCGCGAAGCGGCTCCTGCACGCTGCCTAAGCAGCCAGCCCGCACGGTGTGTAGCAGAGCACCGCTGCTGTGGGATATCTCCTGTCATACAAGTTTCAAATCTGCTCAGGAATGTCCTTGCGAGCTAAAATTGCTGTGGTGTTGATTTATGCTAAGGCTTGCCCCTTGGCTCTCTTCTAGGAGGGATTTTTTGTCTGAAAGTCTTTGGAAAGGAAGTGAGATGAAGGAATGAAGGCCTCTGGTTTTCAGTGATGCATCACCACCTTTCTGACAGATTTAATGGGTGCGCTATGTCGTAGGCCAGGCTTAGTGGCACGCTGCCATGGCTACATAGCTCCCTGAGCCGAGGGGCTGTCTGTGCACAATCCCCTCTGTGCCATGCAAACCTGCCAGTTCCTTTGAGGACACCCTGGGGACATGTCACGTGGCCATGAAGTGTGCAGTGACAGACACATGCCCCATGGGACCAGGCAGCCGGATCTGTCTGGAGCTGAAATTCCTTGGCCCCAGCTCTACAGAAGGCTATTTTGTGCAGGATGCTGGTGATGCAGGACCAGAACAGCCCTGGGGTTGCAGAACTGTCTGGAGTGTCAGATGTAGAGAAAGGGGATTTCCACTTCATGTGGAAATCCAGCATTTTTGCAATTTCCTGACCACAGGAGATCCTGGAGATCTGACCTTGTGCAATGTCTGCGTGGTTATAAAGCTCCCGAGGCGCCCGTGGGGCTGGTGTGCTGAGCCTGGGTTAATTGGAGAACATAACGCTGGAGATGTGAGAAGTGCAGCCTGCACGAGCCATGCGGTGAGGTGCAGCAGAGCAGCGGGTCCTAGAACCCAAAGTTGCTGCGCAGGAGGCACTGCTGCTGGCACACGCTGCTGTGCACTGGGCAGCTGCTGGAGCAACCCAGGAAGTGGCAAACATAATACCTGGAGAGCTTATGTCTGGAAAACATTAGTGGTGACAAGTTTCACGCAGGAAAGAGGCATTCAGGAGTCATCAGACCTCTCGGCTGACCCGCCGTGCATCTGGGCAGTGCAAGTGCCTCTGTGAATCAGTGTGTCAGGGTCTGTGGGTCTGTGCAGAGCACAAAGCAACTGGAGAAACTCATAAATTGGGACAATCCCCAAGTGGGCTTTGCGGAGCAGTGGAGTGATTAATGAGTCAGGAAATGGAAAGGACAGGCCTTTTGAGGTCTTGCATCTGTGTGTGTATGTGTAAATCAGCTCTTATTAAAGGCTTCAGCAATTCTGGGAGTTGGGTTGCTGGGAAAGTGCATGGGAAACCATGGAAAGGCTGGGATGCCAGGAATAAGGTATGAGATTTGGCAAACACATGAGCTCCTGCAAAATCCTGGATGATGGCAGCTGTGTCCAGGGAGGCAGCCAACATGGGAGGTGCCTGGTGTGACCACATGTGGCAGCTCAGCTCCAAGAAGGGCTTGGAGGTGCCATTCTCTACTTCTCTCTTCAGCATGGGCTGGATATGGAAAAGTCAAAGGTTGAGGGATAGAGGGCCAGGGAAGGAGCTGGGTGCAAGGTCTCCATTGCCCGGACTTGTGCCCTACCCTGGGCCTAGGGCTGCCTGCCTGAGACCTCATGTGAGCAGAAGAGGTGCAGGAGCAAGGAGAAAGGGGCTCTAAGGGAAGGGACACATGCCGCAGCCTCCTCTGGCCAGGTCTGCAATGTGTCTGGAAGGAGATGGACTGCAGCTTGAAGCTGCTGCTTGAGTCCCAGCCAGGAGGTCAGTGACCACAAGGTCAGGGGCAGAGCCAGCAGCCACAGGGTTTTGTCCGGGAAGCTGAAATTACCTAGAAAACAATGCTTTTGAGGCACGGAGCAACTGCTCAGGAACAGTAGGTGCTGGCGGGCTGTGCGCCACGCAGAGTAACCAGTGACGAGCTGGAGGGGAGTCCCACTGGGTTTAAAGACACGAATGTGGACTCTGGCAACAGACCCTGGGAAAGGGCCTGTTGCCAGTCCTTAGGAAAAGGAACTAGTGCTAGTCTCTAGGAAAAGGAACTAGTGCTGGAGTAGTTTTCTTTGAAAAAATCGAAGCTAAAAATCCACAGAAAGGTCCTGACCTGGTGACAGAGCCTGGATAGATGGGAGAGGCTAGTAGCTTACGAACGTTATCAGAGCATTTTAATTTCCACTTGATATATGATAAAAGACAGAGACTTCCCAGAGTTGCAGAGTGCTAGGTAATTTCTTTTTCTTCTTCTTCTTCTTTCTCTCTCTCTCTTTTTTTAATAATGTGTTCCAGAAAAAAACTAGTCCTGGAAAAATGCTAAACAACAACAGAGATCTCTAATTTTCCCCACTTGTGGATGTGTAAGCCAGTGCTTACTTGTGGGAAATAAATATCCAAGGAAAGGACGTGTGAAACAGCCTCAGTGAGTTCAACACTGTGGTCCAGCCCACTCAGGTCAGCTGTGCAAGGAAATGCCCCCTATGAACAGATCCAGCCGGATCGCCGTGACAGTGTGCAGCCCATGCTGGTTCATGGCTAGGGTCCAGAGCAATATCCTGTCAGAGAAATCTTGCTCGCATGTGTATATTTGGAGTACCATAAATATCAGCTATTCCAGAGATATCCCTGTCCAAAGGCATTTGTCTGGGACGTAGCCTTGCATCCCGGAGAGCAAAAGGGTGCTCAGGCCGTCCCTGCCTCCCCCACTGCAGATCCCGGGGAGGCTGAGCAGGGCCCTGCCTGCACGAGGGCAGGCTGCACGGTAGTGGGAAGCTTTCTTAAGCTTCTCTTAAGTGCAGAACGAGGATGTTTAAAGGTTTATTTTCAGGTTGCTGGTTTATTTGTGTTACACAAATCTCTCCCGGACTGGCAGATCCCTTTGTCTAGTGTATCCTATAGGTAGTGTGGAAGAAAGAGGCTTAAGAATAAGCAAATGCAGATTGCTTACGGTCAAACTAGTGTGCAGGTGTCTTGAAGCCTGTGCAGCACAGGGATCCCATCCAGGCCTCTTAGGTAACTCCTAGCCCTGGGAGCATCTTCAGGAAGCTGAGGGCCGAGGACTGTTTTCCTGTACCTTGTCCAAGGGCTAAGGAGGATCTGAACGCAGCTGTTCCCAGTGATCTAGTGATATATTAAAACTTTCTGACAAGTAGAGAGCAGGCTGACTCGCATACAGGGAGTACTCATGACTCCTGTACAGGGTTTTTCAGCTCTTTGACGCACTGTAAAGAGCAAGAGGAAAGCCTGAGGTCCATGGGCGGCTGTGACAGCCCTGCCCCACCAGACCACGAGGCTCGGAGGCGAGCGTGAGCGTTCATACAGCACACGCAGATCAGTCGGTGTGTGAGACGCATTCCCAGGAAGTGAGCAACAGGCTATGGTTTTGAAAAGTGTTTTTTTTTCCTTTTTTTTTTAAGTAGGCTTTTTCATTAAACCTGATGAATGCAATCATCAATGTCCTTGTTTGCCTGATGAATGTTTCATCCTGCTCTGAACACTGCTGAGACTGCAGTCGGAAAGGTAACTAGTGGCAGCAGCTGAATTCTGGGCTGTGCAAAGCTGTTCCTGTCTCCAGGTGTGGAGGAGGCTGAGCTGTCAGCTGCTCCTTGTCTAACAGCAGGGCAGGAAGATGGGATGCTCCAGGCTGTGGCAGAGGTCCCAGGCTGCTCAGACACCTGCAATATTTTTGGGCTCTCTGTCAGGCTGGCTGGCCATTTTTTTTGTAGGTATCAGTTATCCTGTTTCAGCTTTGGACTGGTGAAGTCTGATCCACATATCTTCATGGCTGCCCTGAAGCTGTTTTGGAGTTTGGGGCCCACCTTGCTCCACCAAAAGCCTCTCTGCCCAAGTCCTGGTGCTCCCATAGCACTTCCTTGCAAAGCTGATGAGAGGCTCTGTGGCTGGGCAGTGAGCGCAAGTGAGAGGATTAATAAAACGCTCCCCGGCAGCACCATTGTGAAGGTGCTGGCAAGGAGCACAGGGTGGAGGCGAAGGCATTGCACAGGTGAGCTGTGGGTGCTGGTGGACAGCCCCTCAGGGCCTGCACTGGGGACAGTGTTGTTGTCACCTACATCAAGAGGATCCTTCTGCCCTGACTCATGGTATGTTAATGTCATCCATACCACGTGGGACTTCTTGCAGTCCCAGGCTTGATTGGATGATACCAGGCTCCTCCTTGTCTTTTGTATGTAGGACAACCTGGAGCACCTACCAGTAGGAGCAAAGCCAACTACTGACTGTCTTCATGGAGATCTTGATGGCTCAAAAGCTCTGTGGGAGAGAAACAGAAATGATAGAGGCCTGGAGGATATGTCCTATGAGGAAAGACTGAAGGGATTTTGAAAGGGCAGAGATGATAACCTTCAGATATTTCTGGTTTTGCTGCAAGGAGCTTCCTATCCTGAGAACAGAAGAATTGGCAAGGGCTTATTTTGCAAAAACTAAGATTAGTTCAAGCTTGTTTATCGTAAAGACAGTCATATATTGGAAGAATTGCTTAAGGAGGTTTAGGCTGGACAAACTTTTCAGTAAATGATTTAGGTAGCAGTGATTTTACCACAGGGCTCAGTTTGGGCTGGAAACATTCTTAAGGAAACCCACTTCGTAGTACTTGGTACTTGGAGTGGAGCCACCAGCCTGTGGTCAATGTGTATAGCTGGCCAGGAAGGAAGATGATCTCTCCTCAGAGGACAGTAGGCAGTGTACTGGGTCCAGACAGCAACACTGCACTTCCCAGGAGTTGTCATGAGATTGGAGAACCTGCAGAAGGTGTTGCCAGCAGGCCATGCCTGACCACCCCTACAGTGCTTTCACCTCTTGGCAGTATGTATGGTCTATGCATGCCACGAGTTTCTGCAAACCATCAACGGTGGAAAGGCTGCAGCAGCTCAGAGCTAAAGATCTGGTGTTCAACAACAGTCACCTATGAAAAACATACAAGCACGTGGTGAAACTTCCACAGAATGTTCCCCCCTGCAAACTGCAAGCTGAGACTTGTCATAGGCACTCAGTTACAACTACACTTACCAAAGAAAGCAGGCGCTTGCTGTGCTTAGCATGAGCTCTTGCCAGTTAGACTGGTCAGACCCTGTCCTGCCTGATTTGGGAGTTATGAGAGCTGACCCAGTGATGAAAGAAATTCCCAAATATTTCTTTCTCTTACACAGCCTGGAGTGAGGCCAAATGTGTAGGATTGGAAGCTCTCTCCAGACAATTAATTACTGCAGACAGACAATTTGTTAAGCAAGAGAGGCTTTTAATTTGTAAGAGCTCATCTATTCTTATTGTATCTTTTAAATTGAAGGAAGTAGGGTTGATCAAAATAGACTTGGAATAGAAGATTTTAATTTATGGGCTATGTTTGATGAGCTGACAAAAATAGGAAACAGCCCTCTGAGAAGAGAATACTCCTCTCAAAACCTGACTGTAGTCTGCAGAGAGTGCTCAAGAACAAATCAATTAATTACAAATATTCTTGAAAATCTTTTAGCAAAATTCGTAAAGAGAGTCACATATCGGAAGAATGGACTTGCTCGGAAAAGGCAGGTCTGTCTCTGTTGCTAATTGCTGCCTGGCTGCTGATTCCCTGCCTGTGAGGCTCTTGCTGTTGCAGAATAGAGCCTTTGACTTCATCTAGGTATCTGGGGTGTGACCCTGGGGCAGCTGCAGTGCTGGTGTGGCAGGGCTGGCGAGCTCGTTGGTGTGGGGTCCCGGCCACTCTGCCCTGCCGTGTCCCTGCGGTCTGGCGTGGTGTCTTTTTCGCCTTGTCCTGTGCCTAGACCGCGTGGCTGGCCCCCGATGTGCAAGACGCTCAGGGAGGGAAGAGAAGAGAGCCTAGGGAAGATACGCAGACAGAACTCTCGTGCTTTTGCCGGTGCTGAGTTGAGCGCAGAGATTTGGGGGCTCTGCCATTTGTGGTGGAGAGTGAGCAGCGCCAGCAGCGAGCAGGCAGCAGGGGCGGGCGGCAGCGCCGGGGGCTAGCTCTGCGCCCCTCTGAAAGCGTGTGTCCTGGAGCGGCTGGACTTGAACAGCGGGCGACGGTGCTGACTCCCGCGCGCTGCCTGTACCGCTCGCGTCCTGGTTTTGAGATGTGAGGTACGGAAGGGGCGGTGGCTCCCTGCAGCGTCTCCCCCCGCAGCTCTTGCACCGGTGCCACACAGCTCTGCTCAAGGCGAGGACGGCACACGTGCGCTGCTGCTCTGCCCGGGGAGGCTGCCCCGGGGCGCGCCGTGCCCTGTGTTAGCTTGGGAGGGTGCACGGCGTGTTCCTGGCCCTGCTGCCCCAGTTGGCCACGTAGCTGCTGACAGAGGAGCTGGAACGCATGTAGCAGAGGCAATTGCACTGGGAACATTTCCAGTTCAGCATCTTTTCCTCAGAAAAACATGAGTTCTTTAAAGCCGGCAGCCTGCGTAGAAAAGGATGCGTTTTGACCGGTTCTCCTTATTGCACTTGTTCTTTTGAAGTATCTATATTTAGAAATCTTTGTGAAGTCTCACTCCGGCACTTTCAAAGTAGAATGGTTCTTTTTTTTTTTTTTTTTTTTTTTTTTTTTAACTTTGAAACAACTTATTTAGAAATTTGTGCTCATCTACAGCATAACAAGTAGGCCGGGCTACAGAAAAGGCTGGAAATGCAAGTGAAATGACCTGTTCTGTCATTTAAAATACCTAAGTTGCAAAATACATTGAGATCCCAACTTTTCCCAACTTTCCTAGTTCAAGATGGGAATCACTTTTTTTCAAGGCTGTGTGTGGAAGTAATTTCTTGTCCAGTTTAAAAACTACATGAAATAGCCACTAATTGGAAATTAAATACTGCTTTCTTTACAAGATGAGAGACTTCCATAAAATGATGCATTGCTCCTCAAGGACTGCAGGTCTCCTGAGAATAAGCTTGATGTGAAGATGGTATCAGATGTCTTGAGGAAATGAGCCAGCCCTTGGGCAATTCAATTGGAAGCAGAATCAACTTTGTTTACTTCAGTTTAAAAAATAATAATCTGCAATGAAGTGAAGGCAAAAGGGAAAATGGATAAAAACTGAATTAGAGCTGTGCTTGCTCCAGTACTCCCCTGCAGCTCTCTACATGCTGAACCCCCAGCCTGCTTTCCTGCCACATCTGAAGCAGGTCTCGCAAGGCAGAGAGAGGTGTTATGGGGGAGATTAATGCTATGAGGGTGCAGGTTTCTTGCAGAGAGGGTGAGATATTCAAAAGTAATTTGCTCCAAATAAACAAAACCGCACCACTGCTGGAATATGCAGCAACCGCCTGTTAGCAATGGGAGCTGCGTGTGCTGGCTCTGTGCTGTGGCATTAGATTAGCATAGCTGATTAGGCACATTGCAGTCTTGGCTTTTGGCTTAGTGGAGCTGGAGATTTTTCTAGAAATGTCTAGAAATCAGATGGCAAATCAAGTGCTTCAGTTATGGAAAGGAGAACTAGCACTCGCCTATATTCCAAAGACAGGAAGGAGCTGAAGGGAATGGGATATTTCTTAAATATTTTTGTCTGGGACCAAAACTGGTCCCAAGTAGTGAATCTGGGATGTTCCCACAGTGGCACTTGAAGGCTCTTGCCTCAGGTGAGGCGGAGGTGGCAGTGCCCCTGTGCAGTAGGGGCACGCAAGGGATCAGACAGCCCCAGCTCCACTGGTGCTGCTGGGGCTGGGCATGCTCCCGTCACAGGCGGAGGAGCTGCCACGGGGTTGTTCCACCTTCTACCAGTTTTTGCCATCCAGGCAGGCAGAGAGGACAGTGGGGCCAAGGTGTGTGAGGCCTTTCCATGACTCTGTCCCACCATCATCCCATTCAGTGGATACCGAGGTCTCAGCCACGTGGTCCCGGGCAGATATGTGGGCTGAGAGCAAGTCGTGACCTAGGCAGGACAACGGGAGCTGTGCTGACCAAGCAGAGGTCAAACGGATGATGGCTGGATTTACACTGTGCCATGCTGAACATCCTCTTTTTCCACTCTGCATATCCCCAAGTCACCTATTTTTTCTTGTGTGAAATCCAGATCTCCATTTGCCTGGGACACTTAGGCCAGCAAGCATGGTGTGTACAGTCCTAATTTTGTGCTGAAACCACTCATGAAAATCTTTGCCAAGCCAGGCCTTAGACCCTGCCGTAGCCTCCCCAGTCCAGGCCATTGGCAGCGCTCTGTCCCACTCCCTCCAGCTCTGACTCCAGCAAGACGCGGATCTGCCTCACAGCCCTTGGACTAATCCCCGTTTCTCCTAGGTTATCGGGGAGCTACTGGTGCAGTGCTCTAGCAAATGTTTTGCTGCAGCTGAGGCAGATTAGACCTCCTTCATTCCTCCCATTTACCGAGCCAGCTATCTTATCTGAGAACAGTATCGGGCTGTATCTGGCACTCTTGTGGTAATGGAAAATGGGCTGATATGCCCCAGAGCTCCAACTGCCCCTTTCCGTGGACTTTGCTCTGAGCCTGGCATGTGACATGGGACACCACAGTGATCTGTAGTTGATCAAGAGGCATTTTGCCCTCTCCTGAGTCGAGGTGCTGTTTTCTGTTCTCCTTTTGCTATGCTTTGTGAGCACTTTGATGGACAGATTTGCAGTTTTAAGGGTCAGTTTTCCAGCACAGGGGAATGGAAACCAGCCTTCCCCCGTGACTTGAGCTTGTTGCCCTCTGACTCTCAGTCCCAGTGGGAATGTGACATTTTCCGCCTCCTTCTTGCTACCCTTGTGCTCTTTGCACACCAATGGGACATCAGAAATAGCTGGATCACACTTGGACTGACTTTAATTTGTACCCCACCATCTCTGTACAGCAGCTCCATTTATTCTTTCTTTCTTTCTTTCTTTCTTTCTTTTTCTCAGATGTATGTGGCTAAAACTTCTCTTGTAATTTGTTTTACTATTTACCAGCCAATTCAGCCTGACCTTTGCCAGTTCTCACTTTATTTCTTGGGTGTCTCAAAACATAAGGGTAGACTGTCTTTTCTTTGCAGCACAGTCCTCCTTTCCCCATTTCTTTTCAGCTCTCTCTGTCCTTTTATGTAGCTATTTCCTTGGCCAGCACAAGAGCTCTTTCTGTGTTTAAAAGACACATTCCACAGTTCAAAGGTGCAAAACCACTAAAAGAGACTCCAAGCTGTCTCTGCATGCAAGTGCCCAGACTTGCATTGAAGTTTCCATACTCAGGGCTACACCATGGCAGAGTCCATCTGAAGGGCAGTTGAGCCCAGCATGGTGCTGGGCTGGGGCTGAGCAGCTGTACGGGGGTGGAAGAAGGACCATAGCAAAGGAAGTTCATCACTCCGGGTGCATGAGAGACGATTCCAGTGATCTATTTTCATCTAGTTGTCCTCTGTTTCTGGGGAGCCTCCATGTACCGAGTGATGTTCAGAGCTGTGGCTTGGCTGCTCTTCTGTTTTTGTCCATCCACAAGCTTTGCTCTCCTTTGCATTGAGGGAGGGAACAGGAAGAAAGATCACTCGCCCTTCCTCATGCTTTTTTTTTTTTTTTTTTTTTTTTTTTTTTAGCTAGGAAATCTAACGTAATCAGCTGTGGTCATCTCATAGGGCAGAACGAGAGCATGACAGCTGTGCTGGATTTGGGGTGTGCAGGTCCCAGAAGATTCATTAGGGAAGGAATGGTAATGCAAGGCTGAAGGCAGCTGGACAGCATTGCTTTCTTTGGACACATGCTAGTCTTAAAAAAAATGGAAAAGCTCAAAGCTTTTGCCCAGATATCCCCAGAGTTTCAGGAAGGCCAGCTCTGGGATTTGGAGCTGTGTCCTAACCAGTTCATTAGTGAGCCACCTGAGATCTTTCTTCTTTACAGCCAGAGCACAGTTTTCAATTAATGTCACTGAGAGCACATTAGGGTCTTCTTTAAAAGCCCACATGTGGTTTGATGTGTTGGTGGCTTGGCATAGGGGCAGTGGTTCTTCAGAAGAGCCTCCTGAGTGTGAGATCAAAGTGGCTGGGGAGTCTCAGGAGAGCCCTCTGCCATGTGGCCATGGCCAGAGAGGAAAAGATGGCTTGGCCAGGAGGAATGGCAGAGACTTCTCGACAGTGACTCCAGCCCACCAGCAGCCGCAGCGCATAGCCATGGCTCCAGCATGGCTCCAGAGTGGGAGGAAAATAGAGTTTGTCAGTGTGTATATTTGAAATTAAATCACTGGTGGGTTATTTTGATAATCAAAATAGTTGAATTAAAAAATCCTTAAAACTAAATGAAATCATACTAATAAAAGTTTAATGCTAGAAAAGTCAAATGTTTCTGTTAGAAAACATTGAAACTGGCTCTCATGGATTGCTCTGAACTGCTCCTATGCAGTCCTATGCTCCAAAAGAAGTTGCTCCAGAAGAGTAGGGAGCTGATGGCTCCTCCTGCTTATGGAGTACGTGAAAGCAAGGGGCTGCAGTGGCAGGATGTGATATCTAGCCTTGTCTCTCAGGCTGCTGGGTCCTGGAAATGATTTCTTAGGGAGTTTTGGGGCCACTGTCCTCTGGGAAGCTGAAGATGAGACAGGGCACTCCCAGCCCTTGTACCCTGGGAAGGAGCAGGGCTGTGGCACTCTTCTAGCTGTGCTGTCCGTGGCACAGGATGGCCAGAGCCCTTTGCTGTTGGCCAGACCATCGCAATATCTGTTTGCACCCATATCTCCTCTCTCCTGGACTGGTTCTGTTGCTGGCACATGGCTTGCTTGGCTAGCTTTGGCCTTGAAAGGTGAGCTCCTTTCCCACAGCCGTTTCTTACACCTGTACTGGAGGCTAAATTCATCCTCATGGCAATGGAAGGGTCTGCGTGGGATAAACCGGATCCCAGGTGCCATGCAGAAAAAAACTTTGGCAGGAAGCAAGCATTTATTCCTTTCCTGCCATACCCCATGCCTCGAGCTCTTCGACAGTTTTGGGCATGGTCTTGGGCAGAGAGAAATTTCATTCTGGCCTGTGTCATCTGGAGAAAACTTCTAATTCTGGTATTTGTGCCATGTGTCTGCAGATCCTCTCTCACCGCATAACGGTGGCTGCTGCCATTATGGTGTGCGGAGCAGCCAATTCTCAGTGTGCCCCCCCCAGGGCCCTCCTGTTTCTCCAGCTCTGCAGAGAGGAGCAACATCCTTTGGCATCTTAATGTCTGCTGCCTTCACATAAAATTCTCTTCTAGGTCCTCCTCGTGGAAGTCACTGGCTTTGACTCTCATCCCATTGCCATGGCTCCTCTGACTCAGTGCAAGGATCTTGGAGAGGGAACTGCTGGAGCGCTGCAGGGTAGGAGACATGTTCCATCTGCCTTGAATCAGGCAAAACATCCACAGAGGCCAAAGGCTGCTCCAGAAAACAGAAGTCTTTCACTTTGCTGCCAACACAACTGTTTTTTCAAGGCGTAACTGTTGCCAGAAATCCATGGAGTCAAGACCTCGTAGTTCTCCACTTCTAAACAGCACAAACCCCACTTTGCTTTCTGCCAAGGATAAAAGCTTTTGGCTCAGAGAATAAGATCAAGGAGAAAGAGAGAATCCTATGGTTTCCTCTGCTATTTGGTAATGATAAACTGGGGGAGATATTCCTTGCAGGGGCTGAGAGGTGGCGGCATGGCCTGGATGTGCTGTGGTCTGCATATGGAAGCCTAATCCATGAATGCAAGATGTTTCCAATCTGACTGTCCTACTGAAAGGGCTGGGCTCCTTCCCCTGGTGCCTTAGGCACTATGAACAGCATGAAGGGCTTGCTGCCACACTGCCTTTGCAACTCAACACAACACTCATGCATAAAATCCCCAGGTAATTTACCCGGAGTGGGATCCTCTGATTTACTGACATTCCTCATAAACTGAAACGAACATAAAAGAAATGAATGCAGACTTGCTAATTTGGAAACTCATTTTAAATAACTTCTCACTGATGTGGTAACGGTTAGCAGGGAGCCTCAGTGATAAATAACAGTAGCTGAAATACTGAATTAGCTATAAATTGGCATGAAGAAGAGGAATCCCATGTGCAAGGCTTGGCTCACTGAGCTGCTCTACATAACAGTCGTCAGCAGCAACAGGTGAAGTCAGAGATTGTTTCAGCTGTATCGGGTCTAAATAGCAGATGTCCTGACACATGCAGACTACAGGATATGTGTCCTCAGACACCAGGTCTGCTTTACATCCCTTGCTCCTTCTGGGAGCTGTAGGGCTTAACACCATCAGATGATCCACCTCCCTTCTCTGTCAAGCACTCCTTCATTCTAGCTGCTTGCTCTAATTGCTTATATAGTGGGAAGATCCCAGAGGGATCATTACTTTTCTGCACAGAATGCTTTTCTTACTCACGTTTCACATCATCTCCTGAAGGTATCCCTGAGACCAAGCACTGTTCCCTTGCAGGGCATGGTGTTTTGCACCACTCACAGGGCTGAAAGAGTAGCAGGGAGAGAGCTGCTGTGCCCAAGGGCAATGCCAGGCAGGACATGGTGGTTGGTACTTTTGTGGTGGTACCTCCATGGTGGTACTTCCATGGCAGGACCACCAGCTATTGCTACCAGGGGACATGAGATGAGCTGATTCTGAGCAAATGCTAAAGGAGGTAGAGTGCTGGGTGCTGTTCTATAAGCAATCAAATGAGACTTGCATCTCTTTAGAGGTCATCGGACAAAATAAACATCATTATGATAAGAAAACATCTAGCGTAGAGAAAATGCCTCAAATAGCAGACTCTAGAAATCTCCCTATGTAATTATGTAATTATGTAAATATGTAATTTCTGATGCCCAGATCTTTCTGGGGACTTTCCCTCTTATAAGGAGGAGCTAACTTGCAAGCCTGGTGATGGTGAATGTCTGCCATTCTCAGCCAGACGTGAGAAGGAGGGAGGCAACTGGGAGGCTGAGGGATGTGTAAATGCTGATGGTGAGAGCAAAGCGTGAATTCAGGCTTTCTCTGCTGAGCATTACTTTTTTTGGAAGCCAGGAGTCTAAGCTGTAACAAGGATGGAATTAGGTTTCCTCTCATGACATTTTGTCTTTCAGAAGAGCTGCTGCTGCTGCTCAGGTAGGTATGGTTGCAGCAACATACTCACAGAGCACAGAGCTTGCTTGTCAGGTGGGGAAACTGTGCTGTCAACACCACCAGTTCGGTTGATATGGGTAGCTAGGACATGACTCACCAACAACTTGCAAAGTCATCTGCTTGGCGAGGACCTAAGCTGGGTCCCAAAGGTAGCACCCACTAATGCTGTCCTGCAAAGCTATTGCGGTAGCTGACTGCAACTCTTCATCATGAAAACCTTTGATAAAAAGCAGTTGGGCATTGTGTGTGCTGGGGATGACTCATGGCTCAGAGGACTGTCCAGCTTTCCAGGTAGGAATCTGGCCACTGAGAAATCTAACTCAGCCCTATAAGCTAAAGCTCTCTCTTGAAATTCTTCTGCCTGTGGGACCTCAGGCAGCCCCATCTGCTGAGATGGTAAAAGCCTGGTTTTGTTTATCTAGAAAGGAAATTGTTGTACTGATTGCGAACTGTGGCAGTGAGACCACAAAAGCTAGGCAGCTCATCTGGCACAGAGATATGACAGATCTTGCTCGACTATACATGTTCTTGAGAATGACGTATGGGAATTCTGAATTTCCTTTGGTTAAGGATGTTTTGAATTTGTCAAGTGCTTTGATTTGTAGTGGCATCCTAATTGTGTGGTTTTGGCCCTACTAGACTCACCATTACTAGCTATGGAAAACCTGTAGCTAGGATCCCCTGACATGTATTTTCTCCACACTGTGTTATTTCTAAGAGTTTGTTAAATCACAAAGGTTTCTTCTTTCTGCTCCTTCCCAGATAACAGTGGTTGGTCCCCAGCAGAGACTGTGATTTATTAGCTACTTGTATGACAAATTATATGATAAACATCCTTGAAATACGTTACTCTGAGTGACTCCAGGGAAATAAACTCTGCTTCAGGGATGTAGCTTTCGGCTGCACATCTTTCGAAAAGCATGACATGCTGTCTAAGAAACATCTTACACTAGACAAACTGCTCATGGGCTGATGACATCCAACAGCAGCCAAAGATGAATGTTTCATGCGTCAGAAGATGTAAATCTCATCTTAATCCTGCCTATATTGTGGCTAGCTGGCTCGGTGTCAGCTCATTGACGTACCCTCTGGATACATCCCTTGCCACTTGCTGGGGAAGGAGGGTTGCACTCCCTTGCTCCACACATCTGGAGGGCTCCTGGCCTCCCTGTGCCCAGGGGAGCTCCCACAGCCTGGGGCAGAGGTAGACAGAGAAATGCCGACAAGGAAGGACGGCAGCCGTGTGGCTGGGAGATCTTGTGCCCGGGACAGCGGCATGAATTCCCACATGCCACTGGGAGCAGAGTGACCTGTTTCCCACAGCCTCCAGCTTTCCAAAGAGCAAAGGCAGTGGGAAAGCCAAGCTTGTGAGAGCTACACCATGGGACAGGAGGCTTCCAGCTCAGAGAGATACTGTGAGGGGATACTGAGTCCTCCTCTGACTGGAAGATCTTTCTATTCTGGGTCCCCTTATCCAGGATTCAGTATTTGTCAATTCAGCCAGCTATGAGCAATGCAGCTGTGAGTACCACTGACCTGACCTTCCCAGGCACTTTTCTGTGTAGAGCTGGGGCTGGAGCACAGCTCTCCAAGCCAGGAGGCTGATATCAGGATTGCTTCAGCCAGCAGTGCTGGGAATGGCTAATACATCACTAAGAGCTTGTTAATGGCTCTAATTAGACCTCAGCCGATGCTTTATAAGTGGTTCTCTTGCCCCCTCCATCCCTTCCTTGCAGCTATTTCCTGGTGGATTTAGGAAGGTGAGATGGATTAATGGTACTCTGGGAGACAGTTAAAAGCCCCAGCTGCAGAATTGCATTATTCTCTTGGCTTTGTTGCAGCAGAGTCTGGTAGAGGTTTCTCAGGACAGCTATCTACTTCTGCCTAGATTGGGCACAGCTGGCTGAGATGCGGACAGTGCATTTGTCCTGTTGGTATGGCACTGGCAACAAGCCTAATTTGGGAGTTTGATAGAGAGGCCAGAGATGGAATGAAAATGCAGCTTTGAAGAGCTATTCACTGTTTGTTGCTGCTGGGATCTATCCTGGCTACCAGGAAGCCAGCAGTTTCCTGAAATGCATGCACACCTTCCCGCTGCTTTGAACCAAAGAAATTGTGAAAAAAAAGGTTTGAAGTAGGAGTTTTTTTAAAAAAAAAGTTTGTTGTGGAAAGTTTTTTTTTTTTTTTTTTTTTTTTTTAATATAGAGTGCTCCCTGCTGCAGGAGGGATCTGAACCTCAAGGATTTTTGCTGTCCTGTGGCATGCTGGACTATTGCATACTTCTGCTATTTCTGTGCTAAGGATCCTGGGCATGACGGCCCAGGAGATACACCATTCAACATCTATTCCCATCTATTTGGGATTACAGGTATGGGGGACACAATCCCAGGGCTCCCTCTTAGTCCCAGTCCTGGTCTGGGGGTCATGTTGCCTGAAAAATGCAATGAGAAATTCTCCAGCCCTTACCCTGGAGCATTTTGTGCTACATTTCTCACCCAGATCCTCTGGGTTTCTCCTGTGCATATGCAAGTGGGCCTAAACTGTGGAATTACATGGGCTTCTACAGTGGCATCATGGAAAACACTGTTCACTCCGTTATAAAGCAAGGTTGGTTGTAAAGTCTTCTCAGGGACTGAGACAGCAAACTGGAGGGTTGTGCATGCCTTGGCTTGAGAATCCTAATTCTGGCACTTTTCTCCTGCACCTTTGAGTCCAATTCCTACAATGCACACCAATAAATGCTGTGCAACTTCCCTTCATGGGGATTCATGTGAATGTTTTGAAAGCTACTAGTTACTTCAAACTCTCACAAAAATCAAACTAAACATACTTTGAATAAAACAACTGAATAGATGACTTCAAAATGGCTCTTGCACAGTTCTGGCATTGCATGCAGACATATGTCCCCTTATTCTGTGGCCTTAAAAGCAAGTGAACACAGTGATCATATTTGCAGATCTTGTTTCATTCTTACATATATCAAAGCAAGGAGCAGGCTAAATTGTTGTGGTAAGGATGGCTTTTAGAGAGATACCCTCACTGAAGCCTCTCATGGCAAAAAGCCCCAAGCATCTGCAGCTAGTTAAAGAAATAAACACTTCTCTTCTCACAGCCCTGAGCAGTCACTGCAAAACAGGGATTTGTTCTGTGCATGCCTTCAGCTGAGGGGCAGGATCTCCCCATAGGAAATGACTGAGAGGAAACTAGTGCATTGCACCTGCTTAGCACCACGAAACAGAGCCTGTGAGCACAGAAGACAGTGTTTGCTGCTGTGATTTTAGGCCTGTGCTGAGGTCTGGAGAGGGGGAGGAGAAGGGAAGACAAGCACTTGGAGGCCTTGGTGGCAATGAGATGCAGGTGTGAGGCTAGTGAGCTGCTCTCTGCTAGTCCAACTGCAGCTGCTAAATTGCTGCTTGGCAGTTGCACAGTGGGAGCAGGGGTTGTGTGCTTGCTGCTGGGCTGCCTGCTTTGGCCAGCTCACCCGTCCACGCTTAGCCAGGAGCTGAGGGCTGTTTCAATCTCAACATCTCTCTGGGATGTAAGTGGTCTCTAATGGTAAGTGTGTTTCTTGTGGTCCAAGGGAGGCTATCTGACTAGCAGGACAGTGTTTTGGGGCAGGGATTTAGTGAGGTCTAGGACTAACACAGGATAACTGCAATGAACCTGAGCTTTTTTGGCAATGACATGGCTAGGAACTGCAGGGATACTTTGCTTTCTAAAGAATGCCAGAATCCTTGTGCTAAGCTTCCAGGACTCAAGGGGAAAAAACATTCCTTGAAATATGGCCAAACCCCTGGCAAATGGCATGCTGGTGATGGCAGTGCTAAGTGCAATGGATCTGAGTGCTCCTTGTTCCTGATACTGCTTCCTGCGTTTCCCAACTGGTGATGGTAGTGCAAAAGCTGCATGGAGCTCAGCAAATGCTGTTTGCAGGGCCTAGAAGGCATTAGCTTTCCCTGAGGAAACTCAGGGAAGCTCCCCACGCTTGCTGAAAACCACACCTCTGCAGCAGCCTGCCCCACATGTCCTTCCTGCATGGGAGAGGCTGGGCCGTGATGGTGCACTTCCCAAATGCTCAGGGAAGTGTGCGGTTTACTGGTATTTTTCTATGTCTGAAACTTTATCTATGCTGGGGGAAGTGAGTGTGCCAGGTGTCCGTTGAGATATTTCAGCAGCCACTTTCTGAGAGGGCTGGATTTGGCAGGCAGAGGGACTTTATGGCTTTTGCTTCTTGTTCCTGAGGTTGCGGAGAGGTCTAATATGCCCTGGCCCTATGTCGTCCCTGCTGTGAAACAAGGAAGGGGGCTTGTGCTGTGCCAACCAGGAAAAATGAGTGCTTCCTCTTGCACCAAACAAGCTATTGGGAGTACAGCTAATAGAGCTGCTGTACTGACCTTAGGTGGAAACAAAAAACGTATAACAGAAACAGCAAGTTAATATATGAAACGGATGAAGCTTTTTAAAGCAAATACTTGGGGGAGGGGCACAAGGTGTGCTCTAAGCCATTAAGCAAGGCACCTGGGTGGGTTTGTTGGCCTGTGTGCAGAGGAATGGGATGCCCTTGGGGCTCTTCCTGCAGGAACAGCTTTGCTCTGCCTGGAAGGAGCTGCAGCACGCAGCCAGCGTTTCCCTCCTGGCACGGTCCCTCTGCCAGCTCGCTCCCAGAGCATGGCTCTTCTCTGCTCTTTGCTTGCTCTGTGCCGGGAGAGGCACTGCTCTGAGACCCCTGGGGTCCCTGTGTGTGTTTTGTGGACCTTCCAGGCTGATTTTCTAGGGCTCTGAGATCATCTGCCTTACGGAATCTTGGCAGCCCGTGGCAGTTTTAGAAGTTGTCCTTTGCCAGGTTTCTCAGCATCGAGATCCCAAAGGGCCAGCTACTTCCAGCCTTCCCAGGACAGCAGTCCCTGTAGCTTCGGGAATTTGGCAGGGCATCCTGCGCTGGAGAATTTCAGTGTTTAATTGCACTATCTACTTTGACTCTTTCCTAATGTTTACTTGAAGGCTCTTGAAGGGCAGATAAGGCCAAACCTTAAATATCCTCTGAAGCAATCAACATGAGTAAGAGCTGCAAGAATGGGTTTTAGGATCATCCCAGCTCTTATGTTGCAAATGCATGAAATGTTGTGCACAACGGGCTGCTACAAAGCGCTACCCTACGTGTGCATGGCAAACACTTTGAAGGGTGTTCTTGGACATTTAGAAACAGAGATACCATGTGTATTGCACTGAGCCAGAGTAGCTGAGGAGCTGGAACGCTTTCTGGCTGGAGATCTGGCATGTCAATGTGTGCTTGATATGGAATGTCAGGAAATGTTGTGTGTTAGAGCTTTTTGTGAAGTTATTTAAGGGGAAATCCCAGACACCATTGACTGAGTCAACAGAATTGCTTACTCTAAAGAAATCTGCAATTTTTTTTGTTCTTATTCTGACTTTTAAAATCTTTTAATTTATAGTACTGGTGAAATACATGACTGAATAATTTTGAAGTGGAAAGTTCATGGGGAAAAATCATTTTTATAAACAAATTTTCAGGTAATTTCAGGGGAAAAAAGTAATCAAAACACTTCTATGGGGAAAAACTCCATTTCAATAAAACAAGTTTTCTGGTGGAAAGACCTCCAATGGGGACCTTCCGGAGATGGGTATGCAAGGTTTGCGACCAGAAAAAGGAACATTTGGAAGGAGATGCTTTCATTGACACATGACAACTGAACTGACATAAATCACAGACCTAAATTTTGTGTCATGAAATCCTCTCTGTACGTTTTGGAGATTTGGGGTAGCTTTATATGTGGATCCAGGAGACTAGGAAGAGGTGGACCAGAAGCAGGCCAAACGAAATGTGCTGGATGAATTTTTCACCTTTGTTTAAATGCCACCTTGTCAAATCTCTTTGGACTCCTTGCTTCATAGCTCGGATCACATCCTTGCATGGGAGGGCTGCTTGCTTTCAGGGCACCTCGCAGTGGGCTCTACTGTTAGAGGCAATGTCTGGCACCAGCTAGGCCTGTCTGGTAATCTGGAGGAGAATTGGATGACAGCACTGAGGAAGAGCTATTAAACCGGGCACCTGTGGATCCTGCTCAGTATGCCTATGTGCTACAAGCCTGCACAGGTTTGCACAGTGTCTAATAACAACAGGCGATATTGGTGTCGTATCTTGCACAACATAATTATCTTTAAACCTCACCCTCGCACCTCAGTGCAATTTGCTGCCAGTGTTGCATTAGCAAAAGAGAGAGAGAGGAGAAAGAAGAAGAAAAGCAGCAATGTTTCCAGAGTACAGAGAGCAATAGAGAGATGTTTATATGGCAGTTGTGACTGGTGTAATTTTGGTCATCAGACAGCTCTAAGTGGGATTTAAAACAATGATGCCAAAACAGATAGCAATGAGATGGATGGCCTATTAGCAGGGCTCACTTGAAACTTGAAATTTGGTTCGGGGAATCTTTTGCCTGGTTTGCCATCCACTGGCAGTGCAAGATGTGGGATAATGGGTACAGACAAGACACACCACCAAGGAACGGGGCAGTGCTAGGTTTCAAATATAGCACAAGGCAGGCTTTTAAAGCAGATGTATTTGCTCAGAGTTTGCTTGCCTCTTGGAGCTTGGACTTTACCCCATTAAGTGCCCACTCCAAGGGAAATGTTTGCCACTTTGCTTTGAGCCTGGTGATCCGGACAGTTTGTCATTTAGGTATCCAACGAGCTAAAAAAATGACTTCAAAGATTTAGATTTTTGTATCTGGTTGGCTGGTTTTAGTGCTTAGTGTAATGTTGGGAGGTTTTTTTCCCTCCCCAGAGAAGGAGCTTTACCCTGTCTTGCAAGCAGCATTGTTATCTAAATCTGGTGAGTACCAATGAAGAATCAGAGAAGTTCATTCACCTTCGGTCCCGCCCCAGTGTGCCAGGGCTACCATGATCCCCAGGCTTCCAGGGGACCTGTTCCTTCCCAGCAGCTGATGTGGGGGGTTGGGCTGCTGAATCTGAGATCCAGCACCTGCCAGGCGTGTTGGTGTCATGCAAGCCATGTTTCCAACAGCACCTCATTTCTCCCTTGTGATCCTAGACTGGACACCAGGGAGAGGGCAGGCGGCCACTGGGAGGAGGGGCCTGGTGAAGGTGGTCAGAGGCAGGTGAGGTCCGCATAGGAGCGGGCGTGTGTCCCATCAGCAAAAGGACAAGGCCGTTTCCTATTCCAATCAAGTCTGAAAAATGTGATTGGATTGCAGGCACATCTCCTGCCTATTCTGGGAACAGATGCTCCTCTGCTGTTTCCAGCAGTGGCACATGTGACATTCAACAGAGAAAGCCATAATTGCATAAAATACAGCATGAACTTTCCCAAGGCTAAGCAAAAATGGCTGGTGTTTGTCAGGGAAGGACAGACAAGGAAAACAGAAGGTCGGTGCCAGCTGGTTTATGTATTTTAAGCCACTCCGCCACCAGTAAAGCTCTTATTGACCAAGCCCTGCGTTGGGAGCCCTGGCCGTGCAGCGGGCAGCTCCTTCCGGCCATTCGTTTGCCTCGGCTCCCATCCAGTTGCTGGGGCTGTTTTCTCTCACACTCTCTTTCTGACAGTTTTGTTTTCGTCCATGTGATTATTTATTTACTTAATTCCTAAAGAGAAAAGAGCCCAATTGAGAAAGTTAGATGCAAGGGTGAAGAGCTCCTTCTGTACCAGAGATCATCTGGAATTAATTTCTGACATCCTCTCCTTGGTGCCATCCAGCCTTCATTAAAGCATTTGCAAAGCTTCTCCTGGCAGTCAAGCGTGCAGCAGAATAATTTGCATCTCCCTGTAGATCAGACTACTGTCTGCCTCTGGGTTTGGTTGGGCTCATCTGGGAAATGTTTGTGTTGCTTGCTGCTGCGCGGAAGGGACTCTTTGTACTATTTTTTGCATAACAAAACTGAGTAGCAACAGTGTACACCTTCAGCAGGCCACAGAGCAGCAAACCAGCTGAGGAGGCAGGGACTCCCTGCTGTGATTTGTTGAATAGATGGAGAAGTGGAGTGGGAAGGCGATGGGACAGGGCTCGTGGCCCTAAAAATAGGATGTGAAGTTAGTCTCTCTTGTGAAGAAATTGATGCAATTTTTCTGGAGCTGGATGTGCAGCTGACTTTATCCTGAGCTGGCCTGTGTGCGCACAGGCACACAGGCCTGCAGGGGTGGTATACGTGTGTTTGTGCATGCTAGTGTCTCCCTTTTGCATGTGATGCAGCACTGCAATTACCAAAGGGGCCAAAGGCCACAAAATTGGGTTTTCTATTCTTAATCGGACACGCAGACAAGTTAAAGTTGCAGCAATAGAGCTGTGACTGTCAGACCTGGGGAAAATGGGTTTCTGCAAGTGCATCCTGCTGCCAGCCACGTGTGCTGCCCTGGGTAGCAGCAGGGGTGAGGCACACCAACATATAGTTTAATTTCATTTTCGTTAAAAAAAGATGGGAGGCTGCTCAGCGGTCTCAAAATGGGTGAGATCAGCCAATCATAATAAGCATTTCCAGGAATTTGGTCTTTGGTGCCTCTTGAATGGATAAGGCACTGGTGGAGTGGGTAATTACCTGCTAAAATTATACTGCAGTAAAATTTGTTCTAGTTTTGCTAATTATAGGAAGCACTTAATACATGGGCCTAATCTGGACCGATTGCTAGAACACTCACCCATATAGTGAGGGATAGGGAGGATGGACAACTGACCTCACATGTTGCTGAAAACTCATGTCTTGGATCTGTGGCATGTTGAGATCTCAACCCTTTCAACTCTGCTCTGGGAGAGCACTGGCAGCCTCACTTGAGCATGCATGGAGTCCTGCAGTATTACACATGGCATTATTCTCACTTACACGTACATAATTATATGTAGCAACTTCTTTTAAATAGTTCAAGGCAACATAATGACTATAATTAGGCTGCCACATACTACAAAAAAAGAAAAAATATCCCCCAAACACAGGAAGCAGTGAACTAGGACTTTATTAGTATGAGAATAAAGTTTAAAAAACCTGAGCGTTTACTACATGTGCTTATAAACCAATGGCCCAGCACTGGCTGTTCATTTCCACTCGTTCTGGGCACAGGTACCTCCCACCGCTATCCGTGGTGCCAGTGTGCAGGGCGCTGGGGCTCCAGATCCCCTGTCCCAGTCTCGTGGTCCGTCCTAGTCTCGCAGTCCCGGTGCGGCCTCCGCTACTGAAAGCAGGAGGCAAAGCCACCTCGCTGCAGGGCGATGCTGAACTAACCACGTGTTCAAGGAAGCTGGCTTGGCTGAGGCTGTTGAAAGCCAGCCAACCTCTTTTCTTGAGCTTAAACTCTTCTGCAAGGCAGCCTTGCTCTTTAGCCCCCCTCCGAAAAAATAAAGACAAAATAAACAGTACGCACAATGGCCCAAACGCCTGCAAAGTGAGGAAAGTCGAAGGCTCTTGCACAAGTGAGCTTCCCTGTCCCCTTGATGTCCTGCAGAGCAGCATGCTAATGCCCAGGAAAGTGCAGCAGCTGGCGCAGGCTTTAGCAAACCCTGGTTCCTGCGCGCCGTGTTTATTCACGGGTTCCCATAGCGCTGCGCTCCCTCGGCACCCTCTTGTGCTCTGCGCTTGTCGGCATTTGACCTTCCTCAGTGACTTACTGCCTGTGAGAGACTGCTGGGTATTTGCAAATAGCTTAATTCCTACTTCAGTGGCCCCACGCTGTAATGGAAACAGGAACATTAGTGAATCTTTAAGTAAACAGTCAGGAACTGGAGAAAGGAAGGCTATAAAAGGTCTGAAGTATAATGACTAAAAAGGCAGACATTTATTATTAAGAAAATCTTGATGTGGACAGCGGAAACCATAATAGCATTTTTGATCCAACCCCCCCAAACAAACAAAAATAAATCTGATTCTTAAATATCCCAGTTGTTTTTTTTATCCTAGTTTTTAAATCCTTAAAAAGGAAGTAGGAATTTAGAAAATATATATGGGTATTAGAAATGCAGGTGTCTCACCACGGCTGATGTCTTCACAGATCTGCAAAGAGGCAAGGATAATAATTAGAGAACAGGAGGGCAAATGAATTCTGATGTTGTCTTTGCAGAGATATTGTCAGTCTTAGAAGTCAAAATGTGTCTTGTTAGAGCTAGAAAAGCAAGAAGTTGCCAGGACTGTGTGTGAGGCTTTCAGGAGCTCTGAAGGTTCAAAGATGGAGAAAACGTTAAAAGAGTAGTTGTGAGTGAGACTATAATTTGACAGACTGTGCTGTGAGCTTTTAAGGTGAAATGATTGGTGCTGTGTTGTGTGTCAGCAAAGAAGAAATGCCAAAGAACCGTTACGAATAATGCATGATCTTTTCAGGTCGAAGTCTCCTATGAGAAGGATGGTAGAAAAGGCTCAGCTGCGCTTGACCTAAGAAGCAGCAATAGATATCACATTTGGATTAGGGTAAGAATAGAGGACAGCAGTAGAAATAGTGAGAGAGAAAGAAAATATGACCTAGCAGGAACGGCTGAAAGAAAGAAAATTGTTTACCGAAGAGTGAAGCAAAACAAAAGAGTGAAGCTCTTCAAATGTGTGAAAGGCTACTGAAAAGAGGAAGAAAATGCTTTCTTCCTTCTGTTTCTCATGGCAGATGGACAAGATGTCATGCGCTTAAATCATACTAGAAGAACATGACACTAGAAGACACTAGACACTAGAAGAACATGACACTGGGAAATGGTTTCTTGAGAAAGTTGTAGAAAATCTGTTAATGGAGGTCTTTGAAAAGAAGCTGGAAAAACATCTGAGAGAGCCAATCATGGTATGACCTCCTTAGGTTCCTTTAAGCCTTATTTTTTATGACTGCATTAATTTATGGTTATTAACATGATATTAGAATGATTAATGGCACAGCTGTTCACAGCATTTTGGAAGGATTCAGCTCCAGAGCTGTAGCATAAGATTCTGCTAAAACCAGCTCCGAGAGCAAAATCTAGAGCTAAAACTACAAACTTTGGTGGCTGAGTGATAATAGAAAAGAAAAATGAGGCTGTGAACAGAGAAAATGTCTCTTGCTATTTAATTATGCTCTTTGTAAATAAGCACGAGCACATCAGAAACTTCATCTCTTTCCCCTTGGCCAAGAACATCCAGGCAGCCCTGGGATGCTGCTGACTCCCAGGTTTAGCAAGTGTCTCAGAGCATGGCTGAGGCCTCCAGTTTGGCTGAAATGATCCAGATGGGTCTCTGGGGACAGCTGAGCTCTTCTGCATCCCACTGTACAGATGAGGAAGTGATTCTCAGACAGTGGCTCCATGCTGGAGATAACTCCTGCCTGGCTCTGCTGATGGGGCCATGCTCTCCCCTAATCTGGTCAGCTGACCCAAGAGTGTTAGCCAAGAGCTTGTATTTGGGCTGTTTGAGTAGTTCTGCAGTCACTCATGTGGTAATTCGCATTTATTTGCATCTCTCATTTTCATAGTCCCCCAGGGAATTTGAAACAACTGCAGAACTATGTTATCCTGATGAAGGACATACTGTGCTGGAAGCACAGTACTTAGCTAGATGGACATTTTGGGCCTAGAAGAACATTCATGTGTCCTTATTTAAATTTTATTGATTTTTCTAAAGAATTATGTCTCTCTTAATGGTCTAGAAATAAAAGCTCTTGCCCCAGCCGAGCGCACCAGCCTTATGATTTCTCCATATTGACAAGGCGGTTTTCACACTCTGTCTAGACGCAGGAAAGATAGTCCTCAACATGCGCAATCAGAGAAAGAGAAAATTACATTTATGCACCTCCTGCTGCTTCGTGCTACATTTCCCCTCCTGTTTTTTCAGGGGCAGGTATTTGTGTGAGATCTGATCTCTGCAGAGCTGAGAGGGGTCTGGCCAGTGCGTTATAGCTTTCACAGGAAAATCTCCTCCTGATGTGGGCAATGCTCAATTAGGCTTATTGCCAGAGTACAAGTTTGCAGTGGTATTTTTAGTCTTTGATGTTCTTCTTTGTCTCTAGATTTATCTTTGAGGAAAGAAAACAGCTTGCTCGGCTACCCTATGCACCCTAGTACAATTTCCAGCTCATATTGCGGGGTTCATCCAAATGCATCTGGAGCAAGCAAGGGCACAACGTTGCGATGAGCCTTTTGCGTGGTGCGCACACATGTCAGGCAAGCAACCCAGATGTGAGGGGCTTGCTCCACACGCAGAAAGTTTCCTCAGACTCGGTGGGTTTTAATGCCAGCGTCAAAGAGAGAGTGTGGAAGCTCTTAGCTCGGCAGCCCTACAGCTGTATTGACACAGACTGGCTGGGCTCTCTGCCGATAGTGCCACAGCCTCCAGGAGACTCAAATGAAGCCATTTTCTACCTTTCACTTTGGTCAGGAGCTTGCTGGCCATTATGCATATTTTACATGCTGTTATAGGTTGGGATGTCGGCTCAGGAAGCCTTCCTAGGCTTCAGGAAGGCAACCGCACTGTTTTCAGCATTGATGGTCTCTAGCTATGATCTTTGAAGAACACGTTCTGGAACTCTTTTCTGCTGATACCTGTTTCCTCTTTGTATTGCGCTAGGTCGTCCAGGCAGTGTTTTCCAGGGATGTTTGAGAATTACAGATTTATATTAGCTTCAGGATACTGGAAGTCATGTATTATGTTATTCCTGGAAGCTGTACATACCATCCACCATACGCATTAATGGGAACTTGTTTGCATGGGAAACTGCTACTGCTGTCAGGACTGGTTACTAAGGGAGACCTTGCTCTCATGAGCCTTACTTCTGAGACTGGCAATTCAGCTGCGCAAATCTAAATACATATTTCCTAGTTGAAATGTCCTATTTAGGCCAAAGCCTGTGTTTTTCCCATAAGAGAGCAGGAAAAGCATGGATTTGCCATTGCAGTGAATTAATGACCTCAGAGGAAGGAACTGTCTTTAAAAGAACTTGGGTCACAGTAGAGAAAACATGCTAGATCTGGAGCCAGAACACAATTGTGAGCTCTGATGTCCATAAAGGTGAATTGAACTTTTCTTAATTGCTTCTTGGGAAGTTCAGTTGTAACCAGGTAGCTGTTTTGCTGGCCAAGAATTTGGAGATGCTTGTAGTTCTGGAGTGAGAAGAAACAGCAATAACAATGGAACCCGCATATCCACTGACCCCCTTTATCTTTAATCTTCCATCTGGTTTTCCAGAGAAAGACCTCGGCCTTGAACTCTTCCTTTGTTTATTTGTCATCCTCGCTCTTGCTCTTCGGAGTAGCACCCTCATGGCTGTGGAGAAGCTCCATGCCCAGACAGGCCAAGTGCATTAGTGATTACTCCTGAGCAAGAAAATTAGAAACTGCTTTTGAATGGAGTGGCTGAGCTCAAAGCATGAGGGCTGTTAGTGGCAGGGGAAGGGTTAGGGAGCAGAAATGTGAGGCTCTGTCCAAGGCTGGTTTTACCTGGTTTGCTTTAAGTCACCCTAGCCTGAGCTGTGCCTTCACTGAAGCTTTCCAGGCACTGTGGACACCTGCACTGTCCCATAAAACATCCATTTTACACCAGCAGGGTCAGATCTATGCCTTCCTCCTGCACTTCATCCACTCGGTCTCTCCTGCCATTCGGAGAAGAGGAGCTAAGCCTTGAAATAGAAGTTCTGCTGCACCACTGCATTACTGTTCCCTGGCAGCATCCCTAATCAGCCAGAAAAGAGGCAAGGAAAGCCATGATCTGAGGCAACCTCTTGTTCCTGGTGACAGGCGCTGAGCAATTCCTCTGGTTAACAAATTCCTGTATGTTTGTGACCAAGAGTGACGTGAGGAAAGAGAAATAACTCAGGCCTAAGTGAAGGGACAGCTGGAAACGCTTTCAGCCCAATAGTAACTGCAGAGATGCTGCTGCAGCTGCATTTGGTGTCTTGCTGAGGCTGGATTCAAATCACCCCAGAACTCACTGGTTTTGGCACGCTTTGAATCAAGTGTTTGTGCCATCTCCCTGCTCCATTTATCAGCTCATCCCCAGCCTCTAAGCCAGCATGTGGCCAGTGGTGCAAGAGTTCCTGGGCTCTTCTCACTGCCCAAGTCCTGCCTTAGCTACTGCTCCAGTCCTGCCCCAGTCCCTGCACACCTTCTCTCCACTCTGTCTCAGCCCCTGACAGGTCCAGCCCAAGGGCTCCTCACTGCCTCTAGCTTGTAGAACTTGGCATTTCACCCCTGGACTTAAGCATTATCTGTGCATGTGAGGACCTCCGTGAGGATATGTGCCCCTAGGCATGATGCTGGGAGTGTCTGCCCTCCCTAGGGAAGGCTGTGTCCCTTCCCCTGCACCGATGCTGACTTCAGGAAGGAGGGCTGGTAGGAGCTGTGATTAACACATCGTATCTTGTTCCCCTGACGGTGATGTTTACGACCTGCAAGCTGGAGGTTTGCACTGACCTTGTGGCTTTGTGGCTTGAAGCCACATTAGCACTGTCTGCCAGCAAAAGAGAGCTTCCTAGCTTGCAGCAATGCAGGTTTAGGGTGGGCATCCTGCACTGCTGTGCTCGGGTGGAATGGGAAGGACCTGACTTTCTCTTGGAGGCTAACAGCCCCTTTGGGGGTTTTATTGCACATGTGGTTTTCTATTTGTGGTATTCTTTCGCTATTAGTAATGAGCTTAAGTTTTTAGAAGGAGCCTGCAATCCGAACCTGCTGAGCAATGCTGCGACAACAGGTTATTGTTCAGCCTGAGGAGAAGGAATTTCTCCCTGCTTGGGAACTTTCCAGGGGTGGTTGTGCTTAGCTGGAAGGAAGCAGAACTTTTCAGCATCAACTCTGTCCGCAGTGCTCCCGCTGCCTGTGGCACCAGCATGGCCCTGACAGTGAACACAGCATGAGGAATCCAACTTTAGGCTCCAGCACCATGTAGAGCTGGTGCTTCCAACTCTTCCAGTCCTATGCTGTAGCAGAGGGTGTCTGATGCAGAACAAAGGCCAGAAAACTAGTGTAGAAACATTAGCAGGGCTGTCTTGCTGCTTCACAGCCTGGCTTCAGAGCATTTGGGATGCTCTGGAGTCTTGGAAGATTACTGACTTTTCATCGGGAGAAATACAAACTGTTACTGTCATTTGACCTGTCCGTAACAGCTCAGAGTCGTTAGAAGGCAAAAGCCAAGATATTACTTCAAATTTGCAACTCCCATTCTGGCCAGTTGCTCCGAGTCTGCATGTCTCTGAATCTCTGAGTGAGCGATGGGTCTGCCAGCAAGATGTGTGCACCCTCCAGTCAGTGCTAGCCCTGCTACCACCTCCCGGGCCACATCAACAGCCTGACTGCAGGAGTATTGATTCACAGCCACTCAGATAGCTACAGCGTATTCCCATACATTTGCCAAGGACTGCTGTTTTCCTAGATAGCCTGAGCTGTGGTTTAGATGACAGGGAATTTGCAGTTTAAAAGCACCCTTCCATTTCAGTGAGGCTTTTGCCTTGCAGAGAATTAACACCAACATTTCCTGCTCAGGTGGGACCATGTGATACCTCCTTACCTGACCTCAGGCTTGTCCATACAGCCCTCTAAGGCAGTTGTGAGGCTGTGATTTTCTAGGTAGCTCTTTCCCCTGATGACACGATGGAAAAATGGTTTGTATTTCCTAGCTATGCTGGCACAGCTGCTGTCTTTTGTTGAGGTTTTCACAGCAGGAGCAGCAGCAGCAGAAGCAGCTATGGAAAAAAAAATGTGGTGTAACCCCTAAAAGAAAGCACACTCCACATCTCTGCTCTCCATCTGTGCCTGAGGACACTGCTGTCTGTATTCCGTGTAAAAGCAAACACACTTTGCTCGAATTCATGTCCCTCAGCCCTGAGACCCTGTTCCGGCAGCGGGGCTGGGCACAAAGCTGGGTGCAGGATGTGGTGGCTGGCAGCTGAGCTGCTAACGTGCGTGGCGCCTTTCGACGGGAGCACACGGGCTCCCATGAGACATCTGCTGAGCTGAGGTAGGGTGAAGGGGCAGCAAGCGGGAGCTCTCTTTGCTAGTTCCCTGAACAGAGTTTAACTGAGCTCCCCAAAAGAAAAGGTCACCTAGAACCGAATGCATCACAAAGTGCCCTCTGGCAGCAGCAGTGGGTCTAAGGAAGGCTCTGCTTATTTTCAGGCAATGCAAAACAAATCTGATGTTGAATATGTGGTTAAAATAGAAGCCTACTTAGTGGAGAGAGACTGGAGAAGGCTGCGGTGGGCAAGAGGATGCCAAGGCTACCTGTTCCAAACAGGCCTGGAAGTGGGAATCGTGGGAAGCTTCCAAGAAAACAGAGCTTCTGCCCAACTGAGGCTTTGCATTTTGCTAAAATACCTCAGTCCACCTCGACTCCTGATTTCACAATTTATTATCATGACATTATAAAGTAAAATGCCATCAGCGATGAAAATAAATGTTCCCTCTCAGGCAGGAGCCTCAAAAAATATTCCAGGACACAGAGTGGGGAGTGCTGCACCCCAGCTGAACTTTGCCTTTCTTTTTTCTTTTTTTTTTTTTTTTTTTTAGGCAGAAAACTTTTAATCTTAAAGAAACATGGTCTTCTGATTGGAAATTGCTCCGCTGTGACATTTTTGGGGCTTGGTAACAGCCAGGGTACCGAGCAGGGATGACCCTGCCACCTGAAGAGCGAAACCTGACAACGTGCAGGAGGGAAGACCCCCAGGGCAGAGGTAGGGTGGTGAGGGAGAGGAGGATGCTGCAGGCTGCCTACTCCTCCTTTAGATTCGCTCACGGTCCCCAGTGCTTGCTGGTGAGCAGTGAGCACAGGCTGGGCTGTGCTCAGCTGCCTGCTCTGTGCCGAGGAGAGACGGCTGCAATTGGCACTGTTATTTTCTGCATCTCCTCCTTGATTGCTCAAACATGTATTACTTGGAGCAGCGAGGTGGGGCAGGTGCTGTGTTGATCTGCACCCACTCTCCACCTTGCAGAGCTGGGAAAGGGACCATGGGAGCCCCCCAGCTCACACTGTCCTCGCCTGTAGGGAGCTGCGGACCCCTTGGCCTTCCAGAAGGGACAGAGGAGGAAGGCTGAAGGCTGAGCCCTTCGTGTGGTTTGGTGAGTCCTGTTTGTCCCCATTTGCATCATTTGAAATGCATCTGGGGCTTTTCTGAACATCCCCTGCCCCTGGAATTTGACATGAGAGGCTACAGCGATTTAGGCAAGCAAAGAGAAGAAAACGTGAAGCCATTCCTCACCCTCGTGTCATGCTCCCCTTCTCCTTCCCTGTGCCATCTTGCCAGTGCTGGGACAGCAGCACAGGGATGCAGAGGAGCAAGCTGGTGTTGCAGGGAAGTTGGGCTGGCTGCTGGCTGGTGCTGAGTGGCACATGGGACTGTCAGCCCCAAGGAGCTGAGCCAAAGCACTCTCTCCCTCAGCTCCATCAGGGAGGAACCACTGTGGGAGCAGGAGACTGGGTTTTGCGGATGTTTCCAATAAGTAAATAGCTTATTTAATCCCAAACTGGAATATGGACAGGAGCTGTTCCCTCCAGGAAACTTGCCACTGGTTCTGCCTGTTGTGTCCCCATTGTATGGTGCCCAGGCCATGGCACCTGACTCTCTGCTTCCCACAATCGCAAGCCTGATAGGGATCTTGCTGCAGAACGGATGTGGCTGACATTTAGCAGGAATCCTAATTCTCATCAGAACGATGCCTGGGGAGACACAGCCAGTGCTCGGCCATCCATCCAGCACAACCTGCTGTTTTGCAAGCTTGGTGAGCACCTCAGTTCACTGAAAAATGCTCTCAGCTAATTCTGGGCGATGTTTCCCAGAAATGGTAGGGACAGAAAAAATGGTTTGCCTGGCGTGAGCTGGCCTCAGTGTAACCCCTCCAGCACTGTTGGGGCAAAAGGAACTGATCTGTGTTTCGCCGTGCCCCAGCTCCCAAGAGTAGGGAGTGAGCTGAGCAAGGAGGCCCTGGCTCCCTCCTGCCGCCCTAGCTGCGGGGACACCTCCGTTAGACAATACACTGTGTTTCTTGCGATGCAGCCAAATGAGGAATATCCCAGTTATGGGAAGCATACATCCCGTATCCCTTTTGCTCAGAGATGTCAAACCAAAACGTTCATAGGCCCTTTTGGGGTACAACCAGTATTGCATTTGTTTTAGACATGGGCAAAGCAAGATGTTTTGCACCTCTTCCCCTGACCACAGACTTTTTGGCAGATCTGGGAAGAGCAGCCGGCACTGCCTCCCTCTTCCCAGCTGTGTGGGGCTGCATTTGAAGTTTCAGACGGATACTAGAGCTTTTTCTCAGCTTGATCATAGATTTTTGGTGTAGCAGCTGCTTCTTCAAGGAATATGGAAGAAGAGAACTCAAATATGTTACTAACCAAAGTATACTCTCTTGCAAGAACTGCTCCAATCTGCTTTCCAAACCTTGTCAGAATATTACTCTCAGTGGAGACAGAGGTATCTAAGAGCTGTTCCGGTTGCCAGCCATACTGCATGGTAATTTTCTCCACCTGGAAGACTTGCGTATGATCTGCATTGCCACAGCATCTGACCACCTCATAGCTTTTAAGGCATTGTCTGAAAAAGTTAGGGAGCTGCTGCGAGCAGGGCTGGTGCGTGGGGAGGCTGCAGCGAGGGCAGCGGCTGGCTGCCACGTGCGGCTCGCGGCACACTGCGGGTCTCCGGCGAGTGTCGGCCATGGTGCACCAGCGCGGCCGCAGCTGCCTCGCGCTTGCTGCCAGCACGCGGAGCAGTGGCACCTGGCTCTGCATGGCTACGGGAAGGAAACGCCTCGTCTGGGCTGTGTTTGGGGTGACTGGCTCTAGTCCTTTGGCCCAAGCAGCTGGAGCGCCGTGCTGTCTCCCTGGGGCACAGCTGGAAGGGCCGTGCTGCCACGGGGAGACGCGCCACCTGGCTACCCTGTTTCAGCAGGGTTTAGCCTCCTTGCAGAGCTGGTTGGAAGAGAAGCCCCAAGCTCTTGCTGCAAGCCCTGGAGGGCCCGCTCTGCTCCCTGGCTGGGGCTGCCAGCTGGCCCCTGCCCGGCTGCGGGCTCTGGTGCTGGCCCCAGCTCCAACGGAGCAACAGCGGCCTCCAGTGCCTAAACCTCCTCCCTCTCTCCATCCAGGGAGCCGGCACCCTTGTCCTTTGCTGCTCGAGCTGCCTGCCCTCACCCCAAACAAGCCAAATCTGGGCTCAGGACACTGGGTCCCAGTCCGGAAAGGGAGCCGCGAAGCTCTCCAAGGACAAGAAGAGGAAAGAGGTCCTTCAGCCCGAGCAGCCAGGCTGGACTCTTCCTCCTAGCGTGGGCCATGGAGCATCGGCTTAAATGCCTGATACATTGAAAGTCATGTGAGCACCCATCTCCTACTGCTTGGTTGCTGGAAGTTTAGGAAAAGGAAACAAAATTTTCCATGCAAAATAGAGTCTGCTTGTTTTGCCAGAGCCTGGCTGTCTCCTTGGGAGTGTCCCAATCTTTTTCCCTGGGGCTCTGTCTAATTTACTCACAGCTCTTTATGAATGTTACCAAAACATTATATTTTACTGGAAGGTATTTTAAATGTCAGAGAAAGTGTATGGGGGAGCAGTGCATGGGAAATCTCAGTGCAAGATGTTGAAATGCTTCCGTTTTATTAGAAGTTTATATAGGCAAAAGACATCTTTGTGCTGTCTTCTCCAGCACAGTGGTGCTTTTTCAGTTTTGGGTGGAGTCGGAGCGTGGGGAAGGCTCTTGGCACTTTCCCCTCTTCTTTATGTGCACATTAGTGTTCCTTTGCCTAGAAAAGAGGTTAAATATGCCAGAGAGTATCTTAAAGTCCTTAATACCCAGAAGAGCCTGGCTCAGGGGACAAAGAAAGAATGGTAAACAGTATTTAAATTATCATTTAAGTGTTACACACAGTCATAAGGAAGCCCATGCATTTTTGACAGGCAGTTCAGGGTTACCTCGGACATGGGTTAATTAACTCCAATAAGCCCAAGAGCTCGCACCTCCTGACAGAATAATTCACCTTTTTGCTCTGTGGCAGCAAAGGCACCTCTAATGCTTGTCTGGCTGCAAATGATAAAAGTTATGACTTTGTTTGCGTGGGCTTTACAGACAAATGCCACCATTGTGTCTCACTTAATCTTGCCTCCAGCTTCCCTTCCTGACTGCTTCTGTGGTTCTTTTTTGTAGCCTTAAACAACTGTCAACCACCGCTGACATCTCCCTTCCCATTTGGAGGCATGTTCCTCTCTGAGGGACATGAGAACTCCTCATCCCTTCACTCTGACGTCCGATGCTGCCTTGCTCCCTGCTCGCCTACTCCAAACCCTTCCTTGCTCTCCTTAACCAGCTTTTGGTTCTTAGCCAAAGCTGTGATGCTGCTGGGGCTGCTGTCAGCCATGCAGGCAGCAGCTGGTACAAGGTGGCCAGCTTCCTGCATGGTCATTCCCGCTGGCCGGTGCCATGATGGGTTGCTGGCCATGCTGCGTTCACTCAGGAGACCCCTCTCAACGTCTGGCGGCTGAATGGCATCCCCTTTGGCCTTAAAATGTAAAATCAGCCAGGGCAGGCCAGGAACAGAGTATGGGGCAGAAGCCTGGATTAATGGAGCAAAGAGGAGATAGCCAGACCATGGATTGTTTTCCTTTTTTTTTTTTTTTTTTTTTTTTTTCCCAGTGACCTAGGCTCTGTTCTCTGTTACTCCAGAGTTAGCTTGGACTAACTCCTCCTAAAGGCAGAATCTGGCTCTACAAGTCATTTCCTCCAAGAACACGAAAGCTGGAATTTGAGCTCCTGTCAGAAATGTCTCTGCTGATGGCAGATGGGCACTCACACTGCCAACAGCCTGACCGCTAGAAAGCCCTGCCTCTGCCAGGCAAAGTTAAAGGTAAAACTCCTTTATCCCCCACAGACTGCAACTTCTGGTTACAGATCAGATTCAATCTTTCCAACAGAGATTTTTGAACCACTTAATAGCATTGTGTTGGAAGGAATTCCTTCCCTTGCCTGACACAGAGTGCTTGCAGTGTATAAATATATTCAGAATCACCTAGAGCCCAAGCCAGAGGAAATGAGTTGAGTCTTGCCAGATATTTTGCTAGCATTTGGACTTGGCCTTCTGCTAAGACAGTGTAATCTGGCATCAGCATAGATTAAATAAAAGATTCATTCTTAAAAATATCCAGAGAAAACAATGACCTTACATATGCAGAGAAAACTGAGAGCAGAGCTCAGCTGTGAACTTCTGGTGTGAAAAACTACAGTTTTTCCTCGGCCACCATGCATCTGAGATCACTTGGAAAAATATTTTTCTGCCTAGATCTGTGAGATCTGGGCAGATTTTGAGGATTTTGCCACTTGTCCCGGTGGAAATTTTGGCCATGCACTCCCTGATGGTGGGCAGATCAGTGCTGCATCCCATGTGCCGTGAGTCGGACACGGTGGACCCGTTCTGCAGATGGGTGCCACGTGCTCAGAGCTGCAGGTGCAGCAGCTGTGCAGGAGGCCAGATTTATGCCCTCCATCTAGCTGCATATGAACATCTTAATTTCTAGCAAATCCCAGATATCCATGCTAGCTCTAGCTTGTGTGATATTTATACTCGCACAAGATCCAGATACTCACAGGTTCTGAAAGCACAACAAACACTCATTGCTGTATAAGATGTTGTCTGTACCACACACAGGGTCAAAGATCTTTGCGCAGCCTTTCTTTAGGTCATAATTGCCACAAGCTGCCTGGAGAAAGAAAAGGGTAATGATAATATTAAACGTGTCTTCAACTTACGAAAGCAGCTTTTGCCTTCTCAGGGATGCATATATTTTGTATATCTGGGTAACACATCTCAGCTTCCTTGGAGCTCTTCTGTGAACTCTTGGAAGCACTGAGATGCCCATCATCATGCTGTCTGTCAACCAGCTGAATCCCACCTAGCACTCTGTGTGCCCTTAGGAAAGACAACATTGAGCAGGTAATCCTTCATAGGCAGCATCTAATCATGTTCTCCCCAGCTTTTATTTTCCATGGCCACAGGTATCCCTGCACAGCAAACTGCACTCACATTTGCCCACCACAGAGTAATGGGAGCTCTAATCTTGATTACCTTTAACTCGGCATGCAGCAGCAATATTTAGCTCTTGTCTATTAGTTTTTCTTCATGGAGCATGGGGGAAGCACAAAGGGAAATTAGTACTATCACTGAGAATTTACTGGGGCACAGCAGATGGAAGGATGTTCCCAAGCATCTGGGTCTCTGGACAGCTGATCCAAAGGCTCATATTCCTTGAGCAACCCTGGCTTCCCAGTGTATAGGTTAATGCTGTCTCACCAAAGTTGGGCATACCCTTGCACTACACTGAAATAAGAGCCTTCACCTCCGTTCCTGTGTGAGCAGCACCGTCCGGTTCAGTATTTCCTGGAATGGAGAGAAAGAAAAGACTTCTTAGTGTCCTTCACTCAGGCTGCTTTTGAGGGTGACTCCACTAAAGATGCTTTAGCCTGAGAATTGTATGTCTTGGCTCACAACCCTTGGTCCTTTCAGGGCCCCAGCAAATAACTACAGCTCTTCCTTGCTTGCACCTTTCCTGTCTTGCAGTGGGGTCCCTCAGCTTCGCAGGGCCAGCCCTGCTGCTTCTAGCTCTTTCCCCAGCAGAAGCACCATGTCCAGTGGAAGCCCCTGCCAAGACCAGGTGCACCCTAGTGACTTGCCCTGCTGTTCACTCCAACTGCCAGGGAGCAAAGGTAGCTTTCATTATCTCTTATCACTTGTTCATGGGTAATTGAAAAACTCCTGCTGGTTCTGAACCGATGCTAATATAAACCCAGGGTGATTGTTCTGGTCTCTGTGGGTTTATACCACAGTGAAGTAGAGCAAAATACAAGTTGCTGAAGGCCTCTAAGAAATGGGGTACCTCTGTGCAGATCCTGAGGTCTCACACCAAAGCTGGTGGGCGTGAACCTAGTATTGGTGGACTTCTTGTCTGTGGAGAAACTGGCCCTGAACTGACAGCTGAGATCGGCATGGGCTGAATGTGTGGTGGTGTATTTTGAAAAACAATTTGAATTTTCTCAACCAACAGCAGTACCGAGAAGAAGGCCTTAGGTTCCCTGTAGGTCCAGGAGTGATCTACAAGGAAGAATTAGGCTACATCTACATAACCAATCAATGTGACCCCAGGAGAAGTGGGTCTGCAGAGCAAAGCAGTTTGGTACTAAAGACCTGATATCCATACTAGTCATGTTTCAGGGATTTTATTTTGGACTAGACTAGCTCTGGTCCAGTCCCAGGGATGAATACCCCAAAGCAGATGTAGCTCACTACATGCTTAGTCCATCTAAAAGGAATTCAGATTTTGCACTCAGAGTGTCTGCAATGGCAGCTGCTGCAGCACAGTAAATAGGATGACAGGAGACTTGCTTCAAAAGCGCCCTCCTGTCCTGAACAAATCCACTAATGCAGACACTCCCAGGGAGCAGGACATAAGACAGCATTAGCTCATGGTCTTATCCTTCTGCAGCATATGGGATCTTGAAAATACAGTTACTTTAAACATTGACTCTGGTAACAAGAGGTTCCTTTTCCTCTCTGTAGATATGTTTCATGTCTTTTATTTATTTATTTATTTATTAATATAGTATGGCATCTATTCACTCCAAAAGAATTGCACTGTCCGAGAAATAACCAGCTCCCAGGCTGAATTCCTGCCCTGAGAGAAGAGTGTCAGTCTGGATTGCTTCATTCTGGTAGCAGGTTCAAGGCACCCTTTCAAAACCTTTGCTTTAGATCTGCTCACAGATGACTGGTTTAATGCATAATGGCTTTGCAGCTCTCTCTGTGGAACGCTCCATTTCCCTGCCCAGGTTTCAGCAGCCAGGTGGCCTGTTCCCAGGCTCACCTTCCTCCATGCCAGACTCAGGAGATTTTGCAAAGAGCTTCTAAGCAAAACGTGGAACTCACCTGGATAGCTGCAGAGTGCCAGGCAGAGGAGCAGGAAAACACCAGTTGCCTTCATGGTCAAAGTGATGCTTTACTGAGGACAGCAGGAGGAATGAGGACTCTTCTCTGGCTTTCAGAGACCCCGTTTTTGATGGTCCAGATGGGATCTTTATACCCTTCCCCATCTTTGGCACCACCCTCCATGGCCAGCTCCACCTTACAATCCTGTGATGACAACATTCAAAATATGGGGATAACTCCAGGTGGCAAATGGCTTATTGGTGCACACGAAGATAAAAGCCTCTCAGAAGCCAATGGAGGTAATGACTCCTATCGCTGGCAAGGGCTGGAGCTTTATATCACAGATGAGAGACAGGCCCGGGTCTGCCCTGTGAAGCTGGGAAAAAAGGAGCTTTGTGCAAGAAGCAAATTGAAGAAAAAGGCTGGATGGCAAGCAAAATACATGCCTGAGCTGGCCTCCTGTCTAGCACAAGCAGACCTGGTTTGAATCATTACCATGCCACTGCTATTCCCAGGGCTCTGGGAGAAGATGACCTCTGTGCACATGTACCTTTCCTAGCACAATCGACAGAGCAGAAGAGGGCTGTCACCACCCTGAGGCTCCACTTCCCACTCTGGTCAGGGTGGCACGGCCATCAGGATTGCTGCTGGGAGCAGGGACCTGGCTGCGCCTTGGGCTTGCTTGTGGCCCCACACTGCCTGTTGTTATTTTGACTGGAGTCTCTGTAATGGCAGGAAAGCCACCAAAATGGTCTCACTGCGTTGGACACCGCTCCCTTCCCCTCTCCCTGACTCCATCTTGGAGTAAGCTCTGGGGATTGCCTGCATTTACTTCACATCACCAATGGTGCACTGTGGAGAGTGGATCTGTCCCTTGGGTGTTACAAGGATTAATTAATGTTTCTAAAGCACTTTGATATCTCATCCATAAATCACTGGAGAAATGCAAAGCAAATTATTACTAATGGGGGCTTATGACTCAAAGACAGATTTTTAATTAGCTGAACAGGAAGAAGTCAATGCCAAGAGCAATTCAAGGAGGTGTTTGTGAGACAGAAATCTCAGTTCAAACTGGCAATTGCTCTGCTGTCCACAGGAGACCCCAGCCCACATGCAGCTCTCGTGGGACACTGCCCTAACAGAAGCAGCCCTCCTCATCTTCACAGGCTGGCTTTGGTGGCAATGGAGACTTCCTCCCCTCCCCTAGTCTCACCTCCCCTTTGCTCTTTGCCCACTGCCTGAGCACTCCAGGATGTCCTGCGATTCGAGGCTAGAAGAACTGCTTTTAATGGTGTCTTTCATTTTAATAACTCAGAGAGCAAATGAAGGTTTGGGTATAACCCATTTGGCAGCTGTGAATACCAGGGTTAAGCCCTCTGACTTTGCAGGAGGAAGATTCTCGTACAATTATCACCCTCTGAGGAGCAAGGGAAGAAGATACAATAATTTTTTATAGCTGGGTGAGGTTCACCTTGATACAGCACTCTCCCTATTACTCTTCCAATGCACCACTCGGGTCACAGCATGAGTAAAACAGAGGGTACCAAAAGGTGCTTTGGTCTCACCTCAAATAGTGGATAGGAGCCTTAGCAAGGATGGTTTATGGTTATATACAGCCCAGTTCCGAAAAAGATTTTCCTCTTCAATCTATAACACATTATGAGAACAAAAGAGGCAGTGCTGGAAACAGTTTGCCTGACTACCCTTGTCTGGGATGTGCACACTCCTGTTAAAATACATTTGCACATTTTCTAGTTTGGAGATCCTCACCACAGCCAGGAAATGTGATGGTTTTGATCGTTCAGAAGCAGAAATATCTTTACTCGGATTCCTTGGAAACATCCAGAAGTATCTCCAAACTTTAGTTTGATGGGTAAAACCTCAGTGTTTAGAAAAGCTGCTGTTTAGCTGGGAATTGCAGCTTCTGGGACATTTCAAGTGTGTCCAATGCCATGATTGCTCATGTTTTCTTCCTCTCAAGTCAGAGGCACCGAAGCCGAGACAGGCTGCCAACCACCCCCTGCCTCCTGGATGCTTCTCTCTTCATCTTTTATCACTTCGGCTCCTGTTAGATTTACACTGCTTTCCTTCCATGTTTGTAAGCCCTTCTGGAGCTATATGAGATTGTTTAAATGCTTTATTATTGAAACAGGTTGAAGAAACTCCAGAATATGTAGTATAACAAACTGAACTTAATGAACTGAGCCAAACTCACTGATTCAACAGCGATGTCATCTCTGCCAAAAGAAGACTTCAGCACAGCCCCTTAATACTGCTGGAGCTCAGCAACAGCTGTAGTAGGTTTTTAATGCAGTTTTCCTGTCAGTAATTGCTCCTCCTTCCCCAGCACCTCTGTTGACACCTATGTGGTTATGAGATACCAAATCCAGAGGAGGATTTCAGGAGTGCCTCTATCCTGATTGACATCTACTCTATATCCCTCAGCAAAATTGGACAGAAATGCTTGGGGCTTCTTTGACTGGAGAGGAATAAAAAAGAGCTTCGAGCTGCTCTTGCACTGGATAGAAAGGAGCAGGGAGATTTCCTCAGCAGTGTGGGCTTTCTTGGGATGTGTCACCTTGTCAGAGCAGTGTGTTCCTCTGAACACATCAGCTGGAGGAGTAGCGAGAAATGAGTCAGGCGGCTCTACCAGCAAAAAGAAAAGCCAAAAAAAATGGCACAAGAAAGCACCCCCCTTTACTTCTGTCGATGTTGGTCTCCTGGGGTAGCATCCTGCAAAGCCCCTGAGGCCTGAGCAGGTTGAGCAGCTCCCATCACCTTTAAATGGAAACACTGAAGGAGGAGAGCAAGCAACCCTGCATCGAGGCGAGGGGCATGCTGAACTGGCACATCTTCCTCTAGGCATGTTGGTGGAGAGAGGTGCTCCTGCTTCTGCAGGAAAGTTTGCATCATCTTTAAGCTAAATCTGAGCACTTTGGGGTTTGTCACATTTTCTGAGAAGTAGTAAAATATATAAAGGTAATGAAAAATTTGAGAAGCTAGCTACATCCCTGCTATGGCAATATCCATGATATCCATGATAGGTTGAAGGAGCACTTTTCCTACCAGGGCTGGAATTTGCTTTCTTTGAGGGCTTGATGAATGGAGAAAAGCCATCAGTGCCCCAGGGAAACTGTAACAGAGTTACCAGTGAAAAGCACTCAGAGATCACAAACCAGGCCCAGATGACCATGAATCACAGCTTTGAAAGTGCAAATGGTCCTTAAGCCTCTTCAAAATAATGGCACTTACCAACAAACTCATTTGGGGTGGTTTCTGGGCCATTAGGGAGTCCAAAGACACACTTTCCAACCTCCTTGCAAACGTGGAGGGAGAAGGGGCTGAAGCCAAAGCACAGTGCCTCCCAAGGTCTCTGCTGCCCATGAATGCGGTAACAAATGGGAGACCTTGAGACCTTTGGTATTAGCTCATGCAAGCCAGTGAGGCTGGGGCTGTGGGAATGGCTGCACAGGAGCAGGTCTCCTGGGGAGGGCGAGTGAGTGGAGATGCCCTAGCTGGAGAAAGGCTGGAGAAATGCGAACGGGGAGCACAGGAATGTTGCAGAAGGCACTTTTCACACATGACCAAAGCCCTCTTTGGTCCAAAGTGCTGCCTGTGTTGGATTTAAAGGATAGAAATCCCTAGCATCCTGTTACCAGCTGGGATGGCCAGCCCTGGAGCTGGTGCATGCATCCAGCCAGCCTTGGCTGTGGTGCACAGGGTGTGTCCAAACAAAATCAGGCTCATTCCCCTTTTGGTGCAGCCCACATAAGCCCAGTGGAGCGGCATGCCCCAGTGGGGAGGAAGCCACCTGGGCATTCAGGGATGGTGATTCTGTCTAGGACTTTTTCCATTAACAGTAAGAAAACGTTTTTGTTGCTCTTGGTGCATGGAAGATACTGAGCATTCAGATGGTTTAGGAAAAGGGATCCTGTGACTATAGCCAGTGTGAAAACATCACATATTTTTTTCATCTGTAAGACACTTGGGAGCCCAGGACAGTATGCCAATTTGTTCCCTCTTCTTTTCTGGAAGAGTTGTCCCTGCGGCCTCTGGTTTGCGGGAAGGATGCTGAACATAGCCACAGGAGATAATTAACAAATGATCATTTCTACTTTTACCAAAGCTTCTGTCTGTTATCCTTCAGCAAGGGCAGAGCGGCCATGGTAATGACCTTTGGAAATCGGCAGGCATTGGTAGCTTTGCCTGGGGACAGGGGCGGCTGACAATAGTGTCTGAAAACAAAGCCATCACATAAATCAGAGCTGGATGTCTCATTCAGGGGAGGCAATGCCAGTCAGATGCTTCCTGGGGAGGATGGATGTGCTAGGGACAGGCAATGTGTTTGCAAAGATTACTGGATGCAATTGCCTGGAGGCAATTGCACAACTTCCTAGGATGATGCTAAGTTCCTATGCTCATCCTCTGGCCTGTTTGCCTGCACTTTCCCACTGAAATTCTCACCGTGAGGGCGGCCAAACATTGGCACAGGAACCAGATACGCTGTGCAGGCCCCTTCCTTGGAGACTGAGCAACTTGATATGGTCCACCGGAGCTTTCCAAAACCATTAGACAAGCAATGGCTCATCTCCTCCAGGGTCCTTACATGACCCAATGCCCCCAAGACCAGAAGAACTTTTAGAGAGTTTTCTGTAAAGGTCTTAAACACAAAATATTTTCACGTTTTTTCTTAATTTCTTGAAAACAAATTGTTAGAGTTTTTGCACTGCTTTCAATCACTTTGTAAGCCAGCTGATAAACGAAAAGAATTACAAATTACTTTTATCACAACTCCAGGAATATTTGGCATTTCTAGCTATTTCCATGGGTTTCATTGGCAGTGCTGACCACTATGATAGTGGCCCAGGACTCAGAAGAAGACTGTTGTACTTCTGATTTCAATGAAATACGTGGCTAGAGAGAGCTAAAGTTAGGTCTTTCTCCCTGTGCTATTTCAGACAGTTAGACAACACAAGGCTTTTCCGGCAGAAAGCTCTCAGCCTGCTCAGCTCCATGGGAGAGACTATTAAATAAAAAGGAAGATGTAGAAAGAAAGTAAAAAAGTACTTGAAATGCAAACTATGAAATAAGGTTTTCATTTCTGACAACATTTCTTCCTCCTATTAGATATGCAGAGATTTTAAACAGGGATGTGCTCTTTTTCTGGGCTGACAGAGCTGAGGTTTTGAAAGGAAAGAGAAGAAAGTAGTGGACGTAGGTTAGAGCTGGTGATGCTATTCCCATTGCTGGACTCTAGTCTTGAATGTGCTGAAAGAGGAGAGAAAAGCTCCACAGAGGATGGAAACACCGTGCTGTTTCTGGAGATGACTTCTCCCTGAAGCTTCACTGCCATGAGGCACCACAAGGCCGGCTTTTTTTCAGAAGTGCATTTATAAATTTGGACGTTATGCACGTTGAACTCTTACCCTGCCAGCATCTAGCGCTAGCTCTGGTTTGGCTGCAATAAATGTGAGTTTATTGCTCTGCTAACTGATTGCACCTGCCCTCTGGGAGAGGAAGGCAGCGCTCCCTGATCTCTCCTTTGCATCAGCATGCCACACGCCTATCTGGGCAAACTCTCCCCAAAGCTGGCAAATGCTGGTTAAACACCACTGATAAAACCTTGGCTAACTGCGATTGGCCTGGAGTTGGCCTGAGATTAGGTAAGGCCCAATTAACTCTTACTCCTTTTGCTAATGACTGCTCATGCTTAGTGTCAGGAGCTGAAATTTTAAGCCAGCTAGAATAGGGGTATGGTGGCATGCTTTGGGCCTTATGTGGCTGTTTATAATTACTGTCTCCCAAAAGTGTGCTTTTTCGGCATCCCGGGAGCTGCTGTGCTGGGCAGCAGAGGGAGGCTCGGACAGGAGTGTGGGAGGGGATGAGATGCTGGGGCAGAGCAGCACCTCTACCATCAGCCCCGCCACGATGGGAAATGTTGCGGCATTGCTGGTGGCTTTACATGCTTTCTGCTTTGGTCAACGGTCTTGATTAAAGAGGGATTTTGTCTTTGATTTAGAGAGCCTTTGAACATTGTGGCTAAACATTGCCTTTCAATCAAGGGTTTCCCTTTGATTTCTGCATGCAGGCAGATCCATATGTCCCTCAGCGAGCTTTGCACTCGAATCACTTTCCTAATAAATGTGACATTATTTTTGATGCTGCGCACGTTTTTAGTCTGGTTGTGAACGTGAGGCACTGCAGTGAAAGCACCATCTTCAGCCCATTGAGGATGAGGAGCAGTCATTCTGCACTGGTAATGGAGAAGAAATAATCCACTGCTGAACCTCCTTTCCCAGCAGTTTTTAACTCTGGGTGTTTTCCCCTACACAAGGAAGTGGCTGCCAAAGCCAGTGGCTGCTGCCTGCAGTCTGCTTTTTCTTCTTATCCTTATTCATCCCCACTGGGATCCTCCTTTTTTCATTTCTTACCTACTTTCTGAGCTTCTGGAGGCCTCTGGCTCATAGTTTAAGCCTCCCTTAGCAAGAAATTTGTTTTTACTGTAAAAGGCAAGCTGAGATTCCCACGCTATGCTGGGGTTCCCATAGGAAGTAGTTGGAGATGTTGCATACCAAATTATGCTGTCTGCGCTTTACGGAGGGAGGAACTCAGCCCACTTGCAAGCTCAAGGTAGTGCTGCAGTGTGCAGGCTAGGGTGTCCCTCTCCTCTAGCACTGTGAGACACTGCCAGGAAGCTGACCATGGCACATGCGCTAGAGCAGCTGGTGATTCTGGTCACGCTGTCCCCCATCCACCTACTTAGCCAGGAGGTCTCTGAGCTTTGGGCTTTGCTGGTGTCCTCATCAGGCTGAACTGCAGAGCTACCTCTTGGCAAAGTGGGCTTCAGGCAGCAATTGCCAGAGGTCACACTTCCCCTAAGCACCCAGGAATATTAAACAGAGAGTCGTCAGATACTGCTGGCAAGGCTGCGGGGAGCTCAGCATGCAGCTGCTGTGCAGGGAGCTGGAGAGGGGTGTGCCAGACGCCTGTGTCCCTGAACTGGGAGACTCCACTCTGCCACTCTGGTGGTGTTACACTGTTGCCCAGCAGCAGGGGCTCAGATCTAGAGACCTCTCACAGGTCATTTCTATGGAGGGGCAGGCACAGACCTTCAGCTGCTGCAAGGAACTGGAGTCCCTTTGACTCCAGGAACTACACTTCCACCCACTGAGAATGGTGCCTGTCGCATCAATTTTTCATCTTGTGTCCCTTTGACATTCATCTCCTTTCACTTGACCTGGTATTTTGTTGGTTAGGAGCAGCCTTTCTCACTGTATCTAGGCTATAGTTTCCAGAATCCTATAACTTTAGTTTTCAGTCATACAGATCCCTGGGTTTTTTATAGATATGGAATAAAGATGCATAAATGACACTTTTAGCCTCTGCAGAAGCAGCCAGTGCAGGCCAGAAATGTAAATCATAAATAATTATTGTGATGCCTGGCTATGGCATTTATGATGTTATTTTATTATAAACTAGAATTAATATTATGAGACTTAAATATTAGCAGCGGACTCAGAGAGATAGAAAGGTCAGAGGAGCTCTCTGGGTTCCTGCTTAAGACAGGGTACTGGACTAGATGACTGTACTCTTAGTGTGACTGTTTCTATGCTTTTCCACTATACTAATATTTAAATCAGGGATTGAAACACTGATGACACCTAAGAACATTCCTGCATGTATTTTACTGTGATGTATGTCTTGCACTGATTGAAGTCTCTGATGTGCCCACATACGTGCTCTGAGAACATGTTTTTTTTATCTTGTTAGTGCACACCACATCACCTATGTGTTCATTAGTGGAAAGCAAGGCAACTGTTGTCAAACAAAACTGCTCTGATATACCTGGACTTTGAGGGGCAAGTGCAGTGCCTGCCTCACCAGTTCCTGCAGTTGGACAAGCCTAGAGGGAACTGGGCACCAGGTCAGCTGGCAAAGTTCAGAGCTCAGCTCCATCTTCCCTTCCCAACTCTGCTGCAGACACAAGGAATGGGTGAGATGCTGACACCAGCAGACATCCTTGACCTGGAGATCCCTGTTTCTCCTTCCTAGCTAGCACTGCCAACTCTCAGGGCCTGAGAGCAGAGCTAGGGGCCCTTCTGGGGTCAGCGTGGCCGTCACCCCTGTGCATCCGTGCTGCTCGCAGTTGTCCTCATTCAACAGTTAGCTTCTGATCTCAGATCCTGGAGCCCATACAGGCCCTTGAGCTGAGCCCAATGGTCTTGTTGACCCTGGCCATGAGGCACTATGTAGTTACCCCTGCAGCAGGCATGGTGGGGTGCTTTTGAGCAGAGGAGCTCTCAGGAACGGCATTGCTTTTGAGCAAGAACTGGCTCTTAACTGCCAGCTATTGAGCCCCTGGGGAGACTGCGCAAAGCATCCCTGCCACCCACCATGTACCCAGCCTCCGCATGCAGTGGAGCTTACACCAAGTGTCACAATGTCTCCCTTTTAGCACCCCATTCCCAGGAAGCAGGGATTGCGACAGGAGCTCAAGTTTGGCTTTAGTCCATTCTGTCTCTCAGGGTTCATAAGGAGGCTAGAAAATGTGAACCACTCCAAACAAGTTTGTTGGTAAGTGCCATTATTTTGGAGAGGCTTAAGGACCACTTGTGGTTTCCAAGCTGTGATTCATGATCATCTGGGCCTGGTTGTGATCTTTGAATGCTTTTCAGTGGGGACTGTTGCAATCTCCCTAGGGCACTGGCAGAGCATGCTGCTTCTTCCTTTTCTCTGGACTTTCAAAAAATTCAAGTCCTTGACAAAAGTAAATCCTAGCCATCAAATGAGGATTCAGGCAGCTTTTTGCTGTGCAGATCCCACCCTGGCTGGAGAGGAATTGTATGCAATGTATGGTGCAACTTCAGCTGACATCAGATGCAGCCTTTGCCATTGTTTCACCTAGCATTTTCCTGGACCCATCCTTTCTTCCCCAGAATCCCTGTTGAACAGGCATCAGACAGGCTGTAGCACAGCACAGTGAACATCTGCAGGTCCTGCTACAAGGCCAGCAGCCTGCTGCCCCTCCAGACTCACCTGGATGGCAGAGGCACCTCAGTGTATGCATTACACCGTGTGCATCTCAAGGATCAGCCACAGCAAGCCACTGCCACATGGCTCCAGGCTGAGTGGAGGTGCCTGGCATTGGCTAGTGTCACCCTGTGCCACAGCTGTGTCCGTTCCTTCATAGCATCACATACTGGGCAGCAGCAAATACTAAGAGCATGCCTGGGGAGATCAACGCAACTTACACTCTCAACTCACCCAGTCCCAGTGCAACTGGGCTTAACATTTGTTCACATTAGGCAAGAGCTGTCCTGACTCTCATGCATCGATGAAAAGTCCCAGGAAAAAACATAACAAGACATGGAAGAGACCCTGTCTAGAGTAGATGTGTGGAGGCAGTAGTCTACGCTTCCAGTGGCTTAGACTGGAAATGACTGGAATTTGCTCTGTGCCACATCAAATGCAGAAAGGACACAGCTTGGCTTACACTTCACAGCGTGAAGTGTTCTCTTAAGCCTTTAGGAGATATGCAAACACCTGTGGTTTCATGCCTACCACCTCTGGTCTGTCTGGAATAGCAGCAAAGCTAAGTTTGTGGTAGACACAAAAAAATCATCTTTGATCCTGGCCTTGCTGACTCAGCACAGTGAGCAGAACCCCCAGCAGGGAGGACCAGCCTGCATCAGGGCTGTTCTCACCACCCAGAGCACCCTCTCCCCTGTGTGCCTGTGTCTAGATTTCTTCTTTTCTTTTTATTTCTTTCTTTTTCTTTTTTTTTAAGAGCACACGCCTCTAGACCTAAGGTCACCTTATCACATCACTGCCTGGGGCATCAATGTCTTTTTACTCCTATGCCACCACTGAGAGCCTCCGATTCTTGCCAAATCCCATAGAGCCCCTTGCCTGGCCTAGGAAGACATTTCCAGCCAAAGCTTGCTCCTGGCTCCTGCCTACCTGGGTACTGATATACAGACTTGTCAATTCAATAAGTCAAGAGGCTGGTGGCTAAAAGGAGCCCTAGTAGAAGAGGGAAGGCTTAGCTCAGGACATTTATCATGTTTTCACTCCTTACAGATGAAGTTTAAGTAAAAGCTACAATGCCTTCCCCATTCCAGAAGAGGAAATACTGTTAACTGGGAACATTAAAAGCCCTCAAATTGGATGACGACTAAGGGACTGTCATCCCTAAAATAACTGCTGTAGGGTACTGTGATGACAGAGTGGTACCTGGGAATAAATCACCTAAGTGACACCCACTTCCTGACTGCAGGAAAAGACATTGCTTTGGGAAAGTATCAGGCATTTGCCAGGAGCAGGAATAACCCAGAGCACGGTAGCTTCAATTTCTCCCTCTTTGCAAAGCCTCCCTGCATACTAGGCTTTGGGTGTCATGAGCAAACCCCATGGACAAAGCTAACTAATGGGAACTTTGGACTAATGGGCTTTGCATGTGAATGTTCTGCTCTTTCCTGTGGGTGCTGGGAGGCAGGGAGGGAGTTTCCTTGTGTAGGAAGAGAGAAAGAGCTTCTTTGAGGAGACTTGTTTGCACCCTCAAGGAGAGTTTGGAGAAGGCCGAGCTCTCCCTTGTACAAAGAGCAAGGCTAGATGGAAAAAAAAAATCCCAGCTGTGACCTCAGTTTCATCTGAACCAAATTCTGATCGGAGGGGAGGAGGAGACTTTCAGAAAGAGAAACATTTTTTCTTCTTGGAATAAAAAGCCTCTGATATCACCTGCTTCTTATCTTGCAGCAACAACATGTAGTTTCTTTTCAGACCTAAAGAGCTCAACCATGACTCCAAACTGGGCTTAATTGCTATTAATTCTTTAAATTCAATTGGGTTCTCCTGTGCTATTTAGCACTCTGACTTTAAAGAAGGGAGGCAAGGAAAAAACAAAAAACCAAAACCCTAGGGAACTGCTTTTTATGGCAAAGCTCAGCTGACCCAAGGCATGTGACTTCTCCAAATGATATAAATGTGTGTGAACCTTTGTGGAGGGGGTAAAATGTTGGGGGTGGTGTTTTTTGGTTTTGCTTGTTCTAGAAGGGTGGTGGGGTTTGGAAGTAGGTTGGATGATAAAGGCAGAAAGCAAAAGATTTGAAGTGGGAAGTGTCTTTGTGTACTGCCCTGGGAAGCTGCAGATACTGGAGTGGCTGCTGGTCTAGGCCCTGAGGGCTCTATTGGTTGTGTGCTATTTCTTAAATGAAAGTGAATTCTTTCTAATAGGTAGGTTTGGAGAAGGAGGGACTGAGTGTGCTCTCAGGGAAGACCTTACTCCTGCAGGTCTTTATCAGAAAGCTGATGTACAATGTCTGCTAATATCTTTGGTCAAAAAATAAATACTTTTGGGGGCAAAAAGGGTGTTTTTTAAAGAAGTAGTTCCCATCCAGAGGGGGCCATCTCTCCCATAGCTGAGAGGAACAAGCTCTTGTGTTAGAGGTGTGCCTGCAGCTCCCTTTGCTTTGGGCTGGCAGATTTTAGCACAGTGAGGGTGCATGCCAGCTCTCTGAGGGGACCTGCTGTGCTGGCACCTGCACCTGTTTCTGTGTCTGCCAATAACTTGTGCAGAGAGGCAGGGATAGTGTTTTAGAAACTATTTTTTTCTTTCGTTCTTTCTTTCTTTTTCTTCTTTTTTTTTTTCCTTCTTGTCTTGCTAGTATTTCTGGCTAGGCTAGGACTTTGAGAAGGGATTTCCGCACCACAGGGTCCTTTCCCTTTTGCAAATGTACTTGGCCAAATCTCTGTAGCATTTGGGGGGTTTTGTTCCTTCTTAGAGGCATGCAGAGATTGGCTGCAATCTCTGGCCGACTACTAGATGGTTGGGTAGCAGTAAAAAGGTCTGGACATCTTTCTGATTTCCTGAGTGGGACCAGCATGTTGGCTAAATCCTTGGGCATCCCACCCATGAAGTCAGGTTAGTGCAATGTGCGGTGCCGAGTGCAGGCAGGCTGCAGACACGTGGTGGTTGCTTTTGTAGAAGAGGTCCTTGTTGTAGCTTTCACCTTGTGTCATGTTCCTGGGAGCTCTTGATTGCCAGGCTTTTGGTAGAGGCAAGACTGAGTGTATTTGGGGAAGCGCTACCGTGTAACAGTACTGAAAGGTTTTGTGGTAAAGATCATGTAAGCGTAAGCTGGAGAGTTGAAGTGAGTCAGAGATTTAATTTAATTAGATCTGGATTCATTGAAGAGCCTCTGTAAGTGGGAGGTGGCGGGGGAAGATTTGGGGGTATGCTTTATAAATGAGAGTTATGTAGAGTAGGCTGGTACTGTTCATACAGACTGGTAACATAGTACTGTGGACTTTAATATAATAAATAAGCATGTTTTACATGAAAATTTATGTGCATATCTCTCAGTATTGACATTTATTTAGGCTGGTCAATTAATTCCACATGAGTGATTCTTTCTTGTCCTTTGCATTTCTCTCTTCATGGTCTTTGCACAAGGGTGTTATGTCTTAAAGTGTGCATTATCTAGGATCTAGCACAGTAGTGCTAGGGCTTGCAGCAGCTCCTGCAACTTGAATAATTAGTCATAATGGTAGTTCTTGCATGAAGAATGTACCAATGCTTTTCTTCCTGGAGACTTCTCCTTTTCTAGTTCAGATTGGTTTACCAAAAATGTTTAAGCATCTGTCCTACTGAACTCCTTAGACTCACTCTCACTCCTTAAACAAAGGTTAATGAACTATTGGTCAAGGAACAAAATTAAAATGTAAGCTGAGGGTCTGGTTGGCCAACTAGTGGAGAAGCAAGTTTAGGCTTATGAAATAGTTTTTTTTTTTTTTTTTGGGGGGGGGGTGGTGGTGATGGTTCTAATTTCCAGCCATAAGTAGATAAAAGATGAGTGGGTTAAAGACTTTTAAGTTTGCAAACATGGTAAAGAATCTTGTGCTGCATGTCAAGAACTGACCCATATCTGGCACGCTCCTTACCTGTGTGGTTACCCAGGAGGCGGATTTGCCTTGTGCTTTTTTGTTTGTTTTGTCCCAAGTTGTAAATGCAGCCTGGAGAGGCTCATAGTGTTTTGTATGGAGTGTTACATTGCTAAAGTGTTAAGCTAAAACTTGCAAACATTAGCAAAGCTATTTCAGCTGCCTGTTTGCAGTGTCCAAATGCACCATCTAACCAGAGTGTGCGAATAGGGTGGGGGCAGTCTCCCTGCTTGTTCCCAAGGTGGTGCTGGGCAGCTCAGGCTCAGGAATAGATGCTGGCAATACTTGGGAAAGACATCTAAGAAAAGGAATGACAGCTGGGGAAGCATCCAGGGGAGGGAAGATGAAAGCACATCCAGAAATTACTAGTTGTTATATCCCACCGTAGGTGCCTGTCTTTTCCTTCCCTCTCCAAAGAACAGTTTAGACATGTGGCAACAAATTCTATTCCGCACTGACAGTGTTGGCCCAGGTGCCACACAGCATGGGAGATCAGTGTCTATCCTACACACCCCCACACGCAGAGGGAATAGCTAAAAGAACAAGAATGGCCAAGAGCATTATACAGGATTACTGCTGCTTTGGGGGCTTAACTAACAGTCAAGACTTAAGTGTGTGGCTAGGCCTGATTAAGGCATTTTTGGAATTCTGCTACTACTCACATAAAAGCTTTGCTGAAACATTGGCAGTGGAGGCCTTGTAGATGTTTTGACTGATGGATAAACTCATTTTGTGGGCTTATATGTGCCAAGGAGGTCTTTTGGGGGGGCCTTTTGTACTCCCAGCTCCCTTTCACTTTAGTAGCAGTCTCCCAGCCCTGCCTGCCCTGTCCCAAGCTGTTGCAGGAAGAGCTGAAATGCTGTTGTGGCTCCAGCAGATCGTTGACCTGAGCAAGTGATTTAGTCCATGAAAAGGGCATAAAAGTGCAGCAGCTCCGCCCTGGTGTGCAACTCCTCCTTGCACTCTGTGCAAAACTATTCCTCCACTCTGCAGCCCCTGGCCCTCAGGGCTATTTTCGTTTACCTCAGGGAGTGACCAGGGTGTTTTCCTCTTTCCTTGCAAGCAGGCCTGGACCTCATGGTGCTGGAGAACTCTGGCTACCTGTGTGAAGGAGGAATACTCAAGTTTTAAGACTTTTGTAGAGTCTTAAACAAATAAATACTCATTTCAGAGGGGAATGTGGAAGTTTATCATAGGTGAAAGGGGCAGCAGAATCATGGCCCCTGGTTATGCTGTAACATCAGTGAGCAGGGAAGTGTCTCCCTTTTCAGGTGACAAAACAAAATTGTTTGGGCTGGTTGCAACTTGGGGAAACTATGTGATGGACCAGGGAGCTTGTATGGGTGTGACTGTGAGCTGGTGCTTGCTGCAGGGATTGATCATGTCCTGTCAGGTGTGAAGGATGAAGGCTGAGTGGAGGCATCTCTGCAGGTCCTGTTCTGGGTGAGCCACTGCCATGCTGGTGTGACACACTGCCTTCTGTGCTCTTTTGCTATGAGTCTAGGACCCTTTCTAGCTCTGCCCTGGCTTGTAGCTCACCAAAGCTGTGGTGTTCCCTAGCACAAGTCCTGCCTGAGCTGAAGAAAAAATCCTTCTGAAAGGAAGAAAAAGTGTAGTTTTGAGTGCAGAATGCACTGGGAGAGTGTCTATCCTAGCTCTTAACAAAAGCTAAGCACTGCTACCAGCTTGTGTCATACTTCGTCTAACTTCAGTCTTGTCAAAGTTGGTCCCTGCACCCTCGTACCATCCCCACTGGCCTGCACTTTCTATTGCAAAATATAGGACCTTTCATTGGCCTGTTAAAAACACTTACTGCTTGCATGCCCCTGGGTAGCCAGCTGATATCAATTGCTCTGTGCTGGTGGCCTGCTCTGTCACTTGAGTCTTGCATCATTTTTCTTCCAGGTCATTGACTGGAACAATAAGCAGAAGATGCCCAAGAAGCCATTTCATGCAAGGCATGGAGTAAAACAAAAGTGCTTGGTGGTGGCTCTGTTTGGCCAGCTGTGACTGCTGTAGCATTTCTGCTGTTTCAGGTGTACTGTACTCATCTAATGAACTGGGGCTGGGAGTCCAACAGCACTCAGCAATGAGGAATGGCCTTGGGAGAGGCACTTAACCCTCTCCTCACTGAGGAGAAGGTGGATTAAAAATAAAAATGTTCACCTATCTGTGAGGGTGGTGAGAGGATTAATTGGTTAACATTTGCAAAGTGCTTTAGAGTTGAAATAGGACAGATGAATGTTAACTATGATTGCAAAAGCTAGATGTATCATGTGGAGGTAAAGTCTGTGCTGAGAAGGCACTGTGAGCCTTAAACCTTCTGTCATTCAGGTGTCAGGAGCTTCACAGCTTGACCTGTGCTCAGAAGCCCTCAAATACAGGGATTAGAGGGATCTGTGAATGGCAGTTACAACACTAGGGCCTTTCCCTCCCCACTAAGTCCTGGACTAAACTGTGCTCTTGATCTTCGAAGTGGGTTCACTGTAGCTCAGGTGACCTGGCACAGTACAGCATGGCTCTTACTGTAATGGCAGCCCTGTCCTGCAGTGTCCTTGGGACGGAGCTGCGTGGGTGAAAACAACTGGCACATCTTGTGATGAGTGAAATCTGATTCCAGGTTCACCTTGGAGAAAACCAGAGCTAGAGCAGGGCAGGCAGTGTGCAGGGTTGTGCAACAAGGCGCCCTCCCCGGGAGGGGTGTGAGAACCAGTGCACCCAAAGCAAGAATGTGTTTGGTGACGTGGGTAAGCCATGGTAGACGGGGGTGGCAGTACTGGAATTGTTTAGCCTGGGTGTGTGTCCTCCCACCTGTGGTTGCTCAATAGGCTGAAGAAGAAAGAGGCAATGTTTGCTCAGCTGCTTATGGTGGGGCTCACCTGCCAGCGGGCTGTGTGTGGTGGGGAGGCCTAGCAGTGACAGGGTATCCTGTCCCTAGGAGGAGATGCAGTGGGGCCACGGGGTGGCTAGCACTCTAGGTTTGGAGCAGAGTGCTCCTGAAGGTCTGTGCCCCAGGCCTTGAGGATGAGCCCCCAGTTGTTGGGTGTTGTACATACATACTTATGCCCAGGGTATACATACTGGACAAAGGGATTCCGAAAATGCTTTCTCTTTTCCTAAAAGATAGGACAGGCCAAGATAGGCCTTGTCCAGCAGGATGAGGAGAACCTGCTGAAGCCAGTAGGAGAGCTAATGTCAGCACCTCAAAAGGCACCCAGCACTGGAACGAGCCTGAAAGACAGAGAACTTGTTCTGGATGGACAGTGTGTTGTGGTGGGCTAGCTTTTGTCTTCTACCTCTTGTGGATCCGGTTGTCTAGCTCCATTGGCACAAAGTTGCTGGTAGATTGCTGGATGTGGGGTGGTGCAAGTCTGATCTCCATCACCCCATTTCTCCACAGCTTATGGTCCCTGCAGGCAGACCTCCTCTGATCCTCCTGAGTTTGTCCGTTGTGGGACAGATGTAGGGAGAACTGGTGATGGAGCTGGCCCCTGGGGATGGTTTTGGTAGCAAATGTGACATCTAGGGGGCTGGTAGGTGGGCCAGAACTAGTACCAAGCTGTGGACCTCTGGGGAAAAAGCAAGTGAACACCAAACCCAGGGCCACATGGCCCTGTGGTAGCACAGAGCTGAGCTGCAGCCTGTGGTAATCAGACTGCAATATCTGGGCAGCCAGAGCCTCCTGGAGTGGGCTGGCTTTTGGCAAGAAGATCCAGGGATTTGAGTGGGAGCAGATAAACTCCTGGGGAGCAGGAGCAGCCTGGCAGGGAAGAAGGCTGGGCAATGTGTTAGCGGCTGGAGGAGGCACAGGTATCTTTCACTTTCGTTAGCTCTTCCTACAACTCTGTGACGGCAAGCCAGGAGGTGGCACTGTTGCCAGCACCCTGCTCCTCCCATGGAGCTGCTGCATCTCCTTGCCTTGGAAGGCAGGTAAGATGGCTCTGTTCACACTTGCTACAGTTCTTGGCATGGGATCTGTGTGTGCTGCTCACCCAGAGGTTACCTGTAGCTTTTCTGCACCGCTCCTTCCCCCTGGGAAGAATAAAACTGCCATGGCAGACTGTCAACTGTATGCCTCCAAGCAGGGAAGAGCCTGGGAACCTGTTTTGCAAGGGTCGAACATATGTAAATGGCTTGTCTACAAAGATTTGTTTCCTCAATCTCAAATATGATAGCAGTCCCTGAGGAGGCTGCTTCTTGCTTTACTGTACCCTGCTGAGGATTCAGCCCACAATGCCAGTTCTGGACTCTCCAAAGTTTCTTCTAGAAACCAGCTGAATGCTTATTTTATGGATGATATCATAGTGCACATGGGCTTCTCAAGGAACAAGTGAACTGAAAAAAATTACAAGGAACTTCTCCTGAGTTGACTCACACTTATTGCTTGGGATGGGTTTATTACTCATCACGTGCCCATTGTTGCCTGGGACCTGCTTAGCTCCATGCTCAGTAAAGTCTTTTTGCTTAAACTGCACCACTGCAGAGCTGTTGAGTGCTTGTTTGCTGTTGCCATATGTGCCTTCACTCCAAAGCTCTGGGACTAAGCAGGAGCAACTTCCTTCTTTTCTGTAGAAGATGTTGTTTCTGGACAGCTCTATCCTGCCCAGTCAGAGTAATGGCATGAGAATATGATGGTTTTCATTTGTAGGTCTTTGTAAGTACTGCTGCAGGCAAAGCATAACAAATGGGAAGCTCTCAGTTTTGTCTGCAAGGCCTCTTGTCCTGAACATCAGCTGGATGGAGAATGAGTAAATGAGCAAAATTCTTGTTTGAATGGGGGATTGCCTATTTTCTAGAGCTGTTGTCTCCTGTAAATAAGTGTTTACCTGCATGGATCCTACATGCTATCCATAACCTAGAGAGTCGGCTTCTTTGGGGTCTGTGGTGCAGGATGTGGCCATGGTGCTGGAGACGGCAATGCCATCCAAAGTTATGCTGCTTGGATACTACCTATGCCATTAGGGCATTCCCACTAAGCCTATTTGAGACTATCGTCAGAATCGCTGCTCGGGCATCTGCTGTGGGGTCAAGAAGTCCCGAAGGAGCAAATTCCAGCAGTCACATCCTATCCCTGGGACAGGTAGACCTGCAGAGATCCCTCTTAGTGAGAGATAGTGGATGGGCAGTGAAAGGTCAAGGGCTCCTGAGGAGCCTTAATGGCCAATCTGCTACTGTACACCTGAAATGCTAGAACTAGACTATTTGGGCTGGGAGTTTATTTCAGTGGAACATTGCTACAAAAATAGTGTCCAGTGAAGAGAGACTTGCTACTGGAGCACAGTGAAATAACTGTACAATGTAAACTCTCCCTCACCTCCCAGGCTTTGGTGCTGCTGTTGGCCTCAGCAGCAAATGAGTCATGTACTGAGAGATGACTGGGATGGTGGAATGAACCCCAGGCTCAGCTTCAGGATGTGCCATGAATTAGTCTTGCCTTTATAGCTCAACTCATGAGGAAAGGATACTACTGTCAGGTCAGCTTTTTCAGGCTATTGTAAGAATTACTCAGTGGGTGTACAGCCCTTGGGAGGTGATAGCCAAACTGTTATATCAAAGATAGATATTGCTCTGCCATAGAGCAAAGGGCTGCACTTTTTTTTTCTCAATTCTGTTTGTGGCACTGTCACAGGGATCCATGCCTCTGACACAAAGAGCTTTCAGTCTAATTTGAAACAAGGTGTAACAAGGGAACACCTCAAATAGGAGGCAGAGGGAGAAAGATCCTGGGTTTGATACCAAGTTGTGCAACAGGCAGGCTATGATTGAGTGATTTGTTTGCAAACCTTGGCTTTCTTTTTCAGCCTGAAGATTGAGGACAATATGCAAAGAATAACTGAGGCTTTTGGTCCCAGCTGGCCCTGAACTGTTAATTTGCCTGCATTTGTGGAGGTGTTGAAGCTCAGAGATGAGTTTTAGAAAGACCTAGTGCATAAAAGGTTTGTGTACTAACTTTTCTCAGGCATCACCAAAATGAGCATCCAGGATTGTCAGGGTTGTTGAAGTACTAACGATATAATGCAAAGCCAAATGAGCAATCGAGGCAGGAAGCCACAGCTCCAGATAAAGTCAAAGGTGAGGAGGGCAACCCCCTAATTTTAACTGTAACACAAGGAATCAATAGTGGAAGGACAAGGGATAAGCAAGGATGGAGCTCACTAGCTGCCTTTGAAGTGTAGGATGTGGGAAAGCTGGGTGAAAATTGTTGGCAGGTGGCCCAGTCTGCACTGATTTATTTTTAAACAAACTCTATCATTGTGAGATGTAAGGACTCATATAGCAGCTGTCCTCTATGCAAGTACGTGAAAATCCTTGGACGTTCTGTGAGTGAAGTGGACCTCTCCTCTCTGACCCTCCTTTCTTCTCAACAGCAAAAGTTGATCAGCCCCTCCATACCAGAAGTGCCAAATATTTCACCTTGCTTTATTCCTTTTACTGCTAGCGTCCTCCTACTCTTGCAGCTTGTTCTAATTCAAAGTGTCTGTGATAGCCAAATCCCCAAGACTGTGGCAATGGTGTTCCAATTCTTGAAGCTTGACTTTATCGATTCAAGGCAGGCAGGCAGCCAGCAAAAAGGACCTTGTTAGTTCAGCCTATGTTTATCAGGAAGCACAGGCTATGTTTGTGCTGCCCTTCTATATAGGGGTGTCTTTGGGCTCCCCAGGCAGGTAAAGCAGGTAGAAGGGGAATCACAGGTGAGCAAAGGCATCCCTTGTGGTGACACGAACTACTCCTGGCTGAACAGGGTGAGAAACCTGCCTGTATCTTCCTGCAGAGACCTGACTAGGAAAGATGTGATGGGCTCTGGGTTGGGCTTGTGCATCTTATCTTTGACACAAGATTGTGGCTGGGACTCAGATAAAAGCAGAGCATGTGGTGTTGGTTGGCTGCAGAAAGAAGATGTGGGGCAACTGGCTCTGCTTCAGCTCCCAAATGCCACCCATCAGCTCCTCATGTGGACTTTGGGGTTTAGCTGTTTTAGGCATTGGACAAAGGGATTATTTCTACCACACAAGAAATGAAAGCACGGAGTTTGGGTCTGTTTTAAGGCTCTCAGTGCTAGGCTTAGGAGCGTTCAAGCCAGGAGAATAAGTTTGCAGTATTTTTAATCAAAATAATGGACAGTGAGCTTTAAGGAAGGAGGAAAATCTGTCCTATGGACTGTATGTGTCTGTTCTCACTGGTTCTCAACCTTGTGTCCTTGCACTAATGCAACAGTCAGTGAGAAAATAAATAGAAACTGATATGTCTAGGAATAGATCTGGTAAGTGGGTGGGACGCTGTCAACGCTGGCCTGCGGAGGCTCTTCAAAGTGAGGAAGTATCAGCCTCCACCTGGGATTCTGCTGCAGGCTACCAAGGGGCAGGGCCGTGGCTCTATGTTCACCAGGATTGCACATGGCTGGCTGAGGTGGATTTTTATGGAGCAATCTCTGTAATTAGCAAGCACAAGTTCTTCCACGTACCAATCATTGTCAAGGGCAATTTACCCCCATAGTTGTTATTGTAGTGAGTATTGGACAGGAGTGTCCTGGGAATCTGTCACATCCCATGGTGGGGGGGAGGAGGGGGGAAGCCCATCAGTGTCCTCAACTTGCTGATGTTGGCTTGACACCCTGAGACAAAGGACTGATGAAACAGTATTAGCCAAGCTGGTCACTAATGATGGCAGAAGAACATCTGCAGCCAGGCTTTGTTTATAGCTTTTGTTTTGTCATTGTTAGGGAGGCAGAAAAGGAAGTGTCACTTCAACTGTAAATCACAGCATCCAAACAAAGGGCTGACATCTGGGTGTGATTTTGGTTTTTATGTCCTGGGAATCTCCTGAGCCCAAAACTTCAGTCCAAGATGTTAGCAATCCATCTGTTTTCCAAAGGTTTGGGGTCCCTTTGGGACAGAGGCTAAGGGACAGTCCAGATTGCTAGACCAGAGTTGGCATGTGCTTAGATCTGGGCATGTCCATGTGAACTCAGAGTGGCTGCACTGGCTCAGGCTAGTGACTCCCATGCCCAGAGGCTTGGCCAGGGCGAATGCAAAGGGAAGAGTGGGATAAACAGGGCAAGCACAGTGTTGCTTCCTGTGATAAACCCTTCCTGTTTCCGGCAGCCTGTGACTTTGGGACTCACCAGCCAGAGGCTACATCTCCATCATCACTTTTCATAGCCATGGATGGACCTGTCCATGAGTTTGTTTAATTGACTTTTGAATCCTTTGATGTGTTTGGCATCTACCACATCCTGGGGCAATGAGTTCTATAATTTAATTACACTGGGGGGGGGGTGAACCTTCCTTTTCTTTGCTTTATGTCTGCTCTACGACAATTTCATTTGATATCCCTTCATTCTAGTGCTATGAGTAATACTGAATGCCATCTCCTGTTCATTTTCCCCAGGCCACTCCTGGATTTATGGACTTTGTCATACCCACTCTGTAGCCTGTTTTCCACAGCAGCAGTTCCAGCAATTTTAGCATGCCCCTGGACAAAAGTGGTTCCTGTCTCTGCTGCAGCCGGGAGAAGGGGCTTCATGCCCTCTCTGGCTCTACACCTCCCCTCCGTGACAAGGAGGAAAAAGGCAGAGCATGGGAACTGCAGAGGATGAAGCGCTGGGACAGACAGAGCAGCTGTACAGCAAGATGATTGTGATCATTTCTGGTTTACTCTTCTTGTTTCTGAACAGTTCCTATCATGCAATAAGCCTTTGTGATCGCTGCTGAACGCCGAGCTAATGTTTATCTATGACCATACCCACAATGCCTTCACAATTTATTTTCCTAGCAGTGATAGCTAGTTTAGAGCTGTAATATGCAGGTATAGTGTAGCTGGCTATTTTTTTCTTCCGTTTACATTAGTCAATACTGCAATTCATCCACCATTTCCGCGCTGAGTCACTCTGTTGTGAATGACTTCTGCTGTTTTTCTCAGTTGATTTAAAATTTTAAACTCTTCTGAATCACTTCATTTTTTCCTTCTGTGATTCCCCCTTTCCAAATCACTTATAAGTAAGTTGAGCTGCAGAATTCCTGTTGGAGTAACCTCTCTCTACTGGGAAAACTGACCTCTTGTTACCATTTCCTATTGTTTAGCCACTTTTAACCTGCCAGAGAACCTTCTCCTTTAATACCTTATTTTCTTCAGAAGCTTTTAGAGGAAGGATCTTGAAATTGGTTCTTTAGAAATAAAATTTCGTTATATGAAGCAACTCCATTTCTTGCCCACACTTTGGAACAATAATAGATTGATAAGACAGGACTTCCTTCCCCAAACCTGTGAGGAATCTTCATGGGTTTGATATCTCTTTCCTGATGTCCTTTACAGCACTATTATTAAGTTTATACAGGCCTTCTTTCCTGCCTCTAAGACTGTGCTGTAGAGTTTGAGGTAGGTGATTGCATATTTGTGCTCATCTAGAGCTACTGGAGGAATAATCCCTGATGTCAGCCTTGTGTTTCTGGCATTTATCAGCTTATTGTACATAAGAGTTTTTCTGCTGTAGTGTTATCTTTCTTGGATGCTCCTTTTGCCCTGGTATCTTGGACTCTCCTGTGTGTTTTGTTAATACTATCTGACTTGGAAAAAAAATGGTTCAGAATCTTTTTGGCAAGATTAAAACTTAATATTCTGTTTTTATGTTTTGATTCTTTGGATAGAGCTTTCGCTTTTTAGAAAGCATCATCTTACTGCTGAGTGTCCTATTTGCTGTTAACCACATAAATTTTTCTTTTAAAGTTGCTCTTTTTCCCCGTAGGAGGTGAATATTTAATGGTTCACATGGTTTTCCTGCCTCTTGAATGTGTTCTTCCCCATTGGCTTTTCCTTTTCAATTTTCTTTGAACAAGTGTCTGTGTTTCTAGGCAGCTACCTCTCTTCAAGCTAAGCTTGCAGTGTCAGCTTTGTGAGGTGTCTTCTTTAAGAGTGCCAGTTTTCAGTTTATTGTTAAGGCTTATTTGGTTGTATCTTGAAAACAAACTCACTAGTTTCCAGGTGCTGCTCATGACTTGTTGAAGAGTGGATTTTCCACTTCAGGAGTCCCTAATTAGCTGTTGGAGGAGTAGTAGCTTCCCATCTTGGACTGCTTCCCATTCTGCTGCATTGTTTACTCCACCTGGATGAGGAGATGGATGTCTCCTGTTGTTGTTATGCTTGTTCCCTCTTGTTTCTGTCATAGCCTCCTTCATCTCCCTTAGGATTTCACAGTTGTTGCCCTGTTCTGGATGTGTGGATTACAGCATAACCCTAATACTATAATGTCCAAGCACAGGACTGCAGTCCTTGGGATTCCTTGTGCTTGTTGATACAGTTAACTCAGTTATGCTCTGTGATAAGCTGTTCTTAAAGTGTAGCCCCACTCATCTGCCTGCACAGCCTACTCTTGTTCCTGGATAATTTGTAGCTGCTCATTTGCATGTCCTGTCTTCCTTCCACCAAATGTCTGAGATGCTGGTTAGGTTAATATTCCTAACTGAAACCAAGGCATTGCTATTTTTCCATCTCACTTTTAGACCCTTGGTGCTTGGATAGTAATGTGTGTATGGAGTTGTCTTGTTCTGTTGCGAGCTTGCCATGCCTAAGTTGGATATTGTCCATTGAAGCTGCAGTCTGCTGTTTCTTCCCTGATTATTTTTGGCTTCTCTCCTAGCCTTTTACTCAAGGATGCAAAATTTTTATGACTTCTCCGTTGGAGTTTTTTTTTTTTCCAAAACACTTGTTACAGCTGTTGGCTTTCCCACAACATTTAGCTTGAGACTTCCTTTTTATGCCATTTCAGTTTGGATTTAATATTCAGATCCTTACTGCTCAAGCCTTTCTTCATGGAACTATTTTTTGGAACCTTGCGGTGTCTCTGCATTGGGCTCTGTGTACACATGGAGAATGCTACTAGGTTGGTCCTGGCCTTTAGCCTCCTAGCTACGAGCGTAAATGTTGCTTTTGGGATTGTGCTGTCTCCATCCTGTGCTGGTGCTAACCATGAGGACCACATCATGAGTTCTTCCCCTGTGTGCAGAGCAGGGGCCAGTCCAAATGTGAGACCATTCTCTTAGCCTGCCTCATCAGGCAATTCATGCTGTAATCCTCAGCTATCTGCATTTCCATTGCAATAGCCTTTCTCAGCCTATTGACTGAATTCCTCATCCTTGGAGGAGTATCCTCACAGTGTGACAGTGTGCACACCCCTTCTCAACCAGTTCTGGAGCTTTTGGTCAATAGCTCCAACTGCTCCATGGTGTCCTTGGATGTCTCATCACTGTCTCTCTGGCCTGGCCATTCTTACTGCTTTGCTTGAGGTCCACAAGTGTCCTGCACAGTCTATGGACATGAGATTTGCCCACAGCCAGCCCTAGCACGTGTGCACTGTGCCTTTCAGTTAAGTGTGTACAAATCCAACACAGAGCTCTTCTGTGCATGTATGCATCCACTGTCAGGCCTCCTGATCCCCTTAAATGGGTTGATCCTCTGAGAAAGGGGTTTCAGACATTCACTGAACAGTAATAGACTGAATAGATTATCCATTTGAAGAGTATCAGTCACATGTAAATATTAGACCTTTTTTCTTCTTTTACTGAGATCTCGGTGCTATTGCTTTTGGAAAGGTCCTTCAAACATCCAGTGTGAAGCTATGGGGATGTCTTCCATTTCTGGATAAACTTGAACTGTTTGTCCTGTTCCTTGGAAGCAAGGAGAATTCATGTCTGGTCACTTAGTGTTTCAAATTCCATCCTTCCTCTCTTCCCCTTCCCTGCCTCCTCCCACCTCTCACCACAAATTCAGGATCCCTTGAGCAAAATACACTTTGAATTTTGGGCAATTCCACTAAATCAGGCAGTCTAAGCACCCAGAATGGGTTTGAAACATACCTCTGTGCAATGTAAGCATTTATTCTGAATACGTCTGAGCCTTTGAAGTGAATTCAGCTCTAAACTACATTTTAAATTGGAAAAATTGGTTTTATTATAAATGCGGAATATAGAAAAGCTTGATAATGAAGCAGAGCATTCTATTTGACCTAAAAGTTGTTTACTCCCTCAATCAAGTTTTATTTACTTATTTTGCTGGAATTGTCAGTGAAGTAGGGGTATTTGCACTGCTCTGTGTGATATAGCGTATACTTGTTCAGTTAGGAAAAAAATATTAAAACAAAACTCCAAGTTTCTCAATAAATGAGACTTATTACATCTCCAGCAGAGAGAGATGCTAATGTCAGTCTAATTTTTTAGGGCAGCATTTTTCATTTTTAAAAGCATATGAACAAAAGCCTATGGCATGGAGCTACGGCATTTGGAGTTTTATGCTACATCTTGAAAATAAAAAATAAAATCTGCTGAAGTGCTTGCTTTTGTAAGCCTGGTAATGGGTATAGTTTATTTAAATTCTACTCTAATGGCTGAGCAGGTCAACTTGGAAGCTTGGTTGGTTGGTTGGTTGGTTGGGTTTTTTTTGTTTGTTTGTTTGTTTGTTTTGGTTTTTGTTTTTTGGGTTTTTTTTTTGGTGGCATGGGAAAATGCATGACAGAGAAGCCAGAGGCTCCAAGCTTGGTAGACTGTTGTAGGAGGTGCTGTGGGGAACAGCCATGCGAGGTGTATTTGAGCCCTGCTCCCCAGATCTTGCAGGGCAGAGGCAAGGCTTGTCTGCTCATCAGACTGCTACCCTCTGCTGCTCTTTCATGTGGGTGCTAACATTACAGAGAAACTAGAGACAATCAAGACTTCAATGCCTTGGGCATGGTGGTCAAGGGTCTGGGAGCCCAGGTGGTCTTCTCATCGGTCCTGCCAATTAGGGGGAGACATGGGAGGAGAAGTAGGAAGATTTTCCAAATCAACAACTGGCTACGCCGTTGGTGTTGGCAACAGGGTTTTGGATTCTATGACCATGGAGCTGGGGATGTGTGTTTGGGACATGGCTATGGGGGACCCCCGTACACCCTTCCTGGGAAACCTGCAGGCATGACCACCTCTTTGAAATGCCTGTACATCAATGCATGCAGCATGGGGAACAAACAGGAGGAGCTGGAGATCTGTGCACGATCGCAGGGCCATGACCTCGTTGCAATCACGGATGCATGGTGGGATAACTCACATGACTGGAATGCTGCCATGGATGGCTATGTGCTTTTTAGGAGAGACAAGCCGGGAAGGCGAGGTGGTGGAGTTGCTCTTTATGTGAGAGAGCAACTGGAATGCATCGAGCTCTGCCTAGGCGGGGGGAGGAGGCGGCAGTTGAGAGCTTACGGGTAAAGATCAAAGGCCAGGCCAACATGGGGGACACTGTTGTGGGTGTCTACTATAGGCCACCTGACTAGGAAGAGAAAGCTGATGAGGCCTTCTATAGACAGCTGGAGGTAGCCTCATGATCACAGGCCCTGGTTCTCATGGGGGACTTCAACCACCCTGACATCTGCTGGAAGGACTGCACAGCAAGGCACAAACAGTCCAAGAGGCTCCTACAATGCATTGATGACAACTTCTTGTCACAAATGGTGGAGGAGCCTGCAAGGAAGGGTGTCTTGCTGGACCTTGTCCTTACCAAGAGAGGGGGACTGGTTAGAGATGTGAAGGTTGGGGGTAGCCTTGGCTGCAGTGACCATGAGATGGTGGAGTTCAGGATCCTGCAGGAAAGAAGTAAGGTAACAAGCAGGACTGCAACCCTGGGCTTCAGGAGAGCGGACTTTGGGCTCTTCAGAGGCCTAATTGGTGGAATCTCACAGGTTAAGGCCCTAGAAAGAAGGGGGGGGGGGGGTCCAGGAGAGCTGGCTAGTATTCAAACATTACTTCCTCCAAGCTCAAGAGTGGTGCATCCCTATGAGTAAGAAGTGCGGCAAAAGGGGCAGGAGACCTGCATGGGTGAGCAAGGAGCTCTTGGCCAAATTCAGACAGAAGAAGAAAATACACAGACTGTGGAAGAGGGGACAGGCTACTTGGGAGAATTATAGGAATGCAGTCAGAGTATGTAGAGATGCAGTGAGGAAGGCTAAGGCCCAGCTAGAATTGAGTCTGGCAAGGGAGGTCAAGGACCAACAGGAAGGGCTTCTTCAAATACATCAGCAGCAAGAGGACTAGGGAAAATGTGGGCCTGCTACTGAATGGGGCAGGGACCCTGGTGACAAAGGCTACAGAGAAGGCAGAATTACTGAATGCTTCAGTCTTCACTGCTAAGGGCAGCCCTCGTGAATCCCAGAGCTTGGACGTGACGGAGAAAGTCTGGAGAAGGGAAGACTTTCCTTTGGTTGAGGAGGATAGGATTAGAGACCTTCTGGGCAGGCTAGACATCCACAAATCCATGGGCTTGGATGGGATGCACCCACGGGTACTGAGGGAGCTGGCGGATGTTGTTGCCAAGCCACTCTCCATCTTTCAAAGGTCCTGGAGAACTGGAGAGGTGCCTGAGGACTGGAAGAAAGCCAGTGTCACTCCAGTCTTCAAGCAGGGCAAGAAGGAGGACCCAGGCAACTATAGGCTGGTCAGCCTCACCTCCATCCCTGGAAAGGTGATGGAACAGCTCATTCTGGATGTCATCTCCAGACATATAGAGGAAAAGAAGGTGACCAGGAGTAGCCAGCATGGATTCACCAAGGGGAAATCCTGCTTAACCAATCTGATAGCCTTCTGTGATGGAATGACTGGCTGGGGAGATGAGGAGAGAGCAGTGGATGTTGTGTACCTTGACTACAGCAAGGCTTTTGACACTGTCTCCTATAACATCCTCCTAGATAAGCTCAGGAAGCGTGGGTTAGACGAGTGGACAGTGAGATGGACTGAGAACTGGCTGAAAGGCAGAGCTCAGAGGATCGTCATCAGTGGCGTGGAGTCTAGTTGGAGGCCTGTGGCTAGTGGCGTCCCCCAGGGCTCAGTACTGGGTCCCATCCTGTTCAATTTCTTCATCAATGACCTGGATGAGGGGACAGAGTGCCTCCTCAGCAAGTTTGCTGATGATGCCAAGCTGGGAGGAGTGGCTGATACACCAGAGGGCTGTGCTGCCATTCAGAGAGACCTGGACAGGCTGGAGAGCTGGGCGGAGAGGAACCTCCTGAGGTTCCACAAGGGCAAGTGCAGAGTCCTGCACCTAGGGAAAAGTAACCGTAGGCATCAGGACAAGCTGGGGGCTGACCTTGTGGAGAGCAGCTCTGCAGAGAAGGACCTGGGAGTGCTGGTGGGTGACAAATTGGCCAGCAATGTGCCCTAGTGGCCAAGAAAGCCAATGGTCTCCTGGGGTGCATCAGGAAGAGTGTTGCCAGCAGGTCGAGGGAGGTGATCCTGCCCCTCTACTCAGCCCTGGAGAGGCCTCATCTTGAGTACTGTGTCCAGTTCTGGGTTCCCCGGTACAAGAGAGACGTGGAGCTACAGGAGAGAGTCCAGCGTAGGGCTACGAAGACGATCAGAGGGCTGCAGCATCTGCTCTCTGAGGAACAGCTGCGAGAGCTGGGCCTCTTCAGCCTGGGGAAGAGAAGACTGAGGGGGGATCTTATCAATGTGTATAAGTACCTGAAGGGAGGGTGTCAAGGGGACGGGGACAAACTCTTTTCAGTTGTCCCGTGTGACAGGACAAGAGGCAATGGGCAGAAATTGAAGCACAGGAAGTTCTGCCTGAACATGAGGGGGATTTTCTTCCCTGTGAGAGTGATGGAGCACTGGACCGGGCTGCCCAGAGAGGTTGTGGAGTCTCCTTCTCTGGCGATTTTCAAGGCCCACCTGGCTGCAACCCTGTGTAACATGCTCTAGGTGACCCTGCTGAGCAGGGAGGTTGGACTAGACGATCTCCAGAGGTCCCTTCCAACCTTACTGAATCTATGATTCTATGAATAGAGTAACGCTCCTAAGGGTTATTTTCCATTATTAGCTAGGGCTTTTGTGTCCTTGGTGGTCTGGATCCAGATCAGAGAAATCCACTGGCAGCTAGTAAGGTGCAACAAGCCAATGTTATCTTTAACTTGATCAATTAAGTGCAGCCAGAGGATTTCTCTGTGTGTGTGGTGGGGAAGTTTTTTCTCCTCCAGTCATAGCAGTGGTTTTCAACCTTTTCTTACAGCTTGTGGATTCCTATAGATGTCTTCTGGTGAAGATGGAAATCCATCATCAAAAAATTCCGAGTAAGTATATTGTTATGTAGCTGATAGGAACTGCTTTTCTTTGTTACCTTTCCCAAACCCTGTAGCAGCTGTCTAGAGATTCATGGATTTGAGGGTGAAATCCACTGAAAATGTTTTGGCAAAACATTCAGGCTAGGCTGAAAAACTGCCTAGTTTTTCAGTGATGTAGAAACCCCTGGACTGCTGTTCCTCTGCTTGAATGTGGGCCCTGCTAAATGCTCAATGCTTATTTCAAGTCTGATGCTGCCTTGTTCTAGCATCTACCGTTTAGATCCTGTTATGCCTCTGCCATGCTGAGGAGAACATTAATTGTGACAGACAATCAAATGTTTCCTAATTGATCTACTGATGTGGTTACTAGTAAAGAGAAGCAGATGAACTTGATGACCCAGGAGTCCTTTCCACTCTAGTTCTCTGTGATGGTAGTATGGTGCTCATGTCAGAGTGAATCACAGGCGTATCTCTGTCCTCTATCTTTGAAAGTGGACTCCAGGGCATGTCTGATGGCTATTAACAAGGCAAAGCATGTCCCCTACAGTCAGCACATAAGGCAAACAGCACATGAAACCAGACAGAGCAATGAACACAAGAAGAAAATTGTGATGGATACTGATCCTGAGTCATGCACTGCACCTGATCCTAAGTCAATCTGCAGCTTGTGATGGTGGACAGACCTTCTGGAGATGTAATAATTCGCACAATATAAACCTGTGCACTGCAGGCATCTGGGTGGTGTAGCAGGCCTGCAGAAGGGGCAGAATGCCATGGAGAAGAGATGACAGGGATATGGAGGGGAGAGAAATGAAAAGGACTCTACAAATGGTGGAGATGTACCTTGCTACAAGCACAGACTGTCACTGAAATGAAGGAGAAATTCCTGAAGCAGCAGCTCAGCCTCTGCTTGCTGCCCCTGGGCTCATTCTACCACTGTGCTCCCTGTTTCTGTCCTGTTCACGGGCTGTCTCTGTTTTGGTCCATGCTTGCCCTGTGTGAAGTGTGGTCAGCCACATAAAAACATGAGCAGAGCTGGAGGACCAAGCAGCAGTATGGTTGGGCTCACATCACAGCAATGGCTGGTGCGTGGCGTCCTTTGCCTCATGCCCACTCCCACAAAATGTGCAAGTGCAAGCTTATAAAATCCCACAGCTCAAATGTTGGAGCACCGCCTTATTCTCAGTGGGGAAGTAGAGAAAATAAACCCCAACCTCTGAAGGGACCTCAGACTGGGGAATTCCATCAAGAAAGATTGTTGGTCTTGCACCATCTTTCATGCATGGGCAAACCTTTGGAATGTGTTCAGCCAAGACATCAGATCTTTTAAGACAAAATGAATGCTTACAGGAGCTGGGCTTCTTTCCTGCATACTGCCTGTGTGATGTTGAATTGATTTAACCCTTCTGCCACGTGCTGACCAATGGAGGAAAAGGCCAGGTTACAGTTCGAGATGTCTTTAAATAAAACTAGAATTAGCACTCATCCTAGTCTTTCCCTGCCCTCATTTCTGCTCTGGGATGCTGCTGTTGGTATCTGCCACTTGCTGTTCCCGCTAGCCAATTTGCTAATCAATCGCCGCTGCTGAACACACTACTTTCCATTGCTGTCATTAGGTGGTTGTTAGCCAATCTGCTCCACTGTCAGACTGGCGACCTGACTGCAATGGAGTGCTTATTAAGTTGAACATGGGTGCACAGGCCAGTGTGGTGTGTAGAGCAGTGTTATTAAACATGAGAGATGCCACAGGTAGTTAAAGGTAATCAGGTAAACCTCAAGGCTTCCTGTGGTGAGCACATTCCTGCTATAGTGATAACAGAACTCCACATGTAGATGAATGCCTATGGAAAAGATGTGGTTTGTAACAGTCCTAGGGAAAACAGGTTGGGTTAAACATGTGCTGCACTATCATAAAATGCGTGTACTTGAAGTGAAAGGAAGGACTGAGAATGTTTTCTAGTAGTGGGCAGAGTGCTTCACACAGCATGAAATAGGATGGAAAAAGCTCAGATGACTCACAAACTCTTTGGAAGATTTTCTTCTCCTCTTTGATGGACCGTAAATGGCAGGCCAGAGAAATGAGGAAGAAAAAGTGCAGCCAACAGCACAGGGGCAGTCCTTGGTGAGGTAGAAAAAGATGATGGCTCGTTTTCTTCTTCCCCATCCTCCAGAAGAAAAGCTGGGAGGGAAACAAGAGCAACGCTTCCACGGCAATCAGCTGTCTCTGTTGGTGGCCTTCAGGTGATGCCAGAAGGTGCATTTAGCCTGGCAGAAGACCAGTTGTTGCACATTTAGCACTCCCTTTGGGAGAAGTGGTCCATGCCTGTCCTGGGTGTCAAATATATAGAGCATTTTGGTGTGGGATGCTAGTGTCAGAAGTCTCATGTTTGTGTGTGTGAGAAGCCAGATTGACTGGGACTGGTCATAGTATCCTACAGCTGTTGCCAAAAAGGGCCTGGCAAACACTCCCACCAGAGCATAGAGATTATTGGTTCAATAACAAGTGTATTATCTGGAAATCAGGTACAAATTTGCAAGGAATTTGATGGCTGTGAACTCATTTTCTGGAGTATTTGACCAGAATGCAGAGGAGGAAGACTCCAGGTTTATGTTTTAAATGCCTACAGCGAAACTTGTATTTCAATGTGAGTAGAGGCAACTGAGCAGTGAAGACCAAACAGAAGGTTTCTTTAACTGCATTAGACCTAACATGGTTCCTGAAAATCTAAGTATGTTTCTGGTGGTGGTTGTTCTCCCTGAGTGACTGCACCATTAGCTTTGATAAGGCTAATCTATTCCATTAGCAACTAAACTAATGCTGTTGATGATGCTGTCTGACAGCCAGCCTCCTTTTCTGGATGAGTTTAAGTCTTTCTACACTGCATATGAAGAGACAAGTCTCTTCTTATCCAGGTACTGCCACATCCACAGCACGTTGTGGAAAGGTTGCACAGTGGCTGAAATGTAAGTTATGGGTGGCTTGAAGATGTTCCATAGCATTTCATTTAAAAATTGGATTTTTGACCAAAATCAAATCTTCATGGGTGTTGTCCGCTGCTTCCTAAATTTGGGAAGTGTGGAAGGAGAGACAGAAGCTTATGGAAGATCCACGTTTTCCGTCAAAATGTATTCCATTTTCAGTCAAGGTAACTTAATATTTTAGTGATAGGTTGATATTTTTCAATTGAATATATGCCTATTGGCTTAAAAGCAGTTCTACTTGCAATGAACAGCGTCAGACTCCCTCAGTAATGTCACTGTTATCTTTCTCTGAAGTCTTTCAGATATATGCGTGGAAAATACCCATTCTCAATTAACCTGTACTTACAGATTTGAGGACAACTCTTCCCAAAGGATCCTCCAGAGGAATAGCTGATGCTGTAAACGCATGGCTTGTGGCACTTGCCATCAGGCTGGCAGTGGGGTATGGTAGAAATCTGGGTTTCAGGGTTCAATTAGCAGAGCGGGGCGTGGTGATACTATAAGAGCAACCAACACCCACGTGGGGCATATTTTGGCCTCCTGCTGTGACTGCAGAGATGGGGACTGGCACCTGTGCCGCCACACCCTGCGGCCAATTCTGACATTACAGAGCCTTTGCCACTAGCAAAACATAAATAATAATTTGGTAGAGGAAAAACATTATACTCTTGTCCCTCATTGTTCAGATGGGGATGGCTAGTGAGGAGAGTTATTGGATCACATAGAACAGCCTGGTCCTTTTGAGGGCTGGTTATTGGTACCCCTCAACCAAACTGCACTGCTAGGGGCCAGCCAGCAGCATCGCAGGGGGCTGCATTTCTCAAATGAGTCAGTTCTTGCTGCATAATCTTCCTTTGCCCTCTGAGCGCATAGGCTTTCTGGGTACTCTTCTTGCTGGCCGCAGTAAATTGATCTCAGGGTAGATTTGATTTCTCTGAAATTCTGCTGTTTAACAACCTGGTGACAGTCATTGTTTTTTGTTTTCATGTTTTAGTCAAAGCCAAGGCCAGAAATATTCTTTGTCCCCAAACAACAGGAATGTCATTTTTTGCATGATGACTTTGGCTTTTCAGCCCATGTGCCATACTTTACTAGCTGTGGCCTATGGCTGGTGCTTAGCAGAAGCTGGAAAATATCCACCATGAACCCAGGCAGTTACGCAGCGCTGCACTTGAAGTAAAATTTTTTTCTAACCCTTTCAGGAGATCAGTTTACACCCTGAAAAATAAGTGTAATCAAAATCTCATCTATGCTACAAATACTGTTAACGGCTGTGAAATCAGCTAGCTCTTGTGAAGCCTGTCAAAGTATAGAACTTGGTTCCCTTTCAAGGCTGGTAAGTCCTTTATTGTTCAGTGGGATGTCATGGTATTTGCTGTGGAAATCTCTTTCACCGTGCAGGTGTTATTTGCTGAGGCCTTGTAGATCCAAACCCAACTCCCATCAGTTTAACAATTTTTAAAGAGCAAAGACCATCCTGCAAAGCATTGACGTTGGGAATGGCAGGACACATGGCCTAGGAGTCAATAGGGAGAGCTCGTTGCTCTGACAGGCTGCCTCTAAATGGATCTCCCTTTGAATGCAGAGATCAGTTCTAACATCCTGATGTTCCAGACCTCACATGGCATTGCTTATAGCTTGGGCAGTGACTTGCTCTCCCACTGTGTGTGGTTTCCTAGGACAACTACATTCTTTGTCAAACAAAAGCTGTCAAGCTTCAGGGAGGCTGCTGGCTAAAAGGTCAGACCTTTCCATGGGTAGGGCTGAGACAGCTGGGTGAAACAGGACTGGATAGTTAATGTGTTAAAATAATCATAGAGTCTATCCTCTGGTTTCCTCAGCCTTATATTTCATATCCAACAAAATATAAAACTAAGTTGGCAACAAGCCACAGCCCCTTTGCACCTTTTAGCCTGGTAGGAGGGAAGAAGAATTTATAAGTCAATAGTCTTTTGAGGCCTGAAGAGATCAACGGGACCAGTTAGGTGCACCGTGCAAACCAGACCATGGATCATATTAGTGATTCCTGTACCAAGCTTGCCTGAGAGGTGGTGGTGTTGTTTTTGACTCACAGGAGGATCTCACACCACAGGGATGACTTCCAGCATAAGACCAGGGATGAATAGGCTGAAATAGGTGTGACCCAGTGGATAATGTGGCCTTCTGCATCTTAATATGCCCATCTGTGAAATGCAAATAATAACAGGGAAACCTCATAGGGATTCATTAATGCTTTGAAGATGGGCTGTGTTACACACTGTTAATGTGATCTTCCAAAGTTGGCCTCATCCCTGCCTTTCGGACATACACCTCTCACTGTTGCTCACTTCCTGATTCATTCTTCCCTCCTCCCTGGGTACCTTCCAGCTATGTCAGCAGTGGCAAAGACCTGTCCATGTGTCATGGTGGTTCCTAGGCTGCTCATGGCATGGGAAAGATAGGAAATGCAAGGCCCATGCTGTGGCTCCAGCACAAGGTGCTGGAAATTGCTGTGATTAGATTGCAGAGGTGATAAAGAGACCCAGTATAAGTCAGAGCTTTTTTGTGCTGGAAGTTGCACAAATAGAATGTAAGACGGTCCACAACATAAGGCACTTTTTTCAATTTTAGTATTAGATTGGAGCTAACAGATGGATTTGGGTAGGAAAGGAAACAGTGACAGGGAAGAGAATGATCCTAGAGATGCTGGGGCCAAAGCAGGGTACTCTGGATGCTGGGTCTAAGGGAAGTTGTTGGATGCTTTCTGTGCATAAAGATTCACAAAAATCGCTAATCCAAATTAAGTTTGTTCACTTCCTCTTGAAGCAGTGAGTCAACCTGACAGATTTTGGGGTTTATTTTATTTTTCAGTGAAACTTGTTGCCTTGTTTTGGACATGTTTCTGAAATGCTCTGTCTGCTGAGGCTCCATGTGCTCTAGGATGCACAGAATTCGCTGCACATCTGAGGGGATGAAATCAGGAAATTCACATCGTTCCTCCCTGGCCTCCAGCAATTCACCCTCCTTTGTGAGCCAGCAGAGAGGGAATAATGCTATGCTCCAGGACACTGAGAGTTAACACATTCAGCTGCTGCATTTGCGGTGATGCAGCCAGGTGGCGTGAAGAGCCAGCTGCTGGGCTGCTGAGCCAAGCTGCATACCCAACTGACAAAGATTGGAAATGAGCAGCCAGGTGGGAAGGACTTTTTGCTGAGTCAGATTGATGGAGCTGTGCTTTCGGCTCAGGAAGTTCATCATCATGGGAAAGGACTGTGGTGCAGACCACTACCATCTGCAAGGATGGTGGAATTTTAGGATGACCAGGACCTTCTTTCCTGGAGACCTAGGCAGAGCTTGCCTGAGGGGTACTGCAGCGGAGCTATAAGGCACATGGCTGTCACAGTCTGGAAGCTCACAAATTTATTTCTATTAGCTTGAGACTGATGATTTGTTGGCTAGTCAACTACTAGGGCTTTGATTGTGGAAGTGGGCATACGCAGAAGAGCATGATCCCGTATCATAAACCTTGTTCTCGTACAGGATGCGTGTGGATGATGTCTTCTGAGCTGTATTGAGGAGATGGATGAGACTCATGCCTGTTCTTTGCAGCAGGATCTTGGCGAGAGATAGGTGCATAACTGTGTATCTCAGAGGGGAGTTAGTTGTCCTGAGATGGTTCGTGACAGCAGAAATAAGCCCTTTTCAAAGGCACTGGGCAAGCTAACGAGATGCTCTGAAAGGACCCTTCATTTCTCTGTGGGCAATGCCTACGCAGGCGCAGCCCGAGAGGCAACCTTAGCTTGCAGTATTAGTGCAGCAGCAGAATACACTCTTCAATTGATATTTTCTATCTGACAGCTTCAGATGAGCCCAAAGTGTGTTGCAAGGGGACTTCTGTACGTCTTGTTCTGAATTTAAAGTGTTAACAGAGAAACTGATTAAAAATGGGTGAGTGTCTTTGAAGTCTCTGCATTTTGATCTGTCTCACTCTGGAGGTGTAATTCATGAAGCACTGCTGAAGTTAAGAGCTTAGGACTCTGCTTTTACTGCAGTAAAACAGCATTTATTGTGCATTTTCTTTGTCTGCTGCTTTGTTAAATATGCTAAACAACTGTGTTTCATATTTTGGCCCTGAGGGTTGCTGGGCTGTGAGAGTGAGGTATTAGTGAGTTAGAAAAGAGGAGAAATTTCATTATTTCAGAGAGATAGGATTAAGTGCAAATTCTGCTGGTGCAGATGAGATTCCTTTGGGGAAAAGAGAGATTGCAGGAAGTTAGAAGTATGCTAATTAGGACAGGAAAGAACAGCTCTGGAAATATGGGCACATTTGTATTTTTGTTAAAATATGTAGGATTTAGTTTCCCTACTCATTATCATTTCCCATTTCCTGCTGGGTGTGAAGGAGTTCCTTTCCTGAAACAGAACAGGAGGTACAAGCTGATCTTGAAGGCTCCCTGTGCTGGTGTGAATGAGACACCTGGAGTAGACAGCAGAGCACAAATTGCCCAAGGGAGCATTCTAGGACCAGCAAGATCATGATGTTGTGATCTTGGCTGGCACCTGGGAGGAAGAACAAGGAGCCCTGCGCTCTGTGGGTGAGCAGTGCTGGCAGCAGAGAGACATGCATGTGTTGCCTTTCCCACCTGGGCTAAGAATCCAGCAATGACACTGGGCAAAGTCCACAGGAGAGTCCTTCATTCAGAGATTCATAGTAATAGTGCTGAAGACACAGCACCAATCAGCAGAGATGTGAGATTTCCTATGTAAAAATCAGAATCCTAGAATTTAGCTCTGTTAAGAGCAACGTGTCTGAGAGCTGTACCAAAGTAGGTACAAAAGAGGCAAAGCACAGGCTATACGTTCTTGTTAGGGCTCATTTTGTCCAGCCGTGGAAGCCTTGGAGATTTTGAACAAAGCCCTATGTTGCTCAGTAGTGAGAATGGCATTGTACTGCTCATGGTCTCAAAAGCAAGCACTGCAGAGCAGTATCTGGGAGGGAGACTGGCATTAGACCTGACTGGCCAAGGCACCCAGAGCATATTTCCTCAGGTGCATGGATTTATCTCACTGGCCTTCAGCATGCAGTGAGGTGTCTGTGTTGGGAGAGCCTTGTCCTGGGCATCCCTGTATGATGGGGAAAGCGTCTGGTGGAAACTGCTACCCAAGTACCAGGGCTGGAAGCCCCAGCCAGGAACTGTCCCCACTATTGTGTGGTGACCACATCAACCACCTGGCCCCGCACAGAGGCAGGTAATGATAGGGGAGAAGGATATGTTGCTCCGATAGCTACCGATGAAACCCCCTTGGCTGCACATCTGTGTTGAAACAGAGGTGTGGCATCAGCTCTGTACAGTCCCAGGGCTCCTTGTTACATAGACCACGTGTTTACGTGCAAAGCAATACAGTGTGTGAAGAGTTACCAAAGTGGAGAACCTTAAAAAAATAGTTATACTCTCAGGAAGCTTTCCTTGATCATCATCCCCAGAGGATGCTAATCCCATTAGAAAGGAAGTAATCGCATCTGCAGAATGCTGCTATGTAACTTAAAACAAACAAACAACTCTGAGTGGACAAGGCATTTCAATGTGTACATGTATGCTTTTGCAGGTACCACCTGAGAAGAAGTGAAATTTGGAGAACGTGAGGAAGCAGAAGACTTAAGATAGAGAAGGGAGCCAATTATTTATCACTAATTTGGCCTTCCCAGTTGTCGTCAGGGGCTCTGAAGAGGAAAGTTGTGAGTGTCCTCTGTGCCCACAGTGTTTTGTCCAGCTGTGTGCTGGCTCTGGGTCAGTGGCTGTACTGCTTTACCCCTGGGACTCCTCACAGCCTCTTAGATTTCTGACTCAAAAGGTTTTGTCTAAATTTCAGTCTATGTTCCATCTTTTCCCTGCATTTTCGCAGTTGCTCTTCAGTGATTATTTTTTAACCTATTTTCCATTTCTTTTCTACTGGTGGCTGATGGAAAAAGGACCTAGTGAGAGCCACCTTAGCTGGTACAAAATGATTTATATGCTGTTTACTTTTCTTCCAAAACATAAACTGAGACATGAACAAAAGGGTCTTTTTAGCACCTCTTTACTTTCAGCTGTTTTCCTCAGTGGCACATTGCTCCATCTTGCTGTCATCCCTCATTATTCTACTTGAGATTCCTCTTGTAATGCAACCATATAGGAGTAAATCCTTCAAACTCTGTGGCTGTGCAGTGTTCTCCTTGTCTCCTTATTTCCCAGTTTCTAGTTTTTTTAAGGAAGTTGTATCTATGGAGTAGTAATTGGCAGAAAAATCCTTCTTTTCTTTTTTTGGAGGCTTGGTATACTGAATGTAGTTCTGATTTTGGTCATAAAGTACATTTGGTGTGTTCTGACTGTCTCCCATATGTTGATGTAAATGCACTTGGTGCAGGGGTGGGAGGATGGGATGCTGCAAGACGCAGCAGTGGCGGGGCCAGGCTGGTGTGTGGGTCTGGGCCTTTGTCCTTCCTTCTGCTCAACGTGAGCTATGCTGCTGGTGCCTGAAGTGCTCTTACCCAGCAGGTCTGACTGGGTCTGGTACCTGTGGTGCTTGCTTCAGGAATAGCATGGCCAGCCAATTGTCTTGAAGGAGGGAGTTATTTCCCTTAACTGTGGGATAGAGATCCTGGAGGAAAAGAAGATTTAAAAACAAAGCCTGCATACAGATATGCCTCCCCCGCCTAAACCCTACTGTCTTGTGACTGGGTCAGGGAAGACACATGAGCAACTGAGAGCATCTTTTGTTTCATCCATCAAATAAACTTCCAACTTTTATACCCATTTTAAACTACTAGACATCTTTTTTTTTATTTATTTATTCTTTCTAGGTCTTTTCCATTCTCACTTTTAATTTCTCAGTAAATCCCAAGGATTTGCTAAGAGATGTCTTCTCAAGGTAGTTTTCCTCTCTTCCTGATGGCTTCCCTGCTAATTTCAAGCTAAAATATGAATACAGAAATTATCTTGTAATTCAGGGCGACACACAGCTCTTCACTGCCACTAACCATCTGTATGACCTTAGGCTGTTCACATTTGTTTAGAGTTCACTGCTAAGAACCTGTAGGTGCCTTCATTTTGACATGAAAAGAAATGTTAAGGATGACCCTAGACCAAATTAGGACTTTCCGCTTACTTTATTTGGCTTTGGATCTACTTGTAAATACTGACAAATACTCCGATCTGGGAAAGGTGTGGCAGCAACTTATTATGAGAGTTGATACGTGGAACTGAGTTGCATTGGCCCACGTCATGCAAAAATATGTTTTCTCCCTTCCTGAGACAGCACTGACCCGCCTCTTCTCTGTAGAGCTGCAGCCTGCGTGCTTGTTGCTATGGCCTGTTTGACTCTTTTATCTACCTATTTCTAACCTTGCAAATGACTTTTCTTTCTTATTTCTTTTCCCTGGAGAACAAGACATCCTGTTTCTTCCCACATAACTCACATTCCAAAACTTTGACATCATCTTTGTTTTCCTCTCTTGCATCTTCCGAGGAATATTGCACAGAGCAACAGCTTTTTGTTTTTATCTTTTCTTTTGGAGACTGCTGAGAAAAGTACTTTTGTGGGACCATGCAGCATTGATAACATCACATGTTTGTGCATATTGATCTTCTTAAAGAGCAATACCCTTGTGGTCTGTCAATTCTACATGGATGGAGAAAAGGTCTTCCCTAGTAGCATCATCCATTCTTCTGAAGACAACAGGGAGAGGTGGGGAAGGGATGAGGGTTCTGCAATATGCTTATCTCACTCGCACTGCTGCTATGTGAACTTCAGGAACAAATTCAGAGGGTTTCAACAAAGCATCAAACCTGGCATTTTTCAACCTTGCCTGGTTGCATGCTATTTAGGTTCATACTGGTGTGCTTTAATAAAAATAGACTGACTTTCAGAGGTCTTGAGAAACCTATCTCTCTCTTTGTTTCTACTGGGACAAGCTGTTAAAATGAAACTCTTTCAGCTATTGTGCTGGGATATGAAAGGAAAATAGTAATATGCCAGCTGAAGTATCTCTGTCCTACAAACCACCCTGAAGTCGGCATGAATTCCTCCAGCAGTGTGGGGAAACTGAAATGATCTACTTGTAATTTTCTTCCCTGACAAAATGCAGGGAGTGACTCAAATATGTCCCATCCTTATGGAAATTAATTGTGTTAATGGGATCATTAGAATTTAGAGTTACTGTCATCAGACTGGTTTTTGTGGCTAATGATCGTTCTTGGGTAGGTTATGTCATAACGAAGGCGGAGAATCTGGTCATCTATATATACGTGATCTGACCTGAGCCCTTTCTTTGGGTTTCATTGAGCAATGCACTAGTAGAGTCAACATAGGCAAAGAGCTGCCACCCTCACCATGAAAATAGAAGGTGCCTCGATGGTTCTTGTCCTGGCATTTTTCTGCTTCTTCTCAGGTCAGTAACTTCTGATGTTCTCTGTGCTGAAATATGGGACTGTCATGGCACACAGCCTGGGAGCTCCCTTAAAGACAAAAAGATAGAAAATTATAGAGTGCTTGTTCTGTAAAAAGCATAGCAACATAACAAGACCACCATCATTTTTACTGTAGTACTTATGGTATTGATTTTTATATAGCATTGTTAATAATGGCCTTTTCTCTTGCATGTGGAAATGGTGAAGTTCCGCCAATGAGTGGAAAGTATCTATGTACTCTTAGTAGAAAAACAGTGTAAAAAAAAAAAAAAAAAACCACCAAAAAACCTCAAAGTAGTCTATGTAGAGGAATATAAATTTCCATCTAGACTGAATTTTTGCATGAAAGGTTTAACATTGAACAGAAAAGTGTAATATACCTTTCGGTGAATGCTGGAAAAGGAGGACTTCAACTCTCTCATTAATGAATACATTTTTGTATGGCTGCAATAAAGGGACTTAAGGAGGAGTTTAGATTTGATACAATGATCTTTCACTTTGATATCTCTTTATATGGAAAAGAGGGAGGATTTCTTGATAGCTCCCTGTGATGTCACAGATAATGCAAGAGAAAAGGATGAAACGTGTATTATACCGATTCTAAATGGTGCAGCAGAAAGAAATAAATAGCTACCTATCTATTGAATCATTATCAGTTTGGTAATTTATATGAAGTATTGCAAATGGAATGAGCCTTGAAGAGGAATTTGGAGGTTTGGACAAACAACAAAGTTATGAGCCTGCTCTGGCGCCCCAATTTTAAGTGGAGGTGAAGAAAGCCAAAAATGTTTGGGTATAAAATTGATACCTCTAGCAAGGCAGTGGGGTAAAACAATAAAGAAACAGTTATTGAACAATCCTTGAAACACTGATTTTAAAGCTGCAAAAACTAACACAGTTAAAGAAAGGAACAAAGATGCAAAAAAATGGATATACTTTTGCATTTGAATGACAAAAATGCAATGTTCCAGGAAAAAATCTTACACAGGCCTTTCTACCAATGTGCCATAATGTATTGGATTAGCTTTTTATCTAGAGATATTTGGATGGATTAGGAAACTACATCAAGTATTTTAAATACTTTTGACTTAAGAATTTTCCTTCAAAGATTCTGTATGGTTTCATTGTTTTGTTTTTTTGTCACAGATGTTGCCAGCCAACCTTCGATTAAGGCGAGTCCAACCTTTTCTATTCTGATTCTCTTTGTTTTGCCATCTACATTGCTTAATGCACATTGAGCAAAGTTAAGCAGACATTGAGCTGAAAGATTATAATCTTTTTCAGTGACAGAAAAAACAGAGTGAATTTTTCTTTATTTAGAGGCAATACATTTATACTGTTTATACTGAGTAGTGGGTCTGGCTGATACAGTCTGAATGCTTGGTGTACTGTGCGGAGTACACATGTGAACAGCTCTAGCCTAGAAATCTCATGAGAAGTTAGTGAGTTTTATTTCTAATGCTGTTTACAACTTTGGCTCCTCATCCAGCAGAGACCCTTGTTTTTGACAATTTCTGGGCTTGATAATAATAATAGAAAAAAGCCAAGTCCATTTGAGTCCCAGAAAATGATCAACTCAATGGCTGAAAAGTAAACTACATTCATATTTTAATCAAATTTTCTTTCTCCTTAAAAAAAAATGCTTTTGGAAAACATGGTAGCCAAAAATAACTGAATGGTTCATTGATTCTGTGACTATCCATGATTTGTATTTCCAGTTACCCAAAAGAAGGGGAAACTGGTTGAGACAGTGTTAGGGACTATTAATGCTCTGCTTCCTAAGAAAACAGTGCTTTTCTGAAATTCATCTCTTGCACTTGATCCACTCTTCAGTTAGATTCGTTGCTTTTGCATCCAGCTGGCAATTTTAGGGCTATGTATTTTCTGCTCTTGACTATCTTCTTACGGAGTACTCCCCTGCAGCAGGTAGCGATTTGTAGCTGTAGGCAAATTAAACCATATTCCTTTTCTCACAAATAACGGCCCTCCTGATGAGTTTTGGACTTTCTCGTTGCCTTTTCCGCCCTGGGAGCCGCGCAGCTGTGGGCACACTGTGCGATGTGGGCTTAGTGTGTCCTGCGCACGTCGCGGGACGGGGTGAGGAGCGTGGGCCCAGCAGGAATGGATTGTTGCTACCGATAGCACAGAGCCCACCCCCCAAAATTCGGATGGATGGTTCTTAAGCTCCCAGCGACTGCGTTGGAGGAGGGTCTCCGCTGACTGGCCTCCTGCGTGTTTTTCAGAATGAGTGCATGAAAATTTGGTCACTCCTGCGCAGTGGGAAGTTTTCCTGTCCCAACAGCAACAAGCCCATCAGCGGCCCCGACGGCAAAACCGACCTCAACAAATGCCTGATGTGCCAACGGCTGCTGTGAGTATCGGCCGTCGGCCCTGCTCTGTGGCAGCTGGTGCAGTGGTTCAGGCTGCCATCCTGGCTCTCCATAGCGATGGTCTCGCTGTGGTCCCAGACCAGACAGACCAACCTGTAGGTCTTCAGAAAACCCATGAACCCTGCCAGCTCTCTCCAGCTCGTCACATATTGCAGGGGATGTGAGGAGCAAGCCCAGGAGGAAAGCACACATGGATTTAGATTGTCTTGCTTCCATAGATGATGCTTAATAGGGTGGAAACACCTGGCTGTTAGATAGAGCGAAAGGATGGCAAAATGCCCCTAGTGAAGAGATGCTAAACAGCCAGGGCATGTCTCACCAAGCTGGAGGCCCAAGTCCTGGTCCCTCCCGCCGTGTTGCACAAGGGGGAGGTGGGGTTGGCAGGACCGGCCTTTAATCATGGGTTATTTTGGTTTTACGTCCGAGGACTGTGCACTGCTCTGTCGCTCATGCCGCCCTTTCTTGCAGGGGAAGATATTCAAAAAACAAAGGGAGTGGTGAAGTCAGCAGGAACGTGAACTCCTCAAGAGAGGTGAGGTGAAACGCCACTGCTGAAGCCAGTTTTATCGGTGTGCCGGGAGGAGAGCGGCATCGCAGCGCGCATCTCCTGCGTCCGCCCCGCTCGCTGAGCGCGCTTCCCTCCGGCAGCGGGGCAGCGCGGGCTCGGCTGGCGCGAAAGGGCCGGAGCTGATAAACACCCTCTGCCTCGGCAAGACGGTCTGAAGGAATACAAAGTTTTGTGCTGTCTACTGGCATAAAAGAAACTAGAAATCCTCCTGGATCCTCCCAGGCGATCTGGTCCATGTCAGGGAATTACCAAGGTGGCGTATGTGGTCTGTGCCCGAGCCACGGTGAAGGCTAAGGGAGATACCTGCTTGTTTATAAAGCACACCATCGGCATCTGACAAATAATTAATAGCAATAATGTGCCCTGACTAGAGCAGGGTGTGGGAGCAGGTTAACTCTAATTTGCCTCATTTATCTTGTTGATGTACCTGACTAGTTTCTTTTACCCAGAGCTGTTTTTCTAGATAGCATGTCTTTTTGTGGAGGGAGTTTTCCTTTTTCTGTCTTGGTCTCTTATTCTCTGTAGGAGCAAATTGGTTTGTATCAGATATTGTCAGCTGCAGAGACTTATTTTTTTACACCTCCTGGTTAAATGCATAGCTCGCTAGCTCTTGCATGCCCAAACAACTTAAAGGATTTGTAAGGCACAGGTGTTCTAAGGGAAATCTTTTTCTTAAACATCTGGCTTACCAAAGAATGGTCCCAAGAGAGGAAGTCCACGGTGCCAGGCAGATATTTGCACTGGATGTCTTTTTTTAACCGTGGTTTTTCTGTCCAGCTTATGGCAAGTAATTTTCTGGGCCTGATTTCACTTTTGGCAAGTAATTTTCCTGGGCCTGACTTCTCCATCTGCAGAACTGGAATAAGTCATAAAACTGTATCTCCTCCATGTGGTGTGAGAGTAAGAAAATGCTTTACAGATCACATGGCAGATAACCTTAAAAGGGGACCCAGAAAAGTACCGTAAAAAGGATCATGAAAGGCTTTGCACAGAACACGTTACCTGTGCTACAGACCTGCTGACATGTCCTAAAAGCCATAGGAAAGCTGTTTAGAGATTAAAAAAATAAAAAAAGGAGGGGGCAAAACTGAAAACCTTGAACAGGCTTTGCCACAAAAATCTCCTGCAGAAAAGAACACTTCACTTAAATTAATTTATAGAATCATGTTATATGGAAGATAAAAATAGTTACCTTTTCACTCTAGCACATCTGGAAATGAGGTGTGCAAGGATTTTTTTTTTTAATGCCTACAGCTTCCTTTCTTTACTGGGCATAGTTTTTTCTTAGTAGTGTGTTCACTCACTAGAGATGGAAAAACTAATTTCTCCCTAATTCAGAATTTACTAAGGAATTGTCACTTTTGTACTTTCAACAGAACCTAGGTCCTTCAGGCAGAGTCTTGCATATGTCTTATTTATTAAAAATAAAACTATCCTGGATGCAAAGAGGAACTATGTTCTGCTAGACTTACTGACTTATTTACTGTTTGTTTTATGGTATAGTTTAAAAGACAACACAGCAAGCAAACAAGTTATGGTCTGCCACTTACGCCTCAAGGAAGCAAAATTGTTTGATGTGTAATTCAGTGGATGGATAATACTTGGTGGATTAGTGTGATTTATATCTCTGTCAAACATATCTGTGTCAAATCTTGTATTTGGCCCTTCTGCAGGATGACTGCCGAGAATTTCGAGATCTGTTTAAGAAAGGGAAACTTTCCTGCACAAGAGAAAATGACCCCGTCCGAGATTCCTCTGGGAAGCAACACAGCAATAAGTGCATCATGTGTGCAGAGAAGTTGTGAGTAAAGTACCGCTTCTGTTAGGTTGACACAGCTGTTGTTGGACAATCTGGCTGCTGACGCTGAACAGGGCAGAACTGCTTACCCCTCGCGTAACTGTTGGCAGAGCAAACCTCTTGCTCCCTGGGAGCAGTATTTTATTCACTTTTTCATCTTGCTTCTCTTCCAGCAAAAAGGAGAATGAGCAGAAGTCATCTAAAAACAGACAAGGAAAAGCTAAGGTGAGATTAAAGTATTAGGCAGGTCAATATACAACTTTATTGGATTTTCACCCAAGATAGAGAAGGGGCAACATTATTCTACTCAGTTGCTTTGTCTGTACTGATTTCATTTTGAGATCCACTTTCCTTTCTCTGCTTGTTTTTTGTTTGTGCTCTTGAAGTTCCCAAGAGAGCAAATTACATGTCTTTCATTTTCAGCAATCAAATTCACCTTGAGCGGCAGGGCTGGTCCATAGCTCCCTCCAGGGCTGGCGAGCAAGGAGCCCTGCCCCGGTCCTGTGAGCGCCTCACGTTACCACCTAGGAGGCAGGAATTTGGATAGGTTTTGCTGAATGCTACATCTGTCCCACCGACCTGTGGCTCCAGCAATAGACAGGGACAAATCACGTCAGAGAAAGAAATTAAATATGCTGCACTGGCCTGAAATCTGGCACGAAGGTGGAGAAGCCAGCCTGGGGATGCTGTTTAGGTTAGAAAGAAAAAATTATGAGAAAAACTCCACATTTGAGCTCTGGGAAGCTCAAAAGACGTTTATATCCTGGGAGGAAAGCGCAGCCATGCACTGTCCCCAGGAGCCCATGGCACCATGCTTGTGCCACCGTGCAGCCGTGTCTGCTGTGTGTCACGGTCCAGGCTGCACCCAGTGCACCCCAAGACACTAATGCTTCACTGGCAAAAGCAATTCTGTGTGGAAAAAGCCACTTTCTAACCTTATGATTTCTCTTGTGCAGGGGACTGGTGGAGTCCCCTTAAGCCTCGATCTTGAGGCCAGTCTCGTTTTGGTGCTATTCCTAATGCCCTTGGCACAAAAAGCCAAAACAAACAAACAAAAAACCCAAAACAGAAACGGGAGAGTGAGTGAAGTTTGCTGATGGCAAAGCTGGGCAGCAGCATTGGCAGAGGAGGAACAGCAGATCACACAGGACTAATTGGATAGCGCTGAGGCCTGGAGTAATAGAAACAAGATAAAATGTAATAACAGAGTGCAAGATCACACAGTCAGTGATTAACAAGAATCCCTGCTTGTCAATTAGAAGTGACAAAGGGAAAGAAAGCCTCACATTTAGTAGCGGGTCAGTGGTGAGAGGCCTGTGAAAAAGGCAAATGCAAGTCTCTGATATGCTCAGGGAGGATTTTGCAATAGAGATCAGAGTGATCACGAAGTTAACAAAGCTCCAGAAATATTAAGTCAGAGGGAGAGGGTTTGAGGAAGGCTGTTAGGATGATCAGGGAAAGGCAAATTCATCTTGCAGTCTGCGGCTTGGAGCGCTTAGCCAGGCTGTCCTGAGGGAGGGAGGCTGGCAGGGTCAGGGGAGCTTTCCTGGAGCTCGCCAGGGAGCGAAGACACCGCTTAAACTGTGTAAGGACAAGCGAGCACAGACGAGCGATGAGAAGAAGCGGAGGGTTTCTCAGGCAGCCACTCCAAACTGGAGTTTGATGTGTTTCTGTCGGGGGCAATGCAATGGGCTGTCGGCCAGAGCAGGGTGCAGATCTGCCCGGGGTCTCGTCCCGTGCAAACCTCGGGCCTCACCCTCTCCTTCGGTAACCGTTTTGGGAGTAGGAAAACATAAGTTTTGGGGCTTCAAACACCTTGTTTGATGGCTGGCAGTGTGTTCAGCAGCAAAGCTAAAGACCCCTAGGCTGAAGTATCCAGGGGTGAGATGCAGGAACACACTGGCAAGGAAATCCTCCGCTGGCCAGGGAGGATGAGATGTTGAAGACTTTCAAGACAAGCAAAAGATGAGGCCACTGATCTGCTGAGGGCCTTAATGCAACCTAGTCAAAACCCTCTAATGCAGAAAGTAGGCACAAAATAGCAAATGTTAAACCTATTTATAAAAAGTAAAAGGTAACTGAGATCCTGTTACTTATCTTCACTATCTGCTACTGAAATCAGCTATTGCAGTATCTGAAATTGAATTGAAATTGAAATTAGAAGGATTGATTTTTACATCCACATTACAGAAAAGGGGAAAATTAACATGATTTCTGTATGGTGATTTTGAACAGGGAACAAATTAATTATCTGCTCTCCAATGCTACTCATGGACTTCTAAGTATGTTTGCACTGTGCTTTTATGTTTTATCTGTTGCTTCTTGATCCATGCATATCAAACTGTGATTGATTTGGGGGTTATTACTTGCTTTGTAAATTAAGCTATTATCTGAGTTATGATCTTGGAAAAGACTGTAGCTTATGGATTGAGGATGTTGGGAGAAGTGGGAGGGACCATTACCTTATCAGCCACATCGCTAGCGTGCTTCGGATAGCCCAGCACGGAGCATAGTAATTAGTCGAGCCATACTAGAAAACTCCCAATACATGCAGTGTCGGCAGAGGAACCCATAATTTTTCTGACTCACTCATCTCTTTAGATACTAAGTGGCTGGTGCTGCACACCCTTTCCTCTCGCTCACACCCAGACTCTTCTACATGATACACTTGTGATGGTTTGATACTTTCCTAGCAGGAAACCCCGAGTTCCTAGGAATCAGATCACTAAGGCAAGGAAGGCAGGTTGCCCTAAACGCTGCCCTCCCTTCTGCAGGACAACTGCAGTGAGTATCGCTCCCAGTTTGAGGCCGCTGGAAGGCTGTCCTGCACGAGGGAGAATGACCCTGTTCGGGATTCTTCGGGCAAGCAGCACATCAACAAATGTCTCATGTGCGCTGAGAAGTTGTGAGTACAGTTTCCTCCAAGCAACAAGAGCAAAGAGGGAAATTCCCCTCTGCAAACCCGCAATTTCTGCCTGCGGAGCTGCAGCTAGGCGGTGCCTGGGAGAAAGTCCTGAATCGCAGTGGGCCTCCAAGAGATCCTCCCACAGTAGGGTTTGTTCATTGCCCGTCTTCCCACTTCCCTTTTGGTGCTAGAGGTCCAGGGGCAGGTGAGAAGCAGCAAGGAGAAGCAGGATTGATAGCTAGCAACCCCCTTCCTGAGGGAACTGTCTCTGCTGCGGCAGTTCCTGAGGAGTTTCCCACGCGTGTACTTTGCCTTCCAGATGCGCTCTCTCTACTCCCATAGTGCATCTGCAGAAGCAGTCCTGATATGAAAGCAGCCACCTGGATCCAGGATGTAGCATACAGTGGGAATGGTGAGGAGAATGGAGAAGGTTTTAGGGGTGGGGATTAGGAGCAGAGCCACCAGGAGCATGGACTGTGGAAGGGGAGGGTGGTGCGTGGTGCTGGGCACCAGGGCAGCCTTGTGTCTGGGCACCACTTGCATGGCCATAGCACTCTCTTTTTTTTCCTCTCCTTCCAGCAAAAAGGAAGCCCAAAGAGGAGGCCAGTCTGGAGGAACTGTCCAGCGCAACCAAGAGCTCACTTCAGAGAGGAAAACTGAGGTGAGACTTGGTTTGGTTGCCTTGGCTGCGGGTGCCTCACTCAGCTCAGAGAAGGAGCCAGTGAGAGAGTCCATGTGATACTGATGGCCAGGGACGATCTGTGTGTGGTCAGCCTGGTACGACACCAGTGCAGCTAATGATGAGGGAGAAGCAGGCAATGTTATAAATCCATATTTATTTGTTGGCTGTGCTCATATGTGATCGTAGAAGGTGGGCATGTTCACACGCGGCAGAACAACCAAGCTTGTTTTCTCAGCGATGTGGTGCCGTACTCAAGATAAAGGGCAGATTCGGATGCCCTGCGGTCCTGCCTGCCCTCAAATGGTAATCTTCAGTGGGTGTTAAAACCTATGTGGAACAAGCATCAAATGTGCTTCTCCAGGAACAGCCCCCCACTTCCTTGGATCTGGGAGCAGGCATGGGAAAGGACGTGAACTGCTTTAGCTTTGCTTATTCTCTGGTGGTACAAGAGTTTCTCCTACGCTCAGTTAATGTGCTCCTGCCCCCTTTGCAGAAGAGCTGCAGTGGCTCGAGGTCGCAGCAGGGAGCGAGCGAGCAGCGTCCCCCCTCGGCAAGCAGAGGGTGAGTGCAGCAGCAGCTGGTTTGGCCCATTGCACCGGCCCTTGCTCCGGTTTCTGCAGCCTTCCCCGTGCAGCCTGTTATTCTCTAGAAATAATCGGGAGTTAATCATAGCAGGAATAGCTCAGTAGCACAGAAGCACCAGTATCTGGGACGGAGAACTGAACACTGCAGCATGTGGAGTGTTTAATACGGCATTTCTCCCCTCTGGCTGAGCCAGCTTCAGGGACCATGTTGCTGCCATTTGTGAGGAAGGGCAGATGGAGCTGGGTTGTCATTCTTGGCAAAGGTGTGATTGCAGTGATGCTGGCGCCTGCAGCAGTTTCTCCCGCAGACATGGAGCTGCACAGCCCAGTGCACCCCTCAGGCCTGTGCAGAGGAGTGGGGCTGTGCAAGGAGCGGGGTGCAGAGTTGCATGTGTATGGGCTCTGGGAGGAGTGTCCCTGCATGTTGGTGCTGTCCTCAGCCCAGCTGCGCTCCACCAAGGCTCTTCCCCAGGAAAGGAGCTGGGCATGTTTCCAGTGCAACCCTCCTCTTATTTAAAAACATCCCCCCCCTTGCCTCTGCACAAAACACTGGGTGATTTCTGTGTTCAAAATCCCTCTCGTGATGCCTTTGCCCAACAAACTCTGCCTTCTGGCTCATCACAGCCATGTCCTGCCCCCCCCACATCCTCCTTATGCCCATGTGCACAGGTGCAGCACCTTGTACACATCATGGCTCTGGGCCCTGCTTAGGGCCTCCTGTTTTTTAGAGCTCTCCGACTCATGCGGGGCTCTTGCTGCTTTTTTCTGAGCCTGGAGGAGCTCTGCCACTACTTGCATGAGGGTAGCTAGCGCAGCCCCTTTGCCCCCATAACGATGCCAGGCAGATGGAGGGAGCCCGGGGATGGGCAGGGGTGCAGAGCCTTCGCCATGTTCCCGATTGCTATTGAAACTTGTCCCTTGCATATGGGACAATCTCTGTAATGGGGATCATCTCCTGATCTCCTTGCTGACTCAAAGACCATGCTTAAAGGAAGGGCTGTACCCCTCGGCAAGCCGAGCTCTCTGTTTAAAAAAAAAGCTGCAAAAATGTCATTGCCCCTAAAAGTGACGTTGCTCTGCTCTGGGACAGTGATGAGCTTCAGATGAGCCTGGGGCCCTGTTGGGCTTCTCGTCCATCCTATCTCACCTGGTTCTTGCTGTTGGATGCACAGCTCACCCGGGTTGAGGGTCGGGGGGGAGCTCATGGCCCTGGGGGGTTTGCGCTCTCCTCTCGTGCCCACCAGGACCCACAATGAGCTCACTCTCGCTCTCTCTCTCCCTGCCAGCCCGCAAGGAGACCCGGCTCAGCAAGGTGGAAGCTGCAACTCCAGACCCGAGGGCAAAGGGCAGAGCCAAGACGCAGACACCTACCAGCCGGTAAACCCGCCGCCGCGGGAGCTGCACTGGGGAGCTTTCCCACGGGTGCTCCGCTGCCGTCAACCTGCGGGACGGCACTGGGGCCGAGCTGCCCTCTCTGCTCCCTCCCCACCAGATATTCCCGTGGCAGCTCGGGCCCTAAAACAGTTCCCTGGGCTTTGTGTCCTTGGAAGGGTTTGAATGAGAGATGGTGCCTGTAGCCTGTCACTGTCCCCTACGTCCCCCACCCAGCACCAAGGCAGGAGGGGGCTGGATGTGCTGATTCGGGAGCCCCCTCAGCCAGTTTCACTGCTGGACTTGGCTTCTTGCCCATTGGTTATGGAGGGTGCTGGCCTTGGCCTAGATGCCTGCCCACAAAATATCCAAAAGGAAGAGAGGGGTGTTTGCCACGGATGTCGAGGAGGTGCAGAGTCAAGGGCCATGGTCCAGAGCAGGGTGATGGGGTGACTGAGGGCCTCAGGAAGGGTGAGGGCAGGGTGCTAAGGGGGAATCACCAAGCAAGAGGTGACGGCTGAATATGGAGTAAGGGGGGGGCAGGGGGGTCTGCTCTTCTTCTCTCTACAAAAAGAAAATGCAAAAGTTTCAATGAGGTCAAACTGGGAAAAATGCAAAACTGATAAGAGAAAATAATTTACCATAAAATGTGTGACAGAGCTGTGGAACTTGCTGCCACAGAGTGTTGCCAAAAGCTAGGATGATTTAAAAAAGAAAAAAAAATTATAGTTCCTTCAGCTTTTTCATTCAATAATTTAAAAAACATTTTAGAAGGGATAGGAAACCTTTCCACGGGGCTTGGGGGCAGCTTTCTGCAAATCACACTAACCCTCTGAGAAGCCTCTATCATTGACCGCTCTTGAAAATGGGATATTGGAGTAAAAAAACCTGAGGAGGTGGTTCAAGTACGGCAATTTTAACGCATTCCAGAGGAAGCATTAGGCTGTAATAACGACAGGCTGTTTGAGTGTTTAGTGGTATTTCCTGGTGGTATCAGGGGAGCGGATGCTGATTAGCCTGGCCAGCACGGGGTGATTCAGCGCGCAAGCTCGACCCTCTCCGCTTTCGCGCTGCCAGTGGTTTTTCGGCCCCATGGTGGGCACCGGAGGAGCATCCTGCTGCCGGGGAGGTCTCTGGTGCCCTGGGCTCAACGCCGACACAGGCAACGTCGTCTGGCGTGTGGGAAGGAGTCTGGCGGGGAATTGCGAAGGTCAGCACTGTTTGCCTTAACGTCGTCATTAATTACGCAGATGAGGGAGGAAACAGCACATTAATGAAATTAGCAAGTGATGTTGAAGCTGCGGGCGCTATCGCAGGAGCTCGCATAATCACCGTGCTCGCCCCGCGCTGCTGGGCATCAGCCCATCCTCCTCGGCGTGGTGGCACTGCCTGACTCCAGCGAGCAGTGATAAAACATTGCTAAATGTGCTAAACAGGGGGTCTGTGGTGGGACAGGAGATGAAACATCCTCACCGCCACTCTCTTCCGTTTGCACCTCTGGTAGTTGTCGCAATGTGTTTTATGGCCCGTAGAGAAGGGAATGGGAACCCGTCAGTCACTCCTTCGTCTCGAAGTTTTGTTGGGTGCTGGCGGCTGAGGAGGGCGGCGAGGCTGAGAGAGGGGCGAATGTGCACGTGTGAGTGTGTGGCAGTGAGTTGTCTGCACTGTCTCCAACCTCTGCTGTTTGACGTTTGCGCCGGCACGTCTGTAGGCTGAAGACCTAAGTGTGGGAGGCCCTTTGGGATCCCTGGAGAGGCAACGCCAAGGCCACGTTTCTGCTGTGATTTTTTTCCCCCTCCCACTTGTTGTACCACGTGTCATTCATAGGAGGTTATGCATAAATGCTCCTGTTCTTATGCTTGAGAGGAAATAAGAGGGCACACTTAATTAGTCATAGCTCTTAATATATTGTTTGGGTCTCTTAATTCGGCGAGCATCAGAAGTTGTGCCAAGTGTTGCACCTCCATCGGGTGGCTGGAGTTGGCTGTAGAGGATTTCTTCTAATTTTTGCCAATGAGTGCCTGCTATCTTGCAGATAAAACAGACATCAGGGCCTTGATAAAGAAGGACTAGTGGCAGGTGGGAGAAACTTTTGTCTTCTCGGGGACTCAGAAAGATAAATAAACCTCCTCTGACCAAAGGTGTTGAGGCGGATCAGGCAAGCAGGTCTAGGTCTGTGCCAGGCACTGCCCCGCAGTGCGTTGGCCAGGAGGGCTCTGCGCCGAAGGCCCGGGTGCTCGGCCCAGCAAGGGGCTTCATCTCCTTTTACAGCCTCAGCTCTGCTGCAGGCATGATGGACACGCTGCAAGGCAGAGGGGTCTTGTGGCAACATTTGGATTTTAAGTGCAGGTAAATTTCTTTTTTAAAAAAAGTCTCGCAAGAGAACCGGCACCAAATGTGATCTCTTTTTCTCTTCAGCTGGACTGTGATCGAATTCTGCACGGGGTAAAGGGTGGAAGGATTTTCTGCAGCAAATCCTCACAACCCGTCTGTGGCACTGATGGGAAAACATACAAAAATGAATGTGACTTGTGTTCAGCTGCCATGTGAGTAGGCGGAGAGATTTCAGTAATACAGGGCCATCCACCATTCCCGAGTGTCTTTTGCAGCAGAGTGTTTGTTTTGATATATCATGACTCACTATCAAGTGTGTCCTTGGTGCTTTGCTGTTAAGCAAACATAGATCAAAATGCCTGAGATTAATTTGATGACAGCTAATTAAGATGCATAAGTTTCCAGAGTCCCCTATCCCCCTTCTATTCTTTCATAAGATTATTTTGGGAGTAATAAATGCCATCCTATTGGAAGCAGCATCAAAGTATTGAGGAGTCCACAGAGGACGGTCCTGCTGATAGCAGAGCGCTGCGGCATTGCAAGCGAGTAACAGGCAACGTCTTGTCCTCCCTTTGCAGGAGAGCTTCAAACTATATCACAGTAAGCTACCAAGGTGAATGCCGAAAGCCTACCCCAGAACTGGTAAGGAACATGTCATTCCTGGACTGGGAGCGCTTGGGCTTTCCCTTTCCATTGAGAACCCCCCCGTCGGCACTGCGTGGCTTGTGGGGGCTGACTGGCAGCCCTGCACGGACTTGAAGTGGAACGGTTGTCCCTTCACAAAACGTCATGGAAACAGAGAGGGGGAGAATAAGCAAGGAGAAGATGTGTCTGCTGGCTACTACTGGCCACGCGCTCTCAGCGATAGCCAGGAGTCAACTCTTGATCCTGCACGCAGGTTAACTAGCAGGTTAACTGAGCCCGTGGGGTAATTAACACTGTGTTCATGCTGTGCCAGGAAGTCCCGTGACCAGCAGGGCTCGGCCACGCTGCTGAGGTCCTCTCCATCATGGCAGATCTGCTCTGCCCAGAGACCGGCATAGGCCATGAGGTAGAAGTAAAACGGGAGAAGGGATATTGGAGTCCTTGAGCTCCTCCTCTTTATTCCCACAGTGGAGGATTGCTGGGAGCTGGAGAAAGGGGCTGCACAAAGTGCCTCCTGGCCATGGCATCCCCTTTCCTGCTCCAAACTCGTGCTGAGGAGCCATCTGCCACCCTATGTCTGTGTGAGAGGCTCAGAAGTGAGGTGTCTGTGGTCCAGACAGGAGGTGAAATGGGCTTAAATACAGATACAGACTTAGGTTTAATGTATAACCTAGGCAAAGCCTCTATATTTTACCTAAGCTGTCTAGCAGAAGAGTGACATATCTGGGAAAACATCTGGCTTTTCTCCTGGGATTTTAGAGAGTGAGTGAGGCCAGGAAGACCAAAATTGCATAAACTGTAAAGGCCTCATTTCGCAAATAATATCCAGGGAGAAGATTGGGAAATGATTGGAAAGAGATTGGGAAGTGATAATTGTGCACTAAGTTGCACATCCTACATTTTGGGAAAGGTCTTGAGCCTTGACATCTTGTGTGATTCCCACATAGCAGAGGAGTTGAGCATTTCTCAGTTGCCCTGTGCATCTCCACCAGCAGCTGCTCTGCAGTCTCCAACGCTTTGCTGTGTAGCCAGGCTCTCCCAGTTTGTCTCCTGGATGTGCTTGGGGAGGGTACAGATGCCACACAGCACCCAGGGAGGATGTGACCTTGGTATTGGCATGAGCTGGAACTCTTGAGAAATTGAATATTGATCCCCAGGGAAAAACAGAGCTCCTGCTCCAAAACTGGAGGGAATCAAAATGTTAAAACAGCTAAAACTGAGAAATTCTGTGAAGTTTTGGATGAGAGCTTTAGTTTCTGAATATGAATTTGTGTTCTGAGTTTTTGGCCTACAGTGTTTTTGCAGGCCAAATTGTCTATATTCCTTGGCATAAAGAGCTTTACTGCAAAATAGACATCATGCCATAGCTGTTTTTCCCTTCTCTGATTAGTACTAGGATGTTTAGTGCTAAATATTTTAGCAGGTCACTAAAATATTTAAAAATTACACATGCTAGTTCTTCTCCCTCTCCTCTATAAAGCATCAAAGTACTCTTAACTCTCTGTTTAAAGGTGAAGAAACCATAGTGCAGAGAAAAAAGATTTTGCCCATGGTCACCCTGGAGGTCTCCTGCCTTCTTGTCTTGGCTTTTAGTGTTTCCATAAGATAGGATTAAGCCACTATGGGCTCGTGTATGCTGGGAGCGTGGAGAGGGAAGGCACTATTACCTGTGACACTGCTCAGGCTGTCCAGGACAGCTGAGAGCAGGTACACCATATGCAGCTGAAAAATAGCGAGGATTCCCTCTAAGCTGTGGCCAGGTTGGGATTGCTTTGATTTGTTTCTTTACCAAGCTGCTACAGCTCTCAAACTTATGCATCTAGAGGAATATGCCATTTACTGAAAATCAAACAAGCTTCATAATTCATAGCTAAGTTAAAAATATTCCAAGGAAAGTGGGAATCAATTCAAAAGGAAAGTGATAAACTCTTGCCATGCATGCAAAAAAGAAAAAAAAAAGCATTTGATGACTTATTATTTCTTACTCTATGTATATTATATCACCTGAAGAATCAGATCAGACATTTACGTAAGTTCATTTCCTTGGCAAACCTGTGGAGTCCATCAAAGGTTTCTCTTATTTCTGAATTGGAAACCTATAAATGAGAAAAATTCCACTCATGTACTGAGCAATGTTATTTTCAGGCACTGAAATTGATGGTAACCTGCAGTGTAATGAATCCTTCCTTCCTTCTACCGAAGAGCCAGACACTAGGTATTTGCTATTAAAACATGAAGGAGACCAGCTCCAGCAGTGCCTTTGGCATCTGAAATAATTCTATACTGCAGTGATGTGCAGAACAAAAATGAAGGCCCAAAGAATCTTCTTCAAACTTTCAGAAGATCGTATTTTTTGATCACATTTTGAAATTAGCCTTGGAGGTGCTGGTTCGCATGATGAAATATGTCCAGCATGCCTCATCTCTTCCGTTATGTAGGTCAGTACCTGCATCCACTCCTTGCAGCAAAGTTCCCACTGAATTTATGAGTGTTCCTGGCAGCTCTCCTGGTTTGTGGTCAGGCTCTCATGAGGAAGGGATTTCCATGGGGAGGAATGGGAGAAGGGAGAGTTGCAAGGTATTTGATATTAAAGGGTATCTGGACAGCATGCGTTGATGTAGTGGAAAAGCTTCTCACGGGGAGCCTTGCCCTGTGCCCCAGGCTGGCCTGCCCCTGGGCTCACCGCCTCCCCGCTGTGACTGTGCCAAAACCGAATTCCTTTGATCCTGCCTGACGCATGCGCTGTCCTGCTCTGCTGTACTCCGAATGAATGTAGCTCTGAGTCTGGGTATTTTCTTGGTTTTGGTCTTGTTTTGATTTTTTTTTTTTTTTTTTTTTTGACAACCTTTCTTGCTGCTACGTTCTCCAGTGCTATAAGTGTCATAAGGATTGGGCTGAATTAATTGTGGGTCTTTGCAGTACATTTCACTTCTAATGCTACATCTCTTAAGGGTTCTTGTTTGAAGGCTTTTTCACAAGTTCCCTATGTGATATTCATCATTCTGTCCATTTTAGTCAGCAGGTCAGGCTTAAAAAAAGTGTATATCCAATTTCTCCTGCTTTTTAATCTGTTTCTTAAAGAATAAACAGAAAACTCCCAGATTTTCAATGAGCATGTCCCAGTTTTCTTACAAAGCTGATTGTTTTGTCAGTTTGTCACTGTCTAAGAAGGCAGAATAAGGAAAATAAAAATAGCAGCACCTTTCCCAGATAGGTATTAGGTGTGAAAAGCTCCTAGCTTCAGGCTGAAATTAGTGCTGTTTTCCTGGGCTGGCAGCTTCCCAGTCCTCTTGCCCCGGTGCCACACTCTGCAGCCTCTGTTTCATGCAGAGGCTGAGCAGGCTCTGACGGGACAGATGGGTTGTCTCATAAACACAAATGCTCTGCCAGCGTAACACAGCAGTGGTCACGCTTGGGGATAGACTTATTTTTTGCTCTTTCTTTCCAGCAGTAATGGAGTTCAGACTGCCGGCAAATATCAGGGATCAACTGTGACCAAAGGTAAAGAAAGAGGCTCTGATTTATTCCCTTTTGGCCAGCCTGTCCTTTAGAGACAGCATTTCACAAGGGTTTGGTCGAATCTCACCCAGGCAGGCTGCAGGGCTAGGGCAAAGGGCTCTGCCAGGTGCTCTTCCCTCCAGTGGCAGCCTGGGACTGGGGTGCTGTGGTGCCAGTGCTTTCCAGAGCACTGGGACCTAGCAGGAAACTGTAGGACGTTAGAGATAAGATCTTCATCTTCCTCCCTCTTTCCCTCTCTCTAGGGCAAGTAACAGAAGAACTGATGTTAAGCATCAAGGGAAATGGACAAGTCCTTGGTGTTGTCAAAGCTGCCTTCATCCTCCCCTGAGTGGAGGACAGCCCCATCTTTGCTCAAGTGGAGGGAGGAGGGCTCAGGGGACCCAGCTGCTGTTTCCCCGGGTCTAGTTCACACGTGCCTGTCTGGGCTCGCCTCTGCTCAGGCTCTGCCACATCACTGTGTCTTAGTGTGCTTCTACAATAAACGTAACTCAGCAGAACCCTGTCACTGTTCTTCACTAAACTTCCCCGGGGGACCTGCCAATCTCCGTTCTGTTTTTGCACCAAGCATCCATGAGACAGTAAATGCGGAGGCCCCTCGGGTGCATCAGCTGCTGTAAATACACGGTCAAGATGTCAGGCCTGAAGAGGAAGAGCATGGTCCAGGTTTTTACGATCAGGGACTGGGGGTCGGGTTTTCTCTCTGACTCATTGCGAGGTCTTGGGTAAATCACTTCACCTCCCTTCAGCCCTTTTCTCTTTGCCTGTAAAATGGACATTAAAAGATGCTTACCTACCTCAGAGGGTTGTTTTGAGATTTAATTGATGTATGTTGGGAAACCCACAGATGAAAATCTATTTTAAAGCACCAAACATATTCCGGTGCCAGTTTAATTGTTGTGGTAAGTGTCCTCTTCCAGCTGGCTCATCTGAGCACTGAGGAATCCAGACTGCTTTGCTCTGAGGGGTTGTGGGAAGCAAATATTTCTGAGATGTCATGTGGGACAGTGCCACAAGCTGGAGTAGTGCCTCAGCTGGGAAGGTCTCTGCAGGACCTCCAGGAGTAAATTTGATCTGTTGTTTGTCAGGCCAGCAGCATTTCTAGCCTTATGAGGGCACAGATATTCAAGGCATCTCTGGGGCAATGCTGGCCACCTTCGTCCATGTGCATGTCCCTGCCCTCAGCTGGCCTTGCTGTTGTCGGCAACGACAGCAGGCTGGACTGGATGCATGGAGCCAGTAGAGTCCTGGGAGTAGAAAGCCCAGCAGCTGTTCTCAGTGGCCTGTAGACCAGCATCACGTGCTTTTGGAACATCTTTCTGTATTGACCCAGCCTGCCTGCCTGAAGTACAGCCTATGCAGCCCTCCAGCCTCCCCGGCTGTGGGCACAACTGGAGCCCATCTCCTGGGCAGTCTCCTGAAGGGAAGAGAACTGCAAAGTGCAAATGCAACGTTTCATTTAATCCTACTAGAAGCAACCCTGACAGCGTTTCCCAACAGGCTGCAGTGGGCTACCTGGGCAGAGCTGTGGGGAATGAAGACTTTCCACGTGGTCTGGAGGGTGAGAGCAGAGTTTGAAATCCCAGCTAAGGGGTCTTAGAGAGATGCAGCCAGAGTGTGAGAGGGGTGAGCTCTTCTCTGAGCTCTGAGTGGCGGGACGCCAGAGGAAAGCATGAGGATCCCAGTGCTGGGGAAGGACAGGTGAATGAGAAAGAAGCTCCACAGATTCCGAAGAGGAATGACTGTCAAATGATTTAAGCTATTTATGGAAAAGTATTGTTGTTTTGAGATGTAACTGATTTATAGGAAGATTTAATTGATTTATATTTGGAAGCTATGTTAAGGTGAAGTCAGGTCTTCCAGCTAAATACCCCCCTAAGTAGTTGGGGCCTATCAGTGCAGCACACCTGAAAGTAGTGGGGATCTGCAAAGGAGGAATATATAGTGCTGAGTAACAGAAGTTTGATGGCAATGTGGGTGTACTTCCTGTACTTTCCTTTATAGCTGTTACTTAAAGCAAATATATTCCTTGTTTGTATAAACTTCATTGCAGGATGTTTCCAGAAGACCTTGAGTGAACACACACAGCATTTGAGTCCATTTTAGCTGTGACCTGGTCTGTAAATATTCTCTGCTGCAGATAAGGATCGAGTGATATTACTTCAGATTTTGGCAGGATTTCACCTAATGCTATTTCGTTTGGTTCTCTCTGGGTTTTATAGTTTTTCAATTAAGCTTTCAAGACTTGTTTTCTTCTAGTGCAACTATTGAGAACAGAATGTAAATTCTCATAAACTATTTCCACATACTTCATACTTGTCAATTTATGACTTTATTACCAGCAGACCCTGACACAAATAGTAGTTAATATATTGCATGCTGATTTTTAGTGTAAGCAAACATGGATTAGAAACTGGCATCACCTATTTCCACATGTACCAAAAACCCTATTGCTACATACAGTCATAGAGGGTGAAAATCACCAGTCTGGTCCTAGCTACCTTTTGTTGGTGATGCAAAATACATGTCTGCCTTTGAGCTGATATAGCAGGTAAATTCCTGACTGTTGTTTAAACAGTCTGAGAAAGATGAGTGTCAGACAGTGAAAATGTTCACTGATGACATCTGCACACTGATGTCAGCTGAAATCATGTGCAGTGACATGTACCTGATTTTTATAAAAGCAGTGCATAATTTGAGGCTTAAAATAAATTCTTGGAAATGAAAATCAGTGCACTTGAGAAAGCTATTATAATTTGCAGCAAATTTTATGTATTTAACTTTTGAAATAATCACCAGTAAAACCTACATTAACTGTGCTGCTAAAGCAACAAGCTGATGAGGAAAGTGCCCTTAGTAGGCTCTTCTATCAGTATTTGAGCACCTTCTGAATTTCTACCTGCTGCCAACAGAAATAATGAGCCACAAATAAAATCTTAACCATTGATAAGAGATTATTAATCAGATTACAAAACTCTGTCTGCCAAGGTGGCACATGGCAGTGACTGAGCAGAGCTGCCTGTAGAGTTGCCAGCAAACTCCTAGAGGCAGCAACACTAACTGCTGCCTGCTTTCTGCAGCCTCTGCAGTCATTTCTGGCTTTCTTTCGACCTCCTTTTGCAGGCAGCTTCAAGGGCCTCCCGAAGCTGTCTGTACTGAGCAGGTGGTGCGCAGCAGAGCTCCAGCAGATACCCATGTGAGGGAGGCCACACGCTGTTTCCACGAGGTTCCTGAGGAGCAGGAAGCACAGGCTGAAGAAGTGTAGGGAATTCGTTACCATTTCTTTCATGTTTTCTGTTGGTTATCCTATGTGTTATTTTAAAACACTGTAATGAGGTCAAAACAGTCCTCTACAAACCTCCAAAGGTACTAGCCCCCTGGGAAGTCCTAGGTTTGCTGTAAATAACACTTTATAAAAGATGTGTCTTTTGCCATAATTCAGAGCCCCTGATGTGATTCGATAGTGTTTCCTGAGGCTTTGGAGAATTGGCAGCTTCAAGCCCCAGACCCCTAAGCAGTCTCCTGCTACTCTCAGCTTTTCATCAAGTTGTACCAAACACAGTGAGGTCTTGAGCTAAACTATTCTCTGCTGGGGCTTTGGGTCTCTTGTATATCTTTTCATAAAAGGCATTGGATACCTGTGCAGGTCTAGGGGCATGCACATGCTGCAGTTTGTGTATTCTGGGGACTGTTGACTCTGGCAGATGCCGTAGGTGACCTTGTACTCACCACCATGTTTCCCAATCCTCTGCAGCCTGTCCTTCTGCAGCCTCCCAGTTGTGCACATTATCCTCCCGTCTCTCTTAGAGCTCGCCGCGGCATAAGAGCCTCACGCATGGTGTGCTTTGGAGGTGTCCCCTCTGCAGTCAGCTCCTGCAGACAATGCCAGAATTCCTGCAGCTGGGGGCATTTTACTCCTTCAAGAACTGAAGAACTGAGTAGATCAGAGTGTGGAAAGCCTGAAGCTACCTGACACTGTTTTTTTTTTTTTTTTTTTACAAGCACCACACTATTTGAATAATAACCCCCCTTCAAGATGTCCTTACAGCCATGTCGTCCCCCCCAAAAAACTGCTGCAAGTTGGTACCTGAGGGTTTCAGCCTTGTTTCCCCCTATTCTCCCAACTTCTGCTGCATATCCCATCTACTTTAATCTGGGGACTGGTTAATGGGCCTTTTCTCTTTCCCCTCTTTAGGGCTTTTTCTTGATAATCATTTGACTGTTTGTCCTTTCGTACAAGGGCCTCTCTACTACAAAAAGCCCTTGTTTAGACTATTTCCTTGGGATTTCCCCTGCTTCACCACCTGCTACAAGAACTTTCCTCCTGCTACCCAGCCCTCTCATTAAAAAAAATCAATAAATGAGGTGAGATGAAAAAAGTCTTCAGAGCTTGCCCCTGCAGACAGGCACAAGCAGCTCCACACATATAGTTAACTGCAAATAATCACATGTGAATGCAACTAGTTGCAAATTGCAAATCCAGATGAAAATTCTCTAATGGGCTCAGAAATGCCAGGGGCCAATGCTGAAGGGCCCAGAAAAACACACTTTTGTGTCTTAGAGAATGGAGGCACTCTGTGCTTGTCACGTCTTCTAATTTACAGTTGTTAGGAAAAGAAAAAAAATGGAGAAAAGAAATGGGACTCTTCCATTTCTCTTTCTCATATGCATACATAGACATGTGGAGGATGGAGCTGTTGGTGTAGGCCAGAGGGAGCTGGATGTTCAGGGAGCAACTGCATTGCACTCTGCTTTTGGTTTAGTTTGGGCTCAAGCTCACGTGCTCACAGTGCTTCACCCATGCATGGGAAGTCCGTGTTCAGCACTGCAAGGTGCTCTTTCTGTGCCACCCTGGGGCCCTGGTGGTGTGCCTCGTGCCATGGCTAGCTCTGCATGCCGGCAGGTCCATGCTGAGCACCTGGCACCAGGCTTGAGCCCAGGTTAGCAACAACTGCACATCTGATTTGCAGATAGAAAGTGTAGACAATTTCTGCTTATATTTATGGTGACTGGGCTTTATTTCTGTCCGACCTCACAGTGGCTGCTTTCTTGGGCAGTGTCGATGAAGCTCTGTATTTGCTTCATTGTATGTGCATCTAGTTCAGCTTTTGTCTTCTGCTCTTATCTGCAAAGGCTCTGTTCTGACAGACACATGGGCTGATAGAAAAAGCTCTGCTGAGCCTGTTGGCGAAGCAGCCGGCTCCTTTCGGGAGCTGCAACGTGGGACTTTCCTGTGCAGAAGGCAAAGCCCAGCACTGCGGGGGCTGGCTGAGGCTGGGAACAAGGGGAATGTGCTATAAATGCAGGGATGATTCCTAGATCTTAATTCCTGTTCTAGATCTCTGGCAGATGTTTGCTGTTCTTTCCCTTTGGTGTCCTATTGCAAACATACATTCCCCAAATTTGAATAAATTAGTTGAAAAGAGAATTCCTGTGATCTTGACAGAGCATGCTGACTCAATCTATTTCAACTGCAGATTTAGGTTGCAAATAATATCTCCTTGCTAATAAGGTTTGGTTGTCATCTTTGTGGACATTGGCAGGAACTCATTTGACCATGACAGCTTTTATGGAATCTAGCAATAAAATTCTCAAGATACATTTTCTTCTGCCAGGATGCACTAATTGATGATGGTTTTGGCTGGAATAAAGCACTGAGAGACAGAGATGGTGACTGGGATAAACAGGGGTCACTATAGTTGAGACTTGCATTGGTCTGAAGGTCTGGAATCTTTGACACTTGATGGAGCTGAGATAACAGACAAGGCAGGAGAAATCAGAGAGCTCTGTAATGTTATTAGAGATTAATGAGACTGGGAATGCTGGCATCTGGGGAGAATTTAACTTTGCAGATGCACACGGCAAACTACTAATATTATCAGATCTCAGATACTCCTGAATATGACAGCAAATAGAATTTTCCATTAAGTAATCGCCCCACCCCCAAAGTGTTATTTTAGATTTGCATTTGACATGTGAAGGATATTGGAGATGTCCTTCTCTTAGAAAGCAAAACTGAGATGATTCAACCTGAGTTCACTCTGTTTAAATTATGTCAAAAACAGATCTGAAAATAAGGATTTTGATTACCAAGTACAGAATTTGAGAGCTTAAGAGAAAAAGTAATGAAAAATCTGGACTGATGAATTTAGAAGTCTAGGCTTGAGACCAGTGCAGAGAATTGCCAAAAATGAAGGTGAACAAGACTTTGCAGAGGAAATTCACACATGCAGCAAAGATCACCTGTGTGAATGCAAAGAGAAAGAGTGGCCACCTCTGCTCTGCAAAGACATGGTAGAAATGAAGCATAATCTATCCATGGTTCCAAATTCAGAGAGACAAGTGCTCAACACATGTATTGGCAGACTGACTTATGAGAACAAGGTTAAGGAAAAATAATCACCATATCAAAAATTGGAAGCAAAACTCTGCTCAATATACTCAAGGTGGGAAAAGCGGGTGGTCTCCATTGTGGAGCTCTGGAAGACCTAGCACACAAACCTGCAAGTCTAGTAGTTATACTATTTCATAATATAGTAGTTACGCTATTTCATATTTTTTTCCTGCTTGGTATATGTGCAGTACAAGGTGACTAGAGACTACCACCTGGCACAGCTCCGTTTACACAAAGGAGCAAAAGTGTTCAGGACCAATCCCAGCTCTGTTGCTTTAATACGGGGCAAGCCTTCGGGGCAATTTGAAGAAAAATAAATACATAAAGTGCAAAGGGATAATGTTCGCTGTGAATTTTCTGAAGGAACTCATGCATGGGCTGATACTAATCTTTACAAAGTTGGCTGGCTTCCGAGATAAAAGGAATACAGTAGATCTAGTGTACCTGAACTTCAAAGCTTTTGACCTACTGCCCTGTGGGACGCTGTCAGTCAGGCTTGTAGAGGTAGATGTGGAACCGGCTACAGGAGAGATGATAGTGTAGGAACAGGGGGTACCATGGATCTGGATGGATATTATCAGTGAACAGTCAAAGGGATGATTTGGGGGACTAAACTTAGTATTTTTGCTACTTGCCTTAGCAGAGAAAGCATTGGCACATAGAACAGACCACTGCTGAGTTTTTAAAACAGAAGAAGAGCAGAATTTCTCCAGCAGAGAACTGGGTGACCTTCTGGACTGAAATTGTCTGGACTCAAACTGGGATGAAATACAGTGGTGAAAAGTGCAAAAATCATGCTGGGAGGTTTAATAATGAGGATTTCAGCTATCAGCTGGGAGCTCAATGGAAAACTACAGAGGAGGGGGAAGATCTAATTGTATTTAGTGAGCCCGAGGGCAAATGTAAGCCTGGGACGTGCCGTGGCCGGGCAAGGAGGAGTGTGGTCACAGGGCAAGGTGGGCAGAACCGGGAAGAAGGCGGCCTGGCACTGTGTCTGGTTCCCCCTGAGCATCCGGCCACACAGCAGGCCCCTTCCTGGCAATTACTCCTGTGTCAATCATTAGCCAGAAATCCAGATCTGGGTAAATATGTTCTGGTTTCCAGTATTGATGACAAGTTTGGAACATTACAAAATAAGGTGGGACCTTTTGATAGTATAAGGTGTTATATACTCCTGCTCATGAACATCACCTCCTACACGGCACACCTGCAGCTTGCTTGGACGCGGCACTGCTGTCGACCATGAAGCTAATGGAGGGCTTCGTGCAGGTGGCTGTAGCCCTGTGCTGCTTCATAAGTGAGTAATTCCCGTGAAGTTGCTCAGATCTCTGCAGCTGAGTCAGAGGGCAGGTTGTTAGCAAGTGTTTGAGTCTTGTAAAGTGGAGGAAAGTTTTATGCCTGAGAAAGCAAAAAAATAGAATGAAATTTCAGCAAGCCTCATACAGGCAACTGTTTTCATCTTCTCAGTTTATAGGAACAAAAGATTGAAGGAGCAGTTCTAGTGCAAAGCGGGAACTTATATGGAAGTACTGAGTGTAAGGACAAAATAAAACAGCTACTTCTGTCTGAGTGAGCAATGAAAATAAAAGCTTTAACTCCCAGGTTACTCTACAAGATTGCTGTGTGCTTCCCTGCAGCGGAGAAGCATGTGACTAGAGATGAACAGTTTCAGTGGTCAACAGCCTTCTTAAATATGCATAATATGCATATCCTCTAACTTCTTAATATCAGATACAAACTCTTTAAGAAAAGGTTAAACTATAAAAGCACAAATTTTAAGTTACTTTTATCATTTCCCTGTAACATCTTAGGAACTGATTAATTTATTGTCTCTCCCATTCTATCTCCCCTCAAAAGTGCAATGGAACTTTATTAATATGTCCCATGACCATATACTGGCATGATGCAAAACTTCACATCTTCCTACACGCAATAAAGCAGTCATCAACGGATACTAGATTTAACTATTTCATCACATTTACGTATGTCATCTCTGCATATCAGTATTTTTTTTTTCTTTTCTGTCTCTTTTTTTCAGATACTGTCTTTGGAGTTGAGGTGAGTTACAGATCTTTCCATTTATCCTGTTCTGTTCCTGGTCTCTGGTGCAATAGCAATAATACGCAACCGCATGGTGACTGAGTGGATTAGATCTAATGAAAGCTTGGCTATTGGAATAATATTTGCCAGTGCATAATTGAAAGATATTGCCAATTTCACGAGAAAATAAAATGCCTACCATTGTCATGCTATTCTCTGTTCAGTAAATAAAACAAAGAAAGCAATTAGTAATTATACGATCATAATATATCAAATTCTTAGACATAACTGACCTACTCCTGCAGTCAAAGGTTTCCTAAGAGGAAAACTAACCTAAGTTGATATGCCTGAAAGCATCAAAGACCATGATTCAGATAATTTTTCTGTACTGCAATACCCATAGAACTGTGTCCCTCAAATAGATTTTATATACGTATACTTAGTGATGAAAACAGCAGGGTATGTGCGATAGATTTGTCTGCAGGTTCTGCCCACGCAGTTATGAATGCTGAGACGCCGGTAGCTCACCAGAGACTGCGGCGTGCTTGGGAAACCTATTAGATTTGGCGCTTGGGGGCTCGGCAGGAAGGCCAGGCTCCCAATTACCGGCCGCCCTCATTAGGCTGGCACCTCACCCACAGCGAGCCATCCTCCGTGCCCCCTGCGGGAAAGCCTCATCAGAAACTTTTTGTAGGGAAGATCCACTCCTCTCGGCTGTGGGGAGAGATTCAGAATAATTCTTCTAATTTGCCTCCTGGCTGGAGCTGCAGGGGCTGTTGCTGCAGCTTGCGCAGGGTGCGGGTTTCTTTTGGCACCGCAGCCCGCGGCGGGGCTGACAGCAGCGCGCTCCTCGCGCAGGTCGACTGCAGCCAGTATCCCAGCGGCGTCACTAAGGACGGCACGGCCTGGGTAGCCTGCCCGAGGAACTTCTCGCCCGTGTGCGGCACGGACGGCTCCACGTACAGCAACGACTGTGGCATCTGCCTCCACAACAGGTGGGTCTTGCACCACGGGCGCTGTGTCGGCTGGGCAGCACCGTGCAGCCCGCCTGACGTCAGCCCTTGAAATACCAGCACTTCTTCGCAGACTTTCTGAAATCCCTCAGCAGTGGGTTTGCCCTGAGCTAGCTCGCGCAGCGCTTGCTCCTCCGCCTCCTGGCGCGGGCTGCTGTGGCTGGTCGCAGCTCTGAGTGGGGCAGTGGGGCTGGAGGAGGAATAGGCTGATCCTTACTGCAAAGGGGCAGAGCGACTGCTTGCCACTGGCCGGCAGATGCTGGCGGAAGTAGCAGGGCAATAAATTAGAAGTACGAGTAACAGCTACATGCTCCAAAAGGCACAGAGGAGCCTATGAGTTAGAACCTAGGCACCAACACCTCCAGTCTGGAGGCAACGGCTGCTCTTCACAATACCTGACACAAGTCGTCTTCTTCTAGGGAACACAACGACCATGTTGGCAAACAGTACGATGGAGAATGCGAGCAGAAACTTATTCGGGTAAGTGCAATAGCAAGGCAAAATCTTTCTCTGCTGGTGTCCATGGAAGACTTTTGCTGGCTGTAAAAGTGGATGGTCCAGCTAGTATATAAGAGGAGCATGGTCCAAAGAGAAATAAAACATTTGTCTATACAGTCCAAAGGGAATTAAAAAATGGTGATAGCCAAGGTTCAGCAGGTTTTGTGTGCCATATGGTACTATGTTTTTCTAGTGCTGACTCCCAGCCTCTGGACTCGGAAGTAAAGTGAAAATGTCATGTTGGCTGAAGGTTGGATCTCACAGCCTAGTTAGTTCCAGTAAAACCTCATGAAGGACCTGATAAAGCCAGAATGAACAGTCCTTCTTTCCACGCCATTTTCTTCAGCGTGATAAAATTCCCATAGGATTGGCTCCAACTTCTTTTGGAGCCCCAAAGGCTGAGACAGAGTAAGGATACTATAAAGAAACATTATTTCTTTATATCGAAAGTGAATTCTGTTCTATTACTGCTATTTTTGCAGGTTGACTGCAGTAGATACCGTAGAGCTGTAAAAGATGGTGACGCTCTGATAGCCTGTCCAAGGATACTGAAACCAGTCTGTGGCTCTGACAGCTTCACTTACGACAACGAATGTGGGATCTGTGCCTATAATGCGTAAGTAGTGCGTCTAGAACCTCTTCTCTGGATAATTAGCAATATTTAAGGCTCTCAGAACTATTCCTTTAAAACACTAATCTTTCTTCAGTCTGGGTTCTCACTACATCTCTCTGGAACTATCTGTCTGCAATTTCTCCAGCCTGTCTGAGCTTTCTTCCCCAACTTCTGTGCTAATGCATGGAATCACAAAAGAGCAGCAGGATAACACAGAGCAGAGCCATGAGCCCATCAGAGTGGTATTCGTAATACTGCGGGATAAGGAAATACTATGTCTGCTGCTCAAAGAGTGACTGCTACCATCCTCTGAGAATACTCAGATTAAACTCAGCCAGTTCTAGCATCCCACACACTGCGTAGGACCTTGCTTTCTTGTCCCAGTGTCTAGACTATAACGGGAAAAGTTACTCTCAGACCTCCCTAACCAAAGCAGCTCTTTTTTTTTTTTTTCCAGGGAACATCACACCAACATTAGTAAAAAGTATGATGGAGAATGCAAGCATGAGATTGTCTCGGTAAGTACAATAGAAGTAAAAATTCATCTCTTACTGCTGTTAGTAGAGAGAATGCCACTGACTTTCCTAGGAAATTGTGAAAGCGCCATTTGACAGGGCTTATGAGGGTCCCAGGCGAGGCTCTGGCTTTCTGCAAGTGAGAGTGGGTTTCACATGCTCTTTGCCCCAAAAGAAAGGGTCACCCCGCTTACACCACACCAAAAGGACAAAAGAGAGAGGAAATGGGTATGAAATAAAAAGCTGCAGTCACCCAGTGCTGTAGAGTCCACTTCCCTTCATACTAGGCTGGCTTTCGTGCCCAGGGAAAAGGGAGGCCCAAGAGACCAGCGTATTCAGTTCTTTGGGTGCTGGATTTTCCTTGCTGTGTGCTGGGCAGGCTGGCAGTTTTCTTTCTGAACACCACAAGCTCCTCTGCCCTTTGCAACAGGGACTCAAAACTCCCATGCTAGTTGTTTTTGCAGACACAGTGAAACTCATAAGAGTACTAACCATACATATTTATAGGATTTAGCTTATTGTATATTTATAATTAGTTCTATGCAAGGCAGAACAGGCTGTTGCCTCAGGAAGAAAAGCTTCTATATTTCAGAACAAAAAATTTAGGGATGTAGAAAGCCCATTCCCCAACTGATAGATAAATATTTCTTCTTTATCCTTTCAAATCCCATTGCTTAACTAAATGAAATCTGAAGTAGTAAGTAACCACAGTACTGGAGAAAAGAAGAGAAAAACAACCCAAACTACAACAATAGTAGTCAGATTTCTAGCTGGTGAAATATGATTCCCACTAAATGGAAGACAATTTTGTTGGTGAGAATGGGCCCAAAGTTTTGTACATTCCTTCTGCCTGAAGGATCCCTTCTCCAAGATGAGTCCTTTCTCTCTACTCCTAGATAACTAGGATAATATTCAGGAATTCAATTTCTCATAGAAGATTTAGTTTAAGCGTATCAGGGCTTTGTCGTTGCAGAAACTATATAGTATGGGATACAGAACAGAGAGGTTTTGCACGGACTTTTCTCACACATGCAGCAACGGTTCTACCAGATCTAATTCTCCTTATTTTGATAGATTGACTGCAGCAAGTACCCAGCAGAAGTCACTAAAGGTGGCAAAACAGTAGTCTCCTGTCCAAGGGTCCTGCATCCAGTTTGTGGCACAGATGGTTTTACATATGATAATGAATGTGGGATCTGTGCCCATAATGGGTAAGTGCCATACATAGAGCACTCCTCCTAAGTTACCAGCAGCAATTAGCAGTTCTGGTAACAGTCCTTTTATATTTCTGCTTATGCCTATTTCTTCAAGCCTCTGAGAAACTAGCTTATTTTTGGGTTTATCTTGAGTTTCCTTCTGATTTCCTTCTCATGCTCATGAAGGGAGACTTGGAAGAGTCAGATGACAGCTCTTTGGATTAGTCTGTAGGCTGGCCAGTGACTGAGCAGATGAAGGAATAGTTCAGAATATCACTTTAAATTATATGTTTTTAGAAGATGTGATGAGCTTGTTAACGAGTAAAATAATGTAGCTATTTTGACATGCTCCTGTAGAGGCTGAAACCTTAATTTGCCAGGTATCTATTCTATGCTATATCTGATTCATTTTGCATCTGAATGTGACTGGGAGCTTAAGCATTAAGTTCTTCAACTTAATTGTCTTCCTCTTCCAGAGAGCACAGGACCAACGTTGGCAAAAAGCATGATGGAAAATGCAAACAGGACATTCCCACAGTGAGTACAATATAAGGCATATTTCTCCTCTTGCCTATATTAAATGAAAGATTCCCTGAGGCTACCTCTACTCTGAAAGTGAGCTGGCCTGAAGCCTAGCTTTCTCCACATGTCCACTAAGGCTTGTGAGCCCCCTGTGTCAGGACGCCTACAAATCCCATCTGTCTTGAGGCAGGTGTCATCTGGGCCCTCCTTGCCTACACAGCCCTGGCAGATGGGCTGCATGTGAGCCGCTGTGTTAGGCACAGAGTCTACATTACAAATTCACGCCTACGCCAACCTTTGGAGTGGGGGTGTATCTGGAATATGGAGCACACCTGAAGTTTTGCTCCAGGCGTATCAGCCAAGAGGTCCCAGAGCTCGCTTCTAGGACATGCCAGCACATAAATGTGGAAGTCAACTAGTTTGATTGCAGGTCTTCCTTTGAGGATGATCTTCAATTGCATTATCAGCAAAGTCCAATTTGTTTCACTGTTTTGTTGTGGTTTTTTATTTATTTCTGTAATATAGAATGACAAGGAACATGAGACTGTTTCTTTCTAGTTTTCTGACCTACTTTTCAAACAGTTTTGCTCAGGCTGTAAACCCCTGGAGTCAGCAGTAAAGTTGAGTGGTGTTTGGGATTCACCTAGCTAGTTGCACTAGTGGCTGGATGTCTCTCAAACTATGCAGTGCTGCATAGTTCCTTGTGTGCATGAGAGGATTCGTGCCAAGCTGATTCAGATTCATTTTGAGATAGCTGAAATGCAACAGCAGTGTTGTCTCGGCATCCAGGCATAAAAGACATGGAGACAAATGGGAGATTACACTAGATTTTGTCTCAGAAAAGACATGCTTCTTTGATGCTGATACCCCTGCTTTTTGCAGCTTGAGTGCAGTCAATACCCATCGAAAGTATCTGAGGATGGTAAAGCCCGGGTAAGCTGTCCGAGGATCCTGCTCCCAGTGTGTGGCACAGATGGGTTCACTTATGACAATGACTGTGGCATCTGCGCCCATAACATGTAAGTGCTGCACACAGGACTTCCCTTTGGAGTGACTAGCCATGGTTAGTGCTCCAGATAGTTCTTCTCTTAATATCAGCATGTCTACAAATGTATTTCTGTTTAATCTTTCAATCTCCTGAAACCCCATCAGCTTGGTTTTCTTCCTTGACCCCCTGTTTGTGCTCATCGGGGGAGCCGTGGAAGAGCCAAATGTCAATCTGCACATATTGTGAGGGCTGTGGTATCTGGGCAGAGGAAAGAGTAGATGGGACTGCTACCTAGCACACTGTGAGAAGACCTGATACGTCTGTTACTGTTTAGGGTTATATTTGCTAAGGACAGGGAGAAGATAGATAATTAGGCAGTGAGATACTTCCTTTATCGTGTATACTGGCAATGAATTAGGTCCACTTTTTCTAGTGCCTATATGTGCTGGGGCTTGCATGATGAGCACGCTAATGTGTGAGCACACTGACACCAACTTCTGCCCTTTCAGAGAACACGGAACTGACGTTAAGAAGAGCCATGATGGAAGATGTAAGGAGAAAAGTCTCCCAGTAAGTCTAAATAGATACAAAATAAGTGCTGTAGCCTGCTCTCCTTACAGCCTTCAGAAACACTCTGGCTGGCTTTGCTGAGCTATCCATCTTCCCAAATGCGCAGAGAGCTGCTGCACAACCCTTGTGCTGGCACTACATTGCTCCCTAGCTGCTCGCAGCGGCTGCTGCCAACATGCTGTACATCAGGGCGAGAGAGAACGGGAATAGCCCAGGACTTCAGAAACAAAATGTCCCAGTACTGCAGATCTCTGAACTGAAATCGTTAGAAGCAGTCCAAGAACCAGGCAGCCTATTTTAGGATGGTAGGAAAAGAACGCAGAAGACCCAGCTAGATATCAGTGTATTCTTTCAGTTTTAGGATTTCCACTGCAATACACCGGCAGGTTAGAAAGTCTTTATGCTACAGTTAGCCAGGAAACCTCTGCTCCTTACTACAGACACAGAAATAGCTTTATAAACATCCACAGTAACAATACATGCTGATAATATCTCTATGCATTTATTCTGCATACACAGAGCAGTTCTAAAGCACTGAGAATAACTTCATGCACCCAGCGGGAATGCAATATGATTTGAATAATAAAGACACTGTTATCTTTGCTTTAATTTGCCCTTGGACTATGTGAGAAATTTAGGTAATAAGAGACACTACACTGGGGGACTATGCAGAATGACAGTGAAGGGTCAGATGCTTAGCTAATGCAGACTGACTTCCACTGCTATTAGTAAGAGTTTGCCTGTTTATCCTCCAATATTTGAAGTGCCACTTTTTATATATTGTAAAGCCTTTTACAACACAATTGGGTGAAATGGTCCTTGTTGCTATTTTGAAAATGCTGAAACTAAATTTCAGATTTAGTTAACTCTATGTCAAACTGGACGTAATGTAAAACCCTTTGAATCTGATTCCTTAAGTGAAATGTTTGTTTTAAAACCTGGTTCATTTTCTTTAGGACATGGAAAACTTGCATTCATACTTGTCTGAGAAAATGATTTTTCTTGTCAGCTCTTCTTTCCTTTGCTCTGTTAGCAGACAATACCAAAGCCAACTAAAATTACTTACTTCATTTATAAAGGAAGACTAAAATTAAAATACAACCCTATTTTTTTCTCTAGCAGAAGCTTTTAAAATCTGGAGGAACAGAGCAGGCAGACTGCAGATGAGATGCATTTTCCTTTCACAGGAGCTGACTTGGCTCTGTATTTTATCTCTCCAGGTTGACTGCAGCAGTTATCTGACTGGTACTACCAAATCCGGCGAAGCCATCACAGCCTGCCCCTTCATCCTGCATGAGGTCTGTGGAACGGACGGTGTCACCTACAGCAATGACTGTGCCCTGTGTGCCCATAACTTGTAAGCCCTGGAGATCCTCTGCTGAGTGATCAAGTCACCTTCACAGCAACTGCTGCCTGGACCAAGAGGTGGAGAGTCACTCACTGAGCTTTCTTAACTCCTTTTTTTCTCCCTTCTAGGGAATTTGGAACCAATGTAGGCAAAAAGCATGATGGAAAATGCATAGAGGAAGTTCCTCAAGTAAGTGAAACAAAGAAAATTGAGAGTTTGAGGTAATGCTAACTGCATAACTTGAATAAGTACTGGTTGGTTTTGACAGCCTGGTCTCCACTGGGTCACATAGCTCACGCTGTCCTTCCTTCCACGGGTGAATACCCGCCTCCTGACAACAGGAACATTGTGCACTTCCTGCACACAGCCGTAAGAAGAAAGAAAGGAGGACACGTGAGGAGTGAGTTATGAGATAGGTAACAAATGATTCAAGGCACTATGAGAAGAAATCCCTTTCCCACAGCAGTCTACCATGGTGACAGCAGGAACTTAGCAGTCTGTTTTGGCAACATGGGAAGGGCACACAGAGGACCCCAGGGTGCCTCTGCGCTTTCTTCTTTCTGGAGACTTAAGTTTTACAAAAGGATGTTCAGCAAAGATTAGAAAATCATCGTGCCTGTGTTTTGAATGTTGATTCCTAACGCCCCAGGGGATTCAAACTCCTCTCTGTTTATTGCAAATGCAATGTAATCTAATGTATACCAACAATGAATCTTGTAAAAATACCAAATTAACCATATTTGACCAGCTCTAAACAATTTACACCCACTAGGGAATAGAAAAACAAAGCTGTCTCATTAGCATGTGTTTGAAAGAGTCAGCATCCCGAGTCAGATATTTCATTTCTATACAAACAGAGTATGAAATGTCATCCTTTGTTTCCCTAGCACACCCTGTGCTCAGACTGGGTGAGACACATAAATCAGTAAGGAAGAGCTCACACTGGGAAACTAGGGGTGCTAAAATGTCAGTTCTTCAACCAGTGTAAATCAGCCTCAACTGCTGTCAGACCTCCTGGCAGATTTCAACACTCGGAGCCGGTCCGTTGGAACAAAAGGCCTGTCGGCACATCCCACCCCTAACTCTTGTGGACCATGAAAAACTCCTTGGTCATGGTCAGCTCTCTAGTAGGGAGTAGATAAATCATTCCGTTTTGATTTGCAGATTGCTGTTAAGCTGCATTTTGTAATATCGCAGCAGGCTCAGTGAGGCATAAGGGCATTACAATAAATACAAAGCTGAAGGAGAGATATGTTCCCTCAGCCTCGTTTCAGTCTTCTCTAGCTGAAGGCTCTGAAAGGAAATTGCCATGTTACTACTGCTCGGGTTTCAATGGAAGAATGAGTTAATATATAACCCTAATTTATCCTATGGCAAATCCAAAAAGGCAGAGGCATAAGTGGGAGGGTTGTGTCTGGGTGCTGTTTCACAGAGCAGAGGCCGTATCAGAGCTTTGGCTGTGTTTGCTTCCCAGCTCAACTGCAGCAAGTACCGAATAGCTACCACAGATGACGGCAGGCAGCTGATGCTCTGCACGATGATCTACAGTCCCGTCTGTGCTACTGATGGTGTCACTTATGCCAGCGAATGTATGCTGTGTGCCCACAACCTGTAAGTATGTGCCCTCCTCCCAGGGCATTGGCAGCGGCTGTGGTTTGACTGGTCCCCACGAACGCCGAGTGGCGTGCCAAGGCCTGCATCTGAAACCTTGTGTTGGTTGGGGGAGTTGAACGCCACCAGCGCCTGCCAACTCCCTTCTCTGTCCCTTCAGCCGTACTCATTTCCCTGCTGCCCACGTTGGTGTTTGAGACAGGCAATCAGCAAGGACCAGGGCACTGCTCCAAGTCCTGCGAAGGGACATCCATTGGCTGGCAAGACCACTAGTCCCAAAGACACGGCCCCTCTCCATAAGATTGCATGCTAATACGGCACAGGCAATGTTAAGCTAATTTATCTGAAAAGTGCTTGTATGCTACATGTGAGTTAGGCTGTGCTCTTGCACTGTGGCTGTAACAGCAAAGTTTGTCACTAATGTCAGCACCTCTTTCCTCCAGAGAGCATCAGAGCAATCTTGGCAAAAGGAACGACGGAAGATGTGCAGAGGATATTACAAAAGTGAGTGAGAATGGCTGGAAACAGGGAGCCAGGGCCCGTGTCTGTTACAGTCAAGGGGGTTGTGCCCTGCTCTGGGTTACAAGTTGGGGGAACAGTGTTCAGACCTGAGGAGATCACTTGGGAATTTCGTGCTGGTCATAAAACAGCTGCTGGTCATAAAACATCAGCCATCCCATTGCTCCATAACAGAGCAAGGAAGAGTGTGCTAGTGAACAGGAATAGTGTGAGATCACATCTGCTACCAGGAAGAAACTTTTTGAGTCACTTGTTATCATGACCTCACGGACAGAGTCTCATTTCTTGGGGTGGTGTCATTCCTGTCACTGGGGACTATGGTTTGCTCTCAGGTGGGCCACAAAATCTCTGTCATTCCTCTGTCTGCAGGATTATTGCAGCAGCTACCAAGAACCCTCTTCTTTCTGCACCATGGAATATATGCCACACTGTGGCTCTGACGGCAGAACATACGACAACAAATGTACTTTCTGCAATGCATTCATGTATGTACAGAAATAAATCCCCTCTTTTCCATGGTCATTTCCTTTGCTTGCTGAAAATGCAGGCTTATTTCCTTAACACGGTTTTGACTGACTGGTTAAGGACTTGTGCTGGACATTTCTGGTGCACTATAAATTGTACAGGGAGATGGGAGGGTTGTTTTCAAACGAAAATATGAAAGACCCATTTCTGTGGATCTGTACATGGCTCTTGGTTTTAACTTCAAAGCCATTTTACTCGTGTACACCAGCACCCAGTTTGTTCCAGAAGCACATCAGAGCATGGGAAAAGTATTTCATGAAACAGCTGGACTGTATGAAGTATGTGAAATCTTAAAATCTTGTATTTTTCCTTTAATGATAATAATGAAAGGAAATAGATGAGATTTTGAGAATGTTCTTCATCACCAGCCAAGATCAAGTGAACATTTCTTGTGCTAGTAAAGTGGGGAACAGGGCTTCTGTGCTGAAGGTGCTCTGTGTCTAATCCATCTCTTCTCCTTTTCTTACCAGGGAGAGCAACAGGACTCTCATACTCATTGCTCAGAGAGAATGCTAACTGCACTGAAGCCCAGCTCAGGAAGAAAAACTCTCTTGTATGTGACTCTCCGTGTGCTGATCTTCCCTGACAGCTTCCCTTCAACCTGTTTTGTTTCCTCCTATCTCATGAAACACTTTTTGTTCAATAAACTCACTTGGCAACATTTCTGTCTTGTTTTAATGCCATGTTTTTCCTCTCCTCACATTGTACCTCCAATGCTGCAGATTCATTCTTCTGTTGACGTCCTGCTTCACTAGACGCATAGGCAAACTGCTAGGAGAGACCTGGCCTCCCCTTGGAGCTCCCAGGCACTTCCTTACTCCTTACAGTCTCCTTGGCAAGACTAGTCTCATCTAGCCCTTAATGTCTCCATGCAGTCTCATCCTCTGGACTCCCTTTTTAGAGTCAGTGCAGGGAAACAGGCACCCTAAGGGCATGGCCCTTCTCCTCCACGGGGCAATATCTAAAATGTGGTGGGTGGCCTGTTCTCAGGAAGAGTGCTTTCTTGCTAATGGCTAGGAAGGGAAACTTGCTGCCTGCTGAGAGATGCCTCATGCCAGCTCCTGCTGCCAGCACTGTCTGCACAGCCTGCCACATGGAAGAGGCAGCAACTGCTGTCAGCAAAGGTGATGTTTCCACTGAATTGACCTCAGGGCCATGTACTGTTATGGGATATAAACTACAGGAGGGGAACATCGAGCTCCCTTCAGGGTCACAGAAAGCAGAAAAGACCACTCACAAAAGCCTTTGATTTATTAATGCAGTAGAATAGCTCCAAACCTGGTGCCTCGCGGGAGCTGAGCAGATATCACACCTATAGTGTGGGACAGCCCTGATAAATCACTGCAGCTGCCTCGCTTCTAAAGCCGTACAAGAAGGAAAAAGATGCAGAGGCGGGCCTGTGACCATTTTAACAAAATATATAGCAAACCATAGGAAAGCAGTTCTGCATAATAGTCATGTTTCAGCCTGCAGAGGAGGCCAAAGAGTTCAGGACATGGTGATTATATTTTCTGTCACTTTTGTCTCCATATGGATGGTAGGGTGGTAGGGGAAGCTGGGGGCCACTCTCCAGCTGCTGGCAATATAGGTATAGCCACTACATCTAGCTTCACCCAAGCAAAGACTATTTTTAGTCCATTACTTAGGGGTTAAAGGACTTCTGGACAACAACTACAGCCTCCCCGATTCAATGTCCTATTGTAGTTTACCAGAGAGTAACACAATTATTTGGACCTGTTTGGAAAGTCACTCTTTGAATTGTCAGGCTAGATTAATAGGCTGAAGGCAAATGTTCCAGACTTGGAGATGTTCTTGGTATTGTATTGGGGAATAAGGCCTTAGTACTGCCATGCTATTAGATTTTGTGGCTGGCATGTACTTTCCAAGATGATTTGTAACTAACAATGGCTTATTGTGTTTTTCTTGAATCTCTGTCCTAAGGTAAATGTTCCTTTGGTTTATATAACCTTCTTGCCATTTGCTGTTAAGGTGTTTTTGCAGAACATGCTGATTTATTCCAGTTTAACTGTGACTTGGTTTTCAAATAAACTCTACTTATGGGTAAGACCTGAATAATTTTTTTGTGGACTTTGGCATAATTTCACTTGGACTTATCTCTGATCTCTGGCTTGTGTAGGAAAACCATTAAGATCTGCACTGAGTGACATTAGCCAGACACAGACTTGCCAAAACCTCCTCTGCGGAGCTCATTGTCTGATGACACCAAAGGCCAAATGTGAACTCAAAGAGGCACATCTCAAAACTGAGATGAAATCATAGCAATCCTGGGAAGAAGCTGAAGCAGTCACTAAACAGTTTCCATGCAGTATTCACTGATAGGTTTCTTGTGAAAGTACATAATGGGATAAATCACCAAACTAGGCCAGAAAATTGGAAAAGACCTGACAAGGGAGTTTATATATTCACCCAGGCACAAGGGGTGTTGTAGGAAGCTATACAAGTTTATAAAAGTAGGGCAGCCTTCTTCTCACTGACAGAGCTGTCTGCTGCCCCTCAGAGTCAGTTTTCAGCTGTTCCAGAGTTCCTTCTGAGCATCTGTTAATCAGATGATTTCTTTCTGCTTCATATTGATGAGGAAACAACCATCAGACCAAGACTGGCACAGTCAGGAGGAAGCACTGAACTCTTGTGGCTTAGGAGAGAGGTAGAACAATATCAGGTTTAAGTGTCAGTAATAAATCTGAAAGATGGTTTTAAGGCACAGCAGACGGAGCAGGGTGATATCTATCACCTTCCTGGTGATAGATATATATGGATTCTGCTGCTGGGGAGCACCAAGGTATCATCTTGTGAGCTCAGTGCTTGACAGACTGCAAGTATATTCAGTAACCATTTCCACTATGAAGGCGGCAGATGCTTTTGTGCTACCCAGCCACCTGCTCTGTTGCTTTTCAGATGTGTAATGCTGCAGAGCCCTGCAGCTGACTTCCTCCCCCAGCTTGGTCAAAAGATGGAGCAGCTTCCAAACCATCAGGCTTCTCTCAAAGACTGTTAGACTGGTATGCTAGAAAAAGCTTCCCCCCCCCCTCCTTTTTTTTTTTTTTTTTTTTTTTTCAGAGAAGCACAGTAACAGATCAGGCAAAAGGGCAGGTTTTCAGGACTGCTTTGTGGACCATTATTTTAGCACTCCCTCCATGAATGGAAATAGTTGCAGATGCAGCCTCAGTCAAGGATGCAGCGAAGAAATAGTGACTTGCCAGTGCTTGTTATGAAGGCACAGTATGATGTTCAGACATTTAAAATTTACTGATAAAATGCAGTGGGTTAAGCTCCATACATTGCCCTGCAGCTCCCTGCTGCATGCTGTCTGCTTCAAAGGCCACGGACTGAGCTCCTGAGCAGTCCCAGTGCCTGACAAACTTCCACGTATTCAGACCACGCACATTTGACTCTCAGGAATTCTGACTTACAAATGCACTGGTGTCAATCACAGATGCAACATTTTAGAAATATAAATGCCCTCTCCACTTCTTTGTTTGTCCAATTTATCTTTATAGCCTTATCAATGTTTTCTGAGCTTACAGTCATTTTTCTTACAACACAAAGAAGAGAAGTGAGGCGAATCATTCAATTTCTTGATTGATAAGTGGGATTTAGAAAACAATACTTTTTAAATAGTCTTTTTATACTAGGCTGAAAGAGATTTTTTTTTTTTTCATCATTTATCAGCATGGTATATATCAGCACTCACCCATCTGTGACTTTAACAAACCAATACCTGACAGTCTTTGTATCTAAACTTCATTCAAAAGCTTTACCAAAAAAAGCTATAGGTTTCAACACGGTATCTGCTCTTAGCTTGTTGTTAGCTTTTCTTTCATATGCTACATTTGGTGGAGGGGCATATGGATGGGCCTAGATACTGTGTCACTCTCTTGGGGAATGCGTGGTAACTTGGCTCACCCTACTGATTTCCAAAACAATTAAAAATATTCAAGAGAGATATTAATGTATGGCTATCGCTCTTTCCAAAATGGGAGATATTAGTGTATGACTGTTGCTCTTTCCAAAAGAATATTTAAGTGGTCTTGTTATTACCACTTTTATAACTATATATCCCTCAGATAAATGAAATCCAGAAATAATTATATGAACTCATTGTATCAGTTCCACAGGTATATTTGACTGGCTGGAAACAGAGGAAATAGTTCGGGGTCTGAAGACTAAAAAATTAACTTAGGCCTCTATATTTGAAAGACTATAATCCTAGTATCCACCCATTTCATCCATTTCAGTATGTTCGCTCTCTGAAATGTTCACTCACTTTTTGTTATTGTCTGTTACAATTGTATTTGATTGTTTGCCATGCTCTAGGCTTCTGTTGCGTGCTTGCCACTGATCAACAAGTAGATATGAAGAAAGCAGAAAGAAATAATGAAAGGGGGCCAGTCTCCAGCTGGCAAACACCCGCTTAGCCTAAAAGCCTTCTCCTGATTTTCAGCAGCTGAGGGTGCAGCCCTGTAAGTTTAAATATACTGTGGCTTTGCAAACAGAAAGAGTTCATACAGTGCATTTCTTCCTGTATACTTTTCATTCATAGAAGCTAAACCCTAGTTTCATTCAGGCCCACTGAGGAATGGAGACTTTTTGGAAATTTATTACTTTAGAGCTTGTTCTAAGAGCTGCTCTCTTTACGGCTTAGCTGCAGCACACAGCACAGGGACAGCGCTGAGTCAGGGCCCCCCGGCCAAGCTCTGGACCAGATGTGTGCACAAATGGTTTCACTTACATTAATAAATATGGAATCAGTGCCTGTAATATGTCAGTCCGATAGGAAAAAAAAATGCTTTCCGAATGACCGTCCCCTGCCCCTGGCCGCTCCCTCATGCTTTCCTATTCATCCTCTGTTTTCCTCTCCACATATTGTCTGTGCTCAGGGGGAAACTGTGAAGATTTAGCAGAGAAAAGAAGATAGAATAGAAATCCAAGTGATGCAGCATATTCAGATGTCATAGGTTTGTTGACTGATAGGTTTATAATGTCAGAGATGCTAAAACCACTTCATTGCTGGTGGTGAACTCAGATGAACTCTCCTTCACTTGCATCATCTGTAAGTTTATTTACATTCCCATCATCCATCCTTCTTCAAGAAAAGGGACATACTGAGCCTCTAACAGAAGACTTTCCCTCCTCCCTTTCTATCCTGCTGAGGATGAGGGAAATGCTCTGACAAGAAACATCAGGGGACACAGGAACAGCAGTCGTTCCAGTGAACAGGCACGAAGGCAAACCAAGACACTGCCCGAGCTCCCGTTGCTGCCTGTGGCAGCATCCCAAATGACGTCAGCCAGATGCTGAGCAGGCAGTATAGGAATGGATATAAGCGATGCATACAGCTTCTGCTGGAATTTTATTCAGCAGTGATTTAACGCTACCTTCTAACATTGCTGTTCACCACAGCCTGCATTCAAACATATGAAGAGAAAGATGGCAAAAAGATAAAAAATATGAGACAAGTAGCAGAAATATTTCTTGCTACCGAAGTGTGCACAAATAATCTTTTCTGACAACATCGGGAAAGCCTCCTGTTTCAGGAGACTCAGAAAATCCCTGCAGATATCAGTGCACTCAGCTTTCTTGATAGAAGTTTTGCAAATGCGGCACAGTGCCAAGCCACAAGCCATATAATCAGATGCAGCATAGCAGTCATCATGAACAAACTAACATATTAAGTCAATAACTGCATTACTTTGCCAGTGCAATAGTTTATAGCTGGTAAAAGTCCTGCTACATACCTCACTACCATAACTATGAAATAGTAAAATCCTGGAATTCAACAACATGTTCCTCTCTGTCAGCACCAATGGTGCTTCACCCACGTCCAGCTGCAAAGAATCAGCCCATGTTCCCATTAAAGTTCAGCCCCGCTGAACAAATTAAATTGCTTCCCTTTCTTTTGATGTTAATATTGAAGGAAATAATATTCAGCAGTTGTGACCCTAACAATTTTGCAGATATGGAAACCCTCTCCATCTAGTGCCACCTGTTTCAGCCGAGCGATGGTTCTGGCTGCAGCACCACAAGGCATCTTGTCTCTCAGCCTGTTCTCTTTCTCTTTCCCACCAGGGACAGCAGTGGATTTTCATTTTTAGCCATTCTGGAGAATGTTAAGTTGCTATTGCATCTAAGCCCTCAGAGAGCACTCCCTCCCCTTTCTTTTTTACAAGATCTCTCTTAAAAAACAAACCTTCATTCATTCCACATCTCAAAGTTTCCTGCTTTTCCTTCTCTAAACGAGAGCAAGCTCCTTTATCTCTCTTGTTCGAACGTTGTGTTGCATGTGAACTTTTGCTAGTTTGCTGGACGATAAGGTCAGATCCAGGAGCGTTTTTTTTTTTTTTTTTTTTTTTTTTTTTTTTTTTTTTTATGTTCTGCTCGCATTCTGCACAACCTCACTTCGTAGTTTCACCTGGCAAGAAAGCTTTACCGGTGGACATGATGCTGCCCCCTAACTCAGGGCAGTTACTGAGCAGAGTGTTGCCTCCAGGTTGCTGTGGCACCAATGGACTGGCACCTTTGGGAGCTGCTACCTCTGTGCACTCCCAGTTATATTTTCTCCCATACGGAATTTGTGTGTGGAAGAAGGGACACTCTTGACGTTTTATCTAACTTAAATGACACCTCAGGATAATTCCTCTCTCATTCATGTCATTATCTGTGTATAACTTTCTGCACTTCTAGGTCCCTCAGAAGAATACAGAGCCTTAGCTTGCCCTGTCCTGAGCTTGCATGAAGCAGAGCATGGACTCTGGCCCAAAGGGCTTGAGGGCCAGGTGGAGAGCTTGCAATTCTCAGGCCAGATTTACATTTTGCAGAGCAGGATCTGAAGGTTGAGAATCACAGACTGATGTGGAAATCTCACTAGCAGAACCAGGGCTGAGCTGAAAGCCTGGAGTTTGAAATGGCCTTGGCCATTTCCCCAGTGGTTATTTCAGCCCTCCAGCCTCTCTGATCAAGAGTATGTCTACTCCCTATCAGCCCGGGGGAATCAAAGGAGTCTGCCACTTGTTTACAGCTGGTCCTCCTCAAAATGCACAAACTTGATATGTTACTTACCAAGAAAGCGGAAGGTAAACATGGAAGGATAATTACCCTCTCATGGAAAACACTCTGTGGCCAATAGACATTTCTATCAACCTAAAAAAACAGAACCGAGGGGGCACAAGCACTGAAGACATGTTCCTGTGATAAATGAATGACTGCTGGCAGCACCCTGTGGAGAGATGATCTGTTTTGTGGGAGACTGTAATCTCTCTCTGCAGCCAGCCTTGCTGTAGCCTTCCTAATGTAGTTATATCCGGGTTACATATCCCTCCATAAACAAGCACCAGGATGCGGCTATCCAGGGATCAAGGGACTTTCCTCAAGGCCTTAGCATTGCTCTTTGCTGCTCAGGGGGTAACACGAGTACTCGGTCCAGCTATACTGAATTGCTTTTTGCTACCCTACTCATTAGCCCATTTAAATCTCTTTTTTCTTGCTATAGGCCTTCCTTTGCAATGATTCTCAGCTAATCTTTGGTGACTTGGGTAGCTGATCGAAATCCAAGGGATGCAGCCACAATCCCCCTGCAGTGTGCTATTCAGATGATATGTGTGCTGCTAGGTGACTGGTAACTGGCAAGTGCCTCATCTGCTGTCCTTTGGAGATGTGTTCAAATATTCCCTTGGTTTACATAACTTCAAAGCAATTTGCTTTCATAGCGGAACATGCTTATTCATTCTGTTTTCACTGTGCATTGGTCTATAAATAATGCTTCCTTGCAGATAAGAATCTATTGAATTTTTTTTTACCCTTGGAAGAATTTCTCCTGACCCAAACTCTTGAAGGAGACAATCTCAGCCTTAGCAGTGAAGCTGCCAAAGTCACTTTCTTCTGCCAGCAGCAGGCAGTAGTAAATGATGTCAGACCCAGGTTGGCTGCTGTTTCACCACAACCACCTTTTTGTTGTTACTATTTGAGTTGAGGTAAAGATGAAATGAGCAGTCAGGAACACACAGCTGAGATCACTCACGTGTCAGGAAAACTGATTAAACCAATGATTTCCACTTCCTCTGACCAGCTGTATGATAACATCTCCTGCTTGACTTCCAAGCCACCTGCCCTGCAGTATATTTACTCCAAAGAGTAAAACAGTGGGCTGTTGTCCAGCTAAGCTTTCTGCTATTTAATGCCTCCTTTCTGTGCTGCTTGTTCTAGCAGAATTTTTCCTCTTATGTGAGTAACTCTTGCCCTATGGCACAGAGCCCTGCCCTGATGGCCTCATCATCCAGAAACCTGACTGAAGCCAGAGCACCATGCAAGCTAGTGAGGTGAGGGGTGATGGTATGTCCTCTGAGAGCTGATACTGTGAGACCCACATTTCTGCAGAGCAGGCAATTGCTCGGGTAAGCTGGCACCCATACTGGTTTGATGTGTGCAGAGGAACTGTGCCTGGTGCTCAACCATTAGTTTAGACAGCCACTTCTCACTAGGGCATTTACTATAGATTCAAAGGGTGATGTATCTCTGTTTAAGTGTGATGGTGGCTGGAGGCCTGGGCCCATCCTGAAACAGAGATTTCTGGAATTTTAATAGTAGACTGAAGTTTATTTTATGTATTTATTTATTTATTTATTATGTATTTTAATAATGATAAAAATCTACTCTTTCTTCTCTACACATTCTTACTGGCCATCCTCTAAAAATGTGTTGGGAACTCTGCATCACTTACTTGTTGCCCTTAGCAGAGGTCTTAGGAAAACTCTGTGCTGTTCTCCTGGGTCATAGAGATACATTATATTCTTTTATTAATAAAAACTGTTTTTAGGAGAGAACATTGTACAGTTACTGTGTTAATAGAGTAATTTAGGTTGGAAGGGCTCTCTGGAGGTTTCTAGTCCAACACCTGCTCAGAGCAGGTCCAACCTCAAAGTCATGTCAGGATGCTCATGGCATTCATTGTCCAGTCAAGTTTTGAGCATCTCCAAGGAGGGAGACCTCACAGCTTTTCAGGTCCTTGCACCACTGTTTGACCAGCTTTGTGGCAAAGAATATTTTTCTTATACTCAGTCAGAGTTTCATCCTTTTGCTGTATAGCTCTGAGAAGAGTCTGGCTTCATCTTCTGTATAATCCCCATTAGGGAGCTGCAATTAGATTCCCCTGTAGCCTACTCTTCTCTAGGTTGGCCAAGCCCGGCTCCTTCAGCCTCACCTTGTATGCCCTGTGCTCCAGTCCCTGATCTGTTGGTGGCCTTTGCTGGACTCCTTCCAGCATGTCAACATTTGTCCTTGTATCAGGGGCTGGTATATTAAATTCATTGCATAAGTAATATGAAACCATGTTAGCCTTTACTCAGAGGGTGCAAAGTTCTGCTCATGTTCTTGTTAGTTCAGGGAAAATGTTCACTGGCATTACCTGAATCAAGCTCTATTTAATGAGTTCACTAAACACAAGGATATGTTTTCATCCTGATATGTTTTAACTATATCAGAGACTTGTTGGTTTTCAAGATTAGTTTGTATGTTGCTTTCAGGCCTATCAATTTCTCCAGACACGTGGCTCAGTGTAAATAGTATTGGCCACACTGTGGCCAAGTGAAGAACAGATGGAAACTGTAATTTGAATTATACTTAGCAATTTGGAGTGAGCATAGGCAATTCTGTGAAACATTTGAGAAGTCACGCCATCAACATAGCGAAAACTGTAATTGAAAATGCAAAGTAAGAAATTCCTTGGAAAAGTAAGAGGATGTTATACCAATGGCCAAATTCTGCCCTAGTGCAAGTCCAGAGACTCTCTGGAGTTCAGGACCATAAAATGTGACACTATCTTTGCTGGCTTACAGATCTTTGCCCTTGTGCTGGCCTCTGCACACATGGAGATTTTCCTCTAGCCAAGTGGTCATTAGCTATATGCTGCATTCAGCTTCAAAGATTAACAGGGGAGAGGCCATAATGCAGAGGATTACAGTATGAGATCAGTGGCAGGATTGCAAAAGAAATCCTCTTTCTAGCTGTTCTTCTAGGAGTAGCTAAGAACTGAGCAAGCTGTCTTTCTTCAACAGTCTTGACTAGCTGGGGGATTTCCACTCTGAGGAAGGATATGCTGGAGCTGTAACCCCCATCTGCCCAGTTCTAGAAGCTGCAGATGCTGGCTGGGTGGAGGAAGGAGGCTATGAAGGAACCCCACTCCATACACTGAAGCCTGGTGATTGCTGGAGGTTATTTTTGTGGCTTGCCTGAAAGGAGTATGTGAGTGCCTCAAAGGAGGCTGATTTTTCTCAGTCAGCACTTAGCCATCATACAGACTCCCTGTCTGTATGCCTGTGAGCTGAACAGCAAGAGCGATCTCCCAAATAAGAGACAGGTGTTGTGGTGGTCTGAGGAACCGAAACCTATGGCTTCCCCGGGCCAGGAAGTGCCAGCTCCAGTTCTGAATCAGGCAATTGCAGTGGTAAAACTGCTCTGGGCACCTCCTGTGCCCCTTAGCAAGGCCCGACTGTGAGGAGGAGGTAAGTGATTATGGATGTACAGTCTTAGATTTGGGTCAGTGGTCAAGGTCCTGGGTCAGTGTGGTCAGTGTTACTGCAGGCATCCTAGTGCCTAAGTGGCTGCCTGGTATAGGCCCTGGAGTCAGGGGCAAAGGTGGAGATGCAGAACAGGATTTCCTGGGATCTGATTTCTTGACTGCTTTACTTTTGTATTGCGGTTTTGTTTGTTTGTTTGCTTGTTTTTCTTGCACTTACTCCAAGGCTCCCTGCTTTCCAGGCCAGCTGTTGAGTTCAGCGATCTGCCTAGGAGGCAATCTTGTAGTATCTTCTCATATAAGTACTTTTTCCCAGTGTATATGGACAACTGTGTGCCTATTTTTGGTAGGATGATGCCTTCTGTATATCAATAGTGGGTGTGATTCTGCTTAGAGGACAGCACTGTCGGGTTGACAAGCATCCTGGAGCAGCAGAGTAGACACTAGGCAGCAGAATCTGCTGTGGGCTGAAAATTATCAAGTCTAGGCCTGGAAAACTGATTAGTATGACTTAGAGATCTCACTGAATTGCTACAGAAGGCAGTGGCAATGTTCCTACTCCATGTGGAAAGTATTTATCCTGATTATGCTAGGTGATTGGCAGCTTGTATATATGAACCAATGAAGACAGCAAGCACGGCACGTGGCAGGAGCTTCATAGAGTGTCTGTTGATGCTAAGGGAAAAAGGATTTCCAGAGTAAGGATGGGCAAATACTCACAGTGTACATAAGAGCAATACACATTCAAGATGTGCTACATCTGTCAAAAATATTCATACATACTTCCTGTAATTTCTTAGAACAAAATCCAGAAGAATATGTATTCTAACACTTATTCCTGTGAGTAAACTAATCTTCTAATGTAGAAATGTAAGCTATATATCTACACAACTATGCTATCATTTTCATAACGTGCCAGTGCCCAAGATGCATGATTCTACACACTACAGTGCAATTTATACATTGCAATGGTCTAGAGGGTATACTCTGATCCCTAAACATATCAGATACCAACACAATTGCTTAGGCTAAATTTCAATTATTTCAGTTGCATTCCAGTTGATTAATGGATGGTGCATTGCTTTTTCCAGGGACCATTTGTAAAGCATCTCTTGCTCTGTAGCTCCCACAATGCCAAAGTCTGTGCTACACACAGTGCTTTGAGTTCATGATGTTGAACAGGTAGGCTTACCGTTCAGACCTGTCAGAGAAATCACGACGGGATATTTGGGCTAAAGGCAGAACCCACTGTCGCAAAGTTACGTTCACTAAAATAGTGGAGGCCAAGGCCTCCTTCTAAGAAGAAGAAACTTGGAGAGTTCTGTGCAGATACTGTGCAGGTGCTGGAGGTGTGAAACAGACTGGGAAATTGGGACAGGCTCTGTTTTAAGTATCATTTTCTAAAATATCTGTATGGGAAAAGGATCTAGTGTACTTTCAAAGCTAGCTGTGTGCATGTTACTAAAACTTCAGTGTCATTTGTTCTTGAGATGTCTTGGCAGGACATTTTGAATCAATTCGTTTAACTGTGACTTGGTCTGTAAATAAGTACTTTTGTGGATAAGGTTCGAGTGACATTTTTAGTGGAGTTTGACAGAATCTAACCTGCTTTCAAATCTTCTGCTGAGCTTCTCTATACCTCAGCAGTGAAGCTGCCAAAAAGCTTTTTCTTTTATCAAACCAGCACTAAATACCAGTAACTCCTCAGGTTAGACAGTCTTACCAAAGTCACCCGGCAATATTTAACTAGCTCTGCTTATGGCAAAGCCACACCTGACCCATGTTCACGCCTTGCCTAGTGGTGGATATTGGGGAATGCAGAAAAAAAGCCAGAAAACAGAATGGAAATTGGGAGCTTTTTATGCTAACTTGCAAACAGGGTAGTATCTCATACCTGTACTGCTCCTTGGAAGAGGACATCCCACTAGGAGACTTTACACTGCAGAGAAGAATGACAAATCTGTTTTTCAATCCCCTCAATATTTTGCACTACATACATTTCCACTAGAACCCTAAAGCATTTGCTTTGTCAAAAAGCTGTTTGTTTGGTTTTGCCCACAGAACAAGTGATACTTGTCTCAAGCTATTAACCAAATGTCCAGCCAAAATCAATTGCCTAGTAGAGGCAGACCATTACCTGAAAGTCAAGATCTCAATAAATATTACCAGCTTCATTGTACCAGTGACAGATTCAGCTTGTTTTTTTATGTTACAGTTGAACAGTTTAGGCTCCTGCATTTGTATATATTTGCAGTCTGTCTTGTGGAGACCATCTCAAGAGCAGAGCACTAGCAGCCTGTGGACTCAAGAAATACTTCCACCATGACCATGGCAAGTGTTTTTGTGCTGCTCTCTCTTGCGCTTTGCTGCTTCCCAGGTGAGTAACTCTCAAGGCACTGCAGAGGCTTTGTATCAGAGAGAAAGAGAGACCTGGTTATCTTTTTTCTTAAATTAAAAAAAAAAAAGGGGGGGGGGAAGATAGTGTCCTCAAAGACAAAGAATCTTATCCTACAAACGTCTAGTTTATCTTGGTATGTTGGCATCACACAGAATACAGGATCAGATTTCTGGACAGTCTTAAGTGGATTTCTGTTGTAAATTATTGTCCATTAAAAATAACTGCAAGTGGAGTTCTGTGCTTGTAATTGATACTGTGTACCGTTAAGGTAGATGGGTGCTTGAATCAAGGCCATAATGAAGTGGTCAGACCTCAGTAACTACTCATGGAAAATATAGTAATGGCACAAGCAAGTTCTGTGCCTAAGCCTGGTGACTTACGTGCAACACTTCCACTGCAAATGGAAAAGCAAGAGATGGAAACAATCCAGAATTTAATGTTTCCTTTGCATATTTAGATCTGATGAAATTACAAAGTCAAAGACTTCTTTTTTAAATACACTCAGCTCTTTTGAAATGCATATTCCTGACAACATACTGTATATGTTTGTTTATCCTGTTGGTGACTATTTGCATTTGCATTTATCTGTATTGACTGATATGCAACAGCTATTCTTTAGGATCAAAAACAATGTGTAAAAGATAAGGAAGAAAAAGCTATTCTATTCAATTAATAAGTCTATCTCAAAAGAAAAAAGAAAGCAATTTAAAAACACATTTCATCACAATTAGCAATAAGAAAGACTATTTATCAGCATAGAAAAAATTCACCCTGATTTATTAGTTCAGGAAACCATTCAGTAAAAACTATACAGTTTGTTACAGCATACAGGAATGCTAAATCCAGATTCTCATCTTCAACTGAGGTCTTACTGGTAATATTGGCTTTGTTTCACATTTTCTACCTCTTTTTCTTTTCCAGAGACTGCATTGGGGGTTGAGGTGAGTGTAAGATTTTTTTTCTGTCACTTTTTTCAGATATATGGCCAGATAGACAGTTGGTAAATGCACAATAGCCAAAGAGACAAAAAGCTAAAGCCTGCAAAAGCTTAACTGTTTTTCTCCAAACATCAGATTGATGTAATTTTAGTCAATGGCTTAGTAAAACAGATATTATCTTTCTGTTAATGTTATTCTCTAGCTACACTATACTCTATAGTACATAACATTATATTACACTATCAAGTCTATATCTATACTGTATGTTAATAACATAAACTATTAGGTAAAGTCATTTCTGACTATCCCTAAATTGGCCTTAGCTCTAAGCTGGCCATATATGATGGCGATAGACTGTGGCACTAGAAACTTCCCAAATTTACCTAGTGAAAGAATAAAACTGTATAAGGCACTCCAGCTTCCACACATCACATGTGTGGATATTCGTGAGAGTTGTTATTCTTCTGACAACACCATCCATGCTTTGAAAATGAATGAGTAATAATGGAAGTGGAGATGTCACATTAAGGTAAGAATGAGACCCCAAAGCTCAGCCTTTGTAAAATGACATCTAGGGAGTGTAAGACTGCCACTGATTTCCCCCAGATGGTGGCTGCATGAGTGTAACCCCGTCATCCTCCTCACCCACTGCATTGGGGCACAAGGTATCCCTCCAGGAAAGATCTATGTGTTACTGGATCGACACACCTGCACAAGTTTGTTCTATGGTAGCAACAAGAGTGAGAAATCCATTGCAGGGAGGTTGTATCTGGTTCCTCTCTCCTGTAAAATGAGATATGTAAATTGTTGTCACTGCCCTGTTGTACATTTCTTTGACAGGTCGACTGCAGTAAATATCCCAACACTACAAACGAGGAAGGCAAAGAGGTGCTGCTCTGTCCTGAGATCCTTAACCCTGTCTGTGGTGCTGATGGAGTGACTTACAGCAATGAATGCCTGCTGTGTGCCTACAACATGTACGTACTGGATAGGCGAGCTCTCCTTGTAAGCAGGCAAACTCAAATGAGTCTGCTTTTCTTATATTAGATATATATTCCCAGCACTTAAGATGCAGCAAGAACTCTTTGCTGAACTTCCTAATGCCTATCTTTCCCTCTCCAGCGAATATGGAACCAATGTCAGCAAAGACCACGACGGAGAATGCAAGGAAGTTGTTCCTGTAAGTGAAATGAAGGGCAAGGCAAGGGTCAGGTCCTTTGACCAGGCAGTGGTCAAAGCTGCTTACTGACTTCCCCAAGAGACATTTGAAACTCCTAAATGAGAGGATGTATGAAATGTCAAAATCCTATATTGGTGGTGTTACAGTGAAACTTCACCATAATGACACAAAAGGCCTTTTTCCTACTGTGGTGGACCCTCAAAAGGCCGAAGGCACATACCGACCAGATACACTTGCTTCCTATAAACAAGCCTTCACCAGCATTTTGTTGTATGCCCCTTCCACAGATTGACTGCAGTAAATATTCCAACACTACAAATGAGGAAGGCAAAGAGGTGCCAGTCTGCACGAAGATCCTCAGCCCTGTCTGCGGTACCGATGGAGTGACTTACAGCAACGAATGCCTGCTGTGCGCTCACAATGCGTAAGTACTGTGTATGCAGAGCTCTCCTTGCAAGTAGGCAGCAAGCACTTTGGACTACTGGCAGCTGCACTTCTAAACAGCAGAATTTCTACCATGGCCTTTTCTGTAAGTCTTGTTGACTCTGACCTTCCTCCTTCCCTGATAAGCAGACCCTGTTCGCCTTTGTGCTCAAAGGAAAATTATACCTTTCATCTCCAAGTAGAGGTCTGAGTGGAGATTTAATGCAAGAAAGAATGCTTCTCTTAATGAAATTAAAACTGTCTACTGTCTGTGGCAGATGTTGCCTTGCAGAGAATAGCAAATACCTTAAGGTCAGGTACAGGCATACATTGTCAAGTGACCCTGCTTCTATATTCCCTTAACACCCCGTCTCCTCTGTCGTCCTTCTCATCATACTTTAAACAGCGCTCTAGCAAGCTGGGGCACCACATCACACCATATCTGGCTAAAAACAAAAATACCACAAAGCATTTGCCTTCAAGTGCACGTCTTCAAGGCCATTGAGTACCATGCCGCATGTCCAGAAAAGTGGACAAAGATGGTCTTGCGTGGAGGGGGCTGGCTCTGAGCTGCGCAGATGCGAGTTGCGGTGGCCTAGCTTGCTGGGGAAACAGAGCTTCTCCTTGAGCTGTTGTCTAGAGCAGAGTAGACCCAGGCTAAGCTGGATGTATCTTGTATCCCATACTTTACACCTGAGGCTGATCAGTGTCACTGGGGCATAGAGTTTAACAGAGCAGGTTGCTCACAGAGCTCCTAACACTTACCTCCTTTTCCAGAGAACAGGGCACCAGCGTTGGCAAGAAGAGTGATGGTGAATGCAAGAAGGAATTTGCTACAGTAAGTGTGAATTATATAATGAAGGGCCAGGTGTTAGCCCTGCTGATGTCAGTGGAAAGAGTGCCAGAGTCTGTAGTAACCTGCGGACTAGTACCAGGCTATGGGAGCATAGCCTCAGCATAGGGAAAGATTTTGCTTTCTCCACACATAATACACATTATCCACACTATTCACATCAGGAAAGGAAGAAAGTGACTGCACAGGAAGAGGTTAGTAAAAAATCAGTAGCAGAAATAAGTCATCAGGGCAGAGCTGAGAATAAGAAGACAGAATGGCTTTTGTGGTCAGGCTGATGGTGGCTTGATGAAGAGCCCAAACTTCAGCGGTGATCGAAAGGACTGTATAGGACAAATTAGGAACAGAGTGAGTATATACAGCTCTTACCAAATACTCTTCCAACCTCCAGCTCTTCTCAGCTGAGGGACTTCAACTAGATGTGCTTTCTATGCATTCAATGAGCCTCAATGAATTTCTCTTCCATGAATATGTCCAGCCTCTTCCTGGACTCGTGTAAATTTCTTGCCTTATGATATCCCTGAGTGTGGTAGCCATTGCACAAAGAAACAGAATCGCACTCATAGTATCTAGGTAGATGCTGATCTTCCCATTGTAAGACTATAGGAGAGACGCTGGGCCTACATACATTTATCAGCACCTCCACCTCTCTAGACAGTAGAATATTTCCAGTTAATTTCCTGGACAGGTTGGGAACATGATGCAATCTGATCATGAGTGTGGCATGTTCACTGGGTGAACTGCTGCTTAGATGTGCTGAGGTCATGTTATGATATGAATCTCTTCAAACAGGAAATTATGCTCTTTTTATATTATTAAATTTTTCTAGCATAGGAGAAACTGACATCTCAGCTTATTGTAGATTGTGTAAGGAAATTATTTTATTTAGGAAACAGATCGTTATCTTTATCATTGAAGCTGTAGCCAGGGGTTCAAGCCCATTTTGCTGTCGACTCCTTCGTATCTTTCATATTGGATTTCTTTTTGCAGGTTGACTGCAGTGACCACCCTAAACCTGTCTGCTCGCTTGAGTATATGCCTCTGTGTGGCTCTGACAGCAAAACATACAGCAATAAGTGTGACTTCTGCAATGCTGTTGTGTATGTACAACCATGGATCACATTTGTGGTGTTCGCTACCTCTTACAGGCACAAGCTTGTACAGCTACTGTTTCCCTGCTTACTGATAAGTGTCAGCTAGGGATCTGGGGTAGAAGAGAATACCAGGCACCACGCCAACCATTCATTTTTTTCATCTGAGCACATGAAGAGCTATGCCTGGTTTGTTAGTGTGAATGGTTTGAAGACCTTAATGGAGTTTTCTCACTCATTGCAAATAAAACTAAACTTGAATCATAGACTGGTGAGGCTGGAAGAGACCTCTGGAGATCTAGTCCAACCCTCAGCATAGCCCTGTACGGGCACTGAACCCATGACCTTGGCATTAGCAGCACCATGCTCTAACTGAGCTAAACCTGCCCCTTAAGTTTCATTATAGCTTCCCAAAATATTTTTAGTCCTAAGAATGAGTTAAACCATTGCACTCATCTCTTAATAACGAAATGAAATAGCTGATGGGGTTCTCAGTCTGAGACCCTTTGGCTCTGGGGTAGGATCCTATCCAGTGCCTTCTGTAGGAGCCAAGGGAAAGGATAGATTAGAATAGGCTGTACTCTGTCTAATTCATGTCTTTCCTCTCCTCATTTTCAGGGAGAGCAATGGGACTCTCACTTTAAGCCATTTTGGAAAATGTTAAATATCAGTGCTGAGAGAACTTGCCACAAGATCCCCACTGGTGAACCCCAAGTGAAGATCTCACCTCAGTTCATCCTGCTCTCTGGGGGACTCGGCTCATTCTTGATTTTCTTTCTCAATAAACTTAAATCAGCAACACCGTCTTGTTCAGTGCTGTCTCATGCAATGTTTTCTTCCGACTCGTTGAATGCCTGACTGTGAGTAGGTTACACGCTCATAGCTCTGGGGTATAGTAAGAACAGGATCTTGTTCCCCTCCCTGTCATAAAAGGCAAAAACTAAAAACAGATGTTTAAATGATACTTGGCCTAAATCAGTAATCAGGCATTTTTGGATATTTGACATTATAAGGGGTTGAAAGATTGCTCTAAACGACACCAGCTGAGGTATCATTAAGGTATTTCTGGTGTGCTTTCCCTGTGTAGACATCATCAGAAAAATTAGTTGAGGCTGTGCTGTTGTAGGAACCAAGAGCTAATCTCTGGCCTCCTGAGCACAGTTCTTCAAAAAGTGTAGCATTTGGCAAGGGCAGTCTGTCAGCAAAGCCCGTGCTCTTCGGACACGTGAGTGTGCCCTGCCTGTTTGTCCAGGTCTTCCAAGTGACTTGTTTCTAGGCTTTTCTGATCTTGGATTTGTCCTTTAACTATCTTCAGGTATTTTCAGGTAAGTGCCCTCCAGGTAAGTGCCCTCCTAGAGATGGTTCCTGCTTACTTGCCTTTTCTTTTAATCCTTAATAACAGTACTGCTTGCCAGCCAATGAAATATTTGAGCAGTGTTTCATGTGATCCAAAGGCAAAATAGCCCTCTGTTTTTCAAGAGTGTGACCTCTTTCATTAGCTCTTTGTCCATTAAATTTATTTTTTTTCTTTATCCTTTGTTAGTGTACTGAATAGTGACATGCCCTTTCTAAAAATTAATGTCTTCCATATACATTCCTTTTGGGAATCAGGGGGGGGGAGTGTTTGTTTTTTCTTGATGGAATGAAGTAATTTGAGGCGGGGAAAAAAAAGGGATGCTTTGTAACAGCTTTTGTTGAAATTAATAGATGGATGAAGAAGTCATTTTCAAACTGAGTTCAACTTTTCTGGGATCCAAGCTAGAGGCTCGTGTCAGTGTGAGATCATCAGACCATCAGGCTACTAATGCAAATCTAATCCATGCTGCTAATGCTCTTTAGGGAAAATAATAGTCCAAAAATTCTCTGCAAATACTCAAAAAAAAGTTCCATCCCTAGCCCAGTCCAAGGACTCTCTTTAGTATTTGAGACACCCTATTGCTTCTTTCTCAGTTCACTGTTTTTTTTTTTGATTTCACTAAATCTAATGATACCTTATTGGGATGAAGCATGGGAATGGAAGTCAGAAAACAGAATGGAAATTGGGAGCTTTTTAGGCTAATTTGGAAGCCATTCATCTCATATTTGCAATATTTTGCTTATGAAAAAGCACTGCATGTAAATAAGCACTGGTGCATGCACATAGAGAAAATTTGGCAGTATACGCTGTACAGGTTTGTACAGTGACCTTCTGCCTGCAGGAATTTTTTATGGTTCTTCAGAAGCTACCTGCCACATTTTTTCACTTGAAACAATGATATATAGCGTTTATTTAACATGTATAAACTTCTTGTGATTCTTGATGATGATGAAGCATTCTTCCCAGCTTAGAACATGGTTTATCTCAGTAAATACTGTCAAGATTACCACCCTGACAACAGACTTGGGATCTTATTTCAGAATAAGAGTGGATAAACCAAATACAAACACATGCACACATATATATGCAGGATTACCATTCGAGGGGAGAATTAGGACTGCGGTTACTGAGCTGAGCACAGCCTCTGCTGTGTGCAGGCGCTTCAGCCATCATGAAGACTGCAGGCACGTTGATGTTTGCTCTAGCCCTTTGCTGCTTCCCAGGTGAGTAACTTTACTGCCTAGCGCCTACTGCTCTGTGTTTAAGTTCTGACTGTCTTTAAAACCACAAAAACATCCTCAGACTGGAAAGAGTTTCATTCTACAAGGACTTATTTACTCCTAGAAAGATAGTGTTGAAAAGACTTGACATCAGAGACTATCACTTATGGGGTAATATTTTAGCAACAGAACTGAGTGGGTAAAAACAACTGTGGGAACAGTTCTAGGATCAACGCTAGTTTATGCATAATGAAAGAAGTGACATGTATGTGGTACAACCAGGAGATTCAGACACCCAGGATCTGAAATGTTGCAGAAACACTAATTAGTTTACTGAAAGGAACTGAACTTTTCTTGTAACCATCACAAACGAGAGATGTGATTTGAGAGCCAGCACAGTTGTAGAAGCTTTATAGATCTTACACTTCAAAAAATACTTCCATTATTCAAGCGCTACTATAGAAATGCATATAAGAAGCTGTCCCAAGACACTTAACAGCTGTATGGCCCTGTTTTTCTCACTAATGTGTTTATCTTTGAGTACGTGTCCTGCTTCATCTTCTGAGACATAGAAAAAGTATTTATTTTATTTTCCTTCATTTTATGGACCTCTTTTCATCTTGGCTGTAACCTTCATGATGTACACTGCAGAATCAATGTTGTAACATACAATATAGCACAAAATTATGCATAGCATTATCTTTATCTAAAAAGGCATTTGTTAACAATGAATTAAAAGTGGCGTATTCAGGACACATTCACAGATTTTAACTGGTCCAGTATCCATGAGCTGCATTTGTGTCTCAGTTTCTACTGTTTTCCTACATTTCTACTGTTTCCCCCCCCCCTCCTTTTTTTTTTTTTTTTTTTTTTCAGATACTACTGCTGTGAAGGTGGAGGTAAGGGACAGTTCTTTATAGTTATTCTCCATCATTTATTTCCTGAAAGCCATTTCTATAGAAATCATTGTTAATCGCACTGTGATTGAGCATTTGAAGATCCTGAGTCCTCCAGCTGTTTGAGCAATATTTGCCACACATATTATGGGGTGAAATTTTCATTTCCATTTGATAGTTTCAACAAGTAGTGCAGGATTCAGGGAGTGCCCAAACTATTGTCACAGTTACTGCAGTAACATTTTTGATGTTCACGCATGCTCTACATTACTAGAGGCTTTAAGGGTGCACTAGCAACACATCACTGCTCCCCTTCCCTATACCTTGGCCCTTTCTAGACATATGCTACTGGCCAGTACCAGAGGAAGCCCAGGTGGATCTCTGGTCTCTCCTAACATCACCTATCAGTTGTTGAGAGATCTTTGGTGAACATAATGTTGCCTCTATCTACAGGACTACTGCAGTGACTATGTCATACCCAGAACGTTCTGCACTCTGGAATACATCCCACATTGCGGGTCTGACGGCATAACATATGGCAATAAATGTTTGTTCTGCAATGCATTTCTGTATGTATGAAAATAAATCTTTTCACTAACTAAACAGCTAACTAATTTAGCTTTAACTAATCTGTCTTTCCCTGGGAGATGTGAAGTTCTTTTATTTTGTGTTTACCTGTTTACTTACCCTTCAGTAAGGGCTGCTGATTTTATGGGAAGATTTTGCCAGGAATTCCTTTCTTTGAGGTAGAAGGAGGTAAGAGTAGCAGAGTTAAGTAATTTACTGAAGAACTCTCTTCCGGCACACGAAGTCTATTTCCTACAGACTAGTTGTTTTTCCTTTAAAATAAGTCTTTATCTTAGCTTTGAATGTTATCAACAAAAAATGGCTGTAATACCTTTCAGAAGTTTTATGTTTTGGTTAAGCTCCTCTATGATATATACTTCACTGGAGGGACAGACAAACATTAAAAGCCCAGATGTTCTTTCTCTGAGATATCTATTTCCTCCTCCCCAGGAGAAGTCAGCGTACTCTTGCCTTGCTGTTTCTTCGACAGTGTTAACTCCCTGAAGGGCTTCAGCTCCGAAACAGGAATCCTCCCTTGCAAAGTTTCCCATGGCAGACGCTGCTCGAAGACCTCGTCCTGAACCTTGAAAGCTTCTGATGAATCCTGAAATCTCTGCTATGTAAAAAACAGCATTCATATCTTATGTTAATAGCTTAGGAGAAAACAGCACAAAACGTACTATCATGTGATTATATCACAGCAATAATCCTTGGGTGCAGGTATTAATAGTGAATTAAGGAAGAAAGTATATATTGTTCTGATTTACAAAGAAATCAACTCCATCTACAAAGGCAATGGGCATGATCTTAAGAGTGTCTTAGTTCCTCCAGATGTCTGAAATAAAACCAGCAGTAGGAATGTAACCTGGTGTAATGTTCCTATTGATTTGTTTCACTGAGAGTATCCTGGACAGATGTTGTCCACTTAACCAAGGAGGAATCGTCCACCTCACTAGCTGCTACTGCTAAACACCTGCTGCCTCACCGCTTTATTATTATTTGCATATTATGCATACTCTGGCAGCCTGTAGAGGCCCCAAGCAAACCTGAACATACACATAATTAGAGACAAACCCAATCCACAGATTTTTACAGCTGGGAGTGTTTCGTGGCTGCCCTACAGAAAGCAGTTGAAACACAGACTGGCTCTCAGGCACTGGGAGCTGTTAACCCTCATTTCAGCTTCCCGGCTTAGCCACGTTTTCTCACATGGACAAGAGAAATGGGTCGATTAACTTCACAGCTGAATCTTTTCCCCTTGAAAGCCGGGTAGGGAGCGCGCATTTCAGTGAAGAAAACCCCTTTTGCAATCTGCTCTGCCTCCCAAAGTAAGAGGACAGCATTTTTCTCTGCACAGGCGGATACCTGGCTGCCCACATGCATGTTTGCAATGTGCATCCGTGCAGGATACCGCAGAAAAGCAGTGGGCAGAGTCAGATCTAATAGATGAGATGTTTGGAAGAGTGCTAGCAATAGTTTCCACAGCCCTTTCTCACACCTCGCCCACCACTTGGCTGCTGCTTGTAGGTAATTGCATCGACTGTCGCTTGTAGAGGATCCTCTGAGATTCTTCGGCCTCTGGAAATCTCGTCTGATGAAAAGAAGGGCTCAGAGTCATAGTGTTAATTTATTATTCATTAACAGCTAGTGAAGTGCTGGCAGTGCAGCATGTTGTGCATGTAGCAATCTCCCAGTCAAATAGTTAATGATTTTAAGTGACGATATGTCACTTTACAGAGATGGGAGGGAGTAGCTCTCTAAAGAGAGACAATTTATTTCCAAAAGACATGACTGTGTATAACCATTTAGTGCCAAGTCCCTTTCCAGCGCTGGAATGTCCCTCCTGTGAGTAGGAGGTCTGCGTGCTGGAAGGCATTTCAGTGACACATACAATCTCTTAGGGCCAAGACAAAGTGAGGCTCTGGGATGCAGTGCTGGGGTTGTGCAGCTCATGGGCTCCCTGCTCATTCTTGTCCCCTCTGCTGCACGAGGGAAATAGGAGGACACCAGCCCCATCACATATTTTCTTTCTTAGGGAGGACAGAGGGGACAAGGAGGGCCCCAGAGGACCTGTGCTACCTTGGAGAACAAGCGGAGCTCCCAGTCACCCGCAAGATCCCAGCAATTCTCGGAGTCCAGCTTCCAAGGGCTGTTTCTGCTGAACAGGAAAATTTGTGAGGCAATTCAGGGGAAACTGTGAGTAGAAATGAATGAGGCTGAATCTGCCTCCCTGGTGCAGAGCTGGGTTACCCAGCGGTACTCAGAAGTAACGGGGAGCAAAGCAGAGGGCTCACCATGACTCTTCTGGGTCAGGTGGCCAGCTCTTTGGGTCGGAGAGGAAGAGAATATTCTTTCAGGAACACCCTGTTGGATTTTTTTCTTCTTGTTGCTGCTCAATAAAATCCTGCCACAACAACACAAAATCTTCTCACTAATCTAACTCTCCCTCCAGGAAATTCAAGGCAGGAAATATTGCCTGCCTGCCGAGGCATTTTATGGTACAATTCTTTAAGCAGTACCTCAGCACCTTATGTCATTATCTGTTGTTTATAAATTTAGGAAATGTCACTCAATTAGCCCACAAATTGATTAGCACGTTACATGTGGTTATTTTGTTCTGCTCTACTTTATATCAAAGCTTCTTCTTTTTTTTTTAATATATCGTTCTACTTGTTGCTGGCCAAAACATACCTCAGGCCAGCCTAGATCTCTCTGTTAATATAGTTTCTCTCTGAGACTTCGGTCAGGATAAACTGTTTGTCACTACATTCTTCCTCAATGCAGAGAAAAATAAAAAGAGGTTTTTAAAGGAAAATTACTTGGAGACGTCATTTCTGGGGGATGGTCATGGCAGAGCTATTGCAGTCAGGCAGAGCTGAGACTCACTGTGGGATGTGGATGTGTGGGGCTGCATCCTGAGCATTTTGCTGTAAGTATTTGGCTCCCAGACAGCCAAATTATTCCAGACACCCTTGCCTGTGGTATCATCTATGGTTAAATGACAGGAGATATGAAGGCAGCAATCAGGTAGCTGAACTGCGAGGAGAACTATTACATGGATACAGCTCAGAGCAGAGGTTTTACTTGCTCTAAATTGAACTGATGTTCTTACAGAAAATCTAGTTCTGCCCCCATGTGCATAGGTCTGGTAACAGCAATCTGCTTTAAATGATCTTGCAGTGGGTCACATGCGTCACTGATCAGTGGAAAAGAAATGCATTTTGTACTTCTCTGTGCTGTAGCATAGTGTATAGGAGTACAGTACCATTTTATTCTTGATAAGTATGTTTGTTGTGTGACAGTATTATATAACAGCAAGGGCAGTGGTATTGCTGCTGGAATGAAAACGTGCTGTGTTTCAAATCCTTGAACAGTATAATTATTCTCCGCAGCCAAATGAAGCCTGTGACAAGTTTTAAACCAAAGCAAGAAAAACGACTGAGGAATTTCTTAGACTGTGGCAGATTACAGATTTGCCTGAGACAGGGAATCTCAAGATCAGAGGAAAAGGTTCCCAGGAAAACATCACTGTTATGGGAAGAAATAATTCTGGATTAGATACTGTTAGAATTTCCAGAATTATGGGAAATATACCCTAATACAAGAGGATACATCATGTGGCTACCAGTTTTTATCCTATTTATGTGGCCATAACCTTCCTGATAGAAAAAGTTTGCCTTCTAAAAACTTGAAATAGCAAGAAGAATTTTTATTAAACTGTTTTACGGATCCAAGCTAAAAACACTCCTATAATCAAACTCACTTTACTGAATGCACCATCATGAGATTCCTGAGTATTACAGCAAGCTTTGGCAAGTGAGTTCATTTCCTCCTTCCCATTCCCAACGTGAATACAACTTCCCAAAACTCATCCTTCCAAATGTGTTAGTTAATTCTGACCTTTCCCAAGGCCTGTGTTCTCTCTTGCCCAGTAATAATTACTCATGTCTTGCTCCCTTGTTTACTCCGGCTCCTGGTGCCACTGCACATCACACCTAGCCTAACAGCTTTGCCCAGACTGCTTGCATTTATCTTCCATCCTTTCCCCATGGCAAGACCTCTCTGTAGCAAGACCCTTTCCTTGTTTCTCTTGTTCTCCCTCCCGCCCTACGAAATGGCACTAATTGCCAGCAGAAGAGAGGAAGGTGCTGCTTTTGGAGTAGTTCTGGCAGGCTACCCAGACCCTCAGAGACAGCAAGTGGATGAGAGGGGGATTTCAGCAAGCAGAGCTAATTAACTGAAGGTCTGATGTTGGCCAAAAATGAGAATGATGTCATTCCCTACCAGATATCTTCTTATTCACAGAAGAATCTGAGAGACCAACATGATTTCAGTCTGGGAGGAGAGGAAAACAGAGAGGTAGCACAATTTCTGATAAATGGGGACCCCTAATCCAGCAGTGGATATGCAGAAATTGGATCATAGGGCTGAAAAGGCAACACACTACATTCTGGGAGCCTCCCTCACCTCCTCAGTGCCAGCAAGCACCAACTCCACTGATGGCTGGTACAAGTTCTGAGGAAACCTTGTTGTCAGGCTTAAGCATTCTTGCCTCTGGAGAACAATCAATATTAATGCTTCTGTGATTATTTCTTCCCTTCCAAATATGCTTATGATCAGTTAAGGAATCTGACAGTCATGTCACTCAAGATGCTAAGAATACAACAAAAACAGCTTTGGAAGGAACCCTTTAACTCCTGATATTTGCGAACAAGATCCAAAGAACATTCATTACTCATTTATTTTTCAGATAAAAAAGCTTTCATTGACATGAACAGGCCATCTTGCAAGCTCTATTTTGTGACTACAGTTACACTTTCAGCTATAATTTTATGGTTTATCTGCCCATGCCAAGACTTGAACATCTCCCAAGATAATAAAAAAAAAAAACACTTCTGATTTTCTATTTAAAAATCAGGCTGCCTCTAAACCACACATACAGCTCATGCTGCTTCCAAAACACAAACATGTTGTTCTGTCCCTCACTTTCTTCCTTGACTACCTTAGTACAAAGACATTTCATTTTGTGCAATATCCCTTATTTGTTTTTCCATATACTTGGCACAGAATTGAACCATTTAATAGAGGCTAACACATTATTCTTCACTTGTCTTCTCTAAAAAATGGCTTTTAACTGACACTCTAATGACAAGTAATAGAGGGGGAACAGGTGGGAACCTAAGGACTTGCCTTCTGCCTGCAGCTGTTGCAAATTTTTCATCAATGTCTTAGGTATTAAGAATCCTATTTCACCTACACAAGGGAAGTTTATCTCAATCCAAATTTAAGGCTAGTTATTCTTTTCCTTTCTTAATCAGATCCATCCCCACTGCCAGCAGCTAGATAACTCCTCTTCCTACATGGAAAGGTCCTTTAAACTTCTGAAGCTTTAGGTAATGCTTTCCTGTCGTGATGGCTGATTCCTTCCCATTGATGAGAAATTCAGAGTACCAGAAAAACAAAGAGAGTGCGGAGAGATTCATGGTGCCCTCGGCACCTTTAAAATACACGGACTAAAATCTACATAACCCTATGTTCTATGTCTACAAAAGCTTAGGGTATCCCATGCTGCTGTCCAATCACTCTGCTGTACCTTGCAAATCTCTTGGTGCCCAAACACTGTCTAGTGTATATAGTATGTTCTACACAAGTTTGAATGCTTTCACCAAATTGGTGCTTTTGATTTACCAGCTTCCATATGGAATTTCACCAAATCTATTCTTGGTACAATGTTCTTCCTGCACGAACAGTACAAACTGCTCATAGTACAGCAGAGTGCCTTAGTTAACAAGATGGGCGTAGCTCACATTTTTATTCAATTCGTCTGGGCATTTCTCTGACAAAGAAGCATTCTTTAGGGCTCAGCTCAATAATCAATACAATTCTGTAGGTTTACAGAACAAATAATTACTCTATGAAATGACTTTACAAGCAAGATCAAGGAGATATATATAGACAGTCAACACACAGCCCTGCCAGGCTGAAGGCTGAGAAACATCTCTGCTGAATGCAGCAGCAACAGGTTTGCAAGTAACAGACTGTCCAGCTGTCTCCACTATGGAGATAACAAGAATTGTTGCCCTTCTTGGGCTAGTGTTTCTCAGCTGTCTTTCTGGTAAGTTGTTTCTGTTGTAGCCTGTGCTAATTTCTCTAGACCTCTTGAACATTTGCCTATCGAAAGATGGGATTATATACGCAACCTAAAAAAAAGAGGTCAGCTTTCTGGAGAAGAGATGGCGATGATTTCTCTTTTGATGTAATTCATCCCTGTGCAAATACTGTAGGTCTACTGACACACCTGTCTGATTTACACTTACAAGATTTAATGGGGATAATAGTGCTGAAAGAGGAGAAAAGTTCATATCTTACTTTTAATGAGTCAAGATTTGTGCTTCCACAAACAATTGAAATATTTTATCTTAGGATACTACTTTTGGTTTACTCAGACTAGAAGAAACTTTTGGGAAAACAATCACTTTTCAGAAGTTAGAAAGTGAATTCAGTGACTGATAGGAAATTGATGACTCCAAAGGAATTTTAACCAAGGACATTGTAAATTTTTTGTATTTTATAATCTCTGGTTTTTTTTTATTGTAGATGTTGTTACTGGTGGTCAACAGGTAAGCAGTAGATCTTCTTTATAATTTATTCTTGATTTCTAAGTCCAGATAAAAAAATTCATAATCACACTGTGTCCCAGAGAAGTCTTGAGAGAGCGACAGGAAGAAAGACAAAAAGTGAGAGAAAAAGGAAGGAAGAAAAGTTCCCCTAAGAATTATACTACCTCCTTTTCCAAAAATAAGAAAATACCTGTCAGTGAAAGATATTTGACCATGCTGATGATAAAAGATGGCAATTAATAATGTAGAGTGGGATTCTGCACAGCACAGAGAGACAGCAGAGGACCTATACATTTTTTAAATAAATACCTATTTCCCTGTCTGATTCCCTAAGGAATAACTATTTTTTATTGGTAATGAATGTCTACAGTACTGTATACCTTAACAGTCAAAATGAGCCTATGCATTCTGTAATATTTTGCTCCCTTTCTTCACCATGCAGGAACATTAGAGGAAAAAATGATCAACAGTAGTATCCCTATATGAGAAAAACTTGATTAACGCTACACACCTTTTTCCCTACCAGACAAATTATACTTTCTGTCCTTTTTAATAGGCCTCCTGCAGCACATACTTACTGTCTCCAGGTGAAGGTCTTGCCTGTCCCAGGACCATTGAACCTGTCTGTGGGACTGATGGTGTGACTTATCCCAATGAGTGCTTACTCTGTAGAGAAATCTGGTGAGTATGAGACCTCTCAATTACCTAAAATAACAGTTCAAGTAGCAGACAACAAAAGCCTTTTATACTGTGACTAATCACAGCGTGATCTAGAAGACTTTTCAGAAGTTTCTGTCTTCCCTAGGGATCTTTTCAGTGATAAAACTCCTAAGTTTGATTAATTACTGGGGCTTTGCAAGTGTAGAGACTCAATGAGTGAGATGACTGTATGCTATCAACAGATTTATGCTTCCTTTCCGTCTCTTTATCCCTCCAGGCAGTGCAAAAAGGTTGACAAAAAGCATGATGGAAGATGTGTAAAGGTATGGTCTGAAATCTGTTCCACTCCTTCTTGTGCCGCACTTAGCAGTGATGTAAAATGATGGCAGCAAGCTAGACAAGAAGAGCTCTTCTTCTTCATGAAAAATACAGTTTCAAATTGTCCAAAAAGGAATCAAAATGAAGACTTTAAGATTTGCAAGAATTGATCTTTTTGACTTTTGATTTCAATTATGTTTCAGCTTTATCAAAACACTTCCCTTTCGGCTTAGGAAAAAAATTGTTGAAATGTAAAAGTTCCCAGAGGAAATTGGGTTTTGACTAAACCATCATTTTGTTATGGAAAAAATACTCTATCAGAACGCTTATCATAACGCTTGTTTATCAATATGTAGTGCTACCATGGAGTGGAGAAGTATCTGCTTTTAGAATAGCGAGATTATGTAAAGAAGCACTCTGGGCTGTGCAATTTAACATAATACTACAATTTTCATCTCAGTATTCTCATAGTAAGTAATGTTTGCAGAAATACTTAGGCAAATGTAAACTCCATTTTCAGAAGTTGTGTAGACATTTCACAATGAAAGTTCCTGTCCCATCACTGCCATGTAACTGGCATTTAGGCCAAGACCCTGCACAGAGGAGTTCATGGTGAAAAACCCCTAGCTGACACTGACTGACCAATTTCAGGACAGGAAAATATACAGATATTCCAGGACTGGGCTGCCCTCAGAAGCAGAATTTCTCCTAATCCTGCTGCTTCAGTTGTAATGCACCGGTGCTGGAAACTCATGTCTCCATAGTACTCAGTATGTTTACTGCTACCTTGAGGAGAAGGGAGAATGTCTCTTGCACCATGCTCCATTACACAGGACTGATGTAATGGAGGACAGAGATTAAAACTGTTGTTCTGTGACTGCTTCAGATCAACTGTGCTGGCCACCTGAGAGCAGCTAATGGTGAGAATGGTGTCTGCACCCTGGAGTACAACCCAGTCTGTGCAACCAATGGGATTACCTATGGCAACCAGTGTGAATTTTGCACTGCAGTGGCGTAAGTGAATAGGCTGGGTCACTGAAGGGATTTTTGGATCAGCAGATGCTTGGTTTGGTATTTAGAGTTTAATGAGGTAGCTTAAATCCTGACATGGCTGCCCTATGCTCATTCATTCTCAACTCTCTTTCCAAAGGAATGGAGCTGACATAGACCTATACAGACTTGGAGAGTGTTCGCAGGTAAAGCTCAGAAATCTGCACTACTATCTATTGTTGTAATACATTACACAGCATAAATTAAATGAATCATAACTGAATAATAGGAACTCTTGCATTGTCCTAGCACTAAACTCATGGAATATGGCCTGAAAACAGGATACGAGGAAAATAGTAGAAGTATGTCAGGGTTAAAGGATATGGAACCAAACCTGGGGCAGTCCCCATGTGCAAGACTCCTGACCTGGAAAAACGGCATTTGGCTGCTGCTGACACCCTCCTTCACTTGGAAAAGTGGCTTAGCAGGAGATGCTGTCTCATCCTTCCTGCAGAAGAGCAGGGAGATCATTTATTACCAGAAATACTCATGAATGGTAGCTACAATTCCTTGGGTGTGGAGTACTTTCTACTGCGTGGCTTGCAGTAATCCACTTTCTGTAAACCTGTCTTTTCTAGACTGCACAACTAGAGTAGAGTAGCCAGTGAGAGGGCCAGTCTGGAAACATTGAAATGGCCATTTCACTATTTTAGTATTTCTGAGTTTTGTTTTTTTTTTTTTTTTTTTTTTTTTTTGGTCCCATCTTTTACACTACTTGGAATCTGACTTCAGGCTGCTCCAAGCAAGCATGTTCTAGCTTCTGAGTTTACAGAGTTGCTAGAATAGAACCCTACCCTTAAAAAGTGGTTTTAGTCTTTGCTATATCACAAATATTAAATAAATATAAAGCACTCATGTAGGGAAATGCTGGGCACAAAAGGTTTAAAATGTATTATTTCTCCACTACCTGTAGGTTGATTGCAGTGACTACCTCCATGCCAAAGGCATGTGTGCCTTTGAGTATGAGCCTGTTTGTGGCTCTGATGGCAAAACATATGGAAACAAATGCCAGTTCTGTTATTCCGCTCAGTAAGTATGGAGTTCATCACTTGGTCATAAAACTACTGCTGCATTAGAAGAGCAGAAATGCACATGCAAGAACAGCAGACAGTAATGGAAATCCCAAAGCTCCCTTTGAGGCCCCTAGGTAAATCCATCCCTGCTGCATGTTCCAGTCCTGACACACTCTTCTGTGATTCCCTCGGCACTATAGATCTTTAGTGCAAGTGATTTTCATTTCTCTTCTGCTTCCCTTGCAACTGAAGCCAGATTCCCATTTGCAGTCTTGCCACCTCCCTCCCTGAAAGAGTAATTTAAGCTCTATCTTTAGGAGGAGGTGCCCAGAATTACTGGGTTTGTCCAGATCTCTTTAACATAAAAGAATATACAACCTGGGGAATCAGGAAAGAGGTCAAATATTAAGTGGAGTACTCTATAACTTGGACAGCATGGGGGTATCAACTTATTTCAGTAAATAGCAACTGCACCACTGGGACTATCAAGCTGAATTCCATGTTTATAATTTTGGTCTCCCTCTTTCTCTTCAGACAGAGTAACAAGCCTCTTTTCCTCAAACATCTTGGGGAATGCTGAGCACTGGAGTAGTAGTCTTCATACTCATTTTTCCCTTGCAAAGTCTGCAATCAAACATGCTCTTCCTTGCTGTGGAAGACTGCTGTGTGTTGGTCTCTGCTCTGTCTAATCAATAAATTAAATTCAGCTGCTCCCTTTGCCATGAACAGGATTTTTTTTTCCAGGGTGGGGGTAATGTTCTCTAGAGTTTTAGGAGCTCATCTGTCAGGCAGAAGTTGTGAAATAAACCACAGTAAAGAACAAAGTGTAACGCCCATCACACAACAGTCTGAGCCCTGACAGGAGTATGTCACTCCATACCAAACTACCATCTATCAAAAGAGAAAACAAACTTGTTCAAAATACTGCCACTTTCTTTGTGTTTCTAGTAGTGTGTAAATGTGTGCTGGCACACATCTCATCCTAAATGCACAAGTCTTGGCTTTGTAGTTGTAGCAGCACTGAGTTTTGGAGGAACTGACACTTTTAGGAGCCCTGGTAGTATAGGGCAAATGACCCTGGAAATGGCCACGGTGAGCTCTACTTGGTCGCACTTGGACAAGAGACAGGTCTTGCAGTGTGTTATAAAAAGGAGGCTTATGGCAAGGAGAAGAAACTGCCTCATAAGGAAGAAAATTAGGAACTTCTGCTTGCTTGAAGGGTGTGTTTCCTGGAGGCTGTGTTGATCAGCAGAAAATTGGAGCAAGCTGGGCATTGATGTAATGAGCCCTAATGAATACCAGATGAGAAATTAGTCCAGGCTCAGACTTTCAGTTTTTTGGAGAAAAGATCTGAAAAGTTTGATTTGGAGTGTTTGAGGCACAGGTAGGACAGGGAATCTAAGGAAAAAGTCTTGGGTTTTCCAGCCCTAGCAAATAAAGGCTAGAAGATGCGCTAGCAGCTAATATATGGAGATAATATCTTTGTGGGAGCGTAAAGAGTGTGGATGCGCAATGATACACACGAATGTTGATGACAATGCGCTGTCTTTTTGCATGAGTCAGGTACTGAGTATGCAAACAATAGAGGTGAAAAGTCCCAGGTGACACAGCACACATACTCCCTTCCTCTTCTTTTCTCCACCTCCCATTCTCTTGTTATGTAGCAAGGCAGTCAGTTGTTAAGGCTGATAGTGGGGGTAAAATCTGTGACTTCCAAGCTTTATCTTTAGGTCTTGTTTCCTGAAGTAGGCCATTCCTTAGCCTAGCAATTTCACTCGTCCTCCTACCAGAAACTGCCCTTTCTGTACTCCCCATAGCAGTACTCCCTTCTAGCAAAAGAGATGAAACTTCTTATTTTCATTTTTTTTGGAGGGGTTAGTCCTGGCAATATGAATCACTTGATGGCTTTATGCCTGGTGGAAAGGAAAGCCAAACTGGAGAGCTGTAAGTGTTCACTGTTAACCTGCCAGTAGGGAAAAAAAATAATGAGCAGACTAAGTAGCTAGTGGAAGTGAACAGAGGCCTCTCGGTGAAGGACGTAGCTTTATTGTAATTTCTCACTGGCCAAGAGGATAACCGAGTTGTCAGAAACTAGCTGAGAGATGGCCATAGCAGGCAATTTCTTTCAACAGCAAGATCCTAAGGTAAGTCTCCATACCTTAGGAGAATTGTGATGGCAGTTTCTGCCTGAAGAAACATGATATTTTACTTAGGAACTCAAAAGATTTTGGAAAAGCTCAAATAAGCTGTTCATATACAGGGAAAGGGAGGGAAAACAGCAAGCACGGGGTACATGGTTGTAGCCTAGATGCCTTGGAAGCCTCCAGACTCAAATGCTTTAAAGAAAAGGTCTGTATCATCTAAGACTAGCGATCTGCCCATCACAGCGTTAATATTTGCCTGTATACCAGCTAGGCTCTGCCCAACTACACCCATTAGACTGGAAATCAAGTTCCAGATACCTTTCTTTCATCCCAGATTTCCAGGCAAGTCAGAGATGCAGAAGAATTTCCTCACCTACACTAGTAAGTGGCCTGTTTCAGATGTTATAAAGAAGTGGGAAAAGGGGTAATAGAGGTAATCACCTGTTTGGCAATTTAGTCTCTTCTTCTCCTCAGGCTGCAAGGAATTGGTCCCCATGGCACATTTTCTAAAGCTTTATCCAGAAAGACATGCTGCAGCAAATAACACATTTGGGTAGACAGAGAACTGAAGTATTAATGCTGTGGTCATAAGCAGTGACGTGTGAAACCAGAAAAGGCAAACAAGTCATTCTGTGAGCGGCAGAACTAAGCATGATTTTGAATGGATCTGCAGCTGACTGACTTGATAACTAAATTATACCAAAGGCTGCATAGTGAGCTCACCCTTATTAGACATCAGAGAATTCACCCGTCTGTCACGGCTTCTCTGCTATGTGGATTTTATGTCCAGTAAGCTGGAAACTCTAATGCTTTCCCAGATGTATGGCATGCAAAACATTGCTCTTCTGCAGAAATTCTTTTCCTTGCTGACTGAGGGTATCAGTAGAGTCTTTTCTCTGTCCAGTTGTCTATTGTTACCAAATATACAAAACTTCATCTTTTCTTTCACTCCATTGTCAAATTTGGTAGTAATTAGTTGCAGATGCAAAATTTACTGGGAGAACTGATAAACAGACATATATGCAGAGTGCTCATAAATGTTTTGTTTCGTTAGGAAAGCGTACTAAAAATTTTACATGATTCTTCTTATCTGAGCAGATATTTTGCAAACAATGCAGCTGAACACAAACCTTTGCAAAGTATCAGCTGGAAATAGAGCTCAGGTCTCATGATTCTCCATCAGATTCCCCTAGTTGCCACTTACTGTGGGAGTGGAGCCCTAACATATGTTTGTGAATATGAAGAACTGGAAAACATTGACAGCTATAGTTTAAATAGTTCAAGGAGGAGAGTCAGCAGTCCTATCCAGGACTCCACACACAGCCACGAGAATATGTCACACCAGTGTGTTTCTCCACCCAAACCCAACAAATTTAGAACCATCTTCAAAAATAGACAGGGAACAACGTATAATTGGTTTCACAGACAACACATTCTCACGCTGCGATTTATTTCATAATGTCTAGTGAGTGTCATCACGCTGCACTCAAAGCCTCAGAGCTGGTATTCAGCAAAGGCCCAGAGAATGAAAATTACCAGCTTCCCTAATGAATCACTGCTTTGAAAATTCACCCGTGTGAGAATCTTGTGACTATTTAGAAAAAAAGTATTACACACCTGAGTCTATCACTCATATAATTAGCCCTTCTTTCTAGGTTTGATGTGGATAGGACAGCATTCCTAAAGCACCATAAACATGGACAGGACCAATAATGACTTCAGAAATGAAGTGGAGAAGTTCTCACAATTAAGGCAAGGAATGAGGACAGCTACTGATGGGCACATAAATACACGGAGAGGCGGGTCTGTGAGCGCATTGTGGGCTCTGTTGCTGAGACACCACCTCCAGAATAGACCACTTGACTCGGACTAAAAAGCTAACTGCAATATGAAGGCAACAGGTGTCTTAGTGCTTCTCAGCTTGCTGTTACTGTCTTTCTTCACTGGTAAGTCTTGTCTTTTCTGTAGCCTAGAAGGAAGTTGTCCTGACAATAGTAGACTTCAGGCAGCCTTGATCTATGGATGATAGGTTTGAAGATAAAGCTGAGCAAGTGGAAAATATCTGCTTTATTTGCTCACCTGGACGACATATTTCCAACCCTTGTGCTCTTTCACCGTGACTAACACAGAGAAGGTGTCTCTGGGTGACAAAAGGATCAAATTCTAAGTGGCTATTTCAAAAAAATATATCAAAGCAGAATGTAATTATTAATTTTGGTATGAATGCTAGCTGGAGAGATTTGCTGAATCAGTTAAAGACGAAACTTGCACCTAAGTGGCATCCGTTCTTGTTTTGATTGTAAGCATCTTGGTATTTGGTGGTTTTTTTAGAGATGTGGAAACATGTAATTAGATGAAAGTTTCAGCTTTCATTTATGTTGCAGAGAAAAGCTTGACAATTAAATTCAAATGTCCTCAAGGGCAAATTCAAAGGATTCAGCATTTATTTATCTTGAGATTTTCACATCTCTTTGACAATTTGGGTAAGCTGATTGATGATTTTTGAACATATAGGTCACATCAGTATCAATTGCGTATGTCCAGCTGACCCAGCTCCAGAAGGTTTGTGGCAACAGTTATTGAACAATATGCAGACCAAGAATTATTTATACTTGCTTTTGTGTGAATAATTTGAATAAAGAATTCACTTGAGAAAATTGCAAGCTGGGCATGGAGAGAAGAGGTGAATTACTTTGTACACATTATTCATTGTGAAATATTCATCTATGTCTAATTGAGTCTTAATTGGGGCTGGGTTCCATCAGAGTGCTGAAGCTTCCTTCCAAAGCTAGGGAGAATGCTCTGTGATCTCATGTAAAATAAATAAATGTCAAGATACATCATCACAAAGTCTTGTGTAGCTGCATGTAATATTTATATATAATGAGCTATTTTGTAAATAATATGCCAAGAGCCATAACAGTGACTTTACAATTGATACCACCTAGTCTGACCAGAGGATATGATAAATATATGGCAGGGATAAAACATGGAAATGCATTAGAACTGGCAGAAGAGGTAGGGTGGGTTGATGGATAATGGTATAGCTGATTGTTTGCTGGGTGGGATTTCCAGCCTGCATAGTGAGGGGGCCTGGGTGTAGCACAAAGTCTTCTCACCTCCTGCCTCAGGTTCCCCTCTGCTCAGATTCACCTGGTGAAACACCGGCAGTGACCCCACTTCTCTGAGCAAGTACGACACCAGTTTCCAGCATTCAGCACGCTACTGTAACCCTCCCCAGCTAGATACGCAAACTCACATGCAAACTGCTGCTGCCTCATTGCCATGTGAGATGCTGGGCACTTGAGTGTCCTGCATATAGAGAGCACTGGTGGCCCACATCCTGGAGATCTGCGTTCAGTCCTCCCTTGGGTGTCAGGATCCCCCTTAAAGACATCACAGGGTCACCTGGTCCCACAGGTATGACTCAACCTACACATCTGACTTTGCAGTTTCACTTCTTTGCAGTGAAGAAATACAAAGGGGCTATAACTGACTATCCAGACTCCGCGGTTACAGAGAGTATTTCGCTCTCTTACCAACTGGCACTGTCTGTTTTGCTCCGAATCACAGCGTGATAACTCTCCGTATCTCACCCTAGATGAAGAGCCTCCCAGACTCCCTCTTCTGGGAGAGTCTCTGAGCCATGCTGCATTTATGATGGCTATAAAACTGACCACAGGGCTTCCTTCTGCAGCGCCACAGCATGCTCCTGTCAATAATACCAGACGTTTTCACTATTTAGAGGTGCAGGAGACTCAAAGCCCCCAAAATGAATATAAAGAATTAAAATCGTTTTTAAAATCCAATTCTGATTTGGCAGCTTACTTCCATGGGAGTGGCTGCTTTCCAAGGAGATTGGTTTATGTATCTGAGGTGCAGTTAGCAGCTGAGTGACTGATTATATGTTATTTTAATAGCATTTTTCAAAAAGCAAAATACTGAAAAGCAATTTGGATAATGTATTTCCTGCCCCCTCCTCCGCTGCACAGGATGACAGAGTAGGGGAAACCTAGGATATGTATTACTGTGTTTTGGGAAAAGATTTCTGACTTTAGTACAGCTTCTCTCAGAAAATAATGCTGAAATGCATACAATCTCTGTGTTTTTATTCCAGATGTAGCAGGTCAAGACATTGAAGAGGTTAGTGCAGCTGTTTCTGCTTACTGAATCTGCATTTTCTCCTGATTCTAGACAAATGGTTTTGTAACCCAGATGTTGGTGCATGGTAAACACTTTTTAATGTCTGGTGGGACCAGGACCAGGTGGGACTTTCCAAGATGTTCCAACCTCTTTGGGTGTTCACCATTGTATAGAAGACATAACGTACGTCCACACTAGCAAGAAGACCAGGGAAATAGACAGCTAGTTTAGCAAATGCCTCCCAGGATTAGGAGCAGAGTGTTTGCACAGTATTATATTCATATGCTTAGCCTTGTAACACTGCTTTTGTCCACTTTGCTCCACTGTCCAGTCTTCTCAAGAAACAAATGGGATATTGAGAGTATTTTATTCCCCGCAGACCAAGTTCATTACTGGGAACTTGTCCAGAGACAAAACACCTGTATATTTCATGGATACCACTTTTAATCCCCTACAGACTATTTTTTTTTCTCCTGCTAGGAAGGTAGAAAGCTCAGCAATCACGAACCTGAGTGTACTGTTTCACAATGCACATAATGCCATTTAGGAGTGAGCTAGCTTGGGGCCAAGTGCCTGAAAGAGCCTCAATGCTGACTCTTTTCCTACATGCCTGGGCTAATCCACTTTTGTTTTTAGAAGATGAGGATTTCTCCCAGGTTACCACAGTTTCCCTCCTCAGACACAGGACTGAAATTCCCATGAAACACCAGTTCTGCTCACTTCTGACAGGCCTTTTTCTTTCAGAAAATAGGCAGTTTCATCACTGTTGCTTTAAGTCCTCTTGACAGAAAGAGAATTATATTAGTAACCTTGTTTCCCACTAGGGATGTGAAACAAAAAGGAGGAGTACAGGAGTCCTAAAAGTTTGGGTTTTTTATTCCTTTTGCAGATTTGTAGAGAGTTTATGAACAGAAGTGTGTACTGTACGAGGGAGTCCAATCCTCACTGTGGCACGGATGGTGTAACGTATGGAAACCGGTGTGTCTTCTGCAAGGCAGTTCTGTAAGTAAAAGCCAAGGGAATTGAAACAATAGATATAGTTGGCCCAGGCTTCATGTATTCAATGATGTTCTCCATGGAGGGGAGGCCCAGCATCCAGGCTGCTCTTCTTGTATGGACTGGTCCCCGATTCCTGCCAAATTTATTATTTCCTCCTTGGAACAGAGCTGCATGAGCGTAAGCAAATTTTAATTCATTTCTGGGCTCGTTACTATTTTGGTTACCATGCAGAGAGAAAGCATAGGGCCTGGGAGCCAATTACAATCTGCCTAAACCTTCTGTGGGGACTAAATTAATCCACGGCATATCCCACTCTATGCCAAAGGCTGAAATTCCCACTACCCAAACCTCTGGGTACTGAGAGGTGTCTGGAGGAATGCAGGAGCTGAGCCACACCAAGCTGTTGCTGAAAAGTCTGAACGGGCTTTGTGGAACAAGACATAGCATCAGAGAAAGATCCAGAGTTTACCCTTTTCTGGAGTTCTGTTTCCTCATCTCCTTCTTTAAAGGAGATGTAATTAGAACTAGCACTTCTGGATCAAATATACTTGCAAAACATCGACTTCTCCTTAGCAGCCATTTACATTTTGGTGCCTACTGAAGACTGTCACCTTACAGGAAAGACTTGAGAAAAGAAAAGAAAGGCTGTAAGGCGCCAGTGTTTCCTAGCTTCAGTCAGGCAAATGGTCCTCTTCTGATGGATCAATTCCTTATTCCCCACTGCCGCATCTGTGTTGTCTGTCATATACTACTCTGCCTGAGTTTGTCTTGCTCCTTTTATAGGAGGAGTGGAGGAAAAATAAGATTGAAGCATCTGGGGAAATGCTGAGTCCTCACTGTCACTGAGCACTAAAAGCTGATCAACCTTCTGCAACGGTTGCAGACACCTGTGTGCAGACATGAGAGAAGCTTGCCCTCATCTCCGACGTCTCTGCTCAATCAAATGAACCTCAGCACAATTCTTTGGTTGGTTTCCTATTGCTATACTGTTTTATTACATCACCTTTTCCACAGAAAGCAAGGTGCTGCCTGTGCCACAATTTCAATGGTTTCCCATGGAGTTGTGTCTTCTCCTATGCAGTAGCCCTAGCTCTTCCACTCAGTCCTACCTGAAAAATTGGTGCATGTCTGCCAGCCAGCCAAGTAGTACCTGGGCTCCTGCTGCAACCCTTCCCATCCTGCAGGGTGGGGGAAAGTGTCCTTTACGCAGCTTCCATAAACATGTCTCTCCCTCTCCCGGAGGTTACTGTGGGAGGGTGACAGGACAGCTAGTGAACAGCGTGACTGCAGATGTCTCATCTCTTTTGGAAACCAGAGACAAACAATCTGAAGACTAGAGAATATTGCTCCATTTAAGCCTGTAACAAGAAGGTGGCAAGTTGAGGCTGGCTCTAGACAGAGGCAGGGAGGCTTTTCTTCCTAAAGCAGCTTTTTCTTCTTTGGTCTAAGGAAATGCTTTGTCTTGAAAACTGTGGCTCTCAACAGCATTAGTTTCCTGTTGCAAAGTGACTTCTCATGCTAATAAATACTGTTTAGAAGAGCACCAGATTGTATGAAGTGTCAATAATTTTAAAAATTCCCTAGAGAAGAGCTGTAGGCTTCCTCTCCCTTTCTCTAGGATAAACACTTCCTGAATTACCCATAGACTTTGATTTTCTAGGAACAAGTGTTTTTATTTATTTACAAATTTTAATGCACGTAGACTTTATTCCTTTCTTTACTCTCCACAGTACTGCTCTCTCTCTTCTTGATGCTGGTTGGTTGGAAAATCCTTCTTTGTGTGAACATGAGAAAATAAACTCCATAGTTTCTCCCCATTCATTGTGCAAAATTCACACAGGGAAATACATGTGGCATATCCTTGTTAAAGCACTGGCAGCAGATCAATGGACGACTAGTTTCTTAATGTTAAACACTTAACTTTCAAAGGGAGCTTTAGATAATATCATGAGCCTCGGGAGTCAACATATTTTGCAAGCACCTAAATGCTGAGCATCTAAACTTCTGGACCTCGTTTGGACAGAGCTTGAGCATTTGCCTATCATACTACAACATTTGCTTTGAACTAAATTGAGGTACAATGTCTAAACAGAGAGGCCTTAGCAGTGCACTCATCACACCCAATGCTGGCTTCTCTTACGACAACTCACGTTTGCAATGACAATTCTGGCAAGTCCTTTGTCACTTTGTGAGCATCCTAAGCCGTGTTCAGGAGGCATCCAGCCAGCAAGTCAGACAGCCCAGGCGAAACACAACGGAGGCTGCTTCCAAAGTTCGATCAGATCAGCTAGTGTTTTCCCATCGTGACTTACTGGATTCTTGCAAAATCTGCCACCTCTTGTAGGAAGAACGCTGCACTTCTCCGTGTCCCAGCTTGTACATCCAGGGAAAGCACACTTGTTCAGTTTCCAGTTCAGAGATCACATTAGTAAATGCAACAGCAAGACATCCAGAACATGTATAAGATCGAGGGGAGCAGGAAATGGCTCCTGCCCAAGGAAAGGTTGTGACGAAGGACTAGGAAAGCGGCGGGACCTTGCTCGTCACTCCTGCTCTGAGAGGCCACAGGGTTAGATGACCTCCTGAAGTCCTTTCCAACCTGAGTTATCGTACGATGCTCTCGCTGTGTAGCGCCGCTCTGGAGCAGCACCGTGTTCAGAGCACAGGAGAGAAAACCAGCTGCTTTTAAGATGGAAACTGACATTTTAAGGGAAGGGATGATACAAGACTACACCTGAAGTGGCCGAGAACAGCCCTTAGGGACCCCAAAAATCTCACAGCATAGCCTGGTATCTAATCCTTTTTAACATGGAGGGTGAAATAACACAGACAGATCACAAGACAGCATAAACCGTGAGACTTCGCTATTTAATAACCGATCTGCGTTTTGCCATTCCAGTGCACGTACCAAACAAAAACACCCCTGTTCCTCTGCAGACCCAACGACCGCCTACGCCGCCCGGGCCGAACGAGCAGAGAAAGCGAGTGAGAAGCTGTGAAACCGAATTTCCCTGCAGGCTCCCTGGGAAGGGAAAACGCGCTTGGCCTCCGCCTTGCTCGGGCTCCCGCGCGCGCGTTCGCCTCGGCGCCCGCCCGCCCCGCGGAGCCGGCCCCTGCCGCCCTCTCCGCGCCCCCAGGGAAGCGGGCCGGGCCGGGCCGGGCGCCCCTCGGCCGGCCCTCTCCCTCCGCCGGGCCACCCCCGCCAGGCTGTCCCCACGGCCGCCTCGCCGGGTCGCGGCGGCGGGCGGCGAAGACGGAGCGGCTCTCCGGGCCCCGCTCGCTTCGCCCCGTCTCGTCGGGATTTGGGGGAGTCGGAGCCGGGCCTCGTCCTTCCCGGCGCCGCCTCGGGCGCCTCGCCGTCCTGCGCTGGCTCTCCCGGGGCTCAGCCCTCCCGCGTGTCTCCTCTGGTCACCATCACCCCGACCGCCGGCGGGAGCCGCGAGCCCGGCTAGGACATGGAGGGGCCCGGCTGGGCCCGGCGCCGGCTGCCACGGCCCGCGCGCGCCCCGCGCCTTCGCCCGGCCGACGCTGGGGCTGCCTCCTCCTCCTCCTCCTGCTCCTCTGGCAGCGTCTCCTCTCCTCCCCTCCGCCCCCCGCGCGCCGAGCCGCCCTGCCTGCCTCTGCCCGGAGGCCTGCTGCCGGGCGGCCCTGTCCCCGCTCCCCGCTGGAGACGCTGGAGGGTCCCTTCTCCTTCCTCAGCTTTTAACCCAGCAACTGTTCCCTGTAAAAACCCTGAAAGTCCCTGGAGCAGACCCGGACACAAGTCCCCTCCCTGCAGAGTGCCTAACTTTGCCTTTTGCCAGTCCTCCCTGTTGCATGCGGGCTAATGCAGTCCACAGCTCTGCTCCTCGACTCCTCTGATTTAAAGGACAAGAACTGCGGCATTTTCTGGGCATGGGAACCCGCGGCATGAGGTAAATACGGAAGCACATCTACACGGTCAACCCACTAATAATAATTGTAATCACAGAGCATAATTGCACCCGGAAACATAAAGGCAAAACAATACCAGGGAGTACTTCCTGATGGTATGATCCATGATGTTTTGGAGTAACTTTCAAAGGGAAGAGATGGCTTTCATAACGCATGCTACTTTGGTGGAAGGTGGTTTAGAGTAAATGCCCTGCTTGCTGCTCTTGGTCCTGTTGCTCTGATTCTGCAAGAAGAGTTGTAAGACTAATGTGCTAGAGATGGAGATCATAAAAGACTGCACTGTCCAGGCTGAAGGGGAATTTCATTTAACCTTAGGTCCAAGAGATGACTAAATATTCCCTGGGTGGGTATTCTGGCACTAGACCTTTCTCAAGACCTATCTCCTTCAGATTTAGGGAATGCAGCATCCAGCTTGCTGCCAGCATGGAGTGTGTGCAGGGTGTTCCTACAGCATGGCTTGTGTTGTAGTGAAAATTAAGCACATCTGGGAAAGCATGTGAGTGAGTGAAGCTGACACCTGGAGCAAAGGGATCTGCAGAAGCACAGTCTGACGGAGGGAAAGAGAACCTGTCACACACTGGGACCTGTGAGCAGCAAACCACCACACCCCTGGGGTTTTGGTTTAGTTCACGGGCACTGCTTGCCTAACCCAGCCCTCCCCACAATCTTATATTGCACTGAGGATGACAGCTCTTGCTTCTGTCCTCTACACTGTGACACAAGTGCCAGCAGAGCCTTGCATACATTTCAGGAGAAGATTTCCCATAGTGGGGAAACTTCCCAAAGCTGATAAAAACTTTTTCCCCAAGAACAGGCCAAGAGAGGAAGTGCTGCATCAGAGGAACACCCTCTGTCATGATTTGTCCTTCCAGCTGAGCGGGCAGGGTGCATGCACATCCATACCGGTTAACCGAGAAGACAGTGAGTTTTGCCTATGCCAGGCCCTTTTGCTCTTAGCTTCAGAGCACAGTGTTCACTTTCCCAACAAGACTAATGAATGCCAGTGACAAAGCAAGACTATAGCAGTGGTCACAGGCTGTCCAGACTGAAATCACAGCTGTGACTAGCTGTCTTCTCAACTTTAAACATACAAAAGTTTAGAAATCGAACACTCATCCAGTATTTTTTCTTTAATTCCTTCCTTCAACTTTTAAATTGTCTTGGTTTGCTTTGTTTTGTTTTACAACTTTAAAAGGTTAGTGAGTCAATAAAACACTTGAGATTTCTTTTCTGTTAGATAACATAAACATCTTCATAGCCCTTTCTTTCCTTAGGGAGGGACCTCAGCCATAGTGCAGAGACTGGAGTAGGGGCTGCCCCAGGATCTGGAGCATCCGCACAGTCTGTTTGGTCCACAGAGCCCAGGCCACTGCTGAGACCTGCCACCTGCAGCAGAACGAGGGCTTTGTGCTGCCTGACTCAGTCTGCCTCTGCAGTTAAAATAATGGAAGAATTACATTTGTGCATGGTTGCTCTTATTGAAAGAAACATGTTAGTCACAGCTGAGCACCTTCCCGTGACCGGGCTATGCACATGGTAGAAGGAAAGGATAGATTTCCATCTCACAGCTTTACTCTGCTGGTCATGCAGCTGATACATTATTGTGTCCAGGCTCTTGGCCCATCTAACACGTGTGCTCCTCCACTCCCTCCTCCTCCCTCTGCACAGGCACGTGTGTCTGTTGCAATTCAGTTGAATCCTTTGTCCTACTTTTTCCTTTGACCGTCACAGCCTTTGACAAAGCTTTTCTAGATGCCACAGGTCCATCCCAGGATGGCAGGGCTGACTGCAGTGTTCCCACAACCAGGCTGGGGAGGTCGCTCTGAATTTGGTTGTCATTCTAGTTCACCCACTTTTCCCTAGGAGTAGCTGATCTGTATCAGAGGATAATTCAGGTTTGAAGGGACCTCAGGAAGTCTCTAGGCCAAGTTCTTGCTCAAAGCAGGGTCAGCTCTGAGGTCAAACCAGATTGCTGAGGACTTTGTCCATTCTGGTCTTGAGAGACTCCACGGATGAAGACACAGAGCCTCTGGGAACAGCCTGTCCCAAAACTTGACTGTCATCACAGTAAAGAAGTTTTTCCTTATATCCAGTTTTAAACTCTCTTGTTTCAAGTAATATGTATTCTCTCTTGTCGTCCAACCATGTATCTCCATGAAGAGCTTTGCTCCATCTGCTTAGTAGCCTCTTTGGAGGTACTGAAAAGCTGTATTAGGGTCCCCCTAAAGCTGTCTCTTTGCCAAGCTGAACAAGCCCAGATCCCTCAGCATCTCCTCAAAGGATGAATGCTCTAGCCCCAACTATCTTGGTATCTCTCCACTGAACTCATTCCAGTTTATAAATATCTTTCCTGTATCAGGGGCCCAAAATTGGAGGCAAGGCTGAGCTATGGGGACAAGGGAATGGGATTGCTCAGGGTGTATGTGGAATAAGTGCTGGAGTATTGCAGGGCACTGAAAACATGTGGGTAGTGACAGTGGCAGGGAGCAACAGAAGGATCCTTTAAGGATTAGAGAGAGAGCAGCTGAGCCTGCTTTGGGATGAAATGGCTCCCAGATGCTGTGAATCAGCTGACAATTCCCCTCATCACAGTTGAAGGCTTAAATAGGAGCCTAGAGGGAGTTTTTGTTTTTCTTTTTTCCTCTTTTTTTTTTCTCCTTCTTCTTCTCCCTTTCAACCTTTCAGGAAAGGTGTCATATAAGGACTTTTTTTCTTTTTCTTTTCTTTTTTTTTTTTTTTAATAAACATATAAAGACCTCAGTGATGAGGGGATGTAAATTACAGGCATCTGTTTGGCTTTGAGATACTCAGCACCTGTGCAGGATCAGAGCTTTGATAAGGTTAGCTGCTGAGGTCTCTGGAGGAAGCAGGGTTTTGACAGAGCCTCAGTTATGCCTTGAAAGATAAGGTTAAAGATGTGCTGCTGCTAGGCCTGGAGAGCTGTCCTGGCCAATCTGGGGCTGTTCCCAAGCAATACCACTGGCCTTCGTAACCACCACGGTTTGATCCTGCATCCAGCATGTGAGGTAAGGCTTTTCCGAAAATCTAAAAAAAAGCTAGTGGTGCTGCTCTGTACAGTGCATCTCTTTCTGGGGTAAGGTTGCTTGGTGAATTAGGAGTGAGCAGAAATGTTTCTATTTTAGCAGAGATGTTCTTATTTCTGGCAGGGGCTGGTTGTAACAGTTCTGACCCTTTTTGGGAGGGTGATTTTGTGGAGTTATGTATGATAAAAGCATGAACTACTGCTTCCCTCTCTCTTCCAAAGCTCAGACCCTGTCCTGTAGGTACAGGGTCCACATTATCCACCATTTGCAGGTATATTCAAATCCTTACTCACAGTTACAACCAGTCAAACTTTCTGATAAGGCCATATTAAAGGGGGTAGATGGGGCATCAGAAGGACACCTTTGCTGCTCCCTTGCCCCATACTGAAGCAGTGCTGCCCAGTGCATTTCTGCTGGGAGGACTGGTAAGGGAGGGTACAATCATGGGAGTCCTGCTTGTTCCCTGGTATTGGGCTCCCTCTTGTGACTGACCAGTACATGTCGGGGGAGGCTGTGCAGCACAGCACCACTGCCTCTGGGAGCAGGATGTGCCTCAGCTGGGCTGAGGCTCTGCTCTGGTCCTTGCTGCACAGGTGTGTTTTGGAGAGGGGCTGTCGCATTCCCTTTCTAACAACTTCTGGGAGCAAGTCAGCTGTGTTGAAAAGAGCTAATGCTTTCTTACTATCTTAATAGTCTGCAGAGTGATGGCCTAAACTCAGCTGGTTTTAATTGCTGAACCCTTGCTTAATTCGAGGTGCCAATAGCAGTATTATGCATAAACTACAGTGAAGTTATTCATCCTCAGTCTTAAAAGTTTCTGAGGTTGCATACAAGCACCTGCTCTTTTCAAAATCGGTATCTGTTTGGGTCTGTTCTTGCAATGCATTACATAAATAGAAATTTGTTTTAGTGCACACAGGGCAAAGAGCTCCTGATATTGCAAGCTATCCTGATAATTTTTATTTATTTATTTACTCATGCCTCATCTCTGCCTACAGGCAGCTGTTCTCCTCTCCTCTGAGACCACTGTTGAGTCATGGTGCTCTGAGCATGTTCCCAATGTCCTTGCAGGGTAAGGCACCATCCCTCATGCAGGTGCTCAAAGAGCTCAGCCACAGGAGGCAGTGATATACCCTTTGATATAATAAATAAAAGTAGCACTTGTCAACGACTTCCTCTGTCTGAGATTACATGTGCTGCTATCTTCTGCAGAACACAGCTTACCTGTCCGGCTAACCCTGGAAGAAAAATTAAGGCCTGAGAGAGGCAGCAGAAATGAGCAGGATTCTGCTGGATCTGTTTGTTGTTGGGTCCCTTTCTGTTGCTAGGTTCAAATACTGTGGTTTATCATTGGTGAGGGGACTCCAGGCATGACACTTTATTGCTGCTTTTCACTGAGTCCTGCTGTGAAGGAGTCTTGGACTTCACCTCTCTAGAGCCCTTTCCTTCTGTTAATGCTGTGACAAACAAGAAAGCAATTCCCTACTCCCACACAGGAGTGCATAGCAGGTGTGGTGCTGCACGGTTGTGGAGCTAGCGCAGGCCTGCTCTGTGCTGACGGGGTCCTGGATGACCTGCTGCTGCAGAGGCGGCGTTCCGCAGTTTGCTGTTGTCTCCTGGTGGCCTGTCCAGGCTCAGCTAACTGTGTGGCACATTAGGGCTTGGCGCCGTCTCTAAAGCCTGATGGGTTGCTTATGCTCTTCCTTGTGTAAGCAAGTTGCAGAGCTGTGGAGGAGGGAAAGCGCAGTACCAGTGAGAAACACTGGATGCTGCCACACACCGAGTGGTTTTTATCAGTGCTGCCATGTCTACTCCAGGTGGTTCAGCCTCCAGTGAGCCTGGCACTGGGCTGCTACTCCTGCTTCTTCAGTTCCTGGAGCCAAGTGATGAAGTGAGACTAAACTTGTAGCTTCCTAAAAAGTACAGTTTAAGCCCCTCTGATAATAATAAAAAGGGGCTCAAAATCATAATTCAAGAAGGCCCCAAAGACTGAGAAACTCAGATATAAGAAATAACTTTTTTTCAGGGGAATTCAGGGAGATGTTGTATTCCAGTGGGCAAACATTTCCAGTGGACTAAATCCCAGGCCCTGTTTTGTTTGCAAGTCTGATTAGCTCTGGGTTGCAACACAAACATTTGCAGTAGCTCCAGGAGCTTGATAGACCTCACTGGTGCTAATGCAAAAAATGTGATCTTCTCGCCAAGCTCTGATAAGTCTTTATTCCTGCTTTCACACGCTTCAGTTCCTCCAGTTGTTCCAATTACTCTAATGTTTCAGGTCTTGTTGGTGTCAGCCCTGCCTTGAAAGGAGGCTGCAACTACCCTGCTCCCCATCAGGGGTTTTTGGTAGTGAGGGACATCTGGGAAGAGAACAGTTCCTCAGTTCAGGTATCTTTGGCATGAGAGATGCTGCTCCTCCTCTCAGGCTTTCTGGTGGGAGGGAATCATGAATTTGAGCAGGGGCTCTTGTTGGGTGTGCGTACTTGTTCCACTTCAGTCAGCCTGAGCTCTGCCATCCCCACTGACCCCCTGGAGCAGCTAGTGACTACTCACAGCCCATTTTAGATTTGAGGAGCATGGATCACTGCTCTATAAAGCTTTACCCATTAGTTATGATACCTTATTGCAGGCCCCAGACCTGGGCTCTAGGAAATAGTCTCTGTTCTGGAGAGTCTACAGCATAAGACATGAGATGGACACAGATGGACAAGGGAGCCCAGGGAGAGTAGGGTCATGGTGGGAGAGACCACGCATAGCACATCCATGGACAATTATGGTCACATTTTTCACAAGAGGATTGTGGATGTCTATGGGGAGCTCATGATGTGCAAAGAGCGGCAGGAGAGACAGTGATGCTTGTTTGGAAGCCTAACAGTAGGCTATAGAGTAGGTATCTTGATAGCTAATAAGAAAAGTTAGTCCATACTCTTCCTCTTTGTGTATGGGACTCTGTTCCCAGGTGTGTGGGGAGCTACTGGATCAATGTAAGCAAGAACACTTGGTATTTTAGCAGGGCTGAAAAACAGAGAGCTGTCTAGACAGCATGGACAAACTGCAGTCTAGCTGCAGTGAGGTCACTCTGCCCTCCACCTAAGAGTCTATTAGCCATGGCTGGTAACACCAGGACTTGCATTTCTAATGTCAGAGGTTTGCTACTGACTTCACTTTGCTGTAAAACAGCTACATACAGAAGTTTTTCTTACCAGGACTTTGTGGCAGGCTCCCCAGCAGACACTGCTGAGCTCCCTGGTGGAGCCTTGGAAGAGAAACAACAGCTCAGCTGGGATGGCTCCTGGGGAGCTGTCACTACTATTGTCATCACAGGAAGAATAGGTTCCTACAGGAGAAGGAAGTGGTGGGAAGCCTTTATTGCAAGGAGGATAGTGGTGAATGTCCTGTAATATGTAGCCTATGTTTTGGTTTTTAGTTTGATTTTATAGTGATCTTATGAGAAAATGTATTCTGGAATAAATACTCATAAATTCCCTTTCAACTTTCAGGAAAATGGGAGTCCACGTAGGATAGGGATAAAGGAAAATTTGAGGAGCAGAAACTTCCAGGAGTATCATGAGCTGCAGTTAAATATGGGTGGATCGAGAATTCTAGAAACGCAGACAGCCTTCAGAGGTGAAAAGCTGTTTAATCAGCTGAATCTGGAAGGGAAAAGCACTGACACAGCTGCACATATGCTTATGCTACATAAAATGAATGTCTTTATTGCCCAAAGGGAATTTGGGGGACCTTAATTCTTTTTGCCTAAAGCAAAATTCAGTAAGCTGAGCCTCTCTCTTGAGGGATAGTGAAGGTTAGTGTAGCCAACCTACACTACCAAATTGCACGCATTTCAAATGTTCGGATTTGACCAGTCAAGCCTCCCTTCCACTTGAAAGCAGATCCCTGCTGTTGAGAGAGGATGCATGATAAGGTATAATTAGAGATGAGCCTTAAAACTCCTGCTCTTAGCAAATGGATAGTATTGGATAGTAAATGGAAATGGATTATTTGGAAAAAAAAAATGAAGAGCACTTGAGCTTCCTGGCCTTGCCATAGCTCTGTCACTGCAGTGTTGATGCTGAAAAGGTAATAGAAATGTAAGAGCTGTGTGCAGCCTTTCTCTTTGAAAGGAGGGAGCACAGGGTGTAAGGGCAGATATAGGTCACTGACAGGGGTCTGGGGCGGAAGGGCAGCTTCTTGGTAAAGCACTCTGCCAGCAAATGGGGAAGCGGGGCTTCCCGGGGCAGCCAGAAAGTTTCTACAGCTTACCCTGTGGTGGTGGCCGTAGATTGCTGTATGCCTGCCACTGTCCCAGCCCCACAGCAGGACACTGGGTCTGCGTGCGCTGCTCCGAGCAAAGGTCAGGTGCTGGCGTGGCTCGGACTGCAGCAGGCAGGCTTCTGAGAGTTCAAGTCGTGCATATGAACTGTAATCAGCCAGAAAACACTGATTCAAGCAATTCGGACTGTCCCATGAGAAAGCCACATTTGACCAAGGCCTCCTGCTCTGTGGGAGGTGGGGTCAGATCTCCAAATGGTTTCATTGGCTTTTCTGTGTTGTAGGCAGGAATGGGTGACTGAACCTAGAATTCAGACTAGAAATCACAGTGAGCATCAGTTCCTGGAGATCAGCCTTGAGGATTTTGTTCTCGTGGCTTTAGTCTGCATTTAGCTGTAGAGGATGTCAGACTCTGGACGTGGGAGTAAAGAGCTGAAATATTGGTTGTGGGGAGATGAATGTCCATGGCACTCTGCTCTCGAGCATAACTGTGGGTACAGACCCCTGTGCCCAGTACTGTGCCCTGTGAGGGATGTACACCCTGCTGCATGAGCAAGGACTGAAGGGAGGCAGGACAGCATCGACCTGTGATGCACCTCCAGGGTCACTCTGCTTTCAGGGCACATCTTTGTGTTCTTGGGTAAGTCCTACTGCCCCCGTTTCATCTCCGTTAGGGAGCAGGAGAATGGTACTGATCCATGTGCCAAGGGACAGTCTTGAGTACATATGCTAATTGCAGCCAGGCCCTTGTTGTAGGGATAGAGGGGCTATTGGGCATGTTGTCCATGTGAACGTCCTGCCTGGTGTCTCTGCTAGGTGAGATAAGGTTGCTCTGCTGTCTCGCACCCCTGTAAAGCTGTTACAGTCCAGCCCTTGCATGTTAATTGACTCTGACAGAAGCTTTAGCTGAAAAAGTTCCTGTCTGGTTTCCATCCCAGCGTTAGCACTTAGTCATGGTCCTTGTCTCGTGCCCAGCCCATGACTTCTACTCAAACTTCTGGAAGAGCAAGGCAGGAAAGGAGTGTGAAGCTTAACTGATCTCTAAGAAATATCAACCAGAAGATGCTGGAAATACTGCCTACAGGTCTCTTTGACCTGCTTGCTGGCTAAATAACATCTGATAGCTTAGTGCTGTTGCTGGTCTTTGGTCTGATTCAAGTTTCCTTGAGAGTAATTGCTGTGATTTTCTTCCCTTCCATAGTTTTGGGCAGCACGCCCCATGCTTGACTGGATCATGCTCTGTGGATCTGTAATTATCTAGGGTTGCCTACCTGTCCATTAAGGGACTTTACCTGTTAATCTCATAGGATCTACTGTGCCTTTTGATGTTTTCACCTTGCCTGCTGCCTGCACCCTCTGCACACAATGTGCTGGGCTAAATGTAGTGCGAGAAGAGGTGAGGACTAGCGTTACCCTCCTGTCAGTCTCCCTGCAACTCGCTGCCTCTGCTCTTATCTGTGCAGCTCAGCCACGCAGCCGGGCTCTGACACTGAGAGGAGATTTCTGGACTGGCACCAAGCTGTCGGGTTCGTGGCGTATGCACTCTGGCATGTCTTCCTGTGTTTCTACGAGTAACGAATGATTCCACCTTAACAATGTAAGTATAACTGGACAAATATTTTATAGCATTCTTAAGTTAAAAATAGACAGCCTGCCAATTCAGCTTTTGTCAGGAGTTGCTGTAACAAGCGTAAGTAATAAACTCTGAATTTGATTTTAGCAGCGGCAAGAGTACCACTTCAGTTCTGCAGGGAGTCCGCGTTTAGATTCCATGAAACTATACACTGTGTTTAGGTTTAGATTTAGTTTTGCCACCACTAAATTTACTGAGTTTTGGTCAACCTAAAGTAAATATCTTTTGGAGGTTTTGCTTTTTGATATTTTTTCAGTATATCAACCAAAGCAATCATTTTATGTTAAGGAAAAGAATTTTACTTTGTTATTTAAACTCTTAAAACTACTTTAAAGTGAAAATGTGCACTCAAAACAATGTTTTGACTCAATTTAAAATCCTGACTGCTTTAAGTTTACCCCCCCTTTTTTTTTCCTTCCAGCTGTAACTATTTTCCTGAATTCAAATCAAAGTAGCCTAGTAAGTTCTGAATATGTGTATCAACTAATTTACTCTTCATGAAGAGGAGGGGAAGGAACATATTGCTCAGATCTAATTACAAGCCCACTGTTAACGTTCAGAATTTTTTTTTCTTTTAAAGTACTAGAGATGATTTTTAGTTCTTAATGTAACCGTGTTTATCAGAAAAAGGCCTTTCTCCATAACTGTGATGTCTAGTCACATCTGCATGGGGCTAACCAGCTTTATTAAAAGCCACTTTATCACAACTTCTCTTTAAAAAATACTGTTGCTTTATCACTGAAAATTATTTCATCACTGAAGCAGTTAATACTGTTAATTTTGAAAAATATGCTCATTTTCATCCTGATTTATGGAACTATCCATCATCAGGACAGCAGTGGGACCCAAAAGTCACACACGCATCAGTTGTACTTTAAGGATGTGCTTGAAATTCTGCTCACTCCTACCTACAAAACTGGTGACTGCAATTTTCATGGCTCAGAAACCTTGCATACCCTTGTATGTAATGAAACATGGAATGAATATAGAAAGCAGGATAAAGAACTAGTAAGCCTTGCAAAACAAATTCTATGGCTATCTTAATTTGGCCTAAGAAGCATATCTTTTAATGTTTTAATAAAAGTTGCTAAATTATTAACACTTCTCCTCCTGTGCCACAATTTGTTCTTCCAGTATGACTCAGATGAGAGGGTAATGCCTAAGGAATAAAGTTAGATGCTTACTAAAGGAGCTATTAGCTTGTAACACATCAATAACTTACCATGCAAAGCTATCAAAGCACTCTGTCACTACAATATTGGAACACCCTGTCTCCTAGGGAGCATTTAATGTCCACTATGCCAATAATGCACAAATTAAGAGATGTGGTATACATCCACATGAAGAAGCTTTTAAGAAAGGAGGAAAAAAATCCAGACCACTAAAAACAAAAAAACAAGGGGGCGGGGGAAGGCAGGAAAAGGAGATTTTCTAACTACAATGTTACTGGATGTCAGCCAAAGATTTTTTTTTAAAAAAAATCTGTGGATGTTTCCCTCCAATACTAAACAACCTAAATAATTTTTCCAAAGATCCTAGTGCCTATGAATCAGCCATTCACCCAACTATTTGACTTTGTGGTCTATGTTCAGGAAGATGCATGGCAGATTCAACTCAAAACCCAGGGACTGATTTTTGTAATGAGTAGAACAAAATACTAGCTCAAACAACTGGGGATGAATGTTCCAGTCAAATAAGGTTGGCATGTTTGGCTTCAGCATTTATATTGAACTATGACTTTGCCTGATGCTCTGCTCTGCAGAGTTTGATTTACTGTCCCTGTGAGAACAGTGTAAACAGTGAAGAACAAGGTTCTCGTTGTTAAATATGAAATTCTTTAGCACCATAGGTGAAGATATTTAGTCATTATAAATGTGGTGCATTAACCTGGCAGTGTTTCGTGTTGTCCAAGTCAAAATCCTCCAGGAGATCACAAGGGAAGGAGGAAACATGACCATGACCATGCAGGCTTCACTCCAGGTCACATAGCACTTTGCACAGTGGCTGCAGCCAACTCTGGTCCTTATTGTGGTGAGAATGAAATAGATTGTGTTTTTTGATGTATAAATATCTTAAACTGGTGGTGGTATGCAAGTAGAGTGGGTGCACTTATAATTCCAACTGAACAGTTGGAAAGGAAAAACTAAATTTCAATTAAGTGTTAATGATGCACTTTTTTTTGTGCCTACTACTCCACCCATGGTACTAAAAACACTATGGAATTTGAGAACAAGCTCCTTTTAACTTTTCTGATTGACTCTTTCTTAATAGAAAATTAATTGATGGGAAGTCTGCTAGGAGAGAAAGAAATTAGCGGCATGGTGTTGTATGTGTCTGTGTGGCAAGGAAACATGTCAAGTTCTGCACAGACTCCTGAGAACCAAATGAACATCCAACATGCTCACAGTATCAAAGCAGCATGATGGCATTTCCAGAGATGAGCAAATTTCATAAATAAGCCTTAAATAATGAAGCTCAGAGATACAAGAGAAGCTCAACAGCATATAAACAGCTCATTTTTAAACCCTCTATTATAAAACATCAGAAAAGGGCTGATAGGAATGAAGAAGTTGAAACCTCATGTGACTTTCAGGGAGCAGAAATAATCAGGCATTGCAATGTAAGGGATCTGCAGTAGGTAATACACTTGGGCTGGGAAATAAAGCTCTAAAGTAGACAGTGTGGTCCAGCAGATAAAGCTAAGAGTTGGGAGAGTTAAACTTAGTACCATTACCAGATGATAGCCATTTTCCACCATTCTCTAGAAAAATCAAAGCAAACTGAAATCGTTGAAGTCTCTAGCTGTGAGGCAGTTCTTCTAGACCTTGCATCTTTTGAGTAGCTGAACACAGTTTTCTACTTGCACTTCATCTTACTGGTAGAAAGATAGTACTCAGAACTCCTCACACGAGTCTTAAATACATCCTGGACAGACAGAGTGGAAAATTGTCTTAATGCCTTTGGCATCCACTTGCTGTCAATCACATGTCAAATCAGGAATAAAAGTTGGCAACTAGCTGTACAAAAAGATTTGTGGAGCTGAATTTGCAGTTCAGCTCTTGGCTTCGGCTGTCACTCTTTGTAACTCTGGTTATGAGCATTCACGCCACAGTGAGGCATCAGAGTTGTCAAGTATCCAGAGCTTAGAGAACTTCATTTTTAAATGGACTGTCTCTTTTGGTATGAATAATCAGACAGAACAATGTACAAAACACTTGACAAGTAGTGGGAGTCCAGTACAGCCCCTCAGACATGTGAAAATGTTTGGAACGCTTCAGACTATTCCATTTAATGCTTCTCCGGAGTTTCACAGAATTGTTCTGATCTTTAAAATTAAGTCACACTCCCTCTCTTTGATTATGTTTTAATCCTATTTCTTTTAACAGAGATGGTCAAAGCCACCACTGATCTAATACTTCTTAGAGATCTTAATGTAATTTAAGAGGAAATAACATTAATGAGGAGCTTAATGGTGTTAAGCTTAGCTCTTGGTACTTACTCCTAAGGCTTAATTTCACTTTGGAAGTACAAGTAGGTCAAAACTGCCTCCCCTGTCAGAAAAAAGGGGAACAGAACATCAGCAGAGGTATCTTTCTCTGAATTTGAGCAGTAAATACACTATTTTTTGGCTAAGCAGAAAAGTAACCATTTATTTTAGCAGCTATTCTAAATTCTGATAGTTTGGCACAGAATCCTGTGATGTGCTAGTTTTGTAAAAACAGCCTGAAAAGTTACCTAGTATGAATAGGAGAAGTGCCCAGGCCAGGGTTCACCCAGCTCTCAGCAGCGGTTAAGGGGTATGACATTTAGAGAGTCTGCTGGCCTGGCTTGTATCTGTGATTCACACTTTCCTGAACATCCATAATTTTTGTATTTCAGGTACGAAAGAGAACTTCTCAGCCTGTTTTTAGCATCTGACTATATACTTCATGTCCATGAAGTTGTCTAATCCCCTTTTGAGCTTGCTGCTAGCCCCTGCCTCCATAACCATCTGTGGCAACAAATTCCAAAAGATCATTACCTTGCCTCCCTTGCCAGTTGTAAGCCATTCTATTAGTAAAAGTGACTCCTCTATCCAGTATTGAAAGATGATAAACAGTTCTGCATTTACCTTATCCTCAACTTCATGATTTTATAAACTTTAATCTCTCACCCCCCAAAATTACTCTAGTGTTTCCGTAAGATAGTAGCAAGATAGTAAAATACAGACTTCGTTTGCAAAACTAAATTGCAGACTAGTCTTCAAATAAAAACCAGCTATATCACCACACCCTGACCACTCTGTTTTCCACTTCAGTTTGCAAGACATTTGAAAGAGGAGTGCACGTCTGCTTCAGATTAGCAGATAATTTAAAATTCTAGGATAAAATCCTGATGTCATTGAAATAAAGCAGAGGGAAAATTTTGATTTTTTTTTTATAGACAGTAAAAGAAAGGAGTATCACTTTCACTATAAAAGTTGTTTGCATACCAGCTTGTAAACAAAAAGGTACAAACACATGTTTAAATACAGCTTTCCCCTTGTTGTTATTTTGGGTTTTCTCTGGCTGGTGTAATACATCCTAGAGGTGATGCAACTGCAATGCCTTGTTGAAAGATATTTTAATACTTCACATATCAGCCCTATATTCCAGTACTACTGCTACTGCAACCTATCCAGGTACAGGATCAATTTTCAAACTTCAGGAAATGTATCTGCACTGGAAGTATATGAGCAAGTCAAACTTATAGTTCAGAAATCAGCTCTAAGAGACACCATGTCAGATACTCACCCTTCGTATTTACCTGAAACAAAGTTTTTTTTTTTTTTTTTTTTTAACCTTTCAGATGCTAGTTTAAATGCAGCTTGAGTTGGTACTAAACTGTGAAGAACAGTAGATAAAAAACTGTATATTTTCTGACAGGTCATTCATCCGGAGCCTAACACGCTCATCTTAACAGCTCATTTGTGTCTGCTGTCTTGACATTCTGACACTTGCTGTCAAGGTTCCCTTCCAAGGCAGCTAGGTGCTTTGGTATTCAACACCGCTGCCCTAATCTGCAGTGGCACATACCAGTCTCTGACAACTAATATAAAATCAGCATCTATGGAATCCAAATAAAAAAAAATTATTAATAGCTTCTCTGTTATGCAAACCAGACATTTAAAACAACACAGGACACTAATTATGAAAAAGGCATTTATTATTTACACAACTGCTATAGTTCCTTAAGAACAATATATCTCATTTTTATTTGAAAGGGTCAGTCTTCTTTCAAGTACATGAACTGCATAATGCACAACTGTTGGTAATGCCAAACAGCAGTCACATCACACTTTTATAGTGCAGGCATAAGCAGCGCAAGTAAATGATATTTTAAGAACAGTATGGCTGAATATTGTATTTAAACACAGTGTTTGCACTTTGACAAGATTTAGCTAGAAGAGAACAAGGGTTTTTTGCTCATGCTTTGTTAGGAATATGACTTTCCCATCTGAGATTTAAACCCTTTATCTGACAGAAAAGAATATTTCTTTTTCTGATAGACTGCTTTTCACTTACCAAGTAGGAGTAGATTTCTCTCCCTCAAACTTCAATCCTTTGTTTTCCAGTAAACACTGCTTTATAGTACAACTTCTGACATAGGGGTAAATTGGCCACAGAGGTGGTATTTTTCCATCTTACCATCTTGCACAGAGAAACACTGACATACTAATACATACCAAACTTAGACAACTTGTAATTTATAGACTTAAATACTTGAATGGGGGGTGGGGACTGTTTCTAAAGATGGAGGGAGGAGAGGGCTCATACAATTCATACACTGCCAAGGCTGGCTCCTTACTCAACTTTTTTTGGTCTAAATATTTTTTTTCTAGTTTCAGAATGATTTTGGTCTTTAATAGTTATGGTTGTATTTCGGTAGCAAAGGAGAGGAGAGTATTTTTAGTAGTAATGCCAGAACTGAATGCAAAAAAAAGTAATTGACTTGTTTCTCCCTTTTTTGAGCTTTGAGCTTATTGCTGTGATCTTTTTTAAAAAACACACAACCAACCAACTGGAAGACCAAGTATAGCAGTCATTCTGGCATTGGATCCAGTGTCCAGCACTATTATACTCTAGCATAAAAGCAAGGAAAAGTCCAATGATCTTAGTTATGTTCCCTTCAATTCAGTGCCACACAACTTTATTAGTGTTATTGTCCTTGCTTCTTTGAAAGATACCTGAAAGAAACAAAAGTAGTTTTAAACAAAAAAGAGGTGAGCAGAAATATATAGTATTTTTATAAGCCTAATGTATGAACCTACTTTCTTTTCTCAAGAGCAAGCCTTCAAAGTCTTTTCTCGTAAGAAAAACAATTGCTCTAGTGAAAACAAATGCTGATTATGAACTCCTGAGAAAAATGCATGGAAAAAGGGGTCCATACTGTCAAAACACTAACTTTTTAGGGAAGCAGCTTAAACACCATAGCCTTAAATTCTGCTCAGACTAAAGGACCTTTGTAACTGGAAGTGATGCTCATCTGTTCATTTGCTTCTAGTCTTTCCACAGATTATCTTAAGCATGATAAAGTAGGGCCAGGGATACAAGGAAGAAAGAATTTTGATTTTGTTCTTACCTTTCCCAGTGTTTGTGATTCAGCTCCAAGAAGTCATCTAATTTTGCTATTTCTTTGAGGTATTGAGTGAGCTTTAGAAGCTCCTTGTCTTTATCCCGATTTAAATGTGCTTTCATGAAAGGTCTTATCTATATAAAAGAAGTAAATTGGGTATAAGCATTCGTTTAAAGAAAAATTCTTCCAATTGTCCAACATTTACCATCTAATTAAAACATATTTTTAGTACTATTCAAAGTTATAACTTCTCTTAACTAAGAGAAAGGCAAACCTTCCTCTATTAGTGGCTACCTCTAGTTTGTCTTGATATTAATGTAATCTGGACTATAGGGTTTTTGCTCTGTATGCCCACCAGGAAGTAATTTATCCTGTTAGTTTTGCAGTCCTTCAAGCTTTCCCCTCCTAGCCAGGCAGAATGACAAATTGATCTGCAATAGACTGTCACATTTTCTAATTTCAGAGATTGTACTACAGGAGACATGAGGGGTTTTCAGCTCTGCTTAATGAGTTATGTGGCCTCACTGGAGCCAGAAGCTTCCCCCCCCCCCCAATAAAAATTGCAATCATAGCTTCAGTGACAAAAGAGATGTCAGAAATAAAGCTTATCTGACAATTACTTTAACCTTGGAATACACTATAACTGTGCCTTGTTTTAGCTATTTAACATTCTTACCTGCAGCTCTGTTAATGTTTTGACAAACATCTTTGAGATCCAAGCTAGAGGGAGCTCTCTTGGCAATCCTCTCCCAGAAAGATTTTTGATAATTCTTTAATGCTCATAAGAGTGTACAGTTCTGATTACTATCTTTTTGTCAGATCTCACCAATTGCCATTTTCTTCAAATTATGGATATTTTCAAACAAACACCTGTATTGCTGCATTTGCAAACAATTTTTTTAAAAAAATTTTGGAGGTTCTTTTAGTACTGTATTGCTGCACTGCATGTTCTATTACTAGAAATTTAAGTTGCACGCTTCCTATCTAGAGCAACAATGACGAAGAGTTTTGTAACAGGAACTGGTTGATAATTTTATCAAATGAAATATTCACTGTTCTGCAGTGAAAATGGCTCCAGGTATTATTTTCCAGGATCAGAATGCCTGCTATTACATCTGCACTAACACAAAGTACAGCATCTTGATATTTGACTTGTTTTCTGACTATAACTACTCTTGAGATTGTACATCACCTGTCTTAATGGTAGATGTCAGGAATGCCCAACCTGATTAGGTTTTGCAAGTGCAATTTAAGCAGAAATAATAATTTCAATGATTTCAGCAGTCTCTTGAAAGCTCACTTAATAGTGAATCAAAGTGTATCTAACAGTGATTCAAAAATTTTCTATTGCTTCCACAAAAACACTCTTAGGGAAACGTTAGCCCAAACCAATAGCAATTTAAGTAAAAATTAAAATAAAACATGCATCTTTACTGATTAAGTACAGCCTTTCCTTAAGATACAGTAAAAAGTCTGAGAAGGTATTTCTCAAAGTATGAGAAAAGCAGTCACAAATGAAAATTTAGTTAGAATTACCTTGAGTCCATTTTGTGGATTCATTAGGAAGTTTCGGCCAATATCATCAAACATAATAGTATTTTTTTTGCTGTAATATTCTGAAAATTTTCCCCAGATAACACCAAGAGGCTTGACCTGTGAAAATGATGCATATAAGGTACATGAAGTAAATAAGACTTACAGATCATAAGCAGGAGATGAAAATACCACTCCATAGGAACTTGAATGGAAGTTTGAATGGAATCTTGAATTCTTTTGATGAAAAATGAGTTGGGCTTTTATAAGGGAAGAGATATTTAATGGTATCGTATGCTAAATACTCCCAACTGTCTTTCGACACTACATTTTCTTGCAACAATCTTACCTGTTATTTTATTTGAGAACACTGTTATTCAAATGAGCTACTGAAATCAAAACATTAAATATTAAAAGAGGATTTCAGTAGAAGAAGAAAATCTCTGCTTCAGAGATTCCTACAGCTTTCTTGCATGAAACTACAGCACAACTTTAAGGATTTCAAGAGGGTTTCATAACATATCTGTTGGAAATAGAAAAAGACTGGGAACAGCAATAGTACTTACATCTATTAGTCCTCTTCTAGGAGTGTGCACTGTTATCATGGCAGCACTGTCCAACATGAAGGTTATCTTGTAGTTTGCATTGGTACTCACGCCTAGCTCCTGCATCACAAAGACTAATCATTAAAACTTCAGATTATGACAGTTTTACTGCTGTACAATTGAAACAACTTGTAACACATTGTAAAAGAGTAAGCTGCTGAGGATGAATAGAGGCATACTAGAAGTAGGTATGTGTTTATCACTCTCCAAGGAGAATCATAAAAGTACACCATTCTAAACAAGAGGAAAAAAGCAGACAGGAATTTTTTTGCTGTGTCTACTGTTAGAAATTCAACAACTGATGTCAGCATAAAATCAAAGCAGCTTTGCAGAAGAGCCAAAATACAGACAGCTCTTGGCCATACCTTCATGCACAACCTTTCACAAGTTCTACAGGTCTCAGAACTTTGCTCTGTAACAAGGATAGCAGGTGTGTGTGTTCTGCTATTTGTTCATTTCAGTAACTTGCAGTAAATCACAGACTGAACAAATATACAATAAAAGTTTATTGTTCCCCTTTTGTCCTGAATGTGTTCAAGATACCTAATGACTGTCAGAAATCAAGAGACTGTCAGTCTGTATTTTAAAGATCTGATCGCTACTAAATAAAGACTGCAACGGAAAACCATCACTTTTTTTTCTAAAAGAATCTTTGACTAGATGAGAAGAAATCATTTCCATTTCAAATCCTTTCTAAGCTGAAGAGTAACAGTAAAAGCTGCTGACAATTTATAACACATTTTATATTGCTGACTTAACTCTGGTGCACGCAACAGCAATAATACGCAAAACTACATAACAAGGAGAAAATATCCACTGCAACAGCCTTCTTGCAGATACCTGGCCACACTTAAATGATCTGCTTTTACATGCAAATGAAAAGTGCTACCTACCTGGGCCAGTATCCAGTTATACTGAAAAAACTACCTGCTCTAGACCATCTGAATTCTGGGCAATAAGTAGATGGTAATTTAGAGATAAAACTTGGTTATCTGATACTGCCTCTTTATCATACTGTTTCTGTTTTTGTAGATTTAAGCAAAAACTTGAATGCTGAGTATTGCTGAAATCATTGTTTCCAGATGAAGAGTGAAACCTGCAAAGGTAAGCACTCCTGTGTGGTCAATTTAAGAAGTGGCAGTTGTCAGCTACTGGTGGGAGTCTCAAGTGATGAAGATGTAGGACCAGGCACAGAAAGGCTGTGATTCAGTAGCACAGAAAAAGGCTTGGGAAGGTGACCCAAAATGTGGTAAGATGACCTATTAGAAGTGCAGAAAGGTTACCAGTGCAAGAGAAAGAGCAAAGTTTGGAGCAATTGCTTTCCACTTGGTAAAATCCTAGGGCTACAGACCATGGTACAGAGAATCTGCATATGATTACGTGTAGCAAAACAAAGGATTTACCTTGTATGTAAACCCCACATACAAAGTGTGATGCTTGCATATATTAGGGACTGAAACAAAGCCAAAGGAAGGTTAATGATTAACTTTGTAGACTTACTTCATCGTACTCTCACTTACTTTTATGTGCTACAGGGCTTTTGTTTACAGCCACAGAACTAACCACATAAGCAACAGCCACAAGCTCTTTCAAGAATATTTTAGTAACTTGCTCATTCTAGATTAAAATCATGGTTTGATACTAGAGGATCTAAGTTTTTTTATTTTTTTCCCTAGATGTAGCAGATATGATTCACATAGAGTTGTGCTACTGCCACAGAAGTTATTTTTACAGGTCTTAATAGTGTTTCATTTGCATGGAACTCCATTTCATAGCTCTGATCAAAGGTTTTTATTTCAGAGATCAATATGAAGGATTTTTATCTGTTTAGAAAAACTGAAGCAAATAACTATTTTGAGCAAAATAAAATTGTAATTTGTTCTTTGCTGAGATTAGAAACTGAAAAAATGGTCAGTCTGTAACAAAGAGAGTGGAAATTAAAACTCTGAATTTAGAAGAGTTTCCCCTGAAACTGTTTTGATTTCGAGGCATAAAAAACCCTCATAAACCAAACGTACAGTAATTTTTACTAAGCTCCTGAGCTTTACATTTAAGCCTGGCTGTAAATATGTTTATCACTAGATCAGCTGTGCAAAACTGGCTAGTTGCCTCATTTAGGTACGGAAGGAACCAGGATTGAAAGAAAAACTCTTATGGATGTTTTAACAAAGCAGAGGAAGCAACAGGCACACAGTTGCAAGAGGTACAAGATAAATATGAAAGGGGCTTCCTCTTGCTAACTTACTCCTGCATGCCACATTTATCCACTCCTTAAAAAAGAAAAAAGAAAAAAAAAGAAAAAAGGTATTACACATAACACTATAATTAGAGCTAAAACATGAAAGCAACAGTGAAGGCTGCAGTGACTATTTCAGTAAGTATCACCTAGTGTTTAGTTGTGCTAAATTTAGGACCCACTGCTGTGAAGTTTGTGTGGAATTCTAAAATTAGATTTAATCTAGTTTTGTGATAAAAATATGTTAAAGTGTCTATAAACATCTAGAAAACTCAGATTTTGATTTAGATGAGTTTCCCGGTTGCTAATCCTCTTTACAGTGCTGAACATAAGAGCAACTATATGAAGTTAGCCAGATGAGAAATAAATTAGTATTTTCAGAATAACTCACTTTCATTTTAGCTTCAATCCACTTCATATTAGTAGCAGCTGAAACAAAAGGGAAAAACAAAGTTGTTTTTTTTTTTTTTTAAGGCCAAAAACCTGTTCACTTATCAAATTTGTACACAAGCTCTCATTTCAGAATGATCTATCCTTATTACAGCTTCAGGTTACTGCCTTTAAGTTATTCTGCCTTTGTGGAAGTTTATTTTTATTTGGAAAAGCCTACTTTTCAAAAGAATACATACACTAAGCACTGCATATATTCAAAACTGTTTCCTACATCAGCTATTGCTGAACTAAGCCTGCAGAGTGATACGAAGTAGACTACATCTGGTCTGTGGAACTATATTGACTTTACAGAATTTTTAACTGGAAGCAATGGTAAGAATACTTAAGGCCTGTAAGGGACAAAATGTCAACACTGCCCATTGATTTAAGAATTTGTGGAACTATTTCTCAAGACTATAAAAATTAAATTTTGTGATACAATTTTAGTATGGTTTAAAACCTGTCTTGGGTAAAGTCTGCTTTCCAGCTGTTGGACAGGAAGTGAAACAGCATGTTAAAGCAAACAATCCATCATTCCTGTAGACAGGAGAGTTCTGTTCATTTCCAGTTTCCCTTTGCTATGGCAGTTCACTACTTACTGTCTAGACAGATGTTATTTGTAAAGATATCTATCAAGCAATGTTTGAATACTGATTATACAATTTCATTACTGGAAGCACTTGTTTATTTGTACAAACTAACACTCAGTAAAGTAATGTTGAGCTTTATATTGTGATTAGATCCATTCAAGTGAACAATACGTGGGAGTTTTTTTCCCTCGCATAAGAATCACTGTTTTTCTAAAGTAGCTCTAATAGCTGTGTGTGAACATTCCTGGTGAATGTTACAGCCGAGTATTAAGGCATTTTTTCAGGTCTTGTGATTCTCACTAAAAAGCAATGTAAGTACTTTCTAGCCTGGTGTCTCCATTCTGAATGACAACTTACAATAAAATCTTAGTTAGCTGTTAAGTATAATACTTACACCAAATTACAATATCGTAATCCTCATAGGCAGATGTCAGGAATTCATGAAGATATGGCCTCATTAGTTCTACCCCAGTTTCAGCACACGACCTGTGGTCTGCCAAGAAGATAAGAAATTCATCATTAAGTTTAGGATGTTTAGTCTGACTTTCTTACCAGAGACCTAGAGAATTTTACCGGGGTAGCACCAGAGCACTGTGAAATAATGAAAAATTTCTCCCTCCTGCATGCTTACTGCATAGCAAACTAGTATTCTCATTTTAAAAAGTGAAGAGAAGCAGCAGAAGCAACTTTTTTATCCATATAGTTATTTGAGGGCTTAGCTAATAGTTAAATCAGGGAGAGCTATGTGTCTAAATATCTCCGAGCAGCCAGGCCAAGTATGTTCACGTAGCAAATTTGCAACAGCTCAGAAATAAAACAAACTTAGTCTAGTTCATCTTGTGAACATGTATCAAGCTTCTTTCAGACACTTAAACATTGCCTATTCCAGTGAGAAAACTGTTACCAGTGAAACTCCATTAGGAGGAGACCGCTAAATAAAAGTTCTTAACTCAGTTATTACCAGATAGAATTTTGATCTCAGATTACAAACAAGTGTCATTAAAAAAGAAGATTAAGGAAAGAGAAGGACACAAACTATTAGCTTGACTACTAAGTCAAGATGTCATGACACACCAACATCGCAGGACAATGAAGTCAGAAGGAAAATTCTGGCTTCCAAAAAACCAGTCTGACTGAATTTTCAGGTGAAACGTGCTTTCATGCATGTCTAGTAAGTCTCTGAAAACATAATCTGAAGCTACTCTCCCACTCCCCAAAAGAGGAATCAATCATATACGGACAGAGATCATTATTTTACAACAATAAAGTCATTGCTGCCGCCCTGATATCCAAGACACAGGTTAGTCTAAAAAGAAAGGTTATTTGGGTAAAGTAGTTGGATAAAGTACTAAACTATTTCTTTTTTGTGATTTTGTGTAGAAAGTAAAGAACTAGTGCTTTAAAATCAATGGTATGCAATATTTGCAAGGCACAATTCTTTTTAAAAATATCAGCAGAAGACCCCCAAAATATTACAAAATAGATGTTGAGCAGTACCATACCAGCCAAAGTTAATAAAGTAGACTTGTAAAGCAAAATCAAGAAACATTAACTGGCAAATAGATTGAACTCTTAAACAAAACCACAGAACTGCATAAAATCTCACCAAATAGTGTATAATCAACATCTAGCACCAGCAGTTTTTTTCCTTCCCTTGGAGGATTCAGAATTTCCACTTTGTATTCTTTAACTCTGCGTGAAATTTTTAGTAGATTTTCTTCCCTACAAAGAGGGTAAAAGTTATAGTTAATCAAAATGCATGCAGTACATTCAATAACAGGACTATTTTAATTGATAAAACTGCTAACCTATTTTCTACTTCAACAACTTCTTCTTCAATATCAAAATCATTAACAACATCATCATTGTCAGGGGGTGGCCCAAGAACATCTTCCTAGAGAAATGATAATAAAAGATAACTAAGATCATTAAAGTAAAATAACACTGGATATCAAGATTCTGTTACCGTGCATTACTGAGCAAACAATGGTATTATTTAACTTAAGTGATTTTCATTTCATACTGGAGTAACTAGCAAGAGATACTGAGGAATGTTGAGATTCGAGAAGTTAGCAAAAAGATCATAGTAATAGGCTTATACTTTAAGCCTAGAACAATACAGTTTAATGTATACAAATTATGCAGAACAGCTTATTTACATAAAAAACAACACCAATAGAAATCTACTGTGCTTTTACACAGTACTTTTACAACAATTTCTGAAATATTCTCAACTTAATATCATAGTGAGGAGATGCATAACAGTTTTTTTTCCCTCTTTTTTAAGTTAATTATCAAGTAAAATATTTACCAAACTCTCTTCACGAGTGCCCATCATCATGATTTTAGTGTTTGGTTTTAACTTGAGAGCGCCAAGCTTAACATCATCATCTGCAGGTTTGCCTATAATGCAAGCAGAGATTTTTCTTTATTACAGATATTTTTAGAAAATTGTCAATATAACATATTTTGTGTTTACTTGAAATAGGCTACCCATCAAGCACCAGAATTCACAATTCCTCCTCCATATACAGATATAGTGCTTGTTCCACTAACAGCAATTTAACATTTTTTAATGTATGTTTGCAGCACTTCCACATCAGCCATTAAAAAAGTGACTATATTGAGGTATCAATAATAAGCAACATCCAATGATGTGCAAAATTTCTATGTTCATCAAAACACTAAGTCTGGGAGGCAGATGCCCTAGTAGTATTCACATCCTGACTAGGGTTAAAGGATGTTTTTCCTTAAATGTCTCAGACATATCCACAACAAACAATAATTGTGAACAATTACCCTTCATCTTAAGTCCAAGTAGTTTTTGACGCTCTGGTAACACTCCAGTAAGGCCTTTAAGAGACTGCTTCAGATCCAACACTGTGTCCTCTTCTGACAGTGAGGTTATTGTATACTCCTGTCCACCCCATTTTATTATAAGAGAGAGAGACATCCTTGAATCATATGTTCCGTATTATTTTCTGGAAAATCTGCTGGAGGAGGAATAGAAAATGATCATGTAAGGAAGAAAAAGGAGACTTAATTGCTCTTTTCAGAAAACAAACTATACTATTTAAAGTTTTTTTTAAATGTTATTGAACTGAACAGATGCTAAACATGTTGAACAAAGTATTGAAACTAGGGGAGAACGAATAACATTAAAACTAGGGCTTCAAGTTCCACCTTACTGTTATTTAGCAATGTCACATTCACTGCTTGCTCCAGCATATGCTCATTTGCTGTGTGTTCTGGACAGGTACAGCCTGTTCACTGCAAATCAGCACCTAAGCAGAGAACTACAGTATGATAAAAGTTGTTCAAATCTCAGAAATGTCTTCTGCAATAATTAGGCAACTGAACCAATCAATGATAACTTTATAACAAAACAAAACAGCAAATATAAAATACCACCAACATAAAGAAAATAAAACATTTCTGAACCAACAGTTCAATTTAAGCATTATTTTTTTCTACTCACTGTCACTAAGATCTGTATAATACCTGTAGTAATATACACCCCAGGCCATGTCTCACCATACCAATATCAAAGTAAGAGTTTGAGAACGAAGCCAAAATGCACACCTACACAATGCAATTACACTGTAAGAACCACGCATTTGTTGCGGTGCTGACGAAACCACCATAATTATACTATATTCCATTTACACGGCATCATTTATATGAACTGTTTACAGTTTGTTTATATGAACTGTTTACACTTTAGTCTTGCTTCAAGTACAGCAGAGAAGCAGAAATTTTAGCTGTACACAGAAGGGAGAAGAACGTGTTTTTCCATTAAAGTTTTGAAGTAGAGAAACAGGGAGGTAGAGAGATAAGAAGTCTCTTCCAGATCATCAGGAAATGCAGAGAAGGCCTCTGCACCGCTAATGGTGAGATTGTCTTCAAAAAAAATGCTGTTTGAAAAAAAAAAAAACAGATCTATGCAAAAATGATCCACTTTCAGGAGATGCATTATACCAATAAATGCAGGTATAAAAATTTCGAATTACAGCCTGAGAAATGTTGGAATCAAAAAATCTGATTCTGCTCCCTCTCCAGAATCACATTCTCAGAGATTACCTAATCTCAGCCAAATACTTATTTATACTGTATTACAAATGATCAAGTAATTACTCAGGCATACATACCTACCATGAAACAGAGAGATAAGAGAGGACTAAATACAATCTGCTGGCTGAGGACACCAAAAGCCACATGTCCTCATTATTCCCTCTGACAGCCCTGACCAGAAGCTCAAAACTGATAGTCCTGAACAACAAAAAGCCCTTTTTTCCACCAGTAACCAGAATTAGATAAGTACCTAGTATTATCCTGTGAAAATGACCATGAGAAAAGGTTATTACAGAAGTGCTAAGAGATCCAACTGAGTTTAAGGCTGTGTAGTGGCAAGCAACGGAGATGCACAAGTGTATTATCAAAAACAATCTCTGTCCATAAAGCTTAGACTAAATTTACAAAAAAGAAAAGTTCATTGTCTCCTTTCTCACCTGCACACATACACTGACTTACCCAAAGTCATTTTGCAAGAAAATGGATGAGGCAAGAATTGTAAGAGAACTCTGTTCTGTGTCCAGTGCTAAATTACAAAGATCATCACTCCTAACTTAAGTATTTGAGCCATCATCTGTTCTTGAAACATCTGAGCTATCATCTATTCTTACTGAGTTACAGTCCTGTCAAGATGAAAATTATCTGAAAAACAGTCTTTTTTTATTATTTGGTGTTTCTGTCTCATACACTACAGGGACTGTAGTGAGTGTAGATACCAGAACCACTGTCTAAAGTAAAACAGATTAGGACCAAAGAGAAAGCAGCAGGGATTTTCAACATTTCTACCACCTAAGCTGGTCAGCATGTGGAACTGAAACTTAGGAACGTGACATCTGCTCTACTTAATTACATTTTCCAAGCCCTTAAAAGCTTCCTGGCCCATTAAGGTCTACAGTGACAGGCTGAAAAATCACTGTGACAGAGAATTTGGTTCAAGTTATGTTGCTGTAGCTGCACCGTTGCATTACACCACTTTCCTCGGAAGATTACAGAGCGATCCACGTCCTGAAGCTCCTGGATGCTTTACGGTGCGACTGTGTGATTATTTCCTTAGACACGGGAGCAGCTGCGTAGGAGGCGCTTTCCGCGGCGCTTCGGCGGGTGAAGGAGGAATCGGGTTTCAGACCAAAGGCCGCTGCGAGCGAACCAGCATCGGCAGCGCCCCCCTCCCAGCGCTGCTGCCCCGGCCCCGCTCGGCCGGGAGCCGCCGGCCCCCGCAGGCGTTACGGTGAGCACGGACGGCCCGGGGCCGCCCCAGGCCCAGACACACCGGGCTGCCCCGGCGGTCACGCCGCCGCTCCCGCGGGGTCGCGCCGCCACCCTCGGCCCCGCTCCCAGCCGCTGCCGCCCCAGGCCCGGCCGCGGCGGCGCGGCGCGGCCCCTCACCCTGGCAACGGAACCGGCGCCTTCCCGGGATCCGCGCACCGGAAGCGGAACTGGCGCCGGCCGGAAGCGGCGGGGGCGGATGTGCGCGGTGCCGCGCCGCTCTCCCGGGCGACGGGCGGCAGCCGTCGCCATGGCAACGCGGCGGCCCGGGCCGGGGCCGGGGGCTGCCGGCGGCTGCCCCGCGCCGCCGCTTCGCTTCTGAGCCGGCTCTTTGCGGACCTGTGATCGTGCCGCTCGGTCCGGGGCCCCGCTGTGGTCCTGGGGAAGCGGCTCCCGCGGCCGAGGTCCGGGGCACGGACGGCAGCCGTACTTCGGGGGCAGAAAAACGTATTTGGCGCAAAGCTGGTCTTTTGCACTGAGTTATTCTGCTACCGAGAAGAGAGTAACGCAGTTCAGCAGGAAGCACGAAGTGGAGTTTATGCGGACTGCAGTTCCCCTTGGCGTCGGTAGAGGGGCTGTTAAATTTGAGGGAGGCAATGAAAGTTGCGGTCTTCCCTCACCTTGCCTGTCTGGCTCTGTAGCAAGATTAGACTTCCCCCCCCCCCCCTTTTCTGAGATAAATAGGGAAGGGAACAAAAGAGGAGACGTGAGCGCCCAGGAAACAAGTAAAACTTTACTGCTTTCTCAGAAAGGCCTCAATAAATTTAGGAGTCGTTCCTATCAAGTATATCAAATCTTTGCAAGTACAAAATAAATAAAACCTCGCTAGAAGCTGATTTATCACAGTCTGTTTCTTTCCTAAGTGGAAGGGAATTTAATGTATTTCCAGCCTGAATATGTATTTTCAGTTCTGTTCTATATTCAATTTTTAGCATAGAAGTGATTTGGTTTCCAAAAGAGCAGTTCAAAAGGGAGACTACTGCAGTGGCTGTTCCTGTCTACTTGCAAAAACGTGTAAAACAAAGCGGTGTGTGTCTCAGTCCCGAAGAGTTTTCTTTGTCCTTCCATGGTACATCCTTGCCTTCTGCTGAGGCTGTGCATTACAGGTAGTGCTGGAAGGCTTCCAAAGCAGCAACTGAAGTCACACCCTGTCATAAAACTATGCACCCTGCAGGCCTGTTAAAAAAATCAGGCTAGGAAAGCAGAATGTAGTGTATAGCCTCTCTAGTTTTTGTAGTCTTTCTAATACATTTTTATGAATGTTAGATTAGCTTTTAAAAGGCTGTCTTTTAGAGACAAAAGGAGACAGCAGGGGTCTTGGTTTTATTTATTTATTTTCTCTTTGAGGAGAATTATGAAAAAGTTTAAAGTATTTTTGCGGATATTTGATTTCATGTATGATACTGGTATTTTAGTATCCTGAAGCCTGAGCCATGACTAGGACTTCTTTGTGCTAGTTTAAAAACACTCTGATCTTGACAACATTCGTGTGCCACACATAAATACATCCTTTTTCTTGGCTATGAAAACACGGGGGGGGGGGGGGCTTAGTCCTAACATTAGTAAGCAAAGAGTGGTCAAGTAATGACTTAAGACCACGTAGTTCTAATTCAGAGCCCAAACAGCACTGCCTTTTCGCTGTACTAAGACATTTGTGTTGTGGTGGTATTCTTTGGGTCTAGACTATAGTAAACTCCTGGAGATCAAGAAGAAAGAAAAAGTACTGAGGAAATTTTAAAGCAAATGCTTACTGTCTCTCATCCCGATGTGCACTGTGTCCTGGGATGCTACAGAGCAAAAGAAAAGAAGTGACTGCAAGACAAATTGATGCCTAATGGCTGCATTCCAGTACCTTATGTTCACAGCAAGCATTTCTGAGCATTTTGAGGAATATGCTCCTATGTATACGCAAGCCGAGGAGCTAATCTCCTAAATTGCTGTGCATGCTGCGTATTAGAAAACAAAAATCCCTTAGGAAAATCCATGTAGCAACTCTATTTGGAGAATGGTAGATCAGGATCCTTTAAAATGGTTACTTACAGTTGAAAATGGTTTGGAAATCTCAAAAGGTTATTTTGAGAGATGTATTAACACAAAGTTTAAATCAGATGGAGAAAAGGAGTTTGAAAGTAAAGGTAACGACATTGCAAGGCTGAGGGAGGATAAATATCTGCTATATTCTTTGACTTAAATGAGTGCAGAATCAGTGCAGATGTTAATGTGATAGACTGTGAATGAGCAACATCCCAGATTTCAAGGTTTTGCAACTTTTTTTTTTTTCAATTTGCTTTTTGTGCTCAGAAAATTCATTTGAGTATGTACCAGTCTTTCCACTCCATTTCTAAACTGAACCCATGCTAGGAAAAAAATCTAGAAGGGAGCCCATATTCTCCTTTGGGCACAAAAGAATCCTTAAATACAGTTCTATACTAGTGTATTTTACTGTGAATGCTACTCTGTTTCATGTATTTTCTTTTCCTTTCTCAACTCTCTTGCATTCATTACTTTTTCCTAGTCCCTTTTCTCCATTTTATAATTTGTTCTAGGCAGGCAATGAGGGCAATAATGTCTGAGAATGTCAAACTTGCCTTTATTGTACAAGTGATGCCAGACCAATGCAGATTTCCATGCAAGCCTTCTGTTCTTTTCATGACCACTAATGATAAATGTAATATAACAGACAGCATGGTTTCCTGGGTGCTGCCATCACTGTGGCCTAGAAACACTAGCATTTGAATGTACACTGTGATTCTGAGTCACTGTGTGACTCCAGGCAAAGCACGGAGAGCTGGATTCTTGGTGTTCAATAATGTGATGTGCTGTTGTAGCTAGCAGCTCAGCTGGAGACATGGAAATGCCTCAAGTTTGAAATGAAGCACATTTTCAAGTGATCACTAATACAGCAAGTGCCTATCTCGGCTTCCTCATCAGTTAAGTGGAGGTTAGCATAATATTTATCTAGCTTCCTCACAAGATCTTTTTCAATATGATTTAATTAATGTTGGCACTGCGAGATGCTATAAATACTAGGAGGTTGTACCAATATACCATATGATTCTGTACTTTCTGAATGTGACTGTTATTTTTCTGCCACTGTTTGGCCCAATTATTTTTATTTTATTTACTTCAGTTCTTTGTATTCTAGATTATGCCCAACTGGCAAGTGACCTTGGGAGAGAACTGTGATTCTTTTGTTCACAGAACAAAACCTGATTCATCACTTTCCTTACATCACCACTCAGCTCTCTAGCTTCTCAATGCAGAGTTTGGTAGGGCTCTTCCTTAGGTAAATTGTAAATTACAGCAACTGTTTATCTTTTTAGAGTCAAGGCTCTTCAGTATTATGAACATGGTAAAAATAGCTATATAGCTCACATGATTATATATATCAGAGATACTGTAGAGGTGGTATTCTGCACTGAAAAGCAATGAGGGTGGAAGAAAAACTGCGGGTCCGTGAGAAACCAAGTTATGCGGAAAAACTTAGCAAATAGGATCACAGGTGGTGAATAGCAGAGAAGATTCTGACATGGTGACCACAGAGTAAGATTAGGTAAATCAGAGAAAGAGATGTGTTGGCTAAGTCTCTATTGTGGAACTGAGTAACATTTCTAGTTCCTATGTCTGAGTATGTGTTTCTGCAGGAATTACTGTTTATTTGTTTCTGTGTTTAGTGAATGAGATAAGATTACAAGAAAAGAACACACAGGTTTTGATGGCTGGCTGCCATCTGTATTATAAGGCACGTACATAAGGCATCAAGTTAGTTTTCATGAGCATTCTTAATGTTTACATTATTTAACTTATGTCTGTTTGACTTTTCTGTGGACCTAATTGTTAAATAAAACACTACATTATGCTACATGACCTCCTGGTTATTAAGACATACCTTTGTGTTATGAATATTTATTGAAACAGGTGATTATAAAAAACTTCAAATGATACTTCCAATGTTATTGTCTATCTTAGGCATGCAGTGTCCTTCCATTTCAGTGTATTCTGCTGCTCTTGAGAATTCTTATGAGAGATTTTCTTTGTATGCAGTTTGGGGTGCTGGCATTTGTCCATGCACATAAACAAATCAAACTTCCACATTATCTGAACTCTGAGAAGCTCTTTTGAAAGTTTTAATGAGACATCTCCATGCTGGCCCACTTTAGTCCTCCGTTACTGATTGCTGAAAGTTTGGAATCAAAGTGCCTCTGCTAATAATGAAAAACAAACAATCCTTGAATTCAGAACTCCTAGCAACCTAATGTCAAACATAGAAAAGGCTTTTAAAATTCCAGAGCAATGAAGCAGAAAGTTGAGGTACTTTTTAAAAGACATGCCTGACAGTAAAACAGTGATAAAGCCACACACCTGGTCTGCCCATTAGAAAGCTTGTGCTTTTCTGAAGTAATAAATTTTAAGAATTACATGATGAGAGGTGATGGAATGAAATGAAGGTGGAGCTCAGTTCCTATTGTTTGCTTGCTGTGATAGGAGAATTTTGGTGATTTGTTACAATACTTTCATGATATGAATACTTCTAAGATAGTAACAGAGATCTGCACTGTCTCTCCTATAAGTTCTTCTTGTTCTCTACAGTTGTGAACGTATGTTTTCTCTCTCCACTACTTGCCATCTTTTTCTCAGATGCATCGCTGAAGACAGGAGGTAGGATTCACAGAGGCAACCATTGCCCTTGACTAAACAGCATAGAACCAAGCCCACAAAGAACAGAAGTGACTTGTGCTTTTTAACATGTGGTGCAAGAATACCAGCAGTCCACAGAGATCAGCATGCAATTGTTATGCCTTACATGACAACTGGTTCATACACCTTGTGATAAGAAGTGGGGTACTGGTACTGACTAGTTTTAGGGAGTAAGTGTGACTAATTAATGACTAGGCTGAGCCAAACATAACAACGGGGTGGCTGGAGTCTGCTGGAAACCATTTTTTTCCCACATTCTCTGCAGTGTTTGGAGCAATGTGTTTACTCCAGATACAAGGGGGTTACTAATCTGTTATTAATCTTGACAGTGGCAAGATTAATAAAAAGATTCATAGAACAAAGAGGAACAAGAGTAGCAAGCACTTGTCATACAGGAGCCTGTTAACTGAAGGAGGAGGAAACTAACTGGCAGCAGAGAAAATCAGTGGCTCACAGAAGCTGTGTGCAGGAGGACTCTGTAATCCCTGGAAGACACACAGTGCTTGTGAGTAATTATCACATGTGTATGAATATCCTTAGTTTGTCTGGACGTGCATGTTTTGCTCTTCCTAAAGAAAATAATGATGGAGTTCAGGAATTCTCATGTAAACAAAAAGCTTTAAACTATTTTGAGCCCATGCAAAGTTGTGTTGATAAGCTGGGCTCTCCTATGGCGCCTGAGCAACAGCTACCCTTGGAGGCCTCTGTGGGTTTGCCAGGTGGTCTCACTCCTGCAGAGGGAAACTCGGTTGAGCTGGCGCTTTTCACCAAAGTTAACACAGAAACTTTCAAATTCCCATTTTCTTCTGGTGTTTTGAAAGTGTTTGGATATTCAGAGAAGAGTAATTTTGCACAACAGAATGTGGACAGCCACCCAGCCCCCATTTTCCAGTATCTGCATTCCTCACGTTGTGTGTCCTTTGTAACACCTATGTCTCGGTAAAGTGCTCCAGTTCTCATTAGAGATGGGAGAAAAAAACCCAATTATTAAGTTGGCCATCCCAGCCTCTGCAAACTACAAGATTTTCCAGTTCAGTGTATCCTCTCATTCCTCACTGTGGCAAAGTTCCTCATCTCTCAGACAATGTGGCATTGTAACTTTTCAAACAATAAGGTCAAAAACATTATTTCTCTCAGGTCGCAATTTTTCTCAGGGACACTCAGCTTAACAGGCTGCGTCATGGCCAACTGCCCCCGACACGACCCTCATCTTTCTAGCTGAAAAAAAAAATGATGACAGCACGACGTCAGCTGTTTCCTGGCTGATTCTGCAGTGAAGATGACCACGGACGCGGCGGCACGCTGCCGGGGAACACCGAGCCCCTTCCGACCCGCTAAGCGGATTTTTCCTCTCAGCAGCCGCGCGCAGAGGATTAGGCGAACGGCGGAGCTGCCGCGGCCGCTGCTCGCGGCCTTCCGTGGGTCGTTATTCCGACTTCCGGCCGCCCTGATGAGCCCTTCACGTCTCCCGAGAGGAGGGAGAAGGGAAAAAGAAAGAAAGGAAGGAAAAAAGGTCTTTCATCGGAATTTAAAACCAAACGACTTGGGGGGGGGGGGGGGAACGCGCTGAGGCAGCGCCCGGCGGCGGGGCGGGGCCCTCGCCGAGAGGGGCGGCGCGCGCATGCGCGGAGCGGCGCGCGCGCGCAGGCAGCGGGGCCATGGCCGCCCGTCCGTGGGGCCGCGGGGTGTCGGCGCCCTGAGGCGGCGCCGCGCCGCGCCGCCATGGTGCCTCGAGGAGCCGCTCTGCCGCCGGGCACCGAGCCGCCGCCGCCGCTGTGAGCCGCGCCGGGGAGGAGAGGGAGGAGGAGGAGGAGGAGACGCCGTCGCCGGCGCAGGTGACCCCCCCCCCACGCCGCGCCGCCGCCTCCGACACGCGTGTGCCCCTTCCCCCCCCTCAGGGCGCCGTGGGGCGGGGGCGCCCCAACCCCCCTCCCCGCGCGGGGGCGCAGGGCCCCCTCCCCTCCCCGCCCCGCGGCGCGTGCGCGCCCGCGCTGCCGCGACCCGCGCGGCGCCCCCGCCCCCCTGCGCGCGCTCCGCGGCGAGCTCGCGGGGTTACTAGAGTTCGCGCGCGGCTCGGCGCCGCGGGGCCCGCGCGGGGCGGCGGCGGCGGCGGCCGGGGGCTTCCTGCCGCGCCGGGCGCGCGCGCGAGCTCGGCCCGGCGGCGGGCGGAGGCGGCGCCGCGGGGCTCGGGCCGCCGCGGGGAGCTGCCCGGTGCCGCAGTCGCGGCCGAGGCGCGCCCCCTCCTCCCCCCCCGGCCTGGCTCCGCGTCCTGGTGCCCGAGAGAGACGAGCCGCGGATGTCTCCTCAGCCCGCTTCTGCAGGCCGGGCGCCGGGTGAGGGGCGCCGCTCCGGCGCCGCGCCGGGCTCCAGCCCGTCGGGTGGGAGCAGGGGAGGCCCGGCTCTCCCCTCCCGCGGAAGAGCCCCGGAGCATATGGTAATGCTTATGTAAGAAGCAGTCGCTCCTTAGCGCGATGAACAGCGTTTTCTCTGTCCTCCCTACCTATGTCACGTTAACTTCTCTTTCTTTCTTTATTTTTTTCCTGATACCTTCCTTTTAAAATCAGGTTTGTGATGAGAATTTTCAGTTTTTCCACGGCCACGAGCAGTTCTGTGTATGAAATGCGCTTGTGGCAGACAGTCAGCTCCTAGAATGATGCATGTCTTTCAGATGCCAGATAAATGGTGTTACCATTTATTTATGTTACCTTTTGAGTGTGGGGCTGGGAGCAGAGCATAAATAATGTGATTGGGAGAATAAAGTGAAAAAACAATGTTTGCTCTGTTTTCTTTAATGCAAATAAGCATCAGTAACCAAAGGACAATAGGAGATGCAGGTATTGTAGGTGAAATGTGTTTTGTTTACTAGTTAAATGGATTTCTGTAAGGTTTAACTCACAAATATTATCCATTTGTGATCTCATTCAAAATAGGTGTTTTTCTGAAGCCTGTAGGCATTGATGTACTTCTGTAGTTTTTTAATACAAGAATTTCTACTAACTTTCTTTCTGGAGCTAGGACTCTTAGATACTTTCATATTTGTGTTACTTTTTTCTTGTGTGTGTAAAATGCACTCCCAGATTTCAAAGTTGAGACAATTTTTATTTACTGTCTTTGATAATTTTTATTTGTAGATAAGGCAGATTTAAGTATGAGCACAGACATTTATTTATTCAGATAAGGGAGCTGTTAAGATATTGAAACCTATAACTTTGGTTAATTTGTAACTTTGGTTAATCTGTACAGTTACCTTTATCAGCTGGCTGCACAGGAGAAAACATATCTCTCTGTCTTTAGTTATTTTTAATAACTGCAGCAACCACTTTCATGATATTATGGCTGCTGTCTGAAGCAGAGTACTCACCTTGTTTTACATCAGTCTTAGGTGGCTGTGATGTCAGTACTGCTTCTTCATTCTGACTCTTGAGACACAAACCAAACAATACATCTGAAGAAACAGCAGGGATTTCTTTACTTTGCAGTTGATGGAAAAAGATCAGTATCATACACTGGTTCAGCAGCTGGAATCTATGGGGCAGTTTCAGAAAGGCTCATTGTGCCAATAAAATGTGAGTGAATGAGTATGCCTTGAAAAAGTGTTTAGCCTGCTCAGTGCTTCATGTTGCTCTGTTAGCAAATAGCTCAGAGATTGTTTTCAGACTTGGACTGGTTTTCTTCTCTTCACACGGATATGCAGATACCTTCTGTTTCAACTGACTGAATTTTTTTTGTTCTATTTTTGTTTAGTGACATCCTCTTTTTCTGCATCCATTTTAACTGTAAATACACCTAGAAATGTTTGATGTGGTTGCGGAGCAGATGGTTTACAGTAGTTTTGTCTTTTGAGTGCAATGTCAGTGTCCAGTAACTTCAATATGATTCAGCACCTCATTGTTTCACTGCATTTACTTTTATAACTTCTTTTTTTTGTTTTAGCAAAGCTTTACTGCTTTGTAATTAGTTGTGTACTTAGGATCATTCAGGGTCAAATATTCCATTTCATGGTGCTTTTCTGGAAGTTTTTTAGTTGCATATCCTGAGCTTGAGCATGTTTTAAAAGGGACTTTCCTAAGTACTTTCACTGTTCATGTGATCTTGTAGTCATGCAAGACTACAGGAAGCTAAACTACTTATTTGACAGACCTGGAGACTATTGCTCTTTATTTAAAGGACTCAAATAGCTAAGGCAGCAACTATGGAAATGTCATCAATATTGACTCAGAGCATCTTATTAAAAGTCTTACTTTATATTCTAATGAGTTGGGTAGCAAGTTATTGGCGTCTAAACCTAGCCCGTGTCTGAAATGACTAAAAACTAAATGAGTAATTGTGACAGGTGAACTGCCTTTCATCCTGTCAGCTATCTGCTTCCTTGTAGCATGTTTTGTTTGCAGTTTTTCTGTGTGGTAAACGGGGCACTTCAGCTTTGCTTGCTTATTAGGTGGTGATCCTGTGCTCTTTGAGGTGGGTTGCAGTAGACTGCATCTTGTGCTGTCATCGGTGCTCTGTGCAGGTCCTTTGGGTGTTCAGTCCTCTGCAGAGGCACTCTGGGACTGCTGCCCAGATTTTCTCAGAATATAAATGTGGTTAGGCAGGCTTGTAGGTGTAGACTTGCAAACATGGCTGTGATGGCAAAAAAAACAAAATGCTGATTGTATAAATAGTTAATATAACCAAACCTTTGACTGGCAAGAAATCGTAGAGTTGAAAAGGATTTCAGGGCAATTCAGTCTAGCATTTTTTTCTGAAGATTTTACTCAGAGATATCATTAGAAGTGTAGGTTTTTTGTTTGTTCGTTTGTTTTATGAGTTAGGCACCTGAAAGGAATCTAACTGAACTAAGCAAAATAACTTTATATGGTCTAAAAAACAAAGCAGCCCCTTTTAGAGTGTCTGGATTTGAATTGATAATAATCAGTCAGAGAGCTGATCCTCTAGCAATCAACAGAAAGATTTTACTGTGTATCTGCTAGATCTTGTAACCTTCTTAACATCTGTTAGTCCCCGAGTTCAGTTCCTTGATCTTACCTGTTCACTTATAAAAGGCACAGGATGTTTTACAGGCTGCATATAAATAATACACTTGCTATATAATTGAGAGAATGTTGGAACTGTTCTTGGTGGATGAAGATACTCCAGAAATAAATTTTTAAAGAAAACTTTAACTTCATAGCTCTGTGATATGTATTCTCATTTCTTGAACTGATTTTTCTTCTTCCTCATGTAAAACTTGCTAGAATTAGTGAGAGCTGGAAATGTATTTTTTTTTCTACTGTAGTTAACTGTTTCCAGTATGCTCATTTTAGTATAGTGTTAATGTGAATTTGTGTTTATTTAAGTCTGCATGTAAAGGTAAGAAGTTGACCTAAATAGTTCTACCATAAAAAATGTTTTTCTAAAAGCATGTTATAGTATTTATCTGTTTGTTGGAAATGTTTAACCTTAGCTGTACCTCAGTTCACAACTGAATGAGTCTTGGGTGAATAGGAATTTAGCAATTCATTTGATTATATATGTATGTATGTATATGTTTATATGTAAATAACCATTCTCCAGTGGCAGCACTGTATCAGGACTACAGCAATTCGTATTGTTAGAGCAGATGGGAAAAAAAAGGGAGAAAAAATACTGTTCATTTTTAACTTGCATAGCAAAACTGAGTAGTCTGTTTGCTAACTGACCTTCTGTAAACCTTTAAATTGCATGGTTAAGTACTGTCTAGTTATTGCTTGAAATTACAAAACTCTTCTTGTGAATTAGAAAAAAAATGAGTATAAATGGAAATGCCAACCAGATCCTCATTACAATATTACAGTATATGACAGCAATGTTTTACTGCCCTATTAGTATACTTGGTATGCTAACTGTATCTGGCCTTCTCAGCAGAAATTTTTAAGAGTGCCATCCTTGTTAGCCAACATGGAACTTGGCCTCATTTAAATTGTATAGGATTGTAATTGTATCTTTTGCTTTCCTTGCTGCTGACTGCATGGGAAAGAACTGTTTTGATGGACTGATGACTCACATACTGTCCAGAGTTCAAGGGTTTTTTTGTACAGACTCACACAGGAAAATTCTTCTCTAACTGTGTATCTGATAAAACTTTTTGTCCTGTTCCTTTGCTTTTCTGTTCTTCATTTTCTTGCTCCCAAACTGATGATAAAGATCCAAGTCTCTAAAGAATTAAGTTCTTCAAATTTCTAGTTTTGCCTTGAGAGCAGAGCAGGCATTTAGAATGAAGGATTTTGAGAAAAGCATGAATGCATCATAGCTTATGGGTCTAACTTTAGATTTTTGAACTGTGACATTGAACCTGTCTGCAGTTCCCAGTTAAGGTAAGTTACTAACGGAAAGAGATGTGTATATATGTATATGGGTTTTTTTTCCTTCGAGGTCTGCCTAGCCAAGTTCACCTTAGAGAAAAAAAATCCAGGCTTTTCTTGGTGACAATTTTAGAATATAGCATGAAAAACAAAGTGGAAACTTGACTACTTACCAAAGTCTGTTGTTACACGGATATATCCAAAATTACTAGAATTTCACAGATACAGAGAACAGAAGCTGAAATGGTGTCTCTTCTGGTTTCTAGTCAATCTTTCCAAGTGTTTTAGGTCTTAGTCCTGCAGGATAATGAGCATCTCTCTTGTTCACAGATGCTAAACTGAAGGTTGAAGTATCAAGTCTGGTTTGGAAGTTCTAACCCTAGCTGGAATCAGTTATTGCATCTTTCTATGATCATTTTCTGTGAAAGTAGTATTGGAATAATTCTTACCTTTGCAAATACTCTAGGGTGTTTCTGTAACTATTTAGTGACTGTATAATTAATGCTTTTCTAAATGTAGACATGCTACTATGTTAAGTTAATTTTATACCTTCTTGGTTAAATGGATGCAGATTTTGTGGGGGACCACTTGTGCTGCTTTACAAGTGAGTATTTTCTGCCTGTGATGTGATAGTTTTGAATTTAAGTGTGTGTATAAAAGTTAGACTGAGTTAAGTGGTATAAATGACAGCTTCCATTGAAATGGTAAAATTATGTGTGATGGCAAAACCTCAGAAGTAAACTTCTATTAAAGGTAAAATGTGCATTATTTGTGAGATTTTTGTTTTTAAGCTGCAAAATTTTTTTGCTAATGGAATCATTGGGAGCCAATTTATGATTTTTTTTTTAATCTGATTTTGCTGATGTTAGTATTGTCTGTAGAGCTAGCTGTTTTTTTTTTTTTTTTTTTTTTTTTTTTTTTTTTTTTTTGATTAAAATATGTATGTTGGGTGAGGAAGGGATTTTTGGAAAATATTACATTGGTAGAAAAGTGCTTCCGTGATCATTGATCATGTATGATGGGAAAAATGTTTTATGTTTCTTATCAAATAGTGCAGTTATACTGGCACTCACTTAAGAACTTCAGATTCTCATATTTTAATACTGTTTTTCCCTAACCACTGAAATTTCTCTTTTGTTTCCTCATCTTGATTTGGTTATAGAGGATGTTAGAAATCATGAGAAAAAAATCTGAGACACAAACTAGTTGCTTCCCAGTCTTGTTAAGTGCATTCTTTGGCTATGTACAAGAATGACCTATTTTTTTTTCTAATGTCTGAGCATCCAGCAACTCTTGTCATCATCATTTATCTAAAGGTTTTAGGATTTAAGTGGTTTTATTTTTTTGTTTGTTTTTCCACCAATCAAAATAATGCGTTGTGAGAGCTCTTTACAATATAATAAGCTTAGAGCAGTGGACTTTGTTGCTTGCCTGCATTATGTTCTGTTAGAATTTGGCAATAATTACAACTGAGGCTTTATTTAATGCATCCACATTTCTAGTGGAGTTAATTTTAAAGGATTTCTTATTAATATTGGATGCTTTGTCAGGCAGTGACAGAATATGCTGCAGTGTTTCTGTGGTGGTTCTCATAATACATAGCTGATTGATTGCAATGTAATGTGATTTTCAAAGTTTTTATTTTAACAGGGTCATAGTTTGTTTTGTTACACAATATGATATAACAATATGATATGTAGTACTTTTCAGTTTTCTTGCTTTCTCAAGCATTAGTATGTGAATTTAAGAGGCAAAATTGCCCAAATTTTTCAGCTTAATTTGAATGTGCAGAACTTCAATTATCTTTCGGTGTAGTTGGAAAAGTCCATAGAGGTTCTAAATTGGGAGCAGTTATGGAAAACGTGATTAAGGTTTGTAAGTGAAAACTTTCTTCCTGTTCTAGATGTTGAGTTGTTGTAGTTGACTGTAAAAGATTTGACGCTTATGAGGGTATCATTTGAAATCAGGTGGTACTTGTCGTTTTACTTGAGTATTTTTATGACGAAGTGTAAACCTGTAAGTTATTCCCCACCCCTAAGCCCTGATTTACTTGGAAAAATAATCTAGCAAAAAGCAATAAACAGCTTAATTTCTAATATATAATTAATTCTGCATACTTGGCAAAAACAAAGCTTTTTGGGGGAAAAAAAAAAACAAACCACAGGACACCAAATGTTTGGATATGAATAAAACTGTGTGCCTATAAACTGTTTTGAGCGTAGGCTTGAAATTCAGTATGTGGCTTGCTGAATCATTTTGTATAGCCTGCCTCGGTCCCAAATTGTGTTTGCACAATCCTGTGTGCTTAATCTCCAGATGTTTAACATTAGTATCAATATTCATTAAGCAGTTTGGACAGTGGTTTTGGTTATTTATTTTATGTGTTTGTAGTGTTCTGGGTGACCTCTGAATTCCTTTTGCAAAGTATTGTGAAATGCTCTTTGCAGCAGTGTTGTATGGGATGCCTGAAGTAATGAGGTAGCTTTTTCAGTGTGAGGGAAAGGATGTGCTGTCTTGGGATTTATAGAGCTGTGGCAATAGGCCTATGAAAGGTGTCTGTGTTTATGTAACTAGAAAAATAAGACTGAAACCTAAGTGATATGCCGCAGCCCTGTAACCTGTGGTTTACTGAGACATTATTGGACTGTCCTGACGTATTGAACTGATTTAATTTTGTCACCATGCCTTGACAAGTGTCAATGTGGCTTTTGCTGGGCATATAAGCAGTTTATTCTAGCAGCTTGTCCACAGTGGCACAAGCAGAACTTTGGGTGATAATAGTGTGTTTTACTGTCCACTGCTATGCAATGGGGAAAGTTTGTTTAGTTATTGTGTATGAACATGTTTTTGTTTCGTGCTTTGCTTTGATGTTGGCTTGATAGTATCTATTTATAACTCTCCCTGACCAAAGAGCTATTGTGGTATTCTAAAAAAGGACAAACTGAATCAAATCCTAAATGGCTTACTTTCAAAAGTGTACTTCCATGTGTATATTTTTCTGTTTCTTTGGTTGGGGTACAGTTTTTTTCAAAATATCCCTCTGTTAACTGGCCTTGGGTCTTTTCCTAAACCTGAACTCAACTGGGGACTGATCCTGCTGCAGTGATTGTTTTCAGTTGTTTGAATAACTCCTCATGGATAAACACTTGCTAAGTCATCCCTAATTTGGTCTTGAGTACTTTAACTGTGTTTCTCTAAATGTGTGTAATTGGTGGCTCCAATGTCTGAGTAACAGATCCCACCACAAGTTTTGCCGTGTTCTTTAGTTTTCCTTTTGCTCTACTACTATAGACTGTGGAGCGTGTGTGTGTGTAGTTGGCTTTTTTTGTTTGTGGTGGGTTTTTTTGTAGCTTCCCCTGAGAGCCAGAAAAAAAAATGTTGAACTGTGTAGGGATAGCTCATGAATTTTGTTGATGGTAACTTTAAAAAGCAAAGTTCAGCATGCTAATATTTATGTAGCACCTGATACATTGGGGTTCTTTGGCTGGAGTCTTGGATGCTAAAGTAGTGCAGATAAGAATGAGCATTTATTTACTGCACACCCTTAGGCCATTTTTCTTGGTGTTAACCCCTCCTCCCAAGTTTTTACAGTATTACCATGGAAAATTGCTAGCAAATTAACCTTTTTAAAGCAGAAATAGAAGCTGTCCTGTCAGGATCTGAATTTAACTCAGTTGATTCATTCACTTGTTTGTGGCCACACAGGAAGCCCCATTCATATGATCACAAAGCCTAATAGCTGTTTGTACAGTAAGATTGATCTGATTGTTCTCGTCTGTCTTGTGCTATTTACAGTCTGCTGCAAGTTCACAGAAAGGGAAGAGAATGGCTGCAAAGGAGAAGTTGGAAGCCATATTAAATGTGGCCCTAAGGGTCCCAAGCATCATGCTATTGGATGTCTTGTACAGATGGGATGTCAGCTCGTTCTTCCAGCAGATCCAAAGAAGTAGCCTGCACAACAACCCTCTCTTCCAGTACAAGTACTTGGCCCTTAATATGCATTATGTTGGTAAGTGTACATGTATTAAAGAAAAAACAGTACTGCAGTAAATACTGTTTTGTTTGCTATAATAATTTTAAGAATTTGCTGGTAGTGTGATAATATAATTACAGAATTTGTTTTATTGACTGTATTTAAAGGGCTGTTTATGTTAGCAGGAAAGAAATCCTGCACAGGGTCTTTTGCTGAGCTTTATTATTTAGCTTCAATGTGGATAGAGTAAAGCTGGAGACCAGAAATGCTATTGATGCTGTGAAAGAACCACACACCAACTATGGCATGTGTCTGACTGGTTAGAAAGACTCTGAAATGCTAAACAAACAATAAGTATTGTAACATAGTTCTTTGGCGTTAAATAAGAAAAGAGGGAACAGGTTGCTTGCTCTGGACTGTGAACGTAGCCCCAAAGGATTAGCTTCCACTGCTGCGTGGATATGGCTCTTCAGCCTTAAGAAGAGTCTATATGCAGCGAGTGGATCAGAGCGTGTAACAAATCCCTGTGTTGCAGATAAATGGGCAAAATCACTAACGCAGCTCAGGGAGATGAGCTTTGAAGCTTGGCCTGCAAGTTTAGCTCTGAAATGCTAGAAGTCTGTATTTAGAGATGAAAGGATTGCTATTCTGGGACCTGCCTTCCAGGTGGGTGTGTGATTCATCTAGTGACTGTACATGGGGTTAATTAGGGATTGGAGCCAGACTGTTGAGGTTGATATCCATTGAGGATCTGCATTAGTGCTGCCTAGCTTTGGGAGAAATGGCTAGCATGTAATTTTCCAGCTCTGTGCAGTGTTTCTTCTTTGTAGATGGCCTGGAGGGTAAAGATGTACTGCACTCAACTAGAGAAAATACCTTTTAGTTAAGTAGTTAGAGGACTGTGGTTTTTGAAGTGGCATGTCCAGAGTTTTAATCCTGACCACAGAAGTAATGGCATGTGACTTTTTAAATATTGTTGTCCAGAAGTTATTTGCTGTCATTGTAAACACATGTAGCTTTCTCTGTTGTGGCTCAGTTATACTTGTACTGGGGGTAGAAGTGTATCTACTTTTAATGTAAAAGCTATGTCTTTTTGTAGGAGAGAGGAAAGCGTGTTTGTGGCTGGTGAATGTGACACAGGTCAGGAGGCATGTAACTACAGCTGCCTCTGCTGCTTTACTTGTTCTGTGCATACTCTTGTATGAATGCAAGTACCTTTTAGGAATTAGTTTATCAGATCAGTTTCTAATACAAAACTAACAGATATACAATGCGTTATCAGTATGGCAGTGAATAATTTCTAACTGTGACACAGCTCTTCGTAGCCGTTTGATAACCTTTCCCCCACTTGTATACATTGAAATACACCAATGAAAAGCATTATATAGCAGATAGGTATTATTAGCCAAGTCTTTCTCACTTGGGTGCTATTTCAGTACTAAATCTGTGAGTTTGTTCTTTCTGCTTCTTGTACAAATGGGGCTTTTAGGCTGTTGCACAATCACTCAGCAAATCTGTTATTCTTCGCTTTTGAGCTTCCACACTTTTACTTCAATTGGCGGTTGCTACTCAAAATATGTAAACTAGATTCGTAAAGAAAGTAAGGAAAACAAAATATTTTTCCACCAATTTGGGAAATTAAGCTTCTCTGAAGAAATATTGGGGGCAATTAACTACTAATACGTAACTTCAATAACATAACTTGCTGTGCATATGATTCAGCATGCTAGTCTGCATGTCTCTTTATGCCAGAAAATTCTGTGTTTATATTTGCAGTAAGAAAACATAGTATCTTAGTAGTAATCACTCAACTAGAGAGGATATTTCAAGTAGAAAAAAATCTTTTGTCTTCTGAAGGGAATCAGGTGTAAGCGTTAGTTCTGTCATCTGGCTCTTTCATGCCATCTGTTTAAAAATACATATATATTTCTGTTGTGAATATTGAAACATTTTGAATTATAGGACTTATTTTTGTATGTTATATTTGCAAATAAGTGCATTTTGTAGTTCTTGCTGGAATGTTTTGGAGTAACTTGTAAATCAGCAGCATTATCCCAGGACTATTTCCAAACTCCTCCTCCTCATCCTATTGAAGTATTCGTTTTACCCATCAAAACACTGTGGCTGAAAACTTTCATGCGATAAATTTGTGTGCAGTATGCTGAATTACTGCCAACAGTAGTTCTGCAGGTTGATACACTGCCTATTACTAGGTAGAAATATTTGTAAGGAAAGCAGCTTGGGAAGCAAACCAAGTTTTTTTTTTTTTTTATCTGCAGCTGATACAGGTGTGATGTGGTTTCAAAAGGTTTCCTTCAGATTTCTTTATATAATTCAAGTAGTCTGTCCTGCAGGATACATCTATGCTAGCTATAGTGACTTTTTACCACAGGCTTTTATGTAATATGGACCAGCACTTTCTGCTACTGTCAAAACTTCCGTATTTACTTTTATATTGTAGTGTAGCTGTGAGAAGATCGTCACTTCAGTTTTGTTTCGTTTTCATGATGAGGAAGGTGGAAACAGTAGAAACCACATAATTCCCTTTTGTAAAGGGCAAAGTGGTGCTATTTGTGCTAACTGGTAAATACTCCAAGCTAGTTCTGAAGAGGTGAGTTGTGGCCTTAACTTGTAATCATAGTTGAACTGGGAATTTAAGTCGTGTTGAGCTGAAGGTACTGAAGTGCACTAAATACATACTATTCTCCAAGAGTAAAAATAAGAGGAGAAATATTCTATCCTAAACTCTAGTGTCATTGCAAAAAAATATACATACGTATTCTAGGGAAGAAACTAGGGAAACTAGATATACCAGTCAGACAAAAAGTGTTGTGCTAACCTTAAGTCTGAAAAGAAAGAAGCAGTTTGGTCATTGCAGAAATAAAATTTCCAAAATCATGAGTTGAGAAAGCATGAATTAACATGTAAATGCACTCAGTGCATACAAGGACAAAGTGGTGCTCAGATTTAGCCGTACTAAAAGCATCTCTGCATTTGCTGTCCCATGTGGTCTATTTCCTTACTCCCAGAAATATTTAGATAAATGGATAGTAGGACTATTTTCAGTGTTACTATTTTAAACTGTAGCTATTCTTAATCAAATGCAATTTCATGACGTTTACTCAGTCTTTATTTTTTCTTTAAAAAAAAAAAAAAAAGAAAACCTACTTGCAAGTGTCTTCATATTCTCTTGGATAAAAGTCTGTGTATGCTGCAGTTGGTAGACACAGAAGAGATTACAGAATATGCCATGTTCAAAATATAGCACAGTCATCTTTCTCTTCCCATCGCTGTAGCCTGCCAAACTGTATATGACTGCTTTTGTGTTCCAGGCTTTTGCTAAGCAGCTTCCTGAGTATATAAATACCTTCAGGTAACTTTTCTGTATGAAGCTGCTATCTTGTTTTGGCAACTTGTATATTTTCCTTTATTTAAAACAAACAGTAGCTTGCTTGAAAGGACGTACTTGAAATTGTATAAGACTGAATTGACTATTGTATTTCTGAGTGTCAGTCAAGACAGCCGCTTGTGTTCATAATCTACAACACATTGTGATTATTTATGTTCCTATAGCTTCACCTCCAGCTCTTAATTCTTTACTAGTACTCTTCAGACTCTCCTTGGTTGTAAACAGTATTGGAACTCGTATCGTGAGGTATGCTATGTTATAGAAACAGTCCCTGAATCGTACAGCAGAACTAGAATTAAGTCTTTTTTAACTGTTCAGACTATACTGCAGATCTCTCTAAGGAACTTAGTTCTTGGATTATTTATGCTTAGTATGCCCAGTCTGTTACATGTTTAAAAATTATGAAGCATCTGGTGAAGCTGATGCAGTTCACCAGTAATGAGTAAATTGTGTCTTATTGAAATTATTTTCCTTGGGATATGCATATGTTAGTAACTGGAATTCTGTTCTCTATTTAAACTGTGCCATGACTTGCTAAATTAATTTATGTGTGTAGGTATGTTTAGATATTTGACTTCTCAGTTTAAAACTCATTTTTCAACATGTTTTCTGAAGGGCACAGTGTTAACTGTGTTAGCTTGAAGTATAAAACTTCTTGGAGTGGATAATCCTTTGTTTGGGCAGCCCTGACTGACAGGGAAGGTGAGAAGGGGGATGTGCCTTGGCATTGGCTTACAGAAACATCCACTCTGCCAAAATGCAATATATCTTAAACCCCACCATGATTATGCTGCTTTGAAGAACTATTTAGTTAGCACTGGAGAGACAGGCTAGGTAAAAGCTACCCTTCATGGTGCTGGTACTGATGCCCCAGTGGTTGCTTGAGACTAATACAGGTTTTGGCAGCAAATGCTGTCTGAATGGGTTGGCTGCTGGATTAATTTCAGCTTGTTGAATTTTGCATGAGCTTTGTGTTGGAGCCACCTTAGATGTAGGAGAGAGCGTTTTGCGTGATGATGGAGGTTCTATATGATGCTGCGCGTTGTAACAGAGCAGCTAAAGAGCTAGTCTTCCTCCCAGAAGGATGGTGTAGTTGTCTCAATCAGTGCAAGAAACCCACTTCGGGGGGTTATCAAAGGAAGCTTAATATGCACTGAAGATATACAAGAACTTTTACCTGTTTCCTTTTATATGACTTAAAAATAAGTGGCTATTGTGGTTCCTTCTGGACTTAAGCTAGCCTCTGTTGAAGAGGCCACAGAATGTTGCCTGGGAATTCTTGTGCTGTGCCTTTTAGCTGCTGTGGGTAAAGCATATCTTTTGAAAACCATCTACTTCTGAGGTAGGTGCTTTAGACGCAGAGGATTTCATGAATCCTCTCTGTGAATTGTTTCAGTGGCTGGTTATCTTGAGAATTAGACACACCGAAAACACAGATTTTGATCTTAAATTGTTGTTATACTACTCATCCTGTATCAAAGACATTCTTTGAGAAGGCTGTTCTGTATTACTGGCACTTGTGTATTGTGATTAGATCATCTTCTGAATGAGCTGCATTGAGGACGGTTACCGTTTAGGCCAAAATAAAATAGCTAACTCAGTGGTTCACTAATCCTATGTTGAGTCATGACAGACAAGGGTTTGGATGGTATTTCATGAATCACAACCTGCTGCTTCACAAATTGCTTTGCAAGTGATTATAGGATGAGCCCTGTACTCTCAGAGGATATAGACGAAAGTGGTTCCCCCCCCCCCCCCCCGCCCCACAAATTATTTTTTTTTATGAACCAAGCAAGTGTGCCATTAGTTTCTGGTGCTTAAGGATTTGAATTCCTCACTTTGTAGCATCCAGCGCAAACAGCTGCTTTTTCAGAGGGCAGTGTTTGTTTGTCAAGGCTCTGCAGAAGCAGAATCCAAGTGATGGTGTGGTTTTACTAAGAAATGTCAGGAACTTTTGAATTGGTTTTCATGTGCAGAGTTCTCATTTTTGGTCTAAAAATGTAGGAAACTTTGAGTAATGTGAAATGGACACGAGATCTGTAATCATGGAAATGAGCACTAAAAAGGTTCATAAAGAGTGACTTTGATCATGCTCCAAAAGACTCCACTGTATGCAGCATGTCAGTAGACTTGAGCATCTGAGTTTTATTGAGAAGTAATTGGGGTGAGTGAACTTGAGAAACACCTTGGTACACAACCAGGGGGAGAATGCTGAAAGGCAATCTGTGAACCTCTGCTTACCGCAACAGTGAGCATTGCACGAGTGAAAGGTTTTCATCTGGCTGAATCAACAAGTTGTAAATGAAGTCATGAGCTAGCTAATGCATGTGTTTTTGTCTCGCAACATTTCATTTAGCTTTTCTGCTTATTCTTACTGTTTTCAGTTTTTCTCGTTCTCTAGTGGGGCCTAAATCTGGCCTGTCGTACAGAGGAGGCAGTAGAAGCTCTGCTTCCTTGTGCTGCTGAATTAGGTACTGGACGGTGTGTCTGTGCATTTGAAAGATTGGCAGAATGGGTTTCCTATAGCACTCCTTATAGCTGGTAGTCTAAGGGTGCAAATGGCAATGATGTTCCTTGGTGGCATAGCACCAGGACCCTACCAGGGGGTTCAGCAAAGAAAGTATTCTCTCTCACCTTTATTTTCTTTAACCATACATTAGGACAGTTTATTTTCCAGGGCAGGAATTGGGCTCCATTGAGCCTGCTCTTTAAACTTGAGCAGAAATGTACTTAGTGAATTAACAGGGGCAATACACCAAACTGCAGCAGTGAAAAAATAGTATGCATGGCCCAAATTAAGGGAGAGGAGTGGACCTAGACCTCAAAAAGCTCTGAGTGAAAGTGGGCACAGTTACTGTTAACCAGTGTATGAAGATTGCCCCCTAAGATGTCTGTTTTTCAAAGTGTAAAACCTTGTACATGGAGAATTCTCCAAAGGGGTAGATGCTGTCAGCATCAGGTTTTCTTTTGTTGGAGGAGGTGTAAATGAAAACCAAACGTAGCGACCTAGATGAGAAGTTTGCTGTGAGACATTTAATTTCCTGGTTCTTTTGTTTTTGAAGTAGAATCTCTTTTATGCCATACACTAATTATGTCATTTGTGCTGAAGGAAAGGGAATAAAAGATCACTTCTAGTATGTTTGAATCTGCACTCATCTTCCTTTTCTTTTGCAGTCAGCCAGTTTGGTAATGAATTACTTGCTTTCTTTTTTTGGCAGAGGCATAGATAAAAGTGAGATTGGTACCACTGTGGGAATAGGGCCTTTGCAGCAAAAATGCAAATATTGCAGTATGAAGTATGTTAGAAATCTCTCATATCAAGTCACAAGAGAGAATTGTAAATAAGAGTGAAAAGGAACTACTTTAAATGTCTCTCCCTCTCTTCAAAATCTAACAATTAGAGCAAACAAAAGCTGTTTCAGAGTAAACATTTAAATTCTGGCCCAAATTCATAAGCAGTGATGTTCATCATTAAAGCTACTGCAATAACCTTGACTTTCTTGTGTTTCTTCCCAGTGCAGTGTTATAAGCATCTGTGCTCTTTGGAGGCCCTCTGTTTAAAAGCCACAGATGTGACAGTAGTCTTCTTTCTTTTCATGTTGTATTTAGATGGGTTTTTTTTGCTCCTTTAGTCTCTTGCCCTGTTCTTTATTTGAATCTGTGATCATGTAGTGAAGAATGAGCTTCAAGCTCTTCTAAAATATTCCTGTGTATTATGACTGTGCTGGAGCGCAATGACTGCCTTTTAAAATGTCTTCCATTTACAGGAATTATTTTAGCACAGCTCAAGTATGTCATTGTGTGGCCTTAGAATTTCACTTTTGTATGAAACAAAAAGGTAAAGGAGGTGGCAGAGCTTAAATGCAAGTACTGTAAACATATTCTTGAACTAGTTATAGAGTAACAGAGGACTAAAAATAATAAAATATATAACTTAATAATTAAAAAAACAAATTCCATTTACTTCTCTTTCACCTGAAGATGAGTCATGGGCTGCAGTGAGAAAGAAGGGTTTAGAGAGATTTGACTTAAGTTGTGGAGTGGTACAGGGGTTTGCCATTTGGTTTGTTCCACTGAGGGAAATGTCTCTAACAAAGTAAACAAGGGGAGGTGGTGAATATGGCAGAGACAAGATATTAAGAATGTCTGCAGATCATCTGAGAGCTGGTGAAGCTTGTTATAGGATTATGGTGCATAATGCCATGGAATTGTGGACTTTTTTTTTTTTTGTTAATACTAAGTAACGAAAGCCCATAGCATGTCCATTATAGTCAACATGGAAGATTATATTATGATTATATTTAAATTAATTATATTTAAACAGTGTAAGTAAGTGTCCAATATCACTTAGTAATTGTTCAGTATTACCAATGTTCCGATCTTTCCCCATCTTAATAACTTGCTAATGTTTTTGTAACCAGCTTTACCTGCCTTGATTTTAAAGCTGGTAACTGAAGGGCTCTTTCCCAATGGCTTTGTCTAAAAGAGACAGACTAGAAGGTTTTAAGTCATATGTGGCAGATAGCGGGATCCTTCTGCTAGTTCAGGATGATGTGGTGCAAACTGGTTAAAGGTCTTCACAGATTCTGCCAAGCATTTTCTGCTGCTGCTGTTTGTGTGTTTGGTGGAGAAGAGGAAGGTGGTGAATGGAGAAGATGAGTTCCACAAAGTACAATTGTTTGTCCGTTTGCTAAGAATTTTTATCGAGTAAGGGGGCATACTGTGTTTCGAGGCTGTTTGTCTTATAGTAGCTGATTGTTTAAGTCCTGATGAGTACTTAATCTAGAATTACATTATTGTTTTCTTGCTTAAGTATTTTTCAAAAAGCTCAAAGTGTAAATTAACTCCTTGTTAAAAAGGATGTTCCCAATGTTGCTGAATAGATGGATGATGATGCCTTAAATGTAACGTTAAAGTATAGCTATAAGTGGCAGGATAAATTCCTCTATAATATTTTGTTCTTAGCTGCAGGGGAGTTGTTAACTATTGTTTTTTTCTAATTGGATTTCAGTGCTGGGCGCTTAAGTTGACCTTCAGAAAGAGAATGAGTGCGCTGCGTTGTGACGGAGAGCTCAGGAACAAAGATTAGTGAGGGCACTGTGCGCTAGGTCTTCAACCTGCAGAGTCTGTCTGGGAGAAAAGAGAAGGGGATGGGCACGTATCCCCCAGTTCTGAAGTGGATTCCAAAGAACTGCTTTATTTAAGTGCCCTAATAGAAGCAGGTGTAAAAAACCATTCTAGTTGTTGCTTTAACAGCTACTGAGTAGCCTGGCTGTGTTTTTGAAAAATAAAGCTGTATCTGCACTGGGTCTTTTTCTGCAATCTTACTAAATGCTAATAGGCAGCAAAGGAATTACTGATATAAATGTCCACAAACCCTAGGCTGTGCCGAGTGTTTCACTTGATTCACACAGCACTGTTGAGCTGAATATGCTTTAATAGTACTAGTACAGAGAAGGGCCTGTGTCTATCCGTCTCAAATTATGGCATGCAAAGTATCTTTAAACCATAACACAGTGGAAGAATTAAAATGTATAGTACTAATCAGCATGGAAAAGTTTTTTGTGCCGCTTAAAGAAAAGGCATTTTTACATTGATTGACTGTGTTTGTGGGATGGTAGTTTTTTTTTTCCTGTTATGCTGTAAACTTGCTTTCACTTTGAGAAAGAAGGTGGCCTAGACCTGTTTTCCATCTGTTTCATGGTTTATAGTTATAAGTCTTTTAAAAATACTATAGATCAAGTCCACAAATTGGTATCTAGATGTGATTTTACTGAAACCAGTAGAGGTATTTCTGTTTCACAACCACGAATTTTTTATTATGTGTTTTAATGAGAAAAACATTTGGTGCATTAATTTTAAAAATAAATTGAAACAAAGGTAGTTGAAGAGACCTCAGTAACTTCAGCATTTATTCAGATTTTAAGACATTTGGAATTAGATAGCATTCTTTGAAATATCAACGTCTGCTTTTTATTACAGGTTACATCTTAAGTGTTGTGCTCCTGACTTTACCAAGGCAACACCTGGTTCAGCTTTACCTATACTTTTTGACTGCACTGCTGCTGTATGCTGGTCACCAAATTTCCAGGTAAGAATAAATGAATGTATTTTGTTAACTTGGATTGGTAATTAGAAAAATAACCAGGATTTTCTCAATAGTTTATAAAAATAGAAGGGCAGGACTGGGTTTGTGGAAGTGCTGTCCCTCCCCCCCTCTTTCTTCTGTGCCAGGCACCTGCATGTATCTTGCTGTTTGTTCTGAAAAAGTTTACAGCATTAAATCTGCAGTCAAGTTCCTGCCTTTCTTAAAAGGAGTTACAGCTGCTTTTGTGAGATGTAATGTCTATTAATATAAGGAGAGAAAACACCGCAAGATTGTGATTTCTGATGTAGTAAACTCAGTTACTCAATGGCTCAGCTAACATGCTTTCAAAACTGGAATGTTTTATGATGTGGACAGGATGTTATTTTTAATTTGCTGACACCTAGAATGAGAAAAAAGAATTGTGTAGGGGAGGGTAAAAGTGAAGTAGTAGTAGAAATTATTCTTAAATTAGTCTTTAATATATTTTACAATTAATACAAAGAGCAAGCTGTCTTGTATCACACAAAATGACAGTGGAGAGCTCCAAGACAAACAAAACAAAGTAGTTTTTTTGATTGGTTCTGGCTGGATCTGTTGAAAGCCAATGCAAATGCTCATAGAGACAAGACATTGAGTTGAAACCAGAAAGAATACCATCACGTTAATGGATTTACATGGGAAGTTTTTGAAATGTGGACTTGAGCCTGATTTGTTTTGGTGCCTGCTGATGGGAAGGGTTTTTTAAATGTACCTTTGATTTAAGTGAGGTGATAGATTTGTAATTTCCACATCCAAAATGTTATTACAAAAGCCCTATGTTAAAGCTCAGGAAAGTGTTAATGGAGGTTTTGTGGCGACCTGATGTGTCCATGTTGTGGCTTGTCAGTGTTTCAGTTAATGATTTCCTGAATGGATGAAGATGCAAGAGAGGAATTATGACCTCTTATTTCCAGGTTAGGAAGGAAAGAGGGGGCTTTTTGTCATTCTTTGGGGAGTCCTGAGTTTTTGTGGATACACTTTACAAATGTTTCTCCTGGAGCTAAAGATATATTAGGTGTTTCTAGAACTTGTGTTAAAATAAGGGTAGTAACAGATATCCATCAAATGCAGGGCTTTAGTCCAGAACATTTGGAGCTAGAGTTCTTTGTGTATTCTATTCTGGATTTTTAGTCTTTTAAAAAGAAATGAGATAGTATAAATGTGGGTTTGTTTTTTCCACTGGTGTAACTGGTGTTGCTGTGTGCGGTTCGAGACCAACAGGCTGTATTGAAACATTTTAGATACCGTATTGTTTGGACTGTTTAGCATACTGGTACTAAGCTTTCTATATATGAAGCTTCTTGAGTGATTTAATAAAGACTTTAAATCTTGCATCCACTGGCACAAAAAATATTTTTTAATTAAAAGATGTCATGTATTCAAATGGTTGAGCAGTATTCTCTAGCTATTTTGCAAAACAGATACAGTTGCTAGCACTTTTGAGTGAGCTTACCCATTCCCTAGGTGTAAAACTGATCTGATTTGGAAGGAAGGAATGTTCTTGATTGGTAAAGGGATTTCTCAGCAGCAGCCTTTTGTATAAAGCAGGGAGTTACAGTTGTATTACTTCTTCAAAAGAATTTTTGAATCCAATTACTGGATATGGAAAATAGTAAGCATTGAAGTGTAACTAACACACAAATATACTCTATACTGGAGTTGCTCCTTTTATTGACAAAACCAAACAATTACAACTGATGTTTATATTTAGCAGGCTGATCGGAAAAAGACATACAGTAATCACATATGCAAACTGTTCCTGATTTTTTTAATAATAATTCTGCTTATAGCTGAAAAACTGCGTGCATATAGCCCCAGCTGGGATGTTATTTAATACAGATAGAGAGGTTTTATATTGAGGCTAGTTGAGTTAATGCAAATTACAGACCAGCATCAGCTGGCAATTGTGACTCTGTAGTCTCTGGAAATTCTGAGTTGATGAAAGACTTCAGTTTCTCAGTGTTGTTTTTCCAACCCAGAAGTAGCTTATGGTTCAACTGCAAGACTAGGAATCATAAGATATAAGTTTACTGTTAAGCCCTAACTTAACACTTCCAGATCTATGTGATCTTGACAAGTCACTTAATATTTGTTTCCTCCTCTGCAAAACTGAGAATTATATGAATTGATTAGTTAATGTTCATGAGCACCTGGAGAGTCCTAGAAGGCTCTGCATTTCTGTGTAACATATTAAGTTGGCAATTTGGATAGAGAGAATTCATCATCTGTTATGGAAAACAGAAGTCAGCTTTAAAAAACAAAATGCTGCCACTTCTGACATGTGGAATATATGCTATATATATATATAGCTGTGCAAATGTCTTGCTTAAAAGGGTCACATTTCAGAGAATCATGGAATGACTGAGGTTGGAGATCATCAAATCCAAAACCCCTACTTGAGCAGGATCACCTAGGGCAGATTGTCCAGGACTGTGTCCAGTTGACTTTTTGCTATCTCCAGGGGTATGATGCCTCAGGCTCTTTGGAGAACTTGTTGCAGCACTCAGTCACCCTCACAGTAGAAAAGTTTTTCCTTAGATTCAAACTAAACTTCTTGTCTTTCGGTTTGTGCCCATTGCCTCTTGTCCTGTCACTGGGCACCGCTGAGAAGAGCCTGACACACTACTCTTTACACCCTCCTTTCAGATATTTATACATATTGATAAGATTCCCTGTGAGCCTTCTCTTCTCCAGGTTAAGCAATCTCACTTCTCTCTCCCTTTCCTCATTGTGAGAGTTTTCCTCTCCTCATTTTCAACAATAAAAATAAAGAAATTATGCAATTATAATTGCAGCTTATTAAAAAAAAAAAAAAAAAAGGAAAGAAAAAGAAAAATCGTGATCATTATCTTGTTTCTTGCCTTGCTGTTTTATTATGATTGTGTTCCAAGTGTCGAGCCTGGCTGAACTCAGAATGAGAAGGTTCCAGTGGTGTTGGGGAATGAAGTGAGAGACAACTGTTTGTTAAGGATAATCTTAAGATAAATTTTAAATGTCTACAGGCATCCTTAAAATTAAAAGCCTAAGAATACATTTCAGAAGGGTTGGACAGTGTGTTTGTTGACTATGGAAATTAATCAGCCAAAGTAAATGTCAGCAATATGATTCAATTAGGTCAGGTAACTACTGTGCCTTATGTCAGTCAATTACAAAGCATATTTTTGCGCTTTAGAAACAAAAAAATGGTTCTGCATCAAGCTGTGTATTTCTCTACCTTTCTAGAGCGATGTTAGTCATGGCAGTCTCTGATTGTGTGTTGACAGTCCAGCAGTTTGATTAAATGAGGCTGGGAATGCATCTACAGAATCAACAACAAGCAATCTGATCTAAGCTTTATTCTTATGCCATAATTCTGTGAAGTAATAATGTAGTTTCAATCATTTCATTATCTGGAAAATAATGGTTTTAATGTTGTTTTCTTATATTACTGCACAAAAAATGAACAATTCTAAAATGTAAAAGCTGCAGCTTAATACAGCATTAATTGATCAAAATTGAGTGCAGACGCTTGCTTTTCTCAGCATCTTGTATGGCACTGCAGCTGTTCAAGGAGTCTTCTGATTGGTGTCTCTGCCAAAAGATCCTTGTGTTTGTACTGGTAACGTGATAAGGGAATCATTGCTTTGACTTTTCTTATTCAGACATCACCTACAAACACTATTTAAAAAATTAAAGAAATTTTAAAACATTGGTTCTCCAGTCTGGTAAGCCTAAAATTATCAGTTAGTCGGGGTTGCTTAAAGAATGAAACCCAGTGTAGACCTCTGTGCAGATGACTGAACCAGAGAAGGGAAGAAATGTAGCCTGAAGGGATTTGGGTCATCTCCAGGCACGTTCCTGATGTTAAGGAAACAACTTTATGTACAGCTTTGTTGGTGTGTCTTGGGGAAGTTGTGTAAGATCTTCTTGCTGCAGTTGGTTTTCTGGATGATTTTGTAACTTGTTTCCTTGCAGCTATAGAAGAAACTTGATTTCTTCATTGCTTTCCTTCCAGCAATTTAGAAATAGACAGTGTTTTCACTGTCAATCTGAGATAGGCTGATAAGGCTAGTATAAAAAGGAGTATTCACCATGAAACAAATTCAGACAAGCAGAATCCATGGTGTTAATTTTTTATTCCTTTGTAACTCTGATGGATTATCGAATTTGTGCTGCTAATGCTTTCTGCAACTTTGCATAAAATAAAAAATAAAATACATTGTCACAAAAATAGCATGTTGGATGTTGGAAGGTGGAAAAAAAAACTTGTGCTTAGATGTATCTTGATAACAAGGGAAAATGTTTCATCTAGAATCAGTCATCTTAGGTGCCTTTTTCCATCCTTGTATGTGTTTAATTGCAGGTTACAGTTTAAAGAGCCCATTTCAACATACCTCACAAGTACTATGACACTTGAAAAGCTGCAGTGAGTAGGCAGAGCTGTCAGCTATAAAGAACAGGCTTTGAAGTGTTTGTTTTAGTACTTGGAGATTTATGTCTTGCATTCCAGAGATTTTTTTGGCAAATGAAAATGTGATTACCTTATCTTGGGACAGCGAGCTAATGCTAGAACAAGAGTATTTTTCCACATTTCTGGGGAGAAGTGAATGCTTCCAATTGCACCAAGTTGCGTATTTTTTTCTGCACTGAAATAAGTGCAGTTCTTATATTGGTTGTGGTTTCCAGTATTGTTTGCTTGCTTTGACAGCATCTGTTCTCAGGAAGTGTGACTTGCCTCACTGGCATAAATAAATATGGAACAAATGAAATGCCATGCCCTTCCAGCAAATAGACTCTGCTAGCTCCATGCAGGGTTGGATCCAGTTTGTCTCCCTGGCATTCCAGGGATATGATGCGATAGACAGCAATGACTGGACAGTATGAGCCAGATAATTGCCCCCAGCAGCATAACCAGGACTGTGCTAAGTTGGTCTTGTGGCAACGAGGATGGAGCAGCAGGAGTCCTGGGAATGGTGAAGAAGGGTCACAAGGGTGAGGCAGAAAGAGAGGCTCACATCTGGATCCAAAGGGTCATAAGTATTCTCTGTTGTCTCATGGCAGGAGATTAAGGAGCCACTAGAGAATGACTGCTGTGCTTTTCCAGGACCGCCTTCTAGAAATGCAAAATGTTTGCTGTTAATGTGAATTTTGTATTTGAGTTACATTGCTGTTAAATGTGTTAGCCCGCTTGAAGGCAGAGCTGATGGATGACCACTAACAGCAGAAAAACGCCTAGCTGCCTTGAGCTCTTTTCTTTTTCTCTGGTTGCCTGAGTCATCTTCCTTGCCATCAGTTTCTGTCCTTTCAGATTTTCAGACTGACTTACTATATCTGTCAACAGCAGTCAGTGAGTTTGAGGGTATTCATAGCAGTTGGTCACCTCGAGTTCCCCAGGATAGAAATAAACTTTTAAAATCATGTTGAATAAGAGGATTATGAAGGAATTCTTATCCTTGACTATACCCCATGACTGTCATTTTTTCTTCATACCTATTTTTAATTCAATGCAAAGCAAATTAGAATTGTTCAGTACAAAATATGATAACCATTGAATTGGAAGACCTTGTCCCCAGGCCCTCATTTTCTTTCTTTTCTTTTTTTTTTTTGTTGTTTTTTTTTGTTTTTTTGTTTTGACATGGAATTTGTGGGAAAAGGAATTACAATAGGAGGGAAGAATACTTAAAAAGGAAACTTAAAAATGGAAAAATGCTTAAGGGTTTTGTCAATAAGTTCCTTGAGGCCACACGCCAAAGAACAGCTTGAGTACCACAAAAGATTTCTTACAGCTATGCCAGTTTAATTGAAGTCTTGTCTTACTTAGTTCCTTGTACCACTGAGATTGTCATAACAGTAGTCTTAATGTTGTTTTTTGTAATTTAGTTAATTGACTGTGTGTATTCTATATATATGGAATGAATGAATACATTCTTGTCTGACCATAAGTATTGTAATACTTTGTGATTTTATTTTTTAGGGATTATGTTAGGAGTGAATTGGAATCGGGATATGAAGGACCAATGTACTTGGAACCTCTATCTATGAATCGTTTCATGACTGCTTTAGTAGGTAAGTGAATTAAATGTTTGTGATGTAGGGGAGAACTCTATCTCATTTTCTTCCTTGAATATTACACGTTACCTCCATGATTTCAAATTTCTCTGTCACTTCAGTAGTTGTGATCTTCTTACACAAGAGATGCAGAAGGCTGTGTGTGTCCTGCCTGGCTCTTTTTATGCTAGAGATTTACCAATACTCCCTTGCTTACAGATTTGAAGTTTGTCTAAATCTGTTTTAGGGGCTTCTTTTTAATTTAGTGTGCAGTCTGATTCAGAATGACTGGACTGTCTAGGGTATTACTTAGGTGGAAAGTACCATAGAGATTCCAACAGCAGCAAGTGTTTGCAATGCTTTTGTCTTTGAAAGTGCTGAGAGATGACTTCTCTACATAATTCCAGAGAAATCTTGAAGAATTGGACATCCTACACTTTTTCTCTTATGTTCCGTTCCCAAATGAACCTTGACTGGAAGAGAATAAATTCAGTGTTAAGGTTGCTGAGCCATACCATATGCTCTATTGAGAGGATATTGGAATACAAAACATCATGTGTATTTTGAAAGTAAGCCTAAGACAAACTCAGAAGAAAAATCTTCCTTAATTCCTTCCACGTAGATCTATGGGTTTCGTCAGACTATTGACAGATTTAGTCAACTGTGTACTCTTGGCAAAACTGTTGCTTGCAGCTGTTAAGAGATTGAGAATGTGGCGGGAGATTTAAACGGGTTTACTTTTTTTACAATATGTTAGGTCTACCAGAATATATACTTCTCTTGTGTGTCTGGTTTTTAACTTTCAAATGTGGGATTTTTCTTTGCTTTTAATGGTTTCTTATAGAAATAATGTTGATGTTTTCTGAGGAAATGAAGTCTTTAGAGATCATTTTCCCTCTTCTGAGTTTCTAGATATACTAAATCTTACTCTCATTTGCCCTGCTCCATAGTGTTAGAATTGCTGAAACTTAGTGCTCACCAGTGCTCCTTCTTGATGAGCCAGTGACAAACTTGCATTGCATAGTTTTATTTCTTCCTGATAAAAGGTCCTCTGTTTCTATCGTGATCATTTCTTGTCAAGTGATGTCTAAGTACAGCTAAAGCCTTTAGTGTTCTTCAGTGAGAAAAAGCCTGCAATTAATACTTTGAAACTCTCCCAGGTGCAGTACAAGGACCTGTGGTGCAGGTGTGAAGCAGAATCAGTCAGAGTGCTTTTCAAAGCAGCAGGCAGGCCTTAGTGGGAGGAGGTCAGGAGACACTGTGCTGTTCAGTAATACTTTGTCTGTACCTGAACCAGGAGTCAACTCCCATCTGTATTTCATGACACATCTCTTGGGTTTTAAAGTGGATTTAAAAATAAGTAAGAAAACAGCAGTATTTTTATCCAATACAATTTTGGGTTTTACTAGCTGCCAGGCCAAAATGTAATTGTGATTGTTTATAATAATTGTTTTTCAGAATTAGGTAGGTATTTGACTATACTAGAAGTAAGTATAGACCAACGTATTTAATATCCTCATTATTAATTTCCCCTCTTTTAAAACCTACTTGAAAAATGTAATTATTGATCTTGAGGGCAAATGATCTTATTTGGGGAAGTCCTGTCAAAGTAGGCTTTGTGACTTGTCAGTGTTCTGTTTAAAATATCTTCAAATTTGTTGCATGCCATGATACTTGTCCAGTGCAGTCTGCCAAGTTTCAGGAGTGTACTGCACTGAACTGTGGCATTTTTGCAGCAAAATTAACATGCAGGTGCTTTGCTCCACCTTCTCCTTACATATTTTGTCAGTCCTGTGTCGCAGCACTGCTAAATGCACTAAGGCAGGTGTATGGAAGACAAATTGTGCTACAGATACAGTTGTGTTCACTGAAAGTTCTGGTCGGAGTGAGGAGGAAGCTGTACAGTACCCCAGTTGGTTCACAAATTTAATCTGTCGTTGTTAATGCTTTTATTCATTAGTGCTTTTGTGAACAGCCTTTCATAGTCATTCCTTCCTCTGGATCTAATTCAGTCTGACGACTGTTGACAGGGGTTACCAATAAGCTCTTGAGCGCTCTAGGTGAATAAATACATGTCTTTGAGAACTGCTTCTTGGATAGATGTGCCACTTTGTGAGCATGTCAACTGTGTAAGTCCCAAAGCTATGTGGTTTTGGAAGCTATACTATCTTTGAGACTTGTTTTTTCTTAGTGCTTCATAATGGCATTGTATGTTAACTTTTAAGCCATCCTGTGTTTCACATAGCAGTTAGTGTGGTAGCCAGGAAATTTGTTAACATCAGCTTTTTCAAAGTGGGAATGAAACAAAGACGGCTCCATGCTAAGGGTGGTTTGGATGGAGATTTTACCACTTAGGCTTACTTGTCACACATTTTCCATTAGCTTACTGACTGGGAGGCTTTGGCTGCCTGTCAGTAACATTTAATGTATTTGTGGAGGTTTTGGGAAGGGAAGGAATGTCAGAAACTTCAGGCAACAGATTTCTTCCGTATTCCCTCATTCCCTAGTAGACAGCCCTTGTGTTCTGCAGGAGATTTCCAGCTGTAGGATTCATTAACTGTGTCTGGCAGTTTTCAGTCTGTGGCATTTTAAGTTTACAGGGCAGAGTCAACTAGATCTGTTAAAGCACTGGAATCTCTGTATATTGATATCAAGCAGTATTTTGGACTGATACTGCTACCATGTTTGTGGTGTGTCTATATACAGCCCCACGTGGAGATTGACTATGAACTATGGCAGAAAAAAAATCTATTCCAAAATAACATGCTGCTACCCTAGTTTAAAATGGAAAGTACCAGTCAGTACAAGTTCCTGTAGAGGCATCTTTTCAGGCCCTTCCTGAGGGAATTGAGAAGTGGTAAGATGCAGACTTCAGAAAGGAGATCAAAGCCTCAAGAGAAAGTGCTCCATTTATTTAATTTGATGGTGTCCAGCTCTTCTTCCATGACAATAACTTTCAGTCAGTGTTTAGACTGAAAAGGTGAGAGGGAGAGAGTTTAAGAGATTACTAAGAATACTCAGCACCTCACTTCTTAGAGGAAGGCAGTCGTTGCTGTTTCACGAGATGAGACTGGAATCTGAGGTCCTCTTTTGTGGTCAGAGAGCTCCAAAGTCCACCTGTAAGAGTGCTGGATAGTTGAGTTTGATGTCGTGTCTGTATTTTATTTCAGATGATGACATTCTTACTAAATCCCGAAGAGCATATTGGTGCTGATATTTGTATTCCTTTGTATGTGAAGTTGGGTTGCCTTAGTTACCATGAGTCACAGAAATCACAGCAAGCTGACTGTGTCTGGCCACTGAATATTACAGCACAACAGTGTGCTGCTGCTATCTTAACTGGGATTGTAGCAATGTATTTTTCTTTTTTGCTATGAAGTGTGCATTTGGGCAGAGAACAACAAAGCAGAGAAAGGATGCTTCAGAGCTGGAGTCTGTTGTACTTTTTACAAAGATCAACGGAGTAACTTTTTCTGAGGCTTATGAGACCCAGTATGCTGTGTCAAAGCGAATAGTGTCTTGCTGAAAGCATTGATACTTGTTCTGAAATGCATCTGGTAATTTGAAAATACATCTAGCGAACTAAGAGTAGGACTTAATGTGCAGCTTGAAAGAGGTCAGTGTAAAGGGGTAAGAACTGTGTATGTTTAAGGAATAGTGTTTAGAGATTTCTGGTTTTGAAAAAACTGTGATGAAAGCACCCCTTTTCTGGGTAGGGAAGCTTGGTAGGGTGAAATATAACCCTTGATACATTATTGTTTCTCCTCTTCCAGCTTCCCTCCATAATCCATCTAATTCCAGGAGGGCTTACAGTGTCAGCCAGTTTACGTGAATGCATGGAGCTAGCTCAGGCTCAGACAGAGCCTGAGACGTTATTGCCCTGATATTATTAGACTGTGCTTGACTGGGACTAACTCCTGGTTGCAAGAAAAACTGAGAAATTCAAGGATTAGTGGAGGTAACTCCAAAATAGCACATAAACACCTGGGTTTGGCACTGTGTGTTGTGGCTTCCACATCTAAGAAAATGTCTGATGAACAAGGTATCGCTTTTGTAGGAATACGTTACAAGCTTTTTCCTTAGTGCAAAATTATGGGTGAGAATTGTTCTTATCCAAGCAATATGTATTTGGCCCCATTCTGCTTCCTCTGAGATAAAAGGTACAACTTCCAGGGACGCTAATACGATCAATTAGACTGCTGAGGTCTGCTCTAGAAATACCACCCTCCAAATCTCGGTGTGTGCATGGGAGAGATGTGCTTACACTTGTGCCTCCACCAACAGTTAAAAGAGAATGGAGCTGTTAACTATCTGTCACTTGTGAGCTTCAGAGGTAATTCTGAGCAACCGCCTCACCGCACCAAGAAATTATTGGAGTCTCAACTGCTGACCTGGCTACTTTCCTGTTCTTGGCCAGTAATTCCTCTTGACAGTAGAAATATTGTTGGTCTAAAAGCCATTTGGGACCCAATTACTTTTTTTTTTTTTTCCTAGATCAGGCAAGATAAAGTAGGAGTATAGCTGGGCTTCAGAAAAACTGTTGTTGTGTATACAGATACTGGTGAAATTTATGTTGAGCTGGGTACATTAAGGACAAAGAGGCATGACTTAGTCATCCTTTGCATGATTTTTTTCCCTGTGACTCTCTGTTAATCTGAATATGATTCTGCATGTGTTTTGGACCAACATCTCACTAATCTATGAAGTGAATGCATATCCTTTGCATATTTTGAGAAGGATAACTTTTGTGACCTGGCAAAAGATGCAGAGGAGCCTGTTTTCCATAACACATGTCCTAGTTAGAGCTGTCATAATATGCTGGATTACAACTGGGTTATGGAATGATAATGTATCAAAATATGGGACTATGTTTTTCTTGAAGGAATAATCAGCTTGATATATAATACTGTGTTGTATTTCCAGGTCAGCTGGTGGTGTGTACACTCTGCTCCTGCGTCATGAAAACAAAACAGATCTGGCTTTTCTCTGCTCACATGCTCCCTCTACTGGCACGCCTCTGTCTGGTCCCTTTGGAAACCATTGTCATCATCAACAAATTTGCCATGATTTTCACTGGTTTAGAAGTTCTCTACTTTCTGGCTTCTAATCTTCTGGTACCCTATAATTTGGCAAAGTCTGCATACAGAGAGCTTGTCCAGGTAAGACTTGTACACAGAACATGAGAGTTCTGTTGTTTTTGGCCTGAACTTTTGTGCAGGAGTGAAACAACAATGTAGTTTGGTTGTCTTCTGTGCATCCATTTATGTGTTAACTCAGACTTTCTTAGCAAACAAGATGTGTGTTTCTATCCACAGTATCTTCTTTCTTTAATTATTGAAACTTGCAGTTTGTAGAAGTGAGCAATTATGGCATTAGCCTGTCTTCTGCTCTTGACTGACTGAGCATGCTGACTTTGCTTGGACTTCAGTTAGTCTTTCCAAATCCAAACTAAACAACAGGATTGTGGCAGAAGGGAGTTTTGTATTTACAGCCTCATACAGTAATCACAGTAGCTGTGAAGTTTTTTGTTTTATTTATTTATTTATTTAAAAGAAAGCTTTCTGTAGGACAACTATTTGTAATTATAATAGTCTTAAGCTGAGAACACTAAAGCTGAGCAGCAACTGTAACTTAATGTGATTCTGAATTTTCTTTGTCTCAGTAGTATTTGCTGAGACATCTAAAAAATAATAATAATAGAAGAAGAGTTACCAGATACATAAGACTGGTCTAAAATGCATCCATGCTGTTAACACTTTAGCATCTAATATCTAATGTATATTTGGTTGAAAAGCTGCTGTGTTTAATGGTACATAAAAATCATGCCTTCATATATCTCAGAAAATTGATGCATGCTTTTGACTGACCCCCTAGTTCTGCTCCTACTGCTTCCTGGATTTTTTTCAAACCATGTCAGTGGTTTTCTGCCTGCTGCTTTTCACTTCAGAAGTAATCTGAAAACCAACTTGTTAAGCTTTCTCAAAGCCCTCTTTAAAGCTTTATATCTGCCATATCTGAACAAAAACTTGGTATCGGTGTCTGGTGTGCCAAAGTCTCAGCCTGTCATTTTGATCATTACAGTCTTGTTATTTATTTTGTATGTAATTGGTCTGTGGAGTAGGATTATCCTTCTGTGCTTGTACAGTGCCTAGCATAGTCTGATCTTGTCTGTAGCTAGATTGTAGATTTGCTGACAAAAACAACTTTAGGAGCTAACAGAAAAAGCTCCAATATCCTTGTTCTCCAGTGAGGATAAGAAAGCTGAGCTTACTGTTTACTTAAGAAATGGGGATGGAGGAGAAGGGGAAAAAATTTAGTAGTAACATGGTAAAACAGAATTTTACAGCTTGAAGACTTGCAAGAGGCTGGAACCAATGCCTTGGTTTTCCATACCTTTTAATTGCATATGTGTTTCTGAGGAAAGAAAACAATTGTTTCTCACTGAGCATTTATTTATTTGAGAGGGGGTGAGGTGGTTAGAACTGTAGTCAGAATACAGCTGTTAAAAGTCTCCAGGAGAATATTGCCCTATTTCTTTGAAAATTCTCTTGTTTGTATTTCTTTTATTATAACTCTATGCGGTTGTTAATTTTTATTGATGCCATCATCCTGGTGGTTGTGAGCTTACTGCTGTTTCAAGCTGGAGTTGATGCTGTTCTGCTGTCACTGGCGGAACTTAGTGGCTATTGGGATGCTAAGTGCCAGCGTGTTCCTGAGTGCAGCACCTTAGGGAAAACAGCCCCAACAGGTAGACCAAGGCAGCTTTTTCGGTGTGAGTGTATTTCAGACTGTGGCTAATGGTGTAATTTTAGAGCGGGTCCAGAAGCTTAGCTGCCTATTTGCTGCAGAATATGCCAGAAATTCCTCGTGGTTATGAGTCTACATTATGGACATGAGCCTTTTCAGACAAGGTAAAGTTTTTTGCCAGGAGATGCATGGAGTTGGTCCCAGGCCAAGGGAGTCTCCTGAGGGCAGAAGCAGTTCCTTGACCAATATGTGCTCAAAGCTGAAAGTGGAAGCTTGGGCTCTACATCGCTGCTGGTAGCATATTGTTTGTAGATCAGCGTTGGTAGATACTGCAGCAGGTCCCCTGAATGTATGTAACATCCATCATGCTTGTCATGAAAGGCTAAGTAGACAGCTTTTTTAAAATATTTTATTGAAGTACAAACTTTCTCATGCATTTGCTAGCCATAGATTTTCTGTCTTTGTGGGAAGTAGAAGATGAGGAAGTAGTAGCTATGAATGATTTCCTTTTGACCTTTGTATTAAGTCCAGTTATATGAAGTTCTAGCTCTCTGAAAATCACTGCATTATAACTTCGTATTAGCAATGCAAAAGGAGTTTGAGCTTCAAAGTATTCTGAAATAACTTCATAACCATAAACTTCAAAAGACCTGGTTGATTAGGAACAGCTGAAAGTTTGATACATTTGTTTTGAGATACTTAAATATAAAACATCTGCGGTACTTAATGTTTCCTTTAAACTGTTTGGTAAAGCAGGTTTATTGTGCTGGAGTGTTGTGACTCTTTTCAGTATCTTAGTATGTGCAGTGGGTTGGCAGCAGCTGCAGAGAGAACAGCACTGCTGGGACCTGAGCGAAGCAAAAGGTCTGAGTGGGTTGTGGTGAACTAGAGGCATGCTTCCTCTCTCCTGCTGTCACTGTGTGGCAATGCTGCAGTCAGCAACTCTGAGCCTGTTCTCAGGAAGGGACGTTCAGCTGTTCAGATAGCATGTTGCACACTTGGGCATTTTGTCTACTTTGAGTGATATGGTAGATCAGCAGGTAAAATTTCACTGCTGAGTCTGGACTCTCTGGTCAAACTGTGTAGTCTGAGCCTCTTGCTTTTTTTTTTTTTTTTTTTTTTTTTCCCCCCCTTTGAGGTGGCTATTGCTATGTGAATTACCCTCAGCCTCATTGTGGTTATGCTGTTAAATATTTTTTCTCTTCTATATGACTCTGAACCAATAACAGCATTTTTCTCTATCTTGCCCAGGTGGTGGAGGTATATGGTCTCCTGGCTTTGGGAATGTCTCTGTGGAACCAGCTAGTGGTCCCAGTTCTCTTCATGGTGTTTTGGCTTGTCTTATTTGCTCTTCAGATCTACTCTTATTTCAGTACACGGGACCAGCCTGCCTCAAGAGAAAGGCTTCTCTTTCTCTTCTTGACAAGGTAATTAACTGGAATCTGCAAATAGTTAGTTTTCTGTTTTGATTATGTTCTGGAATTAATGTGTGTGTTCTTTTATAACCTAGATGCTTAGATCAGCTTGGCTTTGTTTTGATGCCTGGCAAATATTTGTCCTTATTGAAGTGACCATGTATATGGGCCCAGTTAAGCTCCTCTTTCAGAGGCATGGGACTCAGCTCAGAACAGACAGCATGAGTAGAGCTGTGGGAGAGTTCCCAAAGACAGTAAATAGTACTTTGAGGAAATCATTGTAGGAATTGGAGTGTTAGTTCAGGGGTCTGTTTTAAATATACAAATTATTTTTACGTCTGAGATATCTCACGAAGTTACTTAGTTCTGTCTGACATGATACCTTGTTCGTGATCATGATGTCTTCTGAGCCCTGTGTGTCTTGCTTCTTGGTTCTGATGTGGGACACATTCTTGAATTTATCCAAGCAGCTGAAATAAACAACTCTCAAAGTGACTTTTCAGTCCGCTAGCTAATTTGACAGAGTTATAAAAGTCTTTAAAGATACAAATTTTCTAAAAGCTTTGTAAAAACTGGCTATAGGGTAAAGGAGAAAGGCCTGAATTAGTGCTCTTATTAAGAGAAAAGGCAGCATTTGAGAGAGTTTTCTGGCTGGACTGTACATGCCTAATTTAGAACCAGCTGCAGCTTGTGCTGACGCTTGTCTAACTAGAAATTATGGTAAAAAACAGGGAGGGGGAGTGTGGAGTTGAGAGGAACTGGGTGTATTACAGGAGAAGGTGGGGTAGACAAATGAGACTGTATAATCCTGGGACAGGGAGAAAAAAGCTAGGAGTAGTGCCTAAACATGCAGGTAATATAGCATGTATTCATAACAGACCAGACATCATTAGTTTGACTGTTTGTGGAATAACTTGTTTGAGGAGCTTGCTCATCACTGGTCTTCCGATGTGACTTTCCAATTACTTAGTTTCTATGTGTATGTGTGTGTTGGTGTATCTGGTAGTGTTAAACTCTCAGAATTCATTGTCATTAAGGAGAAATGCAAGGAATTTTATTATTTTGAGGTATTACAATCACACAGAACCACAGAAAGTTTGGGGTTGGAAGGGACCTCTGGAGAGCATCTAATCCAACCTCCCCCCTGCTAAAGCAGGGTCACCTAAAGCATGTTGCACAGGACCACATCCAGGCAGGTTTTGAATATCTCCAGAGAAGGAGACTCCACAACCTCTCTAGACAACCTGTCCCAGTGCTGTCACCCTCACAGGAAAGAAGTTTTTCCTCATATTCAGACAGAACTTCCTGTGTTTCAGTTTGTGCCCATTGCCTCTTGTCCTGTCACTTGGCACCACTGAAAAGAGCCTGGCCCCATCCTCTTGACACCCTCCTGTAAGGTATTTGTAGACATTGATACGATCCCCTCTCCATCTTCTCCAGGCTAAACAGGCCCTGCTCTTGCAGCCTTTCCTCATAAGAGAGATGCTTCAGTCCCCTAATGTTCATAGCCCTATGCTGGACTCTGTCCAGTAGTTCCATATCTCTCTAGTACTGGGGAGCCCAGAACTGGACACAGTACTCCAGATACGGCCACCCTGGGGCTGAGTAGAGGGGGAGGATCATTTACCTCGACCTGCTGGGAACACCCTTCCTAATGCACCCCAGGAGACCGTTGGCCGCCTTGGCCACAAGGGCACGTTGCTGGTTCATGGTTAACTTACCGCCCACCAAAACTTCCAAATCCTTCTCCGCAGAGCTACTTTCCAGCAGCTCGGTCCCCAGCCTCTGCTGGTGCGTGAAGTTATTCCTCCCTAGGTGCAGGACCCTGCACTTAATGAGGTTCCTCTCTGCCCAGCTCTCCAGCCTGTCCAGGTCTCTCTGAATGGCAACAGAGCCTTAGTGAATCCAGCTGCTGTAACTCTGTACTTCTGGTAGCTGGGTGAAACTTCAGCAAGTAACTGGGTGCATTGTGTCTACTGCTCAAAACTGACTGTTAGGTATTGCAGTCCTACACAAGCAGGACAGTGCCACCACGTGGCAAGAACCGAGGAGCAAGAAGCAAATGAACAGTGGAAGACCGCGCTGTGTTCCCCTCGCTCCAGTCTGAGGACGTCACTTGTTAGGTAGTTGAGATTAGGTTGCATCTCTGAAAGAAGCAACAAAATCCCTCATAATTTTTATAGGAGGATTCCTTGGTGTTTTGTAGCTTTTAATGTTTTAATTAAAACCAATCCAGTTCTTCTTTTAAACCAGCTTGCACTCTTAACAGGACATAGAGGGAGCTCATCACACTGTTTTTAATTAGCAAATCTTTTCTTTTTGTCTTTTTTGTCCCCTCCTAGTATTGCAGAATGCTGTAGCACTCCATATTCACTTCTGGGCTTGGTCTTCACGGTCTCTTTTGTTGCTTTGGGAGTTTTGACTCTCTGCAAGTTTTACTTGCAGGGTTACCGAGCATTCATGAATGACCCTGCTATGAACAGGTAAGTTTGTCTTTGCATATAGGGTCTAAAAAGAAACAGACAAAAAGGAGCATATATAGAGGAGCAGTATGAGCTGAACTACAACTTGTTTTAACTTACCAGCTCTTGGATAGTCTTGACAGGCTTTTTATATGCTAGTCTAAGTATACATTGGAAGGATTTGAGGTGAAAATACAGCTTGCCACAGACTTCTTGAGAGCTGGTTCATTTCTATAACACATTCAGTGCTGCTGTTTGGGATTTACAATTGCATAGCTTGATCGTCTCAGTACTTTCATTTGTATGAGTCTCTGGAGAATTTTCATGTGCTTAAATTATAAACACCTGTACAGTTACATCTCTGTTTCCTCATTCAACCTCTAGTCCTCTGTGAAATACTGCTAATCTTTGAGATTTGAAGCAGAGCACTGTATGGATCACTTGTAAATTACTACAGGAAATAACCAAAATACACAAACTGCTTGTTTCCTTACATTTATCTCAACTGCCCAATATAAAATCGGGCTCCTAGTTATGGCATATTGTTGCTCAGTTATTGCAGCCTATATATCTGTAGAAAGTTCAGACTGTAGGCAGAAGAATGTTTCACATCCTAAGTTCTGAGATGAGGAAGTGAGAATGATTATCAGTTGGGATTGCCAAGGAACAGTTTACATAAAAGCATCTTTCAGGGAAGCATGCACTTCCAGGCAGTCTGTATTGTTACTGCCTCAAGGTGGTAGTGTTAAAATGCAGCTGCAAATGTATTAAATGCAGTCTGAGCTTCTAGGCCAAAGAGAAGCAAGGTTGGCAGCTTAATTTGGAGGTATAGGGCATTTTCTCTTGCATTTTTTATAAGTCACAGAAGATAAACTGAAAAATTGATGAATTTCTAATTACCTAAACTGGAAAGTGGTGAGATGAAAAGAGGATGTTTCCACAGGGCCAAAGGACAAACAGGAGGGTTGTGTTGCGAAAGATAACTGGAAGAGGATCTGCTTCGTGGTGCTCTGGGAATGGAGTTGACTGAAGCACAAGTTTAAACATAGGGCTGCTTCACACTAGTGTAACAGAACCCTGGGGCTGGGTATCTCCTCGGACACACCACCTGGGTCTATGGTGGGACTTTATGCTGGAGGGACTCTGTCGTGTGGTTGGTGTCTGTTGGGCTGAGTGTAGCCCATGTGCTGCTAGTCAAGAGGCATGTACTGAAATCTGGTAATTCCTAGCTACTAATGTTGCAGCATTTTAGAAAACATTCTCATGTGGTTAAATCCTTAAAAAGAAAGTCAAAAAAAAAAAAAAAAAAAAAAAGCAGTGCCGATTGTAGCATTGTGGTAGTTATGGGCAGCTGATTTCCTAGCATTTCTATGTATGCTTAAACCAGTGTTGACACACAGAGATGTGATTGTTTGTTCTCTTGTCTGTGTTGATCTGCAGGGGAATGACTGAAGGGGTCACACTTCTGATCCTCGCCGTGCAGACAGGTTTGATTGAGCTCCAAGTTGTGCATCGGGCGTTCCTGCTCAGTATTATTCTCTTCATTGTAGTGGCATCCATACTTCAGTCCATGCTGGAAATTGCTGATCCCATTGTTTTGGCACTGGGAGCTTCAAGAGACAAGTAAGAGATTGGCTTTCTAAACTGAAAGTTATTTAATGCTGTTGTAGGAGATGAGAAACTGGTAACTGGCCTGATTTGGACTTTTAGTAGCCTGTAAAGTTATCTCTAGTTTTTTTCCTTTCCGTATGCAATGGAGGTGTTTTTTTAAGTCTAAATCCTCTATAAATTCTCTAGTTTATCCCTTGCTGTCCTGTTCCTTCATGTACAGGCAGTGATGCATTCTGGCATGCCGTATGTGGCAAAGGAGGATAATTTAGGTGACGCTGGCTGCCTATGCTTGTCGGTGGTTACCTTCACTAGCCAGAGTGTTAGTGAACTCTATAGTCTCTCTTAGGTAAATCTAGGGCTCAAGTTCCTGTGCTCTCCCCATTCATACTATGTTGTGTGGCTTTGCAGAATGGTTTTGCTTAACCACCTCTGCAGTTGGGTAGGTTTCCCACTACTGCAGTGGTCTTAGGCAGCTATTGAAGATGGGAAGTTTCTAGGAGTGACCTTGTATCATTGCAAAAACTGGAGTTTTTTTGTAACACAGTGATCCCAGAATAGTACATTTTATTGTTAGAAAGTAGGAAGCCTCGCATTAGCGTACCAGATGTTTTGATCATGTGGGATTTTTTTTTAAGTCTTCAGTATGTATTTTGAAGAGCTTTATTGGTATCTGGTGTTCTTGTATTAATCTGTTTGTGTTTGAATCTTCTCTGTTAATTGGTTGCATCTTTTTCCTTTCTGTAACCTGTAAGTGAGGAAATGAAAGAGATTTGTTTATGTTAGAGAGTATGTTTAGCTTAGAGGCTACTTGTAGCTAGCGTGGTATGCCTGCAGCAATGTTGGCTTTAAATACACTAACAAAGGGGAAAGGAGTAGAGCCAGAATACGAGCATCTGCCCAGCTCAGGCGAGCGGTTTGTGATGACAGCAAGTTTTAACTCTTCCGTTAAATTACTGAGGCAGTTGACGCCATCTGGGATCATGACAAATTCCACCTCAGCTCTCCTTTCTTCCTTGTCTCATGTATATACTGAATTGCAAACCTCATGGTAGTGTTCTGATGTTTCTTCAGACTCTACTAGCCAGTTTCTGCTGTCCCTCTGCATTGCCACCCACCTGCACTGTTACTGTCAATTTCTTTGTACTTCATTTCCAAAGCTTAAACAAGGTTAAAATACAACCTGAGGAACATGTAGAGGTAGTATAGCAAATTACTGAAGACACTCTAAAAGCCTGTGCAAATGGGTGAGTGTAAAAAAGATTGATGGTCTATTTAGGCTGGGGAGGAGATAAAGTGAATGAGAGAGAGGAGCAGAATAAGGACTGGCAGAGAAAGGTAGCGCAAGTTGAACATTCATCTTTTCTGATGATACAAGAGGAGGGGCACAGTTTGAAAGACAACAGGCTTAAACCAGGTGATGAAAGGGAATACTTTTGCCTGGTGCATATTGGCAAAAAGTCACAGAACAGTTTTAAGTGTGTAATCTGGAAGGTCTCTGCTTAAATGGGAAAGTATATAAATGATCAAATGTATATTCTCAAGTTTAATAGGCCTTTTCAAGTTCTCAAATTCTGAAGTTTAAAAGATTCATCTGAAGCATACAACATCCTAGGTACTTGATTTGCCTAATCACTGACTCGACCCATTATGGCAATTACTGTAGCTGAATTTTTGCCTATAATCTTTATATTTGCGCTGAAAATGGCAAAGGTCAGAAAAGAGAGAACTTTTCAGCATGCATGTGTGGTAGGGATGCATATTGTGAATTAGACTATGCCCAGGTAGAATAGAAACTCTTTTCAATAAGTTAAAGCCTTGAGCAAAGATCACTGCCTACCTCTGACAGTCTGCCTTGATAAATTGCAGCTTATTCTTACTCTGACACTCAAATCTGACTTAAAAAGTAAAAACCTACTGTGTTGTTCACAGGAGTCTGTGGAAACACTTTCGAGCAGTCAGCCTCTGTTTGTTCTTACTGGTGTTCCCTGCGTACATGGCCTATATGATTTGTCAGTTTTTCCACATGGATTTCTGGCTGTTGATCATTATCTCCAGCAGTATTCTGACCTCTCTTCAGGTAAGAATGTTACCCTTGTATTAATCATTATCCCATTACTCTAGGGAGAAAACATACGGCCCTAAAAGGAAGGGGGGCCTGGAAGGGCAGAAATACAAGAGAGGATATAAAATCTCTTTATCTGTACCTGTGACAGGAGCTCCTAAGGAGGTGTGAGAGCATAGGTGAATGGAGGTTTATTTCAATCTGTAAAGCTGGGGGGACTTTTGAGGGCATAATTAATTTTTCACGGTAATATATATATATATATATATATATTTTTTTTTTCCAAACTGCTCATTTATGTGTTGTTACATAGCTGTAGTTCTTTGAAAGTAGTTGTAAAGTATTCCTTATGAATAGATAAGAGCAAGTAATTTATAAAATTCCTCCTTCTGATGCTCAGCACTTGTGTTTAATCAACTCAGCTCTTCAGCAAAGTGCTTTGGAGGGAGAAGTACTCAGGAACAAGCTCATGCTTTACAAAACAGTGACTTTTATTTGGCTTGACGGTCAGCAACAATTTTACTGCCTTGAGAGCGCACCTGCTTGCTGTGTGATTGGTGAACATTGCCTGTGCAGGGCTCTATGGACAATGCTGAATAACTTAAGCTTCTGTTCAGAATCAAACACTGAGCTCGTGGTCCTGTGCTCTGTTACAGGTGCTTGGAACGCTCTTCATTTATGTTTTGTTTATGGTGGAGGAATTCAGAAAAGAACCGGTAGAAAATATGGATGATGTGATTTATTATGTAAATGGCACATACCGGCTGCTGGAATTCCTTGTCGCTCTCTGTGTGGTGGCATACGGTGTCTCGGAAACTATCTTTGGTGAATGGACTGTGATGGGTTCTGTGATCATCTTCATTCACTCCTATTATAATGTGTGGTTGCGTGCCCAGCTGGGGTGGAAGAGTTTTCTTCTCCGCAGAGATGCTGTGAATAAGATCAAATCACTGCCCACTGCCACAAAAGAGCAGCTGGAGCAGCACAATGATATCTGTGCCATCTGCTACCAGGTAAGAATAGAACTATCAAAGAACTGACTTGAATTTACCTAGCTCTGGACTCTCTATCAAGTTCAGTCTGCAGCTGCTAAAATAAGTTACTTAAATTATGTTCAATAAGTAGCATTATGCTTAAGTTCAATTATCCAGCTTTCTGCTTTGTGTAACTTGACTTCGTGGGCTGGCACTGAGAGAGTGGTTTTACAAATAAAAAGATCACTTGGGTATATTTAAACTTTCACTTTTCCTCCAGTTACACAGCCCTTGAGTTTCTTTGAAATCCTTAATGTGTTTGGGTTGAGCTGGTCTCAGTAGTAATAGCAATTGTGCCCTTCCTTTGTCAGTAGAGGATTCTGTTACTGAAAGACAAAGAGTGCTCAGTAGCTGATCTGTCATTTTACCTTAGAAGCAGCTCAGTCTCTACAGACACTGCCACTTCATGCACAACATCATTTTTTTATAACAAAAACCTAGTTTTATCAAAAGGTTGAGTCTCATGTAAGCCAGCAGAGGTAAGGACATCAGTGCTAAAAGTAGTATCTTTGTCACACCTCTAGCTCTGAAGTCTTTCTCTTGAATGGAAATCATAGTAGTTATGAATGAAAGAACCACCCTGGGACTAATAGTGTGCAGTAATTGGATTGACTCCAAACATGGTATCAGTTCTTTGAAAAATATTCTTCCGAGATGGCAGCACTGAATGGCAGTGTTTAATACACCAAACTTGTAACATGTGGGTCTGAGCTTTCTGAGTTAGTGTCATTTCAGTTCTGCTTTGCTATTGTCACATGTTGTATGTATAAGTGTGCTGGTTGTGACTTGTACAACTGTTTCTTATGCTAACTAATTCTGTGAAACTCATCCTACAAAAGCTTTTGTTTGAAAGTAATAATAATACCTTGTAAAAAAAAGCTTTTGCATAAATTCTAATCTCTGTAGTATAAACAGGCCTGGCATGTACTTGAACTGTGTGTGTATGTGTGTGTTTGTATGTGGAGAATTGTGGGTATGAAGAAAGAAACATTCTCCTACTTGCCTGTGAACTGTTTTTGTTTCCGCTGTGGCTTTTAGTGCCATTAGATGAGGCGGGACATGTATGGGGTTGTCTGAGATGAGAAGAACGAGATGGCAGATAATACGATCTTTCTTTTTTCTGTCTTTCAGGACATGAAATCTGCTGTAATCACACCATGTAGCCATTTTTTCCATGCAGGTTGTCTTAAGAAATGGCTGTATGTGCAAGAAACCTGCCCTCTGTGCCACTGCCAACTTAAGAACCCTTCACAGCTACCAGGGCTGGGGCCAGAACCAGTTCAGCAGCCAAATCCTGGGGCAGAGCAAAATACCAGTCCTGGAGATGCAACTGAGCCCCCTGGTGTTGAACATGACAATGGGCCAAATACAAAAGACAGCCCTAGTGAGAGTAGCAGACAAGTTGCTGATGGACAGGACAGCCAGGAGGCCTCTGCTGATACCGAGGCGTCTCCAAGCATGGACTGCGACACAAGCCCATGTGGAGCTAGCCAGGGAGCAGCTTTTGCTGCAGAACTAATCGCAACCCCAGAGGGGTGTCCCGCTCAAGACCCGAGGGTGTGTGTCCAGCTCTGAAGTGATAAAGGATGATACAGGAACAAACACATTTCGGAGATCCAAGTTTGACTCAAGAAATCCTTTCCTTCCACAGCTGTGAAGGAAGTTTATAGCTATTAATGCTGGTCAAAATGTAATATCCCATGCTGATTTTTGTGGGCTGCTTGATAGTGGTAACCTGCAGTGAGATACAGTATAAATGACTCCAGAAGCTCTCTGAACTGTGGGCATAGGAAGGATGTCTGGAAATAAATTGAAGAGAAAATGTGTTTTCAAGATGTAGGTGAGGGGTAGGAAGAATAGGAGGTCTGTGAGAGGTTGTAGGCAGATGGAGAGAACACTAGCTTTTGTTTGGGACAGAAAGAGGGTATGAAATACAGCCATGTCCCAGGGTACCAGACAGGTGTTAAATGCAGTAGCCTGCTAGTCTTTGACTGAGGTGCAGCTATGGTTACTGATAAAACTTTCTGTAGCATGGAAGCGAAAATCAAAGATGTAAGAGCAGTGATTATACTGGAAGATGGAAGCACTCTTAATACGTCGTGTATGCTTTGGGTGTTCTTGGTGGGGCAATTGCATTTGAATTCATGTAATCTATAGTGACTCTTGACTTTTATGATGGAGTCGTCAATATTTTGATGTATATGAAACTTTTGTTAATATATTGGACATAGTCTGGGCTGTGTGAAGTAAACTAAAGCTCTGATGAACACTTTGGCCTCTGCTAGCACATGCAGGAGGAAAGTGGGATGAGTTTTAGGGCACAGATTGAGGCCTTGCAGTACTGTCCTCTGTAACGTTTAATTCTTGCAGCTGAATTAAAACAGTATTAAACTCTGGCGATATTTGCACTTTGGGAATGAGTACATTATTGTGTATGATCAGACTCCGCAAATGCCACTTTTAAAGCTGTTAATAGGTTTGCACCTTCTTTTCTTTGACAGGGACATGTCCATACTTAAATTTTTACATACATCATGGCTTCGAGTAGAACTAGGGACTCTGGGGTGGGGAAATAGGTGGGAGTAGGGGAGCAGGCAATTTTTTTATGTGAATTTTGATATGAAGAGAAATTAGTCACTTATTTATACAATAGGCTTGACTCAAGTGTTTTTCAAAGTCGGTATTCCTAATGTGAAATGTGATACTATTTTATTTTTAGTAGTAAATTTGGATGTAGACAGACAGACATAGCTGAATGTCTTAATAAATTACATTTGAAGATTTTTACATCTGGTTATGTGGTTCTTGTACTGAAGTTATCTGAATTAAGTATGTGTTGAGACGGCCTTCTGCAATAGTAGCTGTCTTTTCCCCTTGGAGATCAGTAAACTGATGCTGCCTCTCCCTTGTTTCCGTTCTGATGCTGCGTTGTGATGGTACCCTCTGCCCAGGGCTGAGTATAGACCTTAAGGCCAGTTCTTGACGCCAACTCTGGGACTGCAAAGACCAATGGCAGAACACAAAGTTGTGTTTCCTTCTGGAGGCCGTACATGCTGCCTGATGCTGCTGAGCCCCAAGCAAAACCTGGGCCTATTTCCTTCTCACCTGACAGGATGAGAATATCAAGCGCAGCAGTGTGTAATTCTCTCTCTCTGTTTTTTTTTCTTGCATCTTGATCAGAAATTTAGGTTCACCATGTGATTCACTGATCTGCTGCAAATATTTTACTAAAAGCTGGGAGCACTGGCAAAGAAAAATTGTAAGAAAACTTTTCTTTGAACTCTTTTCTGAAACTCCTGTAAAGCTGTGGTCTGGGTTCTGCACCTCCTCACCTGCTTTTCCCTCAAGTTGAATTTCTATCAAAAGGAAAGTGTGTTTTGTATATGTCCAAGCTTTTAGCTTACCTTTTAGATTTTTTCCCTTCTGTCCACATTGTTTTAAAAGTCTGTAGAGGCAAGAAACAAGGAGTTTCTGGGCAGGCCCTGTGTAAGACTGTTGCAGGGTACTGTTTAAGAATATGAAACAAATACTCTTCTTCAGTTCACAGAATGTGTCCTTAAAGGATTCTGTCTTTAAATCTACTCACCATCCCGTGGGTGCTGAAAGATGTCATTGTAAGTTCTTCAGGTCAGTAACGGGAAGAGATTTTCCTTTGTGTATGGTCACCTCACTTCCACAGCTGTTCTGTGGGCACATATAGGAAAGTATATACCTCCTATTCCCCATCACTTGGGGTTTAAGAGCTGGACTTGTAAGTCTTGTAAAATGAAGGCTGGAGAGTTTACAGCTGTTATATAGATATCTCAGGGTAGATGTAAGGGGCGGGGAGGACTTGCAATCATCTACAGTATTCACATGAAACCAGTAGGGTAAAAAGGAATCACAGGAGTCCTCTGCTCCAGTTCATTGCTGTGCTGGACAGTATGTCATGTCATTGCTTTTGTAAATACAGGAAGTTGTGTTTAAAAAAAAGAAAAAAGTTTAAAAAGAAAATACAGTTTGCTTTCACTATTTACACTGAGGAGCTTTTTCTGAGCCTGACGTCAGGACTGATGTTGGAAATGAACATTCTAATTTCTACCCTAAATTATTCGTAAGGCAAGAACTAGAGGAAAGGACTATGGATTTACCTCAACATCAGTAAGAGGTAAGTGTGCCTGAAGACTGCTCATTAAGAATCAACAGGCCTTTCACTGGTATGGATTCAACAAATGCGCTGTCTGCCAGGACTGCAGATTGGAAACACGAACATGACATTGGAAAGGAGCGTGAAGGACTGGGAAGGTACTTGCTGTCAATTAGGAGAAATGATGCTGCAAGACTTACTGAACCAAACCCAGTATTTTGGGGCTGGAGAAGCTGCTCAAAGATGCGGAGGCTCAGGGCAGACCGTGAGAGTCCTGGCAAGAAGATACATGATAGAATAAAAACATGTCTGAAAGATTTGCTCTTTGCAAGAGGGAGAGGAGAGAAAAGGGGAGGCTGCTAGCTTGGAGAGTTCATAGGAAAAGGACTTCTCCTGACAGCTGGACTTCAGTGGAGTATCTGGGAAAAAAGCTTCTGGCGTTGAGGCTTGTACAGCTGGTCAGAGGAGTTTAAGACAGGAATGTGTGGACAGTTGAGGGGGCTTTTCACATTCTCATGGTTTTAGGATAAGAGAGGCCATAGAAATAACTGAGGAAATGTCACAGAATGAAAGATGGGTAGAAAGAGGAAAGCACTGATGAGTAGAGTATACAGGGGTGCAAGCACTGCCTGATTTGATTGAGCCACAGGCTGTGGGCAGTAAAAACAAAACTACGTAGAACACTTGTGAAAGATAAGGCTTGATTTCCAGATGTAACCTGATGAAGAGATGCTGCAGGTCAAAGAAATAAAAAGTATTTGAGTATGTTGTAGACAAGACCTTTTTTTCAGAGTCGCTGCACTTAGAGTACCGGTTCCAACTTACCTTTATTAGGAACCAACACCATTACAGAGAGTTAGTTGTACAGAGTAAGCTGAGGGGTAGTATTTACATTACTGCAGGATCTATGAAGCAAAGGGCTAGGCTGAGCTAACTGGTTATTAAATTAGCTGAAAAAGGTTTTAAAGAGAGGGTTAAGGTTCTATTCTTTTTTGCTTTGTTTATTTTTTTTTCCAACTCCAAAATGCTGTCAGAACACCATTCCTTGAAAAACAGGCTCTGGACTAAACTGAGTGCACAGCTAGTTCCAGAAGGAATTTAGAAGTAAGTTTGCAAGGAATGAGAGGGTGGGAAAGAAATACTACTAAGACAAGCAAGCTGCGTCTTATAGGTCAGGAAGCGCAGGGATGAAGCGAGAACTGTCAAAACTCAAGCTGAGTCAGATCTTGCAGAAGAAATAAACTATGTAACTTGAAAGGGAACAGGAGAAAAAAAGTGGGAATGCTGCTATGGAGCTGAGATTTGAAGAGCAGGGGATTCAGGGATGAAATGAAGCTTCTGTCTGCTCTGTAGAGCAGCTGGGCAAACTCTCTTGACCTCTGTGCTTTGTTTGGTGCAAAACTCCCTCTTGGACACTGCTTGCTTTAAGCTGATTTTCTTTTCTCTGCAGCTGTGCATGAGTAAATACAGGAAGTGTTTTTTTTTTTTTTTTTTTTTTTTTGAGTATATATGATTAGGGAGAAAACTATAGGCTGAGGCTTGAAATTGTCTTTAAGTGGATCCCCTCTGACAGTGATGTGGCTTGATTTGATTGATGAATATTTGGAGCCCAAAAGATGCTTGCAGCTAGGTTATATAGTGGGAATGGGTTGGGACTTTTATGGTTGGTTGACTTTTTCTTGGAAATGAAAGCGCTGATCGCACGGTGAGGCAGCGGGTGTCCAATCAGTTCTGTTGGATAACAGTTGCGCTCGAACCTTTAAGAGGATCCCAGAACTGCTGGTTTATGGATTCCTTTGCTGTGAGCTCAGGGAAGTGTTTTTACACAAGGTGGGATGACGCCACTAGAAGAACAAACAAGTGTGGCTAGGATTTGCCCTGAAAGCCTTGATCTGAATTGTGCAGAGATTGGCAACAACTAACCTTTCTTGGCTATTGGTTATTTTGCAGCAGCAGAATCTTTCCCTCCTTGTTCCAGGTGAAGCAGTTTGTTTAATGACAAGGCAGAAAGCTCTTGAAAAGCACAAGCTTCTTCCTGTGTGAGAAAACCTCTTCTTTCCTAGGCCCCTTCTTTCCCTGTCCATTTTAAATTTCATTTCTGATTTACTGAATCTTTTCTCCTAAAACATTTAAAGCCTAAAGACTCTGACCTATTTGAATGTCTACTTGGCAATAAGCTTGTGATATCTTTTCTAATAAGCAGAGAAAGTTAAAAGAGTTTGGTTTCATTTTCTGGAGACAATCTGAATTTTGAGCCAAATAAGATACAAAATACAAGAAAATTGATATCAGAATCTAAACCAAAAATGCTTGGGAAATGGAAAGCATCTTACGTTGTTTGGAAGCTGGCTGTGTTCAGAGTGAGTGTAGCCAAACCGGGGTGGGGACTGACGTTGCTGGATGTTGTTCAGACCAAGAGAGCAAACAGCAGTGAGTACGTTTGCTTTGAAATAGAGGTTACGTGGTAGTACAGTGCTTTTAAAGGATGGATTGGAAGTTCTCGGGAAGGGATGGTCCATGGACCAGTGCTGGTTCATGCTACTCTGAGAAGGGCTGTGCAGATGACCAGTGGATTGGTGCTGGCTCTTTTCCTTCAATATATTGGATTTGTATGAAGAGACCTTTAACTTTCCAACATTACTTTTTGATCTCTGCGGTGTCCAGAGTACTGTCAAAGTTTGACCTCTAAGGCTTGTTTAAAGAGATATTCTAAGTCCTACCTGTAATTCCCTAAAAAAGCATTTGTGAGAAAGACAGACTGACACCATCTAGAGCAGGTTTGGAGATCTAGCCAGGCAAATCCTACCTGGTGTCATAAAGAAAGTTTGTAGTTACTGACAAAACATTCAACGCATGTGTTTTGTGACTCAGAGGTGTTGGTTATTCTCTTAAAAACAAACACGAGCTGTCTTTTAGAGAAATAAGTATCCTGCAAAAGTTTGGTGAGGTGTCTTGGAATAAGTATAATAAATGATGCTGAAAGAGCAGGTCTGTATGTACATAAGCCTAGAGACGACAGTCTCAGTTAAACAGGCAAGCTGTAAAAGAAAAAAGTATTTGAATGCATAAGCAACCAAACAAAAAAAAATTTTTTGTTTTTCCTAAGTGTTGCAAGTAATTAGACGCATTTTTTCCCAGAGGTTGCCATTTCCTGGAGGCGTACAGTCCACATCCTTAAATAAATCAGTGTTAGGTGGAGACAGCTTCAGCTACCAAGAGCCAAAGACTAGAAAATCTGCAGAATTTTGCGGCAGCAGATGTGAAATACCCAGGCCTGAAAAGTGGATAAATGACTTCAATCTTAGGAATTTAAGGCGTAAAACTGACTTAATAGGCTAAAAGTAATTAATTGAATAGGTATCTTTATTTATAAATGAAATGATATACTGTTCCTTAATTGACCATAGTCCCAGCTTTCTTTAAATTGATCGTTCGCTGCTAGCTTGGGGAAAAAAATGCCAGCTGGAATGCAGAGGGATTAAGCTTTATTTATTTTCCTTGCTAAGAGCCATATTGTGCAATTTAAAAGAAAACGTCCTTGAAAGATGGGTTCCTTTGTAAACTTTTTCAGCCCTTGTTTGTTTTCAGATGGAAATTAATTTCTCAAAAGCCCTCTGTGTTATAAAGCGTGTTTTTATCAGTAAAGAGAAACAAAAAATTTGTACTCTGTTACGAGAAATTTTATTTCCAATATAAAAACTTATCCTATATGTGTTTGAATATTTGGTGTAGTTGATCTGGTCATCTTGCTGAAAACATGTTGGTAGTGACCTTCATTTCACAGGTGGTAAGAAACAGCCAGTAAAAGAAACTCCAACCAAACTGTTGAATGTTACCAGAAATCTTCATTATATTTTGATGTGCTTAAATATCGTAAGCACTGCTGAAAATGCAACCTAGCATGCCAGCTTGTCACTCTGAGTTTGGTTGGTGCATTTAGCACAGCGGGGATCCTGCTCCGTGAATGTTTGTGTCCAGCTGTAATAAATGGCAGTAAACTGAAGTGGTTAGATGCATTTTCGTAAAAGCCGGGCCCAGCTGACCGCTTCCCACCGGGGCAGCGGGCGCAGCAGCCGCCGTGACCTGTGCCTGGCCGTGGGGGCAGACGCCCCGGTGGGAGCCGGGCGCAGACGTGGGCCGGCACTGCCTCCGCGAAAGCAGCTTTATCGAGAAATGCAGCTGTGCACGAAGCAAAACGCCTGCGAGGAAGGTTGTTGACACGAGCCTCCCTCTTCTGCTCCGCTCTGACACGCTTCCTAGCGCGCGGTCTGCTGTGGACGCTGTGTTTGCTGGCGCAGACGGGTGCTGGGTTTAGCGCTGCATTTCTGAGGAGCACGGGGAGCAGTCACCAGATTTGGCTGGTGGTGGCAGCCCGGTGGCCACTGGCACTGTCCTGCCAGAGCCCGACCTTCCCTCCGTGGCCTCTGAAGTCCCCGTGACAGCCTTGTGCTGCCCTTGCCATAGAGAAAGCTGCAGCCTGGATGTGTGCGGTGGCATTGAGTGTAGAAGATGTAGTTAGAGTTGCCCTAGGATGGAGAGCTGGATCTGATGACTTCCAGGTCTCTCTCAGCTCTGATTTCTCCTAAACTTTTGGAGCTGGACAGATTAATTGCAGGCAACTGCAGGGTAACCTTTTCCCTTGGTACAACTGAGGAATTCAAACTGAGCTCTGAAAATTGCCTGGCCCTGGGAGGAAGGCGCCAGTTTTAGGAAGCCGTTGTGCTGCTGTTGGGCTGTCCGTGTCTTTTCCCCAGGCTTGTTCTTTTCTGTAAAGAACAAGTCTTACTCCTGTGGAGATAGTTAGGAGGACTGTCAGTGCACCCCCCCGGCTCCGAATCATTCCTCAGGTTTCGGACCTGGTCGGCTCTGTATCTGCTTGTGCCGCTCTCCAGCGGGGAAGTGGGCAGCGCTGGCTGCTCAGCAGCCTCGGGAGGTTACAGCTTTTCCAAGAGGTTATTGCTCCTGTAGTCACAGTAGTGTTACTATCTGGCTGTGGGATAAAACTTTTCCCTGGGCAGAAAACTGGCACTAAATCTGTGCTTCCCACTTAGGATCCGACCCTAAAGCCATTCAAACACACTAGCGTAAACATCTGGATGAAATTAAGCTTTGCACTTAGACTCTGTGAACTGGCCCTTAGGGTCCCATGCAACAAGTCTGACTCCAAACCTTTTGAAAGACCCGCGATGCGTGAAAAATTACTTTCACAAGGTTTACTAGTATGTTTTTCAATCATAAATAATGACCAGGGTGAATAGGATAGAGGTGGGTGAAAAAGGAGGTTAGGAGGAATTAAAAAAGAGAGAGAGAAAGAAAGAAAGAAAGGAAAAAGAAAGAAAGAGAAAGAAGAATGAGAACTGCCAGGGCAGAGAAGCGAGGTCCGAGGAGGAGCGGGGCGCCTCGGCCGGGGGCCGCTGCGCGGCGCTGCGGCTCCGCAGACGGCGCCGGGCGCGGCGCGGCGCGCAGGTGCCGGGCGCCGCGGGGGCTCTCGCAGCGGCCGGCTCTGGTTTTCCTCTTAGTGTTTCGGTTTCCTAACTCCAGGAGTTTCAGTGAAAGGAGGAAAAAAAAAAAAAAAAAATCCGTGTCTGGTTTCCCCTACTGGACTCCGCGTTGGGCTCTGCTCCAGCATGTTCCCCGCGACGGTGCAGCGCAACACCCTGCTCCCGAAACGGCTTCAGCGTCTCCCAGGAAAACGGTATTTGCATTTGCAGGGGATCAGAGATCTGCTCTGAAGCTGATATTTTTCTTTTAGTGTGAAAGATTCACCCCCTCCTTAAAAGTCAGATAACATATTCAACTCTGCTCTCGGTGACAAAGCAATTAGATGCTATGAAGCAATTCCTTTCTTCGAAGCTTCCCACAGATAAAGATTTTTATGATAGAAATAATATGACTGGGGTCAGGATTTCTTCTCAGTATAACCCAAGGGTATTTTGAGAATTGCTTGGATTCTAGTGAAATCCCACTGGGTGCCAATCAACACTGTCCAGCCTCAATTATGGGTTCAGTTATTTTTTCCACTTCCCTTTGCACAGGATTTTAAAGCTGAGATATGCAAACATGGGCCATTGTCAAATACCCCGATGGGAGACTGTTCTTCCACTGTTTGAATACCATATCTTTTGCCTTCTTGCATAAATATTTTAATTGCTAATTTGCTGGTCTCATTTAACACAGATTTGGCATTTATCATTTGAATTTAAACTTGTTAAAATTGACAATTTTCTTGGCTACCTATATTAATAATTTAAAGGGAAAGCTCATTATTTAATTATTATGGGTAATTATTTTGTAACTAATGTGGAAATTGTCATTTCTACGGCCTTAAAAGATCCTAGAGGAAGTGCGCACAGATCGATACGGATCAAATCCCAGCAAGTGGAAAAGTTGTAAAGGAACAGTCTTTTGTGTAAAACATTATGTCACGGGGCTAAATATTAAAATTAGAATTAAAATGTAATTCTCTGTGCTGGCACCACCAAAGCCTGTGAGACTGTTCAGAGCAGTACAGTTGGAGGTTTGGAACAGCATTTTTAGTTTTGGGTTTTGATTCATTTGGAGGCATTTGGATCCTGCTGGGATGCGGTTTGGGTGAGGGCACCTTGGAGTACGCAACGAAACACGCTCGGTGGTGCAGCGTGAGCGGTGTCCGCAGTACGAGCGTCTCTGCGCGTGTGCTGGCGTGCCCTCTGCGTGACCGGTGGCTGTTTGTCTAGCACTTTCCCAGAGTGCCTGAGACTCCTTGGGAAATGACAAAAATGCCGCTTTTCCTCTATTTCTAATTTTTCACCTGGAAAACTCAGATCTCAGGAAGCTTTAGTTTATTCCACTTAATAGGACCAGAGAGGGGGAGGATCCCAAGACATTGCTCTGAACTACCTGCAGTTTATGTAAATAACTAAACCATGTTTTGTCTGATTTTGTCACTGTACTGAGGTTAAAAAAGCGACTACCCCAGATCGGGGGGTATGAATCCTTCACGTGGCACGGCGTGAAGCAGCAGCTTCCCTTTTCGCCCGGTTTGCGGGCGAAGGGTGAGTGCGCAGCGGCTGCAGCCAGCACTAGCGCACGTGGAGCAGGAGCGGGCTCGCTGGTAGCACCTCACCTTATTCCTGGGCATTACCGATGCTGCCCGATTTCTTTTTGCAGGAAGGTGCCAGGCGGTGGTTAATACCCCGCAGTCCTCCCAGGCAGTAAGTTTGTTTTCTCTGATAAGTGATACTTAATGTGACAAAGCTTTTAATTTTCAGATAGCAAAACCAAATGCAAGCAAGTGAGGCAGATCACTTATGCGCACCTTGAAAGCGGAGAGCGCTGCCCGTGTTTTAGCCGTCGCAGACGCTGCTCGCGGTGTTGGCATGCGGCAGTCCTGGGACCTGCCAGTCTGGCGTCCCCCACCCCGCGCCTGCTGACCTGACACCGCGGGCAGAGGCAGGCTGAGTCCCGCGGGACGTGCAGTGCCCACGGAAATGCTGCGATTTCGGTGAGTTGGTGCTGGGCTCTCCTGGGCAGAAGTAGTCCTGGTCCTGCCGTGTAAACGGGACAGGAGAGCCCTTTGCCGCCTGCCTTCCGCACGCTCTTACCTGGTCGGCGCGGGTGGGTTTCCATGCTGCAGCACGCTCGTGTTTGGGGCGTCCCCGTTGCACCAGCCCCTGGCCCTGTCCGTGGATCCATCCCTCGTGCAGAAGCGCTTTGCACGAGCGCGGCGCGTCTGAGCGGACGTTCGGGGGCGGAAGGCGCCGCGGCGAGGCGAGCGGGGGGCACCGTTCCCGGCCTCGGGCCTGCTCTTCTGCACCGCCGGAGCCGGTGGAGAGCGAAGCGGGGAGAAGTCCTCCCCGCTCCCCCGCCAGATGGCCCTCACGCTTTTTTAATTTTCCTCCGAGCGGCCGGTAACCGCGCCGTGGGAAGCGCGCGGTGAGTTTACGACGGACCCGAGCCCTTTTTTATTTCAGGAAGGTGCAGCGCGAGCTCCCGCGCTCTGCCCAGCGCCCTTCCCGGCCGCGGCCCCGGCGGGGAGGTGGCGGGTCCGGCCTCGCCGGCGAGGCGCTGCCGGGCTTCGGGAGGCGGCGCGGGCTCCGGAAACTTTCCTGAAGTGGATGTCACGCACGTGGGCCGCAGACGGAGTCGAGCGCGTGCGCCTGGCCCTGGGGTCGGTTTGGGAGCAGCCTCGGCTCGGGGCGGCAGACGGCTGCTTCTCGCTCGGACGTCGGCCCTCGGTCTCCGCTCGTCAGCGGTCGCCAGATCCTGCCGGTGCTGCTTTCCGCCCCTTTGGAGCAAGGTTTGTGAGATACGGAATGAGGCAGTAACTTCTTTTCCTGTTGATTGTACTTTATCTCAAAAAAATAAGAAAACACGCTTACCAGCCCCTTACCGGGTTACCTTTATATCTGAGTTTCAAATTCTGCAGTTTTGTATTATAACATGGAGAAACTGAAACAGAACCATACAGTTTGAAAAAAAAAATAACAACTTCTGAGTCTTGGCACTCATATAAACCAGTCCCTGATCCTGGATTTCCTAGTGTTTCCATCTTTCCCCGTACACTGAGATCGTTTTCCCTTTGAGAACAATACTGGATTTGGCGCTCTCCTACTTTACTGTTACTGAAATATTTTAGTGCATTAAATAGTGGATTTGCTGATCCACAGACAGGTTCTGCCCAGACTGTAAGCTTTTCCATCTGCACGCCCCCGTTCTGACCTTGGCCTACCGTAGGGCTGCCGAGGGCTCGTCCACGCTCCGCCACTGCGGGCTGCTCTACTGAGATTAGTATTAAGGGGCTCGAGCTGTTGAAGGGGGTTTTCTACTGATAAATGGATTGACACCCATATTTTAATCCCACATCATCAAACATTCGTCAGATACTCTTGGTCATTACTGACAGAGCCAGATTTGAACTGGTGACCTAGCAGTAAAAGGTCCCATTAGCAATTTCCTTAAACTGTCAAGTCATTGCATAATACAAGCGAAATGCAACGGGAATTTTTTCCTTTGGTAAAGGCTATAGGTTCTGTCTCATTTTATTTACCACAACACTGTTTTAAAGCCTTCATATTCTTGCCTAAGCCAAAAATATAAAGAAATATAAAAATTTGATATAGCACCCAATGCAGCTCCTCTCTACGGGACAGTTGCAGAGTTCAGCAGTGCCAGGCAAATGTAAACTATTTATTTACATGGACAGAGAAAGTGCCTGAGAGTCCCAGCGGCAAATCACAGCCTCATCCTGCCAGGTGCAGTGCACGCTCCGTGCCAAGATGAATCCAGCCTGCTTGTGTGGCGCTCTCCATAAGCAATAAAAGGGGAGAATGACAGGCATTTTGAAAAGCTTCGCTGGCTCATGGCATGCTGCTCTGTTCTTTTACCAGCAATTTTTGTATTGAAGTGTTTTTTTTCTTTACAGAATCATTTGAAGAAATAATGTGTGAAAAAAAAATATTACCTCCGGCAGTCATGTTATAATGGCTCTTGTGCTGACAGCCCTTTGGGAGCAGTGGCAGCAGTGGGGTAAGTATATATGACATCTTTGTAGTGATAAAGAAACAAATAAATGTTCCCATTAACACTCCATCAGGTCAACAGCTATTCCAGACCAACACGATGCTAGGAGAACCAGTTTGATTCATATCATCTAAGACACTTCTCTTGAGGCATATCTTCTGCAAGGCACATAAAACAGGGGTCCTGTGCTAACCAGGTGGAGTCATTAAAGAATCAGTGAACTTTTTACAAGTTGCTTGAAATACCCTGGCCAGAGTCCAGCTCCAGTTTTGTTGCTGTGCCTGTTTAACAGTTCCTTCATCACACCACGACAATGACTCTGTTTCGGGGCTGGAGGAAGTAATTTCTCCATACGTTGTTTGCAAGGCATTTGGGGAGGCTTCTGAAAGCTTCCTAAGCCCTGCAGTGAGATCTGTGGGATGTGAGCCTTACCGTAACAGTCTGCTCAGGAAGCAGGAGCAGCATTTGTGTGTCACCCGTACTGACTGTGCATGCGCGTGGAGCACACCCACACGCACACAGCCACCACCGGTCGGGAGGGCTAACCTCGCTCCTGTGCAACTCATGGGGAGTTACGCTTGAGTAAGGACTGCAGTGTCTACCTCCCTGCACAATGTTAGGTGGTGAGAATGCCTTTCAAAAGATTTCTGTAAGGGGAAATGTTTAAGCATGTTTTAGCTTTGCTGAAATGAGGGCTTTAACCAGGTACAGAGCTTCCAATTAATGCAGGAGACTTCAGAGCTCCTAAAGTGAATGATGCTTTGCCACCCATGTCATGGGGACCATTTGGCTATCTCTTTACCAGAATTCTTATTACTTTTCCCTCAGGTCGGACCTTTTAGAGAGAATGTGTGTACGGCCTTCCCCAGGAACCAGTAAAGGAAGGTAGGACGCACAAGTTTAAGCCCTTGGTGTGCCTTGAACCATAGAGATCCTGGTCAGAGACAATAAGGAAATCCCCTGCTCTGAATCAGGCAAAGCAGGGGCTTGCATGCCTAGTCTGAGTTTTCCAAAGCTCAAGAATAAATAGGTGAATATCTCTTAGTATCTCAAAATTCGCTATAACCAAAGCACTTATGTGCAATCCTGTGGAAAAATGTCTCTGGTCAAAGGTCTGCAGTCAAAATGTCTGAGCCCAGCTGCTGAAGCTAGTTCTACCTTTGCTGAAGTCAGGAGGTGCTCTGAGGCAGCATAGACACCAGAAAAAATGGGCTTCAAAATAGGCAGCACAAGAAGAGCAGAAAAATCCCGAACAACCAGATCCTGGAAATGGTGAACTTTGTGCTTGCCAACCCAGCAAGTGTCTCTTATCACTCTCCTATTTGAAAGAAGAGCCTGAGGTTTTGGAGTAAATCCTTCAAAAGAGTTTGTGCAGCTTAAAAGTCTAAACCTCAAATGTAAAGTCCTCAGAGTTTGTTTAAGCATTTAAGAGAAGATACTGATTCCTGAGTCACATAAATACTTCTGATAATATTCATCCTTGATTCAGCAAAGCATGTGACAAGTTAGTAGATGCTTAAATCCACTCCATGTAATATGCTTAAACTCATCCTCTCAGAGGGAAGGAGTGCTTGCTTCTGGGTTTCTCTCCCTTACCTCTTGAATGGGAGACATGTATTTACATCTCCTTAAAATCAGTGCAAGTTGATTATATGTTTTGCTGAACTGGGTATGTAAAAATCATAGCAACATTTTGTGTGCTAAAATAACAACCGTCAATTGTACAGGAGTAATCACTGCCAGGATAAACAGATAAACACGAGCTGGCCTTATATGCGTAGCAGGCTTGCGAGGGAGCAGTGGGAACCTGCAGCTCTTCGCCTACAGCGTCGTGCAATTTCCGCTGTTGTAGCGCAGAAGCAGATAGTCATTCAGTCTTACGGCTGGACGTGGAGGGTCCCCGCCCCCGTAGGCCCACCGGGAGGGTGGCTGCGAGGCGGGGGTGCGAGGGGCAGCTCCCCGCCGGGAGCCCCGGCCCCGCGCTGCCGACGAGCGCGGCGGAGCCCGGGCGGCGGCGGGGGAGGCGGCGCCGCGCGCGGCCGCCAGGTGGCGCCGCGGCCCCGGCGGGAGGCGGGAGCCGGGACGCGACGTTTCCACCCGCGGCCCGCAGGTCACAGCAGCCGGCGTAAAGCCGGGCCCTGCCAGCCCTCGCGGGGGGCAGAGCCTTCTGCCGGCTCCCTCCTCTCGAACAAGGCAGGCAGAGCATCCCAGTCCCCGGCTCCCTGAGCCTTTCTCTCCCCTCCTCCCCTGGAGCAAGCTAGGCAGGAGGAGCAGAACATCCCCAGCAGCTCAGCCATGTCATCACTTGCCAGGCTGGTTCAACCTACAGAAGCAAAGTCTTCGAATCAAAACAGGAGCCTGTTGGCTGCGAGAAAAATACTCGTGAAAAGGGCATTTGCTGCAAATACTCGTGAAAAGGGCGTTTGCTGCAGAGGAGACGAGTGAAATGTTCTGATCCCCCAGCCCCTTCCCCTCTGCGTTCGCAGAAAGTGCAGGTATGAGCTCAGATCCTAAGTGCTCTGCTTTCTTCAGTCCCGCCTTGAAATGAGATGCTGGCTTTTCCCCTGTGCCCTGTCAGCTCCGGTCTGCTGCTCGTCTCCCTTCTCCTGAGAAAGGCGGGGAGGAGCATGGTCTCTCTTGGGGCTCCCGCTGTGAGGCTCAGGGAGGAAAAAGCTTTTCTCTCAGAAGTTCCCATTTCCAATTACTTCTTCCCTTGCTTTGGGTATGGGGAGAGGGAAGTGAGGTCTGAACATCCCCTGTGCCTGACAGCTCACAGCAGAGGGAACAGGGACTGGCAGAAAGAGGGAGTTACAGTGGACAGACTCCAGGTCAGAGGCAAGAGGGGCCTTGGGCCCACTTGGAAACTGCCAGGGAAGGGGCCTTTCCTCATGTAGGACACTCCTGCACTCTGAGACCTCTATTTCCAGCCGTACAGGGCTCTTGTTTCAGTCCTACGAAGTGAAACCTCCTTCCTAGACCTCCTTGCTCAAAGGTGGCCTCAACAGCCAGCCTTTCCCTGGGGGCCCTGTTTGCAGGACTAGGCCTCCCTGCAGCAAGCCGGAGCTGGGTCTTTTCTCCTTCTTTCCCTTCCACCGGCATTTAGATTCCAGCATTGACCCATCCCTGATATCCGCTAAAACCAGGGAGACTGGACTGCGTTCCCTACCCCTCCCTATGCGATATACAAGCTGCTCTTCCTGGTCCTGTGAAGTAGCACTTACTGGTTTGTGTCACGGGGATAAAACCAGCAGCTCAAATGTGCAGCTCTTGCTTGCTTTGGGAGTGAAGCGTTCGCTTACCCTTGGGAGAAAATTGCAGTCTCCAAGTCTGTGTGTTTTACTCTGCATTGTATATTGAGAGCATTTAACTTGTGATTGCAGGAAAGCCTCCGTGAAATGTGCCCAAGTTTCCTTCTGCAGCAAGAGAATGGTTAAGTGCAGAATTCCAGCCAGGCAAATGAAAACTCCCCCGTGGCACACTGCAGAGTGTCCTCCAGCTAATTTTGCCATACTAAGGAAAGGACAAATACAGTTTTCCACATGAATACGCTCTGGTCTCTTAACCGGCATGATACAGATACACATTCAGGAGCACCTTTGCTGCAGTCACTGGAGTGAGGTGGGTTTTAGAACAGAGATCAGACCTGGGTGATGGGGAGAAAGCAAGTGGTAAATGCAACCGGGAATTATTAAAAAAAAAAAAAAAAAAAAAAAAAAAAAAAAAAAAAAACAGTATGTTGTATTTGGCCTCTGTGGGATGGATGAAGTGCAGAAGCTGGATTGCCTGCCACCAGCCCCTTTTTGCAAAGTTGTGACTTTCTCACCCCCTCCTCATTTCAGCTCTGCTTTTCTTTCACACTCTCTTGGGGGGATGAGCCAGTGTTTAACTCCTTTGTCCTTGCAGCAATTAAGTTTGTGGCTTTGCAGCTATCTGTAAGTCCCAGGTGTGGCATCTCCCTCAGCCTGCTGTCACCCAGTGGGAACCTCCAGAAAGTTGCCTGTGTGTGAGGCACAGAGAGAGGCTCAGGGTGTGTGCGTGCACGCATATGTACAAGAGGAAAAAAGTAGCAGAGAATTTGTCATTTTTATTATTGTAGTGGCTGGCTGTCCCTGCCCAGTGGAGGTGCCCTCAGACTGCTGGTGTGATGCTGTTCAGCAGCCAAGCATCCAAAGAAAAAGCGTGGAAACAGTCCCTTGATTCCTTGGACAAATTTGAAGGACAAAATCTGCCAACTGCTTGGTATATTGATTCAAATGCATTATTCCTCCCCCTGCCCTGGGAAAGGAGCAATCAGTGCAGGTGCAAATAGTTTTTAATTGCAAAACGTATCTCACCGTGGAGGCATTTAGGCTAAATATGATACAACCACTACGGCAGTAGCCTGAAGACCAATAAGCCAGAGCACTGCAGGGGCAAAGCTACTCCTATAAAATACATATAGTGTATGGCTGTGTGTCTATGTTCTTCCATATACCCCTAAGCTATGACACATTATGATTATGTGAAGATTCAAATATCATCTGCAGGGAATGTGCAACGTCTCTCTTTCTGTAACACAATTCAGATGTGAGAACACAGCATTTAGTTTGGATATGAATGTGCGTGGACCCTTCTAAACCCGAAGACCTGGCACAGTTTCTCAGGTAAAGCGCTGGCCTCTGGCTCTGTGCCGGCTTTTAAGACGGAGCTAGCTGGCCGGGGCTTAGACGTGCACAGGTAGGGCGTCTTCACGCGGCTGTTGCACGCAGAGCGCGGCACAGGGGCTGCAAGAGCGTCCCGCGGAGTTGCCGAGGTGCCTCAGAGCGCCTATAGAGCTGCCCGGCGGTGCCTATAGGGTTCTGTGCCTGGGGCTCTCCTCGGGGGCCAGCGCGGGGCTTCTGCGTGCTCGCCGCGGAGCTCCGCGGGGCTGTGCGCGGCCGCCCGCCCCGCGGCGGCGGCAGCACGGCGCTCTCCGGGGATAACTCGGGAGCCGGCGAGCGCCTGCCCGAAGGGGCCTCGGGGCGGTCGGGGATGCGCCGGGTTTGGTCGCGGAAGCACAAGCACGGATTTGCGCAGGCGGAACCTGCGCAGGGGCCCAGGGAAGTCCCTCCCGCGGCGACAGCCCGTGTCGGAGGCGGCTGTGGCCCCCACCGGGGCGAAGGGGCGCGCAGAACTGCGGTTCGGCAAGGAAACGAGATGGGGGAAAACGAGATGGGCGCCCCCGCGGGCACCGACGTGACTCCTGCCGCAGCAGCAGGTCGGGACCCGCGGGGAGGCGCGGGACCTCGGCGGGCTGCCGCCCCGAGCCCTCCGGCCCAGCGCTGCCCTGGCCAGGGCAGGGGGTGTTGCTGTGGTTTTTCTTCTCCACTAGGAAAAAAAACAGAGTTTCCCCGTGAACTATCTTGTTTGGAAATTGTGCACTTTTACCGCAAAACACCTCGCCGCGCCCGGGAAGGGGCAGGGGGACTCCGAGGCGGGGGGGAGACGCCACCGCCTTTGAAGCAGGGATTTGCAGGCACCGAAGTTGGCGGGACGCGGAGCGGGGAGGTGCGCGGCCCCCCAGGCGCGTCCAGCGGCGTTTGCCGTGTAACAGCGCAATAACCGAGGCGCCTTGAAGCGGCACCAACTTGTCCCGTCGCGCAGCGCCGCGGGGGCTGGGGCGGCCGCGGCTCTGGCCGGGCTGCGGCGGGTGCCGGCGCTCGGCAGCACGTCGGGGCGGCCGCCGGGCAGCGGCCGCCGGGGCCGGGGAGGGCTCCGCTACCCTCTCAATTAGGGCTCATCCCCGCCGGCTGCGGGGGTATAACGAAGCGATTAGCGCGGCGCCCTGTTAATGAGGGCCAGCCGTGGGCGCTCCGGGGGCCGGGGCAGCGAGCGCAGCCGCGGGGCGCCGCTCGGGGAGGGGGGCTGTGCCCCCCCCGCCCCAATTAGCCGGGCAGGGGTGCCTGGCTAATTGCAGCCGGGCTCTCCGCGCTGCCCGGGCCGGCTCTCCGCGTGGCTCGCGGCTAATAGAGCTGTCGGCTCATTGATGAACAAAGCCGCGATCGTGTTTGTATTAATAACCGCCCCCTCCCCCCCCCCGGGGGCAACTTTCCCCCGGGCCGGGCCGGGCCGGGCCGGGCCATGCTAATGAGGGGGGCGTTCCCGCGCCCCCGCGGCGCCGGCTCGCGGCCGCCCATTGGCCGCGGCGCGGCGGGGGGAAGCGGTGACGCGATGCAAATGAGGGGGCGTGGCGGCGGAGGCGCCGCCCCCCGGGCGCCGGGGCTGCCGCGCTCGTGTTCGGCGGCGGGGACAGTCAAAGTGGCTCCCATAGGGAGAGACGGCGAGTCCGCCCCGGCGCTGGCGAGAGGGAGGGAGGGGGCGCGGGCAGAGCGAGCCCCGGGGTCTGCGGCCGCCCGTCCGCCCTCCCTGCCCGGCGTGTGCCCGGCTGCGGCTGCGGCTGCTCGCTTCCTGCGCCGCTGACGGAGGGAGGAGAGAGCGCTTCGGCTGGGAGAGAAGAAAAGAAAGAGGGAGAAAAGAAAGAAAGAGGGAAGGGGGGGGAAACTTGCCTCTCTTGTCACTGGAAAATGACACTTGATGTAGCAGAGCCTGCCGCAGCTCCCGTTCATCCTATTGTTTCTTAAACTGCCATCAGAGATTTTTTTTTTTTTTTTTTTTTTTTTTTTTGCCTGCTGCCATCCAAGAGGAGAGGTGTCTTCATACAAAAGGGACTTCAAGTACTCCTCCGGCTTGTGAGCACTACAGCAGCCCCCCGCCAGCCCCTGCGCGCACCCAAACAAACTGCACACGCAGCAGCCAGCGGCAACAAACCCGGGCTCTGATTGCCTCTGGATTTTTTTTTTCTTTTCTTTTCTATTTTTAAATGTGCGTGCCTCTGTTTGCTCTCTCTGACTTGCTTTGATTCCAGAGATCAGCTGCAGAGAGAGACAGAAAGAAAGAGAAAAAAAATACATTTAACAGTCCGCCGGGCGATTTTATCACTATTTTTTTTTCTTGAGTAAAGAAGGAAGATTTGCGCTGTTGTTTCTGATTCATGTTTGGGATTCAGGAAAGCATCCAGCGGAGTGGGAGCAGCATGAAGGAAGAGCCCCTCGGCGCGGGGATGAACGCGGTGCGGACGTGGATGCAGGGAGCCGGCGTCCTGGACGCCAGCACGGCCGCTCAGAGGTAGGCAGGCTCCGCGCCCGCTCCGCGCACGCCACCGCCAGCGCTGCTTCCCCGGGCAGCGCCTTTCCCCCGGCACCAACAAAAAGCCGGCTCCGGAGCGCTGCTAAGAGCAGTGAGTTGTGCGTACACGTCTGCAGTTAAATATTTATCCCTTTTGTGGCGTAGGAATGACTTTTTTATTAAAAAAAAAAATAAAGGAAGTAGTGAGTTTTGTTAGGTAGCAATAGTGATAAAAAAAAATCTCGGTAGCCTCTTGTGTTTACATGGTAGAAGGAGTTTTCAAAACTCTGTTCACTGCTGATTTAGTCTTATGATTTTCGAATGATACCGATAAGCAGCGAGTTTTGCGCAGAGGTATCCCAAATTTATTTTTCTGCTTCTCCTTCTTATCCTCGTCAGAATCAGCAGCCTCCTGCCTTCTCCGATAAGCAGGCAGTTTTGCAAAGCTTTCCCGAGGAGAAATTTAATTCGAACCCTGTAAGACCACTTCCACTTCTCTCGGATTTAAAAAAAAATAAAAAGAAAAAAAAACTTTTAAAAGGGGAGGTGGATTTCGCGAAGCTGCACCCGGCCTCGCTTTCCCTCCTTCTCTCCTTCCTCTCCCCCCCGGAAAACTGATGCCGACTTTGCAGCCTGAGCCCTGGAGCCGGCATCAGCTAACAAGTTTCATGTTGACATCTTCTGGTTTATCCCACCTCGTCCCGCACCCCTCCCTCCGGAGCCCTCTAAGGAAGGGAAAGTTCTGCAGGGACAACCCTGAAATATTTCGCGTTGGCTCCGCGGCTGCCTCCGCGCTGACTACCACGACCCCAGCGAGAGGAGGAAAGCCTCGGAGGACTGAAACTGAAAGATAAGGCACAGGGGCGATGCGGTGACAGCTTCGAGCCGAGGCAGCGATGTGGCAGGACGGCGCCGCTCCGTGGGGCGCGGGTGTCCGCCGCTCCCCGACGTGCGGGGCGGCTGCGGGCGCCCGCGGCGCTGGCGGTGCCGGGCCGCCTCCCTCCCGGCCGGCCCAGCCCGCGGCTTGGGGAGCTGCTACCTGCGGCGATAGCCACCAGGCGGGATGGGGTCGGGTTTGGGCAGCGCTCCCGGCTCCGCGGTGCCTCGACGTGGCCGCGTTTGAGTGTGTTTCTGCCCTCGTCCGAGCCCCGGGGCAGCTCGGGGGGCGGCTCGGTCCCGGGAAGCCCTGCGGGGGTCCCAAGGGCCCGGCCGCGCTGCCCGTGGCGGAAGGCATGGGCCCCGGGCCGGGCTAGGGGGCGTGAGGCCGCGTCGTCGGGGCTGCCGCTAACCGCATCTTTCTGGTCCCAGCGGAGTGGGTCTGGCCCGGGCTCACTTCGAGAAACAGCCTCCTTCCAACCTGAGGAAGTCCAACTTTTTCCACTTCGTCCTGGCTCTGTACGACCGGCAGGGGCAGCCCGTGGAGATCGAGCGCACCGCCTTCGTGGGCTTCGTGGAGAAGGAGAAGGTGAGTAGCCCGGCTCCCCGCGGGGCCCCGGCCGCCTCCCCGCCTCTGCCCGGCTCCGAGCACGTCCCGCTCCGCTCCCTCCGCCGGGGCCGCGGCATCAGCTCGTCCCGGGAGCTCCCGCCGTCTCCCGGGCACTTTGCTCGCCCCCCGGCCAGGAGGGCAACCGGGAGGGGGGGTGTCCACCGCTCCCCTGCCGTCTCTTCCCGGGACAGAGCAGGGGGCTGAGAGTTGCCCCGTCCAGCCCCGGGGGGCACCCGGTGTCCCGGTGATGGAGAGACTTCACAGTGTTTTCTTTTTCCTTTTTCTTTCCCTCCCTTCCCCCGTGTCGTCTTTGAATTCAGGAAGCCAACAGCGAAAAGACCAACAACGGGATCCACTACCGCCTGCAGCTGCTCTACAGCAATGGTAAGGGCTGGGAGCCCCCGGGTCGGCCCGGCCACCCCCGCTGCCGCCGGCTGCCTCCCGCCGCCTCCCCGGGGAGCCCGGCTGCTAAACGCCGGCAGAGGACGGGGAGCCGCTGCTCGGCTCCACAGCCCCGCAGGCACCCGCGCCCGGTGCCCTGGGCGCAGCCCGATCGCGGCGCTGCTGGGGCCAGCGGCCCCCGCGGGCCCGACCCCTCGGGCGAGCCCCGGCGCGTCGCCGCCAGCTCCGGGCGCCGCTCCTCACGCCTCTGCCTTGTTTCAGGGATCAGGACGGAGCAGGATTTTTACGTCCGCCTCATCGACTCCATGACCAAGCAGGTAGGTGCTGCGCGGCGGCCGCGGAGGGGAGCGCGGCGGGCGGGCGGGCGCGCTGCCGTCGGGGCGGCCGCGGGAGCGCGGCGGCAGCGCGGCGGCTCCGCCGGGGGCGCGGGGGCCCGAGCCGCGGCGCCGGGGCCGCTTTGCCGCTTGGGTGCTGCGAGTTAACCCTGCCTCCCCGACAAGCGCCGATGAACGCGGCCGCCTGCGTTTGTCCTTTCTTTACTGGCACCGACTCCGGCGGGTTGTTTTAGAGGAGGAGCGATTAGACGGTGGCCAATTTGCATGGAGGAGTAGCCCCCCGAAACGCGGCGCCGAGGGCGAGCGGCGCTTCCCGCGCGCTCCGGGAGAGCTGGAGGACAGCAGAGCTTGTAAATGGATTAGCCCTAATTTTAAGCTTGTTCTTTAGCTTCCCAAACAGAGTAATAAAGTGTGTGACTCCCTGTAAAACCACATACTTCTCTATATAAACCCATCATTTTTTACAAAGGGTCTGTCTGAACAAATCGATTTTCTTTTTTTTTAAACTTGTCACTCCAGCTTTCTCTTCTGTTAGAATCTTTTTTACTTGTAACACATTTCCTTTTAATAGTTGCAGATATTTTTTTATGCCCTCCTGTCCTTTAAATGTGTTTTGCCCCTCCAAATCTGTTTTCTTTATAAAGAAATCTTAATTTATTTTACTAACAAAAAAGAAAAACGTTAAGCTTCTTTGCACAGATAGGAAAAGTCAGTCCCTGCATATTTAAACCCTGCTGTCTGTAGGAAAGCTCTTGGCTTGTATTTGAATTTCTTTTCTACAGCAAAACACAGCTCTGAGGGCTGAGTTTGTTTTAGAAAACTCTCTTTGATGGTCCCAAAACATCTTTTCCTGCTATTGAAGACTGCCTTTCAACAGAAAAAAAAAAAAAAAAAAAAAAAAAAAAGAACCTAGATGAATTTTGCTAGGCAATCCACTATGCATCTGAACTCTGTTAAACTGTACGCTTCTAAACAGAGCCCATACTCTGTAGGAATTACAACAGCAGCAACAATCCTTGTTCCATAGCAAATCTTAAAAAGCATTTGCTGTCATTCCCTGTTTTTTCAGGCACAAATTGGTTAGTTTGTAGTAAAAGTAACAAAATCTTTCTGATACATGAACTCTTTTTAGTCCTTTTGGAGCTTACATATATGTATGTATATATACATATATATCACTGTAGACCATGCAAGAAAGGCTACCAATAAATATTATCTTTAAATAGCTTCCCTACCATTATGGAAATGCAAAAGCCTCTGTTCATAATCTTGCTGAAAACAGATCTCTGAACTCATGTGGAGCAATGGTTTCAAAATAATTTTCTTAACAAAGGCATCTTGCATATGAAGAGTTCATCCTAAGGCACTGTTTGACCTCTTGGTCTCTCATTATTATCAAGTCATCAGAGGGTCTTTGGAGAGAAAAGGGGGACCCCCCCTCCGAGATACAGTTTATTTGTAAAACCTACCATGTAGCTTTAAAGTGCATTTACAATGGAAAAAAAAATCTGTCCGATTTCAGGAAGTCTTACAAAAACAAAGTTAGTGCAAATTTACAGATTTTGGGGAAAGTGCAATGGAGCTGAAAAAGCAAGGATTTAAGAACAAAAGCCCTCTGAATTTAGATTAGGAAGCAAGGAGCAAAAGGATATTTTAAACACAGATGTGTTTGCTTAGGTATTAATTTCACAAATATAATTTCTTTAGGCGTGATTATAATTGCTTATGAGAAGTAGGGTATTGTCATGTCAAAACTGTGGCATGTGCCGTTCGGAATTTTTTCAGGAGCCAAAGGGTAAAATCTCCTTGTTGCTTTTTTTTTTTTTTAATCTTTCTTTTTTTAAGTGCAATTATTTCAGAGATGTGATCACTTTGGTTACTAAATGCTTATTAGGAAGCAAAGTTCAGCATAGAGCAGAAGCTCCCCAAAATGTTGAATATATCAGTTATGTTTTACTGCAGTGAATTATATAGAAGATTCTTGAGTAACTTTCAAATCATCAAACTGTAATTAAATATTGCAAAGACTGTCTGAAAAATCTTTAATTTTTAATGAAAGTTAAATATATATTGTCAGTCTACTTGAAGGTGTAGTATTTTAATGCATGACGCTCAGAACAAATTGGATAATGAAATGATTACTTTTAAATGAAACTGTTGCAGAAGCATACATGTTTCAGCTGGCAAGCAGCTTCTCAATACTCATACATGCACATTCACATACTCGATAATAGTGAATTCCCAGACTAAAATTACAGCTACTTTGAGGTTTCTGGTAGCAAATTAAAAATCCCACAGAAGCAAAGCTTGACTGAGTTAGGTTCCCCAGAACATACGGGAAAGTACCTTCCACTCTTTATATTAAATATATTTTTTAATATGGACAAATCAGATTTAACTCTTGATTTCACAAACACAAATTCCAAAGTTTATACAAATAGAGATTATTAAGTTAGGCTAGACAAAACAAAATGCGTTCGGCAAATCCGACCTGGATTCCTGTGTGTGGGATTGCTACTCGCAGATTTAGTGTGAACGTTGCATCAGGAGCTTGCAGGGTATGAGCAGATGCACAGCCAGGGTTTCCCAGTGCTACGTGCTGTATATATAATAAACAGGGGACGTTTCTGGTGCTGTGGAGTTATTGATCTGGGTAGGTCAGGACGTAGCTCGATTGCTTGCATGGCTGTACTCGGCAAAGAAACTCGTGCCAAGAGCCCGGTCGTCGGGGTGAGAGGGGAACGTGCCCATCCCGGTGCGCGCGTGCACGTTGTTTGTCAGCCGCGACGCAGCGCGGGGCAGGACGGCGGCTCTCGCTGAGCCGACCGAGGAGTTTGCTGCCTGTCCCGCGGCCGATCGCGCGCGTGGGTACGGACCGTGCAGGCGAGCGGGCAGCGCTGCGGGAGCGCGGAGCGGGAGACGACGGCGGGGCTGTGCCAGGGCGCGGGCAGGATAACGCGCTTGGCCTGCGCGGGAGCCCCGGAAAAGCGCCGGGGTGAGCTGGCGATCGCGTGCCTTCGAGGGGTCTCGCTGCGTTTCTCGACTGTGCGCCAGTCATTCTTAAATCGCAAATACAATGCGCAAATCGTTAATTTGGTGGGGAAATTCTTTTTGCTTAGGGTAACAATATTGAATGTCAATATTGCCTTAATTAAATTTGCTTTTATGTTATCTTGGCACCTCGTTTTATGTCAGGATCATGTTCCTAATGCGTTCGAAACCCTGTAGGATCCCAAACTTTATAGCTGTTGCTTTCTGTAAACCAGCAGCTTCTCCCGCAGTAGGTCTGGCTCTAACAATGATGTGTTTTGAAATTGCCTGCAAAATGTGAAATATGCCTGCTCTGATAAACCTGGAGTCTGTAGGCAAGCCTAAGGATTTTAATGCATTTACAGAGAAAAGATACCTTCTATTTCTTCAGTTATATTTTCATAAAGTTAAGCTATTTCACTGTAAGGAAAGATGGAGGAAATAAATCTGAAATACTTGTTCCCCACCCATTTTCCTTCTGCTGTTCTCGTCCATAAGATATAACGGATGGTAATACGGTTCAGGCATCTTAAAAACCGTAAGTTTTGCGAGATAGCTATTGTCTGTTGCTGAGAGGCCTCGTGAGTCAAAAATGCTTCCTTCAGACGCGGACTCTGTGTGTGTTTTGCCTTTTTCCAGTAATTTTAAACTCTAGATGCAAATGGTTTTCTTTTCCTCTTCTTTTATTTTTTTCTTTTCTCCCCCCTGTCGTATGCTGTGATATATGCAGATATTTGATCAGCTCTGTTCTGTGCTTAGATCATAGCTGTCCTTTCCCTGGCATCTACGCGCTTGGGAAAAAATGTTATCGATAAGTTCAGAGGAGCCTTAGCAGAAGCAGAGAAATTTCACACAAACATAAAACAAAACCTAACCCCTGTGACAGGGAAAGTTTACGCTGCGCCAGATTTTAGCAGCTTTCTTGTTCCTTTGGTGAGATGCTAGAAGCGCAGGTGATTTTAATTTTCTTGTACAGAGAGGAACGGAGAAGTTTGGAATTTGCATGCATGACCAGGACCTGTGTTTGGGAAAATGTAAACTCATCACAGTGGAAAATGTGTTGTTTGGAGTCTGAGGGTGAAAACAAAGCTGAGGATTTTGGAGAGACTGCCTGAGCCAGATGGCCTGGTGCATTCCCAGTCTGGCAGCCCAACTGCTCCCTCCTGTATAATATACAGCCATTTGTTCTGGGATATTTACGCTAGAGCTGTTTCCATGTGAATGTTTGAAAACCATTAAAAATGAACATATTAGGAGAGATAAATTTATATAATTTGTGTGAATGCGTTGATAAGCAGGCGGTGCGTCAAAGACGGAGGGAGACTGGATAAAATAATTAGGTGCTACTGACTCGCGTACGGAGCCACGTAGCCCGGAGGAGCCCCCTGCCCGGGACCCAGCGCGGCGCACGTGTTCGGGCTAAACCCGTGCCGGGATGAGTCCGGGCTTCGCCCGGGTAAGGCGCGCGAGCTTGGGGAACGCAGGGTTAAGCATTCGAAGCCAAACGCGCGCAAGGCCCTGAATTCGCAGCGTGTTTTTGAGTGGAGGCACCGCAGATGCGAGGCTGGGGCTCGCCCGGTGAAATTCTGGCCCGTCAGAGGTCAGTTGCCAAAGCGCCGCCGAATTCGGCGGGGCCGGGGTTTTATTTTCTCTCTCTGGGTGCACGTCTGTATACGTCATTACAACCCGTGTCAGCTCTGCTCTCCGAAAAGCCTCTCGTTCGGACGGGTTTTTCCACCCCCTTTATTTCAGTGAAGAGGGGGTTCGTCGCGTGGAGCGGAGGAGGAATTCGAAGGCGAGCGATTTTTAGGCGCCCGCTGACGATTTATGTCTCTCTCTCTCGCCCTCTTAAAATCGAGGCCGTGACATAACCGAGGAACGTAACGAGCGCGATCTCGTTTCTTCGAGCCGCGCTCTCGTCGCGTTCGGAAGGCAGCGCTGCTGCCTGGCGAACGGCGCCGCGAGGCGATTGCGCCCTCGGCTGTACCAGCGTAAATCCGGATTTATTCCGGGACAGCTAGGGACCAAACAGGGCTCTGTATTTTTCCAACTTAATCGTCAGCTCTTTTACTGCTTTAGCCTGCTGTCTTTACTCAGGCAAAACTCCCACTGGTTTAAATGAAAACCCTAGTCTTGACTTTTATATTCTTCCCCCTTCACCCCTCCCCTTTCTTTTTATAAACGCCGTCACTGAAAAGTTTGGGCAAATTGTTCTGGACGCACTTGTAGTCTAGAAACGACTGTGACATGCTCGATTCAGTAACTTTTATTTGCTGGCAACTAGTGAGTTACGTTTGACTTTGCTTTTTATGCTGCTTTATTTAACTAGAAGCCAGGAAGTCTTATATGTTGGCACAAATTTTTAGGGGCCCGATTTGGAAATCCGTCTGCGCGTGAGCGATCCTCGCTCGCTGGGGCTTCTTGCAGAGAGGCTCCGTATGTGTATAAGAGTTTATAAAGATGGAAGGTGAATTTGCGGGGTGGGGGGGCAGAATATTGCAGTTGTTCAGGAGAAGAAAAACTGTTTCGAAAAGCTGATGAAACGCATCAGGTTAAAACAACAAGAAGTAAACAAAAGGGGGGGGGAAAAAAACCCAAAGTCTATCATTTCGTGTTTCCTTTGCTGGCGTTCTGTTGTGCAACTCTGATGTGTGTTTGCAGGCTTATTTTTAGCCCTGCTGTGGTCTAAGTTTATACACAGTAACTTTCACTTTATCTCTCATTAATGTGATCCTGATTTGACAAAATTGCGACTCCATCAGTGCAACGTGGAATCCTGCCACAGCGGCCCCGGTTCAAAACTTGAACTTAAAAAAAAAACACCCAATAAATAATAATAATAATAAAAATTGAGGTAGTTCTCTTAAGACGGTGCGTTTTCAGCCCCACAGCGAAGCGTGCTCGCAGCAGTAACGCCGTAGACCCTTCCTGTAAAAATACTTGGTGGCAGCTCTAAAGATCTGAAACTTCAGCTGTTGCTGCTTCCTTTCTGAAGCTAATAGCAGAATCAACGCTTCCGAGCGGCGCGGGAGGAGGGTCGGTGGGGCGCTCGGCCCGGCGGCCGTCGCCTTGGCGCGCCTGTTCGCCCGAGGCGTTCGCGAAGCGGCGACGGGAGCTTGGGACGAGCTGCTCCGAGGTGGCCCTGGCGGTTCCTGCTGCTTCCCGGAATTGCCTAGAAATTCCCGGAGGAGGAGGGTGCTGGGAAGAACCCCCCTGAGTTTTGAGAAAGGACGGGGCGCGCGGGCGCCGCGAGAAGCCAACCGGTCGCGCGGCCGGGGCCGGAGCGCGTCGTGCGGGCGAGGAGGGATCGCTGATGTTAAACGTAACGGACAAGGTGATTACGTACCGCCGCCTCGGCTCTGCCCGTTCGTTATTGCTATTTAGTTGAGTTATTTAAGCGGGTACCTGGAGGTTAAGTAAGCATAGCAGCGGGAAGAGGAGAGGAAGAAAAAAAAAAAGGGGGGTAAATTTTGCATTCTCCTTTGTTCTTCCTTTCGTTGGCAACAAGGTAACCCGTACTGGGTAGGTTTGTTTTAAGATCTGAAAGCCCAAGAAGTGCAGGCGGAGGCCGCAGTCCTCTCCGGGGCGCGTTCCCGCCGCGGGCCGGAGGTGGGGAGCAATCAGTTGATGGGGAAACGATTGAAAAAAAAAAAAAAAGAAAAAAACTTCAAAAAGTTGGATTATTTAATCCTTCCTGCGGCGCGTCTGAGTCTGTCCCAGCTCCCGGGTCAACGCAAGACGCGGATGGACGTGCGGCAGTTTTCCAAGGCCTCTTGCAGAGCTGCTGTAGCTCCCCCGGGTGCGGATTTGAACGTGCGTCCAGGTGCTGAGCCGGGGTCTCCGCTGGTGCGGGGGGTCTGGCTGGGACCCGCCGCCTGCGCCGTGCAGCCAAAGGCCCCGGGCACCTTCCCTCTTACCTTGCCAGCAAAAAAGCCGCGCAGGCTCTCCCTTTTTGCGAGAAAGCACGTAGTAAAACCCGAATGAAACGATTAAACCCGACACAAATGACACGGAGCCGTTCCTAATATTATTTATGGGCTTGCTAAATCATTTAATAATGCTGAATATTAATATTGCATGTTACTGTTAAAACGGAGTTAAAACTTGGCTCCTGCGGGCTCAGCACCGCGCGCCGGGGTCCGTGTGCTGCCCGTGGGGAGCCGGGAGCCAGCCCCGCCGTCTCCCCGCAGCCTGTGCGAGGTGCCTGGCCGCTTCCCGCTGCTGTTTCCTACGTTCCGTTTCCAAATTGTCTCATTCCATAAAATATGTTTCATCCAGGTAACATACTGTTCTTTTTTTTTTTTTTTCTTCTTATTTTCAATACCCTGGCTCTTTTTATTATTAGCTTCACAGCAGATGTCATTTATCTGCAGAGTTCGTTTCCCTCTTGCCTCCATCGTTTTTTCTCTTTTTTTTCTTTTTCCCCCCTTTTCTTTAGTCTACACGTTAGCGGTTAACGCGGTCCCGCCGCAGCGAGGGGCAGAGCGGGGCGGCGTGCGGGGCTCGTCCCTCCGGGCTGGCTGCCGGGAGCGCGGCACGCGGGGACCCCGCTTCGCGCGTGGGCGCAGCCACGTCCTCCCGGAGCTTTCGCTTAAAGGGTTTCCCCACGCTGTCCTCGAGTCCGGTTTCTCGAGCCGCTCTGCGCTGTTCTGGTGCCCTTTGCACCGGCAGGGCCTGCTGCGTGCTTACGGATGCCGCTGTAACTCCAGAGCCGCTCTCCGGAAACCAGTGGATCGATGGGTTCGAGTGGAGAATCAGGCGCGAGCTCTTCCGGGAGCTCCCAGTAAAACGCCTGGGCTGTGCAGTGTGCAGCTTTTGGAATTAAAAATACATGAGCTCGCGCTTCCCCCCCTCCCCCAAATGAATAGGGCTCAAAGTGTGCCAAGCCCTGCTGTTGTGTTTTTTTTTCTTTTAACGCTATTAGGTTTATATTTTATTCTGAATTGAAAAGAAAATTGTGGTTGTCTTGACTACTAAAAAAGCCCATCCTACACACTGCTTGAGAGATGTGCAGCAGAGAGGAGGCAGCTTAGCTGTACTCAGCTTGTGCTGTTTTCCAACTGCAAATCTCGAAACGGGTTCTGCGAAGGCATGGTTTCTGCTGCCTGAGACTTAGCTTGCAACTTTGGCTGAGCGCTCGGTTACTGCGATGTGTTTTTATTTTTTTCCAAACTCAACTTGATGCACGGCTAAAAATGTGTTTTGTTTCTAGGCAATAGTATATGAAGGCCAAGACAAGAACCCAGAAATGTGCCGAGTTCTGCTCACGCATGAGATAATGTGCAGGTAAGAAATACCCTGCTTTCAGTTAATTAGTGATGAGAAGATGAATTTGTGTCTCAAAATCTAGGTTGAACCTGCAGCTATTTTAGGACTTCAAATTTATCTTTCTTGCATTAAACAAGCCCAAAGTAACACAGTTCTATGTGTGTAATTAGCAGCAAGGTCTCATCACACCAGATGTCAATTATTTATAAAGAGTGATTCCTAACGAAACGCCACTGGTTTGCATTTAGACACTGCAGCCTAGAAGAGGTCTCCTCACCGAAATTAATAAAGTCAGTTATAATCTTTCGAGCGATAAATGTCTCTGCTCCCACCCCCTGTGATAACATCCCCAGCAAAGCGACAAACTGGCCGTTTTTGGTTTTGCTGGACGTGCGTTCAGACTCGAAACCGGGAGGGCTTTCTTCCTCCCCGCTGAGACACCCCTTCCTTGCAGTTTGACTTCCCTTGAGCCGTCCTCGCACGTCCCCCACCTGGCCCGCGCGCAGCGGGCGCTGCCCCTCCATGCAAAAGATGTCTTTTGGTTGAGCTTCTTCAAACTTCCCCCTGCACGGTTTGGCCCCGCGCGGTGCTCTTTTGCCCTGAACACGCCTGCCTGGCGTCGGTCGCTGAAGTACACAGCAGTCAAATACCTCCTCTCCCTAACGCAGCACTTCCGCAGCAGCCCGCCGCTTCCTTCTCTTTTCTGGCTGGTAGAAACACACGAAGCCTCTTCTACTTCCCTCTTAGGGCAGAGAAGTCAGCATCTTCTCACAGAGCCCTCCAACACCTAGACGAGCTTGACCTTGCAGTCTCATTAAAGTTGATGAGTGTTTTTCCAAGTCTGAAAAATTTGTTACATGTTATTTGATGGCACAAAATAATTCCCTGGTGGTACGCGGGGCGTTCTTGCATAAGCTCATCGTTACAATCAAGTTGTTATAAGACTGTCAAAATGCCATTGCATGTGTTTTTACACAACTTTTGTAAAACATATTTACTAAAAAAAAAAAAAGGGGTGGGGGTAACCTGAGGGTAAAAACTAGTCCCCACTTCTAAGAATAAACTTGGATGAGAGTTTCCTGGCGGTGGAGAGTCTTAGACAAAGTATTTGCATGGAATAGTCTCTGTTGGTTGATTTATTTTTTTTCCCTCCTTCCTGGGGATCTGCTTGTTCTGCCCCCCACGACAGCTCCTCGCTGATGAACTCTACTCAGGTTTTTCCAGGAAACCAAAGATATAACCTGTTACGGCATGAGCCCTCCCAGAGCAGGCAGGTGCCTCCGAGAGGGACCCGAGCTCCCGTTGCTGTTCAGAGCTGAGCGCGGCTCCGCTGCGGGCTCCCGGCCTCCTCGACCTTTCCAAAGGGAAACCCAAGTCGTGCTGACAACTCGTAATTGCCCCAAAATTCATTGGCCCAATTAGCACCGCTTTCACGCCAGATAGCCAGCTAGGAACAATTCGTGGAAATATTAAAGGAGGCCCCTGACCCGATAAGGCTCGAGTGCAGGCTTTGCTCCTCTCGTCTGAGCAGACCAGAGGCACAGTGAAGGCCGTTCACGTGAGTAAAACTAAGCACGTGCTAAAGCACCTGCCGCAGCAGGATCTGACTCTGCTCGCCGTTAGGACCGCAAGATGCATCTTACTGCGTCTTAAGCTGCAAGGCTTTGAGGTAGGGATTGTATCTACCTGCAGCTGTGTGGAAGCACTGGGTCTTAGTCAGAATTTAAGCCTTTTTGGGGCCCCGGCAATAGTGCAAAGCAGACAGTAACGGTCCTGCAGCCGGCAGGAGCCCCTCCAGTGCCAGCTGGAGCAGCAGCAAAGCTCGCTCAGAAACGCGTGCGGAGGAGCTTCGTGTTCCTCCCAGCTAGCACCAAAGGACGCCTGTTCAGCGGAGGGCACAAGAGTAAGAATTACATGCTTTGAGGCATTAATTTTCTTACAAATACTTTAGGGATATAAAGAGTAATAAATAAATTGCAACTTATATACAAGGCTGAGTTTTATCTGTAAGACCAAATATCTGCATCAGAGATTTACAGCCTTGTCAATATACTTCGACTGAGATAAAATTATTTCCATTCTGGGAATGCTGAAAGATGTGCGATGTCATTCGGAGCAGTCTTTCTCTTTATTAAAGCAGTTTACACTTTCTCCGTTCTTAAAATTCATTGGATCAAGGTCTTTATTCTTGTACTTGTTTACTGCTGGTTGCTGCTTCATGTTTCATAAACATAAGATAGAGCAGTAGCAAAAGAAAAAAAAATCTGACCATGGTAGGCAAATGTTGTGTGTCTGATGGGGTGGTGGAGATGTATTCAAATTTCTTACAGCTCATATTAGAAATTACCCATTTCCCTTTCTGCCCATACATTTGTAAGAGGGTGCTGTTTGTTTACCAGGCTGCTTGACCCTATTGCACAAATCTGTCATCTATTGTGCTGCTAGCACTCTTTTAAATTGCAAATCTGATGCTCTTTAGGGGTCTGGAAGAAGGGAAAAAAAATCTCTATCCACACCATTCTGTTTCTCTTGATTTCTTGCCTGTTGTAAGTGGAAGTTGGGATGTGCTGAATTTGCACCAGGGGTGCAAATGCAGCCTCAATTATAAGCATAAAATTAGAGTCTGTTCCCCATTAATCAGCCCGGCTAATTGCTATGCACTACCATTAGCCATATGGTGTGAAAGACAGCTTGCTCTCCCTAAGATGAAATTTCTTCATTTCAGACATGAAATAGTGAGGACTCTGTATTTTAAAATAGCTTGTTTTAGATATTTAATTTCTAAACAACTTTCAGCAGTGCTTTCTATCAAGGCTAACTGCACAATAAAACTTTGCATTTATGTGACAAATCTGCGTATCTGTAATATACTGCAGCCGCGGCGCGGATAAGACAAAGAATTCGAATGTGCCGGAGCCCGCGCTCGTGGCGGGAGAGCGGGGCCGAGGTTTGCTTCAGGTGGCTGTTTATTCCGAAGGATTTCATTGTGTTTTGTCAGATCGAAAATCCACACGGCTGGCAAAAATATTAATAGCTGGGAAGAATTCACAGCCTCAGTGGAATTTATTAGTATTGTAGGCAGCGTGGGGAGGGACATCTATAGTTAAATAATGCCTCAACAATTTCCATTATGAAACTTTCAGTGGCTTACAGCTTTGCCAAACTTAAACTGTTCTGGCTGAAATGTCCTTTGCAGGGTGTCAGCCTCGGGCTGACTTTCTTTGGAAAGTTTCAGCTAAAACGGTTCAGCGATTTCTGAGAATGGAGCTGGAGTAAAATATGGGTTTTGTCTGCATAAAATAAAACCTCGCAGCTGTTTTTGTCGAGAAGCTCTAGCACCTCCGCGCTTTGGGCGTCTGCGAGCAAAACCTCCCGCGCGGCTTCGTAACGCCTTGCTCGAGCCCGGCGGGCTGCCGCCCCCCGCCGCCGCGATTTCTCCTCCTTCGCTGTCCCCGCAGAAGATCCTTTGGGGCTTCCCTCGCCGTCGGAGGGTGGCCGGGCGAGGGGGGAGCGCTCGCGGCGGCGAGGGTCCGGCCCGGCTTCACCGCGCGCCCGGGAGCGGCGTCGGCGGCGTCTCAACTTGCGCCAGCTCTGTTTCTCGTTACGTTTTAATCATTTAGAAATGATTAGCGGGTTTTATTGCCTTGTTTGTGGGTGAATTTTCTCGCCCCACGCGTTCTCGCTGCTCTCCAGCCACACGGCCTTTTCTAGGCAGAGAAGCCCCCCAAACGCCCGCCTGACTCTCTACCTACCGGGCGTTTTATTCCTTCCTAAACTTTAATACTTTCTGCGTGCCGAGGCTGTTACATTTTTTGGTGAATCGAGTGCGGTATTGTGCTGTAAAACGAAGCAGGTTTTTTGGCAATCCCAAACAATGTAACTTCCACCAAAGTGAAGACACCGCACATGTGTTAGCTGTGAAAAGTTTCAGCCCTGAATAGTTGCCTTGAAGCTTTTTGCAGTGAAAAGAATTATGTATTTTCCTCTCTTTGAAAACAACTTTTTTTTTTCTTTTTTGTTTTTTGGAGGGGGAAACCATGTTGAAACAGGCTGTTTTGGTAGAAGGCCCCTTTTTTGTTATCTTTAGTGTGGTTAGTTGCTTTATGGGTAGTCTCGGTGGGTAACTAGATTATTCGCCCTATTGTTCAGCAACACAAGGGAACCTTTGTCAGGCTCCGGCGGGGCCATTCGTACGGTGTGGCACCGGCGAGGACAGGGCCATTCGTACGGTGTGGCACCGGCGAGGACGGGGCCATTCGTATGGTGTGGCACCGGCGAGGACGGGGCCATTCGTACGGTGTGGCACCGGCGAGGACGGGGCCATTCGTACGGTGTGGCACCGGCGAGGACTTCTTCTTGCGCTGATGTTCCTCCACCTTTCGGGGGAAAAGAAAACAGTTCTTCCGCAAGGGAGCACGACTGTGGTGGTTTCTACCACCCACCCCAAGTGGGCTGCTGAAGTAAGAGGACGTTGGGTTTCTCGCGACTCCTTTCGGAGCGAGCTTGGTGGTTACCACGGGCTTGGTTGGCCCGTGGCTGAGGTTTGCCAGAAAGCTGGTTGCGATGGAGAGGGGTCGCCCTTGTTGGTGCTACCCAGGAGGCGGTCCCCATGTGCAGGGTCCCCCAGGCCCTTGACCCGTAGGAGGTGCCCAGAGGGTGCTCAGGGACTGAGGAAGGTTTGGGAAGACCTGGAGCTTCTCTGGCTTTCGTGTTTTGCTTGGAGCCTTCCCTTCAGCGGGGTTAGGAGCTGTGGAAGAAGAGCTTTCCCTGCTGAGCGGGTCTTGACACGCTGCGTAGACGCCAGAGTCCGGCTCTGGACGGACAATAACCCTTGACGAGGCGTCGTCGCAAACTGTAACTTAACTTCTCTTTGGGAGCGACGAGCCGCCTCGGCGCAGAGGAGCCCGAGCCTCGAGGCCGGCGGCGGAGCAGCGCTCTGGCAGACGGCGCTTGCGTCTCCCCTGCCTGCCCTGCGTCTGCCGCGGCGCGGGGGCCCGGCCGCTGGAGCCGCGCGGTCGCCAGCGCTCCCGGAGAGCTCGGGGAGACGGCCGCGCTCGAGCGTAAAAACCCGCTGCCGGCGGCGTTGGCGATTTTAGCTCCCCTGTTTCTTCGGGGGAGCGCGGTGGCCCTGGCAGGCTTGGGCGGGAGGAGGTCTCCCCGCAGCGGAGCGTCCCGCGGAGCGGGAGAGTCTCTGGCCGTGCGCCGTAAAGCAAAGGCGAGAGCCGCGCTCAGCGAGGAGCAAGCCGCCGCCGCCGGAGCTTGCAAACAGGCAGCGCTCTCCCTGTTTCGGATGGTCCTTGAGTTATTATTTGTGAAATATAAAAATGTAAAAATTTCTTTTTATATTTTCCGTTGCTAACCAGCTGTGCCAGAAGTTAAACGTAGTAATTAACCCATGTGTGACCCACTACATCTGACTGATTTCCAGGCAGGGCCAGAACGGTAACTCTAGCCGGCAATTTGAACCTACCATGTTCGTAATGATGATTTTACAGTGTAATGGTCGCACTAAATCCTTTCACTTTTGCTCTGTAGCCGCTGTTGTGACAAGAAAAGCTGTGGCAACAGAAATGAGACTCCATCAGATCCAGTGATAATTGACAGGTAAGGACTGCTATTGTTTCCTTCGATATATATGTATTTTTTTTCCTCCTCATTATAACGAAACACCTGCCCTCTGTTGCTAATGGGGAAGAATTAGGAGTATCCGTGGATGAAATTTTGTTTTTGATACCGAATTAGTTGTGCTTTGCAATCGTGATTGCCATGGAAGGGCCATATGGGATATAACGGAGTGACCTGCTCTTTGGAAGGCTCCGCTTCTCCTAACTGATTCATGTGCAGCAGGAGGATATTTTTCTTTCTGACTTTCTGTGGCTCAATTCACATGCTGTGCCAGGGAAGCTTCAGGAATAAAATAATAATAGTTTGTGATTTATGAAATGTGGTTGGGTGCTTATAAATATTTAACTTTTATTTGAAAAATGTTTGAATCATTATCACTTTTAGCTACAGTAGTTCTGTTGGATGCAATCCATCTACATTTTAAGGTTTTTATTTATGCATAAAAACAGTTAAAAAATAGATCTGCAAACTAAGGGTTTTTTCTCCTGTTATTTTCTTTGGTTGGAATACTATTTTGACTGTATTGTCAGTTGATTAATTCATTTTTGCCTGCCTTAATTATTGCTTTTTAAAACAGATCCATATTACTAATCTGACATCACCGAGTAAATCATTGCAGTACAATACATCTATTTTAGCTATTCTGAGCAACGTGTTGTTTCCGTGCTTGCAATTATGCAAAATGGTAGCCAAATAGTCATTTTTACATTTTAATTGTTGAAATTCATTGTACGAAGCCATGTGTGATAACCAGGTTATTATGTAGCATTACTCTATAAGACTTAAATGGCCACGAAGTATGGAAACTGTCTGTCATCAGCTAGGGAAAGCAATACCATTGCACTAATCTGAATACAGCAGTCCTGAAGGGATATTACCTATATATATAGAAGCTAGAGTATAGAGCGGAGTGCTGCTCCTTGTATTACTGCCTGAGTTAACGTTTGCTATATTAAGCTCAAAGTACCTGCCTGCCATGCCAGGGTGTCTGTTTTTATATACATATACATATACATACATACATATATATATATATATATATATATATATATATATAAAAGGTGAAGGGGGGTTGATGTGTTCAGTGCCGCATCAAAACCGAATTACAGGGGCGCGAGTATTGCAGAGCCTTGCCGGGTGTTGTGCTTACGCAGACTTCCAGATTTATAGTTCTCGTTTGAATTTGTGAAGAAAGTGCGAATATTGGAAGCTTATAGCAGATGTTTTGATTAGCTATAGTAAGTAGTCCTGCAAATGTTTAAATCTCAGAAGATAGATACCTACCTGTTTTAACTAGGCGTATTTTCGTCTTTTGTGAACGTTAGGTAATATCAGAGAAAGTGGGGGAAAAAAAAACTCACAGTGAAATCTGTATAGAGATGTGTTTTATAAGCGTGCTGCAGAGTTGAACACTATAAACATGGTGTTGGAGTGGCATTTTGAGTGACATGAAAGCTACAAAATTCACATGAATTTTTCATTGTACTGGAAAGTGAGATGTTAAGATGCTAATGGCAGGTTTACAGAAATATTTTGTTTAACTATCTAGTATGCAAAACTGTGAGTTGCAAATCATTTTAAATTATGAAAGCCAGAGATGCTGTCTGTTACATGCTTTCTACAGAACGAGCAAAACAGTTACATGGAGAAACAGATTTAGCTTCCTAGCAGTGATCAAATTATCAGTATTTACTTAAATTGATGCGAAATGTAACAATTCTGAAGATTATATTTAAATACTAGCTAAACATAATTTGAAGATTATAATATAAGCCTCTTACCTCACCACCCGTACTAAATCACATTTTGCTTGTGAATGGGTTAAGCTTTTAAGTTCTTCACTTGGTTTTAAATTGTGACTTTGATACAGAAGGTTGATATGACTGTGGTTTGAATAACATCTGATTTTGACCTGTTCCTGTGGGTTGCAATGGTATAAGAAATTTGACTCAGCAGTACTGTAATTAGCCCTGCCTGTGTTTTTGAAACAGGATTGTGTTACCTGGATTGCATTAGTTGGCTTCTATTGTTGCCGCTTCGCATCTGTCCCAGTAGGGTACTTAAAACCTTTTCTTGGCCAGGGCTAGTTCAAACAATTTAGGCCAAATAAGTATGTGCTTTATACAGTTAGTGGCTTTAGTGATGTTTCTTGTGACATTTATCCTATTCCCTTTTTTCTTTTTTTTTTTTTTTCTTTTCCTCTTTTGCTTGGAAAGGATAAAGCGATCTATATGGAGCCTTTTTACCTTAAAATGAATCCTTTAAAATTGTTTGAACACTAAAATGCCTGCACAAGCCAGAACATATGTTTAGTTGCCTGCTGTTGTCACTTCTGCATGCACACAATTTTAAACTATTATGTCAATTGATATGCAAAACCATATTTAGCTATTTTTATTTGCATGTGAGCTTACAGAATTCATTTACCATTTGGGCTAAAGCACTCCCTCATGCCTTACGGTCGGATGATAAAGTCTTGCCTATGGATTTAATCAAACTCTTACATCGAATCCTATGAATCCAAAGAATCTGATTTAACATAGAATCTATCTGTGGGATTTTTGACATGTGGACTTACATGGAAATGCTGTCCTCTTCTTACGTGCTGGAATGCTACTTCGGATTGATAATTCTCTTTGATGAAGCTAGACATACTTGGGATAGAGAGAGCTCAGTCTTTTTGGTTGTTGAGATAACTTGGTGAAGATGCTATTTCGCAACTTCAAAGTTACTTTTGTCGTGTCCTTTTTCAAACCCTAGATTTATAAGTGAAAAATATACTGTATATTTTATTTAATCAAAATGTGATATTTAGAAAAAATCTATAGGTGTATTTGAAACAGGATGTGACCTTATGCTAGTACTTTATACTTTGCTCTGTTTCCGTATCAGCAGATATGGCAGTGAGAGGGACCTAAAGACATTTATACTCATACAATGATCTGAGTTTTCGCTGGCAAATGAAATAAATCTCCTGTGCGTATAGAACAGTCATTTCTAGGAAGTTTCTTGGAAACCTGCGTGTGTCTGAATCATCTTAGCATAGCCTGTATATTTTATCGCTAATCCAGTTACGTGTGTTCAGATGAAGCTCTGATGAACAGGAACCCGTTTTCAAGGGGGATTATTGTCATGGTACAAATGCACAATTCCTCTGACAAGTACAGTAGTGGGGCTGCATTGTAATCATGCTTAAAGGAAACACAGAGCACTTCCTGTTATTAGATAACATTCTAGATTGATTTAACATTCAAATTGTAACTCATATTTGAATTTAAAAGGTTTGCAATAAAATTCCTGTGAAGGAATTGAATAAATTGTAGTTTTATTACCACTCTGGATATCCTGGTGTCCTAACCTTTTTCCTTACAGTTATCTTAGTTCAATAAATAAAACCTCATTAGACTATTCCCATTTCATCGAGTTTATTAAATTTTACAGGAGTAATTAGCATAAGCTGTGCTAATTTTTCTGGAAGACTAATGAGAGAGCTTCCTAATTAGGTTTGCTTTGTAAGAATCAGAAAAGATGATAATGACAAAAGTCACATAGGGGAGAAAGTGGAGCTTTATAATATTCCTAGGTTCAGGAAAGAGGCTTCTTGGCATTCTTTTCCAAACTTTTAAACCCAATATACTGCTGTAGAGACCAGTATTTAACAGCATTATCGGTACCTGCTAGGGATTTCTTTACCTTTTATGGCTGGATCTAGTAAGCAGTAGTCCTGTTAACTGATGAAATAGAAATAATCATTGCAATCCCAAATACATTGGCAGAAAAACTCTTGGTGTGAAGAATCATGTTCTGGTGACCGATCTGCACGATATAGCCCCAGGGTGTGATGTTGCGTCTTGAAAGCAGGCTCGGGAATGTAATTGCTGGTGCACCCCAAATTTTGCCTCTTTCCAGGCTGTACCAGGGGGGTGAGGACAGTGTCCTGAAAGAGGCTTTGCTAAGGTTTACCAGTACCAATGTGACCTGCTTAAGAAAGCTCATGACCATCTATCCTTTGGCTAGATAAGCTTCAGTTGCTGTGTAAGTTAATGGGTGCTGCGTGGGAGCTCGCGGGGTGATGCTGTGTCCGAGGAACGTCAGTGCGGTGATCCTAAGGTCTCTGCTGGCCTCTGTGCGGGAATCTATTGGAGCGCCTTGCGTGCCGCTTCGGATGCACCCTCTGGGCAATAAGGCTTCCTCTGGCTTGGAAGAGGCTGCCTGTGAAATGCCAGTTTGGTAGAGATCTTGTCGATAGAGAAGGGGTGGAGAGCCTATGGGTTGGAGATCATAATATTTTTTTCTGCATTATCAGGTGACACAAAGGTATGTTTTAGTGCATGGCTTGCTACAAGCATTGGAAAGGTCCATGCAACCCTCCACCAGGCCGTTTTGACACTTGCCACATGGGATGTGCGATCAGGCTCTCTCAAGCATGTCCATGACGCACCCAGGCAGTGTGGTTATGGAGGGAGCCAACTTACCCACGTATGTTTTTGAAATCTTTCAGCCTTTAACCTGAGAAATGTTAGGTTTATGGGTAGGATTTCACTGTGCAAGGATGTGAAAAGTGAGGTGGATGACTTTCAACGTCTCTGTTTTACTGCTTTGCAAGTCACCAGGTAGTGGATTGTGTTTTACGGGTCTGAGCATCTTTTCATCCTAAATACCAGCCAGGTGGGAGAATGGCACGGAAGAACTGTGTTGCACTTACAGTATCTTTCCTGCAAATGCCCCTGTTAGGGAGATGCAGCAATGAATGCACTTTGCAGTAGCTTTCTTTGCCCAAAGAGAAGGTAGGGGAGATATAGGAGGTATGGTAAAGCAGACCAGCTTATTGAAAAGTCATGAAGAGGGGGTGGGCATTTTGCTTGTGAGGAAGCTGCCAAGAGATGTTTTGCTGCAGGAAAGAGATCAGTGCTCACAGCTGATTCCCAACCAGGCTACAGGGCCACCGGCCTGTCACAGTGCCGGTGTCATGGCAAAGTGGCAGGAGATGCCAGGAGCTTTGGCATGCAGTGCCAAATGGATGTGAGTAAAACCTAGCAGAAAGGCTGCTGCAAACTGATCCCTTGGCCTCGACCTTGCACTGAGTTGAGTCTCTGGCTGCAGCCTCGGTCCTCCTGGCCCTGTGCTGGGGATGAATCTGGATGTGTTGGTTGGAGGGATATGTGCATGCTGGTGTCCTGCTATGCTGGCCGGGGAAGTGCTGCAGGTCCTGTCCACCTAGGGCACGTGCACTTTTATTTGCATTCGAAAGGGTAGGAAGGGGGGCATGAGTCTGTCCTTCACAGACATCAAGACGTGGGTGAGGAACGCACCTGAACCTGAATATTTGGATGTTCTCTTGAATCGGGTACTGGAAAGTACCTGCCTCATTGCTCTTTCCAGACAGAAGGGAATTACTTACCTGGCAGGGAGGGAGTCTGGGATGTAGATAACTGGGCAACAGAGGACTACCCTGCAGCACCCAACAGGGACATCTCGCAGGCTTTCTAACCCCCCTGCCCCTCCAGATGGGATGCTCAGATGGGCAGAAGTTGACCCAGAGTGTCTCTCATGGATTCCCGAAGCCACGCACTGAGTGGGGAGGCACCGAGCCAAACATCCTCCCAGATTTGGTTATGATTGATGCATCTGAAAAGCATTACCCAAAACATTTCCCATATGACTCAGGCAACCAAAGGCATTTGGAGCCTTAATAAGATAAATGGGAGACTCCGATCATGACGTGCTTCTTGCATGGAGAATCAGGAATAGACACTCACCCCTCTGCCAGTGCTCCTACTGAGTCCTGTGCTAGCCCTCTTTTGGGTGAAGAAACTACTAATGCTGTGGGTAACTTTGCAAGGGTTCTTGCAGGAATCTCTCTCTGTTTCAGTCTATAGGGGTTGGCACGTATCTCTGCCTCTCCAAAATTCATTTATTTTTCTCCTGAGTTTGAATTAACTTGCTTCAGGGACAAAGCAGCTTCCATTTATTGTTTGTTTGATTTCTTCACCCCCTAGTCTAGTATAAGATTTTTGTATAATTTCATAACTATTATGCAAAACCCTAATTTGGTCTCAGCTTCACTCAAGAGGTTTATGAATCTCTCAGCAAACCTGTTCTGAGTTTTCAGTTTGTTATAAAACCCCAAACCAGGAAAGTTTTATGTGGTTTTGGGTTTCACTGCAAACATTTCACACTACTCTAATAGTTACTTGCTTCTCTGTGATGCCTTTTGAATCTGCAGCGAGTGCTTTGGGCTTTATTTCACTGTGATCTTATGCCTGATTATTACTATTTAATATCAGGGAGGCTCCTGTCACAAAGAGGGCTCATTGTGCTAGCTGCTGTGCGGTCTCCAGGTAGGTAGATGATCCCATTCCTGTAGAGAAGTGGCTTTCCTGACACAGTTTAGAAATTGGGTCTGAGATATAAAGGAGAATAAAGGAGTTAGGCACCAAGCTTGCACTGAATTTCTGGTGAATTAGGGGAGCTGAAGAGCGGTCAACCCTCTTGCTTCTGGCATTTGACTGTCATTTTTACTGCTAAGCCACTGCCCTGCCTCTTCGGGACCTAGCCAGCCGTGTTTCCTGCTGTCTGTCAGTCCGGAAGAGTGCCTTGGGCAGAGGCAGAGGCTGCGCTGGACCCGCACCGGGGTCCTCGCCTGCACAGCACCGCTCCACCGTGCCCGGGCAGCGAGCCTGGGGCGAGCGGCTCGCACCCCCTGGTTGCAGAGCTGCAGCTGCCAGCACGTCGCAACGTCCCTTGGGCTGGCTCTGCAAATCCCAGATAACCTCGGTCAGCGCGGGTTAACGGGTTCGGAGAGCGTGCTGGCTCCTCTCGCTGCTACAGCCCGTCCTGCAGAGCCCAGCGGCTCCCTTTGGCGGGGGAGCACCCCAAAGCCCGGTAGCGACCTTGCGCGGTGCTCCGCCGCCCCGCTTGGGTGGCCGAAGTTGGGTAGCTGTGGTCAGAGGGCAGGTCCGAAAAATCCCCTGAGCGAAAATGCGGCGAGCTGCCTGGGTCACGGCGGAGCCCGGGGCCGGGCAGGGCCCTCCTGCCCTTCGTTCCTGCTCACAAAACTTCCAGTGTGCTATTCACACCTATCCAGCCCTTGGGTAAAACATGTTGGCTACTTCTCCTGTACACGCCACTTCTGGAGAGGGTAGACTGACCGTCCCATCTTAACACCTGGCTTATTTCTGCATTTGGCTTTGCATCGGGAATGCGCACGTGACTAGTCGAATAAGAGCAATACAGAACGTATTTGCAAAGAGCATCCCCAATTTTAATGCAGATTAGCTAAAATTGTTCTGAACATGAATTTTCATCTGTCTTACTCTATTGCAGCTTTTATTGGGTACAACATAAGCCATACCCCGTTCTGCAGAAGCTTAGTTGTATGAGTAGTTTTGCTCGTTTGAGTAGCATAAATGTTTGCATATTCTCACCCCTGAAATGTGTCCTTGTGTGTAATTGGCCAGATCTACAAAAATAACTATGCTAAATTCCAATCTGCTTTAGCCTGCTGGAAGTACATAATTTTAATACAACATATAGCTAATAAAGTTAAAAGAGAATAAAAAAAAAATTGCAGGTTTCCATGTAAATCATGACTGAAATAACTTTCTAGAAATGCGTTTAACATGCTCTTCAGAGAGAGAGCAGCAAGTCTCTGGAACAGTTATGGTAAATACTGGTATGATTTTTTTTCTTTCCCTGTAACATCACAGTTTTTTCTGTAACAGTTCTGGAAAAGTACAGAAAACCCATACAAGGTTCCCAGTGTGTCACATTAGCAACTTTGCATAGGTAGTTTGTGATCAGAATATATTACTGTATCAAATGAGTGTTTACTTTTTTTGCTCAGGACAGTATTTCAGAGGGTTTTTAAAGCAGAACGAATAATTTTCTACTCACTTCTTTAAAATGGCGTTTAGAAAGAGGAAATGTGAAATCAAGTTTTTGGGTGCTGTCAATATGTGAATTATATAAAATGAGTTATTAGAAAGGCTTTATTTCAAGTCACTGAAATTATATACTGGACAGTAGTAAGGTGACCCAGATATACAGCCTTTCACTGCGATCGCTGAACTGCTATGAACAGAGCTGTTCTGTCTTTAGTTTCTTGCAGCCTCTAAAGGTGTAGGCAGATGAAGATAACTTTAAAAAGAGCTATTTCTCCAATTACAAGCTTTTGTCCAAGAGAAAATAAAGATTTCAGAGTAGCAGCATTCACTCTGGCAAAATTAAATTCCCTTAATCTGGCACGGCTCTGAATTTGGCGGTAGGTTAGGATTTTCTGTTGAGGATACAGCAGCAGTTGCCCCGGGTCTCCCATGTTTTTCCTCTGTAATGCGGCAGCTCTTCTGCAGTGCAAGGAGAGGAGTATTTTTGGGGGAGGGGGGAGAGGACAGGCGGACGCTGGTGGGAGTAGCGCACACCGCGGGCGCGGGGACGTTTTCCCTTTTCCCTTTGCAACGTGCGACTTTCCTCTTCCCAGCCGTCCACGGGGGAGAGGGAAAACACAAAAATCCCCCCGCAAACCCGCGCCCGGCCGAATCTGCAGCGTTTTCTGTCGCACGGTCCCAGCCGGCGCTCCGCAACTATACCGTCTCGCTAACCGTTTGAGGCACAATAGTTCCGTAATATAATATAAAAAGTGATGGTGTTAGCTAACACATCCTTAATAAGATATTGTCCGCGGCTCTGCCATATGCTACTGAGCGGGCTTTCCCTCTGTGGGGCTTTTGAGTTCGCTCAATAAGATTATTTCAAATACTCTAATCCTGAATCATTGACATGAATACAAAAGCCTAGTGACATCTAATAGATGCCTCTTAGCTTTGCTTTTCCTCTTGTTCCTTTCCGTTGGCTTCTCTTTTTACCTGACAAAAAGCTTGCAGACACTTGGGCTCTGTCTGTCCGTGCCAGCATGTGGGTCCCCTCGTGAAGTATAAAGGAGGAAAAAGGGCTGACATAGGGCTGATAAGCCACAGAGCAAAGGACCGTAGATTAAAAGTAAATGCCAGTAAATCCTGCCCTGTACACTCCGTTGTTCTTTTATTGCTTTCTTTAACTCTTCTGGCACCAGGCCGGGATCCAAAGAGATGAAAAATGGGTTAAAAAAAAAAAAAGTGGCAACGATGCAAGGACATGATCCTGAAAGCGTGCTGTACGCTCAGGTTTGCTCAGCTCGCCCTCCTCTCACCTTGACTTTCTAATCAGAGTTTAAAACTGTTTGTTGAAGCTTATTGCCTCATTCGATCCTTCAGTTAGCTAAATGTTTAGGTGACTTTTGAAAGATGATTTAAAAAATTTTTTTTTTAACTCAAAAAAAGAAAAAAAAAAGATCTCAGGTGACATGCTTGTGACCCCAGAGAGGATAAATTTTATCTAAAGGAAACGTTAAAAAGAATTCGTATCCCACTGTGAGTGTCTAGCAATAAAAAGGGATCTTCCTCTTGTTAGTGTTGTCTCAATGACAGCTGGAGGCAGAAACTTGTTTTCAGTTCATCCCCTCTTTTGGGGGCTTTTCCAAAGTGTTCGTGAACCGACTCCAAAATTTGCCTTTGGAAAAAGCTGTTGGTGCAGGATATAGCCAGCATCTTTAATGGGTTAAAAAGAAACTGTATTTGAAATGTTGTCATTTTCCGTAATTCTCTCCACGGCTTTGCAAGGAACCTCTCATGCTTTGCTGACCAGGAGAACCATCCACTTCCACCCGGTTGAGTCAGATCTTCTCTGTAACCTCCCTGGATAGAATCTTTCAGTTAGATTTTTTGGCATCTGTATCATACATAACCATTGGCTGACTTCCCAGATGTTAAGTCACTTTGATAAGTGGATGTTAAAGAACCACTTTACCTAGTTCAGATTTAGTAGAAGGATGACACAAGGAGAGGAGAAAATGTATGCCGGGTTCATTATAAACTTCTTCGCTCTAGAAGAGGAGGAGAATCAGCGCGTTGCCGAGCTGTTCGGCTCGGACGGGGGCTGCTTCTCCCGGCTGCCGCGGTGGGCAAGGCCTGGGCGTGTTGTGTGAGAGGGGCCGCACGGCTGGGGGGCCCGGTTTAGGGAAAAACATCAAAAAAGGATTTTTTTGGTTTTTTGGACTGTGCTATGTTTTTCCTTACGTCACATGGCAAACAGCGTCCTGAAAAATTGAATAAACTGCACCACCGTGCAGGAGGAAAACTCGCTAAATCCCGTTGCGCGTACATGAATTTTCTTAGCTCGCCCGGCGCGTGGCAGGGGAGAAGGCTTTTTTTCCAAAGAATTGCCCCGCTATGACAACGGTAACTTAAGTTGTCAGAAATTACAAGAGCATTAATACATCATGCCCTAACGCGTCATTAGTGCACTAATACTTTGGCACTCGTCAGAGTTTTTCTCCTGCTGGATTATAAATGCCCTCAAAGTCAGCTGAGCTTTCATAAACTTGAGTTCTCAGTGTTATAATTGTAATTGAGACACCTGTTTTCCCTGCTTAATTCTTGGAGTTTGTGTATAGCAGTCAGCCTTGTGGACATCCACAGCCATTCGCACTCGGAAGAATAGCATGCTGTTAGTTAATATCTGTGTTATCGTAAAGTGGCATGACTTAAAAAAAAAAAAAAAAAAAAAGGCATGAGACTGTTCTCGGGGAAATAAAAGAGAATTTTGGGAAAGCTTTTTGCCATGGTAACATAGTTATCGCTCATTAATCTGTCAAACATGAAACAAGTTCCAGACTACAACACGGTTCAGCGTGGTGATGTTTTGTGGCCGTCTCGGCTCCTGGCTGCTACCTTTTCTCCGTGGGTAGCGTCCCGGCACGGCCCTGGCACGGGAAGGGTTAAGGAACCGCTGCTCCCGGGAACCCCATCCAGCGCCTGGCCAGCTCTGCAAGACGCGCTGGGTGCCACCAGGGCCATGGGCTGGAGCTGAGCATCCAGCCTGGCCCTGGGTGGGAACGTGGAGCCGTGGGTATCTTGCCGTGGGTGCTGTGCCATGGGTGCCAGCCGTGGGGTCATGCCATAGGTGCTGTGCCATGCCATGCCATGGTTGTCATGCCATGGGTGCTGTCCCATGGGTGCCAGCTGTGGGTGCAGTGCTGTGGGTGCCCACCATGGGTGGTGCTGTGCCATGGATGCCATACCGTGAGTGCTGTGCCATTGCTGACCACCATGGATGTTGGCCATGGATATCATCCCCTGGATGTCCACCATGGGTGCTCGTCATGGGTGTCATGCTGTGGGTGTCCAGCATGGGTGCTGTGCCATGGGTTCCGTCCTATGGATGTCCACCATGGGTGCTGTCGTCAATGCCTGCCATGGGTGCCCACCATGAGCATTGTGCCATCCCATGGATTCCTGCCATGGGCGCCCACCACAGGTGCTCGCTGAGCAGAAGCGGGGCAGCCGGGCACTGCCAGGCACCGCAGCGCTGGCTTTTGGGGACTCCTGTATCTCCAGAAGGAAGGAAGTTTTTCCTTCGGCTCCAAGATAAGGTGTCATTCATGAGAGCAGCGCGCTGAACTAATCAGGTTAATTGAGAGGCCCTGAATAGCTCTCACTGAGCTGCTCCCTCCTTCCTGTGCAAGGCAGATAGTGCAGACGGGGAGATTACACGGGCTTTAGACGCTTGCCCACCATCTCCGAATTTCACACCGATTTCAGGATGACGAGTGTCAGAACAGACAAGCAGCGCAGGGGCTGTAGTTCAGCTTTGCTGAGAGCAAGGTATATTTTTTATGATTGTTGCTGTTACTTTTTTCAATGTGGCCAGATCCTCATGGCTCTCCTGATGCCAGGGACGTGCTGCTGGTTTACACCAGGTGCAATGGTGGAAGTTGCCCGGCTGTTTCTGGAAGGATGTAGAGGACTAATCCAGGCTCATGATGGGCTCTAGATTGACCTGCTCTTGAGTGTTGTTAGTATTAAAATTATTTCAGAGCTAACTCATGGCAGGGCTGCAGGAAACATTAATTTAAAAAAGATGTTTTCAGTGTTTGAAGCAGATAGCAGTTGTCTTTATTGCTTTTATGGTATCATTTCCCTTTAAACCCTCCTAATCGGAGTGGCTGCACATAATTTTATTCAAATTTACCAGAATGTGAAAGCATTTCCCGCTGGATGCTCTTGCCAAATTAGGAACATCCAGGCTCCAAACCTCACTCTAATCTTCCTACTAGCCACAATCTATTATGTTTTCTTTGCAAATATCGTAGTCATTAGGGCGCAGGAGAGAGAAACACAGAGGAACAAACTGCACCACGGTGGCGACCCCCCCGGTTCGCAGCCGGACCGGTTGCTTAGTTCAAATTAAACACGAGCATCGGTGTCCCTGTTGGCCCCCCTTCCCCGGGCTCCTTTTCCTTGGAAGTTTTCAGGAATTACTTTAATTGTCTGCCGTCCCCGTGGAAGCGTGCACGTCGGTCGTGGATTGCTGGGATTATTTCTGCCGGCGCTCGGGGCCAGGGCACGCGGCGGCTGCTCGTGCCCCTCCGCAAATAAAATGCAGGCGGCGGTAGGCGATAGCCTTAGGTGGGACGCGCGTTCGGCGGCGGAGAGGAGCAGGGAAGCGCCGGAAGAGACTGCTAGCGCACAGGGAACGGCGGAGCAAGCTCCTGCCATCGCCCATCCTCGCGACGCTCCTCCTTTCTTTCCGGCTTGGAGAAATTAGTTATTTGTCATATCTAATTCATCTATCCCAGCGCCGAAGTCAGTTTAAAAGAAGGGTCGCTGCCCCGCTTCCCCGTCCTCCTAAGCCGCCGGCTCTTGGGGGGACGGTTTACTGCTGAAATTGTACTGCTGCTATTTTTTTATTTTTTTTAAAGGTTGGAAATTGAATAGTGACTAAGTCAGCTCGGGGTAAAAGGTAATCCAGAAAAGAAGGCTCCCAGTCCCTCCCCGCTTTTTTTAAAGTTTATAGCAAGGAAAATAATTGATTGCTCAGCTTTGAACAGATACTTTTAAATGTTTTGATTTCTGTCCTGCCTGAAATATAATGACTTTGATTCTATTAATAGCCCCTTCAGCACAACTAAAGTATTTTTTAAAAAGATGAAATCATTTAGCTCTGAACATAGTTGGATCATACCACGACCTAAATATGGTTATATATTCAAATACACACACACACACACACACACACACACACACACACACACACACACACACATATATATACACACACCCCCTCCTTGTTTTAGAGTTTTCGTTTGGAACAAATATTCTGCAGCCACTGCGAATCTAACATTTTATATGTTTTTATTTCTGCATATTTTCTTGTGCTGATACATTTATTTGGTGTTTCAATTTATCATCTTAGGCGTATGGATGCGCATGCGCGCACCTGTGCAGCTTTCGTATTTTTGGCTTTTTTTTTTTTTTAATCTGGGTTTTCCATTTCTTTAGATAAATAACTGCTACGTTTCCAGTGGCTCAAATTTGGAGAGAATTTTACTTCCTGTTTCAAAGGTCGAGGCAAGCTGACCTCAACAGCAGTGTGGAGGCTGCTGAATTATTCATATCATTGACTTTGTGTCAGCTTCCACATTTGTGCAGAGGGATGTTTTATTCATTTATCTCATTTAGGGACCTGCTCTGCACCTGTTTCTACCATTAAGTACCCTGTAATTTGCATTTGATGCTAATTTAGTTTCATATCAGCCTGGTCCCCCCTTGTTAATTTAATTTTCTAAGACCCTTTTCATTACAGTAGAAATGTTTCCCTCTTTAAAGCAAACATCTATACAAGTAATTGTATAAACTGCCTTTTAAATAATATCTTTTAGAAGATTCCACCGTTTAATTCCTTAATTCCTATAATTAGCCATGGTTTGATTAATGTTTCAAAGGGTTAAATTAAAATGCAGAATATCTCCAATGCGTACTTGAATAATCTCCTCTCTGCTGATAACAGTTTTTGCATTGCTGCTTTTATGCTGCTCGTGATTCCGAATATTACGTGTTCTAACAAGCACTGATTTTCCTTATGTAGTGATTTTATTCTGCTAACTGATAGCTGTTTTTTAAAGCGTCAGCGTTGGAGACTCTGTATGGCCGGGGCTGGGGGGGGGGGCGGATGCTTGATTTTTTTATTTTTTTCTTTTTCTCCCCCTCTGGAAAGATTGCAAACGGTTAGGGAGAAATGCTGCACCTTGAGGGGCTGCTCTAAGGAGGCTTTTCAAGAGCAGGAGAAACTTCACGGGATCCTTTCTTCCGCCCCGGGCCGGGGCCTCGCGGCCGCGCGTTCGGCCCTCGCGCCGGCGGCACGGGGCTCCGATTTTGCCGGCCGAGCGCCTGCGATTCCCGCGCGGCGGAGCGGCCCCCGAACTCGGATCCTGGCTGCTCCCCCTTGGCTTTACCGTTCGCTCGCAGCGCCGGCTCCAGCGCGGGGCATTTCCTGAGTATTAATGACCAGCTGGGGTTAATGGCCCTTGCTTGTGCCTTGAGCCATCAGCTCCTCCCGACTGGTCATTAATTCCCAGGAAAAGCCCTCGGTGGAGGTCATTATTGCTTAATTATCTCCATACACTTTAATGCCAGTTTTGACAATGTACAGTCTCATACTTTGAGTTATAGGTACTTTATAATTCATTAAATAGCTTATCATTAAAACTGCAGATGATCTTGATTATTATTTATTAATGTTTTCCCTTTGATTTCCTCCCCCCCCTCCCGCCCCGAATCTCCTGCTCCCGTGCTGTAGTGAGGAGGGGGACGGAGCGCGGCTCTGCCGCGGCCCGTGGCCCTGCGTCCATCGGTGAGGCGAAAGGCTCGGGGCTCGGCTTGCCCCCCGTCGGGGTTGCAACCTCGGGGCTCAGCTTGGCACCGTCGGGGTTGCAGAATGGGACGAGAAGTGCAGCGCCTGCTGCCCGCGGGCTGGCGGGCTGCCGCCTGCGTTTTGGGCAGTTCTCGCCTGCCTTGGGTCTCCTCGCCCGCCCCAGCCGGGCTCAGGCTCGGGGCTGCCCCGGGGGCCTCCCTGGCTGGGCAGGCCGTGGTGGGCAGCACTCGGGCGCTGGGCGGCGGAGCCCTCCCTTCCCGGTTAGACCACGAGCGCCAGGGCGGTGGTGTGCTCCAGCACGGTTGGCTGGCGTGGAAAATAAACAGGGCCCGGGTTAGGCCCGCCAAAGGGATGAGTTTCTAGGCTTTTTAATGAGAATATGCAGCTTTTCCTCCTGGAAAACCGTCAGTCGCTCTTAGCAAGCGCCACCTCTGCGTGGTGGGACGGTTCTCTGCCGCCTTTTCGCCTGGCTGTGCACCTGCGAGGCCGGAGGTGCAGGGGACCGTGTGTGTGTGCACACGTGTGTGTGCGCACATATGCACGTGTGCGCATGCATTCCCAATTTTGCAGAAAACTCGCTCCGGTGTTGCTGCTCCGTCCGCAAAGCGCCGCTCGTGTTCCCACCTCCCGTCCCGGCCCCTTGCACCATTTGGGCCCTGCCAGCATCGATGCCAAGCGCCGTTTTCTCCAGCAGCTGGGTCTCCGCTGGCTCTGTGTTTGCTGGAGGAGAAGCTGCGTGTGGGTATGAAAACGCGGGTCCCATTGAGTCGCGCCGTCGCCAGCAGCGGGGGCCGCGCTGTCACTCGCACTATTTGCTTTTCTGCCGTGGTGCCGGGCGTGTTTACAAAACCTTCTGCACGGCTGCGAGCCACCTAGTCGCGCTGCTGCCAGCCCTGCCGTGGTCTGCTCCGAAAACCAGGCCGTTCGGGTTGAAATCGTAATGTTGTTTGAAAGCAAGGAAACAAACCAAAACTCTTGTGCAAAGTTTAAAGGTAGCATGTTGCTACTAAGGAAAAGGAAAAAAAAATAGGGCCAGACTCAACAGATCTGTTACCACTGCCAGGACAGTCCAGCAGCCAGGAGCTGATGGGGAGTTGCAAGCTTTGCCTTTTTTTTTTTTTTTTTGGGGGGGGGGGACAAAAGGGAGCAATGTTATTTATTTATTTATTTATTTAAGAGGCTAAAAGATTTATGGTAAAGTTAATTTAGGAGAGCTGGCTATTCTAAATTCACGCTGTGTGCAGAAGTCGTCCTTGTGCAAGGCAGAGGGATCCGGGCGAAGATTTTCGGAGAAAGGTGGCAGAAATGGGAACGCGCTGTTATTTATTTATTTATTTTTCCGTCCCTCTTCTCAGTAGTAGCATTGTAGGGAGCCATGAATCAGCCCTTAGATCGGTGTCTCCCCGCTATAAATCGCGGCCGGGGCGCGGGGCGGGCGCTGCGAGCGGCACGTAGCAGAGTTCCTCCCCCGCGGAGCAGCGCTGGCTCCGCGCTGTCGCCGGCCCGAGCAGCAGCAGGAGCCGCGCGCGTGCGGAGCGCGCCCGAGCGCCCGGGGCGGCGCGCAGCGCTGGAGCGCGGAGGGGCGGGCGGGCCGGGCCGCGGGGGCGGCGCCGCGGAGGCTGGAGAGCGAGCAGGGTGTCACGACTCTTTTCTCTTGCTTTTCCTTTTTCCCCTTCCTTTTTCCCCCTTTCCCCCGTTTTCCCCCCTTTTTTACTTTTTTCCCTTTTTCCTTTTCTCCTTTTCTCCTTTTTTTCCTTTCTTCCTTTTTTTCCTGTTTTCCTCTTTCCTTTTTATCGTCCCCCTTTCTTTTTCCTTTCCTTTTCCTTTTTATCTTCCCCTTTTATTTTTCTTTTTTTCTCTTGCTTTTTCTCATGATTTTATCTTTTCCCTCCTTTCTCTCTCCGCTCTCTCCCTTTCTCCCTCCCCTCTCTCCATGTTTCTTTTAGTCTATTTTCTTTTTTTCCTCTCCTTTCTCCCTCTTTTTTCTTTCTTTTTTTCTCTCCTTTCTCTTTTCCCCCTTTCCTTTCCCTTTTCCTTTTTTTTCCCCTTTTGCTCCTGTCTCTCCCTCTTTCCCTCTCTGGCTCCTTAATTGTTCCCTTGCTAAAAGCCAGAGACAGAATTAAAAGTGCTGCTTTGGCATTGCGGTTTATGGCATTCTTTGGGGGTGTTGTTTTTCTATTTTTTTCTTTTTTTTTTCTTGCACAGTATGTTCTGTATCTTCCTTTAGGTCGTCATTTCTGCAAAAGAGAACTTATTTCTTCTCTGCTAAGAACCAAGGAACGTGCAGAAATGCTAAGTGTAAGGAATGTGTAACACTTCTTCCTTTTTCAACATGTACAGAATTACTATTGAGCCAAACTGAAAAGCTTTGGGCTTAGAGATCACTAGAGTAAAGTTAACATTTCGCAAGACAAAAACTGAACTGGATACATAAAAAAAAAAATTGGTGACCAAATATGTGTCATAAACTGTAAAACTAGGCATGATATTTTGCTAGGGAAAAGCAGAGGCATTTCAGTTCATTACCACATGCAATACAAAATTAACTTTATTTACATTTATTTATTTCTTCCTGCTTTCTAGTGAGCAAACTCATCTATTAAAAATCTTGATATATTTGTTTTTCAAAAAGAAAAAATAGCATAAATAAAGCAAACATTGGGGTGGAATAGATGCAGTCTACAGTGATGATGTTGCCTTCTTTAAAAAAAAAAAGTTTTAATTTCAGGGTGGGAGCACTGGAGCTGTGCTGGATGGGAAATGTATTCATGCAATGAAAGGCTGCATTTGAATGCAGCTTTTTGTTTACATTTTCAGCAAAACCAAGATGACACAGCTGGGCATGTTCAAAGTGAAATAAAAATAGGAATGAATAAATAAATAGTAGTAAAGAATAGTAGTAAATAAAAATGAAGTAAAGCGCGCAGCGTGCGGCGCCGCGCGGAAGGCTCCCTCTGCCCGGCCGAGCGCTGTCGGCCTGGGAGCGCGGCGCCGCCGCGGTGCCTTTCGGCAGGGAGCTCGGCTCCGTGCCGCTGGGAAGAAGAGCCGAGAGGATGGCTCGGCCGCGGCGCAGCCGCTGGCCCCGGGTTGCGAACGCGCCCTCCGGCGCCGTGGCCCCGCTGGCGTTTGCCCTTGGCGGGCGGCGGTGCGATGCCGGGTGCGGAATATCGTCCTGCGCCTCTCGGGGTGTTTCGGGGAGAAGGCGAAGGGGGAAATCTCCCCTCGGCTCCAGTGCCGCTGCTTTTTCCTCCGGGCGGGAGGCTGCAGGGGAGGCGTTTGCCGCCCGGTGCCGGGCTGCCGGCGGCTCTGCCGAGCAGCGGGGCTGCGGGGACGGGGAGAAGAGAGGAGCCGGGAGGGAGAGCTGGCCGCGGCAGGCAGGGCTGGAGCGCAGTTCGGGTCTAGAAGCAGCCTGGGAGATACGGAGTCGCCGAAGATTTACTGTATGTGTATGGACGGAAAGAAGGAGCGAGCGCGGTGGGAGCAGGGAGGGAGGTGCGCGCGCAGTAAATCTCCGGCCCTGCCGTGTCTCTGGCTGCTTCTGCATCCTAATCGCGCTCTCTTAGGCTGCTGCCTGCTGGCCCCGGCGCGCTCTCCCCGATCCCTTCCCACCTGCGGCGAGCGGGGTTGAGGCCCCTGCCCGCCGGGCCGGGCCGGGCGCTGCTCCGGCGCCGCGGGCTGACGCCGGGGGGCTCGGTGGGTCTTTCACCCACCAGCTCTAAGACCCCTTGGCAGCAGCTAACCAGGAGTCAGGCAATAACCTTTTTCATGGGGAGGATTCAAGAGCTGTCCGCGATCATCGCCGCCGGGCGTAAGGGAGCCGGAGCTGCTGCTCGTGCTCTCCATGAGGGCAGAGGTCTTTAGGGTCTCGAGAGAGTCTGGTCACAGGCAACGGTTAAGCTCACTTTTGGGATCCTGTTCTTCATCCAGGAGCAACCTGGAGCCATCTGAGTCTTTGGAAAGATCTTTCCTCTCCTTGTCAACATTCATAGCCGAGTAGTTCCATGTGTGATTTTTCTTGGGTCAAATTCTATTTGCTTTAGCAATGTGAGTAGCCCCAAGGACCCTCTCATGAACAGGATTTACCTCTTTCCGTCAAAGAGATGGTTATATCTGCAGCATTGCTCTGAACCTTGCATGGCTCTGACTTTTAAGGATTTTTTTTTCCCGCCAGACAAGAGCGAATGCCTCTTTGAAGTGAAGTATCTTATTATGCCATGCATCTTAGAGATTATCTCTTGATTTGTTCAAACTCGCATTAGTATACCAGTAATGCCTAATTAGAATAGTTTTATATCAAGTAAATATTTTCTTAAATGCATAATTGATTGTGTGGGGAAGGAAGAACTGCAGGAATGGAAATCATACATCATTTCATTATTAATGGCAATGTCTAAATAAAATGCAGACCTTGTCATATTTAATGGATGACTGAGTACATTCTGCTTTAAAACACAAACTGTTTTTTTTTTTTTTTAAGGTGCCTGCATAATTTCAGTCAGTTTAGGTGGAATTTGTGTTCTCATAAGTGTGTTTGAGGGGTTTAAGTTTGGAGGACATAAACCAGTTTGTCAGAGCAAAAACTGTAAGGAAATGGTCATGGGATAAGGCTGAAAATGAATATTCCTTTGAAAAGATTTTTCTGAGAATAAATTGATTTAGGGATCTTCTTACAAATCACATGACACCCAGTGGTTGACGAGAAGGACGTAAGGGCTGAACTGAAACACTAAGAGTGTGAGGGAGACTTGAGGCTGTTGCACAAATTAACAGAAACTAGGTAGGACCAAATTCTTCGCTAGTTGAAACAGAAGGTGCTGGAGTTGGTGAAGCTGTGCAGCTTTACTCTGGCTGTGGTTGCGGTCCATCGCATTGCCGAAGGAAAACCCCTGCTCCTTGTCCTTTCGCCTGCCGTGAGGGTGGACGCCTGATGCCGGGGTCCTGGTGAGGTACGTGCGGCACAGATGGGACCAGCTCTGCCACCTGGCCGCTGAGGAAGGGGCCGTGCAAAGTCTGACCCTGAGATGGAGTGGATGGAGGACACCAAAGCCCTGGGCCTCCTGCGTGAAACACTAAGAGCATGAGAGAGACTTGAGGCTGTTGCACATATTAACTAAAACTAGTGTTTCACTGAGGCCAGCGGGGCTCCCAGGTGGGGCAGATTTTCCGGGGGTGGTTGTACGACAGAGGTGCAACGTATTTTCTTGCCTCGTCCGACAGAGCAGGTCCCTAAGGAGGGTGCATCTGAAACTCCTTTCAGCAGAGCTTCCATCTCCAAACCTTGCAAAACTAGAGGGATTTGTCACATATTGTCCATTGTGCGAATGCCAGCAACGCCCACGTGTTCCTCTGACACGTGCAGGTGCCAGACCTGGCCCAGGCTAATATTTTTCTGGCAGGATCGCCCCGTCTGTACCACGCTCGTGCCAGGACAGGAACCGATCAGCATCTGAGTCATGCGCATGATGCAAACTGTCCTCCTTGGGACTGTCACCCGTGGTTCAGGTGACAGCCGGTGTCCGCCGTTCCTGAGGGTGGGAATGCCAAAAGAGGGGAGCAGGGGGACTGCAACAGTCTGGTAAAACGCGGAGGTCTGGAGGAGCGTGACCCACCTCGCAGCGTCCCGGTGGCTACGGACGCGCGCTGCCACCGGGGCTGGCGAAGGGACATTGGGGATTTTGCTCCCCGGAGTTTGGCAGCGCTGTTGTGTCTCCCATGTCCAAGGCAGACCGCAGAGGCCTTTAGATCTGAGCTGTCAGGAGCTTCTTCTCATCTCTAAATCTTTAAAATATTGCAAATAGTTCATTTGTTTTAAAGCTTTAAACTCAAGCCTTTGATGTTGCTTTTAGGAAGTTAAATAATAAAGCACAGTGTTCTCCAAACGAGGGCTTTTGTCAGAAAACCTTGCTTTACAATGAAAAGAAGGAAAACATAAATAAATGATACTCAAATATTTATAAAGGCATTCAGCAGATCAAAATGTTTCATTCTGCCTTTATATTGTTGCTTTGTGTCTCCCTGTCTGAGGCTATTTTTTGTTTAAACTATGCAATGCAGAATGTGTTTTGCTTTTTATGTCATTAATTTGTGGTGTTTTATTGAGCCCTTTCTCATAGGGACAGCAATAGGATATTCAAGGGGTACGTATGGAAATACATGAGCATGATTGCTTTTGCTGTCGCTTCTGGGCCTTGCTGCCCCAAACTGGGCATGGTGGGACCGAGCTGGAAGCGGGAGACCCGAGGGTGCCCCACGACCACGTCACTCACTTGCAGAGCGGCTGATCCCGGCGTTCGCGTGCCCTCCCGGTCGGACCTCGGCGCGGGCGAGAGGTGCTCCTGCCCTTGCCTTGCGCGAGGCGCTGCTCCGGCTCCGGCCCCGCTCTCCCTCCGCTCCTGCTCCGCGGATGTCTCCGGGCGCAAAGCCGGCTCCCCCGTCCCGTAGCGCCTTTCCGGGTGGTTTCTCCATCTCCCCGTGGGGTCCTGGCAGACGTGTGCCCTGCAGCCAGCTTGGGGAGCAATCCGGGGGGGATTTTCCTCCCGCCGGCGCGCCGCGGAGCACGTTTATAATCTGAGTGGCCGGGGGCAGGGACTGGGAAAAGCGTCCCGCGGTTTTCTCTGGGGATCGCGGAGAGGCTTTAAGACGTGGTTCCGAATCCGTCGCGTTCGTTGCTTCCTTTGACACGTGTGACCTCTCTCTCTCTCTCTTTTTTCTTTTAGTATCAATATGGTTTATTTATTTATTTAACTATTAGCCAAGTTCGGGATTGCAGGGTAGAAAAAAAGGCAGCTAGGACTTACTATTGAGCAACTTTAATTCCGCTAAGACTGAGCAAGCTGCAGCTTTTGTTCCTGGAAGCACCAGGATTCCTGGGATTCTCGCTGGAGAATGAGATTATCTTTTTTTTTTTTTTTTTTTTTTTTTGTAGTTTTGAATTCAACATATTAATTTTCTACTGCTTGTCGTTTGATTGCCTACAGTTCAGATACAAAAGGAGAAGAAATCCTGTTTTTGAAAGGGAATTAGGGAACTCTTGACAAAGGGTGAAACCCTTGAAAGCAGAAGTTTTGTTACCTTCGTGCTTTGGTGTTGGGATTTTCTTTGTGGATGATGTGGTAGGGGCGAAACGTGACACAAAATACTGACCAGTAAGGGAAAACTGTTCTGACAGTTCTTCCTACTTCTGCCCGGGTGCTTGAAGCTGCCAGCCGGGAGGCATCGCGCCCGGGAGCCGGCAGCGTCCCGCGGGCCGCGCGGCGCACGGACCTCGCCGCGGCTTCCACGGGCTGCTCTCATCCGAGTAAATGATCGTAATAAAAGCCCCTGTGCCTCCTCGGGGAAAAAACGGCTTGCACGTGCAGACACGCAGGAAGTTAAGATTGGCGGCTTTGCCCGGTCCTGCCGATTTGTCCGTGCACGTGTGCTGGTGCGGCGCTTAAACAGAGTCCAGTTTCTGCTCTGACATTTGCAAAATGCAGCTTTCCTGCCCGCAGTCTTAGCATTAGAGGGAAAGAGATGGGAAATAAGGGCTGTTTCTAAATGAGTAGGAGAAAAATCAGGTATGTGCCTCCTCTAATTCAGACGAGCCTGTCTCTTATTGTTTGGCAGTAAGACTATAGCTTCAGTACATGGGAAAAATTTCTCTTCCAATTACACAGCAGTTTTGTGGTGGCTGAGTGCTATAAATGGGAATGCTTTGCAGCCAAAGATATCTCATTCATAAATCCCACTGTTCCGCTCTATAATTTTTCTCTTTTGGATAGATCGGTATTCTGTGGTCATATCAACCACAATCATGCAAGCAAAAATGAGCAGTTAAATATTGTGACAGTCCTATAAGTCTTCTTAAGGCATTGTGCATAACACAGTTATTCAAAAGTGTCACTTGGTGCACGGAAAGGTCTTGACCCTTCACTAATATTTTCCAGTGAAAGCTCTTAATAAAAAAATACCGGAGATACCTGGTCTGATTGGTCAATTTATAAATTTTCTATTAAATAGAAATATTTTATTACTGTGCAAGTTTATTGCATATGTGTTTCAGAGACACATGTATATACATATGCACAGATCCACTCATGCTATAAAAATGCAGGCATGCTGTGTATGCACTTGTATGTTATCCTTATATGCTCGCTTACTTTCTGCAGTATATATTTATGAATTTAACATGATTCTGCCTCTCTATTTGCTGTCTCTGGGAATACCTTTAGCAGACAAACTAAAAAATGAAATACACACTTAAAGAAATGTTCCCATAAAAGAAATAGCTCCCGATTCCGACGCTCTGTGCTCCTGTAGGCATTAGCATACAGTGGAGCAGGTACTTTATGTGGACCTAGTATGAAAGGCTTTGGGCATTCAGCACGCCTGTGGAGCACGTGTCGCCCCGCCGCTGGCATAAATTGGCTGGTTCAGTTGAAATCGTGGAGCTGAGCTGATTCCCGCTAGCTCAGAGGCTGGGACTGGCAGCGCCTGGGAATCGTGGCGGTGTGAAGTGGAGAGTCTCGCAAGTGCGCGCGTGCTCGGGAGCATCTTCAAGCGCACGCCGAAGGGACCGTGGATGTGCATACGACTGTGTGCATACGTGTGTTTCTGTAGGTGTCTATTTTTTTCAAATTTGCCTGCTGATCAAAAATGCACAGAATGGGATTTTTGTTTTCAAAACACCCGTAATGGATTTTCCCCCTCCAATCGGTATCTCTTTTTCTTTTCTTTTCTTTTCTTTTTTTTTCTTTTCTTTTCTTTTCTTTTCTTTTTTTTTTAAAAAGAAAAAACAAAAAACTTAAGCAGAGCTGTCTGTCTAGGAGTATATATTCACAGTGAGAGGTCTAGTTATCCCATAATAAGCACGTGTAACTCCCATTAGTGTCAATGAGAACTTTACATGCATATCAAAGGGGAGAATAGATTCATATGCTGTGAGCAGGATCTGAAATGCAGATTTATAGTTCATGTTGCATTTAATGGATAAATTCTTTGGCAGAGAGCTAAAAACTCGGAGGTGTTTATAACATTCCAGGTTCCCTTCCTTTTCAGTTAAAAGCAATAGCAGAACGAAATATGTAACTCCCATTCTGTTGTATTAAAAACATACGTATTTACAGCGAGTACTTTTTTCCTCCTGCTTGTCTGATTTTTCTGTAATGGTTTTCCTGTTTTTAAAAACTCACAGATAGTGACCTCCAGGGTCTCTGAGGGCTGGACGCACTTGTGTGGCCAGAGACCAAACTAAAATGAAAGATTAAAGCGATCCTGAAAGATTTCCTGATAGGCCTCTGCCGGCGTTATTTCAGAAAAAAAGTCCCCTGGAATCTGGCCCTCGGCCATTTTCCCGGCCACCTCCGTGGGTGTGGAGCCGGCAGGAATTTCAGAGCTGCGCTCGCTCAGAGGTTTTGTGGAGCGGTTTATTAAATATTTAAGCTTTTCCTTTTTCTCTGCCTCTGATTCACAGCCGGGCGGGAAGGAGCGGGGGGTTTTCCCGGGGACCGGGCGCCCTCCGCGCTAGCGGGCTGTGGCGCCCGGCGAGGCTCCCGCGGGGAGGAGGAGCAGCGCTGGCCGTCACTGCGCAGCCGCCTCTTATCCGGGGTTTGCCGGCAGGTTTCGGCTCCGCGTGGCCCCGTTCGGAGGGGGGCGATGGGTTGCACCGAGGTTTCCCCTGAGGAGGGGGCGCGAGCTTAGACCGGGGTCCCGGGGTACGAAGTCATGCAGGAGCTTGGGGTCTTCTTGAAACAGGGCTGCTTCAAAATCCTCTCCCACCCCCGTCTGGTCCTCTAACGCAATGTCTTCAGGTATATTACAACACGTTTTGGACCCTTTTGCACTGAGAAATAGTGTTCCAGCCCCGGGTCCCACGTTCCCTCTTGCTGCCGAAAGCGAGGCGTGAAGATGGGGTGAGGGACACGCAGGTAAGAAGGTCCCAGTGCAACTTTCCATCTCAGGAGCACGGCTGGATGGGAGGATGGACTAGTAGTACCAACAGACTCTTCTTCTCGGCGTGTTAAGCGGCTCATTGTAGGAAGCACACCTTTTCCCTAGGATTTTAATTAGGCTTAAGCGGAATCAGTAGCATAAGCTTGTTTAAAAGATTGCGTAAGAGAAACCACAGCTGATCTTTAAAAACTGTTTTTTGGAGGGAAATGGTGATTATAAGTAAGAAAGCAGTTTTATGGCTCAGTTACTTTAGTAGCTTGATTTAACAGCTTGTTTTTTAAATCTGCATCAAAGCTAAGATAAAGGATTGATAATGTAATCTGTAGAACACGTTCAAATAAAGACTGAAGATCCTACGTTGTACCATTGGAAGAGAAACATAAATGCATGCTGAAGTCTACAGTGGTTTTATTTTAACTAGTATAATATAACAACATGACATACTGTGAAAAATAAATAACTTTTGAAAATGCATTTTCCAGGAATGAAAGTAATATTGAAAAATGACTGAAATAATCACTTTTGTATGGATTCTGAGAGCAAAAGAGACAAAAAGAATAATTCAGAACTCAGTGCAGGGTGTTAGATGGAAGCACGCAAGGTTTCCTGTAAAATACAGTGCTTAAGACTGTGCTGTGTATCTGCTTACAGTCAGAAGTGGTGGACTTTGAGTAGTCCCCTTCTTTGTGGACAGTCCTATTAGAAGTGATGTATCTTGCTACGCGCACCGTCTTTATTCAGCCTTGCAGTGACAGAACGTGGCCCGTAGACAGAGCGCACGAGCTTCCGGACTCGTACTAAATGCCGTTTTTGCTTTGATTATCGTTTGGAAATCGAAGACCCTGCCCACATTTGAAATCTAATCTGGTTCCCATTAGCCTCTATAGGAACAGCACCATGTCTTCACTTCTTCTGATTAGTATGTTCCCCCCGGGAAGTCTCTCCTTCTGTTGTTTGCATACAACTCACTATTATGTTATTTAGCTCATACCTCAGTAATACAGATGGGTCGTAATGCTGGCAAGCCTTGAAGTATTTACATGTATCTTAAATTTTCTTCTTCTTTTTTTTTTTTTTTTTTTTTTTTTAATTAGAGCAGTGATAGAACCTGTTTTTTGAGGGAATTTGGGGGGTCTGAACCTTCTCTCTAATATGTCAGTGTCAATTGGGAATAAATTCCCTAGAGCTAAAGGAATTTCTGCTAATGTTATGTGGAGAGTGTCTGAAGAGCTGCACCTCCTGCTTGTTCCTATGGGCGTTACTAAAAAAGTGAGCAGATTGGTGCTTCCAGTGGGACACATTACTTAGGGCCCTCCACAGACACTCCAGCAGCACGTGTGTTGTGGAGGGTTGGCTGTAGCGCTCAACTCTCTAGCTACAGGCTCAGAAAACCATGTTTTATTCCTGTCCCTGAGGCTGGGTAAGATGGCAGTTACGGCAGCACGTTTTCTGGGTGTTCTGCTAGTTTTTTGGAAGTGGAGGTGGTGCATCATTTTCGAAGTGTGTGGATGACACTAAAGGGGACACGAGGCTGCCAGGGTATTTAGCCAAGGCTTGTTGGGCCAGGCAGATGTTTCTCCGTGCAGGGCTGTTCTCTGTGCTCGCGTTTGCCCTCGGCAGTCTGGGCAGAAGGCGCTGGAGAGCTCGCAGCTCGGTGGCCGCAGCGGGGCGAGGGGGCCTGTCGCGCGGCACCAGCGCGGGCGTCCGCGCTCAACCCCTGCACGGCGGTTCCTGCACGAGGGCCTGCAGGGCTTAGACCTCAGACTGCCTTCTCCTGCTTTTCCTGGCTTCTTCACAACCCCCTGCTAGGATCAGGCAGGGCTTCAGTGGGCGAAGGATACCGGAGTAGTGCCTATACCGTGCAGTGTCCAAACACTGAGCTTTATGTGGCTTTATATTAGTTTTAATTTTGTGGTGGAAAATGCTGTTACTTTCTCGTGTTCTCTCTTACACTATATAAAACAGGATATTATACCTATTGCAATATTAATTTTTATTTTTATTTTTGGTGCACAATGGTGACTTGAGCATTGGACGAAGTTGGTAGCTGTGCGCGAAGGCAGGTGTGAGCAGGAGTGATTCAGCCTCTGTGCTGCGCTTAGGACATGATGGGAGCTTTGGGATGGACATGAAAACCTGGTGCCGGGGCAAAATCTGTGCTTTGAAGCTCGAGCGGAGCGGTCCGTTAGCGTTGCCTTTCTCAGACCTGCAGAGATGCATTTAAATGGGAGAAACCTGTCGTTTTCCTCCCGCAGCATTGCTGTACGTGCAAAACCCTGCCCAGGCGAGAGGGGGTTAATTCACTAAAATAAATATAAAATAGTCTCTAGGCTGTTGGACGGAGCTGGAGGGGGTCAGAGGTTGCTGAGCTGCTTCACTAGCACACTAATCGATTTGCTGTCAAGGTAGTGGTGCTAGGGTTTCAAGTAAGAGAAGAATTGAGTGCCGCTCGGGCCCAATTTCCATAATTGCTCGCTGCCTTTAGTGTACAACCTTTTATGAAACACAAAAAATATATCACTGAATTGTATTGATTAGCCATTGGTCTGAATAATTCACTTAGTATTTATTACCTGACCCTCAGAGGTTAAATAAATCCCCTATCTAACTTTGGCTTGTGAGAAATATTACTTATTCATTGAAATGTGGACTGATTATTACCCAATAGGAGTGTATCTTTGTTGTTGTTCTTATCTCCTCCTGGAAAACTTAGTCCCTGCTGCATCTTAATGGCAACAAGTTAAAGGAAATAGTTATTGATAGTCGAGAGCATTTCCCAAAACTGATGTCTCCCCAGTGATCACAGCATGACTTTCTTTTGAGAAGCTTTTTTTTTTTTTTTTTTTTTTTTTTTTTTCCTCTCTGTATTTTGGGTCAGATTTCAGGGTCAAAATCAAAATCCTCCAATGGAACCCTTTACGCACGAAGGTGAAATATGTTCGTGCACAAAGGTTGCACTGCAAGTATCAAGTCTGCAAAACAGGCCTATCGCTTGTGATGGGATCTAAGTCCGTTTTTATAGCACTGTTTTTGGATAGCTCCTGACGGCCATAAATCTTCCTATCATATTAAACACCCTCTGATAATTAAATTCTCAAAGAAAACAGAAACCTTTCCTAACACGAAAAGATAAAATTTAAACCAGCGAACCATGGACAGCTCACTGTCATTACAATAAAAATGATTTCACATCACCTTAAAATGTTTTGGACATAATCTGCAGAGCATTTTATGGCTTTTTCAAACACTAAGCCAATAATCAATTATTTATCAGAGGATGGTATTTACATATTGCTTTTAGCATAGTTAAACAGTCCCTATTTTGTTGATGAGCTGATAAACCTCAAACACAATAGCGTAGCTCCTAGATTTAATTATATACTCATTTACCATAAGATCTAGTCATCTAGATAAAATTGTTCAGTAGCTTGAAGTATTCCCTCCAAAAAGATTTCCTAACTTTGTGTAAAGTCTTTCCTCAGTTTCCGGCCTGCATCCTCCAGCATCTCAAAGTATTGTTTTTGAAGTTTGATGGAATTTGTGTTAGGTCAAGAGGAGGAAACTATGTGAAGCTTTTTTTTTTTTTTTTTTTTTTTTTAGCAAAATGTAAAGGAAAAAGCCCAACGTGCTCTCAGTGCTACCTTGTGTTTGTTGATAGCTGTGTGTGTCCGTATCCAGGATCTGGGCTTAGCGTTAGCAGCGGCTCGGCACCCCTGTCCTCGGTGTTATAATCCGCAGCCTCTTTTCCTGTATCGCATAATGGAAGGAAAAGTCTGCCAGAAAATAATGGGCTGTGACATGGATGAAGGTCTCCGACGTGCGCCCAGGTGGCCAGCTCCCCGGTTCCTGAGCAGGGAGCGGCGGCAGGAGGATGCCGGCGTATTTTGGCCGCTGCGTCCCGGAGGAGGCGCGGTGCGTCCCCGGCCGGGGACCGCGCGGGAGAGCCGCCGGGCCGCAGACCGCGGCGGGCGTCCGCGCCCACCTCCGAGTAGCGACGCGCCCGGCACAAGCGCCCGCGTGCGAGGGGCTGCCGGGAAGTCGATGTGCCCGCTGGTTCAGCGCGCGTTGCTCCGTGGCGCCCGCCGGTGGCTCCCGGCAGGGGCTGAGCCCATCGGCTGAGCTCGGAGAGGGATTTGGCGGCCACTGGCACCGACGGGACTCTCAGAAGTGGCCACCAGAGGAGGGAGCTCGGAGCGGCCGGCGTCCCGGCAGGCTTTCGTTTCCGTCTTTACCCGCGCAGATTTGGCCTTTGGCTAAACTTCTCAGGCACGCAGATTCTCTCTGATGGGTTTATGCCACTGCTTTATATCTGAAAGGGGTTTGCTCTTCTGAGCAGCATCCGAACACGTTTTTCTGCCGGTGTCATTTTGACGCTGCCCTCCCATTTCAGCGAGGGGAGGATTAAGACACGCACTTCCATTTATCCGATAGGAAAAGACAGATTTGCTTCTTCTGGCATTAGCATGACTTTGCCCAGGTAGAAACTTCTTAGCTGGGAAGCACAAATCATCAACAAAATGATTTAGAAAAGTTTATGATGGCATCTCAGGATAATTCTGCGGCGAGTGTTGAAAGGCATATGTTAGCGGAACGGTCCCATTTGGAAAGCTAATTATACAAATAACATTTTAAAGCAAGCTAATGTCGTAATAAAGTTCGTAACAACAGGCAAACAATCTATTAGTAAGAGGATCCTAAACTAGCAGCTCTGTCCTTAGAGGAAAGAGGGTTTATACGTCAGTCAAAGCCCCTGGTTTTGTTTACTCTGGGATCTTCCCTGCCCTCGTGCAGTTCCTTGTCCCTCGTTCTGGTGTCCTGGTCCTGCCGCGGGGCTCTGTGGTCTCCACTGGGCTATCTTGTCTACACTGGTCTGCTGGTCTACAGCAGGCGCAAAACTCCAGAGAAAAAATGATAGTATTTTACCAGATTAATTAAAACTGGGGCTTCTTTCGGGTTTTGTGTGCATTCTATAGGGAAAAAAAAAGAAGAAAAAAAAGCTTCTGCAGAGTTCGGGGAGTGTTCCTGCCTCCCCTCCCAGCGCTCCCACCCGGCCGATGCAGCCGGGAGATCCAGCATCCCTCCCGTCTCCCGTCTCCCGGGATGGTGAGCTGGGGAACACCCCCCATGGCGGGGTTGTGGTGAGGGCTGCCCACACATCCATCACGTTGCACCACGCATCCATCCGGTGCTGCACGGGTGACGTCTTTGGCCTGTGTCTGCCATGATACTGTGGACCGGGGTGAAATGCCACCAATAGGCTTGGCATTTTGGAGCTGTTGTCCAAGGAAAAGGGAGGAGAAACTGATCTCCTCCTCTGTCTCTCTTCCCCCTTTGTACACCTTAATGCATCCTGAAACATGCATTTTCTTTTCCTTTTAGGTTGCATTGTACGTAACATTTGAAAAGCGCTGTCAAAACAACTCATATAGGGGGAAAAAGTAATTGTCTTGATATGCGATGATTATCCTGAGCTTAAGGAGCAGCAGAGAGAGGGTTATTTTGTTTGCAGTTTAACTAGAAGTGCCCAAGATTTCCCAACTATTCTATTTTTACAAATGTAAAAGTTTCATAAAGGGTCAGATTTAGGCCCTTGTGTGGGAAACAACTGATACTGCCAACAACAGGGCAAGATCACTGCTGTGTTGTGGTTTAAATGTCTTATTGCATTCCACGCATTGCTGAGCTGTATATAGAATGGATGACTCTAAATCTCTAGGACTTTGTGTGAGTTAGTAACCCTTTGATTTTGTTTTAATGTTTATGTATTATTTTTAACCCTCAATGTTTGTGACTTCTACCCTCCCCCCAGGTTACAACACAGGAAATTACGGGGGCAGTTACAAACAGCCCTTAGAAATGGAGACCTCTTTTTTTCTTTTCTTTTGGACTGTTATCTTTTTAATTTTCCTGTCTGGATGGTTTTGGCCAAAAACGAGAAGCAAGCGGGATAGGGAAACTGCTGTCAGTTCAGAAAATATATAGATTTCATGTGCAGTAATGAGGTATCTCAGAAGATTTAGTAAAACTAGAGATGTCACATTCACAGCTGGTTAACATTTTACACTTGAAGTCCTCATAACATTTGTATATGTTTCAACACTTCTTTTTTTCTAGCTTGGGACCATCTGTATTTCTCATATGTGACACTGACTGGGAAGCACCAACTTTCACAGAACGAGCAAATGACTAGCTAGCTCTACCAGATGTCGGTCTCGCCCCACTTTGTCACTCTAGATGCTATTAAATTGAAATTGGGTGGGGGAAACTGTGGACTTCTGAGCTGAGAACAGTTCCCCAAAGAAGATTCACGTGAAGAATTTAGTTCCCAGGGTCTTTGCTGCACTTAGAATAGCAATCATAAGAATGATGGATCTGCACAGAAGGAAGACTTTTTAAATTTTGAAATAGATAATTGTAGACTAATCTAAGCAGGTATTACCTCTGCAAGAAAGGCTGTTAAAACCTATTCTCCTAAATTTCAGTTTGTCCTCCATGTATTTCTTTGCTCAGCTATATAGATTTCAATGTGCTTTTCTTTTCTTTTCCTTTTAGCAAAAGTTAATTTCTCGTACTTGAGAAGGATAAATGCATGAAAAAAAAAATCTTTCTTTCCTGCTGTTCAGGTCCCATTAGGAAAAAGCCTAGAGAAATAACCAGTATTCTCGCTGCAGCTCTTCAGAGCAATCTTACCCCAGCAATTCGTTTTTCCTCTCTTGGCAGCTGCCTAGCCACACAGTACTTCAGCTGTTTTGCACTAGTGTATTGACTACATCGTTTTGCGTTTGAAGAGTCTTGTCATGCATTTTAGTGCAGAGTCATCTTCCCTGTTTGGGGGAAAGCTCCAACGTATCCAGTCAAAAGGAATAAACAACAGTTTGGTAATGTACAGTGCAGTGTGATGGGTGTCCCCTGAAGTTACAGACCTAAACTCATTACATTTAATCAACCCATGCTGAACAACTGAGTTAGATGCCTCAATCTTATCGTGCTATTGCTTTAGTGTCCTGCTTACATCTGGAGCTGAGGTTCAAGGGGATGGATGTGACCATCTGGCACTTAGCTGGGAAAATCAAAGATCCCTTCAAATTGGAGATCTGTAGGTATGCCTTTAAAAAGTCATACACAATGCTTGAAAAAAGTATCACAAAGTTGTTTCAAATCACATTGCTGGGAGCTTTCACTAAAGGGAAAACTTGCTTCTCCTTTCTAAGATGCACACTGTCAGTAGCTAAAGTTAGCAGGAATCTGATTCTTTTTTTTACATTCAGACAGACATGTAGAGACATATTAAGTAGAAAACCCACAGAAAAAGAGAACCACCTATAGGAAATCTTGCAGGGTTCAGATGAGGGCAGGTTCATGTGACCTCGTAGATTGGATATAAAAAGGCTGCTATTAGTTCCATGTCAGTTCTTATAGTGAATGTTGCAGAGTAATGGAGGGTGTTAAGCTGTCAAGTACTAGCAAGGGTTAATAAGGTTAAAGAAGAAATAAAAGCAGGCCAACAATAAAAAAACATGGATAAATATGCTGTAATAAATAAAAGATGGCATATCATGGAAGAAAACTCTAACTTGGAAGCATAGCAGTTGCATAAATTCTGAACAGGATACAATCCCATATTTCTTTCATGCTGGTTATCTGGCTAGCTCCATGCAGTGCATTCATAAATTCGTAGCTTTGATTATATGCAATGTAAGGAGTCTGAGAGTATATTGTTTTGACTTTTTCAGTGCTGTTCCTCAACCTTTTTAATTGTAGCTCCATCTGTCTTACCTGTGAAAAATACTAGTCCAAGGGCTCATCCTATGCGTTGTTGCCAATATGGTTTTCTTTGCAGCCAAACACCAGCTGGGCTGAGCTGGGGAGGTTAGTCTCTCCGTTTGGTTTCCCCCGTGCTGGTTGCCCATCGGCACGCCTGCGACGGCGTAGGGGTGGCCACCAAATCACTGCTCTTTCCCTGACAACCTTTTGTCAGTTCTCTCACTGGCCCTTGCAGCCCAGCAGAAGATGGATGTCAGGTCGTGAAACACTAAGAAAAGGTAGAGAAACAATAAGTACAGATGAACTGAGTAGTGAAGTCGGGAGATCTTCAAACACAGCTCCAGTTTTCACTCCACCGGGGTCTGTTAGCAGGCAGGGGATCACTTGATCGCCCCGCGCTGTTCCCGCTGGTGGCCACCTCGCCGCCGCGTGCAGGAACGTTGCTGAACGGCCGCAGATACCCTTCCCGTCCCCCAAATTATTGTATTTATTTCCTCCGTGAGCGAGCCCGAGGATCTGCCTCATTTGAAGACTTCTGATGAATAGCTCAGCTGAAACAGCATTGGAAGGTGTCCGCAGCGTTCATCAGTTTGGGGGAGGGAACCGCAAACAAGACATGTTTGTTTGCGTTTGCTCCCCTTTGCTCGCTGCTCCGTGCCCTGCCGCCCTCCCTCCGCACCGGCGCAGGCGCGGGGAGGTGAGGGGCGGCCGGCCCGCGCGCTGCCTCCCAAAACCCGATTATCGTATCCATCGGTGTTTTTCAGCTGAAAATTGGAACATTTCAGCAAACGGAAAACTTTCTGTCAAGATGTTTTTTTCTGTCCAAAATACTCTTTTTCAAGAAAACTACTTCGATGAATAAAATTCTAGCCATTTCTGTGCATGGAAAACCTAGCTTGAGGTTTGAGATACGTGCTGCAAGCTGGCCGCGCTCCCCTGGACCTCTTGCAACAGTTGCACATCCCTCCGTTAGCTGTGCTATAGGATGTTTGGAGAAGAGCAATATGTTTGTTTTTAATGATGCTGCTGGTTTTCACCATAAATTTAAACAAAGTGGGCGGTATTGGAACCAGCTGCTAGAGTTTTTTTTTGTTTGTTTGTTTTCATGAGAAAAATGGTAACGCACTGCAATAAATTACAGAGTGTATGTATTTTTACATAGCGCTGTCTCTCAGCGTCTAGCTGCTAGGGAATTACAGAAGCCGAGGGCAGCGCTGGGCCCTGTATTCATTTCACACGCACCGAAGTAAAGTGACGAATGTTTCAGAGTAACTGGATTTCCTTTTAAAGTGACACTTTATTTGTGCTTGAAAAATGTAATGAGCCATCACTAAGAGATTTTTCTGGCTGCGTTCCTTCTCTAATGACCTGCCCTTACAAAATAAGACGAAGGAAAGAATGAAAATAAAAACAGGAAAAAAAAGCCCACTCAAATCCGTTCGGCCAACTTCTCCTTCCATTACATGGGGAGCAGCAGTGCTTCGCGATGGGGGACGAAAGCGTGCCCGCCGTCGGGTCTGGGGAGCCGGCGGCGGGTCGCTGGGCGCGCGTCCCGGGGCGAGCGGAGGAGCGGAGCGCGCGGCGCTGGCGTCTCGCCGCTCGTCCTGCCGGCTTTCGCTGCGCTGCGTGCCAGCGTTTGGGAGGAACGGGGCCGCGCTGCGGCGGGGATGCGCGGAGCGGGTCCCTTCCGGCGCTGCATCTTCTGCCGCGTGTTGTAACCGAGGGAAATAACAGTGCTGCGAAAAAAGGCTGTCTTCAAAACGCGCTTGTGCTCTTGCGAGCGTTCCCGTGTCCGTTGGCTTGGAAGTTAACTGAAGACACTAATTTCGCCACCCTCAGTGTATAATACGCAAGTGTTTTACAATTAGCGGCTGTAATGGGAGCAGACTAGACCTCTCCGAATATCCATAATCGAAAAACACTATAGGGTCCATTAAGGCCATTTAAAGTTGAAATGCAGTCTAATGGTGTTAAATTATCGTAAGGATCACAAATGCGGCGTTGTGAGTTAATGCGCACAACTGCGAGCCGCCTCTGCGCGTGCTTTTTTGTCAACACTGCAGAACTTCAAGAATATCTCGATCGTCTGTGATAACTCAGTCCTAATGTTGTGTACTTTTTCATAAGATATTATTAATGCTCAGCAGAGGGGCTGGGAATCAGCATTTGATTAAACTCGGCTTGGAAATAAACACCACTTGGCGGCCTCGCGCTGTGCCGTTCGGCGTAAGTTTGCTTTGCATTCAGACGAACCGCGCAGAAGTGATGGGCTTTCCGTAGGTTTCAAATGATTTTCAGTAATTAAACCAAAGAAGAATGACTTGCTCCCGTGCAGGCTCTCCTGGCCTTACGAGGACGTTTGTCACCTCCCCGCCTTTCGCGGGCTGCGGCAGCCTGCGGGGACCGCCTGAGGAAGGCTCCCGGCGCACGGCACGTCTTGCTGCCTGTTAAGCGTCGCGGTTGGCTCCCGCGCACAGATCCATCCGCTGGGGAGCGGCACGCGCTGCCGGTGGAAATGGGAACCGAGAGTTCAGTTTGCTAAGCCGGAAAGTTGCAAGGGGGAATTTAGGCAGGGAAAAGCAGAATCCCGCGGCGCTGCCTTTGGGCTGGACGAGGCCGGGTGTTGAACGAGGAGCAGCGCGGGCAAGGGGCCGCCGTGAGAGCCAGCAGCGTTCAGGCACTTTGCTGTCTGTCCATCCACGGCGCGTGGCGGGTCACATCTAACAGCAGGCAGTGCAGAACAGAGTGAGCTTCAAAAAGGGAGCCAGAGGCCAATTTGGGGATTGTTTCTCATGGTTTTCTATTCTTTGGCATTTTTCCCCCCTGTGCTTTTGGATCCTGTTCTAATTATTATTATAATTTTGGTACCACACACCAAATACCATTTTAGGGATGCGACAGAAATGTCAGCTTAAGTTTGCAGTAGCAAAGCTCTGCCAGACATCTGAAATGATGCTAGTGATCAGAACTTAACAGCAAAGCAGAATCTTTGTATTAGAGAACACCCACAAAACAAGTGAGGAGTGCAAACATTAATGAGCCTGATATAAAACATTTTAAAAGCATTTTTATAGTTGCTATAGAAACACCTTGGCCTTCACTCTTACTAATTAGTTGGATTTTGCACATTTTATATTTGAAAATGCAAATTGGATTTCATAAATTATTACTTATTTTTCATTTATATTTACAATACTGTTATCCAGATATACACAGGAAGTCAGAGATATGAATTAGTTATATAACACAAATAAGCACGACACTTGTGGTCACAAGACATCTTTTGGTTTAAATATTCTTCTGGTAAACGCTTGGAGGAATTGTGCAGAGATTAATATTTTTGTAGGAGAATTAGGTAAATATAAATGTGTGAGGCCTGGTGTGTTTTTAACAAAGTGCATTGCTGGAGCTGCTGAAGAATTGCCGTTATTTCAGTCGAAGGAATACAATTCCGCCGTAGCTGATTATGCAGGGCTAAGAATATTGATCAGATTTTCTCATCTTTATGCTAGGGCAGATCAGACTTATGCTGGTGCCTGTCCAGCGAGCTCGCACAGAAGTGAGATGAGTGTGAGAAAGGAAGTCACCAAGAGCAGCGTGTTCAGTCCTGTCATCTCCTTTACTTTCTAAATTTGTGTTTGGCCTCTTACGCCAGTGCGCTGCTCTCATTTCATCTATCTGTATGCAGCAGTCTAGGAAATATGCCAAATTATTCAAAAAACTCCCACAATACCCCTTACCTAAAAATTTTCATTCAATAAATACTCCATTTGCCTTAGTGAGGATGGTGCTGAGGAAAAGGCTACAAAGGTCAGGTTCTGTTTTTTTTGTAAATATATACACTCACTATGGATACATTTTTGGAGATTCTCTGAAAACTCAGTTCTTGTCTTTGTTTAATTATGTAGTGAGTGAAACAAGCAAAAACCTTTTTTGCCACTGTGGTCTGATGGATTTTGTATTCTACTCCACTAATTTTACTGTACTGTTTTAATAATAATAAGAAGAATAGCCTTTTTCCGGAGTCTGTTCCATATAATTCCAAGTTTTCCCACATGCCAGATGCTGAATAGTTTTAGGAATACATTTAAATAAATATCTGAAAATGTGTTTTGTTCAAAATTTATCATGCTAATCAGCGACTTAGATGCTCGTGCTTGGGACTGCGCACACAGTGTTTTGAATGAGTTTATTAGCTGGGAATGTGAACAGCTTGTTCAAATTGAATATACTTACAGCGTCTAAGTAAGACATTGAACAGCTTTACCTTATGTGTTGCAATGAAAGCGAACAAAAGTTTGGAAGAGGTTTCTCTTCTTTTTGGAGAACTGATACTCGCAGCGCGCCATGCACATATGCTTTCTGCAGCCAGGAGCGCCCCGGCTAGCGGGTATCAGCAGGGCTGCAGACAGCGCTGATGGAGCAGCCCCACGTCTAAAACCCTTTTTGTTGGCTATTTGATACTTGAAATGCCAGCAGACAGCCAATCTGAAAGGGGAAAAAATTACATTTCTGATATGTTACATTGTGTTAAATTGGATTCTGTTGTCCTGCCATGTACTGCTGTGTCATTTCATGTATTGACTTTTAACCGGCTGGAGCCGTGTCATCTTTAGAGATTGCAACACGACAAAATCCAACCTGCGCTGTTGAAAGAGAAGTCGGTATTCTCTTTTGGCGTGGTGGAAAACGGAGGATGAATTTGCTCCTAGGTATTTATGGATCAAGATGTAGGAATATGAAGTACATTTTTACACTGATTACTAGTTTTCCTGTCAAGGAAAAGAATAGTGTCCGTGAGAGTGAGGTGGGTAGATAACTATGCAGAGAAAGGTCCTGGTTTTGCAAAGTTAAAGTGTATAGAAGAGGAGAGGGAAGGAGTGGGTGGCGTTTTGCAGTGAACATTACAGGGCTGAGCAAAACGGAGCTGCAGAACTTGTTGCCCTGAGTCCCTCCTGCAGCAGCTTTTCCTGCAATCAGTTTGCACGTTGCACTGGGGTGATGGAGAAGGAAGGTAGCACTCAACAGGTCGCGCATAGCCCAAAATTTGGCCATCAGAAATGCTTAGGTAGATGATCGCGTGTTTTAGCACTTCCAAAAAAAGAAAAAAAAAGGCAAAAAAAGGCCATATAAAGAAAAAGTTCAGTCACTTCTTCTGTATAATGGAGTTAGGAGAAAACATCTGCAAAACTTGGACCAGTTCTGTGCAGCCCCCTGCAAGCAATGAGTGCGAAATACAGTCATGTTGAACACACATACAAAAGCAGTTAAAAAAAATGAAATTTAAGGCACAGTTCAGTGAGGATTCAAGGACTGCAGCGGGCGCCAGTCGTCGGCGGGCCCCGCGGGCTGGTTTGCCAGGCTGCTGCTGCGCTGGCGAGTCCCGCGGGGAGCGGGACGCCGTCCCCTGCCGCGCCGGCCCGCGTCTCGGTTCCAAACGGGCAGAGGGGGCAAGGGGACCGTTTCTGTACTGGTTGTTTACTTTTTATGGACATCGCCTCTTCTGCTCTCAGAGTCCTAAAAATGTTTTTTTTTTTTTTTTCCCTTCTTTTGGGGGATGGAATAAGCAAACGTGTTGGCGTTTTTTTTCCGTTTCTCTCCCCCTCCGCCCCACACTTCTTCAGTGGAAGAAGGAAAGGAGACGAAGTGAACTGAAATGCAGAAGTTTTCCTTTCCAATTTCTTTGCCAAAATTGAGGTAATGAAACCAAGAGCGCCCTTGGGATTTCTCTCGCCCTCTCTCAAATTTTGGTATTTGTGACATTTGCTCCTCATATGAGGAAATGCTCCTAAAACGTCCTGCGCTGAAAAAGTCAATAAAGAGAGCGATGAGAGGAGGAGGAGGGCTGCCTAACAAAAAGACATTGTTTTTCTGGCCTGCGGTGAACACCAGGCTGCAACGAGAACGCCTCAAAATAGCCCCTCCGCTCCAGGACGGGGCCCCGACGCCTCTCCCGCGCGGGATGAATTAAATCGCCAGGCATTTGCTAGCCCCAAACCAACCCCCCCCCCAAAAATAAAAGCAAAAAAAAAAAAAAAAAAAAAGCAAACAAACTCTTGAATTCGGCGCTGTCATCGGAGCCGGGAAGGCCCTCACGGGATCGCAAAACAAATCGAGCCGTCGAGGGCTTCCGGGCGGCCAGCTAACAAAAACAGCCCGCGAGAGGATGCGGGGCGCTGCGCGGCGCGTCCGCCGCGGCGCTGGGCTGCGAAGCCGGGCTTCCGCTGCGCGCCGGCGCCCCGCGTCTCCCGGGCCCGGCTGGAAATCGGATACACGCCGGGGATCAGGAAGTGCATTCGACTTCCACTTCCCTAGCAAAACACGCATTAATATTTAAGCTTCTCTTTCATAAAGCCGGGTTCTGTGCGGAGCGCGCAGGCTGAAATCCTGCACGGGCAGAGCTCGCGGGACGGCGCGGGAGCGGGCAGCGCTGCCTGGCCCTTCGCCGGCGCATGGGCTGGTCGAATCCGGCCGCTTTGTTAGTGGTCTTTGACAGCTTTATATGCGGACTAAATAGCATTCATTAAAAAAAAAAAAGAAGTATTTATGTCTATATAGGCATACACACACCTTCAGAAAGGAGGGGAAAGAAAAATCTGTAAAACATTTCCACGTTGAGTTAGGAAAGAAATCCAGTTTATTATGCTCTGCTGTGCGATGTGTTCAGCATCTTTCTTCAATTAGATGGCCAGATGACATGGATCTTCCTGTTACTTTCAGTAAGCACAAGCTTTTCTATCAAGGTTGGACCTCTTGCTTTCCCTTTTTTAAAAGATAATTCCCCTTTTAAAAAATTCCCATATTTTTCTGTAACAGATTAATAGGGTGCCACAAAACTGATAATGCAATCTTGAATGCTGCATAGAATTCCAGTTCTAATCCAAAGGTCTCATTTTTCATACATTAAAAAAAATACTGCTTGGTTATGAAAGTTTCTCCCCCCTCCCCCTTTTAAATGTTGCTAGGATTAAAGAACCAAGCAGAAAAATAGTTCTGTAAGAGCTTTGCTGATTCAGTGTGGACAATCTATATTTTTTCCAAATAAACAGTCTGTATATGTTAATGTTTGTTATCTGAAGTTTCATGGTCAACAGATGTTCAGTGGAATAATATGCAAAGGTTTAAATTCAGGCACCGAGCAGTCTTTCATGGGGAGTTTACCTTGCGGATCCAGAGCGGCTGTCTTTTTAGAAATGCTAAATCCCTTCTTTTTTCCTTTTTAATCAGAAATTAATGTAAATGCGCTGAATCTACTCAGGTATACCGATATTTAAAACGACGCAACTTCTGGCCGCTGCCAAGCCGCGCGCTCCCACCCGTGGCTCAAGTCCAGCGGCTGAACCTCTCCCTCTCCGGGCGGCTGGACTTGAGCAAATAGCCGGGTCTGGCCCTGCCCCGGCTCGGGCGCCGCCGGGCGGGCGGTAAAGCAGATTCCCATCCCCGGTGCCTGCGGTCTGGGATCAATTAGCGAGAGGGGCGCAGCTGATCCCGGCCGACGGCCTGGCAGGTTGGGAGCGAAAGCGATCTCGCGGGGGGCCGAGCGTCTCGCCGCAGCGGTGCGGCGGGGCGCAGGGGGGCTCGGACGATCCCGAGGCGCTTTTGGAGATCGTCCGCCGACGCGGCTCCTAGAAACGCGTGCCGGGGTGGGTAGGAAGCAAGAGGGGAAGGGAAAGGAGGAGAGGAGTTCGATCGCAGGAGCAACTGCTTTGTGCTTCCACGTGGTCCAAAAGTGATGGTGGGGAAGGGGGTTTTGTTGGAATTTAGGGCATTTCAATAGTAGGAACTAATATGAATAAATTCAGCTGCCAGAGAGGGAAAACGGATCTGGAAGCTGGCACGGCAGACGGTGCCGTGCGGGACTGCTCCATCCGCGCACCCCCCTCAGCCACAGACACGGGGCAGTCGGCAGCGCTCAGGGCGGATAATCTTCTCCCGCGGGAAGAAGCCAACGTGCATACCTGCCTGCAGACCCTGGCTTTGCTTTCTCTGGGTGGTAAGCTGGGATTTTAGTTGGTTTCCCCAGCCTGTTTTCCAAACGTAATAACTGGTTTAGGGTCCTGAGCAAAGGCGCGTTGTTATCGCTAGGGACAGTGCTGTGACTTTCCAAGGAGGCTGCAGGGGCTGGGTTCCCAAGCCCTTTGCAAGGGTCGGTATAAGCCCGGTGTGCTATCACGCTGTAAATCAGTGATGAAGTGGGGTGTGTGTGTAACCCCTTACGTGCGTCCCCATGAGCAGGCTGAATCTTTTATTGCAAGAGAGAGGAAGGGGTATTCTGCAGGTAAGCATAAAAGAAACATTGAGGTTCTTCAAAGATGGAGTCCTGAGGATAGTTATATGGGAGAAGTCAGACACAGCCTGGGGGTGCATCTTTATTTTATTTATTTGTTCATTTGGCCTGGAGCTGGACTCCTCATGTGCTTGCAGCTGCTGTAGAACCTATGTAGGGACCAGTATTGCCAAGCACTACTGAGTGCCTTTCCGTGAGGTCTCTGAGCAGTCAGAGAACAGTTTAATAAATGGACTGGGAAAGCCACCACGTCTTGGCTTTCTAAAATAACACTTCTCCCTATCATTTTTCTATTAACCATTTTCCTTTAAAAAATTTGAGAGCAAAGTTAGGAATGCCGAATAATTTTGCTTTAAAAAGACAAGAGTCATTTTAGTAGATTAAGTGCTGGCTCTGAAACGGTTTTTATGTTATAGGATTTACTTTCTCCTTAGATCTGTGCCGGCGTCCTCATCACAGAATGTTTTAGTGAGTGAATCTTTGCTGAGGGGAAACAACGGTTGAGCAACCAGGCTCTGGAGATGTCATCTAATTCCTGCTCCAGATCTTCTGCTAGGCTGTTGTTTCTCCCAGGTTTTCCTGAGGGAAAAAAAAAAAAATCAGGAAATTGTGGATGCCACATTTGGCTGAAAAGATAGGGTCTCTGAAAGTATTGAGAACTGCTGATGGTTTGTGGTAGCTGTGGGCTCTGAGCACTTGAAGACACGGCTTTGCGCTCTTCCCGGGGCCTGGGGTGATGTCCCGGCGTCAGACTGCGCCAGGTGCTGGGCACGGCGCTGGGTGTCCCGCGGAGGCCATGTCTCCACGCTGCAGCCCCTGCGTGCCTGCGCAGATGCACAGCAAGTGACTTGCCTCGAAGCCAGCTTTCTCCTTACAAACCAGGACTGCTGTGGTTAGAAGTTTAAACAAGTCCTAAATGCTCCGTTTCCCAGCTGTGTTCAGCTTGCATGGGAATATTACCATGTAAGTTAGCTTGTCCCCAGCATCCTTGGCTAAGGAAATAAACTTATTTTCTGTTGTTTAAACACAGGCATGTATTTTAATTGAAGGATGTTTTCCTCTTCAAGGTATGAATTTTCCTTTTATGCTCCTTTTTCTTTTTTATTTATTTTTATTTTTATTTTTTTCAATTTATGTACTCCCTTGGGTACCAAAGCAATGGCCATTTGGTCATTCAGGAGGAAAAATACATCTAACAAATGCTTTTCTGACCCATATCTCCCTTTAAGATGTGCAGAGGATGGATAGTCTGAGTACATTCTGCTCTCTTCCTCGGAAAAAGCAACCCAAATTTCGTAGACCAAATGTATGTTTCCCATGATGTAAAGCTGCAAATTATGTTGCTATCCAGAGTACTGAGGTTATTTTTGAGGCGTTGTAATGGCATGGAACATAGTAATTTGTTTATAAGACAATGTGAAATACTCCTTTAAATTATAAATACTCAGCACAAAAAAATCTGCCATATTTCTTAAAAGCCTGCTGACGAATAGCTTTACACTGGGAAATGACTTCCTAAGCATGCTTGGTTGTGTGTGTGTGTTTATGTCTGAATATGGGAATTTTTTTACTTTAGCGAAGATTCCCAAGAGATCGGCAGCTCTCTTGCTCTTTACCCCTGTTCTTCCTTGATTTGTGTGATGATGAGTGTAACTTTGCTTTATTGTATTAGCAGTATCTTATTTAGTGGTTTGGTTCTTATAAATGCCAGGAAGCTGTTGACACTGATTGTTTGGGGGCCTATTATACTTCAAAACCCAGAGTAAAGCAGGTAGAAAATGATCTCAACCCTATGGCGCTGGAAGAGGCAATTCCGCGGCGCTGCTGTTGAAGAGCGCGACGCTGCAGAGACGCGCCAAGGTTGGGAGAAACTGCACGTTCTGCTCCTTTCTCCTGGCTGGGTGAAAGTAAGGAGGAGCCCAACTTTGATGGGATTTTTGTCATTAATTTTCAATGAGAATATGATTGTCTTAACTGATGAGCTTTCCTGTGAAACTCATGGCATAATAAGCTAACAGGTATCTTCTTGACCTGGGGAAAGAACAGACTTTCCCTCTGTACCACCACAGTGCTAATGACACTTAACAGAGAACATCATTTCACTTTTTTTCTTTTCTTTTTTTTTTTAATTTTGGCACTAGGGACCATACTGTCAGGGAATTTCACAGAATCACAGAGTGGGTAAGGTTGGAAGGGACCTCTGGTGATCATCTAGTCCAGCCTCCCTGCTCAGGCAGGGTCATTTGTGCAGCTTCATATGTTTTTCAGGATGTGCTGCCGTATGATAAGCCTTATTTTCTGCACAATATTAGGCCCTTTTCCAGTGTGGTGCTATTTGTTCTCGAGCTCTGGATTATCTTGGAGTGGGCACTTCTGCTGCGCCGTGGTTTGGTGATTATTGTTCTTGACATTTTTCTCCATGGAAAAAGAAGGAACTACCTTGTGACTGCATTTTGCTGTTCCAGGCGTGTGCACCGCGTAGCATTTTTAGTGTCTACTGATACCCTTTCTGAGGTTAATCTATTGTAAAATTAGATTGTAAAAATGGACACAGTTACCGCATTTACATGCCAGCACAGAAGAACTTGTGGTGTAATTCAAATACAGTACAATTCCTTCTGCTGAAATCACTCCAAAATATATTTGTTAGTGACAT